>NC_135615.1:34698519-37198519 GCF_053574225.1 Canis aureus
ATGCTCCAGAAGTACGTGCTGCATAACTGAAGTCTGAGCATCCGCTGGTTTAGGATTTAAAACTAAGGCATATGGAAGAATTGGAGGACAAACTATGTAATTTAGTGCTGTATTTCCTGGTTTGGAGCACAAATGCTATTTCACAGGTGAGAAAGATGAAGCCAGCAGTATCATTTATGCCAAATGCACTTCACAAATAGAGATGTCATGGAGGCCGGTTCAAGAGGAAGGAGGACTTTCTTGCCAGCTACGCTCTGTGCTTCCTGGAAAGAGTCTGTGTCTAACTAGAGTGGTCCAGCAGGTTCCCCAGTGTGGCTCTGCTTTCTTTCCCCCATGCCAACCCCTCCTCTTTATGTCACTGCTGATGAATGAAATGCCCTTCTTTCTTTTTCTTTTTTTAAGATTTTATTTATGTATTTGAGAGAGAGAGAGAGAGAGTAGGAGAGAGAGAGAGAGAGAGAGAGAGAATCTGAAGTAGACTCCACACTGACCTCAGAGCCAGACACAGGGCTTGATCCCATGACTGTGAGATCATGACCGAGCTGAAACCAAGAGTCAGATGATTAACCAACTGAGCCATCCAGGTGTCCCTGATATGCCTTTTTTCTAACATCCACCTGTCAAGACCCAATTCTTAGCCCTGGTGGCATCATCTGACCTGTCGCATGACATTCTTGTTCTTCTCAGAGCAAACATCTTCCTTCCCTGAAGACCTTGGCTCTGTCCCTGACTATTCTTTCCTCTCCACTCCACCCATTGATTGGCCCTTGTTGGTTCTCATCCATGCTCCAGGTAGAGAAAGGTGCTATTGGTGAAGGAACAGCGTTTGTGTATGTTGAAGTTGAACTATGGCATGACCACGAAAAATGGTAAGGGTCCAATGTGGGTGAAGAAGGAAGTGGGAAGAAGTGAGTGTGAAGAGGGAAATGGAGCCAGATCAGGAAGGGCTCTGGGTGTTCCCACTGTGATGGGACTGGTGTCCTTTCTGAAGAGGAGGAGGTGCCAGAGAGCTCTCTCTCCACACTTGCACAGGAAGCACTATCTAAGGACATGGTGAGAAGGGCCCTCTCCTGGGATTGGGCCTCTCCAATCCCAGGACCTTATCATGGACTTCTAGCCCCCAGAACTGTGAGAAAAAAAATGCTGGTTGTCCAAGCTACACATCCAAGGCGTGTTGTTAAGGTAGCCAAGCCGACTTGCACAAACCTCATCATCTCACTGGGAACCCTACGAGATACCTCATGCTTACCCCAACCTGTGCAGACTCGTGGCTTCCACTGCAAATCCACTTCTCACCCACTTCTCTGTTTTACAGTAAGTACTGTGATCAGCCAATCAGTCTCTTGAGTCAAATTCCCAGATTCACTTTCAATTCTTCTTTTTCCTCACTCTCTGTTAGTTCATTAGCAAGTTCAGTGCCTCTCTCTTCAGGATATATCCTAAACCCATTCTCATTTCTCAAAATCTAATGGCACCACCCTATCAACTTTCTTTAACCTGTTACTGCAGCTCCCTTCTAGTGGTTCATTCTCCTTTTTTACTCCATTGCCCTTTACAAGCCATGGTCTACATAGCAAAAAAACGATCTTTACACTGCACGCCACATGACATTACTTTGCTGTTCAAAACCTCTGATGGGTTCCACTCCACAGAGAGGAGATCCAAGCCCAAGGGCCCCTGTGCACCTCCCACCTTGCCTTGGACGCTCCTTGCACCCACTAGGTCCCATTCTGTTTCTGCACACAGCAGGGCCTCGGTCTGGCCTCAGGGCATCTGGTATACCTGATAGAACCCTGGCGGGCCTGTTCCTCCCAGTAGATGTTGCTCCTTGCAGAGGCCTCCTGTCACCACACTCCCTGAAGGACACCTCAATGTCTAAGTCTCCCCAGCACACAGAATAAAGCAGAATAAAGGCAGGCCGAATAAAGCCCACAAAGATGTCCTCCTCTTCATTCCAGGAAGCCATGGGCGGTCCTTGTACATTGCCAAGGGTGATTTCCATAGCAGGTACATTAAAGGCTGCTAATCAGATGACCTTAAAATGGAGAGATTATTCGGGATTACCTGGGTGGGGCCCACGTAATCATAAGGACCCTTAAAAGCGGAAGACAGAGGCAGGATGGTCAGCTCAGATGCATAGGACAACAGATTCAACACTCCACTGCTGGTGTTGAAGGTGGAGGAAGGAGCGTAAGAACGAGTGTGGGCAGCCCACGTTATAGGAAGACGCAAGACCAGGTTCTCCCGTAGGGCCTCCAGAAAGGGCCGCCTGACTATAGCCCGTGAGGCCCATGGCAGACTTCTGACCTCCAGAACTGGAAGGTGATAAATGTAGGCTGTTTAGGCCACTAAGTTGGTGATAATTTGGTACAGCAGTGAAAGGAAAATAATACAGTCCCGTTTTGGTTACTACACAGTGCTCATTACCACCCAGAATGATCTCGTCTAGTCACGCTGCCGGCGTCTCCCCGTGCCACAGGCTACTCCGCACCGAGCAGGAGCTCGGCGATCTTGCTCATGACAGTCTCCCTCAGCTCTGACCAGCACTGAACAAAGTGGGTGCTAAATAAAGATCTGTGGCTAAGAAGAGGCGAACAGAGACGTGAGGCATTAAGGCAGGTGCTCTTGTGTGTTTGACAGGCAAGTGAAGCAGAGGAACAGGATTAGGTTGGAAGGGAGTGAGAAATGCAGGACAGGAGCCGTCTCAGCAACATCGGGCATCTTCTCTCCTGCGGAAGCAGGGAGGTGGGCAGGCCGGGCTCCTGGTGTTGCTGCTCTGGGAAATCCTCAGGGACCCAGGTTCCCTGGATGTCCTTCCATCCTTATGGGAGGCTTCATCCTCCCCGTCCCAAGTGGCCTCCTAATGAAAGCTTCCAGAAACTGCCACACAACCTGTCCCACTTCTAAAGCGCTTGGTACCACAGACAGTGAAAAGGCCACTCTGCAAGCATTATAGGCCCCAGACAACAAACAGGCACGTCATTGGAAGGGCTTGTATCAACGACTAAAGAATATTTTTTCTTGGGGGTAGATACAGGAAGCTTTTTACTGCTTTGGGCTTTTGTGTTTTCCATATGAATGGTGATGAGTATGAACTGCTCTTGTAATCAGGAAAATCCATTAAAAGCTTTTCAGGATAAGGGAGGATGTCATAGTGCAGGGCGTGACTGTAGCAATTTATGCGGAAATCCGGGCGGGCCAGTGTGCAGCTAAGGGGAGCACACGTAGCAGGTAGCCGGTGAGAGGAGGGTTAGTTCCAGATTCACCGGAGACCAGCTTTTACTCTCCCACTGTTGAGAATGTTTACAAACAGTCTGAAGGCTTGGGAGTTTAGGCTTAGTTATATTTTGACCTGGAGTTTATTCTCTTCATGAAATGACAGACTCTAAAGGAACAAAACTTGCACCACAGCTCAGGCTATAGACGAGGCCAGGGACGTAAACACCGGATCTTGAAAATGTCGAGCCTGCAGCCCGCAGCCCACCATGCACAGGGAAATGGTCCTGTTGGAACCTGCTTCTTTCTGGTTGTTTTAGGCTGAATGAAATTATAAGTTAAAGTCAAATATTCTTTTGCATCAGCCTATGCTTCTTAGTGCCCTAGGCATGTCGACAGGAGCTCTGTAAGCACTCTGGTAACATAACTACATAGTTTGTAGTCTGTGGTGTAAATCAAGCTCCAAGCTGCCATTACTCTGAGCTGTAGGGGTTGGTGCATATATAATTTGATTCAATCCGTCAGGGTTCACAGGGTCAGCAGTTTGGGAGCAGAAGTTGGTCTGAGTCAGCTCCCAGGGCAGCTGTACAAAGAAGGCTCTGGCTTGGTGGGCAGACCAGAAACCTGGCCTGGAGCCCCTTCTCTGCAGTGGGGCTGGTGTGGTGTGGACCTGAAGTGGGAGCGGCACATGTGGGGACCAGAGTGGGGAGGAAGCGATTTCTCGGCCAGCCAGGAACAGTTTCAGTCAGGCAGGATTAAGACAGAAATGAAGATCTGAGGTTCCAGACGCCCTACACATTTTCCTTCTTGTCAGGGTTTCCAAAGGATCATACTTTTTGAAAAAAATTAACAGTGCAGTTTCAAGTTATTCCAGTTATTCCATAGTGTTTACTTTGCCTAGTTCCTGCTACAACTTCAAGCAGAAGGAGTATTTAGCTCCTCAGATTTTACAGTAAGGCAGGTTCAAGAAGCTCTTAAATCCATGGAGCAAGAAAACATCAGCTACACATCCTAGGCAACAGGTAAAGACACATGTTGCCCAGGCAGTAAAATATTTTACTGAACAGCAATGACCTGGGTCAAAGCTCTTCCTTAATCGCAAAGCCTAATAACAGCATGGGATGGGAGGTGCCTCATGTACCGTACAGCGCCGGCACCAGCACCAGGGAAAGGGGAGTCATTTCAGGAAACACAAGTGCTAGGCACTTCCCATCTCATGACCTATTGAGGCCTGAGAAGAAGAATCCAGCAGCATATCTTGGTGCCTGCCGGTGCCTGTGGTGTGGTACCTGCCACCGGTACAGTCCTGGCAGGTTATGGAAGAGAGGAGCAGGGCTGATGACAGAAGATGGTGGAAGAGGAGGTCCCAGCCCTTGGCCCTGACCCCAAAACAGCAACCGAACAACTATCCTCGTATGATAACGCCTCTTGGAGAGCTGTGGCGTACACCTAACCGAAGCCATCCAGTGGAACACAAAAACAGGACAGTCACGTAAAAAGGCACGGCAACATTTTATGTGCGTCACCCCATGCCCCATGCTGGCACATCTCTGGGCCAAAAGGGTCCCTTCTCAGTGTGAGCTCCCCTGCACAGAGAAAGGAAGAGCAGGAAACCCCCAGCAGTTTCGTTACTGAGGCCCCGCAGCCCGGGTCACTGCCAAAGACCCCACAGTCTTGGGATCCCTGGGTGGCTCAGCAGTTTAGTGCCTGCCTTCAGCCCAGGGTGTGACCCTGGGGTCCTGGGATCGAGTCCCATGTCAGGCTCCCTGCATGGAGCCTGCTTCTCCCTCTGCCTGTGTCTCTGCCCCCCTCTCTCTCTGTCTCTCATGAATAAATAAATAAAATCTTAAAAAAAAAAAAAAAGACCCCATAGTCTTGGCTAACATAGACTCCCATTGCCAGAGACAACCACAGCACATGCCCCCTTGGAGCTGGACCCTGTTCATCCCCCAGAGATGGTACCATTGTGCCTTTCCTCTGACCCAGGGCAGCCACGATGCATGTGCCCAGTCATCTTGCTGCTCTGCATCTGCCCTGGACCCTGTACCCCCATACTCTTACTAGACCAAGCGGCCTGTGTGCCCACCAGGCCTGGCACACCTCCCCCTGCCCAGTCCCGGGGCTGCTATGCACCCTACTTGGCAAATGGCTTCCCTGAAGCCAGTCTGTCAAGTTTGGAGGACATGATTTCTTCTTCAAGTGTGAGGACACCCATACCAACAAGGCTACAAGGCACACACAAATTCAGGAACAAAGGAACACAATACATTTCCAATAGCTGAGTCCAAAGAAATTAATTTCTTTGGAAGAAATTGGATCTTTGGAGATCTATGAATTTCATGACAAGAATTCAAAATAATAGTTTTTTTTAAAAAAGATTTTATTTATTTATTTGAGAGAGAGAAAGAGAGATAGAGATAGAGAGAGAGAGACACCATGAGCAGGGGAGAGGGGCAGACGGAGTGGGAGAAGTAGACTCCTTGCTAAGCAGGGAGCTCAATGCAGGGTTGGATCCCAGGACACTGGGATCATGACCTGAGCCAAAGGCAGAATGAGCCACCCAGGTGCCCCACAAAATAATTTTAAAGGAGCTCAGTGAGCTCTAAGAGAACATAGACAACTCAAAAAAATTAGGAAACCAGACACAAACAAAATGAGAAGTTCAACAGGAGACAGAGATAAAAATCATTAAAAAAAAAAAAAAAAAAAGAATAACCCAAACTTTGGAGCTTGAGGAAGACAGGGATTGAAGAATTGAATAGAGAGCTCCCACAGCAGACCTGATCAAGCAGAAGAAAGAATCTGAAATCTAAGACAAGCCATTTGAAATTATCTAGTCAGAGCTGCAAAGACAAAACAGAATGAAGAAGAGTGAAGAAAGCCCATGGAACTTATGGAACACTATCAAAGTCACTAATACAGTAGTGCCCTCCTTATCCAGTTTCAGTTATCTGTGGCCAATAGTCTGGAAGCAGATGATCCTTCTTCTGAAGTATCATCAGAAGGCCAATAGTGGCCTCACGCTATGTCACAGTGCTTACATCATCTACCTGACTTCATCTCACCATGTAGGCATTTTATCATCTGATGTCATCACAAGAAGAGAGGTGAATACAGACCGTAAGATTTTGAGAGAGATCACATTCACATAACTTTTATCACAGTATACTGTTATAATCGCTCTACTTAGTTATTATTGTTATTACTCTCTTTTTGTGTCTAATCTATAATTTAAGTTTATCATAGGTATGTATGTAAAGGGAAAAATGTAGCATACATGGGATTTGGTACTATCTGTGGTTTCAGACATCCACCGAAAGTCTTGGAATGTATCCCCTATAGATATGCATTATGAGAGTCTGAGAAGGAGGAGAGAAAGGAGCGGAATGCCTATTTAAAGAAATAATGCCCTCATGTTCCCAAATCTGGTGAATAAAACAGACATTCAGATTCATGAAGCCCAAAGGATGCCAAATAGGTTGAAGACAAAGCGGTCTACACCAAGACACATTACTATTAAATTGTCAAAAGTCAAATATAAGGAATTTTGTTTATTTTTTTTAAAGATTTTATTTATTGGGGACCCTGGGTGGCGCAGTGGTTCAGCGCCTGTCTTTGGCCCAGGGCGTGATCCTGGAGACCCAGGATCGAATCCCATGTCGGGCTCCCTGTACATGGAGCCTGCTTCTCCCTCTGCCTGTGTCTCTGCCTCTCTCTTTCTCTGTGTGTGACTATCATAAATGAATAAAAATTTAAAAAAAAAGAAAAGATTTTATTTATTTATGAGAGACAGAGATACAGAGAGAGAGAGAGAGAGAGAGAGGGGGGCAGAGACCCAGGCAGAGGGAGAAGCAGGCTCCATGCAGGGAGCCCGATGTGGGACTTGATCCCGGGTCTCCAGGATCATACCCTGGGCGAAAGGCGGTGCTAAACCACCGAGCCACGCAGGCTGCCCAAATATAAGGAATTTTAAAAGCAATAGGTGGAAAATGACATGTTGCATATAAGGAAACCCCACCCCCACCCCAGATGATGATAGGCAAATTTCTCAGAAGAAACCTCACAGGCCAGGAAAAACTAAGATGATATAAATTAAAGTTTGGAAAGGAAAAACCTGCCAAGCAAGAGTACTATATCCCACAAAACTATTCTTTTAACAATGAAGAACAGATAAAGTCTTTGACAGAGAAGCAAAAAAATGAGGGATTTTGTCACCATGAGACCTGCTTTACAATATATGCTTAAAGGGGTTACTCAAATTGAAATGAAAACACCCTAAATAGCGCAACACAACAGTGCAGCAAAGCATAACTCTCACTGGCAAAGGTAAGTATACAGAACACTGGAACACTGTGATGGTGGCATGTAAGTTATTTTCAACCCGAAAATAAAAGTTAAAAGACAAAATACTAAGATTAGCTGTAACCACAGGAGTAACCTGTGTCGGGAGGCCTGGGCCCCCCTTGGTTGGATCAAAGCCTGCCCCACCATCTCAGCCGCCTCTTCCAGAGTGACAACACCTACATAACTTAAGCAGGTTCCCCTCCTTCCCTGGATCTTGTTTTTGTCCCTGGATGTTTTTCAGAAGATTTTAATTCGCTGCCTCTTCAGGTCACAATCTGCCGGCCTGCCATCACTGGAAGCAGAAACCTTTGTGTCCCGTCTCTGTGTTTTTAGTGTCTGTTCCAGATTTCCTCTAACACATCCTGTAGGTTATTCACTTGAGTCCATTCTGTGGTTCAGTTGGTCCTTGAGTTTTATAGTTTATTTCTTTAAAAAATTGTACTTTAAATTCCTTACAACTCTTGCTTATACTGGGGTTCCTGCTGGCAGTCTGTTCTTGCTTCATGGATGCAGTGCTGTCCTGAATATGTCTGAAGGATCTACTGGGTTAACATTTTTTTAGGTTTTTGCCTGTTCCTGAATTGGTACCGTTCCATCTGGGGCTGATTATTCTAGTTCTGCCATTGATGCTCATGCCTTATGTATGTGAGGTGCCTCAGAGGCCGGGGGACAGTAGGGCCCCTCTCTTCATGGCCGACATGGGATTTCTCCACAACCAAGTGGCTCTGCTGACTGTGCTGTCCTCATTCTTCCTCCCTCAGTCTGTGGGGTAGTCTGAGCTTCAGCTTTGAGGGTCTCTCTTCATTGGGCCTGAAGATCAACTAAAGGCAGAGACTAAACTCTGAACAGAGGAAAAAAGCTCAAAGACAAAATGAGAGCTTAGTGTATTAAAGAGGAAAGTATTTCTGTATCATGACTGCATCAGTATTTATGTTTTAATTCTGTATTAATTAATTCTCTGGGCCAAATCTCTCCCTCCACAGGTGGGCTTCTGGGAAAACAGTCCTAGCTAGCAGGTATAATAAACCAGTGATGTTTTACATAGCCTGCTGCAGGTGCATGTGTGTCCTGGACAGAGGAGCGTGTACCAACTGGAACACATGACGCGGGAAAGACGAGAGCACCCGGCCGCTAACTGCAGAGCGTCCACAGCAGCGCTGTCTTCCCACAGCCCCCTGAGCCCCAGGAGCAAATCCCATCTTCTCAAGCGTTTCCCACTGACAATGAAAGATAAATGCATCTGATCAGTGTGAATACCCTGGATGCTACGGTTTTCTATTATGCCATAATTAAATGAGGAAAGGAGACCTGGAGTAGTCGTCACAAAATCCAAAGTCACAACATTTCAGCACTTGGTGAGTTACTGTCCTCCAGGAATAGACACAGCCCGAGGCAGAAGGCTGCACGAGGGCCTCACGTAGAACAGTTTTCCATGGTGTTGAATGCAGGCTCTCACAAACAGGAAGGACCTGGGCTATTCTGACGCTGCAGTGTTTCCTGACACACCGCTCAGGGGGTTCTCAAGGTACGACTAAGGCACAGTCCCAGCTAACCCGTGAATGAGATTTGTAGTAATGTCACCAATGGTATTTCAGTTCCCGGCTGACTCCCCAGATACAACAGAGGGCAAATGCTATGTCTTTTTAAAGTATCTTTGTATGCATCCAGCACACCAAGTCTCTGACAAAGGGTCACGATGAATTTTGATTGTTGAGTCCAATAATAATAGTGGCTTCTTTGGGGTGCCTGAGCATCCCGTTTAGGCAGATGTTAGGATCCACATTTTGCAGGTGAGTATACCGAGGTTGGCAAATAAGCGACTCTGCCGTGTTCACAGGTGCCGTGAGCAGCGAGGGCAGGGCCGTGTGACCCACGCCAGGCCCTCAGCAAGCCCGGCTGCAAGGCTGCATGTAGAATCCTAATTCTGCAGCTGTTCCTGGCCCACAGCCGGCCCCTGCGGGCAGGCCCCAGGGAAGAGGGGCCACTTCCCTCATGCAGAGCTGGGTGTGGTACAGTGTTCTGACTCCAACCCTCCTTTTGTGCACATCTTCCTTTCATGTGACATGTCATACCCACTGTGCCCAAGACCCCTTGCACACTGCCACACTTGTTCCCACCCCAAAGGGCTCTGTTTCCCTTCTCAACACCTGTCTCCTTCCCCCTATACCTACTGTCTCCATAGGAGCGGACTGAACCTCCTTAGAAGTGTGACCACATGATAATTGGGCACCTGTGAAGGTTTACAAGCGCTGGCAGCGCACCCAGAGGGACTGCAACAGGTGTCCATGGAGGTGTGTGGGGCAGAAGAGGTCTTTGGAGGTGTTGTGTGGGTGCTTTGACCTCAAGCTGCAGGTTCTCTGAATGTTCCACACTCGCCTGCCATGGCGGCCTGATCCTCCTGTAAGTCAGCTCGTGACCCAGGGCACCCAGTCCCTGAGCCGGACCAACCAGACCACCTGGGAAGACACCTGGACTCCCGCCCAAGTCTGGTGAGTAGATAAGGCTGTATTACATCATTCTGGAGAGCATTCTCATTAGAAGTCAGTGTCCCCACTTCCTCCTGACAATGCCTCTGCTCTTATTTGGAGCACGGCCCGGTTTTGGGCCCACTTGCGGCAGGTGTTCTTCAGGATGGTCTGTGCTCACCTCTTCAGATGCTGTCTTTCGGGAGGTAAAGCCTGCTGAAAGGGAGTCGCTTGCCCCCTTGACCATGAAAACCTGTACTTCCTAGTCATAAATAAATTCACATCACAAACCCTTCAGGTCTGCCTTAGGTCACACGGCTATTCCTTCTCAAGTCATACCAGTGGCCACTCAACCAACTCGGGAAATCCAGGAACACCTGCTTGTGTGTGGGCCACCACGCATGATTTAAAAGAGTCAGACACTGTGAACCTCAAGGTTCCAGTCTGGTCAGGGAAATATGGTATTTTGGGGTAGCTAAACGGGAAGGGCCATTCACCACGTGCAAGGCAACGCTGCCTGCAACCCCCTCAGCTGGGTTCTCCACATGTGGGGCCAGAGTCCCGGCCCTGGGAGCTGAGGACCAGGAGGAAATCCGGCCTGGGAGGAGGGACGGCCCAGCATCTGGTTATGTTGGGCATCCGACCTGGTCGAGTAGACACTCACCTCTCGGAAGAGGGCAACAAGGAGAGGTTGGGGCAGCAGAAACAGAGTGGCTGGTGCTCAGGGCTGCAGGAGGCACCAGCATGGCTCCCAGTTTTGGGAACAGAGGGAGGGAGTGGAAGGACAAGGAGGAAGACTGGCACAGGGTGCCACGGCTGTCGCCAAATGGGCCAGGTTTCTGGGCAAGACCGATTTCAGCAGCAGGAAGTGGAGATGCAGGCTGGCCCAAGCAGGGCTCCGATGTCCAGGAGTCCCCTCACCCCACTGGCCACGGTGCCAGGTCTGGGCCCGGGCCCCAGGACTTCTTGTACAAGTGCTTTCATTCGTGCTGCTTGGATGGCAAAGGCAGCACATACATGAGGCAAAGCAAATACAACCACGCAGAACAGTATCCGGTAGACGCAGGCTGTCACCGATGCTGCTGTCAGTGTGGCAGCATGCCCCAGGCGGTCGGCGCAAAGTGGCGGAGGGAGTCCGTCAAGCCCCCTTGGGCCCCAGGCCCGGTCACTGCTCCCTGGCCCCACTTCGCCCTCCTTAGGAATCAGGGTCCCGTGCAGACCACTGAGGGGCCGGGGCGGCCAGGCCAGCGTGGCCCAGGGGTGCGGACGGCCCAATGGGGCAGCGGGGCGGGAACGGAGCCACGGGCAAGGTCGGTGGGATGAGGACCTCCCAGGCAGAGGCCAGGGCCCGGTTAGGAATGGAGGGGGCTCGGCCGGGGCCTGGCGTGGGGCCAGCTGACCTGACACGGCCGTGCACCTTCTGTGCCCAACACACTGGGCTGGCAACGAGTAAACTCGTGAAGGGTCAGATCCTGGAGGCCCAGAGCTTATCCTCCGCGCAGAATCAAGACATGCAGCACACTGATGCTGGCGCTCGGACAGGTCAGCCGTGGGCAACGCTCTGGAAGATGGACAAGCCCGGGAACATGCGAAGGGATCAAGCAGCTTCCTGAGTGGGTGTGGTGGAGAGCGATGCGGGGTAAGCTAGCACTACTGGCTTCTCCTCCCGTGTTGCTCGGCGTCACTGGAACTCCCGACGGCTTGCTCATCTGTGTGACCATCCCGTCATCTCAGATCCCTGGCAAGGGCAGCAGACGGCGGGGTGAGGGGGCTGTGTGTGCGTGACACGGACGTCTCCTTCCCGCCCGCCTCCAGCGACCCTCTCTGCTTATTGACCAGGTGAGATGCCACAGTTTAGGGTGGAGTTAACCTTCTTCCTGGGGCGATGCTTCCTGGGGAGTAGAGGGGGCCAGACTTTTTGTCTCATAAAAATGGTGTGTGAATGACATTTTCAGACCAGGGTACAAACCCATGTCCCCAAGAGCGTTTCTGCTCCTGGGCTTAAACACCCCCCAGAAGGCCTGTCACAACAGATTGAAACAGCAAGCCCTCTCTGAACTAGCAGCTGGGGTCGGCGGCGCCCACACTCGCACTTCCTTCTGTCCACCTGCCTTTTCCAGGAGAGCTTAGTGTTTCACTCCAGACTCACCCAACCTCACACCACCCATCGTGAAACAAAATGCCTTTGCTCCTTCCTAGCTTATTAAGTGAGCATGGATGAGTCATTCAACCTTTGAGCCTATTTCTTGAACTGAAATATAATTAAAAGGTGAGGCTAATCCCGCCCTATTGATTTCACAACACCGATATGATAGCAAATGAAATGTGTGTGCATGAACACTGCCTCACTGCAGGAAATTCGGAGAATAATTAAAGCTTCAGCAAGTTAATCTGCACCATGACCCGTTTTGAGTGTGTCACTGCCACACCATGAAATCATAAGTGCAAAGCAACCACTTTGCCCCAAATATTAACATCTTCAAGCCAGATATTTTTGCTGCCACATTCTACCAAATGTTTAATGAATTAATTTCAATTCTGCATAATCTCTTCCGGGGTACAGAGAAGGAGAGAACACCTCTCAATTCATTTCATGAAACTAGTATTTCGTGGGCTAGTATCATCCTGATACCAAAATCAGACAAAGACAGCACAAAAAAACAAAACAAAACCCCCAAAATTCATGACAAAATAGCATGTACAATTCAGCATAAATAACAAGAATTCTATGGCATGACCAGGTACCTTCCCTGTACCCCTACTATTTATACCACTTTTTAAAAAAAATTTATTTATTTATTTGAGAGAGAGATTGTGCACACAGCAGGGGGAGGGGCAGATGGAGAAGCAGACCCCCAGCTGAGCAGGGAGCCCGACACGGGGCTGGTTCCCAGGACCCTGGAATCATGATCTGAGCTGAAGGCAGATGCTTCACCCACTGAGCCACCCAGGTACCCCATAACACTTATTTTTGGCACATTTTGTCTTCTGGTTATTTATCATTTTGTTACATATTGTATTGTTCATTAAGGTCTCATCTCTCCCCAAATACTGCACTATCTTTGAGAACACAGACCATATCAATATGTAGTATTTCCTTTGTATACCTACAAAAAAATAAGCATTTTGTTTTATACTCCTTAACAAATAACATCATGCTGAAGATAAAAATAGAGACTTTATAGGTGTTCAGTCCACAGTTGTGTTTTGGGGGGCAGGACGGGGGAGCGTATCAAGAAGAGCCACAATCACCTGCATGTGAGCAAACACATCAGGATATGCTGATCTCAAGACTGAAAGAATCCTAATTTCAAGCAGATGTAAAATAACCTGTATCTTCATTCAGTAAAGGTTGTGTAGCCAGGGCCGGACCCGCAGGAACGTCAATGTCTTCAGGAGCAGTGACAGACACTATTCTTCTCTGAGCAAGGACATCATGGTCGGATGGAATTTTATCAGGGAGCAATATATTAAGTCTGGTTAATTCTTTATATAGAAAGCCACTTGTCCTCCACTCCCCTGTTAAACAGGGTACAGCAAAGCAATTTCCACTGAGTGGAAGGTGATGTCCCATGATGGGATTTGGGTGGCGCTGACAGAGCACATGAAACACACGACCGGGGCCTGGGAAATGCCCAGACGCTCGACTCGCTAGCACAGAAGCTTACTCTGCGCCTCGGGGTGCACCTTCCTTACCAACAGGACAGAAGCGGTGGTGGCCTACATTCCAATGTCACTATAGGGATAGGAGATGCCACGTGCAAATTCAAAGCGGTAAAGAAATGCTATTTATAGTTATGACTATTAGGACATAAGGGCAATTTGGATGTGCCCTTATGGGCACCGCCGGGATGGCAGAGGACAGCCTGGGAGCGGGGTGGCCGGAGGGCCACCGCGGCGACGCGCCCATCAGCTCGGCCATGCCCTCTGTCTTTCCCGTGAGAAACCCCTCCTTTCTCCCTGCCCTCGCTCCGGACACTGCCCTTCCTTTTCCTGTTGTGTCTCACACTTCTTGAAACGACTGTGTGCAGTGGAGACCTCCAGCTCAGGCTGCGGGTACAGCAGCTGGGTGTCTCTTCGGAGCAGTCGGTCCACCCAGTTCAGACACTTACAGTAACTGTAGGAAGTATCAGACCAGTTACCAACAGAATCACACACTTAGAAATTTCAAATTGAGGAAGGAAAGATTTGCAAATTAAGATATCATTTACAGCTATACAATTAAGCCATATTTTCTATGTTCCAAACTGAGTCTTTCAACAGTGAGTTATACATGCATATTCAGGGAATTATTAGCTTGTTTTAAAAACTCTTTTTAATTATGTTGGTTCAAATGCTTTGGAAAAGGAAAGAGCCCCATGAGCTGTTGAAAATCAAGGAATAAGCTTTTGCCGCCTCAACCTCATTCAGCTCAGCAGTTCACCAATGAATGGTAGTTCTGACCACGGTGAGTCATAAATTGATTTAAATGTTGCAGCTAGAATGAACGAAAATAAACCATGATAGAGGACACCAGAGAAAATTGCACAGAGTAGGGTAAATATTATTTCACAACGCTTTAAAAAACAGTGGCAAGGGGATGCCTGGGTGGCTCAGTGGTTGAGCGTCTGCCTTTGGCCCAGGGCGTGATCCTGGGGTCCTGGGACTGAGTCCTGCATCGAACTCCCTGCGTGGAGCCTGCTTCTCCCTCTGCCTGTGTCTCTGCCTCTCTCTCTCTCTCTCTCTCTGTGTGTGTCTCTCATGAATAGATAAATAAAACCTTAAAAAAAAACAGTGGCAAGTGGCAGGATATACATAAAATGTATCATTTTAACCATTTTGAAGTGACTTTAAGCACATAGACAATGTTGTGCCGCCATCACCAGCATTTCATGAAACTCTTGCTGTGTGTGTAGTGGGCTCTAATATAAATGTATTTCTTATTGCAGGTCATGGTTTTTTAAAAAAGCAAGAAAACCCTGCGTTAGCTCACTCTTCATGTATACAAAATGGTGGAGATTTCACTACCTCTGAGACCCCAGTGGAGCCTGAGCAATAGAGAAACCTTCTAAAACTAAAGATGAGGAGATGATTCTAAAGAAAAGGATAAATTCAGATATTTGTCATATTGAAAAATTTGAAAAACCTATTTGTCTTTGCATGTGTGTGTGTGTGTGTTCCACATTTGTTCATACAACGAGTGCATGGGGATTGTACTGTGATAGAGTGACACCCCCAGGGTTGGGGGGAAGGTCGGGAGGTGTCATCCTGGGACACTGAAGGTGGAAACAGTGGCTGAGCTGCCTTCGACAGCAGTGCTGCAACTATGGTGCCTGTCTGGGTGTCACAAGGAGATTCCGGTGTTTCACCAAGGGGATTAAGGAAACAGTGTTTCCTACATCTAATCAGAGTGACTAAAATATCTATCCAGAGGAAAACACCATTGTACTAATGCCGATGTATGGAAAATTATAGTTCCCTCAACTCTGGCATGTGGTATCTAAGCTTATAAAGTTGTCAAAACAAACAGACAAAGAAACAAATAGCCGTTACCATGGAATGTTAGAAAATAAAAGTACAAATGATAAGGACTCCAATTCTACTGGATTCACTGTAGTAAACAGTGTTCAAAATAAAGGCAGCTCCCCTAGAATTGACAGGAACAGGCTGGAGGCTGGTGGGTGAGTTGGCAAAGCTGGGATGACTTCCATCCAGCAAACATCTACTAATACCAGTCACTGTGAAAGACGATGAGGGTACACATTCTAAGACCTAGTTCCTGCCTTTGCAAAATTTCTAATGGGCGGAAGATAAAGAACGTCACGTAACAGGTTTCTATGCAGTCAGAGCTGTGTCACAGGTGTACCTGCATAGGGCCGGAGCTTGAAGGACGGCCTGATTCAGCCAGCCATGGGCTGGCTGGAGGCGGGTATTCCAGGAAGTCTTCCCAGAGGAGGTCCAGGTGTCCAAGTTATGTCTTGCAAAGAACAGATGACAACTTGCCAGAAGGAAGAGGGGAGAGACAGAAGAGGAAACACACAGACGTGCAGGCAACCTACTGTGCTCAGGAACCTCTGGCTGGTTCCATGGTCGGGGAGGGGAGATTTTAAGCCCCATCAGGTGGTTGTGGTTAATATTTAAAATGGAACCTGTTGTTATTTGGGGTCTCCCTTCTTTGCAAGCTCTTCGCTGCTGGTGAGCAACAGGAGCCACACATCTTCCATGACTGGGTTGGGGTGTCCATTTCACAAAATAATGAGGCAGAGAGTCTTCATTAGAGAAGATTTTGGGGGAGAGCCTGCATCTCAGGAGACTTGTGTGAGCGCAGCTCAGGGCACCTGGCATCACTGCGGCTCAGTCTTCTGGAGGGGCTGGGGTCACGCTCCTGCTGGGGAAGAGGGGTTGTGGAAGCAGGGAGTGACTGCCCAGAAGAAACAGGAGGGAAGCCGGTGGTTGCCATGCGCACCTAGACTCAGGACATGGGCAGCTCTGTCCCGACAGTGGCTTTCTCTCTCACTGGAGGGATGCCTGTCATTTCTTAAGTAGTTGAGTGTCCACAGATGTTGGGTTAAAAGTAATATTCAGTTTGCCAGGTCTCCAAACTTAAAATGTTCCCAAGTAAATTTTTAAAAAACGCTTATTGAGTCCAGTTCTCTGCCTGGAACACCCAAGCTCGGGAATGGTTCCAAAACGTCTGTCTCATGTCCTCATCCTTCTTTCTGTGAGCGCTTCAGGCAGGCAGGCAGGCAATCAGGGTGGGAGTGCAATCTCTCCCCAGGCCTGGAGGCAGTGAGGCACCAACTAGCCCGGAAGATATCTGCTGGCAGTGCGTGGATCCTGGATCGAAGCTGCAGTTGCAGGCAGCTTTCAAAGGAAACACAGATCCAACCACAGAAGCCTTGAAGGGCCAGCCCGGCTCTTCACTGAGGGTTTCACAAAGGAGCTAGCCTGAGGGCATCACAGAGCACACTGCACAGAAGTTTCTCAGAAACTTTCTCCAGATTCGGCCCCTCCTTCCAGAATTCCATACTGGTGAACCCTGTACCTCCCTTGCAAGCCCTTGGGCATGTGGCTCTCCCTTCTGCTCCCTGCCCTGGGCCTCCTACCCCTGGGCCGGCACCTGCCAACACCCACTCTCCCAGCCTTTGCAGCTTGGAGATGTGGGGGTCTCGCCCAGGATCCTGTTGCTCTAGCCGGGAGGAGGAGCACAGCCTGGGAAGCAGTCCTCTCTCACGGGTTTTGAGAAGTACATGTTCTTGGGATTGGAAGATGACTTGAAACCCTTCATCTCATCACCATAGTTTTATTATCTTGGGAGAATTTAAAACACATCCAGAAGTGGGGAGGAGTTTAGGAACCCCCCATGTGAGGAGTCCATCATGCAGCCTGAACAGTTGTCAACTCACTACTAGCCTGTCTCATTACTTTTTATGTATTGCTACTGACCACCTCACTGTTAGAGGACTTGGAAGGAAAACCTCGACATGATATCATGTCCTTCATCAATATTTTATATTATCTCTAAAAAATAGATCTCCATTTTGAAGAGTTCCAAATTCACAGACAAGGCGTAAGCATTTACACATCCTACACCTAGACTTACAGAGTAAGATTTTGTCATATTCTCTCTCTGTGTGTGCGCCTTTCACTAAACCGTCTGAGAGAAACTTGCAGACATCTTCACCTGTCACCCCTACATACTCCTACGACCAAAGAGATTCTTTTTTAGAGAGAGAGAGCAGGTGCGTGTGTGTGCGTGTGCCAGAGTGGGGCTGGGGGAGGGAGTCCCAGGCAGGCTCCATGCTCAGGGCAGAGTCCGACGCAACCCTGAGACCATGACTGAGCCATCCGGGCACCCCCAGGGATCCTCGTACACAGCCATAAAACAAGTCTATGAATAAATTCAGGAAACTTGACCTTGCTTATAAGACTGGGAGAGAGTCCACACTGGAGTTTTGATTGTGTCCATCACAGCAAGTCGCCCTGATCGAGCACCTGGTCTGGGGTTACATGCTGCATTCACTTGTCATATCTCCTCGGTTGCCTTAAATTCGGAAAAGTTCCTCAACCTTTTAGTGTCGTTTATGACCTTAGTTTTGAAGATTACAGGCCCATCGTTCTGTATGTCTTCACTTCGAGTCTGTGATTGCTCCCTCTTTAGCTTGTGCATTTCTGGTAGGAACGGCACGTAACCGAGGTCATGTCACCTCATGTCAGTAGGTCACTGTTATTCGGGAATGTCAACCTTCAACCCTTGATTCAGATGGGGTCCACATATGTAGCACCTGTAAAAACACCCTGTTCTCCCTTAAAATTCCTCAAGCAGAAGCAGTTAGTGAGCTGTGAGCTATGAAATGGCAACATAACCTGTTTCTCAACAACCTTCCCCCAGCGACTGTAGAGTTCACTAGTGACTCCTGCCAGGGTCCCAGGACAACTGCAACATGCTGATGCTTTAAGTAATTCCTTTTCAACTTATTAGTCAGCATTCTGTAAAGAAAAGCTTTCCCTTTCCCTTCCTCATCTCTAAGATTTTTTTACTTACTCATTTATTTTTTATTTCTAGTATATGTGCTGCCGAAGCGAGCAGATATACTAGAGCACAAGAATATTTTTTATTTCTTAGTATGAACTCATGCATTCCCTTTTTCCCCCGACGTATGCTAATGTATTACTGTCATTATTCCTTTTGATACTTCCACCTAATTTGACTAAGCTAGTTCCTTATTGTATTTCTATTTAGGGACAGAGATCCACCAAAGCTTAACACATTTTTTGAGTTCCCTCTTGCCTCATAATAAATCTCAGCTCGCTGTCAAATCCAAATATCCTAAATGGCTCACAAGACCCCTGGGGTCTCTCTTGCTTGCCCCTCTGGGCTCCTGTGCCCTCCACCAACTTCAACAGCTTGGCTTTTTGCTTTGTCGTGGTCAAATACTTCTGTTCTGACCTGGACTGGCTTCCCCTTCCCTGCTGGGATGCTTATCCACAGCCTCTGCCCCCTTGTCTGCCTTGTCACTTTCTCTGATCCCCCCTCCAAGCTGGCTCTGGCCCCTCTGGCCAGGCTCTGTGCACACACCATAGTAACTGTGTCCCTGCTCATTATCCCCTACTGTCTGTTCACCTGCCTCCTGGACTGTGCTCCTCGTGCTGTCTTGCCAGCACTTGGCACAGCCCGAAGGGAGCTGCTACTTGGGGAGGACTTGTTTAATTAATAAGCGAATAGTTCTAAGTTATGAGGAATAAAGTCCGAGCAGTGTGCTTAAGCCACAAATGAGCTTGCTGACATGTAGGTAATTTTCAATGATGATATACAAAATGGAGAAAAATTATTTATTTTTCACAGAAAATTATGGGACAATAAAGAAAATATTCTCAGAAACTAGCTGAAATTTAGGCCTTTACTAAGAGAAAAATATCTTGGTTCTTTTGTTGGTTGATTTGACAGACATGCACCTCCCCCTGCTACCTCCCCCCCCCCCCCCCCACCATAGTACTAGATACCACAGATGGCTTCTGCCCTGTGCAGCTGACCACTGTTGGGGCTGACCAGCACACACATGGCAAGTTCTAGCAGTGCTGATGGAGCTATGAATAGAGCACTCTGACGACCCAGAAAGGAAACCAACTGTCTAAAAGGAAAAAATTTAAATGGTTGACATTTGAGCGGCACCTTGAACATTAAGCCTGATTTTACCAGAAGTGGAAGAAAGGACACTCCAGGCAGAAGGAAGAGAACAGATGGAGGGCAGTAAAGAACCGAAGTGCTCGGAAGTGAGAAGAGGTTCCAGGCTCTACTCTGCAAGCAGCAGACATCTGGGTGCCCAGGCTCCTCCTTCTGCTCTGTTCTTTAAACGGACCGTCAGTAAATGGTACCATTCTACAGTGTAAATAAAGCCCGTACTTCATTCATGACTACACCCAGGGACTCCCCCAGTGTCAAGCGGGTGTGACAAAGGTCAGGTGTCCAACTAGGGCAGGAAGAGAGATGTAAGGGGAACAGCTACATCAGGGACCAATTTGTGAAGGGTCTTCTGGTCCATAAAACACAAGCTGGACTTCAGCCTCCTGGGCCAACCACCAGAGGAGGGTGGTGAAGGGGCTTTTTCAGGAAATATGTGTTAGCATGACGAGTGGTGGGGTGAACAGATGTGGAACAGAGATTGGCCACCATGCTACTGAAACAAATAAGGACTGGGATGCCGGGGTGGCTCAGTAGTTGAGGATCTGCCTTCGGCTCAGGTAGTGGTCCTGGAGTCCCGGGATGGAGTCCCTCATCGGGCTCTCTGCAGGGGAGCTTCTCCCCTCTGCCTGTGTCTCTGCCTCTCTCTCTCTCATGAATAAATAAATAAAAGCTTTAAAAAAAAAATCAGGACAGCGGTAACAGCAAGCAAAACCATCCTAAAAGGGAGGAATGATTTTTTTTGGTAGGATAGGTACAACTTGTGATCACACGACATGAGAAGTGAGGGGGACCATGGGCTGAGAAATTTATAACTAAAATGTTCTTTAAAATTGATCTGATCTTTCTAAGCAAAAATGCCACAAAACCATGTTTTATGTTATAACCTCAGATTCCAAGTGAAAATGGATATTTCTTTTGAAACGCAGCTTGAAACACACACATCAAGCAAAGGGGAACAAAAAACCAGTTTTTCTTTTATTTTGTAAATTTTATTTGTATTTTAATTCCAACATAGTTAACACAGAGCTTAGTTTCAGGAGTACAATGTAGTGTCAGCATCCCCAGACATCACCGTGACCCTCAGGGTAAGTGCTCTGCTTCATCCCCATCACCTCCTCCCCCACCCCTCCCTCTGGTGACCTGCAGGGTGTTCTCTAGAGTGGAGAGTCTGAGTGTCTTGGTTTGCCTTTTTTTTTCTTTATTTCTTAAATTCCACATATAAGTGAAATCATATGGTATCTGTCTTATTTCACTTAGCATAATACACTCTAGTTGATCCATGTTGTCACAAATGGCAAGATTTTGTTCTTATTTATGGCTGAATAATATTCCATTATATATATATATATACACATACATACACACCTCGTCTTCCTTACCTATTCATCAGTGGATGGACACTTCCACAGTTTGGCTATTGAGGACATCCCGCTATGAACAATGGGGTGCAGGTGCGGCTTTGGATCACTGTTTCTAACCTTTGGGTAAATCCTAGGAGTGCAGTTGTGGGGTCATAGGGTAGCTCTATTTTTAACTTCTTGAGGACCCTCCACACAGTTCTCTGGAGTGGCTGCAGCAGCTTGCATTCCCACCCACAGGGCAAGAGGGCTCCCCTTTCTCCACAGCCTCACCAGCACCTGTTGTTTCTCGTGTTGTTGATTTTAGCCGTTGTGACAGCTGTGATATCTACAAAGAGCCAGTTTTGAAGGAGGAAGGATCACACAATGTGACTACAAAACAGGAGATGTCATTTCAATATAAAATACTCCCTTATTGCTTAGGTTACTAGCCTTTTCTACAATTTAGGAACACATCTGTGAGTCACAATGTCTGCCTGCAGGTAGACATAAGCAAAAATGATGAAAGTCTGACTTACCAACTTCGGAGAACTCCTCATCTTTCCAAGACGGTCCACATCACTGGGCTGGGGGTGATTTCGCAGTGGAGAGGCAGGGCCTGGTAAGTGCAGGTAAGCATACAGGCGCACCTGAGAAGGGGTCCCAACACGCCCCACCCGTCCTCTGGGGAACTGAGCTTTAAACGCTTTCCATAAACCCGTTAAAGTCACTGCTGTGAACATCCTGATTTAACCTGCAGGGCTCCTAGAGCTAGAACGTGACAACGTATCACAAAGCAAGGGGCACCCAGCTCTGACGCCAAGCAACACAGGGGAGTGAAAAGCACACTTGCCAGCGTTCGACCCCGGCCAGGAGGCGCGCCAGAGGCACAGGTGCAGGTATGGGTGCCGCAGCGACCCAGCTAAGAC
Source organism: Canis aureus (assembly GCF_053574225.1). Classification (NCBI taxonomy): domain Eukaryota; kingdom Metazoa; phylum Chordata; class Mammalia; order Carnivora; family Canidae; genus Canis; species Canis aureus. Next base: position 34,720,475 of record NC_135615.1, read on the forward strand.
TTCCTAAGTCTTAACTCCCGCCACCGGGACCTATTCAAGTATTCAAGTGCTAGGTCGGCGCAGTCAACACTCAGGAGTAGACGCAGGACGCCAGGCAGCAAGCTCCCAGGAGGTGGACGGGGAAGGGAGCGCACCCCCAGGCCCCTGCCCCTCCCGGCCTCTGCCATGGCCCAAGGGCGCTCAGGGCCTGGGTGTCTCTGCGCAGGTGGAAGGGGCCTGGGGCTGGAAAGAGGGGGGTGAGGGGGGTAAGGGGGCGGGGGGGGGCGCGGTCCCGGGGTGAGGGGCGCGGTTCCAGGGTAAGGGGTGAGGAGGGTGAGGGGTGAGGAGGGTGAGGGGGGCGGGGGGCGCGGTCCCGAGTGAGGGGGTGAGGGGGGCGGTCCCGGGGTGAGGGAGTGAGGGGGACAGGGGGCGCGGTCCCGAGGTGAGGAGGGTGAGGAGGGTGAGGGGGGCGGGGGGGGCGGCCCCAGGGAGAGGGGGGTGAGGGGGTGAGGGGTACGCGGCCCCGGGGTGAGGGGGCGGGGGGATCGCGGCCCCAGGGTGAGGGGGGCGGAGGCCGCGGTCCTGGGGTGAGGGAGTGAGGGGGACGGGGGGGGGGGGGGGGGGCGCGGTCCCGAGGTGAGGAGGGTGAGGGGGTGAGGGGGGCGGGGGCGCGGTCCCGGGGAGAGGGGTGTGAGGAGGGTGAGGGGGTGAAGGGGTGAGGGGGGCGGGGTCGCGGTCCTGGGGTGAGGGGGTGAGGGGGGCGGGGCGCGGCCCCGGGGAGATGGGGGTGAGGAGGGCGGGGGGGTGAGGGGCGCGTGGGGCGCGGCCCCGGGGAGGGGGGGTGAAGGGGTGAGGGGGCGGGGGCGCGGTCCTGGGGTGAGGGGGTGAGGGGGGCGGGGGCGCGGCCCCGGGGAGAGGGGGTGAGGGGGGCGGGGTGTGAGGGGCGCGTGGGGCGCGGCCCCGGGGAGAGGGGGTGAGGGGGTGAGGGGGTGAGGGCGGCCCGCCGACCGCTATCTGGGAGCCAGGAGGGGGTCGCCGTACCCCGCGACAGCGCCGCCTCTCCAGGTCGCAGCGGGGGCGGGGGCGACGGCGGGGCGGGGCGGGGTTGCGTGCGCGCCCGCGCCAATCACAAGCGCCGCCGGCAGGGGCGCGCGCACGGAAAGGCCGGGAAGCGGAGGGGCGGGCCTGGTGCCGCGCGCAGCCAATGGGGGCGCCCCGGCGCCATGACGTGAGGCTCTCCCGGGCGCTGAGCGCCAGTCGGCTGGCGGGGCCGGTGAGTGCGCGGGCGCGCGGGCGCGCGGGCGCGCGGGGCGGGACTTCCGGCGAGCCCCGGAAGCGGGAGCTGTGTGTTCTCATGCGAACGGGAAGGAGCGTTGGGGCGCCGGAGTCGCGAGGTTGAGACATTTTCGGGCCCGAAACGGGAAGGAGTCGCGGCCGCCCGCCGCCAGCCCGCGCCGCGCCGCCCCCGCCGCTCGTCCGGGCCGGCCGCGCCCTCCCCGCCCCTCCCTCTCGGCCCGTCCGCGTGTGGCGCGGTCGCCGGGCACCGGGGCTGCGGCGGTCGGCGGCCGGGCGGCGGCGGCGCTGCTGACAGGTGAGCGCGGCGGGCGGCGGGCGGGCCGCCGGGTGCCCCCGCCCGCGCCCCCGCCCCGGCCGCCCGCTCGGACCCGCGGCGCGCCCGCCTGTCACGGGCCGCCATCTTCCCGGAGGACGCGGCGGGCGGAGTGCGGGCCGGGCGGGGCGGGACTGCGGGGCCGGGCCGGGCTGCGGGGGGCGGGCGGGGGCGCGCGGGGCCGGGGCAGGGCCGCGCCGCCGTCCGGCCCGCACTGCGGAGGCCTCGCCCCGCCCGCCCGCCCGGGGCCCGCGCGCCGCCGGCCGGGCGGGGAGCGGCGGGGACCCGGGCACCAGGAAGTGGGAGCCCGTGCGGGCCGCGCCGGGGCGGCGGGAGTGCGGCGGGAGGGGTCGGCGCCCGGCCTCCCCCTGCAGCGCGACGCCTCCCGGGCGCGGGCGGGCGGGCGGGCGGACAGTTGGCCGGCGCGTGCGAGCCGCTCCCGGCCGCGGGTCGTGTCCCCCGGGCGGTGGGGCCGGAGCGGGGCAGCCGAGCAAGCGGGAGGGGGGGGCCGGGGGGGAGGGGGGTGCAAGTTACCTTCCTTCTGGAAAGTTTTTTTTCCTTCTCTTCCCGTATTTTTTTTTTTTTTTTTTTTAAAGCTGGTCTCTCGAGTTGCGTGGAGAATTTGCAATGCGCTCGAAATAGGTGCGAAGTTGTCGTTTGCAGGGGGTGGGGTGGGGTGGGGGCGCCGCTCGCGTCCTGCGGTGCAGGCGGCGCACTGTGCAATCTGCACACTTCCCCACCTGCCTGCCTCCCTCTAATTTACCGTCGGCCGGCCTCGGCCTCCTCTGCACAAGTCGGGGTGCGTGGGGCTTCGGCTCTGCTCTGCACCGGGAGGCGGTTTCCTGAATCCGGCCGCGGGTGACCCCTCCGAACTCAGGATTGCTCGGGTTGCCGAGGTGGGGTATCCCCACAGAGGCATCAGGTCAGCAAGCTTATCATCATTTCAGCCGTAAAGGGGATTGGTGCATTTCCTTTGAAACTTGCTTTTGGGTTCGAAATGACTCTCCTCATTCTGTATTTTGGAACATTAATGGGAGCTGACTTGTTTCCATGAAAGGATGTCCTGGCTTCTTATTGATGAAGCGGTGACTTCTGCTTCGCTTTTCTTCATCCAGCCCCGCAGGGCTATCCCAGCAAGTCCGTCTGGGCCGTTTTTACTGCTTATTTTCATCACTCGATTTTTTTAAACGAAAACTTGAAAGTGTTATTTACCGCACTGGTGTTTTCAGTATTCTTTCTCTATCCATTCTGATTTGCTGGACAGTTTTTTTGTTTGTTCGGTTTTGTTTATTTGTGGGGTTGTTTTTGCTTGATTCCATGTATTTGGGCAGAGAAAGCAAGTTCTGAGGATAAAATGTGTATTCTGAGCAAAGGACTTCTATATCTGAGTGGGAGCCGGAGAGAAAATAGGTGATAATGTGATTGCTAGCATTCATTTAATGCATTCTGTACAAGAGTAGCTGAAATTAAATGGCAGCACATTGAGGGAGATACTTGATTTTATTTAAAATAAAAGATTTTATTTTTCCTTAGGACTCCTTAGGGAGCATGCTTCAAAAAAAGTTGAGCATTGGAAAATTTATTGAACTTAACGATGATTTCTGCAAATAAGCACAATTTTGACAGACCTAATTAAACTCTGTGAAAACATTCTAGTCACTTGTTTTTATGAAACAGTCTTCGCATATCCTAACACGTCTATCCTAACAGTCTTCACATATCCTAATTCTGAAATACGTAGTGCAAGGCAGGAGCACCAGGTTAAGAGTAATAGAATAAGCCGTGCCTTGGAGGAGCCCCACTCCCGCAAGTAGATTGCAACCGTATTTACAGGTTTTTGTAGGGAGAGACCTGAGGTCCGTGTTACCAAGAGAAGTGGCCGACGGACTGCTTCCACTGTTACTTCAGAGTGTCATGCTGGGCTTCATACTTTCCATAGTGATAAGTAGGATTATTATTTAGGTCTTCTACTTTTAGTAACATGTGCTATCTTTATGATGGTCCCTAGAGATCTTTAAAAGCTGTGTAGGGGATCCCTGGGTGGCGCAGTGGTTTGGCGCCTTCCTTTGGCCCAGGGCGCGATCCTGGAGACCCCGGATCGAATCCCACATCGGGCTTCTGGTGCATGGAGCCTGCTTCTCCCTCTGCCTATGTCTCTGCCTCTCTCTCTTTCTCTCTCTGTGACTATCATAAATAAATAAAAATTTAAAAAAAAAAAGAAAAAAAAAAAAGCTGTGTAGATACATGTTACTTTAGATTGTTATTGTCCTCAAGTTCAAGGCACAAGTTTTAAGTATGCTTTCATAATCCATGGTTGTACATTCACAGAGTTTTCTCCTACTTAGGGATTTTTTTCAGATAAATGCAAGAAAATCTCAGTATATTCTTGTCATTCCTCCTATAAGGCCATTGACTCAACCTGTTTCTAATGGGCAGAAGAAAACAAACACTGAAGTTGTTTTTATGGAAAATACATTGTTAAAAACAGACACTGTTGCTGGGCATTGTTGCTTATGCTGTTTTCTAAAACTTTATCCTGTGAAGAGTTCTCTTTTTTCTGTAAGAGCTAATTTTAGAGTACACAGTAAATGAGGCACTGCCTTCTGAGAGCTTTCAACTCACCAGATATGATTGTAGTTTGCTTCAGTTCAGGCTGCTGCTGCTTGGTGCACTCGGTGATCTCCCCAGAGCGACTCTATTTCCCCTGGAGCTTTTTACAGGAATATGGAGTTATAGAGGGAGAGCCGTCAGGTTCTCTTATTAGAAGGAAGGAAAATAACTCCAATGTGGACATTTTTTTTTTTCCTAACATTCCAACACTTTATTTTTTCTGCATGTCAGCGTCTTTAACCTTTAGGAACAGCGAAGAGAAGTCTTAACTTGGCTCACATCTCCTTCCCTATCGTCCCCCGCCCCAAAGTCCCTATTGTCCCTTTAATAGTTCTATAAACTGTCTTTTCAGCACTTTTCTGGTGATGCTTTCATGGCTGAGTTATAAGGGCTGCAGGTGAGTGATGCCACCACTTCTGGGCCTTCTGTCACAGTCTGGTTTTCTCTTCAGCATCCCCCCTAATTCCCTGATAGTGAGACCTGGGTCAGGAGTACATTGTGTTAACACAAAAGACATTTCATATTTAGCTCAAATTTGAAAGCATGCTACTTAATCTTTGGAGAGGGTTTTAATAATCGTTGAGATGCGACTTAAGCTTCAGTGAAAGTGTTCTTTACGAAATCTGATATGCACACATATTGGCTTGGAAACCTACAAGTTAGGTAGCATTTATTTGTGTGAGAAAAATAAAGTGTCTCTTTCATTTACAGCACACCATTTTAGTTCCACTATGGCCGGAGGTTGTTTTAAAGGCGTATCCTGGTTGTCAGGCCTTTTTAAAAAAACTCTTCAGTGACTGTCCTCTGTCTAATAAGTGAGAAACGCCGAGGGCCAGGCTCCAGGGCCCTGGGCATTTCTGCCTCCTCCTTGCAGGCTGCCTCACCCTCACCACTGCCTCTGCCTCAAAACCGTGCTGTTGCCTTTGCTCTCTGTAGTTTCTTTGCCTGAAATAGAATTTTTTTTTTTAACTTTGCTCTTTAATCCATCCTTATAAAGGTATTTCAGGAGTCCTTCAGGAATCCTTGCCTTCATTTCTAAGGTGCTTAGAGTGCTTCTCTGTTTCTGTAGCACGTCAGGCACAGCACCTGATGAATTAATGTAAGCTCCTTGTGGGTGCGATCCTTTCAGGTTTGTAATCTCTTTGCCCAACTCAGGTCCAGGTACCCTATACAGACCTCCTTCGACTTAGGATATACCTAAGGTTATAGGTTGTAAATACTGTTAAGTTGGTTGTAGGTTGAAAATAATGTTAAGTTGGAAATGGGTTTCATACACCTAACCTTTAACATCACAGCTTAGGCTTGTTTACTTTAAACCTGCTCAGAACACTTAATATTCGCCTGCAGTTAGTGCAAAATCATCTAACACAAAGCCTGTTTGTTCGTGAAGTGTTGAATATCTCATGTAATTCCTTGAATACCATAGTGAAAGTGACAAACCGAATGGCAGTATGGGTGCCGGAGGGTTGTCAGCGAATCTCGGTTGTTATTCCTCTGATTGTGGGGCTGAGTGGGAGGGAGCCTGCTACCTGGAGCAAGATCAGCATTGAAAATTTGAGGTACAGGGCAGCCCTGGTGGCACAGTGGTTTAGCGCTGCCTTCAGCCCAGGGCGTGATCCTGGAGACCTGGGATCGAGTCCCGTGTCGGGTTCCCCACATGGAGCCAGCTTCTCTCTCTGCCTGTGTTTTGGCCTCTCTCTCTGTGCCTCTCGTGAATAAGTAAATAGAATCTTAAGAAAAAAAAAAAAGAAAAAGAAAATTTGAGGTGCAGTTTCCACCGAATGTGTATCATTTTTGCACCATTGTGAAGTTGAAAAATTATAAGTTGACCCATCATAAGTTGGGGACCATCTGTAGATGTTTAGTAAACTTTGCTCAGCTAGATGGAAAAAGGCGTGTCTAAAGACACCTTTCATTTCGGTTGTAAGGAAATGATTTGCAGATTGTACAATTGCATGCCTTTGTAAACATAAAAATTTTCACTTGAAATGAGTGCAATAGAAAGTGCACAGTCATATTTACAAAATGTTTGTGATTTGATAGTGATATAGTGCATACTGCATTGTGGATGGAGTAATTTTCAAATTTTTTATTTTTGAAAGATTTTATTTAATGAGAGACGCAGAGAGAGAGAGTCAGAGACACAGGCAGAGGGAGAAGCAGGCTCCCCACAGGAAGCCCAATGTGGGACTTGATCCCAGGACCCCGGGATTATGCCCTGGGCTGAAGGCGGCGCTAAACCACTGAGCCACCCAGGTGCCCCTTTTTATTTACTTTTTTAAAGATTTTATTTATTAGAGCACAAGCAGGCTCCCAGCTGAGCAGGGATCAGTCCCAGGAATGACCCCATGCAAAGGCAGACACTTAACCTACTGAGCCACCCAGGTGCCCCTGGATGGAGTCCTTTAATCATGTGACATAGATTGTGTTCTTTCTTAGTCTTTAAAAACTTGCCCTCTTGGGGATCCCTGGGTGGCGCAGCGGTTTAGCGTCTGCCTTTGGCCCAGGGTGCTATCCTGGAGACCCGGGATCGAATCCCACGTCGGGCTCCCGGTGCATGGAGCCTGCTTCTCCCTCTGCCTATGTCTCTGCCTCTCTCTCTCTCTCTCTCTATGTGACTATCATACAAAAAAAAAAAAAAAAAAAACTTGCCCTCTTGATAACGAATGCCAATTTCTTTGGCTTTAAAATTAAATTATAGGGATCCCTGGGTGGCGCAGCGGTTTGGCGCCTGCCTTTGGCCCAGGGCGCGATCCTGGAGACCCAGCATCGAATCCCACGTCAGGCTCCCGGTGCATGGAGCCTGCTTCTCCCTCTGCCTATGTCTCTGCCTCTCTCCCTGTGTGACTATCATAAATAAATAAAAAAAATTAAAAAAAAATAAAATTAAATTATATTACCCTAAAACAAACCAATTACAATAGTGAAAACATAGTTTTAAACTTCATTGGATTTTTCCATTTTTCATCCCCTGTGGAGAGTCCTTGCCACAGGGTCTGGTAGGAAACACAGAGTTCATGCCTTCCTTGAGCAGGTGTTTTTGGTCAGTAAGATACTAGCAACACAAAGACAAATGATGCCAGAACTTTTCTCTAAGGCTTGCGGTCTAGAAGGGCTTAGGAAAGTGAGTTGTTTTATTTAAAGCCAAGCAGACAAGCATTTGGATTCTTGCAGCTTCCATCTGCAAGATGTGTTGATGGCTCTCAGCACCACACTCCCTTGAGTGGTCTCGCTCTTGTATACAGTTGTATTGCTTCAGCACATCCTGTGGCAGGCCCCCTCATCTCCTTTCCCCGCCCCAGCTTTTTTTTTTTGGTAACTCTTACTACATTATAACATACCGTGTAATTTCCGTATTTTATGTAGGGTCTGGCTTCTGGTGTTCAAATGTTAACTCTGTCAGGGTGAGGGGTTTTATTTTGTTCACTGACATGAACCCAGACCTTTGAATGGTACAGAATAGTCACTAAATAATTCATGAATAAATCCTTGGGTTATAAAGATGAATAAAAGGGATGGATTGCCCTCCTTTTTGGAGCTCACAGTCCATGGAGCCAGGTAAATGACCACATAACCACAGATGAGATCCATATACATTGGGCTGGCTGTTGTAGGCTTGAGAGGACCAGGAGGTTCCCTGAGGAAGAGTGTGGTGGGGCAGAGTCAGCCTGCCGGGCAGAGGACCGGTGTCAGCGACTCTCAGCACATGGATTTGCTGAGAGTAAAGGAGGGCCTGTCGATGTAGCAGCTGGATCGCACAGGATTTAAGCCATCTCAGGATAGGTGAGAATTTTGCTTTGTATCCTAAGAACAGTGGAAAGCACTTGGAGGGTTTTCAGCAGGAGAATTACATGACCGGAACTGCCTTTTTAAGTGATTATTCTGCTTTAAGGAGAGGAAGGAAAGGGCACACACTGACGGGTATTACTCGACCCGGAGCGAGGTGGAGGGAGGGCCCTTGTGTTTATTCTTGTGTTTGTCACGGTGGAAAAGGCCAAGCCCTGGCCTAAATGAAGAATAGCTTGTTTAGAAACTCTTTGGTTTGTATTAGATAGACATAATGTTTGTTTGTTTATTTATTTATTTATTTTTTGCTTGTTTTTAAAGATTTTATTTATTTATTCATGAGAATACACAGAGAAGAGAGAGAGAGAGGCAGAGACACAGGCAGAGGGAGAAGCAGGCTCCACTCAGGGAGCCCAATGTGGGGGACTCGATCCCGGGTCTCCAGGATCAGGTCCTGGGCTGAAGGTGGCGCTAAACCGCTGAGCCACCTGGGCTGCCCCAATTCTGTTTTTATTTTTCAAAAAGCTTTGTTTTATTGTCAAAGCTCAAAATATAAGGGTAAAAACATGATCGGTTCAGTACAAATTTATAAGTTAATTACAGTTCTCTGAACATGTTAAACATCCCCTTTTCAAATATTTTTTTTCTGAAAATATTGTGTCCTTTAAAACCTGTTCTTCAAAGACTACTTTCTGAACAGTTCTTTTTTTGTTGATTACATTATCTCTTTCATCCTTAAATCTTACCATCGGTGTAATTCCTGTCTTACTATAGATATATGTATGTATCCCCCAGACTATATAGTACTGTCATCCATTACTGTCTGGCTTTTCTCTACTCTGCAGAGTCGTGGAGTTGTGTGAACCTTTGAAAGGAGACTTGAAGTCCCTGTGGAAAGTTACCTTTTAGAGATCGAGGCATTTAGAATTCAAAACCATTTTCCCTTTACTTGTGTTTTCAGGAGGTAAAACATTCAAATAATGGATAGTATGTTGGTTGTCATTTAGTGCAGAAATTTAGGATGAACTTTTTGGATGAAACTTTCCCTAGGATTACTAGAAGTTCCATGTTCCTTTTTGATCAATATCTGTGTCTCCAGAGATTCTTGTTTTCAGACGCTAGTGCTCTTTCTGGTTTTCTGTCAACAGGTCACTTGAGTACAGACCATTGTACAAATGAGTATCTGATGAATCAGCAGTATGTTCTTCACACCTCACACACAGGGCGGGCCTCAGTGAAGAGCAAAGGTCCAAAGACTGTAGTAGCTCACAGCACTTGGGGCTCTTCACACTTCTTTGTATATGTTGATGTTTACATTTCTTCTGCTGAAATCCTTCCCTTTTAGGCCTCTGTGCAGGAGAGTTAACCCCAGGCATGAATGGACCGGGGAAGAAAATACATTTGCCACACACAACTGCAGAAGCAGTCAGGCGTGCAGAATGTACGTCTTTGTGACCCGGTGAAACTGCACTGGCAGAGTGAATTGCGTTCCTGCACAAGAGTGCCTTGAGGTCCTAAATGACCCTAAGTTTTAGTAGTCTCCATCGGGCCAGGGACATTGTTGGTGTTTTCCTTTGAAGTTCAGAATATTGAGAGTGTGCTTGTCATTGTGAAGGTTTTTGATCTGTTAACTCTAAGTTTTTCATGAAATTGAAGATTACAGTTCAAGGTAAGAAGCCATAGATCAGATGTTTTTCCAGGGTTATTATATGGCCACAAATTTCATAAGTAGGTGATTATGAGCAGAGCAAATAAAAGTTGGATCATTAACTTCCAATTTACATTCTGGTGCATTGGTGCAGTTAGGTAAGGTTATTGAAAACTTGTAAACAATATATTTACCAAGTGTTTAATCGTAATTATGGTACATTTAATCAGCCTTAATCCAGTTGCATAGAAAATTTTGTTTTCATCAGCACCATTTTTCACTGTGGAATTACAAGGAGGGAAACCTTTCATTTAATGCAATTCATACAGTTTCAGTGGTTAGCACTTTAGGACAGTCATTCTCGGAGCCTGTTTTTTTATGAACTGAGACTTGATAACTTGTTTATGAAAATAACTGCCAGAGAAGAGTGTAACTCTTGTTGCAGTCCTAGGATTTTGGAGCTCTGACACTCAGACCCGTGCTCACAGAAGTAAGTTTAAGGTCAATGCAAATACAGCGAGTTAGCAGGTGGCAAAGCCAGGGCTCTCTGCCTTTGGTGTCCTGTCTGGGCTCAGTCCTGTGTGGCACTCTAATTACAGAATTCACAAAATATGCTTCTGAACAGTAGGATTTCAAAAACTGAAATTGTTGAAAGTGTTAACATTATGTATACTAGAATTTTATTTTATTTAAATATTTATTTATTTATTCATGAGAACACAGAGAGAGAGGCAGAGACACAGGCAGAGGGACAAGCAGGCTCCACACAGGGAGCCCGATGTGGGACTCGATCCCAGGTCTCCAGGATCAGGTCATGGGCTGAAGGCGGCGCTAAACCGCTGGGCTTGTATACTAGAATTTTAAATTGGCATTTTACTGTTTTTTTTTTTTTGTTGTTGTTGTTTTGTTTTGTAAGACTCTTTTTTTTTTTGTAAGACTCTTAAAGTCGCTATCAAAATGTGTATTTATTTATTTATTTAAGTATTTTATTTATTTATTCATGAGAGAGAGAGAGAGAGAGGTAGAGACACAGGCAGAGAGAGAAGCAGGCTCCACGCAGGGAGCCCCACTTGATCCCGGGTATCCAGGCCCTGGCCCTGGGCCAAAGGTGGCACTAAACCGCTGAGCCACCCGGCTGCCCCTAAAATATGTTTTTAAAAACACATTTGAAATAACATTTATTTTAAGAAAATTAAGCATATTTGTCATTCTAGATAATTTAACTTACTGGCTTTAATCAACTTGGGAAGGCACAAATAGGTCTTCCAGTTTGTATCTCATATTAAGACTGCAGTTTATTTGTTGTCTTAGAGAAATAAAATTTGAGAAATTCCTGTACATTCAGTGGTTGCCTTCCTAAACTGCACAGACAGTTCTACCCTTGACATCCATGCTGCTGGTGCAGGGTTCATGTTCAGGCTTTGGATGTGTCAGCACATGTGTTCATACTCCTCTCTTCTTGGTAAGGAGGAGCTCAGACCTAAGAGAGGGTTGCTTGGGTGAGCACTATACCACCTCTCCTGGCCTTTACCCTCCTCAACAACACTTTTCCTTGCTTCCTAACAGCCTGGATCTTGCCTATAGAATGTGAGAAATGAATGCAGATTGCCACAGTTCTCACCCTCAGCAATGTATTTGGTTTAGAATTCAGAGGACCCAAAATCCTTGCTTGTTTTTGTTTTTCCGAACACCTCATTTGCTCTTCGGAAAACTGAGGCCTAGAGACAGTTTGCTTCCCATCACATGATCAAGAGGAGAAAATGGGGTCTGTCTAGTTACTTGCTTCTAAATCCATTGCAAACAAGACCCAACTGTTAGAAAGCTTAGGTGTCCTACATATGTGTTAGGTCCAGGTAACCTGATAGATTGGTGGCCTGTGCCACACAGCACAGCTAAGCTGCAGAAATGCTGGTTTTAACCAGAAAGTTTTAATAGTACTTTTTATAGTGCGTATCCTTGGAGCTGGGGTACCCCACACCCAGGACTGAGAAAAGTTCATTTACCTTGCTGAAGAGTCATTCAGAATTACTGGAGCCGATGCTGACTCTGATAGTTTGCTTGGAACTTTTATGGTGTTATTAGGTTCATCTGTTGAACTATGATCCTAACTGGCTGAGGATTATTATCCAGTTATTTCTAAAATAGAGATGATAGTATGCCTAGAATACATATCCTTTGGTATATATCAGACTGAAGGATTATCTAAAGTAGTATATATTTTTGAACTCCCAACTATGGAACTTAAATTCTTTTTTTTTTTTAATTTTTTTAATTTTTTATTTACAATAGTCACACACAGAGAGAGAGAGAAGAGGCAGAGACATAGGCAGAGGGAGAAGCAGGCTCCATACACCAGGAGCCCGACGTGGGATTCGATCCCGGGTCTCCAGGATCGCGCCCTGAACCAAAGGCAGGCGCCAAACCGCTGTGCCACCCAGGGATCCCTTAAATTCTTTTTTATGAGTAGTGTCACTTTTGTTAAGGAACACTTCATTTTAGGTGATATTCATTGTATTTCACTATTTTCTGATTAGCACAGTCATGTTGGCAAAGGTGAAAGCGTGTTCAGTTGTCATACCTTGTCTTGGGCCCTGGCTGCTACTTTGTGAGTCAGTGTGGTTTCATGGCTCCGCAGGTCCAGCCTCTGGCTGCCTAGTGACTAGTAATGACTGTATTGGTTTAGTCTCTGCTGTGCCTGCCCTAAACATGCACACAGCAGGTGAGATGAGTGCCCAGGGGCTCTACCAGCAGGTAGCGGGGAGTCGGGGTCTGGGCGAGCCTCGAGCCCCTGCTCCTGACCCCCTCCTCAGATGCCCAGCCTTTTGTTCATAAGTCCTTGAACTACTGAGTCTCTTTTTAATATTTCTGGTATATATGTCTGTTTTTCCAGTGGAAGGACTCAGCTTTCAGCAGATTCTCAAAAAGATCTTTGACCTCTCCCTTCAATACAAGTAATAGTTTTTAGCATGTGTTTGCCACTTGGGAACTTGTAGGATTTGTTATTTTGATAATGAAATATGATTTTTTGTTTGTCAACATGACTTTGTATTTAATTCTTCTATATGTTTAGATTCCTAGTACACACAGATGGACACATATACACATAATCTAGAGAGTATATGAAATGAAAATGAACCCACAATGATTTTGCCCCAACCTCAAAGTACTGCCTTTTCCCACATGAACACATTATTTGTAGTATGCAGCAACAGAGGCTTTTACTTGGAGTCATCATTTTAAACACAAGAATTTCTTCTTGAGTATTTATTGCATGAAAGACACAGTGACTAAACACATATTTCCTGAGATTTTACTCTGCCAGGTACTGTGTCAGGAATATACTCAGCATTGGAGAGCCTGCATTTGACGTGCACTGGGTGTGAAGGGTTTGCTACCCAGGCAGGGGGCCAGGTGGAGGAGGGGTCCCAAGTGCAGACTACAGGGTGGAGGACGGTCTGTTTCAGAAAGGCCATCTGTGAAGAATTGGTGGGTTGGAGACCTGGAAAAAGTTGAGGTAATAATTTGGTTCAGAGACGATGGTTATCTGAGCAGTTGACAAGTAATAGAGACAGAGATGTAGGCTGCTGTGAGAGGAAGAGGTTAAAGGTGTATTTGTAGGTTTCTTGTGTGGGCAGCTGGGTAGATGATATGCTCTCTTTCTTTGAGATGGAGGGATTGTCGGTTTTTATTTGTCTCAAATGAGAAGGGTGGTGGGAATGGATTTTTTTTTTAAACAATGGACTTGGAGGAGTCTGTAGGTCAAGTTTGTTCATCAGATGCTTGCTTAGTTGCACTGATACTCGGCATGTGGTGTTAACTGAAGCCATGAGAACTGGAGCAGAGGAGCACAAGTCAGGCCCGGAGAGGAAGGAGCTGCAGGTGCGGCTCGGTCCCAGGGAGACCGTAGTGGCCTGCTGCCTGCTCCCCTCTGCCCTCTTTCTCTACCTATCAGTTAAGTTGTCACTTACAAAAGCCAGTTCAGTGTGTTCCCAAACTCATTCGGGAACTTGTACACCTTATTGCAGTTAAAGATTTGATTAGTAGACACTGATAAAAATAGTGTAGAAATACTCCTATGAGAACTAATCTGAAAACTTTGGAGTGTTTCATTAAAAACAAATCACTAAGAAAACTATTAACTTAGGTGTGTGGGTAAGATACTCATAAAAAACTGGAGAATGATTCTAGGAGGACTATACCATTCATTATTTTTTTTTTTTAACTAAGTTGCACTTTAAAGAGACAGAGACATAGGTGATGCATTATGGATGTGGTTTGTGAGAGAAAGAAAAGGTCTGATGGACTGGCTCAGTCTAAGAAAAAGGCCCAAGTGAAGGGGCATATGCAAGGTAAAGTGGTTAAGGGTTCATGTGTCAGTTTTCAGGGTTGCCTACTTTAATGTACTGTTACTTCCAGTCACAAAGGGCAAGAGAGCTTTCCTGAACTTAGTGCGGAAGACAAGCATCATGGCAGATGGGAAGGGAGGAGGAGGAGGAAAGCATGCCTGCAGGCTGAGGAAGAGAGGCCATGGGTACATCTTAGCAGCAAGCAGGCCATCTTGTCAGAACAGCATCCTTGGAGAGGCTGCATCCTGCCTGGGAGGCCCCCGGCCCCGTGCTGTTGTTCATCCCTGTCCCTGCTTCTCTGTCCTTCCCACTTGTCTCCCTTGTATGTTTCTTGGTGATGGCTAGGCAACACATGTTTTGAACAGTGCTGGGTGGAAGAACTGAAGATACAGGAAAAGAGGAGGAAATGGGATCCAGACCACAGGTGGAGGACCAGTGCTCCTTCAGTTAATATATTATTTTTTCTCCAAACCTTTGATAAATTAGTGAGAAAAACTTGTTCATTTTCATTAAGTTTTTTCAAGTTACGTTCAGGCTGTATTTGGGTCCCTCACCTTGACTTATGAGGTCTGATTTTCAAGAGTTATGTAGAATTATGATTGTTACAGACTATTTCCTTTTCTTTCACCAAAGTGCTAAGAAATAATGCATCTGTTAGGAATACCAAATTCAAGAAAAGAGGGATGCACATTAATGGGAGTCTTGAAATGAGACATATTTTATCACCACATAGAAAGCTGTGAAATGGTATTTTATTTTATTTTTTTTAAAGATTCATTTATTCATTTACTAGAGAGGGAGAGGCGGAAAGCAGCGTGAGCAGGGGAGGGACAGGGAGAGGGAGACTCTCAAGCAGACTCCCCGCTGAGTGTGGAGTCTGACACAGGGCTCCATCCCAGGACCCTGAGATCATGACCTGAGCCCAAATCCAGAGTCGGACAATTAAAAACTGAGCCACCCATGTGCCCCATGGCCTTTAATTTTTAAGGAAGATGATTTGCCTGTTCACATAACAGGATTTTAGGGAATGTCTGTGGGTCTGTAGTGAGGACTTGGGGAAGGTAAGTTGTTATCTTTATCTGTACCATCTGTTGGATCGAACAGCTCTTGACTTAGAGCCCAGCACATACCCTTGGGAATGTTTTCATGACTCCCTGAATTTCATTGTCCTTCATTTGGAGAAAACTATACATTCAAGATGTTCTTGCTTTGTTTTGACATATTGGTTATTGATTAACATAGGTCAGAACTACCTTTTCCCAAAGCAAAGCTTTTTTTTTTTTTTTTAATTTATTTTTTTATTTATTTATGATAGTCATACAGAGAGAGAGAGAGGCAGAGACACAGGCAGAGGGAGAGGCAGGCTCCATGCACTGGGAGCCCGACGTGGGATTCGATCCCGGGTCTCCAGGATCGCGCCCTGGGCCAAAGGCAGGCGCCAAACTGCTGTGCCATCCAGGGATCCCGCAAAGCTTTTTTAAAAAAATTTAACATCCTTGAAAACTACATGTTTACTACAGGGTGAAGAAGTGAAAATAGTCTGTCAGTGGCAGGTTTACAAGCTTTTTGTTGTGTTGGTTTATTTTATTTTATTTTTTTTTAAGATTTTATTTATTTATTCATGAGAGACACACATACACACAGAGGCAGAGACACAGGCAGAGAGAAAAGCAGGCTCCAGGCAGGGAGCCCAATTGCGGGACTGGATCCGGGGACTCCAGGATCACGCCCTGAACCAAAGGCAGATGCCCAAACACTGAGCCACCCGGGCATCCCCTGTTGTATTGGTTTAAAAAAAATTTTTTTTTTTTACCTAAACCACTTTATTTTTTTATTTTTATAGATTTTATTTATTCATTTGACAGTTCAAGGAAGTAAGCACAAGCAGGGGGAGCAGCAGTGGGAGAGGGAGAAGCACACTCCCTGCTGAACAGGGAGCCTGATGCAGAACTGGATCCCAGGACCCAGAGATCGTGACGGCCGAAGGCAGATTCTTCATTGACTGAGCCCCGGTACACCACTTTATATATAGTCCCAGACTTCGGACAATTTTATCACCTCTTGTTCGGATTCTCTGGTGCCCTCCTAGGCATAATCAGCATGCCGTAGTTGGAGCAGCACAGGGTTTGAGTGTGCTGTGAGCCACTGCCAAGCTCTGATGCTCTGTCATTTGCTAACATGCGTGACTTCTAGGATTGCTCACCACCATCCCTGTCTTACATCAGTGTCATTGCTTTCAGTTGAAAAGCTGTAGTTATGTGACAGTAAATTGGGAAGGGTAATAAAATGCTTTTGGCAGTTGTCAAAGAAACGGAAAATGCACAAGAAGATTGGGGTGAATGGAGACTTTTCCTTTGCAAAGGGTTGAAGCAACGTCCTATCCAGAGTCCTATCTAGAGTCCTATCTAGATTTTGTTTTTTGAAGAGGACTTCGGGTCTCTTAAAAGACTTTTTTGTGGTGTTGATTCTGACATTTCCTAGGTGCAGGTATTTAACGATACTACATTTGGCTGTCTGCATTTTTTGAGTTCAAATGTAAATGAGAGAAGGTGAAGATTTTTTGGGAGAACGTGGATCATCTCAAGAATATGATCCCATGTTCAAAATGAAGTTAACAAAACTGCGTCATAAAGCAAGGGAGAGCTACATATATGCAATTCCCTAGGATAAAAATAAATTCTGATAGAGATTGAATGAGGAAGTTCTGCTCTTTGTCCATGAGGTGAAAAATACAGATGAAATGCCAGCAGTAAGCTGTTTTTTCTTTTCTGGACTCTAGGCTTGGCTTGCTATCAGGAGGTTGTGTGTGGCTAAGGGAAGAAATGGCGAAAGTAGAGGTGCACACTGACCCGAAAGTGCCTGTGCAGCAGATGAACCGATGATGCAGGAGTAGGGGCCCTGAATAGGACCAGAGCAGTGTCATGGGCTGGCAGCCTGGTCTGCTACTGTGGCAGCTCTGGCTGGCCAGGCCTTGTGGTTTTGCAACGTGGGAAATAGTTCTTAATGGGAAAATGGAAGTCAGAATGCGTTCTAAAACAGGCTGAACTCAGGACAATTAGCTTTTCAACTGTGGAATTGAACATCTTTGTGAAAAAAATCTCTTCCTGTATTTTACTCCTTCCATTTTAGGTTACAGGAAGTAGAATGGCTGCATTGTGTCCTTGGAGGCAGCAGGTTTGATACAGCACTTCTGATGGTGTTTTGGCAGGTGTGTGGATTAGCTGAGCTTGCACCCTATATAGGGTAGGCCTAATGTGGTTTGCTGCCCTTTCCATCTCCTCTTAGGTGAAAAGGTGTGTGTCTGCTTTAGGAGATGCTCTTCTACTGGAGAAGGAATGACTCATGGTCAGCGGAAGACATTCTAGTTTGAGGGCAGAAAGGTCCCATCTCTAAGGATATGACCACCTACCTCAGCTTTGCACCCTCTTTTACAAAGTAACCAATACAAAGTAAGAGATAGGATTTTTCATCTCCATATTGTTTGACTTATTTCAAATGATATTTTATTTAGGCTTCCTTATAACCAAATATTGGACTCCTTGCTTGGAGTTTGTCAAAAATACTTAACAACCAGAGGGTTAATGAGATAACCTAAACTCTCTTTTTGTTCTGTATTGTATTTTAACAAGAATTCTAGGTAAAATGATCTTTTCAAATAATTGACCTCTCCACGATAACATTGCCATTCCCCTCCCCTCCCCTCCCCTCCCCTCCCCTCCCCTCCCCTTCCCTTCGGTAAGAGGGAGAGGCAGAGGGAGAGGGAAAGAATGAATCTTAAGCTGACTCCACGCCCAGCACGAATCCCAGGGCTCAATGTCCCAACCCCGAGATCATGATCTGAGCTGAAATCAAGTGTCAACACAACCATCTGAGCCACCCAGGCGCCCTGCCACGAACCACTTTATTCATAAAGCTGGAAGGGACCTTTCTCATAGTGTGTGTGGAATTATGAAATAAATTCTAAAAAGCAAGTAGTGGGAAAATTTTTAGGTGTAACTTTTGGGGTTTATTTCTCACATAGATACTTTTCCAGTCCTATATGGCTGAGAAATAAGTGTCTTGTGTCTGATTTTATGCCTTCTCTAGGAGCAGAATCAGGTTGAACTGTAAAAAATAAGTTACTTTTTCCTACAGCTGTATCTTTTAGTAGAAGCACAGGTGTACACATGTAAAAGGAAGTTTAAAAAATTAATCTGAAGATGCCTTTGGTGGCTCAGCGGTTGAGCGTCTGCCTTTGGCTTAGGGTGTGATCCCGGAGTCCTGGGATTGAGTCCTGCATTGGGCTCTCCTCGAGGAGCCTGCTTCTCCCTCTGCCTGTGTCTCTCATGAATAAATAAAATCTTTAAAAAAAATAAAAAAATTGATCTGGAGGCTTATTGGCAGCATCTGTTTAGGACTCTTTCCGTATTGGATGCCATTTCCAATGTGTAATTAAGCAGCTGCTAAGGTTGGGTTCCTTTCTTTCATTCATCTATGTCTTTGCCACAGTTACTGTGAGAAAGCTTGGTGATACTGAACTGGAAAAAACAAAGAGCCAGAGTAACTGCTGTCCTGGACACAGCTGTCTGTTGCTCTTTAGATGTCCCTACTCTTGAAGCCTGCAGACTCAGTTGAATATATGATTTTTGTAAGGTGCTGTGGAAGGTACATAGACTAATTTGCCATAAGACAGGAATGTGCATTTTAAATATTATAGAGCAATGCTGTCAGCTGCTCGGCCGTGAGATAAACAATATAATGCAACCTGTAGCACAGAGCAAGCGAATGGGAACTGTAATTCCTATTATGGTATTTAATTTTCTTATACCTCTATTTAGAGGTGTGCATATTGAGTTCTAAAGGAAAGTTACTAGTATTAACAAATGCCTTTCCAAATCCTACAATGCTATAATTGTGCTTTAATGATTTGATTTAGTTTCATTGACCTTTTCTGTTTTTTTCCAAAGAGTTTTATTTTCAGAGGTCTGGTAGGTAAACTGTCTTTCTACAAACTATGTTTAGACATTGAAAGTAACAAATTTTGGCTTTTCTAATTGATTCTCAAAGAGGATCATATAGTACTTAATTTGGGGCAGTCTCTGAAGTACTCAACCCACCCCCATTTTCCATATTTGGATAAAACTGTTTTTACTTGTTGAATATTCATTTACTGCTCTTTTGTAAAATAATCCTAGGAGTTACGTTTGAGTTGTCTTAGAACTTATGTCTGTATTGTCCAACTCCTTTGCTCAGGTTCTGTCCCTGAACTCCTTCCTCCCAACAGTAAAGTAGTGGAGTTAGAAGATGCCTTAGCAAACTTGACTCCTCCTTCATTTTGTGGTTGCAAATATTGGTATTTGCAATATTTGGTGGTATTGGGCAATACTGCAGCTAAACCACCTGTAAGTGAGTATTACTGACAGGACTCTCTGGGGGGTCAATTGTAACATATCATTGGTGGGATACATATTTCTGCTGTGTTCTATACATAAGGAGGTGAAACACATGGATTTCTTAAAGAGACTCAGGATAGTATGGTTGAGAAGCACAGATGTGGCCAGTGCCTGAGAAACAGAGAAGGCTTTGAGTCCATGGAGAAGGAGTGAGAGAGGAATGGGAAGGAAGCCGCCGAAGAAGGAGGAACATTTCAGGCAAGAAGAATAAAATGTGCAAAGACAGGGAAGTTTTGAGTGGCTGGGTGAACATAGAAGTGGTGACTTGTGACTTCAGAAGAATGTTTTTTGATTGAGAAAAGAGGTCTTCTATTTGGCCCTCATGTAATAGAATCTCATCTCATATGAAATGTTTACATTTCAAGGTCAACTCATAAAGCAAAAACTTACCTATACATTTGAAAATTCCCCAGGGAGGTGCAACATGTCATTTCTCAATGCGGCCAGTTTTTCTTTTGTATTGAGTCAGGTCACTGTTGTTGTATAAAAAGTTGAAGTATTTGGCTTATATTTAGGCACCATGTTGGTTTTTTAAAAAGCGCTTATTTTGGGCAGCCCAGGTGGCTCAGTGGTTTAGTGCCGCCTTCAGCCCAGGGCCTGATCCCGGAGATCCGGGATCGAGTCCCATGTCAGGCTCCCCGCATGGAGACTTGCTTCTTCCTCTGCCTGTGTCTCTGCCTCTCTCTCTCTCTTTCTCTTGTGAATAAATAAATAAAATATTTAAAATAAAAAGTGCTTATTTTAAAATGCTAAAAATCAGAATCTCTGCACTGATGCCTATGAATTATCAGCATAGAAGAGAAGGAATGAAGACCAGCTCAGGAAACTGCAGGTACTTTAGTGGTCGTGTCCTAATGGGCATACTCAGGCGTGGATTGATAGGGTGAGCAGCCTGCACTGAGCGGCCTGCACAACATAGAGTTGAAGAGCAGAAATTATTAGGTGCATGTATGAATTAACTCAGAGGATTTACCTGGCTTTGCGACCTTGACTGAGCTATCTCAACTCATTTTCCCAGTCTGCTGAGTGGGCAGGAGACAGCAGTAAGAATTGAAGTTGATTCAGTGACAAGTAAAGCACTTAGAGTAATCATTGCATAACAGAGGTCCAAATGCTAATTCTCTCTCTTTTTGCATTTCTGGTACACAGACACATCATCTGTGTTTACACACCACCCTTTTGTAAGCAGGAAAAAAAATTCATGTTTAAAAGAATGATAACTTTATTTTGATGGTTTTAGAAATTATCAAATTCTCAAACTGATTCTATCATTGTTATTTGCTAATCTACTGAAGTACACCAAACACGAGTATGAAAATAAGGATTTTAACCTCTAATAGTTTACTTTTTGAGTTATTTCCACATTTTGGCTGTTGTGTTGCTATGAATACTCATGTACCCAGTTTTGGTGATGATACATGCTTTGTGTCCCCTGGGGTATGTACCTAGGTATGGGATGGCTGGGTCATATGATAACTTTGTGTTCAATATCTGCAACTGTTTATTAAGTGCCCATGCCATTTTACATTCCCACCAGCAGTGTATTCAGATTCCAGTTCTTTACATCCTTGCCAACACTTGTTATTTGTCTTTTTGATTATATCCATTCCAGTGAGTTTGAAGTGGTATTTCGTGTTTTGATTTGCATTTCCCTAATGACTAATGATGTTGAACATCTTTTCATGTGCTTATCGGCCATTTATATGTCTTCTTTGGGAAAATGTCAATTCATACTCTGCTGGGGTTTTTGTTTGTTTCTTGTGGGTTTTTTTGTTTCGTTTTTTTGTTTTTACTTATTTGCCCCTTACAATTGAGTTTTAGGAACACACTCCTCTGTTTCTTTCTCTGTACATATACACTGACCCTTATGAGGTATATAATTTGCAAATATTTTCTTCCATTTCACTTTGTTGGTGGTGTGCTTTGAAGCCCAAAAGTTTTTAATTTTTATGAAAACCAATTTATTTGTTCTTCTGTTGCTTGTGCTTTTGGTGTCCTAAGAAGACATTGCCTCATCCAGGCTCATGAAGATTTACTCCTGTGTTTTCTTCCGAGTTTTGTAATTCTAGCTCTTACATTTAGGTGTTGTTTGTTGGGGTTTTTTTAGTTTATTTTATTTTTTAGTAATCTCTATATCCGATGTGGGCTTGAACTCACAACCCTGAGATCAAGAGTTGCATGCTCCACAAACTAAACCAACCAGGTGCCCCTTATTTAGGTGTTTGATCCATTTTGATTAATTTATATAGAGTGAGTGTTGTAGAGGTCCACCTTCATTCTTTTGCATGTAGATATCCAGTTGTCCCAGCACCATTTGTTGAAAAGAGTTCTTTCCCCATTGAATGGTCTTGGCACCCATTTGAAAATGAACTGACCATAAATGTGAGGGTTTATTTCTGGACTCTTGAATTCTGTCTACGATCTGTATGTCTCCCCTTGTGCCAGTACTACACTATCTTAATTGGTATAGTTGTGTACTAAGTTTTGAAATTAGGAAGTGTGAGTCTTCCAACTTTGTTCTTTGCAAGATTGTTTGGCTATTCTGGGTCCCTTGCATTTCCATAGGAATTTTAGGATCAGCTCATCAATTTCTGCAAAAAAGGCAGGTGGGATTGCATTGACTGTAGATGTGCGGAGTATTGCCATCCTGACTACTTTGTCTTCCCATCCATGAGCATAGGATGTCTCTTCTCCGGGAACATTGAGGATCTGTACATCAGGACTCGTTTTGTCTTATATTGGTGGTTCTCAAACATTGTGATCTTGGGACCTCTTTACACTTTTAAACATTATTGAAGATTTTTTTTTTAAGCTCTTATTTATCCACGAGAGACAGAGAGACAGAGAGAGAGAGGCAGGGACACAGGCAGAGGGAGAAGCAGGTTCCATGCGGGGGGAGCCTGACGTGGGACTCGATCCCGGGACTCCAGGATCAGGCCTTGGCCTGAAGGCGGCACTAAACCACTGAGCCACCTGGGCTGCCCTGAAGATCTTTAAGAACTTTTGTTTATAGGGCTTATTGTGTTTTTGTATAAAAATTAAGACAAATTTAAAAAGATATTTTTTGACAGTAATCACAAAGCCATTACACGTAATGTAAATAACATTGGTTATGAAAAGGTAACAATCTTCCAAAACAAAAAAATAATTTAATGAGAATGATCTTGTTTTATATTTTTATAAATCTTTTCAATATTTAATAGACTCTCAGGGGGATTCTTCTGTTTCTGCATTTGATCTGTTAGTGATATGTTATTTTGGTTGAAGGATGAGAAGGAAATCTGACCTTACACAAAATACATAGTTTGAAAAGTGAGGAGTGTTTTAATAGTCTTTTTTTTTAATAAATTTATTTTTTATTGGTGTTCAATTTGCCAACATATAGAATAACACCCAGTGCTCATCCCATCAAGTGCCCCCCCTCAGTGCCCGTCACCCAGTCACCCCCAGCCACCGCCCACCTCCCTTTCTACCACCCCTAGTTCATTTCCCAGAGTTAGGAGTCTCTCATGTTCTGTCTCCCTTTCTGATATTTCCCACTCATTTTTTCTCCTTTCCCCTTTATTCCCTTTCACTATTTTTTATATTTCCCAAATGAATGAGACCATATTAATGTTTGTCCTTCTCCGATTGACTTATTTCACTCAGCATAATACCCTCCAGTTCCATCGATGTCGAAGCAAATGGTGGGTATTTGTCGTTTCTAATGGCTGAGGAATATTCCATTGTATACATGGACCACATCTTCTTTATCCATCCATCTGTTGATGGACACCGAGGCTCCTTCCACAGTTTGGCTATTGTGGACATTGCTGCTATAAACATCGGGGTGCAGGTGTCCCGGTGTTTCACTGCATCTGTATCTTTGGGTCAATCCCCAGCAGTGCAATTGCTGGGTCGTAGGGCAGGTCTATTTTTAACTCTTTGAGGACCCTCCACACAGTTTTCCAGAGTGGCTGTACCAGTTCACATTCCCACCCACAGTGCAGGAGGGTTCCCCTTTCTCCGCATCCTCTCCAACGTTTGTGGTTTCCTGCCTTGTTAATTTTCCCCATTCTCACCAGTGTGAGGTGGGATCTCATTGTGGTTTTGATTTGTATCTCCCTGATGGCCAGTGATGCGGAGCATTTTCTCATGTACTTGTTGGCCACGTCTATGTCTTTCTCTGGGAGATTTCTCTTCATGTCTTTTGCCTATTTCATGATTGGATTGTTTGTTTCTTTGCTGTTGAGTTTAAGAAGTTCTTTATAGATCTTGGATACTAGTGTTTTATCTGATACGTCATTTGCAAATATCCTCTCCCATTCTGTAGGTTGTCTTTTAGTTTTGTTGTTGATAGTCTTTTTTTTATAACCTTGGCTGTTCTTTCTAACTGCACCAGAACTCCACAGCAGTTTACCAGGAGAGAGTGTGAGTGCAAAGGAAACAGCATCTTGGCATTGTTGTGACAGTTGGTGTGACTGGTGGGCCTGGGGAGGTCTCTGGGACCCATGACAGGCTCAGGCCAGTGTTTGAGACCCTCTCTCATAAAGAACAAAACTGAGTTGTGCATTTTACAAGAAAATGTTAATGTTTGCAGCCAATTGGTGGTTTTATTAATCTCTATTGACAACCCACTGGGAAGGGACTTGGATGCTTTTCCTGCTGGATCAATACTTTATGCTTTCTGTAGGAAGGACTGGGTGCTTGATTGGTAAACGTGGTAAAGGTGGAACCAGCAAGCCAGAGGAGTAACTGAGAGTTGAGAAATGAAACAAAATACAGTACTGGTATTTTAACACTAAGTCACACATATTAGTTAATCTGGTGTATTTACTTGTAAATATTCACAAAATTATGTGAATTTTTAGAACATAGCTGTAATTATACTGTCCACAGTCTTCTATCCTGCTTTTTTTTAACTTAATGTAATCTCTCAATATTTTATATAGGTGTGATATATTGCATTAGTTTCTGCTTTTCTATAATATTTTTTTTTTACTAAAACTGCTATGAACATTAGTTTACATATTTTTATATGTAGCACAGATTTTAAGTAACAGTGTGTGAAGTTTTAGATGGATACTAGTACATATCCTAGTCAGATTTTTCTTATTTATTTATTCATGAGAGACAGAGGCAGAGACACAGGGAGAAGCAGGCTCCCTGTGGGGAGCCCTATGCGGAACTTGATCCCAGGACCTCAGGTCATGACCTGAGCCCAAGGCAGATGCTCAACCACTGAGCCACCCGGTGCTCCAGATTTTTCTATTTACTTTTTATTGGAGCCACCCGGTGCTCCAGATTTTTCTATTTACTTTTTATTGTGGGAAGTTTTAACTACGGAGATAGGGTGAGTAGTAGAGCAGTCCTCTGTGTGCCCATCATGTAGTCTTACCACCAGCTACTTGCTGCATTCTTGTATTTTTGTTTTTTCCTTTAAATTTTCCAAAAAAAATTGTGAGCATATTTTAAGGCAAATTCCTGGTATATAATGTCATCCATAGTCTTTAGTTTATATATCTCCCAGATAAGACCTTTAAACAGACACAGCACCTGGATTGTGCCCAGTGGAATTAATAATCATTCCATAATATCCTTTATTACCTAGGCAGTCAAATTTTTCCTGTCAAAAATGTCATTCTAAAGTTAATTTATTTCAATCCAGATACACTTCTCACGTTACGTAAGGTTATTTTGGTTAAAGCTTTTGTATTTTGTAGCAATAAAAAAATCTCTCCCATTTTTCCATGTCTTAGGTTTGCTGCAGAAATGAGGTCATCTGTCTTCTAGAATGCCCCACATTTTGGTTTTAGCTAATGGCTTTGTGTCAGTGTGATTTAACATATATTGCTCCAGAATTTCCTTTAAATTGTGAGTCCGATCTAGAGGTTTGATTAACTACAGGTTCTTTTTTTTTTTGGCAAGAATGCTTAATAAACGGTGCTCTTTCCTCACATCAAGAAGAATGTAGCACCTAGTTGTTCCACATTAGTGATGGGATTGAAAGTCACCTTAATGTCCATCTGATCTGACCATTATGAAGCTTTCCATCAACTCTCCACCGGGCTTTAGGAGACATCTATGGTTATTGTTACTTCATTAGATGTTGCAAACAGTTTCATTTTCTAATTTGATTGCTCACTGTTTTTATTCATTGTGGCTCCTGTACAGAGAGAGCAGTTTGCTCTCACTAGCACCTGGTCATGCTGCAGTAGTCATCCAGGAGGGGCAGGCTGGTGACGGTTTGTCTTTAGAAGTCTTCAGAAAAGTGAGTTGATATCCCAACAACCTCCAAAAGTAACCAGCGTAGTGGTGGCGTTCTAAACTGTTGTGGATTCTAAGGTGGGTGTTACCCGCTTGCTCTGCATGCTCTGCCTGTTGTCCACCTGTAGCTGGGAGAGCCCTTGCCTTCCTTTCCTGTTGGTTCTGTGCTGCGACCTTGAGCGTGCTCACTGGCTTCCTTGCTTTCCTAGTGCAGTGCCCCAGGTTCGTGTGACAGAAGCATTAACCAGCACTCTTGGAACGTGCACAGAAAAGATGAGGGAAGACTGAGGAGTTGTCCCAGTTAGAGGGGACTAAGGAGAAGTGAACCTGAATGTCATGGGGCCTTCCGAGATGGGATGTTTCATTATGAAGCAAACAAACATTTCTGGTATACAGGAAAAGGATTCTTTATGAACAGATCTGAGAGAACTATACTCTCCCAAGTATTTAATAAGATTGATTAAACTTTACATGTACCTTTGACAGGTGAAATTAAAAATGTCTGGCCCTATATAGAGACCACAGGACAGGAGGCAGGGCCCTTTGACTGCATCTTTTTGCCTTTTCACATCCAGAGATGAAATCAAATAGGGGAAATAAGTCCTTTTGTTCAGCTCAGGAAGGCTTTGTGAGGGCTGCCTCTGACACTATCAGGTTTTCAAACTACTACTAGGTCTTATGCTGCAAATGCTTTGTTTTGGTGGTAAGTTCCCACCCCCACCCCCCTTGCGTATTCCTCTTTAAAACCTAGAGACCTGCTCTTCTGCGATTCCTGGAAGCAGTAGTTTAAATGGTTTAAGTCTCAGTGTAGGTTTGGTCTTTTGACCTAGTAATAAAAAGGTGGTTTTGTTATTTATTGAACTATTGTCACTGTTGCATCATCGTACTCTGTTTTATTTTAGATTCAGACATTTGATAAAGTCTGATTTAATACTTTGTACCTTTCGTGCTGCTTAAACAAGGTGGAGATCAGTAAGCCCTCTTTCCAGCTGTAGGACTTTTGAAAAACAGTGCATGTTAGGTCAGTAATTAAGAGAGAGAGTGGCGTGACGTCAAGATGACTTGTTTGTGGATAAGAGGCCTGCTGTGTCTGTTGTGCTAGGACACTGCCATGCTACCTTTTTAACCTTTTGTCAGGGAACATTTAAAGCATGCAGAAGTAGAGTGGATCAGATTGTTAACCCCCATACCCCTCTTCCAAGGGGAACAAATAGGAACTCCCACATCTCTGCCACATGTATTATTTTGAGGAAAATTCTAACCACCGTGTTATTGCGCCTGTAAATAAGTATGCAACTTTGTAAGATTAGGCCTCTTTTTTTAAAGATGACCACAGCATCATTTTTATTAAAATATGCCATCACTGTGACTTCCCTGATTGTTGTTTGTTTGAATTGAATAAAGCCATACAACCAAATAAAGCAGTGGTTTGGCCAGTATGTGTTGAGGAAGCCAGCCTGCTTGTCTGGATCCTCCTGTACCTGGTACTCCTCAGTGCTCCTGTTTGCTGTAAGTTTGTAATAAGACCACATCCTGGGTGTGTGGATATTTTTTTTTTTTTTTTTTTTATTCATGAGAGACACAGGCAGAGGGAGAAGCAGGCTCCCTGTGGAGAGGCCAGTGCAGGACTCGATCCCAGGGCCCCGGGGTCACGCCCTGAGCCAAAGGCAGATGCTCAACCCCTGAGCCACCCGGGCGTCCCCCAGGTGTGTGGATATTATTTGTTTGTTTTGAAAGACAACTTCCTGGCATTGCTGCTCGTTCTCTCAGGAGGCACAGAATCTCTGACTGAAAAAATACACGTAGTAGTTGTAATAAAAGAAATTCGTAGTTGAATTTTTCCCCATTTTGGCTATCTTACCTAGTTTTTAACCAAACATTTTTTTCTTTGAGAATCTTAACAAATCTAGAAGTGCATAGTGGTAAAACTGTAAGCCCTTTTGTGACTTGTCGGTTTGGTTACCATCCCACGACTTCATTTCCTGGATTTGGTATTTGGGGAGAGTCAATGTTTGCCTCTATGATAGTTTCACATATTGCAAACTCTTACAGTTTAACACCTATCATTCATTCTGTATTTTGGAAGACGTTGACCTCTGTGAAACTGATTGGTTTCAAGTGTTTTTTCTTTTTAAGCAGTTTATATTGCCAAACCTGTCTAATAGCACAGAAGTGATCTTGTGCTTTTGTGGCTGATGATATAGTGGACCGTTCGATGAGATTGCTTTTGACCATCAGATTATTTCATTACAAGGGTTTTGGGAATTTATTATAAGCAGGTTATTGAATGTAGGGAGCACCATTATAAAAACTAAACACCTGCATGGTTACCTCATGAGACAGAAATAGCTAGCTTTTAAATCTCCATATCTGGCAAGAGGATGCTCTGTTTTCAGAAGAGCCTGAAAGGTACCTGGATTAAATCCAGTCCTGGTGGTGGTGTGGGGTGGTGTGGCTTGCTGCAGAAAGAGGGTACACCAGAGTTGGCCCTGGGTATCTGGGAACCCTGGTTCTCATGCTGATGGTACAAAATCATGAGTATTCAGTCTCTTGTGAACCAGAATTACTACTCTGTTTGGGAAAATCAAATGAGCTATCTTGTTTGAAATTTAGTTTCCTGACTGTTGAGCTGAGCCAGTACTTTGGAAAGCCTGCTTTGCAGCACCACTCCTACTGTCTTCAAGTGGTTTTTGGTTTGTGTGGGTCAGGATTTTGAAGGGACTCCTTTTTAACTAATTACTATTTATTTCTCTTGACAACTGTTGTCCTGGAACGACAGTCAAAATGATATATGTAAATTTGGGATTCATAAAATACAAATTGGAGTTCTATTAGTTTTGTTACTTTCTGTTTAAAAAGATGGTTTTCTGGCCATGAGTGGGTTTGTATGTTTTAGCACACAATTTCTAGTCTTACGATATTCTTGGGTTAATATAAAGGTGTAAATTATGGGCAGATTTCTTTAAACTACTTAGACTGCAGGGATGCCTGGGCAGCTCGGTCGTTTGGGCAGCTAGCTCTTGATCTCAGCTGGGCTCTTGATCTCAGGGCTATGAGTTCAAGCCCTGTGTTGGGCTCCATGCTGGGCCTGGAGCCTCAATTAAAAATAAGTAAGTAAGTAAATAAACTACTTAGATTCCGGAGGAGCAACAAATGTCCTGGAAAACTTGAAGATTTGAAGACCTCCTAGTATTAATTTGAAGAATCTGTTGTATTCTGTACTATAAGCTACTGATGGGTTGTTTTGTTGTTTTACAGCACCCTACAGTTGCCATTCAGCTTCTCCCAGTGCGGCCACAGAGTAAACAGCTCATGACTTCTGATCAGGACACTAAGGTCGTGGCTGAACCGCAGGGCCAGCGAGTCCAGGAAGGGAAAGACAGCGCTCATCTGGTGAGTAGGGGGCGAGGCCAGAGCTGGTCTGGGGCCTCACTCTGCTCTTCTTCTGATCACAGATGTTATGTTGGATTTTATAAGTACCATCAGAGTAGTAACTCTGGCATATCTTAAACCTAAATACAGGTGTTCTAGTCTGAGTAAGTTTATGGATAGCTTAGTAGTAGAGGAAGCTATCAGGACAAGGTGAGACAAAACAAATGCTTAAAACTCTTGGGAGTTTAAACCCTCTAGAAAAATGACAGTGATTTATAAATACTGTAATAACATTACACATGTTCTAATGGTATGTATTTAAAAGAATTGATTAATATTGTAATATAAATTTTTATTTTGACTGCTTTTAAGATTTTATCCTGTCAAGCAAAGCAGATTTTTCTTAATTTTCCCCATGGAAATTACAAGGAATTTTGCCTATGGTGGTCAGTCAGAATTTTAAAATATTTTAAGTTTCAAAGCTCCTATATCTTTCTGCATATCTCACTGAATTTCTTTGTTATGTAAAAATGTTTTTTCTCAATAGGTTTTGTTTTTGCTAAATTACTGTAGCTTGAAAATACTGCTTACATTGTAATGAGGGTGCGTTTGATGTTTTCAATTTTACAGATGAATGGTCCCATATCTCAAACCACTTCTCAGACAAGCTCCATCCCAGCTTTGAGTCAGGTAATTTAGTTCAGTTGAGGCTCACAAATACTGCCTCAGGAACAAATATTTATTGTAACAAAATTAGAAAATTGTTGATGTTTCCCAACAAAGGGGTGGGGGTTGGGGGAGACCCACATGGGTTCTAAGTGTTCAGTACTGTATGTCCTCCTCTGACTTCTCTACGTGTGCTGTGTATATAGTTGTGCTTGTATAGTTCTGCAGACGTTGTGTACCATGCGTTCATTGAATGTCAGATACTCATCACAGTGTTTGTAATAGTTCACTGATAATCTGTAGAATGTATATGATTAGCTCTACATCTTGAAAGCCTATATTCTTTAAAGTACACAGGTTATACTAACCTTTTACTAAGAAAATTGGTTTAACATAGTTAGCTGTGGTTAGTGAAAATAAACAAATGGAGATCCATTGGTTTTGAACTCTTTCTTTACCTTATGTGTACACGCTCATGTTGGGTGTGTTTGGAGCCACTCCAAACTTAGTTTGGCAGCCTTCTAAGTGATTATAGACCTGGCACGATTTAGAAAATAAAAGAAAAACTTTTAAAGTCATCTTATAAAATTATAGAAAACTTTGCCCAAATTGTAAGTAGTTCATGTAGAAATTGAACCAGGGATTGGATTGCTGATCTACTTTTAATATAGTAGAATTTTTTAAATAAGGTAGAATTTTCTTGGTAGAAAGATCCCCTCCAAAATATTGTTATTATTATTATAATATATGTAGGGCTTTTTGGTATACTGCATTTTACATTGATTTTTAAATGAATTTTGTAATATTTTAAGCAGTTTAAGATCCAAATATAAGACCTGTAGTAATCTAAGAGGAAAATTATACAGAAATCATTAAAAAAAAATTTTTTTTAAGGACCAATTTTCTTCTTCCCTATGGTTGATTTGCAGTCCAACATAATATTCAGACATCTCTTTAAAACAAGGCTAGAAACTGAATTTTTGATTCTTTGGCATTTTTTTTGCCTGTTTTATTACTTTATTTGCAAGTATTGAGATAAGACCTAACTAGAAAGAATTGAAACACTTGATCCAGAATTCAGTATTTTATTTCTGTACAGAAATAAATTGCACCTAGTACTGCTTACACACATGCTTTCTTTGTCATTTTTAAGAGTTAGTGTCCTATAATAGACCTGATGTGGCAAGTTCTTGTTCTGGCCTTGATACCCAACATGCCTGGTGTCCCTTGGGCAATCCCATCTCTGACATGAGGCTTTTGTAAAATGTGGATATGCGGGCAGCCCCAGTGGCTCAGCGGTTTAGCGCCGCCTGCAGCCCAGGGTGTGATCCTGGAGACCCGGGATCGAGTCCCACGTCAGGCTCGCTGCATGGAGCCTTCTCCCTCTGCCTGTGTCTCTGCCCCTCTCTCTCTGTCTCTCATGAATAAATAAATAAACTCTTTTTAAAAATGTGGATATGCTGTTTAACAGTGGTAAACACCAGTGGGTGTTGCACACTTAGGTTTTCATAGGATCATTAAATACTAGAGCTAGAAGATGCCCTGAGAGACATCTGGGCTTACAGTGTGTGTCCTTTAATAAAGCTTTATTTACAACAAATGAGCATCTTTACAGAAAATAAAAGGATACACACATTTTATGCTATTGTAATATATATATACACACACATACGTATATATGTGTATATGTGTATAGATGCATACATATATATGCGTATATGTGCATATATATGTATATGTATGTGTATATATATGTATATGTTGACCTCATTTTTTCCTACATAGCATGATTTCATCTGTGTGCCTCCTTGTCCTTGCCATTAGGGTATTTTCTTCGTGTTGCTCTGCCATTGTTTTTCAGCCATTTGGTTTGGGGGCTTTTATATTGTTTATTTCTTTCTTGCCTTTAAAAACGGCATTGCTCTGAACATCTTTCTAGCTGGCATCATTTATGGTGCGCCTGAGTGTGTGGGTGTGGTCGTTGGTTTAGCGGCTGCAGGTGTTTTGATGGCTGAGTGAGCGTGTCTAGCAGGCTGATTCAGGAAGCAGTCTCGAAGGTTCAGTCTTTCCCCCAAGCTGGATATGGTGTGAGAAGGAGAATTGCCATAGTGATGCCAAAATAAATGTCTGAATAATTCAGGAACAGCTCTGCATTTATCCAGTGGTAATATTAATCATATTCATTATATAGCTCTCCCACTCTTTTTTTTTTTTTTTTTTAATTTTTTTTTTTTTTTATTTATGATAGTCACAGAGAGAGAGAGAGACAGAGACACAGGCAGAGGGAGAAGCAGGCTCCATGCACCGGGAGCCCGATGTGGGATTCGATCCCGGGTCTCCAGGATCGCGCCCTGGGCCAAAGGCAGGCGCCAAACCGCTGCGCCACCCAGGGATCCCTAGCTCTCCCACTCTAAACCTTACTGTGTAGTAACTCTTTATAACCCTAGCCAATCAGTGAGCATCAAAAAATTAATCTTTAGCTAGAGGAAGCTGAGACCCAGAAAGGCTTAAGTAATTTTCCCAAGATTACTTAACTGCAGAGTGATAGAACCATGATTTGAACCCAGGCAACCTGACTTCAGAGTTCAAACTCAAGATGAGATACTTCCTCTTTGGCATCTGTTACTTCATTTAAAAAAAGAAACAAGTAGGAAATATACCCCAAACCAAAAACTTAGAATTTTCTCTGAGTGGATGAAATTATTTTGGAATAAAGCTGGAGGATTTTAGGTGGGGAATAGTGTGACTTATATTTTAGAAAGATTATTTTGGCTTTATTATGTTTTTATATATGATGGATTATAGTGAGCAAAGAAAGCAAATAACAAGGAATGAAGGTTAGAAGTTATGATGGTGGATCAGCCTAGGAATGAATAATTTGAAAATTATTTTGAAGGTGGGTTTAACCATACCAAGTTGTGGATTGGATGTGTAGGTTGGGATGAAGGAAAGATAAATCAGGGATAGTTGAGCACCTTGAGGGATGGTGGTTTCATTTATTTTGAGATGGAAAAAACTGGAGAAGCAAAGATTTGTGGAGGGGAAATCCACCTGGTAGAAATTCAAGCAAGCAATGAAGTGGGCCAGTGGGGCCAGTTAGACCTCAGTGGAAAGGTTGGAGCCTGAAAGGTTTGAAGTTTGAAGTAAACAGATGTTTTATTACTTACTATTTTATAAATTTGTTATATAGAAAAGACTATTGAAACTATTGTAAATATGGATTAGGGGTATATAATTGAAAAGTGACCGAGTTAGTACTTGGAATAAAATCAACTCTAATCCTTTTTTTTCCTTTATAACTTTTTGCCTGTTTTAACAGATTTCATGTCCTGCATTGTTGGCTCTAACTTTTCTCTTCATTGATTCATCCTTTTTTAATCACCTGTTTCACTTCTTACATATTTGATTAAAATTTATTTTAAGAAATTACGTTCTATGTTATTTTTAAAAAGTGTTTCAAATGTCTTTGTTTTCTCTTAGAAGTTTTAAGATCCATAAGGGCAGGAAGCTTGTAATGTACTTCTTTGATAACTTCTCTGCACAGCATACTTTACTTAAATTGAAAAATTTCATAAATATTACCATGGCATAATTGATAGTTTAGTCATTCTAAAAACTTACCGTTTTTTTTTTTAATTTTATATATTTATTCATGAGAGACAGAGAGAGGCAGAGACACAGGCAGAGGGAGAAGCAGGCTTCATGCAGGGAGCCTGATGTGGGACTCGATTCCAGGACCCCGGGGTCACGCCTTGGGCCAAAGGCAGACACTCAACTGCTGAGGCACCCAGGTGTCCTTAAAAACTTATCTTTATATCATATATTTGTGATATGTCATGTTTATATCATATCTATATCTATCTGGTTACCATAGGAATTACATATAACATCCAAAAGTTATAACTGCCTAATTTAAATTGATCCTACTTAAAGTAGCATGTGAAAACTATACTCCTGTAAAATTCTCCCCCTACTTTATGTTACTGGTATCACAAGTTATATCTTTATTACTGTATGCCCAATGATAGAGATGTATAATTATTTTTATGCATTTGCCATTTAAATCTTGTAGGAAATAAAGTAGAGCAGTGAATCAAAATTAAATTAATACCAGCTTTTTTTTTTTTTTTTTTTTTAATTTCATGATAGAGAGAGAGGCGCAGAGACACAGGCAGAGGGAGAAGCAGGCTTCATACCAGGAGCCAGATGCGGGACTCCATCCCGAGACCCCAGGATCACACCCTGGGCCAAATGCAGGCGCTAAACCACTGAGCCACCCAGGGATCCCCTAATACCAGCTTTTGTAATTGTCCATGTATTCCTTTACAGAGAGCTTTATGTCTTCGTACAGCTTTGAGTTACTGGTCATGTTTTTTTCATTTTAGCCTGAAGAACTCCTTTAGCCTTTCTTCCAGGGCAGACCTGGTGTTAACAGACAAATTCACCATTTGTTTATCTGAGAATGTCTTAGTTTTTTCAGTTTTGAAGGACAGGTTTGCTGGATAAGGAGTTTTTAGTGGACAGTTGTTTCAGCCCCCATCTTCTTAGCCTGTGAGGTTTCTGATGACAAACTGGCTGATACTCTTACCGAAGGCCTCTTGTACTTGACAAGTAGCTTTTCCTTGTTGCTTTCAAGATTCTCTTTTTTCTTTTTATTGTTCAGAGTCCTTTAATAATACCAAAATGAAAATATTGTTTTTTTTTGACAGTTTGATTGTAATGTGTTTTGGTGTGCGTCTCTGTGTTTATCCTACTTTAAGTTTGTTGAGGTTGTGGATTTGTAAATCCATGAAATATCATCAAAATTGGGGAGTTTTTGGACACTGTTTCTACAGATATGCTCCCTTGCCTTTCCTCTCTTGCTGGGACTCACATGATATGAGTGTTGGTCCATAGGGGACATAGATGATGTTCCAGAAGTCCAGTAGGCTCCACTCACTTTTGTCTTGTTTTTTTTTTTTCTTTAACTGCTTTAGATAATTTAATTTGTCTCCTGTATAAATTTGCTGATTCTTCTGCCTAGCCAAGTCTACTACAAGCCAACCCCACTAGTGAATTTTTCAGTTCAGTAACTGTACTGGTGAACCTGAGAATATTTGTTTGGTTCTCTCTCTTTTTAAATATTTGATATATTTATTTGAGAGTGATCGAGAGACACATGATTGGGGAGAGGGGCAGACGGAGAAGCAGAACCCCTGCTAAGCAGGGATCCCGACACAGGCCTCAGTCCCAGGACCCCGGGATCACAACCTGAGCCGAAGGCAAGAACCTTAACTGCCTAAGCTACCCAGTCACCCTGTTTGGTTCTCTTTATAAATACCCATCTTTGTGTTGGTATTCTCATTTTGTCCACATATCATTTTACTGATTATTTTTAGTTCCTTATCCATGTCTTTGTTTCGCTTTTGAGCATATTTAAGAATGTTTTAAAGTCTTTGGAATAAGTCCAATGTCTGAGCTTTCTCAGGGATAGTGAATTTTGTTCCTCTGAATGAGTGAGCTTTGTATGCTTTGTGATTTGTTGTTGTTACTGAGAACTGGGTATTTGGTTTTGTTTATAATGTGTATAATGTATTGTTTCAAGACTTTTCCAGATTATTTTTGTAAAGGCTGTTCCTTGTTATATGTGTTCACTGAGGAGTCTGCTCCTTTAGCTTGTGTTCAGCTAAAATTTTGACAGAGGTCTCTGTTAAATGTCATGAACTGAAACGGCCAGACCAGACCCCTCTTCCATGAAGAAAGGAGGAAAGAGAATACAATAACCTTCCCAGTCTTCATAGACTGGCTTTGTTTTGAGACAGCCCCTTATTAATTAGCTCCACTTGCTTTTAGAGACTAGGGAATCAACCCAAGGTGAAAGCCTGAGCTCTTTGCAGGACTGTTGTGAGCATCTGTCTCGCTGGGACGTTGCTTTCAGAATTTCCCACACACATGGCTGCTTATGACTGCCCTGACTTCCCAGAGAGTTTCACTCAAGCCTTTATGGGCTTCAGATGGTTCTTTTGTGTCTCCACCAGTAACCTGCTACCCTAGGTGGGTGTCGGTTGGGAGCCACCGTATAGCTTTTGTGAGCATTGTCTGCTACTTTCCCCATTTGTGTTCGGAGTTATGTGAGACCAAGTGAGTTAGTCCTTCAGGAAGCCTCCAGCTAAGATAGCACAGATGGACACATGCCCATGTAGATCAGGTTTGCAGACTTCCAGGAGGGGAGACCAAGACCACACCATGCCACAGAAATGCCCACATATGGAGGAGAGCTTTTCCTTGGTTTGCGTAGTTGCTATTAATAAACCTGTGATGGTTTTTCAGAGTACTGCAGAATTGGTTTAGAAGCTTTTGGTTATGGGAACCCCTGGGTGGCTCAGTGGGTTAGCACCTGCCTTCGGCCTGGGGCGTGACCCCGGGGTCCCGAGATCGAATCCCACATTGGGCTCCCTGCTTGGAGTCTGCTTCTCCCTCTGCCAGTGTCTCTGCCCCTCTCTCTCTCTCTCTCTCTCTCTGTCTCTCATGAATAAATAAATAAAATCTTTAAAAAAAAAAAAAGAAACTTTTGGTTGTTTTCTTGATGTTTCTATAGGGGATGGAAGCTTAGAGCTTCTTAGTTCACCATTTTGCCTGATGTTTTGTAACCTTTTACATGGGAACTTCTTCTAGGTTGTTATTAAGTTGTTTTTCTAATAATAGAGAACTACTGATAAACTTTTAATGCATGTAATTTTACACAGACATAAAACTTCATTGCCCAAACCAATAAAATGCAGATTAATGACATTCATTTAGACTAGCAAGTGATGTTTTGCTAGAACTAAAGCTACATCACCAGGTACTCGTGGTACTAGTTACCTAGGGTTTCTTTGAGTTTTCCACAGCCTGAGCTCCTGAACACCACATGAACAACTCTCCCACAACTTTTGCCTGTTTGTTTCTCTGGCTTATGTGGTGTCACTTAGTCCTCACTAGGCAGGATTGAATTTGGGGCATTTTATTTATTTTATTTTTTTGTTTTTTTAAAGATTTTATTTATTCATGTGAGACACACAGAGCAGTAGAGACACAGGCAGAGGGAGAAGCAGGCTTCATGCAGGGAGCCCGATGCGGGACTCGATCCTGGGTCTCCAGGATCAGGCCCTGGGCCAGAGGTGGTGCTAAACTGCTGAGCCACCCAGGCTGCCCAAATTTGGGGCATTTTAAATCAAACTTTTTTTCTCGGAGCAGGTCAATTTAAGTATTGTCACGTGGTGCTACCGTGCTCCTAAAGCTATATACAAACATTGGCAAATGTTTAAGATTTTGTGTTTGCATCTTTTTCAATTAAATTTATTTGAGAGAGAGTGTCCACGAGCATGGGGAGGAGCAGAGGAATAAGGAGAAGCTGACTGTGTCCTGAACATAGAGCCCAACAGAGGATCTTGAGATCATGATCTGAACTGAAATCAAAAGTTGGATGCTTTACTGACTGAGCCACCCATGCGTCCCTGTGTTTGCATCTTTTAATCTTTTAGGGTACCTGCAGATTCCCAAGGCACCACAGACCCCAGTTTGAGGTAGCTGATGGTACAGAAACTAAGACTTGCTGTTAGAATGCTTTTCTAAGAGATGTAGAGTGACCAGCGTGTGGTGCTGGGAGACAGTGGTTTTGCACAGTTGGGAGGGATGGCCTTACAAAGGACGGTAAGAGTGGGAAAGCACAGCTAGGAGACCTGACAGATGGTTTGAGCAAATACAGGCTGTGCTCTGGTTGTTTGGTTGGGTCCTTTGGATGAAATAGAGAAGGTAAGGAGGATGGCATCACAGAGTAAGAGGTGATTCTAAAGGTGGGCCGGGACCAGAGTGCGAGGGCCACAGTGGTGTTAAGGTTCTGTTCTGAGTATTTTACTCAGTGTTTTCATGACGACTCTTAAAAGTAGGTGCTACTGTTGGCCCCATTTCACAAATGAGGAAAGACACACAGAGGTGAGATGATCTGCCAAAACTTATTCACTTAGTGCACACAAGCTGAGCCTCACACCTGAACAGGTAACCTGGACCAAGAAGGACTTGGGAGCTTTCGAGATACTTCCTGTTACTGGCCTGGTGGGTGTCGATTTTCTTCTTTTCTCTTTTTCTCTTGCTCTTTCCTTTGTCTTAGTGAGAATTTTAATTATTTATTTTTAAGATTTTATTTTTTCATGAGAGACATAGGCAGAGGGAGAAGCAGCCTCCATGCAGGGAGCACGATGTGGGACTTGATCCCGGGACTCCAAGATCACACCCTGGGCCGAAGGCAGGCGCTAAACATCTGAGCCACCCAGACATCCCTTAATGAGAATTTTTAGACATCTGTGCAGGTTAGAACATAAAGTAAAACCCTGCATGCCCCCTGTGAACTCAGAGTTCCCCCTCCCCCCCAATTTTGCTACTTTTATTTTATCTCTTCCTTCCCTCTACACACACACATTTAGAAAAATGATACGTATGTATTTACTTCCTTACTTGCCTGGTGTTTTAGAGCAAATCCCAGATGATGGGCCATTCACCATAAACATTCCAGTGTGCATCCCTAATGAACACCATTCCAACTTCATGCCTCGCAATGATTTCTGTACACCCGCAGACTTCCTTTTCGGGGCAGAAAATGAGTTACAACTATGACTGCCTATGTATTCTAGGTTTTGTTTTTGCCTTTTTTTTTTTTTTTTTTTTTAAGATTATTTGATAGTGCAAGCAAGGGGAGTGAGTGGCAAAGGGAGAAGCAGTCTCCCTGCTTACCCCCTCCCCTGCCCCCACGTGCGGGGCTCCACCCCAGGACCCCCGGTATCATGACGTGAGCCACCCAGGCAGCCCTGCCTGTACATTCTGAAGAGCATGTTAATTGTTTCTCCTTGGGAAATCTACACGCTCACTTCTTTGATTGCCCGCATCCGTGGTAGGTTATTTAGAGAATGCTGAAACACTGGAAGAAGCAAGAGTCTGAAATATCTTGTTCTGGTTGGGATAACAATTGTAGGGATTTTTAAAATTGAGTTTATGAGAGTAGGAAAAATCACATAAAAATTATTTATTGTTCTTATGAGTCTTTGGATTCCACGTGCCGTTTGGTTTTTAGTGCGTGGAGAAGGATGGCTGTTTGGCAGGGCCTGTCATCGTAGTTTGGATTTTGGGTTGAGTGGCAGGGACATGTGACTGCATGCAAGGGGTTATTTTTGGTATCTGGGTGTCG
Organism: Canis aureus; assembly: GCF_053574225.1. Taxonomy (NCBI): domain Eukaryota; kingdom Metazoa; phylum Chordata; class Mammalia; order Carnivora; family Canidae; genus Canis; species Canis aureus. The sequence goes on from NC_135615.1 coordinate 34,759,368, forward strand.
GCTGCTCGTCAGAAATCCTAACAAGTTAGCGTGAGCTGCACTTGTGGAGACTCCGAGAACGCCAGGCATGGTTCTGTGAGTTTTTGAACTTTGGAACATGGGTTGTTGCTTCAGCAAAGAATTAAGTAGTGACTGTGACAGTGAAAAAGCTGGTCTGTTGCAGCAATCTACGGAGCAGCCGGAGCCGGAGAACAAGATAAGTAAAGCTTTGTCTTCATTACTTGATGCCCTTGAAGGTGAGGAGCTTCACGGTGTCAGACATGGAGGCAGCAGGGCAGCTGCCGGAGCTCATCTGTGGACGACAGCTTTCATGGGGCCAGGGTGCCAGCAGGGTCGGGGGCTGAGGCATTCGTCGCACTCGGTCTCCTCTCCAGCATGCCCATTCCTAATGAGGTGTGAGCGTTTACAGGAGAGCGCGGAGAATTCCGAAGGCGTTGCTCTTGCCCGGGGTTGTGACAGCGTCTCGGTCACGCACTGTGTGAGCTCCGTCTGTAAGCCGGGTCTCTCGGAAGATGGTCATTCCAGACGTGACGCGTCTCTCTCCTGTGTTCTGGGGCCTCGTGGCCGGGATGTGCGGGAAGCAGCCCTTGTGCCGAGCCACCTCGGCCAGCCCCCGGCCACCGGGGCTAGGTCTGTAGCGGTGGATGTGGAGATGAGCAGCGATGTGAGCTCCTCGGGTACACCTGGGAGGGGGGCGAAGGCCGAAAACCCTGTGTGTGTGGATCACGAAGCTCGGAGGCATGAGAGAGCGCGCGAGTTGTACAGTATTTGTGTCATAGACCCTGACTGCCTGGACGTAGCTGATGAGCTGGGTGCCCCCGAGTGTGAAGCAGCTGCAGTAGAAGACAGTTGGTCAGCTGTCACCTCTGAGGCAGTTCGCAGAGGGGCCTGGCCGCCCTTGAGGGCCGCACAGGGGCTGGGACAATTAGACGCTCGGCGGGAAGAGCTGTCCCCATGGGGCGTGCCCAGGGCAAGCAAAGTGACGGCAGTGTTTAAGGAAAACACTACGCCAAACGCTACGCCGGGTTTTGAACTAATGACTATGTCTTTAAGGGCACACACTTACGCCGGGTTCTCTAAGGATCACACTGAAAGCGGTGCGTTATGTGACGTGGGCGTACTCCCCAAGAGGGGTGGTAGCGCAGACCGTGCGCAGGGCGCCCCCGAGGAGTGTGAGAGCTGTCGTGCGGGCCAGGTAAGTCTGATGGCTGGCGCACATGTCCATTTACTTACCGTCCTTTCAGAAGTTGAGAGACGCGGCGAGCCCGGGGCTGTGGCAGCCAGTGTAGGCCGGAGTGTGAGCTCGGAGAAGGAAGGCGAGGATAATTCTGTCCGGCCCCTGAGCTGCCATGGTAGCAGACCAGAAAGTAGACTCCTTCCCCAGGCTCTAGAAGGGATTCATTTAAGTCCAGAAAGCCGTGTCGCTTCCCTGAGCTTTGGCAGCGAGCGTCTCCCCATTCACACCGGTTGCCAAGAAGCAGCCCCTAAGAGACCTGGTGATCCTGGACCGGAGCACCTCCTGGGGCCCGCGATGGGCGAGGGGCAGCAGCAGGGCGGCTGCAGCCCGAAACCCGGAGGCATCCAGCCTGCGAACAAAGATGGTTCATCTTATCAAGATAAGGAGAAAATGAGCATTTTTGAGGAAGAGAGTCATGGACAGAGGGCTTCTGAATGGAGATCTTCACATCAGGTAGACCTGTGTGCAGACGGCGGGGCCGGCATGGCCCACGCACACATCTGTGATTTGATTGGTACACCGTGCAAGACACACTCGGAGGGAGCGTGCCAAAGAAAGGGCGCCCCGGAACTCAGAAGCTCACAGGAGGTGCTCCCGGATGACAAGACTCTTGATGGCTCCCAGTGTCCTAAGAGTAACTTCATCTCCTCTGCATTTGCTTTCACCTTCGCTGAAGAAGAAAGTGAAACTAGCCTGAGTTTTAACCCAGAAGATGGAATGTCTGTGAAGAGTATAGAGAGTGACCGGCGAAGCTTAGAAAGTGCTGGAAAAGAGTCACTGAAAGGCAGTCCCAGAGAGACCAAGAAGAAGGACGGAGGAAGCGTGAAGTCAGACTCTGAAACCCCCGTCAAGCGGGAAACCAATACGGCACCATGTGGGGCAGTGCCCAGTCTGGCTGTACGGATGCGCAGGAGGCCCGAGAGGGCAGAGCAGCCCGGCTGCAGAAGCCGTCCCACGGAGGAGAACCATGAGCCCCGCCCAGTGAAGGATGATGGACACGAGGATGTGGATCTTGCCCCACCTCCAAACCAGAGTTCAGGTTCAGGTGAGTGGAGGTCACAGGTACAAGAGAAGGACTCTCTTAACAGCGATGAAAATGCAGGGCTGGGGCCGCTTTCCTCAGGGTCAGCTGAGCAAAGTTCTGATGCCTTAGACGGTGGCACGTCGGGGGCGAGCCAGCCAGCACCAGCAGGTAAGGGAGGGGACAGAGACAACATCGATGTGTGTGGGATGAGCACACACGCACACCGTGTCAGCCAGAGACGTGCCGTGCCCGTGCTTAATGGACCTGCGGTACATGGTGCTGTGGATTCCATGGAAAGTCCACGGGTGACTCTCAGGGAATTGGAATTAGGTGAGACTCTTGAGGGCTGTTCGTGTGTGGCCAGTGTTGAGGCTGCCCCAGCGGACAGATATACAGCCCCTTGTCACGAGGGCCTGCAGGTCATTCCTGTCATCCCAGGTGAGGCTGCAGAGATCGCGGTACCACCCTGCGGGGACCACGTCTTACCACTCACAGAAGATGCTGTAAATATTCCTGAAAGCCCTGCAAGAGGGGATTGGCAGAGCTTCCCAGAGGAATTGTACTCCCAGTTTGTGAATGAACTTGCCTGTTACCCACTGGGAGGGTTTGTGAGTCAGCCGTTTTCTGAAGGACTGGCCGAGGGCTGCAGTGGGTACCAGGAGGTCTGTCCTTGGGCACAGACGGGTGGCAGAGAAGCCCTCGAAGAGGAACAGGTACCTAATGAGTGTCTGCACAGGAGGCCACCAGACCTAGAAGTCGCCTTGTACTGGATGGAGACGCCCCCATATCAGTTCCTGGTGGCTGAGGATGCTGTTATTTGGGGATGGCAAAATAGAGGTGGACAGTTAGTAAGTATGATTTATCAGTCTTTATTACTGTGCTGTGAAAGGCGGGTGTTTCACTCTGATTGCTTTTAACTGCCATGAAGTTTTATTCTAAGTAATGGGCAGTCATTTGAATGTTTACGTGAGGCTGTGAGTCACAGCATTAGCTTAACCGTTTCCAAGCTGGAGACCGTGACTCCGTTTGCTGTTTGGTATGTTTAGGCCAGAGCTGGTGTGCCAGCTCTGGTTAGCACTGCACCCAGCACTGCCGGCCCTCAGACGCAGCTTGGTGCAGGCCTCTTCTGTGTGCACTCTCGAAGGCTGCCCTGCCCGGACCGTGTCCTTCCTAATGACCCCCTTGTTGGAACAGAACAGGCATTTGTCCATTGAATTTTAAAGTCACTTCTCAAAAGTCCACATGTGGACAGTATAGATAGAAAACTCAGAATCTGTGCTTTCTGCTACAAGTTTGCCGCTTTTACCTGGCTCTGAAGTCTGCCTCCTGGCAGTCCAAGCACCTGCAGAGCTTTCCAACCATGGTGCTCCGGCCCTGCTCATTTGAAAGAAGCTTCACAGATGCTGCTGCAGTGGGCAGCTAATTTGAGCATCTTTCTAGCTAGTCTGTGATAAACACCAACGCTCAACAAACATGAAGTTAGTCTTGCTCTGAAAGTAGTCCTTTTCACTGTATAATTGAAAGGCATACTTCTAACAGCAGAATCTCATTGACTCAACCAGTAGTTTATGTATTTTTAAATTCTGTTCATTTAAACTAGAAGCAAAAAAACAGTTCACCCATTTTCCCAGCTCTTGCTCCCACCTCTGGCAACTACTGATTTTGTCTATGAGCTTGGTTTATTTGTTTTTAGAATCCACATAGAAGTGAGATCATATGGTATTTGTCTGATTATTTCTCTTACAAAATACCCTCTAGTTCCCTCTGCATCATTGCAAATGGCAAGATTTCATTCTTTTTTATGGCTAAGTAATATTCCATTGTACATATATATACCACGTCTTCTTTATTCATTCATCTTTCAGTGGACACTTAGGTTGTTTCCCTATCTTGGCTATTATAAATGTAAATAATGCTGCATTGAACATGGGGTACAGACACTTTTTTCAAGTTAGTATTTTTGCTTTCTTTCGGTAAATATCCAGAAGTGGGATTGCTGGATCATAGGAGTTTCTATTTTCAGTTTTTTGAGGAACCCCCATACTCTTTGCCAGAGTGGCTGTACCAGTTTGCATTCCCACCAACAGTATAAGAGAGTGCCCCTTTCTCCACGTCCTCGCCAACATTTGTTATTTCTTTTCTTTTTTATAATTTTTTAATTTTTAAAAATTTTGAGAGGAGAGAGAGCGTGTGTGTGTGTGCTCATACACATGAGAAGAGGGGTATGGCACAGGCAGAGGGAGAGGGAGAAGCAGACTCCCCGCTGAGTAGGGGAGTCCAATACGGGCTCAGTCCCAGGACCCTGGGATCATGACCCGAGCCAAAGGCAGACGCTTCACTGACAGAGCCACTCAGGAGCCCTGATGATAGTCTATTATTAGTGATTTTTGTAGACAAGAAAAACGACTGATGGTAGTAAGGAGATAGATGTGGTTCAAATGTTAGTCCCAATTACATGAACATAAGTGTAAATGTAACCCTGTAACTTAGGGAAATGTACATTTAACCTCCTTTCTGTTCCCACAGTTGGGATTTTTGCTAAAAAGAGTTACATTGAAGTTAATAGCTTTTGTTTCTTAAGTAGTGGTGGAGGCAAAAACTCTAGAAAATTAGGCCTTGAAGTACATAAGCAAGGTGTGATTACCAATTACGAAATAAAAAGTTTGAAAGTTTCCTTCCCCCGCCGTCTCACCTACTTTATATTCCTCAGCTCCCTTGTCCCCTTCTCTGATACTAGCTCCTCTGATTCCTACTCAGTAACCTGTCAGTGGACCATTCTTTCTCTTGTCCAGAAAACACAGATTTATGAATTGTTAGGTTGTTGGTTTTTTCTTTTTTCTTTTTTTTAATGGAGCCTGGTGTTGGGGTGCAGAGTTTCTTCAGAACATCAGGATTTATGGATGCTGTACTTTGAAAGAGTGGTGTGGGTCATTTATATAAAATTGCTTCAGGATGCAGCTATTGAGGTCAGCTCACTTTTGGTTTTAATAACCACTGCTCAGCCATGACTTTTCAGTGGAAAAATAAAACAGGTAGCCAAGCAGGTGAAACTTGAGATGTTGATGGCTGCTTAGAGTTCCACATGACTGCAGGACAAGACCCACACCTTAAAGACATACAAGGAAGACAAGTTATTTTTCATGTGAATTAAATGGAGGTCATGAACTCTTGGTAATGTTTTGTCTTTGCTGATGTTAGAACAGTTTTCTAATTACTCTCTTGGTGGGCACATTACTTAACCTCTCTCTGCCTCAGTATTCTTATTTGTGAAAGCTTCATAGGGTTGTTGTGATTAAGCTCAGGAAAGTCCATGGAATGTGCCTGGCACCTAGCAGACTCGACGTAGTTGTCATGCCAGCAGCTCCTAATTATATGTCTCCATTCTTTCATGCCTTGTCACTCAAGAGTCTCACTTCAACACTGGTTAGCTGCTTGAAATTGTGTTAGATCCCAAATACTTGATTTGGATTTGAATATTTACTGCTTAAGTAGTAAATTACCTAAGGATAGATTTCTATTCAGTTGTGGCATGTGAGATACACACTTGAATACTGCTTAACTGCCTAAAATCGTGTTACGTATTGGGAATGCTCCAGCGCAGTTAGCTGCAGAAGGTGCTGACAGTGGCAAGGACCCCTTCGTGGGTGGTAGGAACTTAGAGGAGGTGTGGTTGTGTAGTGGAGGTCAGGGCCAGCTTAGTGGGTTGAATACAGTAACGTGGGAAAACTTCATGTGTGTTGTGTGGTGGAGAGTCCAGCCAGTAAAAGGTCTTTCTATCAGCATTGGACCAGGAAAGAGAGAGGGGCATGAGGTAAACAAAACAAAGAACAACAACAAAACACAGGTGGAAAACAGAGTAAATGATGAAGGAGGGTGATGATGTCTGTGAAATATGGAGTGTCTCCTGCGTTGCGCTCTTTCCTCATGAGAGCAGGGGTTGTGTCTGCTTTGTTCATCGTTCTGTCCTCACACTGCACTGAAAACGAACTGGAAGTTTAGATGTCCCATCAGAAGGGAGACTGAAGAATCCGTGCTTCTGGAGTGTGATACCCTCGAAGAAGGGAAAGCCTGTTGGGCTCTCTCACCTCCTCGGGGTGCAAAATGCATGCTGTCGTGTAACCACATTGGCCTCTCCTGTCATGGTCGGAGATAGTCTTGTTTCTCACCGAAAGCTTTAATCACCACAGCCAGAATGAATTTATTCTGTCATCTAAAGATTGTTAATCTACACATTTCCTCGAGGGCTCATCATGGTAGTATTGGGTCGCATCTGCCCTTGGGGCTCATGCAGGGGTGCTGGGAGGCTGCTTCCAGTTCAGGGCTCGCTCCTGCCTGGCGCTCCCTGGGGGCCTCTGGGACCGGGACCCTCATCCCCCTCCCAGGAAGCTCTGATCCCTGCGTAGTGGTATCAAGGCTTGTATTACCTGGGTATTATTTGGCTAGGTTTGCTGACAGAACTGACAATGAACTGGAGTTTGGGGAGTAGCTGCCCCAGATACATTGATTTTTCTTTATTTTTATTTTTTAAAAATTTTATTTATTTATTCATGAGAGACAGAAAGAGAGAGAGAGAGGCAGAGACACATGCAGAGGGAGAAGCAGGCTCCATGCAGGGACCCCGACGCGGGACTCGATCCCGGGTCTCCAGGATCACACCCTGGGCTGAAGGCGGCGCTAAACTGCTGAGCCATCCGGGCTGCCCTTGATTTTTCTTTAGATTTGGGTTCACTTGAGATGTGTGAACAAGAGAAGAAAACTCAGGGGGTTGTTAGGTGCACCAGGAAATGAAGGTGTGAGCATATGAACACTGTCCCAGTATTGCCCCAGCAGCCGGACAGAAAGGAGGCCAGTGTCCGTGGAAATGAGCAGGTTCACAGTGGAGGCAGCACGGAGCACCCGTCTTGCAGACCCATTAGAAGATCTCTGTTCTTCCAAGCAGCTCGCGTGTTCTGTATCCTTCATAGTATGAGTATTTGAGCTTTGTTTAAGAACGTATTCATCTGCGTTCTGTTCAGGTTTGTAAGTCTGAATTGTGTCTAGAATAGAGATGACAGTTGGATCCCCAGTTGTTTACTGAATATCTGTGAAGGCAGGTCCCTCATCCTTTCATTTGCAACTTCTGGAGAGCCCTCCACTCAGTAGGAACTGAGGAGGCTGATGGTGAGTGAAGCCGAGCTTGGTGTCTCGACTTTTGTTACTTTGCACCACGTTTCATCCCCAGTGTACACATAAGAGAGACTCTGCCGTTCTGGCCTTTTTCTAGCACAGATGCGTTTCACGTATGAATTAATAAGTAAAATTGTGTTTGACTGGAATTCAGAGACAAATGTTTGTGTCCCATTTTCCCCTAGGTACCGACTGCCAAGGTTTCAGAGTTAAACCCTAATGCTAAAGTGTGGGGGACCCCTGTGCTGCATCTGGATGCGGGTAGTGCAGCAGACGGCGGTGTGAGTGCGGACTGGGAGGAGTCTTCAGGCCCTTGCACAGACTGCGGCCAGGAGGGTGAGTAATGAGCATGAGTATGATGAGGAGCACCTTTGCTCTCAAGGCTTTGTCTTTGTTCTCATTTAATCCCTCTGTAAGAAATTGCTAATTGGGTCACCTTGCTGGTTCAGTTGGTAGAACATGCCACTCTGATCTCGGGGTTATGAGTTGAAAATAAGTTTTTAAAAAATTGAAAACAAAATTAAAATTTGTGTCGTGTGATTTGTTACAGTATTTAAGAGCCAGAGGATCTTTCACAATCAAGTTAAAAAATTGAAGTAACTGCAGCTGTAAGGTTTTGTTTTGTTTTAAGAGAAAATTATTCTTCTAACCATAAAATTTGGGGTAAAATTCCTAATTACAGGATTGGATGCCAATGGCGATGGTGACAAAAGTCATGACAATGTGGCACTATCGGATTTGCAGGAGTCAGACCAAACCGCTGTGAGCACTTTGGCTCTGGATCACTCAGAACATGAATCTCCGCCTGAAAATAGTGAAACTGGTAAAGATATTTTATGAATTCATTTTTATGTAGAGTGTGAGCTTTTTCATGTTCCTTTTTAAAATTTAGCCTGTTAAGTCTTTCTCTAATCATTGTGCCTTTCATTGCTTCCTTTGATTCTACTTTAAATTCCCTCTTAAGTGGATACAGAGATGAAGAGTTCTAGTCAGGAAGGGGCCACAGGGTGTATAAGATCTGAGCAGTTCCTGAAAGGCGGGTCTGGTTTAATTAGGAGAAGGAGAAGATGAACTGTAGGGTGAGGTGTCAGTAAAAGGTCAGAGAGGAAACATTTGTGTTGAAATCGAGAGTCAGACTCCAAGGAGGTTGGTTCTTTTATGGAGTATTTAAGGCTGTTTCAGAAGAAAAGAGCAGGGGGAAGAGAGTCGTTCTCTTTGGGACCAGGATGTGGGCCAGTGGAGAAATACCGAGGGTGATGGGACATGATGGCTCCCCTCTGATTTTGGATCCACTGTTATATAAAAGACCAGCCACATTTTAAAGTCCCAGCAGACTGGGGTAGGCTGCACTCTGATCATTCACAGTGGGATGGGGCAGCTTGAGTGGGAGAAATCCTCCCCTACACTGACTAATAGGAATCGAGTGGACCAGACGCCTGTTGAGCGTGTTGATCTCTCAGGTGACTGTCTAGAGCTACACTTGTGTTGGAGAAGGCCCACCTTCCGCTTGCATTGCTGCTGTCGTTTACCAGGAGCTGGTGTGGTAACACCCGATCTTGCAGTGGTCTGGTCCTGCACACCAGACTTCCACACCACAGAGGTGTGTCAGTGTTCTTTTTCCCCTGAAAAGATCAGCCCTGTGAAGACCTTGCCTTCACTGTGGCTACTAGTCCTCAGTGTTGGATGCCTGTGCTGTGATCTGCCTCCCACGCTCCCCCCCCCCCCCGCCCCCGCCTCTGCCTGTGTCACCCAGAGCATCTTCCCAGTAGTACCTTCTTTCCATCAAGTTCTCTGCCTCCTGTGTGCCTGTTCCTGAATGGATCCACTGTGGCTGGGTTCGGGATCACAGACTTCCCGCTGGCCCTCGCTCGGCACAGTCCCACAGTGCTGCCACAGGGCTCAGTGCAGAGAGCTCCCGAACTGCTGTTTGGTGCCTTCTGTTTTCTCCTCAGACCCTAGCACGCTCCTCTGCTTAATTTTTTGGGGATATAGAGCAATAATGAAGTATAATTGATGTACAGTAAACTTCACATATTTGACGTGCATCCCAGCTTTTCTGTAAGTTTTATTTTCCTTGGTTTGGAGCACAGTGTTGAGTCCGTTATAGAGTTGCTGGTTTGCCACTCCTGCACTGATTTCTCTACCAAATTTGGTAAGATGTATATATACCTGTAACACCATCGAGATCATGAACATATCTGTCACCACTAAAGGCTTCCTGTGCCCTCTCCCTGCCCTGGGCAACCACTGATAGGCTTTCTGTCACTCTGGGTTAGTTTGCATTTTCTAGAATTTGATATAAATAGATTTTTATGACATGTGCTCTTTTTGTCAGGCTTCTTTTACTTGGTTTACTAATTTTGAGATTCATTCACATAGGTTGTGTCTTTTTATTTCTGAGCAGTATTCCATTCCATCACATGGCATGGTTTGTTTTCCCATTCACTTGGTGATGAATATTTGGGTGTTTCCAGTTTAGAGCTATCACTAATAAAAGAACATTTATAAAGCAAGACTTTGTATAGATGCATGTTTTCATTTCTCTTGGGTAAATGCATAAGAATGGAAGAGATGGATCATATGATAGGCTTAACCTCTGTCACAGTGCCCTCTGTATGCTCATTTGCCGTGGATAGGAGCCCCTGCTGCTGCACATTCTCATCAGCACTTGTTAATTGTAGCCATTGGAAAGGTAGGTAGTTGAGTCTTACTATAGTTTTAATTTGTGTTTCCTGATGAGTAGTGGTGTCAAACATCTTATCATATGCATATACTATTTTGGTGAAGGGTCTGTTCCGGTCTTCTGCCCATTTTCGTATTGAGTTGTTTTATTACTGAGTGTTGGGAGATCTTTATACGTTTTGTATATATGTCCTTATCAGATTTATAATTGCAAATACATTCTCTCTCAGTCTGTGGCCTTTGTTCTTCTAACAGTATCTTTTGAGAAGTCAAAGTTTTTAATTTTGTACGTAGTCTAGTTTATCAGTTTTTTTGTTTCTTTTATGGATCCTGCTTTTGGTTTTGTACCCAAGAAATCTGTGCTTAATCCAGTCACAAAGATGTTCTCCCAAGGGTTCTGTAATTTTAAATTTTACATTTTTAAGGTCTGTGGCTCATTTTAAGTTCATTGTTGTATATAGTGTGAGGTACACAGCAATATTTTCCCCCCATGTATAGGTATGCAACGGTGTAGCACCATTCGCTGGAAAGACTCCCCCTTTCCATTGAGCTGCCTTTGTGTTGTCATCAGGATCGTTTGTCCCTACACATGTCGGTTTATCGCTGGACTGTCTTTTCCATCCATCTGTTAAGTCTGTTTTCACAACAGTGCCACACTGTTTTGATTACTGTACATAATTCTTAAAAACAAGTGGTGTTAGCTTTCCAATTCTGTTCTTTTTCAGAATTATTTTGGCTATTCTAGTTCCTTTTCATTTCCGTACAAGTTAGAATGAGCTGGTTACTGTCTCCAAAATGCTGAGATTTTTATTGGGATTGCATTGAATCTATAGATCCATTGGAGAAAATGGACATTTTTCTCCACTTGGTTAGGTCTTTAATTTTTCCACTTGGTTAGGTCTTCTTTAATTCCTTGTGGCTATAGTTTTTGCTTTTAGCGTACTGGTCTTCCGCATCTTTTGTACTTAAATATTTATCTGTTAGTATTTTATATTCTTTTTTTGGTGCTATGTTAAAGCAATTTTTAAAAAATTTAATTTGGGATTATAACAGTATATAGAAATGTAATTAATTTTGGTAAATTAATATTCTTTGGAAACATGTTAAGCTCACTTACTAGTTGTAGGAACTTTTTAAAAAAAAAAAAATTATTGATTCATTAGAGACACAGAGAGAGAGGCAGACACAGGCAGAGGGAGAAGCAGGCTCCATGCAGGGAGACTGATGTGAGACTCGGTCCCAGGACCCCAGGATCACAACCTGAGCCAAAGGCAGCCCCTCAACCACTGAATGACCCAGGCGTCTCAGTTATAGGAACTTTTTGTGGATTCCATCATCGTGTCTTCTACATAGTGTCATGTTACTTGTAAATACATTCAGCTTTATTTCCTATCCCTTCTGGTGTCCCTCCCTCCCTTCCTCCCTTCCTTCTGCCTCTTATTTCTTTGTCTTGCCTGATTGCCCTGGATTGAGCTTTCATTTCAAAGGTGAACAGAGGGGTGCCTGGCTGGCTCAGTCTGTGGAGTGTGTGACTCTTGATACTGGGGTTGTGAGTTCGAGCCCCACAATAAGTAAAATCTTGGAAAAAAAAGTTTTAAAACAAAGGTGGACAGATCATGAGTGGAAACATCTGACTGATGATAGGGGGAGAAACATTCCATTTTACCAGTAAGTGTAAAGTCAGTTTTGGTTTTATGCACATGACCTTTGTGAGGTTCATGAAGTACCCTTCTGTTAGGATTTCCAAGAGTTTTTATGAGGAGTGGTTGTTTGAATTTGTCATGCTTTTTTCTCCGTCTGTGGCGATGAACATACTTTTTTTCTTCTGGTGTGTTAGGATGATTTCTCATGTATTTAATCCACCTTATATTCTGAGATAAGCTTCACTGGGTTATGATGTAACATGCTTTTGATTAGTTGTTGGAGGGATCCCTGGGTGGCGCAGCGGTTTGGCGCCTGCCTTTGGCCCGGGGCGCGATCCTGGAGACCCGGGATCGAATCCCACGTCGGGCTCCCGGTGCATGGAGCCTGCTTCTCCCTCTGCCTGTGTCTCTGCCTCTCTCTCTCTCTGTGTGTGACTATCATAAATAAATAAAAAATTAAAAAAAAAAAAAAAAAAAAAAAAGATTAGTTGTTGGATTAGATTGGCCAGAATTTTGCATAAAATTTTCATAGCTGTGTTCATGATGGATGTTGTTGGTCTGCAGTTTTCTGTTCAGTATATTCCCTTCTATGCAGTTTTGTGGAAGAAGTTATCATTTCTTTTTTAAATGAAGAGGAGCCATCTGGGCCTAGGGTTTTATGTGAGGGAAAGTTTTCAGCTACAGTTTTTATTTGTTTTTAAATAGGCTCCATGCTTGGGCACCTGGGTGGCTCAGTTGGTGAAGTGTCTGCCTTCGACTCAGGTCTGATCTCAGGGTCTTGGGATGGAGTTCCATGTGGGGGGGTGTCTTTGCTCAGCGGGGAGTCTGATTTCTCCTTCTGCCCCTCTCCCTTCTCTTGTGTGCTCTCTCTCTGTTTCTCAAAAATAAATACATAGAATCTTAAAAAAAAAAAAAAAGGAAAGAAAGAAAGAAAGAAAGAAAGAAAGAAAGAAAGAAAGAAAGAAAGAAAGAAGAAAGAAAGAAAAAGAAAAGAAATAGGCTCCACACCTAGCGTGGAGCCCAGCGTGGGGCTCAAAACCACAACTGTGAGACCAAGACCTTAGCTGAAACCATGAGTCAGACGCCACTGTCTGAGCCACCCAGTGCCCCTACAGTTTGTTTCAAGTCGGGCTACTCAGGTTGTCCCATTTCTTTCTGAGAGAGTTTGTTTCCTTGGGTCTTACAAAGATTCAGCCCACTTCATCTCAAGCGTCAACTCCATTGCTTAGAATTGCTCATAATGCTTTGTGTATTCACCCTCTGTGGGATCTGTAGCTATGTCACATCACTCATTACTGTTACTGGTAATTCATCTCATCTCCCACCCTCTCCCCCGCCCCCCTTGAATCTGTGTAGAGGTTTGTCAATTTTGTTGATTGTCGGACAGAACCAGTAATTGGTTTCATTGTTTTTCCTCCTTCCTGTTTCCTTGGTTTTCTTCTGATCTTTATAATCTTTCTCTTCATTACTTGGGGTTTAATTTTTCTTTCTAGTGTCTTACAATGGAAACTGAGCTCATTGATGAGAGGCAGTCTTTTTCTGAAGTAGCCATTTATTTCCATAAATCTTCAAAGTACTCTTTTAGCACAGTTTCACAAATTCTGGTACATTGTGGGTGTGGTGGTGTTTCTGTGTTCTTTTTTTTTTTTTAATTCAGTTCAAAATTATCTCTGATTCTTTTTTTATTATTATTTTTTCTTTGGTCCATGGGTAACTTAGAAATCTGGTATTTAGTTTCCAAATATTTGGGGATTTCCGGGGGAATTTTTTATTGGTTTCTAATTTAATCTCCTTATAGTCATGAGACATAATTCATCTGACTTGAATCCCTTTAAATTTATTAAGATTTGTACTGCGACTCAGAATCTGGGCCACCTTAGTACATGTTCTTTTTGCCCTTGAGAAGAATGTGTATTTTGCTGTTGTTAGGGGGTGCTCTGTAGTTACCACTTCTGGTGGTTTTCATTCCTTTGTGTAAATCCAGACTTCCTTCTGGTATACTTTTGCTTCCACCTAAAAGACTTAAATGTTGTTTCTTGTAGTGCACATCTGTTGTGATGGATTGGTTTTCAAAACCATCTTTATTTTACATTCATTTTTACTTGGTGTAGAATTCTGTGTTGTCAGTTTGTTTGTTTGTTTATTTATTTATTTATTTTAACCCCTTTGTCTTTATCAGTGGTTTTGGGCATTTTCATCATGATGTAACTTAAAACATTCTTTGTTTCTTGTGGCAAGTGTTCATTGAGCTTCTTGAATCTGTGATTTATAAATGTTTTCATCAAATTTGGAAGATTTTGGCCATAATTTCTTCAAATGTCAATCCTCCCCCTCGGTGCCCCCCTGGCCACTTCTTTTCTTTCATGATCTCCGGTTATTCCTCTATTAAGACCTTTGAAGTTGTCCCAGAGTTTACTGAACCTCTGTCTTTTTTTTATTTTAACATACATATTTAAAAGTTTTATTTGATTGACAGAGAGAGAGGGTACACAAGCATAGGAGCAGCAGAGGGAGAGGGAGCTTGAAGTAGGCCTCGATCCCAGGACCCTGAGATCATGACCTAAGCTGAAGCCAGGCGCTTTACCCACTGAGCCACTTAGATGCCCCATCCACTGTTTTTTTGAAAATTCTTATTTCTTGGTTTCATTCTGGAATGTTTCTGGAATATCTTCCAAGTTTATTAGTCTTCTACAATGTCTAGTCTGTTGTTAATTCCATTAAGTACATTTTTTATTTCTATTTATTTATTCGAGTATATTTTTAATATCAGATGTTGTAGTTTTCACCTGTAGAAGTCCTATTATTAGGGTCTTTTAGACTATTTTTCAGGTTTCTACCTGACTTCTGAAGCATTTGCACAGGTTCAGTGTTTACACCTGGAGAGGACACTGTGAGTTAATGGGTCACAGTTCTCTGCTTGACCTTCATAGTAATTTTTGGTTAGGTGTTTAATGTTTTTGTGTTTCTTTAAATAGTTTGATTATTGTTCCAGGATGCCTCTAACTGACTTGGAAACAGTTTGATCCTTTTAAATCTTGCTTTAAGATTTGTTAGGCAGGGGATGCCTGGGTTGCTTAGTGGTTGAGTGTCTGCCTTTGGCTCAGGACGTGATCCCAGGATTTCAGGATTGAGTCCCGCATTGGGCTCCCTGCATGGAGCCTGCTTCTCCTTCTGCCTGTGTCTCTGCCTTTCTCTGTGTGTCTCTCAGGAATAAATAAATAAATTTGGGAGAAAAAATTTTGTCAGGTAGGAGTGGAATGGTGCTTAGTCTGGGGCCAATACTTCCCACCCCTAGGGACACCATACTCTGTGCACCTGCCGCATTCTGGTCCACTTGGTGGGAACAGACACTACTTCTAGCCCTGTGTGAGGGAGAGATGCATGCTACTTCTCATCCTTTGGGGTGGTTCTTCCACCATGCCAGCGATTGCCTCACACCATTGCAGTGAGTGGGCCGCCTACTTGAGAGGCCCTGTGTCCTTTGCACCCTGTCCCGGCACCTGCTCTGTCTCTTCATTCAGCATGCCCCCCTGCTGAGCCCGGGCCTGGGAAAGTTGTATGTCATATCTTTTAGGGACTGATGTTCCTACACCTGGAAAACTTGTTTTATTTACTCTGTTTTCTTTTTCCATTCAAAAATAATTTTTTTTAATATTTTATTTATTTATTCATGAGAGACACACGGAGAGAGGCAGAGACACAGGCAGAGGGAGAAGCAGGCTCCATGCAGGGAGCCCGACGTGGGACTCGATCCCGGGTCTCCAGGATCGCGCCCTGGGCTGAAGGCGGCGCTAAACTGCTGAGCCACCTGGGCTGTCCCAGAAAGTATTTATTCAAAACCTACCGTGTGCCACATTTACTTGGGATATGTCTGTCAATATAACTGATGAGAGCCCCTGCTTTACTTGAGCTTTTATTTGTTTGGTAGAGACTGACAATACACATAGTAAGTTTGTGATAGATCATGTAAGAGGATGGTCACTGCAGTAGAAAAGACAAAAGCGTAAGGATACAGTGTAAGCTTTATTGAGGTGTAATTGACAAGTGAAAGTTGAATATATTTAAGGTACCCAGTGCCGATCATTTGGTATTATATATTCACTGTGAAATGATTACCGTAACACATCATTACCTCACAGAGTGTTGTGTTTGGTATACTGAGAACACGTATCTACTCTCTCAGCAAGTTTCAAGTATATAGTACAGTATGGTTAATTATAGTCACCATGCTGTACCTGAGATCCCCAGAACATCTTCATTCGTCTGATAACTGCAAGTGTGTATCCTGTGACAAACCTCTCCCCATTGATCCCACTCTCCAGCCCATGATAACCATGGATCCACTCTCTGGTTGTAGGATCTTAACTTTTATGATTGTACATACAGGTGAGATCATGAGGTTTTTCCCTTGCTCTGACCTATATCACCTAGCTCCGGGCCTCAAGGCTCATGTCTCACATGGGAGGATTCCTCCTATTTTATGGCTGATACCCCATTGTGTGTGGATATCACATCTTCCTTCCCCGTGCATCTGCGGACGGCCACTCTCGTGGGGCCTGGGTCTCGGCTACTGTGAATAGTGCTGCAGTGAACATGGGAGCGCAGGGAGCTCTTCAGGAGCTCTTCAGCGCAGGGAGCTGTTTCATTTCCTTGGGATATATGCCCAGAAGTAGGGTTGCTGGGTCATAGGGCAGCTCTATTTTTACCTTCTTGAGGATCCTCCTTACTGTTTTCTAGAGTGGCTGCAGCAGCTTGCATTCCCACCAGCAGTGGATGAGGGCTCCCCTTTCTCCAGTCCTCACCAACACTTGTTATCTTGGTTTCTTGATGATAGCCATCCTAACAGGTGGGAAGTGATAGCTCATTGTAGTTTAATTTGCATTTCCCTAATGGTTAGTGATGTTGAGCACCTCTTCATGTACCTGCTGGCCATTTGTAAATCTTTGGGAAAATGTCTATTTAGGTCTTTTTCCCATTTTTTTTTTCTTTTAAAGATTTTATGGAGAGAGAGTATGAGCAGGGGCAGGTTGAGGGGCAGAGGGAGAGGCAGACTCCCCACTGAGCAGGGAGCCTGACGTGGGGCTCGATCCCAGGATGCCAGGATCATGACCTGAGTGAGCTGAAGGCAGACGCTCAACTGACTGAGCCACCCAGGCGCCCCCCGCCTTTGCCCATTTCTAAATCAGGATTTTGTTTTGTTTTACTATTAAGTGTGAATGAGTTGCTTCTATATTTTGGATATAACCCATTATAGATAGAGCTATTGCAAATATTTTCTCCCATTCCGTAGACTGCCTTTTCATTTTGTTGATAGTTTCTTTTGCTGGGCAGAAGCTTTTATTTTGATGTCGTCCCACTTGTTTGTTTTTGCTTCTGTTGTCTGTGCTTTTGGTGTCACATCCAAAAAGTTGTTGCCAAGATCAGTGTCGAGGAGCTTTTTCCCCATGTTTTCCTCTAGGAGTTCCACAGTTTTAGGTCTTATGTTCATCTTTAATCCATTTGAGTTGATTTTTGTATGTGATGCAAAATAAAGGTTCTGTTTCATTCTTTTGCGTGTTGCTGTCCGGTTTTCCCAACACTTATTTGTGTCTTACTCTGTCATCAGTGTCTATGGTTTTCAGGGTACGGGTCTTTTACTTCTTTGGTTGGATTTGTTCCTCACTATTTTGTTCTCTTTGATGCAGTTGTAAATGGTTTTGTTTTTCTCAATCTCTTTTTCAGGTAGTTGGCTTTCATGTGCAGAATTGCAGCACATGGTGCCACGTTACTCACACTTCCCCAGGGGTCTTCATTGTTTTTTCTTTTCATCCCTCAGACTGGGTTATGTCACATGACCTGTCTGCGTTTGCTGAGTCTTCCCTGTGCACGTTTGACCCTGCTGTGGAAGCACTCTCTTGAGTTCTCAGGTCTTGTGCTCTTCAGCTCCAGGGTTTCTGTTTGATTCTTCTCCGTGGTTTCTCTTTCGTTACTAAACTTCTTACTTTGTTTCTGCATCATTTTCCTGATGTTATTTAGTTGTTTCTGTGTGTGTTCTCTTAGATTTTCATGGACTTTCTTTAAGGTGATTATTTTGAATCCTTCGTTAGGCCAATTGTCCATCTGTTTAGAGCCCAGTTAGTTTCTTTGGGTGGTGTTTTATGTACCTGAGTCTTGTAGCCACATTTTAATGCTGTGCAGTTGTGGAGCAAACACCTCTTCCTGTCTTTACAGACTGGTTTTTGTCAGGTAGGGACGTTCTCCTGTGGATTCGGGCTGATGGCATTCCCTCTGCATTTGCAGTTATGATGGGTTGGAGCTGGGTCTGAACTGGAGTCAACGTTTGGTGAGCTTGTTAGCTGGCTGTGGATCTTGGCTGGTCCCCGGGGGCTGTGGGGGCAGGGATGATGGGTATATCTCTGGGTGGTGCAGCTGGGAGAGGTTGAAGCCAAGTCATAGGTTCACTTGAGGACCTGTTGTCAGCCTCAGGTTGGCTGGCCTGTGTCCAGAGGTACCAACTACAGGCATTTTCCATGGGAACTGTTGGCCAGCAGGCCTGCTCAGGATGGCTGGAGATGGCTGGAGCCTAGTTCCAGGGCCCTTGTAGGACTTGCAGTCTGCCTGAGTATGTCAACTGAACTGCAGCCCATTGGGACTGGAGCTGGGTCATGGGCCCCTGTGGGCTCCCCAGCCAGGCATGAGGTCTTGTGTGCCTATGATCCCGGGCTCAGGTGGGCAAGGCTCCTCCTTGCCAGATGATGCTGGGGACCGGATGAAGCCAAACAGGGTCATGGCCAAGTCCTGAGGCGGCAGAGGGTTTCTGGATTTGTGGCTGGGCCTGTTGGCAAGTCAGCTGCCTGGATGCAGGTCTGCCTTTTCAAACAGCCCTGCTTAGCCTTGGACTGCACCTGGGTTTCAATGTCCTCCCTGATGCCAGAGCTCCCATAGGGTGCTTTGTTCCGAGATTGGATGCCGGGTTGTTGCTGAGGGGAACATGAGTGGGAATCTTCCTATTTTGCCATCTCGTTGCTGGCACTCCCCCTCCATCCTCAGCTATTTCGCTGGTTGTTCTCTCTTGCCTAGAAGCTAATGACCTCGTGTCAGTCTTAATTGTGAAGAGAACTTTACTCCCTGGTCACCTATATGTCTCACAGCCTCTGTCTGTGACCCCCTACTCCCTCGGCTGTGTGAGGAGTCTTCCACGTAGCTCTGTCCTCTCTTACGTTAAATGAGACCGCCCGCACACCCTGTCTTTCCTGAGCAGAACTCAGCAGAAGCATCATCTGGACCAGCTGTTCGCCTCCCGGGTCCTCTCATGCACTGTCCAGATAGACTGTGGCCATAGCCTCATCCCCAGCACCACCATCCTCCGGGGCTCCAGTGACGTGGTGCTGCCAGACCGAGTGTGGAATCTGGGGCTTCTATCACCTGACCATGCCATGATCGGCATGCCTAGGGGTCAGTCCTAGAACTCGGCTCTTCCTGTGTTCTTGGCTGAAGTCCTACCCTTACCTGGAATAGTCTCAAACATAGTTTATCCTTGATTGTTACATTGGCATCCACACAGGCTCTTGGCTTCCCTCTTGTGCCGTCACTGTCCATCTTCAGCGCAGAGCAGAGCCATCTCTCCAAGATGTAAATTGGTTTCCTGTCACATTTAGGTTAGATTTCTCCTCACTGTGGCTTGCAAGGCCTGCTGGGTGTGACAGCCAGCCTCCCTGACTCTGTGGCCTCATTCTTAGTGTGGCCCCTGTTTTCCCTCCCGGACATGCTGGCCTCCCGGGTGTTGAGGGCCCCCAGCCCAGTGCCATGCCCTCCTGCACCCCCTGCTAGACAGCGCGCTCCCCACATCCCCGGCTGGCCCGCCGTCTCCCCGCCGGTGCTGCTCCGTGCCACGTCTGGAGCACCGTGAGGCTGGCCTACAGCAGCCCCGGCGTGCTCTCCCCGTGCCATGGGGTAGCGTCCCTTGTGTCTGAGTCTGTCTGACTTGATGTGTAATGTTTGTTTATTCAACTGTAGGTTGCCTGTCCCACCAAGAGCTGAGAGGTTGCCTTCTTGAGGCTGAATAAACAGTGTTGCAGTAGTGACTGGCATGCAGGAGACCGTACATGTCTGAAATCTGTGGTGGAAAGTGCATTTAAATGAGTGCTCAGGAGAGGCCTTTCTGGACAGAGGAATGACATTAGATTGTGGTTTCAAGGGCCATTTGTAAGCTCTAGTTTCATCAAGTCCATTAATTTTATTTTCTTGTTTTGAGTTGGTTGGGGTTTTTTTGTTTGTTTGCTTTTGCTAGTTGGGGTTGGATTTTGTTAAAGCTCTGTATGAAACAGGCACAAGCTCTGTCTTTATTTGTTAATAAATACCCTACTTTGACCTTATTTTTTGATGGTCTTTGACTTTTAAAATTTAAGCGTTTGTTGTCAGAAAATTGCACATATAGTATTATTCAGATCTATGTAGAAGTGAATGAAAAACTGTTAGTTCTTAGTGTTTTGGTGCCTTTGATAATTCTGGCCATCCTAAAAGTGGGGCCCTCGCCTCGTGCAGAGTGCTGGGGAAGGTGGGGGCCTCAGTAAACTTCAGTATGAAAATCCTGCTTTCATGGTGTGTGGGTACCAGCCGGTGCCGGGGCCTTGCCCTGACCTCCAGCCCTCTCTAGTCTGTGACTGGTGCCTCAACGGGACACATGCTCAGACGTTGTCCACTGTGTCATCTGGCATCTTAGGACAAGTGTCTGCTAGAAGCTGGTGCCAGCCTCTGTGTCCTGTTGAGGGTCTGCTTATGTGGTATTCTCTCGTGGGGTTTCTGAAGCACAGCACTTATCTGTAGCTCTGAGTGGCTGGATGTTTAAAAAGCAAGTTCATAAGGCTCCAGTGGAGGGACTGCATGGTCCTTAACAGCCTGTGTGCTTACAATCCCCAGCCTTTATGTTTTTGGCCTGAATTTGTCTATTTCCTTGTTTTTATTCTTTCCTTTTTATTGTATTGTTTTAGTGTCTGTGTTCTTGTAGACTACCTGAAAGTCCTTTTTCAATTATGACAGGATATTAAACTTACACTTTTTTTTCTGGAGGGGAAAGAAGTACCTGTAAACCATGCTAATAAATCTTACTCTACAGATTATTTTTGAAACTATTGTTTTTGTTTAGGAGAAATAGGATTTTAAGCTTTTTTTGAATCTGATTTCTTTTGTTTTAGTAGGTAAAATAGTGATTTTATTACTATCTGCACAGTGTAGATGAATTAATGTGTATATTGAAAACATGAGAATCTGTGTTGAATCATCTGCTTGGTAAATTTTAAGCCATTTTTCCTGAGGTGATCATTTGTTTTATGTAGGAGGAAATGAATCTCAACCAGAAAGCCAGGAGGACCCCCGAGAAGTACTTAAAAAGACATTGGAATTCTGCTTATCTAGGTAAGGATCCTAGTGGTTTTTCTAGAAGCCACTGTCTCAGGTGTTGTGCACTGGTTATGATATACAGATGGGAAACTGTTGGGAAGGGTATAGATCAGCTGATACCTCGGTCTGTGTGTAGCTCTTCATAGGAAATGGAGAATGTGCAGTAGTCATAGCTCTGACATGGTGGAGAACTGGGCCTGGTTCCCTCGGGTCTCCACAGGTCCATCGTGATGGGTCCGTACCTGGGGGTTGCTTTTTGAAATTCGAGTCCTGGCCACCCAATGTCCCCCAGTCCCAGGGAATCAGACTCTGGGGGCGGGGCCTCAGTTCATCCGTCTCAGAGACACTGTTGAGCACAGTGACGTCTGAGGACTCGTTTCCTATGCTAGTTCTCCCGGTACGGCAACCCTGCACCAGCTGATCGCTCTGTTATTTTCAGATATTCTTTGTCCTGAGTAGTGCCTTTTTGCTGACAAATGGAAGAGAACCTTTAAAGTTCAAAGTGGTAGGACCACACATACAGGAAGATGGGATTGGGTGGTGGGTCATTTTCTTTGAGTGTGAAGGTAACTGATAGGCCACGTGTAAGGTTTTTGCTCAGGGATGGCAATTTTTCAAGTGTTTCTCCGGGTCGGCCTCGAGACATGCACAGAGCATCTGAGGATGGCTGCTGTAGAGACCATGGGGCCGTGTGGATGGGACAGGCGGGGTGGGGGGCGCCCCAGCTTTCCTTTCTGGCCCACAGCTCCACAGTTAGGACCCCTGCTCACTGCCTCAGGGCATGCTCTGAAAGGACAGCTGCTGCTGTGAGGCTGTGAGGTGGCGGTGGGGTTGGCACCTCACACAGCCCTGTCCTGCCTCTCCTGCACTCCCGGAGGGTGGGGACTTAGCAGCATGGCCCGCTGTGGATCTGCGTCTTCATGGATCTTCGAGACTGTCCTCGACCTTTACTGGGACCTGTGTCAGTGTTGGGATGTTTTGAGCACATTGTCCTGTTTATAGAGACTTCCGAGAAGCATGCACCACAGGCCCAAACACCAGCAAGTGTCTCACCTTCCCCTGAGCTGCTGGTGCCTGCAGCTTACCTGTCATGATGCCAGGGCCTGTGTTCTTGGTCCCGTTTCCTCCTCTGTAATTCTGGCTGCCCCTGGCTGGAGCTGCAGCTCTCCTGGCATGTGTTCCAGGTGGCACAGCAGCCACCTGGGCACCAGCCTTTCCATAGTTTCCTTAGCTTTGTGTTCTTTCAGCTGAATTTTCTTATCTAAAAAAACTGTGTTTTTTTTTTAATAAAATCTTTTTTTTTTTTTTAAAGATTTTATTTATTCATTCATGAGAGACACAGAGATAGAGAGGCAGAGACACAGGCAGAGGGAGAAGCAGGCATCACACAGAGAGCCTGATGTGGGACTCAATCCAGGGTCTCCAGGATCACGCCCTGGGCTGCAGGCGGCGCCAAACCGCTGCTGCGCCACTGGGGCTGCCCAAAACTGTATTTTTAATAAGTGAGGCAAACACCGTGTAGAACAAACATGTAGAACTATAAATACATGTTTTAAGGGTTTCCCCACTCATTAGTTGTGATTATAAAAAGTGCACTGTACTTTTGGCTTCCCTGCCTCCCTAAATGTCTTTAAAAATTTTTACCTAAGGTCAGAGAGATGACAAGAAACAGTTGAGGTTCGAACTCTGATCTAGCTCTGAAGCACTAATGTGCCATGCTAGTTTGGAAGCTTCCTTTTAAAGAAGGATTAATTAAAAGCTGTTGTCTTCTCTGTGCAGGGAGAACCTTGCTAGTGACATGTACCTCATATCGCAGATGGACAGCGATCAGTATGTGCCAATCACCACGGTAGCTAACCTGGACCACGTCAAGAAGCTCAGTACGGACATGAACTTGATTGTGGAAGTGCTGCGGTGTAAGTATACGGCAGTGTGGGCTGACTCGGACCTGGCCTTCAGGTCCCATAGTCGTTTAGTGCTGAGGTACTTGACGACAGGCAGGGTCGTCCCACACCTTCCTGGTTTTTCTGGTCCCTGTGGCTGGGGAGGTGCATCGAAGGGCTACATACCTCAGACCCAGGATGTCGCAGATCACAGGGCCGGGGTGAAGACAGGCTTCTGCAGAGACGATGACGGCTGGGATGTTGCTGAAAAGTACAGTAAATGCTGGTGTTTAACGTAAAGTACAACACGTTCTCATTAGCATTCTAACACCAAAAAGGCCTTCTTTAAATTTCAACTTCCTGCTAAAGTTTTGGTGAAATATTACTGTTTTACTTTAAAAGGGTGTTGTGAATGAAGTTATTTCTGGGACATTTGGCAACATCAGAGGGAGGTTTAAACATCCTGTCAGAGACCCACAGAGGTTCAGGGAGTATGGGCTTGTAAGCTGTGTTGAGGTGTCTACAACCTAACCATTTTATGTATGTTGTGAAAGTCACCATTGGACAGAGGTTGTAACTGATATGCTATGAACTCCACTGTGTGTACGTGAAGTGCACAGCTGGGTCCGGGTGGACTCCAGTGTACGTGAGTGAAACCATCACTGCCTGGGGTTTTCTTAGCGCCTTTATAATGCTTCCACCCCTACCTGCCACCACCAAGCATGGCATCACTGGGGAATGAGTTTTAAATTAAATATACATGATTATTTATATAATATACAAATATTATATATAATATAATTTATATTATAAAGATAAATATTTATAATATAAATATATATTATATATAATATATGTTATAAGTGTATATGAATATGTACTTATTTATAAGTATAGAAATATAAAAAATAGAAAACAGTATATAAACTTATAAATTATATTTATAAATATATTATTATATAAATTCATATAATATTTTATATTAAATATAAATATCGGGTATCTTTTTAATTTTAGGGATTGTTTTATTTTTTTTTTATTTTTTTTTTTTTGATAGGGATTGTTTTAATTATAAAAAGTCACTTTCTGTAACAGGACTGCAAGTACCAGATGAATTATTTCTGTACCTTCCCCTCTCAGGGCTGTTCTGAGTCCTTCCAAACAACACGGTATATGCTGTGTCCCCCTACCCCAAATATTTTCAGTGAGGACACACCCATCATGCCTCAAAGCCCCACTTCCCTGTGTCACCACTATGACTTTCCATCACTGATACGTAGGCCGTAGTGTTTACGTACCGTCTCTGGCTTGGCTGA
Source organism: Canis aureus (assembly GCF_053574225.1). NCBI lineage: Eukaryota > Metazoa > Chordata > Mammalia > Carnivora > Canidae > Canis > Canis aureus. Next base: position 34,783,697 of record NC_135615.1, read on the forward strand.
CAGGCAGTGATGATGTTTTCTTGTGTGCATCTGACTTAACAGAAGAATAGGTGAACATCTTATCTTAAAACTTAGCTGGACTTCTATTCACAGATCGCAGTTCACTACTTTGTGTTCCTAGGCAAACTTTGTAAGCACATAGTGAAGACATGAGCAAACACCGTCTATACAGTTTGCTCATAACTGAGCAAACTATAACCACTGTTATAAACCACTGTTGCCCAAATTATAACCACTGTTGCCCAAGATAGCTTTATGTGTTCCAGTGTTGCTTTGTTTTTCACATTCTGTTCAGAACAGAAATCTGTTTGATGGATCAGTTGAGTTTGGTTCTGTCTGACCCACTTAGAAAGGCGAGTGGCTTTCCTAACCTAAAAACACTTTACTTGGTTAACGTTCTTTGTTTATTATTAGAAATCCCAGATGTCGATATTTTGTGTAGGCATTCCTTGGAATTGGCTGCCCCGTGGCCAGTCTCCCGGTTGATGCTTGTTGGCTAGGAGTCATTCATGCAGACCACGAGGATGTTCAGTTGCCCTGTGTGTTTGCTTCAGGGAGCCGTTTGTCTCCATGGACAGACAGCCCTCTGCTGTCTAACCTCTCCACCCCTCCTCCACCTTTCCTTCCAGTGCTGGTAGGGAGGGTCTTGAGTTGTAGTGGTACCTCCTATTCATCTTCATTCAGCTCTTTAATGTCTAATTGCTTCTTTTCACTCCCATTTTTAGATAGAAATATATGTGCACATGTAATAACCTAATGAATAGAGTGTAGTTAGCATATTAGTTGTACTTCTGGAGAGGGTGACATACATAAGCCTCTGTGAGCAGAGATCTCCTGTTTGCATCTTAACCCCATCTGCAAAATGCCCAACATAAAATTAGATACACAGTAGATATTTTTTTTCACAGTAGATATTTGATAACATTTTGTTTTAATTTGAATATTTGCTCGTTCAACACCAAAATTCTAGTGTTGATTGAATTGCATAAATTATGTCTTTATATCTTAATATGCATGGTACATAGTGCTGCAGGGTACAGAATGTCTGATTCAGATGCTTTTACACTTAATGTAGTTGAAATTCCTAATTTAAAAATAGACTCAGATATTTGTCACCAGAGTATGAATAAATACATTACGATAGTCACACAGTGAATACCAGAACAACTAAAATGAACTCGGCCTATATTTTCAACAAGACTCCATTTAAAAAAATCATAATTCTGAATACCAAAGCCTATTTCAGATATGTATAAGATGGTAACCTCTGTATAGAGTTTAGATAGGAGTAAAATAGAACTCTGCTTTTCGTGGGTTCAGAGGTAAAAGAGTATAAAGATCTGAGCAGGACCGACCCTCCTGCTTAAAGATGAATGTTTATGTCCGGGGAGTGGGCGGGATAGGGTAGGGGGGGCGGCACCTGAACTGGGTTCCAGACCCTGGGGTGAGAGGCACAGTTTTGCCAACCCTGTTTGTTTTGTTTTTATAGTTTTCTTGAGGTAGAATTTACACACCTTAAATTGCACATGGTTTAAGTGTACGTTTGTCAAGTTTTGACATCTTATACATGCGCACAGAACTCCCATAATCAAGACAATGAACATACCGTCACACCCCCACCCCCACCCCCCAGAATTTCCTCCTGCTTCAGGCAACCACTCATCTGCTTTTTGTCACTATAGTTTTCATTTTCTAAAAACTGTGTGTAAATGAAATCAGTCATGCAATAGTCCTTTTTTGGGAGGGGGTCTGGTTTCTTACACTCGGCATAATTGTTGAGTATTATCAGTAGCTTTTATAGCCTTTTATTGCTGAGTCATACTCCATCTCGTAGGCAGACCACATTTGGTGTATTCACCCAGTTGATAAGACTTTGGTTACTGCTGGGTTTTGACTACTACGTTAAGATGTAAAAGTCAGTGTGACAGAGGCTTCCGTTTCTCTAGGTCAGTAGCCTCAGTGAGTAGCCGGGATGGTATGGTAGGGGGGTTTTAACTTGTGAAACTGCCTACCTGTGTACAGAGTGAGTGTCACCTGCGGTGCCAGCACTTGGTGCACATGGGCATTTTACTTGCAGATTTCCTAATTTTATCTCATTGTAGTTTTAATTTATTTCCCTCATGCCTGGTGACATCGAACAATCTTTTCATGTGCTTGTTTATGCAATCCTTTTATTTTTGCTGAAGGGTCTATTCACGTGCCCCCCTCTACCTACCACCATTTTATTAGTTTTCTTATAATTGAGGTTTGACGGGTGTGTGTGAAATTTGAGATCTGCATTATCTGTTTCCTGGATATATGCTGTTATCCAGGTATGTGATTTGCAAATACATTTTCCTGGTCTCTAGCTTCTCTTTTTTATTCTAATAATAGTATCTTTTGAACAACATAGTTTTGGACTTTTTGTATAGTCCAATTTATTGATTTTTTTTTCTTTTATGTATCTTGGCTTTTGGTGTTGTATCTAAAAAAAAACTGTGCTTAATCCAAAGTCATGGAAGTTTCCTCCCAGAAGTTTATAGTTTGAGGGTTTATGTCTTTAGGTCCTTGGTCCATTTGAAGCTACTCTTTGTATGTGGCTTGTGGTATGGATCTCAGTTCTCAGCCCCCTCACATGTGGGTCTGCAGGTGTTCTAGCACCACTAGCTGAAAGGGCTCTCCCTTCTCCACTAAGTTGTACTTGGTGCTGTTGTCAGCATCATCTGTCCAGCACCATGGGTTTATCTCTGGGGCTGTGTTCTCTTTTGACACCTACACTGCAGTGTCTTGGTCACTCTGGCTTAGGTGCGAAGTCTCCGACTTTGCATTTCCATATGAATTCTAAAATCAGTGTTTCAGTTTTTCAGAAATATTTTTATTGGGATTGCATTGAATCTATAAATCAGTGTGGGGAGAATTGACATCGTAACGATAGTGAGTTTTCCATTCACTGAACACAGTATCTGCATGCATTTACTTATATCTTTTAAAATTTTGTCTTGGTAATGTTCTGCACTTTTCAATGCACAAGTTGTCCATATCTGACATGATATATGATGATTTCCTGTCTTTGACACAGTTTTAAATAATGTGTTTATTACAGTTTTGCATAGGTGTTAGTATGTAGAAAAACAATTCATTTTCATGTATTGGTCCTGGATACTGAAACTTTGTTAACCTCAATTCTAGTTTTTTGAGAAATTTTTTCAGTCTTCCATTCCTGCTGTTGGTAACCCTGTGTGGGGGTGGTCAGCTCTGCGCCCAATTGTGATCATGCTGTGTTGTGACTGGAATCCACGCATGATGTGGTTTCACAGATGTGACAGCAAAACAAAACAGCACACAAAGGAAGGTGTATAGAAACTGTGAGGTCGGAATCCAGCCTCTCTGTGTTAGCACTTGCCCCAGCACCAGCCTCCTTGTGCTGACCGTGGCCTGTGGTCTGGAGGATGTCATCACTGGGAAAAGCTGTTGGGGCACACATGGTACCTTCTGAGTTCTAAATAAGAAGTAAGAGTAAGACAGAAAATGATTTTTACATTAGGGGCTTGTAGAAGAAAAGAAGCTAATAACTGAGTTGTGATCTACATGTAGTTGTTTGAAAATCCTTGTTTCATGCTGTTAAATTTATTCTAGCTCCTAAAGGATTTTTTTTTTTTTTTAAATTCTTGTGTTCCTTTGTTTTGAAAAATGTAACATGCAGGTTGGGCATAAAACCTGATGGTTTGTGTTGAGGTAACCCACTGTATATATGTGTCTTCAGGGTGTTTAGTTAAATACAACGTAGCACATCACACTGTAGTGTCCCTATTATGTCGTAACTAGAATGCAAATGATTTGTTTCAATATTTGTATTTTACCTTTCATTTTTCTTCTCTTTGTAGCTTTACCATTAGTCCAAGTGGATGAGAAGGGAGAAAAAGTAAGGCCAAATCAGAGTCGTTGCATCGTGATCCTGCGTGAAATACCCGAGTCCACTCCTGTAGAAGTAAGTCTCCTTGGAAGGGTGCTCAGATTTTTTTGTGTGTGTTTTTGTTTTATTTCTGTTTACTTCTGTGTTTCTTGGAGGGTATATTTTAAAGTATATGCACAGCAACACTTTCTTTCCAGGACTTACACACTGTAAGTTACAGTGTGATTTGTTTATTAGAGTGGTACTCAAACTTTTAAATATTCATTTAAAAATAACAAAATAACCCACAGGTTAAGATAAGATATTTTTATGTTAGGTAAATATTTTTAAAAGGATTTTATTTATTTGAGAGAAAGTGCATGCAAATGGAGGGAGGGGCAGAGAAAGAGGGAGCAGCAGACTCCACGCTGAGTGCAGAGCGCAACGTGGGGGTCCGTCCCACGACCCTGAGATCATGACCCGATCTGAAACAAGAGTGGGACACTCAACTGTTTGAGCCACCCAGGCGCCTGTGTGTTAAATAACGTTTCAGAACAAATCTCTCCATGACAAGAGGGGGATTCTCTGAAGAGCGCAGGGAATGTGGCCTGTTCCTGAATCAGGCTGACCTACCAGGACCAATGCAGAAGTTGGCACAGTGAAAGGCTGGGACATCTTTTTCATGTAAATGGATCTGCAGATCGTTTAATTTGAAAAGTACCAACTTGGGCAATAAACTTAGGAAATGACAGTATTTGATAGTGGCAGACAGTCATGAGAAGTCGTCTGCCATTACTGCTTGGCTGTAAAATCTCTTGCTTGTCCAGATACTTAAATTGAGGTGGACTGTAGTAAAAACCTGGCCGTTGTGGCCTGAGACTACAATGAGCCTTCCTGCAGGGTTCCAATGGAGTCAGCTCCTGATCTGTGTAGAGCGTTGGGGCTGTCTGCCGCCAGGACTTTTCGAGACCCCAGGAAGTTTGGTTTGTCAGTCACAGGTCTTTGTTAGGCCCGAGTTACTCGAGCTGCGTACATACTCAGAACCGTCTCCGTAGGGGAAATGGATGAGTGTGCGTGCAAGTGAAGATTGTGACAAACCTAGGGTAAGAAGTTATACTCTTCTTGACTGGCATTGTTCTAACAAATTTTACTTTCTGTTCAGCTCAGGCTGTTTTTCCTAGTTTTATATGTGAAGAAAAGTAATTAGGATTGAATTTTTTGTCCTGTTTTTTTTTTTTTTTTTTATTAAAGTTTTAAATATGAAGGATCATCCTCTTTCTTTCTGCCGAGCTGGATGTGTTTATAAACGCACAATAATATTTAAAACACAGGTCCTGAGAGATATTTGTAAAGACTATAACCGAAAAGGATTTTCTACTTTTGGCTGCAGACATGGATGTTGGTATATTTCTATTATGCCAAACACACGCCCTGTGTCTGTTGTAAAACTTGAACCATAGAAGTTTTAAGAGAGACAGCTCAGAGGAAAAGCTCTGACAAATGAAGGGTTGACAAAGGAAAGGGAAAAGTGGTCGAAGGCGAGCTGACTGAGAGGGCAGGTGGCTTGCGGAGCGCTGACCACGCGGAGCCCCTCTGCGGCAGCCATGCTCTTGTCCGTGGTTGGACACTGCTTTCAACTGTAGTTCGCTTGGTTGATTAATAGTCTTTTATGAAATGGCCCTTCTTCCCTGGTAATAGTTCACTTTGGGATCGGTGTAACCGCTCTGCATTGTTCAGTCACTGCTAGCGTGGCGTGGCACGGCCTGGTGCCTGTGCCCTTAGCCCGTTTGCGTCTTCATAGTTTGAAGGACTTCCTGTGGGCGCCTCGAGTCGGGTCGTACTTTTCTGAGCCAGTCTGAAGATCGCTGCCAGCTAAGTGGGGAGTTTGGACTGTTCTCATTTCAGTCATCAATCACGTCCTTGGGTTTAAATTTGCTGCTTGTTTCCTCATGGTCTATACTGTTCCTGTGTTCTTTCCTTTTCTCCCTTTCTTTTGGGTTAAATTCATTATTTTTGTCTCCTTTTTTGGCTTATTAGAAATAACTGTTTTGTTTTTGTGGCTGCTTATAGGGGTTGTGGTGACATGTTTAGCGGGTCTGCACCTGCCTGTAGTTAATCTCGCCCTGCTGCCCACCCTCTGCAGCGTCCGTCTACCTCCCACGCCGCCCGGCGCTGTCACTGTGACACCACACAGGATTTTGTTGTCTGCTTCAAACAAGTCAGTTTTAAAGAGATTAAAAATGAGGAGACTATGTTTCCTATTTATCCCCATTTACTACATGCAGTGCTGCTCCTGCGCGTGTCTAGGTCTGCGGCTCCTCTGGCCTCCTTGCTGCCCCCGTAGGCCTTTGTTTCTTGTGGCGCAGGTCTCCTCTGCTTTTGTGTGTCTGAGAAATTCTTCTCTTTATTCTTTTATATATATTTGTTTGTTTTGAAGAAATCTTTGTCTTCCTTTATGGAAGATATTTTGCTGGGTGTGGAACTCAGGAGTGACAGGCTTCTTTCCCTTCCCGTGTCTAAAGATGCTGTCTCCCATGTTCTGGTGTGCGTTCTTTCTGAGGCCGGCTCTGTCATTCTTCACTTCTTCCTCTGCATGTCACTGCTCCCTTTTTCTTAGCGCTTTGAAGATTTTAAACAATTTGATGATGATGCACCTTGATGTAGCTTGAGAGTCTCTTGAGTGGAAGTTTCCTGAGCTGTTATTTCTTCACATATTTTGTTTCTTCTCTATTCTTTTCAAAGTTCCTGACTAACTGCTAATCCTACTTAGTACCTTTCTTGTTCCAGTTCTTTTGGGTCTTTTTCTTTGCTCCTCCATGTCTGTTTAACATACCCAGTCTTTATCTTTTGGAATATAGAACACATATCTAAGAACTATGTTAATATCCTTGCCTTTTAATTCTATCATCTATATCATTTCTGGGTCTAATTTGATATTTTTCCTCCTTTAGATCATGTTTTTCTGTTTCTTTGTGTGCCTGGTAAATTTTGACTAGATCCCAGGCATTTTGGATTTTACTTTATTGGGTACTGAGTGTTTCTGTATTGTTTCCTGGAACTGATCTTGAGCTTTGAGGTTCAGTTTGACCCTTTAGGAGCATTATCAGGTGGAAGCAGGGCCCGTTCTTCCCCACGCCGAAGCAGTGTCCTTCTGCACGCTGTGCCTTGAGGTCTTATGCATTGGGAATGTTTTCCACTCTGCCTGGTTGAGGGGAGACACACTCCCTGTCCCTGTGACTTCTGCTGCTGCTCCCTCTAGTCGTTTCAGGGGGCTCTTTATGCATACTGAGCCCAGGGAGACCCCCTGAGAGCCCTGCAGGTGTGATGCTGGATCAAGCTCACGTCCTGGCACTGGGCTGTGGGGTCCCCATGGGCGCTCCAGGCTCACCTGCCCAGCATGGCCTGAGCTCTGCTATAATTGTTATTTCATATATTTTGTCTTTTGTCTTTAATTATTTCGACGGGAAGGTAAATCTCATCCATTTTGACCAAAAATAAAAGTTCAGCTGATGTTTAAATTTCTCACATTACTGCCCTGCTTCCCCAATTGTGCAGTTATCAGCTTTCTGGTACAGTGAAACAAAATTTTCACATTAATTTAGCTTAATGGTATCTTGGTGTACTAAGAAAAGCTGTAAGTACTGTACTTACTTCCTGTGGCAGTAGGGTTCTGATTCTGAGCCACACTTAGCTCTTCAGGTCTTCTGAAAGACCTTTACTAGCCATCAGTATGGTAGACTGTAAGCACTGCGTGTATGCACCATTTCTCCTGGTGAGGACAAATGTGCTTTCGTCGAGAATTAATTTTTACCTTTCTATTTCCCATAGGAAGTAGAAGCACTATTTAAAGGAGACAATTTACCGAAATTTATAAACTGTGAATTTGCCTATAATGATAATTGGTTTATTACATTTGAAACAGAAGCTGACGCACAGCAGGTAAGCTGTTCCCACCCCATGAAGTTCAGCGTTACCAGTACTTAACAAGTAGTACATGAACTGAATTGGGGACTGAATCGGGGCGTTGAGATCACTGCTGCATTATTGTCCGAAGTTTGATTATAAAGTGCAGAGGAAATCAGGTTGTAGAGACTGAAATAGGTATGTTTGTGGACACAGTGTTAGAGGCGATAGATAAAGCCTATGACATTATTTTCCAAGGACGTGTAAGACAGGCAGCACATGAAAATGAGTTTTTTCATCTGGACAGAGAAAAGTTTTAATACTTGGGAAGTGTTTTGGGAAACTTGTACGTAATTTTAACTTTGATAAGGCATCATTGTATATTGTAAGATAGTTGGAAAGGCCTCCGGGAAAGCTCTGTGAGGAGATCAAGGAGTTAAGATGCTCTCCCTGGCCTAAAAGGAGGAGTCTTACTTGGGGGAAACATGAACATGCTTCAAGGAATGCCAGTACAGCTGACCCCTAAACAACAGGCGAGCGGTGAGGAATCCGCATGTAACTACGGACTCCCTCAAATCTTAGCTACTGATAGTCTACCATTGACCTACATGAATCCTTACAGGTCCATACATGTTCTGTATATTACTTGTGTTATATACTGTGTTCTTACGGTAAAATAAGCAAGAGAAGAGAAAATACTGTGAAGAAAATCATAAAGAGGAGAAAATACGTTTATAGTACTGTCCTGTATTTATCGGAAGAAGTCTGCATACCAGTGGACTCTTGTAGTTCAAACCCGTGTTGTTCAAGGGTCAGCTGCATGGTACTAAGTGGTGAGTGATGTGAATGCTGTGAGGTTCAGAAGAGAGAAGCAAAAGTCTGAAAGACCAATTTGAATGAGATGGAGGGGAAGGGCATCGGAGGAGCCAGGCGGTGGGAGGGAAGTCTTGTCAGCAGAGTAGGTGTAAGCCATCCTCACCAGGATGGGGGAGTGTGGTAGGCCGAGGTCAGAGCCTTCAGAGTTAAGGAGAGCACTTGGAGAAGAATAAGGGGCTCCATAAATAGGGACTTCTGAAGACTACAGCCTTCATGTTTCCCTTTCTTGAACTGTATGTTTCCATTTTCATATTGGTTAACACTTGGGACTAGGTGTCCATTATTTTTCCCAGGTCAGGATCTTTAGCCTGTGGTTGTGAGAGGCTTTTATGGTATCTATTAATACTACTAGAATTGCATGTAAATGCTGTTGTGAGATTTTCTGCTAGAGGCTCTCTAGCTCATGGAAGTTCTTGTAAGGAATCTGTGACCCCATAGTAGGTTAAGAATCACTGTTCTAGATCCTGTCCATCATATTTTAGCTGTACCATTCCTTATTTGAGGTATTGAGTTAACTGTCAGTTCATCTTATTTATAAGATTAACACAGTGGCATTTTGGGTGATTTTTGCCCTCAGGCTTACAAATATCTGCGAGAAGAAGTCAAGACTTTTCAAGGAAAACCAATTAAGGTAAGCAAGACCATTGGTTATACTTCATTTACTTGCAAATCAATTCCTAAGTATTCTGATAGAAATTTCTGTATTTCCAAACAGGCACGGATAAAAGCAAAGGCAATAGCTATAAACACATTTTTGCCAAAGAATGGATTTAGACCTCTGGACATGAGCCTTTATGCGCAGCAGCGCTACACAGCCTCCTTTTACTTACCTCCGGTCTACAGCCCCCAGCAGCAGTTCCCCCTGTACAGCCTGATTGCCCCCCAGACGTGGTCGGCAACGCACAGCTATCTTGACCCACCCCTGGTGAGTCCTGTCTTTGCTTGGAGCTCATGCAGCGGGAAGTCCTGTTGTGGACACTGCACTAGGTATTCAGAAGAATGGAGGTCTTGATCTCATAGTGGAACCAGATGTATGTTCGGGTTGTGCTCATAAAATAGGCTGTCACCTTCTACAGTGGGTTCAAATTTAGTTGTGAGATTAATATGCAGCTGTGGGCAATCTTTTAAAAACCTTGGAATGCTATAATTTTGATCGTTGGCTCAGTTTACCTGCCCTCCTGTGTAGTCGTAACTTCCTAGGCTGTGTAATCTCCAGTAAAACACAGAATGTGATCTGAGCTCTCGGATAACCAGGTTACTCCTGAGCACAGGAGGGTTGCCAGGAGAGATGCTTTTAAGGAGACAGAGGTGGTTTTTTTGTTTTTTTTTTTTAATTTTTATTTATTTATGATAGTCACACACACACACACACACACAGAGAGAGAGAGAGAGGCAGAGACACAGGCAGAGGGAGAAGCAGGCTCCATGCACCGGGAGCCCGATGTGGGAATCGATCCAGGGTCTCCCGGATCGGGCCCTGGGCCAAAGGCAGGCGCCAAACTGCTGCGCCACCCAGGGATCCCGGAGACAGAGGTGTTTTTATAGGTTCCTGACAGTTGAGGACAAGTAGAAGACCGATGACCTTGTTTTCTCACACCAGCCGTAGGGTTGACTGGCCTGTGTCATGGGTCCAGCTGCTTTTCTGCAGTTGTGCTGCCAGAGAGGTTGGAGAGGTCAGGTGATCCCTGGCTGGGTGTTGGCACGAGCTTGGTGGAGTGTGTGATGTGAGCATCACAACTTTCATTGGTCTCCCACCTGAGTCAGTGGGGTGGACTGAGGGACAGGTGTGCCTGAGGTGGCAGGACCGCTTTAGTTGGAACCAGAGAAGGAACATGGCGCATGGGGAAGGTTGTGGTCGGAAGCAGGAGTCGAGTTAATGGTTTTGAGACTATGGCTGTGGACTGAGTCAGGAAGGAACGTTGGGTGGTGCTCGGGTCACTTGCGGGATGTGAGAGATGCCTGCGAGCCAGGCCCCACCATGTCGGACGTCATCTGGGGTATCATTGACTGAAGAGGGAGCTGGAGAGACGAGCGTCGCCTCCTGTGGGATGGTTGGTGCCTGTTTCATACCAGCGCGTAAAGATGCATGTCTGTGAAGGAATGCAGCCTGGAAAAGACACCGATGTCAGTCAAGCAGGCAGTGATTGAAAATAAGGGACAGAGAACACTGGAACTTACAATTAGGGGCTTGTTAGGTGTAACGGCCTCTTCTGTTGAGCTTATCGGAGGGGGCTGGAAGGGAGGGAGGCTGCTGGAGGGTGGGCCACGTGTGCCCAGACACCGGGGATTGTGGCATTATGGGTGTCTCCGAACTGACATGTAGGTTCAGGCGGGGAGCTGGGAGATGAAGCTGGCGCGTTCCATCAGGGCCAAGCTGTACGGCTCCTTAAACGTGCCCTGAGGTGTGTGGACTTGGCCCATGGCTTGTGGGACATGAGAAGGGCAGCCAGGAAGAGTCAGGACAGGTCCTCTCGGGCGCCAGCAGAGCTCTGAGGTCTAGAACTGCCGCAATGGGGGGCAGTTAGCAGACAGGTGCCACTGTGCAGAGTTGCATCTCGGTCTTAGAGCGGATCCTGATAATGCACTACTTTTTTGAAATCTTTGCTACTTTCTGTAAGAGTGTGCCAACAGCCATGTAGCTGGTGTGTCGAAAGAGGGCCTTTCTCCAGACGAGGCTAACTGCCATGCCAGTGCTGGTGAGTTCCTCTTGAGTTGCTTTTCTCATTTGTCTGTTCGCACCCATCCCTGCTGGAGCAGGGGCGGTTGGCACCCGGGGTCAGTTGTGTGGCCATTAGGAGGGTTCCTTTGATCCTGGTTTGGAGGTGGGCACGTGAGGCCTTTCGCGTGCTCTAAAGCATACTGTGGCACTCTGAGCAGGTGTGAAGATACGGTGCCTGTGGTTTCTCAGCCAGTCATGTTAAATTATTGGGTTAGGAACTAATTTATTTTTAATTTCTTGAGCACAGTTACACAAATAGAATTCTGCATGTGCCAGTGTGTGGAGGAGGTGATTTGTCTCGTGGTGTAGTGTTCAGAATCTAGTTCTGGTGTGATCAATACATTTATAAGTAGTTGGACTCTGGCAGCAGTTCTTAAACACTATGTTGAAGATTCTAACAAAGTTTGAAGGGTATCTTCCTGCCCCAGAGTTTTCTGTTGCTTCAACTTCTTTGTAGTACAGAGTTTTCTCTCTGTTGTTTCTTCTTCTTTTTTTAATCAGCAAACAGTTTTTGGTCCTGTGCTACCTCTAACATCCGTTTCCTGTCCCCACGTGTACCCGGCTCTAGCCTACTTGGTGTCGTTGGCTTTCCTCGGCAGACTGCTGTGGGGGGATCACTGTAGTCAGCCGGGAAAAGGCCTTAGCCTGAGCCTGGCTCGGGAAATACCAGTCATTGGCTGTGATCTGGCCTGGCTCGTGTTCTTTTCAGCCTGAGAATATTTTTGGTATAAAATGGAGCAGAGCTTCTTTGGCACGTTTAGAAATGGCCCAGGCCACCACAGGGTACAGGGTTAGCCAATCCCAGGTCTGTTTATGGCTTGTTGACCTGTTTGTTTTTAATGAATCTAGGTAACTCCGTTTCCAAGTACTGGATTTATAAATGGGTTTACGTCTCCAACCTTCAAACCTGCAGCATCTCCTCTGACTTCGCTCAGACAGTACCCTCCAAGAAGCAGGCAAGTTCATGAGTGGTTGAAATGCTGTGTTCTCTGGGGTTTGCGGTAAGAGGTCATTGTCACGTCGTGCCCTTGAAGAGCAAAGCCAGAGAAACAGTGTCAAACCTGGTAGTCCTCACCACTGGTAGTCCTCACCACGTGTGTGAGTCACGTTGACTAAGTGAAGAAGCTGCTTCTGATGACCTATTGGCATATGTTTGACCGATGCAGATAAAAGTGCTCAAGGCACTTACATTCTGTGAGAATAAACCCTGAAGTGCCTACATAAAGGACAGGTTCTCCACAGCTTGTCTCTGCGTGTGCCTGCTTTTAACATGGGCTTGGACTGCCACTAAGCAGAACATTGGTACTTTATAGGTTTGCGCTGTCAGATATCGTATGCATGAACTGTCTTTTCAGTAACGTTTTATTTTATCTTTTTTATTTTTATTTTTTCAGTAACATTTTAAATATTTTTCTAAATATCACATATTCCCTGAGACATTCGTATATTAGCGATCTCGTCTTAGGATGCCACAATTGCATTATAAACTTGAGTGCATGCAAACCTTTTGTTTACAGGAATCCTAGTAAATCTCATCTACGCCATGCCATTCCCAGTGCAGAGAGAGGAGCTGGGCTGTTAGAAAGCCCTTCGATATTTAACTTCACCGCAGACCGGCTAATTAATGGTGTTCGGAGCCCGCAAACCCGGCAGACAGGTCAGCCTAGAACACGGATACAGAACCCTCCAACCTACACCAAGAGGGAGCTTGGGTCTGGTCGAGTGGAGCAGAGCAGCGCGGAGTCGCCTCCTGGCTTGGGGAGAGGGAGGTGAGTCCTTTAGAGCCACTGTCCAACGGCTAGGACCTGCCTGTCTAAATAAGCTAGTAGTATTTTCAAATTCCACCAATTTAGGTATGTTTTATAATTGTTATTCTCAACTACATCACAGACAAAGGTTTTACGTAATGAGACTTTACCAGCTTCACCTTCTTTGTAGTACAGAGTTGTTGAGTGAGAACTGTGGGTGGAAAGAAGCATGTTAGATCACAGTTCTCTGCGGGGATTTGGAGCTCTGCAGCTACCAGCGACCCCACGCCCTCCCCGACGGCCCCCAGCTCCGCAGAGGCCCAGCTTCCTGGCCCAGCCTTGCTCCTTTCCAGCTGGCGGATGGTGCGGCCATGCACACCGGGCTTTCACTTCCATTTGTACCAGCTTGACTTACAAAGAAAGGCTGTGATAGTTAGTGGTACCTGTTGGCTGCATTTAGTGGAGACGTTGCTTATCTGTCCTTTGGCACGGACTAGCACCCAGGGGCCCTTGGCACCTGAGGTCATAACCCGGAGATGGGCCTCTCCCTTCTCCTCACCTCTGGAGGTGGCTTGCTTGCTCTGGCGCCTCCTGCCCCTTTCCCCTCATTGGAGAGTGAGGTCAGATGCGGTAGAGGTGAGTCTCTGCTGTGCATCAGGCCCGTTTGTTCTCTAGTGGGCAGTTGTACATGGGCTTTCAGAAAGGAAATCCCCTCAAGTGGTCAACCTGCCTCAGCTTTTTTTCTCACCAACTTGGAAAGCATCAGATGTGGAGATGCCTTAGTGTTGCGTGCAGTGCCAGCCTCAAGTCTGCAAGTCTGCCAGGGAGCTCTGGCAGCGCTGGCCCCTCTCTTCTTGACACCTTGTGCTCATTGCACTTTGGCAGTGCGAGGGGCCCAGAGGCATGGTGCATGCCGTCTGGCCTGGTCAGGGCCACGGGACGGCGTCAGAGTGGCTGACAGTAGCACTGCTGCACGTCACTAGGACGTTTGCTGTCATGGGTGCTGGAGAGCGAAGGTCAGTGAGGAGACGCAGAGGCAGTGGCCACAGGCAGTGGCCGCCACCCAGGAGCTGGGGCATAGCGGACGCCAGATGCTTGCACAGGGTCTGCGGACTTGAGGCCAGGCCCTAAAGATGACACCCGAGTGGTGTCTCAGGTGTGGAACCATGCTCCTTGGGGGATGGTGCAGAGAACACGCCCTATCCCTTCCTCCCCACCACCTCCAGCACCACCTATAGGGAAAAGCTCCACAGGAAGTGTCCTGGCAGTGGAAAGATAGGGCCACCCAGCATCAGAAAAACAGAAGCATCTGGTTGACCAGCGTGGCCACCTCTGGCCACACAGTCACATGTGATCCTCACTCGTGGTTTGGACTTCCAAAGGACGGCAGGAATGGGCTTGTGCTTTTGGTACTCCTGCCCGGTTAGTCTGACCCCTGCAGATTGTGACCACCCTCTGTAGGGCATTAGGGGAGAGGCGTTGAGCTGACGCAGCCCAGGGAATAGCTGCTCAGGAAGCCCTGGTTGATACTGACAGTGGCTCCTTCTCTTGTTCCTCACGTTTCCTGTGCCTGCAGACAAGGGATCTTCATGGTGTGAGGGGGAGCCCAAGTGACCGTGTCCCTGGCTAGTGACCCCCACAAGCAACCCTCTTTCTCTTGAGTTTTATTTTCCTTAAATTTTGTCGGTGATAAGGAGCAGAGTGAGGGGCCCTAGCACCGCCCTGGCCTTGCGTGGCAGTGGCCTGCAGGGTGGCCCCCAGCCAGGTGCAGAAGCAGGAGAACTCCATCTGAGTGGATGGCTGCCTCAGGTGTGTCACCTGGTGGGAATGGTCCGTCCTGGGGGACTGACACAGCCTAGCCACCAGACTCAGGGAGCAAACATCACGCTGATGGAAAGATGGGCGTGATGGTGAAGAGTCCCTGCCCCACTGCTCCACGGTGTCTGCACTGTGCGTGCTGCTCTGGCCCCTTCCCTTAGCCTCAGATGTGTCCGATGGTGCCGACACCGTGATGGAGGCCTACCTGCCACCTCCAGGATGGACAAAGGTAGGGCCCAAATAATCACCTGCAGCACTGGGAGAAGAGGCAGACGCACCTCTTCTCGCCCAGCTGTTGGGGTCTCTTCTAAAGTGCTAGCCGCATCACAGATGTCCTCAGGCCGTCTCTTCCACAGGCATCCCCCCAGGGCCTCCCCGTCACCAGAAGTTGAGCACTGCTCTTTGCCGAGCTTTCAGCCAGCCAGATCCTTAGGTTCCCTGCTGGAGAAGCAGTGTAAATCCATACTTTGGGCCATTTCTGCGTCTAGACAGGATGTTGCTTGAAGTGCTGCCATCTGGTTTTGGGAAGTGCTCCTGATGGTGGTGGTGTGCCCATGCGCTCAGCACCCCCACAACCACCTGTGGTGCAGGTCAGGATCTTTCCCCCAGTCACTGGTTCTAAGGGACTCCCTGTGAGGCCGTAGGGGTGACCACGCTCCTCCTGCTGGTGTTGGTGCTTCTCCCTGGGGCTTAGTGCCCCATTTGCGAGGGGCAGCTCGAGTCCATGGTCACACGTTCTCCACTGGGAGCCAGTTGAAAGCAGGAGCTATTTTTGGAATAGTTTCTACAGGAGAGGGTGTGGCTTTGCTACAAAATCCTAGAAATTTGCCTAGTTGCTTCTCCTGAGGCCCCAGACTGTCCTTGCTTGGCAAAGTCGAGGGCTCTGAGCCTTTCCTAGGTAGTTAGGCACCTTGGGCAACACTGCTTGTAGGTTTCTGGCAAGTAAGGAGTAGTCAGGATTCTTTCTTTGAGCTCCCTTCTGACTTCCTCAGTACCAGTGTATTCAGTTGGAATAACAACGGGATAAGTAAATAAAAACAGAAATTTATGGACTAGAATTAGCATGTGGGCTGTTAGGCCACATAAGCCTGTCCAAGGCATGAAAGTGGCGTGTGGCCTCAGGGCCTGCCGGGACATGCCTGCTCTGTCAGTGTTTGTTGATTCCGTGCGAGGCACGATGCTGGCCCCCGGAAACCTGGAGCCCTGTGCACACAGCCAGTAGCTGGGTATCAGTGCCTGGGGCTTGGACACCCTGGTGCCTGCCAGTGGTAGCGGGAGGGGGCTGATGTGGTCATGTCAGAGCTGACACGAAGGGAGAGAGAGCAGGCTGGGCTACTTCCGGGTCTTTCCACTTCAATGATTAACCAGATAGACCTTCATTAGCAGTGTTTAACAGTTCACCTGTGTAGTTCGTGGTCTGATTTTATATATCTTGTCATTGCAACTGAGTGGACATTCAAATATTTGTATCATAACAAATTCTAAATGAACACTAGGAAAATCTGTCAGTAAATGTTTTTCTTTTTTTGTTTTTTTGTTTTGTTTTTTTAATCTAGACATCACTTTTAGTCTTTTACTATAAAATTTTTGTTTTGTGTATACTTAAGGCTGGGATTTTTCAAACAGAAGTCATCTGTTGGGGGCACCTGGGAGACTCAGTGGGTGAAGCATCTGCCTTCAGCTCAGGTCATGATCTCAGGGTCCTGGGTTGGAGCTCTGCTCTGCAGGGAGTCTGCTTCTCCCTCTGCCCCTCCCCCTCCTCGTGCTTTCTCTTTCTCTCTCTCTCTCTCTCTCTCTCTCTCTCCCTCCCTCCCTCCCTCCCTCCCTCCCCCCTATCCCCCACCCCCTAGTCTCAAATAAATAAAAAAATTTTTTAAAGTTGTTACAAAGTAAGAAAGACATATAAGCACATGTACTCAATGAAAAGCTTTCCAAGTGGGGAAAAAGTTCATAGTCTTTTACTTTCCTATTCTCTAGGAAGAATTCCTTTGGTTACCGGAAGAAACGGGAGGAAAAGCTGACAGTGAGTATATCTAGCCCTTGTCACTATTGCAACACCTTTAAACCTAGTTCATACTAGACAAACCTGAGATTTAACTATATGAATGGAGGTAAAGATTTGGGGAGCTTTTCAGCAGAGGTTTCATCTTCATGCTGATGCACAGCAGGTGGTAGTGGACATTGTGGCCTGAAGAGGAGAGGCTGGAGGCGGTTCTGCTGGATGCTAACTAGTGTCCAGAGTGTTGCCACCGGGTGTCTGTGTGCTCCCACGCTGTGTGCTCGGCATGGGCATGGCTGAAGACATAGTGTAGGCACACGGGGGTCGATGCACACATTCCGATGAGTTCTGTGTGGGTACAGTACAAGGTAAATTAAGTGAAATGAATAGTTCTGACAAGCAGAATGAACTTCTCTTGTGTAGGAGTTAGTTCATCGGGATTTTTCATTCAGAACATTGAATTGTATCCCCTGAGTAGAAAACGCATCACTGCCTTCTGCTCTAACATAGGGCTGGACCCAGGGGAATGGAGTGGGCTCCTGTGAGTGCACATACCGGAGGCGCGGCCACATTTGCTTGGCTTACATCAGTAGTTTGTCCTCCTATGGATGACGCTTCTGCTGAGCTCTGGTGGGCGGGGGGAGCCAGCGCGTTTCCACAAAGTGCTCAGTTAGTCGTGTCCGCGGCCACGTGGGAGGAAACGTGGAGATGTGGATGGTTGGAGGACTGGAAAGACCTCGAGTGAATTCTTGGTCCAGTCCCTGAGCCAGTGAGGATGCACTCTCTCATCACAAAAAGGTAGGTTGTCTCTGTCTAGAACTTAGAAAGTACCAATTAGTAGTTAATAAGATGCCCATAATTCTACCTCTTGGTCTGTTTAGTCAGGGTTTTGGCAAACCCTTTGGTAAGGTAGTTTATAGTGGTTGATCTCAGTTGGAAGTAATGAATTCCTGTGACATTTGGACTAGCAAGACGAGCAGAGCAGGTCTGCAGTTATTAGTTCCCTTAAGTAAATTACTCTCCTTGGTTACTAAATTACTGTCAGAGGTGACATTTATCCCCATTGCCATCTCTGTTACATTTTGTGTCCCTGACTCATACCTGTGGCTACTTGGAAGGCCAGGCGCACGATGCAGGTGCCTTTCTTAAAGAGGATGCATCTGTGGTTGTGATGGCACATGCTGGTAACTTCAGGAACTTAGAGACAAGTAACTTGGCCCAACCAGGCTGTAGGGCCGCATTCCTACCTCACCTCAAGTGCTGCAAATCTTAAGAAATGTTAAACACTGCTTTGGAAATCAGACCTCCTCTGTAGGCACTACCAGTGCCATTAGTGTAATTCCTGCATCTAGGCAGTTGTTGCCTGCCTCTCGAGTGCCCAGAAACTCAAGATTTAGTAAATTTTTGAAGTCTGAATGTCTGAAAATGTCTTCTGAAAAGCTGGGTTCACCTCAGAAAAATGCAGATGTTTAAAATAAAACCCCTAAGAACTTGGAGACCACAGGTCTGTGTATAACTTAGAGCCTCGCTGAGTTACCCAGAGCATGCAGGGGCTGATTGGCTAGTAGGTGCGAGTTTGCTTCTGAGGGCACGTCACTCACCAAAACTGAGCTGAACCTCGGGCACCTGAACCATAATAAGGGTGAGAAACATGCAGAGGTGCAGGAAAGAGGGATTTATGGGTGTGTGTGTGTGTGTGTGTGTGTGTGTTTACTTTCTGGTGCATTTTATTTTTTTAAAGAATTTTTGTCATAATTCCAGTTAATCAATGCAGTGTAATATTAGCGTGCAGCGTAGTGATGCAACACTCCCATATATCACATCACAGTGCTCATCACAGCAAGTGCCTCCTTAATCCCCGTCACTCGTTCCCCCTCCTCTCTGGAGAACAGCAGTCTGTTCTCTGGAGTGAAGAGTCTATTTTCTTGGTTTATCTCCCTCTTTCGCTCCCTCTCCTCTGTCTCTCTTCCCCTTTGCTTGTTTTGTCCAATTCTACATGAGTGGAATCGTATGATATTTGTCTTTATCTGACTGACTTCTTTCACTCAGCTTAATATTACTTTAGCTCCAACCGTGACGTTGCAAATGACAAGATTTCATTTTTCATGGCTGAGTAATATTCCATTGTGTGTGTGTATACACACACACACACACACACACATATATACAGGCCATCTTCTTTATCCAATCATAAGTTGATAGACCGTTGGGCTCCTTACATATCTTGGCTGCTTAAATAATGCTGCTGTAAGCATTAGGGCACATTTATCCCTTTGAATTAATATTTTTGTATCCTTTTGGTAAAATGCTAGTAGTGCAATTGCTGGATCTTAGGGTAGTTCTATTTTTAACTTCTTGAGGACCCTCCACACTGTTCTCCAGAGTGGCTGCAGCAGCTTGCATTCCCACCAACAGGGCAAGAGGGTTCCCCTTTCTCCACATCCTCCTCAGTATCTGTTGTTTCCTGAATTGTTCATGTTAGCCATTCTGACTGGTGTGAGGTCGTGTCTCATTGTGGTGTTGATTTGTATTTCCTTGTTGATGTTTGATATTGAGCATCTTTACAAGTGTCTGTTCGCCCTGTGGATGGATGTCTTTGGAGAAATGTCTGTTCATGTTTTCTGCCTATTTTTTAATAGGACTATTCCTTTTTGGGGTGTTGACTTTTAGAAGTTCTTTATATATTTTGGATACCAACCCTTTATTAGACATGTCATTTGCAAATATCTCCCATCCTGAAAGTTGACTTTTAGTTTTGTTGGCTGTTTTCTTTGCTACGCGGCAATGTTTTATCTTGATGAAATCCCAGTAGTTCATTTTTGCTTTTGTTTCCCTTGCCTCTGAATACATACCAAGAAAGAAGTTGCTGCCGCCAGTGTCAGAGAAATTACTACCTGTGTTGCCTTCTAGGATTTTTATGGTTTCAGCTGTCATTTAGGTCTCTGCTCCATTTTGAATTTATTTTTGTATGTGGTATAGGAAAGTGGTTTAATTTCATTCTTCTGTGTGTGGCTGTCCAGTTTTCCCAACACCGTTTATTTTTTCCATTGGATAAATCTTTTTTCCATTCCTGCTTTGTGAGAGATTAGCTGACTATATAGTTGGGGTCCATTTCTGCATTCTCTGTTCTGTTTCACTGATCTGTGCGTCTGTTTCTGTGCCAGCACCATACTGTCTTGATGATCACAGCCTTGTAACACAGTGTGAAGTCCAGAATTGTGATACTTCTAGCTTTGCTTTGCTTTTTCAAGATTGCTTTGCCTATACAGGGTCTTTTGTGGTTCCATACAAATTTTAGGATTGTGAAAAATGCTGTTATTTTGACAAGGATTGTGTTAAATGTATGGATTGCTTTGGGATATAGAGACATTTCAACCATATTCTTTCTTCCAGTCCATGAGCAGTGGAATGCCTTTCCATTTCTTTGTGTCATCTTCAATGTCTTTTCACCTGTGTCTCATAGTTTTCAGAGTGTACAGGTCTTTTGCCTGTACACAAAACCTTGGTTAGGTTTATTCCTAGATATCTTAACTGGTTTTGGTGCAATTGTAAATGAGATCAATTCCTTAATTTCTCTTTGTGTTGCTTCATTATTGGTACAGAGATATACAAGTTTCTGTACATTGATTTTGTATCCTGTGACTTTTACTGAATTTATGTATCAGTTCTAGTAGCGTTTTGGTGGAATCTTTTCCAGTTTTCTATATAGGCTATCACGTCATCTGCAGATAGTGAAAGTTTTGACTTCTTCCTTGCTGATTTGGATGACCTTTATTTCTTTTTGTTGTCTGATTGCTGTGGCTAGGATTTCCAGTGCTGTGTTAAATAACAGTGGTGAGAGCGGACATCCCTGTCCTGTTCCTGACTATACAGGAAAAGCTCTCAGTTTTTCCCCACTAAAGGTAGTAGCTGTGGGTTTTTCATAGATGATCTTTATTATATGTGGAGATATGTTCCTTTTATACCTACTTTATTGAGGGTTTTTATCGTGAATGGATGTTGTACTTTGTCAAATGCATTGTCTGCATCTACTGAAACGATCATATGGTTCTTAACCTTTGTTTCTATTAACGTGGTGTGGATCATATTGCTTGATTTGTGGATATTGAACTACCAGCAACCCAGCAGTAAATCCCACATGATTGTGGTGAATGATTTTTTAAAATGTATTGTTGGATTCAATTTGCTAGTATTCTATTAAGAATTTTTGCATGCATGTTTATCATGGATATTGGCCTGAAGATCTCTTTTGTGTGTGTGTGTGAAGTCTTTATCTGATTTTGGAATTAGGATAATGCCGGTAGAATTTCCCTGGGAAGCCATTTGGCCCTGGACTTTAGTTTGTTGAGATTTTTTTTTAAATTCACCTTCCTTGCAGGTTTTCAGTCTATTCAACTTTTCACTTTATTCCTGCTTCAGTTTTGGTAGATTATATGTCTAGGAATTTATTTCTTCCAGGTGTCCAATCTGTTGACATAAAGTTTTTTATAATTTCTTGTTGTTTGTATTTCTGTGGTGTTGTAATTTCTCCTTTCTCATTTGTGATTTTATTTATTTAGGGTCCTTTCTCTTTTTAACAAGTCTGGGTAGAGGGTTTATCAATTTTATTATTATTATTTTTTAAAGAACTAGCTCCTAGTTTCATGATCTCTTTAATGAGTTTTTTTTTCGTTGTTGTTGTTTCTATATCACTTATTTCTGCTCTTATTTTTATTTCCTTCATTCTACTAGATTTAGGCTTTGTTCTTTTTCTAGCTCTTTTAGGTGAAGTCTTTTAGGTTGTTTATTTGAGATTTCTCTTCTTGTATTGCTATATACTTTGCTCTTTAGAACAACTTTTGCTACATCCCAAAGGTTTTGGGCCATGGTATTTTATTTTCATTTGTTTCCATGTATTTTTTTATTCTTTGATTTTTCTGGTTGACTCCTTCATTGCTTACTTAGCCTGTTTAACCTCCATGTGTTTATAGTCTTTCCAAAAATCTTTTTTTTTTGTGGTTGACTTCAAGTTTCATAGCCTTGTGGTCTGAAAATATGCATGGTATGATCGTAGTCTTTTTGTACTTGTTGAGGCCTGCTTTGTGACCTAATAATATGTGTGACCTATTCTCGAGACTGTCCCATGTGCACTTGAAAAGAATGTATATTCTGCAGTGTTAGGATGAAATGTTCTGAATGTATCTGTGAAGTCTTATCTGGTCCAGTGTGTCATTCAAAGCCATTGTTTCCTTGTTGATTTTCTGCTTAGATGATCTGTCCATTGCTGTGAGTGGAGTGTGAAAGTCCCCTACTATTGCTGTGTTATCACTAAGGAATTTCTTTATGTTTTTATTAATTGATTTATATGTTTGGGTGTGCCTCTGTTGGATGCATGAATACAATTTTTAGATCATCTTGTCCTCTTTACTATGATACAGTGCCCTTCTTCACCTCTTATTACAGTCTTTGGTTTAAAATCTGGTTTATCTGGTGTAAGTATTGCTAATCTGGTTTTCTTTTGACATCCACTTGGCTCGAGATAGATGGTTCTCCACCCCCTAACTTTCAATCTGGAGCTGTCTTTGGGTCTAAAATGAGTCTCTTGTAGGCAGCACATAGATGGGTCTTGCGGTTTTTTTGTTTGTTTTATAATCTATTCTGACATCCTGTGTCTCTTTATTGGAGCATTTAGCCCATTTACATCCAGGGTGATTATTGATAGATATATATTTAGTGCCATTTTATTGCTTGTTTTGTTGTTTCTGGAGATTTTCTCTGATCCTTTCCTGTCTTTGTTCAATTTTTGGTGTCTCTTTTCCCCTCAAAGAGCCTCCTTTAATATTTCTTTCAAGGCTAGTTTAGCCATCATAAACTTCTTTAGGTTTTGTTCATCTGGGAAACCCTGTCTCTCCTATTCTGAATGACACCCTTGCTGGATACTGTGTTCTTGGCTGCAGAGTTTTCCCATTCAGCACATTGAATATATCACTCCCTTCTGGCCTGCCAGGTTTCTGTAAGAAATCTCCAGCTAACCTTATGGGTCTTCTCTGTAAGTTAGTGACTTCTTTTGTCTTGGTGCTTGTAAGACTCTTTCTCTGTCACTGTATTTTGCAAATGTAATTAGAGTATGTCTCATGTTGGCCTTTTTTTAATTTTTTTTTTTTTAGAGTTTTACTTTTTTTTTTTTAAGTTATTTATTTACTTATTTATTCATAGAGACACAGAGAGAGAGAGAGAGCCAGAGACACAGGCAGAGGGAGAAGCAGGCTCCATGAAGGGAGCCTGACGTGGGACTCGATCCCGGGTCTCCAGGATCCCGCCCTAGGCTGCAGGCGGCGCTAAACTGCTGTACCACTGGGGCTGCCCGCTTTTTTTGATTTTGATGGGAGTTCTCTATGCTCCTGGATCTGGATGTCATCTCCTTCCCCAGATTAGGGAAGTTTTCAACTGTTACTTCCTCAAATAAACTTTCCTCCCCCTTTTCTCTCTCCTGACTCCTGTGATACGAATGTGAGTTGCCTCAGTCTGTTCTCTTGTTCCATAATTATTCTTCTGTTTTGTTCAGCTTTGTTACTTTCCATTACTTCATTTTCTAGGTCACAGATTTGTTCCTCTGCTTCTTCCAGCCTGGTGTTCATTGCATCAAGCCCATTTCCAATCATGTTTATTGTGCTCATCATCCCTGATCAGTTGTTGATTGTTGTTCTTTCATCTCTGCAATAAGGGTCTCACTGTTCTTTTCTCAAGCCCAGTGAGTGTCCTTATGGTCGTTACTTTTAAATTCTCTTTCAAGCATATTACTTAAATCTGTTTTGCTCAGGTCTCTGGCTATGGCCTTACCTTGTTATGTCATTTGGGATGAATTTCCCAGAGAGACCATGGGATTTTTGTCAGTGTGGGTCCCTTTTCACTCTTTGACCTGCTGTCTCTTGAGTTCTACAGATTTTCTCCAGATTCTGCCTCTATAGGGAATATCCTGTTGGTGTCAGTTGCTGTGCAGTGTTGGTCCCGTCCAGCTAAGCAAGCCCCACGAAAGCCTTGTTTCCAGAAGAGCCCACATTCAACAGACAGTGTCTGCATTCCACCTAAACTCCTTTTCCCCTTCTGTTCCTTATCTTCTTCAGCCGAGGAATTGGACATTCAAAATAGGACTCTAGCCTGTTGAAGCAAGTTGGTTTGATAATTTTTCAATAAAAAGACATCACTGACTTTCTTTTGGGATCTTGGGTTTATAAATTACTCTTGGATATCATTATGAAGAAAAGAAACTCAAGGAATCTGATAAAAATCTGTTATGAAATACCATGGTTTTACATAGTGATTTTAAAGTGTAAAGTGGGGATCCCTGGGTGGCTCAGCGGTTGAGTGCCTGCCTTCAGTCCAGAGCATGATCCTGGAGTCCGGGGATCGAGTCCCATGTCGGGCTCCCTGCGTGGAGCCTGCTTCTCCCTCTGCCTGTGTCTCTGCCTCTCTCTGTCTCTCTAATGAGTAAATAAATAAAATCTTTTAAAAAAATAATAAAGTGTAAAGTGTTTGAATAAATTAGGTTTCAGATAACGGAAGCCCCTTCCCCCTTGTTAAACCATTTTTTTTTAAAAGATTTATTTATTCATAGACACAGAGAGAGGCAGAGACACAGGCAGAGGGAGAAGCAGGCTCCATGCAGGGACCCCGACATGGGACTCGATCCCGGGTCTCCAGGATCACACCCCAGGCTGTAGGCAGTGCCAAACCGCTGTGCCACCAGGGCTGCCCTAAACCATTTTTTAATGGAAATCTTTGTAAAAATTTCTTATGTAAGTTTCAGAGAGTTCAGAGTGGCTTTTTTTTTTTTTTTTTTTTTTTAAATAAGTTGGATGACAAGCACTTCTGTAGTAATACAAGCATTGTCTGGAGATGAGGACAATCAGGGTCTCAACTCAGGCTATCGTGATGTTCAGGTGGTGGGGCTGAGTCTGCCTCCCTCACTTGTCATCCACCATCTCTGTGCTGTGTTCAGCTGCACACCTGTGTCCCCCAGTCTGTGTCGGCGGACCGTGGATGGAGAACTGGGCAGTCTTGGCATTGCAGAGGTATCTCTGTGTAGCCGGCAGCAGCCTCACAGGGGTTCGGCTTTACAGCTGTGCTCCTGATGGATACAGCTGCCTAATCAATGACCTTTGCTTAAATGCCGGAGTGTTGTGGTGGTTGGGAGCCCTCTCTGTGGTTTCACTCAGATGTAGAAATCAGAAGCCTAGAGAACGGATTGTTTGCCTTATGCTGCCGCTGTGTCTTCGTATGTTATGGTCTGTGCTTCTGCAACGTGACACTGTTTTTCTCTTTCAGAGGAGTCAAACTCAGTCTCCAACGCCACCAAAGCCCCCGTCCCCCAGCTTCGAATTAGGACTGTCCAACTTCCCTCCATTGCCTGGGGCAGCAGGCCACCTGAAGACAGAGGATCTGTTTGAAAACAGGCTATCTAGCTTGTTAATAGGGTCCTCAAAAGAAAGGGTAAGATCCATACCACTGATGCTTGCTTAGTGTTGAGTTTGTGCTGGGCTCTCTGCCACACTCTTCACACAGGCAGTCTTTGTATGCAGAAGAGCTTTAGGAGGGTGAGCGGTCCAGAGGCCATGTGGATTGGGTGTGGGACGGTCACACACTCAGACTGCACTTTGTTGTTATTAAGGTCCTGCCTTTATTTTACAAGTCCGCAAAATAAAACAAATCTCAGTTACAGCAGAAGTGATACAATTTTAAGTGCTCTGCTCCACAAGAAGCCTAGAAACCTCTTACTGTAATACTGCTTGGTGGCTTTGGTCAGCTCTGCAACCATGCTAGTTGCTCTCACTCCTCTGACCCACCACAGCCCCAAGCATCAAGTGAGCTGCAGAAGCCGGAGAGTCCAATCATACCGTGCCCCTTCTGGGTTCTGCAATAGGGAACAAGGCACTGAGGTCTGTGCAGCTGCTGGGACTGATGGATGGCGCCCGACTGAGCTCTCGCCAGGCATGCGAGTTGCCATGGTAACCTGTGTCCTTGTGTGAGATCTCTGCCTGGCTCCACACCACAGTCGCTGCCCCCCCCCCGCCAGAAGGCCCCTGGATTGGGGCAGACCCACCTTGCAGCCGCAGCCAGACCATATACACTTACAGAGCCCCTATGAAGCCCCTCTGTCACCAGGCCAGGGCTCGGGGGACGTAGGAAGCCGCAAGATCCATCCTTGTCATGCTGCTGCATGGTTACCACTCCCACTGTTAACGGTTGAGGCAGAGTGGACTCCAAGAATCGGTGTTGCACTAACCGTCACACACTACTTTGGGCATGTCATGGGCATTACTTTAAGTCTTAAACTTTCAGACAACAGTGTCTGGGTCACAAGTGCCTTCCCCAGGGATGTCCACGTCAGGGTGGTTGAGGGACTTTGAAGTCCAGGGTCCTGCCTGGCCTCTGGTTCACTCCCTTAGGTGGCGGGCACTGGAGGACAGGCTAACCTCCATCCCACTTCAAAACCAGCAACTACAATTTTTTTACATTGTGAGTCTCCGTGTGTAGTTTGTTTTGTGTTGTTTTTCAAGAATAGCTACTTTTAAAAAGTCTGCACCAAATTCCACAGCCAGGGGAAAAAGTCTCTGTCACAGCTCTCAGTGGAGCCCCTGCAACAGCTTTTTCTGTTGCCTTGCTGCTCGAGTGTGGGAGCTGGCGGGGAGGGCCTTCACAGCTTGTCCTTAGGGGCTGTGCGCTGGGTCCCAGCCTGGTCGCCGTCTGCACTCCAGGCACATCAAGACCATACCTGGAGTAAATGAACCTTTATTTATTTATTTTGTTTGTTTGTTTGTTTGTTTGTTTTTTCTTTCTTTTTTTTTTTTTAAATGAACCTTTAAAGGAGGTGTTTCCCACTCCCACATTCCTACCAGCCTGGGCTCCTTTAGCTCAAACGTGAACCTGTGCAGGGTCTGGTTCTCTGGCAGGGCCGCAGTGCCGTCCCGTCCCGTCCATCCGCTTCCTCTAGATGCTTTCGGTTCAGCCAGTTCTGAACCTCTGATCTGCTCTGACAGTAGAATTGTAGGAACATGTTCTTTGTGCCCTGAATCTCCTGTCCAGTGGCATGTTGGTCATGCAGCATGAGGAAGACTGCCCTGCTGAACTGCCGCTGTGCAGGGGGCAGTGGCTGCAGGAAGAGCATCTGGTGATACGTCTTTGCCCTATGACCACCCACAAGTTTATATACGTGTTCCAAGCTTCGTTTTCCTCAGCTGTGAAATTAGGCATTCACACACCTGCCAGCCTCCACGAGGCACCCAGATTTATGTCTGGATTGAAGCGTAGATCTGTTTGGTTTTAGGTACAAGAAGGAGCCACAGAGAATTAGTTTGGAGACTCCACATTTAACATTTAACCTCCTTGAAGGTTCATTGTGTGCCAGGCTGTGCTAGGCCCTGGGGTGTCAGGAATAAGATGCCTTTGATACTTACTGTGCAGAGAAAACAAGCTTGTGGACAGTTGTTGAAGGGAAGCTTGGGGTGGGACGGGGGGTGAGTCTCAGAAGCGATGAGGTGTTGGCCGGCATGGGCTCTGTGTCCGCACGCTGCCAAGTGGCAGTGTTTTCCAGCTGCTCCCATTGGTGGAAGCGGAGCTGGGAGCCCTGGCCTGGTGCCCCCCCGGGCCCCCAGGAGGGAGGAGGGAAGCCACCTTGTCGTTCACATTGGGACCTGTTGGTGTGTGATGGAAGTCTCATGGCTGCTTTTTGTCCTATTTAAACTGTCATTCCCCTGGTTTTCAGAGTCTGAACGCGGACGCAGGCACGAACACACTCCCCGCAGTGACCCCCAGAGAGCCTTTGGTGCCGGCCCCCTGTGCTGTGTCTGCAGCCTACGGGCGCTCCCCTTCCCCCGCCTGTCTGCCTGAGTAAGTACCTCCTGCTGCTGGGCCTCCGTGTGGTCACACCACTGTTGCTGGTCGTGCACGGAGATTCATACCTGGGGTGACATTTTTACAGGGATCCCAAGGTGGTGGAGAAGCAGAGAGAAGCTTCGAGTGTGGACAGACTTCCTTCTGCCCTAACTACAACAGCGAGTAAATCGGTGCAGGTGAACGGCGCTGCCACGGTACGTGTCCCGGACACCTTTGCCGCCCGTGGGCGAGGGGCTCGGTGTGGGGAGGAGCCACAGTTCCTTTGCTGGGGCAGCTTGCTGTCAGTGAAGTCTGGTCGATGGGATGTTTACGTGTGGAGGTGCTGTGCCTTTGGTGCCGAGCACCTGGAGCGTTGGCTGCTGGCCTCCCATGAGTGTCCGGGTCAATTCTCGTGGCCGCCACCCCGGGCTCTTCTTATTTGACTGCTGGTTGAGCAAGATTGTCTTTTGAAGTCTCGAGACTGCAGCCCTGTGTTCCCTGTGGGTTCCGAGCACACAGGCCCTGCCCACCTCCTCCCCACAGGCGGCTCCGTCCTGGTCCCAGCCCCCTCCTCCCCCTTGCTGGACCTGGCCTCATCGATTCTGATCCTCTTGTCCTCAGTTGGATCTGGGGTGAACTTCTGTCGTTAGATTCGGGAGTTAAACCCTGTCAGCAAGGCTGCATCTTTAAAAGAAGCGTTTTTCTAGGTCACAGTTACTGTTAGTAAGTGGCCTACGGAGGCGAAACAGTCTTCAGTTTCTCTTCTGTTGTTTGGCCTTCAAGCTTCCACTTACCTGAAAAATTAACTTTTAAAAAAAAGTTTTTAACTCTGCCTGTACCTGTCCTGAATCCACACCGCCAGCCTCTGGTGGTTTGAAATGGACACAAATGTTCCTGGGAGCTCCTTGGTAAGAGGTGGGGGGCCTGTGCCATGGGAAGTGGGGGTGTTTGCAAGGACATGTGGGCGGAGGAGGTAGATGCTGCTCCTGGCTCTCTCCAGGGGCACCTTTCCTCACACCTTTTCGGCTTCCGTGTGGCTCAAGAGTGCACAGAGGTCGGCACTGTATGTCTCAGGACCTTTTCTGGTTTTACTTATTTTTACAAGATCTTTCTAGAGTGTCGTGGGGCGGGCGGGGGGGACACGTTGTGCTACAGGGGAAACACAAGTTGCTGAAATTTATGAACTTTTACAAGTGATGACAGCACTCTTGAATGTGAAATTGAGCTACCACTGAAAACTTTGTTCACTTTTAGCTAAAGAGAACTTTATTTTCGCATGTTTGGAGACGTCCCTTTGTGCACATAATCCCAGCATTGTGTCTGTTTCCCAGGAATTGCGAAAACCCAGCTACGCGGAGATTTGTCAGAGGACGAGTAGAGAGCCTCCGTCTTCCCCATTGCAGCTCCCAAAAGAACAAAAGCCAAATGCTGTCGGTTGTGGGAAAGAAGAAAAGAAGCTCGCTGAGAGAGAGCCCCCTGCCCCCAAGTCCAACCCGGGACCACCCAAAGACCAGAGGAGGCCGCCAGGCCGCCGGCCCTCGCCTCCGGCCACCGGAAAGCGTCCGCACAGAGAACAGAGCACCCCTCCCAAGTCCCCTCAGTGAGCGCCGAGGGCTGGGAGGGCTGTGAGGAGCCGGGGTCGCCACATCTAAGCACTGTCCCACTCGGGGCCGAGAGTGAGCCGCTGGTTAGGGGCTTGCAGCGTAGACGAGGCCGGTGAGGTGCCTGCAAGTGGTTTTTCTTCCATGAGTCGGATTTTCCCCCCTCTTGAAAAAAAGTCTATTTTTCAGGATTTAATTAATATAAACCTTATTTTAGGTTGGTGCTTAACTGGAGGTGATGCATAAGTCTGATTTTTTTCAGGATAGAAAATGCATTTATCCTAACAAATTGATATTTTTATTAAGCCTCCACGTGGCTATGAATGCAAGCTATATATAGTGAGTTTTTCTAAATTAAGCGGAACTATGCTACTTCATTTTTAAAAATAACTGGTTAGCAAGTGCATTTCTCTGAGATGTCCAGACCGATGGGTGGGCTGAGGACACCTGGGATCGAGGCTGGAGGCGACACGGTCAGTGTGGCCTGGAGAAGGGGTGGGGTCAGGTCATGCCCTCGCTGGCATGGGAGTTGTGCTTCATGCAGAATCTTATTAGCAAGTGACGCTAGTGTTTTTGTTTTTGTTTTTGTTTTAAAAAAAGTATAGCCCATTTTTGATCTACTGGGCAAGATGCACCCAAGAGAGCCCTGAAACCTTGAGTTTTGATGTGCTGCAAGCAAGTAACCAGCCTCTCACTCCCGTCTCAAGTGGCTGTTGTGTAAGATAGAGTCAAAGCACATTGTGAATAGAACTTAAATGAAAACATAAACCTGGTTGCCCACTGACGTGTCACCGCGAAAATGTACCTTGATGTTGTCTTGCTCCTGCGAGCTGGCGGGGAGGGCGTGGGGGCCAGCGTAGCTCCGCATCTGCCCCCGTCATCCAGCTCCCCGGGCGCCTTCCCTAGCTGCGCGTCGTCGGCACACGGTGGAAGTGGTACCTCAGTCGTGAGAGCGCAGTGTCTGCGGTGCCCCTGGTGGCGAGGCCGACAGTTCCCTCCAGGACGAGGCTCTCGCTGGTTCCCTTCTGGAAGTGCTGCCCTCTGAAGAACACGCATGCACTAAAGCTAGCAGTTTATAATAAAGTTAAATATAAATTATTTTGTTTTAAAATGCCTAAATTTTTTCTTTAAGTATTCTGAGCAGCAGACATTAAACTATTTCCTGCTAAATGTAACCATACAGTTGATTCCACAAAATGTTATTTAACAAGACTGAGGGTTTTTTTTAAAAAATTATTTCCATCCAATATTTAAAGACTTGAATTTAATTTAAACTTGAAAATGACTTTGCCTTAACTTTTGTATAAGACAGCTTAGAGTTGGTGGAGACCGGCCCCCGGGTTGGCGCGAGTGGGTCACAGAGCTGCTCAGTGTCATGGGGCTGCCGCCGCGGTGTCGCCAAGTGAGCGTTCTGTAGCGCAGGACCTGGCAGTGGTGTTTGTAATATACCCTGAAGATCTTCAACAGTTGACCTTTTTCAGATTGTTGAGAAATCCTGTAAATGCAAATAGTCGATACTGTATTAAATATGTGCACTTGGGAGTGTGTGCTTTGCTTGTACAGTTGTAAATAATCAGAACATATTAAAAAGGTACCCTAAAGAGAAAAATCTGATAAAAATTATTGATATATTATAAATGTTGCTATTGAGCTGGATGTAGATAAACTAAATGTTGTGGTTTGAATATTATTTTAATTTGTTGAGGTGTTTTTCTTTTTCTCTGATGCTGGTGTGTTGGACTGGTTCTGCCTCTTTGCTGCTGCAGAAGGGAAATGGAAAGTCCTAGTAAAGCCTTCTGACGTTTTCATGCTCTTCTCACAAGTCTGTAAATATGTACTAATCATAGCTAATGTGAAAGCGTAATGTAGGAAGCAGAAACTGGCAGGAGCTTCAGGAGAAAGTGAAAGATAATCTACTTAAAATCATAAATAGCTACGCAAGGTTTGCCCTGCCAGAGGAAAACCCACCCTGGTGTGCTTGACCATCTCCGTCAGAGAAGCTGCCAGTACTCAAATATCTAGAACTACACAGTGCTAGTGTTTTACAGAAGCCTGTAAAAGGAGCGTGGGGATGTATTTTTTTGTAGTTGAGGGATTGGTGACTTATTAAAATCAGGAATAATTGACCTCTTACCCCCGGCTCATGAGTACTGACTGCGGGAAGAGCTGCGCAGGCGGGCCCCAGGCGTCCTTACTGTGGATGCCCCGGGGACGCCCTGTGTAGCTGGGACCCCGGTGTTCAGGCACGACAGATCCTTCACCCTGGCAGCGGGGTGTGTGCTCGAGCTCGCTGCAGCAGGCCGAGGGGGTCCTCTGTGACCGTGCCAACGCAAGCCCGTGCACGCTGCCTCTGCTGGGATTTTTATGCCACCCTTTTTAATTAAGCAAAGATGATATGTCAAATAGCTATATAATGTCCAAAAAACCACCTTTCTGAGATCACGGTGAGATTTTCCCACTCACAAAAGAGAACGGGAGCCAGCACGGAGGAGGCTGGGACACAGCACGTAGATGGTGGCTCTGGCTCGAGGCTCTTGTCCGTTCTTAGAAACATTAACTCTCTCCTTTCCCAGCAGCGTCTCAGGGTGTAGAATCAGAGATGCAGCCATCACAAATGACATTTTAACCTGTAAAGTTGTGTGAGGATGCTTATAATTTGGAAATAGAGGGATGAGAATCTGGCCCCATTTCACCAGACATGAATTTCGAGTAGAGTAGTTGGCTTTTCAGAGTTGGTGTCCTGATGTTGCCGGCCCGGCCCACCTGTCCCCGCATCACTGATTGTCACTAGCGGGCAGCAGAAGACGTTTCGCGTTGCTGTGTCAGCCAGGGTCACGCAGTTCACGTTGGAAAGCTGGTTCAGTAGGTCCCGAGGGCGGCCGGTGAGCTGCGGCGGGGGGCTCGTGCGCTTCGCGGCCTGGCACCCGGAGTGCAGCAGACAATCCGAGTCAGAAGCAGAGCCAGCAGCCGCCAGTCCGCGGAGCGGGATGGAATACGGAAGCTTTCTCGAGGGCCTTTGTTTTTGTTCTTCTTTTCATTGAGACTGGAATCAAGCTTACGTGTAAACTATTGATAATTTAAGTTTCCTTTTGTGTCATTCAGTGTAAAACTGTCTAATTTGAAAAAAAATGTAGGTTATGAAAAATAAAGATTTAGGCACTGTTCAATTTTTCTTTTGACTTTTTTAATTAAACATTTCTTCAAGAATACATCTTTAAAAAAAAAAAAACGATTCTTGTCTCTTCCCATCAGTGTACATGAGAATGGAGCATGGTTTACCTCCGGCTGGTGTTTGGATTTTCGAGGCTTGTGGCACACTCTGAGCGCCTGCAGCGTGGGGGTCCCCGCTCGGCATTGCGGTCTCAGGCACTCGGGGGAGCACTCAGTCACTGACTCCAAGATTTACCACAGAGACCAGTCTCTCCCTACATCGGGATCTTCTCGTGTCTTGCGAGACGTTCCCGTAGTCACTAGGTGACAGGTCCTTGTGGTTTTCAGACGAGACGCGAGCCTCAGGACCCAAGTGTCGAGCCCCCCCGTAGACGCTGGTGCTGCCGGCGGGTGAACACATCGGGGCTCTCCGTGGGGCACGTGGCTGCCTGGACGTAACTGCCTGGTCTCCCTTGTCTGCGGACTGCCTGTTCATTTCCCTTTCCCATTTTCTCTACGGGGTTACCTTTTTTCTTGCCAACGTGGTGTTCTCGATCTGTTCCAGCCACTAACGCTTTACCTGTGATGTATGTTACTGACACCCCCCCCCCACCTCTACCAGCTGTCTTAACTTTTCTAGAGTGTGTTTTATCTTAAATTTTTTGATGATCATGTAGTAAAATTTATCAATCTTCCTTTGTGGTCCTAGCGTCTTGGTCTTGTTTATGAAGTGTTTCCCTATTCTGTAGGCGTTACAGACGATCTGTGTGCGTGTGTGTGCATGCGTGTGCGTGTTCAGTCTCTCCAGAATCGCTGGCCCATATGTGCGCCCGTGCTCTGGGTCACAGCCTAACTCTACTTCGGCCACACAGAGGGGATCTGTACTGTCACTTACTAGATGTCTTCATCGTGTGCTGCCACCCTTGCTACCTGCAGAGTCCCCACAGATGCACGCGTGTTGTCCGGGCGCCCCGTTCATTAGGGTCCCTAATTCTCTTTGCCAACACCACAGGCGTTCCCCCTCAACCGTCATCGTGCGTTGCTAGGAATTTCTTTCGTGGAACTGGTCACAGTTGTGATTCTGCGCTCCACGGGGCGGGGAGTAAGCTCATCCCGATCACCCGTGTATCCCCTCTTCTTAGTACACTAACCATGGCGTAGTAGACGCTCAATAAATGTTTATGGAATTGAGAGGAGATGGAGTGTGTATTCTCTTCAGCACAGCGCTGGCCTAGAAAGCTTGGAAGAACGAGGGTGGTGCTTTGCTGTTTCCATGGAACCATCCAGAACCCAATGCCTGACATGGCCATCCCTCGCCAGGACTGGCCAGCGTAGGCTCGGTTTGGTGGCTCTGCTGACCTCAGCACCACTTGCTCCCAGATGTGTGTGTTCAGGGCGGGGGACCCAGCCCTCACCACCGTGTCTGCTCCCCTGGGCCAACAGGCCAGCCAGGGCCTGTTGGATGGCCATGGGAAGGCGCAAGAGCTGACCCTGGCGTTGCAGCCTCCCTTCCCCCAGGAGACTGAAGTCCACGCCTTTCACGAACGTTAACAATCCTGTGTTTCTCCGAATCCTGAAACAAAAGCAATGGTTGGGACACCCCACTGGCGGGTGGCCTCCCGTTGCAGGGCGTGATGCACGGTGGACGCGGCGTCCGGGATCTGCTCTGGCCCACTCGCTGTTCCCAGCCTGCCACCCAGGGACGGGCAGGAGGTAAGGGGCCGTCAGAACAACGGGGCACTGCCACAAGGACCTGCCCGCCCCGGTCCGCGTGGTTGAGGAACCAGAGACGCCTGGAGCACCGCCAGCACCCCGGGTGCCCCGCAGGGCCAGGAGCCTGCCTGGGCCGGGTGGCCCTGCCCTGAGCCGAAGCGGACAAGGGGGTGACAGGCAGGGATGGCATCACCAGAGGAGGCGGCCGGAGAGCCGACGGGAGGCAGACAGGCTCCCCCGGCAGGGGCTGGCCACGGTGCAGCGGGGACCCCGGGCCAGGCCCCCCCTAGACCCAGGGTTTGGGCCACGGTGGCCCCTGCCACCCCGGGACGGTCAGGCGAGCGGCTGCCATCCCCCGCGTGCCCCTCCCACAATGTCCTGTGGGAGCCCCGGGGCTGCGAGCACGCGGGGGGGGGGGGGGGCTCCTCGGGGGGGGGGGGCGCGGGAGGAGCGGCGGGGGCGCCACCGGCCATGCAGCCACCTCGGCCTGGAAGAGGCCCTGCTGCTGCCGGCTGGGCTGGGGCCGCCCTGGGGCTCGGCATCCGCGTCAGGGCGCCCGGTCCGTCCTGCTATCTGACCGGCCACGAGCTCGGGGCACCCGGGTGCTGACCCACAGGCCAGGAAGCAGGTGGGAGGGGTGCCCGCGGCCGCCAGGCGTCCAGGTGCTTGTGGGGCACGGGCCGTCGAGTCGTGGCGCAGAAGCCGGCTGCCCACTCGGGGTGGGGGCACCGCAGGTCACGGGTCCTGCAGGTGGCCCGCTGCCTGCTTTGGGTTTCCTCTGCTCCTCGCTCCCTCGTGTCCTAGGGACCGAAGATGATGGATCTGTGATCTGCGATTGGCGTTGCGTGCTGGGAATTTCCTGCTCAGCTGAATCCCACTTCTTTGTATTTTTTATTATTATTATTATTATTATTATTATTATTATTATTATTAATCATCATTTTTGAGCTTTCTCCTTTGACCTCCGGGTTATGTGGAAGGCTGTGGTTCTGCTTCCAGGTGACGGGAGACCTTTGTGTTGTCCCCGGGTTACTGGCTTCCAGCTGGGTTCCCCTGGGGTCTGAGGATCGCCGGCGGTCGCCGTCCTCACGTGCGGGACGCGGGGGGCCCTCGGATCGTGATGGCACAGGAGGCAGAGGCCGAGCCCTGTGCCCCTGTGGCCTCCAGGGCCCCCGGCCCCAGCAGCGTTGGGTGGGGTGTGGGAGCCAGCGGCCGGCACCTCTAGGGCCGCCCCGTCCTGCTCGTCCCGTCCGTCCTGGTCCCCTTGCCCAGCCCCCCCGTTGGATGGCCCGCGGTGGGGGCACCCTCTCCAACCCACTGGCCCCGGCGTTGCCCCGGTGAGCCCCGCGCTGTGCGCCATGTGTTGCCCTCGGGCTCCTGGCCTGTCCTGGCCCCCGGCGGGGGGTCCTCAGGCCCCGGGTCCCAGCTTGTAAAGGGCCAGGCTGGCCGCCAGTTGTGCCGAGCAGGGCTCCCGGTGCTCGGGCCGCTGGGGTTGGCCCGGGGCCGTGAGGG
This sequence comes from Canis aureus, assembly GCF_053574225.1. NCBI lineage: Eukaryota > Metazoa > Chordata > Mammalia > Carnivora > Canidae > Canis > Canis aureus. The sequence goes on from NC_135615.1 coordinate 34,819,458, forward strand.
GTGCCGGCGGCTGAGGAGCCCGGGGTGGGGGGGACCAAGGAGGGGCAGTCAGCCGCAGGCCTGGAACCCTGGCCTCGTCGGGCGCCCTGGGCCAGGCTGTGGGGCGGCAGGGGTGGAGGGTGCCTGAGACGTGGGGGTGGCGTGGACGGGGTCCCCCAGCTGTCCCGGGGGTCACGCAGCCAGCGGGCGGGGGACGCAAGCTGGGGTCAGTCCTGGGGCTTCACCCGCCACCGCGGCCCCGGCACTCTGGGAGCGCTGCCCTCCCGCTCTTGGCTTTGTCCCCCGTGTCCCTGCGGGGCCTCGGAACCGGAGGCACTCGGTTCCCATGCGGACAGGGGAGCCACACCGCCGCTCCTGCCGCGCTCCAGGGCCCCCACTATCGGTGGGGAGCAGTCCCGGGCTCCCCTGCTTTCCGTCGGGCGGTTCGCAGAAGGGCCACGTCCAAGGCCAGCAGACGTGCCTGGCGGCCGCCAAGTACCCTAGGCTATCCGAGCACCGGGAGGAGGGGCACCCGGGGTTCCAGCCGTCCACGGTTGCCCGACGTGAGCCTCCCCCAGCGAATCTGACGCCGTCGTCCAGGGGTCCCCCCCAAATGCACCTGCGAACGTCCTGCCGGCAGAGAAAGCAACAGGTGCAAGTCCCTGGGAACCCCTGCCATTCAGGCCCCCATTGGGGTCGCCACCCGTCAGGGTCGGCCGTCCTCCCCGCGAGGCCCAAGGCTTCCTCCCAGCGCCCTGGGGCCGCACATCGGGGTTCGGGTGCGTCTGACCTCCCAGCCCGGGCCCCACATCTGACCTTGCTCGCTCTGTGGGGTTTTCCACAAAGAGCCCGCGGAGGCTGTGTGGCCGCCCGACGGTGTTCTTGTGGCCGATGCCGCCCGCGCTGCCGGAGGGTTGCCATCCCCGCGGCCTTTGCGTCTGGGCCGTGCCCTGGGACAGCCTGGGCCCACGGTCAGCAGGGCGGCAGCGCCGTGCATGGCTGGACCTGCCTCCCAGGCCCCTCGGGCTCGCGGGTCCTCTGGGCTGCGCCGATGCTTCGCTGGCCAACCCGCACATGCCTGGCATCGAGGGCCGAGGCGGGCGTGCCTCTGGGGTGCGGGTTCCTCAGGCTCAGAGCTCCGCACACTGGACGCTGCAGCAGGTGCCGTGTCCCCGCCGCCTGAGGGCCTTACTCCATGGACCTGGCCCCGCGCGACAGGCCGGGTGAGCACAGGGGCCACTGGCCATCATGCCCCGGGGCCGACGTGGCCCCTTCGTCCAAGGCCAGTAGGGGGGACGGGCCCCGCGGTGTCCCCGCGCCCCCGCCGCCGGCCCATCTTGGCTCCCACCGTCGGGGCCGCAGTCGGCCAGCCCGGGACGCCAGCCCGACCTCGGCCTTGGTTCTCAAGGTCACGGGCTCCCCGGGCTTCGGGGCTTCCTGCTGGGTCTTGGCCCTGGGGGAGGATTCCGAGCCCCCGCCCCTCGGGACCCTCCTGCTTCCCCTGAGGGCTGGTGCCCCAGGGTCCCGCCCAGGCTCCTGGGCTCCGTCGGCGTCTGCCCCCCGCACCCCGGCGCCCTCCGCTCTCGTAGACACATCCCCGGCCTTCTGTGCTGCTGGCGCCTGGGAACCCGGCAGATGCTCTCCAGGAGGGACCCCGCGGGTCCTGCAGGTCCTGACTCCGCCCACCCCCGCAGCGTCTCACCAGCCCTCGGGACGTGCCTCCGGGTGGCACTCGCCCTGGGATCCGGTCGGGCCCTGGCGGGCAGGAGCGCTCCGGAGCCCGTGTGCAACCCGCCTTTGGCCCGGGGCCTCGTGCGGGGCTGCCAACGCTGCGAACACAGTGTGAGCCCAGAACCCGGGTCGCAGGGCTCCCCTCCCCGGACTCCTCGCCGTCGGGGCCCCCGAGCGCCTGTCAGAGTTTCCCGCGGGCGTCCGGCCCACCTGGCCCGCGCCTGTGTCCTGCCCTCCTGCGGCACACACAGTGGCCCGCGTGAGCGCGACCGCCTGGCCCAGGCAGCTGCCCTCAGCGGAGACTCGAAAACAGACGCCACAGCCTTTAAGGTTTTAATGCGGTTGAAACCGAGAACACGCCGCTGCTCGGTCGGCGTCAGGTGGCTCGGCCGGGTGCGCCCGCCGTCCTAGGGCCCACCTGCCCGTGGGGCCGAGGACACGCGGGCCTCTCTCTCCCCGCGGGCTGCCGTGGCGTGCGGGGCTCCCACCCAGGATGGTCCAGCGTCGCTGCATCAAATCACCTGGATAAACGGAGATCCGGGTGCAGGGATTAGCACGGGGTCACCGGCCCGCCCACACACGCGTGCACACGCACACTCCAGGGCAGCCGCGGGACGTCCCACCCGGGCCCCAAGACCATGTCCACCCAGAAGGGAAAGTTCACAGGGAACGTGGAGGAGCCGCTGTGGGATGGGAGGGACAAGGGACAGTGGGTGGCGCCCGGTCCAGGGAGGCAGTGCCAGGCCCCGGGGACCCAGGAGCTCGCCTTTGCATGGCCGTGTGGCCTGTGTCCCGGAGCATTCGGCTCCCTCGGGTGACTGTTTACACTGAGATGCAGGTGACGCCTGTCACTGCCCTGCTGACGGCGCGGGCATGACAGAGGGTGGTGGCCTGCGGGACACGGGCCCTGGGAGCCCAGGTGCTCGGCTGTCCCTGGCGGCGCGGGCGAGTGCTGCTGGCAGCTCCCGTGTGGGCCGTGCAGTGCGGTCCCCGGGGCCTCTGCGTCCCATGGCGAGGTCTCAAGCCCTGTGGTGCGCCCCCCACGGCCCCAAGGAGCCCCCCACGTTCCCGACAGTTGCCTCACTGCCGTAGGCTCCACGGACAAGTGAGAAGGCGCCGAGAATGTGTCCTCCGACTTGCTCCCTAGGCCTCGCCCTCACAGCCCCCGTGCTAGGATGTCACCCTTACGCGTGGCTGAGGGACGCCAGGACGCACCCTGCATCGTCTGTCCGTCCGCACCCAGCTGCAGAGACACGGGGCAGGACGTCCTGACCTAGCGCTCTGTGTTCCTGATGTAGACACCGGGCAGCGGGCTCGGGGGGGGCAGACGGTGGCCCCACTCCAACCCCGAGGCCCCGCACCTGCCCCCGCAGTGACCGCCAGCCTGCACTGCCGCCAGCCATGTTCGGGGGCTCCCCGTCTCCACGTCCTCGCGACCCCTGTGGCTTCCCGTCCTGTAGGACGCCGGCCGCAGGGACCCACGCGAGGGGACACCGCGGTGGTCTCCATGGGTCCATACCCGTGTCACCCTGGGACAAGCACCGTGACGTGTTTTCACGCGGCCGTTGGCCCTTCTCTTGGAAGACACCTCTGGCTCCTCGGCCCACCTTGTGACCCGATCTGTCTGCTTACCTGTCAATCCTATAAGTTCTTTTACATATTTCGGATGTCGACACCCGACCTGCCAACACCCCACAGGCCGCCCTTCATTGCGCTGTTGCCTTTACCTTGAAGCCATGACGCTCGTTATTGGAGTTTCTGTTGCCTCTGCTGCTGGTGTCAGATCCAGAAATTCCAGGAAAACAACGTCGAGGAGTTCCCTGCCTCTGTTTTCCTTTAGTCTTAGAGTCTCAGGTCTTATTTTGAGTCTCTGGCCCATTTCGAGTGATGTTTTGTGTCTGGCGTGCGGCACTTTGTCCCACTTTGTTTCTTTGCACGTGGCATCCTCGTCCCCTTGCCTCGCTCGCCTCCTGTCGCAAACTCACTGACCACATTCGCGTGGGTTTATTTCTGGGGTCCCCACTCTGTACGTCTGTCCTTCTGCCTATACCCAGCGGCCTTCCTTACTGCTGCCCTAACACAGCCTGAAGTTGGGCAACGCGACGCCTCCGGCCTTCGTCTTCCCTCTCGCAATTCCTTCGTCTGCTGGGGGCCGGCAGTCGTTCCATGCACATTTCAGGGTCGTTTGTTCCGTTTCTGTGAAAAATGCCCCTGGAATTCTGATAAGGGTCTGCACTAAATCTGTAGACCGCTTTGCATAATATAGACATTCTAACTCCATTAGCTCGTCCAGACCGTGCGCATGGTTACCTTCCTCAACTTCTTCCGTCAACGTCTTAGCGAGTTTTGTGTCCACGCGTCTCACCTCCACGGTCGAATGTGTCCCTAAGTATTTGATTCTTGATGTGAGGGTAAACGGCCTTACTAACATCTCTCTCTCTCTCTCTCTCTTTTTTTTCATCGTCTGCCACCAGTGCATGGAAACACAACAGGTGCGTGTCGATTCTACATCCTGCGATCGGCAATCAATACTGAATCCGTTGATTAGACTGAGTAGATTTCGCGTGGAGTCTCCGGGCTTCTCTGTCTGCCTATCGCGTCATGTGCCAACCGTGACGGGGGGGAGCTTCCTCCTTTCCCATCTGGACGCCGTGTGTCCTCGTGGGGCCTGGTCCCTGGCTGGGACATCCAGCACCGCGCTCACTGGCGTGTTGGGAGCCGGTGGCCCGTCCGAGAAGAGCTCCCGGGTTGTCACGTCGAGACACGGCCCTCCCCGTGTGCACGCGCGCTCCCTCTGTTGTCACTTCGTTGGAAGCTTTTACCAGGAGTGGCTGTTGGGCTTGGGCAGGTGCTTTCTCTGCATCGTCCGTGGACGGGACGATGTGATTTTTACCCCACATTTTGTCAGAGTGCTGCGTCCTCTGTCCACGCATCCCAGGGTGGCCCCACGGGGTCAAGGGGTTTGATCCTTTCACGGTGCTGTTGGATGTGGTTTGCTCAGAGTTTGTGGAGGATTTTCTATGACCTGAGAGACTCTGGCCTGCGGTTCTCTTGTTCTGCCCTTGTCTGGCGTCGGTATCGGGGTAACCATGGCCTCGTACAATGAGTTTTTAAGAGTTCCCTGATCTATTTTTTGGAATAGTGTGGGAAGGCTTGCTGTTAATCCTTCTCTATGTTCAGTAGTGAGGCCCCGGGTGGCTCAGTGGGCGAGCGCCTGCCCTCGGCTCAGGGAGTGACCCCGGGCCTGGGATGGGGCATCAGCTCCCTGCCCAGGGGCGTCTGCTTCTCCCTGTGCCCATCCCCTGCGTGTGCTCTCTTGCTCTCTCTGTCGAATAAATACATAAAGTCTTTCTTAAAAAAATTAGCTTCAGTAGAAGCCCCTGGTGAGGCCGATGGTGGCCTTGGATGTGGCTGGTTTGTGTCCGTGAGTCAATCCCCTTAGTAGTGACCAGGTTTGGGATCGTCCATCCTCACGGCTCCGTCTTCCAAGTGACTTTCAAGGCGCAACGGACAGGCCCACAGTGACTGCACCTGGGCTGCGGAGCCGGGTCCCTTGGGCTGTCAGAAGGAGGCACAGGCATCTCCTCCAGGGACTGTTGGGGGGACATGGGGACGGTGGCAGCTGCTGTTTGAGCCTCTGCAAAGGGAAGGGAGGGCTGTCCGGAGGCAGGGTGGGGGTGGGGGGCCAGCCAGGCCCCCAGCACCCACGGGAGTCTGCTGGGGGGTCTGCTGGGGGGTCTGCTGGGGGGGCTCAGGTTCATCCTGTCCCTGCGCCGGGGACTCTCCATGGCTGCTCCCGCCGGCCTAGGTGACACCCGTTCTCCTCCCCGGAGCCCGGGGCACCTGCCAGCCTAGCGGTCCCCCACCCCCCTGACCCCCGGGCCTGGGTGCACCATCTGGGGTCCTCCCCACCCCCCCGCCCCCCGGTTCCCCCGGCCCTGGCCTTCAGGTCCAGCTCCCCTCCCAGCGACACTCCCCCACTTGGGCTCTTTCACCCTTGAGGCCCCGTGAGCGGCCAGGAGAAGCCCCCCCGACACCCTGTTCTCAGGGCGGGAATCGGGGTCCAGGCGCCGGGGCTGGTGCCTGTGGGCAGGGTCCCTCTCGGGGTGGCCTCAGTGGTGGGGGGGTGAGGTCGTGAGGTCACCACAGGAGGCGGACAGTCAGGGACACAGCCCAGAGCCCGGCGGGCAGGCGCGACCCAGTGGGGAAGGGGGTACGGGACTCGGTGCTGGGGGTCAGGTGGGGGGGCGGGGGGCATCCCCAGGGCAGCAGGGTGGCACTAGGTGCAGGCGGACTGACGGACAGAAGGGAAGACGCGGCAGGTGGAGGAAGGGCTGGGTCGGTGGGCATGGGGAGGAAGGGGGGGCAGGGAGGTGGTGAGCGGGGGCACAGCTGGGGCGGGGGGGGCATGAGGTCGGTCCCCGGGGCCCCCAGGAGCAGCCTGCTCGCGTCTGCGCATCACGTGCACGGCACTCGGCAGGTGGGGCTTCAGGGCACACACGGGCCCCGGGTCAGCCTGGGGGGGGGCTCTGAGTCCTGGGTCTGGGTCAGCCTGGGGGGGCTCTGTGTCCTGGGCCTGGGTCAGCCTGGGGGAGGGGAGCCCCGTGTCCTGGGCCAGGGCGTGGGGAGCCACCCCTCATCCTCCTGGTCCTGGGTCAGCCTGGGGGGGCTCTGTGTCCTGGGCCTGGGTCAGCCTGGGGGGGGAGCCCCGTGTCCTGGGCCAGGGTGTGGGGAGCCACCCCTCATCCTCCTGGTCCTGGGTCAGCCTGGGGGGGCTCTGTGTCCTGGGCCCCAGCCGTGGGGAGCTGCCCCCGTCCTCTCCAGGGACTGGGGCCGCCCTGAGGCGTCCGCGTGCAGGTGCAGGGCCCAGGACCAGCGAGCTGCGAACAAGTCCTGCCGGGATGGGAGTGACCGAGCCCCTGGGCAAGGAAGCCGGGCCCTGCTGGGCTCACCCAGCCCTGAGCGACCCTGCGAACCCCAGGGTGGCGAGCACCCGCAGATATGGGCCCTGGTTGGGCTTGGGGCGGACGGACCTGTGTCCCTGAGCGGCCTGTCCTGCTTCGGGTCATGGTGCTCTGTGCACCTCCTGCCTGTGGGAGGGAACTTCGTCATCTTACTTCATTTTAAAGAGGAATCGGAGAAACATTATGGGGGCACAGCCGGCGCCCACACCACCCTGCCCCGAGGGCACCCAAGGGCACCCAGCCCCGCCTCCAGTGGCCTCACCCACCCGATGGCACCAGGCCCCAGCCAGGGCTGCCTTCCTCCCATGCACCAGGCCGGGGGGGGCCCTCCCAGGACCCCATCGGCGGCTAACATGAGTGTTTGCCAGAAATGTGGCCATGGCTCCTTCCCCCTCGGAGCGGGTCTCAGCCTTTGCTTTCCCGGTCACCCCCCCACCCCCAAACGTCACGTGTCCTGGGCTTCAGTTTGCAGAGGGCAGGTGTCACAGGCCAGCACCTGGCCCCGGGACCCGCAGGTGCACAGTGGGACTGCCGCCCCCACGGCCTTACCCACGACCCCCACCCCCCACAGGGAGGCAGGCTCATGTGTCCCCTGGGGGAGAACATCTGCACGTGCGTCCTCCCTGCGACCAGCAGTCTGGGATGAGGCGGGGTTGCACAGTGGGACCTGCTGGAGGACCTGCTAGAGGACCTTCAGTGGGATGCTCGGCACCTGCAGGGAGGAAGGTGTGCCGTGAGTCCACGTGGGCAGGAGGGAGCCCCGAACCTGGCTGGTGTGCGGGAGGCTCGGTGTCCTTGTCCCTGCGACGTGGGCTGCAGCCGCAGTTCAGCTCCGTCCTCCTGCTCGTGGAGAGCGTCCTCCTCCGGGCCACACGCCCCTGCAGGCCAGGCTCTGAGGGCTGGGGGCCACGGGCTGGGGGGCGCAGCTCTGCCCGGAGGCAGGTGCTCCTGGCCCGTCCCCGAGGGGTGGGTACCCGTGGGCTCCAGCATCTCCGCGTGCCTTTCCGCGTGGCCTCCAAGACCTGGGCGGGCTGTGGGCCTCCCCCGCCGGCGGGAAGGCCCGTTGCCCACGGGACACTGCGGGGGGTGTCCAGAGGGCCAGGGGGAGCCGCCCCTGCCCCTGCCTCCCACAGGTGCCTCCAAACTGGCCTTCCGAGGGATTCCCCAGTGGGGACAGAGCAGGCCGTGTCCCCGCAGTGCAGACCCGCCTGCCGCGGGACCTAGAAGGTCAGGCCCTGGAGTAACTTCACATCTCCTAGGAGCCGTGTTAGAAAAACACACTAACAGGCTAAGCTAATTTTAGTACTTTTTTATTTACGCGACACACCCAACACCTTGCCAGCGCCACAGGTAACGCACATGCTGAATCCCCGATCCTCACCACGCGCAGACCCACATGAGGCGCTGGGTGTGAGGGCGGCTCTGCGCGGGGACAGCCCGGGGTCAGAGATCCGGGTCCACCCCGCGGGCCATCCTGAGGCCACACGGGGACGGAGCAGCACCCGCCCTCATCCTACATCGGGGGAGCCCGTAGGCAGCGACCGCCTGGGGCACAGGTGTCGTGTCCCAGCCCCCCCAGGGCCGCCAGGGCCCGGGATGCAAGTCGTGCTTTGCCACGTGTTTAACAGCCACATGACCTTGGCCTTGCCGCGCCACCTCCCTGAGCCTCAGCCAACACAGATGACAAACGGGGGACGGCAAACCTACCCCTTGGGTCTTTGGAAGTGAAGGGAATCGTGCATGAAAATGCTGAAACCAGGATCCAGGAGCACCCTGTGGGGTGACAGCAAGGCGCCCTTGCCTCAGCTCCTGGAGCTCAGCACCACGAGGGGCGGACCTGACCCCCAGGACCACCCAGCTCTCAGCCCACCCCCCACCGCCCCTTCAGCCTCAGCCGGTCCCCGGGGTCCCCGAGAACCCAGGTCGGAGCCCCTATCCCCGAGCAGATGCACGCAGAGCCGTGCTTGGAGTTGCTGAGCCAGGGGCTGTAGGTGACATGGTGGCCGATGCCCGGGCTCTCCTCTGTCCTGGTGCCACCTCTGAGGATGGCGAAAGCCCACTTGACAGACCCCCCACCCTTGGCGTTAGGCCCGGACCCTAGGAAGTGCTCCGAGCCCACTCGGCCGCCCCACACACCCCACAGTGCAGCGGGAGGGGAGACCTCAGCTGGACGTCCAGGAACGGGCCGGGGTACCCTGAGGAGCGCACGCCCAGTGGGGGCTTCAGGCTGTGTCCTGCCCTGACGGGTGAGCTCAGGAAGTGGTTAGGGGGTCTCCACCCAGCCTCAGGCCCGTTACACACCTGGGTCCTGTCCCCCTGCAGACCCCGCATCACAGACCTGGGTCCTGTTCCCCCGAGATGCTTCTCGACCACTGGGCCCCGGTGGGGGCAGCACCCCATCGTCCGTGGGGCCCAGGGCGGCTGGGTCCCGTGGTCACCCTCACATCTGGTGGAAGCAGCGCATCTGCACAGCCTATTTCCATGGTGGTTTCTGGTTCAGGGCGCGGAGCCTTCAGGAGGCTAAATATGGCTCCGGGAGCGGAGTCAGTGCTTGGGGGACTGGGGTAGGCTCGTGCCGCCGTGGGGGGAGCGCGAGTCACCACGGGCGGGAGGGGTCCGGGCCCCTGGCTGGGGCTGGGGCTGGGGCCGTGGCCCGTGTGGACGCCGGTCCTGGAAGAGCCCGTCGGTGCCAGGGAGGGGACGGCGGGCTGCAGGAGCCTTGGGCGGTGCGGGGCAGGGTGGGCGCACCTGGGGTTGCCCAGGACCCCCCGGGAGCCCTGCACAGCCAGGAAAGCCTGCGCCAGGCCTGGGGGGCAAGGTGCTCAGTGACCTCAGGCGTCCAGCCCGAGACCTTGGCCCTCCCCCCGCCTCAGGCCAGGCCGACCCGTGTCCCACCCGGAGGAGGCGCCCCGACGGCGGGGACACAGCACACAGGCCATCGCCTGGGGAATGCGGGGTCCGGCCCTGAGGACGTGGACGAGCCACCGGCAGGAGCAGCAGTAGCGGACTGCAGGGGGTTCCCGGGGCTGCACCCGGGGCCTGACCCCCCCCCGCCCCCAGGCTGCCCACGGGGATGTGCATGGGGCCTCAGTGGGCCTCAGCGGGTCCTCACGGAGCCGTCCTCCAGGGGAGCCGCTCCCCCGGCCCGCGGGCCCTCATTTCCCCAAGAAGGGCCGAGCTCCCGGCTCCGAGGGCACCTGGGGCCCAGCCGCCGCCTTGGGGTGACCTGAAGACACGACACTGATCTTCCCAGGGTCCTCCCTGCGTCAGCATGTCCCGGGCAGCCCCCAAATGCGCATCCTGGCTGCTTCCCGGGGCGGCTCTGCAGGGGGCGGGTCATGGTGGGGGGCCCAGGTCGGGAGGGGGCCAAGGTCAGAGGAGGCAGCCATGGTTGGGAGGGGGCCCAGCTCTGCAGGGTGGGGGTGGGCTGAGGTCGGGGGAGCGGGGGGGGGGGGGCGCCCTCGCGGAGCCCCAGAGCCCCAGGCCCTCCCGCTTCCCGCTGGCGCTGCTGTCCCCAGGCCTTGGCAGTGGAGTCCAGAGGGTGCCGGGCACAGAGTTTGGGGAGCTCTGTGCCGCGGGTGTCGAGGGGGAGTGTGGAGGGTGTCGTGGCCGGGTGACCCCGGGACGTCCGTGTGGGCAGCACTCCCCGCTGGACGGCCTGGGTGGGGGTTCCTACTGAGATTCTTAGGCGAGTGGGTGTAGACAGGCTTGCCCCGCCGCTCCCCCCCAACCCCCCCACAGCCCCGGAGGTCCCCTGGGGAGCCCCCCCCTGCGGTGCGGCCCATAGGCTCCCGCCCTCCATGGTCGCCCTGGGGAGCAGCAGGTGGACTGGGGTGACTGCCACCCCGGGTGAGCAAGCCGGGGGGTCCCCGCCAGCCCTGCTGTGCCACGTGGAGGAGACCGGCCCGGCGTCTGCAGCCCCTCCAGGTCCCGGGCGTCCTGGGCGCAGACCCCACACCCAGCACACCTGGCGGCCCGGGGCCTCTGCACCCTGCACCCCGCACCCCGCAGACAGCGCAAGCCCCACGGGTCACTTTTGGTCTCTGCGTGGACGCGAGGACGTCAAAGGTAAAATTAGCTCCGAATATTTTACAGGCGCACCGACCCCTACTATCCCCTCACGCTGGCATCAATATTAAAGTATTAATGAGACGTTCGTGTGGTTTTCTCCACGTCCGAGTCCTGGAAGCTGCTGTGTGTTTTGCACCAACGGCTGGTGCCCTAAGGGTCGCAGCATCTGGGTGCCCACCCTCACGATGCAGGGGGGTCCAGTGCACCTGCCGCCTTGGCCACACCTCCCCGGCCCTGACCCCGAAGTCCCCCCCACCCCCTCCCCTGCCAGCTCAGCCAGGCCCGAGGCTCTGTGCTCCCGGCTTCGACCCCCCCACCCATGCAGGGCAGCTTGTAGCTGGTGCCCTGGGGCCCACCTGTGTGTGGACAGGTGCCAGGTGAGGCCTGTCGAGCCCCGGGGCAGCGGCGTCACGCGCTTCACCTACCCCCGAGAGGCGGGTCTGCTGGGTGACAGCGCAGTCCTGCATAGCACAGCTGCGGGCCGCGGTCACCTGGCCGTCGGGCTCAGCAGGCCGCCCGTGTGGACGAGGGCCCGGGGAGCCCAGGGGGCAGCACGGCCAGGCCTCCCCCCCGCCCCCACCTCTGCACCGGGCCTGCTCCCAGGACCCTCAGCTTGCTGCTGGCTGCTCACAAGTGCGCAGGCACGTTGCAAATGAGGCCTCCTCGCCTGCAGAGAAGCTCGGTTTCCAAATCCACTCGTTATCCTCAGAAATGCCGCCCGTGTGGATTCCCACTCGCCGTGTTCAAGGGCTCCAGTTCCTTCACACACTGGGCGACGTGGAGCGGACGACCGGTCGCCCCGAGTCTGGTGACAGGGTGTTCTCACCACAGTAAGTTCAGAATATTCTTTTTTTTTTAAAGATTTTATTTATTCATGAGAGAGAGAGAGAGAGAGAGAGGCAGAGACCCAGGCAGAGGGAGGAGCAGGCTCCATGCAGGGAGCCCAAGGCGGGACTCGATCCCGGGTACCCAGGATCATGCCTTGGGCTGAAGGCGGCGCCAAACCGCTGAGCCACCCGGGCTGTCAGTTCAGAATATTTTTAAAAACGAAATACCCACATGATGGAACACAAGCAGGTGCACAAATATCAGGGGACACTCTGGCTGCTAACGTTTAAATGGTAGTGAAGGGGCTCGAAAGTCTTTGGTCCCCTCTGTGCTTTCCCATGGGCTGCGGCTTCAGGACTCAGGAGCCCCCCCCCCCGCCATCACCCCCGGGAGAAAGTCCTGCTAAGGGTCCTCGCATGGGGTTGAGCCAGGGATAGATCCCCACGTGTAGAGGTGACGTTTTCTAAAGCCGGGTTCACAGTAAGATATTTGAAAATTATTTCATCTGGAGGTGAGTACGTTTACTCTCCTGATTATGAACTGTTTAAAAAGTGCATCCCCTCCCCCTCGCCCCCCCCTCCGCCCCCCGCAGCCTCGTGTCACCCGCAAGGTTGCCCAGGTGCCCTCCCGTCCCCTAAACTGCAGCAGAACCAGGCATGCGGCCGTAGGAAGGCGTCTATGCGGCCGGGCGTCCTGGGCACCATCAGCCCGCCCGCCACGCCCTGGGCCGGCCGCCCTCTGCCCCGGGGCGGGGGGAGTGGGTCGGGCGAGCAGTGGGAAGGGGGTGACGCCGCCCCCTCCCTGGTCTGGGTGTCTGGCAGGGACGGCAGGTACAGCCCGCACAGGCGCTCTGAGCCGCGGGGCGGTGCCGGGGTCCCGAGCTCAGGCTTCGAACTCGTGTCCACGGTGTCACCGATAGACAGGCAGGCACGGCCACCACGCGGCCTTTAAGGTGCACGAGGCGGCGCGAAGGGACCGTGACTTCTGGGGCCGAAGGGAGGGAGAAGGCCCGGGAAGGGGGGGACTCGCATGGCCGCGGTGGCAGCCGAGCGCCCAGAGCGCTCCAGCATCGGCCTCCGAAGGCGGTCAGTCCGCTTTTGCAAAATACCTTCAGGGAGGTTAGCATGTGACCCTTCCGGAAGGTGGTTCAGGCGGTGGCAGGTGCGCAGGGCCGGCAGCCGCCGCAGATCCTCCCCTGGTGCCGTGGACGGTGAACGCCCTGGCGCGGGACACGCGTGGGGCCTGCCACGGAGGCGGGGACAGAGGGCAGCCAGTGGGATCTTCGGCACCTGCACGTCTGCTTACATCACCGCAGGCTCGCTGTCGTTGGGGGACAGCCGGCAAGGGGGGCAGCGGGGCCACAGGTGTCCCGGATGCCCCATCACGGGGGCGGGTGCAGGGCCCTTGGGTGCCCTCCACCGGGCTGGTTCCCTCAGCTTCCCATCCAGTCCAGGAGCCCCACCTGCTTGCCTGAGCCCAGCGGGGTCGGGGGGGGGGGGTTACAGAGGGGGTCGCAGGTGTGATCCGAGCCCCCGGCGGAAGCAGGGGCCGGGCCTGGGGCGCCTCACCCGCTGGCTGCAGGGTCACCCGGCTTGAGCCCTGCTGCGTGGCTCGGGCTCGGCCTGCCTGTCTCCAAGGGTCAACACGGCTGCCGACTGGGACCCTGGGCGTGTGCGGGGTGTAGGGCCTCAGGTCCTCGGGTCCTCGGCTGCCTGGCCCCCAGGCGTCCCCGCCGGGTCACATGGGCCCCTGTGCACGGTGGCCGGGGCAGTGGCCCTTGCTGCTCTCAAAGGACGGGGTCTTCTGGGGTCCCTTCCAACGCCCCACAGTCCCCCTCATTGTGTCTCGTGGCCACCGGGAGGTGTCATGGGGGGAGCAGGGCATCAGACTCGGGTCGTTTCCGTGACCCGCGTACACGCGGAAGGCTCAGATATCTGCACCGAAAGCTGCTCTGCACAATGTGAAGCTGCGACCCTCATGCTGATAACGGAAAGATTTTCTAGAACAAAGATTTTCTAGATTTTCTTAGAACAATGATAACTAGCAAATAAAAATAACACAGGTCAGGAGAGGGCGATGGCAGGAGAAAGACTTGATACAGGTCTCAGGGCACTTCCTGCCCGTGGCTGCTCCTAGCCACAGCCAACAGCGCGGCCACCTGCAGGAGTCCACGGTGCACATCCCCGGTTTGGGGCCAAGCCCTCAGAGGTCCCCCCAGCGTCCCCGCGCCAACCCAGGGCGTGCAAGCACAGCAGAGCTCAGGCTGGGCTGCAGCCCGGGTCGGAGTGACAGGGGCCTCTGGGGGACGCACTTCACCTACTGATGTTGCAAAAGGAGAGTAGGTGTTCTTGAGTCACAGAGGAACAGAAGCCGCGTGTCTGTGGATGGATGGACAGATGGACGGATGGACGGACGGATGGACACAATGCAGTCCATTCACACCGTAGAATGTTACGCAGTCATGGATGAGCCTGGAGGACGTCGTGACCAGTGAGATAAGCCAATGGTGTGACCGCAGTGCTGTAAGGTGTCTGGGGCTGTCCGATCACAGGGACGGGGGTGGAATGGTGGGTGCCGGGGGTGGGGGGTGAGCGGGCCCTCGTGTTTAATGGGGACAGGGATAACTTGGGAAGACGACCTGTGGACGGACGGCGGTGATGGAGCCCTGGCCATCAACGGGCTGGATGCCACCGAGACTGCGCACTCCACGTGGTTGGGCCAGCACGGTTTTTGGCACATTGCATCCGTGTAAAAATCAGCAGCATACTCCTTGCACACGTGAGAAGCAGATGCCATAGCAGGAGCTACAGGTGGAGACGAGCAGGAAGGGCCGGGTCTGGCTCACGGGTTCCCCCGAATCTGCCAGGGCCCTGGCCCCACAGCACAGGGACTGTCGACCTCTCCTGGGCCTGGCGTCCCAAGCGGTGCAGTGCGGGCTGCTGGCTCGCCACCCATGGGAACAGTCACTGTGGCCCAGTACCTTACACGCCGCCCAGTGTTTAAAGACACAGGCATTGTTTGCACCCCAGTCCCCAGAGGGCCGCGGGGAAGCCGGCCTCCTGCTCCCCCAGAGGCGGTCGAGCTCGTCGCCCTGGCCTTTGGAGTCACGGGGAGGACTGTGATGTCAGAGGGCAGGAGGGGAGCCCGGCCTCGGCATCCTGCCTGCCCCCCCCCCCACCTGCATGGGAAAGTGCCAGACTCGGGGGTGGGGGGTGGCGTCTGCGCCCCAGGATCCCCCACGAGCAGTGAGTGAGCTTCCCGCCGCTGCTCTGTACCGCCGGCCTCCGAACCTCAGCCGCCTCGTGGGTGCTGAGTAGACCCTCCTCGGGGTTTGATTTGCACCGGCATAGCCAGATTTTCTGGTCCTTACTGGCCATTTGCGTCCTTGGTTTTATGAACCATCTGTCCAAATATTTTTGCCATCAAAAAAAAGTTGAATTGTCCTCTTACTGAATTATAAGCGTTGTTCATAAATTCTAGGTGCAAGCTCATCGTCAGGTAAACGGGTGAGGTACTTCCTCCCAGCCTGAGACTTGCTTTCTTTCTTCCTCACGGTGCGTTTTTAAAGTGGAGGAGTCCCCAATCCCCTCTCCCCACTTTTTGCCAGTTTTCTATAGATTTATCAAAAAGATTTTTAAGTAGGCTCTACACCCAACGTGGGGCTTACAATCACAACCCCAAGATCAGGAATCATGTTCCACCGACTGAGCCAGCCAGGCGCCAGAAGTTTTCATTTTAAGTCCACTTTGTCTTTTTTTTTTTTTTTAATTGTGCTTTCTGATCACTTTTCTTTAGTTACGTTTAAGAGTCTGTTTCTTATCTCTGGTTTTAAATGCCTCCATTATGATACGTCTTCTTGTGGTTTCGTGTTTGCACTTGTTGGGGTTTTGTTGACTTTCTGGGATACAGGCTTACACAGTTTACCAAATTTGGAAAATTGCATCATTAATAGTTTCTGCACCCCGTCCGCTCTCCATCTGCCAACCGCGTACGGTAGCCCACTGGGTCTTGCCCTCTGGCGCGCTAGGCTTCCACTCACTGTTTTTCCCTCTATGCTTTATTTTGGATACTACCTTTGGCTGCATCTCCAGCTCACTGAGCTTTCCTTCTTCGGGTCTCATCTGGTGTTAATACCGTTTAAAACCATGTTTATTTCAGCTCTCGTGTTTTTCTTCTCTAGAGTTTCCATTTTCCATTTTTCTTAAAGATTTTATTTATTCATGAGAGACAGAGAGAGAGACAGAGAGGCAGAGACACAGGCAGAGGGAGAAGCAGGCTCCACGCAGGGAGCCCGATGTGGGACTCGATCCAGGGTCTCCAGGATCACGCCCTGGGCTGCAGGCGCCACTGAACCGCTGAGCCACCGGGGCTGCCCCATTTGGTTCTTTTAAAAATATCTTTCACATTTTCCATTTCTCTCCTCATGAGGTTCATATGCCCCACTGTGTTCTTGAGCCCAGTGGACGTATTCATGGCTTTCCTGCTTGCGCGTGGTAATTCCTCCATCGCTGTCACTCCTGGGTCGGTTTCTATCCGCCGACTTCTCTTCTGATTGCGTCTCGCATCTTCGAGCGCCAGTGCTTACCGAGTGACGCTTCTCTCGGGTACCAGCCATTGGGACTTTAGATTCTCAATTATAGATTTTGGTGTTTCTTTAAAAAGCGTTGAGGCGGTTCCCCGTTCTGCTGGAGCTCTGAGGCTTGATCTGAAGGCAAGGCCCGGGTGAGTGCGTCTTTCCTACGGGGTCAGTTCAGCCTCAGGAGGGAGGCAATCTGCGGGTTGTGCACTGGGCGGGGGTACTGGTCCGCTCTGACCACGGGGAATGTGAACAGCTCCCGCCCTGTGTGAGCTCTCGAATCACTCGGCCGTGGCCCCGCCACGCTCCTTCTTTCGCTGGGAGTCCCTGTATGAGGAGCTTTGCTTGATCACGAGCAAGTGGTTTCCAACAGAAGGCCCCGGGAACTCCCTGCAGGCCCTAAGCTCCTGGCCGGGGGACTGCTCTTCATCCGCAGCACAGTGCCTCCCACCTCTCGGCGGGGGCTCGATGCTGCCTCCCCCCTCCCCGGCTCAGTGCAACCCCAGGCCTGTTCTCCCCACCTGCGCCCGGATGGTGCCTTGCTCTGGGGGAGAAACCTGGGCTGCCTGGAGAGCTCATCTCCCTTGCTTCCCCTCTCCCAGGGATGCAGTCCTACGTGGTCTGTTGTTCAACCTCCAAAACCAATTTTCTGTGCTGTGGCTTATTAGCAGAGGGTTTGCTTAACACGTTATGTCTGAATTTTTAGCTGCCACAGCGGAAAGACGAGTCTGGACGCTGTTCCTCCCTCCTAGCCAGAAGCGGAAAACTCCGTTTTATTTTAAAAAATGTTTTTAATGATTCCAAAAATAACACACGTTCACATTAGGAAATTTAGAAATTACAAGGAAATATATAAAAATAAAATAAAAATTACATACACCCCAAAAAATTAAGTGACAAGAATTAAGCACTAATATTCTGGTATTTTTCTGACCGAGTCCCTGTGAGTATTTGCATGCGTGTATGACTATATATAGATAGTATACACATATATAAATTTGCTTTTTACAAAAATAGGATGGCATCGCACATACTATTTTATAATCTTTTTTTTCACTTAACATTATATCATAAATAAGTTTCTACGTCATTAGTCCTAAGACCATCCGCCCCCATGTTACATACCTCCTCCACCCACCTTCCTTCCCGGCTTCTGCCCTCCGTCCTACTCTAATTCTTCCTCAAAACCTCTCTGCAGCATCCATCCACCCCTCATACCGCCTGGACGTCGCAGGGCACACAAAGGGAATGGAAGTCACGGTCGCTGCCAGCCTGCAGCGCACCAGCAGTGCGGCGCGTGGGCGAGCTTCACAGGGTGCAGTTGCATGTGTCAGTGTGGGGTGGACACAGATGCGGAGAAGATTGCTGAAAAAATAGAGTCCCAGACCAAAAAGAAACGAACTCTGAGACCTCACAGAATTTCCCTCCATAGAGGATTTACGGGACTAGAGCAATGGAGCTGGTCATCAGTGTGTGGGATTTTTAAAGCTTTAACTGATTTAAAGCTTTTGGCTTTGGAGAGTTTTTCTCTCCTCATAGGAAAGATGGTTTGCCTCACTGGGGCTCAAAATCTGCCACAATCCTGTTGCTAACGTAGTAAAAGAAAATTCATAATCCTACTAATTTGTTCACTTAAAACGCAAGGCAGGAGGAGACAGTGCATGATAGCATCTTGATAACACGGTTATGAGGACCCCTAAAAGTGTGAATGTGAGAATTTTATTCGTGGGGTGTTGATCACAAGGGTACATTAACGATAACAAAAAAATCAACTTCTCAATTATGTGGGAGGCAGAGTCAAGTGAAGGGCTAATATTTAGAAGACTTTTCTTTCCTTGTGGTAGATTGTTTGATGTAGTAATTAAATTCCTGTATTTTTAATAGCTTCGATAATTTCATATTTATATCACACTCATCAATAGGTATTTATATGTTCAAAATACAAAAATTCTTATTCACAAATATGTACAGGCCTTTCTCTTTTTTAAAAAAAAGACTTTATTTATTTATTCCTGAGAGACACGGAGAGAGAGAGGCAGAGAGAGAAGCAGGCTCCATGCAGGGAGCCCGAAGTGGGACTCGATCCCGGGACCCTGGGGTCACGCCCTGAGCCGCAGGCAGATGCTCAACCCCTGAGCCCCCAGGCGTCCCTACAGGTCTCTCTCTGAGCTCTCCTTCTTTTCCACTGGTCCATCCTCGAACCAATACCACCACACTGGGCTATGTCCTATAACAACGGGTCTTGATATTGGGCCCGTCTCTACTGGGCAGGTGTTCAGGAGTGTCCCACCTGTTCCTGGCTCTTTGCCCTTCCATAGACATTCTGGGATGAACCCCTCTAATTACACAAAAATCCCTCTTGAAATTTAGATTAAAGTCACATTGGATCTTTAGAACAATTTGGGGAAAAATAACATCTTTATGATCTTGATTATTCCTGGTCATAACTATATTTCTCTATCCTAAGGTGTTCTGTAATGGTTTTCAAATGAGTTCTCAAATTTTCTCCATAATGGTCTTGTAGATAATTTTTATAGCTGTATTCGGAGCAACTAGAAATGCATCAAACACATTTTTTTTGCCAAGTGACAAATAGCCAAGTGTCAGAGCAGATCCTTGATCAAAGCCATGGCCGAAGCTGAACATCAGAAGACTAAGTAAATACATGGATAAATATAACATTTTAAAGAAATCCTATTTTATGAAGAAATATTTCCATTTTTATTAAAATGTTAGTATCAGAATTTTAGCCTGATGTTTTGCTGCAGAGGGAGTCCATTCTCAGAATCGACCGCGGCTTGGTGGCTGCCCCAGGGGCCGAGCTGCTGGCTTGCTCTCGCTTTCAGTGAGGTGAAGAGTAAGGCAAGCCATGTCTGAGGTGTCTCACCTTCTCTAAAACTTTCATTTTTATATCTTTATGTATTTATTGAATAGGTCTCTTCTCGAGAAATTGTGAAGTGGCCAGCAACAGTATGCTTTTAATTTATCTTCAGCAAATGCGAAGGATTCGCAAACAATAATTTTTCTCGAAGAGCTCATGGTTTAAATAAAAGTAATTGAAAATTAAGTACGACTTTTAAAGATTATTATTTTAATGTGATGAGTGCTAGTACGCCAAGCAATTCTAGGACAGCTAGAATAATTGCATAATCTAATTCTTAGTACTGTGCTTGTATAATTACATAGAGTTTTGTGAATATATCTTGGTTAAAGATGACGACGTTCTTACTAGATTTACCTGCCGAGTGCCTTCCCTAAATACTCGTATTAACGTGTAGTGTTTCCCCCTATTTATTTAGCTATTTGGAAGCTCTTTATTGTTGTTTTTCCGCACAAAATTAATTGCTTTCACAACTATCATTAATTATTGCAGAACTTTATTTTACTCCAGCAATGACAAACACACAGTCATACTACAACCAACACCTCAGCGTGGAGAGAAACTGAGATTTTCCCCTTCAACAAACATGTAGGATGTTTACTCATACTGGTAAATATTTACATATTGGCAATAAAATCTAATACATGCTTTGTTTGCACTGCTAATGGCTCCTGCACAATGTTATGATCACACACGGGTTCGGGGAAACAAGAAATGACATTAAAGCCGGAACCAGACATGCCCACAGCCAAAGCCAAAAGCCAAATAGCAGATCTTGGCCAAAAGCAGAGGCTGAAGATGAACTTCAGTGACAGGTACCGGGTAACTTTTCCTTAGTTGCTATTACAAGTGGCATTTTTAGTAAATTACATTTTCTATATATTCCGAGTATACGGAAATGCAGTTGAGTTTTGCACAGATTTTATGTTTGTATCTAGCAACTTGGCCAAATTTTCTCTTTAGTCTTAATACTTTGTCCATGTCTCTTGGGGGTCATTTCGAAGACCACCGTGTAATAACGGTGAATAACGACAATTTGTCTTTCCTTTTACAACAGTCCTCTTCGGTTGCTTGTTCTCCAGTGCAAGGGCCTCACGGTGTTGAAGAGAAGCAGAGAGGGCCGCCCTCTGTCTCGCTTCTGGTTGTTAGAACGCCTTTCTGCGCTGCCCCACTCGTCACCAAGCTTGCTGAGTTGTGTCAGGGATACTGATACGAAGCTGCAAACCCCATGTTCTTTGAGTCAACAAATCACACATTCAGTGAGTCCCAGGTATTTAGATTAAGCATGGCTCAAAAAGTACAAGCCTATGCCAGAGATGGGGCGGTGGGGGGCTCTTACCATAAATGTTCATTAGCGAGAGGCTTGGGAAGGTGAGGGCTCTTGACCCAGGCCGAGGGGGAGTCAAGGACAAAGGCTGGAGACATTTGTAAGACATTTGAAGATGCCAAGAATGCAAATCTCTGTTTTCTTTCTTTCCTTTTCTTTCCTTTTCTTTTCTTTCCTTTCCTTTTCTTTTTTCTTTTCTTTTCTTTTCTTTTCTTTCTTTTCTTTTCTTTCCTTTCTTTCTTTCTTTCTTTCTTTCTTTCTTTCTTTCTTTCTTTCTTCTTTCTTTCTTTCTTTCTTTCTTTCTTTCTTTCTTTCTTTCCTTCTTTCTTTCAGATTTATCCATTTTAGACAGAGGGAGAGCACACGAGCAGGGGGAGGGGCAGCGGGAACCCCAAGCAGACTCTCCCTGAGCTGGGAGCCCCCTGCGGGGCTCAGTCCCACAACCCTAAGACCGTGACCTGAGCCAGGACCAAGAGTCAGATGCTCAACCGACTGGTGCATCCACCTGCCCTTCTTTCTTTTATTTTTAAAAAGTCATAGTGAAATACACATAATGTAAAAGTTTACTGTCTTAACTATTTTTAACTGTACGGCTTACTGACATTAAGTACATCCGCGTTGTTGTGCAGCCATCGCCACCGTCCACCTGCAGAGCTCGGGTCATTTTGCAAAACTGACCCCGTCCCTGTTCAACAATGACATTCGTGACTGACGTATTTCATTCCGAGCAATGTCCTCAAGGTGCATCCATGTGGCAGCACATGTCAGACTTAATTCCTTTTTCAAGCTGAAAGACACTGCATTTTATATAAAACACCACACTTTGTTTATCCATTCCTCCCCTGATGGACACCAGGGTTGCTCCAGCTTTGGGCTGCTGTAAACACGAGTGCGCGGGTGTCCGTTTGAGTCCCTGCTTTCGTTTCGTGTGGGTACGAACTGAGCAATGGACTTGCTGGGTCCTGTGCTAATTCTGAATTTTTTATTTTTTTGAGGAATCGCCATAGTGATTCAAAGCAGCTGCACCACTTCACATTCCCATCAACAACGCACAAAGATTTTTGCCAACACGTGCTAGTCCCCATTTTTACGACAGTCGCCATCCTAGTGGGCGTGAGGTGCTATCTCATCGTGGCTTTGATTCCCATTCACCTAATAATTAATAACATGGAATCTTTTCACAGGCATAGCAGTCCTTTGTATGTCTTCTTTGGAGAAATGTCTATTCGAGGCTTTGCCTGTCTTTAGTTGGGTTGTTTTTTGTTGTAGGAGCTCCTTATACATTCTGGATAGTCACTCCTTATCGGACATAGAATTTCCAAGTGTTTTCCTCCATTCCATAGGATGCTTTTCACTCTGCTGATTGTGTATTTCGATGCACGGAAGTCTCAAATTTTGACGCAGCCCTGTTCATCTACTTTTAATTCTGCTGCCTGTGCTTTCGGTGTCATATCCCAGAAATCTCTGCCAAATCCCAAACCATGAACATTTCTCCTGTATTTTCTTCTAAGAGTTTTACAGTTTTAACTCTTGCGTTTAGGTGTTTGGTCCATTTTGAGTTAATTTTTGTATATGGCGTACGTCAGGGTGCAGCTCCCTTCTCCTGTTGGTGGAAAGTCATTTTTCCCAACACCGTTTGTTGAGAAGACTGCTCTTGCCCTATCTAGTGGTCTTGGCACCCTCGGTGGCAATCGCTTGACAGTGAATGTGAGGATTTCTTTCTGGGCTCTCCACTCCACTGTTTTCATCTGTTTGTTGGTTTGTCAGCACTGCGCCGTTTGCAGAGCTGCCGCTTAGTTTTGAGATCCGCAAGCTTGAGGCCTCCAGCTTTGTTCTTCTTTTTCAAGATTGTTTTGGCTGCTTGGGGCCCCTGGACATTCCATATAGATTTTAGGATGGGTTTTTTCTATTTCTGCAAAGAATGTCATTGGGGTTCCGACAAAGATCTGTTGGCTCTGTGAGAGAATGTAAACCGTGACGCAGGTCGGGTCAAGGAGCCTTTGTGTCGACGTTCGTCGCTGTTCTAGACCTGACGCAGGGACTGGGGGAAGTTCTATCTCGGGAGCTCCCTGTGTCCCCTGGAACTCAGACACTCCCTTCCGAACAGTCTCCTGTGGAATTTGACGATCTTGAGGCTACGCACACCAACTGTTTGTCTTGGGAAACTGCACTTTCTGTCATCTCGCTTGTCTAGGAGGGGATTTCCAGACCTCCAGCCACGAGAGAACTGCGAGACCTTTGTGTGGATTTGTCAGCTCAGGCGTGACTGCAGCAAACTGGTAACTCTCTCAGATTCAGTTCTTAGCAGCACACGTGACAAATTTCTATTTATACTCCTTATCACAGAAGGGAAGCTCCCACCCACTGCAAGGTTGCCGAAAGACTTATAAATGGGTGTTGAGTTTTGTCAAATGCTTAATTTTTTTTTGGTACTTACTGAAAGGGTCTATGAGATTTCCCTCATTTAACGTATAAAGGTAGTAAATTGCATTAATTGATTTTCTAGGCTAAACCCCTTGCAACCTCAGGATAAGTCTAGGCTGTTGGTGACACAGCACCTTTCCTTTATAGTGCTCATTCAGTTTCCTAAGTTTTGTTTAGGATTTGGCCTCCTGTTCATGCGTGCTGAGGTAGTTGGCCTTCACGGATGACCCCATCCTCAAAGGCCAGCCGTGACGCCCAGGACTCCCGCACCACGAGGCAGGCCCCTTCCCCTCCGACTGGCCCCGCGCTGCAGCCCAGTCTAAACAGTCGAGGAGGCAGACTTGTCCTGACGCTGGGCTGCTTCCGGGCACGAGTCTTAGTAAGGCTTTGTAGGTTCGGGGACCGCTCTTCTGGGAACCATCAGGTGCCAGGTCGGAAACCTCCCGGCCGTGCTGCAGAAGCCACAGAGGCCATGAGATTGAGTCCAAGTTCTGAGACCCGGGGGGTGGGGGTGGGGGGCCTGGTGCCGCGTTCCCGGTGCGCCCGGCTTTCCAGGCGCCCCCACCCAGCCAGCTCGCGGGTGCCCGGCCGCCCCAGCCCTGGGGCCACTGCCATCCCGGGAGCCTCACTGGAGCACCAGAGCACTCCCGTGAGTCCTGCCAACGCAGGAGAGCGACAGACCGTCAGTGTCTGGTTTGTAGGCCACCAAGTGTGGAGTGGATTTTATACATTGATCCCCCACCCGCACGCTGCTTTGGTATTAAAATTAAATCAGCTTTATAAAATAAGTTGGGGAAAAAAAATAAAATAAGTTGGGAATATCCACCCCCCTTTTTTCCCCCGATTTCCTGGATGACTTTATGTGATGCTGGAATGACCGTTCCCTGTAGGTTTAGTGGAACTTGACTCTAAAACTTCCTGGTTCTGATATTTGCTTCATGGGAAGATTTTCTAAGCCGTTGGTCCTACCCGTTTATTGGTTAAGCCCGTGGTCCTCAAGCTGAGCATCTCCCCAGGGTGCTGCTGGACGTCAGAGGGTGACGATTTTTCAATGTTAGAGGGACCCACAGATTCCTCTGACACCTGTGGGGCTCCGCACACACTCCCGCCTCGGGGCGCTTGGTGCCCCCCGCATCCGACCTCAGGGGGTCTCCGCTGCTGACACATCTGCCCGGAGCTGGCCGGGCCGGGCCGTGGCTGTGCCAACCCACTCCCACGCTCCGGGAAGCCGTGGGCGGCCAGGGGGCCCCGCAGCCCAAGACTGAGCAGCTGCGGTCAAAAACTCACATCTGTCTTTCTCTGTATGTGTGTATGTGTATGTTTTTCCCAAAAGGCATATGAGTTGTTAGGACACAATATGAGCTGCTCTCTGCTATCCGTGCCTACCAGCTAGAGCTTTATGAATTTTATTGATCTTTTCAAAGAACCAGCTCTTGATTTTATTGACATTTTATGGCAACTTTCTATTTTCAATTTCTTTGATTTCTGCTCTTCTGTCTGTATTTTCTTCCTTCTACTTCCCTGGGGTTTATTTTGCTCCTCTTTTCTTCTCATTTCTTAAGGTGTAAACTTTGATTATTCAATTGAGAACTCTTTTCCCCCCTCTGATATAACCATTTAGTGCTTTCATTTTACCCCAAAAGCACTGCTTCCGCTGCATCCTACAAATTTCGATATGTTGTATTTTCATTTTCACTTAGCTCAAAATATTTTCTAGTTTCCTTTGAGACTTAATGCCATTATGATCAGAGAGCTCATTTTAAATGATTTCACTTCTCTAAGCTTATTTTTCACCGTGGCGGCGACATTTTGCATCGCCACCAACAGTTAGTGTATGAGGGTTCTGTTTCCCCACATCCTCACCAACACTTGTTTACTGCTTGTACTACGCTCATCCTATTGGTGTGAAGCTGTGTCTCGTGGTGCTTCTGACTCGCAGTCACCTGATGACTACGGAGGTTGAGCATCTTCTGGCGTGTGTATGGGCCATTTGTGCCTATTTTTCAGAGAAATGTGTATGCGAGTCCTTTGCCCATATTTCAATTGAGTTGTCTTTTTGGTGTTGTATTGTGGGAGTTATTTACATATTCTAGATGTTAAATATCTAGATATACGATTTGCAAACATATTCTCCTGTTCTATGGGTCCTCTGATACGTAAACAATTTTTTATTGTGATGAAGTACAATGTGTCTCTTTGTTCTTTTGCTGATCATCCTGTTGTTGCCATAAGTGAGAGTCCAGCATCAAATTCAAGGCCATGGTGATCCACCCCAGTGCGTCTATTAGTTTTAGCTCTTATATTCAGGATCCATTTGGGGTATTGTTATTTATTTATTTTTTTTTTTTTAGCAAAATTTCACGTTTTATTCACGTTGTTGCAAAAATAGAAGACCTGCAATTTAAAATCTTTTGGGGAACCCTGGGTGGCGGAGCGGTTTAGCACCTGCCTTTCGCCCAGGGCGCGATCCTGGAGACCTGGGATCGAATCCCACGTCGGGCTCCCAGTGCATGGAGCCTGCTTCTCCCTCTGCCTGTGTCTCTGCCTCTCTCTCTCTCTCCCTGTGTGACTATCATAAATAAATAAAAATTAAAAAAAAATAAAAAATAAAATCTTTCAGTGTTGTCTCTTGCCCTTAGAACCTTGTATAACTGGGCACCTGGGTGGCTCAGTGGTTGGGCACCTGCCTTCAGCTCAGGGTGAGGTATTATTTATATCTGGTGTCAAGTGGGTGCCAGATTCATTCTGTTCAGTGTGGAAACCCAGCTGTGCCGGCGCCACCTGTTGAAGAGACTACTGTCCTCGGTGAGCAGGCTCGGCTCCGGATAAGCAGCCGTGGAGGCAAGCGTAGGTTATACCTGGACCGGCTGCCGCTCCCTCCGTCCCCTGGACTCACTAGTCTTGTGCAAGGCTGCTCTGGTGTGCTCACGGGAGCTTTGGTATAGATTTTGGAATCAAGAGTCCTCTAACTTTGTTATTTTCCAAGGTCGTTTTGGCCTTTCAGGGTCTACTGCAATACCCCACGGGTGTGAGGCTCACCCTCTTCGTTGCCGCAAAGAAGACCGTTGGGATTTCGGGGTGGGTTGCGCGGACTCTGCAGGTCACGTCGAGTACTATTGACATAATAACAACATCACGCCTTCCTTCTTACAAACGGGATGCCTTTCTCCTTGTTTAGATTTACTTCATTTCAGCGGTGCTGGTGGTTTTCAGCCTACAGATGGTTTGCTGCCTTGGTTAGGCTTACTGCTAAGCATTTTATTCTTTTAGATGCTACTGCAAACGCAGGTACTTCCTTAATTTCATTTTCAGATTATTCATTGCACGTCTACAGAGATGCAGCTGATTTTTGTATGTTGGTCGTACACCTTGCAGCTGTGCTAAATTTCTTTATTAGCTTTAGTAGCTATTTTGTGGCTTCTTCGGGATTTTCTATGTACAGGATTATGCCGTCTGCAAATAGGGATGGTTTAACTTCTTCCTTTCGAGTTGGGATGTCTTTTATTTCCTCTTCTGTTCTAATTGCTTTTGTTAGAGCTTCCAGATAATGTTGAATTGCAGGATTGAAAGAGAGTGTCTGTCTTGTTCCTAGTCTCAGGGGTAAAATTTTTGACCTTTCACCACTGAGTATAATATTAGCACACGTTTCTCATGAATGATGTTTATCACGTTGAGCAACTTCCCTTCTGTCCCTAGTTTTCTGAATGTTTTTGTCCTAAAAGAGTGTTGGATTTTTTCAAATGCCTCTTTGCATTCATTTAAATGATCATATGGCTTATTCCCTACGTTCTAGTGATGTGGTGTATTATACTAACTGATTTTCTTATGATGAACCATACTTGCATTCCTGGAATAAATCCTACTTGGTGATGGTGTATAATCCTTTTATCTTGCCCTTGGATTTGGTTTGCTAGTATTTTATTGAGGATTTTTTAAATCAATATGCATTAGGTATATTGGCCTGCAGTTCTTTTCTTGTGATGTCTTCATCCTGCTTTGGTATCAAAGTAATGCCAGTTCATTGAATAAGTTAGCAAGTGTGCCCTCCTTTTTTATTTTCTGGGAGAGTCTGAGAAGAAATGGTGCCAATTTTTCTTTAAATGTTTGGTATAATTTTCCAGTGAAGCCATCTGGCCCTGGACTTTTCTTTGTTGGAAGATATCTAATTACTGATTCAATCTCTACTTGTTACAGGTCTGTTCAGATTTTCCACCTCACATTGAGTCTGTTTAGGTGATTTGTATGTCCCAGGAATTCACCCATCTCACTTAGCTAACTCACTTTGTTAGCAGAGGATCGTTTATGGTGTCTCTCTGTAATCCTTTGCATTTCTGTAAAGTCAACGGTGTCCCACTTTCCTTTCTGACTTTAGTTGTTTGCACCTTCTCTCTTTTGCCTTTTTCAGTCGAGGTTTGTCAATTTTGTTGATCTTTTCAAAAGAAGGTTTTAGTTTCGTTGATTTCATTGTTTTTCTAGTCTCCAGTTGACTTATCTCTTCTCTAACTTTTATTACTTCCTTTCTTCTGCTAGCATTGGACTTACTTTTCCTTTTCTGGTGCCTCACCGTGTAAAGTTGGGTTATTGACAGGAGATCATTCTTCTTTGTAATTTATTAATATGTTAATTTTTAACTTGAAGTATCATCGACATACAGTATTATAGTAGTTTCAGGGGTACACAGTGATCTCTGACATTTTATACGTTAGAAAATGCTCCGTACAATCAGTGGAGTTACCATCTGTGACCGTACAAAGTTATTACACTATTATTGACTATTATTTATGCCGTGCTGTTCATCCCTGTGACTTACTCATTTGGCAACTGGAAGATCGTACCTTTTAGTCCCTTTCACCGACTTCATCCCTCTCAACACCGCTCTCCCTTCTGACAACCACTAGTTTGTTCTCTATATTTATGAGTCTATTTTGTTTTGATTTTTAGATTCCACATGTAAGCGAAATATTTGTCTGACTTATTTCAATTACCATAATGCCCTTTAGGTCCATCCATGTTATCATAAATGGCAAGGTTTTATTCTTTTTTTTTTTTTTTTTACAGTTGAATAATCTTCCAGTGTGTGTGTGTACACATCTACGTCCATTCACTCACTGATGGACACTTCTGCGTCTTGGTTATTGCAAACATTACTGCAGTAAATCCAGGGATGAATATATATTTTCAAATTAATGTTTTCGTTTACTTCAGATAAACACTCAGAAGTATAATGACTGGATCATAGGGTATTTCTATTTTTAATTTTTTGAGGAACCACCATACTGTTTTCCAGAGTGGCTGCACTAATTTGCATTCCCAGCAACAGTGCATGAGAATTCCTTTTTTCCACATCATCACCAACACTTGCTATTTCTTGTCTTTTTGATATTAGCCTGGCAAGGTGATATCTCATTGCGGAGCTTTTAAATTTTTTATTCATATTCCAGTTGGCTAATACGCAGAGTGTAATATTAGTTTCAGGTGTACAATGTGGTGACTCAGCATCTCCGTGCAACACCCACTGGTCCTCCCGGCAACCGCACTCCTTAAGGCCCATCACCTGGTCCCCTTACGCCCCACCCACCTCCCTTCTGGTAACTGTGTTCTCTATAGTTAAGAGTCTGTTTCTTGGTTTGCCTCTCTTTCTTTCTTTTTCCCTTTTCTTGTTTGTTTTGTTTCTTATACTCTATATATGAGTGAAATCATATGGTGGATGCATTTCTCTGACTTATTTCTCTTGGCATGGTACTCTCTAGCTCCGTGCACATTGTCGCAAATGGCAAGGCTTCATTCCTTTTGTTGCCTGAGTAATATTCCATCGTAACCTGTTACCACATCTCCTTTATCTAGTCCTTGGCCGGTGGACACCTGGGCTGCTTCCGTATCTTGGTTATCGTTGATAATGCCGCTATGACCAGCAGGGCACGTGCATCCCTTTAAATTCGTACTTTTGGATTCTTTGGGCAAATCCCTAGCAGTGCAGTCACTGGGTCATAGGCAGCTCTATTTCTAACTTCCTGAGGCCCCTCCACACTGTTCCCCGCAGTTGCTGCACCGGCTTGCGTTCCCACCAGTGGCGCACGAGGGCTCCCCTTTCTCCACATCCTTCCCAGCACCTGTTGTTTCTTGTGTTGTTGATTTTAGCTGTTGTGACAGATGTGAGGTCGTATGTCACTGTGGTTTTGATTACTATTTCCCCGATGATGAGTGATGTGGAGCATCTTCTCACACGTCTGTTGGCTGTCTGGATGTCGTCTTTGGAGAAATGTCTATTCATGTCTCGGCCCATTTTTTAATTGGATTATTTGTTTTTTGGATGTTGAGTTCTATAAGTTCTTTGTATATTTTGGATACTAACCCTTTATCAATGGTTTTGATTTGTATTTCTCTGAGGTCTTCTTTTTAAAATATAGGCATTTACAATTATGAATTTCACTCTGGATGCTGCCTTTACTACATCCTGTGGGTTTTGGTGTGTTGTGTTGTTTTTTTGCTTTTTTTTTTTTCGTTCATCTCTTAAGTACTTCTTCATTTCATCTTTGATTTCTTCTTTGGCCCATTGGTTGTTAAAGACTGTGTTGTTTCCTGCATATTTGTGAATTTTCCAGTTTTCCTTTCATTATTGTTTCCAGCTTCATATCATAGTCATCAGAAAAAATACTTTGCATGATTTCAGTTGTTCTATTTATTGAGAATTGTTTTGTGATCTAATGTATGCTTTAGCCTGAAGCATGTTCTGCGTGCACTGGAGAAAGGTGTGTACTCTGCCATTGTTGGGCAGAGTGTTCTGCATGTGTCTGTTGCTACAGTTAAAATGTTGCTTGTGTCCTCCTCTCTTCTTTAGTGGCCTGTCTGCAATATCCATTATTTTTATCCATTATTTTTAAAAAAGATTTTATTTAATTATTTGAGAGAGCAAGAGAGAGTGAGAGAGATCACCAGTGGGGTAAGGGGCAGAGGGAGAAGCTGACTCCCTGCTGAGCAGAGAACCCCACACAGGGCTCCATCCCAGGACCCCGGGATCATGACCTGAGCTGAAGGCAGAGGTTTAACTGATTGAGCCCCCCAGGTGAACCTATCTATCCATTATTGCATTTTACTGTGTAACTACTTATCTCTCCGCCTTCTATCAGTGCTTGCTCTGTATCTTTTGGTTCTCTGTTATTTGGTGCGTATATTAACATATAACACCTTTCTTTCTCTCATTTAACAGTTTTAAATTTATTTAAAAAATTTTTAAACATGTAAACATTTTTATATTTTTTACTTTTATTTATTAAGTAATCTCTGTACCCAACATGGGGCTTGAACTCATGACCCCGAGATCAAGAGTCACATGCTGCACTAACTGAGCCAGCCAGGACCCGCAGTGGCCTTTTATTTTAAAGTCTATTTTGTCAGATATTAGTATACCCACCCAGGTCCCTTTGGGCTTCTATTTCGTGGAACATCTTTTCAGTTTTCTCACTTTCAATCTGTGTCTTTGGATCTCGAGTGAGTCTCTTGTAAACATCATATAGTTGGATCATGGTTGTTGTTTTTTTTCTTTCCTTAATTTTAATCCATTTTACTTGTGTATGCCTTTTGATTGGAAGTTTAGAGTGCTGATAAGAGAAAACTTCTGCCATTTTGCTCTTTTCATGTGTCTTACATCCTTTTGTGTCCCTTATTTCCTCCATTACTGCCTTCTTTCATGTTCAGTTGATTTTTTTTTAAATAATGAACCATTAGATTGTCTTTTCATTTCCTTTTGTGTATATATTTTTAAAGATATTTTCTTTTGGTTACCATAGAGACTATGTTTAACATCCTAAATTTAAAAACAATTTATGAGTCGTTACCAATTCATATTTTAAAGCACACAAAACTGCTCCTGGACAATTCCGCCCTCTCCTGTTTATATTCTTATCACGAGTTATATCTTTATACATAAGTGTCCAATAATATAGAATCAAATATTTTTAAAAAAATCCTATAGGAAG
The DNA here is from genome assembly GCF_053574225.1 of Canis aureus. Lineage (NCBI taxonomy): Eukaryota > Metazoa > Chordata > Mammalia > Carnivora > Canidae > Canis > Canis aureus. Next base: position 34,850,215 of record NC_135615.1, read on the forward strand.
TAAAAAGTAGAAATACAAACCAGAATACAATCTGCTCACTTTTACACGTGTATTTACCTTTACACGTGTATTTACACGTGAGTCTCACCCAGCTATGAGCTGCTGTCTTCTGTGCTTCCATTTCTAGGGCAAGTCTAGTGGTCGTAGACTTCCTCAGATTTCGTTTTTCTGGGACTGTCTTATTTCTCCTTCATTTTTAATAGACAGCTTTGCCAGATATAGGAGTCTCTTCTGACAGTTTCCTTTAGCTCTTTAAATATGTCAGCCCACTGTCGTTTGGCTGCCAAGGTTCTGGTGAGAAACGGGCCGTTGATCTCAGGAGGATTCCTTACACACGATGAGTCACTCCCCTCTGTTGACGTTCTCTCCTTGTCGTTGTCTTTCCACAGTTTAATTATAACGAATCTCATGTAGGTCTCTTTGAGTTTAACCTAATTGGAGCTTATTGAACATCCTGGATTTGGAGGTTTATGGGTTTTTAAAAAAGAAAATTTGGAACATTTTTTTTTTTTATCATTATGTCTTCAAATATTCCTCTTGCACCTCTCTGTATTTCTCTCCTTCTGGGACTTCTATGTGGATATACATATAGAATATACACAAATACATATGTTGGTTGTTTCACCAAGTCCCTTGGGCTCTGCTCTTTTTTTTTTTTCCCACTCTTTTTTCTTTCTGCTTCTTCAGACTCAATATTTTTTTATTGTCCTATTTTTGTTTGCTGATTCTTCTGCATGCCTAAACTACTGTTGAAACTCTCAAGTGGATTTTTAATTTTGTTTATTGTATTCTGCTCCAGAATTTCTTTCTGTTTTTTTTTCTTTTTTTTGTTTCTACCTCTTTATTGATATTCTTGTCTTGTTTGTACATGATTCTCCTTATTTTCTTTGGCTCTTTGTCTCTGTTTTCCTTTAGGTCACTGAGGATGTTTAAAACTGTTATTTTAAAGGTTTTTTTTTTTTCTAATAATTCTGAAGTCTGGACTTCCACAAGATGATTTACGTCCATTACTTTGTCCCTTTGAATGGGCTATGGTCTCCTATTTGTTTGTGTGCCTTTTGTTGCTGCTGAGGATGACATTTGAAGAGTATAAAGTGGTTACTCTGGAAATCACACCCTCGCTTGCTGTTGTTTTGGTTGTTGAAGATTATAGAAGTTGATTTGAGACTTTCCCAAACTGGCATTTAAAGACATTGTATTCCCCTTTGAAGTGCTCTCTGATCCTCAGCTTATGTCCAGCTAGCATCTTGATGAGATTTTCTAGAATGCTGGGAATTAAGACAAGAAGCAAACAAAAACAGAAAAGAAAAAAAAAAAGAGTTGGCAGAGACAAAGACAGAGGGAGAGACACAGATAGAAGAAACAGGGAGGGACACAGAGAGGTAGAAGGTCAGGGAGATACACAGGGAGACAGAAAGGCAGAGACAGAGATAGAGGAAGCAGTCACAGAGATACAGTGAGAGTGAGCATGGCCTCTCCCAATCTTTGCAAATTGTGCTGTGCTAGGCCCCTCCTTTAACTGTTAGCCAGGCTTGCACTGAATAAGCCCAAAGGGAAGCTTTAGGGGTTTCTTGGGTTTTTCTGAGCATGATTGTGCCTGGGCATGTGTTTTGCTTTCTAAATTTTCCAGTATACACAGGTGTTCCTGCGTGTCCTAGTTTCCCTAAGACACCCTCCCAACTTATGCCTTAAGCAGTTTGTTATATATCTTACTGCAAAGTTTTGCTTCGGGAGTCTGAGGGTTATTGGTTTGGATTGTTTTTGTTTTTAAAGATTTTATTTATTTATTAAGGAGAGACACACATAGAGAGAGAGGCAGAGACACAGGCAGAGGGAGAAGGAGGCCCCATGCAGGGACCCTGATCCAGACTTGGTTCCAGGACCCCGGGGTCATGCCCCGAGCTGAAGGCAGATGCTAACCACTGAGCCACCCAGGTGTCCCAAGGCTTGTGTTGTTTTCATGCAATTCTCGTCACTTTTCTAGCCTGTGTTCCAAGTTAGGTGAAACTGCCTTGTGTGCCTTGCGTTGGTCCTTCAGGTAGGCCCCAGATGGGTGACACAGACCTACACGATCATTTGCTAATAAGGTCTGTTCCGCTCCCTCCAGTACCAGGGAGATGATTCCACAATGGTAACACGGGCTGCTGCTTTAAAACTGCCACCGTGTTAAGGTACTTGCTGACTTAGGACAGCCGCTGTGCCAGGTGGGAGTGGGACCAGGACAAGGAAAATCACCACAAAGCTTTCTTGCCATTTGAAGTGCCTTTTTCTTGATACAGTTCTCACGTAGTTGCTATCAACCTTTACTGTTTTCCAGAGTTCTCAGGAAATTGATTCTTACAGTTTCTGCTGGTTTTTCAATATTTCACTAGGGGGATGAGAACTTGGAGCCACCAACTCCACCACTTTCTGATGTTACTTTCAAGCTTTATTTTGTTAGAATTCTCATAGCCTATTTTTTCTATCCATTTACCTTGAACTGTCTATGTCACTATATTTGAAATATTTCTTTGCAGCATATATTTAGGTCATTTTCCCATATATTCTGACAGTCTCTGTCTTTTAAGTGGTGTGTTTAGACAACTTATATTTAATGTAATTATTGATATGCTTAGATTGAGATCCATGATTTTATTAGTTGTTTTCTTATCCCCTCTGATTTTTATTCCTCTGTTTCCCCATGTCTGCTTTATTTTTTGTTATTTGAATAGTTTAAATACTTATTCTGATTTTTATTTTATTTCTCTGTATAGTCTTTTAAAGGAATGTTATAGGGACTAGAATATGCATAAATATTCACAGTCAAAAGTTTTACTGCTTCAAATGGGACACACATAGGGCCCCTCAGCATCCCCTCTTTAAGCTGCACTTGTCACCTATAGTATATCTACATACACTAGAAAACTAATCAATGTTGTAGTTTTTGCTTTCAACTGCCAAGCATATTTTCAAGAGCTGGAGAACAATGGTCTACTGTATTTACTCAGATGTTTTAAGGTTCTTTCTGGTATCATTACCTTCTGTCTGAAGAATACCCGTTAGCAGTTCTTTTGAACTGCTAACCCGTTAGCTTCTTTTGAAGCTGGCCTGTTGGCAGGGGATTCTCTTTGTTTTGCTTCATCGTCTTTATTTCATCTAAATTCTTGGAGGATATTTTTCACTGGAAATATGGTTCCAAGTTAACAGCCCTTTCTCTCCAGTGCTTAAAAAGTGTGTCACTTCCTTCTGGCCTCTGTGGTTTCTCATGTGAAATCTGCAGTCATCTGGGTCCTTGTTCCCCTATAAATACCCTGTCATTTTACTCTCATTGCTTTCAAAGTTTGTTCTTAGTCATTAGTTTTCATCTGTGTAATTATGATGTGTTTGATGTGCATTTCTTTAAGTTTATCACATTTGGGGTTTATAGAGTTTCTTAAAACTGAAAAGACACTGAGGTTTATGTCCTTTGTCAAATGTGGGAATTTTACAGTCATCATCCTTTGAGTGCTTTTTTCTGCACCTCGTTCTTTCTTCTGTCCTTCTGGGACTCTGGTGGCATGGATGTTAGACATTCTGATGTGATCCTACAGGTCCCTGAAACCATCTACTTCTTCTTTTTTTAATCTTTTCTCTCTATTGTGCAGGTTGGAGATTTTCTATTAATGTTTCTTCAAGCTGTCTCTTTCCTCTCTCATCTCTGTTCTGCTATTGAGAGTATCCACTGAGTTTTAAATTTTTCCATGATTGTATCTTTCATTTATGAATTTTCCATTTAGTTTTTACTTATATTTTCTTTTTCTTTGCTGTGACTTTCTATCTTTCCACTCATTTCAAGAGCTTTCGCCTTCATTTCTTGGAACATTTTTATAATGGCTGACTTAAAATCTCAGATAAGCCTAACATCTGTGTCATTTTGGCATTATTGTCTATGGATTGTCTTTTCCCATGCAATTTGAGATTTTACCATTTCTTCTTATGTCAAGCAATTCTGGATTGTATCCTGAACAATTTGAATATTCTATAATGGGACTCTAGGTTTTGTTTAATCCTATGGAAATTGTACATATGGAACTGTGAATATGTAATATATCTCATGGATATATTTAAGGTCATATGCATACATACTTCAGAGGTGAATCCAGATGTTCTTAAACAACTGCATGGATCCACTTTCCTGAGATTCTCCTTTTCCACAATTTCCCTGGCACTTTTCAAATTTCTCAGAACTCCCCATTTCAACCTTCCAACCAGAAGAGGCAAGTTTTAATTGTCTTCCTCTGCTGTATACTTCATGCAACTAATCATGTGTCCAGAGAAGAACGAGAAAAAGCAATAATGTTTTTTTTAATTTTTTAAAAAATTTATTCATGATAGACATAGAGAGAGAGGCAGAGACACAGGAGGAGGGAGAAGCAGGCTCCATGCAGGGAGCCCGACGTGGGACTCGATCCTGGGACTCCAGGATCGTGCTCTGGGCCAAAGGCAGGTGCTAAACTGCTGAGCCACCCAGGGATCCCAATAATGTTTCATTTTGTCTATCACACCATTTTCAAATGGAGAGGAAGTTTCTGCTTGCTGGGTTAAGCTCCTGTGGGTGGGCCCTGATTGTTCCACTGCTACCACCCCAGAATTGCTTCGAGATTGAGATGTGAGTAAATAGATTTAAAAAAATAGGAGATTTCTGAGCATTAGGACACCCTTTTTCATTACTCACATCAGAGTTAGGCAGCTTCATCTGGAGACTTCTCTATCTGCGCTCTCCCTTCTGGATTGTAGGCCACACAGAGTTCAGGCTGGGCAACACTGAAAGATAACAATGGTAAGGTCAGTTTGGGGATAATTCAAATTCTGCTCTTCTCAGTTTGCCTGCTACTGTTTGCAGGGACTTCATTTCACTGCTCCGCGCATTATACTGTTGTTTTTAAATAGCTGCATTTAGTGGGAGAGACAAGGTGGAGCATATTCCATTAGAACAATGTACACCATGCCCTTTACTTTTCAGATTCCAATTGCAGTCACTATTTTAATATGTCATGTAAAAATGCAGAAACCTTGCAATTAGTCTGTATTTCTTGCACCCCACATCCTTTATGTTACAGCTCTTAGATATATTTTGTCCGCATATATTATAAACTCCAAAGGTACTGTTACAGTATTTGCTTTAAATAGTCACTTGTAGTATATAGAAATTTGAGGCAAATAGAGCAAAAAAAGACTTGTATTTAGCCAGCTATTTGCCCTTTCTTATACTCTTTATTCATTTCTGACAATGCAAATCTGATACCAACTCCATTTGTCGTGGAGAATTGGCTTTCTCATTTCTTAGAGTGTTAGTTTTCTGGTGGCAAATTCATTTCTGTTATATGAGAAGGTATTTTGCTTTGATTCTTTTCTTAGGATTTATTTTTTTTTAGAGTAGTTTCAGGTTTACAATAAAATTGAGAGGAAGGTACAGAGATTTCCCATACACTCTGTGTCCCCACACATGCACAGACTCCAGCACTCCGCGTCACTGCCAGAATAGTACATTTTTTTACCAGGGATAAAGCCACATTGGCACATCATAACCATCCAGAGTCCATAGCGTACCTAAGGGCCCACTCGTGATGCTGTAAATCCAATGGGTTTGGACAAACGTATGACAAATCCATCACTATATCATACAGAGTAGTTTTATTGCTTTAAAAATCCTCTGTACTTTGCATAATTATCCCTCCCCACTTCCACCGCAGGCAACCAGTGATCTTTTCACTGTCCTCATAGTTTCACCTTTTCCAGAATGTCATGTAATTCAAATCATACAGTATATAACCTTCTCAGATACGCTTCTTTCACTTAGTAATATGCGTTTAAGGTTCCCCCGTGTCTTTCCATAGCTAAATAGCTCATTTTTTTGGTGCTGAAAAATATTTCAATGTCTAGATGCACCATAGTTTATTTATGCATTCACTTATTAAAGGGCATCTTGGTTGCTTCCAGGTGTTGGCAATTATAAATGAAGCTGCAATTAACATCTGGGTACAGGTTTCCATGTGGACATAAGTTTTTATGTCCTTTGAATAAGTACAAAGGAGCATGATTGCTGGCTTGTTTGGTGGGGATATATGTTTAGTTTTATAAGAAACTGCCAAAGGTCCCAAAGTGGCTGGGCCTTTCTGTATTACCATCACCAATGTATGAGAGTTTCTATTGTTCCACATCCTTGCTGGCATTTGGTGTTGTCATGTGCTCCAGATTTGGGTCATTCCAGTAGGTACCTAGTGGTATCTCATTGCTGTTTTAATTTTCATTGCCTTGACGACATAAGATGTGGAGCATATTTTCATACCCTTATTTGCCATCTGTACATATGCTTTGGTGAGGTTTCTGTTCAGGTCTTTGACTGATTTTTAATTGGATCACTTGTTTTCTTACTGTTAAGTTTTAAGAGTTCCTTTGGTATATTTTTTTGATGATAGTCCTTTATCAAATGTGTCTTTTGCAAATATTTTTTCCCAGTTATGGAATGTCTCCTAATTATTTTGATATTGTCCTTTGCAGAGCAGAAGTTTTAAATTTTAACAGTTTATCAACTATTTCTTTGGTGGATCATCTCTTTGGAGTTGTGTCTAAAAAGGCAAGACCATACCCAAGGTCATGTAGGTTTTCTTCTATGTTATCTCCTAGGAATTTTATGGTTTGTGCTTTACATTTAGATCTATGGTCCATGTCACTATTTGTAGTGAATAATGTAAGATCTGTATCTAGATTCATTTTTTAAGAATTATTGTGTAGATATTCACAGAATAACTTGCTGGTGTTTCCACTCGTACTGCATTGAATCTATAGGTCAAGTTGGGGAAAACTGACATCTTGGCAATATTGGGTTTTCTCACCCATAAACATGGAATATGTCTCCATTTAATTAGTTCTTCTTTAATTTCATTCATCAGAGTTTTTTTTGTTTTGTTTTGTTTTCCTCATATAGATCTTGTATGTATTTTGTTCAATGTATATCTAAGCATTTCATTTTGGGGAGTGCTAGTGTAAATGGTGTTGCATTTTTGTTTGTTTGTTTGTTTGTTTGTTTGTTTGTTTGTTTTTAAGGATTTTTATTTATTCATTCATGAGACACACACAGAGAGAGGCAGAGACACAGGCAGAGGGAGAAGCAGGCTCCATGCAAGGAGCCCGACATGGGATTCGATCTCGGGACTCCAGGATCATGCCCCGAGCCTAAGGCAGATGCTCAACCACTGAGCCACCCAGGCATCCCTAGTGTTGTGTTTTTAATTTCAGTTTCTACTTGTTCATACAGGAAGGCAATTGACTTTTGTATGTTAATCATGTATGCTGCAACCTTGCTAAAACCCTTTATTAGTTTCAGGTTTTTTATTGTTGATTCTTTCAGATTTTCTACATAGATGATCATGTCATCTGCAAACAAACATAATTTTATAACTTCCCTCCCAATCTGCATATGCTTTATTTCATTTTCTTGCCTTATTGCATTAGCTAGGACCTCCAGCATGATGTTGAAAAGGAATGGATCAAGTTGAGAAGGTTCCCCTTTGTTCTTAGTTTACTGAGAATTTTTTTTTTATCATGAATAGGTATTGGATTTTGCAAATTCTTTTCCTGCACCTAGTGATATGCTTATGTGAGTTTTCTTTTCTTTTTTTTTTTTTTTGCCTGTGTATTGATGGATTATATCATTGGATGTTTGGATGTTGAGCCAGGTTTGCATACCTGAGATAAATCCTACATGGTCATGATATATATTTCTTTTTGCATATTTTTGAAATTCAATTTTTTAACATTTTGTTGAGAATTTTTACATGATATATGTATCATAATATATATTGATAAGCCCATCAAATGTAGTCTTCATGTCTATTATGGTGTGTGTGTGTGAGTGTGTATGTGTGTGTGTGTGTGTGTTTTATTTTTTAATCTCTAGCACTTCTTTTTTGGTTCTTAGGATTTCCATCTCTCTATTTACATTGCCCATCTGTTCTTGCAGGCTGTCTACTTTATCCATTAGAATGCTTAGCACATTAATCATAGTTGTTTTAAATTCCCTTCCTGATAATTCTAATATCCCTGCCATGTCTGGTTCTGATGTTTGCTGTGCCTCTGTGTTTTTTTTTTTTGTTGTTGTTGTTTTTTTTGTATTTTGATATGCCTTGTAATTTTTTATTGAAAACTGGACATGATGTACTGGGTAAAAGGAACTGCTTTAAAGAAACCTGTAGTGATGTGGTGGTGAGGTGTATGGGAGGAGAAGGGTTTCACAGCCTTGTGATTAGAGCTCAGTCTTTTAGTGATCGTGTGCCCCTGGATGTGACCTACACAAGTGCTTCTCAGGATGGCTAGAGTGTCTGGACTTGGCTATTTCCCTTTCTTTGGTCACTTAGGCCCTGATAAAACCCTGGCAGGTTAGGCTCTGGTTAGCTAGTTTCGTGAGGAAAACCTTGTTCAGAGCAGGGTACTCAGGTTCCTTTATTCCCCCTCCTGCTGGAAGCATTTTTCTCTGATACTTACTGTGAGAACTTGGTTGAACTCCTGGAGGTAAACTCACAATATTGTTGTCTCCCTCCTCAGCCCTCCCCCACCTGTGACGGGGGTCCCTCCCTCTGGGGTACAGCTCTCAGAGTTGTCCACGCTGAGCTGTACACACTTCATCACGGTGCAGGTTTCCTGCCCTGGTTCGGGTTCCCGAGGTGGTTTCTGCTTGTGAGTCTCTGTTCTGGTAAGTTGTTATTCTCTGCATCCTGTGTCTGTCTCTCCAGTCTTGGGGGCAGTGGTTTGTCCCGCTCCCCCCACCCCCAGTGGATCCACGAAGAGCTGTTAATTTTTCAGTCTGCTCAGCTTTTTACTTGCTGTTAGGAGAGTGGTGAATTGGAAGTGGAACTAGAAGCTGGAATTTCCCAGCTGCCTTTTTGCAAAAATAGATCCAATTTTGCCTTGAAAGATATTTTCACTGGAGAGAACTCTGGGTTGACAGCTTTTTCCTTTCGGCACTCTTCCTGGCCCCATTCATATCCATGAAACATCAGCCACTAATTGAATTGTGATTCCCCATATTTAACATGTTGGATTTCTCTTGTCATTTGAAGATTTAGTCTTCGTGTTTGGCTTCAGCCATTTGACGATGCCTCAGCACAGCCTTGTTTGTGCCTTGGTACTTACCGAGCATCTTGAATCTGTAAACTTATGTTTTTTATAGATGGGAAAGTTCAGCCGTATCTCCTCAATACTTGTTCTGTCCCATTACTCAGTTATGCGCGTGTAAGACCGTTTGATGCCACCTACTAGAGCCTTTGGGCTTCAATCTTCTTATTTTTTTAAACCAACTTTCATGCTTTGTTTTCCCCACTATGCTTTTTTGTATTTACTGATCTTTAGGATCACTTATTCTTTCTTCTGTCATCTCCATTTGGCTATTAAGTGTGTCTAGAGAAGTCTTTATTCCAGACATTAGGTTTTTTCAGTTCTAGAAATTTTCTCTTTTTTTGTTATTTCTATTTTCCTGTGAACATATTCTACTTCACTGAGAGTAGTTATAAAAAGCCATTTTAAAATCTTGGTCTGTTAGTTCCAGCACCTGAATTATTTCAGGTTTCATATCAGTGACTTTTCTTTTCTCTGGAGGATGAATTTCATTCCCCTGGGTGTTTGTTTGTAAGGTAATTTTGGAAATTCTGGAAATTCAAAATATTAAGCCGTGCTGCCTTAGGATTCTGTGAATTTTCTCTGGGGAGTACTGTTTCTTGGTTTCAACAGGCAGTCATCCTGTTGGGCTGTTAACCAGTCTTTGTTCATATTTTCTCTCTTTAGCAAATATTCTTAGAGTCTGCCCCACACATGTGTAGTTCAGAGACAGACAGGGTGTGAGGATCCCCTCTCTGAATTCCCCTTCTGAGACTCTCTCTCTCTCATGGGTTCCCCTGGATCCTTGTCTGGCGCTCCGAGCCATAAGGAGTGGGGTTTCCCACCAGCACCTCGGGGGCTGTGCACCTGCTTATCGCACTGGTCTCTGAAAAGGCTGCAGAAACAGCACCGACTCGCACAATGTCCTCTGGTGTGGACGTCCCCACACTGCGTGCTTCTCAGCCCTGGCTCCCCACGCAGGCGCGTTTGCAGATCTCTGAAGGCTGCAGCTGTTCCTGTGAGCGTGTTGGATCTTATTGGTCATTCTCAGAAACAGGACCTCCTAATCTCATAAAGATGCTTTGCAATTTTTGTCACAGAAGCGATTCACCTTTATCTACAAAACTTCTAAAGATGTGCCATATTCTTAGATCCTGCAGGAAGGGGGGCAGCACACTCATGCATGCTTTCTCTCTTTCCTCTCTTTCCATGTTTTCTGCTTGGTCGCTGTTGCTAGTATACAGGCATGCTTTTGAATTTTAAAGGTTGATTTACATGCAGCTACTTTCCCTCCAAAATTTATTTTAATCATTTCAATTTGATTTTTTTTCATTTCTAGAGGGGAAATTGTAACCTCTGCAAATGATTGTATCTTTTATTATTTTTAGTTCCCCTCTTACTGGAATAACCTATCTTTTTGCTTTTTACCCTTCACTGGCATCTGGGCAATGCCTCTACTCCTGGTCACGTATTCTCTCTGAGGGTCACGTCTGACCTGCCAAAGGAAGGGCTGATAGTTTGAAGGACGCCATCCAGGACAGATGAATTGAGACCCATTTTTTCTTTGCGATTTGACTCATTAGTTCAGCCAAAATGGCCAAAAAGAACATGCCCAAATACAAAGCCTTGGAAGATTTTAGGTAAAATTAGTAAAGGCTTTGTTAGACACACCTACTGAAAATAGAAGAGGTGGAATTCATTTCTAGTGTTAGATTTTGGTTTCGTTAAGGACAAAGTGGAGCAATGTCTTATTTTTACATTCTTTAGTCTAAGTACAATGGAAATAATCTATCTTTCTTGGATGAAGCTGCAAAGTAAAGCAGAGAACTAAAGAAATCACAGAGACAATTCATATCAAAATTTGCCCTTGGAATATCCAGATAATTGAGTGCATTGTGCAGGTTTCATTTGGTTGAATTACCTGAAAAGTTGTTTGATCCTCCATTTCACCTTTATAAATAAAACCATGGTCTAGGGAAGGAAAATTGGGTCCTTGCATTTCTGGAAAAAAAAAATTAAGCATCATTAAAAAACAATAAAATAAATAAATAAATAAATTTAAAGAAACAATAAATACTAAAAATATATGAAGAGGTAATTCACAGAAGAAATATAGATAACCAGTATGCTTATAGAAATAAAAATATACCTTACTAGTAATGTGGGAAATAAAAATTAAAGGAAGGGTTAGCATGAATTTCTTTAAGCTACTAGATTAGCAAGAATTTCTAATAAATTCTGATAAATTCCAATGTCAGTAAGCCTGGGGTAGGATACATGTTCATTATTGTTCCATATTGGAGGGCAGTAAGTCTGCTCCCCCCGTGTGGGGGGTATGGCTCCTAGCAAACGTCCTCAACTCCACATCCCTCCCGAGTCCATGCCCCCCGTGCATGACTTGGTGGCACGTCTGAGTGTAGGCCTCTCGTGGGATGTTGAGAAGCGCAAGCAGGACCTTGAGAGGTGTGTGATTGGAGATGTTCTCTCTCTGTCTCCTTCCCTGTACGTGGGGAGCCGGGGCCACCCCGCTGGACGGCATCACACACGTGAGCAGAGCAGAGTGGCCCTGACCCCCAGCCACGGCCGCCCACGGGCAGGTGACTCACGGGTGAGCCAGCCGCCCAGATCCGTGAGCAGGAGAAGCAGGGTCTGTGGTCATTTGTTGCCTGGCACTACTTGGGAAGAAGGCAACTGAACCAAAAAGCAGTACGCTACTCCAGCAAGACTTTTTATTTTTATTTTTTTTTAAGATTTTACATATTTTTACATGAGACACACACACACACACACACACACACACACAGAGAGAAAGAGGCAGAGACACAGGCAGAGGGAGAAGCAGGCTCCATGCAGGGAGCCCGACGTGGGACTCGATCCCAGGTCTCCAGAATCAGGCCCTGGGCCAAAGGTGGCACTAAACTGCTGAGCCACCCGGGCTGCCCCTCCAGCAAGACTTTTTAAATGACAACCTTGGCAGTCATATTTGAAGGAAAAGGCAGAAATGCAGATGAACTGACAGGCTTGCCAGATGCCCGCGGAAGCATTTCTTATTATGGAAAAATAGTTAAAATATTCTAAATTTCTATCACTAGAGAAGGGTCAGATAAAGTAGGATATATCTGACTAAGAGAATATTGTGTAGTTGTTTCAAAAGAATAAAGTATACTTATAGAAACCGATATGGAAAAACATTTATAATATCTTAAATTTAAAATGTCATCAATCAGTAAGCATAATATAATAGCATTTTGTTTTAAAAAATTACTTATGTAGAAGCATAGAAAAAGATCCAGAGGGAAAAAAACCACCATTTGTAACTTCTGAGAAATTGCATTTAGGGGAGTGACTTTACCTGTGTACATGATTAGTTCTTTATAATGAGTGTGAATTACTATTGTGATTCAAGACACATGAGAGAAATAACTGTTAGATTTTTCTCGTAGTTTTTTCTTTTTTCTTCTTTTTTTTTCCCCCAGTCTTGTTGGGATGCAGTCGACATACAGCACTGTGTAAGTCAAGCTGTTCAGCATGAAAACCTGACCAACATGTGTCATGAAATGATCCTCACAATAAATTAGTTAACATCCATCTTATTAGTTACAAAAGAGTGTTTCTTCCCTTGGGTTGGGAACTTTTAGAATCTTCTAAGTGTTGACCGTACTCGTCACGTTGTACATCAGCCCCCCAGTGCTCACTTGCCTGTAACTGGCTTTTCAGGTTGTTTACCCATTTTTAGTTGGATTATTGGCTTTTGTTTATTCTAATTAGTTAATTAATTATTATTTTTTGCTATTGAGTTGTATGAGTTCTTTACACATTTTGGATATTAACTCCTTATCAGGTATGATCTGCAAATATCTTCTCCCATTCTGTAACTACCTCTTCACCTTGCTGATAGTTGCTTTTTTCTGTGCAGAAGATTTTAGTTTGATGTTGTCCCACTTGTTTATTATTTTATTTTATTTCTTGTTTTTTAGGTGTCATTTCTAAAAAATCATAATTAATATCCATGTCAAGGAATTTTTCTTTTTTTGAAATATTTTGTTAATTAATTAATTAATTAATTAATGAGAGATACACAGAGAGAGGCAGAGACACAGGCAGAGGGGGAAGCAGGCTCCATGCAGGGAGTCCAATGCGGAACTCGATCCCAGGACCCCGGGATCACAATCTGAGCCAAAGGCAGACGCTCAACCAGTGAGCCACTCAGGCGTCCCAAGGAGGTTTTCTTCCAGTGATTTTTTTTTTTCTAGGACTTTTATGGTTTCAGGCCTCACATTGAGGTCTTTCATCCATTTCAGGTTACGTTTTGTGAGTGTTGTGAGATAGTCCAGTTTCATCCCTTCACCTGTGAATATCCAATTTTCTCAGCATCATTTATTGAAGAGACTGTGTTTTCCTCATTGAGTTTTCTTAACTTTCTTGTCCAATAGTAGTTGACCAAATGTGCTTGGGTTTATTTCTGGGCTCTTCAGTCTGTTCCATTGACCTGTCTGTTGTTGAGTCAATATCCTACTGTTTGAGTACTTAGCTTTGTAACATGGTTTGTAATCTAAATCAGGAAATGTGATGCCTCCTGCTTTGTTCGTCTTTCCCAAGATTACTTTGACTGTTCGAGGTCTTTTGTGGTTCCATATGAATTATAGGAATTATTTTCTTCTTTAAAAAATCCCATTGGAATCTTTATAGGGATTGCATTGAATCTATAGATGGTTTTGGGTAGCATGAACATTTTAGCCACATTCATTCTTTAAATTCACGATCATGGTATGTCTTTCCATTTATTTGTGCAATCTTCAGTTTTCTTCATCAATGTCTTACAGTTTTCAGGGTACAGATCTTTCACCTCCTTGGTTAAACTTATTCCTAAATATTTTACTGTTTTTGATGCTATTGCAAATGGGATCGTTTCATTTATTTATTTTTCAGATATTTCAAAGTATAAAGATGCAACTAGGGTAGCCCGGGTGGCCAGTGGTTTGGCGCCGCCTTCGGCCCAGGGCATGATCCTGGAGACCCAGGATCAAGTCACACGTCAAGCTCCCTGCATGGAGCCTGCTTCTCCCTTTGCTTGTGTCTCTGCCTCTCTCTCTCTGTGTCTTTCATGAATAAATAAATAAAATCTTTTAAAAAAATAGATGCAACTGATTTTTGTATGCTGATTTTATATCCTGTAACTTTACTGAGTTTCTTGATTGGATTTAACTTCTCTCTTTTTTTTTTTTTTTTTGGTGAAGACTTTAAGGTTTTCTATACATAACATTACATCATCTTCCAATTGAGTCAGTTTTACTTCTTCCTTTATAATTTGGATGCCTTTTATTTCTTTTCCTTGTCTGATTGCTGAGTCTAGGACTGCCAGTACCTTGTTGAATAGGAGTGGTGATTGTGGGAGCCCTTGTCTTCTTTCTGGTCTCAGAGGAAGATCTTTCAAGCTTTCCCCACTGAGGATGATGTTGGTAGTGGGCTTGTCACGTCACCTTTCTTATGTTGCGGTACATTCCTTCTATAGCTAATTTGTGAACAGTTTTTATAATGAACAGACGTTAAATTTTGTCAAATGCTTGTTTTGAATCTACTGAGATGTTCATATGACTTTTATCCTTTGCTGAGCTAACGTGGTATATTGTTATTGATTTGCATATATTGAACCATCCTTGCATTGGAGGCATAAATACCACTTGATCATGGTGTATGATTCTTTTTAAAAAAATAATGCTGAACTATTTAAAAGTATTTTTAAAAAGTAATTTCTACACCTAACATGGGGCTCAACCTTACAATCCCAAGGTCAAGAATTGCATGCTCTACTGACTGAGCCAGCCAGGTACCCCTTGGTATATGATTTTTATCATGCACTGTTGAATTCAGTTTACTACTATTTTATTGAGAATTTTTTGCATCTATAGTCAGGGATATTGGCTGTTGTTTTTTTTTTTCTTAAAGTATCTTTTTAAAAAAGATCTATTTATTTATTTATTTATTTTATTTTATTTTATTTATGATAGTCACAGAGAGAGAGAGAGAGAGAGGCAGAGACACAGGCAGAGGGAGAAGCAGGCTCCATGCACTGGGAGCCTGACGTGGGATTCGATCCCGGGTCTCCAGGATCGTGCCCTGGGCCAAAGGCAGGCGCTATACCGCTGCGCCACCCAGGGATCCCAAGATTTTATTTATTTATTCATGAGAGGCACAGACAGAAAGAGAGAGAGAGAGAGAGAGAGGCAGAGACACAGCAGAGGGAGAAGCAGGCCCCATGCAGGGAGCCCGATGTGGGACTTGACCCTGCGTCTCCAGGATCACGCCTTGGGCTGAAGGTGGCACCAAACTGCCGAGCCACGGGGGCTGCCCCTCTTTAAGTGTCTTTATCTGACTTTGGTATCAAGGTAATGCTGGCTTTGTAAAGTGAGTTTGGAAGTGTTTCCTTCCATTCTAATTTTTGGAAAAGGGTGAGAGGGATTGGTATTAATTATTCTTTAAACATGTAATAGAATTTACCAGTGAAGCCATTTGGTCCTGGACTTTTGTTTCTTGGGATTTTTTTTTAAGAGTTTTTTTTTTCTTTTTTTTATTTATGATAGGCACACAGTGAAAGAGAGAGGCAGAGACATAGGCAGAGGGAGAAGCAGGCTCCATGCACCGGGAGCCCGACGTGGGACTCAATCCCGGGTCTCCAGGATCGCACCCTGGGCCAAAGGCAGGCGCCAAACCGCTGCGCCACCCAGGGATCTCTTGGGATGTTTTTGAATAAACATTCAGTGTTCTTACTAGTAATTTGTTCAGACTCTACTTTTCTTGATTCAGTTTTAGTAGGTTGTATGTTTCTAGAATTCCAGTTACTTGACATATAACTGTTCTTGACAGTTACATGATTTCCAATTACTTGACATATAACTGTTCTTGGTAGTCTCTTTTCATCCTTCGTATTTCTGTAGTGTCAGTTGTTATGTCTCCTCTTTCATTTGTAATTTTGTTGATTTGGTTCTTTTTTAATGATTAGTCCAGCTAAATGTTTGCCAATTTTGTTTATCTTTTCAAAGAACCAACTCATAGTTTTGTTCATCTTTCCTATTGTTTCCTGTTCTCTACTTTATTTATTTCTTCTGTAATCTTCATTAATTCCTTCTTTCTGCTAACTTTGGGCTTAATTTGTTCCTCCTTTTCTAGTTACTTGATGTATAGACTTTCAAAATTATAATAAATTTAATAATTTAAAAGTAATAGATATCATACACCCAAGTAGATGGCTATTATTTTAAAAGCCACAGTATACCTTCCTGTTTCACAAAAATGAAGTTTCATTATCTATTATTCTGCCAATTTTTTTTTTACATAATATATGATAGATATTCCTGCCTCAGCCTAGCTGTCATTTAAAAGTATTTCTTCAACAAGTCTTTTACAGGGTTTCCATCACAAAATGCCACCGACTCGTAAACACCTTCTAAGAACCCAGAATGGTGCCTGGCATACAAGAGACAGCATGGGAAGCTGAATGAATAAAGAAAATGTTGATGATCATAAGTGCCTCAAAATGCCTCTGCGTTAATTATTATTTACAAATCACATAATCCAAACTGTAAGCCCAATGTATTCTTAGTGACAAACTTAAAACCCTGACGTATTTCAGGAACTTTTCAAAAAGCTTTTCTAAGGAGCTTAATGTAAAAGTATTCCCTTAAAATGCGTGGCTCACCTCCACCACATTTAGATTCTGGAGGTAAAATTCAAATCTGATTTGGAAGGACACATTGAGTTCTTTCCCGTAAGTACCCCCCGAAGGCGTCCTTTTGTTGATCTGTGGATATTAAGAGAAAAGAGACACTTGTGATCTAAAATCTGGGTCCTCATCCTGTCTCAGGTCTGGGCACTAATAACACTTTCACCTTTGGGGAAATGGCTATGTTTCCATTTTTCTTCTCTTTCTCTATTTAATGGTGGATGATATGGGTTCCTTCTGAAGGGCTCAAGATCCTGGGATGGATGCTGGAGCTCCTGCGGCGGGGAGCATCCCGGCACACCTCTGGACACCGGGAAGCCCTGGTCCGGGCATGCCTGGGGTGCTGCCTTTTGTCGCCCCCTCCCCGCACTGGTGTCCTCCTCCGACCCTCTGCCTCCTCCCTCCATCTCTGTCACGTTCTTTCTCCTTCTCTGCCTCCCTTTCCAGGAGGGTTCCCGGGAGCCTCCTTCAGGTATTCTCAGGTGTTGAGGCTTGTCGCAGGTAACGTGCTGCCCAACATTATCCTTCACCCTTCCCACTACCCATGCACACCTCCCTGGCTGCCCACTCCCCACCCACACCACGCAGAAGTCGCCGCTCTGGGCAGTGCGCAGGGCTGAGCAGCCCTCACTCCCCGGCTTCTGGCTGGGGCTCAGCCTGTGGAGAGACGGAAGGAGATCAGAGGGGCCAGGAACATGCAGGAAGCCTCCTCTCCCTCTTTGTCTCTCCCTTCTTCCTCTTGCCTCTACAGGACCATGATGGCCCAGGCTCCCTGAAACCGCTGCCCTGGGTTTTCCTCTTCCTTGGTGTTGTTCCTACGGCCACTCACACCTTCCTGATGGCCCCATCTGCTCACCTGACACCCTGGCAGCCCCCACCTGTGGAGGGTCTTGCAGACTCGGACGTTTGCTTGGGAGGGATGTTTGCTGGAGCGCGTTCTCAGGTCTGGCTCCTCTTGGCCGAGGGAAGCAGGGCTGGGGAGGAGGAGCTGAAGCGGCCTCCGTGGACCCAGGCTGTGGCTGGGGGGGCCTCCCGGGTGGGCTGCTGCAGGCTCGCTGGGCACCGAGCAGGCTACCCCTGCTCACGTGGCAGCGCGGGTGGGAGGTGCATCTCTGCGGTGGGCTCCTAGCCTGTGTCCCGTTTATGACCCGGTTTCAGTGAGCAAATGTGCGCTCCAGCCGACTTCTTAGCGGCCTTTGGGGCACACCCGCTTGCAAGTTGGTGGCAGATTCAAAAGATGGTTTTGTCCGTCAGTACCTGCCCGCAGCGCGCCTGCCTGAGGCGGTGCGCCCACCACCGGGGTGTCCTCTCGGCTCTGACAGCTCAGCCTCAGAGGCAGGTCCCCAAGTGGATCAGATGGAAGCCTCAGAACTGTTTCCATGCTCCTCCTGAGAAGCAGCGTGTTGGCTGGGGTTACATCTACGAGCCCAGTGTCCGGCCCTCGGCGCTCGGTGCTTTGTTGTGCTCCGATCCCAGTTATTAAACGCCAACAGCTCTGAGCTCCGCACGGCCTTGCACTGGAGGCTGCCCCCGCAAACCTAGACTCCAGTATCAATTATTTACTTATTACTCATTCTCTCTGCCCCAGGACAAATGTCTGCTCTTTTTTAAAAAAGTGATTAAGTTTCTCCCGTATGGGTTTAAAGTCTGGTATTTCATAATTGACTTGATACATCAGATTCTTGGAAGCTTTGCCAGATAGGTGGCGGCGGCCCGCCGAGGAGCTGAGACATCCATCCTCACTCGGTGGCTGTCGCCTGAGGCTCAGGAGCAGTGTGGACAGAAGGCCAGCGATTCAGAGGGGCTGTGCACCCTGACCCCCGGACGTGTGGCCAGTCAGGGGCAACCCGGCAGGGTGTACACGGGAGTGACACCTGCACCCAGAGGAGAGACTCCCATGCACTTCCCGTTCTTCCGACGCTCCCCTAACATGTGGAGCAGGAAAGCAGTGTCACAGGAATCTCCAGGCCAGCTTGGTCCCTGGGCTGCAGCAGCCACTCTGTTGGTCCCCTGGGCGCACCTGCTCTTGGCTCCTGCCTCCGGGCGCTGGGCCTGCCCAGCATGACCTCCCTGATGGTCTCACCGCCTCCGCGTTGGGCCCCTTGCCTTTGCACCTGGCCGCACCCGGGGGCCAGAGCTGTCCCTCCCCTTGGCATCTCGGTGGGACCTTGCCACGGCCTCCCTGTCTCCCTTCCCTCCCATCTCCGCGTGTGCCCCGCCCCTGCCCCCACCACACCCCCCAGGACAGTGGCTTTCCCCGTCCCAGAACAGAGGGAGCAGGACACTGCTGTCCGGGGGGGGGTCACGTCACGACCCCGGCCCTCCCGAGCGTGTGCTCCGCCAGCAGCCAGGGCATGAGTGGAGCCCGGGAGCCGTGCACTCCACGAGTGTGCCTGCCCTGGGTTATGGCGGGTCGCCCACGGCAGCGTGCTAGAGCCGGAGGGCGCGGGGCAGTGGGCAGCTGGCACCCGGGTGGGTGGACGGCACCGGGAAGGCTCCTCGGTAATGGGGGGGGGCTTCTGGGAGAGACTTGTCCTTGTCAGGCGTGAAGGTTGAGGTGATGTGTCCCCTCGCGGGCCGGGGGCTCCCACGCGGGCGGTGGAGCAGTACTTCGGGGGCGGCTGTGACCGTTTCTGCCCTTTGAATTGGTGGGGGGATAAAGACCCCCGGGGAGGCATCGCCCAGGGCTCAGGGCTCAAGTAGGACTGGAAGGCAGGGGGAGGGAGAGTCGCTCTCTCTGTCAAGCTGGACGGCACCTTCCGCCCCAGGCATGTGCCCCGTCCCCCGCCCCGCTCCTGGGCCCCCTGTGTCTCCACCTGCAGAGCTCAGTTCACGGGACTTCTCAGTCCCCAGGGCCATGTGGGCCACTTCCCGTAATAATCTCTTGTCTGTACCCACCCAGACCCCGAGCCCTGGGGGGACAACCAGAGTCTTCACACCCTGCTGACCGTGCCGTGGCGAGGATGCATCCTGGCCGTCGGGGAAGGGGACTCCACTTCGTGAGGAGCGCTGTGCTCGAGGTGGGGGCAGGAATTTGCCTGCGACCTTAAGCTAACGGACAGGGAGCCCACGAAAGAGCACGTGGGGGCCGGGCCCCGGCAGCACCGGGAGGGGAGAAGGTGGGCTGGGGGCCCCCGCAGTCAACTGCCCATGGCCGCCTTCCAGTCGCGCTTGGCCACACAGGGCGGTGGTTCGCCCAGAGGGAGGCACGCGAGTGGGTGAGGCCCCAGTCACTCCAGGGCCGCACCCACCCCCGGGCGGGCACCCAGCAGCAGGAGGCCGGCTGTGGCCCAGGCGAGGATAGTGCCCATTGCATGAAGCCTGTGATGCCGTTTGTGCGGGAGGACTCGGGACTTGGAGCAGCGGAGGCACAGCGCCCCGACCCCGTGCTGCCCGTCGGGCGGTGCCGGGTGTTCCCGCGGGTCCCGGGGGGCAAGTACTCCTGGTCCAGGCCGCCCGGCCCTGTCACCGCCCTGCTGTCCCTACGGAGGTGGCGTGGACGGCGCCGGGACCGTTGAGGTGGCCCTGGGCCAAGCCGCCCACACCCTGGGAGCTGCTCCTGCTGTCGGCCCTGCCGTCGGATTCATGTCGGAGACAACCATCCGCCTCCGTGACCTTGTGTGTTTTAGCTGCTTAGGTCAAGGAGGCTCGATTCCTTCCCGTCACAGCTGTGGCCATCAGCAGCCGTGGCCTCCTCGCGTGCCCCGGTCCCCAGAGGGCCCACCAGGCAGGCGGGGCTGCAACCCCCGACCCCGCGGCCCTCCCGCCCCCACTGCTAGCTGCCCTCCCGGCCAGAGGCCCACCTGTGAGGCCCCAGCGCCTTCCCTCTGCACCCCTCGCCCCCAGCTTGTCTGTCGCTGGGCTGCGTGAGCAGCAGCCTGGCCCTCGGGCTCGTCAGAAGCTGAAGTCGGGTACCCCGGCGCCGGGCAGGTTGGTCCTGGGACGGAGGGAGAGCGTGTCGCCGGCCTCCGGGAGCCCTCCATGTCGCCGCGCCGTGTCCTCGGCCCCGCTGGGAGCAGCATCAGGGCGCAGAACAGCCGGGTGGGGCGCGGGGCTGGAGGCCAAGCCCACGCAGGCTGGGTGTGCCCCGAGCGGGGCTGCCGCGGGGGTGCAGGCCGAGGGTGGCCGGGAGACGGGGGCACGGGTCTGGATGCACGGTGCTCACCGGGCAAGGCGGCGGAGAGAGAGCACTGACGGGCCGCCCAGGGTGCCCGTGCGCGGGGGCGGGGGGCCCTGAGGGGCCTCCACGAGGCGGGGGCCGAGCCCCAGGGGCTCAGGAGGCCGCAGCCCTGCCTGCCCATCTGCTGCCCAGGGGCCACTGTGTGAGCCAGGGTGGCGGTGCTGGCCGAGGCCATGGGCACGAGTGCTCAGGGTGGGGATGGGAATACCTGGAGGAGGTGCTTGGGGAGCCCCAGACACGGCAGGTGGAGCCCGGGGGCAGCCCTTGGTGGCCACGCACCGTCTGTCAGCTCCAAGCGGGAGGTGTGGATGCGAATCCACGAGGCCGTGGATGTCAGAGTAGAGGGTGAGAGGTCAGTGCCTGGGGACCCCAGGCCCTTAGGGGTCAGGCCAGGAGGGCTCCCAGGGACAGTGTGGGGGGGTGCCCAGCCCGTGACCCCGGACCTGCCATCTCTGTGGCCTCCAGGTCTGCAGCAGCGCATGCCAGGGGGCCTGCCGTGTTCGTCCCGTTGCTCCGCCACATGTCCCACGGCCGGGCCCCGCAGTGCCAGGAGCCACAACCCCCTTCCTCCTCAGAACTGAGCAGGTGCCACGGGACATATGAGCCCCATGGTTTTCATCTGTTCGTCGGGGACTTTGGGGCTTCGTTCACTGTGAGGACCTCGAAGGGGCTTCCCTCCACGGCCACGAATATCACCTGAGCTCACCTGCAAGCCGCAGGTGTCCTTCAGAACTGCGGGCCAGCCGGGCCTGCAAGCCCAAGGGACCTTGGTCTCCTCCTAGGGCTTCGGTGGGAACAGATCACAAGTCAATGGAAGCGCTGGTCCAAACCATCTTCTGGACAAAATTGAGGTCTGTTTCTGTCTTTAGGGTTTTGGTTTCTTTTAATAAAGACTTTGTTTTTAGAGCAGTTTTAGGTTCACAGCAAAATTGAGAGGAAGACGCAGAGATTCCCATATACCCGCCCCCCACGCACAGCCTCCCACATCGTCACTGTCCCCCCCAGATGGCACATTCGTCACGAATGACATGTTGTCAACATTCGAAACTAATCACCCAAACTGCACATACTCTCACCATATGACCCGGCAACCGGGCTCCTCGGGATTTACCCGAGAGAGTTGGGAACCAGTGTCCAGACCAAGCCTGCACACAGGTGCTTGCAGCAGGTGTACCCGCAGTCACCAGGACCCGGTGGACAAGTATGCTCTGGTCTGTCGGCACGAGTGGAATGTGATCCAGCGCTCGGGGGAGACAAGCCCCAGGCCGTGGAGGGACACGGGCCGGTGCGAAATGTGTATCAGGAAACGACGGAAGCACATCTGAAAAGACCCCGTGCCAAGTGCCGCCCACCAGGACGTCCTGGGAAAAGCCAGACCGTGGACACAGGAAGGCCAGGAGGGGTTGGCGGGCGTCGGCAGGGAGACTCGGACGCTGAACAGAGGGCGTTCGGGGCAGTGAGGCCACGCCGGGCGGTGCCACAATGGTGCGCACGTGTCACGGACCGTTTGTTGAGACCCATATGGTGTACAACCGAGAGTGACCCTCATGTAGACCCTGGATTCTGGTTATGTTCCATTTTGAAGAGCATCTTTTAAAAAAGTTCATTGGTGGTGTTGACTCGTTTAACAGAGGAAGTATTTGAAAAATCCAGAGGCCGCCTGCACAGCAGAGGCACTTGGCTTGTGATAGAACGAGCTCAGGATGTCAGGATCCAGGAGTGCTCCAGTGTCCATCCTACTCTTGATTTTGGCTCAGGTCGTGCTCTCAGGGTCGTGGGATCGAGCCCCACGTCGGGCTCCACGATCTGTGGGGGGGCGTCTGCGTCTCCCTCTTCCCCAACCCCTCCCTCCCCTGCTTGTGCTCACGCATATACACACACTCTCTCAAATAAATCAATAAATCTTTAAAAATAAAAGTTTCATCCCCTAAACACATGTGCAGGATATGGGGATAAAAAACAGATTTTGGAAGGTGCCTGGTGGCTCCGTCAGCTGGGCGTCTGCCTTCGGCTCAGGCCCTGACCTCAGGGCCCCGGGGTCCAGCCGCGCGTCGGGCTCCCTGCTCTGCAGGGCACCTGCTTTGCCCTCTCCTTTGCCACTTTCCCTGCTGGTGCTCTCTTGCTCTCTCTCTCTCTCAAATAAATAAACAAAAAAATGTTTTTAAAAAGCGGACTTTGGGTTATGAGAAAATATTTTTGCTTTTTATTTATCCCAGAAGACTGAGCAGAGCACACAGCGAAATTGCTATCTCCATTCGTGCTGCTCGAAGCACAGAAGAAAGTCGGGAAGGAGTGATTTCCATATTCTGGGGAACCTAAGACGGCTTTGACCACAAGGCACACCAGGGCGAGCACACAGAAAGGAAGAGCTGTGCCGGCCAAGCTCATGACAGGCTATCATTTTAGGATACAATGTATTACAGAGAAGTTAAAATGTGGGGAAAATGCACTTAGAGAAATACAGTATCAAATTTGAGGGTCGGAGGAGAATTAGTGCGCATCCTCGCATCCTCAGATGGTCCTTCTGCAGAGGACAGTGCCTTGTATGAGGCACCTTCAGACATGTCCATCTCTGTTAGAGTTTAGCGACTTGTGGGAAAACAGTCCCTTAAAAAACAAACAACTGGTAGGTATGTGTTGAGTGGTGGCTGATGGTTTTGACGAACGAACGAAAGAGTGAGCAATAATTTCCATGACTATCTCTTCTAATCCCTACTGTATAGAGAAGATCTATTTACCACGCATCTGTGACATGGACACTGGAGGGAAATAAGAAGAAAAGCTGGGCAGTGACTCACAAGGAGCCAAAAAAGACCCCTTACTGCTCGGACCCCTGTCAGCAGCAGCAGCTCGACGTGCATCCTTGTAGGAGCTGGGGATCCAACAAGCGACCCGGGGGAGCCTCAGGTACAGGCTCACTGACCTGGGCCCCAGCTGTGAGCCCTAACATGGGCCGTGACCCAGCTCAGCCCCTCTGGGCCGTGGTCCTGGGGCCACTGGAGAACCCTGTCTCAGGCAGTCACCACGGACGAAAGAGCCTCGTGGATGTCCTGGAGCCCAGCGGGGAAGCTCCGGGTGCCGAAGGAGCGAAAGGATCTGAGTCTGGTGCCGGGGGAAGAGAAGAGGGACCGTTTAGCAGCAGCACCACTGCCCGGCAGCACAGCTCAGGCCGAGACAGCCCTCTTCAGCCACGGTTTCTCCCGTGGGGGGAGGGGAGTGTGTGAGTGAGCACCTGGCTCCCCCAGCTGTGCGGACGCTGCCATCGAGGCCCATCTCCGTCTCGCTCCATCCAGGGTGCTGGGTCCTGAGCTGCATGACTGGGGTGGGGAGTGGTTGAGAAAACCACAGCTGGGGCTCAGATGGGGTCAAAGACAGCAGATCCTACTAACCATGTCCGGTTTTCATCAGGGGGCCTGCCTGCAAACCGCCAGGACACCTCATCCGTGGTACCCTTGGGTACCGCCCACACCCTCTCCGCCTCACCCTCGCACGTCCCCTCTCCACGACCAGCCCCCTGTATACACTTCACGGGCAGACGGACCCTTGCAGGCAGCTGGAGAGCATGCACGGACGGCCCTCCTGGGTCTGCGGGCTTGGGAGACACCAGGCCTGAGAATTAGCTCCACCCTGGGAAAGCAGAAAAACGTGTGACACTTGGCCTGCTGCGCTGCACGGTGGCCAGGAGGCAGGCAAGCAGAGCATTTTGCCATAAGACAGATCAAGAAATACGGAGCAGGTGTATGAGCAGGTCTGAGAGAGCATCAGACTCCCTCGAGAGGCCGACAGAAGGTGTTTCTCTCCCACAGGCAGCTGTAAGACCAAGAGCAGTGACTGCTTCAACTGCGCAGACAGCAACGCAAGAGTTCAACATGAAAAATCAAGGAAACGTGACTCCACCAAAAGATCACAATTATTTTCCAGTAACTGTAGACATGGAGTTCTGTGATTTACCCGATAAAGAATTCAAAATGTTGTTTTAAGGAAGCTCAATGGGCCACAAGAAAAAACAAAGACAATTTAATGAAATCAAGAGAGCAATATGTGAACAAATTTAGAAGTTTAAAAAAATAAAAATTGGGGCGCCTGGGTGGCTCAGTGGTTGAGTGTCTGTCTGCCTTCAGCCCACAGAGTGATCCTGGGGTCCTGGGACTGAGTCCTGCATCGAACTCCCTGCATGGAGCCTGCTTCTCCCTCTGCCTGTGTCTCTGCCTCTCTCTCTGTGTCTCTCAGAAATAAATAAATAAATAAATAAATAAATAAATAAATAAATGTCTTTAAAAAAATAACATCTGAGAAGTTCCCAAGTCTGGGGAGAGATAAGGACACCCGAGTTCATGAATGTCCTGGGTCACCAACAAATTCAACTTAAAAATATCTTCCCCAGGACACACTATAATAAAATAAAAGTCAAAGAGAGAATCTTAAAAGCATCAAGAGAAGAGAAGCTGACCTCCTACAAAGGACCCCATGAGGCTCTCTGTGCATTTCTCAGCCGAAACCTCGAGGCCAAGAGAGAGCAGGAGCACCGAGGTGCTGAAGGGATACCCGGGCACCAGGTGTACTCTACCTGGCTGAAGGGATACCCGGGCACCAGGTGTACTCCACCTGGCACAGCTGTCCTGCCGAAACGGAGGAGGGGTAGATATGCCCAAACAGAAGCAGAAGGAGACCCCACCAGACCTGAAATGCTAAACGTTCTCCGGGCTGAGATAAAGGGACGTTAGTCAGCAACATGAAAACGTGTGAAAACACACAACGCACTGGCAAACCCAGATACGAGGTCATATCCCAAACCCTCTAGTCCTGTAACATGGTTATGAGTTAACCACTCTAGGAAAGAGAGGAAACCATGGAAGTATCGAAAGTAACTTTAGCTACGATGTGTTCATGGACCTGCTGTATAAAAAGATACAAATCATGACCTCAAAACATAAAAGGGGAAGGAATAGAAGGGTGAATGTTGGATGGTGTCAAAGTGAAGTTGTTATCAGCATATGGCTGATTGTTGTACCCACAATGTTTTTTTCTGTAAGCCGCATATTAACCACAAAGCTGAAACATCTAGTAGATAAAAGAATCAAAGCACATGCTATGGAAAAGGGAAGGTGCCAAGAGAGACAGAAACAGGAAACTATGAAGCATCAGGAAACCATGAATAAGACACCGTTAGTGAGTCCTTGCCTGAGAGTCATTCTACATGTAAATGGACTGAATATCTCGGTCAAGAGGCTTCGAATGCCTGAGTGGATGTAGAAGCAGGAGACCCAGCTGTGGGTTGCCTGCAAGAGACTCACTTGAGCTTCGAGGACACACAAGACTCAAAGTCTAGGGACAGAAGAGGACACTGCCTGCGGGTGCAAACCGCAGGAGAGCGGCGGGCAGCCACTCACAGCGGACCCAATAGACCTGATAGACTGTCACTCAAAAGCTAGTTTAAGACAGAGGTCATTGTACAATGATAAAGGGCTCAGTTCGTCAAGACGATAACCTAATTGTGAATACCTACGCGCCTGATGTCAGAGAACCCGAGGGTATTAACCAAACACCAACAGATCTGAAGGGGAAATAGACAATAGGGTAACAGTCGGGGACCTCAGTGCCCCACTACCATCGCTGGACAAACAGGAGCAGGGAAGCGTTGGACTCGAGCCTTAGTGTAGAACAATTGTGGTTAACAGACGCATACAGAACATCCCACCCAACAGCAGAATGCACGTTCTGGTCAAGCACACGCGGAAAACTCTCCAGGACAGACCGTTTGTTAGGTCACAAAAAACAGGCTCAGCAAATTTAAGAAGACTCAGATCACACCAAGTATCTTTTCCGACCACAGTAATTGAAATTACAGATCATTAAGAGGAGGAAAATCGGAATATTTACAAAGGAGTGGGAACTAAACAAGACACTCCGGAGCAACCAGTGAGTCAAAGAAGAAATCAAAACGGAGGTGAAAATATCTAGGAGCAAAAGCAGAAACACAACATATTTAAACATAGGAAATGCAATGAATACAGTTCTAAGAGGAAAGTGTATAGTATTAAATGCTTACAGTGAGAAAAAGGAAAGATCCTGGGGTGCCTGGGTGGCTCAGTTGGCTCGAGTGTCCAATTCTTGATTGTGGCTCGGGTCGTGGGATCGAGCCCCGTGTTGGGCTCAGCAGAGAATCCATGTGAGATTCTCTCTCCACCTCTCCCTCTGCTCTCACTCTGTCTCTCAAATAAATAAATAAATCTTAAAAAAAAAAAGAAAGAAAATGAAGGATCTCAAACCACCTAACCTAGGACCCCAAGGAACTAGAAAAATAACAAACTAAAACCAAAAAGTAGCAGGAGGAAGGAAATAACAAAGACCAGAGCAGAAATAAATGAAATCGAGATCAGGAAAATTATAGAAAAGAGCAAGCAAACTAAGAGCTGTTTTTTTTTTTTTTTTGAAAAGATGAATAAAATTAACAAACCTTTAGCTAGACTAAGAAAAAGAGACAGAAAATGCAATTAAAAAAAATCAGGAATGAAACAGATGTCACAAGGGATACCACGGAAATACAAAGGGTCGTAAGAGTCTACCCAAAGCAGTCATATGTCCCAAATTGGACAATCTAGAAGAAGAGGATAATATCCTCGAAATATGCAACCTACCAAGACTGACTCATGAAAAAAAAAAAATAGAACATCTAAACATCCTGAAAATAAGTAAGGAGATTGAATCAGTAATCAAAAGCCTCCCAACAAAGAAAAGCCCAAGCCCAGATGGTTTCGCGGGTGAGTTCTACCAAATACTTAAAGAATTCATGCTCATTCTCAAACTTGAAAAATTAAAGAGGAGGGAACACTTCCAAACTCCTGATACGAAGCCTGCGTGCCCGGATGCCAAAGCCAGATAAGGACACCGCACGGCAAGAGAGCGCTGTGCGGCAAGAGCAGCATCCCCGAGAAATGCAGGGGCAGGTGCAAAAAAATCTCAACAAAATATCCACAAACTGAACTTAGCCGCACGTTGAAAGGGTCATACACCGTAGCCAAGCGGTCCCGGCCACAGTTTTCTGAGCTGACACTGCAAGTACAGGCCCCAGAGGCAAAAGCCAACAGGTAGGACTTTATCAAACCAAGAGCTTCTGCGCAGCAAAGGGCGGCAGCGCGAGGCAACGCTTGAGGCCACGCACCCCCGCACCCCCGTAAGGGCTAGTCTCCCGAATATTAAAGGACCTCCTGCGACTGCATAGAAAAACAAGTGGCCCATTGAAGAGAGGGCAGGGGCCCCGAAGAGGCACTTCCTCAAAGAAGACATGCGCAAGTGCCCCAGGGGCGTCCGTGGGCCCGCTCGGCCTGCCGGCCTCCAGCTCTCTTTTCCTTATCCCCGCTGTGCTCCTCTGTCTACACACACCAGTGGAATCACATGGGAGCTGCTTTCTCGGACTCATTTCGCTCGGCACAGGCCCTCGAGCTCACCCACTCGTGGCAAACGGCTGACCTCACGTTAGTGGCTGTGTGGTGCGCGGTTGTGTATCTGCAGCACCTCTTGGTCATTGAGCAGCTGATGGAGCTCGGGTTTCCCTCCCTAATTCGGCTATTGTTATAAGGCTGCCACAAACCTTGGGGTGCGTGTGCCCCTTTGAACCAGTATATTTGTATCTTTGGGTGGGGGGTGGGGGGGGCGCCGGATGGGCTACATGGGGGATGCGTATCAACGGGGGCACCTGTCATGATGAGCCCTGGGGGTTGCGTGTTTGTGAAGAATCACTCAGTTCTACTCCAAAACCGACATCACCCTCTCTGTTAACTACCTAGAATGTAAGTAAAAACTTGAACCAAACAAACAGCCCACGATGGGCTACCTCCGTCACACCTGTTAGAAAGGCTATTATCAAAGACCAGAGAAAACATGTGTTAGTGCGGATGTGAAGTAAAGGGAGCCCTGGTGCTGGTGCTGGTGGTGGGAATGCAAACCGGTGCAGCCACCACGGAAAGAAGCAGAGGGTCCATCGGAAAAATTAAATATAGGGGCTCCCGGCTGGCTCAGTTGGTGCAGCATGCAACTCTTGATCTCAGGGTCATGAGTTAGGCCTCCTCATCGGGCACAGATTTTTAATTTTTAATTAAAAAATTAAAAACAGGGGTGCCTCGGTGGTGAGGTCAGTTAAGCATGCGACTCTTGGTTTCAGCTCAGGTCATGATCTCAGGGTCCTAGGATCCAGCCCCGCATCAGGCTGCAAGGTCAGCGTGGAGCCTGCTTCAGATTCTCTCTCTCCCTCTGCCCCTCCAGCTCGTGCTCTCCTTCTCTCTCAAATAAATATGTAAAATCTTTTTAAAAATTCAAAAGAATTAAAAATAGAATTACCATATTATCCGGCAATCCTACTTCTTCTGGGTGTATCTGAAGGAAAGAAAATCACGATTTTTAAAAAAGATTTTATTTATTTATTCCTGAGAGACACAGGCAGAGGGAGAAGCAGGCTCCCTGCAGGGAGCCTTATGAGGGACTCGATCCTGGGACCCCGGGTCACGCCCTGGGCCAAAGGTAGATGCTCACCCGCTGAGCCACCCAGGGGCCCCCAAAATCAGGATCTTGAAGGGATATCTGCACACCTGTGTTCACTGCACCATTATCACAACAGCCAAGTGAGTGTCCGTCCGTGGATGACTAGACGAGGCAGTGGCTGTTGCAGTGTGTGTCACACGGAGCAGCATCCGGCTGTGGGAAAAAGGGCACCTACCATCCGTGACCCCGTGGATGAGCCGCACGGCACTATGCTGCATGAAGTAAGTCGGAGGAGGACAAGTATGGTATGATCTCACATATGGAATCCCGAAAAGCTATACTTAAAAAATCGAAAAGGTGGACCTGCAGAAACAGCAGATGGGCGATGGCCGGGGCTGGGGCTGGGGAATCGGGTGGATGTTGGTCAAATGGTCCGAGCTGCCCGATGGGTAAGTTCTGGGGAGCTCCGGGCAGCATGGCCACCATGTACTGGGAAACTGTCGAGAGCGTAGGTGGTGGTAAGCACGCGAGGGAGTCCAGGTGTTGACCATTTCACAGCACAAGTGTGTGTCACATCACCCCATCGTCCACCACCAACGCATACGATGTTACGTGTCAATTATCCCACAGGAGAGCCGGAAAAAAGGAAATCCTCCACAGAATTTCTTTCCAATTTTTATTTATTTATTCCAGTTTTTAAAATACATGACTGTGTACGTGTAGGATTACATGGTTGAGGGATCCCTGGGTGGTGCAGCGGTTTGGCGCCTGCCTTTGGCCCAGGGCGCGATCCTGGAGACCCGGGATCAAATCCCACATCGGGCTCCCGGTGCATGGAGCCTGCTTCTCCCTCTGTCTGTGTCTCTGCACCTCTCTCTCTCTCTCTGTGACTATCATAAATGAATAAAAATTAAAAAAAATTAAAAAAAAAAAGGATTACATGGTTGAGCTTATACATGGAATTTTACATATTTTGAGCACTTCCCATGTTAACAGAAATTCTTCATAAATATAATGTGGACGCCAATTACACTGTCACATTGCCCGAATACATCATAACTCACTTAACAACTACTCTCCTACCGAGGATACATGTAGTTTCCAACTTCCCTCTGAAAATAGGCACAGAATAGACACATACATAATCTCCCTTGAGGGAAGCTCTCGGGAATCAAGACCAAGCACTTGTACAGATTATCTTTCTGGAACCTCAGGCTTAGTAGATACGTTTATAAAATACACATAATAGAGCAATGAAATTCAGTGTCCTAACAAAATAACAAATACTTATACAAATTTCGACATTCCCTTTAAAAATAGGGGGAGCACAGCACATAGAAGTGCTGAATCACTATGTCGTGCACCTGAAACTGGTGTGACGTGTGTCGGCGACACTCAAATAGGAAAGTGAAATGAGGGGAACGGTGGTTCGAATAGGTGGTTTTCTTCGGTTGGAGGTCAGGTCATCCGTGTTGCCGTGGGCTGGTCACACGTGCCGCGGGCCTCGGCGTCCAAATACTGCGAGAGGAAGCCGCGGATTCAGTGCTTACCACTGTTGTACGAGAAAGCTGAAGATCGTTGTGTCACAATGTTCTTCCCCATTTTCGTGGTTGCGAGGCAAAGGGGATGGCGGCTGGAATAAAACGAGCCTGCGCACAGGTACACACGGTCGTCCTCCACTCTCGTCCCATGCGACGGGTGATCCAGTTTGGGTCCTTCTGGTAGAAAAGAGAGGTCACGGGATGGGCATCCCGAGGACGTTGTCAGGGCGTGAAGGTTTATTTATTTATTATTTTTAAAGATTTTATTTATTTATTCATGAGAGACACAGAGAGAGGGGCAGAGACCCAGGCAGAGGGGAAAGCAGGCTCTATGCAGGGAGCCCGATGCGGGACTCGATCCCGGGACCCCAGGGTCACAACCTGGGCCGAAGGCAGACGCCCACTGCTGAGCCACCCAGGGATTCCCAGGGTGTGACGGTTTACATGGGAAATACTTACCTGAGTTTTTTGGGTATGTGTGAAAAAATATCGGTATTCTGGTAGGAAATTACTTGATACACTTTAAATGTTTATTAATGTACAAAAAAAAATTAAAGAGCTGATGATGTATCTAGTTTCACGTTCAACATTACGCTTCAAACAAATTTCATTTGTATTCGTAAGTCTAGTATTAATGGAAAGAGCAGTGAGAAGGGGGGGTGGCACAAGTTCCCTTCTTTAATTCACTACTAATACGGCTGTTGACCCAGCTGACCCTTCCCAACACAGCCATTGCCCTTCCCTACTGAGGACATTATCTGTTCGGTCTTTGAGGCTCTGTCTACATGGAGTGGTGGTTCCTCCAATGACATGGTCCCTAAGTGTCTAAATAAGTCTTAGAAATTCTGCTTTTTATGTGCCCCTCTCAGCGATTTTCATTTTATATTAGCGTATAAAAATGTAAGAGGGGCGCCTGGGGGGTGCTGTTGGTTAAGCACCCAACTCTTGGGTCAGGTCATGATCCCAGGGTCGTGAGGTTAAGCCCCATGGGGACCCGGGCTCAGCGGGGGGTCTGCTTCTCTGCCTCTCCCTGCCCCTCCACTCCTCCATTCTATCTTTCTAAAAATAAATCAATAAAAATCTTTTTTTTTTTTTAAATATAAGAAATTCTTCAAGTGTAAGAAAATCACTTGACTTTGTTGGAGCCGGCCTATCCAAACTCGACGTCAGGACCCCTGTTCCAGCTCCCCTACTGGCATTTCTGGGACGCTCCTTGGGAAGCGCTGCTCTGCCCCGCTGCTCCAACAGCGGCTGTCTGGCGACGGTTCTGTGGGGCTGCCGTGACAAAGTGCATGCAGAGGGGCTCCCGCAGCAGACGTTCCCCGTCCCCGTCCTGGAGTCCAGAGCCCGCGGTTGGGCAGGCAGGGCCAGTGTCCCTGAGGCTTCCTCCTGGGCGTGCAGACGCCGTCCCCTCCCCGTGTCCCGCGTGGCCGTCCCTCTGTGTGTCTGTGTCCTCATCCCTGCTCTCACAAGGACCCCGGTCATACGGGAGTAGGACCCCGTCTAATAACCTCGTCTTACCTTAGTCACCTCTTTAAAGACCCCATCTCCAAACATGCTCACATTCTGAGGTCCATGTGTGGAGCGGGGACACACACTTCAGCCCATCATGGGTATGAAGAGCTTTGGAATAAGCCCCGGATGGTCGCCAGCTCTGCTTCACCTCCTTTGGTCTCGGTTTTCTTCTCTGAAAAGCAGGAAAACAGTATCTCCCTGGTAGACTGTGTGAGGGTAAGTGCAGGTGTATGTATACCTGCTGGGCCTGGAGAGGCCAAGAGCCCGGTCCATCCCGGCCCCTGACCTGCACCCCCATTCTCCCCACATCCACCTGCAGCTTCTCCGACACGCCGAGGCCTCAGTTGTAGACCCCCGGCTCCGGCGGCCCTCCCGTGGACCGGTCTCTAACTGCGCACGCCTCTTTCGCCTGCAAATTCAGGGAGCAGATGCTGGTGGCCGTGTGTCTGCCTGTAATCCCGGCCCTTCGGTCCCCGCCGCCGGGCTCGGCGATGCAGAACTCGGACCAGAGAGCCACCTTGCGGAGCCCGGCGCCCGGGACTAGTTTGTCACTGCAGAAGCCGGGGATGCTTCCCAAAACAGAGCCGCTTACGCTCCGTGGAAAGGGCGGTTGAGGATCACGGTGAAAACACCAAATAAAGATCAGAGAGGCTCAGCCCTGGAGCCAAACAATACCTGCACGACTTTTTAAGAAGCTGTGTGGGCCTGGAGTGACCAAGTCCTCGCACGTAGCTGCACATCCCCTGCAGGAGCCTCTAGCCGCCTTCCTGCGGTTTGGTCCGCACTCCCTGGGTCTTGTTTGTGCCCTGGAGTGTGCACTGTCTCAATAAGCTGGAGCAGGGGTGCCCAGGGCTCAGTCGGCCCAACACCTGATGCTTGATCTCAGCTCAGGGCGTGAGCTCAGGGCCGTGAGCTCGAGCCCCGCATCAGGCTCTCTGCTCAGTGCACTGTCTGCATGAGATTCTCTCTCTTTTTGTCCTCCCTGCTCGCATTCTCTCTCTTTCAAATAAATAAATAAATCTTTAAAAAATACGTAAGCTAGAGCAATTCCATCTTAATTTTCACTAGAAGCTTAACAAATACGTAAGTAGACAAAAAAAAAAAAAATCCAAAATCTGGAGCTCAGGAGTCCTTTCTGGGCAGTCAAGGGAAGAGGAGTGGAGACACGACAAAGATAGTCTTATCACACGTGGTCACGTTGTAAACTAGAAGCTGCCTGGAGACTTTACTCTGACACACGGTCCTCAGCACGGATGCCACCGCAGGGGACGGCCCTCTGCAGCGGACCCGAGGACCCAGACCAAGACACACGTGAAGGGTGGCATGTCAAACGGGTGCCCAGGGAGGCTGGAGCACGTGTGCACGTGTGGAGTGTGTTGGTGGCATGAACTGCGTGCCCTCCGTCCCACGGTGGCAGGTGACAGGCTTATGACCCAGCCCGGGACCCCACGTGGGCTGCCACCTGCGTACATCTCTGGTCTCGACCGTCTCCCCGGTCAGGCCCTGGAAAGCCCCAGGGAAGCGGGAGCTTCAGGGTTGTCTCCATCCCCTCCGGATGCGAGAGTCACTGCTGGTACATTTTTCTCACTGTTGCAATATAGTTAACGACACAATTTTCAATCCTGCACAGTCGGGATCGTTGCGCTTCTATAAGCGCCTCTGGCATCTGTCCTCGGAGGGACAGAACTGAGGTGCACGCGGAATCGTGTGAGGAGGAGGCAGGGCACCGGGCCATGGAGGCTGTGGGTGCTCACTCCGGCGGTGCGCCGGGAGCACCGGGTCGGGCTGGGGCCGTGGGGTGTCTCCGAGCTTGCCAAACAGGAGAACAGGACCCTGGGCAACGGCCAAGCCGCCAGACAGCGGACGAGATCCCTAGGGACCCGGGGACTTGCCAACATCTGGTGGCTTGAGCGGCCGACAGTGACATGGTGACTGTCCCGGTCACAGTGGACGTGGTCTCAGAGCTCACGTCGGCGGCAGGCCCAGGGTGCTGCGTCTCCAGATGCGCTGGGAGGCAGCCTGCTTCCCTGCACCTGCCGCGGCCCTCGGTGGCCGCTCCTGCTTCCCTCCCTGGCGGCCCTCGGCCTCCCCGATGGCCGCTCTCCCACCCCGGGTGCAGTGCCGGCCTCTGCCTCCAGCTCGGCCGGAGCCTGTGTACAGGTCCTGAGCCACCTCGGAGCCTTAAGGACATTGAAATTCACTGTGTGATCCGTTTTTAAAATGGATAAACACCACTAACACATGGAGTTGTGCAGGCGGCCACAAACTGACACCCGGCGGGCCCGACTCCCGCAGGTCGGCACAGGTCACAGCGTGTTACCTTCCCAGGGATTTTTTTTTAAAGATTTTATTTATTTATTCATGACACACACACACACACACACACACACACACAGAGGCAGAGACCCAGGCAGAGGAAGAAGCAGGCTCCATGCACGGAGCCCGACGTGGGACCCGATCCTCGTTCCCTTCCCAGGGATTTTATTGAAATATTCTCAGAAAGGAAGATGGCACTTTCTTTAAGGAAAAAAAATTTTTTTTTGTGAAGCTTATCGACATGTGACTTTGGTCACGGGGAGCATGGGGCTGTGTAAGTGCTTGGACGCGCTCAGGTCCTCAGCTGGGAGGGGGCCGGTGGCCCTCCTGCCCTCAGCTTGGTGGCCCTGTGTTTGATGATTGTTCCTGGTCTGTGCTTCCTCCAAACCCATCGTTTGTATGCAGGCCCGGGAGAGAAGAGCGGCTTTGCTAGACTTTCTAGTTCCTTCCATCACGTTCTTTCCTTTTAATAGGACCCTTAAATCCGTCTGAACTGGGGGCAAGTCAAAAAATTTCCTTCCAAATTGAAACTCAAAAAATAGCACAAGAGCAGGAGAGTGCCAGAGGACTTCACAGATCGGATAAAGACGTGTGTGGTCGTCTCTGAAAAACCCAATGCAGCTTTTCATTTTTCCCAAGGAAGGTTATTTTAGGAACAAGGCATAATAGTCCGAGCACACTGTCCGTTAGCAGCTCCCCGTGGAGCTGGGCCGAGGATGGACACTTGACAGCGTGGACCAAAGGCGCTTCTCGCAATGCCCTAGGCCCTGGGATGCGCTGACCCGGGTCGCACCTGTCTCCGCCTCGAGGACTCACGTTGCGGCCTCAGGAGGCCCAGCCAGCCGCCCCGGAACGTGTCCCCAGGTGTGTCCCCGACCACGGGGGACGCAGAGGGCGTGCCAGCTGCAGCGGGGGCAGCACCCCGTCCAGAGAAGCAGCTCATAGCCGTCCACCCGCGGGCGCAGGGGCTTCACAGGGAGCTCAGGGGGTGGGGGGGACCACCAGGCCTCCCGGTGAGGCCCCCCTGGCTGTGACCGCCGGCGCGACAGGGCCCCGCGGCCTCCAGGCACCTGCCCGCTGAGGGCTCGGGGTGGCCGGGAATGGCCCCATGGGTCTTGCGCCGGTTTAGAAGGTTCTGCAGACTCTTCCGCAATCTTTGCTCGATTCTTGGGCAGGTGGGTCGAGCGAGGCTGCACGGGGGCCCCGGAGCGCCTCCAGCTGAGCACAGGGCACCCCCGGCCCCGCGGGGACCCCCACCTGCACACCTTGCAGGCCGGCCCGTGTTGTGACCGGTTCCCAGAAAACGTCCCCGACGGGTCTCGTTGTCTGCACGTGCAGGAGGTGTCCTCGGGGAGGGAGCCCACCCATCCCTTCCAGCAGCCCTCCCTCCCCGTGTCCGCGCCAGGGCCATTCCCTCCTGCCCACGTGGGGCCGAGGCCGGGGGTGGCAGCCCGCGTGACCCGGGCAGGCGCTCGCCCTGTCGTGGGATGTGCAGCGTCCGGGTCTTGTGGGAAGGAGCCCAGCTGCCCTCTGCAGACACGGGGCGCCTCCAAAGCTGAGGCCGTGGGTGGAGCCGCGCAGCCACACCTGCGCCAGGCCGCCCGGCCCTGGTCCCCGCATCGTCAGCAGGCGAGTGGCCCCAGCTTCGTGGTGCCTTGTGGTGCGCACGGACCCGCGTCCTGCCCCGGCCGGCCCGGGGGCTCTAACCCGGATGCGGGCGGACCCGGCCCGGGGGCTCTAACCCACCGCACACGCCGCCGCCTCGGCTCTATAAACACACATCCCCGCAGCTGAACTCCCACCTGGAAAACCGGCTCCAGTTTAACGTCCCGCTTACGTGGAATTTCTAGCATAAATAAAAACGATCAATTTTTCGGAGAAGTTGAGAATCTATAATATTGAAAACCAGTAAAATAGAATAAACACTGGCATCGTACTGACGGGGGCTCTGCTTCTGTGCGACGCAGCAGGACCGTGCACTTGACCTCTTACTCATTCAGGTAACTTTTGTCTCATTTTGACGTTTTAAAACTCCGGCTTTTGATTTGTTTGCTGTAACCGTTTAGTCACGGACGGCTCCTCGGGTTCGTGGGGTCCTACCCGGGTAAGCTTTCCCCACTCGGGTTGGGATGTCCCCCTGGGCAGGGACTGTTCCGACTGCCCCTGTTGTTGCCTCTTGGCCGGGCCCACGGTGGCCCCTCTGCGGATGTTACCCGTATTCCAGAAACCTCCTGCTCCAGGTCTTGCCTGGCTCGGGGTGAGCCCTCTGCGACCCTGGGGCTCCCGGTGTGGCGGCCAGTGCTGGTGGAGGGGCCCTCCCGGGAGCGAGGAGGAGTTAACATAAGCCCTTGGACTGGAAGACCCCCCACCCCCACCCCGGGTCAGTGTTCCCATGGCCTGGGAAGGAGGAGGACATAAGGGGTGAGGGGCCACATGTGAAGGCAGTCTGGCAACCCCGGGGCAGGGGAGGCAAGGACAAGGCCCTGGGGTCCTGTCCCTCGTGCACCAATCTCTTAAGTAGTCTTTAGGGTATCAAGAATATCCTATTGGGGCAGCCCAGTGGTTCAGTGGTTTAGCACCACCTTCGGCCCAGGATGTGACCCTGGAGACCCGGGATCAAGTCCCACGTCGGGCTCCCAGCAGGGAGCCTGCTTCTCCCTCTGCCTGTGTCTCTGCCTCTCTCTGTCTCTCTCTCTCTCTGTGTCTCTCATGAATAAATAAATAAAATCTTAAAAATCAAAAAGAATATCTTGTTAACATGCAGGTGTCCCTGAGGGACAGGACTGTTTTCCCGGGATCTGAATGCAGAAGTTCCGTGTCCCTGGTGGCAGCCCCAGGGCAGGGGGCTTGGGACCCCAAGCAGGCTCTGAGAGCCCAAGCACTTTCGCCCTTTGCTGGATGTCCCAGGAAGGTCGCGGGGTCCCTGGGGCTGACCCCGGGACCAGGACCCAGAGGCCAAGGGCTGCAGAGGGTGAAGACGGCTCATAGAGATCGGGGTGGGCACTGGCTGCAGGAAGGGATGGGGGCGAGTGTCAGGTAGGCCTCGTGTCACCGGCAGACATGCAGCTGAAGCTCCCCATTGCTTCTGTCCACAGCGTGTCCCTCACTTGCCCACCATCCCCCGGCCAGCACCAGCCCTGTCCTCCCCCATGGTCCCTTCCTCCCTGGGGCTGTAGGTTTCTAAATATAGGGGCGGCGTGCCAGCATGTTTCCCATGGAGCTTCTGGAACCTGGATTTTAAAAACAAGTCAGTTAAAGGGTAACAATTTACTTAACCAGGATTTACATGGAGAGCTTTCATTGAGATAGAATCTCATCTACAAAATTTTGATTAGCATAGAAATTTAAAATAACCCAAGCATGCATCCCAGGTTGGACCAAGTCCCCTAGTTTGATGAGAGATGGCTGTTCTAACCAGGAACGGCACTTGACGGGGTTGAGCGTGGCCTGCCCGTTTGGGTTTCATCCAGCTTTGCTGGAACTGGGACTGGGACTGGGTGAACCGAGTTGTTGTGGTCACTGGCACAGCTACTTCTACGGAAGAGCCCTTGACACATTCGGCTGCAGAGGAATTAGAGCTCAGAGGGCCCCACGGGGTGGGGAGGCCCACGGATGGTGGGGGCCCTGCCCTGTCACTTGATGTCCACGTTCCCAGGGCGTCTAACAAGTGGTGCACACTCGATGCACTCACACCACTCCCAGGCCCTCCTGTCTCATGAAGCAACCCTTTCTCATTTCAGAAAACAATCAGGAATATGCATAAAGTAGGACATGTAAGGATGTCCATTATGGATTTATTTATAACAGCAAAAAAATAAAAAACGGGGGCGCCTAGTGGGTCAGTGGTTGAGCGCCTGCCTTCAGCTCAGGGCATGACCCAGGGTCCTGGGATCGAGTCCCACATCAGGCTCCCTGCATGGAGCCTGCTTCTCCCTCAGCCTGTGTCTCTGCCTCTCTCTCTGTGTCTCTCGTGAATAAATAAATAAAATCTTTAAAGAAAAAGAAAAAACTAAAAAACCAAAGGAAAGAGAAGTGAATCACAGCGCAGCTGATAACATCGGGTGTAGCAACATCACTGTCACTGGGAGATGCAAATGAACATCAGTCGAGAGCCGGCGCTACGGCTCATCATAAGGTCCTCGGGGGGTGATAACCTTTAAAACGTTTTCTTGATAAAATTCTTCCTTAAATTTTATTTTGGAAGGGCACCTGGGTAGCTCAGTGGTTGAGCATCTGCCTTCGGCCCAGGGCGTGACCCTGGGGTCCCAGGATCGAGTCCCACATCGGGCTCCCCACAGGGAGCCTGCTTCTCCCAATGCCTGGGTCTCTGCCTCCTTCTCTGTCTCTCATGGATAAATAAAATCCTTAAAAAAAATTTATTTTGGAAAATAGAAAGTAGCAATGAGACATAGGAACATTGTATTTGTGTTTTGTTGATTATAAATTTGAGTACTTATCAGTATTTAGTAAAGTCCTGTCCCATTGGAAAGGATTCAGTGGAAATGGTCAGCACGTTAAAAACCATTTTTGCGGACACATGAGTTTCGTCTACCCCTGCCAAGCTGCTGTGGTTCAGCCTGAAACGCCATGCTTGTTGATAAATAAAAATATTTCTGTTCCTTTTTGCTTCATCAGGATTTCTGGAACATGTGCTACCTCCAGGGTCTCTCAGAAGCCACACTGTGATGTCCTTAGTCTGGATTCCTTACCCTTGAGTCCTAAAAATTATAAGTGTTAACAAACCAGAATCCTTAGCAGTCTTACCATTTTTAAAAATTTCTATCTTTATCTCTTTATCTCTTCTTTCTTTTTTTTTTTTTTAAGATTTTATTTATTCATTTGTTCATGAGAGGCAGAGACACAGGCAGAGAGAAAAGCAGGCTCCCTGCAGGGAGCCCGATGTGGGACTGGATCCCGGGACCCCGAGGTCACGACCTGGGCCAAAGGCAGACAGACGCTCAACCACTGAGCCACCCAGGGATCCCTGCTTTCTTTCTTTCTAGATTTTATTGTTAAGTAATCTCTACACCCAACGTGGGGCTCAAACCTGCAACCCTGACATCAGGAGCCACACACTGAGACCACGCAGTCTGAGCCAGCCAGTCCCCCCTTACCTCTTTTTATTTACACAAATGCCATCCCATTACTTAATGGTACCAGGAATACAATACTAAAAAGAAATTTGCTCTGACCACATGTTTTCCTTTTTTGGTAAGAAGACGCTTATGACCCTTTAGTGGAAGGTGAGCAGATTAGTTGAAGCCTTGGTAAAGTTTCTCAGCACAGAGCTCCTCTCCGAGTGGCGGCTGCTGGGGACGCGGCTCCGAAAGCCTGGGGCCCAGCCCCCAGCCCCCAGCCCTGGCCTGTGCGCCGCCTGCTAGCCTCTCCCCGTGGGCCTGCGGGTTGCGCCAGCTGTTGGGAGGAAGAACCACATGGAATCGGTGATAAAAAGATGAATTGGAATGTCAGGCCGCCCTCCTGACCCTTGTGTTCCCTGCTTCCCGAGGATCTAGCCGGAGTGTCCTCAGGACGGAGCATAAGCTGGTGTTTGGGGGCAGCGCCTGGGCGTCCCGGTGTATAACGAACAGTCCCGGGACAACGAAGCCGCCGAGGGCTCCCAGACCAGGTAACACCCCGGCACCTAGAGCACACACGTCCCAGGACGGTCAGGTCCGGCATGGGCTGACCTGGTGGGATGCCAGATAAGGGAAGGACAAGTCTGGGAGCGGGTGCCTTCTGTGGGACCGCGTGGCCTTGACCCCTGCTCTCTGCCATTCCCGCTCTGAGTACGTGGCTCTGTTCGTCTCTCCGGGTGCCTGGCCCTTGCTGGCGCCGCAGAACCCCGTCCAGCCCGTGCTCTCACGGTCATCGTCCCGTTCTCTGTTAAAACAAGTATTGCCAGCTGAAGTTCACAAAATCCACCAAATGCTGCGGCGTTTTCTGTAGACGCCACCTGGTGACATCATCTCCGATAGGATGATTTCTGCCCGAGTGGCTTACACACTTGGAGAACACATGCGTCCGTGTACTCCGCACCGACACATAGGAAAGGGGCTGTGATTTATAAAATCCACTACACACTATTTAGAGAATTCCCTTCCTGGCTCTTTTTTTTCTCCTTATAAGTAATGATTTTGGATTCAGACTGAAGAAAGTCCATGTTCTTTTGTCACGGAAAAAAAAATTATATCTTAGTGTTGCTGAATATACACAGGCTTCTCACAGCAAAGTGGAACAAAGATTCAGAAACAGCATCAAAATGTTTTTCTTTATTCGAGGAACATTGAAAATTGTGGGTATTACAGACACTAAGCCCCAGAAAGGAAGAGAGATAAAATTTACTGGCGTTTCGATGAAAGCCAGGCATGGCCGAGCATTTTCTTTCTTCTTGCAAGCACGTGAGCCCACACGCAGCCCTGGATTCTGCGGGTGCTTCTGACTCCTGTGACTCTCGATGTGCGTCTTGAAGACGTTTATTAGGACATGTCCTCGGAGCAGACAGATGAAACTAAGCTTTCCATTCTTATTCATTTAAGCAAGGACATGAAGACATTTGCTAACTCACAGAATGTGTAGATCTGAGCTGGCGTTTGTCTTACAGCCGCGGCCGGTTTGATGGGAACTGGTGACGGAGGGCGGACACGGCCCTCCCCCAAGCGCTTGCTGCTAGTGACCCCAGAGGGACACAGGGACGCAGGGCTCCCTCCAAGCGCCGGGAGAAGGTCCCTCAGGTAGTTGCTTCTTGCTTTTGGTAATGCATCCACCGTTTAGGATTGTTTTCTCCAGGGGTGGGGAGACCATCTGGTGAGTGTAAGGTCCGTAATTACCGGAGGGAAAAACATAAAGACCCAAAAGGGGAAGTAAAACTTTCTAGAAAGGGCTGCTGGAGAATATCTTCATGGCTTTGCGCAGGGAAGGATTTCTTTAAAAAGATACAGGAACCCCAATCATGGAAAGAAAAAATTGCCAAACGTTAAAATTAAGAACTCTGTTCATCAAAGCATGCCATAAAAAAGAATGAAAAGATAAGACATCCTGTGGGAAAAGATCCTGACCGAGGACTAGTATCTAAAGTATATAAAGGACTTGTGCGAGTCAGCAGGAAAGTCCAGAATGACCCATCGGAAATGAACAAAACGGCTTCAATGAGCAGGTCACAGAAAGGTGATGCAAAGACCAATAAACGTACGACAGTGTGCCCAGTCTCATCAGCCATCAGGGAGAAAAATAAATAAGTAAAGCCTCAAACACAACACAGAAATACTACTGCTTTGCTATCGTACCACATCGCTTACCGTTGGACACCCTCCAATGTAGGCAAGGACGCGACGCGTTAGGCCGAGGGGAGGCTGAGGGGGTGCGTTCGCTTGGGAGCGGTTTGGATCACCTAGTTCAGTTGAAGGTATTCATACCTTGTCCTGAATAGCCCACCCCTCACATGCGCCTCCAAGATGCG
This sequence comes from Canis aureus, assembly GCF_053574225.1. Taxonomy (NCBI): domain Eukaryota; kingdom Metazoa; phylum Chordata; class Mammalia; order Carnivora; family Canidae; genus Canis; species Canis aureus. The sequence continues at coordinate 34,892,532 of NC_135615.1, forward strand.
TGTAAAGGCCTAAGTACGAGCACGTTGGAAGCAGCACGATTCAGAACAGCCCCGTGGGAAGAGCCCACGTGCCCACCGACAGCAGAATGGAGAAACGAGCCAGAGGTTATTCATCCAATAGGATCCTATGGAATTAACGAGACACCACACACATACACCAACAGGATGAATCATACAAATACAGTATCGAGGGGAAAAAGCAAATCCCGGAAGAATATGTACAGTATCGCTCAATTCACATAAAATTCAAAAGCAGGGGAACCCTGGGTGGCGCAGCGGTTTGGTGCCTGCCTTTGGCCCAGGGCGCGATCCTGGAGACCTGGGATCGAATCCCAATTCGGGCTCCCGGTGCATGGAGCCTGCTAATCCCTCTGCCTATGTCTCTGCCTCTCTCTCTCTCTCTCTCTCTGTGTGTGACTATCATAAAAATTAAAAAAAAATTAAAAAAAAATTCAAAAGCAGACCAAACGGAACTGTAAGTCCTACGGAGGCGCACACGTGATGTAGACCTCTGAAGAAGAGTGAGGCGATGACCGTTAGAACCGTCAGCCATGCCTTGGTCGGGGGCTCGGGTGTGATGGCAAAGGACTGATGGATCGTGATGGTCTCTCTCGTTCTGGGAGGTGGTCCCAGATGTGGGATTTACCCCCATGGTCAAACTGCACAGAGCCTTCTGCCCATATATGGGAATGGCAACGTTAAAAACACTAAAAGAGAAAGATAATCATGTCCTAGTGTTAACATCAACAGGAGAAACATGACTAAGCCTTTTAGTCGGGAAGTGATAACACAAGAGCCACCTCCAGACCCTCTCCCCGGCTCCCCTCTCCGTGGGACTGGAGACTCAGGTCGGGCGTTGGTCCCCGCTGGCCTGGCTGGGCCCCACGCGGGCCCCATGCGCCGACCGCGGCTACTGCTGGGTCAGGGGTGCTGCTCGCTTGCTCTGCAGGCCCACCGGCTTCAGGGCTGTTTCTGTCTGCCTTTTCCTTTAGTTTTCTTTAGTAAAAAAGACATGTAAAATTACTTTGAAGTTACATCATGGCTTCTGAGGGTCCCCGAGGGGCTCGGTGGTTGAGCGTTTGTCTTCGGCTCAGGGCCTGGCCCTGGGGTCCTGGGATCGAGTCCCTCGCAGGGAGCCTGCTTCTCCCTCTGCCTGGGTCTCTGCCTCTCTCTCTGTGTCTCAAATAAATAAATAAATAAATAAATAAATAAATAAATAAAATCTTAAAAAAAATTAATGTCTTTTGGTTTCCAGAAACAGCAACCTGGATTGGTCAAATTAACTCTCCAGCAAGAAACAATGAAGAATATTATGTATCACAGTTTTACATATTTTTCAAAAATTACTTTAGGTGTATCAAAAATCTGAAAACAGTAAGAACAAATTATTTTATGAAAGTCTGTAATGAGAGCTATAAGCATGTGTATACATCATATATATGAGAGCATATTCGGTATCAAAGGTGCTCGCGCCCTGAGAGCATTTGCTCCCCCCGCCCCCCGCCATGAATTTTGGTTTTGGTGGGTTTTTTGTTCATTCTAGAGTAGAGGAAGAGGGGATCCCTGGGTGGTGCAGCGGTTTAGCTCCTGCCTTTGGCCCAGGGCATGATCCTGGAGACCCGGGATCGAATCCCACGTCGGGCTTCTGGTGCATGGAGCCTGCTTCTCCCTCTGCCTGTGTCTCTGCCTCTCTCTCTCTCTCTCTCTCTCTCTCTCTGTGTGACTATCATAAATAAAGAAAAATAAAAAAAAAAAAGAGTAGAGGAAGAGAAGTCAAGCCCAATATCCAGGGCTCTAAAGGACACATCCTGACCCTAAGCTGGGACCCCAAAAAGGGCAATCACTCTTAGATTAAGAGTGAGCCATATCTAAACCCATTCTCTACTCCAACCACAGGAAGCTACCCTAGAAGGAAACAGAGCAGGAGAAAAGAAGAAAAAATTCGGGGAAATTTGAGGCCACAGATCAGCTCTTTGCTTGTGGGTGCCTATGATCTGGAACGCAGAGGCCAGGAAGAATGGGGCTATGGAATTGATTTGAGATGGTTGCAACCATTGCTATTGCCAACATTCTTAGACAGGAATATAGTGCTCTCGAGGGAAGGCATATCCATCCTAGACCCTGGGTAACCAGCAAACAAAAGTACTTTTCAAGGGCAACGACAAACAGGATGTCAGAGATAAGACATCAAAGTGAGTGTTCTTGACTCATTCTTGGTAGACTGGCCCCCATTTCATCTATATCTTCCTTTTTGGGGTTAATCTTCCATTTTTTTAAAAAGAATTAAGTAAATAATGAAGAGCAATAATTAAGTAAAATAAAACCAGACATTAAATAGCTAAAAGTTGGGCAGCCCCGGTGACTTAGAGGTTTAGCGCCTCCTTCAGCCCAGAGCGTGATCCTGGAGACCCAGGATCGAGTCCCACATCAGGCTCCCTGCATGGAGCCTGCTTCTCCCTCTGCCTGTGTCTCTGCCTCTCTCTCTGTGTGTCTCTCGTGAATAAATAACTAAAATCTTTAAAAAAAATAAATAGCTAAAAGTTCTGCAATAACACTGATAAAATTGACAACCATTTGTGAGACTGATTTAAATATAAGTCGCAAATAATAGATACTAAAAACTATAAAACACTGTTGAAAGAAATTAAAGACAACACAAGCAAATGGGAAGATATTCCATGCCCATAGATTGGAAGAATTAATATTGTTAAAACATCTATACTACCCAAGGCAGTCTACAGATTCAATGCAGTCCCTATCAAAATACCAACAGCATTTTTTTCACAGAACTGAAAAAAATAATGGTTAAAATTTGTGTAGAACCACGGAAACCCAAAATAGCTAAAGCAATCATGAGAAAGAATAACAAAGTTGGAGGTATCACAATCTGATTTCGTGTTATACCACAAATCTATAGTAACCAAAACAGTATGGTATTGGCACAAAAATAGACACACCGAATAGAGAGCCCAGAAATAAACCCATGCTCATATGGTCAATTAATGTGTAAAGGAGGCAAGAACATGCAATGGGGTAAAAGACAGTTCTTCAACAAAAGATATTGGGAAAACTGGACCACTTTCTTACACCAGACACACACACACACACACACACACACACACACTCAAAATGGATTAAATGTGAGACCTGAAACAAAAAAAATCCCAGAAGAAAACAGAGGCATTTATCTCTCTGACATTGGCCTTTAGCAACATTTTTCTAGATATGTTTTCTCAGACAAGGGAAAGAAAAGCCAAAATAAACTATTGGGACCACACCAAGATAAAAAGCTTTGCACAGCAAAGGAAAAAATCAACAAAACAAAAGGCAACGTACTGAACGGGAGAAGATATTTACAAATGATATGGGGCTAATATCCAAATATATAAAGAGCTTATATAACTCAACAGCTAAAAAGTAAATAATGTGATTGAAAAATGGGCAGAAAACCTGAATAGACATTTCTCCAAAGAAGACATTTAGGTGGCCAACAGACACAGGAAAAGATGCTCAACATCGCCCATCATCAGGGAAATACAAATCAAAACCACAGTGAGATACCACGTCACACCAGTGAAAACGGCTAGAATCAAAAACATGAGAAACAACAAATGTTGGCAAGGATGTGGAGAGAAGACACCCCAATGCACTGCTGCTGGGAATGCAGACTGGTGTAGCCACAGTGGAAACCAAATAGAGGTGCCTCCAAAAACTAAAAATAAAATTACCATATCATCCAGTAATTCCACCATTGGGTATTTATTTGCCCAAAGAAAACAAAAAATGTTATTTTGAAAAGCCCTGTGCACCCCTATGTTTATTACAGCATCATTTACAATAGCCAATGTATGAGAGCAACCCAAGGGTCCATCAGCAGGTGAGTGGATAAAGAAGATACATATACCTAGGTACACGTGGCAGAGAATTACTCAGCCATTAAGAAGAATGAAATCTTGCTGTTTGCAACAATATAGATGGACCTTGAGGATATGACACTAAGTGAAGTCAGAGACGATATGATTTCACTTATATATGGATTTAAAAAAACAAACAAGCAGAAACAGACTCATAAATACAGAAAAGAAACTAGTGGTTACCAGAGGGGAGAGGAGTAGGAGGTGAGCACAGTAGGTGAAGGCGATGAAAAGGTACAGACTTGCAGTCATGAAATAAATAGTTCGTGGGAATGAGGGGGGCAGCACAGGGAACCCGGTCAGCAATACCGCAATGGCTTTGTACGGTGGCAGACGGTTCCTGCACCTGCCCCGGTGAGCCAGAAATCAGGTGTAGACGTGTTCGATCACTGTATCATACACCTGACCTGACCCTAGGATGACACTGGAGGTCACCTACACTTCAGTTGGAAAGAACCAGCACTGCAGATGCCAAGCACACGAACACCTCAGACACAGGATATTATTAATGACTTTATGCCAACAAATTTGAAAATAGAGAGGAAGTGGACAAATTTGGGAGGAAGGACCAAGAGTGTCTCAAGAAGAAACAGAAAACTGCAACAATCTAAAAGAGTTTAAAGAAATAAATCAGCGGGGGCGCCTGGGTGGCTCAGCCAGTTAGGCAGGTGCCTTCGGCTCAGGTCCCAGTCTCAGGGTCCTGGGGTCGAGTCCCGTGTCGGGGAGCCTGCTTCTCCCTCTGCCTCTGCTGCTCCCCCTGCCTTGTGCTCTCTCGCTCTCAAATAAACAAAATCTTTTTTTTTTTTTTAAAGAAGTAAATCAGCACTAAGTGTGTTCCCTTAAAGGAAAACACCAGGCCAGCTGGTTTCACTAGATAGTTATTTGATACCTTCAAGGAAGAAGCGGGCCCATCCTCACACTCTCCTCCAGACAGCAGAGGAAGAAATGCTTCGCAACTCATTTAAATGATCTAGTAAAACTTGATCCCAAGGACAAATGCATAAGGAATATTTCTAGGCTAATTTCACTTGTGGACACAGATGTGAAATTTTTCAAAATAGGGTAAAGCCCCATCACGGGATCCAAATAAATCCTTTGTATAAACACGTCGACCACTGGGAGGCTTTGCAGCTCACTGGCTTGCACTTCCCCCAGGGAATTGCAAATGTGCCTCGGCCCCTGCTGTTGTTTTATGTGTGGTGCATTTTTTATCTTTTTTTGTTTCTTGTCTTTTCTCCCCCTCCCCTTTTCCTTTCTGTTTTTGTTTGTCACCTTTTGGCTTAATCTCAGTGGGGAAAACTGATTGCTGTGGTGCCTGGACTTTCAGAGGGACCCACAGACTCTGCTGGGAGAATGCTGGGGATTCAGGGACCTTCCTCCACAGCCCCCCAAGAGGTTAAGAACCTTAATCGGCCTGTTTGAGAAAGGAAAGGAAGGAAAGGAAAAAACTGCCAGTGTATCACTCTCAATTTTAGGTTATTTTCGGAGGAGTTATTGGTGAATTTTACTGTAATAGTAAACCAAATTTGGCAATACGTTAAAAAGATAACATATTTTTACTACGTCAGATTTATCCAAGGAATACAAGGTTGGTTTAACATTTGAAACAATCAGTTAATTATTTTCCATATTAGTGGGCCAGTACAGGCCCAATATGCAAGAAAAGCACTTGATGAATTTCAGTATCAGCCTAAAAAGTGAGTAAACTAGGGCTTTCTTAATCAGATGAAGAGAAGCTACAAAAATCCACCATCAGCCCTATATTTAACAAATGTTTGAAAACTTTCTCTTTTCAATGGTGGACAAGAAAAGGATGCCTCCCATCGCTGGGATCACCACTGAAACACTGAACAGAATGTCCTGGCTTATACAGTAAGAGATGGAGAAAAATCAGGACTGTTAAATTTGCAAAGGAAGATAGTAAATTGTCATTGTTTTCAGATGAAATGGTTATATAGGCATTAAAATTTTTAATTGCAAATAAAATTTTGGAATTAAGAATATTTTCATAAAATGTAAATTATAAAGATTTTAATAAAATAATTTAATAAAATTAATATAACAATTCAATTGTATTCTAAATAAGAGCAACAAATAGAACATGTAATTTTAAAATACGCCATTTACAAGTGGCCTCCAAAAATAGCAAATAGGATAACTATAAAAGGATGATGTGAAAGACCTTTATGAAGAAAATTATACAACTTTACTGAAAGACATTATTGATTAATGGAGAGATACACTGTGTTTATGGAATGGAAAATTCCAAATGCAAACAGGCCGTTGATCCCAAAATTGACTTCTAGGTTCAGGGGAAATAGCACTTGAAATCCTGAGTGTTTTGCAGAGTGACACCTGACATAATAACTCCAAATATGAACAAAAATGCAGAAGAAGAACAGCCAGGCTTGAAGAAGGAGGAGACGGGAGGAGGGGAAGGAGAGATGAACCTTAGTCTGTCAAACGTTTAGATGCTGTAAAGCTGTGTTGGTCGGTACTGTGCCGCGTTAGTGCAGGAGCAGACAGGTGAGTGGAACAGGAAAGAGGGCCTGAATGTGCACAGCAACATACGGCGTAGGGAGCAATTTAGAGCAGGGGAGACGGTTGCACCTATATTCACCGGGGTATAACATATGAGATATATATGTCCTATATATATGTGATATGATATACACCTGATATATGTTTTATATATCATATCTCAAATAATAACATAATATTTGGGCAGCCCCGGTGGTGCAGCGGTTTAGCGCCGCCTGCAGCCCGGGGTCTGATCCTGGAGACCTGGGATCGAGTCCCGCGTCGGGCTCCCTGCATGAAGCCTGCTTCTCCCTCTGCCTGTGTCTCTGCCTCTCTCTCTGTGTCTCTATGAATAGATAAATAAAATCTTAAATAAAAAATAACATAATATTTAACAATATAAGTGACTATTAAATAACATTAATATTGATTTTAATATTTAATAAGCATTAAACAACACATTCATTAAAATATAAATAAATATAAGTATTTAATAAATGATTAATAATAATGAAGTATATTATATTGTTATATTTTCCTCATAATAGTCCAAATCGGGAAGCAGCCCAAGTGTCCATCAGCAGGGGAATGGTAGAATGGATTGATAAACTCAGATATATTCATTCAAAGAATATTTACTTAGAAGAAAAGAAAAAGTAGGCGACAAGAAACAAAATGGAAAAATCTATAAACCTACAGTTGAATGAATAAAAAGCAAAACATATATACTTACGGTGTAATTCTATATATTAAGTTTAAAAGTGAGCAAAATTAAATTGTATTTTATAAGGATGCATGGAGTGCTGGTTAAGTAAACCAAAGAAATAATTACAAGTCAGGAGAATGGTCTCTTGGTGAAAATGAGGGTGTTGTAGTTAGGAGGGACTTCTGGGAAGTGAATCATGTTCAATTTCTTCAGTTGGTTCACAGTTATGTGGCTTTCTTGTGATTTGAATGTTACCAATAACAGTTATGCACATCTCTTTTTTTTTTTTAAAGATTTTATTTATTTATTCATGAGAGACACACACAGAGAGAGAGGCAGAGACACAGGCAGAGGGAGAAGCACGCTCCCTGCAGGGAGCTCGATGTGGGACTCGATCCCGGGTCTCCAGGATCACGCCCTGGGCCAAAGGTGGCACTGAACCGCTGAGCCACCCGGGCTGCCCATGCACATTTCTATATATCATATTTTGCAATAGAAATGCTTAAAAATGTTATAAATAGACTTTCAATGAAAATCAATTTTCTAACATGGTTGAGAACCAGTTGGCTTTCTACTTCTTTGTTAAGTGCCAAAGCTTTTATGCACATTTCTGTACTGTTATCTTTCGTAGTAGGAAAGATAATTTGTACAATTAGACTTCTAATAAAAACGGTAGTCGCCAGGGCTACCCCTTCCTACTTCCTAGAGGCAAACAGTCACATTTATGGTGGTTTTTTTTTTTTTTTCGTGTTTACCTCTATGTTTCTAAATAATTAGCTTATAGTGCTGTGTCTTTATTTTTCACTTTTAGATACTACCTATTGACTGTCGACATCCACAAGATGTGGACATAGCTTTCTTATCTACCTCTTTTTCTTTAAGCCTACACACATTCATTTCCTATTCTCTACCTCCCTAACTCTATTGTATTTTTTTTAAAGATTTTATTTATTTATTCATGAGAGACACACACAGAGAGAGAGAGAGAGGCAGAGACACAGGCAGAGGGAGAAGCACAGGGCTGCCCCCTCTATTGTATTTTTTATGTCAGTTTTCAGAATTTACACTTTTATGACTATGTAAATCAAAATAAATCAATCTCAAACTCCTATCAGTGTGTTCATTCTATTAATGTCTTTTTTTTTTTTCTTTCTTGGAGACATCCCTTTAGAATTCCTCATGCTTTTTCTCCAACTTGGACTGGTATTTACATTATTATGCTTATGAAATATTTTTCAGGACCTCTACTGCCAGCCCTCACACAGCAAGTGACACCAACCACACTTTCTCTCCACTGACGGCAACCACAAAATATAGGCTACAACTCTTTTCAGGCATTTAAAAATGAGCACCACAGGAGAAGAGAAACTCATGCAGAGAGTGCAGTGTTGCTGCATGACTGTTCTGGTTTTCAGCCTGGAGGTGGTCTCTGAGTGCAGGAGGAAGAAGCTGACGCTCAGGTCTTCGGAGTGGCTGGGGCTGGTCTGGCAGGGTTTCTGAGAAGGGGGTGCTGTGCGCGGAGGAGGTCCAAGAAGTCTGCATGGGGTTCCTTGTGATTCCTTGGCTCAGTCTGAGGCTGCACAGCAAAGAGAGGGACTCCTCGAGGAGGCCTCGTTAGATCACCTGCCGCAGCCCGAGAGGCGGACGGTGGCATCGGCAGCACGCAGCTCTGGGAGATAGTGGCCTAGGCGCTGGAGAGACCTCGCTGAGGATTCTGGAATGGAGTTAAAAATCTCAGGAAGTCTAAACCTTAGGAATATAGTCCACACTACAGTAAGGGACGTGTCCTAAACATGTGCTCTAAATCAAAACAGTCCCGCTGCAAGAAAGGATAAAACCAAGGCTGACTAGACCAAAAGTAAGAACCACTAGTTTCACTGTTGCCCGAACATCCCAAACATCTGTGGAGGAAGAAAACAGGACTTTTTCTCTCACTACCATACATTGCCCACAATGTCCAGCATACAACAAAAAATTACTATATATGCAAAGAAATGGAATAAGATGAGTCACAGTCAAGAGAAAACGCAGTTTTTGGAAACTGAACCATGGTTACCCAGATGTTGGAATTTGCAGGCAAGGACTTTCAAGCAACTATTGTAAGAACACATTGCAATAGCCATTTGAGTAAATGGTCATAATAAGGGAACAAATGGGGGAATATTAATGGAGAAATGTAAATTATAAAAACAAACCAAAGGGAAATTAGAAAATGGGAAAGTGCAGTACACAAAATGAAAGATTAATAGGATGAGCTTAAGAGTGGATTGCAGATGTTAGAAGAAAGGGCCAATGAACCATTCTATGTGAAAAATAGAGAAATCCTATTGAAAAATTAGACATGGAAGAGTCAAACTGGCAGACTGGCCCCCAGGACAACAGCAATCAGTACAGCCCAAGGGAAGGAGGAATTCCAAAGGAGAGGACAGCAAGAATGAGCAGAGAAAAAAAAATATTGGGAGAATAGATGAAAATTGCCAGAGTTTTGTGAAAAAGCAAAATCTTACAGATTAAAAAAGCTCAGCAAACTTTAATCAGGATAAATACAAAGAGAACAGCACTCGGGCACACCACCAGGCACATCAAATTGTTGAACCCAAAGGTAAAGAGAGTATCTTGAAAGCAGCCAGAGAAAAGTCACAACTATGTGCAAGTGGGCAATGATGGGAGTGAACGTGTCCCGTCAGAAACGGTGGGGCCAGAAGACAATGAGGCAAGAGTGCGGTTATTCCGAAAGAATAAGCCCGCCAACCTGGAGTTCTAAGTCTGGTAACATTTCAAATATTCAAAATGGAAGATGCTCTAACGATACTGCACTGCCAGCAAAATTGCAACACCGGTTGTAAGGAAATGTTTTCATGACCCCAGATAGGAACGTGGATCCACGAGAATGAATAAAGAATATAAAAAATGGTAAACAGAAAACACTGTACACTTTAAATTTTCATGTCCTAATTTTTGTAGGACGTATGGCATATGACTGGGAAAGCAAATATCACCGCACTGGTTTGTGGGGTTTAGAGCGCGTGCGAGTGTGTGTGGAATGCACGTATATGGCAACGATGCACATGACAGTGCAGAGACATGTGGGAAGATGTCAGCACAGGGATAAAAAAAAAATGGACCAATTCCAAAGAAGTCAGGAAAGGAGGAACAGAGGAACAGCAAACAGAAGACAAATAACAAAATGATAGACCTAAATCCAACCGCATCAACATTACAAAGAAATTCATTCTGAATATGACCTATTTATAGCATACTGTGATCATGGGTACTTTCTTGTTTGTTTTCCTAAAACTAACTGCCTTATCTTTTCCTACTCCACTGGTTTTTTGGTCATCATCCATAATTTTCCCATATCTTACAATAATCTCTCACTAAAATTTAATGGAAGGCCATTCATGTTAATTCATCTTTGATTCCATTTTCAGTATTTTAGAACTTTTTTGAGGGGGAGATATCTCCTCATTCCTCATGCTCTTTTTCTTCCATGTGGACAAAACTCTATTACTGTAACATTTCTAGCCTTTCTGTATTTACACACACGTGTGCACACACACACTCTGCCCCAGGAAAAGTGAAGTATCCCATCTGACTGGTGAGAATGAACAGGAAACAGCCCAGGGGCCCCCGGGTGGCTCAGTCCGTTGGGCGTCTGCCTTTGGCTCAGGTCGTGGTCTCAGGGTCCTGGGATCGAGTCCCATATCCGGCTCCCTGCTCACTCCCCCTCTGCCCCTCCCTCTGCCCCTCCCTCTGCCCCTCCCTCTGCGCGTGCTCTCTGGCTCACTCTCTCTCTTAAATAAATAAATAAAATTTAAAATAAAAAGAGAGAGAAAGGAACAGCTCAGATGTTGGCTTCTTTTGTTCCTCCTGGGGCTGAGCTGTGTGCAGAGAACACACTTGTGAACTGTCCGCCAGAGGTGGGCCCTGCTGGCAGGAGGAGGCTGCCCCCTGCTGCCTCCTGCCCTGGCGAGGTTTGCGGTCAGTGCCAGGAAGCCCACTCGCCTGCAGAAAAAACACACATTCACCAATAACCGTGTTATTATAATAAAAGTTAATGGTTTGTTCTCCTAAAAACTTGCAGAATCAGAGGATGTGTTCAAGCAGGCATCTCCCCACTAACGTGACTTAACCTGCAGGGACATTAAAGTGAAAGTCTCACACCGAGCAGGCGGGGAGCACCTCTCCCTCTGCCTCGCCCCTCCCTCCCTCCCACTCTTGCTCTCTGGCTCTCAAGTAAATAACATCTTTTCTTTAAAAAAGGTGAGACTGGTGGCCTGGGTGGCTCAGTGGTAGACTGTCTGCCTTCAGCTCAGGGCGTCCCGGGGTCCTGGGATTGAGTCCTGCATGGGGCTGCCCGTGGGGACCCTGTTTCTCCCTCTGCCTGGGTCTCTGCCTCTCTCTGTGTGTCTCTCATGGATAAATAAATAAAGTCTTAAAAACACACCAAAACAAGTAAAAAAAAATTAAAAAGTGAAACTATCTTAGATGACAAAGAAGAGTAGCTTCTCAGTTGATCAATGAGGCAAGTGCATTCCACCCAGGTGTCGTCGCCCTGCAGGTGTCCGTCGCCGCAGTGGGGCCACGTCCTGAACTGCCAACAGCAGCCGAAGGCAGCGCTAAATCGAAAATGCATTTCACGCGCAGCTCATCGGGCCCCACGGCTGAGTTGCGCCTGAGCCCCTCCACCGGCCCGTCTCCGACCTCGGGCCTGTCCCCTCACGGGAGTTACGGACCCAGTGCTGGGAGGACAGCGCGGCTGTGGGGGGTCGGGGGCCCTCCTGCACCCGGGGCCCCCCGGCCCCCACCTGCCCCAGGAGGCCTGCCCGCCCGCCACCGCCCCGCACGAGAGCCCCGGCCCACGGCCTTCAGGAGCCCACACACTGCGAACTCCGCCGGGGGGTGCTCACAACCCCTCTCATAATTGTCTTTCGCTGCCTTTTAGTTTATCAGCTTCTGCTCTTCAAACGTGTCTCACGCCGTGTGTACCATGTCACTTAGAGCTGCTCCTACGGCTCCAAGTCCCCCGTTGGGGCTGCTTGGTTTTAGAATCGGCCCCTAAGTAGCTCGCCCCTCAGAATTTCCTGCTGTTTGGCACGTAAGGCTTTCCATCTAGATTTGGTTTTTCCCCATATTTACATCTGTTACGGTTGGACCGTGTGACCAAAAGGATTCCTTGATGTCCAAACCCCCAGGACCTCGGACTGTGGCTTTATTTGGAAATAGGGTCTTTGCAGCGATGGCCAAGTTTGGAGGAGTTCCCTAGGGTGACCTGTAACCCATGGACCGGCGTCCCCACAAGCAGGGGACCTTGGACGCTGCCAGGGAGACATTGCCCCCAGCCACCGGAGCCAGAGGTGGTGGCAGGGAGGGGGAGCACAGTAGTGGGGGCAGGTCCGCCGTCATGGGGGCATCTCCACCGTCGTGGGGGCAGGTCCCCCGTCGTGGGGGCAGCGCCGCCCTCTGACCCCTGTACCCAGACCTGCAGCCTCCCGTGGGAGCCAGCGGGCCGCCCACTCACAGCCGTCCAGGGTGATCCTCTGCCTCAGGGCAGCCCGAGGATCCCACAACCATCAGCTACTCTCCACAGCAACATTCCAAATTATCATTTTGCTTCCCTGTTTTTAAGATTTTTATCAGATTTGTCATGTGTTTTAAAATCACTGGTTTGGAGCTCTGGGTGCCTGCATTTCTGTTTCTTCACTCAGTCCCTTCTGCTCTAGCACCCTTCTGTCTCACTGTATGCGTGTGCCCAGGCTGTGTGTGCCGGGGGTGCGTGTGCTGAGGCTGTGTGTGCCGGGGGTGCGTGTGCCAGGGGTGTGTGTCCCCAGGGTGCGTGTGCAGGGGGTGCGCGTGCCGGGGGTGCATGTACCCAGGTGCGTGTGCTGGGGTGTGTGTGCCGGGGGCACGTGTGCTGGTGGTGCATGTGCCTAGGGGTGTGCACAAGCAACTGAGTCCCCCAGGAGCTCTGGGAATCATGGTCTTTATTTTTGTTTATCCTCATTGAGTGTGTGTGAGCTGCTGCAGGCTCAGTGAAAACACCCCTTTTGATGATCTTCACAAAAACACGATTCTGGGTTTTACACACTGAGTGTTTAGACGGCCCTCGGGACTCGGTGGCGGAGCATTAGCGGCCTGGCCGAAGCCCTTCAGCCCTTCAGGAGCACTGCACTTGGTACACATGGATATCTTCCATTTCGAAGCAATCGGGTGAAAATTAACGTCTTCATCTACGAGGCTGTCTCCCACTGTGGATTTTCGATGGCAGGATTTTAGTCTCCAACCACTCTCCTCTCATCTCCTTCAAATGCTTATGTTTTAAACACTCAAAAGAAAAAAAAAAGAAAAAAAGAAAAAAAGAAAACCTCCCTTATATCTGAGAACACTTTGTAAAATCTTGAATAAAAAAAAAGCCCATGTGTCACTTGTCTCAGCGATTAATTGATACGAGTTCTGGGAATGACAATTAATCTTGACATTAGCTTAATTAAGCCAGGCATTAGTCAATTATAATTGGCAGAGGAAATATGCTATAAAAATATGATGCAATCTAAGACCAAACAGGATTAATTTTTGGATAATTTGTTGTTTTGTGCGACCACAGCAGCACCGTACAAGTGATCAACGAATCAGTAACGTGATCAGAAATAATCACCTCATTGATAATTGCGTATTGATCTGCAGTAACGTATACAAGAAAACGTTCCAGCTATTTGTCCAAGATGAATTTCACACACTTGTTTTTCCATCTTGGCGTCTTTGACTCACAGTCGAGTCCTCCGCAGGGCTGGCAGTGCCGCGGGGAACCAAAGTCATTGTGCTGTGGGATTTTTTGCGATGACTTCTTTCTTCCTTGCCCGTCCGCCCGCTCTCAGTCAGGTCAATGGGGGGGTGATTCTTTGCTTGCCGAGGAGGACAGCACACAGCAGGCTGCAAGCGCCCGCACGGTTCCCTCAACACAGTCGCACTCAGGTTAGTTGGTTCTGGAACAATGTAAGAAAACAGTCTCCAAGTGTTAGCGATGCCCTGCGCGCACGGAGTCTTCTCATTCAGGGTTCCAGCGGCTTTCTAAGTACTGCCCGATGAAACCCAAACTTCCCGTGATAGATTCTTCGCTCTTTTGCTGTCTTGAAACCCAACTCCTTGCACCCGAGCTGAATACCGACAGCACGGTTAGCCCCGGATGAGACCGAGGCCCACACACAGTTGTGTAGCTGAGCTTGAGCCTCGAAGGCTGGTTCGATCCCCCCACTTCTCAGGGTTTGTGATTCAGGCGCCCCCAGGAAACCCACTGGAGTATGCAACCACCGGGCCCCCCCATGACCTGGGGCGGGTGAGGATTCGCCAGGTTGATTCCCGGAGAAAGCGCGACGGCCAAACCCCGCATGGATCGATAAGGAGCGAGGTAATCAGCGCTCCTCTGCAGGACGGCTTCAGCCGCGAGGGTACGACTGGCACAGATGCTCGTGTGAGGCAAGCCGGGAGCCCCGGGCCGCCCCCCCACGGCCGGCCGCCTGCCCTGCCACGCGCACGTGGCCCCACGGGCTCCCTTCAGCGCCCTGTGCCATCCTCATGGGGCATGCCCGAGCCGCCCAGGTCTCTCCCAAACTGGCCAGGAGTGGCGTGGAACGGGGGCACACCAGGCGCGCCGTCCCGGGCAGCCATGGGGCGGTGCCTGACGGCCCATCGCAGGCAGTGGCGCAAGACGGAGCGGAGGCTCGGGGACCCCAGCCGGCTCGATGATTAGCCGACTAGCGTGACACGGCCGCCCCTCCGGGCCCGCACAGGTCCCCAGGACACGTCCCCGGGCCGGACAGCGGTGGGGAGAGCTCTGGCCTGTGTCCGCCCTTTGTCCCGTCCTCTGGCCCAGGCCAGGCTGCCTTCGGCTTGGCCAAGCCCACACGCCCGCTCACGCCCGATGGTTGTGTGGTCGTGGACCCTCTATGTTTTGTTAGACAGACTGGCTTATTTGATAAATTAGGCCACGCCAGTGTGTTAATAGTGCTATTGGCGTCCTACCACTCAGGTGGCGGCCTTGGGGTTCTCCGGTGGCTTCCTAAAAATAACTCCGACGACACAACAACGTTCAGGGCTTTGGGCCGACGTTTGAAGCCAACAGCCCTTAGCGTTTATCCGATTCCTTGTAATAAACCTCTGTGGGGTGTTGTTACATCCGCCCCACACAGGTTCGAACCAGGCCGTTCTGCGAAGACACTCACGCACGTCTAACGGGGTGTTCACACGCTCCCCGTCCCCTGAGGCTGCAGGCCTGGAGCGTGGGTGCGGGGAAACGGTCCTTCCACGCCGCAAGGCCCGGGGGCACGCTGAGAAACGGGCCTTAGTCGGCGCCCGGGGAGTCCTAGGTAAACCCGGAGGAACAGGTGGGAACAGCGGAGTGCAATTCAAGAGGTGGCGAGTCTTCCCAGCGGGGTTAGGAAGGAAGCTTCACGGAAGAAGCGGCGTTGGAGCGGACGAGAGCGAGTGTGACTGGCAGGGACACGGGCGGGGTAAGGGTTAGGGGACGGCAGGACGAGGGGCAGCAAGGTAGGTGCTCCGCAGGTGCGGGCAGGTGCTGGGTGGGAGGCGAGCAGCAGGTGGGGGAGGAAACGGTGCCAGACCCGGGGAGCCTCAATGTCAGACCAAGGAGCTCTTGGGCTCAAGGCACAGAGCCGCTGCCCATCGCGGAGCCAGGCACTACGAGCTGTTCGGGGGGCTGCCTGGTAGCCCCGCTGAGGAGGGGGCGTGGGGTGCGGGTGCGCCGAGGCCCGAGGCGGGCAGCGGGCAGAGCCGAGGGGGATCGGTAACGGGCGCGCTCAGGGGACGGCGGGGAGGTGCAGGCGGCTACCCGAGGCACTGCACGGCGACGCGGGCCGTGGAGCCGCGGCCGCACCGAGTTGGGAGGACGGGCAGATCTCCAGACACAGAGGTCTGTCAGGCTGTGGGGGGCCGCGCGCCATCCCCCGCGCCGTGTGCGTGTCTGCGGGGAGCTGCTGAAACCAAGAGCCCTCGACCGGGGATCTGAGAACAGCACCGGTGTGTTTACTGCAAAATCATGGTCTTCTCTGGCGCCAGACTGTTACGGTGTCACCCACAAAGGTCCCATACCCAACCCTGTATCGGAAAGGGAATATTTCATTGTGACATCGTCCTGCCCTGCGGGCACTTGATGCCACTCACCGTTTGGAACGTGCCGTCCCACTTTGCTACGAGGGAGCCCAGGCTCTGCTCCAGACACGGGCTGTGAGGCCTGGTTCCGCTGCCCCTGATTTCTACGAAGCCGTCCGCCCGCAGCATGACAGGCTGCCTCAGGGCTCGCCATGGCTCGGTGGTCTGTTTGTCATGAAGAGGACACAGCAATGGGGCATCCAGCGTGGCTCCCAGCGTCCCCGGCACTCATGCCCACGGAACATGAGGCTGAGGAGCTTGGGGTTCACTCCTCTGAAGCTCGGTGTGGATGTGCCCGTCTCCCCTCACAACTCCCCACCAAGAAGACAGGGCTGTGTGACAGATGCCAGCACCTCTCTCAGTTGTCACCACTGTCACTTCAAGGGGAAGTACACAGACGAGGAAAGCTCCGTCTTGAGGAGCTTTACGCTAACGTGGAAGATAAACAAAAGGTCAAATATGATAAGGACAGTGAGGAGGGGGAGGAGAGCTAGAGAGCTAGGGAGGGAGAGACTCTGGAGTTAGGGATGGAGGTGGAGAGTGTGGGCAAAGCAGGGGGGCAGGCACACGGTGAAGACCAGTGCCAAGGAAAACAAAGGGCAAAGGTGCCGAAGACGAGCACCCGGGCCTGGGAACCAGAGCATGGGGTGGTGTGTGGGGTCTGCAGGCTGGAGTCAGGTGGGGAGGGCCTCGGGTCTCTGGCCAGGCTGCGCGTGTATTCAGCAGGCGCTGCGGTACGTGCTATGGCCTGTGTTTGAGCTGGGAACTGGGAGCCAGGGCCAGCCCCTCCCTTGGTCAAGGACGCGGTCAAGGACACGGTCAAGGAGAACCAGGTGGGAACGCTCCAGGGCAGCGCTAGGAGGGGTCACAGGGATGACCTGGAATGATCCAGGCCTCCTGCCATGGCCTTGGGAGGACGGAGGAGCAGAGTGTGTGTGCAGCCCCGGGAAGAGAGTCTGCAGGAGTTTCCAGCCCGAATAATTAAGGAAATGGTAGAAATAGTTAGAAGTCCGAAGGAGCTGGCCTACTTTGGGTTTGTGGAGTTCGGGATGGGGGGGGGGGCGCATCCCAGCAAGGGTCTTCAGTGGGCCAGGGGAACAAACCATCAGGACAGAGGCCCAGATTTGGTAGTTAGGGCACAGAGGTGACCCTCCAAGGGGCAGGCCTGAGTGACTGGAAGGAAAAGGGCCTCCAGCCATGTCCCAAAACCCTCGCCGCCAGGGCCTTGGGAGACGCGGCAGCCCCCGGTCTGGGGACGCGGGGTCCCCTGGCCCTGTGTCATCGGGCCACAGCCCTGAGGCTGCCTGGGGAGGCGGGGATTAGGTGGGTCCACTTCTTCTCCTTTCCCAGGCCGAGAAACAGCCCGGGTGGGGCGCGGATTAGCCCAAGGGCACAGGCTGGCCCGTTCTAGAGCCAGATTAGGGACTTCCCGACTCCCCTGCCCACGGCCACGCTGCCACCCGCCCTTCCCCCCACGTATTCACGGAAAACATCCCGCCCTCCGGGCGCAGACCTCCATGTAAGTCTGCACGGCAGGCCCGGCTCTAGCAGGTATTTTTGCTTTAAGCCGGTTGGAGGCGGAGGCTGGGCTGGGCCGGGCCGGGGCGCGCGCCCCGCGTCCCCGAGCGCGTCCCCGAGCGCGTCCCCGGAGCGCGCGCTGCGCCCGCCCGCCGCGCCCCCACCTCCGCCGCGCGTGCCCGCGCCCCGCCCGCGCCCCCGCCGCCCTCCCGGCGCGCTCCCGGCCGACCCCCCCCCCCCCCCGCGATCGCGTCCCCGCCCCCGCGCGTCCCGCTCCGCAGTCCCCAGTTCCCATCCCCACCCCCGCGCGCGCCCACCGGGGCGTCCTGGCCCCCCCCCCCCGCCCGCAGCGCCCCCGCTCCCGGCGCCCCTCCCATCCCCGCCCCGCGCGCCCCTGCTCCGTCCTCAGCGCCCCCCCCCCGCGCCCCTCCCATCCCTCCGCCCCGGCGCCCCCTCCCGGCGCCCCTGCTTCATCCTCAGCGCCGCCCCCCACCCCCCGCACCCCTCCCGGAGCGAGCCCCTCCCTTCCCCCCAGTCCCCGGCCTCCCCCCGCCCCCGCTCCCGGCGCCCCCAAATCCCTAGCCCCCCCGCCCCGCCCGGAGCGCCCCCCTCCGCATCCTCAGCCCCCCGCCGGCCCTCCCGGAGCGCCCCCCCCATTCCCCCCGCCCCCGCCCCGAGCGCCCCCTCGCGTCCCCCCTCCCGGCCTCCCCCTCCCTCCCCCCCGCGCGCCCCCGCGGTCAGCGCGGCCGGCGGAGCTTGGGGCGGGGCAGGCGGGCGGGGCGGGGGCGCGCGGGGGCGGCGGGGGCGCGGGCGCGAGGCCGGGCGTCGGGGCCGCGCGGGGGCGGCGCCGGGGGAGGAGCGCTCGCTGCGCCGCGCCCGGCCTGCCGCGCTCGGTGCGGGTCCGCGGGGCGCGAGGAGCGGCCAGACCGCGGCCTGGAACAAAGGGAGCGGCCGGGCGGGCGCGGCGAGCATGGCGGACCGCGGGCTGGAGGGCATGGCCCTGCCCCTGGAGGTGCGGGCGCGGCTGGCCGAGCTGGAGCTGGAGCTGTCGGAAGGTAACAGGCCCCGCGCCCGGCCGGCCGCGCTGGCGCGGGGGGGGGGGGGGGGGGGGGCGGGGGTTAGCGGGGGGAGGGGGCGGGGAGGGCGGCGGGGGGGCGGGGGCGAGGGCGCCGCGGCCGGGCAGGGGGCGCGGGGGGGGCGCGCGGCCCTGTTCCCGCCCGCGGCCGAGGCCGGGCCCTCCCCGAGCTGCGGCAGCCGGCGGGTCGGGGCGCTGCGGCGGCCCGGGGGGGTGCAGGGCGGGGGGGCGGGGGTGCAGGGCGGGGGCGGGGGGCCGCCTGCAGCCGCCGTGTCCTTGGTGCGCGTCCGTGCGCTCCCCGCCGCCCGGGCCCGTCCGCGGCCTGAGCGCCGAGCTGCCGGCGGCCTGTGC
The DNA here is from genome assembly GCF_053574225.1 of Canis aureus. NCBI lineage: Eukaryota > Metazoa > Chordata > Mammalia > Carnivora > Canidae > Canis > Canis aureus. The sequence goes on from NC_135615.1 coordinate 34,911,781, forward strand.
TCGCGCGGACTCGGGTCGCGGGGTCGCGGGGTCGCGGGGGGGTGGGGGCGGCCCGGGCTGTGCCCCCCCGACCCCGCGACCCCGCCACCCGCCGCCTTTGTTGTGCGGCCGCGAGCCGGGGCCTCCCCGCGGCGACCCTGCGCGATGGTGCGGCGGCCGCGGGGTCCGGGCGCGGGTCCTGCGGGCGCCCGCGCTCCTGAGCCGGGTCACGCGCCCGACTGTCACTCCTTGGAGGTCGGGTCGGGGTTCCTGGAAGCAGCAGCCGCTCCGGTTCCGACTGTGGCCTGGTGCCCCGGCGCCCTGGCCTGCGGGCCCAAGCGGGTTGCGTGGTCGGAGCGGTGCAGCCTGGTGAACTTTTGTGTGTGTGTGTGTGCGCGCGTGTGTAACGGTTCCCGGAGGGCGGGGAGCCAGAAAGTACACTCGCTCGTGCCAATTTTCATCAGCAGGGAGGAGCTGATGGGACTCGGTGCTTCCCCTTCCAACACGCTCAGGCCCAGGAAGGATGCTCCTGGGGCTGTGGCCCGGGGCTACCGGCCTTTCAGGTCTGCAGGGAGGGAGCATCTTTCTGTCTTTCTGTTTTGAATTTGGGGTGCTGCAGGGTATTGTGATGTTCTGTAACGGGAGGCAGTCCCGTGGGAGGAGAGGAAGCTGTTTCCTGGACTCTGTGTGCTTAGCAGACACTATTCCGGCTGGTGGAAGGCGACGAAGGCTCTGCTGGTACCTCGGAGGACCTGAAGGCAGGGGGCACACGGGCCCGGCAGCTGGGATCGATGCTTAGATTTAAGCTGGCAGGTGAAGGGTGCAGCGTGGACACGTCGTTTGGAGGGACGGACTCTCCAGTGGAAAATATGTGCCCAAGCGCTGTGATTTTAGGAGGAACCCTCACCCTGCGGCCCTCCTGGTCTTCGTCGCACATTGCGTCCTGTGTTCCTTGTGGCAACCTGGCGTTCATGCTTTCCCTCAACGCGGCTGCTGTGTCCGCCTTACACCAACAGCAAGTGTCGACACCCCAGCTGTGTCACCAAAGTGGGAAGCCGTCAGAGCCCTATGGGACTGGCCTGGACGCAGCTCACAGCCACTCCTGGAGCCTGGGACCATGCAGGACGTGTGGGCCGCCGCCTCTGGCTGCACGGGGAGCATTGCTCGTGGCTGTAGACTTGGGGCGCACTTCCCTGTTGGATGACACTGGCCTGCCCCCGGCCATCCTTCTTGGAGGAGGAATGAGTGCTACGTCCCCACCGCCCAGAGGGTAGAGAGCCACGTTCGGCCCAGGTTCACACAGTCCGAGTCTCCGTGAACACCTCGTGTCTGACAGGCCTTTAGAAAGGGCTTAGCGGGTTTCTCGTTGATGTCTTGGCCCGCGGGAGATTCGTGGTCTTTTCTCCTTTCCTGCAAACCGCGCTAGACCCAGGCTGAACACTGAAGAGCGGAGCAGTCGGACGGTCAGCACGTTGGCCTGTCAGCCCCCCTCCCCTCAGGCCGCGCAGTAGCTGTGTCATCTCGGACCTGCTCTGTCGCTGCCGAGTGATGGACGAGGGACGGAGCGTTCTTTAGGGTCATCTGGGACTCCAGGTCCCGTAACCACACAGAACACCTTTCGTGCTTCAGTTGCATGGATCAACTTGTTTTCCAGTGTTCAGAGGAGCCAAAGATTGGAAGGACCAGAAATCTCTGTTTTCACATTGGGGAACTTAAAAATCCCTGGGCGTGTCCACTCGCAACGTGAAAAAGTTAAATCAGCGTTTATCCCGTTTTAGCCGCGGTCCTGAGAGAACCCTTGAGTCTTCGTCCCGAACGACAGCATCAGCAACCATCGTGGAAGCGTGGGACTCCCGGGGCCTCGTTGCTTCAGAGCAGGGGGAAAGCAGTTGTGTGTGAAGCACACGTGATGTCAGTTGACAGAGCACGGCAGCCGGTCCCCGGGGTCGGCCGGTGCGCTGCCCTGCATCGTGTCGGAGGCCGCGGTGCTGTCGCCTTCCTGGGTCACTGGGTGAGGGCTGCCGACGGACTCCGGCTGCAGAACTCGGCCTCCTTTTCCTTTTGCGCCCCCGTGAGCACGGGGGGCCTCCCTCCCCGGGAGCGGCAGGTCCCCGAAGTTGCACGCGTCGTGCGGGGCGAGGTGGCAGGCGGCCCCCGGCCCTGGGTCTGGACGTGCCTGAGCCGCGTGTGTGCGGGGTGCGGGGAGTGGGCTCATGGCCCGGTCAGTGGCTGGGTCTCCTTCCCCCCCAACCCCCGTGGTTTCTTCTTCCTTTCCGACGTGGTGGCCTGTTGGAATTGGGTGCTTTCCTTTTTGGCTTTAAGAGGGCCGCCAAGGGCAGCCTGGGGGGCTCAGCGGTTTCGCGCCATCTTTAGCCCAGGGCGTGACCCCGGGATCCAGGATCGAGTCCCACGTCGGGCTCCCTGCGTGGAGCCTGCTTCTCCCTCTGCCCGTGTCTCTGCCCTTCTCTCTGTGTCTCTCATGAATAAATAAATAAAATCTTTAAAAAAAAGAGGGCCGCCAAATAATTAATTTCATTAACGCGTAAGTAAATATCTAAAAATATATTTTTAAGTCAAATACTTAAGGAAGAGCTTTAAATAGAAGCAGTCGAAAAAAGAAGAAACAAAACGTAGAAGAGACTTGGGTCTTCGGAAAAAATTTCAGTTGTTGATTGAAAGGTAGCAGGAAGTCTCTGCGTTGGCTGTGGGTTGTTTTGTGGGCTGTGCGGACACCCCGCTTCTCTCCTGCGGGAGCGGCTGGATTCTTATTTTCGTGGATCTTGGAGAAACCGCCGGGATATGGCCTGCGAGGATTGCTTGGTGTCTGTGGAGGAGAGGCCTTTAAGAAACAGATGCCGTGTTTCACGTCGCGGGGTTTTGTTGGTGCGTCCGCTGTCCCCTGACTTTTGCTTCCGGGGGTGATTCAGTCCTTGTCCTGCTTCACTGATTAACATTCCAGATTGGTTCAGCCACAGTCGCGTCGGGAGTGTCCAGCGCAGTGGGAGGAGCACTTCCGTGGCGAGCGAGCCCCACTGCGGGACGCGGGGGGCGCAAGCTCACCTATGCCCCATTCTTTGTGGTTCTTTGTGTAGGTCAAGGGTGTTTTGTTTTGTTTTTAACTGCATTCTCGCAGTTTGCACTCACATTCCCGGCACCAAAGAGCGCGAAGTGAGAGGCGTGGGCCCCGAGATGCTTGTAGATTTTCAGGACTGTTGGGCCCAAGGTGACAGGTACGCTTAGCTCTGGCCCTCGAGTCCTGGCCCCGTGTCCTGGGGGCCCCGTAACTGCAGATCTTGCGGCTCTGACCCTGCGGACCCCGCAGGACCGCCTTCCAAAGTCTCCCGCCACCCAGACCTTGTGAACATCATCCTCACTGAAAGGACGTAGTTGACTCTGGACAACAAATGTGCCAAAGAAAACCAAAAAACAAAACAACCCCCCCCCCCCGGTTTCCTGCAGACGTCCACTGATCAGTTGTCATAATTGTAGAGGAGGAAGGGACAGGGCCAGCAGGTGGAGGGGGCGAGCTGAGGGCCACAGGCACCCCCTGCCCCCCAGCTGGAATAGACCTCAGGACTGGCCACAAAATGTTCTATCTACCTCACAGTTGTCCAATAGCAGGAAGAATTGGGGTGAAGGGGGTGGAGTCCCTGGCATGGCAGATGGAAAATATTGTTACCTGTGTTTAAAGAAAAAGTATTTACAAAATGGCAGCATCGGTGGGCGTGGGATTGGAAATGTGTGGACTCGAATGATAAGAGTTCTTCGGAGTTAGGAAAATAGTTAAACGCGAATGTTCTTTTCCCGATGAATAAATATAGATGTCAAATTTAGCCGGGAAGCTGGGCGAGTAAACACACACACACACACGCACACACACACACGAAAGGCACAGATCTGTAAAATTGTTCCAAGGGCTCAGAGGATATTTGACGCCCTGGTTATGCTCAGATCTGAGCCTCAGAGGTCAAAGCGCTAACAATGACTCTATTTTGTTTTATGCGGGGCCCACTGGCTTTATACGCTTGTTATGGTTTGGAGGCTACAAGCTGTTGGATGTTATGAGTCACTCTGCCTTCCTCATCCCAGCCTTTTGCAAATGGGTTGACTCTTTTTTTAGAGCTGGTTTATTTTATTTTATTATTTTTTAAAGCAGTGATTTATGGGATGAGTTGTAGCATTCTTCTGAATTGTAACGAGAATGTATTGGATAATCTTCGTCTTGATGTCACGGGGATGTATATATATATAGACTGACTCACCAGTTCAGAGCCGAGGCATGTTATTCAAGATCACTTCCAGTTCTTGTCATAATTGTTCAAGTGCCCTGAAAAAGAAATCAAGTTCTTGGGGCGCCCGGGGGGGTTCAGGGGTGGAGCACCTGCCTTCAGCTCTGGGCGGGACGCCAGGGTCCCGGAATCGAGTCCCGCATCGGGCTCGCCACATGGAGACTGCTTCTCCCTCGGCCTGTCTCTGCCTCTCTCTCTCTGTGTGTCTTTCATGAATAAATAAACAAAATCATAAAAAAAAAAAATCAAGTTCTTGGTCACGGTTCTTTGACATAGTTTTGCATATCACTGCTGATCCTGGGAGTAGCGGACGTTTTATCTGCTGTAAGGCGTCTGGGGTGATGTGATAGGTTTCCGGCCGCCCGTTATCGGCTGGCACCCCTCTCACGTTGCAGCTCCTCTTTCTCTTCTACTCTGGAAGTTGCCACTTCAGTTCCTTTTTCGTGATTGTGTGTGATTGTGTGTGTGTTTGCACACCATTCGGAGGTGACCTATTGTTACCAACGCTCCGTTCTTTTCTGCTAAGAGGGTCAGAAACGTGTCACATCTCCAAAGAACTAATTGCATCCATTTGTTGGTGATGATAATAAATAGCGCTCCCAGAGAGGAGACGCCGACCGGGAATCCCAGCTGGCGTGGGCCGGGATACCGGAGTCGACACGCCGCGGAGCGCGTGCCCGGGCTCTCCAAACACACGTATTCCGCACTTCCTTCTTTGGGACCCGGTTGGGGTTATTTGTTTTAACAAGCCCGAGACAAATAAAGTGGGAAAATGCTAAGATACTGTGTTGCAAAAATTAAAATTACAGCGAGCAGTCGAGCAGTCCCTTTCCGGGAGGGAAGCTGCTGTTTAGCTTTGGGCCTGGACCTCCTGGGCGGGTGAAACGGGCTCTCCGTGCCGTGCGCATCCCAAATCGAGACCGTTCTTTACTAAAGGGCTTTGTACAGTGGGTATTAAAAATCAGGAGGAAAAAAAAAAGAAGACCACACTATCCAAGATAATGAGAAATGAAGGGATTCTGTGGTTGATGCTGGGTTAGGAATGTGTCTTTCTTCTGGGCTGCTGGTTTTAAATCCTGTGTTTGCTGATTGGGATGGAAATCTGTTTCTGTGTCCTAATGAAATGGTTGGAGCCCATGGGCCAGATCCACACCAGTCTACCAGCACCGGGGACGGGATTCATTACATTTTAATTTTTATTCACAATTATGAACTAATTTCTATTTTTACTGAATTATCTGGTTAGGTCATTTAATAATTTAATAATAAATTGAATAACTTAAAAATGACTTACAAAGTCTGTGTAAACACATCAGCCTTCCGTGGGGGCTGCTTCAGCTGCAGCCGGCTCGGGGCTGGGTTGCGGTGGAGGTGGTGGCGGCGTTCATGGGTCTGGCTTCTCTTCTGGGCACTTGTCGGGTGCGGAGGGAAACTTGGTTCCAGAATCACAGGATGATTCTCCTCGTGTTCTGACCAAGTGTCTTGCGAGCGTAGCCGGGCCTGTGTCAGGAGCTCAGCGAACAGACAGCCTGGGGGGCAGGGGGCACATGTGCCAGAGTTCCCTGAGTGCACACTTGCGTGGCCCGGCCAGGCGGGGCCGGTGTGCCCTGCTCTGACACAGAGCCACACTCCTTGACGTCGCCTCAGGACATCACATGAGCGTCTACTCTGAACCCTTGCGTTACTCCCCGTTCTCCTTTCTCGCCGAGCCGAAGCCCCCTCCCTGTAAAGATGAAATTGGCCCGGTCCACCCTGACGGTCTTTCTGAGGAAGTATCAAGAGGTGCTTCTTGGGGAAAAATACGCTTCGTAGGCCATTTTACCTGAAATGAAGACGGAAACGTAAACCGTGTTCTTACTTAACCTCGCGGGGAGCTCGAGCGGTCTTTGTGAAGAGACGAGTACACGCGGAGCCTAGGCTTGGGCTGCAGACAGCGCGCTCAGCCAGGCCGGGGTATTCCGTGTGCCGACAGGCGCGGCCGACATCCTCGATAGGACGTCACATGTGTTGAAGAGCAGGTGCAAAGCCGCTGTCGTCGGAGGAGAGGAGATGAAATACTCTCGCTGGCCGAGTGCTTCAGAAAGGACGGGTGGCCGGCAGCCCTCAGGGGGTGGGAGTTTAGTGCAGCGGGAACGTAAAGCACAAACTTCCATTTTTAACTTGTGGATGACCTTCTTCTGTGCTTCCCGAATCTCTTTGGATGTTTTTCTGAATCCTATTTGCAGGGATTTGTGGGAGGATCTTGAGGTTCTCTGGACTGAACACAGGAGTCTGTCCATTGAGAAGACCTCCTCCCGAGTGCTGTGCAGCTGGTGAGTGTGTGGGGCCCTGCTCCACGCTCACGGCATCGTCGGGGGAACGAGCCAGTGCCCCCCGGCCTGTTCCTCAGCTGTCAGGTGGAGCTGCTAACCCACCCTGTAGCATTGAGGGTCGGTGACGTCATGCCATGACGTCTGCCTGGTAAATACCCAGGTCTACTCTTTCTCTCCCAGGTGTGTCCACTGGGACAGAGCTCCTGGTGCTTCTATCCCTGGCCTCCCCTGCTGCTGACTTTATCCAGGTAGGAGAAGCACGTCCTAGTTAGGCTCTGCTCCAGGTGTACCTGGGCAGCACATCATAGTTAGGCTCCGGCCCAGGTGTACCTGGGCAGCACGTCCTAGTTAGGCTCTGCTCCAGGTGTACCTAGGCAGCACATCCTATTTAGGCTCTGGCCCAGGTGTACCTGGGCAGCACATCCCAGTTAGGCTCTGGCCCAGGTGTACCTGGGCAGCACGTCCCAGTTAGGCTCTGGCCTAGGTGTACCTGGGCAGCACGTCCCAGTTAGGCTCCACTCCAGGTGTACCTGGGTGGCATGTTCTAGTTAGGCTCTGGCCCAGGTGTACCTGGGCAGCACATCCTAGTTAGGCTCCGCTCTAGCTGTACCTGGGTGGCACATCCTGGTTAGGTTCTGGCTCAGGTGTACCTGGCCAGCACGTCTTAGGCTCTGGCCCAGGTGTACCTGGGACGCACACTGTATGTACCTCACAGTCCTGGCGTGTCTCTGGGCTGCGTTGGGCTTCCAGCTGGAGCTACTCCTGAAGCTACCTGGGGGAGCGGGCTGGATGCCCCCTGAGGCCCAGGACTCCCCTGGCTGTGACACGGGACAACTTTCTTCTGCCGCACGTGTTCCTCCTTCAGTGTGTGCAGAGATGCTGGGCTGAACCCCGTCACCATGCCCCTTCCGCTGATATGTGCACATGGACGTCACCTGACAAGACCTGCAGGTGGGATCCCGGGAGCCCAGGGCGGGTCTGAGAGGCCAGGCCACTCGGAGGACTCAGAGCTGTGCCGAGGGCCCCGGGCCCCGCCTGCTGAGCACCCTAGGGCGTTGTCCTGCACGGCGACATCGCGGACATCCTGGGGCGTGTCCTCCACGTTCGCCCGGCCAGTCACCTGGGTTGAGCGCTGTTTGGGTTTGTGATCGTGCATGCCAGCTTTTCCTTGTCAACTTTCATAGGCTGCTTTTATTTTTTATTGTATTATTTTTTAAAAGATTCGCTTATTTTAGAGCGAGCAAGATCGCACACAAGCACGAGTGGGAGGTCGATGGAGGGAGAATCTCAAGTAAGCTCAGTGCTGAGTGGGAGCCCGACATGGGGCTCGATCTCATGACCCCAGGGTCGTGACCTGAGCCTCAAAACCAAGAGTTGGGGGCCTAGCTGCGTGCCCCATGCAAGTGCCGCTCAAAGCGTCTAGTAAGACAAACACGGGCAGTAGGGTGTTGGGGTACCCCTGCCCCAACCCGCACCCTGTGGACTTAATGGTGTTGGAGAGGCTACGGCTTCAATCACGTGTAATAACTACTTGAAAGTAACCTGACGCGGGAACCGGGCACGGACCACTGGGTTCTTGGGTGAGCACGATCAGGCTTGGCATGTCCCGTTCTCACTTCCTTCTGCCAACAGAGCGGGCGTCAGAGCCGGTGGGCTTCATAGTGGATGGTGGCCTCTGAGGAGCAATGTGGGCCACGGCCGGATGGGATTATCCGGGGTCGTTCAACCTACACGCTTAAAGCCCAGGAAGAGCCTATCCCCTCGCCGTGCAACCTCGTTGCTAACGTGCGACCACGCGTCGCCGTCCCGTCGCGGGGAGACCCGCTGTGAGCGTGGCCTGGCTCACATTGCGCTTCGCCCGCGCGACAGCCACCTTCCCGCGACCCTGGCGGCCGTGAGGGCTGCGCTGCCGGTTGCTGGCTGCCGATCGCGGTGCCCAGGCTTCGGTGGCTTCTCACTTCGTAGGAGAAGGAAGCAGAGTTTGCTTTTCTTTCCCCGCCCGGAGACGGGATAAGCGACTCCGCCGTCCCGCTAGCGAGGGACTTAGTGCTGTTCTCCTAGAATTTCTTCCCTCTTCTCGGGGAGATCTGGCCCTGGACACAGGCAGGAAGTCGCCTTAATTTTGTTTCCTTGATGACTCGGGCTCCTGGTTGGCACACGTCGGGTTCTGGGTGAAACGTGCCCTGGGTGGAGGGCGGGTGAGTCACAGGGCCACTCGGCCTGTGCGAGTCGGTGGTGGCGGGCCCCGTGGGCTGGCGGCGTTGGGGCGCAGAGCTGCGAGCCCGCCGCACACCCGCCCGTGCCCTTGTCGCTTTCATGTTGGTCTTTTTCAGTCTTTTAAAAAGGTTTTCTGAGGAAATGACTTCCTCCCTTTGAACAGATGAGGACACTGGATTTCAAACGGTTAGAAACTCCCCACTCTCGTTAGAGCCTCGGTTTCCTGACCGTTCTTAACCTCCCAGCCGGCGAGGCCGCCTTTGGACGGCTTGGGGGCCAGCCTACGCTCAGGCTCCTTCGGACACGACGGGCTGTGGGGTCTGGGGGGCAGCGTGGGCGCCGTGGGGTGGAGCTTGGGTGTCGTGGGCCCGGGGTCGGTGGGAGCATGGGCTCGGGGGATGCGTGGGCCGTCCCAGCTCCAGCGGCACCGCTGCTCCCAGTCCCTTCCCCGTGGTTGTGACGGGGCTGAGGCCTGTGCCGTCCGGGAACGTCACATTTAAAATCTAATTTGGGGATCCCTGGTGGCGCAGCGGTTTAGCGCCTGCCTTTGGCCCAGGGCACAATCCTGGAGACCCGGGATCGAATCCCACGTCGGGCTCCCGGTGCATGGAGTCTGCTTCTCCCTCTGCCTATGTCTCTGCCTCTCTGTCTCTCTGTGACTATCATAAATAAATAAAAAAATTTAAAAAAAAATCTAATTTGTCCCCTGGGGCGGGCGCCCGGGTGTCTCTTACTCGGCTCTTCATCTGCATGTTTGAGACCCGTTTCTCGTGGAAGACAAACAGAAAACGGAGCCCTTCGGGGCCGACGCCCGTGCGCAGCGCCCTTTAGAGTCAGGAGGCTGGGCAGGATGGTTTTATCAGAAATCCTGATCGTTTCGGTCGAGAGACAATGCTTGTTAATTCTTGTGTTTCTGGGGAAAAGCCTGTAAGTGAGGTAGGTGCCGGGGGTCGTGTCTGCAGCGTCTGTCCAGGGAAAGGTGGCCTGGCTCCGGGCTGGAAGCGGGGTGCCGGTGGCCAGGTTTGCGCAGCCCCCGCGTGCGGGAGGTGGTGGTGCCCGGACCCACGGAGTGCGGCGCATGTCCCGCTCCCCAGCTCCCGGGGGTGGGGGGAGGCCCGCAGCTCGGACCCGCTTCTCTCTGGTTCCCGGGAGCTGCGGTCTCGTCAGTGGGAATGGACGGCGCAAGTTGGACTCTTAAGTCAGATGTTGCAAATAGACTTTTTTTTTTTTTTAAACGCGGATGGTCTCTGTCGTGGAGGATGCTTCTGTGTGTTTCTCGGCAGCCCTCTGCTCGCTGTGCGCTATTACTTTTTGAGCACGTGGGACCCAAGGTACAGGTGTCCCTGCAAGAGGAAAACCTGCTGGGAGAGCGTGCCTAGGCCACGTGCCTGCTGCCGGGCCGCACCTGCTTTGCCCTGGGCGCTCTTCCACCGCGGCTCGGCCGCCTGCCGCGCACCTTCCTGCCTCCCCACTTGAGGCCGACCCTCTCGAAGTAGGTTGATCAAGTCCAAAGTAGGAAGTAGGATGTTAAAAAAGATGCCAACTTTCATGGTGAATGTGAATTTTTTTTTTAAACCTACTTCCATGTATCCCATTTTTTCCACCTGATGTAACAACGACCAGCTGTTACTGGTACAGAGTTCTTCGAAGGGTATTTTAGGAATCTAGCCTCTAACATCCTTTATTTTCATAACTATAATCTGCTTAATAAAGTTGTCAGGATGTGGCTTTCTTTTGTCATCCTATTTTTAGTTTCAGATCCTTGAGAGGAAGCTATTTAGTGGTTACTCATGATCGTGAAGACAATCTAGTGATTAGAGAAGCGTGTTAGGGCAGATCTTTTTTTTTTTTTTTTCCAAAGTGAAGCGTGGTTGACGTACAAGGTTTATATTAGTTTCAGGTGTACGCAGTGGTCTGCCAACCGCACGCGTCACGGCACGCTCTCTGTCATCACGGTCGTCACCGTCTGTCTCCAGAGTCCCCGCAGTGGTCCTGGCTGTGTTTTGTGCCGCTCCTCTCAGCCCTGTCACTTGTTTGGACGCCTGTACGTCTCCATCTCTTCACCTGCCCTCCCCGGGCCCCCTCCCTCTGAAGACAACCAGTGTGCTCTGGGTATTTGTTCATCTGGGGTATTTTTGTTTTGTTTTGTTTTTTGTTTTTTTCTTACGTCCCACCTATAAGTGAAATCAGAACAAATCTTACAGCTTCCTTTGTGTGTAAATAAAGTCTTAATCCAGGCCAACGTTGGCAGGGATGACTGAGACGGGTGAGGTCTTCGTGCGACACTGGCCGTCCCGCGATGTCGTCTCAGATTCTCTAGAACCTCTCGCTAGTTGTTGCTCCCCCCGTTGCCTGGTTATTCCTGTTTGCATCAGAATTTTGAATCCGTGTGTTGGTGATGGCGATGCTGCAGGCGTGTGGGCCTTTTGCTAGAACACGGGCCGTGCAAATACTGTGGACGGTACGACCTCCTGTTTCCTCAGCCAGAAAGCCCGTGGCTCTTCGTAAATGAAGATAAATGCTCCCGTAGCAGGGACCCTCGAAGACTTGTTAAATAAATCCCAGAATAAAGATGGGTTTACGTACCATGTGTCGACCGTGGACTCGTCCTGTGACTGCTCCACTGCTCCTGGAAGCCCCATGACTAGTGCAAGCAGAAAACACAGAGACCCATCCTGTCTTCGGGTCACTTGTGCACGTTTATGATCGCATCTGTCCTGTAAGCGATGAAAGCCACTCCATCTCGGTCTCGCTGGGGCCCTGGTGATCAGAATTGAGGGGCAGCATGATCGTTTTCCACTTTAAGTATCTTAAATCTAAAGTTGCCCCTGAGCTGCACAATAACCTAATCTTAAACATATGATTTGACTTTCAGTAGATTATATTAATTTGGTTAGTCTGGCTGAGTCATTATGCTGCATCGTGAATTGATTTTTCTTCTCTTTCGATTTATCTTCCTAGTGGGGTGTTTCCAGGAGATCACCTGTAGGCTCAGATGAAAGTGCGAATGCTGTTGCTTGTAATTTGGGCTGACCGGGTCTGCGAGGTGACCAGAGGCCCGGGTTGAATTTTCATTTGGGACTTTGTTGTAAGTTCTCCTGAGGTTCTCTCTGCCTCGCGTGCTCACGTCTCCCTCCTCCTTCAGTCTTCGTTTTGGCCCCTAGCCCCCATACGGCGTGTGTGGGGGGATCCTGACTGCCTGGATCCTTGATAACCTTTGGAAAGGGCGTCTTTGGAGCAAGCACCTGTGAACAAACTTCTACTTGCTTAAGCCTCACCGGTCTTGTTGATTGTGTGGAAAATTGTAATCCTCCTCCCACGGGCTCTTGGCTGACCTCTGCGGCACCAGTGACGCCCCACGCTGGCCCGTGTGTCCTTGGGCCCTGTGAGCCTGTGGCGGCACACAGCTCAGTAGTTCTACAAATGAGGAATCGCATGTTGCTGTAGCCGGGACCCCGGGGTGCAGGGACACCTGGCTCCAGGGACCCCAAGCTGCAGGTTTGGCAACTCACTACCCACAGAATCCAAGGCAGATGAGTGGTGGTGAAACCAGGTGAGTTTGTCTCCCGGAGGCCACCACTGGGAAGACTGGGGACGGTGTCCCAGAGACAGTCCTCAAAGTGCTGGAAATACTTGCAAGTTTATGTAAGGAATGTGTGGCCCAAAGGTGGGCAAGTGTGTGTGGATGGGCCCTGTGATGGGGTTCTCGCCCGCCCAGGACCGCTCTTTCTGCTCTTGGCGTAGTTTCGATTCCCCGCAGGGATGCTTTGCCCGCAGGGCCTCCCTCCTGAGGCCGGAAAGCAGCTGGAAAGAACTGACTTGGCAAATCCGAGGTCAGATTGGAGGCCGCGGAGCCATCTCCCGGCCCTGGGGTGTGGGCCCTGGGGTGCTCCGGGGCATGCCGCCGCCCTGAGCTCTGTGGAGCGCCTCGGGCTGTCACAGCGGCTCCAGGGGCAGCAGAGGACACCGTCTTATGACGTTGGCCTGGGGGCCAGATGCCTTGACGGGACAAAGGCTCTTGTCGCACGCTGGCGATTTCTGTGGCTCCTGAGGGGGCTGGTGCCCGTTTAAGGGGCAAATGGGCTCACAGAAACAGATTTCTGAAGAGGTGGCTAGCGGGCTCCCACGTAGTTTACCCCCAGGTGGGGAGGACTCACAGATGGGCGGGCGAGCCCTGCCCGAGCTGCGCGTGCCCGCGTCTGTCCACGTGCGTCCCGTGAGAACCTCCCCAGGGGAGCGCAGGCTCGGGTGAGGTGCCACGGGCTTTTGAACCCGCCTGCTCCTCGAGCCCTCCCGCAGGCGGGGGCGGCCGGGGAGTGGTGGCAGCCGCTTCCGTGTCGCCCGCATCGGGCCTGTGCGGAGGTGCTCGTGCACCTCCCCAACGGCAGCGGTCCCGGGGTCCGCTTGCGTGCTGCTGTCCTCCGGGACCTGGAGGCCGCTGTCGCTCGGCCGGCATGTCCCCGGGGCGTGTGTGCCTCGGCGAGCACTGGGCCTCCCGCCTCGCCGCGGCCTGCACAGCAGCAGGGCCCAAGAAGAGCCCTTCTGTGGCTGAGGTCACAGAGCCCGCCGCTCGCTCCCTGTGCTAGGAGACGCGTGTTTACATGTTCCGCTTCACGTTTTCTGGGTCAGGAGGAGAGTGCACGTGTTGCTGTCGGTGCCGAGTGCTGGCGGAGAGTCTGCAGCCCTCCTGCAGCTCGGGGCCGCATTTTGGGTGAGGCGGCCGCCGTCCACTCGTGAGCCAGGACCCAGCTGTGGGGGGTGACGTGCAGGGTCCGTGGGGTCCTGACACCTGAGGCATCACACTAGTGCACTTGGTATGTAAATATTTCTAAGTCTGTAAAATGGAAAAGGGTGGTGAGTGGCCCCAACGTCTGTCCTTTCCCAGTCGGAGAGGCTGCCAGAGCGTCCCAGGGAGGCCCACCCGCCCCCTCCAGGCCTGCCCTGGCCCCTCTCCCTGGAGGCCGCGGCCTGCAGTGCCCGGGGCTTGCTCACCCTCCAGGACTGCACCGTGCCGGGGTCTCTAATCCATGTGCTCGTTGGCTGAGACGAGTAAGGCTGGAGCCCCTGCAAGTGCTGGTTGCCCCTTCGCAGCCCAGGCCTCTGCCCAGCCCACGCCGTTCCTGGGAAGACCTGTCCTTGCAGACGCGATACACATCGCCGTCCCCTCCTGTAAACGACCTGAGAGCTGCTGTTGGCGGTCCCGGGGCGGAGGGCGTTCGTGCCGAGGGTGTTATTGCCCCTTTTCTCTTGGCACATTTCCATATGTATCTTTAACCAAAGTACTTCTGTGTCCCAGTAGAAAGAAAATTCTGATTTAGGGCCTTAAAGCCTTTGAAATGGTACTGAAAATGTTGGAAGCATAAAGCACGATAGTCGGTCTTTACAGACAAATCAGAGTTTTACTCCAGTGGAAGCAGGTTTCCTTGTCTCCTGTCTGGAGGAAGGTGCCCGGGGGTTCCTGCTGCCCCTCCGCCCTCGGGCGGCCTGGCTGTGGCCAGGCTCCTCCACGAAGGCACTTTCACCTGGCCTCCGGCGGCCCAGGGTCCTTCCTGCACCTGTCGGAAGCCAGTTCGGTCGGAGCTGCCCTTGCCCTTGAACCTTTGAACAGGTGTGGGCAGGTCCTTGGGCCACCGCGGGGACCTCCTGAACTGTTTTATGGCAGGAGTCTGGCTGTTGGGTGCAGTCCCTGGGAGGCCTGCTCCCGGTCGTTCACCCTGGCCCAGGGGTGAGGCCAGGGTGCGGCTCCCCCGGTGGCTGCGTGCAGCCCAGCCCTCGGACCGGTGGCTCCTGCCCTGGTGTCTTCCCAGCAAAGAAGTGTGCGTCTGGCTCAGTCCTGCCAGCCGGGGGCCCGGGTGCCAGGGGCCTGGGGAGGACGCTGCCCTGTGCGTGGCTTCAGTCCTCCAGGAGCCGCGAAGGGAAACTATGTCCGTAGAAGTTTGAAGAAAACTGACATTCAGACCTCTGTTGGCTGGAACTTTCTGATTTCACATTCCCTACCCCCCCGCCCCCCAGGAGAAGGGACCGGGGGTGGTTGCTGTGCCGTCCCAGCCCCGTGTTGTCCCAGCCCCATGCCCGGCCCTGAATCTACCCCTCCCGGCATCCCCCAGCCGCGGGCCCTCCCGCCTGGGGTCGGGCACGGTGACGGGAGACCTGGGTTTCCTCCCGACCGTTTACTGGGGTCACAGGTGCCGGTCAGGGTCAGGGCAGCGAGGGCCCAGGTGTCCCGGCACTAGATCCTGTAGGAGACCAGCCCGCTCCCGGTGTCCTAATCTCCTACTTTTCACCTCGTTCCCATGATGGGCTCTTTCCTGGGCAGCAGCGAGGCCCTTGCTGGGGGTCGGTTCTGCGTGGGAAGAGCACAGCCCTGCAGGGGGGCAGGAGCCAGCCGGGTGCCTCGGGCCTTGAGGGAGGCTCTATGGGCGTCTCGTTAAAGAAAACCCAGCCCTGCCAAACAGCTCTGTAGGTTCTTGCTTGGAAAGCTGACTTCTAGGGTTTATTTAGTGTTTAAGTGAATTTTTCCCCATTTTTGCCAACTAGATATCATCACTGGGCTTGTAGGATTAAAAGTCTTTAAATTGCGTATTTTTCCCCTTTCCCTTTTGGTGAAAAAGGTGCCCTTTCATTGTACAATGAAGTTAATGAAACGTCACAAGTTTGTAACCTTCAAACAGTTAAAATGCGTACGTACCTCGTCCTACAAAGCAAAACGGAACAGTAAAGGGTGAAAGGATCCACAGGTGCAGAGTGTGAGGGTTATTTTCTGTAGAATCAGTGAAACTTGATGACTCGAAACTCTGTGTTCCCATCTGGATGGTCCACGCGCAGCGTGGTCTGTTCTCAGCTGCCGGGGTGAGGATCGGGCGCTGGGGGGGGATGATGGGGTTTCCCAGGCCTAATTCAGCAGATGTTTCCTTATTAGTTGATGATAATGAAAACCTTTTTAATATACTTTTTGGATTTTATTAGATATTCCTTTAGGAGTCTGCGAATTGCCTTGACTTCTTTGCTGCTATGAGTTGTGTGTTGAATTGGGAGCTGTAATTCCTTCTGCCCTGATGTTTATTAAAAAGCTTCCTATATGTTTTTAGATGTCTATTTGGCATAGTTTTAAATGCTTCATATATTAAGTCTTTAAAACCTCACAGATAAGGCAGCCTGGGTGGCTTAGCAGTTTATCGCCACTTTCAGCCCAGAGCGTGATCCTGGAGACCTGGGATCGAGTCCCACGTCGGGCTCCCTGCATGGTGCCTGCTTCTCCCTCTGCTTGTGTTTCGGCCTCTCTCTCTCTGTCTCTCTCATGAATAAATACATAAAATCTTAAAAAAAAAATCCTCAGAGATACTTTTAGAATGCAAATATTTTATAAGGTTAAGAATATAAAAGGATATAAGAAATGTGACATAGACCCGTAATTCATTTGTAATCTTAAAAACTCTAACATTATATTTTTAAGTTTTACTTCTCCACGGTGTCTTAACATCGATCCATAGGTGACAATGATCCAGCGATGTTGACACTGGCTAGTGTCATGTATATCATTTTATCAGGTGGTCCCTTAACCACAGGAAACAAGTAGGGTTAGAAATTAAACTAGTCCAGGGTTTGAGGTTAAATGTCTTGCCCACGTCTCGCGGGTGGTAAGTGTGGCCAGGGCCCATCTCGAGGGCTGCCGACTGGGTAGTTTGTAGTCAGGAGCTCACAGAACGTTGCTGGATTTCCCCGAACTGTTCTCTTCTCCCACCTGGAGGGAAACAATCGCTCGGTCGTTCTCTTGCGTCATAGAGGCCTGCCCGCTGCAGAAGGCTTCATACTTTGCAGAAAAGACAGACGTCTAAATGTCACGATTGACTGAACGAGGTTGAAAACACAAACGTGATGCTTTGTTTTGGCTGGAAGTCCTCTCGGCCAAGGGCGTGAGGACGCTCTCCGGCCTGCGGCTGCTGTTTCAGTTCCTTGATGGTTTCCTCTGCTCTGCAGAAGCTCTTTGATGTCTTCCCAATTGTTTAGTTTTGCTTTTGTTGCCTCTGGGATGGGTGTCTTGTCCAAGAAATCCTTGCCAAGGCCAGCGTCCAGGATCTTTCTCCTGGTTTCTTCGAGGAGCTTCACTATTTCAGATCCCGTGATTTTGTGCGTGGCACAGGTCAGGCCCGGCGTCCTCCTGCAGGTGGTTGTCTATGTGCGCTAAGTACCTGTTGGAGAGCCCCGTCCTTCCCCACTGTGCTTGTGCAACTCTGTAGCTAAACACAGGAGCCAGTTAAAAAAATGGGCAAAGGGCCTGCATAGACCTTTCCTCAGACGACCTACGGACGGCCAGCAGGGCCACGAGAGGACGCTCAGCATCACCAGGGAGATGCAAATCCAAGCCACAGTGAGCTACCACCCTACGCCTGAGAGGGGCGAGACTCCACGGGTGTCGGCAGGGCTGTGGAGAAAGGGGAGCCCTGGCACGGTGGGTTTGGTGCCCTGCCGGGGAGGTAGCTGGGCCTCCTGCTGGCACGTACATCTCCAGCTGGCCAGGCCTGCGTTTCTGCACAGCTTTGTTTTCCAGACGTGACAGCCCTTGTGACGTGTGGACCCTGAAGTGTTTGCATAGCTCTGCTGGCACAGGGGCCGCGTGCCTCTCCATCTGTGTACCCACGGGCACGCTCACCTTCCTGCCGCCCTGGGGAGGGGGTTATGGCTCCCCTCCTGGAGGGAGGGTCTGTGACACACCCCAGACACCTTTAGTTAGGGAGCTGTTTGCCCCATTCCTGCTCTGTGCTCTGGGGAGGGGAGGGGAGGGGAGGGACCCACAGGGGCCTGTGGGGTGTGCGCTCTGGAACCCTTCTGGTCTGTCCAGCTCACTCATCAGCTGAGTTCCTTTCTTTGGCCGAAGTTTATTTAAGCTGCGATTGAAAAGCTGGATGTGGGAGTAGAGCAAAACCTCAGCCCTGCTCTGCGTGGGGGGCTCCCCCGGGACGCTTCCCACCTGCACTGCGCGTGCGTCCTGGAGGGGCTGGGTGCTGAGAAGGCTCCCCCGGGCAGGAGGCACCTCCTACCCCCTGGCTGCTCAAGAGGTTCAAGTAGAACCCTGAGGGTGGTGGCCGCAGCCCTACCCCGGAGCTCAGCTCTCCTGCCTACGCCGAGCCCGCGGCCTGCCAAGTCACGGACAGCGTAGAGTCCTAGGTTTTCATGACTTTCTCTTATTTAAAAGCACTTTTTTTTTTTTTTAACTAAAATAAATTTTTCTACGTCTAGTCTTTGCCAAGCATTCTGCTTTTCACGGAATTGGTTTCTCTTTATGGAGTTGTATTTTATCAGTTAAGTAATCTGCAACCGGTACAACTGGGTACAAACTGCTTTAGGAAGAGACACACCTGCTGCGTGAGGAGCGTGCAGCTCAGCCAGGTGGCAGCCGGCCCCCCAGGCCCAGTGCGCCCCCGCCCCAGGCCACCTGTGCAGGTGCGCGGCTGCCCTGCCCTGCTGCGGGCCTCTGCGCGGGGAGGGGGGGCAGCTGCTGGGAGCCCTGCGGCCAGTCTGCAGTGTGGCTCCTGCGTTTCCGCCCCCTCCCGCCCGCGGCGTGGATGGGGGTCACGCCGTGCCTGGCGCCAGGCTCGCCCAGCGGCCGAGCGCCCTGGACCCCGCTCCCGCCTGGGGTTGGGCGGTGCCTCTCCTCGGGGACCCACGGGGCAACACGCGAGCCGCTGGGGCGGGGCCTCGAGGCGGTGCGGGACCTGGGTGTGGGCGGAGCCTCGGGTGGGCGGGGCCTCCGGGTGTGGGCGGAGCCTCGGGCAGGGGCGGGGCCCTGGGTGTGGGCGGGGCCTCGGGCCCACGCAGGTCCTCGGAGCCGAGCTCTCGTACTACTGTGACCGCGATCGCCAGTGCTCACGGGGTGAGCGTCGTTGAAGAAAAAGGTTTTGAAGAGCTTCAGGATAGAGCTCTGTTCTAATTCCGGGGTTTTGCCTGAAATGCCACTTTTATTTTTGGTTAGGTGTTTTTTTCTTTTAATATATATATATTTTAGTACTTCTGCCACAGTGTTCCACATGCTGTATTTCTGTGATGTGTTAGCTGTGCAGACGTTTAAAATTAGATTCCTAGAAATCAGGTTACCGGAGCGCCGGCCGCACCACACGGGTCCTGTTTCGGCACCTGTGTCCACGGCTCACGGTCCCCGAGCCTCCTCGTGAGGCAGGTGCGGGTGTGCAAGTGCAGCCTCCCGGCTCTGCTGTGCGAGTGCCGGCTGGTGACCGGGGACGTGGCCGTGCCGCCGGGGACACGAGGGGCGCGCGGCTCCCTAAGGCCCTCCTGGTGCTGCTGCCCTCCCTGGCCCAGCCCCTGGTGCTGCTGCCCGGCCCTGCCCAGCCCGGTCCTGGTGCTGCTGCCCTCCCCGGCCCAGCCCTGCCCCTGGTGCTGCTGCCCTCCCTGGCCTGGTCCGGCCCGGGTCCTGGTGCTGTTGCCCTCTCCAGCCCGGGTCCTGGTGCTGCTGTCCTCCTGGCTCGGGTCCTGGTGCTGCTGCCCTCCCCGGCCCGGGTCCTGGTGCTGCTGCCCTCCCCGGCCCGGGTCCTGGTGCTGCTGCCCTCCTCCCCGAGGCACTTCCTGGCCTTCGACCTGGCAGGACGGTGGGCTTCCTGGGACATGGACACAGCGTGGTCCCTTGGTGTCGGGAGGACACGCTCGGAGGAGACACGGGCCGCACGTGGAGGCCCAGGCAGGGCTGTGGTGGCCTCGCCCGACTGCTGTGGCCTGGCCGCGGGAGAAGGGTGTGCCCCGCCTGTAGCCTGGGCTGTCCACAGGTCCAAGCGCCACGTGTCCCCTGAGCACCGCTGCGTGGGAAGGGGTCGCCTTGATTTCAGGGAGGTTCATGGGGGAGGCTGTGCCCATCCTGGTGGAATGGGTGACTGGGGCTGCTCTGGGTGCGTGCACAGCTGTCTGTGATTCCCCCCCGCCCCGTGACCCAGGTTGTCAGTATAAGTTCATGCTCTTACCTTCCTGTCCCCAGGTGCCTAGTCTGCTTCTTGCGGGAGTGTGCGTGTGATCCCCAGTCACCTGCACAACTGACGGGGTGGCGTCCGACTTTCCTCCCGGCACAGTACCTGCAGGGCCGCCCCCTAAGGCAGAGAGGCGGTCCGCGGGCCGGTGCCCAGCGCACCCATCCTCAGCCCGAGGACGCCCTGGCTGTGGCGGAGGCGCTGCTGTGCACCCAGAGGGCAGGGGTCTTCTCCATCACTGTTCTTGTTTCCTTTGTAAACCCCCAGGGGCACTGCTGGGTCAGTTCCTGGGGCCCTGCACAGCGTTCCCCACAGTGGCTGCACCCGCCTGCGCCCCGCTAGCAGGCACCAGCGCTCCCGGTCTCCGCACCCTCGCCACACCTGTTTCCTGTGTTGACCGTGAGGCCGTAGCCCATTGGGCTTCCCTGTGCGTTTCCCCGACGTGGAGTGATGCTGAGCGTCATCTTGGGCCTGTCGGTCTGCGCGTTGTCTTTGGAAAAAGCGTCCGTGCGGGTCCTCTGCCTGGCGCTCAGTCACGTGCTTGTGTGCGGTGAGCCGTAGGAGCTCTTCGGAGGGTCCAGTGTCAGCCCCTCATCCGAGGTCTCCGCTCCCCTTCACGAGGCTGCCTTTTTGTTTTGTTGATTGTTTCCTTTGCTGTGCAAAAGCTTATTTTGGGGGCATTCCCGGTAGTTTATTTTGGCTTTTGTGTCCTTTGAGAAAACCCATGTAGAAAAATGCTGCTAAGGCCAATGTCCTAGAGATGAGCGCCCGTGTTTTCTTTAGGACTTTCATGCTTTCAAGCCTCACATTCAGGTCTTTCGTCCATTTTGAGTTTATCTCTGTTGTTGGTGTAAGGAAGCAGTCCAGTTTCATTCTTTTTGCATGTGGCTGTCCAGTTTTCCAGCACTCTTTGTTGAAGACACGGTCCTTTCCCCCGTTGGATATTCTTGCCTCCTTGTCGTGGATTAATTGGCCATAGGAGCGTGAGTTTATTTCTGGGTTCTCTGTTCCATTGGTCTGAGTGTCGGTTTCATGCCAGGGTCACACTGTTTTTGTCACTATAGATTTGTGGTCTAACCTGAAATTTGGCATTGTGAGATCTCCTGCTTTGTTGTTCTTAAGGTTGCTTTTTCTGATTCCATATAAATTTTAGGATTATTTGTTTCAGTTCTATGAAAGATGCTGTTCGGTGTTTTGATAGGGATGATTGCACTAAGGGTGTAGATGGCCTTGGGTGGTGTGGATATTCTGACAGTATTTGCTCTTCCAACCTGTGAGCGTGGAATGTCATTCCAGGTGCTCAGAGTACAGATCTTTCACTTCTTTTTTTAGGTTTATTCCTAGGTATCTTACTGTTTTTGGTGCAGTTGTAAATGGGATCATTGTCACTCTGTTATTGTGTTTTTAGGTATAGAAATGCAACATATTTCTGTATATTTCATTATCCTGCAATCTTACTGAATTTATTCTGGTTGATTTTTGGTGGAGTTTATTATTTTCTACATATAGGATCACATCATCTGCAAGTAGTGAGTTTGACTTCTTCCTCGCAGATTTGGATGCCTTTTATTTCTTTCGAGTGATTGCTGAGGCTAGGACTTCCAGTGCTCTGAATTCCAGTGGTGGAGTGGAATCCTTGTCTTGTTCTGACCTTAGAGGAAAAGCTGTTTTCCCCACTGAGGATATTAACTGTCGGTTTTTCATAGGTGACCTTTATTACGCTGAGGTGTATTCCCTCTAAACCTACTTTGAGAGTTTTTTGATGAATTGCTGTTGTACTCTGTCAAATGCCTTTTCTGCATCTTATATGGTTTTCATTCTTGTTAATGTTCTATATCCATTGATTCCGAATATTGAAACACCCTTGCATCCCTGGGGTAAGCCTATTTGGTCATCGTGAATGATTTTTTTTTATTGTTGAATTTGGTTTGCTAGTATTTTGTTGAGGATTTTTCCATCTGTGTTCAAGGATATTGGCCTATAGTTCTATTTTTTTTGTAGTGTCTTTATTTGGCTTTGGTATTAGGGTAATGTTGGCCTCATGCAGTAAACTTAAAAGTCTTTCTTTGGAGTAGTTTGTGAAGAACAGGTATTAACTCTTCATCGGTAGACATCTGTGAAGCCATCTGGTTTTGGACTTTTTGTTTGTTGGGAGTTTTTTGATTACTGATTCAATTTCTTTGCTGATGATCAGTCGGTTCAAATTTTTTATTCCTTCCTGATTTTGTTTTGGAAGATTGCTTCTAGGAGTTTATTTCTTCTAGTTTGTCCGATTTGTGTGTTCTGATTTTTCATAATCTCTTAGAATCCTTTTATTTTTGTGGTGTCTGTTATTTCTCTTTTTTATTCTAGAGAAGGTGGGAGGGGCAGAAGAGGGAAAGGGAGAGTATTTAGCAGGTTCCATGCTCTTGCCCCTAAAACTGCTTCTGCTGTGTCCCGAAGGTTTTAGACCATTGTTCCGATTTTCATCTGTCTCCGTGTGTTTTTCGGTTTCTTTGAATTCTTGACTGACTCACTCATCATTTAGTAGCATGTTGTTGAGCCTCTGTGTGTTCTTTACAGATTTTTTTCTTGTGATTTTTAGTTTCATACTATTGTGGTCAGAGAAGATGCCTGACATGATTTCAGTCTTCCTGAATTTATTGACGCTTTTGTGGCTGAGCATGTGCTCTGTCTTGGAGAATGTTCCATGTGAACTTGAAACAGAATATGTATTCTGTTTTTATTTATTGGGCTGGGGAGAGGGGGAGAGAGAGAGAGAGAGAGAGAGAGAGAGAAAGGAGAGGCGGGCAGAGGGAGAGAGAATCCTAAGCAGACTCCGTGCTGAGTGTGGATCCTGACGTGGGGCTCGATCTCATGACCCAGAGATCATGGCCTGAGCTGAAGTAACCGCCTGGGGCACCCAGCTGCCCCTGTGTTCCGTGTCTGGATGGCATGTCCTCCGTATCTGTTAGGTCTGCTGGTCTACTTGTCACTCAGGGCCACTGTGTCTGTCGGCTTCCTGTCTGGATGATCTGTCCATCGATGTGAGTGGCTGTTAGAGTCTCCACCGTTACTGTTTACTGTCGCTTTCTCCCGCTCTGTGTGTTAGTATTCAGGTGCTCCCGTGCTGGGTGCGGCCTCCTCCTGGATTGATCCATTATCGTTAAGTCCTGCCCTTCTCTGTCTCGTGTTCTAGCCTTTGTCTGAAGTCTATCTTGTCTGCCAGGAGTCCTGATGTCCCCCCGCCCCCTCCCGGTGGCTTGGAGTGCTCCTGCCGCTGTGTCGGGTCCGCGTGTCCGCGTCCCAGGGGCGTCTCGGGGCCAGCGGGCAGGTGGGTCCTACTTCTATCCGTTCGGTCACCCTGTTCCTTCAGTGGGAGCAGGTAGTCCATTTAGGCTCAGGTCCCGTAACTCCTTTTGTTGCCTCTGGTTCCGTGTTCTCCAGCGTCTGTACCGCATCCGCCTTCCTCCCGGTGTTTGGTCTTGGTCCTCTGCGGCGGGGGCGCCTCGCCGGGTCCTTGCCCGCAGCCCCCGGCAGCGCTGCCCAGGGCGGGGGTCCTCTCCGGAGCCCGGGGGCGCCTGGGGGTCCGTGCCTGGCGTCGCGGGTGTCGGGGCGCAGGTCGGGCCGCGCCGCCTTGCTGTGGGCTCCGGTGCCGCCCCCGGCACGCGCCCGAGCGCCGCGGGGAGGCGGGTTCGCGGCGGAGGGGGGGGGGCCCGGGGGTCCGCGGCGCCCCGGAAGCCACGGTTGTTGCGGCTCCTCCTGCGGCCGCCCCGGGCGGAGGGCAGCTGCCGTCCGGGCGGGGCTCCGGGGGCGGGGCTCCGGGGGCGGGGCTCCGGGGGCGGGGCTCCGGGTGCGCCCAGTGCTGTGCGCAGGTGGCCGGCCGCGGGGAGCCCCGGGGGGCGGGGGCGGGGGCGGGGGCGGGGTGGGGGCTTGGGCCGCGGCGGGGGCGGGGCTGTGCGGGGCTGTGCGAGGCCCCAGGCCCGGGCTCCTGTCCACGGAGGGCCCCGCCACGTCGGCCCCCGCCACGTCGGCCCCCGGGGGCGGTGAGCTCCGCTGGGAGGAGGGCGCTCCCGCCCCGGGCTGCCCTGGGCCCGCCCCTGTGGAGGCTGCGGGTTGGGTCCTGTCCACGCCGCCCCCGCCCCCTCCTCCCTGCAGGGTCCCCCATCCCCGCCCATCCCCGCAGCCCCTACCCCTCTGCGCACCTTGGCCCTGACCTGGGCACTGCTGTCGGCGGGGGGGGGGGGGGGGGGGGTACGGCGGGCGCCAGGCGGCTCCCCGGGCTGCGTCCCTCCCACCAACTGCCTCGCGCCCCCGCACCCCGTGCACACCTCGCGCCCCCCCTTTACATCCAGCCGCAGTTTCCTCTACTCTAGGGGCAATCAACTTTATTACCACTGTTATTAATATAAAACCCCCAGCTATGTCTCAGTATCAGACCCCTTCACTTGAATGATCCGTACTAACCACAGCAGTCCTATTACCGCTATCATTGCCCGTACTAGCTGCTGGGATTACCCCCCACCGCCGCACACCGCGTGCACACCTCGTGCCCCCCCCCCCCCCCCCCCGTGCACACCTCGTGCCCCCCCCCGTGCACACCTCGTGCCCCCATGCAGGCCCGCTGCTGCTGTGAACGGCCGTCGCAACGCGCTGGGCCTGCTGCTTAGAAGAATGAGGGCACTTCTCTGCACTCAATTTGATTTTTCTGCCGGAAAGAACCAGTAGTTGATCTAAAACAGGGTGTCCCTTGGCAGGTGACTTGAGATTTTGGGTTAAATGGGAGTCAGGGTCCCCTTCTGGCACTCAGCGTGGCGGCAATAGTCAGGAAAACCCAGGCAACACCTGCCTGCCGCATTCCGACTTCCCACAAATGCGTGGCATTGGGTAGACCATGACAAAACCCCAAATCGGAAAATTATTGGGAGATGTGAGAAAAGGAAAGTCGGTGCTGGCGCTTTGCTTTAAGGGACTTACAACGTTTTACACTTAGTTCTCTTCTTTTTCAATAAGAAAATCATTTCCTTACGATCAGATATGAACTCCATTCCATGAATAGAAGTAACACAGTCCGCGTGTATATAATTAGGATAAATGAACTACTTTTGATTAAAAACTAATCAGTTGCTACTGGATCTGTGGTATTTGCTGAGCTTTTTCCTCTGTCCCTCCCCACCTCCCCCACTCCTATGGCTCATGTTCGAATTTGCTTGTGAAAAAGCTGATATTCGTACACGTTAACAGGGTGGTTTTCAACCCCAGGGATACGATGTCCTTCCAGCAAAGCAAATTCTCAACTGAGAGGGTCTGTGTGAAGGTTGCAAGAAAAAACGTTTTTAAATTGTTTCCCCACGTGTGCCCCCACCTCAAGAATCAGATTTCATTAATTTCCAATTTAAAGTAATTTCACCGTCAAAAAATGATTTCTCTAAAACTCTGCCTGTGTTTCATATTTTTCAACAGCTTGGCTTAAATAGGATAAATGTAAAATTAATTGTTCTAGCAACTGCTGTGAAAGTGTGGGTTATAACCAAGTATCATAAAATTAAAGTAGGTGCTCTTGTCACAAGGGCAACCATTTGTCACATCCGTGTGTACACGGTGTACCCCGCACCCTTTCCATCGGGTCTGCCGGTGGTGGCGTGTGGCCAGGCTGTGTTGGGGTCGTGGGGGCCTGTGCTCGGTGCTCAGGCAGGGAAGCCAGAACTGGGGTGGTGGACATGGTCCCAGGTGAGCGGGGAGGGGCCCGGGGGTGGGGGCGTTTGCTGGAGCAGAGGGGCCTCCTGTAGCCGCTGCAGGTCCCCTCTCCAGGGCGCATCCCTTTCAGCACAAGGTGAATTCTCCGTGGTGTAAAAAGTAACTGCTCTGGGCCACTTCCTAGGGCAAAAAAGACCCCACTTGATTTAAAAACCCAAATCAATGCTGGGTGGGGAGCATGTTGAGGGAGCTTATGTGCTCCTGAGGGACGGGCCCCAGTGGTGCGGCTTTTACACTTTAGAAGAACACGTAGGAGGGCCATGTACGTTTGCTACACGTAGGAGGTGGGGGGCCAGTCGCATCCAACGGCTCCACAACCGCCGGGCAGGTGAGGGCGGCTTATAAGGCACATCCACTGAGATTGAGATTTGTTCACAGCTCCTCCCCCATCAGGCCCTTAACGACTTACAGGTGTCCCGGCCTCTTCGTCGCCTTGGAATATAAACTGGCGTAGGTAGTAAGCGTGTCCTTCTCGGTTCTGGGAGCAAAGGTGCAGAGCTCAGGGCTGAGGTGGTGGATGGGGACCCCGACCCTCACCCCCCCCCCCGTGGTGCCCACGGGAACCCTGACATCCCCCCTCCCAGCCCCGGCTTTGCTCCTGCCGCCTCTAGACCCATCCTCATCTTGCACAGCGGCCGTCCCGACACCTGGCTTTGCCCGTCCCCCGGGCGCCTCGGGCCTGATGGGTGCGGGCGCAGCTGAAGGCGAGGTAGCCTGTGCTTCCTCGCCTGGCCCGTGCCACCTGTCGCCCCCGTTGCTGCCTCGCTCCCTGTTGTGCAGACCCCTTCGTCCCGCGGAACATTCCACAACTTCTTTCTCCCTAATGCGAAGGTGGGATGACGTAATAAAGCAAAGGCGCCCACCGGGAGTTCGTTTAAAAACTGGAAGAAGCGACAAACATTGGTAGGTGTGAGGTTGGGAAGCCGCCAGAATTCAGGAGTGTCGTCTTTGGTGCTGTGCGTGGGGAGCCCCCAATGGCAGGGCGGCCTCCACCGTGGCCTCCGAGCCCTCCTGCACGTGGGAACGATTGGCCGTGCTCCTGCTCATGCGGATTCCAACCTGCTGACCGCTGATCCCAACCATAAGCTGGTTTGGGAGGCCTGCCGTCTGCGCCACCATGAGCTGTCCCAGGCCTGGGGTCGCAGCCTCTGGCTCCCCGCGCTCAGGCTAGCGGGTCACACTCCTCTCTAATTAGCCTCCGGAGTAGCAGCTGCTGGGTGGGGCCGAGGGGCTGGTCAGCTGGCTGTGAGGTGTAGACGCGTGCCTGCGGGGGGGTGCGGCGGGTGCTGGAAGCCCGGCTTGACTGATCTGCCCTCAGGGACCTGGGTCTACACCGCAGACCACCCCAGCCGGTCTTGTGTTGCTGGGACAGTCCCACTGCCACAGTCCCGGGGACCCACCGGACGTCACATTCGTCATTACTACGAGGTCACACTGCATCTGGGCTCCTCTTGTTCTGCTGTGACCAAGGTGGCAGGAAGCGCGGCCCCTGTGCTGTGGGGTCCCAGGAGCCACGGGTGTTGGAGGCAGGAAGGGAACACCGCGCCCTTGTTACCTGAGCGCTGAGGACAAGTGTTTATGACAACGCAGGTGGGCGACCGTGTCTTTCGGCCCTCATGTTTGCAGACCCGCGACCTCTGTCCCTTAGGCGTGGGGGACGCTGCCCGGACCTCGGGGGTTTCGAGGGTGGGGTGCTGTCCAGGGATGCTCTGGGCCGGTCCCTCCGGTGGCTGCAGGTCTGCAGTGAGGACACGGCACTCGCAGGTCCCCAGCACGCACACCCTGGGGATCCGCACCGCCCTGGTTTCCTGGGTGAACAAGAAGCCTCCTGACGTCGCCACCTGACCTGGGAGGAGGCCGCGGGTGCCCTGAGCATGCGACAAGGTCACAGTGCCTACTTGAGATGTGCACGTCTTTTTTTTTTTTTTTTTTAAGATTTTATTTATTTATCCATGAGAGACACACAGAGAGGGGCACAGACACAGGCAGAGGCAGAAGCAGGCTCCACGCAGGGAGCCCGACACGGGACTCCATCCCGGGACCCCGAGTCATGACCTGGGCTGCAGGTGGCGCTAAACCGCTGGACCACCGGGGCTGCCCATGTGTCTACTGCACGCTTCAGGTTCATTCTTGGTGGAGCGTGGGCCCGTTGCTGCACATGCGGACCGTCCGGCCTGGCTCTGAAGCGAGGTCACATTTGCACCTGGGCTCCAGGGGGGTGGGGTGGGGGGGGGACACTTGCCCTGCAGCACGTCCTCAGCTTCCCAAGAGCTGGTCCTGCTCACCCCTGGGCTGCGGCTCCTCGTGGGAGGGCGGAGGGGTCAGCGGGTCCCCGTTGTGAGTGGGCCCTGGGGGGTGGTCGGGACGCTCAGAACGGGGCGTCCTGGCAGCTGCTGTGGAGACACGCTCCTGCAGACGGGGCTTCTGGAAGCCCGCTGCTCTGGGGTGCCCCCACCCCCGGTGTCGCGCTGGGGCACCACGTGGGCCCCGCCCGGCTCACCCTCTCGGGAGGGACGGGACAGGGACGGTTGTAGGGGCAGGGCACGTGTCGGAAGGACCCCGCTCCCCTGCTCCCCCCCCCCCCATCCCCCTGGTGACTGGATGCTGGTGCTTTCGTTCCCCGCCGCCGACGCTCCGGGCCGTGTCTGTGGTTCCTTCCTCGGTGTGCGGGATCCCTGGGGGTGTTGGCAGGAGAAGGGCGGGCGCTCAGCATCGCTCAGCGCTGGACGGACAGACGTGTCCAGATGTGCGACGGGCCTAAAGGGAATCTGCTCCCCAAGCGCCAACGTCGCAACGTTGCAGAGCCTCGGCCCGGAAGCTAGGTGTGGAGGGTCCCGCTCCTGCCTGTGACTGTCGCCCGGGACGCTTCGGGCACAGGGATGTTGTGGAGCCGTGCGTCAGGCCTGCTCACAGGAGTCCCCCTCTGGAAGCACGACCAGGTCCCTGCCGCCGACCTAGCCTTGCGCAGATATAAAGCGGAGCTTGTCCCGCAGGCCCTGAGGGACGGATCGGAGCATGAGAACGGTCCTCCCTCTCTTTCCCTCAAACGTGGGAAATGGCGCAGATACGGGGAACCTCGGCAAACGGCGCTTCGGAACCGTTATTTTACTACAGTGATTAAAGTCCTAATCAGAGTAATTTGTGGGCATTAACTTTAATCGTCGTAATCCATAAATGAGGTAATTTCAATTGTTTGAATAATTTTAAATAACCTTAGTTATTTCTTTTTTTTATTTTTTTTTTTATTTTTTTTTTTATTTTTTTTTAATTTATTTATTTATGATAGTCACAGAGAGAGAGAGAGAGGCAGAGACACAGGCAGAGGGAGAAGCAGGCTCTGCACCGGGAGCCTGACGTGGGATTCGATCCCGGGTCTCCAGGATCGCGCCCTGGGCCAAAGGCAGGCGCCAAACCACTGCGCCACCCAGGGATCCCAACCTTAGTTATTTCGATGAAACAACGAAGGCAGTAACTTCGCCGTTTGGCACTCCTTGGGTGGTTTGCGCCTTGGGGGGGTTGGTGTTGTTTGGGCCAGGCACCCGCCGTGTGCGCGGCTCCCACGGCTGTCGGGCCGCGGAGCCGGAGGCCCCACTGTGCAGGCCCACGGGGTGCAGGCCAGCCCGGGTGCATTGTCCCCAACGCCTCTGGTTCCTCGAGGGTCCCGAGCCACCACGCCTCCGCTCCCGCGCCTCTGAGTGCAAAGCTCATGGAAAATGCTCGACGCTGCGCTCACGCGGGTTGGAGGCCCATCTTGAGGTCCCGCTCCGCAGCCCAGACCCGACTCACTTGATGGGATTTTCCCGAAGCCGAGAGCCGGAGCCCGTTAGCGCGTCCCTGGTCTCGACCGGATCAAAGAGGCCTTATTAATTATTCATCATGACATTTTATACGTTACGTTACTTCTCATAATTACCAGAGTCTGTGTAATTAACCTCTCGTTTCTCAAGTGCTTAACGTTAAGTAGGGTTGTAATTACAACTATTAAAAAGTATGTGGAAGAATTTAAAAATCTTTAATTAGAAACAATTTTTTTTTTTTTTTTTTTTTTGCTGTTTGTTTGGGCACTTCTCCCTCGTCAACAAACAGCTTTTTTCGTTATCGAACCGAAGGGAGAAACCGGGAGAGCGCGGTGGCCGGGGGTGTCCTGACTGCGAGGACTGGCCGGGCTCTGTCCTCCTGTCCCACACGTGCCTCGAGTGCGGGGCCCGGATGGGCCACCGTGGCCGCCTCCCCGGGGACAGTGGGGTCTCGGCCCCCGTCCCCAGGACCCCCGTATTTCCCCAGCGTCCTGACCCAGAAGCTTCTGCCTTGCGAGGCAGTGGCCTGTCAGAACCCACTCGTGAGGCTCACCCGGGTGGCGGTTCTAGGGGAGGGTGTTGACCAGAATCCCCGGGGGCTCATCACGCAGCCCTCGCCCTCTGTCCTGGCCTGGGCCCCGCGGTGATGCCTGGCGACCAAGCAGGGAGGAGAGCCTTGTGGCAGGGTGCTGGGGGTCCTGGGCGGCTGCTGCCCGCACGCCCCCCGACCCTTCCAGCCTTAGGCAGGAGGGCCCTGGCTCCCTTGGGCGCTCGGCTCTCCGCTCACAGTTGGGAGGGCGCCTGGCACAGGGAGGGCCGGGGGGTGGGCGGCATGTCCGCACAGCGCCGGTGATCTTGGGTTCCACGCGTGAGCGCAGGAGGGCGGTGACTGGGGTGGAATCAGGCTCGTGGAGGTGCCGCAGGAGGGCCCCCGGGTGAACAGACGTGGCTGTACCCCTGGCGCAGGGTCGCTGGGCCTCGGGGGCTCTGCCCCGTGGCTGCCCCGCTCCGAGGTGGGGCTCCCCTGCGGGCTCCGCTCCCATCCTCTGCCACCGTGACCCGCAGAGGCCAGGGCATGTCGGGGGCACGCACCCTCCCGGGCGGGGCCGTGTGCTGGGCCTGGGGGCACGTGGAGCCGGAGGGGAGGAGGAGGACCCTGCAGCGTTCTGGGTGCTGCTGCCGTGCTGTGCCCTGCCCCCCTCCCCCCCCCCCCCCCCCCCCCCGCCCTGAGCTGGCAGGGTCGCCCCCGGGGCCATGACCCTGCAGGCGCCTCCCGCGTTGGTTGCCTGTTTTCTCGTCTGTAAACGGGGGTCGTCTCTGCGCCCCTGTGGCAGGCGGTGGTGAAGACCCGGGCTGTGCGCTGAGGCCGTGACCTGAGGGTTAACGTGATCAGAACCGGGGCGTCCCTGCGGAAATGGTGGCTGCTTATCTGTCGCACTTTTCACCTGTGTCCGTAGCTCGTCGGCTTCTGTGCTCCGGTGAGCGTATTCCCAGTACTTCCTGGTTTGGGAATGAACGCAGTAAGCTTTCCTGTTTTTCATCTACACGCGGCTATTCCAGTCTTTCCGGGTCAGGAAAATGCCTTCGTACGCGTCATCTAAGGCCATCCTCTCCGGGAGATTCTGTGGTGATCTTGGTGTCTTATCCCCTCGCCCCCCGTGCAGACCCTCCGGTGTTTAATTGGCTTTAACCGGTGGGTTGTCCTTTAAAGGTTGTATTATATACGATTTCATGTTAATTTTCTTAAAGATTTTTTTTGGTGTTTTAGGCCACTGTTCCCCATCTGTAAGTAATCAGTGAATCAGTACAATCTTAAAAGGCGGTATTTGCGCGTGTTTGGCTATAACAAGAGCTGCTGACGGCCGTCACCCCTGCGAGGCCACTGCGTGCAGGTGTGCGTGAGGCCTGGCGTGCCTGAATATCTCGGGCAAACTTAGGGGTATTTTTTGCTCGGTTCTTCCCCACACCTGGTCATCCCGCCCGCTTCTGCTCCATCTTCACCCCGGCCCTCAGAGCCGTGGCGAGTTGGGGGCAGTGGCGTCCCAGGCGGTCCCCGTGGCGAGAGCGGGCCTGTCCAGGGCTGGGTGGGCCAGGACCCGCCCCCCCACCTCCACCCCCTGCCGCCCGCCATCAGGACGTGCATCCGTTTTCACGTGGTTCTTCCTCCACGCTGTGGCCTCCGTGGGGCTCCCTCTCCCCCATCGACGGGGTTGGCATCCGTGTGGCTCCAGCCGCCAGGTGCGAGCCTGGCGTCCGGCCAGAGGAGTCCAGCCCCAGGTGGCGGCGGCAGGCCGAGGGCCTGTGTGCGGCCGCCCGGAGCCGGCTGGAATGCAGGTGACGGCGTTTGGGTGTCCTGGCCGACCTCGGGGACCTGGTGCGGCCTGCGGGGTCCCGCCCTGCTGCGTGCCTCTGGGGGGTCTGCTCTTGTAGATTTGGGTGGGCGGCTGCCAGGCCTGGGGGGCGGTCAGTGCGGGGGCACAGGGCAGCCAAGCATGCGCGGGCATTGTCTCCACTTGGGCGACCCCCCCCCCCCCCCCCGGCAGGTACCCAGGACCTCAGCACATCCTCCTGTGTGTTTAGTGTTCGTTCGTGGGCTTCCCGGGGCTCCGGTTGGAGTGTGGGCAGCAGCTGTGGGCAGGGCATGGGGGGCGGGGGGATGGGCGAGGCTGCACCACCAACGAGGGGTCCACTTTCATCTCGGCAAGCGCACCCTCTGCCTTGAGCCCGCAGGTCTGCCCCGACCCAGCCCGAGGCTTTGCTCCCTTACCTCCTGCCAGAAAAACTTACTTCTTAAAAGGGACGCTTGCAATTTATATAAAGGAAGCCCTTGAATTCCCAGAAGATACACACGGAAACATTAACGATTTTTAAAAATGCAAAAAAAAAAAATCTTAGTATTTGGCAAATTTTTAACTCCGTTATTTTTGTTTACGTAAAAGTTGGAAACATTAGTTTTTAGCATTTTATGTACAGAGTACATTTCAGAAGAGTTTAGGATTTTTGATTTAATTTTTTTAGCATTTAGGATTTATTTATTTTTGAGGTTTTATTTATTTATTCATGAGAGACAGAGGCAGAGACCCAGGCAGAGGGAGAAGCAGGCTCCCTGTGGGGAGCCTGATGCGGGACTTGATCCTGGGACCCCGGGGTCACGCCCTGGGCCGAAGGCAGATGCTCACCTGCTGAGCCCCCCAGGCGTCCTAGCATTTAGGATTTAAAGCAATGTGGGATCGTAGGTGAGACACGGTTCTGGGTGTGAGTGCACGCCCGCGAGCTCCACCAGGACACGGCTGTTTTTGTGTTAAATGCACGCTGGGCCTGAAAGCAAAGTGAATCTCTTCAAAAGAGGGACTGCGGCCGCTGCGCGCCTGTGAGAATGGCCGAGAGCCCGGGCGGGCGACAGCAGATGCTGCGGAGGGTGCTGCGCCGCGGGAGCGCTGGTGCCTGGAGGACTGCAGGCTGCGGGCGGGGTGCAGCCCCGGGAGGACCTTGGGCCCACTCTCAGAACAGCGAACGTACCCTCAGCCACACAAACTTGCCTCTGACTGTTCCCAGCAGCTTTAAAAAAAAAAAAAAAATCTTAAAAAAAAAATTTTATCTTAGAGAGAGAGTGCACACGTGTGTGCATGAGTGGGCGGGAGGGGGGCAGAGGGCCGGGGCGTCCCCAGCAGACTCCATGCTGAGCACAGAGCCCTATGCGGGGCTCGATCCCATGACCCTGAGGTCGGGACCTGGGCTAAACCAAGAGCAGGTGCTGAACTGACTAAGCCCCCAGGTGCCCTGTTTCCAGAAGCTTTATTTTTTTATTTTATTTTATTTATTCCTGAGAGACACAGAAAGAGGGAGAAGCAGGCTCCCTGTGGGGAGCCTGACGCGGGACTCAATCCCAGGACCCCGGGGTCACGCCCTGGCTGAAGGCAGACGCCCAGCCGCAAAGCCCCCCGGTGTCCCCAGCGGCTTCGATCGTAGTCACCAAAACTTGGAAGCAGCAGGACGTCCTTGGGTGGGTGGCGGATAAACAGACTGCTGCCTCCGGATGCTGGAACGGAGTCAGCGCTGGGAAGATGCATGCCGGCAGCTGCTGGGGGCTGTGGAGGACCCTGCGTGCACGTGGCTCTGTGCAAGACGCCCGTGCGAACGGGCTGCAGGCCACGGCTTTCCCCCGACACGCCGCGTCCGAGGGGCAGAGGCTAAAGTGAAGAGTGTTGATGCTGGAAACGGCCCCGTTCCCACAGTCACTGCGGTGTGGGCGGGGCTTGGGGTTTCTGGTCACGGCCCCTCCAGATTCAAGCGAGGGCTGGGGGGTCCCGGGGTCTTCCCAGGATTCCTGGTCCACACTCGGGTCAGAAGCTGGGGGCTCCATGCCCTCGTGGCACTGCCACTGGTCATGGGGGGCCCGCCTGGCCCAGCCCTGCCCTGGGTCTGGGGCTCTGGGGGACTCGGCCCCTTCCCCGCGGCAGCCCATCTCCCATTGTCCTTGGCAGTGGCCCCTTCCCCTGGTCTTGCCCCGTGACCTGGGTGCCCACGGGGCAGCCCCTCCTGCTGGCTGAGCCTGTGCCCCGCTCCCCTCTCCCTGCGTCAGCTCGGGGCAGCACCCGGGCACCTCGCCGTCAGGCCCTGCCCCTCTTGGGGCCTCGGTGTCGCCCTCTGTCCCACGCTCCTGCCGCCCATCCTGGCCCCCCGGGGTCTGATGTGGGAATCACCGTCCCTTAGCGCGCAGGGACGACTGGGTCCAGCCCGAGGCCATGGCTGCCTTCTCTCAGGCGAGTCGCGCTCCGACGTGTAGCCGTGAAGTCACGTGAAGTGCAGGTCGCTGTCCCTGTGCCTGCTTCCGGGTCCTCTCCTCTGGCCCAAGGGGGTGCCCGCTGGGCTCTCCAGGACTCAGCCTCCCGTGGATTCCGACCCTCGCCACGGAGGCCGCGTGGGAGTCCTCGGGCAGCTTTCCGGGGTGGATGCGCGCGGCCCGGCTTCTCAGGGGGCATGGAGCGGCACAGACGATGACACGCGAGCCCGTGTTTCTGGTGCCTCTGCTCTTTTGGAACCAAAATTCAGAGAAACACGGTTTCCTCTAAGTCCTGCCCCAGACTCACTCTGTCCTGGAGAGTCCAGGCTCCCCGGTGACGGAGGCCAGGCTGGGGAGACACCTTCCAGCCTCACGTCCTCGGTTACATGGAGAGCCACGCTGGGCATCCCGGGTCTCATACTCCCATACGTGTTTAACATCTTAGTTGTGAAAAATAAGCCAATGGGTTTATTCTTGGTGGGACTGACGTGGTAGCTCAGTAGTGAGTGGCCGCGGACGGGCCCACAGGTGGCTGTGGGCCCGTCCACCCACTCCCAGGTCCAGGCCCTGTCCCAGGAGACAGGACTGTCACGAGGAAGCAACTGTCCCTGTCCCCACTGGGCTGCTTTGTCTCTTTTTCCTTCCTTTTCTCATAGTTAAATAGAAACCACACGATGTGTTTCATGACCCAGAGTAAGTGGAAGGACAGGAAACGTTCAGGTTTTTGGTTTCTGAGCCTGGAGAGTTTTGGGAAGTGTTGGGGGGGGGAGGGGCTCCTGTGCTTTAGGCCCCGGTGCCTCTTCAAGGAAGACCGTGTGGCGCCAAGGAAGCCGGGCCTGGTTTTCCTGGATGGAGAAGTCGAGGGCCTGGAGCAGCCGGAGGAATCGGGCAAAGGGCTTCTGGAAGCAGGTAAACCCGTGACTTGACATTTGTTGTAGAGAAGGAACAACTTGCCGCTCTTGGGGACTTTTGTTCCCGTATATGCCTGCCAACCAGTTTTACCCTTAGTGTTATTTGGTTATATTCTACGTTACTAGGGGTTTTTTGTCCTCAGTTCTCTGTTGGGGAAACGTTGGCCACTCTGATTTTAACTCAAGCTGGAGCTTGACACCCATAGCTCAACACGGAATAAAGTCCGACTAAAAATGATCAGAAGACCTGAGCAGATGTTTCTCCAAAGTCGACCTACAGATGCCGACATCACAGAGCATTGGGGGGATAAGTGCGGGTCACACCCTCAGCGAGATCCCACCTCGCACGTGTTAGGATGGCTGACGTCCACACGGGGAACAGGCGCTGGTGGGGATGCAAGGCCAGGGGAGCCCTGGTGCCCTGTGGTCGGGAACATGGGCTGGTGCAGCCACCGTGGGGAACAGTGTGGAGGGTCCTCGGGGGTCAGAAAGGGCCACCCTAATACCCTGCAGCTGCGTGGCTGGGGATTTACCCAAAGGAAACAAACGCTGATTGGGAAGTGCGCTCACCCACATTTGCAGTGGCATGGTCCACACTAGCCAGACGTGGAAGCACCCGGGCGCTGGCCCACTGGCCGCTGCATAGATGTGATGCAGACACTGTCTCATGCGGAACGTTAGCCGTGAGAGGGAATGAGGCCTCGTCGTTTGCGACGCATGGGTGTGTCTCGAGGGTGTGATGCCGCTGGGGCCAGTGTGTTTTCCCTCGTGTGGAACAGGAGAGACACAGAAGCCAGACTCTTCCCTCTGGAGGTCACCCCGCTGGTCCTGGGTGGGGGGAGGCACCTGCGGTGGCGCGTGCCGTGACGTGCGGGCATGCCGGTCATTGCATCCCGTGCCCCCGGCTGCCCTGTGTGTCCGCCGTGCTCCAGGTGGAGAGGCCGCGTCACGCCACGGGGTCCTGCTGAATAGATAGTCTTCTTTAGCTTAAACTGAATCCTTTGGAAGAGAGGAAAACTATTTTGGGGGAGAAAAAATGGTCCTCTGTTTGTTTCCCCTGAAGATAAACGGGTGACGGGTCAGCGAGTTCATCGTTGATCATACGCACTGGTTTTGAGAAAACGGCACGGGAGCTGCTGCGAGTTCAGGAAGCGACTCGTCCCTAATGTACCAGCTTTGCCTCAACTGTGCGGTGCCGCAGCCGCCTGGGCGCTGCCTCCGGGCCCCGCGGGGAGGCCTCGTGGGTGCCGCCGGGCCTGCCCCCCACGCTCTGCACCGTGAGGCCTCCCGACAGCTCCCAGGGGACGAACTTGCTGCCAAATTCCTCGTGATTCCGGAACCGGAAGGTGTCCTCCCGTCGAAGTCCAGCGTTTACGCTTGGAACATCTGGGCAACGAGGGGAAAAGGTCGCGGTGCTCAACGGGCGCTGGGGTTTAGGTGGAGAGAGTTAAATATGTTCTAACGGTGTTTGTCTCGGTATTTTTAGCAGTTTCACGTTAAACTTAAAGCAGTGAGTCAGAGCAGCTAACGCGCTCCTACCTTTTCCTTTTCTGGCGCAGCTGGACTTGTGTTCACGTGACGGCCGTGACGGGAACCCAGGGGGTTATGCTGAGGTTCAGGGGTTTTCTGCTTGGGGGCATGTTAGGGATTCCAGAGAACGAGTCAGTCATGCTTTGAATAAACGGGGCAGGGCCCTGGTAGGTGTGCGCACACCACCTGGGGGACGGGAGTCCCGGGACGCGGTAGTGTTTTCCCACTGGACATTGTGTGGGGCGAACGTGCAGCAGGTGAGGCAGGTCTCCTGCAGCGGGTTTGCTCTGAACGCAGGTGCCAGCGTGTTTCTGAGGTGATCTTGCTGCGAGCTGGGTTCCTTTCCAGGTGACTGGGGACTATGCGCGAACTTGTGTGTGGGGGGGTGCCCACCCCATGGGGCCACAGCGAGCGCCGAGCTGCTCCGTGCCGCACAGACGGCCTTCTGTACCTGCCTCGGCTGTGTCTGAGCCCGTGGGATGCTGCGATCCAGTAGACAGCGCCCCGAGGCCTCTAAGTCGTGACTCCCCGCTGAGGATGGCTGCTGTGGCCCACGGAGCCGGATGCCATCGGACGTGGGCTCTGGGACGTGCGTGGTGGCGAGTGGTCCTGTCGGGTCCGCCTGAGAACCCAGAGGGGTGGATGCGTGGGCTCCTGGCCATGTCCTGGCCATGACCCAGCGGGCGGGGGGGCTGCCTGAGGGCACAAGGGTCACCCAGGCTCCTGGCGTGGCCGTCTTCAGCCTCAGGGTCCTGTGCACACGCGAGGCGTCCTCTGGATGGAGGTCCAGCCATGTGAGGGGGACGCGTGCTGGAGCCTCGGGAGTCCCATTGCCGACCGAGCGCCCAGGAACCCGTCTGGTCAGGTCATGGGCCTGCTCCGGGCTGGATCCCCCTGGGCCACGACTGTCCTGAGTGGGGCCCGGTGGCACAGAGCTCGGGGCCCTGTGCACGGGCGGCCGGAGGTCTGCTCTGCCTGAGCCGGGCCGTGTCCGCTGCCTGACGGCGCCTGCCGGGGATCCTCGCTCCAGCGCCAGCAGGGCTCCCACCGTCAGGCCCCGAGGGGGAAGCCGACATGCTGATGGGACCCTGCGTGGGACCTGGTTTTGCGTCGGGTCTGGCCTCTGAAGTTGGAGAAGTGTGATGCGGCCTGAGGGACTCTGTAGACCTGGGGTGGGAGATGGCCCGGTGTCCCCAAATGCGGCTCCCGGGTCCCAGAGAGGCGGGCCGGGCGGCTGGGGTCCCCGGGGCAGCCTCGAGGGCTGGCGTGTGAGTGGGGGCCTGAGCTGGGACGCCCTCCAGCCAGGCCGTCCTTCCCCGCAGAGCCCCCCCTGGAGGCGGCGGCCGAGGCCTCGCAGAGTGGCGCGTAAAGACCCTTGTCGCCTCAGATGCCACCTCACTGCCGGGTGGCGGACGTCGTGGCCGCATCCGGGGACCCACGGAGGAAGGGAGGGGCGCGGGGCAGGTGCCTTCTGCCCTCCGGGGGCCGGGACCCAAGGGCCCCTCCGTGTGGGGATTCCCTCCGCGGGTGCACACACCGCTCCATGCATGAGCGCTGCTCCCAGGGGGCAGGTCATGGCGAGGTCATGGCGAGGTCGTGACGCGGTGTCCGGGGCGACACGAGTGACCTGCTGCGCGGCGGGCTGATCTCATGCGCACCCTCCCTCAGCGGTGAGCGTCGCCACCCGGAGCTGCCGCGGCCCCGGCTTCACGTTCAGATCCGGGACGGTGACAGTGTCACGGCTTCCAGTTTCCACCCGCTGTGGGCAGCTTGTTGCCAAATGCCATGTCGTGTGCTTAGCCCGGGCTCAGGCTTCGCTGGGTCTGTTCGGGGGATTCTGGAATCAGGTGAGAAGGTGATGGATTTGGGTTTTCGTGACGTCCGCGGATCCCTGAGCACCGCGGGGACGGTGACAGGACGCCGATTCCCCATTTGAGGAAGCAAACCTCGCTCCGAAGTGCTGCGTCTGAGTCCTGGCGCCGACCTGCCCAGGGTTCCCGATGCCCTGCACCCCGGGGTGGGGGGGGGTGGGGGGGAGTGGGGGGGGTGTGGCCTTGGGTCACACGCCGGCCGACCACGACGGCCCGGGTCGGTGCCCGCCTCCTGTGCCTGTGAGCCCTGTCCGCCGCCATGCCCGTGTTGTGTGCGTGTCCCCGGGCCTCCAGTGACTTTGCCAGATCCGGGTCCGCGTGGACGGGCCTGGGGGCAGGAGGGAGGAGCCGCCGGCTGAGAGGGTTCATGCTCCCTGCTCCCTGATTTTGGAGCTGCTGCCTGACGGGTGGGGGGCAGGCCGGTGCGGCGTGGCCAGTCCTGGGCAGACCCCCAAACGGACGGAGGAGTCCGCGTCTGTGCCCCCCTTACCGTGTGTGGGACCATAGGGGGAAGGTCATCTCTGTGATTAAGAAGAAATTTTTGATTTTTCGGGGGGACATAGTTACTTTAAAAACCCCGAAGAATGAACGTTTATGTCATCAGGCAGCTGTTTGGTGGAGCGAGACTCCGCTGCAGGTTCGCGGGCTGTGGTGGCGGGGCGGGGGGGCGGGGGTAGGAACCCTCAGGGCATCGCGGTGCCTTGAGGCCCGGAGAGCAGGGGTCCACCCCGCGAAGGTTCCCGGTCCCCACAGCGAGGGCCAGAAGCCGGCGGCCGTGGGACCTGGTCACATGGGTGCAGGAAGCCTGTGCGGCCCTCCCGTCCGTGCGTCCGCCTTGCGCGTAGCTACCCTGTGCCCGCCTCTCCTGCCCCGGAGAGGATCCTGGGCAGGGGTCTAGGAAGTAATGGGGTTTTAAACTTTGGGAAAGAAAACTGGGCGGACCTAGCATCTTCTCTGGGACCATTACTTGGGCCTTAAAAAAAAAAAAAAAAAGAGGGATCCCTGGGTGGTGCAGTGGTTTGGCGCCTGCCTTTGGCCCAGGGCGCGATCCTGGAGACCCGGGATCAAATCCCACGTCGGGCTCCCGGTGCATGGAGCCTGCTTCTCCCTCTGCCTGTGTCTCTGCCTCTCTCTCTCTCTGTGTGACTATCATAAATAAATAAAAATTAAAAAAAAAAAAAAAAAGACCCTGTTTTAGTCACAGTCGTTTCCTGTCGCTGGTGTGTGGGAAGTGCCTTCCGAGGTCCCCGGGAACCCAGGTTTCACACGCGGCACAAGGATAAAGAAGTAAAGCACATAGAGCCCCATGGGAGCCTGAGCCTGCACCCGCACTGGTGGAGGTCTGGGTACTCGGATGCACACCCGGTCAGCCACTCGGGACGGTGAAGTCGCAGAACAGGCCGACTATTGTTTCTCTATGTACTTTGTAATAAATCACGTCTGCATAGAGTTCGTCTGTGAAATGACACGTCAGACTTTTTTTTTTTTTTTTAAGATTTTATTTACTTGTGAGAATACACAGAGCAGAGGCAGAGACACAGGCAGAGGGAGAAGCAGGCTCCATGCAGGGAGCCCGACGTGGGACTCGATCCCGGGACCCCGGGGTCACGCCCTGGGCCAAAGGTGGTGCTAAACTGCTGAGCCACCCAGGGATCCCCAACGAGCTTGATTTAAAAGCAAGGATGCACATCCCCCTTCTGCCGACGAGTCATCCGGGGCCTTTGGGAGCGCGAGAGGCCAGGACGTCCTTTCTCAAGACGGGGACGCTGAGGACAGACGTGACACGTGCGGCCCGGGGCTCCGGTCCCTGCTCACCCTCCGCGCTCGGTCTGTATCATGTGTCGGCTCGAAGGGAAGCTTCCCCCTTTAACCAGCGCGGGAAACACTCCGTCAGTTTATTTAAAATGTGAGAATCTCCGCTCTGAGGCGTGTGATTGTCACGTGCAGGCAGGTCGTGGCTCAGACGTCTCTCCCCTGCCAGTTCTAAAAAGGAGCTGCGGTGGACACTGACTTGTTTTGTTTTCTTGGTAAGATCTTTGTGCGTACGTGGAGTTTTGGTGTCTAAAATCCTGGGTGAGCAAGTAGTGTCTCAGCAGAGGATTCGTCCGGAAGTGGAGGTGTGCTCGTGACAACATCTTCCTCAGGGCTCACCTGCGCGAGGGTTCACGAGGCCCCATCAAGTTGGGCGATGTGAGGTCACCAGTGTTGAACCGGCCTTGAATTCACGCACTTGGACCTAGTGGGTGCCGGTGACGCAGAGGGACGGCCTCCTACGCAGGGGAACAGTCGAATGGAAGTCACTTTATCTGTGGCAACAGCGGATGCGTGTGCAACAGGCGACGTGGCGACGAGCGGCTGGACAAGGATTCCTCCGGCAGCAGCTGCGCTCCTTGCCCGGAAACGGGTGCTTGCCGCTCGCTGCAGGGGACTGAGCCACGGGTTGGGGACGTGGGCACCCGACGCTCCGCTCTAGCCTGGAGGAGCGGGGTCGGGGAGGCAGACGGTCGGCCCGGCCGCTGCCTGTTGCATCAGTTAAAGGAGTGTCATTCAGAGAAGGGTGATGGGCCAGCCCCTGCGGGTCCGACGGCAGCGCTGTGTCCTCGGGGTCCCGCCATAGGCTGTCCAGGCAGCTCTGAGTAGGCGGCGCCGACGCGGAGAAGGGACCCGGGTGCAGAGCCAGCGTTGCCTCCGGGAGGGGGCTGGGATTTCTTGGCAGGACCTGGTGTGTGCTGCTTGGGCGTGTGCCGCACCTGCGGTGGGGGGTGGTGAGCAGGCGCTCAGGGGCCCTGGCTGGGATGGGGACCCGCGGTCGTGGGCCCTCTGCTGCCCACCTCCCCACCGTGTGCCCTCCCGGCTGGGGGGTGGGGCTTTGCCCATAGCCTGTGTGTACGCCCGCCCCCCCCCCCCCCCCCCCGTGTACTCTGAGAGCAGAGCTGGGTCATGCGACCCAGGCTGGCCTCTGACACCAAGTGTGCCGGCCGGCCCTCCCTGAATCAGGGCCGCGCCTGAGGATGCGTGAGCTCCTTCCTTGGCTGGAGCCCCTGCATGGGGCTGTGCTGTGGCCGCCGCAGCTGCGTGGGAGGGGGGTCTCCGTCTGACCCCAGGCACCTCTGCCCGGCAGCCTCAGGGTCACTGGCTTGGGGCCCGCGTGAGGTTCAGGCGGACGCCCCAGCACCTCTGCCCACCAGGAGCGGAGGCCTAGCGTCTGTGGGGTTGAGCGGCGTCCGCACAGCCCAACCCGGAGAGTTGTGCCCAGGGCCCTGCCTGCGGGTTCGGTGCTGCTGAGACCCCAGGAATCCCTCGTCTTCCTGCCTCCGTGCTGGTGCCTTCCCTGGGGGGAGGGGTGGGGTCCACGCAGGAGCCCTGAGCGCTTGGCTGGTGCCACGTGCCCCCTGCCCGAGTGTTAGATGTGGAGCGCTGGGTTGGGCAGCCTTGAGGTGCTGGGACGTGGCCTGGGGCCGCCCCGTCCGTCCCGGGCACCCATTCCTGGCTCGTCCATACGGGACGCAGCATGAGCTCTTGGGCTGTGTTTCTGGGTCCCGTGTGCCGTCCTGAAGCCGAACGGGTCCTGCACACGCGCGTCGGAGGCTTCCCACGAGGCTGCCCTGTGTGCGGGGCTGAGCCCGGGGATGGGCCGTGGCCCCCGGGGCGGGCAGTTCCTGAGCTGCCGGTCGGCATCTCGACGGCTGCAGAAAGTGGCTCGTTACCCCCTGGCACTCTGCAGGCCCCGGTCACCCCTGGCGTGGATGGACCTCCCCTGGGGAAACCGAGGCAGACCCTGGAAGACAGGCATGTACTTGGGTCTCCGGGGCTCCGTGTCACGGTCCCTGAAGACCCCGGTCTGTACGGAGACTCGGTAAGGGTCTGCGCACGGGGCCCACCAGCAGTCCTGGCGGACACGGGTGCCCAGACTTTGCTGGAGAGCTTGGTCGTGAGTGGAGGGCCAGCTGCAGGGCGCTCCATCGGTGGGCGTCCTTTGACCCACCTGATCTCCCGGTGACGGACGGGGGCCCCTGCGCTGTGTCTGTTCAAGGGCTTCCTTGCATGGGACGAGGATGCTGTGATGTGAGGACGCCGTGGCTGCTAGCCTCACGGCGGCCCACCCTGTGTGCACGCACCCTGTGTTATCACACGCGCATGGCGGCCACGCCGATGCCCAAGTGGCCTCGCAGATCCTATGTCTGTTTGTTTTATTAACTTGACTGCTTTAGCGAATGTGTCACTTCTACGGAAGCTGGAGACCCTGAAGCCACATATTCGGAACGGAAAGAAAGAACGTTTTAATTGATGCCTCCAAGTGCGTGGCCTGCGTGCTCGTTCCTCTTCTGCTTTTCACTTGAAAAGTGAAACCACGTGTGGACACGGCTCTCCAGGTCTTCTGCAGGACTCCACGTGGCTGTCGAAGGAGTTGTTGAGATGGGCTGGACCGGAATATTTGCCATTTCTGGCACGTGGTTCCCCGCGCTCGGGACCGTGGGTCTGCCCTGCTCCTCTCGGCATGGGGGAGCCCGGGGGGGCTGGGGCCACGGAGGGAGCCGGGAGCTGAGGTGGTCTCGGAGCCCCCAGAGCAGGATGGGTGATCCTGCGGCTGCCGAGGCCCAGGGAGCTGCTGGGGGACGAGCTGGGCTCCGGTCCTCAGGAGGCAGGGGGCTGGCCGGGCCGTCCCGCGCGGAGCTCGTCCCTCGGGCTCCAGGCCTGCATCTGCGGGTCCGAGGGCAGCAGCGTCCGCCGGCTTCCGGCGTTTCCACGATGCCCAGCGCCTGCCCGTCTTCCCCTTGCCGAGGGTGTCGGGGGTCTGGCTGGTCGCTCTCCTTCGCCGTCCCCGTGCCGGGCATAGCTACCGCGCCAAGGGCCGTGGACGCGCGTGTCTTCCTCCCACTGTCTCACCAGAAACCATCGTGTCTTGCTCTTGGCTCCTTATTCATGGCGGATCCTTCTTGAACGAGGACGGGCCGTTACTGGAGATGAGACGCAACAGGGCAGTGGCCCAGCTTTGGGGTTCCTGTTACTCACCTGAGCCCCGAGCAGGGGAGATTGTGTCGCTAAGGACCTTGCCCGTGTGCCGAGTTTAGGCCGTCGGGGATGGAAGGGAGGGTTGCGTAAGGACAGCGCCGGGCCCTTCCCTCGTTCTCAGGCGGTGCCGTTTTCTCCGGCCCCCGCCACCTCGGAGGGCGACCCGGGAAGGCACGCGTCCTGGTGTGTGTTCCCCGCGGGTTCCATGGACGAGCCCTGGGAGGCGGTTCGTGGGCGTGCGTGGGTGTGTGCACGCTACTCCCTCTCAGCTTCCTCGCCTCCTCCCGCGCTGCCTGTGGGGCATCCTCTCCTGCCGGGGGGCGCAGGAGGAGCGCTTTGCGCCCTGGCTGGGGGGCAGACCATCCCACCCTCCACGTGGAGGCCTGCGGGGGCTCCCAGAGGCCTTGCCTGCAGGCCGAGCATCCCTGGGGTGAGGCGCCTTCCCAGGGCCTGTTTGGGGGAGATGCTGTCTGTGGTGGGGGCCCCACCCTCGTGGCCCCCTCGCCCCCGGGTCGCCCCTGGGGTCCTCCCCTGCGGGTGTAGCTCCCACACACGGACTCGAGGGGAGACCAGGTCTCCGTGTGGGACGTCCGCGCCCCGAGGCCCCTCTCACCTTCCATCCTCGCTCTCCGGACACGGGGCCTGAGGCTCCAGGCGTCCTGCTGGAAGCCCCACGTCCCGTTCAGGTTCGTGGGCTTGCCGGTCACTGCTCAGGCCGCCCGGGGTTCACCACGGCCCTCGTCGGCTCCAGTCCTGCGAACACGTGCTGGGGTGGGGGGCTCAGCGGGCGTGGGGTCCACCGAGCAGTGTGTAGGGCCCCAAGCCG
The DNA here is from genome assembly GCF_053574225.1 of Canis aureus. Classification (NCBI taxonomy): domain Eukaryota; kingdom Metazoa; phylum Chordata; class Mammalia; order Carnivora; family Canidae; genus Canis; species Canis aureus. The sequence goes on from NC_135615.1 coordinate 34,956,015, forward strand.
TCTTCCGGGCGAAGTGGGTCGCTAAATTTTCATGTTTAAACTGGGGGCTGCGTTTTATGGCCTTGATTTGATTTGTGCCTCGGTTGACTTTCCTCTGCGGAGAGTCGAGGCGCCGTAGGGGAGGAGCCAGGAGCGCTCTGAGGGCCTGAGGTGGGTGCTCACACCCGCGTGTCGCCCGAGCCTGCATCCTGCCCCCCGCGGCGCTGCGAGCACCCTGTTCCTCCGGCGCCAGGACGTCCCCAGCGACCTCAGGGTGCGAGAGGGGGCTCAGGCGTGGGCGGGCTGTGGAGCCCCCGCCCCGTGTGGGCCCAGAACCCCGCTGTCGGGGTGGGACCCTCGGCCTCGGCTGTCCCCCCTCCCGTCACTGTGCCCCTCCGGAGTCTCTTGGTCCTGCCGCTGGCCCGGGGTGAGGTCCACGTTCGATGTTCACGGATGGCTTCTGCTGAACGCGCATGGCTGATGCGCCCCATGAAGCCCGGGCGTTGGGAGGAGTGGGAGTGGGAGCAGCATGCATCATCCGCGAGCACTTGAAAGTCACAAAGCGAGGCAGCTACTCCCAAGGGCTCCTACTGGAAAACACGGGTAAAGCGGACTACGTGGAACGCTCGATGGCCTTTCACCCTTTGTGGGTCCTAAATCATGGCCTCCCCGTGCCCTCCTTGGTCGCGTTCCTCTGCAGACGTCCTGCAGGTGCTGCCATGGGCTGCGTCCCCTGCCCCGCGTGCACTCGGCGTACGGCAGAAGGGACGGCAGATTGGTTTTGTCAAAGCCACACGGTGTCACTCGCTACCGAAGGTCAGGCGGGTGATGACATTTCAGAGGAGTGATCTGAGTGCTTGTAACAAAAAATAGGACATCGTTCCTACTGAATGTGCATGTAACACTTCCTCTGAAGTCAAAAAAATTACATAATTCCCTGTCCTGGGGTCTCAGACGCCTAGACACACGTTGCCTTACTGCGCGTTGCAGCTCATACGTGTTTTACAAGAAAAAGGTCTTGGGCGAGCCTGCGCTGAGCGAGTCCGCTGGCCCCGTTTTTCGAATAGTATTTGCTCACGTTCTCTGTCACGTTTTAGTAATTGTTGCAATATTTTAAAGTTCATCATAATCATCGTTCTGGTGATTTGTGCTCAGTGATCACGACTCACAGCCCAGATGATTAACTGGTTACTGTGTTTTTTTTTTTTTTTTTTTTTTTTTTTAAGCATAACATATTTTTAAGTTCTATACATTTTTAAGCCCTCTTGCCGTTTCCCACTTGGAAGACTCTGGTATATGGTTTACGTGCACTGGGAACCCCAAGCTGCACTTGACCTGCGCTGCCTGGGAGCGGCACCGTAGTTCCGCGGCGTGGCCGGTCTCCATCCTTGAAGGGCACCCACGGTCCCTCCCCGACCTGCCGGCTGTTGTAGAAGTAACGGTGTTCCTTCACACTGCGGGGAGCTGTAGCTACACGTGATGAAGCTTTTTTCCCTGTATCGTAGATTTCTTTACGATAGAGATGAGACTAGACGTATTCTTGGCACACACGCTGAATCCCTCCGCAGAGGATGTACGTACTCACTGCTGTGCGTCCACGGGGTCCCGAGAAATCCTGGGGTGGTTTCTGCATCATCCGAGGAAGCCGAGTGTGTTAAAGGTATCTGGAGAAAGTGTGTGTTTTGCGTGTACCTGGCTTTTCAGAAGCAAACGAGTGTTTGCAGACACCCACTTAATACAGCTGTGCTGTTCTCTTATAAACGGCTTAAATGGCCGAGCGCGCCTGCAGAGGCGGCGGCATGCGTTTCGGTGTACGTTAACGTGTCGTGAGGGGTGAACGTGGTCACTCGCACAATTTTGAAAGTCTGTGAGATTTTACCGACCTACAGGGATGCCTGTAAAAATATTAGTGACTCGCCAGATATCATAAATGCCTTTTATGATATGTGGCGAGTGGTTTAACGGACATAAATTTTGTTTACAAAGAAGAGTCACGCTTTCCCCCAAGATAGGATCGTCGTCGGGTACGCAGGAGGCTTTCTTACATGGAACTAGAAACATAGATAACGCTTGTTTCTCCCTGATAAGCAGGATTCTGAGAGCTCAGAAGGCCGGGGCCGGGGCCGGGGCCGGGGTCAGGGCCGGCCCCGGGACAAACTGCAGCCCCGTCAGGGACTCCGAAGGCAGGACAGGGTCTCTGGCCGGCCGGGCGTGCATGCTCAGTGTGGAAACCTGTCGTTCTGGATATTTCTTCCACCCCCAGATCTCTAGGTTTCCTGAGGTTTTTGTAGTGAATGGACGGTGGGTTCTTCGAAGGAGAGTTTTCAGGCTCTACTTGAGCTGCATCAGGTCCAGAGAGAACTATGAGCGCAGGAGCCCCTCCCGGGGTTTCCTGTGGCCGGCGAGGTAGAGGGGACGCCAGGTGTCGCTGTGCTGGGGGGGCTTGAGGGGCTGCCGTCTGTCCCGTGAGAGCAGGTCTGGACTCTGCCAAGGTTCCCGGGTTCCTGTGGACACCGACCCGTGAACGTGCGCTCATGTCCTAGACGTTTGCTCTCATGGTCTCGGAGAAGCTGACTGGATGGGGATGGGGAGGTGGGCGGCTGCTGGGGCCGGCTTCCCCTTGGGCACCACCTGGGCCAGGACCAGAACTAAGGCCCGCACGCTCAGTTGCCGACTCGCTCTTACGACCTGCAGACGCAACCTTACTCCCTCGTGGTTATTAATCCTCTTCATAGCTTCAAAGGAAGAATAAGCCATTCCTTTACTTAAAGGATATAGTTTTATTTTTATCGAAAAGATGTAAAAACAGTTTTGTGTGAATCTTCCACGTACCGGTGCGTTCATTCCTAATTTCTCCTCTAGGTCTAAGAATTGCAAATAAAAAATCTTCCAGAAGAAAATCCCTACATGCATACTTGACTAGTAGCTTTGATCAATGATTTGGACAGTTTTCCTCACGTAAATTTCCTTGATTTTTGTATTCCCGGAAACTTGTTTGTTTGGAAGACTTTGTACCTTTATTCCACGGGGAGACACGTTTGTAGTAAACGCTGATGATAGGCTATTGATAGAGACCAGTCTCAATTAGGAAGTCTTAATTTTTTTAAAAATAGGAACACATGGGCTATGCCTTTTTTTCTAGCGTAATTCAAGAAACAAGGAATTGTTAAAAGCATAACACAGATCGGTCAGGGAGGTTTTACGTGCCAGACAGCTGGCAGCAGGCACCCTTGGGGTGCAGGGCCCCGCGGGGCTTGGGGCTGTGCTCTGGGGGCTGCGGCCGCTGGCAGTCAGCTCTGAGGCAGGCAGGTGGCCTTGTTCTGGGACGTTTGTCTGCTTCCCAGAGTTAAGAATCTGACACAGAATCTGCAGCTCAAGAAGCAGGGTAGGAGCTCCGTCAAGTATGAAGGTTGGTCTCAGAGGCCAAGACATGGGGGCAAAGCTTCCTTCCTAATTTTATAGAAAGCTTACTCACCAGCTTCCCGGCCTTACGTGTTTACTGAACTTCATGTCGAGCCAGACCTCCAAGGGAAGCAGCTTTATGGTTTTCATGGTTTTGGTCACTAGTTGTCATTACAATTATTTTTAAAAACACTGAGTTCTGATTAAAAACAATCACTTATAGGGACGCCTGGGGGGCTCAGCGGGTGAGTGTCTGCCTTCGGCCCAGGGTGTGACGCTGGGGTCCTGGGATCGAGTCCCATGTCGGGCTCCCCGCAGAGAGCCTGCTTCTCCCTCTGCCTGTGTCTCTGCCTCTCTGTGTCTCTCATGCATAAATACATAAAACCTTAAAAAAATAAATCACTCACGTAGACCTGTCAGTACCTCCATGGGGTGTAGAAGGATATCAGTAAGCAGGGTCTTCCGGGCGTTTGGGTGTGTGCTGTGCACATCACACGTGTGTATACTATGTATGTGCACTGTGCGCGTATATGCCATGTGTACATTGCATGTGCGTACACTCTGCACACATGTACGTTGTATTCACACAGTATATTGTGTGCTGTGTACATTGTGTGCACATACGTGTTATGTGCATGCATGTGCACGTATGTGTACCCTATGGATCTAAATGATTCGCTTATGTGTACGCTACGGAGGTATATGCATATACTCCCTGTATGTATGTACATTGTACACGTACTATGTGAATTGTTTGTAAACATAGGTATATATGAACACAAGCCGTGTAAATGCATGTAATTCATGCTGCCTGTACATTTTCCATGTTTTATCTGTACCATATGCTACATGTACGTGTGCTCAGCACATAGTACGTGCACCGTATGGATGTATCCATGTGCACCATATAGAGGCATGCACATATTCTGTGCGTGTATTTGTATGGGCTCTATATGCAAACTGTTACTATGTGGATGTATGTGTACCATATACACTGGTGTGTGTTCATACACTATACATTGTGTATATATTGTACATTTTCTTTAGAGTTTTGTATATTTTGTGTACATATTTTACATATGTAGCATCTATGTTGTGTATGGATTTATGCATACGCACTATATGACCTCTATGCACACGGTATATATGTGGAGCACCATGTGCTCCCGATGTGTGTGTACTTGTGGACAGTGTAGGTGCGCTGTGTATGGTCGTGCACTGTATGTGCGTGCACGTATGGATGTACTGTGCACTGCCTGTTACCAGGGACACGGCTCCCACGGGGCTCCAGCAAAGGCCCATCTGGCTAGTGCAGGGATAGTGGAGGGTGAGAACAGTTGTTTTTTGCTACATAAGATATGAAATTTGGCGGCTATCGGCCCTCTGCTGTAACGCAGGAACCAGTCCCATCACACATTTGATACATGGACATGTGTTCACGCAATCATCGTAGTGGCTCTGAGAAACGGGTTTCATGCCCAGGAGGGAAGACTGAGGTCTCACAGTGACCAGGTGACTTGCAGGAGCAAAGGAATGATCAACCCTCGCACGTGTGTCCCCGTATTTCCTCATCCCGGCCTTGGTGGAGTCCCACGTAACGAGGTGGCCACCCACAGGGAGAAGTGCTCGTCTTCCTGCTGCTGATGCGTGTTCTCAGAGGGGCCAGTCCGCATCCTTGGTCACCAAGTGGCAGAGTCTGATGTCTGTTGTATCAGTGAAAAGTCAACACAGTATCACTCTGTTCAAATTGAAAAAGGTCATAAGCTTCTGCTTAGGAGTTGTTCGGAAGGGTAAGAACTTGAGGATGAGAGGATGCTGGAGAGCATCTCAGTCAACAGGGAAAATAAAGGTTTTGTGCACAAAACATGCCCACATTGGGGATGGACCGTAGGAGCCAGTCTCCAATCTCACATTATTTGCACTTTTGGATTTTATAGGTGTGATTTTGGTTTCCCATTTCTTGGGGGGATTTTACTTTGGAGGGACCATTGCTAGGATATTGTGCTTTCTCGGAACAAAAGAACAGTCTGTCTCAAGGTAAACCTCAGGTTCTGCCTGTGAAGAAGTGCAAGGAAGCCGTCTCAGGGCTTCTCTCCAGCGGCTAAGCTAGTCCTGACGTTTCATCACGGCCAGGTTCACGTTACTGAACTACTGCGAGCGTCTCACGGGTGTTCCCAGCCTGTTTTGTCATCCATCGTTGTTTAACGTTTCTCAGAAAGAAAACCTTCTACCGGTTAAATTTAAGTACCTTCGAGGCAGGAGGTTCGTAAGCACAGGGCTGACGACGGTGTGACCGACCCTTCGTCTGGCCCCACTCCCTTTGACAAGCATCCACGGTTCTTCCTTTGTGCGAGTGCGGTGTTAACTCCGGGGGCGCACAGGTGTGCGCGGGGTCCTCCGTGGGGAGCCTCTCCTCCCGCCCAGCACACGACAGCCAGCGTGGAAAAGTGCCAGAAACCAGCGTACAGACACTTCATGGGCACATCGAGAACAGCATTGGCCCGAATGTGGCAAATGTTTCAGGTTTACATTTGCCTCTATTAATTCCTGCTTATCCTGATGAGTTTTTTTTTTAAGATTTTATTTATTCATGATAGACACACACAGAGACAGAGAGAGAGAGAGAGGGAGAGGGTCAGAGGGAGAAGCAGGCTCCATGCAGGGGGCCCGATGTGGGACTCGATCCCTGGACTCCCGGATCACGCCCTGGGCCAAAGGCAGGCGCCAGACTGCTGAGCCACCCAGGGATTCCCTCCTGATGAGTTTCTACGTTTAAAAACGAACGATTGCTAATCACCAACCGATCTGTGGTAAAGACTATTTGTTCTAGATCTGGTGGTTTTCCCTTTAATTGGAGGCTATTCCCTTGAAGGGTACCAGTAATGCCTCCAGAGACGGTTGGTGTTGTGCTGCCAGACGGTCGTCGAGTGCCGCGGGGTGCATCCTGGACTGGCTCATTCACTGCACGTAAGCATGTTAGGTTTTGCCAGAGTGATTAGATCAAAGTTAGACATTTTGGCCAAAGTCAGAATCATACACAACATCACGATGCGCAAAGAAAATATTTAAAGACCAAGTACCCATTACGGAATTTGAGTAAACAGCATGTGAGCGTTACCTGCAGGTCAGTGTCATTTGTGACGTTTCATTGTAACGTACGTTTTCGTGAGTCTCAGTGAGAGCTTCTGCTGTTGTTCAAGTGGGGCGGAAGAAAGTGAACCAAGAGGAGTGTTTATCCACTCGGGCGGGTGCTGTGCTGTGCGACCTGCGTCGCCACCGCTTACCAGGTGCGTTTGTTGTTGGTCAGGAGTCCGAGGCCTAGGCGGGGGCTGGCGGGCGGTCCCAGCACTGCCCCACGCTGCCCTTCAGCACACAGCCGTCAAAGCTCAGCGGGAGTCAAGTACCCTGAAATCTTAGCTTGTGGTGCAGCAGCGTACGCCACATCGTCATGGCTCATGGTCCACATGCCTGGCACGTGGAAGGCCAGAACGCGAGCCCATTTCACGCACAGCGGTGGGTTCTGACAGGCTCGGTGTTCGCATATTCGGAGTAGGACAGAGTCGTTAGAATACCGACCAGCAAACCTGCACAGTGATCTTAAGTCTCCACCTCTTTTGTATTAGATGTGAGTTCTTGCTTCACAGCTGATGGTCGTGCACATCCTGCTTCTGGAAACAGCCTCTGTGCCCGGGAGGGTGATGCTTGGTGGGATGGAGATACAAAATCATTAAAGGTCTAACGCGTGGCTGAGAAAAACGGTGCTCAGGTCTTGCCGCAGCAGGGGGACTGGGTATGACAAGATTGGATCTGCAATAGCCCTGGAGTTGGTGTGCATGTTACGCCTGCACAGAGAGCCCGGGGTACCTACTGCTGCCTGTGGTTTGCCAGGCTGGGTGGGATATGCTGAGCCGAGCCCTTGCCCCTGAGCCCTGGAGGGGACGTCGCCTCCCCGCAGTGGTGCTTACGGGCACGAAATGACAGGTGTGCTCTTTCTTGATGCTGAGACGTCGCCCCGTGGATCGTCCTCCCTGTGTCACTCTTTCTGGGATGGTTTGCTGTTGGAGCGTGGGCCCTCCCCCTTCCTCCCAGAGGCCAGCTGTGTAAGGACCGCTATTTGTTCTGACCACGCAGAGCTGCACGCTTGCAGGATCACCGCATCCAAAGGAAAGCAATGATCTCCCGTGTCGCTTTGTCCTCTCCCCCGTGACAGTGGCCTGGGCGCTTGGAGGAGCCTGAGAACGGTCGTTTGCTGTCCTCTTCCATATTACAAACAAGGCTGCCTTGACCGGCCAGGAGAGGTTGGTGTACCTACAGTTAGGGCTGATTATTGCTGGTGTTTCTCATTTGATCCTCAAATGAGAATTTTTTATAAAAGCAATGAGAGGGTCTTATAATGGTCTTATATATAGTTGGCCAGTCGTGCTCATCATAAACTTCGTCATCTGAGTAATTCCCTGACTTTCAAATTAGCGTTTGCAGCATCATGCTCTAGAGGTTTTTACAAGGCAAAGTTGCAATCTCGACCACATCAGGTGGAGCAGGTCCCTGTGGTTCCATCCAGCAGCTGACAGCGGCGGGGAAGGGGGGCACCAGCTGGCGCTCGGGGCCTTCCCGGCCTTGGCGCAGCGAACACAAGCCACTCCCACCGCGGACGTGACAACATGAGCAGTGGCATGTCGACTCAAATGAATCTCTTCTTTGGCAGATGGAATCCTATTAAACCAAATAGGGTTTAATAGAGTTTGTACAAATAAAACACTGAATGCTGAGCGGGGTCGCTGAGCTGTGACCTCTCCGTGGCCGGCAAGAGACCTTTGGTATCCTAGCGGCTTCGTGGTACCTGGCGTTGGGCGTTCGAAAAACGTGTGTACATCCCACGCTGGTTTGCGACGGGCCACGTAGAAATCCCTCCGGTTATGCCACGTTCCATGTGTGTCAGTGAGAGCTTAGTAATGATTGTATTGGGGCAGCATTTTTTTTTTTTTTTTTTTTAATCAGCATCGCCTAAAAAGAATGTGTCACTTTTCCCAGCAGAAGATGAAACGAACCTTTTATCCGCCCTTTCCGGGGTTACAACCCCATGCGAGGACCCACCTGGTACTAAGCCTGTTCCCAAGGTTCGGGACGTGGCACTTTGCTTTGTCATGCGCCAAGGAGCCGTCACTTAGGAATCGTTCCCTGTTCACCGTCGCCATCACTGGAAGTGCTGTTTTCTGAGGAATAGTCTACTGAATTCTTTCATCAGAATTTGTATGTGAAACAACAGAATGCTTAGCTTTAGTGAATAGTATGCAGTTCCTTCTTCTTAATTATTTTGTTGTAGAAGAACAGTCGTGGATTTTCTTGCTCTCACCTGTGCTGGGCATTGTGCGGGGCAGTTCTGGGAAGTGGCGGGTGGCGGGTGTGTCGGGTTACAGGTACCTGTACGTAAGGTTCTCTTGCCAAAAGGAATGATTCGTTACTGATGGGGCAAAGGTTAAACTCCCTCTAGTCAGCGGAGACGTTATGTGATATAACGTAAGAAGAGATCCAGTTCTTAAGAACTGCCTGTGACGTGTTTCGGGCCCGTGGGCAAGGTGAGCAGCTGGGACGCAGAACCCGGGCCCCGGGCGGCCACTCAGGACACAGGCAGTGCGTGAGCCGCTTTCCTGGAAGTGGAGTCTCATCACGGGTCAGCGGGCGGCACAGGCGAGGTCCGCGGTGTGACGTTGGGGACATCGGAAGCTGCTTTCACGAGCAAGATACAGGATGTTTTCCTCACGTTTCGTTTGTAGAGTCTTGAGATGGGCGACAAGCGTTAACAGTTTCTCTCTCTTGGAAACATTTTGCTTAGTTTGGAGAAAGGACGTGACTGTCGCTGCCGACCTGCGGCGGCTGACCATGGGGACTGCGACCCTGGGCTGTGGGTGGCTGCCCCTTGCCCTGCACCTTGGTCCGGTCCCGTCACTCGGCGTCTCCGGTGTGGTCTTGCTCACGGGCTGGGCCGGTTGGGCCTGCCGTGCCGGGCTTCTGCGTGCTGGGAGCTGGACCGTTTCCCGTTCCTTGGATGTGGCTGCGGGACCTCGGCCGTTGAGATGATCCGCTTCGTTTGATGGCGGAAGCAGCGAGACCCCTAGAGTTCACAGCCGTTAAAATGTACGTGCCTTAAAGCGTCTCCCTTGTAGGACGAACGCGGGTGCCTTTCGTTTGTGGGGTCATGGAACTGCCTGGAGAGGTCTTCCTCTCCCACCGTACTCTGTGTTTGGGCATAACGCCCGTTTGTAGAGGGTCCGCGGTGATGGGACGTCTGGCTCACGTGCTTCCTCTGCTCCGAGGGACCCAGGCCCTGGGCTGCTCCGTCTAATGTGACCGGCTGCTAGTGCTTGGGCGCCGGACACGCTGGTCAGAGGGTGGCTCTGCCAGTGTTCACCCGTGGGGCTGAGTGTGGCTGGCCCGTCCCCCAGCTGCCCTGTGCCTCCCACCACGCTGTGCGCACCTGTGCACGGGCGACGAGCAGACCCAAGGGCTGACGCTGGTTACGAGGCGGCCGTCTGGGGGCTACGACATGCAGAGTTGGCTTAAGTTTAAGAACAGTCATCGGGTTGATAAAGATTTCCCAGTGAACCTAGTGGATCCTGCAACTGCATCGACTCCCTCGGACTGAGAAATTGCTCCCGGGGCAAGTGAGAAACAGGGTGGGGGGGGAGGACGGGACAGAGAATGGAAGGGCGATGGGGCAGAGGAGGCCGTGAACGGTACTGCTTCTGGGGAGCAGAAGACGGTTGGCACCACTGGCCTGAGGAGGCAGCAGGCGTGGAGGCCGCCCTTCAGCGGAGGCCAGCCCGAGGAGGCTGGCTCTGGGGCCGTGCAGGCGGCCCTGTGACGGTGGCCCCCCTCGTCAGGGGTGACCGCCTACCTGAGAGATCGTTTCTCCTCCCACGGCCATGTTTACGCCCAGTGGCTCCTCCGTGGGGCGTCAGGGCTTGGTGGCCCTGCTGTCACCTACGGACTGTGGGCCAGCGCGGGCTCCCGAGCTCTCGGTGGAGAGCACGCTCTCAGGGTTGGGCTCAGGAAGGTCCAGTGTGGCAACTCTGGGGTGACGGGTGACGCTTCGTCAAGCAGGAGACTTGATGAAGGTTTTCTACCGAAAAAATAGCCTCTTATCACGAAAGCTAAATGAGGAATAGTTGGACTTTGCCACCGTGCCGTGATCGTGACATTAAGCGACCGCCGTGGAAGCTCCTTAGCACTCCAGTCCCTGTGGTCCTTCCCCTGGAGGGAAGGATTTTGCCGCTGATCCTTCGGGACTCTGTCGGGATGGGACAGCAGCTTGTGGAGACGCATCCGTGCAGACTCTACCCTGACGGCGCCTCACAGGGCGACCAGAATCCCCGCGTCGTAGGGAGCGCTGGGATGGGTGCCGGCTGCAGCTGGGGGGCCGGGGTCTCCCTGGGATCCAGACCGCCTCCGGCTGCGTGTCCGCGTGAAAGGATGGTGACACTGGGCGTGTGGCTCGCGCGAAACAGCTTGAGGGGAATCGGAGCTGCAGGTGGACTCGGCGTGGCTGGGGGATGGGCGCACAGGGTGGCCGTGGGGCTGGGGCTCGGCAGGGGTCACCTGTGGCCGGAAGGGCCTGAGCCGGGCTCCCCTGTGTGTCATCCTGCACGGCGGGCGTGGGGGGATGCACCTCAGGGCCCGGGTGTTCCCTTGCTGGACAGCGGGGCCTTTGCTCGCGGGAGGGATGGCCTCCGAGCGGCTCTGGGGTCACTCTGGTCTGGGTCTCAGTAGCGTGGGGACAGCCACTCCGGCCCATGATGTGGGTCTGGGCGGGGTCTGGAGGCTGGAGGCCGGCGGGGGGGGGGGAGGCTGGTGTGGGAGCTACAGACCCGTCGGGGCGGCGGGAGGCACGGCTTCCCGTTGGCGCATCCATGTACCCGCTGCCCCACCATCCCCGGGTCGGCCCGGGCAGGGCTTGTGAGGCGCTGGAACCTGCTGCCTGGCGGGTCTCGCCGCGAGCTCTCCGGGGTCCTACGGGGAACGTCCCTTGAAGGCCCCGATCACGGTCACACAGGAGGCTCTTCCTGCTTGGCCGGGCCCATCTGGCGCTATCTTCCCGTCCTCAAGCCAGTGTCACTGCGCAGCCTGGGCCGCTGCCGTCCTTGCGTGTCGGCCCGGGGCCCTGCTCCCCTCCACAGGCAGCCGCTTGGGGAGGCGTTTGCAGACACCTCCTGGCGGACCCACAGCCACCATCTGGGTGAGCGAGGAGCTTAGTTTTCTCCCCACGCCCTGTCGTTGCCATGTAATTTTAATCTTTTCCACCTGCCAACCTGTGTGATTGGCTTATTTTCTGATCCCGTTTGGATCTGGGACTTGCTGAAAAAACGTGCTTTTTCTTCTGAAGTTAGAACTTGAGCTCTGGTTTCACAAGTAAGTTGATATATTTTTTAAAGACTCTATTGATTGAGAACGAGCAAGAGGGCATGAGCAGGAGGGGAGGGGGAGAGAGAATCTCAAGCTGACTGCTGAGCGGGGAAGCCGTCGGGGGGCTCAGTCCCACGACCCTGAGATCGTGACCTGAGCCGACACCAGGAGTCAGGCTCTTACCTGATGGAGCCACTCAGGTGCCCCCAAATATGTGCGTCTCTAGCAAATTCCTGGCCCGTGCTGAGGACCCGTGACCTGGGCTCTGGGAAGCCCCGTTTACCTTAGGGTTTAGCATCTTTATTCCAGTGGCTTAGAATCCCCTTTCCTGAATACATCGGTTGTCAGAAATAGATGTAAGCCCTGGAACTTAGGTTCCGAGGTCGTGTGCTCACCGTTTCATGGTTTATGGGGGGAATTTCTGTAAACCGAGTCTCAGTCCAGAGAAAGGGCCCTGGAGGAAGGGGCGGGGAGGCCATGGTCCGCGGAGCTTGTCGCGCTGTTTGTGGCCTGGCCCTCGGCAGAGACCCTGAGTCCCCTGAGCAGGTGCCCTGTGGACGGGGAGTGACGTGGGGCCGCGACCGCATCCTGCCGGCCGCTGCGTGGTGCCTCTCCGCTGGCCGCGCCCTGAGCGCCCAGGACAGGCTCGGGCCTTGCACCTGCCGCGGCCCCAACTGGCGGGAGCAGCGGCCTGAGCGCCGTGGCCTAGGCGGGCCTGCTGCCCGCAGCCGTGTCGGTGTGTTGGCACTGCGGGGTTCTGGAACGCTCTCTAGTGGAGGGAAGAAAGGCGAGTGTAGGAGTAAAGGGTTCCGTCGTGTGTCCCGTTGGCTGACGTCTGCGTGTGTGAACAGCCTTCTGAGAGGCCCACGTTTACACTACAAAGAAAGGAAAAGAAAAGGCACATCTGCAGGATTCCTTTTTGTTTACTAGTAAAGGTCTACCTGAGGGAGAGCTGCATGCCCACGCAGGGAGCGGCGGCCCCGGGCTGAGCGGGGAGCCCCGCAGGGCCTGCCTTGTGACCGAGCCACCCCCGCGTCCCTGTAGGACTCCTTTTTAAAAAGCCAATTAAAAGTAGGCTTTTAATAAATGGTCGTCACGACTTAGTTTTAAATTGGCAAAAATTACATGATAGCTCAGTAGAGAAGTGAACACGGAAGCCAGCACGGTTTTTGGAAATGCTGTAAAAGAAGCATTGATTTTAAAAGTATTTGAGACGTCTTTTTAAAAACTTATTTAAAAAAACAAAAAACAAAAAAACCCCTAAACTTCTTATTCCTTAAAATGTCTTCAAATTTTTGAAATAGAATTTTCTTTTCCTGATGTGGTTTAGAAATCTTTTTTTTTTTTTTTTTCCCATCGTCAAGTGCCGAGGGCATCGTTGCAGGTCTTCGTATGCCGTCGCAAGAGGCCGTCCGCCAAAGCAGGGGACCGGATGGAAACGTGGGGATGTGCATTTAATATGACATCGGCAACAACGAATCAAAGACGTGGCTTTTGTAGTGAGAGTCCCGTTTCCCCGGGTACCTCCTGAGTGTTAGTCATCAGGGTTTTGGTTTATTCAGATTCAGTCATATTTCTATGATGTAACGAAGCGCACATTGCAGTGAAGCTGACTCGGGGTGGTCTCCACGGCGTCTGTGTCTGTCTCTCTGGGGTTTTGAACGACTCCATGAGTTTGGGATTTAAGTGCACCTGGCGACACGGCTTAGAAACGACCCTTGCACGTCACAAGTGGAAGAAGGTGGTTTTGTGTCTTGTTCCTGGAATGCGTGTGAGCTCAGGTGGAACCGGCATAGTAGGAAAATGCCTTTGGTTAAAACTGGAAAAACTCGGGCAGCCTGGGGGGCTCAGTGGTTGAGCATCTGCCTTCGGCTCAGGGCATGACCCCGGGGTCCCGGGATCGAGTCCCGCGTTGGCCTCCCTGCATGGAGCCTGCTTCTCCCTCTGCCTGTGTCTCTCCCTTCTCTGGGTCTCTCATGAATAAATACATAAAATCTTTAAAAAAGAAATTGGAAAAACTGATGACTCCTCACGTACGTGGTTTAAAAAGCAGAAGCAGGACGGAGACACACCTTCTGGGCCGACGCTGGTTGAAGACCGTTTTGCTCCTGGGGGCAGTTTCTGAAAGCGCGAGCAGTGACCCTGCGTTAGTGCGCCTGTGCTTTTGTTCATGATCTCTTACGCTCGTTGGAATGAAGGGAGTGCTCTGTATGTTTAGGACCGACGGTTCCTTAGGTGAAGTAAACATTCCGGGGGCGACACTTGTATTGACAGACGTGTGTACTCCGTGCTATAATTCGGGCGAGGGGGACGTTGGTGACCGTGCGCAGGAGGCCGTGTTCCTCCCCGGCCTGAGACACTGACCCGGGCGGCCCAGGGACGGGGTGTCCTTGGGTTCCCCACCCATGCTCCGTCGTGTGTCCCGTTGCCGGCGATGACCACCCCGTGTCTGCAGCACAGGGCAGCGTGGCGCTGCTTCCTTCCACAGACGCAGTGAAATTCGACGGAGGGTGTTTTCTGTCCCTGTTGCTGTTTGAGGAGACTCCGTGTCGCCTTGCCAGGCTCTGTGCTGGAGACCGAACCCGCTCGGCTTGTACCGTGTTGTGTTTGGCTGTGACAGAAGGACGAGGTCGGAAAACAAAGAAAAGAATGACCTTTATTGTCTGGTGGTTTGAGTTTTTCAGTGAGTCAGGTGGGAAAAATATTTGTTTTCTTATTTCTATGCTTAGTTTGTGAAATAACAAAAGCAAATGGGTGTTTCTAGTCCAAGTGGCCCGGGTAATACCTATTTTTTTAAAAGATTTTATTTTATTTATTCATAATAGAGAGAGGCAGAGACACAGGCAGAGGGAGAAGCAGGCTCCATGTAGGGAGCCCGACACGGGACTCAATCCTGGGACCCCAGGACCACGCTCTGGGCTGAAGGCAGGCGCCAAACTGCTGAGCCACCCCGGGATCCCCAGTAACAGCTATTTTTTATGTACTACGTGCTGTGAGTGCTTGAGGAGCAATTGATCCCTCTCAAACCTCAATGGGCAAATACTTGTATGTGCACACGCAGATCCAGGTGTGGCCGGGGTGCTGGGCCGCAGGAGGTGGCGCCTTAGGAAATTGCAGCTCACTTGACAGGTGGAGACCATGATGCTAACGGGTACGAGTGTGCTTGGGGTGCTACCCGGTTGGCCCCAGACCACGGCAGCGAGGCGAATATCTCAAGGAATTGGATGTTGCGACAAAGTGAGGCGAATGAAATTTTGGGGGAGTCCCTGTGAGTCCAAGACCAAGCTGAGCGCTGACCCCACATGGCCGCGTGCTGCTCCTTCAGGCCAAGACCAGGCGTTCCCTTCGTTTCCACGACGAAGCGTTTCGCTCTGGCCTGTGCTTCTCTGGCTGCACTGGACACGCACTGTTTGGAGGTGAAGGAGTGAAACACTGCACATGGGGATTGACCTGGTACGCGGAATGCTCCCAAGATAGACCGTCTGCGGCGGCGAGTGTGCCCGCTGGGCGCGGCCTCTGCAGAGACGTCTGCACGTGGCCACGCGCCAGGCACAGGGGGCCTGCTGAGGCTCCGTGAAACTGCACTTACAGAGACTTTAATGTGAGTTGTGTGAAAATTTAAAAAGTCACCAAATGTTATTTTGATGGTTTCAACCACGTCACAACATAGGCGCTGTTATTAAGCTCACGAGCCACGTGTAGAAAAGCAGGATGCCGACTGGACCTGGCCCAGCCTGTGCTCTGCTGACCCCTGACTTAAAGTAGTTTTGAGAAACTCTGTTTCAACCTGCCTGTATTCTCATTTTCTCCTGAAGCTTGAACTGATCCAGTTTGCTAAATTCTGGTGTTAATTTAACTTTATTTGGGGGGGAAAAGGGGATAAAATACAGCTGGTGTTGGGTAGGAGGTGTTTTAGGGTGAAGGATGCTGAAAACTTTGTCTTATATTCATTAAGGAACAAATGTGAAAACAGGAACAGCTTTCAGGTTTTAGGAACATTTAAGTATTCATCTGTGATGGGGGAAAATCCCCAAACCATACTCGAAAACTGTGCACAGAGCCGGCCTGCAGGCACTGCAGGAAACGCAGTGCGTGTGGGGAACCGTTGGCTGCAAGCCCCGAGGGACGCGCCCCGTGACTTACAGGAAGGCATCGGCTCGGGTTTCAGGGCAGTGGACAGACATCTGAGCCGGGCGGCTTCCCGAGGGCGGAGGCCGTGGCGCGTGATTGCTGGACGGGGCCGCGCGGCTGAGCGCCCCCCGAAGGAACGCCTGCCGGTTCCAAGGGGCGGGTGGTTTCTCTCAGGTCATGTGCAGATCAACATTCACACACGAACCTTGACCCGTGTGTGTTTATTCCTTTTAAACACCCGGCAAGTTTTTCTTTTTCATTTGCTAAACGGCGTCGTCGTCCTGTGTCACCACCAGTTGTGGCCTGTTGCTAGGATGCACCTGGCCTGCGTGATTCTATTCACTCTTCAATATCATTTTAGTTTCTAGAATGTTCTGCAGTGGATTGTTTATTGATGAGAATGTAGGAAAAGCTGGTGGAAGCGAGAGAAGCTGCTTTGGAATAAATACACTGAGGGAGAAGTCTGCAAAACCACTCAAAGAAACCCGGTTACAGGTGTTTAACGATGGAGTGTTTAGCATTTGAACGGTATGTAAAACGGGAGACAGTGTGATTTAGAAAGGGAAGAGCCATGTAGAACTGTGTCCCTAGGTACGTGTGCGTCCAGTCGCAGCACACACTCGCCACAGACACACCGTGGAAAGAGGAGTGGCGCTCCCTACTGAAACGTGGAGTCTCGTCTGGTAGGCAAAGAGCTCATTTATCAGGCGTCCGATACCTGAAAATGAAATTACAGATGATAAATCACATGACTTCCTCTCTTCACAGTGGAGTGATTTCTTTAAATTGGGAGCCCTGATTCTCCCTAAAATAGGGATTCGTTTGCAAATATATCCATGTGCAGCTTTGTCAAGAGCACGTTTGCTTCAGGCGCGAGTGAGCCCGGTTTTCTGAACAGGACGATTAACCTTGTGTGGTGCGGCCAGAGGAGAAAATCCTTGAGCCTGACTCCTGTTCCTGATGTTTGCAACGTGAGGCCACAGCCGCTCCCTCCTGGAATCGGGCAGCGTAACTGTCAGGCTTGCGTTTGGGAACCAGGTGCGGCTTGAGCAGGAAGAGAGCGGATTTCGTGCCCGACCTTCATGGATTCTTGCTCAAGAAGTCTCTTGCTGGGCCGCACTGTGACCTGATTTCAGGATCCCCATCCCCTTGAGTACCCAGCTTCTCCGCCCGCCGAGCACTGCGCGCAGGGGCAGGAAGGGGCGTGTGGCCGAGGGCTGAGTGTCCTGCACCGGGGCAGCCTGTGAGGGCGCGGGTCCCGCCGGCTGTGACGTGCGGCCTTGGGGTCCCGGAGTCGAGAGCACGTTAGGTGGTCTGAGCGGGGAGGCGTACGTGGGGCCTGGCGGTTGCCCAGCGGTTAAAGCCTCTCCTGGTGTCTGGAGCGAGGAGCCTGCCTTGCCCGGCCGACGACTTATCCAAGGGGCAGAAGTGAGGGTCTTGGGATCGCGCGATGGAAGAGAGGCCCGGCCTGGGGGCGCAGCAGGAGTGAGGACACTGTTGGGAACCGGGCCCTGGAAAGTCGGCGCAAGTGCCGGACGCCGTGCACAGCGGTCAGAGGGCGAGCGCCAGGGAAGCGCAAGGAAAAACTGCAGAATCTGACTGGACGCCCATCCTGTGACGTGGTCCAGTGTGGGAGCTTCGTTACTGGTTTCTGGCCTGAGAAGCCCCAGCTGGTGCAAATGTCCAGTCTCTGGGTGTGCACATGCACGCGTGTAAGGACACGTCCTGCCGGCACCCCGGACCCCGGCTGACCGTTCGTCCCGTCCCGGGAGGCTTCTCCTTCAGGATCACGGTCGCCGCCTCTCAGGGGTGAGCTTCCTTCCCTCCAAGGAAAAGCACCTTTCCGTTATTTCAAGTTGGGTTTTCAAGCACGCGGGTGCTCGAGCTGCAGTGCCAGGCCCACGTTCACTTTGGAAGCAGCCCGAGAGCCTGCGGCACGTCCGGGGGATGGTCGGAGTGGGAGTCGGGCTGGGGCCCGGGAGCCACAGGACACCTGAGAACCGAGCTCTGACTCTTAAGTAACAGCCAGGTGAGTGTTTGACAGCTCGCGTGTCACGGGGCGTCTGTGCCCGTCTGTCCCTGGCGCCAGCTGCTGCACGCGGGTCCGCCCCGTCCTCGTCCTTTCCTCGGTCATAACGCCTGCGCCACGCTGCGGCCTCCCCCAGAGCCTGCCCTTGTGCACGCGTGGGCTTCCCCTCCTCCCCGTGGGGCTCCAGGTCCGGCCCCATGCCTGGGCCGCCTGCACGGGGCTGCTCGGACCCCAGCCGAGAACCGGGCGGGGATTTGGTCAAGGGCCGAAGTCAGCCTCGAGTGCTCCGCGTCTCAGGTTAACGGGCTACTTGGTTGACTGAGCAGCTGTTTGTCCTGATACGACCCCGACCCCAGGTGTGAGCGGAGCACAGCACCTGGCGGGGAGGGGCTGGGGGCGGCAGGGTCTGCAGGCGGGGTGTGCAGGGTCACGTGGGGCTCAGCTTTCACCGTGGGCGGGACGGCCACCAGGAAGCATGAGCGCGGTGTGTCGTCAGGACGAGGGACGGTGCTAGAACCCTGCTGGTCAGACGGAGGCTTTGAGGTGTGGAGCCCGGGGGCGAGAGCACTGGTCTGGGGCCAATAGGTTCCTTCTTGAGTAGAAAGCGAAATCCTGGAAAGGCTTCCCCCCACCCTTGTGAGTTCCGAGCTGACACCGTCTGCTAAAGCGGAAAATACGTGAACATGTGATCACGGACGAGCCTCCTCATGGGCGGGGGTCTGCAGGGGGAGCATGAAAGACTGAGGGAACAGGACGGGGCCCCTGGGAGGACGGGGGGAGGGGGACCGTGACAGTCCATCTGCTGGGGGGTGACTTCCTGTCTCTCCTGTGGCAAGGGGCCGCCTTCCTGGCTGGTGAAGCCTCTGGGAGGGACAGTGGAGGGGGCTCTGTCTTCAGGCAGAGGGAGTGCAGGGAGAGCCTCTCCTGAGCCCGGAGGTCCTGCGGCCCCACTGTGGGGTGACGAGCCCTGAGGTCCTGCAGCCCCACTGTGGGCTGACGAGTCCTGAGGTCCTGCGGCCCTACTGTGGGCTGACGAGTCCTGAGGTCCTGTGGCCCTACTGTGGGCTGACGAGCCCGGAGGTCCTGCGGCCCTACTGGGTGACGAGTCCTGAGGTCCCCCAGCCCTACTGTGGACTGGCAAGCCGTGCACTTGCTATTTTTTACTCCGAGGCTCCCCACAAAGAGCAGGCCCGGCTGTGTGTGCCCCAGGACCGATCCCCTCCGGGGTCTGGCGTCGTGTCAGGCACACAGCTGCTCTCTGAACCTGTGGCCCCCAGGTAGTGGAGCCAGCGCTCCCACAGCCAGCTGACCATAACCAGGGAAAGGGAGGAGCGCCGCTTCCTGCTAGTGTGTGTGACCTCGCGGATGCAAATGGCGAGTCCCCACACCGTGCCACCCTGCGGCAGTCTCCTGGAGATGGGTTGGCTGTCCTGGTAGCTCCCTGAGCAGGAGCTGCGCAAGGGTCGGGGCGTCCTCAGGATCTCCGGGGCGGCTTCTCGCAGCGCTGGGCTCAGGATCAACGCTCCAGATCCCCCATTACATCCTGACGGGACAGCCTGCGGGGGGACGCTGCTCCACGGCCTGAACGATCTGCTGCTCAGGGCATAACTGGCGATCTTCTTTGCTTCCTTCCAGTGTTGCCTGAATTAGCTTAGAAAAATATTTTCTAATATTTTCCTAATATGTCCTAGGTTTGAGGTTTGCCTTTGCGTTCCAAGGGACTCTGTGTTCTCAGTGCTTTCTGAGGTTGGGGGGACCCTTGTAGAGAAACACCGGGTCTCAGAGCTGAGAAAGCTGGATCAGGCTTCCCGTCAGGTGAGCGTGTGGAGACCGTGTGACTTCTGAGACGTTGCCTGCCTTGCAGCTTACCAGGAGGGTGCTCTCCTACCCGGGGTGTGGGGGTGCTTGGACAGTGGCCGCCCCGTGCCCGGCCACTCGTCCCAGCCTCAGCTCAGCCTCTGCCCCATGTCTGAGTCCGGGGGCATCCGTCTTTGTGCTTGGACACCTCAGAGCTCTCCGGGCCACTTGGTCTTGAGGGCTTACTCCCGCACTTCCTGGCCTTGACCCTTCACTGTTTGCTTGTTGTCTCCTGGATCTTCCAGCTCCTTCTGCCAGCATGGCTCCCCGAGAGCCGGGTGAACAGGGGATGACTCATAGTGGTGTCTGATAAATTTTCACAGAGGGCTTAATGAACGGTGCCGTCATCTATAAGTGAAGAAAAGAATCGTGTGCGCTCTCCAGATCCCTGGGAGCTCGGGTGTGGTGGGTAGGGACGCTGTCCCGTTTCTGCTGCTTGTGATCCTCACCGAATTATGCTCGATGGTTTTTAAACATGTGCCTGTGCCGCGTGCGTATGTAAGAGGAATCGTCATTTTTGGAATAAACGATTGATGGAAAGATGGGAAAAATCTGTGTTTCCTAGGAAAAAACTGTGGTGTAAACTCTGCAAATTTTTAGAGGAAACTCTCAAAACCAGTGTTTCCATAAAAAGCCAATCCAAACACTGACAACTCGTGGGAATCAAGTATAAATACTACACAGTACCAGGAATCCTTACATTAGGGTCATTTCATGGGACATTTGCCCCAGTTTTCTAACAGCCAGAGATCTAGGTTGTCTCGAAAACCACACAGAACAATGGACTTATTTCGTGAGGTTAGCGGTTGTCGCCGTCTGTGGTCCTTCCTCTGACGGAGACAAATGGCGCCATGCCCAAGCTGACATCGATGGCATCTTTAGATCTCACTTTGGGTGGTTGGAATATGCCGACAGAGCCCAGCTGGCACCCTCCAGCTCACGACTGGATGGCTGACCGAGCGTCCTTCCCATGGGGGTGGGGGAGCGCTCGGGGGCGGGCCGCGGGAAGTGGACGGCCTGCCTGGCGGAAGAGCCCTGCAGTGAAGCCGGCACCTTGTCCGACGGCAGGATGCACTGCCTCCGGGTCACTTAGGGCTTCCCTGGGCCACCGCCTGCTGACCGTCTACGGTCCGATGGCTGCTCGGGGCCCCCCCGCTGGCCTCCTTCCCGTCCCGCTGGCAGGGTGCTCTGCAGAGGGACTGAGTCTCCGGGGACGAAGTTTGGGTTTCCTGCGCCGACCTTGGAAGTTAAGTGTGAGAATAAGGCAAAGTCTGCAAACCAGTGCCGTATATAACACGGCAGGTGCGGCCCTACGGTCCTCTCTGTAGGTGTCGTTGAGTCACGAGAGGATTTCAGGCTCAGGGCTTGACTAAGATCTGGGAGCTATCACTGGGGCAGTCACTTCTGGGGTGCTTTGGGGCTTCTGCTTTCAAGTCAAGAGCCAGGAAGGGGTCCAGGCTTTTTGCATTGACATGTGACCATCTTGGAACCTGTTTCTTTACGGAGAAATGAGGGAATGTAATTCTTGCCTCGACGGCAGTGAAGGGCAAATGGTGCCAGCCACAGCCCTGCCCCAAGCCCTCCAGCGTGATCCAGTTTGTATTACATGTAATTCTTTGGTAACAGTAACAAAACGCATCATCTTCACAATTTGTAGAAAATTATGAGTAAACCAGGACGCGAATCTGAACGAGGCCAGTACTTGAGCATCTTTCTCTGAGCGCTTGAGTCCTGGTGGCAATGCCAACACCCCGTGATCAAGGAGCGGGGACACCGTGCCCCCCAGGCGCCTCCCCTTGCCCATGCCTCCGCCACACACTCCTCTGCGTCTCTGTGTCTCTGTGCATCTCTGTCTCTCCCTCACACTGTGACAGGCCCAGACGTCGGTCCTTTCCAGCTGGCCCTTCTCAGCAGTTGGCTGGGAAACCAGAGGGAAGGGGGGCCCGTTACTACAGAAATACAGGGAATCGAAATAGAATGTGAGCTACTTCTGCGTCGTGTTTTTTTTATTTTAATCTAAGTACAAAAGACAAGTGTCCAAACACAGTCACTGTTAATTACTCCACATAGACCGAGTTTGGGGTCTGCTGTCAGAGCTCCAGTAGTTTCGAGTATCTTGGCCTGAGCCCATTGGTATTTTTGGCGACGCCTCACCAAATGTTGAGAAGCCCTGTGGAAGAAGGAAGGAAACATTTAGTTACGAGCTCCCTGATAACAATTCCAGAATCGTGTTTAATAATTTTTCAGATTTATCCGTAGGCCAGTCTTGGTTTGGTAACTGCTTGTCGTGAGCCTCTGCTGGATGCTGGGAATGTGCTGGGGCCGCACAGCCCCTGTTCTGGGGCAGCCGCGTCCCGAGGGGCAGGTGCGGCCACTGGGGCTCCAGCCCCGTCTCCATGCAGCGGACACTGAGCATCACCGTTCGCATCTTAACGCGTTCGTTCCCGTCCACGCACCTGCACAGGCCCACTCCGGTCGGTCACAGGAGCGCATCTTGACGTTATGTTGTGAATGTGGTCTCCTGCCTTTTGATGTGCCAGGAAGAGCAAGGGCCTCTGGCAGCCTGCGGGTCCGCGGCGGGAGGGGCGGGTCCGTGGGCGTCGGGTGGCGGGGAGCCGGGTGCCCGAGGAGATGCTGGGCTGCTGGCGCTTGGGCGGACATGGCGCCGTGTCCCGAGGTGGTTCCGTGGGGGGAGCTGGAGGGCCACCCGGACAGATGGAGTCTGTTCATGTTCCGTAAAGTTTTCCTGCTGGAGAGAGCGAGCCGGCGGCCGGTGGGTCGTAGGGACCTTCTCATCAGGGGGGGTGCGCAGGTGCTCAGGATGGAGCAGGGCGTGGAGGGCGCCTGACTGAGCCCGAGCCACGATCATGGGAAACCGAGTCCCTGTGCCCCCAGCCGCGACCTGACCCCGGTGCTCCGCATCCTGAGTGGTGCAGTGGGCAGCACGCCGAAGCGTCTGCGTGCACCCTTGGTGCTTGTCTGCATTCTCCATTTCTGTTTGCATTTCCTTGTCTTGCATGTCCGACAAAAATGGTTGAATTTTGAAAATAAACGTAATGGTAAGAATAAAAAGGAGAAAGATTGTGGAATGGGCGCATAAAAGGGACGAAGAGTTGGGTTTTCGGACGGGACTTGGAGATGGCGAATGGGTTTGTCGGCCGTAGCCACGGCGTTGAGAAGGATCGGGCCTCCCCGGGGTCTCTGCCATCCGCTGATGGGGATGGTCCCGCGCCCACCTGCTCCCGTGGCTGCTTATTTCCAGGACGGGCTCACGGGGACCTGCCAAGGTGCCTTCCCCTCTGGGGGCCTGTCCGTGCCCCGGGTCTCCTGTGGTCACCTGCTGGGTCTTGCTGCCCACACTTGAGACCCCTCGCCCCCCCTCGAGGCCTGCTCATGGACGGGTCAGCTGTGAGCAGCACGTACCAAACAGAATCTTGATGAAACCTATTAGGACAGTTGGCACGTTTGTGGTGCCGAGCAGGAGAGGTGGTTCCAGAGCTTTGTGGGGACGGGTGGGCCATGACGTGCCTGGAAGCAGAGGGACGCTTAGAGCTGTTCTCGTCAGACTGTGCATTGGTCTGAGGATTTGGGACGGAGCCAGTGCAGTCGGGGGTCCCGGGGAGGATGGCTGCCCCGGCTTGCCGGGCACTCCCGTCCCTGATGCCTCTCCATGCAGGGTGCCGGCATGTGCGGTGAGACGCTGCGGTGAGACGCTGCTGCGAGCCTCGTGTGCGTGTGACCGTGGCTGTGGCTGGCCTTCTGCGTGGTTGTCTGGCCGTGGCGTGGCTGGGGATGCACCTACTACCCGTGCCTGATTCCCGACAGAGCTCCCCAGATGCCGGCCCCGGGGGCTCCGGGCGCTGGTGTTCATGGGGTGTCGAGCCCTGAGCTCGCTCGGCGGGCACCTGACCAGCGGCAGTGGCCATGGGGCCATCAGCAAGGTTGGGCAGAGGGCACGCTCCGTCGCAGCGAGATCTTAAACTGAAGAGAGGAGGGCTGTCGTGAGACGCCCTACGGTTAATGCGTTTAGGCCTTTTGGGGCTCCATGCAGATGCGGGCTTTCGACTTACGGAGAGGTGAGGGGGCCGGTGCAGGGGGTGCCCACAGGACGGGACGCTGCGTGCTCTGCTGGGCCTCCTGTGGGAGATGCGTGCAGGCTGCCCTGTGCTCGCACTGCTGCTCACCTGGACGCGGACGTGACCCAGGGCAGGAAGCACCAGTGCATCGAAGCACGGGTGCCCAGGTCCCTCTGGAAGTGACCGGCGAGCTCGGGTAAGCACTTGCTCCTGAGCAGCAGCCCCGAGTGCGTGGCGGGGACCGAGGCGGTGCTGACGGCCCCTGCTGGCAGCTGGGCCGACCCCGGGGGTCTCTGGGTCCCGGTTTGCCGGTGTCAACCGGCGGGTTTGGCCCCGACGGTGCCTGACCACCACCCAGAGCCGGGCGCTGTGGTCCAGCCCCGTGCGGAGCCTCGGGCCAGCAGCAGTTACAAACACGCGCCACCTCTTTCCTCTGGTTTGCTGACGAGGGGCCCGCTTCCGTGTTGGGCCGTGCCCCGTCCTGGGCTGAGAAGACAGCACGGGGGGCTCCGTCGGCCGCATCGGAGAACTTCGGTTTTCGTGGCCTTGAGCCCTGGGCCTGGGGGGAGGCGAAGTCGCGTCTGACCCGACAGAAGGGCTTCTGTGACCGTGGGCCGATCACAGGTGCTGCGTCCGGCGGGAGCCCGTGAGGTCCTGCTCTCCGTGCGCGAGCCGGCGGGGCGGGGGCGGGAGGGCGCGCAGGACCCGCGACTCTTCCGTTTGGATCAGAGTGCGTGGGCCTCTGAAGGCTGAGGACAAAGTGCTTCCCTGTCGGAGCCGGGATGTGGCAGGTCTGCGGCGGGTCCGAGGGCTACGGGTGTGGGTGCGGGTGCAGGTGCAGGTGCGGGTCCTAGGGCTGGGGTGCAGGTGCCAGTGTAGTGCGGGTACAGGTGTGGGCCCGAGGGCTGCAGGTGTGGGTGTGGGTGCAGGTGCGAGTGCAGGTGTAGGTCCAAGGGCTGCAGGTGTGGGTGCAGGTGTGAGTCCAAGGGCTGCAGGTGCAGGGGCCTGTCCCCAGACCATGGTGCCTGTCCCCAGACCATGGTGCCCACTCTCCTAGAGGTGAATCTCCCGCCTCTTTCTTGTCTTGTCGCTGCCCGGGGTGGGGCCACGCGGTCGGCCGTGGGTTCTTGGGAGCTGGGAAGGCTGAGCCCGGGGTGGTGGTCCTGAGGACCCAGCGTCTCCTTATCCTTCTTGCACCAGCCTTGTCGTCACCTGCGTTCCTGGTGTCTAGTTGTGCTGGAGGAATTGTGAGGCAGACGGGGAGGTCACGCTGCCACTCACGCTCCCAGACGGTCGAACCGGGAAGCAGGTCCCCGAGAGGGTCAGGTGGACTCTCGTGGGCGGGCAGGCAGGAGTGGCGGGATGTAGGGACGGCGCATGCAGTGGCCACGTGTTGACGAAGACAAGCTAAGATCACGTACTGCCGGTGAAGAGGTTTGAGTTTTGTGGGCTTGTTTGCATTTGTTCGTGTTTTCTTTGTGGCATTTGTGTTAGTTGATTGCAGTCCACACTGTTTTTCAAAAATAGGCAAAAAAGTTACCCCGTGTAGGCGTGTGCTGTGCGATGCTGGAGGTGTCTGTGCACAGTCCCCTGGGGACGGTTCTCCATCCTGAGGCTCCGTGGATCAGCGGGGAGCCCGGACCCCATCTGTGGTAAGAGGACGGTGTGTACGGCACCAGCCGGGGAGGCCACCGAGGTGCATGGAGCAGCGTCGTCCCTCTGGGCGGACGAGGGCCATTCCGCTGTCCTGTTAGGGAGGGATGAAGCCCTCCTGCCGTCTGTGCATCCACCTGCGCTGTCACCCAGCATCCCTGGTTCCGCAAATCACCTGGGTCGGGGAGCAGGGCCAGGACTGGGAGTGGGAGCAGGAGCAGGAGTAGGAGTGGGAGTGGAACCGGAAGCAGAGAAACCTGGTTCTGGTGTCACGAGCCTCAGTGGGGCCGCCGTGGCTGTGGAAGGAGACTGAGGCCATTGGTGAGCCCCGGCCCCTGGGGTGGGGGCTTCCGCAGCACCCAGCCTCTGCTCGGGACGTGGTCCTGGCCCATGTGGGCATGTCCTCCCCACACGGTGGATAAACGGGGATCGTGGGCTTCCTCAGGGATGGCAGTGTGGGTGGCAGCTTGGCCTCTCTCGTCTGGGAACAAAGGACTAAGGCCTCCGCGTGACCCTTCCCAAGACCTCTGTCAGCATGACTCAGGAACCTGGATCCAGGCCTGGCCGGTCCAGGAGGCTTCGTCACCTTCAGGGTTGCATTTAGGAACCGAGTAAACCCAGTACGGTTATTTATTTCAAATACTGAATGTGTGTAATCCCTCGGAATTCTTACACACTTAATACACGAGGATCGTGAGGCGGGACTTTCCCTCCGTTTCCAAAGCAAAGGCATAAACAAGCCTTTTACTTGGCAGGGACTTTACTATGTTTCTAAAAAGGCAGCAAGCGCTGTTCCTGAAATAGTACCATCTGCTCCTTTGCGTGGATCCTATTAAAATCCCAGCGATATTTCTACTATCTCGATGTGACAGATTGCAGAAAAAATTTTTTTTCTCTACTAGAACTTCATGATGCCTTCCTTCCAAAGAGTGAATAGAAAGTATGGAGAGTAAGTCTCAGAAAGGAGCTATAATTCCTGGCCTCTCGAGGCGGCTGCGCGTCGCCATGGCAACAGGCCGCCCAGGTACGCCATTTCCTGGGGGAGGCCTGCACCCCGCCCCTTGCCGCGTGCCCACCGGGACTGACCTGTCCCTGCTGCTCGGGGCCTCCGTGGGGTCCACTGCGCCCGGTGTGGTGACGTCTGCTTCCCTAGGCGGGAGCACAGCGTCCCATGGCTCCTGGCCTCGAGTCTGTTCTCGTGCTGAGGACACGGATGCACCGACTCTCCGCCGGGTCAATGCAAGGTGGGCAGTTGCCAGTGCTCCCAGGGGGTGGTCCGGGTCGGCTGAGGCCGAGTTGCGGCCCGCCAACCCTGGGAAGCTCCCAGGAAGGCTGAAAGTCGTGTGCTGGGTGCTGGGTGGGGTTCTGGGTCTTTGGAAACGCGATCTGGGCTCAGCAGGCACTGGGCTGGATGTGGGCGTCGCTCCCGACGGCTTCCCCTTGGACGGCGGCTGGGTCCCCAGCAAGGGATGATGCAGCCCCGCGGGAGGCTGGCACCAGAAGTCCACGAGGGGGCACAGGGTCCAGCCTGAGCGCCAGGCTTGCTCCAGAACTGAGGCCGGGCCGAGCTGAGCGTAGACGCCCACCGCCCTCCTTCCCGCGTGCGCGGAGTGTTGTGACGGGAGCGGGAGGGCCAGCGCTTGTGGCGTCCGGGCGCCAGGCCCCGTGGGCAGGAGGGCAGCGGCCCCGCGACGGGGGTCCCGGTGCTGAGAAGAGGCGGGGGTGGCATCTGCGCCAGAGCCGCGGGCATCGCTGAGCTGACTGGTGGCAGCCAGGCTGGAGCCTGAGTGGAGGACCGAGCCGTCCCGGCTCCCCGTCGCCATGTGGCCGGGGTTTATCCGGAATTTTAAGGGGACTTAAGAACAATATAGGGGAAGGGGGCTGGGAGTTTGATTTTGTTTGGTTTTCCATGACTTTGGTTTCTATTTCCCTCTTCCTGGGTGCGGAGCAGCTGCTCCGTGGGTGTTTGTGATCCGGAAAGGAGATGGAGTCCAGGCAGATCCGCCTGTTGGAGTAATGGGTCGCATAAGTGGGAAGAAGGCGACGTGTGCCGTGAACGTCTGTTGAGTGGCCCGGGGCCACGCCGCCCCTCCTGGGAACGCTCCCGGGTGATGGAAGTGCAGCCTGGCCTGGCCCCGGGTGGCTGCTGAGCCCCGGGAGCCGGGTCAAGGCAGGTGTAGGGCCAAACTTCCCTCTTGAGTCCCCTTAGCTGCTTGTCCCTGATGGCTCCCGCCCGGGATGCACAGTCTGGAAGGGTCTGTGGGGTCACCGCGTGGACCGTGATGATGTGGCTTCTCTTCCACAGCAACAGGGGTCTGTGGTCTGTGTCCGGGTGGCCGGTGTTCGTGGTCCTCGGGGCCCCGAGCCGGGCGAGCACGCCCCCAGCTATTTCCTGGGAGCCCCTGGCGCCTGGTGCAGGGTGCTCACGCTGGCCCTCCTCTGGCGTCGGGTGTCGGCTTCGTGGGCCTGTCCATGTGTCGCAGCTGGCCATGTAGCAGCGCAGAGTTCGTTAGTACTGGGCGTCCGCCTGTGTGTGCACGAGCAGCCCCCGCCGGCTGTGGTCCTGCGGGAACCTGGCCAGAGGCCTCCTGGCAGCTGGAGAGGATGGGTCCCGGGGCAGCTCCGCGGTGTGAGAGGGCATGGGCGGCTGTGCCCACGTGGACTCTGAGCTGGCAGGTGTTGGTGGATCTCAGTCCCGCGGGAAGCAGCTGCGGCCACTAGAGCTGCCTTCTGTTTCCCGCTCACGCCTGGCGACCTCTGACCTGCGAGCGGTGGCACCTCTCATGTCAGGTGACCGTCCCGCTCCCGTGTCTCGGGTGAGTCGAGCTGCTGGGTCTCCTGCCAGCGTCCCATCGTGCGTCCCGTTGTGCGTCTGGGAAGCGAGCTATACTGGTACCAAGCTGTAAGTGTGCACGACGGCCTCAACTGCTACTACTCTGTGAAGCGAGGTGTGACGTTTTAATTAGAGCGTCACCAAACCTGTAACTCAGCTCCGACAGCCCTGCGTCTGTGTGGACGCGGCATCTCCAGCGTCTGGGACTGCAGGACGCCCGCCCTCCCTTCCTCCCTCCCTCCCTCAGCTCCCCGCCTGCTTCCAGAAGCTCCATGGGACCCGGGCTTGGGCGTTCAGGTGGCTGTGGACAGACAGGGCCTGGCTACCTGGGTGGGGCCTCTGTCCCTGTGGATGGATTGACCACCATCTCCGGTGACCCCGAAGCCCCGGGGTGGCCATGGAGGAAGAGCCGTGTGCCACCCTCAGTCCTGAGCGGGTGTCCAGGTCGTGGGCACGCCGTAGGTCGCGAGTTACAGAGCAGCCTGTGCACTCGGCCCCTCGGTGGCCATTCTGCGTGGACAGCGGGCTTCACACAGGGTGCGGCTTGGGGCTGCCTCCCCGCCCCGTCCACGCGGAACTGAGAGGAGGTGGCTTTCCGGCCCGGGGAGGAGCGGGCAGGGCAGTGAGCCCGGTACGCCCCCGGTGCCCGTGCCCGCGAGGTGACCTGGAGGGAGGGCATGTGGCCACGGTTGGCCCCCAGCCGCAAGCCTTTGTCAGTTCGACGCAAATAATGCCTGTGCCCCCTGGTGACGAGTGTGTAGGGCACCTGGAGGCGGCTGCCGTGTCTGAGCTCGGCTGTGCGCTGAGAGCGCCCACTCCATCCCCGTACATGAGACCCCGCGCGCGGACGTGGCCGAGGGGGAAACGTTTGCTGGTCCTGGTCCTGCCTCGCCTGCAGCTGGGGCTACAGGGGCCTCCGCGGCCTGGGGGGCAGAGACTCCCCCACGGCCTGGCCCCCGCCCCCGGCTCTGACTGCATGATGGAAGCACTGAGTTGGCGAGGCCGCTGCAGTGTGCGGGTGGACCGCGTGGATCCGGTCACGGGATGTAGTGAAAGGGCTCCAAGGTTGGTACCGGCTTCACGGAAGCTGGTTCACAGGGCTGCACCTATAGTCGGGTGGGCAGGGCAGGTGTCCCCGAGGCCTCCGTCCTGGGTGTGCAGACGCCGTCCCCTCCCCGTGTCCCCGCGTGGCCGTTCCTCTGCGTGTGTGTCCTCATCTCCTCTTCCCGGGAGGACCTGGATCAGGATCCATCCTGGTGACCTCACTTTACCTTCCTTTTTTAAGGACTTTCTCTCCCAATAGTCCCATAACCAGGTCCTGGACATCTAGGTCCTAGAAGCTTTGGGGGACACATTCCAGCCCAGAACACACTTAGGAGAGGACGCAGATGAAAAATGCTGCGACTGTGGTTTCTCAGGGATCTGACACCTAAGGCACAAGCAACCAAAAAAAAAAAAAAAAAAAACTGGACTTTATCAAGATTAAAAATGTTTGTGTTTCTAGTGGTATCAAGAAAGAAAAGAGCTACAGAATAGGGAAACTATTTGCAAATTAAATTTAGTCGGAGTCTAAAATCCAGAGTGTGTAACTCATACAGCTTCACAGTAAAAAGAAAACTAAAAAAAAAGAAAAAGGAAAGAAAAGAAAACTAACCCAAATTAAAAACAGGCAAAGGAATTTGCATGGAGGTTCTCCTGAGACGTGCAGGGGTCTTCAGAAGCACACGAAAAGATGTGCAACACGATGTGTCTTTGTAGAAACGCACGTGAAAACCTCCCTGAGATGATGCTTCACACCCACTAGGGCTCATGATGAGATGCGGGACCGTGACAGGTGCCCGGCAGGGCGTGAGGAGTGGGGACCCTCATGCAGTCCTGAGGGGATGGGGCAGCTGCTCTGCGAAGTTGGGCATTTCCTCAGTGTGCTAGGGGGTGACCGTTCTAGG
This sequence comes from Canis aureus, assembly GCF_053574225.1. Taxonomy (NCBI): domain Eukaryota; kingdom Metazoa; phylum Chordata; class Mammalia; order Carnivora; family Canidae; genus Canis; species Canis aureus. The sequence continues at coordinate 34,986,321 of NC_135615.1, forward strand.
CGTTTGCCTAGGAAACTTGACAACGTACGCCCACACGTGCGACGTCTGCAGAAATGCTCGCGGCACCGTTGTCCGTGGTAGCCGGACAGGGAAGCAGCCCAGATGTCCACCGGCGGGCGAGCACGTGCTCAGCGAGGTCCCCTTCAGCCGTACAAAGGGACGACGCACTGACGCGTCCTGCAGGCTGGCTCGGCCTCGAGCCCGTGAAGCTAGGGGACACCAGAGGTCCCGTGTGTACGACCCCACCCAGGGATGTTGAGAACAGGGACTCCAGGGACTGAGGCGGCTGGGCGGGGGCAGGGGGCAGGCAGGATGAGGTGGCCGGCTGCCATGTGGGGCTTGCGTTTGGGGTGCTGGGCACATTGGGAGTTACTGGGACAGTTTCCCGATCTGGGGAATATGCTGAAGATCGCGGAGTTTCATGCTTTTAGGGAAGGGGTCTTGTGGTTCATACGTCGCACCCCAGTTAAATCAAGGACCTCTTTGGTGGTGGGGATGTGCTAGGATGGGAAAGGTACAGCATGCAGAACCCGTTACCATGGAAACCAAGGCCCAGAAATCCTTAGGCTTCTGAGCTGCACTTGGTTAGAGGCGAGTCCCAGGTTCTTAGTTTCCATCTGACGTAAAGACTTGCTGCTGCTGTTGGCTCGGAGGGAGAGTGGGCCTGGAATGTGAGCTGATGTCTATGCGAGCTGATGTCTATGCAGAGGGAAATTTCTTCTACCCACGTGGTCCTTAGTAGCCACAAGATGGGTCACCGGATGTTGGTTCCATCTCTGTGGCAACGAGTGTGGCATCTTTAATCACAGATCTTTCCTAGGACACCCGACAGGTGTGGCCATCTAGTGTGCTCTGAGTGTGCCCTGCCCGTGGGACTGGGGGACTGGGGTGCGGGGTTGGGGCTGGTGGCTGAGGGGCGGGGGGTCAGCCATGGGACCTGTGCGTCCTGGGAGGCGTCAGGGACGTGGGGGGGGTGGGCGGAGCTGGGGTCGTGCGTGCTCTGAGCACCTGCCAGGGCCCGAGGTCACGTGCTGTGGTTCCTGGCAGGTGGCGTTTTGGGGCCCTAAGAAGAGCGGCCCCCGTGTTGCCCTGTGCTGGGTGGACAAGCAGGGGTCAGTGGGCCGGAGGACGGTTGGGCAGCTCGCCACCGCTCCTCATCCCCCCCACCCCTGCGTCCAGGTGAGGGGCCAGCGTCCACGTCTAAGCGCGGATTCGGGGAGCTTTGCTTCCACGGCGGCCTCTTCCATAAAGTGTTTAAAGTCAGCCCAGGGTTTGGGTCTGATGGTCTTGGGGGCAGAGACATGCCTTTTCTCTTTCAGAATAAAGAGTGTGACCTACTGAATCCTGACGCTCCCTGGTTTTCACACGATGTGCGGGAACGTGCTGGTTGGGCACCGCGTTTGGCAACCGACCTCTTGCTCAGACGGAATCGGAGGCGCCCTCACCCTCAGCCGGTCTCGAGGTTATGGGTTTGCCTCCGGAGTGCTTTTATTCTTAACAAAACATGAGAATTTGCGTTTCCTGGGTTTTGGGGACGGCAGGTGTGTGGTCCCAGAGGTTGATGATGGCAACCCCGTCTGTGGTCTGTGGGTCCAGCATCCCCTGGGTAGAAGCTGCCCCTTCAAGAGCCTTGTCGTGGAAACTGAGGCCTGCGCCAGGAGTCGCCTCAGGGCGCTGTCAGACACCTGGCCACGAGGTCTGCGTCCCTCCCCCAGCTCCCGTGGGGTCCCGCAGTCCTACCCCCTCACTTCCGGGCTGGGCATCTGAGGTCGGGGTCGTGGCCCAGGGCCTGGACGCGCCCCTGGGGCCTGCATGTGACCCGGGCCCTAGATGCACCCCTGGGGCCTGCATGTGGCCTAGGGGGTCCACGCCAGCCCATGTGCAGAGCCTGGGCCCAGAGTGTTTGGATGTCAGGGTCCGTTGGCCCAGCACGACCCATTTCTCTGGAGGCTGAGGGGTGTGGGGCGCCCGCCTGGGAGGGCCCCACCAAGGCAGCCCTGGGGGACGGGCCTGTGGGGGAGGCACAGGGGCGAGCCCTGAGTCAGCCCCGGTGCCGCCAGCGCCTTCAGTCCCTGTGGCTCTCGTGGGGTTGGGGGCAGGGTGTCGCCGCCGTGGGGAGGCAGGTGTCACGGCCCCTCCGTGCCCAGTGCTGCTCCCGGAGGACATGGGGTCCGCGGGAATGTCCTGGGCGGGAGCTCGACCCCCGAGGTCGCGGCTGCTCCGCCGGACTTCCTGGGAATCGGGAGCGGGGTGGCCTCGTGTGCGTGGACGGCCTGGGTCTGCAGGACGCAGGCCTGTCGGGAGGCTTCCGCGTGGGCCTGGCCGCCCGCCCCGCGGGGAGCGTCTGCGTGGGGCGCCGCTTTGCTCCGACCCCGCTGGGAGGGAGCGGCTTTCGGCACCACTGGCTGGAAGTGCGCGAGGAGCTGCCCCGGGCCCCCTCCCGTGACTCCCCGCCGGGTTCCTGCCCCACGCCATCCTGGGCCCCGGGCCGCGAGGTCTGCCCGGTGCGGGGGTCGGGCCGCGGTGGGGCTCCAGGTCGGCGGGCAGGGCCCCGGGAGGCCCCGCGTGAGGGCGCACACGTCCCGTGGCCCCTCAGCCCGGAGCGGCGGCCGGGCGTGGTCCCGAGTCCCACGCCGTGAGGACCCCGGGCCGGCGGGTCGCTTCTGCGGCAGGGAGGGCGGTGGCGGGGCCGGCCGGGAGCTCAGGGCAGAGCCGGCGGGCTCCTGCGTCCGGGCCCGTAGGCTGTGGCGGGGCGGGCGGGGCGAGGGCCAGGACCCCCGAGCCGGGCCGCGGCCTGTGCCTGCCGCAGTCGGTCAGCCGCGCCTGCCGGGGCCGGGCCGCCTGGTGTGGGCCGCCTGGTGTGGGCCGCCGCCGCCTGGGAGCCACGAGGGCAAGGCCGCGGGGCTGAGGGCGCGAGCGTCGCGGAGTAAACCCCGCCGCGTGGGTGAGAAGTGACGGCCGGGCTGGGCCGCCGCCTGCGTCTGAGAGCCGCCATGGTCGTCCTTTCAGTATCGACATTTTAAAAAGGTTTTCTGATACTTTTAATTACATTCAAATTACTGTTGAAATTCTGCATTTAGGACGTTTTCAGGCACTAACTGGGTTAGATTATGCTCTTGACTTTTGGAGGCATTTTGCACGACCTTACATAATTGACGTTTGTCTCTTTCCCAGCCGTCAGTGGGGTGTGTTTTCCGCAGATCAGAAACCCGAAGGGAGGCCTGTCCGTTGCGTGCGGCCGAGTGTGTGGCCGGTTCCTGAACGTGAGGCTGTGGTGCATCTCGTGGGGCTTCTTGCTTCAGTGAGGATGGTAAACGTGGAGATGTGGAACCGCGTGTTTCTCGGGGAGTTAACGTTTGCACGCCCGCCAGGGGGGATCTCCTCAGGACGCGCACGTGAGAAACGAGGTTGTGTTCAGTCTGTGTGGAGAGCGGACGTTAAAAGCCTTCGTCTGTGGCAGCGCCGTGGTTGCTCAGCTACAGACATGGGGTCGCTGCAAGCCCAGCACCCGCCTGGCCCCCCTGGAAGGACACGCTCCCCAGTGCTGACGCCCAGACTCCGGAACGTCAGGTCCCTGCTGGCGTCGTTTGGCCTGGGTCCTCATAGCTTCTCCAACCTGGAGCACGCATCATGGGGTCCAGGGGCCTTGGGAAAGCAGGCCCTGCGGTGGCCCGAGCTGGCTCTCTGAGCGCGAGCACACCTGGCACGTGGACCTGTGCCGGGGACGGGAGTGGCCGCGGGGCTGCACCGACCTCACGACTGTGGAGCACCGGCTGGTGGGGAGCGCGGGCTCCTCAGCCTCCTGCGCAGCACAGGGTCTGTGGCTCGTGCCCCAAACTCAATACGGGGGACAGAACCGGCTTTAACAAGCATTCGAGACAGGCAGCTCCATGGTGACAAATGCGTTCCTGGTGGGCACGTCCAGGCGGGAGGAAGCCTGGGGACCCCGCAGTCCATGGTGGGATGTACTGCACATCGCTCGGTGGATGAGCCGGCCGCAGTCCTCGTTTGCCCCGCCGCGGCCCACGTTCCCATTATTCATGTCCATACATGGGAAGGACAGCATTCCTGGGAATTGGCTCGTTTTCCTATTTTCAGGGCATTTGCAGGTTCTGTTTCGTGTCTGAATGTTCACACTCCTGAGCATGTCCGTTTTGCCGACACCTTCTCCGCGTGGGATCTATGGTGCGGGGACGCCGTCCCCCTGTGGCTGCCACGGCCACTGCTCGGGGAGCCACGGTGTCTGCAGAGACCAGTCTTTCGTGTGAATTTTTCTACCTGGAAATTTCCGTCAGAGCCTATCGTGAACTAGTTGTGTGTCATGCGGGCCCCTGTGCCGCATCCCTGGCTGTGCGGGGGCTTCGTGTTTGCTCTCCCCTCATGAATATTCTGTGAGCATGAACGTTGGTGTGAATGCTGGGTCCTGGCTCCTGGCATCACTTGCCCTTCACTCCCTCTTGGTTGTGCTTGATGACTCCCGCTGTCCCAGGGTGTGAAACAAAAGCCCCACGTTGGGCTCCACGCTTGGTGTGGAGTCGGCTTCACGTCCTCGCCCTCTGCCTCTGCCTCACTTGCTCGCTTGGTCTCCCCCTCAATGAGTAAGTGAAATCTGTAAAAAAAAAAAAAAAATAGACTTTAAAACTAGAAACAAACCCTGAATGTGAAAAAATGAGGCAGCCAGGGAATATGTTCCAAACAAAAGAACAGAGTAAACCCCCAAAAAACCACAAACCCCGTTTACAGGTAACAGACCTATGTGACAGGGAATTCAGAGTAACAGGCACAAGTAAGGTCCCTGAACTCGGGGAAGAGAGAAGCACGAGGAGAAGTCTAACAGAGGGAAGGCAAGCAGACCGCGTGGAGTCCTGCGTTCCCGGAAAGGAAGGATGCACTGCAGCCGACCAGCCGCTGCCGGGAGCATGAGCAGGCTTGTGAACCAGAACACAGCGCAACGTAAAGTGACCAGTAACAGCCGGGGGACAGAATTTTAAAAAAGGTTGATAGGTGGGAGGACCCCTAGGAGAACATGGATCCTACTAGTCTCCATGTTACAACCATCCCAGTGGGAGGACGGGGAGAGAAAGAGGCAAGAAACGTATTTAAGGAAATGATATGAGCAGATGACAACACCAAAAGATGCAAATCAGCTAGGAAGTTCTCAGACTCACTCTTCACAGATGAAGTGATACTCTGTGTGGAAAACCCAAAGACTGCAGCAAAAAATTGCTGGGACTTCAACGTGGATACAAAGTCAGGGCACAGAAGTCATTTGCATTCCTACATGCTCACAACGAAGCAGCAGAAAGAGAAATCAAGGCATCGAGCCCACTTACAATCGCACCAAAAACCATAAGGTACCAGGGGTGACCCTAACTAGAGAACACTCCTGAAGGAAGTAGAGGAAGACGTAACAAGATGGAAAAACATTCCACGCTCATGGGTTGGGAGAGTAAATACTGTGAAAATGTCCACTTGTCCCAGAGCCATCTACACGTTCAGTGCAGTCCCCACCAAAGTACCAGGACGTTCTTCACGGAGCCGCAACACACAATCCTAAGAGTTGCGTGGAACCAAAAAAGACCCCGAGTAGCCAGAGGAATGTTGAAGAAGAAAACCAAAGCCGGGGCCTCCCAGTGCCTGACTTCACGCTGTACTGCAAAACTGTGGTCATTGAGACAGGATGGTGCTGGCACACAGCAGACACGTGGGTCAACGGAACAGAACAGAGAGCCCGGAAATGGGCCCTCAGCTCTGCAGTCAACTCCTCTGACAACAGGAGAGAAGATCCGCTGGAAAAAGGACAGGCTCTTCCACAGAGGGTGTTGGGACAACTGGACGGTCACATGCAGAAGCACGGCCAGCAGGGCCACTTTCTCACACCAGACACACAGAAACTCAAAATGGATGATAGACTTAAATGTAAGACCTGAAAACACAACTTGTAGAAGAAAACAGATTGTGAAGCTCCTGGATGTCCGCCTGAATTTGACACCAAGTGCAGAGAGAACCAAAGCAAAATGAGCAAACGGGACGACACGAAACTTAAAAGTGTCTGTGCAGTAAGGGAAACTGTTAGCCCGTGCAGAGGCCACCCCCGAGGGGGAGAGCAGGGCGCAGGCCGTCTGATGATGGTTAACCTGCAAAATACGGAAAGGACTCGTGCAAATCAGCAGCAGTGATGACAACGATGCAGTTGAAACGGGCAGAGGAACTGAACAGATGCTTGTGCGAAGGTGACGTCGAGGTGCCGAAGAGACACGTGCCAGGGTACACCCATTTCGTTCACCGGGAGACGCAGCTCACACCCGGCTGACACAGGAGCGGCAGGAAGTGTCGGCGGGACGTGGAGAGGACGGAGCCCTCGTGCGCCGCCGTCGGCACCACCTGGTGTGGCCCCCGGGGAACAGGTTACACACCGAGCAGATGCACTTCTGGGCGTGGTTCTGCAGGAAGGGAGAACGCTCCGTCGAGAAGGCACGTGCGCGTGTCACCTACAGCAGCCACAGCATGGGCGCCACTGACAGTCCTGTGATGGGGGACAGATGAGGAAGGTGGGCTGAGATCCTGCCGTCGTGACACCCTGGATGGACGCTGCGGGCGTTCTGCTGAGTGAAGGGAGTCGGAGAGGCGCACGCCATGATTTACCCACGTGGAACCTGAAACAGGCCGAGCTCCTGCATCCGGGGAGCGGAGGGTGCTGCCTAAGGTGGCGGTCACACCTCCAGTCGGGTCTCTGGGGGGAGATTCATGGTGAGGCACCCTTGTTGACGTTGCTCCCATGTGGACTGTTGCTGAAAGAGATCTGGAAGGTTCTCATCGCTACAAAAAAATTAAAAAGTAAAGAATTTTTAAAAATTTAAAAAGTAAAATGATTTTGGGTACCACACACGTTACGGAGACACATTCACAAGCAAAAAACGTGTAAAAGCCCAAAGGGCGGTGGCAGGAACGCGTGGGAGTCACACAGCTTGTCGCCCACCCTAATGCTGTGGCACCCACGGGTCTTTATGGGGCTGTGTTGCCCGCAGGGCTGCAGGAACCCAGGCTAAGGCGCGGGCAGGACCCCAGTCACGGGCACGCGGACACACTGACACAGTGACCCTGGGGGTGGGGGAAGGTTAGCGCTGGGCTGGGTCCTGGGTGGGCGCTGCACGGGTAGGTGCTGACTGCCTTACAGCTGACCGTCGCCTGGCAGCCCTGTGTCTCGTGACCTTGGCCGACCGGTGAGCCCGGAGAGAACCCCTCCCCACCCGAGGCCGCGCAGACGTTCTGGGTCCCTATGAAATGGGGATAGCGAGAAACTCAGGGGTCGTGTTTTGTCCTTCAAGTAAATGCTGTTCTTCTGCGTGGGAGCAGTGGTCGTAAGCAGCACGTTAGCTCCGGAACAGAGTTCCTTATTTTACATTGGATCTAAGATTATGATTGTTTGGTAACTTTTTTTTCTTTGTAAAAAAAAGGCACAGAATTGTTCTCGCATGTAACCGGTCAACCCCCCCGTCCCTTTGCCACCGGGTTAGCCGAGTCCTGAAAATCAGCCCGTCAGCAGTGGAGGACATTCACGTGGGAGCCGCACCTGTGTGCACAGGACAGCGCTGCTGTGGCAGCCGTCACCTGCAGGTTCTGGCCACTCCTGACCTCCTGTGACCCACGGGCTGTGTTGCTCCTCTCTGCCCTCTGGTGGCCGGCTGGGTGACAGCCGCGCCCCCCCCCCCCCCCCCCCAAGGACTGCTTGCTGGGGATGCCCTGGGGGGTGGCTGTCATCCTGGTCAAGAGGTGCTGGGTTCCAGACGCAGCTGCGTGTGTGCATGGGTGTGCGCCTGTGTGTACGTGTGTGCACCTGTGTGTGCGTGGTGAGCAGCAGCAAGGATTTAAGACTGCTCGCAGAGGGCACGCTGACATTGAAGATGCCCAGAAGGCCACAGCTGCTACCGGGGAGGGAGCGGGAACACGGTGGCTTCCACCTGGAAGATCAACCAGAGCAGGGAGGGGGGGGATGGTTTCTGAGTGTTGCCCTGGCAGTGGTGGGGACGTCGCCCATTCGAGCCGTGTGCGTGCTTCCAGGAGACCGGGGGTCTCCCTGCCGTTGTCTCTAGTTCACAGAAATAAGCCAGTTTTATCTGTTACCCACAATAGAAAGGAGCCAACTTGCTGCATTAAGCACAGTCAGGGAGCGGGCGTGATTGTTGGGTGACAATCCCTGGCGAACCTGCCTCTTGACCTGGCTTTGAAGTCAGAGAAACGTGCAGGTGGAGGCTACATGCCTGAGGTGCGTCCAAACGGCAGTGCTGCATAGAGAATCCTTACAAAACCCTTAGGGAGGAGGCCACACAGGGAGATGCTTCTGGAAAGGAGTTCGAGTGTCGGCAGTGTGACCTGACATCCGAGGGCAGCTCCCTTTCTGCTTTCACCAAGAGGGTGGGAGCTGCAGAAATACCCATGGGTGTTGTCGGGACATGTTTCCTCTTGTGCATCAACCATGGGTCCTGCAGGTTCTGCTCTTGGGCGCCGTTGGGGGCCGTCAGGTGCTCTCAAGCGCCGTCCTGGGCTGTCGGGCACTGTAGGGGGTAATCGGGGGTTGTTGGGGACCGTCAGATGCCGTCGGGGGCCGTTGGGGGCCTTCAGGTGCTGTCAGGCACTGTCTGGGGCTGTTGGGGGCCATCGGGGGCCGTTGGGCGTTGTCAGGCACTGTTGGGCGCTGTCCGGGGCCGTCGGGTGCTCTTGGGCGCTGTCTGGGGCCATTGGGCACTGTTGGGCGCTGTCAGGCACTGTCCAGGGCAGTTGGGGGCCGTCGGGTGCTGTCAGGGGCCTTTGGGTGCTGTCTGGGGCCATCAGGTGCTCTCAGGCTCTGTCAGGGGCTGTCCGGCGCTGTTGGGAACACGGAGTGGGCCCCCTGCTTCCTGCTGCCTTGGAAGCCGCGGGCCTCATGCTGAGGACGCCGGGCTGCTCCTCCTGGTGCCGTGGTAGTATTTGAAGGTCAACGTGCAGGGAAGGGAAGGGCCTGGTGCTGTGCCCGGGGCTGCTCCTCCCCGCGGCAGGTGTCCATGTCGCCAGGTCCTCCGGGGGTGCTCCTCCCCGTCCTTTGATGCACATGTGGTCTGGAGGTACTTTCTCTTGGTGACGAGCTCTGTTTTCATTCTCAAGAGTGCCTCTTTCAGGATAAATTACTAAATCTTGAAGTCCACTTTTTAAAATTTTTTCTGGCTCATCTTTATCTAACCCAAACTCATGAGGATTTTCCCATGTTCTTCTCTAAAACTTCAGTTTTGTTTTATCTTTAGATCCATTTTGAGTTAATTTTTATAGAAGGTATGAGGGTCAGGTTGGGAGGGTTGCGTATCCGTGTCCAGTTATTTGGGCGCCGTGGCGAAGACTCTCCTTTCTCTATTTGATTCATCCTGCACGTTTGTCAGAGAGCAGTTAGGCCCGTCTGTGGGTCCGTCTGCCAGCACCACATTGACCATTGTTGACTTTGTGATGAATCTTAAATCGGATAATATAAATCATCCAACTTTATTCTCTGTCATTGTTTTTGCTATTGACTTTTCATATAACTTGTAGGATCAACTGTATCTAAACAAAAAATCCTGCTAGGATTTTAATTCAGTTCTGTTAAATCTATCCATTAATTTGGAAATAATTGGCACCTTTATTCTGATTTTGCCATTCCAGGACATGGCGTGTCTCTTAATGTGTGTGGATCTTTCTTTCTTTACCATTTTGTGGTTTCAGCATAGATTCTGTGTGATCCTGCTTATCCTGTACACATTTTGCACGTTTTGTTAGATTTTTACCTAAATACTTCATCTGCGTAACTATTGTGAATGTGAAATGTTCTTAGAATTTTAATCCCAGATATTCGTTGCTGATACATATTAATGTGATTTGATTTTGTAAGTCATAACCGTGATACAAAGTCTGTTAATAGACATAGCAGTTAATTTTGTATTCTATGTAGGCTTTTGGTTTGACTGATTTTTCTTTCTTTTCCTTTTTTTTTTTGTATTTTTAATTTCTTTGATTTCTGCCTTTTTTTTTTTTTAAGATTTTATTTATCCACGAGAGACACAGAGCAGCAGAGACGCAGGCAGAGGGAGAAGCAGGCTCCATACAGGGAGCCTGATGTGGGACTCGATCCCGGGTCTCCAGGATCACGCCCTGAGCCAAAGGTGGTGCTGAACCGCTGAGCCACCCGGGCTGCCCTGATTTCTGCTTTTAATTTCTACTTTGTTTTCATTGCTTTGCGTTTATTTTTTCCTGCTTTCTTAAGGTAGAAGCTTAGATTAGTGATCAGATGACATTCTTTGCAGAAACAAACCTCTTCTGCCCTAAGTCTGCTGCTAACCACTATTTGGGCTCTATTCCACACATTTTGGTTTTCATTCTTATTCAGTTGGAAATATTTTTTACTCTTTCTCTCTCGAGGGTTCATGGTCATTTTGTGTAGTTCATCCAAATCTCATTCTGGCGACCGACCAAGACTGAGATCCAGGCAGGTTTATTCCCAGCGCTTCCCTCTGACAGTCTCCCGTCATGTGCCCTGGCTGGGTGCAGGCTGCAGCAGAGTCGTCAGGGAGGCAGTGGGCGCGGGGCTGGCGTGGAAGTCGGTGTGCGTGGGGATTCCCATGCCGGGGACCTGGCTGCGAAGTAGCAGGTGGGGAAGGGTCGCCGTCGAATCCTTCCTGCGTTGGAGGCTGTTGTGCTTACGCATCCATGGAGAATAGTTTCACTTCACGCTTTTGTGACCTGGTCCTGCGCTGATCTGACCGGCTTCGCTCTGTGCTCACATGCAGCAGGACCACGTCGTCAGTCCCGCTCTGTACGTTCAGTTAGACCGTAGTTACTGATTGTCCTCATTTTATAGGAGAGGATTCTTCTGTCATTCTGTGTGCTCACCCTTCCTGTTATTGGGACCTACGATGTGTTGCTTTGTAAAGATTGAAAAGTTACCGTCAAGCTGCAGCAAGGTTTGTTGATCGGAGCCCAAGCCTCACGCAGGGCTGTCATCCAGCTCAGGTGTGTTCGGCTGGCAGGAGACTGCTGGAGGAACCTCTGCAGCTCATTGGTCTCACAGAAATGACGACTGCGTAAAATCACCGAGTCCGCCCTCTCTCCTCCCTGCTCCCAGAGTCCCTTGGGTTGACAGCCAGCCTTTTCAGCACTGAGCCTTTATTTTAGAAAGGATTAAAATAAGTGAGTTTATATATATGATCTGAAGATAAGATTTAAACGTCTTGGCACATTCTGCATCGTGATGCCAGCAGGAGGGAGAGCATAGCCATTCTCACTGTCTCTAACACGGACTGTGTCTCTCGTTATTTCCCGTTACTCTGCCAGGTGGGGCAATTTAAGAATGTCCTTGGAATCGTTAACTTTGTCACTACTTTGCTTCCACCTTTTTTTTTTTTTTTTTGTAGATTTACTTACTTTGGAGAGAGCACAGGGGGAGGGCGGAAGGGGAGAGGAGGAGAGGAGGCTCCCCTGCTCAGTTCGCAGCCGGACTCGGGGCTTGATCCCAGGGCCCTGAGGTCAAGACCTGAGCCCAAACCAGGAGCCGGCCGTTGAACCGACCACGCCACCCAGGCACCCCTATTTCCATCTGTAAAGAAAGTGTCAAAAGTGAGAGTAGGGCTGTTTCCTTAATCTTCCGTTGAGCAGACCTTTAGTGCCGGCTGCGTCCCCGCAGCCCTGCTGACCGCCCGGCGCACCGTACGTGGTACCAGGTGTTTGCTGGGTCAGTGAGTGAACGGGATGAAACCTTGGGACCCTTTGCACGGCGACAGGACGTCCCGAGGAACAGCCTGTCCGGGGCAGACCCCGGGTGCTATGCCGACCCACCTGAACGTGGAGCGTGGCCCGTCACCGCATCACCTTGTCTGGCCCTGGTGCTCCTGTACCCGCTGGAGGCGGGTTTGCATGCCCAGAGGCGCCTGCGTGGGTGGTTCCCACGGCTCAGGGTCCAAGCCTCTCCCCGCAGAGACGTGCCTCCACTTCCCATCAAGCACTGTTGCTCAGACGCGGCGGTTTGTGCATTTGTCACTCACACTGTGGTCCTGGCCAAGCCTTCGCGCCGCCTCCTCGCTGCGGGGTCACATGGGGTCGGGCACGAGGCCTCCCTCCTTCCTCAGGCTGCAACCGGACAGGCCCGGTGGGATGGTGAGCCGTACCTGCGTCGTTTTCTCCTTTTCTCTGGGGACTCAGGGATGGGGTTCTGCATGGCCTTGCGCTTTGTCGGGGACAGCATGATCCCTTGCAGTTGCTCCAAGCAACACACAGGTGCAGATCCGCGCATGGCCCCACACTAATCCCCCTGAACACTGATCCCCTGCCCATGTCCCTGCCCACGTACCCTGCACACGTCCCCACACTGACACCCCGTGCACAGCCCCTGCCCATGTCCCGTGCACATCCCCCACCCATGTCCCCGCACATGGCCCCAACCCATGTCCCCGCACATGGCCCCAACCCATGTCCCTGCACACGTCCCCAAGCACCTCCCCGCACAGATCCCCACGCATGTCCCTGCACAGATTCCTGTGCACGTTCCCCACCCACATCCCCACACAGATCCCTCCGGACAGATCCCTGCACAGGTCCCCGAGCACATCTCCACATTGATCCCCACTCATGTCCCTGCACACATCCCCACACAGGTCCCCGCACATGTCCCCCCTACAGGTGCCTGCACAGATCCCCACACAGGTACCCTGCACAGTTACCCTGCCCATGCCCCCTGCACAGACCCCTGCTCACGTCCCCATGGAGCTGAGCTCTGGAGCGAGGTGGGGGCTGGGACGGGACCCCATGGTGTCCCCTTGGTGCCGGCGTCGGTGTGGCCACCTCCTCTGCCTGAGAGGGTCACGGCCCGAGTGAGAGGAGGCTCTCCTGGGGCGTGGGAGGCGCAGCTCTTCTCAGCAGCGTGTGGCTGGTTTTGCTTCACGTGGGTTTTCGCCTTGAATGTAGGCCGTGCGTGCACGTGGGCTCGTCTGCGGGAGAACGTGGAACCCTGAGGTCTCCTGCTGAACGTCAAGTCCGACGGAGCTGCTTGCGGGAGGAGGGTGTAAGTGTCCTTGGGGAGGCGCAGGGCAGGGTGAAGGTGGCTTGTTTCCTCCTCCCTCCCGCCCCGCGTCCTTACTCCTGGTGACCGGGGTTGGTGGGCAGGCGGCCTGAGCGCGGGAGCCTGGAAACGCGCCGTTTGGGGTGCGCGAGGCGCACGCTGGAGCACGGGGTCCTGGGGTCGGGGTCCCTGCGCGGGAGTGACAACTAAGGGTCGTCATGGGGCAGCCGGAGCCCCAGCGAGCAGAATCCTGCCTCCGCTGTGATGGGGCGGCGGCTCCCCTGCGCTGACCTTCTGCCTCGGACATGCAGTTGTACCCCGAGGGCTGCGTGCTCCTGGCAGACCTGGGTGGGGGCGCCCGGGGGTCCTCGAGCTGCAGGGAGACTTGGAGGAGCTGTGTTGTTCTGGTGATGTCCTGGCGTTGTCTGGGGGTTGGCCGGTGGCGGAGCTGTGTTAGCACTCAGGTCCACGTGTGTCTCATCCTTATGGGTCTCTCCGTCTGCCCATCCGTGTGTGTCCTCCTTCTGTCTATCCATCTGACCGTCTGTGTGTGTGCCCGTCCGTCCATCTGCCCTCTGTCTGTCCATCTCCTATCAGCCATCCACGCACTCCTCTCTCACTCTTCCCCCGTTACCCTGTCAGCCTCCAAACCCTCACAGGCTGTGTCAGCCCCACGGGCAGGACGTGAGACGCCTCCGGCTAGAAAGTTGCTCGCGAACATTTGCAGAGGTGGTGACCCATGGACTGTCGTCCACCAGAGGCTACAGGAGTTGCGGAGTTAAGAGCAACAGGACTTCCTCCATGGACAGTAAAGTCCGTCCACAGTCCGTCCCCTGCCAGCTGTGGTGCTCGGGGAGCCCAAGTGGCCCTGCCCTCACCCCAGACCCTGGATCCTTGTGGGACACGCACTCCAGCTGTGGCCTCCAGTGCTTTAATCATGGGGGTCTGGGGGTCTCTGTCCACCCTGCCCCAGATGGCCCCCGGCAGTCCCCCTGGGCAGGCGTGGGGACAGGCAGACAGACGCCATCCACGTAGGCTCACACCCTGGGATTGAGGGTGGGCCGCTCGTGTGTGTGCCAAACGGTAAGCGGCCCTCCAGGACGTCGTGAGGATGGCCCCATGTGGCTGGTGCGATGTGTGTGCAGCTGGAGCCCCAGGCCGGGCCGGGCTGTCGGGGCGCGCGTCTGGAGCAGGTGGCGGGGTGGACCATTCAGGTGCAGCTTCGAGGGGGAGTAGTTTGAGACGCGTCCCGAGTGTGTGTTCTGCTTAGATCTGGGGCCCCAGGGAAGAGACACAGGGACTGTTTGCTAGTTTCTTTCGTGTGAAGTCCGTCGTCGTGAGGACTGGAGGCATTTGGGGCGAGGAGCCAGCGGTCTGGGTTGGGGCGCGGGGCGGAGCACAGGACGCACTGGGAAGGCGGTCTGCCAGCCGGCCTGCCCACCAGAGCGGGACTTAGCTGGCCCCGAGTCATGTGAAGTTACTCCATGAAAAGCGCGTCCTCCCACTCGGCAGGTTGTGAGAGCTGTTAGCAAGCGGGGTCTCCGGAAATCCTAAGAGCTGCTGCTCCTGAGCAGGACTGTAGCGGGGCTCATGCGAGTCACCCGCTCAGGGGCATGGATGCGTCCCGCCGTCAGCCCTTCGTGCGCGGGGTCAGGCGCCCCCGAGGATGCGTCCCCACACAGATCCCCGCGCACATCCCTGTACAGATCTTCCGAGGTGGCGGAGAGTCCTCATCCTCCCGGGAAAGGGCTAGTCTTCCTGCGGCCGAACGTCTCGATGGCGAGGTGAGGCCGGAACACGGAGCTTCGTCCGGGGTCATCCGGGGCGCGGCCGTGCTCCCCGTCCTTGCCTCTGAACGTCAGCCGCCTTCTGGGTGCAGCGCGCAGGGGGAAGGCCGGCTCCCCAGGCGGGACTCAGCCCGAGGGCTGCCGCCAGCCCAGGCCCCCCGGCCCCGCGCTGGCCCCACACCGGCCGGAGCAGACCAGGGAGCCGGAGGGCACTGGGAACCGCCGCCTCGTCGTGCCCCCAGGGACGCGGCGCCTGCTGCTCTCTGGTCCCGGGGCGGGGGCGGCTTGGGTCCTCCTGCCCCGTCCAGGAAGAGCAGAGACTCGTCTGTGAGCGGGGCTGGGGGCCCGCCCGCCTCTGACCCCCCACCGCCCCGGCCCCCCCCCCCCCCCCCCCCCCCCCCCCCGTGACCCACGGCTTCCAGGCGCCCAGCGGTTTCCTCTGGTTTCAGGCTGGCTCCTCACAGGTGTAACGTTGTTTTCTCGTCTTTGATGTTACAAGAGGGGCAGTGGTCGGGGGCAGAGGTCAGAAGGCGTGACCCGTGAACGTGCTCTAATTCCCTGCTCGCTCCACAGTGTGTAGATGCGTATGGGGTTTTTGGTTGTGAGATTTTAGGCATCCTTTTAAAATGTGGGATTTGAGGGGCACCCGGGGGGCTTAGTGGGTGAAGCATCTGTCTTGGACTCAGGTCATGACCTCAGGGTCCTGGGGTTGAGCCCCGTGTCGGCTCCCTGCTCTATGGGGAGTCTGCTTCTCCCTCTGCCTCTGCCACTCCCCCTGCTTACGTGTGTGCTCGCTCACCCTCTGTCACATCAATAAATAAAATATTTAAAAATAAATAAAATGAGGGGGGAGTTGGAGCATTTCCAAAAAGCAGATGAGCAGCCTTGGTGTCGATTGAACGTGGGCACGGCCATGGTGCAGGTACACCGGACAGCGGCCCCCCAGTGTGCCGTTAGCCTCGGAAATGCTCACTGGTTGATGGTGGGATGCGTTCTCTGTAGACTTCTGCTATTTAGAACTAGGTGTGCACTTCATGGTGTGCCCACGACTGCGTGGGGGAGCTGTGGGTTGGTCAGGTCAGTCATCAAACACTCGGGGTGCTTTATGGTTTGCTATAATTTAGTGAGCATATGTCATTAGAAAAAGCAAATTCACCAACTTGCTGTATTTTTATTAAAACTTGAGTGCTTTGGGTGGCCGTCCCCAGCGCCGATGCCTGCACAGTCCCTTGTCGGTTGGCCTAACAGAGCCGTGCAGAGTTGGGGGGTTTCTACTTGGTGGTGTGAAGAACATCCGGGCTCTGATTCCACGTCCTGTGAGTGCCAAGACCTTGCAGGGAGGGGCTGAGACAAGCATGAAGGTTTTTATGGGGCTTAAATGGCTATTTGAGGGCAGGGGTTGGGGGCAAGGTGAATGACAAGGTGCTTTCTTCTCTAAATCATGATTAAAAGGCCAACAGAAGACACAGGCGTAACTCGCAGCATCTTAGGGTCTGATGAGTGACCCGATGACACTGAGGCCATTCTGAATGTCTCCTTCCTTCTCTTACAGGCGACATCACCCAGAAAGGATATGAAAAGAAGAGGTCGAAGCTGATCGGAGCCTACCTGCCCCAGCCTCCGAGTACGTACGGTACATAGAGCGTCTAATCTTAGGAGTGAAGTATGATGTGCAAGAGACACCGGGGAGTGCGAGTCCTTTGTGGTGCCCAGCGCGTGCAAAGGTCACGGTCCTAGTGTGACGCTGGCCATGTCCAGCTCCGCCGTGGGGTGGCAGTGTGGGTACGGGAGGCACATGGGACTCTTCTGTGACTGCCTGACAAAGTCGATACGTATTTCGTCCATAGAAGGCAAGAACGTGTTGATCACCCTGCAATGCTTACTGCAAACCAAAACCACGAGAGCACTTAGGATGCAAACATGACTCTGGTTTAGCGGGTTGAACATTCTTGCCGATGGTGACAGATCCAGTTGGCCACAGGTTTTTGTGCATGTCACAGGGGGGCAGACGTAGAATGTAGACACCGTATGGGACCCCGTGTGGGACTGAAATGTGGTCCCAGAATGCGGTGGGTTCTTCCCTGCAGTGCACAGTGTGTCCTTCGAGCGTCTGCCATCTGTGGGAGGAAGCACGTGCTGCCAGGGTGGGGTTCGAGCACCTCAGCCCTGGTTGAAGCGCAGGTCAGCCGGGGGTGACGTTAACCTGCTGGGTGTTGGGACTGCTGTGCACCTGACCCCGGTCCGCAGAGGAGCAGGACGGCCCCCTTCCTCAGCTCCGTGGTTGCCACGTTGAAACATGTCGGCTCGGGCACTCCTGGTAGAGACGTGACCCTGTCTGCCCCTCCGCCCTCCAGCCTGTGACACAGCCAGAGGGGCCGCTAGCTCGGCCGCGGCGTTTCCTGCAGCGCACCCTCCAGGGAGCCGGCTCTGTGCGGAGGTCCTGTCGTTTGCAGCTCTGTTCTGGTTCTGTGTACGTGTCTTAGCTGATGTTTAAGGAAGTTCCATGAAGGTGGACCTGCGGCGCTGGCCTGACGCAGCGGGCGGCCGGGTATCCCTGCCAGCTGCTGTATTCAGGGAACTGCAGCTGAGTCAGGTGTTTGGCTGGTGACAGCCACGCGTGGAGGGCTTTCAGGGCAGGTGCGGCCAGATGCCCCGACCGTCCTCTAGCAGGACCGCTGAGCCGACGGTGGTCTCCGTGGCCCGGCCTTGCCCTTCCTGTGGCGGGAGGCACTCTGCGTCTCAGGGAAGGGCCGCTGGGCAGACTGGAGGCTCCGGTCCCGGTAGGATCCTGATGTGTGAGACAGAGGCAGGTCTGCGCGCTCCCGGGAGACGTTCTTGAGCCGCGGCGGCGCGGAGAACGTGGTTGACCGTGTTGCGTAGCCCTTTGGTGTTCTTCGTGCCATTCTGCATGGGGTCGGCAGCTCTGCTCAGTGCTGTAACAAATCTAAAAAAAACTAAAGTTTGCATTAATTAGTTTTTTTCAACTTGTTACAGCAGCGAACGGAGCTGCCGTGGTCCGGTGTAGACTGCAGCACAGTGAAGGAGCCCCGGGACGAGCGCTGCACTCCGGCAACATCGGGGTGTGCGACATCCGAGACGCCGCGGTCAGAGAGCGGGCGGCCAGCACCGCGGGGAACCGGCCGCTGTTTTACTTTCGCTTCGGTGAGCGCACTCCCCTGAGAGAGACCCCCGGCGGGGCCTCGCGGGGCAGACCGTCCACCTGCCGCCGCTGCCGCCGCCGCGGGCACCCCATGTGGGCGCACGTCCGCCAGTCCTCCCGCAGCCCTGTGCTGGCGCCGGGGATGTGGGGTCGGGCAGGGACGGGGGCTCCAGACTCCCAGGCCGCCTCTAGGTCGCAGCCCCTGGGCCCTCCGAGCCTTTCCTCTGAACGTGCGGTACGCGTGTTACGACCCCGATGGTGACGTTCCTGTTGAAATGCTTGGCCCTCCGCTCTCCTGTGTGTGGCCTCTGCCGGCCCCTGGGCCTGAGCTCCACGGGAGCGAGCCATCCTCTTCCCAGAGGGCGCCGTGCGGTTGGCGAACAGAAGAATGGGTAGATCGAGCCGTCCGACGCTCGATCGCCTCCGTCGGCCTCGTTCTCCGTGTAAGAAGCCCCCAGGCGTGAGCTCCATGCATCTCCCGGTAGGATAAGAAAATGAGCATTTGTCAGCTTTAGGGTAACTTCATGTTTTTATCTCAAACAAAAACCATTATTTGAAAATCCCGAAGAAGTAAAGAGAGACGTTTGATGTTGCGCTGGCCTCGGGGTCTGGAGGCGGCGGCTGCCGGGGCTCTCCTGCGGGCCGGCCGCCAGCTGACCGGGAGCAGTAGGTGGACGCAGGGTGGTGGGCTCGGGCGCTGGCGGGGGGTGCACTTCCCGGCCCACGGAAGCCTGGCGTGGCCGGTGCAGACGTGGGGACGCGGCTCCAGGGGCCTGTGTGCCCCTCGGGAGGGGAAGGCAGGCGCCCCCGTGGCTCCAGGTCCAGGAGCTCAGGCTCTGCTGCGAGTCTTTATTTCTGAGGAGTTGCCCACGTGAGTCTGTTCACTCTGTAGAGCTTGGGGATGCGGCCCGGGGAGCCGGGGTTCCGAGTCTGAGTGTTTGTCCCCTGTGTGCCCCGTCTGAGACTCTGGGATGGGGGCTCACGACAGGCACTCACATATAGCCGGTCGCCTTATCCTGCCAGATGTGCTCCTATCAGGGCATTTGTGTTGTGTGAGCCATTTTTTTTTTTTTTTTAAGTGGTTTTTGTCAGAGAAAACTAATACTTCTAGACAGTATTCTGCGTTCGGGACTGACGGTTCCGATTTAGTGTGGCTTGTGCGGGCGCATGAGCGCTGGGCCACAGTGGGGACTGCGAGTCTGTCCCCGGGAAGGTCTGAGCCCCTGCTGGGACTCCGGCACCCCGGAGGACACGACGTCTTTGGGGAGCACGATGCTGAGAGCTTCCCTAAATCTAGATGACAAGAAGTGAGTCGGAAGCTAAAAGGAAAGAAGGGGTCAGAAAACCCGTCCAGAGAGTCATCTTCGAGGAGAAAATACTAGTTGAGATATACCTGTCGGGGACCAGCCCTGTGTCTGTAATGTCCCATTCGTCTCCAAACCCGATAAAGCTCAAAAAACAGAAAGCCGACCCCATTGTCGGCCCGCATCTCTGGGCTTCCCTGAACAGCACAGTCGGCTTCCCTGACTGTGTCTCTGCGGCGAAAGGCCGTGGATGGGATGCAGTGGAACTCCAGCGTGACCACAAATACCGGCACTTCCTTCGCCGAGCGGGGTCGTCCTCTCTTGTCACACACGAATCAGCCAGACTCTACTTCCTGTGACCCGGTGCTCGTGTCTCGGGTGAGTCCTTTCTGGAAATCTCATCTGCGCCGTGTCCCTGGCTTTTCCTTCAAGGCCGTGGCTCTGTGCTCAGGGACTTCCCGTGACTGCGTAGTTGCAGAGATCTCCGTGAATTCCAGCCATGGGCCCGGAGGGCAAGGGAACCGGCTTTCTCCTGCTCCCCGGGAGTTGGCCGTGGGATCTGTTGGAGGATGAGGGGCCTTGCTGCTCCTGAGGGACGCAGATAGCCCTGTGCAGAGCATTGGCCACGACGGCGTCCAAGGGCCACTGTCCGCTCCCGGGTGACGCAGGCTCCCGGCTGCAGGGCCTGTGTGTTCTGCCCCCACACCCGACCACTGCTCAGAGCCCAGCTCAGGGGTCGCTGCTGCAACAACCCCAGAGTCCGCACGGGCCCCCTGGTCCCTCGCTTCACCATGATACTGGAATAATCACACAGTCACGTCTTCGACGGTTCCACCCCCACCCAACCCGGGGAGGAGGATGCTCTCCCATGCGTGTGGCAGGAAGTGTAGGCCTCTGACACCGCCCCGTGTCCTCCTGGCCACAGCTCCCGTGGGCGATGAGGCGGGTGCCCGCATGCTGCTCAGCCCTGTGCAGTCCCCCGACGTCCCAGCAGACGGACCGTCGCGCTGCAGGCACCTCCTCTGAGCACGGCTTTGTCTTCATTTCTGATCTGGATGCTTTTAAAGAGTAAACGGTTCCCGCTGTTTCCGTACCCGGGAGGTTAAGGGACAGTGCGATTCGGGGCCTCGGCATATCCTCATCGGCTGGATCATGTGTTACGATCCTTGATCCTGGATTTCAGCCCAGCAGCCCCGTGTCTGGTGCTCTGACTGCGGACACGCTGTCCTGACGTCACGTTTCCGGGGCGGGTGGTTCAGCACAGCCGCCTAATGCCCAGGGCCCACACTCCTGCTGGGTTTCCAGGCCTGTGAGGGCATCTCCCGCAAGGAGCTGACTTCAGAGCTTGTGAATCATGCGCTTTTGGTGTCTAGGAAGACAGACGTTCTCGTGTCGGAGGACGCAGCCATAGCCAGGCTGCCGTGTGCCAGGGTCAGGGCGGGGGTGCGGGGGCCTCCTGGGCCACACTGGCCGCTGTGCACGGCCCTACCTGTGCCTCAGTATGAATCGCGTCCAGATCGACTCGCTGTGGGACCTGAGCCCCCCTCAGCTGGAGGGGAACTGTGTCCAGGCGACGCCGCCACGGTCGCCATCCTGGCCCATAATTCGCTGCTCTCGCTGCTGAACAAATGTGTCTTCTCGCAGCCGAGGGCTTGGTCACACGGAGTCCCCGTTGTGCATCCTGGTGTTTCACCGGCTGGGCTCCTCCTCCCCTGTGTCCATGCTGGCACCCGGAGTGTGAGTGGAGGCGGGAGCGCGATGTTGTGTGGGGGCCTGAGGCACGCAGAAGCCCTGCTCCTGACCGCGGGCGCCGGCTCCCGAGCTGCTTCCACCTGTTGAGCCAACACCGAGTGCTGGGAGCGCGAAGGCGCCCTGCCGGCAGGGTCTTCTACGCATGTCCACAGAGTGAGTCCCTAATCCACCTGGAATGCAGACACAGGACTGCGGTCGGCACATCCGTACTGGGTTCCAGCAAGGACTTCTGCTGCCAGAGGCAGAGACCGAAGGCTCTGCGGTCGGGCAGGTGACCTCACCCCACCCCATGGAGCCGACGCTGGGCCAGTGTGGAGAGTCCCTTACTGCACGCGCAGCGACGGTGCTGCCGATTCCTGGCCGAGGCTCGACTGCGCTGCAGACGTAAGTGCTACTGTGAGGCTGTAATCGCCACAAGAGCGGCGGACGATCCGGAAACGGCTCCAGGTCCTGGAGCAGGATCCGCCTGGGCAGAGCGGCTGGTGCTGGAGTCCACTGAGGGCAGGACCAGAGAGGCGTGGGTTCCAGCCAGGCCCAGGGAGGTCACCCACCTCCAGCGGGAGCTGATGTCGCTGCCGAGGGATTTTTCTGGTCCACACGGGCTCAGGGTAAGACTTGGATCCCATGTGCATCTTTACTCAGGTCGTCTTCCACAAACCCTTCGTGGCTTCTTATGAAAGTTTGTCAAAAACCAAGACTTTTTCGTGTATTTCCTTTGCCATCTGAGTGTTTCCTGGAACATTGGACGTCCTGAGTGACCAGGTGTCGTCTACAATGCAGGTGTCGTGGCCTGAAGCCCGTGGTGTGTCTGAGCTACAGGGCCTGTGTGGCCGCATCCCTCGGTTCCTGTGAGGACAGTTTGGGTTCCGGGATCTGGTCTGGAAGTGGTGGATCGTGGAGGTTACAGAACTGGGTCAGGGTTGTCCTTCCTGAACTGGGTGTGGGTGACTGGTGGTGGCTGGGTAGGGGGGCAGGGGCAGGGAGGGGGACCTGGGGAGGGGCGCATGACCATCTGCCTGCCTGGCTGCCTTCCTCCCCAGTCCCTTCGCGGTTCTCGAGTGGACAGTCCTGCTGGGCCGTGTGACCTGGCACGTTGGGGGCCTCACGGGACCCTGCACCTGCCGCGAGCATACCCCCCCGCCCCCGCCCGTGGGCAGGGCTCCCCCGTGGACCCTATGAGCCGACCAGTGACAGGCAGCCCCAGGTTGGAATCCGGGGCACACATCGCTGTCAGACATCTGGCAGCTGGTCTGGTCCAGGCGGCCTGGCCTGGGCAGGTCACTGGTGGGCGTGCGTCCGGCTCTGAGACCACGGGCACTGGAGGGCTTGAAGGTTGCTGGGTGTTGGCTACACCAGGATGCGGGGAGCCGCCCTCTGCCCCCAGCCTGTCCCTGAGCCCAGGGCACCCGTCTTGGGGGGGAGGGGCGGCTCCCGCGAACATTCGAGGGCTCCTGGCGAGCGACCACTGTGTGGGCTGGGCACAGGCTCGCGCATGCCAGGTGTGGGTGCTCATCCCTCGGTGACCCACCGAGTTGGGGTCTGCGGTGTGTCTGGGGGTGACCCTGTCCCCCGAGACCCTCACCTCCCCACGTGGTCTCTGGGGCCCACAGCTTTCCCCAGAGCAGGTTTTGCCTGGGGTGCGAGCGTGGCTGTCGGTGCGTTCCGGGGGCGAGTTGCATACTTGCGCCACCTTGGGCGGCGGGAAGGCCCTCAGTCACTTCCGTGGGTCCCCTGTGCTGACGAGGTGGAAACTCTAACCTGCAGTTGCTGCACGTTTGGTGGCTTTTTCTCATCAGAATGTTCTTTAGGCTGCTTCAGGTTCCGGTCACGGTGACGGGAGATGAACGGCGGAAACGTGCTCGCTGACGTGGTGGGTTCTCGAGATGCCCAGTGGCTGGTGAGCTGTTGGAGCTGTTCTCTTGTTCCATCAGCTCGTTTCTCTGAAAGCTGCTGTCTGCTGTGTTCCCGGCCTCGGTGGGTGGGGTTCCACGGATGGCCCAGGGGCGGGCTGTGGGCCCAGGTTGACGGAGCTCGGGCGCTTTGCGTGTGCAGCAGGCGGGTCTGACCTTGGCGCGTGGGGGTGCACGCTTCACTCTTCCCGGAACTGTGTGACGCGTCTGTGAGCAGATGAAGCGTAACCTGTGGGACCAGAGAGTGGCAGCCGCGGGGACTCGTCCTGTGATCTGCGGGGTCGATGACAGGGGTGCCCAGCGTCGCAGGCGGCGCTGCTTTCACGGGCGTCATGGCGGGGGCCGGCAGGCTCGGCGTCTAGGAAGCAGGAGACCCTGTCTCACTCCTCGGAGATGTTCGTTCTCTGGAGCAGCAGGCCTGAGAGTTCCTGGACTTGGGGTTCTAGGCGGTCCTGCAGCCAGACCCTGGATCCCAGCAGACGCCCTGGATGGCGAGATGAGCAAGAAGAGCTCCGGCCCCACGTGATGGACGCTTCTCGGGGTCACAGGACAGGTGGCCAGAGGTCTGTGCGGGAAGGACGGCTGCGCTCGGGTAGACCTGCGGGGGTGGGTCGGGCGAGGACCCCGCGAGGGAGGGAGACACCGGCTTGTAGCTCCTTCAGTGGAAGTAAGGAGGAAACCGCCAAAGTTCACAGACGAGAAAAGAAACAATTATGAACAGATTTTTCCTGAGTAATGTACCATCAGGATGATGTTTAACTTCTCAGCAACGGACGTGAGGAGCAACGAACGCACGTAACTTTCAAATACACGTATTCACACATTTTCAAGATTTCAAATTCACACATGATTTTGCTTAGACGTGTAGGCAAAATCAAGTCCTGGGAGGAAGGGACCTCTGTGGAGGGTACGCGGCTGGTGTGGACCAGCCAGCCCAGATTAGGGCAGGGGCTACCCACCAGGAGGGTCTTGAGGGAAGAAGACACCGAGCTGAAAGGCTGTCCCCAGATCGTCGGGGATTGCTCACGGGGGAGGAAGTGTTGGACGGGGTGTTCCTTTCTGGTGGAATGTTCTGAAGGAAAGAGCAAGAGGTCCACTGAAAACCACGTGATGGAATCGGAAGATACCGATTGATGTTAACTAGGGAATAATCAAGTCTAAGCAGAGGGAATTCACGGCACACTAGCGACTCTGGATCCCAATGGTCGTGTGTTGTCTGAAGACGGCAACTGGGGGATCGTCAGCTCATGTTTATAAACAGGAACATAAATGCCAAGGGGCCACCACTCTTCATCATGACGTCATAGCGCTCCTTGAGTTCATCAGTTCCGTGTGTCTGTTCAATGAAAATAGAGGCATAGTAGGTTTTTGTTGTTGTTGTTAAGAGATCGTTTGCAGACTGTCACTGGACCGGGTTAGGCAGCTGAACGGCTGCATCATCAAGACGTCTGATGGCGTGTCAGTGGAGCGCGCACAGGAGCTCGCCAAGTGACTGCGGCCCAGTTATCTTCCACATGATTCTAGTGCAGTTCGCCAAATGCAGTTAACCTGCAGTCAGTTAACCTCACCCATCATGGACCACAAACAGGCCAGGGCGCCTGGCCGGCTCCATCAGTAGAGCCATGACTGTTGATCTCCAGGTCATGGGTTTGAGCCTCATGTTGGGCGTGCAGCCTACTTAAAAAAAAAAAAAAAAAAAAAAAGAATTGAGGTGCAGAAATCACTAGCACGAGACAAACACTGGGTCCCTGGTACAGTTAACCCTCACGGAGCCATCACAGGAAACCAGGGACTGACGGGTTTGTTAAAACAGCGCCGGCCTGCTCTCTCCTCCATGTGTTGCTGGCCCTGTTCTGAGGGCACAGCAGTCACTGCCTGATGCCCGGGGCTCGGAATCCCTCTCCTTCTGCACGAGCTTAGTTTTATCGACACTGTGCTCTTGCTGCTCCAGATCCGCGGTGCAATAGCTATCATGATCGCCAGATTTAGGTCAGCTTTTGACAACTACCCATCAAATCATTTTTATCTGACCGTCTTATCCTGTCCAGTAATTCGTCAAAGCCTTTTCGAACTAAAAACTTTTCAGTTTTTTAACATCAGAGGGAGTAAGATTTCAGAATTAGAAATTTCGAGTGAACAAAGATGAACAATTTATGCTCAGTCCTGGTTCCCTGAATTGTATTGTTAAGATATCCAACGGGATTAAATGTCAAGGTTCCTTTAATGATCAACAGAATTTTAAATTCCCTCGAGAATTAATGTGACTCTTCCTCTAGTTTATCGTGTGAAGGACATTGTGACTTGGTTGTTTGCGCTCCATTTTTGTCATCCGTGTTCTCCCTGATGGTGATGTTAGGCAGCCTGTGCTGGTGTCTCTAACGGCTGTAGTGTCGGGGCGTGAGTCTTCCCCTGCCCGGAATGCTTCTCCCTTCGCCGTCGGTGTCCGTGATGTCCCCTGGCCCAGCCCGAGCCCTCATGTGCTCCAGCTCCTCGTGTGCTGCAGCAGGTGTGCAGGGACTCAGGGCCCGGTCCCCCCAGATGCCTCAACCAAGTGTGTTAGCTCTGGCCGCCAAGTAAAGCCTTACCTTACTCTGCTGTTTCCCTCAACCCAGGGGTGGACCAAGCGTTGCCTCCCGAGCGCCGGGCTCCCGTCACTCCTGCTTCTTCCACTCGCTATCACCGCCGAAGGTCCTCAGGGTCACGAGATGAGCGCTATCGGTCAGGTAAGGCCAAGTCCCCTAGTCAGTGATGGTGATACGGGTGGCGGGTGTGTGTGTGCAGCAGCTGTGGGCAAGAGGCAGGACGGGGTGCATCTGAATGTCCTTTGGTTGGTTGTGGGATCACAGGTGATGACCTCCTGTCTCCTGAACAAATATACCCCCAGGGGACACGTCCAAACTCAGTAAGCAGTAACTCTTTTCATGTTTTTAAAGATAATGTCCACTCTTTAAAATTTTATAACCGGGATCCCTGGGTGGCGCAGCGGTTTAGCGCCTGCCTTTGGCCCAGGGCGCGATCCTGGAGACCCGGGATCGAATCCCACGTCGGGCTCCCGGTGCATGGAGCCTGCTTCTCCCTCTGCCTGTGTCTCTGCCTCTCTCCCTCTCTCTCTCTCTCTCTCTCTCTCTCTCTCTCTGTGACTATCATAAATAAATAAAAATTTAAAAAAAAATAAAAATAAAAATAAAATTTCATAACTGTGAACAGTGGTTACTCTCATGAGCCCAGTTTTGCTTTTTTTTAGGTGTTACTATCTAGCAATTTGGTTTTACTTTGCATCATCCTGGTTACTGATATAATTTTCTTTCCTTCTCTTTTAACTCCAGGATTTCTGTTTCTCAAGTAGTTTTCAAAAAAAGAAAATCTTTAAACTTTCCTATGTTCTCTTTTCCCTTTGTGTTTTATGGTGCTTTGTACGAGAATGCTGTCTTGGTGATTCTCTTGTGTTGCGGCCGTCTCCTGGGTTTGGCTGGCTTAAATTTCTTTCGTTAATTTTGTTCCAATAATTTCTTTCATCAGAAAATTTGTATGGTGATTAATATTTTAGTTATTCTGAGAGATTTTTTCCCCCCCAGCACCTGCATTAAAACTGCTTTTTTCCTGCTTCCCTAACTACAGTTGCTAAGGAAAATTCTCAGTAAGTGTTGTTGCTGGGACCTCAGTTCTGGGTGGACGTGGATTGCTGACAATGACAAGAGATAACCCTGGTATTTCACTTCAGGTTTTGCAGAGCGCTTTCACAGGTACTATCTCACTTGGTTTTTACAACAAACAGGTGCGGTACTTGCTGCTCCTTCATGTTGCAGAGGAGGAAGCCGGGGCTGTGTGATGAGGTGGCCCAGGCAGTTCACAGCAGAGCTGGGGGTCAGCCAGGCCCTTGGTTCTCTTTCATGGCTCCTTCCACTAGTGGGGGTGACGAGCCCCATCCCCCACCCTTTCCTGCAAGGAGCCGTTTGCCTCATTTCCTGGCTGGCCTCCGGCCGAGGAGGTGGGAAGGGGCAGGGCGGGCCCTATGACATCAGGGTCATCGTCCTGGAGTAAGAGTGGGCTCGAAAGGCAGTGAAGGCCCAGCGCTCTGCCCTCCACCCCCTCAGATGCTTCAATGTGGGGTCGGTGGGGATGGAGTGAGGCAGGAGCTTGTTCTCAGCTACACCTTCTGTTTCCAGAGGTGATTGAACTCCCAGCACGTGTCAGGAGCCCACCCCCGTTCGGGTGTCTGAGGCGCCTCTCAGATGGTTAGCTGGGTGGAGGCACGCGCACATGTGCTGTCACCTTACCATGAAATGCTTCAGTTCCCTCACTTGTCTTGGCACCACCATGTTAGTGTTTTATGTATGTACGCACCTAGTCACACATACAGTTGACATAAGCATAGACACGCATGTGAATGTATGTAGTCACACATACAGTAGACACATGTGCTTAGAGACAAGTAGTATAGACACATATAGTAGACACACGGGTGCTGACATGCAGATGGATACATACAAAGTCACATGTAGTAGACATACATGCACACACAGTCACAGTGTAGACAGGTACACAGACACACACGTATACACGTATCGATGTATACACAGCCCCCACACAGGAGACACATATGTGGACACACAGACACACACGTAAGTACAAACAGAGGCAGACATGTTGGCCCAGAGACGTGTAAGTACACACATAGACACACCTGTGGATACATAAAGTTACACATGGAGACCTAGATACGTAGACGTGTGTAGACATGCAGACACAGAACACAGACACACGTAGGTAGTCGTGCACGTGGAGATACACATGTGGATACCGACCCACACATGTAGATGTGCAAATACATGTGGACACACACTTATTATCATCACTATCTTCAGTTCTCACAGAAACTAGTCAGGTGTTCTTTTTTCCATTTTATAGATGAGGAGCTGCAAGGGCAGGGAGTGTGTGGTGGTTAATGGTGACATGGCAGGTACCAGCAGAATACAGTGCAGATCTAGCTCTGTCTGCCTCTATTGGCTGACTTCTTACCACACAGGAGATTGAAACACATGCCTCATTCTAAGCTCAGACATTCTGTGTTAAATTTTTTTAAGATTTAGATGGGAATTAAGACCCGGCCCAGTCTGTTTCCTGCGTGACCGCTCTTTCCTAATGACGAGGGATGGGGCTGATAAACCCGATGTTTCCTGGCCTTGGCTAAGGCTATTCTCCAAGTCCTCCCGGCTGTTTTAGGACACAGGCCAGGAGCTGGTTGCCTCACCGCTTTCTTTTCCAATAGAAGTCTGAGAAGTGACAAAGTAGGAAACGGTGGAGGCGTAGATGTGGGAGGGATGAGGGTGGAGTGTGGTGGTGAAGGAGCACCGCCCTCTTCGAAGAGAACCGCACCTGTCTTGGTCCAGCGCACCTGGAGCCCTACTTCACGGTCTCTGTTCATGTCACGTAGCATCCTCATGAGGTGGCGGATGTGGGACGCCTGCTACACTTTGTGTCTGTCCTTTCCAGTTAGAATCCCAGACGTGGGGGTGAGTCCGGAGCTCTGCCTGCTTTGGGTGAAGGAGCTCATGGTCCATAGGAAGAGCCAGAGCAGCGACCCAGACATGGGCTTGCTGGTGACACTCCTCTTCTCCGTGTTCCAGTAGTTTCTACTGCTCTCAGAGTACAGTTCGCATCTGCCACGTCCGTGATCTGGCTTCCCATCACGCCATGGTCTTGTCTTTCATCTCCTTTCTGTAGCCATGCTGGCTTCCTGGATGTTTGTCAAGCACCTAATTGCTATAGGGCCTTTACGCTCTCTGCTCCTGCTGCCTAGAATGTTCTTCCCTTGGATACACACACTGCTTGTTACCTTTCCATCAGGTCTCTGCTCAAGGGTTATTGTTGTTGTGAGCCTTCTCTGACCACCCAGTTAAAGCGGTATGACACGGTGTCACCTCACACAATCCCTGCCCTCCCCTCCTGATGCGCGTGTGTCCATCGCAGTCATCGCCTCTGACACTGTCAGTCATCCGTCCTCCTGCCTGCCTACCTGTCATTGTCTGTGCATCTGCCTATCAGTCTCTACCTCTCTGCCTGCCAGTCTACCATGGGAACATGAGGCTCACAAAGACAAGGATCGTTTTTTGTTCATTCATGGATGACAAGCACCTAAAATAGCTCCTAGTTAATATTTTTGGAAGGAAAGAAGGTGAAGAAGCCTAGCACAGTTGGGAAAAAGCAAGAAATTAGGATGGGCCAGATTTTAAGGTCTGTTGTGTGCTGTGCTTGGGAACTTAGGCTTTATCCTGAAGATGACAGGGTACCACTCGAAGATTTTAGGACGTTTAGGATTTAGGGGGGACTTGGGTAGGGTTATGGCATATGAATTACACACAGAGGAATTAGAAAGACCCTGAGATTGATGCACATTTAGAAGATGAGTGTGTCAGTGAGATGACATCTGTTGAAAGGTAATAGCAACAGGACCTTGAGGGTGAGTCAGCGTGGGGGTATATGAGTGCGGGGATGTGTGCTGACTCATGCATGCAGAGGCTGTGTGGCTGCACAGGTGATCGTCTCTGGTTCTGCACTAGAGGATTGAGGTTTCCATCGTAGGGTAGCGCTGTTGGAAATGGCCCTGCACCTTCACTTACTGTGTAGAGAATACTGTGTAAATGTTACTGTATACAGACTGTTTTAATTTCTAAAAATTCATACTCCTCTCACCTTGAATAAATAATGACTGCTTGATTTACGTGGAGAAACCTATCCAGAGGCCCTTTGCATGTGCTTTTGAAGCTCAGTGGGGCTCTCATTTTCTTGAACCAACATGGGTGCCTCTCCTGTGTCTTGTGGCGGCCACCCAGAAAGAGAGCTAATGAGGACCTGGGGGTCATTGTTAGGCTCATCTGATGGTCTCACCACCTTATTCTCTGCTATTTCCTCTTGTTAAAATAAGCTAATCCTGAGTTTTCATAATTTAGATATTTCAGTAATGTATTGTGAGTTGCACTTTCACTGTATGTTCACAAATTCTTTTTAAAAATGTGGAATGAAGTCTGAAGAGCTTATTGTGGCTGATTGCTAGTGTCCAGGTGTCAGGATTTTCTGGTTTGTGTTTTCCTGAGCCAGCATGGAAGACTTAAGATACTCAAAAAGTTTTGTGGCCCTCAGGAGATTTTGCTTTCTGGAATTCTTAGACCACTCAGCTTGTAGTAGAAGTACTTTGGATGCTTCACTGACCAAATTATATCAACCAAGAAGTAATTCTATTATCTCTTAGATAATTGCCCTAATTAACAATCAATTCAGCCAACCATATAGCCTCAAATTTAATCTCTCTTGGCTATACTTTTCCATTTCATTTTCAAACCCATGGCCTTACATTGTAATGAACTACTAGAATTCTTTATAATAGTGTGTACCTCTCCTCTTTTTAAATAACTTTATTTGGAAACTAAAATTTGATTTGGAAAGTGAATTAATGAAGAGGCATTTCCTAAGTACCTAGAAAATACCAAACTCTGTATTGGGTACTTTATTACTTTTACTTGATAAGTCTAAATTAGAAGTTAAAGGAATTCTAGCTGTTTTTTAATACCCCCTTCTCCCCAACCAGAAGCCCTAGGAAAGAACACTTTGGGATTTGTGTTGTTTCTATTCACACCAGGACCAACTATAAGGAAGAACGTTCAAATAAACATGCAGCATACGGTTTCCTGATAAGCTTAAAACTGCTGGTTTTTCTCTTTGTGAACTGACAAATAGCTTTAGAAAGCACCTCTCCGTTCTGTATGTGTCACGGGCTAGAGCGGCTGTCCTCCCCAGGGCCCGGCGCGCACTTCAGGCCGAATGGCATGGAGCCCAGGCTCCTTCCTGGACAGCAGACCAGACAGGCTCCAGGGACCCAGGGGGACCCCGAGACCCTCCACGGATGTCTGTGAGGTCAAACTACTTCTGGAATGACACTGACACCTGATTTGTTTTGTCCACACTCACCTTCTCAGGAACGTACATGGATTTTTTCAGGGCTGCTGGATATGGTGATACTGCGTTCTGACTGTGCAGACAATGATTGAGAAGTCTTGCATCTCAAAGTTTCTCAGTTTCCTTCTCATACAGTAAATATCAAGGCATTAGTCCTATAAACAAAAGCTTTTTAATGTTTTCATGAATTTTTAACAGTTTAAAGTGTCCTTTTGGGTCATTCAAGAGCCACTCCTTGTGACTTATAAAAATGAAGTTGTTCTTTAAAAGTGGAAAGGAGATCACTACAAACTTCTACATGCGAGCCCACCCCTCAGGGTGGTTTTGTGCTGATGACAGTTTAGAGTCCGATGTGTGGCAGTGTTCACTTGCTGGCTGTAGGGGCTGGTAGCCTGATATCCATTCAACACACGTGCAGTTTTGTGAACCGAGCATTTGCTATTTATTGTAGGTGAGACACAAATACGGAAGATACTGTGTTTGCTTCCAACCAGTGTATTTACCCTATAGTCAGTTTTTCCTTGACATTAAAGTTTAATTTCCTACATTGAGAAGGTTTCTCTTTCTCCAGTCAATTTAAATTCACTGATTTTATTTTTTTATTTTTTTATTTTTTATTTTTTTTAAAAGTTTCAGTTTATTTATGATAGTCACACAGAGAGAGAGAGAGAGAGAGAGAGAGGCAGAGACATAGGCAGAGGGAGAAGCAGGCTCCATGCACCGGGAGCCCGACGTGGGATTCGATCCCGGGTCTCCAGGATCGTGCCCTGGGCCAAAGGCAGGAGCCAAACCGCTGCGCCACCCAGGGATCCCAAATTCACTGATTTTAATATGCTTCCTGACTCTGCAATCTGATTAACTATGAACTAAATCTTTTTCATTGTTTAGTATAAATCAGAAATAACCTATTTTGTTACAGTAGAGTAAGAGAAGAATGCACTAAATCAGACTGCCTACTCAGCTGAATATTTCCAGTGAAGGACAGGTTTATCTGTAGCTGCAGTGTCCATTGTGGTAGCCCAGTACACACATGGGGCCTTTTAAATTTAAATTAAATTTAAAATTCTGGTTTTTTGCTTCTCTAGCCACATTTAAGACAAATGGTGGGCAATGCAGGTGTGCAAAGTTGCTATGGCAGAAAGTTTTATCCCACTGAGCTCTCTAAAACCAAGGCTGTGGGAGACTTGGAAGGAAGATGGAAGATGCATTTGAAGATAGACTATAAAGTCCTATTTGTTTAAAACTAACGAAAATGAACTCAATCTTGGTATCTGTGCCTAGTCATTTAAACAGAAAATGAGATCAGATTTGCATGTTGAAAATGTCTGTGTATAGCAGGTAGTGTGGGATAGATTAGTTGGATTGGGGTGGGTTGCTGGCTGAAAACAGGGACACATTCAGAGGCTTTTTCAGGTGAAAAAATAGACAAAATTTGTGATGTGCACCGAGGTGGTACTTAGAAATGGATAGCCTAGGGACGCCTGGGTGGCTCAGCAGTTGGATGTCTGCCTTTGGCTCGGGGCATGATCCTGGGGTCCCGAAACTGAGTCCCACATCGGGCTTCCTGTGTGGAGCCTGCTTCTCCCTCTGCCTGTGTCTCTGCTTCTCTGTGTTTCTCATGAATAAATAAATAAAATAAAATAAATTGATAGCCTAAAATATTTACAGTAGATAGTAAGTGATTCTGCAAACTGAAGAAATAAAGATTAAATTTAGGAAGTTGGAAAAGGAAAATTGAGTAAGTCTGCAGGAGGGAGAAATGAGAAAGAGTAAAACAGAGTAGAGGAGATCATCTTGGCTTCATGCCAGCATGCAGTAGATGCATGGACTTTGTCACATGGATCCTCACAACAAGAAAGAAATGGAAAACCAGCCACCCTTCTTTGATCCATCAGTGAACTGAAGTCATTGGGAAAAATCACTGTGCCAAAACGGGGGTGGGTGATCTCAGTGGGGGAGGTAGGTGTCCTAGAAAAAATGTAAAGGCAGTGCTGGAAACCGAGACACCATAACAAATAACAAATGGGTTCATTGGTGGACTGAAGGCAGTGGCGTCAGAAATTCAGATCTACGTAAAGAAAGCTGGAATGTTAGAGAAGGATTACACAAAGACAAAAGAAAATCTGTTGTTTTTATCATTCGTAATTGCTCTTAGAAATTAAAGTTTGTTCAGAGTCATAATAGGAACAATGTTTTGAGTGATTATAGCATATGCATTAGTGAAATGAATGGCAGGAGTGTAATTGAAGGCAGGAGATAGGAATTGAGTATGCTTTGTTATGAAGCATCTGTACCACCCTTGAAGTGCTGGAATGCTACTTGTAAAAAGTGCTGGACAACCACTTGTAAAAGTAAAAAATGAAGTATAATTGATATGAGGAGTAAAGAGAGAGAAAAAGATTCAATACTCAATTTAAACTAGAATATGCAGAAAAAAGTGGAAGACAAAGAACAAGTGCAATCAATAGATAACTAACATGTTAAATAGTAATCGAAACATACAAATCACTTAAACTGTTACTGATGTAAATGCACTGGTTACACTATCAGAGTGGACCAAAAACACAAGCCACTGTAGTCTATTGTCTTGAGAGACACAGATTAAAGGTGAAGTGATGGAGAAAAATATACCATGCTAACACTCATTTTTTAAAAAGCTAGAGTAGCTACATTAATTTTTTATGGAGCAGACTCAAGAGCAAGAAAAATTACCAGGGATTATATATGATAAAGGGGTTGATTCTTTTAGAAAGACATAATTCTTAATGTGCACTTGCCTAACAAAATATCACAATACCCGAGATAAGACAATAAATCTACAGACCTAAATAGACAAATCCACAGTTACAGTGGCATTTCAGCATCTGTCTATCAGTGATGGACAGATTCAGTAGGTAGCAAATCAGTTAAGGATATGGTTGAAATGAAGATTTAATTGATGGCATAAGGTATTTGATGCCATAACAGCAGAAAACACATCCCCAGGCTCACACAGTACAGTCTCCAAAATAGACTACGTTCTGGGCCATAAAACACTCTTAAACTGAAAGGAATAGGAATAAAAATATGCTCTCAGCCACAGTGGAATTAACGTAAAAATCCATGACCGATGACTGGAGAAGTCACACACACTTGGAGAATAGACAGCATGCTTCTGAATAACACATGGATCAAAGAAGCCTGAGAAATTTATAAAATATTTTGAACTAAAAGGAGAAAATACCAGTGATCAATATTTGTGAAATGTGGCAAATTAATGCTTACAAGCAAATATGCAGAATCCAGTGTTAGAAGAGAAGATCTAAAATCTGTAAGCTTCAACCTTAGGAAAAGAGCAGAGTAAATACAAAGAAGAAAAATAATATAACTTAAGCAAAAAAAAAAAAATGAAATTGAAAAGAAGAAATCAGAAAGTCAAAGGTGCCAAAAACTGGCTCTTTGAAAAGATCAATAGAAGTGATAAATTTCTGACCAGGTTAATTAAAAAAGAGAGAGAAGATAAAAATCCTAATACCAGAAATGAAAACCTGACCTTCACTACTTATCCTGTAGACCATAAAAGGACAATAAAGGAATATTGCAAACAGCACTGTGTCCACAAATTTGATTATGTAGATGAAGTGGACCCAGGCCTTGAAACACACAACCTGTCAACAGTCACACCAGAAGAAGTAGACAATCTGAGTAAGGCTATGTCTTTTCAAAAAAAAATGAATCAGTAATAACTTTCCAAAACAAAGCACCAGGCCCAGATGGGCTGCTAGTGAATTCTACCAAACATTTAAAGTGGACATTATGCTTCTCTCTATATTCTGTTCCTGGAGATAAAAGGAAGAGAGAGTGCATTGTTTGAGACCAGTGTTAACCTGATAGTAAAACTAGACAAAAGCATCACATTTGGGAAAACTATAGGCTACTATCTCTCATGAACATAGATTTTAAAAATTCCTCAACAATATAGTAAATCAAATGCAATATTGTATAAAAATTGTATACCATGACCAAGTGAAATTTATTCCAGGTATGCAAGGCTGGTTTAACATTCAAGAATCAGTTAACATAATTCATCACATCAGGAAACTAAAGATGACAACTCCTATGACACTATCAATAGGTAACAGAAAAAGCATTTGACAAAATCTAACACCCATTCATTATTAAAGTGTCAACAAATTGGGAATATAGGAGAACTTCCTCAATTTGATTAAGAACATCTAAAAAAAACTTACCATATTTAGTGATGAGAAACCAAATGATAAACCACCAAAATGAGGAGCAAGGCAACAAAGACCCCTCTTACCAGATCCTTTTTCACATTGCACTGGAAATCCTAGCTAATGCGATAGGACAATAAAAGGAAATCAGAAGTTATATATATTGATAAGGATGAATTAAAACTCTATTCACAGATGATGTGATTGTCTATGTAGAAAATCCCAAGAATAAAAAAATCTGGAATGCATGATTATAACAAAGTTGCAGGATAGAAGGTTAACATACAAAAACATCACTTTATTATATTCCAGCAACAAACAATTGGAATTCAAAATTCAAAATGCAATGTCATTTACATCAGCACCACCAAAATGAAATACTTTGAACTAAAAAAAAAAAAATCTATAAACCCTATATGAGGAAAATGATAAAAGTGATAAGCCATAAGAACTAAATAAATGGAGTTTGCATGTACACGGATAAGACTCCATATTGTCAAGATGTCAGTTCTTCACAATTTGATCTACAGATTGAACACAATCCCAGCCAAAATTCCAGCAAATCATTTTGTGGATATCAAGTCAGTTGTAAAGTATATGTGGAAAGGTGAAGACCCCAGAGAGCTAGCTAACACAGTAAAGAACAAAGTTGAGGACTGATACTATTCAACTTCAAGACTTACTTATAAAGTCAGTGGTGATATAGACAGATGTTGATGAAATAATATGGATCAATGTATCATAGTAGACAGCCCAGAAATAGACCCACACAAATATAGTCAATATTTGATCAGCAAAGGCAATTTAGTGGAGAAATGATAGTTCTTTCAACATATAGCACTGGAATAACAATGTAGACACAGATCTTAAACCTTTCACAAAAATTAACTCAAATGCATCATAGACCTGGTGGCTCAGTCAGTTAAGCATCCAACTCTTGATTTCAAGCCGGCTCTGTGCTCAGTGCAGTGTCTGCTTGTCCCTCTGTTCCTCTCTTCTCTTGCTCATTTTCCAAATAAAATCTTTCAAAAAATGTATCATAGACCCAAATGTAACCCCAAAACTGTAAAATTCCCAGAAGATAACATAGGTGAAAATACAGGTGATCTTGGGTTTGATGATGACTTTTTAGGTACAAAAAGCATACTCTATGAAAGAAAAAATATTGATAAGCTTAGCTTCATTAAAATTAGAAATTTCTGCTCTGCTTTTAAAAGGCAGAATGAAAAGGGTAAAGCACAGACCAGAAGAAAAATCTTTGCAAAACACAGTTCTGATTTTTAAAAAAATAAAAAAACTAGTATCCAGGATATTAAAAAAACCTCCAAAGACCAGAGTAAGGAATTAACCCATTAAGAAGTGAGCAAAAGATCTGAACTGACACCTTAACCAAAGAAGGTATTCAGATGGCAAATACATGAGGAGGAGATGTTAAACATCATGTCAATAATAATAACTATTATTATAAATTATATTTATAAATTATTAGCAAAAATCCAGGACTCTGACGACATCAAATACAGGCGAGGATGTAGAGCTACAGGAACCATCCGTCACTCTGGTGGAGATGCAGACTGGTGCAGCCATTTAGGAAGACAGTTTGGGAGTTTCTTACAAAATAAAACCTACTTGTACCATGTGATCCAGCAGTGTGTTCTTTGATATTCACCCACATGAACTGGAAATAATGTATTTGTACAAAAATTTGCACATGAATGTGTATACTAGTTTTATTCATAATTGCCAAAACTTAGAAGCACTAAGGCATCCTTTAATGAATGGGTAGACATATTGTGATCATCCAAGCATGGAATACTATTTAGTGCTAAAAAGAAATTAACTATCAAGTGTTAAAAAACAGGAAGGAATTTTAAATCCATATGACAAAGTTTAAGAATCCAATTTGACGAGTCTCCATACCGTATGACCCCAAACACATGATGTTCTGGAAAAGATAGAAATATGGAGTTGATAAAAATGATGAGCAGTTGCCAGGTGCTCAGGGGAAGGGAAGCATGAATAGGTGAAGCAAGCGATTTTTAGGGCAGTGAATCTATTCAATAGGACACTGTGATCATATGTACATGTCATTATGCGTATGTGAGAACCTGTAGGATGTACAGCACCAAGACTGAGCTCCAGTGGGAGCTGTGGACTTCACTTAATTCTGTACCAGCATTGCCTCATCAGTGGAACTACACTAAGGTAACATGTCAGTATGGGGAGAAGAGTGTGTGGTGGGGATGTAATGAGGAGCACGCTGCACTTCCCACTCAATTTTCTATAAACCTTAATTTGTCCTAAAAATAAAAACCTGGTAATTTAAAAAAATGAAATAGAAATGAGGATGATAAAGTTTAGAAGATCAAGAAAGATCAAAATTATTTTTGGAAGATATTGATAACATAGAAAAGCCTGCAGTCAGAATGATGAAAAAAAGAAGTAAATGACACAAGGAATTAAAAATGGGACATGTTACTACAGATACATCAGAGGGAAAAAGAATAGTGTGAATAGCCACATGGCAGTAAAGTTGAAAACTTAATTAAATGGACACATTCCTAATATAAAAGCTTCAGAAGAAATGGAAACCTCGAGTAGTCCTATGAGCACTAAGAGGAAGCAGTAGCTAGAAACCTTTCCACAAAAATACCGCAGGCTCAGGTGTGACACCAACCTTCAAGCAATTAGTGTCTGATTCTGTACGTTTTCAAAAGTAGAGAAGCGGCCCTCTCTGGTTCATTCTGGGACAGGAGCCTGTGTCAGCGATGGACACAGACGGTGTTGAGAAGGGAGATTTGCAGGATGTCATCTACCTAGAGACTCCAGAGAAATCTCTAGATTATTGGAAATAATGAGGGTTGAGCATAATGGCTCAATATAACTTAAACAAAAATTCTGTGCATACATGTCAACAGACATGACAATGACTGAAAATGTGGTAGGTACAGTAGATTTTAAAATGTTAAAATTTAAGGACGTTTTCAATCCCGTTGACTATTTCTGTGGTTTCCTGGTAATCTTACTATTTTCTTTAAAAATTTTCCCCAGTAAATAATGTTCCCTAAACTAAAACAGGAAGATCCCCAGCAACTTACAAAGAACCTAATGAAAATTGAAACGGAAGATGTGCAAGACTTCGCGGTGCAAAATATAAAACCATAGATGGAAGTGTTTGAAGGTGGCCATTTGCTCTGTACCAGGCACCGTTTTAACGCTTATGTGGCTCGTGTGACCTACGGCCCAATTCCAGAGCCTGAGAGCCTCACTTCATACCAGCAAGGCCACTGGCCTTTGTTTCTCTGATGAACTTTTGGTGTTTTTCCTGGGTAGTTTATAGCTGATGTAAAACTTTATCTCTCGTGTCGTTCACTGAGGACAAAAGCCTTCGTTAAACATGGGATGAGTTTATGATGGGGAAAAAAAGGCTCACTTACGCCCAGAGCAGAGCCTGGCACAGAGAAGGCATTCGGTACGTGTTCATTTAGTGTCTGAATGGTGACATTGTTCATCCTTCATTGGAAGTAATTCCACGGGGAAGAGAGCGAGTGGTGACCCATGAGAGGCCCCATGGGTGATGTCGGGGGCCCGACCTAAGCCCCTCTGCTCTGTGCCCCTGGCCCCTGGACCACACGTCCACTGAGGCCGTGGTGGGGACAGATGAGGACCACGTGTCTGGGGATGGCCCTCCTGCTGTCCCAGTGGCCTCCCACCCCGTGTCCTTCCACTTTTCGTCTCCGCCTGCTGCCCACGCCTCGGCCTCCCGGTGTGTGCTCTACCTGAACCACTGCCCGGAGAGAGACGTGCAAGGCTGGCGCTGGGCCGAGGCCAGGGTGTCAGCAGCAGTGGTCGCCGTGCAGCAGAGCTGGCCCCGGGCCCCTGGTGCAGGTGGCGTCTGCAGCACGAGGCTGTCCCCTCTCAGGCTGAGCAGCAGCAGGTCCTGGGAAGGAGGTACCCGGCAAATGTCTGCATTTGCACGGCCAGGCTCCCCACTGGGCCTCGCGTCCTGGCTAGTCCTTCACCCCCACGGCCCCGCTGTGTGTGGGACTCTCATTCCTTTTTTCCACCTAAGGAAACTGAGGCCCGAGCTTGCAGAGAGGAGCTGGGATTTACAGCCGGGCAGTGGGCTTTGCGGCCACGGCCTCACCTGCCCTGCTGCTGTGCGCTGAGCGGACGTCCTTGCAGACACTTTCTAATTTCTAATTTCAGTTATTGAGTTCTTCATCTCTGGCCGGTTCATTTTTTATTGTCTATTTCTTTTCTGAGAGTCTGAGTCCTCCATTCCTTTTTCAAGGCCAGTGAGTATCTTTACGATCACTGCTCTGTATTCCTTAGCAGGCATATGGCTCATCTCCATTTCATTAAGCTCTTTTGCTGTGAATTTATACTGTTTTTTCATTTGGGACATATTCCTCGTCTCACTGTGTCTCACTCTCTGTATCTGTTTTCATTTGGCAGGAGAGTCAGGTATGTCTTCTCATTTTGAAAATAGTGGTCTCGTGAAGGCATCCTGTGCTGCTCTGTTGGAGACACTGTACAGGGTCCCCCGTTCACCAGAACCCGGCACGTCAGGTGTCTCCTATGTTGTGTGTGTCCCACTGTTGTGCTCAAACCATGCTTGCCTTCCAGGCACCTGCAGTGGCCCTCTGCCTGTGTGGGCAGGGTTTGGTCCCTTTGCTGTAAGGGGCCAGTCTTGGCTGCCTTGGGCCAGACCAGATGCCTCCTCTTAGCCTATTTGTGGGGCTGCTGTCACACCGTACTGCACGGTGCTCTCCTTGTGCTGGCCCAACAGGGCTTTCTTTGGAGGTGGGGCCTCCAGTCCGACCAGGTATCTGCCCCCACTTGACTGTTGAGGGTGGAGTAACTGAAGTCCAGGGCTGTCTCTTTTTGCTGCCCCCTGTGAGGCTTTTGTTGTTGGGTGGGCCGGCAGTCAGACCAGATGTCTGCCCCCAACCCCTGCTCGGGCTGCAGTTGAACTGATATGTGGGTTATCTTCCCCTCTCTCCATGGCAGGTGTCACTTTGGTGTGCTGCTGCTCACTGTAGGGTTGCTTGCAGAATGAGATGAGGAAGGCAGTGCTTTGGACAGACTCCTGCCCAGTGGGCAAGTTGGATAGATCTGTGGGATAATGTGGTGGTGGGGGGGGGGCCCGGGTGTTAGACCAGGATGGGAACTGGAGCCGCTTCAGAGGGATGCCTACAGAGTGGGGCAGGCTGAGTGGAATGAGTCTGAAGGAGGACATGGGGGTGGGGTGTCCTGTTAGCAAAGCTAGGTGGCTGGTGTAGGTGCTGCTTCCTGTCAAAAAGCACTGGAAAAAATAAAGCAGATCTCCTGAAGGTTAACAATTTCTCATCTGGTGTACTGGTAAGGGGAGCCATGGACTCAGGGTCAATAGGTTCAGAACATACACCTGAAAGTAACTGTCCCTATAATATGTAAAGAACTACTATAAATCAGTAACAAAGAGGCAGCTCAAAAGATAGACAAAAAACTTTTGACAGGTACTTCATGACAGATGCCGTACTCATGTCCATGGAGGGTGCTCAGCTTCAGCCATCGGGTGAATGCAAACCTAAATCCCCAAGGAGATTCCACTTCACAACCACGATGGTGTCTGCTGTGGAAAAGATCGAGCGTACCAAGCATTGGTAAAGATGGGTCAGGCCTGGAATCCCATACACGGCTGGTGGAAATGTGAACTACCATAACCACTTGGCGAGCGGTTGGGTGATTTCTTTAAAATTCGAGCCTGGGCTTACCACATGGCCCTGCAATTACATGTTTAGCTATTTAGCAAAAAGGAATGAAAATGTCCACATAAATACGTGGACATGTACGTGAGTCCTCGCTGCTGGTGCTTTGTAGTAGCCCAGAACTGGACATGACATACACATCCATCAACTGGAGGAATAATGACCGAATTACGATGTGTTCATATGTTGTATTAATTCTCATCGGTCAAACCCATGAGGTACTGAACCCAACCACGCAGCCACACGAATGTGTATATCCGGCAAGTAGCGCTGGCGCATAGAATTCTGAGGTCATAATCTGTGTGAGCCTATTTGTGTGAAGGTCAAGAACCAAGCTGGTTATCCGGAGTGAGAATTGATTGGAAGAACACACGTGGGAACTTTGGGTTGATATGTCCTTTGTCTTGGTTGCAGCAATGGTTCTATAGATGGATTTCTAAGTATTAAAATTTGTCAAACGTACTTAAGGTCGGAGCATTCCACTGCATGTGTATTTTCCGCTCTCTCCTCCGCACCTGTAAATGAATACTGACCTCCACTTAATAGCTTTTCTTTTTACCGTGTCTTTTCACACTTTCAAAAGAAGAGACACCGGCTGCGGGTGGCCTGTGGGGGTGGTTGGGTGGCCTCTGTTCTGAAATGCTAAGCCGTTGGCGTGTTCGTAGGAACAGCTAGATTGTGGTGTGCTTGGTGGTAAAGGGTGTGGACTCTGGGGGCGGTGTTCACACCTAGCAACACCACTCGCCACGGTAGTAAGTGGGGGGGCTTCATACCTCTGCTTCCTCGTTGTGAAGTACTTGGAGCCCCGCCTCCGTGGGACCGAGTGGGATGGTGTGGCAGTATTGAGCCTGCCTGGTGCCTCTTGCCTGTCCCCTGCTTCCGCTTGTTCTCCCGCGGCCTTCATCCTAGCAGCCAGATGGTCCCCACTCGCGGGCTCCGGTCCTGGCGGCCCCGCTTCAAATCCCCAGCGCTTCCCTGTCAGACTTCACTGGGGCCAGCTCCCTGCCCGGCCTCTGCAGCCCTCGTGCACGTCCTCGTGGCACGTCCTTCCCCAGTCTCTGTCCCCTGCCGGCACCTGCCCAGTCGCTCTCCACACCTGGGAGCTGCGTGCTCTCCATGTCCTGGAAACTCTTGCCAGAAGGGCCGTTTGTTCTCGGTAGTCAGACTTCACAGAGCAGCACCCGCCCGGCCTCCCCATTGCGTGGGCAGCCTGCGATCCTGTTTCGATGCCTGCCCTGTACCGTACCCATTAGCAAGTCAGCTGCACGAGACAAAGCCCTTGTCTGCCTGGTTCGCACCGTACCCCCAGCCCTGAGGAGGCTTTTACAAAGTCGGCGTCCAGTAAATATTTGTGGGGTGAATACAGTGGGTTAGTATACTCAAAAGGCCAAACATAGTGACCGGCCCCGGAGGGCCTGGTGAGTATCGGTGGGGATTACTGCCACAGCCTGGAAGTGCCCAAGCCCCCTCAACAGAACACCGAAACAAGTCACGAGGCTTGAGGGGTGTGACCTCTGAGGAAAAACCCACACAGGTCAAGGCCCGCTGGCCTAAGAATAGTCACGTGGCACTTTGCAGCCAGCATGTGATTATTTATACAGATTCTAAGGTTAAAAAAAAAATTGAAAGTCTAAATGAATTCGAATGTCATTTCCCTGTAGCTTTCAAGCCCGCGGTCTATGCTTATTTTCCTTCCTTCCCCACCCATCTGTTGGTGACAGTTTCCGTAGGAGGATAAGCCATTACACAGGACCAGACAGAAAGGAGAAAAAAAAAAGAACACAAGGCCTTTGGGATGTCCCTGAACAATGGGGTGATTGAGCTCTCTTTCTGTTTCAGACGTCCACACAGAGGCTGTGCAGGCAGCGCTGGCTAAACATAAAGAAAGGAAGATGGCGGTGCCTATGCCTTCCAAACGCAGGTCCTTGGTTGTGCAGACCTCGATGGATGCCTACACACCTCCAGGTGAGCAGCGGGCCCACTGTCTGCTTCGTAAAGATTAATTCACCGCCTGCCCAGGCAATCCTGGTCTCTGCAGCTTTCAAACTAATGGTGCTGTGAGTCAGATTCTGTGAACCAGAAGTCCAGCATGTATACTCTGCATTAAAGGTGGACGGAAAATTAACATTACGTGTGTGTTGACACAAAGATATATTTTAATCTTCTCATTGAGATTCATAAATGATGCAGCCTTTAAGTTCTCACAAAAGTTTACTTAATTCTTCACGTAGCAAAAGGGAAGAGTTTCTGC
Source organism: Canis aureus (assembly GCF_053574225.1). Classification (NCBI taxonomy): domain Eukaryota; kingdom Metazoa; phylum Chordata; class Mammalia; order Carnivora; family Canidae; genus Canis; species Canis aureus. The sequence goes on from NC_135615.1 coordinate 35,029,459, forward strand.
CTCCATAATTGTAACTGAAGTTGGACTTGTTTTCTGCCTAGATTGGGGTGTGCAGATTCTCAAGTCCTTCGAATGTAACTATGTCATGGGATTGTATTAAGAAACCAAATGAATTGAACAATTTATGCAGTGACCTCACTTTGGGGTCCTCATACTTTTCCTGTAACGTGGGTAGTATTTTGGTCTGTGGACAAAGTAGCATCTGTCACAGCTGCTTATTCTGTGGTGGTTGAAAGCCGGCAGTGAGTGGCTGTGTGCTAATAAAACTTTATTTACAAAGACCGGCAGAGGGCCAGTTTGGTCCACAGGCCTGTCAACAGCCTCAATCTAAACGACTGAAGGTAATAGTCTATTTATATTTTTGCTTTTATTTAACCTTGAATTTTATTTACCTACCTAAGTTCTCTGCTTTACCCAAATAATGATGATCTTTGTTTTATGATCTTCAAAACCCAAGTAAAGCACAAAGTTAATATCCAGGTACCTTTAGAAAACATGAAGGATCAAGCCTAAATTATTTTGTGTTTTTCCTGTGAATTGGGTTCCAACATTATTCATGCTGTTGTGACCACTCTGCCTTTCTCTGGACCTAAGTTACCTGCCGCGGTAAGAACAGATGAACGTATATGACACTTTTTTTTTTTTTTTTTTGAGTATTTTGAGGTTTAGTCCTGACTGTGTGCGAGCAGTGAGAGTACAAGAACCTCACGCTTCAACTCCGAGATGCGCACAACACAGTGATTCAGCAATTACACACATCACTCAGTGCCCCGCGTGGTTTGTGTGGTCACTGGTCAGCAGACGCAGCTGGGGCAGTGCTGCCCACTGTGCTACCCACACTACACTGTGCATCCTCGGACCTGTTTCATAGCCGGAAGTTTGTACTGCTCAGTCCTCCTCACCTGCTCTGTCCCCTACCAGCCTCCCCTCTGGTCACCACCAGTTTGTCCTCCATATTTGAGTCTCTTTCTGGTTTCTGTTTGTTCATGTGTTTTGTTTTCTAGATTCCATATGTGAGTGAAAACATACACTTTTTGTCTTTCTCTGACTTATTTCACTCTGCATAATGACCTCAGGGTCCATCCACATCATTGCAAATGGCAAGATTTCTTTCTTTCTATGGCTAATATTCCATTGTTTATGTTTACCATTTCTTCTTTATCCATCTATCTGTCCAAGGACATTGGGGCTGCTCCCATATCTTGCTTATTGTAAATAATGCTACAAAAAGTATAGGGGTGCATCTTTTTGAATTAGTGTTTTCATTTTCTTCCGATAAATAACTAGAAGCAGGATTGCTAGATCATAGGTTAGCTCTATTTTTAACTTTTTGAGGAACCTCCATACTGTTTTCCAGAACAGATGCACCAGTTTGCATTCACCAACAGTGTGCGAGGGTTCATTCCCCTTTCTCTGCATCCACACCAACATTTGTTATTTATTTTTGATACTCCTCATTCTGAGATGTGAGGTGATAGCTGATTTTGATTTGTATTTGCCTGATGATGAGTGAAGTTAAGCATCTTCTTATGTGTCTGTTGGCCGTCTGGGTGTCTTCTCTGGAAAATGTGTAATCAGGTCCTCTGCCCATTTTTTTAATCAGATAGTTTAGATTTTTTTATTTTTTATTTATTTATTTATTTTTTTGGTCTCGAGTTGTACAAGTTCTTTATACATTTTTTTAAAAGATTTTATTTAATTCATGGGAGACACAGAGAGAGAGAGGCAGAGACACAGGCAGAGGGAGAAGCAGGCCTCGTGCAAGGAGCCCGACGTGGGGCTCCATCCCAGGACTCCAGGATCACACCCTGGGCTGAAGATGGTGCTAAACCGCTGGGCCACCCAGGGAGCCCCTCTTTATACATTTTGGATACTAACCTGCTTATCAGATACATGATTCGCAAATGTCTTCTTCCATCCAGTGGGTTACCTTTTGTTTTGTTGATGGATCTTCCACTGTGCAAAGCTTTCAGTTTGACAGTCATGTGCTGTGCTTCCCTTGTGTGAGGAGACTGGTCCAAAAAATATTGCTAAGGCCTGTATCCAAGTGTCTATTGGCTGCTTTTTTGGACTTTCATGGTTTCAGTGTCATTTTTAGATCCGTAATCCATTTTGAGTTTATTTTTGTGTGTGATGTATGCCTTCTTCTGCATGCGGCTGTCCAGTTTTCCCAACACCATTTGTGGAAGAGACTTTTTGCCATTGCATAATCTTGCTTCATTTATCATAGATTAATTGGACCATATAACCAGGGGTTTATATCTGTACTGTCTACTGTTAATGTGGTGAAAAGTTTTATTTTCTATGTTTTTGTAGCAAACAGAATGGACTTACAAGGATAACAAACCCACTTAAACCAAGTGTTTGGAACTAGACACCATTCAAGGAGATAGTCATTTTTCTGAGCTACTTTTTTTTTATGAAAAATGATGAGTTTAAAATGCATTTCATTGCAGGAAGCAATGAAATTATTCATTATGTGCTTTTTCACATGTTGAATCCATCCTCAGATTATTTTGTTTTTTGTTTCATGATGAAACACAAAACTGTAGAAAATCAAACATTGTATAGATATCTTTGCAAAATATAAAAGAACATTATTGGAAATGCTATTTTTGATTAAATGTTTGCATTTTATTATTTGATTATAAATCAAATCTCGTATGCCATATAATACACTTTGTACACCGTCATGCAAGAGTCCTGGTGGTAATATCATATGGGATAGTTTTGTACAATCAAATGCCAGCACCATCATCATAAAAATTTTTATTCACAACCTATTTTGTGTGTAGTAGGTGTCTACGTATTTATAACCATATTTGTTTGAATGAAATCTTAGGGCTAAGCTTCATTGTCTCTCATTCTGTTTTTCTTGGTTGCTGGTAACATTTGTTGGAATTCATCTCGTGTCCATAGCTCTTCAGAGCATATTCCTAAAGTATTTACTTTCTGTGTGAAATGACTAGTCACTGATGAGTATCAGAGTCTCTGGAAAAGATCTACTTAGGGATTGTTACACTGACACTCTTTTATAGGAGAAGTTTTCCTTTAGTTTTTACATACAAAAATATAAAAAGAATTTGCCAAGCACTTATGCTTCTAACCATAGTGGAATAACTGGCACTAGACTAACCCATGCACTTATAAGCAACTATAAAACTGTCCCAAACAAATGGAACAGCTGTTTTAGGCCGTGGACCCCCAGCGGTGACAGACTAACCTGACATGACAGCAGGACAACTTGTGAGGTGAGCCCCGCAGTTCCCAGTTTTCTGCCTGGAATAAATGTTTAGACCATGGCCTAGGGATTGAGATCTGAGTGAGGCTGGTCATTCTGCTCCGTTGCAGAGGCAGAGATCTGAGTTCAGGCAGATGAAAGGTGTAGAACTTTCCACAGATCCACACTAGCAAAGAATAACTCCAAGTCTGTCGGCGTCAAGATGATCAACCAGTAATTGAACTGCTTGCTAAAATAAGAAGCACACAGATTTAGAGGAGGGTTATAGAATCCACATGCCATCCACAATGCCTACTACTCTGTAAACAATAACTAGATATGAAGAGATGCAAGAAATGCAGTCTGGGGCCACAGAAAAAGGAGTTAATGTAAAATGAACATAAGATGGTCTCCATTGTGCTCCACTAACCCCATGTGGCTGGCCTCAACTGTATTTGCTTTAAGTGTGACATTCACACCAGATTTTGAAGAGTTCATATGAAAAAAAATCACAGGAAGGTTATTTCATTTTCATATTTATTATTTACTGAAACAATAATATTTTTAATATTTTGAGTTAATTAGTATGTTTTTAAAATTGATTGTATCCATATATTATTTAACGTGGCTACTAGAAGGTTGAAAACTATAAGACTCATATTTCTGCTGGAGAGCTCTGGTGTAGGTGTTTGAAACAGCAGAAGATGGAGTTTTTAAACCTGTGTTTATAAATATTTATTCAGGGAATCAAATAAAAATAGACTAAAGAACTAAAGGAAAATGTTGCCTTAATATGTGAGCTGAGCAGAGAAAAGAAATTTCACTCAGGTTGAATTTCACTGGATTGGTTGTAACATCAGATTGGAGAGGGAAGATGAAGGAGTCTGTACGCTTGAAAGGAAATGAAGAGAAACTGAGGAACAGGGAGACACAAAGAAAAGTTAATAGAAGAACCTTAAGTATCTATGGTACAATGTTAACCTACTTTGAATTGGAATCCAAGATGGAGTGAGAAGAGGGCAGAAAACCTGTTTGAGGAAATAAGAGTCAAGAACTTCTCTGACTGATGTAAAATGCTACCTTATAGATCCCAGAAGTTCATTGAATCCAAAGAAGGAGGAGTATAAAAAAAAATTATACCTAAGTTGGCAATAGTCAAAGTGCTGAAATCCAAAGATTAAGACAAAATCTTGAAAGTCATCAGAGGAAAACGTGTTACATACAAGAGAACATCATATGAATGATGAATGACTTACATGAAGACACTATGGAGACCAGAAGGCAATAGGAAGACATATTTAAAGTCCTAAGAGGGAGATGCCTGGGTGGCTCAGTGGTTGAGCATCTGCCTTCTGCTCAGGGCGTGATCCTGGGGCTCCGGGATCAAGTCCCACATCGGGCTCCCTGCATGGAGCCTGCTTCTCCCTCTGCCTGTCTCTGCCCCTCTCTCTATGTCTCTCATGAATAAAAATAAATAAATTCTAAAAAAAAAAACCTGTCAGCTCATATTCAGAGAAAATATCCTTAATAAACAAGGGTGTAATGAAGACATAATGAGATACACAAAAACTGAGGGAATGTGGTGCCAGCAGAACTGCACTACAAGCGTGCTGATGGATGTCATTTAGGCTGATGGGAAATGATACTAGATGAAAAATGTAATCTGTAAAAAGGAAAAAAGAGCACTAGAAACAGTAAATAGTTGGGTGAACATGGAGTACTATGTTTTCCTGTTGTAATGTGCTTTAAAACACCTGTACATAGGATGAAAATGGGTGAATGGGATATACTGTTGTGTGGCTATTACTTTTATGAAGTAGGAAGTAGGGTGTGAACAGTAGAAAATGAGTAGTGTCAGGTGTGTTTTGAGTGGAGGTGAAAGAGAAAGTTTATAGTGTCAAACTTGAAGAGCAGCAAATGGTTAGAATATTGACCCCATATGGGTCTGTTAAGGATGCATAAGCTGTACCTCAACCACTAAAAAATAAAGTATAGATAAGAATTTAATAGAATACATAAAATGAAACTCAAAAAATATGGCTAGTAGAAGACAGGAAAAATTAACAGATGGAAAAAATAGAAATGTATGGAAAACAATAGCCCACTCATATCCATGATTATAACAATTGTAAACTTGTAAATGGACCAAACACCAAATTAAAAGTTTGAAATTGTGAGACTGGGTAAATAATAAAAGAAGATACATCTTATCTTGTCTATAAGAGACACAGCGTATTTTTTTTTTAAAGTAATAAACTCTTCCCCCATGTGGGGCTCGAAGTCACAACCCCAAGATCAAGAGTCACAGACTGTACTGACTGAGCCAACCAGGACACATTTAAATAAGTGAGGATAATTAAGAATACAAGGTTGAAAAAATATACAATGCAAACATTAAATGTAAAGCATACAAGTCTTTCTTAATATCAGACAAAATAGACAGGAAGACAAAGGTAGTACAACATATAAAGAGGGATCTTGCATAATGGAAAATGAAGAATTCATTAGGAAGACAGAAAATGAATATATACCTAAAAAAGCATTATAATTTATAAATAATGAGGGGAAAATGGTAAAATCAAGAATAATAGAGTTTAAAAAAAAAACTTTTCTTAAATAATTTGTCAAAATAACACTGTCATCCAACGTGATGCAGCTGATGATCACAGCACGTTATCCTCAGCTCCTGCAGAACACACATTCATCTTTCATGCATTTCTTGAGGTGTAATTTACATTTTATAAAACTAATCTATTATAAATGTGTAACTCAATGATTTTATTTTATTATTTTTTTAATCTTTTTTTTAATTTTTATTTATTTATGATAGTCACACAGAGAGAGAGAGAGAGAGGCAGAGACACAGGCAGAGGGAGAAGCAGGCTCCATGCACCGGGAGCCCGACGTGGGATTCGATCCCGGGTCTCCAGGATCGCGCCCTGGGCCAAAGGCAGGCGCTAAACCGCTGCGCCACCCAGGGATCCCTCAATGATTTTTAATAAATGTATAGATTATGCAGCCATTGCCACAGTCTAGTTTTAGAAATTTCCATCACCCCAAAAGTTTCCTTGTGCCCATTTGCAGTTAATTCCCATTCGCACATTCAGCCATAGGCAGTCACTGATGGTAGTTTATATGCTTCTATGAGTATCCTAGACATTTTGTAAATAAAACTATAATATATGCTCTTTTGCATCATCTTTAGCATATTTTTGAGCATCCTCCATGTTGTAGCATGCATTGATTAAATCCTTGTTGCTGAATTGTATCCTATTAGACATACCACATTTTGTTTATCTGTTCACTAGTTGGTAGATATTTAGCTTGTTTCCAGTTTTTGGCTGTTATGAACAAGGCTGCGATGCACGTTAATCATGTATGTTTGTGTATACATGTATCATTTATCTTGAGTAGATTCTTAGAAGTTGAATTAATGAATCTATGGTTAGTTTATACTTAACTTTCAGGGAACTGCCAGATTGTTTCCGTATGGCTGCCACCATTTTACATTCCCACTAACACTATATGAGGATTAGTTTCTCAACATCCATACCAACACTGTGTTGTCTGGATCTTTCATTGTAGCTATTCTAGTGGATATGAAATATTATCTCATTGTGGTTTTAATTTTTTTTAAGATTTTATTTATTCATGAGAGAGAGAGGCAGAGACACAGGCAGACACTCAACCGCTGAGCCACTTAGGTGTCCCTCATTGTGATTTTAATTTGCAATTTCAAATGGGCATATTTGCTATTTGTATATATTCATTGGTTAAATGCCTCCTCACACTTTTTCCCAATTTTTAGATGAGTTGTCTGTCTTCTCACTAAATTTTTTTAATATAATCTGAATACAAATCCTTTGCCAGATAACAACTTACAAACTATTTTTGCATTCCTCTAATTGTGTAGTATATATATTTTTTAAAGATTTTATTTATTTATTCATGAGAGACACAGAGAGAGAGAGAGAGGCAGAGACACAGGCAGAGGGAGAAGCAGGCTCCATGCAGGGAGCCCGACGCGAGATCGATCCCGGGACCCCAGGATCACGCCCCGGGCTGAAGGTGGCGCTAAACCGCTGCGCCCCCCAGGCTGCCCATGTATAGGTATTTTGTATCTTGTATCCTGTGACCTTCCTGAACTTATTTATTAATTCAAAAATTGTTTAGTGTGTTCCTTGGGATTTTCTACATATAAGATCGTGTTGTCTGGGACTAAAGATGGTTTTAATGTTTCCTTTCCAATCTGGATGCTTTTTTGTTGTATTTTATGGGCTGGAGCTTTGCAGATAATATCAAATCAAAGTGTTAAGAGGAGATACCCTTGCTGTAGTCTTGATCTTAGGGGAAACGTGTTCAGTCTTAACATTAAATACAGTGTGAGCTGTGGGTTTTCACGGATGCCCTATGTTAGGTTGAGGAAGTTCAATTCCTGCATTGTTGAGAGGGTTTATCATAGAGTTAGTGTTAGATTCTGTGAAATACTTTTTCTGTGACTTTCAAGGTTAACTTAGGGCTTTTCTCCCTTTATTCTACTAATATGGTGTATAACATTAATTCACTTTTGAATGTCACCACTTGGTCCTGCTGCAGACTACCCATTTTATAGGTTGCTCAATTCTGTTTGGTAATACTTTTTGAGGTTTTTTGTGTCTATATCATGAGGGATATTTTTCTGTGGTTTTCTTGTGAAAAAATGGGATGGGGATGAAAGATTGACAGTAAAGGCATGAGAACACTTGTTGAGGAGATGGTAATATTTGGATGGATATATGGGTAAATGTGTTCCTTAAAAATCCTAAGTCTGAGGACTCGAACGTTTTTCCCAACAAGGTACAGAGGGCCAGTCATGCATGAAAAGCTGCCTTGCATCAGTGATCACTATGGAAACACAAATCAAAACTACAATGAGATACAATCTCACACCCACTAGGATGGCTACTGACAAAGAACCAGAAAATTAAAAGTGATGGTAAGAACATGGAGAAATTCGGACCTTTGTGTGCTATTGGTGGGAGTGTAAGAAGGTGCCTTCTCTGTGGTGAACAGAATGGCAGTTTCTTAAAAAATTAAAGATAAAAAAAAAAAATTAAAGATAAGATCACTAATGACCCAGCAATTCCACATCTGGGTCTATGGCCAAAAGAACTGAAGGCAGGGTTTCAAGGAGATCATTGCACACCCGTAGTGAGAGGAGCGTTATTGTAGCCAAGACACAGAAGCAGCCCCGTGTCCACCCATAGATGAACGTGTAAGCAGAATGTAGTATATACATGAAACAGCACGTAATTCACCCTTAAAAGGGCAGGGAATTCTGCAACACACCTTCAACACGGATGAATCCCGAGGATGTTGTGCTGAGTTCAATAGCCACACGCAGAAGGACACGTACTGTGTGACCCACCTGTATGAGGTACTTGGAGTGGCCCAAGTCACACGGGGAGAGCAGAGCGGCCGTGTCCAGGGCCGTGGGAGGGAAGAGAGGGCTGCTGCTTAGCGGAGACAGAGTTTCAGATTCGCAGGATGAAGAGAACTCTTGAGGTCAGTGCTGGGGACAATTACACAGATAGTGTAGTGGATACTGAACTTCGTAAAGCTGGTTAAGATGGTAAATTTTAGGTTGTCTTTTATCACGATCAAAAAAATTGAAAGGAACAAACTATAGAAATGATCCCTGAAAGTAATAGCCAAACTGTGGAAGGAGCCTCGGTGTCCATCGACAGATGAATGGATAAAGAAGCTGTGGTCTCTGTATACAATGGAATATTCCTCAGCCATTAGAAACGACAAATACCCACCATTTGCTTCAACGTGGATGGAACTGGAGGGTATTATGCTGAGTGAAATAAGTCAATCGGAGAAGGACAAACATTATATGGTCTCATTCATTTGGGGAATATAAATAATAGTGAAAGGGAATAAAAGGGAAGGGAGAAGAAATGGGTAGGAAATATCAGAAAGGGAGACAGAACACGAGAGACTCCTAACTCTGGGAAACGAACTAGGGGTGGTGGAAGGGGAGGAGGGCGGGGGGTGGGGGTGATTGGGTGACGGGCACTGAGGGGGGCACTTGATGGGATGAGCACTGGGTGTTATTCTGTATGTTGGCAAATGAACACCAATAAAAAGTAAATTTATTATTTAAAAAAATTGAAAGGAGTCTTAGGTCTGAATACAAAATATCAATTTTCTTTCTCTGTAAACTGTAATCCCGCTATTTTACAAGACGGGGCAGATGGAGAGAATTTGTCAGGCTCCTAATATTAGTGCTGCTTTTCTAACAGATTCCTAAAGACTTTCAAAAATCTTCCAGGCAGTGTAGATCATGTCACAGTGTTAACAAGATGTGAGTGTAAATACCCTTTGCAAATACTGTTGTGTTGGAAAAGAAAGAATCCTCTGTCTTGATTTAGAACAAATTGTCACTTCTCTCGTTCTCATTCGGTGTTCTTGAGCTACTCACAGTCTTTTATCCCCCCCGGCATCTCACGTACTTTACAGCGGTGGGACCTGGAATTCACTCGTATGGTGGCGTTTAAGTAACAGGCACACCAGTACTTAATTCTTGAAAATGTCTCTGCTAGGTGAAATCTTAAAAAATGAAAATAGTGCCATTAATTTTAATCAAAAAAGTACGTGTCTTCTCTCAATCCAAGATGCACAATTTTCCTAGAAAGAAAAAGAAGTGAAAAAATTTTACTAGACTGTTAAATACATTTAGTTTGCTCGTAATACATACCGTCATGACACATGTCCTCACCAAAGGACGAAGCAAAGTCCTGAGCACGTAGGTTGCTGGGAAAGAGACGAGAGTCCTTCCAACTTGTACACCGTTGTCTTTGCGCGGAGACCCTACTCTTCGAGGAGACACGTGGTTATCTTCTCTCACACAGAGTTTATAGCTCAGAGAAACCCCCTCAGGTCCACACAAGGGCACAGACACGCTTTGAAACACGTGAAAGCCCAACACCTCTGAGAACGTGCCATCCCCATCCTTCCTGCTTGGTGCATGTATGCCTAGAAATACCTGGCTTCTTCCCAAACTGTTGAGTGGAGCAAATTGGTGAGTATGTCTGCCTGAGATCATAATGTCAAAGAACAAAACACAACGTTTTAAGCATATTTATTTAAGGTGTTTGGATGAAAAGTTCATTATACTAAAAAATAATTCATAATCTGAGATGTGGCATAACTTCTCAGGAGTGTTCAAAGCAAAGGCTGTCGGACAGGGTGTGTGGGGGGTGTGCTTGCGACGTGTGAGCTGAGTGTGTCTGCTGTGATGCATCGCGGGTCTGCTCTCTCTCACAGATACCTCTTCTGGCTCGGAAGACGAAGGCTCGGTGCAGGGTGACTCCCAGGGCACCCCCACGTCCAGCCAGGGCAGCATCAACATGGAGCACTGGATCAGCCAGGCCATCCATGGCTCCACCACCTCCACAACCTCTTCCTCGTCCACCCAAAGTGGGGGTAGCGGCGCCGCCCACAGGCTGGCCGACGTCATGGCCCAGACGCACATAGGTGAGTGCCTGGCTCTCACCGGCGAGCAGGGGGCCCTGGGAGCCCCGCTCTTGGCGTCGGCGCATTCCCCTGGGCGCTCGGCCCCGGCTCCGTGCGTGGGACGGCACAGAGCCCAGCTCCGACTCTTGGGGTGCTTGGCCGCGTTGGTGGTACCACGTGGTGAACCCCTGGGTTTGGCTCCGTGCACCATTCCCAGTGTCTCTGGCGGCCCGAGTGTTTGGAGCTTTCTGCTCCTAAAGGAATGTGTTTTCATTCGTTAGGGAGACTTGGAACCAGGTCTCTACGTGTTCTCTCCTCACGCTAAATACGCCTCTACGTGGCATTTTAATAATGCTGATAAACAGGGCAGGGAGTTTTTAAGTGAGTTTGCTGTTACCGTGGATGTCATTTGAGGACGCGGGGGCGTCACTCGCTTCTGCTTTAGACTGCTTTCTGCCGTAAGTATTTAAGGTTCTTGGCTGGTTCACGTCACGTTCACGTTGTACGTGGCTCCTGTGATGAAGTAAGACCCTCTCTGTCGGAACAAGCACACACTTAGGAAGCATTGCCTGCGGTATTTGAAAATAGCGTGAAAAGGAGAATCCGTGCGAATGGTTAGAGTGGAAGAACGCACGTCGCGTGAGCCGTGGTTCTGGCCGAACTGCCGGCAAATGAGGTGTGTGTGTTTCTGCCTCCGCTTGAGCCTGACATGCGGCGAGTCCGTGTTGCTTTGGAAGGGACGGCGTGGCATCCGGATCTCTTCTCACCCATTTTCAGCGATGGATTAATTAAGAGTTTTGAGTTTCCCAGTAAAAGTCTTCCAGAGAGCGGCTGACCTGCTCTGGGGGTGGTGCCAGGGTAGTTCCGGGCGCTCCCCATTCAAGCAGCGACTGCACGGGTGCTGCCGGCCCAGGTGCCGTGCTTGACGCACGTCCTCCTCGCCACATCAAACCTCATGTCTGCAGAAACCCCAAATTTAGAAAACAGGTAAAGGTAGTGAACGAAGTACTGTACAAACACCTGAGAGTCACAAGTGCGGATTTCTAGATTTTTAGGCACCTGTCAGAGTTCAAAAAAACTCAAACCGCTTTTTTAGGATTTTGCCTCAAGAGCACTCCCTCCAGTGAGGTTGAAGTTAAACGCATCAGTTTTGACTTCGCCAATAGAAGCGTCAGAGGTGAGCTCTTTGTTCTGCAGAAGATCAGGCCGCTGGTCAGAGAGCGCGTCTGGTTTCGGTCCCCACACGCACAGCCGCTGGCATCTTCAGAAGCCACTTCGTCCTGCTTCGGTTTTAGTGGGGGAAGAAGGAACAACGGTTTCTTTCCTTTGTGCTGTCGGAGTGGTGGTGAGTAAAAAGGAGGAGAGAGGAAAATTCTTTTTGCACGGTGACAGGCCATGCCAAGTGGCGTGATTGAGCTCAGTTTCACACCCGTGAGTGACAGTGACGCTGCTTCGTGAGCCGCTGGCAGTGCCTCTGTGAAATCAGAGTTAAGTTAAAACTGACAGGTATGTGACCGTGCAGTAGAGCAGGCTTTTCTTGCGTGTGTTTCGGAGCCTCAGTGGCGTCCGTGCGTGTCGCCCATCCCCTGCGTGGCTGGTCGGGCACAGGGCCCCCACCTCTGCCGCTGACTCCGGCCTGGGCCACCCAGCCTTCCAGTTGCGCTGACTTTAAGGAAGTATCAGAATCTTCCCAAGAGCAACATGTCATTTTGGACAAATTAATCACTGCCCTTGGTTCTCCCTCGTGACGTTTCGTGTGGAACCCTAGAGGAAATTACAGCCTGGAGAATTAAATTTATCCAGACTATAAAAGGTCGCATGACTCACGTCTCTGCCGTCTCAGTGCCGCCCGAACGAGCGTCAGTGAGCGACGCTGCAGTCATTCCTCACTGGACACAAAGGCATGTTCCTAGAATATCTAGAAACTTTCTATAAATACGAAAAATCCTGAAAGAAAGCAGTGGAAGATCCAATAAAACAAGGAATAAAGGAGAATGACAGTTTCTGTGGAAAGAGATGATGTCACAGAACTGGCAACATTTGAGCTTTTGTTGAGACCATCCGAAGTCTTGGGTACAGAAGGGGGTGGGCGTGTGCACACGTATGAGGGAGCACGTGAGGGAGCACATGTGAGCGTGAGGGAGTGCGTGTGAGGGATTGTGTATGAGCATGTGAATGTGTGAGGGAGCATGTGAGCATGTGTGGGAGCATGTGGGAGCTTGTGAGGGAGCGTGTGTGAGCTTGTGAGGGAGCATGTGCAGTGTGGGAGGGAGCGCGTGGAGCATGTGTGAGGAAGCATGGGGAGCGCGTGTGAGGGAGTGTGTGCAGCGTCTGGGAGGGAGCGTGTGTGGGAGGGTGCACGTGGGGCACGTGAGTGTGGGAGGGAGCGCATGAGGGGGTGCATGGAGCATGTGTGGGAGGGAGTGTGTGAGCGTGTGGGAGGGAGCATGGGGAGCGCATGAGCGTGGGAGGGTGCACGTGGCGGCGCCCAGAGCCACCCCCCCGCCTGACCGCTCAGGCCGAGGTACCGCCAGGGCCAGGGATGGCGCTGCTCCGCGCGGTGGCAGGGGGAAGCCCGGGGTCGTAGACCGCTGAGGCCAAGGAGAATCGGCCGCAGCAGCGCGGCTGTCGGACGGTCCGCGGCGCAAAAGCCCCGTTGCTATGGGTTTCCAGGGGACGCCCTCCGTGGGGCTCACGCACACCCCGTGTTCAGGCCAGCTCCGCGTTTGGGGCGGGCCCTTCGGGCAACACCTTCCTTAGGCCCAGCTCACCGTTCTCGCAGGGTATGCGGCCCTTGGACACGAGGCCCCCGACCCCTCCCGTCCTGAGGTGTCACCAGTCGAGCCCCACAGGCCGTCGCCCCCACACGTCAGGCAGGACACCATCCCTTCACTGCAGGCCCTTGTTCCAGCAAGAACCAGAATGTTCTCGAACATGTCCAGATCGTTCCTGGGATGTGTTCATGCAGAACCTTGTGCGTGTAACGTGCTGGAGGCATGTGGAAAAGAGGGTTATTAGACTCCGGCGCTCTGTGTTGGCATCACCCCAGTAGGAAGCCAGCGGACGGCTCTAGACTCGAGGCTCGTTTGCGGAAAGCACGGCAGGAAAAGACGTCGGTTGCCACCCGGAAGTGGAGCTCTGGGCGGACGCCTCCCAGGCAGGGGGCTGAGCATGAACCCAGGTCGTGGGCTTACACTCCACCTGTGCATCCAGCGGATAGACTGATGCTGGAGCCTCCGTCTCGCTTTCCAGCCCTGGGTCCCCGGGTGAGGCCCCAGGTCAGGTCTGTCCCCGGGTCAGGTCCGGTCCCCACGTGAGATCTGGGTCCCTGGGTCGGGTGTCCAGGTCCCCGGGTCGGTCAGGGTCCCCCAGATCAGGTGTCCGGGTCCCTGGGTCATGTCCGGGTCCCCGGATCAAGTGTTTGGGTCCCCGGGTCAGGTCAGGGTCCCCAGGTGAGGTCTGCATCCCTGGGTCAGGTATCAGGGTCCCTGGGTCAGATCAGGGTCCCCAGGTCAGATCAGGGTCCCCGGGTCTGGGTCCCTGGGTCAGGTCTACATCCCCGGGTCAGGTCTGCATCCCTGGATCAGGTATCTGGGTCCTGGGTCAGGTTAGGGTCCCCGGGTCAGGTGTCTGGGTCCCCAGGTCAGTTCCGGGTCAGGGGTCCTCGGGTCAGGTCTGGGTGCCCGGGTCAGGTCAGGTCAGGATCCCCGGGTCAGGTGTCTGGGTCTCCGGTCAGGGCTGGGTGCCCAGGTCAGGTCAGGGTCCCCAGGTCAGTTGTCAGGGTCCCCGGGTCAGTTCAGGGTCCAGGATCAGGTGTCTGGGTTTCCAGGTCAGGGCTGGGTGCCCGGGTCAGGTCAGGGTCCCCAGGTGAGGTCTGCATCCCCGGGTCAGGTGTCAGGGTCCCTGGGTCAGGTGTCAGGGTCCCTGGACCAGGTTAGGGTCCCCGGGTCAGGTCAGGGTCCCCAGGCCAGGTCAGGGTCCCCAGGTGAGGCTGAGGCCCTGGGTGAGGCCCGGGTCCCCCTCCGCTGACAGTGTGTCTGGGATGCCGTCAGTCCATGGGGGATGCAGAGGTCGTAGGGTAACTGCTGTTTGCAGAGAGATTTAGGACTCGTGAGGGACCGCGGTGTGCGGTGTCACCATGCCCACCAGCTGATGCTGTCGGGTCTCCTTGTCTCTGCTGGGAGGCGGGTGAGCGTAAACACAGCTGATGGCTGCAGATCCTCGGGAGCACGAACGCGGCACTGCCCTTCGGTCCATCTGCTGGGGGCCTGCTCTGACCACCCATGTTCCTGGGGGCCGTGCTCGTCCTTCCCCGCGGGGCTGGGCCCTGGGAGGCCCCCCCAGCTCGGGTGTCCCCGAGGGCTCAGGCCTCCCCTCCCGCCTGTCTGCTGGGGGCCCCTGACCTGCTCCATCTCCCCACGTGTTGCTGACTTGATGCACTCGCACGATTTTCACGGCCACCTGCTCTTCACGAACACGTGGATCTGCGATTCCCGCCCTCGAATCCTTCACGGCCCCCCAGAGCCCTCCCGACCTGCATGCCGGCGCCCAGGCCAGCCTGTCAGAGAGGCTGTCCCGCAGGAGCATCGAGGCTCCCATGTGTCCACGCCCGCGTGCCGCAAGACCGCCGCCTCTGGTGATTGCGCCCCGGCGCCCGCCCGGCCTTACCCCTCCCATCCTTCCCTAATGCCATTCCGGGTGAGCCCCGTTGCTCCTTCGGTGCCATTAGGACACAGGTCGACTTCCGTGTCTTCTCAGAAATGTTCTTGGGATTTTCAGCTCTCAAAACTTCATTGGTTTTTATTCTTAGAATCAAAGGAGTGATTTTTGGACTGAGAAGCGTCTGAGCCTGTCCTCCGTGGAGCGCCTCCTGCCGCAGGAGCACGGGCCGGCTGTGCGCTCACATGCCCGTGCGCACTGGAGACGTGCACCTGTTCACTGCCGTTAGCAGCACTTATGTGCATTCAAGTCAGAAAGTTGTAACTGAGTCGTTTACACCTTTCCAGCCAGGAGTGTCACAGGTTCGTTCTCAGAGCTCCTGGTACAGTCTCCACATCCGGGGAAAACAGGTGCAAGGAAACCCAAAGGTCTGGCTGCGGGCCTGATGGTAAGGACATCCTCCGGGGGCCAGAGCGCCGGGTCCCTTGCTCTACAGCAGGGAGACTGAGGCCGCTGGGAGCCCAAGGCCGCTGGGAGCCCAGGCGTTGGTGGTCAACGGGACGGGGCAGACCTGTGGCTGCAGGGGCACCTGCTGTGGCGGGTCGTCCTCTTCTGGTCTCTGCTCCATGGCCGGCCCATAACCCAAGAGAGCACAGCCCTACGCTGCATCAACGGTAAGGGCCACAGCGTCTGCCTCCTGCCCGGCGAGTCAGCGATCTGCGGCGGCTGCAGGATGGTTGGAGCTGTCATCAGGAATGTGATCCCATCGGCGTGACGATCAAGAGGCGGTTATTGGCAGTTGAAGCTTCCTGTTGTGATGTTAGCACGTCCTCCCTGAGACTGGCTGTCCTGTGTCCAGGGGACTCTACGGCGTCGGGGTAGGAGGCGCACAGCCAGAGGTCAGAGCACCTGGCACCCTCCTGGGCCGCCTCGACCCGGGGCGTGGCTGTGCAGAACCGCCAGGCGCTCGAGGTCCTGCGTGCGGATGGTTGGCCTAGAGGGAGCGGCAAGCACGATCTCCCCTGGCTCCCAGGCTGGGACAGCGGGCGCACTTGGGGGTCCCCACCCCTCGTCAGCTTGTGTGGAGGATGGCCCCGAGCCCCGAGTGGTCAGGCTGCATCCCCAGCACCGAGCTGATGCACGGATCCCTTCGAGGCCGGGGCCTTCCGTCAGGGTCATGTCCGACTCGTGTCCAGGACTCTCCAAGGAACCTGCTCGCAGCCCACGTGGGAGGCCCCGAGCCGGAGTGGCTGGGCACGCGGGCCAGCTGAGCATGTGGCACACAGAGCCCTCTCCTTGCTGCCTGTCCTCAGTGACGGCAGTGACCTCGGGGTGTGGCCGTCCCTGTGAGCGGAGCCCTCGTGCCCGTGAGCACACTGCACTGCCTTAGGAGGCCCCAGCACGTGGTTTCACAGACAAAAACCATGTTTCCTCCTCTTCTCTGGACATTATTTGGGGCCTGAAGGATAGTTAACCGGCTTCTGCGTGGGCTCCGTTGCCCCAAACCTGGGGATCCCCATGCCCACGGGAAACGCAGCTGATCAGCCAGCGTCGGAGGCAGAGGCCTTTCACCAGGGTCGTCACGTGTCCCTCGCCTCCCTCATCTTGTGTCTGCTCACCCGGGGAAGTGTCTGTCCTTCCGCAGCTGCGCCTTGCCGGGCGCTGGTGTCGGATCACCTCAGTGCCCCAGTCAGCCCTGCGGAGCCGGACGCGGCTGCAGGGTCGGGTTAGGAAGTGGGGTTTCCATGTTCAGCCGGGGACCAGCCGCAGCCTGCGACAGTCGTGGAGGAAGCCGCATCCAGGTGGGATGCAAACCAGTGCGTTGCTGGTGAGAACGCCTGGAGGGGTGTCCGAGGACGAGACGGAGCCTGGGCGTCCCGTCATAGGTGGCTGGACGGCAGCGGCCAAGAGCTGCCGGGAGCAGACGTCTGCAGCATTGCTGACACGGGGCAGCGCGGGGTTGTGTGGCCGAGGTGACCCGGTGGGTGGCGGGAGGGGGCCGCCGTGTTTTCCTTCAGTCTGAGAGGACGGGGACCGATACAGGACCAGTGAGCTCTTGCTGGGGAGAGCACCTGCTGCTGATGTCCGCACTTCCCTGCCATCAGTAAGCGACGCAGCAGCGTCCGTTACCTGGGTGGCCTGGCCTGCCTCCCAGCCGAGCCACGACTCTGAGAAGGGACGTCAGGTACGCGGCTTAGGAAGGCACCTCGAAGCCACCAAGCGCTCGCTGTTTCCGGCTCTGCCACCAGACGCACGGAGTCGTTCTTGCCCCAACCTGGGGGCAGATGTGGCCCTGCGGCCTCGCCGCACAAGGTCTGGCAGCCGCCGCCGATGATGCGGCCACAGCACAACTCACGGTCGACCCAAGTCAAACCCCGGGGCAGTGAACCCCCTTTCAGCTGCCCTGTCGGGGGCCGGGGTGTGGCTCGTGCTGGGGAAGGAGACCCGGGTCGCTGCTTCCTGGGCGGCACAGCGCGTGGGCTGACAGGCAGTGGAGACGGTGTTGCAGGTCCAGGACACCTCACGGTCCCCCGGTGGAGCGGCCCCCCTCGCCATCCCCCGGCCCCCTCACCCGTGCTGCCCTCTGAGCTGAGATCTGAGCTAAGATGGAGGCAGTCGCCTCCCAGGGGGTACGAGTGCTCCAGCCTCCCAGGGGGTACGAGTGCTCCAGCCGCTGTCTCAGGCGCCCGGCCAGGGCTCACACTGCGGGCCTCACCGTCCCCGTCCCCCACGGTCGGGTGGGCACGCAGGCATCCTGAGGCCACCGTCCTGGTGGGGGGACGCCGTCCCTCTATGCATCTGTGTCCTCATCTTGGGAGGACACCACTTACGTTCAGGTCGCCCCGGTGACCTCTGTGGGGACCCGTGGAATGGCGAGGTTGGAGTCCGTGACGGTGGGTTCCCGGCGGAGGTCAGAGGGGCGACGCTGGGCTTGCTGCTGCCTCAGGCTGCGGGAGGCGCGCTTACGTCATCGGCCTCCCCGTTTGACCTCTCGCGCCTTCTGGAAGTGGTTTCAGAGTTGAAAACACCCGGTATGCGTGGCAGGGCCACCTCCGGGGAGGCCCTCGGGGGAGGAGGCCTTCGGGGGAGGCCGCTGGGGCCCCTGTCTGCTCACACACTTGCATGGCCTGCGGCCACGAACCTCACGGGCAGCAGCCCGATCATCAGGAAACCAGTTAGTGGTAGGACGTCCAGGGTCGCAGCTTAGGGCACAAAACCACCTTGGTCGTCTGGCTTGACAAACTCCTCAGTTAAAGACAAGAGCCGTCTCCCCGCGTGAGGGATGGTCATGGCGCGGAGGGAAGGGCCACCGTCTCGGTGTGTGACGCGGCGCCTGTACGGTTGAGTCGTAAACACATTTGTCAGTGAGGACTCGGTCACGCGCTGATGTTCCCGGGTGCCCACCCCCATCACGGCCGCTTAGTGCCCTTCCTGCATCTCATTAGGGGATCCGTGGTGTTGGGGGTGTGGAAAGGCCAAGATGCCCCCATGACCTGGAGGGGCCACGTCCAGTGGGACGTGACCCACCCCCCCGACCTGGAGGTGGTGAGCACAGGTGAGATGCGACCCCCCGACCTGGGGGTGGTGGGCACAGCTGGGATGCGACCCCCTGACCTGCAGAAGTGCTCACAGCTGGCGTGCAGGCCCCACAATCGGCCCCGCCACCTCTGTTAGGACAGATGGGAAATCAGTCTGACGAACGAGCACGTAACTCACCGCATCTCTGAAAACCCGGTTCAGAGACCTGCTGCGGCAATTCCCCGACGCGGCGGGACGGCAGGACGTGCTTCCGTCCAGAGGCTGCGGCGCCCATGGAGCTGGCAGAGTAACCATCATGATGTTCAGGACACTGATTTGCTTCTTTACAGAGAATCACTCCGCACCTCCTGACGTGACCACCTACACCTCAGAGCACCCAATCCAGGTGGAGCGGCCGCAGGGCTCCACGACCTCGCGCACGGCGCCCAAGTATGGCAACGCGGAGCTCATGGAGACCGGCGACGGTAGGTGCCCAGCCAGTACCACACGGCGCCTGCGACCCCGCCCTGGACCCTGCACCCCACCCCACTCTGGCCCGCCCCAGACTGCCCCGTCCTGGACCCTGCCCCAGTCTGTCCTGGACCCCACCCCCTCTGCCCCACCTCACCCTGGACCCCACCCTGCCCTGGACCCCACCCCATCCGTCCTGGACCCCACCACCTCTGCCCCATCTCATCCTGGACCCCGCCCTGCACCCTGCCCTGCCCTGGACCCCAACCTGGACCCCGCCCCTCTCTTGTCTCTCCCCGTCCTAAACCCCAACCTGGACCCTGCTCACTCTGCCCCCCCGCCCCTCCCCTCCCCATCCCTGGATCCTACCTGGTGCAGGGTCGATGCCCCTCCTGGGCACGTGGTGGACCCGGTCGGTCACCCCCTTTACACAGCTACCCAAAAGGCGGCCCCGGGTCCAAAACTCAGGTTATTGGCCAAAAGCGTTTCCTTGTGGGAAAAAACATGAGCATGGTGGGAACTGAGTCCTGAGAAGCATCAGAGGCCTCCTTAGACGCCGGCGTGCTTGCTAATCCTAAGCAAATGTGGGGTCAGTGAGGAAAGGAGCGTGAAGCACTAGCACCACGGGTAGCTGCACCAGGGGTGCCCGGAGGGCCACGCAGCACAGTGGTTGGGGTAGCATTGGATCCGAGGGAACAGGGTTTGTTCTCCAAATGGGAAGAATGACCCGGGGCCATGACGCAGCAGTGGGGCCGCCCTGCCTGCCCCTTGGGGAGCCACGACCTGACCGGGACCCCCACTGCCCCAGCTCAACGCTCTGGCCACGCAGGGGACATGAGGCACGGTTTTTCTCGAAGGCAGCCACGCAACCTCGGTGTGGGCCCCCTACCCCTCCGGGCACGTGTCCCTCGTCGCTGTCAGAGCCCCGAGCCAGGTCGGCGTGCCTGCTTTCCCCAAGCTCGTGCGGCTGCGTGGACCTTCCCTGCGAGTTCCCCTCCCGTCAGCTGGTCGCTGCCCCTCCTCGTCACCATTTAGCGGCCTTGTCGTCTGAGCTCTGACCCCCGGTGAAATCCCGTGTGGTCCCCGCCCTGTTCACGCTCCAGGCAGAGCCGAGGGCCAGCGGCCTCCGGAGACCGCCTCCGTCCCTCTACTGGGGTTCGCTGCAGAAAGTGGGGCACAGACGCTGACAGCTCTGGGGCTGTGTGATCACAAGAAAATAATCGACATCCCGATCTCAGAGTGCCCGTAGAGCCTTCAGAGGCCACCTATGAAAATGGTTTTTTTTGATAGAAAAGCATCCTTGAGCTCCGTTACATTGGGCCCAAAGCAGAGTCTGTTGCTCTGACCTGTCAGCGGAGGCGGCGGCCCCCGAAGGGCCCTGCCCGCTGCAGCCTCCAGAGCCGGCATGGCCGGGAGCAGGTGTCGGAGCGCCTCTCCGCGGAGCGACATCCCTAGAGAGCCACACTGTCCCCCGAGGACGTTGGCTCCCTGGTGCTCCGGGGACTCGTTAGTTTGGGTGGTTTAAAAATGTCAGACCTCTCAGTTTCTTTTCAACAACCATGTCACATACTCAATTTTCAAGATGATCATTCGTTGTTATGAGTATGAAGTACATTACGAAGTGGAATTTCATCTTACGTGTGAACGTGTGCCACGTGCCGGTGATCTGTGTGACGCAGAATGTTGAATTTAGAGCTTTTAAATTGCTCTCCTGGCTGCCTTGCCTGTGGACTCGGGGGTGGGACAGAGTCACGGGGTGGGGGCATCTGTACCGTGAGAGGACGGGACGGGCCTGCAGGGACCCCCAGCGTCCCCCTGAACCTGATGTGTCGGCAGCCTGCCCTGGCCCCGATGGGGAGACAGACTCGGGGAGGCCTCCCTGCCATGTGGGCTCGGTGACCCATCAGAGCAGGGACGGGGTCGGTGAGTGAGGAGGGCCAAGTCGGGCGGGCCCAGCCTGAGGTCAGCCTCCCCCCGCCGCCGTGGTGACCACCCGGATGAGCCCCTGCCTGGGGCTCCTGGGTGGCGCTTGGAGGCCCCTCGATGTGGGGCTGCGCACGCGTGTTTAGCAGGTGAGGTGTGGCGGCTCATGTGTCCATGCTTCTTTTCCAGGGGTGCCAGTGAGTAGCCGCGTGTCAGCAAAAATTCAGCAGCTTGTCAACACCCTCAAGCGACCGAAGCGGCCGCCGTTGAGGGAGTTCTTTGTGGATGACTTTGAAGAACTGCTGGAAGGTGACCGGGCCCTTTGCCGCCCCATTATTCCCGGGTCCACGTGATACCACACACCGTCGTGGCGGGCCCGATAGGCCAGGTCACCCGTCAGGGCAGCAATCTTGGCATCCCCTGAAGACGGGAACCTACCCGGAGACCGTGGGTCCTGCCCTCCAGGGCCGCTGCGGATGGGCTGTGTGCTGGCCGGCCATGTAGATACCAGAGCAGGCGTGTGGGGCCTCCATCCCGGGGGCAGAAGTACAGGGAAGCCCAGGAAACCGTGCTCAGGGCGACCTGCATGCTCCGAGGGGCGCAGAGTGAGTGTGGCTGGCTCCCGTCCTGCCCCTCTGGACAGACGCAGGAGCCCCTGCGTGTGAACCGAGTCAGAACAGGATCCTGCTGCTCACGTCACACCCAAGCCCTTTATTCTCTTGTTTGTACAAGTAAGACTGGCTGGCTCCCTGGCCCACAGAGGAGAGCGTCACTCACAAACTGTGAGGGAGAGGAACCTTTTCCAGACGTGAGCAGCGGTCTTTCCAACTCGAGTTGGGAAGATTTTGTACTGCGTCCTGGGGCATGTATTGTTTTACACGAGAATGTGCTCTTGCTGGTTGTTCGTGGTACTTGCTGCAAATTCAAATTGATGTGTCCGTGGGCACAGGCAACCTGATTAGCAGGATGTGAGCTCTGGAGTCCAGAATCACTCGCGTGTATTGATAACTGGTATTTTATTTTATTTTTTAAGATTTTGTTTATTCATGAGAGACACAGAGGCAGAGAGACACAGGCAGAGGGAGAAGCAGGCTCCCTGCAGGGAGCCCAATGTGGGACTCGATCCCAGGACGCCCGGGTCACACCCTGAGCTGAAGGCAGCTGCTCCACCGCTGAGGCGCCCAGGGGCCCCAATCAGTATTCTAAGCAGAGATGTTGCTGCCCCAGACTCTAGGCACGTTGAAATACGTGATGCATTTGTCAGTTGACAAACCCTGCCCCGATGTTGTCTTGTAAAGTGCAAGTGATGAGGCCACCATGTAGGTCCTGGCTCTGGTTCTAGGAAAGCGCAGGTGCACAATTTCTGTCCACTAGTAAACTTGTGTAAGAGTCTTACTTTCTGTAAAAAGAATTAAAAAGTGTGCTAACATGGATGTGGTTTTTTTTTAAACTTTGTGTCCATGTGTATTTAGTGCAACAACCAGATCCGAACCAGCCGAAGCCAGAGGGGGCGCAGATGTTGGCCATGCGCGGGGAGCAGCTGGGCGTGGTTACCAACTGGCCACCGTCGTTGGAGGCCGCGTTGCAGCGGTGGGGGACCATCTCCCCGAAGGCCCCGTGCTTGACCACGATGGACACCAACGGGAAGCCCCTGTACATCCTCACCTATGGTAATTCTCTGCACTTCCTTCACCTTCCACGGCGGCCACTACTGTGCGGGCTCGCTGCCTCCCACGGATTTATGTGTCTGGTGCAGACACAAAAATGGCCCAAGAGGAGATGTTTTAGGGGAGGTGCTTGGTGTGAACATGAGAAGTTGTTCCTTGTTAGTGCTCCCTGAGGAAATCGGAGGTGGGGCAGGAAACCAGTGGGCGAGTCTAAGTCTTGAAAGTCGTGCCTTCCGGGAGGATGGGTCAAGAAATGGCGTCTGAACTCGTGGACATGGATCCCTCGGGAAAGACCGTCTCTCTCCAAAGTGATCCTGGGAAGAGGTGGGAGGCACAGGCTTGTCTCTGGTGCTTGATTCCGTGTGATCGCTGCCATGTGTGAACTGTGGGGGTAGCTCGCTGGGCCCGGGAGGAAGCACATGGTCGAGTGGTTTGCAGAGAATCCAGCCAGTAAGTCAAAGACCGAAGCGGCTTCTGTTGTGCCTGCACGTGTGACATTAGATGAGCTTTGTGTGCATTTCAGGTTTGTTTCCATGTCAGTGGCACGCTGGCCCGGCAGCAGGAAAGACGCTTCTGCGGTGGCGGTCGGGGTCAGGAAGCTGGTGGCACACCCAGGGATGCGGGGCCCGGCCTTAGGGGGATGGGGCCCCGGGGGTACCAGCCACAGACTCAGTCATGACCCCTGCACCCCGCACGGAGATGGGCTTGAGGTTCAGGAGCATACATCTCATGGCTTCATCATTCTAGGACATTTTGGGGTAATTTTAAAGAAAGATTTTGTTTGTTTGGTTTCCTTGTGGGGAAAAACATCACTGTGGTGGGAACTGAGTCCTGAGAAGAAGCAGAGGCCTCCTTAGACACCGGTGTGCTGCTAACCCGTAACAAATGGGGGGTCAGCAAGGAAACGAGCATCTGAGGGAGGGAAAGCGTGCATGAGTGGAGGGAGGGGCAGAGGGGGAGGCAGGCATCCCTCAGAGCAGGAGCCCAACACGGGGCTGCATCCCAGGCCCTGGACCACGACCTGAGCTGAAGGCAGATGCCTCCCCGACAGCCCCCCGGGCGCCCCATCTTTGGGTGATTCTAAGTGGGTACAGAGCACTTCGGCTGCGTGAGGCAAGAGCTGGTCCTCGCATTGTGCTCTGTCGAGGTAGGCTTTACTCAGGTGCCAGAGTCGTGAGCGTCCCCTCCGGCCGGGGGCAGCCTTAGAGCTGGCGCGGTTGCATGGCTGCTCCTCCGCAGACTGTTCGGTGGGGCTCACCTGCCGCCTGCGGGAGCTCTAGTGCCTGCCCGCGTGCACACTCACCTGTCCGCCCACAACGCTCGGCGGGGCGCGGGGGGCACAGACCGCAGCCCGGCTCCCTGCCTTCAAGGCAGGAGACCGAAGACGAGCCCTGATCCCCGGCTGAGGGCCTGCGTCAGCCGCCGTCCCCTGAGGAGCGAGGACGTGCCCTTCTGCGGGGTGACGACGAGCAGAGCTGTGGGGGGCACACCGAAGGCCTCTGGACACGTGGTCATGCGTGTGCCCAGGCACCACCAGCCCCGCGCTCCGTCTCTGCGTCTGCTCCGCTGCGCTAGGCACATGCTGTGGGCCGTCTCGGCATTCACCGTGAGAGGCCAGAAGCGGTGGCTTCCCCACTGGCGACAGTGGGTCACCGGGGCGTGAGGGACGGTGCTGGCCGCTGCGAGGGAGGAGGACTGTGGGAGCTGCTCTACATGTACAGACTCTAAGTACATGAACCTCGAACCATTGGGTGTCGCGGAGAAGACGCACAGGTGGGAACCCTCCCCACACCACGTGTCTCGCTCCAGCGGACCGAGCAGCCCGTTGTCGGCTGCACGGGTCCCCTCAGCTGTCAAGCGTAGCTTCCCCCAGATCCGGGTCGGCACACTCGCAGCCGGGCAAGTCTGGGACGGCTGAGGGAAGCCGCGTGGCAGGCGGAGGTTGTCGCAGCCCCGGGGACGGCCTTCTGGCCGCCACGCACCAGGACAGCGACCTTGCACCCCGAGCCCCAGGCATCCCGCCACCTTCAGTAACCGTCAGTCCTGCTGAGGAACCACTTTCCTGGCCTCGAGTCCCTGCTTCCCCCGCCCTGGAGGCCGCCTGCGGGTTCCCTGTCCTTGGCCGCTGCGCCATCACCACGGTGTCTGTGTCTGTCTCCGCCGCCCCCGGGCTTTCTCTGCGGTCGGGGACTTGCCTTGGCTCCAGGTACCCCCAGCACCAGCCGCGGGAGCTCACAGAGCACTGGGAAGCCCGTGTCGCTGCTTCTGTGCTGTGCGCCGTGCACGGGGCGCGTTCTCGGGCTGCGGCCGCCGTGTGCCCGCGTCCTGGCCCTGGGCCGCGTACCTGGTGCCTGCATCTGCCTCCTTGTCCTGCAGGCTCGCGCCACCGCGGAGTCTCCGTAGCCGTGTTCGCAGGTCGGACCCAGGTAAGCTCGCCATGAGCTGATGGGACGTCGTGTCCGATTCCCACCTTTCAAGTGGACAGTAGAGCGTTACTATTACCTAGCGTTCCCCGCAGTCGGCAAGAGCTGGTCCTCGCGTTGTGCTCTGTCGAGGTAGGCTTTACTCAGGTGCCAGAGTCGTGAGCGTCCCCTCCGGCCGGGGGCAGCCTTGGAGCTGGCGCGGTTGCATGGCTGCTCCTCCGCGGACTGCGTGACATCTTGCGACTTAAACCTGGAGGTTCGTGCCTCCCCCGCCGACGCCCCAGGCTGGTCTCTGTGTCTGCAAGCTGGCTTTCCGGAGGCTACAAATAAGTGAGGTCCTGCGTCCTGGTTTCCTCTTTGGCTCTGCGTGATGCCTTCACGTCGACCATCTCTCACACGTGCCAACACTGCAGTCCTTAGGTGGCGGATACTCAGGGGACGCACGCACCGCGCGTCGTCTCTATCCATCCGTATCCATGGATGGACATGTGGGCTGCGTCCGTGTCCCAGCTGCTGTGAATAGTGCTGCAGCGGACACAGGGCAGGTATCTTTTAGGTTAGTGTTTCTGTTTGCTTCACATAAATCTCCAGAAGCAGAACTGCGGGGTCGTAGGGCAGCTTAGTTCCAACCTCCCGAGGTCCCTCCACACTATTCCCCGTGGTGGCCGCACCAGCCTTTGCTCCTGTCAGCCGTGCACGGGGGCTCCCGTCTCCGCGTCCTCGCCGACACCTGTGGTTTCCCATCCTGTAGACGCCGGCCGTCCTGACACGTGTGAGGTGATATCTCTGATTCTGATTTAATCTCTGTGATGATGAGTGATGCCGGCATCTCTTCACATGTCTGTTGGCCATCGGGATGTCGTCTTTGGAAGAACGTCTATTCAATTCCTCTGTCCCTTTTTAAATCAGGTTGTGTTTTTGCTATTGAATATTTTCTTTTGCTATTGAGTTGAATATAAAATAAAATATATTTAATTTTTTTAAAGATTTTATTTATTTGACAGAGAGGAAGTGAGAGAGCACGAGCTGACGAGGAGGGGCAGTGGGAGAGGCAGACTCTGTGCTGAGCAGGGAGCCTGATGTGGGGCTGGATCTCAGGACCCTGAGATCATGACCTGAGCCAAAGGCAGACGCTCCACTGAGCGAGCCCCCCAGGCACCCTCTTTATGTATTTTTTATATTAACCCCTTACTGGGGAGATGATATGCAGACATCTCTAATTTGCCTTTTCATGGTGTTGATGGTTTCCTCTGCCTTTTAGTTTAATGTGCTCCCACTTGTTGGTTGGTGCTTTTGGTCTCAGACCCAAAAATCATCCCTGAGATTAATGTTGAGGAGCTTAGCATCTTTGCTTTCTTCTCGGAGTTTATGGTTTCAAGCCTCATGTTCACATTTTTCATGTTCATTTTTAAGTGTGGTCTGAGATAGTGGGTTGGCTGCATATGGCTGCCCAGTTTTCTCACGGCCGTTTATTTGCATTGAAGGGACTCCCACGCCCATGTGTGTCCTTGCCGTCTTAGCTGACCGGATGAGAACGGGCCAAGTTCTGGGCTCTCCGGTCCACTGATCTCTCTGTTCACTGCCAAAGCCACACCACTTTCATTCCCTTAGTTTTATGATGTAGTTCAAAATCAGGGAGCTGGGTGCCCCTAGCCTTGCTCTTCTTACTCAAGACTTCTTTGGCTTTTGGGGGTCTTGTGGTTCAGTACAATTGTTAGGATTCTTTGTTCTAATTCTGTGAAAAATGCCATAGGAATTTTGATGGGGATTGCACTGAATCTGTAGATTCCTTGGGAACTATGACCGTGGAATGTCTTCACATTCATTCCTGTCTTCCTCAGTTTCTTTCATCAATGTCTTATAATCTTCAGTGTACAGATCTTTCACCACCTTGGTTAAAATCACTCGTAGGTATTTTATTCTTTTTAATGCAACTATAAATATTTTCTTAATTTCTCTGATAGTTTACTGTTAGTGTATAGAAATGCAATCAATTTTTGTATATTGGTTTTGCAGTCTGCAGCTTTACTGAATTCATTGATTAATTCTAACAGTTTGGGTCTTTTGTGGGTCTGTTTTGGCAGCATCTTTAGGGTTTCCTGTATATAAAATTATGTAATCCTCAAATAGAGACAGTTTTACTTTTTCCTTTCCACTTGGATATCCTTAATGTCTTTTTCTTGCCTAATTACTCTGGCTGGGACTTCCAATACTGTCTTGAATAAAAGTGGTGAGACTGGGCATCCTTGTCTTGCTCCTGGTTTCAGAGAATATTAGCTGTGGGTTTGTAATCTATGGACTTATAATGCTGAAGTATGTTCCTTCTATATTCACTTTATTGAGAGTTTCTCATCAAAAAAAAAGATGTTGAATTTCGTCAAATGTTTTTCCTCTATGTATGGACATAGGGTTTTTATTCTTTGTTTTGTAAACGTGATGTGTCCTGTTAATTTGTCAATATTGGACCATCCGCGTGTCCCTGGAATAAATCCCACTCAATCATGTCATGTGATCCTTTAAATGCACTGTTGAATTCAGTTTGCTAGGGTTCTGTTGAAGTGTGCATCTATATTTATCAAGAATATGAGCCTGTATTTTTGTGGTGTCCTTGTCTGGTTTTGGGATCAGGGTAATGCTGGCTTCCTAAAATGAGCTTGGATTCACTCCCTTTTCTTTGTTGGAAGAGTTGGAGGATAGGTATTAACTCTTGGACTGTTCGGTAGAATTCACTAGGAAAGCCTTCTGTTTGTAGGGAGGTTTGTAGTTACTGATTAAATCTCCTCACTGGTAATTATTCTGTTCAGATTTTATGTTTCCTCCTGATAGTTGTTGGAAGATTTTATATCCCTGGGATGTTTCATTTCTTCCAGCTTGTTCAGTGTGCTGGCACAGATCTAACAGTTCGTGCCGACCTCTTGGAATCCCTTGCATTTCTGTGGTGTTGGTCGTAACTTCTCTTTCGTTTCTGATCCTGAGTCTACTCTCCTTTTTTCTTGGTGAGGCTACCTCAAGTTTGCTCTTTTCCAAGGACCCACTTTTGGTTTTGTTGATCTTTTCTGTTGTCTTTTCAGTCTCTCTCATTTGGTTGCTCTGATCTTTGTTACTTGCTTCCTTCTATTAACTTGGGCTGCATTCCTTCCTTTCCTAGATCCTCGAGGCATAAGATAGGTGATTTCTTGGAGATGTTTCTTGTTTCCAGAGGCAGGTCTCTATTGCCACGTACCTCCATCTTAGGTCCACTTATGCTGCAAATGGTACATTTTGATATGTTGTATTTCTGTTTTCATTTCTCTAAAGATGTTTTTAAAAATTTCTTTGTTTTCTTTCTTTACCCACTGATTGTTTCGTAGCATGTTGTTTAATCTCCATGTATTTGTGAATTTTTTGGTTTTCTTCTAAAATTGATTTCTGGTTTGTTGCCACTGTGGGTCAGAAACGATGCTTGATATGGTTTCAGTCTTCTCAGACTTACTGAGACTTGTTTTGTGGCCTAATGTGCGATCTGGAGAACGTTCCAAATCCCCTTGAGAAGAATGTGCACTCTGTTGCTTAGGATGGCACATTCTACATAAATTAACTCCATCTGGTCTCATGTGTTGTTCAAGGCTCCTGTCTCCTTACTGATTTTCCGTCTGGATGATTTATCCATTGATGGAAGGTGGTAAAGTTCTCTACTATGATTGCATTGCTGTTAATTTCTCCCTTTAGGGCTATTAATATTTGATTTATATATGTAGGTGCTCCTATGCCGGGTACATAAATATTTACAAATGTTATACCTTCTCAGTGGACTGATCCCTTTATCATTATGTGATTCCCCACATTGTGTTTATTACAGTCTTTGTTGTGAAGTGTGTGTTGTCTGTTACCAGTGTTGCTGCCCCAGCTTTTTGTCCCGGATATCTTTCTGCGTCCCTTCACTTTCATCTCTTTGTGTCCTTACAACCACGAGTCTCTCATAGGCAGCATATTAATCTTGCTTTTCCCCGTTGACCCACTCTGTGTCTTTTGTTCAGAGAATTCAGTCCTTCTACATTGGAAGTAATTATTAATAAGTAGGTACTTATGGGCATTTTGGTCATTGTTTTCTGGCTGTTATGGTAGGGCCACTCTGTTCCTTTTTTCTTCTTTTCCTTTGTAATTTGACAACTTTCTTTACCGTTACACTTAGATTTCTTTCTCTTCATATTTTGTGGATCCACTAGAGGTGTTTGTTTGGTGGTTACCATGACACTTACATATAACAGCTTATTTTTATAACAGTCTATTTTAAGTTCATAACAACGTATGTTCCAGCACATTCTAAACCTGTACATTTTCACTGCCCCCGCCCACATTTATGTTCTCAGTGCCACATTTTACATCTTTTTATCTTGTGTACCCCTATCTATGACTTTTGTCCTCTGACCTATATACTGGCTTTATACAGTCCACCACCTTTCCTGTATATTTATCTTCACTAATGGGTTTATACTTTCATGTGTCTTCTTGTTACTAATTAGTGTCCTCTTTTCAGCTTCAAGAAGTCCCTTTAACGTTTCTCCTAAGTGCAGTTTGGTGGTGATGACGTCCACTAACCTTTGCTTATAGGAAATGCTCTTTCTGTCCTTCCACTTAGAATGATCACTTTCCCAGTAACTTTTCCTGGTTGGAATTTTTTTCTTCCTCCTTATAAATCAGTGAAGAACTGTTGTATCTCCTTTCACTTAAGTCAGCAACTTTTTGTTTTTCTCCTTGAAAAACATTAAATGTACTTCTAGTATTTTGCTGAAAGTGTGTTGCCCATTTCAAGCTCTTCATTGTAAACTGGCTTTTATATGAATGTACGATGACAGCAAAGTTAATATTCCAAACTGAGAATGAAGTTGAAAATTTAACAAAACATATAATGGGTGCTAATCGTTTGAATGTAACTGATCTATTCTTGTGCAGTGCATTGAATCTTTCAATTACAACAAATTGATTGTTTATTTAACTATCATTCCCCAATATTGTTCATATTTAAAGAGATTTGAAGACACAAAGTATTTGCTTTTTTTTTTAGAAGAAAATCATTGAGTCATTTCTAATAGCTAGTGACTTTTTTAAAAAGATATACTTATTTATTTTAGAGAGAGAGAGAGAGAGTACGAGCACGAGCCAGGCAAGGGGCAGAGGGAGAGGGAGAGAGAATCCCAAGCAGACTCCCTGCTGAGTGTGGTACCCAACCCAGGGCACGATCCCATGACCCTTGAGATCATGGCCTGAGCTGAAATCAAGAGTTGGATGCTAAACTAACTGAACCACCAAGTGCCCCTAGCTAGTGACTATATTTGTGGAAAATATATGATCACCCAGCAAAATACCAAATACTTGTAAGGTAGCCAGCCTTTGGGGCTGCAGTGTTGAGAACGAGCTCTAGAAGAGGGTGGAGGGGCAGACAAAACCTTCCTAAGTGTGATTGTGTGCTTTTTATAGATTGCCTAGGACATTAATGAAACAAAGAAGCATGTGTTGAACATATAATGTAAAGCAGGAATGCACTAGGACTTGGAGAAATAAAGATATCAAACATTTTCTTTGTCCCCTAATCACAAAGAGGGAGACAAGTTGGTAAGTCTTATGGTAGATAAACAGTAACCCTAATTTGGACTGCTGCAAAATCCAAAGTGAAATAAAACAAATTTGGCTTTTTTTCATTCAAAACAAATGTTACAAGCAAAAAATTTCTTTTTTTTTTTAGCAAAAAAATTCTAAATTTAGCTTCTACATTTAAAATAGGAAAAAGATTAAAGCAGTGATTTTAATTTATGGGAAAGTTAAAGTTACTCCTATTGCTATGATCACATTAACATAACATCGCACACCTTGCCGGCTTCAGAAGGCTGCAGAAGCTCACACCGTGAGAGACCTTTATGTGTCTCTGAGCTCAGGTTAGATTTCAGAATCCTTGTATTCCATTTCAAGCTGTGTCCCCACATGGGTCCCACGGAGGGAGCATCTCACACTGGGCTGGGGTTGGGGGCTGGGATGGGAAGGGTACAGGTTCTTCAAAGCTGGCCATTCTTCTGGTTCAACACTGGTAAAGCAATCAATATGATTGATCATATTAGCAAGAGAAAAAACAAGAACCTTATGATCCTCTCAATAGATGCAGAGAAAGCATTTGACAAAATACAGCATCCATTCCTGATCAAAACTCTTGAAAGTATAAGGATAGAGGGAACATTTCTCAGCATCTTAAAAGCCATCTACAAAAAGCCCACAGCAAATATCATTCTCAATGGGGAAACACTGGGACCCTTTCCCCTAAGATCAAGAACAAGACAGGGATGTCCACTCTCACTACTGCTATTCAGCATAGTACTAGAAGTCCTAGCCTCAGCAATCAGACAACAAAAAGAAATAAAAGGCATTCAAATTGGCAAAGAAGAAGTCAAACTTTCCCTCTTCACAGATGACATGATACTCTACATAGAAAACCCAAAAGACTCCACCCCAAGACTGCTAGAACTCTCATACAGCAATTCGGCAGTGTGGCAGGATACAAAATCAATGCCCAGAAATCAGTGGCATTTGTATGCACTAACAGTGAGACTGAAGAAAGTGAAATTAAGGAGTCAATCCCATTTAAAATTGCACCCAAAAGTATAAGATACCTAGGAATAAACCTAATCAAAGAGATAAAGGATTGTACCCTAAAAACTACAGAACACTTCTGAAAGACATTGAGGAAGACACAAAGAGATGGAAAAATATTCCATGCTCATGGATTGGAAGAATTAATATTGTGAAAATGTTAGTGCTTACCCGGGGCAGTTTACACATTTAATGCAATCCCTATCAAAATACCATGGACTTTCTTCAGAGAGTTGGAACAAATCATCTTAAGATTTGTGTGGAATCAGAAAAGACCCCAAATAGCCAGGGGAATATTAAAAAAGAAAACCATAGCTGGGGGCGTCACAATGCCAGATTTCAGGTTGTACTACAAAGCTGTGGTCATCAAGACAGTGTGGTCCTGGCACAAAAACAGACACATAGATCAATGGAACAGAATAGAGAATCCAGAAGTGGACCCTGAACTTTATGGTCAACTAATATTCGACAAAACAGGAAAGACTATCCACTGGAAAAAAGACAGTCTCTTCAATAAATGGTGCTGGGAAAATTGAACATCCACGTGCAGAAGAATGAAACTAGACCACTCTCTTGCACCAGACACAAAGATAAACTCAAAATGGATGAAAGATCTAAATGTTAGACAAGATTCCATCAAAATCCTAGAGGACAACACAGGCAACACCCTTCTTGAACTTGGCCACAGCACCTTCTTGCAAGATACATCCATGAAGGCAAGAGAAACAAAAGTAAAAATGAATTATTGGGACTTCATCAAGAGAAAAAGCTTCTGCACAGCAAAAGAAACAGTCAACAAAACTACAAGACAACCTACAGAATGGGAGAAGATATTTGCAAATGACATATCAGTTAAAGGACTAGTATCCAAGATCTATAAAGAACTTATAAACTCAACAGCAAAAAACAATCCAATCATGAAATGGGCAGAAGATGTGAACAGAAATCTCACAGAGGAAGACATAGACATGGCCAACAAGCCCATGAGAAAATGCTCCGCATCACTGGCCATCAGGGAAATACAAATCAAAACCACAATGAGATACCACCTCACACCAGTGAGAATGGGACAATTAACAAGGCAGGAAACCACAAATGTTGGAGAGGATGTGGAGAAAGGGGAATCCTCTTGCACTGTTGGTGGGAATGTGACCTGGTGCAGCCACTCTGGAAAACTGTGTGGAGGTTCCTCAAAGAGTTAAAAATAGACCTGCCCTACGACCCAGTAATTGCACTGCTGGGGATTGACCCCAAAGATACAGATGCAGTGAAACGCCGGGACACCTGCACCCCGATGTTTCTAGCAGCAATGTCCACAATACCAAACTGTGGAAGGAGCCTCGGTGTCCATCGAAAGATGAAGGGATAAAGAAACTGTGGTCTAATGTATACAATGGAATATTCCTCAGCCATTTGAAACGACAAATACCCACCATTTGCTTTGACGTGGATGGAACTGGAGAGTATTATGCTGAGTAAAATAAGTCAATCGGAGAAGGACAAACATCATATGGTCTCATTCATTTGGGGAATATAAAAACTAGTGAAAGGGAATAAAGGGAAAGGAGAGAAAATGGGTGAAAATGTCAGTGAGAAAAAAAAAAAATATCAGTGAGGGTGACAAAACATGAGAGACACCTAACTCTGGGAAACGAACAAGGGGTGGTAGAAAGGGAGGTAGGCGGGGGTTGGGGTGACTGGGTGACGGGCACTGAGGGGGGCACTTGGGAGAATGAGCACTGGGTGTTATGCTCTATGTTGGCAAATTGAACTCCAATAAAAATTTTTTTTTTTTAAAAAAGCTGGCCATTCTTCCTGATGTGGTTTTTAAAATCCTGTTACCGATCCTGCCTTGTGCTCTTTTTTTCCCCAGAGTTCAAAAGTTTAGTTCAGAATACTTACCACCATCTTTAACTCTCAGCATTCTTCTCCAAAAATCCTAAGTCCCCGAGGCTAGGAAGATTTGATGCTGAGGACTCAGGACTTGGAGAGGGAGGGGGACCAGGCTCCACTGTGTGTCCCCAGGACCCTTTGCATTCATTGCAGTCACTTGAGCCAGGACCCCACTAACAGGTGAATCAGCAGTAATGCGCTCTTGCAATGATCCCTGCCCTACTTCACTCCCTTGAAATCTTCCCCTGGAACTTCTGTGATGATAAGTTTTCTGTGGCTTTGCTGTAGCTACTTTACATACCGAGAGTATTTGTATCAGAACCTTATTCCAGCATTGAGGCTTCTCAGATTTTATGAATCTGAGTTACTGGCTCTTATTTTTCTTCTTGCTTCCAGAGACTGAGGATAACTTGAAGGCTTACAATGAACTAGTTCTCTCTATATATATAATTTCATGTGTATGTTGATATATAACTGGAAATGCATGTGTCCACTTACTTGTGTCTTTGTCGTTTCTGTTGATAGGCAAACTGTGGACAAGAAGTATGAAGGTTGCTTACAACATTCTGCATAAATTAGGTACAAAGCAAGAGCCTATGGTACGACCTGGAGACCGGGTAAGTCTCTTGACGTTACTACACCCGCAAATGCTTCATCCTGCATGACACAGACACCTGCAGTCGGACATTCCGAGTTCAGTGTCTCTTACCGTGAACACACTAACTCAGGCTTTGTTACATTAGCTGTGAGTCGGGATGCATGACACAAGGTGTCGTGAGCCTTCACAACTCCGTGAGCTACGCTGTAGCACTTCTCACGTTAAGAGCAAAAACCATAAAACTCTTAGAATAAACCTGGGGGGAAGCTTCATAACAGAATTTGGCAGTGATTTCTTAGATGACACCAAAACACAGGCCACGAAAATAAAAACATGAATCGGATTTCATGACAGTAACTTGAGGGTGCCACAGGACGCTATCGAGGGTGAAAGGCAGCATAGAGGATGGGAGAAAATGTGTTTACAGAGCCTGTATCTGGTACGAGATTAGTCTCCAGAATATTTAAAAAAAAAAAAAAAAAACCTACAAGTCAGCAACAACCAAAAAAAAAAAAAGAGGATTAAAAAATGGGCAGAGGACTTGAATAGACATTTCTCCAGGGAAGTTCGGCAGATGGCCAGTAAGACCTGAAAAGATGCCTCGGGACCAGGTACCTTTCAACCACACTGAGACACCGCACCGGTTAGGCTGGCGAGGACGGAGAAATGGGAACTTCGTGCTGCCGGCAGCAACCGACCCTGGTGCAGCCACTGAGGCAAACAGGACGGACAGTGGTGCGTGCCCCAGCAGTCACTACGGAATTACCTCCTGACCCGGCAATCTACATGTCTACACTGGTTCTCAGGGCAGCGTCATTCACAGAACCAGAAGGGGGTGTAACCCCAGCGTCCGTGCACAGATGAGCGGGTGAGCAATGCGGTGGCGGTGTACGCACCGGATGGCCCTGCAGTCTTAGAGAGGAAATAGTTTCTGGCGCCATTAACCATGGAGGGGCTCGAGGGTTTTATGCTACGTGAGGTGAAGCGGCCACCAGGGAGGAATATACGAGGTTCGGAGAGGGGAGGGGCAGAGGGGAGGGGAGGATAGGGGACCCAGGCTTCATCTGAGGAACGCGATACCCCAGGGCTGGTTCTGGACGGCGAGGCTGCTCAGCGGGGCGGATGTCCTTGGTGCCGCCAAGCTGTTGAGATGGTCAGCTTTGTGTTTACTACAATAGAAAGTCCATTATAGAGTGACATCTCCCTTCGCTCTGATTTGGCGACAGTCTTGAGTGGCTTTGTTAAACGTCCTGGTGCACCGTGGCCTCCAGAGCCGCTAAGTTCTCCTACAGTAACGATGGCAAAGTGAAGCACCTCTGTTCAGCTCAGATGTTAGTAGGAATTGTGATAGAAATAAACTATGTAGGGAGGTTTTTCAGCAAAGGCTGACTTGAATTGTGTGAAGGGAACTACTTCCCTAAGTTACCCTAAACATCATTCACGTGGTTTGTACCTGGCATGTGCACATAGGTACTTTTACTAAATAAATATACATGATGATAGTAGTCAGTTGATCATAACCTTCTATTGCAATAAACAGAATTTTTTACCCTCTCAAAATGACTTTTGAATAAAATAATTTTCCCCAGGATAATGAGCGTTCAGTCTTTGACATAAACCTTTATAGACATTTTTCACGTGGGTGACCTTATTAACATAGTTTGGGCTTTTAAGAAGGCATTTATGTGCCTCCACTGAATGGGGTTTGAGATGTGTAGCGGGAGCTTCAGAAGGTACAGAGGTGCGCAATGTGGAGCCTGCCTTCTAGGAGCTGGAGGTACTAAAACGTGCACACATTATTGATAATTAGCTTTTGTATAAATTGGAACATGATGAAGGTCTCAGAAGTGGTGAGAGCCTGAGATGCACTGTCGGGGGGTGGGGGGCGGACAGAGCTTCCTCATTTGGGAGGAGCACGTGCGCCCCGAGGAGTCTCTTGTGAGCTATGGGCCAGCGGCCGACTGGCGTTGAGAAGGAGCCAGGGCACGCAGAGAAGGAGGGATCGCTCTAAGGAGCACGACCCTCATGGACGCTGGGGTGGCCTACGCCTCCTGCCAGGTGGGTGCCTCCACGCCCTGGGTGGGGGTTAGGTCCAGACCCATGTCAGAAATATGCGGAGAATTATGTGGAGGGGAGCTGTGTTGTGCACGGCTCAGGAATCACCGTGGAGGCACCAGTAAGACAGACGTGTGACTGGTTCTGACGTGGAAGGAAGACATCATGAGAAGAGTGAGCCAAGCACAGACTTCCTTTCCTGAAGCTGCAAAACAATAGCAAACACTTTGTTCTTATTCTGAGTCTTCAGGTGTTTGACCCTTTCTGTCCACCACTTTGATGATGTCAGGAGCAGAATCATGCACGAATTTATATTCAGCTCTTACTGCCTTCACATTGGCACATGCCATCCCGTCCTATTGCCACAGCCCTGCGGGGCGTCCCTAACGCGGCGTCACGAGTGGGGCCGCGCGGACAGAGCGGGGCAGTTCTGGATCTCAGGTCCGGGTGAGCCTCCACCAGCAGCGCCGGGCCGGCAGCCAGCCCCGGGCTCGGAGGCAGACGGGCTGGTCCGCAGCGTCCCCGCCGTGCTGTCGGGTGTCGGACCTGGAACAGACGCTGGGGGAAGCCAGCGAGTCTGTACTGACCTGATCCCACAGGAACAGGGGCAGCCCTCCGCTCCGGGTGGAAGTTCGGCATCTTCCGTGATTTGACTGCAGTTTGGATGACTCCCTGTCACGTGTGGGTGCTTCAGGGAAGGAGGTCTGGGCAGCGGCTCGCTGCGAGCCTCCAAGTACTTACCTGATGGCAGCTTTGCCAGATCCAGGTCTACACACGCGCTGTGGACGCGGCTGCCGTTGACACAACACATCTCGGGCTATTCTAAACCTCAGGTGGTTCTTTACAATAACTGCTGTGGTTCATACACACAGACGTACAAGTAAATCCTCGGCTCCTCTGGAGGATCCTGCTCGTGGCTGCCTGGCCTCTGGCTGGGACGGAATAAGGATTAGCACAACCGTACATACTCCTCAGGCTCTCTCAAGCACGGTCCCTCAGAATGGCCTTTCCTGGCCTGAGGGGTGACTGATCTATGACTCGCTGACTTCAGTCAACCACAGGAATGCCGTTTAGAAAGAAAACCTTCATTTAATCCCAAGCTTAATTTGTTTCCACCTGCCGTCCAACGAGGCCAAGTTTAAGATGCGGCACGTCCTGTCCTCAGGTGCCGTCTGAATCCATTCGTGCCTGTTTGTTTATTGAAATAGGGAGATAGAGTCCTACTCACTGTCCATGGCAAAACTAATAACGTCTAGTAGGACGGTATTCGAGAAAAAACTGGTAAAGTTCCTGAGTGAGGCAACGCAGAAGTGACCTGTGCACATTAAGTCACGGGAGCCGCGAGCTCCTGAGCACACGGCGACCTCGTCCAGGGCCGCGGGGAGGGAGCGCGCAGACACCGGACGGCTGCGCATCGCCCAAGGACAGAACGTGAGGCCGCTCCCCGAGGGGCCGCAGTAGGGCCAGCGAGTTGGGGCGCATTGATGAGCCGGCCCACAACCCCAGGGAGCCCCACGTGAGCCACACCGGGTGACCTGCTTGTAGGCAGTAGGCGCCCACATACAGGGAAGTTCTGACAAATTTGCATAACACGTTAAATGTGGCAATAAAAATAATTCACGTGAAGCCTTTGCATAACTGGGAGTTAATGCTGTCAGATGTGTTTAAATTCATCCTGGTTTTAGGGCGCGTGTGGAAACAGGTGAGTAGGCACGGGGCAGGAGAGCTTGACGCAGGGGCACAGTTCATGCCATCCTCCGGAAGACTCATTCATCACGAAAATGCCCTCGGGGCTGTCGGGAGACATCCTAAAAGTCACGTGATCCGTGAGACCCTAGATTGACCCAGCTTTTATAGCCCATGCTTACTGGGCGCTTCGTCCCCGAGGCCCCTGGGAGGCCGTGGGCGGAGGGGGAGCAGATGTCCCTGACGCCCTCCAAGGGGCCGCGGGTGTCACCCTGTGCCAGGCTCGCCTGGCCCTCCCCGCCCCCTCAGGTGCCCTTGCCTACAACACTGGGATGCGGGGAGGCAAACGAAGCTCAGGGGCAGGGCGTCCCGTGGGGTCAGGCGAGGTCAGGCTGGGGGCCGCGTGGACACACGAGGCACCCGCGGAGCACGTGCGCACGGCCGTGGCTCACGGATGCGTGAGGGTGCACGACAGGACGCATGCCGACCGCCTGGGTGGCTGTGCCCTGGGCAGGGTCTCGGGGGACCGGCCGCGACGTGGCTGGCTTCGAACGTCAAAGGGAAGTACATGAAATTGGTTAAAATACATCTGCCCCAAAAGAGCCAGTGGCGCGCCTGCCGTGCAGGCTCTGCCCTCGCTGCCCTCGCTGGGAACGGCCTGCTGCGTGGGTTGCACCCCCTCCGTCCTGGGGCTGACCCCTGTGTGTGCCCGCAGGTGGCGCTGGTGTTCCCCAACAACGACCCCGCCGCCTCCATGGTGGCGTTCTACGGCTGCCTGCTGGCCGAGGTGGTCCCCGTGCCCATCGAAGTGCCGCTCACGAGAAAGGTAAGGAGCGATGCAGCCCACAGGTCGGGTGCCCGGGCTTGGGAAGCCTCGGCGGCTGCGTGTGGCCCAACAGGCTCGGGGTGTTGCGGGTTCTGGGGCTCCGTTGGCGTCGGCCGGACGGGCAGGGGCACAGTTGCTGAGGGCCCGGCGGCTACTCAGGTGCAGCCTCTGTGCCCCGGTACCGCGCCGACGGCCGTGCCAGGCGGTGGCACAGGAAGGTGCCGAGCTCACCCCCCCCCCCCGCCCCCGGTCACCCCACGCCAAGCGCTACTCCGGAAGGATTCCCTCCCGGGAAAGGCCCGAGAACTGGCTGAGCAGCTCCCTCGTGTAAGGGGAGGGGGCAGGAGAGGCAGAGGCGCCCGCTGGCCCAACGGCCCACACGTGGCAGGGATCTCAGAGATTAGGAGCATTCTCCCGGGGTGAGGGGTCCACGCCCAAAGTCAGGTACTCCAGCTTGGAGCCTGCGTCCGACTGTGAGCCCCCAAAACATGGGGCTTGTACCCAGCACACCCATGGAGCTCATACTCAACTCACTTGCCCCAGGGCCCCATGCAGCAGGAACGGCTCGAAAGGGGATTACGCTGTGTGTGAAGAACCCCTTTGCTAATCTTAGAGCGTCTCCCAGGGGCAGGGGCCTGTGGGGACTGTGGGGACAGAGGCACTGACAAGCGCCGCTTTTGTGCTTTGCTTCTACTTTGCCACTGCTGCTCTGCTGAAGCCACGGACTGTGCCCCAGCCCCCGTTCACTCCCGCTGCGGCGCTGGAGCCAGTGGGCACGCCACAGCCCCACTCTCCTGCCGCCTTGCTAAAGCCGGCAGGTGCCCACAGACCGCACAGGGAACACCCATGCGTGCCTGGCTCTGGTAGCCAGGGGGCTTGCATACCTGGGCCCCACAGGACCCTACCACTTGGAGAGAGTTCTTGACAGATGGCTATGCAGGGCACGCACAGGCAGCACACAAAACATGCCCAGTGTGTATGTGATGAAAGCCTATTCACTTGTCCTGGGGCTGCAGCCTGAGGCACAGGCTTCGGGTTTCCCACACATTTGGAGATGACGGAGGTGCTCTCAGGGAACACAGATGAGGGCCAACTTTGCCCTCTCCCTTAATCTTGGTACAGCTCACTGGCACCTCCCGGACGGGACTTACACACTCATCTGGAGCCCTGATGTTTGTAACTCTAGCCCAGGAGACACCTCCAGACGTCCTGGTGTGGAGGCCAGTAGGGTTTATGATTGTGGTCCCACAGGACTGTATATATCTGCATACATTGAAAGCTGCCAGAGAGCCTGGCTCCAGTCAGACTGAAACTTGGTGCTTGGTGGGATTCCTCCCTTTGGAACACAGAGGCATCTTGGCACACCCTCAACAATGGGAATGTGTCTGGAATAAATCTGGCTGCTTAGACAATCAGAGAAGTTCAAGAGACAAGCAAGGGCAGGACTGCATGAGAAGGTTCATCACCTACACAGACCACTCCTTCTAGCCTGGGAGAGGTGGCTGCTCCACTTAATACAGAGAATCAGGGCAGCCCAGGTGGCTCAGCAGTTTAGCTCTGCCTTCAGCCTAGGGCGTGATCCTGCAGACCCAGGATCGAGTCCCATGTCGGGCTCCCTGCATGGAGCCTGCTTCTCCCTCTGCCTGTGTCTCTGCCTCTCTCTGTTTCTCTCTCTCTCTCTCATGAATAAATACAATCTTAAAAAAAAAAAATACAGAGAGTCAAACAAAACGAAGAAACAAAGGAATCTGTTCAAGAATAAGGAACAAGATGAAACCTTAGTGAAGTGGAAATAAATAATTTACCTGATAAGTAATTCAAAGTAAGGGTCACAGAGACACTCACTGAACTGCAGAGAAGAATGGATAAACACAGAACTTCAACATGGAAAGAGAAAACAGAAGGGAATGCCAAACAGAAGTCCCAGAGCTTTAGGAATATTACAACTGAACTGAAGGATGCCCTGGGAAGTTCCCACTGGATGAAGCAGAAGAAAGTGTCAACAATCAAGAAGACCGCACAGTAGACCTCACACAGAGCAGCAAAAGGAAACAAAGATAATTTAAGTTTTAATCTGTCAGACATCAGGTGGAACAGCGTTCACATTAGGAAGTCTCAGAAGGAGAGGAAAGAAAGGGGCAGAAAGTATAAGTGAAGAAATAATAGTAGAAACATCCCTAACCTACGGAAAGAAACAGACATCCAGGTCCAGGGAGCCTGGAGAGCTGACAATAGGATGAACCCAAAGAGTTCACAGCAAGACACATTATAGTTAAAATGTCAAACATTAATGAGCGAATGATTCTGAAAAGTGGCAGGAGAAAAACAACTTGCTACATACATACAAGGAAATCACTAAGACGATCAGCAGATTTTTCAGCAGACACCTTGCAGGCCAGGAGGGAGCCACAGGGTATATTCCATATGCTGAAAAGAGCGTAGAGTATCCACCAAGGATACTCTGGCCAGCAGGGCTGTCATTCAGAATTCAGGAGCGTTAGTTTTCCAGACAAGCACAACCTGATGGAGTTCATCGCCACTAAACAGGCCGTTTGAGAAATGTTAAGGACTTCTGTAAACTAAAAAGACAGGGCATTGATTTGTAACAATAAAATAAATGCGAGTATAAACCTCACTGGTAAAGGTCGATGTAAAGTAAAGGTAATGGATTACTTATAGAACTGGAATAAAAAGACAAAAACAGTAAAAATCATGAAAATTACAGTACTTAGGGGATACACAAAGTAAAATGATGTACTATGAAAATATTAAGTATGGGAGGGCAGGTAAAAACTCAGAATATGTGTAAACTTAAGTTGCTATCAAATTAAAGTAGGCTGAGTATATCTATCTATCTATATATATATATACACATACACGTAACACACACACGTACATGTATTAAATGTACATGTGCGCGTGTCTACAGGCTGTTGTTCTATGTGAGCCTTATGGTGACCAAAAAGCAAACACCTCTGGTAGAGACAAAAATGAAAGGGAAAGGAATCTAAGTGTAACACTAAAGAAAGCCATTAATCACAAAGGAAAAAAGGAAGGAAAGAAGAGAAAGGCCCTACTGAAAAAAAGCAGAAAACAATAAACAAAACAGCAATAGGTATCTACTTATCAATAATTGCTTCAAATGTAGAATGACTAAATTCTCTAATCAAAAGACATAGAGTGAGTCAATGGGAAAAAAAGCAAGAGCAATC
The DNA here is from genome assembly GCF_053574225.1 of Canis aureus. Lineage (NCBI taxonomy): Eukaryota > Metazoa > Chordata > Mammalia > Carnivora > Canidae > Canis > Canis aureus. The sequence goes on from NC_135615.1 coordinate 35,071,729, forward strand.
TGTGCTGCCTATGAGAGACTTCAGATGTAAGGACACACAGACGCTGAAAGCGAAGGGAGGCAGAAAGGTATTCCTGGACGTGGAGATGAAAGAGTAGCTGTAGTTACATCAGACAAGGTAGACTTCACAACAGACTATTAATGGGAGACAGAGGGGGATTACATAATGATAACGGGATCAGTCCACAGAGAAGACATGACATTTGTAAACATTTATGTACCCAGCACAGGAGCACCTGCACATATACACAAATAGTAGTAGATCTAAGGGGAGAAATGCCATACAGCAGGAGTAGGGGTCCTACACCAATGGTTAATTTATGTGGAACGCTCCATCCATAAGCAACAGATGCACATTCTTCTCAAGGGCATTTGGAATGTTCTCCAGGATAGACCCCATGTTAGGCCACAAAGCAAGTCCCAGTAAATTTAAGAAGAGTGAAATGACATCAAGCATCTTTTCTGGCTCACAGTGGTATGAAACTAGAAATCACTTACATGAAGACAATTAGAAATATGGGGAGATTAAGCAACATACTACTGAGCAACCCAGTGGATCCAACCCAGTGGATTTTCCAAGGAAATCAAAGGAAAAGCGAGAAAAACAGCTTGAGACTAATTTAAACAAAAATAGAACATACGAAATCTATAAATTCAGCAGCAGTGGTTCTAATTGTGAGCCTCAAGGAACTAGAAAAAGAGCAAATGAAGCCCAGAGTTAGTAGAATAAAGGAACAAAGATCATTGTGGGAATAAATGAAACAGAGACCATAGAGAATATAGGGGGGAAAATCAGTGATACCAAAAAGCTGGTTCTTTCAAAAGATAAGAAAGAGTAGTGGGACTTTTAGCTAGACTCGGCAGGAGAACAAGAACAGGACTCAGATATCAGAAATGAAACAGTTACAGCCACAGAAAGACAAAGAGCTATAGGAGACTACTAAGAACTATATGCCAACTACTTAGACCCCTTGAATTAGATAAATTAGATAAATTAGATTATACATGCACTCTTCCAATGCTGAATGATGAAGAAGTAGACTATCTGAATACCGGTCAGTAGTAAGGAGATTGATTAAAAACCTCCAGCAAACAGAAGTATAGACCAGATGTCTTCACTGGTGAATTTCACCAAACATTCAAAAAGATGTAATATCCATCCTTCTCAAACCCTTCCAAAATATTGAGAGGAAGGGAAGCTTCCAAACTCCTGTTACGAGGCAGCATTACTGTGATACCAATAGCAGACAAGGATGCCATAAGAAAATAAAATTACAGGCCAATATCCCTGATGAACTTAGATGCAGAAATCCTCAACAAAATACTAGCAAATGGAATTCAATAATACATTAAAAGGACCATATTCCATTATTTAGTGGGATTTATTTCATTTATTTCAGGGATGCACGGGTAGGCCAACGTTCATGAATCAGTCAATGTGATACACTACATTAACAACATGAAGGATAATCATATGCTCATGGATGCAGAAAAAACATTCACAACATTCAAATGTTATTTTTTAAGTTTTTATTTAAATTCCAGCTAGTTAACATGCAGAGTTATATTACTTTCAGGTGTGCAGTATAGTGATTTAACAATTCCATACGACGTCGGTACTTACAAAGCAAGTACACTCCTTAATCCCCATCACCTAACTCCTCCTACCCCCAAACCCCTCCCCTCTGATAACCATCAGTTCTCTATAGTGAAGAGGCCATTTCTTGGTTCGCCTTTTTCTTTTCCTTCTTTGCTCATTTGTTGTGTTTCTTAAATTCTATGTATGATTGAAATTGCATGGTATTTGTCTTTCTCTGACTTACTACACTTAGCATCATACTCTCTAGCTCCATTCATGTCATTGCAAATGGCAAGACTTCATTCTTTTTGATGACTGAGCAACATCCCAGTGGGTGTGTGTGTGTGAGAGAGAGACACACACACACCACATCTTCTTTATCCATTTATCAGTCGATGGACATTTGGGCTGTTTCCATAAGTTGGCTTTTGTGGATAATGCATGTATACCTTTTAATTAGTATTTTTGTATCTTTGAGGGGTAAATATTTAATAGTGCAGTCGCTGGGTCATAGGTAGCTCTATTTTAATTTGTTGAGGACCCTCCACACTGTTCTCCAGAGTGGCTGCACCAGTGTGTGTTCCCACCAGCAGCGCATGAGGGCTCCCCTTTCTCCACATCCTCCCAACACCTGTTGTTTCCTGTGTTGTTGATGTTAGCCATTCTGACAGGTGTGAGGTGATAGCTCATTGCGGTTTTGATCTGCGTTTCCCTGATGATGAGTGATGCGGAGCATCTTTTCATGGGTCATTGACCATCTGTATGTCCTCTTTGGAGAAATGTCTATTTGTCAGCATTCATTGTTGATAAAAAAAAAAAAAAAAAAAAAAACTCGGCAAAGTGAGCATAGAGGGAATATACTTCAAATTAATAAAGGCCATGCATGACAAGCCCACAGTTAACTTTTTACTCACTTGTGAAAGGCTGGAAATTTTTCTTCTTGCCAATTCTACTCACCATAGTATTGGAAGTCTTAGCCAGAGCTGCTAGGCAAGAAAAAGATGTAAAAGGCATCCAGATCATTAAGGAAGAGGTAAAACTATCTCTGAGGAGATGACATGATTTTATATATAGACAATTCCACAAAAAAACTATTCAAATTATTCACTGAATTGAGTAAAGTTGCAGGGCAGTAAATCAACATGTAAAAATTGGTTACATGTCTAAACATTAACAGTGAACTATCAGAGAAATTAAGAAACAATTCCATCAATAGTTATATCAAAAAATAAAATACTTAGGGATAAATTTAACCAAAGAGATGAAAGACCTCTGAAAATCATAAGACGTTGATGAAAAAAATTGAGGAAGACACAAATAAATGGAAGTATATTCCATGCTTATGGATTAGGAGAAATAATATTGTTAAAATGTCCATATTACCCAAAACATCTTACAGATTCAGTGCAGGCCCTATTAAAATTCCAGTGGCACCATTCACAGAAGTAGAACAAACATTCCAAAAACTTGTAGGGAACCATGGAAAACTCCAAATAGCCAAAGCAACCTAGAGTAAGAAGAGCAAAGTTGGGGACACTGGCTCTGAGTTCAAGCGACATTACAAAGCTATAGCAATTAACACAGTATGTTATTATCCAGAAACAGACACATAGGTCAGTGGAATATAATAGTCCAGAGATAAACCCACACATATATCACCAATTAATTTAGGTTCATTAAGTTAAAAGATTCACGAATACATAATGGAGAAAGGACAGTCTCTAATAAATGACGTTAGGGAAACTGGATAGCCACATGCAAAAGAATTAAACTATCTTAGACCTCTATCTTACCCAGTACAGAAAATTTCACTCAAAATTAATTAAAGACTTGAAGACCTGAAGCCATAAACTCGTGGAAGAAAACATAGGCAGTGAGCTCCTTAACATCAGTCTTGGTGATGATTTTTTGGATTGGACACCAAAGGCAAAGGTAACAGAAGCAAAACAAAACAAATGGGACGTCAAACTCAAAAGCTTCACAGCAAAGGAAACCAGCACAATGAAAAGGCAAATTCCATTCCTACTGACTGGGAGAAGATGCTTGCAAATTGTGTCTCTGGTAAGGTATACTATCTGAAATACGTGTAGAAATCATACCACTCAATAGCAAAAGACACATCCAATTAAAAAGAGGGAGAGGGGATCCCTGGGTGGCGCAGCGGTTTAACACCTGCCTTTGGCCCAGGGCGTGATCCTGGAGACCCGGGATCGAGTCCCACGTCGGGCTCCCGGTGCATGGAGCCTGCTTCTCCCTCTGCCTCTCTCTCTCTCTCTGTGTGTGACTATCATAAATAAATAAAAATTTAAAAAAAAAAAGAGGGAGAATGCCTGAATAGACATTTTTCTAAGGGAGATAGGTGGCCAATAGACACAAAGATGTTCAATATCACTAATCATCATGGAAATGTAAATTAAAACCACAATGAGATATCACTTCATACCTTTTAAAATGGCTAATATCAAAAAGACAAATGGCAAGTATTTAGCAAGGATGTAGAGAAAAGGGAACCCTTGTGCACTGTTCGTGGGAATGTAGACTGGTGCAGCCCCTGTGGAAACCAGATGAAGGTTCCTCAAAAAATTAAAAATAGAACTACCTTACAATCCAGCAGCTACACTAGGTATTTTTCTAAACAAAAACACTAATTCAAAAAGATACATACACCCTTATGTTCACCGCAGCATTATTTACAATAGTCAAGATATGGGAACTACCTAAGTGTCCACCAATGGATGAATGGAAAAAGAAGAGGTGCTATATACATGTGATGTAATATTACTTGGACATAAAAAAAGAATGAAGTCTTGCCATTTGCAATGACATGGAGAGACCTTGAAGTGCTAAGTGAAAGAAGTCAGAGAAAGACAAACACCATATGATTGCTCTTAAATATGGGCTCCAAACAGACAGACACAACTCATAGATAGGACAGATTCGGTGGTTGCCAGTGGTGGTGGTTGTGGGGTAGGTGAAATGGCTGGAGGGGGTGGACAGCTACCCCCTCCAGCTACAAATAAATAAGTCATGGGGACACAGTGTACGTAGTGATAGTGTGCTGCACATTCGAAAGTTGCCAAGAGAGTAAATCTTTAAAGTTCTTTTCTTTTGTAGTGATTTTGCAGTGTATACAGATACTGAATCATTGTTTTACCTCTGAAATTAATAGACTATTGTATGTCAATTATACCTTAATTTAAAAAAAAACATTGAGCTTGGTAATGTGTCAGTAACTAAGTCTTAGAATATCTCATTCCTCAGTGTCTTTACACTAGAAATCTGAATAAATGATACATATTTTTTTATTTTGGGGGCTGTTGGTTGTGGCTTATGTTTCTGTGTTTGGACATGATGGAGTCCCTTGTTCACCTACAATTTACTAGATGTACATCTACATCTTGCCGTTGTAGTGTGGTCAAGTATAAGAAACTTAAGTTGTACATATCCCCCATATCAGTGTAAGTTTTTCCATCCACGTGAATGACGTTCCATAGGAAAGTAGACCCGAGACATCCAGGAAGAGACAAGGGGAGGAGACTCTACTAGGGCTGACATTGATGATCCCTGAGGACCCACGGTCTGATGTCCACAAGGGACGGTCCCCTCAGTCACTGTTACATTCTGCATGATGCCCTTGGACTCTGCACTGGGTTGATCTCACCGTCATTCAGCACATTGTCCTGCACTAACTGTGGGATGACGCTCCTAGCTCCAACATGTCATGGTTTACATGTGCCCCAGGTTCAGAGTTTCTGGAGAATTTTCCAGATGTCCTGTGGCTGCTCTGATACTAAATGGGGTTATTCACCTTCCGGCGCCTTAGGGATGCCTCAGAGCCCCTTGACAGCACATGTGTACATTTCAAACTCTGCTCCTTAGAATGAAAAGAGAGAATGTGAAGTCCACTTAGAAAATGAAGAGGATGGTTGCTGGTTTGGTTTCCTGGTTACAAATCCTGGGAGTTGCCTCCTTGACCTCTTGGGCGGACATCAGTGTCCAGCAGGGCAGCTCAGCTGGTGGCTGCTGACCTCAGAGCTGCCTTCAGTGGCCTGATTCTTCATGTGTTGGCTGCCAGCACTCGAGGTGTGCGGTAGACACCCCGCAAGGTGCTTCCTCCAATCCCGAGTCCTGCGATCTTCACGGCTGAGAAGCGTGGAGGAGCTTGGGGATTGAATGGAGAGCCACGCTGTTTTAGGTGATTCTTTGTTGCTGTGGTCAATTCTACTACAGTTCACCTGAAAACCTTCTCGGGGACTTACGATGCTCCTCTTCCCTTGATGTTAAGTTCAGTGGGTTGAAGCCCTTTGGAAATGCAAAGGGCTGGTTACCTTAAGTCAGGGCTCGAGGCCCTCTGAGATCTGTAGTCAGTAGCATCAAAAGGATAACCTGGAAAGGCCAGAGCCTGGTGTCTCCAGAGCAGGGCTGGTTCGCACAGGAAACCACTTGAGCCCGGAGGCACGTACCTCTGCCCTTGTGTCACCTGACACCATAGGCACATCCTTTCAAACACCACTGATGCAAACATGCAAAAAACCCAGTTTGGCCGCCACTTAACACTTCTCAATGCTTTGAAATAATGAGGTTAAGTATCCTTTGGACGTTTGACATACATGTAAGCTGTTCATTTTAATTGTAGTGGACACCTTTAGAATCGTGTGAATGTGACTTCAGTAATAACGGATGGGAGGAGAGGTATGTTGTCATTGCCTCTGCTGTCCACTGGTCCCCAACAGCCCCCTTTGCTGAGGAGAACCTTTAGCGGCCACCCTGGTGGTTCAGTGAGGTCAGTGCAGGTGTGTGCAGGGGAGTGGACTCTCACCTGTGCCTTGTTGGCCCTGCCGGCACTTGACTGAGGCAGCTAGGCTGTGGCCTTCCAGGTGGTGTGCTCATGACTCCCCAGCCCACGCAGGCCCTCCGATTATCAGCCTGTACCACCTGCAGACCGTTTTCTTATGAAAACAGAATGGAGAGATGACTTTGTCTTAATGAAGCCAGAAGCTGAGCGTCCGTCCTCAGGCTCATGACTCTAGAACATGACCTTTGTGTCTGGAAAACTCCTTTTTTATTTTTATTTTAAGATTTTATTCATAGACAGAGAGAGAGAGGCAGAGACACAGGCAGAGGGAGAAGCAGGCTCCATGCAGGGAGCCCGATGTGGGACTCGATCCCGAGTCCCCAGGATCACACCCCAGGCTGCAGGCGGCGCCAAACCGCTGCGCCACCGGGGCTGCCCTGGAAGACTCATTTTTAAACAGCAGAATCCACTGGCTCTGTGCTGTTCAGAATGGGGCAAGATGTGCCCGTAGGTGCCAGTGAGGGAGGCCGTGAGCGTCTCCTCTGCCTCCTGCTTCTGTGCCCACTGGATGTGCCACAGAGGCCCTGATGAGAGCCGGTCCTCCAAATCCTGTCACGTAACGAACTGAACAGTTGAGTATTGTGCATTTACTTACTCTCCGTCCTAGTTCTTGGGGTGGGAGGAGAAGGCTGTCTTTCCAGGAGGGGTTTATAGCAGGGGGACTAGAGCTCCTGGATGGTTTGGCCAGGAGTGCGGAGCAGCCAGAGGGGGCACCCGGGGCCCTGCCAGGCGGAGCCCTGCGGGGTCACAGAGTGGGGTGCCTGTGGCTCTCTCTCGGCTGAGGCGGCCGAGCTTGGGGTAAGGCCAGTTGTCAGCAGGGCAGACCCGTGAGCAGGCTCAGCCAGCGTCTCCCAAGTCCGGACAGGCTCTGCCGTGAGCTCGGGTCTGACGTTAGGGGTCGGGGTGGGCGCGTGCTCAGGACCGCGGGACCAGGGACAGAATGGCCGCTCGGCCCCAGGTATCCGCGGAGCAGAGCGTCCGAAGCCCGTGCCTGAGGCACCTCCGGAGAGCCGGGGAACTGCCCAGTCGGTGAGGAATGGAGCCGGATGAACACCAGCTGGTAGTTGTTGGGCCACAACCCAAAGTGAGTTCACAAGAGGGGCCTTCTGTGAGCTGTCCTCACATTGGCGTGTGACTGATGCCTCCTGACCCGCACGCTGGGACGGAGCAGACCCCGGTGGGGGGACGCGCCATGCTGGCCCGTCAGATGCTCCAGGGCTCACGGAGGGACTCTTACCTGGTGACATAATTTGGCACCTCTGTGTTGCAGGAGGGGATTGGAGGTGATGGGCCGAAGTCAGGTGTCGTCTGGCTTTTCTTAAGTCAAAAACAGGGATTTGCAAGCTCTTGTGACCAGGGAGGTGGTTGCGGTCCTGAGGGCCCAGCCCTTCGGAGAAAGGACCCTCAACCAGGGAGGGGCCTGCGGGCCAGGGGCTGGGGCCGGGGACCCGCGTCAGCGCCGCGGTTTACAGGACCTATTCGCGGTCCTGGGACGTCCGCCCCCTGGGGGCAGCTCCTTTCAGAGGATGCACCGAGGCTCCGGGAGAGCCCGGCCTGGGAAGGGGAAGCGCCGGCGGCCCCGCCGCTTTGTCGGTGCCCTGCGGTGGGGGCTGTCCCCGCGCGCAGACCCCCGGGCGCACCCCGACGGAGAAGGGGCCGGAATGGGCGTCCGGCGCACCCACAGCGCGCGTGCTCGGAGCCCGGGGAGGGGTGTCCCGGCGCCCTCCTCCACGGGGATCACGCCGTCGGGTCCCAGGCGCGGCGCTGCCTCCCTCGCAGCACATGGGGAGGCCGAGGCCGAGCCGCCTCGCTGGCCCTGCAAGGTGCCCGCGGCAGGTGCGCCCGTCCGTGCCCCACGTGGCTGGCCCCCCGCCAGGTTCCATCCCTCCCGGCTCTCAGCCGCGCCTCCCTGCCGCCTCCCCAGGACGCGGGAAGCCAGCAGATCGGGTTCTTGCTCGGCAGCTGTGGAGTCACCGTGGCCTTGACGAGCGACGCTTGCCACAAAGGGCTGCCGAAAAGCCCGACCGGGGAGATCCCGCAGTTCAAAGGTAGGCGCCCCGCTCTGCTGTCGGGGGCTCCCGGCCCGGCCCCGCCCCGCGCCCCGGCCCCGCCCCGCCCCAGGCCTGGCCTCCGCCCAGCCTGACACCTGTGGGCGTGTCTGAGGTCCCGCCCCAGCCCCGCCCCGCCCTGGCCTCCACCCCGCCTTACACCTGTGGGCGTGCCTCGGCGTGTCTGAGGTCCCACCCCAGCCCCGGCCTCCACCCCGCCTTACACCTGTGGGTGTGCCTGGGCGTGTCGGAGGTCCCGCCCCGCCCCGAGGCCTGGCCTCCGCCCCCCTTGCAGGCGGTGGGCGCCACCTGCCCTCCGGGTCGCGCCCCCCTGAGCCGCCCCCGTCCTTCACCTTCAAGGCTGGCCGAAGCTGCTGTGGTTTGTCACCGAGTCGAAGCACCTGTCTAAGCCGCCGCGGGATTGGTTCCCGCACATCAAGGATGCCAATAACGACACGGCGTACATAGAGGTGAGCGCGGCGGCCGCTGCGGGGTGCGGGCGGGCCAGGCCCCTGCGAACCCCGTCTGCACGGCGTCCTCTCGTCGCAGTACAAGACGTGCAAGGACGGAAGCGTGCTCGGCGTCACCGTGACCAGGATCGCGCTGCTGACCCACTGCCAGGCCCTCACGCAGGCGTGCGGCTACACGGAAGGTAGGGGCGGCGGGGCCAGCCGGGGCGGGGCCAGCCGGGGCGGGGCCAGCCGGGGCGGGGCCAGCCGGGGCGGGGCCAGCCGGGGACGCCCAGCCCGGAGGAGCAGCGTCGGTTCGAGCGCGGCCAGGCCGGGGCCGCCTGGCGGGCCTCGGAGCAGGGGCCTGAGCTCGAGGCTCCTGGCCTCGGGTGCCTGCGGCCGTGGCGGTCCGGCCCGCGCGGGGGCCTCAGTCGACCCCGTCCCCCGCGGAGGCCCCGTCGCCCAGTGTCACCACGCGGGCACACGGTCAGGCTCTGCCCCCCACACCGGGCAGCCGTCCCCTCCCAGCTCCGCCGGGACCGGCCGTGGGGTTGGCGCAAGCTCCCGGCCCGCGCGGACACGTTCTTCCCCGGGCCGGGCCTCCTACGGGGTAGGGGCCACGGATGTCCGCCCGGAGGACCCGCATCCCCGCACCCCCCGCCGGGGCTCCGCTGACCCGGAACCCGGACCCTCCCCCGTGTCTTCGGCGGCTTGTCTGCCCCGTGAGTTGCGCCCCGGACCCGCCAGCCCCGCTCGGTCCCCGCGGACTCCGCGGCTCTGCTGACGCCCACCTGCCTTCGGGCCGAGTCCGGGAGCATCACGGATGGAAGGGGGGCCGAGCGCAGGCAGCTTCCTCCGGGCAGGCGGCAGGGTGTCCGCCCCGTCGGCCCATCGCCCTTGCCCCTGGTCTCCCACGGTAAACGTCCTGTTTCCCTTCGCACAGCGGAAACCATCGTGAACGTGCTGGACTTCAAGAAGGACGTGGGGCTGTGGCACGGGATCCTGACGGTAAGGGCCACCCGGCGGTCGGTGGGCGTGCAGGGGGAGCCACCTCCACAGGGGTGAGGGAGGGGAAGAGCCATCATGCAGGGGCGACAGCCCATGCCCGTCCTCCCTGCCTCTCCAGAGTGAGCACCCGACCCCTCTTATGCCCCATCCTCCCCGCTCTGTGGGAGTGAGCACCCGGACCCCTCCCATGCCCTGTCTTCACTGCCCACCCCCCCAAGCGAGCACCCGGACCCCTCCCAGGTCCCAGGTGGAGAAGCTGGGTCTCATCCTTGCGAGGGCTGTCCATGCGGGAGGGCGGTTTGGAGCTGCGGGTGGGCGATGGAGACAGCCTTGCTGTGTAAGGTGCCTGCAGCCCTGAGACCATGACTGCTTGTGTGCTTGCTGTGCACGTCGTGAGTGTTGGTGATCTCTGCCCCGTTTGTGAACGTCTTAAGCTGGAACTGTGTCCAGAGGTAGAAACTTCTAGGGCTTTGACGTGCGTGATGGTTCATAGGTGCAGAAAGCAGGGGTGTGGTTTCTCGGTGAGGCCGGATTCCTTAGGACGAGGGCCTGTGAGCATTGCCTAGATGAGGGTTGGGGGTCCGGTAGAGCTGCCTCCACTGTGCCCTGGGTGCTGGCAGGTGGTAGGAGTGCAAACAGCCCCAGGTGCGTGCTCACACGGTCAGGGCTGCTGATCTGAGCACTGCCGTCTGCAGCTCTGTGCCTCTGGGCACCTGGGTCTCCCCAGTCACCCAGTGACTATCCCCTGTGAGGACTGCGCAGCCAGCCCACGGTCCACCTCCCTGCCCAGGGGTTGTGGCAGCTGCCTTCCCCACTGTTGGTTGGGCTCCTCACTGACGATTTGGTGCAGGGTCTCTGTGACGGGTCTTGGTGGCCTCACCCATCTGTCACTGGCTCTGGACCTGTGGTTTCTGAGTCTCTTGCTGCCACCTCCTAGAGCCAGGCCTGTCTCCTGCTAGACACACATGCTCCTCTCTGGTGTTTGGATGGCAAATGGTGCCTCTGGTCTCCAGCGTGGAGCGAACGTGTGACGGGGCCCGGGCTTGTCCTGTCCCCACATCCCGCCCAGTGGGGGGGGTTCCTTGTCCTGCCAGCAGGTCGGCAGTCACCCCCGTGTGTTGCTTCCAGAGCGTCATGAACATGATGCACGTGATCAGCATCCCGTACTCCCTCATGAAGGTGAACCCGCTGTCCTGGATTCAGAAAGTCTGCCAGTACAAAGGTATGTCTCCAGGGTCCCTGGAGTGCCCGGCTCCCTGAGCCTCCCATGGCCGGCAGTGTGCTCGTTAACGCCCTTCCCTCCGCTCTTCCCACAGCAAAGGTGGCTTGCGTGAAGTCCAGGGACATGCACTGGGCCCTCGTCGCCCACAGAGATCAGAGAGACATCAACCTCTCCTCCCTCCGGATGCTGATCGTGGCCGATGGTGCAAATCCCTGTAAGTGACCAGTGGGCGGGTGGAGAGAGCCTCACTCTCCACGGCCCATTTCTGCGCTTAGCTTTTCTCTTTCTGGCCGTTGCCTTGGTTGGGGAGCTGCCCTGACTGACTTCACGACCTCCAGTTTGACCCCTGGGCAGTGGGGAGTTCAGAGCCCGCAGGCCCCAGCCTGGACTCCAGTCCTCGTTCCAGAGAAAGCGCTAAGCTTCTGGTTCTAATCCCTGTTATGTTAGCTGCGAAAGGGTAGCTAAGTCACAAGATGTCAGGAGTCGGTGGGGGTGGTCCCTGTGTCCTGGCGTGCTCGGTGCTCAGGAAGTAGTAGCTATTCCTATTTCGTGGTCTACACGAAATTAACCAGGAAAGTAACTTGTCACTTTAATGGGATTTCATTATCAAATCCTATAGGGAAAACCACCAGGCAAAGCAAAGTAGCAGTGGTTAGGACGGCACTAAGCTGCCTCGAGGAGCGTTGCTCTGGGTCGAAACAGGTCGCGGCTGGCTTTGCCAGGGAGCAAGCCAGAAGCCGAGTGAGGAAGACCGTGGGCTTCTGGCCACCCGTAAACGGTGCTGCCTGCATGTGTGTAAATGAAAGCTGCACACGATTTATCAGAGAACATGTGGCACGCAAACCAGGGCTCGCCACCGGAGGATCTAGTAGTAGTCAGAGACGTCACTTGTCCCTTCCCCAGAGCAGCTGGTTTGAGCGCCCGCCCCGCACCAGGCCGGGCTAACCTGTGTTAGGAAGTGGTCTCGCCAGCGGGCGCCCCATGGTGACCCCTGATCTCACTGGCCGGGTTGATGCGGGGACAGTTTTCTTCCCTTTGTTTTGATGCACTCACATTGCAAACACCACCTCAAAAACAGTAGAATGGGTCTTGGGAAAGGCGCACGTGCAGGGACGTTTGAAGTACGGAAGTCACACTCTTAAATCCTGGAGTTCTGTGGGCCCGCGAGGATCTGCTCTCACGGCGACGTCCTCCTGAACAGTACCGGTGAAGTTGGCGCGTCCGTGGTGCGGGCAGCTTCCATCGATCCCGTGCTTTCCGCTGGCCGACCGCCCTCCCCTTTCACCTCCAGGGTCCATCTCGTCTTGTGACGCGTTCCTCAATGTCTTCCAAAGTAAAGGCCTGCGCCAGGAGGTCATCTGCCCGTGCGCCAGCTCTCCAGAGGCTCTCACTGTGGCCATTCGGAGGTACGGCTGGGCCCCCGTGGGGGGGGCGGGTAGGGCAGAACCTGGGCCGTAGGGGAGGGAGAGGGCAGGACCCAGGCCGTGGGGGGCGAGGAGGGCAAGACCCAGGTCGTCGTCGTCGTCGGGGGCTGGCTTCATTTCCTCGCACACAGTGGAGTGGGTCAATGGTGGCCCAGATTCTCGAGTCAGAAGCCCTCTCTCCCTGTGAGTGACCTATGGGCAGGTGCGCAGGCCGCATCGGCCTGTCCTGGCAGGCCCCTCACACGTCCCTGTGCCCGTGTCCGGGTCAGATGTTCCTTGAGGGCGGACCAGGTGAATGTCGTATGGTTGGAGTGAAATGTTTGCAGCGAGCTGTGCCTGTGGAAGTGCGGTTTCTGCCCCATGTGCCACTGTGCCCTAAACTTCTAAAAGTCCTGGCTTTCTGAGCGCTCGAGCTGTGGCTGGTGCGTTGGTGCAGGACTCATGCCCGGGGTCCAGTCAGCCCTCCTGACCACCTGCCCTGGCACCGAGCGCACCTGTCACGGGCGCCGCAGTTACGGGTGCAGAAAGCTGATCCCACACAGGCTGGGAGGTGCAGGGAAGCCTGTGTGACCGACCCCCGCCACTGGCCATCCTCATCACGTGGGAATGGACTGTTTGCATCGCCTGAATATTTCCAATGCGGGATCTGACTCCTCAGTATCTTTGCGTTCAGCTGTTCATAAGGTTTCGTTGTGCATCACAGGAATGTGCTGCACTGTAAGGACGGAGGAGGGGCTGTTCACGTACAACACACCTGAGTGGTGCCCTCGTTACCCAAAGGTTGGGCTTCCCAAAAATACCCACTGGGAGACTGTAAATAAGATACTGTCCAACGACTTAGGTGATTATTAATGTAAAACTAACCAGACTGCCTAACGGGCTGAGAAATAAAAACCTTTACGGTATCCGAAGCAAGTTTTAATTTCGATTGAACCAGAAATTTAAAATATGACATAATTTTAATTGATGAGGAAATATGACAACATGAACTGGAATCCAACCTTCATTTTCTGAAAGGTGTCACGGTTGCTCCAGCAGGAGACGCCCCGCAGACCCTTCCGACGTTTCAGTCCCGCCTAGGCTGGAGCGCTGACGGCTGTGCCAGCGGATGGGCGAGCGCGTGTCCTTCCGAGATCAGGATTAAACCGGGTCCAGTTTGAGCCCGAGCACAGTCCTGGGTCTGGCGTGGCCAGCATCCACCACGGGGTCCTGGGCAAGTCCCTGCTCTCCGTGGTGTTAAGGTTGCGCCGTCGTGTCACGTAGAACTATTGCCACACATCAGTCTTGAAGTGAGAGATTCAGACGCGTAGGAACCCGGTCCTTAGTAGCAAGGTGGTGTGTTTCCGTGCATCTCCTAGAAATCTGTTCTCTGGATGTGAGGGTAAGCAGCATGGACAGGCCAGACCTGATGGCACACTGTTACGTTAGCTGCGAAAGGAGTCTGCAAAGGGCTTTTAAAACTGCTTCTCTAAAAATGTTGAATAATTGTTAAAATTTTTAAGAAGATTAAAAATCTGTTCTCAAAACTAGGCATATTAAGCCTTATTTCCTGGGCATGTGCTCAGTGGCCTCCAGGGCACCTGCCCTGCGGTCAGCGGCCACTCGCCCCAAACAGCCCCCTGCACACACCAGGGTTGGCGCCATCACCTGGGCTGGGAGCGCTGGTTTCAGAGCCGCCGGTCCCCCCCACCCCCCCCCCGCCATCCCGTGAGGCCCCGCGCAGGTGGGAGGGCAGGTGGGCCATGCGACCGGCAGCCAGCCTTGCTTTGCACAGAGTCGGCTTCCCCTTGCAGACCTGCCTGCCACTCTCACGCCTTCCAGGTCTCACCCGCTGTTTCCCAAGAGCAAGGAGCCAGGACGGGGCAGGGGGCACGCCCGAGCTCCTGGCCAGCCCCATCCCCCATGGTGAGGCTGGAGGGGTCGTGGTGTGGGCGGGGCGTGGGGCCGGTGGTCACAGGTGGAGCTGAGGCAGCACCAGGTGAACCCGGAGGTTGGCCTCCACCAAATCCTGCTGTGCTCTCCTCGAAAACTCTCGTGGTTTCCCTGAGTTCAACACCGTATTCTGTTGACTGTCATCCGTGGCTCCACGGGTTAAAACGGAAGAGGTTTGTGGCGCGTGGCTCTGCACGTCCACCTGCCCTTCTGACCCCAAACAGGTTTGACTGCACATTTCCTGATCCTCAGGAGTGAGGCTCATTCACTTTGCTGGCGCCGTTTGGGGACAGCGGTCCTCCCAGGTGTGTCGTGCGGCCGTGGTCCGTAAGCGTCGCCTCGGCAACTGGGGGCTGGCTACTCCCACGATTCTGTGGATCTCAGGAATCCACGGAAAGTGATGGGAAAGGGCCGTGGATATACCGTAAGACTAAGTACGTGCTGTAGGGCGTGTGGCTCCCTGCTGGGGTCTCCCCGCAGGGCTGTGGTCACGTTCCCTGGACCCTGCGCAGGGGGTGGCTGTGTCCCTGTGTGGCGAGTGCACACCGTGATCGTGGAAAGTAGCTGTGCCACTTTCTCGTGTGGGTTTTATGATGGGACTCACCCTGGGCTGTCTCAACTGATCGGGAATAACGTCCAATTATTAAGACCGTTGCCACCTGCACACAGGACCGCGTGGCCGCCACAAATCCAGGTGGTGGACTCTGATAGGACTCAGCCTCCCATGAGGACCTTGAACCAGGGTGGGTGCCATGGCGTCTCTGGGTCCTCTGCCCTTCAGAGGTCCTCTGTGCTCTCCCCTCCCCCGTCCGTCTTGAGGGGCTGCCTGGAAGCCGCGTCCCCCACAGCGGAGAAGCCCTTCCTAAGCTCATAATTTCTAGAAAACAGTGTGGCCAGGGAGCACGTTTCAGTGGGGAAATTCTGTTTTCAGAAGCTTTTGGTAAAAAAGGTCTGCACTGCTGGGACCTGGAGGGGGCAGGTGACCGTCCCCTTCCCTGCGGGTTCTTCTGTTCTCCCCACGAGTGCAGCCTGGCCAGGTGCTGCTCTGCCCGCCCACCTGCACTGGCGTCCTGACTGGGGTCCTGCGGGCTTCACGTTCAGCACCTGCTCACGTGCCACGTGGTAAACTGGTGGAGTCGCTATTCTGTCCGTCCCAGCTTCACGTGTATTTTATCAATAAATAAAAAGCTAAGTATGTGAACTGAGAAGTGAGGGTCCTACCCGCACACTTCCCCCTGACCACCTCATGTGCCCCCAGGGGCAGACGCTGTGAGACCCAGAGCTGCCCACCTGTGACCTCGCCAGACCAGCTCCCATGCACATGCAGGTGGGTTTCTAGCTCAGGTTTGGCCCAAGAAGAGGCGTGTGTGCTCCTCTGCTGGTTTGCGTTTTACATGATCCTAGTGCGGCTCTGAGCCTAGACTTTGGTGTCATGTCCTGGTCCAGCGACACAGCAGCGGGAAGGACAACCATGGGGTCCCCCAAGGTCAGTCCCTGCGGTGAGGCACCGACACGGGCAAAGAGGGCAGCTCAGGACGTCAGAGTACAGGTGGGAGGCCTGCTTCCCGCCAGCACTTGGGGAGCAGCGCGTGGGGTTTAAGTTCCCACGGAGGACGCCGTGGTGGGTCAGAGACCTGAGCAAGTGTAGCACCCGTGGCCCGTCCCATGGGGCTCCGAGCCAGAGCCCCCACACCCTCCCAGGGCCCCGACCCCGCTGCCTAGGACATCTTGGAGCCCCGCAGCTCTGTACTTGGCATCCTCACCCAGGCCCGTGGGTAGATCCGGGGACAGGAGAGGATGGGAACATGAGGTGCAGCCACAGCGTTCTCAGAATCAGGGATGACGGCGGAGTCCAGATCAAGGTCAGCCTCTGCACACAGTGGCTGGTCCACGTTGGTTCCCCGGCTGGGTGCCATCCCGGGTCCGCTTGCTGTCCTCGTCCACGTGACTGCTAGGCTCAGGAAGCCTGCTGAGGCTGTTGCTTCGCTGTCGGGCTCGCGAGGACATGCACGTGGGTGACGACTGGTGCTCAGTCTCGGGAGAGGAGGGAGTGCTCACATTCAGGACCTGTTTCTTCCGCTGACCGGTAATATTTAGGCCGTTTTTCAAGCACATGTGACAGAAACCCCACACACTTGTGTTTTTATGTTCCTCTCTGGGAGCAGAAGGAAAGCTGCCTGTTCCCGGTGTTGTGTGTGAACGGCTGTCCACAGAGGCTGGGACAAATTCGAGCTTTTATAGATCGAGCCCTGCACTGACCTTCATGCTGGGTCGTCTGATCCCCGAGCACGCTGGAGACTCGGGGAATTCCCACATGTACACAGTAGGAGCCCCGTCCGTCCCACTCCAGCCGCGCAGAGTGGAGCCCAGGATGGCTGCTGTCCTCCCATGGTCCCAGGGGGAGGACGGGGGGACACTCTCAGCGTCCTTATAAAGGCCAGCCCCTCAGATTTTGCTTTCATTCATAGGATAGTTTAAGAAGAAACAAGCGTTTGGTGGTGAGGTCGCCTGATTTTGTTGGAAAGAAAGGCCCTCCCCCTGTGAGGGGACCCGACTACCCCTCGTTCAGATGGTCTCCTTCCCCCTCCGGATTAGTGACCTTCCCGGGAGAGCTTGCTGCGCCCTGGTGACGAAGAGGAGATTAAATCTCTGGTACCAGCTCAGAGCAGCTGATTGCTCCCCTGACGTTTAGTGCATTTAATTAGGAAACGATACTCAGTAACTGCGTCTGGTCAGCAGTGAAGGGGAAACCGGAAACGTGTTCCCTTATGACCTGTGGGACTCTGGCCATTTCCAGAACATGCATCCATCAGGGGTTCCCCTCTGAGCCACGGAGGAGCCGGGCCTCAGGGTTGGCGTCGTGGCCTGGTAGGCATCCTGACGTCCATGCACTGTGAGCTGCGGAACACCTGCCAGCAGCACCAGAGCGCGTCTTCTGGAAGGTTTTGGGGCCCAGAGTCTTCAATGGGAGCCTCAGGCATCGTACCCCAAACAGATAGGATGCAGAGGGGGTCCCAGGAGCCAGCAGTGGTTGGACTCTGGCTGGGGACCGCAGCCAATGCCCTGGCTTCGTGTACATGCTCGTGTTCACCCCGGTATTTAATCGTATTCCTCTGTGAAATGGCCATCATCCACACGTGTGTTTTGTGTTTCCTACTTCTTTTAGGATTAGTTGTAAAATTAAAAGTATTGGAGAAATAGCATTTTATGATTTGCAAACTCATCCGTAGAATTATTTTAAAAAGGCAACTTGAAAAATGAAAACAAAGTTGTATTCTGGTCTCTGTGTCTCTGGGATCGCCGTCTGGGTCTGTTTCCATGTCTGGACCACAGAGGGTAGAACCCACTTCTTAAAGCTACGTTGTGGTCACGTGGATGGAAGTGAACTATTCTGTAGGCTTTTCAACTGCAAGATACTGAAATACTTTGATGCTCCAGCGGGAAAGGGTAATAATTATGTAAAGCAGCAATTAAACTAGCAATTCCAGAGAATAAAGATGCCCCTTTGCCACCAGAATCACTTTCCATGTTGAAAGCGTTGCCCTGGGAGCTACAGAGCCGGGAAGACCCTGAGGAAGGGGGCCGTGCAGCAGGACACCTGTCCAGAGGTGGGGTCAGGCTGACAGATGTGCACAGAGGCTCGCCAGCCGGCGACCCAGAGCGAAAATAGCCAACAAGCCTGTGAATCGAAGTGGGGTTTTCAAGAACAGTTCTGACTGCCCCAAAAAAGGTCGACGGGAGATCTGTGATATTTCTAGGATACGAGATAAAATACATTGTCAGCGATTTTAATCTGGAAGCTTTAAATTCAGATAACATTTCGTAGCTCGTCTAAGCGTGAAACCATTGGAGGGGGCTCAGCGGGCCTAACGGAAGTAGGAGCATCACAGAGCCGGTGCCTGGGGTTGCATGGCAGGGGTGGGTTCTGCTCTGGGTCGTGTGCGGGGGAGTGCAGCAGGAGCAGGTGCCGCTTCCCCGCCCGGGCGGAGTAGCTGGGGGGACGGGAAACAAAGCCTATGAGCCGTTAGTGTGGTGCGATCCCTTTTCTGGCTGAAAACAATGGTCTCTAAACTGTTTTACAACAAAAAGCAAGCTCCATACCACAGCGGGTAGTGAGACTGCGTCGGGGGAACCGTCCGGTGTGACGTCGGGGAGCTCCTAGAGCAGCTGCGCTTAAGTAAGCGTGCGTGGCTCTTACCAGAGACGGAGGACGCGTCACGTACAGGTGTGCTGTTCACTCTCGTGTTCCCGTTACCAAGCGTGAACTTCGCTGAGCCGTCAGCCTGGGTGTGGCTGTGTTTTGGGGAGGCTCTGTGACACTGCGCATGGAGGCAGGTGCACACACTGACGGGTTTGACCAGATTTCTCCTGAAGCCTGCATTTTGCCAGAATGTTCTCTGGAAACGTCACTTCTGTTGAAGCAAGTGCACCGCCTCTGCGGCTCCCGGTCTCCGGAGGTCACGTCCGCCTGTACAGACTCCAGCCCCCGCCGACGGTGCCGGGCACGAGCAGCAGGGCCGCTGCCCAGGAAGGGACACCCTCCGTCCGCGAAGGGGGACCTTCTGGTCAGAGGCTGGAAGGCAGCCCCCCGCTCTCGCAGATGCACGGCCCTGCGGCTTCAGCCTTCGCAGGACGACAGCCTTCCGGGGCACTTCATGCCCGCGTGCACCCACGACTCCGTGGGGCGTGTCCAGCGAGCCCAGCACAGCGCCCACCGGCGCTTCGGGGTCTGTGGGCGCGGGTCAGCGCTCCGGCCTCTCCTTCCTCAGCGGCTCCGTCACACGGCTCCGTCACACGGCACGGCAACCCCTCAGCCCCGGGGGCGGGTCCGCGGCGGGTGACGGGCGTGCCCACGTCTCGGGCGCCTCAGCCGCACCTGTCCGGCCGTGGGGCGCCGGCGGCGCGGCGTGAGGGTCGGGCTCCGCGCCGCAGCACGTGCCCGGTGCGCCTGCCGAAGGTGCGGGGTGCTCCCGTGCGGCCGGCGCCGGCGGGGAAAGGGCGCCCTCCGCGGCGGGACCTGCTCAGAGCGCGGGCAGCTTCGGGAACCGGACGTCTCCGCCGTGCTCAGAGGGCGTCGGGGGGCTCGGGGGCGCCGCCTCTACGTCTGGGAGCGGGAGGGCCCCGGGCGCCTGGCACCCGCACGAGCGCGGCCTGGCCGTAGGCGGGACGCCGTGGGGGGCTCGCGGGCCCGGCGGCCGGTGGGCGCCCCCGCCGGTGGTCACGCCCTCGCGCGTGTTTTTGGCGCCGTCCTCGCGCGGCCAGCGGCGTCCCGTCTGCAGCCCGGCGCGTGGGGCGGGGCGGGGCGGGGCCTGCAGCCCCCGGGGGTTCTGGGGCTGCTGTGGAGACCCCGAGGCCCGGAGAGCGCCCTGACCTGCAGCCGGAGGAGGCCCGGCCCCGGAGCCCCGCTCGCAGGGGGGTGGCCTGCGGGCTCCACACACGGCCGCTGCCTCTGCGCGTACAGGGGCGCCTGCGTGGCCTGCGTGCGCCTGCGTGTGCCTACGAGGACCTGCGTGCCCCTGCGTGCGCCTGCGTGCCCCTGCGCGGCCTGCGTGCTGACGCGGAGCTGCCCTTTCAGGCCCACCGACGACAGCAACCAGCCCCCGGGCCGCGGCGTCCTGTCCATGCACGGGCTGACCTACGGCGTCATCCGGGTGGACTCGGAGGAGAAGCTGTCCGTCCTCACGGTGCAGGACGTCGGCCTCGTGATGCCTGGCGGTGAGTGCGGGCGCCGCGGGGCCGGGGGGCGTTGGGAGGGGCGCTGCCGCAGCTGGCGCGCCTTGCGGAAGCCTCAGGGGGTCCCTGCCGCCCGGGGCCTCCCGGTGGGGCCTCCCCGTCAGGGTCGGGCCGCCCCCCCCCCCCCCCCAGCAGCCCCAGGCCTCGGCGGGGAGAGAGCGGCGCGGCGCGCTCGTGTGCGCGTGCCCGGCCCAGGTGCAGGCGGCTGGGTGCTCTGGTGCTCTCCGCCGGGCTCCGCCGCCCTCCCCCGTGACCCGCCCGTGCTTCGTGCCTGCAGCCATCATGTGTTCGGTGAAGCCGGACGGCATCCCTCAGCTCTGCAGAACCGACGAAATCGGGGAGCTGTGTGTGTGCGCCATCGCGACGGGCACGTCCTATTACGGGCTGTCGGGCATGACCAAGAACACGTTCGAGGTAGGTCCGCGGGCTGAGCCCGGAGCGCAGCGCGGGGTCGCGGAACACGGAGCTCCCGCTCGGCGCAGCACGTTCACCAGCGGAAGCGCCTGAGCTCTGTGCTGCTGTCCGTAATCGTCAGCACGTTGGGCTTCTCAGAGTTTCTTTCCTCGTAGCCAGTGTTGAAAAGTGCGGGAATAGTTTTTTTATGAACAGTCTAAATCCTGCCCTTGTCACTTTGGCACGTTTACCAAAAGCTGCTGCCAGGGGCGGGGGGCACCCTGTCCCACGTGGCCGAGGCCCTGCTTGGGCCTGCCGAGGCCCAGCGTGACGCCAAGTGTGGCAAGCATTTCTGCAGCACGAGCTTGCGTGCACATGTGTGGTACGTGTTCATCCTCAGCGTCCCCACACCCGTCCTGGGCCTGCGCACGTGTGGCAGGTGCTCCATGCACAGCGTGTGCACATGCACTTCCGGCCTCATGAGCCAGCACGTCAGCGGCACACTGCAGGCTGCACACTGTGCTCCCAGCTGTGACAGCTCCTGACCACGAGGTATCTAACTTGGGGAAGAGCACAGTCTGATGGCAGCGAGCACAAGAAACGTGGGTCATGAGGGATTCGTCTCCTGCAGTTGAGAACGTGTCGGGATGAGGTGCCTCATGCAGGTGCCTTTGTTGAATGTGGATCGAGTTTGCAGCCCAGCCGGACAGAGTCTGTGCAAGCCCACCTCCTCTCCGTGTGCTCACCTGCAGGGTCTCGGGGCGCCAGGACTTGCTCCCTTTGTTCCTCTGGTGCCGTCCGGATGAGGAAACAGTGACGAACAGATCATTTTACAGCTAACTCATGTTTTTGGTTTATCACTTTCATGCCGTGGATTCAGCACAGAAGGACGGATTAGCATTCGTTACCTCTTCATAATGCTCTCTGACGTCACTTAGGTTCAGAGCCAGGGGAGGAAGCCTGTGGGCAGCCCGCATGTGGACGGCAGAGGCGGGGGGCAGCGGCCGTGCCGCGGACGTGGGCCCGGTGAGCCCCAGGGGCCCGGCACTCACAGCGCATGTGTCCATAGGTGTTTCCCGTGACCAGCTCAGGCGCCCCCGTCAGCGAGTACCCCTTCGTGAGGACAGGCCTGCTGGGCTTCATCGGCCCCGGGGGGCTCGTCTTTGTGGTGGGGAAGATGGACGGGCTCATGGTGGTCAGCGGGCGCAGACACAACGCTGATGACATCGTCGCCACAGCACTGGCCGTGGAGCCCATGAAATTCGTCTACAGGGGCAGGTGGGTGAGCGCTCTGTGAATCCAGTGCCTGATTGTCTACTTGTGGTGGTTTTTATAGGAAATTGCAGATTCCTTCAGCGGATGGGACCCCCTGACTAGGTATTCCGTTTGTTCTGAATGTGTAGTTTTATAGAAACGTCATGGGCAGCCCGGGTGACTCAGAGGTTTAGCGCCACCTTCAGCCCAGGCTGTGACCCCGGGGTCCCGGGATTGAGTCCCGCATTGTGCTCCCTGCATGTAGCCTGCTTCTTCAGCCTGTGTCTCTGCCCCTCTCTCTCTCTCTCTCCCCCTCCCCCTTCCTCTCCCTCTTCCTCTCCCTCTCTCCGTGTCTCGTGAATAAATAAAATCTTAAAAAAAGAACATCCTGAGCTGCACACAATCTTTTTAATCAACTTTTTTTTTAGTTAAATAAAAATGTTTATTTGAAGAACTTACCTGTAAGAACATTTGGGTGGCTCAGTGGTTGAGTGCGTCCGGCTCAGGGCGTGACCACGGGGTCCTGGGATCGAGTCCCACATCGGGATCCCTGCAGGGAGCCTGCTGCTTCCTCCCCGTGTCTCTGCCTCTCTCTGTGTGTGTCTCTTATGAATAAATAAAGTCTTTTTTAAGAACTTACTTTTAAAGTAAATATATAAAAGACCTAAACACTCATTTTGGCGTAGATCGTTTCAAAAGACCAAAAGGTAACAGCAGAGTGAGAAGCAGGTGGGAAGACAGAGCCTTGGGTTTTGCCCCCACGTAAACACCTGGCCGCGGGGCTGCACGGTGGATGCCAGTGATGCCGCTCCTGGGTTTTCTGAGCTGAAGGAAGTCTCAGATTGCTCTAGAGCCTCTACTTGTCAGGCCATCGGGCACAGAAGCCATAGGCACTTGCAAGTCACTGGGAAGGTGCTGCCTCTGCACGAGGAGGGCGCCCTGGGTCCTGTCCCACAATGCCGCCTGCGCTGGCCGAGAGAACGGTCACGGTGCAGCTGCCCCTCCCGCCCCGAGAGCTGTGGCCCTGCCGGGCGGAGCAGCAGGCAGCCTCAGCGGGAAAGGCTGGCTTCTCCTCGCGGCGGTCCCGGCTCCTCACTGCCAAGCATCTCCCGCTTGTGCTCACCGTGTGCGTTCCCTCCTGTCCCCACAGGATAGCCGTGTTCTCGGTGACCGTCCTGCACGACGAGAGGATAGTGATCGTGGCCGAGCAGCGGCCGGACTCCACGGAGGAGGACAGCTTCCAGTGGATGAGCAGGGTGCTTCAGGTAGCTCTTCCCAGGCCAGGGCCCCTCTCTGCCTTTGTGCCCGCTGCCCTCGCCACCTGGGCTCCTGGACCAGAAGTAGCATTGCCTAGGAAGCTTCTGTGTGTGTTTCTGGGAAATAACTAAGCAGACTGCGGTTTGGGATCAGAGGTTGGTGGCTGCCACCATTCACTTGAGGATGAGACAAGTGATGGGCACTCTTTCTGACCTCTGAGTCTTTCCTTTCTCGGTGTGCACAGAAGTCCACAAATGCCACATGAGATTAGTCAGTTTGCTGGGTTTGAGGGGATGTCCGTTGTCTTGTGTCTTCACCCCGCTCCTGCAGCTCGTGCTCCTATAATGTGCTCCTGCGTGTGACGGGCAGTGCCTGGCACAGTCTGTGTGTTTGCCTGACGCTGGTGGGCAACACCTGCCCTAACGTGGTTCCCTCCCCCCTGACCTTGCAGGCGATTGACAGCATACATCAAGTCGGGGTTTACTGCCTGGCTTTGGTCCCGGCGAACACCCTCCCCAAAACTCCACTCGGTGGGATCCACTTGTCGGAAACAAAGCAGCTCTTCCTGGAGGGCTCCTTGCACCCCTGCAACGTCCTAATGTGTCCCCATACCTGTGTCACAAACCTGCCTAAACCTCGACAGAAGCAACCAGGTACATGTCACGGGCAGGCAGGGGGTGCGGGGTCTGAGGGGCCTCGGGAACCCGGTGCTGACCAGGTGCCGTGCTGTCGGCGGTGCTCAGCCCTCCTTCCCTGGTGTGCACATTCCCGGGCCACGCACTGCCAACCTGAGTGTGTGATGCGAGGGCTGCTGCCCCAGCACAGTGTGCAGGGGGCCTGGCCGGTGGGGAACGTAGGGAAGGAGCCCCCAGCTCCCGGGTGGGAGAGTTGAGGCCTGCCCTGGCCGGGTGGCCTCTTACCAGGCACAGAACTTGGCTTCAGTTTACTTGAGCACAAATTAGAGTGACAGCTGTTCCTTGTGACTCATTGAGGTGTGGAAGTGGCCAGTGTACAGGAAGGCCACTCAGAACGTGTGAGGAACCCCCTGAATTTATCCGTGACGCTGGTGCAAGGGTGAATGCGTGCCCCACGCCTTGTGGTTGGGGATGTGTCGTTACCACGGCTGTGCCCTCCTGCCAGCCGACAGACCATGCTCCCTGGGGCTGCGCGCCGTTAGCACAAAAGGGATTTATTAGGAGACTGGACGGTGAGGATGCAGTAGTCCTGCCCACACTGGCCAGAGGTCACAGGGCCCGGGACGCAGGGGACCCAGGGACAGTGGGGGTGGCAGGGGGTGGGCTCCCAGCCATGCAGCCAGCTTCTGCGTGTTGTACATGGACTCGTCTCATCAGCCCTGGGGACAGAGCAGTGGCTCACACGTGTGCCCATCTTCCCTGGGCATGCTGTGGCCACGGTGCCTGGGGGCCTGCACCCCTTCGCCCAGTCTAGGACTTTGTGAGCGGCTGATAACTCTTTGTGCACGACGACAGTGCGACAGTCGCCCCGACTCTGGATCCTGTAGGTTCGCCTTTGGCGAAGGTTTAACAAAAATCTTACTGGGCAGCGACATCACGCGTGTGTTTCACAATCCAAGGCCTAAGCACACGTGGCTGGCGTGCTGGCTCGTCCTGCTGCCCCTGTGAGCGGCCTCCCCGCCTCAGTCTCCGTCTCCCACCCACGCTCAGGCTATGGCACAGTCTCCCGGGACGACTAGTCCTGCCCTGGGAACACGTGTACGCGTGTGATGAAAACAGTGCATCGTGGTGTCCTGAGAAACCTGGGGGGTGCCTGGGGTTTCTCGTAGTTGGGGATGTTGAAAGTTCTTATGGAAAGTCGCGTCTGGCATTGGAAGAGGGGAGAGCTGAGAGAGCAGGTCGCACGTGCCTTTGTCCCGTGAGGAGAGCACTGATCGTTGAGTCCATGATGCTGGGGCCAGAGCAGCTGTGACGGGATGGGTGCCTCCTGGCCTCGTGCTCTGCCGCATGGGCCTAGCGGGGAGCCCAGAGCGCTGGGTCCGTGTCTGTGCCGGCCGCATGCTCCCCTGTCACCACCTTGTGTCCGTGGTCACGCGCTGAAGAGCAGTCGCTGTGGACGGGGCCGCCCACGTGACCTGGGAGCCTGGGCAGCAAGGCGCGTCTGTGTCCTGCACGGTTTCTCCCGGCCGCTGGGGTGATGGGCCTCCGCGTCCCACCCACCGCAGAGTCACGGACACGGGCTCGGGGCCCCAGGTGCACTTGGCAGGAACGCTGTTCCCAATCTGTGACCCAGACCTCGAGTCACCGTCGTTCTTTGTCCTGCGAGGGTTTTCTCAGCGCCTGGCCCGTCCCAGGGAGCCCCCACTAGCGCACCGGGTGGGGTCCTGCCTAACTTCACCGTTTGCTTACGTTCCTTCCAGAGATCGGCCCTGCCTCCGTGATGGTGGGGAACCTGGTGTCCGGGAAGAGGATCGCGCAGGCGAGCGGCCGAGACCTGGGCCAGATAGAAGACAACGACCAGGCCCGCAAGGTGAGCGCCAGGCCAGGCGCCTCCCCGAGGCCCATGCCCACAGGCTGCGACCTCACCCACGGCCCGCCCTGAGGGGACCACTGCCCTGCATCCTGCCCTCCCGGTCCAGCGGCCGCAGCCCTGTGACATCACAGGGACCCCGTGTCTGTCGGGGCACCGTGTGGTGGAACGCTGCCCAGGGGCCTGGCAGAGGCAGCAGGCACGGCCGCACGGTCGGGGCTGGGTCTGGGGGTGCCCGTCCTGTCCTGGCGTCCCGGCACCTGTTTCTCTTTATCTGCCACCCTGATGTAATTCGCAGGCGGCCTCACCGCCACCTGATTGCAAGGCCTCCGTCTTGTAATTGTCAGAACACAGAAAACACAAAGTCACAGCCCTGGTTGGGGACCAGGCATCCCTGGTGCATCCTCAGGGGGGGAGCCCGGGGCTGCACCCCCACGCCCATCACTCGCTCTGTGCCGTGCGAGCCCCTGTCCCGGGCACTCGGGCTGTGTGAGCTGCTGGGAACGGTGATGAGGCCGGCCACAGGGCATGGTCGTGGAGACCAGAGGGGCGTACGTTGAGAGCACTGGTCCCTGCGTTCCCACCACAGAGCAGGTTTCTGTTAGTGAAGTAGGTTAGGGGCGTTCCCGGGTGTTCCCCGTGAGCAGACCCCACAGGGGGGCATTCACCCAGACCAAGTGCGTGGGACGCGTGTCATCCGTGTGGTCGGCAGGGCCGTTGGGTGACCGCAGGGAACGACCGTGCTGCACACGGCCAGCGGGAGAGGGCCCATCGAACAGCAGGCCAGACGTGACCGCGGTGCCCGCGCATAGACCTCAGCATCTGCTGCGAGCCCGTCGGGGACGCGGGGGGTGGGACCCTCCCTGAGCCGGCGCAGCCCCCTCCCTGACGGGCGCGTCCAAGTCCCCCAGGGCGCACCTCCCAGCTGGCTTCCCCTTCCATCTGCCCGCCGGGATGTCCCCGTCCTCCGCGAGGGGGCGCCCTGTCCTGGCCCGCCAGCAGCACGGAGGCGCCGCGGCTCCAGCATGGGGCGCATGGGGGCTTGAACCTAACGGCTGTGCTTTCTTGCAGTTCCTGTTCCTGTCGGAGGTTCTGCAGTGGAGGGCGCAGACCACCCCCGACCACGTCCTCTACACGCTGCTCAACTGCCGGGTGAGGCTGAGCGCGCGTCCCGGCCGCTTGCGGGCAGCTCCCCCTCCCCCTCCGTCTTACTAGACATCCTCTTTGTTGTCTGTGGCTGTTTCACATAATTTTAGTTGTTTGGTACTATTTTCTCTAAAAAAGGGAACAGACGAGGTTTATGAGGTATTTTTGTCTCTTACTAGTTTTTTGTGAGAGGTCAGGCGTTCGTTAGACGTTCACCCGTTAGAATGAAAATCGTTTTCCACGTGTCACAAAGGTTCGTGTTGACACTTGGGTTGAAGAAGCGAGCTCACTGGTGGCATCCGCGTGGGCTTGAGGACAAGACCTCAGACGGGCTGGTGCGGACTAGCAAACACCAACGTTTCCATACACTGGGCTTTCCTGTTGCTGTGGAAGTAAAGCCAAGGCACGGAGCGCAGACGCAGGTCTCCTCCGTAGGTTCCAGAGCGTCCGAGGCCCTGCTGCCATTCCGAGCAGGGACCAGGGCCGCGCCAGCCACTTTGAGTCTCCCCTGGTCGTCACACCAGTTCCCAGGTGACACGGCTCCTGGAAACCACACCTGGTCCTTCCCACAGGTGCCGTCATGGCCTCGGGCTGCCGTGGGTGCTCTGTGCCCCCCATGGGTCGCCTGTGCCCAGTTGCTGTTCCAGGCATCCCCTGGAAGAGTCTTGGGACGTGGTCCTGAGCCCGGGCCGTGACTTGCCTGTGCTCCCGGCTGCATGGCGCTCGCAGGCATTGCATCCTGGCCCCTCAAACATGCCGCCCTGCTCTTCCCCTGCATCCTCCCTGAGCTCCCTCGGCGTTCCTCGCTTCCCTAACCCGCTGCCCGGCCAGCGGTCGTCAGCTGTGTCCCGCTGACTGCCTGGCCCCCTGGTGCCTCAGCGGCCCTCCAGAGTGATGAGCCGGGCATGGGTGTCCTTGCCCTCTGGAGGGATGTCTCAGACCCCGTTAGCTGCCGTCCTGGCCCTTGGTGTCGCTGCGCAGGTGCTGCAGTGGTGTCGTGTGGAAATTTAAGCCTAGAGAGAGCCAGAGGCGGGTGCCCAAGGCCTCCTCCACCCTGCCCAGCGTGGCCCCTCATCCGCTCGCCCTGCAGCCCCTGCAGTTGGAGACCACCCTGGCCACCCACACGCACCCCCAGACACTGCGGGCGTGTTCATGGGGGACCCGTCCCCACAGGGGGCAAAGCCCGAGCCGCTGTAACCACGCCCGGCCTGGGCAGTGCCCACAGGAAACCACAGCCCTCAGGTGGTCACCCAGGGTCCTCGGGAGCCAGCCTGGGCCGTGTGCACTCCCACCCCGGATCCCGCGGCCATGGTCGCCTGCCGCAGTGACGTACTGGATCGCTGGGGAAAGCAAGTCCCCAGGAACGACCTTGTTAGAAACAGTAGAAGGTCGGATGGGGCGAGGCAGAGGTCAGAGCCCTGACGGGTGCACCCGGGGCAGCAGGGAGGAGGCGCGGGTCGTGGGGGCCGGCGAGCAGCCAGTGCTCAGCCGGGCTGCAGGTCAGGGTCCCCGTGTGTGGGTCCCGCTTCCTGTGCCCTCGAGCTCAGCACCGAGCCACATGCATGTGGACAGAAGCCGGCGGAGCTCACGCTGAAAAGTCTCACCTGTGTCCAACGTGGAGTCCCTGCCGCGAGGGGCCAGCGCATGTCCCTGCGTCCCCGTCCTGCATGGCGCCTTCTGTGGCTTGTGTGTTGGGGACGTGACAAGGTTCCTGCGAGAGCAGCTTCCCGTCTGTGCCAGCAGGCCGCGTGCGTGTGCGCTCTCCGCGGTAGCGCCGTCGTGCCGAGAGAGTTGGCTTTACAGGGGCTGTGGGCTGCGGGGGCTGCTGTGCATACGGGAGACTGTTCCTTATTTTTAACGGGAAGACAAGCCAAGTGTTTTCAAAACTTTTTTTTTTTTTCTTTTAAGTTCCAGCAACTTCCTTAGGATTTTAAACTCTAAATTCAACTTGTTTTTTTCTTAATTTCTCATATTTTTTCACTCACTGCTTAGTTCAATATAAAACTTCAAAGTGATGCACAGTTCACAGCCTTGTTGACGTGGGCCAGGGGTTGGGTGGCAGCCACCCCGCACTCCCTTCCATCGTGATTCCCCCCAAAACGTCCGTGAGGGGAGGTCAGCCCTGATTTCTGCGGTGAGGCAGTTTTTCCCAGGCTCTTCCTGTGCAGAAACCTCGCGCTCCCCTGCGGGTATGGACAGGGCTGCCGCCAGGTGGGCTGTGCACCTGTGGCCGTCGTCGCCAGTGTCTCTGGAGGCGGAGGCTACGTGGGAGCCCCCCAGGGGCCTGGGGCCGGGCGTGGACTGTGCCCGGAGGGCTCCCTGGGGTCCGGGCGGTGAGGGGCGGAGGTGGCTCCCCATGCACCACGGGGCCGGGGGCAGCTTCAATCCCCGGGCGCTGCTGCTGACTCCGGAGCAGAGCCGCTGCTGGGGCTTCTCTGCTCACGTCGCAGCTGCTACGAGGGCAAGCGCCGTCCTGACACTTCCAGAGGCACCAGGGATAGAGGCACGCCCCGTCCTGTGTCCCCATACCCTGCCTCAGTGGGTCTTTGGCCACCGGGCGGTGCGGCTTCTCAGGCACACCGTCCACGGCCCTCCCATGCTGTCCCGTGATGCAGAGGCTGCGTGTCCAGAGGCCTGGCGTCAGATCTCCCGGAACCAGGGAGCCCAGCTCCCGGGGAGGGGGGGTGTGGGGACAGCCCGGGGCGGTCTAGCCCAGCACAGGGAGACAGGGGACCGGCCATGACCCACGGCAGCGCGGCCTCCCCTGGCTGACGCTCACGGTACTGGCTGCACCCAGACAGCACGGCCCCACACCGCCGCCTTGGCTCGGACGTGCCCGAGGACGCCAGGGGCCCCGGCGCTGGTTGGGGCTGGGGCGCAGGGGTCGTCTCGGGACGCCGGTGTGTCCAGTGTTGGCGGCTCCACTTCAGCCTCCCCGGCCTGCGCTTGCCCAGTTGACGTGTGTTGCCATCGCCTCATGCCTTAGCTTCCCTCGGGGGAAAGACCTGAAGGGAAACGTGTGACAGGAAGGTTCCCCCCGGGGCCGGGCCAGTCGGGCCTCCCCCCGCCCAAGCTCGGCGGCCCCGGGGCCCCACCAGTCCAGGGGCCCGCACTGCGGCCTGGAGCTCGATGCGGTGGCGGTTTGGGAACAACTGTGGCCGCCGTGGGGGCCGGTGGTTGTGTCCTGGGGAGGGAAGCCGCACGGCCCTCCCCGAGCAGATGCCTCACAGACGGGCTGCGTACACGGGGATTCTGCGTGTGTCTCCAGCCCACCACAGCCTGCGTCCGGGGGTCCCGGGGTCCGGTCACGTCTGCCTGCGCGGCATTGCCTCCCTGCCCAGAGCACCGCTCCCTGCTCTCCCTCTGGACTCTGCCCTCACACGTGACATGTGCGTCCCGGGCCTGAGATCCTTCCTGCCGCTCGCTCTGCGGGTCGGCACGGTGCTGCCCATTGCCTTGGGCCTTTCCGTGGTGGACCCTCCCAGGGCACGGACCACTGCCCAGGTCCAGGAAGCCCACAGCCTGGCGCTGTGGACCCTTCACGGCCCGGCTTCACTTTGTTCGGCGCTTGATGTTGACTGGAGCTCCTCGGGAGGTTGCTGCGGTGCTTTTAAGATAATTTCTGGTCCAAACATAGTTTCCTTTCATTTCTTTGTGTTGACCCCACAGAAATGAATTGGACGGTTCATTTTTCCCTGTACTGGTTTGTTGTTTGGGGTTCTTTTTTCTGTTTTCAGACTTTCTCGACTTTCAATGTGGTGTTTGTTAAAAATATTTTCAATTTGTCTTATATTTCCTGACTTTCCCCATCCTTGGCGATTAGCCTGAAGTCCCAGAATTACCAGGTTAACTTGTTTTTGTAAGTTTAGCTATTTTTTTAGGTTAAGTAATTATTTTTTTAAAAGAATTCATTTATTTGAGAGACAGTGTGAGTTGGGGGGACGGGCAGGGGAGAAAGAATCTCAAGCAGACGCTACACTGAGCGTGGAGCCTGACCTGGGGCTCGATCCCAGGACCCCGAGGTCATGCCCTGAGAAGTCGAGACCCACATGCTTCAACGACTGAGCCAGCCAGGCGCCCCAAGTAATTTTTTTTTAATATTTCTGGTTGGGGCTCCTGGGTGGCTCAGTGGGTGAAGCACCTGCCTCGGGTTCAGGTCATGGTCCCGGAGTCCTCAAATCAAACCGCGCGCTAGGGGCTCTGCGCAGCAGGGGTCTGCTTCTCCCTCTGCCGCTCCCCCCACTCGTGCACTCGCTCATTTGCTGTATCTTAAGTAAGTAAAATCTTTTTAAAAATGAAATACTTTCTGTTCACATGAGCATATCTAGATGGCTCTTTGGTGCTGTCCTTAGCCTGTGGGAAGGAGAGGGCAGTGACCACCAGGGGCACAGGGTCCTGGGGAAGTGACCAAAATGTGCTAACAGTGCCCACAGGTGTGCAGACTCACTACCATCCACGTAGGTGTGTGTCTGGAATCGGGATTGGCTGGTTCCTGCAGGACACCTCGTTAAGCTGTTAGGTCGAAAAACCACTCCCCCGTTGTGCTTGCGATCCTCAGGGAACCATAGCAAGCTCGCTGACGTGCGTGCAGCTGCATAAACGTGCGGAAAAGATCGCCGTGATGCTCATGGAGAGAGGACACCTGCAAGACGGGGACCACGTGGCTCTCGTCTACCCGCCAGGTGAGGAGGCGGCCGCACTGGCTCACCTCACCGCCTGGGCTCTGGCCCGGCAGCCACTGGCACTGTGTTCCGCGGGGCTCGCGGCGCCTGGTCACCCCCCTCTGGTGTGTGGGGACAGTGGCGTGTGCAGTGAGACTTGGGGGCGTCACTAGGATGAAATCCTGCACACGTTTATATCCGTTTGTTTTAAAATGTATCTGAAGTAGTTCACTTAATCGATGATTAAATCCTTGGCTACGCTGAGAACCGTGGTGTCGAGCAATCCCTTAGCGAAACGAGAGAAAGGAAGCTTGGGCTCCTCGAGGAATAGGCCGCCAGGCAGTTGGAGCTGAAGCCTGGGTGCCGCAGCAGAGGGCGGGCGGCGGTCCGGGGCCCCAGGCTGGCACCTCGCCTGACGGGGACGGGTCGAGTGGCGTGAGAACCCTGCTGCTTCCTCCCCACATAGGAATAGACCTCATCGCGGCGTTCTACGGCTGCCTGTACGCCGGCTGTGTGCCCATAACCGTCCGCCCCCCGCACCCGCAGAACATCGCGACCACGCTGCCCACCGTGAAGATGATCGTGGAGGTAACCCTGCCTGCGGGGGCCGGGCCTTCCTCTTCCTGGGGCAGGGGGCGGGGGGCGGCCTCCTCCGGTCGTTCTGGAAGCAGGATTTCAGCCCGTGTATGAACCTGCACTGGGAACGGAGAGCAGGAGCTTTGCTTCAAATTGATGGAAATGTCCTGTGTTTTTTTAATAGTTACTTATTTAAGTCGTCCCTACACCCACGTGGGGCTCAAACTCACGACCCCAAGATCGAGTCACACACCTCTGCCTGAGCCGGCCAGGCGCCCCGAGGGTCATTGTGTTCCTTGCTCGAGATTTAGAAACTCCCTGTTCCTTCTTGAATCATAGATGTAATTTCTCTTACACTTGGGGAAATTGAAAAGGACCAGGAGGAGCTTTTCCCCCTGGAGGAGGAGGCAGGAGGACAGCCCAGCCTGGGCCTGGCCCAGGAGTCGGGCCGTGTTGGAGCACCGACCGTGGTCGTGTCCGTGGGTGTAGGCGGCAGCTCTCGAGGCACTCGGGTGGGCTGCTCCCCTGTGAGCACGTTCATAAGCACGGTGTCCCTCGGCTCCAGAAACCCCCAGGGCCTCGGCGGCGCTGACGAGCTCTTGGCGGGGCTCCTGGCTCTCGGGCCTCTCTGGCGGCACCGGCGGCCTCACAGCGCATCTCCGCAGGGGCACCATATGGCGGCTCGCCACTTCCTGAACCACACGTTGTCTGCCCCCCAGGTGAGTCGCTCTGCCTGCTTGATGACAACGCAGCTGATCTGCAAGTTGTTACGGTCCAGGGAGGCAGCCGCGGCGGTAGACGTCAGGGCCTGGCCCCCCATACTGGACACAGGTCAGTCCTCGAGCCCGCCACGTACCTTCCTCTGCTCGTCCGCGTTCCCACTGGGTCTGCCGTGCTAATACCTTCGTTTTGCTCCAGATGATTTGCCAAAGAAGCGGCCTGCCCAGATCTACAAACCTTCCAACCCAGACACTCTAGCTTATCTTGACTTCAGCGTGTCCACAACCGGGATGCTCGCTGGAGTGAAGGTGAGAAGCACGCTCTGCGGGGCACGGTTACAGGCCGCCCGGGGCTGTCCCCCAACCTGCTTCTGTAAGACTCAACAGGGCGTGTGATAGGGCGCGTACCTGCCCTTCACGGAGGCTGTGCAGTGCGTTGCCGTGTCCGTGGTTACCTAGGCTGGCCGCTTAGTTCCAAATGTTCCAACTATGTTTTCGTGTGTAAATACAGCCTCGTTAGCCCCTAATAAACAACTGCATGTTTCTCTTCTTGCCAGTTCTCAAACCCCAGTGTTGTGTCCTAAAACTCTGTGCCTGGGGTTCCTTGCTGTTTGAGCCTGGGTTCTGTCCTGGCTGGCTGCGTCGCCCACTGCCCACGGCAGTGACCCTCAATCCCACCAACGAATGGAACTGCCGTGGACCCGTGAATGACTTGGGTTTACGAGCGCCAACCCCCACGTGCAGTCGAAAATCCATGTATGACTTTGACTCCCCCAAAACTTAGCTGCTAACAGCCTGCCGCGGACTGGGAATGTTGCCAGTGACAGAAACAGGCCGGTTTTGTGTGTTTTGAGTATTATATGCTGTGTTCTCGCAGTAAAGTGATCCGGAGAAAAGGGAGAGGATGCGTTCACAGTCCAGCTCTGAATACCTGTGTGTAGGTGGGCCGGACTCACACCTGTCCCCTCGTGAGGACCCTCAGGGCCCGGGCGGTGTCCCTGTCAGGGTACTGATACGTCCTCTGTAGCCTCGGGAAGCCCTCGGGGGTCTGACCCTCCCTTTGGGCCATTTACCTCAGTCCTCTTTCTTTACTCTTATTTATCAATTTTTTTTTTTTTTTTTTACTGTGGTTAAATACACGTAACAAATACACCCTGATAACCGATTTAAGGGTACGTGTTTGGCGGCATTAAAACACTGTCATGGAGCCGTCCCCTCCCCGCACCCACCACCTCCTTTCTGTTGCTGGGATTTTGACAACCCTGGGGACCCCATAGAAGTGTGGAGCCCTATAGCACTGCCCTTTTGTGACTGGCTCGTTTCAGGTACTGCCAGGTCCCGGGGGTTTCTCTGTTGTCACGGGTGTCAGAATTCCTTTTTGAGGCAGAGTTAACGTTTCATTGAAGGAATTCACATTTGGACTATGTGTTCATCTTCAGTTAACAGTGGGGTTGCTTCCAGCTTTCGGGTCCCATAAGGAATGCTGCTGTGAGCATACAAGTACAAGCACCTCTTTGGGGTATATGCCAAGGGGTGGAACTATGGGTCATATGAGGATTCCATTTCTAATCTGGGAGCGAACTATCATATTGTCCATTGTGGCCACACTGTTTCACCTTCTTCTCATCCTCACCAACTCTTAAGAGCTTTCTGGTGTTTTGTTTTTTTCAGTAGTAGACATCCTAATGGGTGTGCAGTGGTATCTCGTGGTGGTTTTGATTTGCATTTTCCTAATGATTAGTAATGGTAAGCATCTTCTCATGTAGTGATTGGTCTTTTGCATGTCTTCTTTGGAGAAATGTCCATTCAAGTTCTTTGAATCAAGTTGCTTATTTTGTTGTTGAATGTAACAAATTTTCTGTATGTTCTGGTTATTAATCCCTGAATTTTCTCCTGTTCTGTAGATTGCCTTCTTACTCTGGATAGTGTCTTTTGATGCACAAAATTTTTAAATTTTCATAAAGTCCAATTTTGTGGGGTTTTTTGGGGGGGGGGCGGGGCTCATGCTTTTGGTGACATCTAAGAAATCATTGCCAAATCCAGCGTTATAGAGCTTTCATCCTCTTTTTTCCAAGAGTTTCATTGTGTTGGGTCTTATATTTCTAATTTTCCTATGTGGTGGTAAGTAAAAGTCCAGCCTCATTCTTCTGCATGTGGAGATCCAATTTTCTCTGCACCATTTCTTGAGAAGACTCTCTTTTCCCACATTGAATGGTCTCAGCACCCTCGTCAAAAATCAGTTGGCCATATATGCAAGGGTTTATTTCTGGGCTCTGTATTATTTTCTGTTGATCTGTGCAGCAGTTTTTATACCAGTACTGCACTGTTTTGATGACTGTATATTTGTAGTAAGTTTTTAAATCAGGAAGTATGAGTCCACTGTTTATTTTCAAGATTGGCTATTCAAATTTCCTTGAGATTCTGTATGAATTCTATGATGTATTTCCTACTTCTACAAAAGACACCATTGATATCTTGATGGAGATTGTTTTGAGTCTGTGTTATTTAGGGTAGTGTTGATGTCTATGAATATGTTATGTGTTTCCATTTATTTATGTCTTTAATTTGTTTGGTAATATTTTATAGTTTTCATTGTCAAGTCTTTCACTTCTTTGATTAATTAATTCCTAAGCATTTTATTCTTTGATGCTATTGTAAATGGACTTGTTTTAATTTTCTCTTCAGATTTTCATTTAATGTATAGAAATGCAAGTGATCTTTATATGCTGACTTCTTATCCTGCTACTTTACTGAATTTATGATTTTTAACAAATTTTTTGTATGAAGTATTTAAGAGTTTTCTACATTTAAGTTCATTTTACCTGTGAACAGAGATACTTCTACTTTTCCAATATGAGTGCCTTATATTTGTTTATCTTACCTTGTTGCTTG
This sequence comes from Canis aureus, assembly GCF_053574225.1. Classification (NCBI taxonomy): domain Eukaryota; kingdom Metazoa; phylum Chordata; class Mammalia; order Carnivora; family Canidae; genus Canis; species Canis aureus. The sequence goes on from NC_135615.1 coordinate 35,107,381, forward strand.
GGCTGGAACTTTGAACACTATTCTGAATAGAAAAGCAGGCAAATTGTAGAAGTAAAGCTTTGAGTTTTTCACGGCTAAGTATGATGTTCTCTGTGTTTTTCATATATGGCTATTATTGTGTTGAGACCCTTTTTTCTGTTCCTAGTCTGTTGAGTGTTTTTATTATAAAAGGATGCTGGGGATCTCTGGGTGGCGCAGCGGTTTGGCGCCTGCCTTTGGCCCACGGCGCGATCCTGGAGACCCGGGATCGAATCCCACGTCGGGCTCCCGGTGCATGGAGCCTGCTTCTCCCTCTGCCTATGTCTCTACCTCTCTCTCTCTCTCTCACTGTGTGCCTATCATGAATAAATAAAATAAAATAAAATATCTCCCTCTTTAAAAAAAAAAAAAAAAGGATGTTGAATTTTGTCAGATCCTTTTTTTTTGCATTAATTGAGATGATCATATGGGGGTTTTCCCCCTCATTCTTTTAATGTCATATATGATTGATTTTTTAAAATATTTGTTTTTAAGTAATATTTACGCCCAATATGGGGCTCAAACTTCTAACCTCGATATGAAGAGTCACGTGCTCCTCCAACTGAGCCAGCCAGGTGCCCCCTCCGTTGATTCTTTTTTTTATACGTAGAGCCGATATTGCTTTCCAGACACCAATCCCACTATTGTATTAAGTCTTTTAATATGCTACCACATCGGGTTAGTACTTTGTTGAGGATTTTTGCATTAGTGTTCAGCAAGGATATTATTCTGTACTTTTCTGTTTTTAGGGTATCTTTGACTTCATAGAATGAGTTAAGAAGTGTCTTCTTTAGTTTTTTGGAAAAGTTTGAGAAGGGCTGGTATTCATCTATTTTTTTAATAAGATTTATTTATTTATTTTAGAGAGGAAACGCTGACACGAGTGTATGTTGTGGGGAAGGACAGAGGCATAGCTGGGAGAGAATCCCAGGCCGACTCCCCACTGGGAATGGAGCTCAATGTGGGGCTCTGTCTCACAACCCTGAGATCATGACGTGAGCTGGAATCCAGAGTCAGACTCTTAACCGAATGAGCCACCCAGGCGCGCTGGTGTTAGTTCACCTTTAAATGTTTGGTAGATTTTAGCAGTGAAGTCATTGGTGCAGGGCTTTTCTTTGTTGGGAAATCTTTACTAATTTGATCTTCTTATTACTTACAGGTTTATTCAGATTTTTTTATTGTTCGTGATTTAGTCTTGGTAGGTTTTGTGTTCCTTTTTGATAATTTGTGTTTCCCTTGCCATGAAAAGGAACTTCTCCATTTCATACAGAAGTTGTGCATGTTCATAGTACACTCTTATAATTACATTTAATTCTGTAGAATCCACTGTAAATGTCCCTACTTTCATTTCTGATTTTAGTAATTTGGGTGTTTGCTCCTTTTTTTTTATTCCATCTAGATAAAGGTTTGTTCTGTTGATCATTTCAAAGAACCAACCTTTGCTTTCATTGATTGTACTATTTCTCCATTTGCTTGTCTCTGCTATCCTCTTCATTATTGCCTTCTTTTGCTAGCTTTGGGTTTAGCTTGTTCTTCATTTTCTAATTCCTTAAGTAGTAACGGTAGGTGGTTGATGTGAGATCTGTCTTGTTTTTAAACATAACTGTTTATATAAATGTCTGCATTAACATGGCTTTTGCTGTGTCCTGTAAGTTTTGGTATGTTGTATTCCATTTGCATTTGTGTCTTGAGTATTTTCTGATTTTCGTGATTTCCTTGTGGTTATTTGAGGGTGCATTTCTTAAATTTCACAAGTTGTGAGTTTTCCAGTTTTCCTTCTAACAGTTCCTAACTCCATCCTGTTGTGGGTAGAGAAGATACTTCACACAGTATCTATCTTTTTAAATCTACTGAGACTTAATTTGTGGCCTAAAATATGGTCTATGCTGGAAAACGACCCAAGTGCTCTAGCAAAAATTGTATATTCCGTTGTGGTTGAGTGTTCTGAACGCCCCTCACATCTCTTTGGTTTATTGTATTAAGTCTCTCTCTCTCTCCCTTTTCTTTAACATGTTGTCTTTCTGGTTCTGACCATTATTGAGAATAAGGTATTGAAGTCTGTCTCTGAAGAAATACAGTTTCTCCCTTTAGTTTTGTCCATTTTTGCTTCGTGTGTTTTGATGATCTGTTGTCAGGTGTGCAGATGTTTACAACTGATTAATCTTCTTGCCGTACCAAACCCTTTATTAATACGTAATGCCTTTGTCTCTTGAACCTTCTTTGAAGTCTGTATGTTGAGTATTAGTTTAGCTGCCTCTCCTTGCCATACAATCAGTAACCAAAACAATTGTCAGTTGGTTAATGTTTGCATAGAATGTCTTTATGCATTCTTTCACTTGCAGACTACTTGTGTCTTTTGATCTAAAATGAATCTCTTAGGGGCACATAGGTGGCACAGTCAGTTGGGGGTCTAACTCTTGGTTTCCACTGGGTTTGTGGTCTCAGGATCATGAGATCCAGCCCCACGTAGGCTCCACACACAGCACAGAGTCTGCTTGGAGTTTCTCTCTCTCTCTCCTGTGGACCCCCCACACACACACATTCTCTCTCTCTCTCATCCTTTCAAATAAATAAATAAATCTTTTTAAAATATGAGTCTTTTGTAGGCAACATATGGTTGGATCATGTATTTTACTCTGCCAATTTTTGTCTTTGGAGAGTTAATCTGTTTAATTTAAACTAATTACTGATAAGGGACTTCTGTGGGGGCACCCAGTGCTGCAGATGATTAAGCATCTGACTCTATTTCAGCTCAAGTCATGATTTCGGGGCCATGAAATCTAACTCTGTGTTGGGCTCCCCACTCAGCAGGGAGTCTGCTTGAGATTTTGTCTCCTTCTGCCCCTCGCTCTGCTCACACACTCTCTCGACCTCTCTAAAATGAATGAATGAATGAAATTTATTTTTTAAAAAGAAGGAACTTCTGTCATCTTGCTCTGTATTTTCCATATGTCTTACAACCTTCCTGTTACTCATTTCCTGAATTACTATCTTGTTTTGTGCTTAGTTGATTTTTTATAGTGAAACATTCAAATTCCTTTCTCATTTCCTTTTGTATATTTTCTACACGTTTTGTCCTTGAGATGACTATGGGGATTGCGTTGGACAGCCTACAAATCCAGTTTGGATTACACCCGCTTAATTTCAGGGACATTAAAAACTGCTCCATCTCCACCTCTCTCACTCTGTGGCCCAAAATATGTGGCAATACTTCTTTCAAATGCATTGGTCTATTAAGTTATATAGGGGAAAAAATGGAATTTAAACCCAAAGTTACAGTGACAGTTTTGAAGCTGATAATTGTTTTGTTTGACTGTATTAGTCTCTTAAGCCATGTAGAAAATGAAAAGTGGAGTTATATAAAGTATTGCTACAATTATACTAGCTTTTATAAAAAGCCTTTATTTATTTTACAGAGTGGGAGAGAAAAAGGGGGTGTGGGGGTAGAGGCAGAGGGAGAGAATCCCAAGCTGCCTCCCGCTGAGCATGGAGCCCAACTCGGGGCTCAATCCCAGGACCCTGAGATGACCTGAGCTGAAATCAAGAGTCAGATGCCCAGCCGACTGAGCCACCCAGTTGCCCTAGGATTTTACAATTGCCTTGTATTTACCTTTACTGCAATCCTAATTTATTCACTTGGCTTCAGGTTATGTCTAATGTCTTTCTATTTCAACCTGGAGGACTCTCTTGAGCCTTTCATGGCAGGTCTAAATGTAATGCGTCCCCACAACTTTCTCCTTAATGGGAATGTCTTAATTTTTCCAAAATTAATTACCACTGACTGCCAAAGCCTTAACAGACTCCAGTGCTCCAAATAGTTTCATCATTTTCTGCCTACGCAGTTGTTATCTGGTTGCTATGGAGACCGTCTTCCCAGGATCTTCCCTGCTTTTCAGTAGAATCCGAGGTGCCAAGCCAAATAAAGTGTAATATAAAATAAAATAATTCTTCAAAAGCCTTTTGAAGATTTATTTATTTGAGGGAGCACGTGTGTGCACCAGCAGAAGGGACAGAGGAAGAGAGGATCTCAAGGAGACTCCACACTGAGCAGATCTCAGCCCCGGGGCTCGAACTCACAACCCTGAGATCATGACATGAACAGAAATCAAGAGTCAGTCACTTAACTGACTCCCCACCGGGCACCCCTTCAAAACCCTTTTTGAGTACAGATTTTTTTTCAGACCAGAATGAGGGAGTTAGCACACTGCCCAAAGTGGCCTTGAGCCGCCTCCAGTCATAGCCGAAGGGAAAACACACCCTTGGATCCTTCCCTTGTCCTGATCTACAGAGTGGAGGCTGTCATGTTACATCCTGATTCCATAAAGGTGCTTGTCCTTGAAACAGGTAAAGTGATCTGTGCTGTTACTACTTGGGGATTCCATTTAATAGCAGCATAAACCCTGGGGATCCCAGAGAGATGAGTGACTAGACTTTCAGATTTATGAAAGCTTTCTTTTTTAAAGATTTATTTATTTTAGAGAGTGGGTGCAGGGGGCGGGGAGGGGCAGAGGGAGAGAGAAATTCTAGCAGAGTCTGCTGAGCGTGGAACCCAGTGCAGGTCTCGATCCCATAACCTGAGCCAAAAACAAGAGTTGGCTGCTGTGCCAACTGTGCCACCCGGGCACCCCTCAAATTTATGGAAGTTTTTGTTCAACTTTTGACATATAATTTGTTTGACGAGTACCTGAGGTGAAGTATGTTGTGATTTCATTTAATGAACACTCATATTCCTTAAATACTGAGAGGCATAGAGCTGAAATCATCTGGTTTATAGTCTTACGATGGAAATCCCTCTACGTCTTGGGTGGCCCATGTCACCGTGTTTCTTGAAAATGTTCATTCATTTTCATCTTTTGGACAAAGATGTCATTGAGTATTCAGCTCAATACCAAAAACTAAGAGAGAGTAGTTTACCCAGTGAACATTTTTTTTTCCGTAATAGGTACTGTTTAACCTCTGATTTAGAAGATGACCCATGAGGATATGTTTATATGTTCGGTTTGAGTTTTATAATATTCTTCAAACATGTAATGTGAACTCTGAGGGTTCTGGATAGATCCTGGGTGAACGTTTGCTCGACACCAACCAGAAGTCACGTGGAGGACCCGTGTGGCCTCCGACAGACTGCCCTGTGGGTGTCCCCGCAGGACGTTGTAGCCTGGTAGTGGCTTTCCCTTCCACCACGTGTCATCCCGCTCACTTTGAGGTGGTGTGGGCGGCTGAATGGCACACTGGAAGGTAAACCTTTCCAAGAGATGTCCTGAGATGCGTCTGAAAAATACAGTTGCCGTCCCCCCGATTCCCCCAACTTACATGTCTGCTCTGCGTGTCAGAGTTAGAGCGTCAGAGCTTACTGTTTGGGGCTCAGCTGATCCTTTATCCCGGTCCAAGTCTGTCTCCACGAGAACTGGGCGTTGTTCTTCCAGGTTGGGCTATTGGTCTGTGATGCTGAGGGAGTCCAGCGTCGCAGTGAGCATGGACGTGAGGCGTTCAGCTTTCCTGGTTGCATTTGTCTCTGTTCTCATGCTGAGGGATCTGCTCCTGCTGACTCACCCCCAAGACCCAGGGCCCCCACCAGGGTGCGGTGAGAGCCCATCCTCTGCTCCCCACGTGCTCCGTAGGAGTGCTTACAGACCCCCAGGGAGCAGAGCTCGCTCGGTTTTCCACTGGCTTGTAAGCTCCTGAGGCTGAAGGCCGTGTTCCACCCTGCTCCGAGCACCTGAGGCAACGGCTGGTCCATCAGCCTCGCTTGTACACGAGCATTTGTTGAGCTGAAGGATCGGCTCGCTCCTGCCAACAGCACTGCCTGCCGGAGCAGGGGCTCGGCAAAGGTTGTTTTCAGTGAATCTGGGAATGTGGGTAATTTGGGAAGTTAGGACCTTACTAACGCTCGATCCAGCAGCTGGGAGTTGGAGGAGCGTTTCATAAATGCAGCGTTTCTCGCGTCCTCCAGTGTCGTGGCTGGACCTCCCGTATGTGAGGTTCTGCAGTGGTTCTGTATTACATCGTGTGGGTTCCCCCGAGTGCCCCTGATGAAACGTGCTGCCAGAGCTCCTCAGGCTCCCGTGTTCGGAATGATGTCCCCCACGCCCGGCATCCTCTGCTGCTGCCGGAGTGACTAGGGGTGCTGTTGCAGGCATCCCGGCCGGGTCTGCCCTCACACTCAGGTCCGGGGGACATCCACCTCAGATCCACTCACAACACGTTTAAAACCACGAACTTAGGCTTGACTGGCTGGAAAGCTTCTATGAGAAAATTGATTTTGTTGGACACAGTTTGCGGTAGTTTATAATAAACGTTACACATTGGCTGCGGGGCCCCCTTTCTGTCACCTCCATCATACAGGGGTGACGGCGGAGACGGGAGCTTGGATGACTTGCACGTCCCGCTGCCCCTGGCCCTGATTCTGGCTCAAGTGTGAGTGACCTTCCCTGAGCCTGGTCCCTCATCGTCGGGGTGGGCTGTTCCTCCACTATGCCCGGTGACCCCGCCGCGTGACAGGCAGGTGTTGGGCCTGGACACGAGTCCACGTCACACACAATCCCTGCCTGGAGTGGGGCCGCGGGCGGTGGTACCTGTGCAGTTGCTGGAGGACCCCTTAGTGCTAAGCTGCTTTTCAGGTGCTTGAGTTGCTGGCCTCCCAGCCCCGGGGGCACCAGAGGCTGTGCATGGGGTTGGGTTGTTGACAAGGGAGGGCTGATGGGGCAGGGGGGGGGGGTGGCTGACAGGGCGGAGGAGAAGCTCACTGGAGTGGAGGGGCTGATGGGGGTGCTGATGGGGCAGAGGGGGGCTGATGGGGTGGGGGGCTGACGGAGGGGGGCGCTGTCTTGGGGGGGTGCAGATGGGTCGGCAGCCACTCTTCTTGCTCCGGAGCCAGAGCTTGGTGACAGGTGCCCCCTGCCAAGATGCCCCTGGCATGGGGCCGGGCTGGGGCCTGAAGGCGGCCTTGCTGTCTTGCAGATGTCTCACGCAGCCACCAGTGCCTTCTGCCGCTCCATTAAGCTGCAGTGTGAGCTGTACCCCTCCAGAGAGGTGGCCATCTGCTTGGACCCCTACTGTGGACTGGGCTTTGTCCTGTGGTGCCTCTGCAGGTGAGTACCTCCCCAGCCTTGACCACATGTGTGCGTTTGCAGAGCAGATGCCACAGTGTGTGGCGGGCCCCTGCCTCCCCGGGGCCCAGCTGCGGCTGGGCCACAGATGGGTCCCTGTCCCATCCCTCCTTGGCCCTACTCCTGGGGGTTGATGTGCACCTGCACAGGGACCTCAGACGCCAGGCTCCTGGGAGGCTGCCTGGTGCCGACCGTGTTTCCAGGCGAAGACTCTGGCCCAGGCCCTGGTTCTCTGCCTTTAAATTCTAGCAGTTTCCCTGTCCCGGAATCGGTATTAAATCAGGGTGGAAGGGGGGTGGAGGGTACGAACCTCAGCTGCCGGGAAGCCAGGAGCCGGGTCCCTGGGGACCCCTGCCCTGCCCCCTGCCAGCATCTGATCCCCGCCCTTGCATGCCCCATGCACTCCCCGCCCCTGTACCCCCTGCACCCACCCTGCATCCCTCTCACCCTCCTACCCCCTGCACACCCCCACCCACCCGTTGCAGGCTCAACCAGGGTTTGCAGGGAGGGTGAACACCGCAGGTTTACCAGCATTTCTTCAGACCATCCATACATGTTCTCTGTAGAAACTTCAGAAAGTACAAAGTAACGTGAGGAACATAAAGTGATCCCCATCCAGTGACACCAGAAAATACTGTTAGCATCTTGCATCTCATCTTCCAGTTTCATTTGAAAGGTAGCGTCCTTAAGGCTTCAGGCGTCTGCAGGTGCATGACGATCATCTGTGCCCACCGTTGGGCTCCCCACGGGCCAACATTTGGACCATTTTGTTCCATCTCTCCTTCCAGTTTTTTCTGCCCTCACTTTATAGGCAGTGTTCTAAATCAGTCACCAGATAACATGATTTCACCCTAAATCTTTAAGTTTGCATAGTTTTCTAACTCTGCTTTAATGTAAGCATCAATCTGAAAGGGGTTATGATTTACTTTCTTCTTAATAGGCTCTAGTAGACATTCTCTTTTTTTTTTTTAAGATTTATTTAATTATTCATGAGAGATACAGAGCGAGGTATAGACACAGGCAGAAGGAGAAGCACGCTCCATGCATGGAGCCGAACACAGGACTCGATCCCAGGACCCGGGGGTCACGCCCTGGGCTGAAGGCGGCGCTAAACCCCTGAGCCACCCAGGCTGCCCTCTCTTGTGTCTTTAAATGCACTTTGGGAAATAGTTATTATGCATTTGTAATATTTAATAGTATTAAGTCAGATGAAAATCCAGTCCTGTGTTTTTGAACAACACTGGCATTTATTCTAATTAGAACAATTAAACTTTCCAAGAGAGCAAATTGAATTAAATTAAAATATTTAATGATTTTTGCCTCGCTGTAAAATGCAGTAGCATAGTGGGTAATTTTTTTGGGGGGTGGGGGAATAGTTAAGAATACAGCATTCCAGCAGTGACCCTTGGCTGACTGAGAAAGAAGCCTGTCCCAAAGCACCAACTTTATAGGGGACTGTGTGTTGGCAAAGGTGCCGGTAAAGCCGAGGCCAGTGGATGCGGTGCTTTCCCGTCCCTCTGGCTTGTGGAGCCTCATGCTTGTGACACGGACAGAGCGACTGATGGGAAAGGAGGTTACGTGTGGGGTGCAGTCGGGGCTCTTGAATGGCTTATAAGGAGCCCTTACCTAATGAACATCTTCAAATTCTTTTAGAAGTCATGAAATTACAGCATTCTCTGGATTGCGCCTGCGGCACTAAAAATGAATACGTGATACCTCAACGTCTTGCTTCTGAAGTCCTCTGTAGACACAGATCCAAACAGACCTGCTTAAGAACTGCCCCGGGAGCGTCCACCCAGGAGCGGTGAGAACGCCAGCACCGTCCAGCTCTGGGAATAGGGCGTCCTCCCAGACAGCGAGTGTTCCTCCAGGCGGGGCTGATTTCAGGGCTGGGACAGGAAGCGCGCCACATGAATCTGAATGTCTCTTTGTGCAAGAAAGCACTCGGGTAGGATGGGCCGTGTCCCTCAGGGGACTCTCACTAGCCAAATTGGGGGGATTTCAGCATCAGAGTAAAGATGATGAGAGAGAACACTTTGAGTAAAATAAATGATCTCACTATTCAGATGAACCGATTGAAAGCTTGATTGCGAGAGTAGACATCTAGGAAATAGTTGTTAACTATAAAGGATGGGAGAGACCCTTTGTGGCCAAGACAGGCCGTTGTGTGTCACCCAGAGGGTTGCAGTGAGGGGAATGGCATCCCGTCCAGGGTCTTCCTAACAAACACACTTTGAGCCGTAGACCCAACCTGAGGGGTGTGCAGGGGCGCTGCTGTCTGCAACCACGAATGCCAGGGTCAGGGTCACAGAGCGCTGAGGACCCCACCGGGCAGGCTGATGGCATCAGCGGGTGCATCTCTGTGAAAGATACCGTCAGGACAGCCAGCAGACTTGAAGGGTCCGACAGGTGGAAGAAATGTATGTTTCCCGATTTTGATGTTGTAATTGGCTTTATGGAGAAAAATAAACTTATTCACTGTAAGTACCTGCTGACATATTTGGAGTTGATGGGACATCAGGTCAGTGACCTCAAATGATTCAAGAGGGGAAAAGTTATTTCTACCTAGAACTTGTATATAATGTTGGGATTGTTTCCACATTTCTAAAAAGTTTAATACAAATAGTTTTTCATAACTTCATTCAGGGGATGCCCGGGTGGCTCAGCGGTTTTATGCCACCTTCAGCCCAGGAGAATCCTGGAGACCCGGGATCAAGTCCCGCATCGGGCTCCCTGCATGAAGCCTGCTTCTCCCTGCCTGTCTCTCTGCCTCTCTCTCTCTCTGTCTCTTATGAATAAATGAATAAAATCTTTTTAAAAAATTAAAATAAAATTCCATTCAGTCATAAAATTGTTTTTCTAAGAATCATGTCACAATGGTTTCCAAATTTCTTTAAGATCAAATATGCCTTAAAAAGCATTTTAGATAGTTGATCTTCATGGGTTAGATGTTTCAATATTGTTAAAATGGAAATTCTCCACAAATAGATCTAGAGATTTAATGTAATTCCTGTCAAAATCTCAGCAAGTTTTGTTTTTTTCCCCTTGGCAGAAATTGACATCTCTATCCTAACATACAAAAAAAGAATCCACAATATCCAAAACAATTTTTGAATAGAATAGCAAAGTCAGAAAACAGACTCCCAACTTGAGCACTTAACTGCAGTAACCAGGACAGTGCGGTGTTGGTGTAAAGGTAGCGGGAAGGCCGATGCAGGAAACACAGCCAATGAAACAGAATGGAGAGCCAGGAACTGCGGTGACCACCTGCGCGTGGTCACTTCATTTCTCAACAGTCATACCAAGGCAGCTCAGTGATGAAAGGGTAGTATTTTCGACAAATGACGCTTGGGGATGTTGGATGTTCACCTGCAAAGAGTAAACTTTTATTTTGCATTGATAAACTCACCATGGGTGCAGATTTGGATGTAGGAGCTAAAACTTAAAGTTTTAGCTTTAAAGGAATTAGTCTTTTTTTTTTTTTTTTTAAAGACTTTATTTATTCATGAGAGACACACAGAGAAGCAGAGGCACAGGCAGATGGAGACACAGGCTCCCTGCAGGGACTTGATGTGGGACTCAATCCCAGGACCCCAGGATCACAACGTGAGGCAAAGGCAGACACTCAACCACTGAACCACCCAGGCGTCCCGAGGAATTAGTCTTTATCATCGTGATAAAGGATGTGGGCGTTGGGGGGTGTGATACAGCTCTGCAAACGTAGTAAAAGCCTTTGAGTTCTGTGCTTCCCACGGGGTGGATTTTATGGGATATACACCCTACAGAAGGCAAGCGCAGCCTGTCATGGGGTTCTGAGGTTCTGAGGTGGCATCGTGAGTTAGGGTTCTTAGATACGGTGCCAGAGGTGCAGTTCCTAAGAGAAACAGTGAATGAATGTGGCTTCGCAAATGACACTATTAAGAAAGTTGGAAATACAAGCCACGGACTGGGCAGGAATCTGTGTAGATCATAACCTGATAGTCCTTCCAACCAGATGTAAAGCGAACTCTCAAAAGCCAAGAATACGACACACGACGTAATCAAAAAATGGGCAACAGGTTTGAATAGACATTTCACCAAAAATCCCGTGTAACCGATTAGCACATGAAGTTGCTTATTCATTTAGGGAAAGGCAAACTAAAGTAGTGAGATAACACTTCATACTCACTGAACAGATACAACCACAAACCCCAGAAAATAAGGTTGGAGAACTTGCATTTTCTGGTTTCGAAACGACACCACAAGGCAACAGTAACCAAGGATGTGCAGAAACTGAAGTTCCCCTACATCTTTGACAGGAATGTAAGATGGTGAAACCACAGTCTGGCATGTTCTTAAAAATTAAATGCACAGTACGACCCAGCAACGCCACTCCTCGGCATCTGCCAGAACAAAGGGAAAACACCCAAAAATGTGATGTGTGAAAGGTCCGTAGCAGCCTTTGCAAAAACAAGAAAGATAATCCACATGTGCGCCAGCTGGTGAAAGGGTAAACCGTGTATGTGCACGTCCTTACGGTGGATACAGCTCCAGCGTGGATAAACTCTGGACATCACACTACAAGAAAGAAGCCACTCAAAGGACCCACACGTTTGTGATTGTATCATATGAGCTATTTCTGTGAAACATCTGGGAAAGCAAAGCTACAGACGGGAAGTAGAGCAGTGGTTGGTTGGGGCTGGAGTCCACAGGTGAGCACAGGTGCCCCCAGGACTGGGCGTCGGGCGGGTGCGATGCGGCTCTGCGAACATAGTGAAAGCCTTTCGGTTCTGTGCTTCCCACGGAGTGGATTTTGTGGCGTGTGCACCCTACAGAAGGTGAGCGCAGCCTGTCATGGGGTTCTGAGGTGGCAAGTCGAGACAGTGACACGTGCCTTCGCGACCCGTGCACCTGCCTTGCTCAGAGTGCCCAAGTTCTGATAGTTTCCAGTATTTTGTGTATTTTCTCTGGTTCATAATCTGGAATCACTAAATTACGAGTGTGAAATTTTATTTCATCCAAATGTCCTTTTTTCCTTCCTAGTCAGCTGTGTTTTTATTTTTTTAATAGACTTTATTTTTCAGAACAGTTTGAAATTTGCAACAAAATTGAGTGGGAGCTACAGAGATTTCCCATGCACCTCCTATGCCACACAGGCTTGGGCTCCCCCGTTATCAGCCTGCGCCCGAGGGGATTTTTTTTGTTTGTTTTAATCTAGGCCCCTCATTGATGCATCATCATAATGGACCAGTGTCCGTTATTTACGTCAGGGTTCACGCTTGGTGGTGCAGAAACCTGGAGATAGACTGACATTTGATAGAGAAGCAGAGACCGTCCATCACAGTAAAGATGGTCTCTTCAAACCAGGCGTCCAGATGCCAGAAACCGGGTGTAGGCGCAGACCTTAAGTCGTCACAGAAATTAGCTCAAATGGATCATAGACCCAAGTGTGAACTGTAAAACTGCAGATCTAGAAGGGAGCGTTCTGGATGACCGGCAGGGGCTTCTTAGATACGACGCCAAAGCACAGTCTGTGGTAGGGTGGACATCACGAGAGTAGCATCCCCGCGCTACAAACTTCTCCATCAGGAGAACGAAGAGGCCGGCCACCGACGTGGAGAAAACACTCCCCACATGTCTTTCTAATCATGTTGTTCTGCCTGAAGTTTGCATCTAAACTAGAATAGTTCAGGTTCCAGGAATTCTCAGAAAATAATCATCTTCAGTGGAAGCAACCTGCTTCTCAGTGGGGTTGTTTAGTCAGTGAAAGCGTCTGTAGCCATTGCCAAGAAATCGGTGCTGGTTAGTAAAGGAAACAATTAATGGACATCTGTTGGGGTGAGCAAGGAAAGGGCGGAGAGGAAATCCGTGAATCGGGTTTTTTGTCCTCTGTGATCGAGTCTTGTTGATTTTTTTCTTAATGTTGACTTGATCCTGTTGGTGGGCGTGAGGCACACCATACTTGGTGCTCACGAGCGTGTGTGCAGGTCTCTCATGCTCTAGCCTTGAATCCACGCAGGGGACCCCAGTCGTTTCATGTGGGAGGGGTTCTGCTCAAGCAGATGGCGAATCCGGATGGATGTTTTTGAGAAAGCTAGTCGTGACTGTTCTGTATTTAATTTTCTGCATTTTGGATCTCCTTACGATAGTATTTACAAAATAAAACCTTTGGAACGATACAGAAACGATAAATTGTCCTCATCAAGAGGAATGTCATAAGGTTTAACCAGCCCGTTGATTCCCTAAGTTACTGGCTCAGATGTCCCCAAACGTGTTTGGAACCCGGTGCTGAAATGTGAGAATCCTTGGTGAGAAGCTGCAGCTGCATAAATGTGAGCCTCGATAAAAACCCTGTGGGGAGATCTAATGAGGTTGTACAGTCTTTTTAAATATTTTATTTGTTTATTCATGATAGACGTAGGCAGAGACACAGGCAGAGGGAGAAACAGGCTCCATGCCGGGAGCCTGACGTGGGACTCGATCCCGGGACCCCAGGATCGCGCCCTGGGCCAAAGGCAGGCGTCAAACCGCTGAGCCCCCCAGGGATCCCTGAGGTTGTACAATTAACCCTGAGTCCGGAACAGGTGGAATAACATCCGTTCACTGAGGAGCGGACACGTGCTTCCTGGTGGGTAACTGACGGATGAGGGGCGTCGTGTGCCGGCCTGTTGGACCTTGGGCTGTTGCCTGGAACGTGATCCCATATTCGCTCTCAGTTTGGCCCTGAGATTGTTCTTCTAATGTCCGCTTAGCAGAGGTAACTTCTGTCATGTTTGTCCCTCCTTCATGCTGGAGTTAACACATCGGCTACCCAGGACTCTAACTCACAGTAGCCGCGGGTGTGCGTGTGCTGAGGGGGGAGGTCTGGAGGCTGTGGTGCAAGGGGCAGACAGTGAGACGGTGCCCACGATCGCAAGACGAAACCTCAGTGTGCGTCAGGGGGCCATGTGGGAGAGCCGTGTGTGAGTGTCCACGTCCCCGGGGCTGCCCATCGCTGGGGAGAGGCTCTCAGCACAGAGCATTGTGCCTCATGGCCCCGGGGAATTGTCTCCAGGAACGGCCCGTGGGACCTCTGGGTCTACACAGGGTGGCATCATTTGGCCCCAGGACATAGGGGTGCAGCCAGGGGGATGTTTGGCTTGTTTCAGCCCCCAAGTGTGTAATTCTTAGAAGGTTACTTTGAAAATAACACAGTATGCTTCAAGGGTGAGGACAAAATAAGACATCCCAGCTTCCTACATCAGATAGAAACAGATTTTAAGGACCTTGGTCCTAGGGACACCCGGGTGGCTCAGCGGGTGAGCATCTGCCTTCGGCTCAGGGCATGACCCCGGGGTCCCGGGATCAAGTCCCGTGTCGGGCTCCCCGCATGGAGCCTGCTTCTCCCTTCTGCCTGTGTCTCTGCCTCACTCTCCATCTTTCATGAATAAATACATAAAGTTTTAAAGAAAAAAAAAGGACCTAGGTTCTGGATATAAGAACTTCTGGATGAAAGTTTCTTTTCACAAACTGCGAACTCCAGGCTACATTCATCCTCAAAGGTTGTCTGGTGGGATGTCGCTTGCAACAGTGGCCGCAGACAGCTCACAGGCAGCGTGGGAAGAGGAGTCGGGACTTTGGGACCCGGACAGACTTGTCGTGCTTGCTGGCCTTTGAACGATCTTAGTAGAAAGTGATCTTTAATGACCAAAGTTCATTTCTCAAGGACGAATCTTAGGGAAAAACTGGCAGAATTTTGGTCTTGGGAGTGGGATCTTCCCTGATTTTGATGCGTTAACCATCAGGTATGTTGCTGGGCTTCTCCGGGGGCCCCACTGGAGCATGCCGCTCTGGGGGCAGCAGGATTTTAAAAGAAATTCGAAAGTTGTGGGTACGACCATCCTTTCTGCCCGTTACTGGGAATAGCAGTGCATCCTCAGAGCTCTTCAGCTTTCCTTCCAGCTTGACTCAGACTGGTTCTGATTCGCTTCTCAGTTCAGGATAGTCTCTTAAGCAGCCCCGGTGGTGCAGCAGTTTAGCGCCGCCTGCAGCCCAGGGCATGATCCTGGAGACCCTGGATCAAGTCCCGCTTCGGGCTCTCTGCGTGGAGCCTGCTTCTCCCTCTGCCTGTGTCTCTGCTTCTCTCTGTCTGTCTCTCTCTGTCTGTCTGTCTCTCTCTCTGCATCTCTACGAATAAAAATCTTTAAAAAAAAAAAAAAGGATAGTCCCATAGACTGTTCTCAGACTTCCTTACTCTGAAGGATTAAATAAAATCCATACATTCTTGTTCAGAGACTACCACTTAAAAGTCAGCTCCCCCGTGATTATCAGATACCTTCCTCGAGTAACACTTAGGTTTTCTCCGCACACGCTGGTTGTCGATTGTCTGGGTTGTGACCAATAGCAGAGAGGACCTCAGTTCTGAGTATAAGAACTTGTGGTCTGGAGAAGGGATGTATGGTGGGGTGTTTCCAGGCGAGGGGTTTGGTGTGTTTGTCACATTCTGCAGAGATGAGCAAGAGTGTCCTGGAAGCAGACACGTGGGGCAGAGACGTGCCCGTCGCTCCCCCTGCCACGCAGCCCATGCCCACGCTCTGCTGCGTGCGCTTGCTTCTCTGCACTAGCCTCGGGTCAGACTAAGGTGGTTATGTGTCCTGCTGTCTTCCTCTACACACGTGTCTTGGATGTGAGTTTTGTGGAATCCATCTTGAGAACCCAAGTGAGAAGACATCTGCCAACAAACCCCTTTCATTAGTCTAAAAATACTGTATTCTTCCTAAAACATTCCAAATTGGGGGCGTATGACCCCTGGAAAGCAGATATCTATCATTTTAAACACGAGACAGGAGCCTCTGAAAGCCGTCAGGACTGGCATTAGCAGCAGAAGGGTGCATAGGGGTGCAGGGGGTCACACCTGTGAAGGTGCACAGCAGCTCTCCAGTCACGGCGGGGCCTGAGCCCTCACAGGGCGTCACAGCCAGGTCCTTCCTCGAGGGACATCTGAGGGCTGCAAAGTGACGGGCTGAGGCACTTTCTGACGCAAAAGCAGCGTCTTTAAGTGGTGTTTATCATAACGTGCCCCAAGAGCCAGTGGGTTGCTTGCTAAAGTTCCCGCGTGTGATTTCCCCTTGCCCAGCCAGCACCCTGAGCAGTGGAAGGAAGGGCGGAACCAAGTTCCCACTCTCCCCTCCCCAGAGGAAGTACGTTCATTTAAGAGGAGAAATTGGTTTACATGGACTTGAGTTACGCACGAAGGTAACAGCCTTGAGATGCTTGAGCGTATTTAATACAGCATGTGTGTAAATAGTGCGTAAAGTACAATGTTGTCTTTTACTTCTGTTCCTTCATAGGTGATCAGATTAACTGCCTTTCCTGGCTTATATATTAGCTTAAAGCAGCGAAGCAAAAGTAGCAGCAGGGCATTACGAGGTCTCACCACAACACATGAGACACGTGTGTGCGTGTGCACAGCTCTAGCAGCGAACTACCATTGGAGGACTTTCACACGTGGTTTAAATGCATAGGAGTTTAAGATTCTTCCTTCAGTGATGCAGTAAAAGCCAATTATTAAAAAAAAAAAAAGGGCAGGGCGCCTGGCTGGCTCAGTCGGTGGAGCATGCAACTCATCTCAGGGTCGTGAGGTCGAGCCCCGCAGCTGGTGTAACAGTTACATTAAAAAAAAAACAGACAAAGGACTTGGTTAGACATTCCTCTGAAGAACACGTACATCTTTATAAATGCATCCCCGTGCTCCCCACATTTGCAAATACAGCAGCTTTGAGAGACCCCTGACAGCCTCACAGTGCTGGAGGGTTCAGACGCGGCCCAAACACACAGCCGTGGAACAAGACCCTGTGGTTGTCTTGGGTTTTTGCAGAAGGTTTTCGTGAACACACATTGATTTTGTATTTGCGAACCTGGGGGGCTCCCGCCGGCGGGCAGCAGGCGTTCCCTAGGCTCGGGGGAGTCCCGTGGCCCTGGCCTCACGCAGCCCCTCCCATCTGTCTCTGCAGCGTGTACTCCGGCCACCAGTCCATCCTCATTCCGCCTTCTGAGCTGGAAACCAACCCTGCCTTGTGGCTTCTTGCCGTGAGCCAATACAAAGTCCGGGACACGTTCTGCTCCTACTCGGTGATGGAGCTGTGTACCAAGGGGCTGGGCTCGCAGACGGAATCCCTCAAGGTAAGTTGTGGCCAGGGCCTCGGGGCGCCCGGGGAGCACACGGCCCAGGGCATGGGAGGGGCTCCCGTGGTTAAAGTCATTACAAGAGTTGAGGGATAGTCCGCTATCACCTGGAGCTCACAAAACTGATTTCAAGTGAAAACTTGATTTTATAAGGTGAATAATCGCCCACAAAGGTGACAGGTCGGGGTGTGCTCCCGATGCCCGTGATTCCCTCGCCTGCCCTCAAAAGCTTGCTCTTCCGTTGGTGAGTTCACTTGTTCAGTGAAGCTCCTTCGACTCTGATGTTGGTGTTCAAGTCATAGGCTTGATTTTAGCCTCTCATTTTTGTTTTCCTTGAAGACCCTGATTTGTAGGTCTGCATCCTACAAGGTATTAACACTTTCTCCATTTAAACCAGTAACATTTTGATCACCGTGTTTTCGTGGTGAAGAGTCCTTATCCAGGGAAGGAGCGGGCAGTAATCCTATCGCCTGTCGCAGCATACGTTCTGGCTACTGTCCATTGTTTGCACACCCAGACATACATCCCTGTGTATATGCAGATGACATGTACGTAGATGAGTGTGTAGACGCATGCACAAATATTCCACGTACATACAGATACTCGTGTGCTATGCTTACCTCCTGAAGTTTCTCCTATTTAGACCTAGTGCATTAAGCTTGAACAAGAAAACAGAAGATAATGTTAAAGCCACGTAAATCTATGATTACATGAAATTATAAACACATATAGGAAAAGAAACATATAAGATATAATTACTACTTGTATCCACCTATATTATTTCATAAAATGAGTATATTTCACAAATAACGTGATCAAGTGCTTTCTTAGCAGCTGACGTGTTGATTCATGTAACCTTTACAACAGGCGTCTGGCGTAGAAACCACTGTTCTTAGAGATGAAGACTCTCAAGTTACAGAGAAATTCAGCACCCTTTCCGGGTCCTTACACTTACTAAATTCTGGAGCCAAACTTAGAATCTCTGGCTCCAGGCACCTCATCTGCAGACCCAGGCCACACTGCCTCCCAAACACACAGACACACAAGTGGAGCCTTGGTGCCACCCAGTGATGCTCTGAGTCACATTGTGCAGGGTCTCTGCGAGCCTGAGGCCCCCCGGCTGTGTGTCCCTGTACCGCGTAGAAGCCACTGTCCGTCCCCAGAGCCCAGGCCACGGTGCAGGGGGCCGGAAGGGCAGACAGTCCAGCCAGTGCCCATCTCCAGAGCCCAAGCCACGGTGCAGGGGCCCAGGAGGGCAGACGGTCCAGCCGGTGTCCATCCCCGGAGCTCAGGCCACGGTGCAGGAGGCCGGAAGGGCAGACGGTCCAGCCAGTGTCCGTCCCCAGAGCCCAGGCCACAGTGCAGGGGGTCAGGGGAACAGATGCTGCAGCCAGTGTCCATCCCTGGAGACCCCTGCTCGCTGCCCACCCAGCCCCCTGCTTCACAGACTCTGGTGCTCAGCTCACCGAGGTCCCTCTCTGAGACTTGCCCTTTGCTGACTCAACGTGGTGCGCACCCTGGAGTATGCTTGGTCACACGCAGCCATCAGAGCTGGCCGTGGGCTCTCCAGTCTCGTGGGACTTGGGAGGCGTCCTGTGTTTACTTTTCCATTCTGTGTTAGAAGCAGGTCCTCTTGTTTCCGGCCAGCGTGTGCCCATGTTGGTAGCGGTGTGTACAGAAGCTTCCTTGCTTCCCCAGACCTTGTCCTTTATTTTATCCAGGACCTTGCTCCTCCTCACTGCTGAGTCCCGCTGTTACCTTAGATGGGTTTGTAGGGGCCCCTTGGTCCCCTGGAACCTGTAGGGTTTTTTCCACACAGACGTCTTGGGACACTTTAATGCCGTGGACACACACAGCCCTAGGGATGAATGTCTGGGTAGCGCATGTGCTGCTCGTACCCGTCGGGTTGAGGAGGTCACACGCTTGGTCGCTGGAAGGCTGCCACCTTACCGCTGTCGTTCTCTCCAGGCCCGAGGACTGGACCTGTCCCGCGTGCGCACGTGTGTGGTGGTGGCGGAAGAGCGGCCTCGGATAGCGCTCACCCAGTCGTTCTCCAAGCTCTTTAAGGACCTGGGTCTCCACCCACGGGCCGTGAGCACGTCCTTCGGCTGCAGGGTGAACCTGGCGATTTGCTTGCAGGTGGGTGTCACAGGGATCTAGGTGTGTGCCCATCAGAGTGACTTTTCAGTGACAGGCACTCGGCACAGCCAGTGTCATTTCCGTGGCTGATGCTCGGCTATGCTTACAGGATACCTGATGATCCAATGCATGTGACTGGTCACACTTCTCTGGTGGGTTTTCTTCTCTTTTTCTTCATTTATTTTCAGTCTGTATTTGTCTGTGACCAGCACCCATGGTGCACAGAGTTCTTGGTCTGTGCTGAAACGTTTTAACATGAGTAGCAGTTGGCGCAGACCCCAAGTCAGGCTTTTTAGAGCTTCTGCACTAGACAAACGTTTCATGGTGGCAAGAAGCATAGACAGCGTCTTGTGTAGGCAGCAGGCCCAGTGCACCAGCCGGCCCCGGAATTCACTGCTGTGCTCAGTCTAGAAATAGTGGCTGCAGGTGGTGTCTGTGGGGCCCAGCAGTGAGGTGGCCACGGTGGCCGTGGCTGGAAATGCTCCCTTCATTGGCCCCTCGTGACCATCTTCACTATCCTTTCTTTCAAACCCTTTCCACCGGCACCCCGATCCATGGCAGACGCTGCCTGGGAGGATGGACAGGGCCATCCCCACGTGCCCTCCCCAGCCACACGCAGCAGGCCGCCCAGGGCACAGCTACAGACTTCCTCCAACAAAGTGACAGGAAAAAACGCCACTCACGGCAGGTGATGGAACCGAGCACAACCCACAGGTCACCTCCCAATCTCTGTCCTGCCCACCTGCTGTCCCCCACCCACACCCCCCGCCGTTTCCAACCCCAGAAGTAGATGCTCACTATTACCCTGTGCGTGACCCTGGAAAGCACCCAGGCAGCCCTGTCCTCACTGGCGTTCCAGGCCCCGGGACTCGCCGCCAACCTGGGCGGAGAAGGGACTCCCAGATGTGACCCATCTGATGAGGTTGCGTGAGAAACATCATCTATAGAAGGGGTTTATCTCGGTTTTTTTTTATTTTCAAAATTTCTGCTGCATCCAAAGTGATGTCACTGTCCTGGGCCATGACGCTATTTTTCAAACTTGGCCTTATCTTTAATCAATATTGTACATTTTAGTTTTTTCACTTGTTTAGTTTATTCTTAACTCATTTATACCCAGTTTCCTTTTTCTGAATGATTAGCATTTGAAACTAGCTAGAAACGTCCATGTGTCTGAGAGTACAGATAAAGTACACCATGATACTGGCGTGCAGGCTCCAGCTGCTGGCTAGGATGACAGGACCAGGGGTGAGGCAGAGGTCAGGAACCTTCTGGCTTGGAGGGGGCAGTGAGCATGTGCACTGTATTTGATGAAGGACCCCACAACCACACAGCCCTGTCCCCGCAGCTCCAGGGGCCTCCCCGCAGCCGCACAGCCCTGTCCCCGCAGCTCCAGGGGCCTCCCCGCAGCCGCACAGCCCTGTCCCCGCAGCTCCAGGGGCCTCAGCAGCTCCAGGGGACACCCCTCGCATCAAGTGACTTTATGTCATCCTGAGTCCAATTTTACTCTCATTGAACTTTTCCTTCTAATCAGTGAGGTGGACACTGAACACAGTATCTTTCCGTAGTTGTGTAAAGTATTCTCAGTAAAACAAGCCAAGAAGGAGGGTGAAGAGCGACTTGGACACGGGGTCAGGGAAGACCTCCCCCACAGGTAGCCTGTCCACGCCGTGCCTGTGACGCCAGTGAGTAAGTGTAGGGGCCATGAGCAGGGCTGGTCAGCAGAACCTTAGTCTCTGGTCAGTCCGTGCACGTCTCCAACCTGCGTGGTGATAGCGAACTCGCAGGTGGAGTGCTCGGTCAGGGCAGAAAGGTACGTCTCTTGCTCCCTGAGGTGTTTCTAGAGGGCCCAGCCCACAGTAAATACCTAACAAGATTTGTGAAATGTACTAAAACTGAATCTTTATGAATGTGTAGACAAATATGGGAAATAACCTATTTCTGGATTTCTTACAGATTGAACTTTTTTATAAAGGAGTATTTTAGAAAACGAATCAGGAAATACAGAGCAGCCAATAACTATATACACAAATAATATATAAATAAGTCCCGTCATTCCATCCACCCAGAAGTAATCACCGTTAATCCCTTTATGTAAAAATATCGAAAAAACAGGAATTTATAACACTGCATCTCAGATACTGTCCCTAAATGTTTAAAGGTGCTGAACATTTTAGGTTTCCCTTCATTGTAGAATTAGCAGAATTGCCAACGTATGTGAAAGTGGCCGGTGGGCACACAGTTTCCCCAAGAGGGTTGTTCATCCTGGTCACCCAGTGGGCCGGTGGCTTGCCCAGCCTTCTCGAGCAGCCCCGTTCGGAGAAGGGGCGTCTCCCCTCTGCCCCGCGGTCACGCCTGGGCACCATGTTGTGGGCCCACCTACCACTTGGAGGAGGGCTCCCTGGTCTTTGGGGGGCAGGTTGGTATGACTGCGGAATGAAATGTGCCTGATTCGTGAGACTTTAATGTTATGTGGAGATAAGTTAGGGGCTGGTTTTTACTATACGAGAATGGTTTTCATTGATGTCGCTCTGAATCTGCCATCATCCTCCCGACTTCATACAGTCTGACACCAAGCACCATCCTCCACCGTAGAGTCTTTGGTGCTCTTACATTCTGGTACCATGACCCATGCTGTTCTCAGCCAGAAGTGGACTTGCCGTCTTCCCAGGGCAAAATCCTGCGTCTCTTTCCAGGTCCAAGTCCTTGGGCTACAAGTATTTTCCTTGCTCTGAATTCCGCTGGCATTCATCCCTCCTGCTTAATGCTTTCTACCACTGCTTGTCATTGTTCCTCTAGAGGCTTGTGAGCCTCCGCTGGGTGACAGACTACCCAGGATAGGGCCTCGCATGGCTGCCCATGGCTGAGTCCACCTTGTGAAAGTACCACAATTTGATTCCGTTAGCTGCAGATACAATTCACTTTGGGGAAACCAGGCAATTTTTTGTTACGAGTCCAGCCTACTGTGTGAAGTTAAGTCCATGGCAGCAACTAATCTCCACCAAGTCAGGGCTGTGGTGTCACTTGTAGCTCTTCCCTGCTGGTGAGAAGCAAGGGTTTGCTGCCCACTGTTAGCGCCAGTAGCCAGTCCAGGAAAGGAAAAAGACATTGGCCCTGAAAACAGAAGTGTTCTCTGGTTGGATCTCCTGCAGCACATGGGGGTGAGGTAGCTGTTTGCGGAGGGAAGAGTCTGAGTTCAGAGCAGAGGTCAGGTTCCTCTGGACAGAGCGGGGAGGTGGAGGCAGAACCTTCGCTGCTTCTGAATACAGTCTAAGCAAAGTTGACCACACACAGCAGAGGAGCCAGTCTGGTTTTCAGCAGTTTCCTTCTCTCTAGATTTTAAGTCACACCTGCTGTTTTGTACGACCTAAATTGGGCGACCGGAAGACGCGTGTCTCTGTGGGCGGGAGACTGTACTGCGTCCGGCCCGTGCTGTGTGGGTGGGCAGCATGCCGGAAGGTGTCCTGACGGCTCAGACAGTGACGGCTGCTTGCTTGTGGTGCTGCCTGAAACCCTGGTGTAGAGAAAATCCTGAAAATTGACAAATGTAGCGTTATCAAATATGCAAGTGGGCAGGTATAAGAATCTAAATGTGAGACCGTCATAAAAATAGGCAATTGGGACAGTCATAATTTCTGTGCTGCTGTTGACTCAGCTGTTCGATCTCAGAAACGAGTGATTTATTCACCCACTTACCGTTCTGAAGCAGGAACTGCCACATTAATTATTTCAACACACCCCTCTTGAGGTCGATGTCACAGCTCTGTGGCAGAAGAATGGGCTCATAAAATTAAGTGGGCTGACTTGAATTTTACATGAAATATTGGTCTATTGGAGACTCTACATGAGGAAGAAATGTAGAGGTAGGGGCCATGTTTTATACTTAGACATGACACTTCCCAGAATCTTTAACCATAAAAATGACTTTAACACAGTTTGTATTTGTTGAATCTCTGACAAAAGTGGACATTAGGTCAAGTTATGACTTCTGAGTTTAATTAACTTTCACATAGATTTCCCTTCGTGCTATTAAGAAGTGTCACATGCGTATTAACCTCCGTTGACAGAGATACTGCCTACAACCACAATTACCCTTCAGAAGCATAAGCTGGAAGGTCTATGGTTGCATTCAATTCAGAAAGTTAGCTCATCATAATGAAAACGAACGTCCTCCCCATCAGCAAAAGAAAGGAGGGAAAATGAGGTCTTCCCTTTTCCCTTAAGTCAGCTTAGCGCAACCTTTGATCTTTGTTATATTTTAGAAAAATACAATTAATTTACCTGGGGGGAAAGCTTAAATCAATAGTAACAGTTATAACCAACCTTAAATCTTAAAACTCACACAGTGAAAGAGAAATACGGCCCCCCGATAATGAGAAGCGAAGTCGTTGATCATTGGAGAGAAAGAAACCAGGAAGCTCAGAGGCTGATGGAAATCTTAGGAAATTCTCAAGAAAATCGCTAGTTACGACACTTTGGTTAGTTAGAGCTCCCCATTCCTTTCCCCCTCTGCTTTTGGGCGGAGGGGAGAGTGCCGGTGCCCCCGGGAGTGCCTGCAGCTCGCGCACCTCCGGCTGGGCCGCCCCATCGGGCTGGTGCAGAGTAACGGCGGTGTCACGGCCCTGCGTCTTGGGACCAGAAACTGGTCGATGTTCAGATTCGTGTTCGGATTCGCAAGTGGCAGAAAGCTTCCTTGGCAACTTACACGTAAAGAGATTTCTGGAGACGCCGCGGGGGAGCCGGAGGCCCGGTTCAGGGCGCGACGCCCAGAGGATGCGGGTATGGCTGAGCTGCACCCCCCCCAACCCCCCCGCTGTCCAGCTCAGACTCCGCTCGGGCCATGCTGCAGACGCCGCCGCAGCGGGAGCCTCCACACATGCTGGTGCCCCTGGTGGGTGCGGGCGGCTGGTGGGTCAGGACAGCAGGACGCGGTGCTGGCTCCAGTTACAGCACAGGGACAGGGCTCTGTGGCCGACACAGCTCCGCAGGGGCATCCCCCACATAGGGTTCAGGTGCTGGGTGCCCCCGAAGGGATGGCCGATGGCGACTTCAGCCCATCACCTGGCTCCCAAACCAACACATACCCTTCGTCCCGTTCTGACAGCCTCTCCCCCCGGAACAGCTGTCCTAACAGCTCTCATGGTTAGAAACGATCACACGCCCACCCTCTGTCCACCAAAGAAATGAGCTCGAGCCTCCGCATGTACTGTGCTGGCTGCTGGGGCAGACGTTCTCAAGTGATGCCTTGTCAGCTGTGGGCTGGGCCGTGACGTTCACGCCCACGGACAGACGGGCTCTAGACCCGGGGGCGCGGGGGAGGGGAGGCATGTTCCCCATCCCTGTGTGGCCAGGGGAACAGGTGTGTGCCCAGCGCGGGGTCACCACGGTGAAGAGCCTCAGCATCTCCCCGTCTGGACATTTCAGGGCCCTGGGAGTAACAGGATGGGCTTGGGGTCCCGGGAGACCGAGGTGAGCTGAGCCCCTGGGGCTGAAACCGCAGGCTTCCCAGGCAGGGTTCACTGCTTGGGCTGATTCCTCATCAGCCACAGGAAGTCCGCGAGTTGTATAGTCTGCACCTTGAGCAAAGAAGAGCACAGGCGTCTGAGCTTCTCGTTGGTCTTGGACTTGAGCGGCTCTTGCAGACTCGCCCCGCCTCCCAGGCCACCTGCGCTACGCCTTGCAAGCCGTGAGCAGCCCCCTGAACCGAAGGTTTCGCTGGCACCTTGTGCAGAGGGGCTGAGCGAGCCACCTGGGCCCACGGTCCGCGTGCCTCCCAGCATCACTCGGCCCTGCGTGTGTGGCTCAGAGCAGAAGCAGGTGGGGAGTGAGCCCCGGTCATGGCTGTGTTCCTAGGAAACTGCAGAAACAGGCAGGCTCCTTCTCTGCACATGGTTTGCTGACCCCCATGAAAGTCTGGGAATTAACCAGTTGGTCGGTACATGGCATGGACTGGCCCAGCTTACGAGCTGGATTTTCACTGGCTTTGGCACCTACCAGACCCTCTTATTTCCTGGACAGTGTGTCACTGCCACCACTCCTGTTACTGATGTCTCTCAGTCGAGGTGCTTACTTACAACCACAGAAACCAGCTGACTGACGTTAGTGAGAAACTACATTTATTAAAATGGATTATGGACTTCATTTTCTCATTAGGCTGAATAAATCACAGGATTGTTCCAAGCCGGACCACGAAAACAGTCTGCTTAATACACAAGTCACAGGTTTTCAGACCTGTCAGCTGAAGATGCACAGGCGTCTCCGTGAGCTCAAGTCATCTGTGGGGAGAAGAGCCCCTGTTGTCTTCATCCTGCCCGAGGGGCAGCTGGAGGGACTCACCGTAGAGACCATCCAAACCATACGGCACACAGCGTAGCAGGGTGGGTGGAAATCCCGTCCTTCAGCATCCCTGCCCAGCGCCCCCACCTGTCCAGAGGGGAGCGTGCAGATGCTGGTGGTGGCAGGAGAGCCGTGAGAATCACCTGACGATCTTTAGGACTCTAGGAAACAAAACAATGGGCGTCTGCAGCGTCAGGGGGCCCTGGAGGAGAAACCATTCCCTCCGAGGGACTGGGCATCAGTGGGTAGAAGGCAGAGGTGCTTAGGGCTGAGCAGAGACCAGGAATGCTGGGTGGCTCCTTCCAGGCAGCCCCAGGTGGCCCCCCTTGCGCCCCAGGGACAGAGGTGGGGCAAGAGGTCTGAGCACGTGTGTCCCAGGCCCCTGGGCCTTCACCACGTGCTGCATGTTGGCCTCCACAGGCCGGGCATTGGCTCTGGGAGGGAGAAGGCTGCAGTGAGGCTGGAGGGAAGGGAGGACCGCCTTGTCCAGCAGAAAGCTGGTGTCCGGACTCTCAGATCCACGCTCCTGGTCCTGCCCCCAGCCATGAGGCCAGCCTCGAGTGGCGTCTCAGTGGAGCCATTGAAGAGCCCAGACCCCTGCAGATGGCACAGGTCCCCAAGACCATGAGCGAGACCAGAGAAGGATGTGCCTATTGTGGGGCGTGCGGGCTTTCTACTTCTGTCTCCCCAGGTCTTTGAAACCGTGTTTGTCACACAGTGAAAAGCTCAAAGACCTACAGAGAGAAAAGGACATGTAATATGGGGCCCGAGGAGGATGTAGAAGCCGTCCGTAGGACACATGCTGGAGTTAGCAGAGACTCCGAGGCAACTACGAGACGTAAGTTAAAGAGTGCGGGTGAAAAGGCATGCGCTTTGCATGAAAAGCTGGAGGACGTCACACAAAGGTCACAAGTACAAGAAAGAACCATATCGAAATGCTAGAAACAAAAGCCACAGACACAGAAGATTGCTCGTGGTTCCAAAGAGATACTGGATGCAGCCGGGAGCAAACTTCCAGCCCCATCAGTGGAAGCTCTGCAAACACACACAAGGAGAGCAGTGGAGCAGTCTGTGCAGTCCCTGGGGCCGTATCACATCCCAGAACGGGATCCCAGAACAGGAGGGTAAGGGGACAGAGACGAAGAACAATGTGAGACCTGAGGGAGGACTGATGGGAGCGAGCAGCCTGCAGACTCGACATCCCTGTGAGGGCCGAGCGGAACAGATGCCAGCACACCTGGGCGCGTCCTCATCCAGATTCTGGGAGCCAAATTAGAGGTGGTCCTAAAGCAGCCACCTGCCTATATAGACGACGTGCAGAGGAGAAAGGACAGTGCACACAACCGACACAACAGACGCAGAGGACAGCGGAGCGACGCCTAGAGTGCGTGGACCGCAGCAGGTCTCTGAGAGGAGCTGAGCCGCGTGGTCAGAGGATGGTGGCGAGGCAGCTCGGGTCTGTAGGAAGAAGCCAAGAATGCTAGAGAGAAGGTAAATCCAAGGGAACGTTTGGAATTTTTTTCTATCAATGTATAGGTAGGTAAATAATTTAAATTTCTTTAAAGCCTATTAACTATTCGAAGTGGAAAAAGACCATTGAGGCATTTGTGGCCTGAGTGGCTGTGGCGCCCGAAGTGATGAACCTCAGGGTGGACGGAGGCAGATGGAAAAATGCTGCTGCTGGTTAATAAGGCACGTTATGTGAAGGTGGATCGCGAGGCACGTTGATCTCTACGTCAGCCACTAGAGAAGGTTGACTGACTGAGATACTCTCCCCAAGAAAGGACCACAAACGAAAGGGACAAATACACGGCCAGTCACATCCACAGTTAAAGTAAATGAACAAACAGGCCAATTAAAAGGCAGAGATGGGAGGCTGAAGAGATTGAGCTCCGTGCAGTTGGAGGAGAGACCCCATAGCTGCGAGGGTGTCGACGTGTTGAACATAAACACGAGGTGAGAGAAGACGACTGGCGTGCTGTTACAGACCCCGAAAGCGAGGGTGTCCGCTTCATGATGATTAGGGGTGCAGTTCACTGTAAAACGTGAAAGTCCTAAATGCAGATGCACCTAAAAACTGAGCTTCAAAGCTTGTGAGCAACACTGACAGAATTAAATGGAAAAAAGACCAAATCATAGTGCTAGTTGGAGACTTTAACGTCTCTCCCTGTAACTGATAAAATAAGTAAGAAAAAGAGCACAGAGGCTTTAGCAGCAGGTGGTCCCACTTGATGTAACTGACCCTCACAGACACCCTACGGCTGGGCCTGGATCGCATCCCTGAAAAAGCCGTATCTTAAAGCCTTACCCGCGCTGTGACTGGAGACGCAGCACCCGTGAAAATGTAATAAAGGTTGAGAGAGGTCCTGGAGGTGGGGACCTAATCTGATAGTCCTGGTGTCGTGATGAGAAGAGGGAGGGAAATGAGGGCTTGCGCTCCCCGAGCTCACACGGCGAGGGAGGCAGCGGTCAGCAAGCCCAGGACGGGGTGCTCACCGGAGCCCACGCGGGCCGGATCCTTGGTTGCAGACCTCCAGCTTCTGGAACCATGAGGAAGTAAGTTTCCGTTAAGGCACATGGTCTGTGTATTCTGTGGTGGCTACCCAAGCACACTCAGACGCCAGCCGATGCAGAGTTGACATTTTTCTCAAACGTGAACAATTCCCAAGAAAGACTATGGAACAGTTTTCAATGAGTAATAAGTGACCACAGTCACACAGTATACTGTAAATATGCTAATAATAACAGGAAAATGACCAGAAAATCCCTAAATATTTGAGAATTAAGCAACACATTTCTGAATAACCCATGAATAAAACAAGAAATCATGAGGAAGATGAGAAAATACTTTTAAAAGATTGTTAAGACACAGTGTATCAAATTTTGTTGGTTGCATGTAAAGCAGCGCTCGGCCATAAATGTTTGTATTAGGAAAGAGGCGAGTGTAAAATCTTTTTTTCTTTTTTTTAAGATTTATTTATTTATTCATTCACAGAGAGAGAGACCCAGGCAGAGGAAGAAGCGGGCTCCATGCAGGGAGCCCGACGCGGGACTCGATCCCGGGTCTCCAGGATCATGCCCTGGGCTGCAGGCAGTGCCAAACCGCTGCGCCACTGGGGCTGCCCGCAAGTGTAAAATCTATTTAAGCTTCCACCTCAAAAAAAAAAAAAAATCTAGGAAAAAGGAAAAAAATTAAGACCCAAAGTTGAAAATAAAAATAAATGTGGAAATGAGTTAAGTAGAAAACAGACCAATTGAAAACTCAATATGGTGAAAAGGTAATTCTTTACAAAAGTAATAAATTTGGTAAACTCCTAGTGACCCCGACTACTAATAAGCGAGAGAGACAGACTGCTGATCCCATGTCAGGTGGGGTCCGAGCAGTTTCTGAAGCCTCGTCACTCTGGGATGTGGGATAGCGCAACAACTTTGGAGACAGTTTGTGAACTTCTTGTACTGTTGAACGTGGACTTGCCACATGACTGAGCGGTGCTCTCCTGGGTGTTAACGTATGAGAAGTGAAAGCACACACCTCCCCAGGGGCCGACACACACATGTGAACAGCAGCTTCGTTCATGGTCACCAAGAGTGGGAATGGACGTGTCATGTTATGGAGTAAATGAGTCCATATATTTTTTTTAAGATTTACTTATTAGCGGGGGAGGGGCAGGCAGAGGGAGAAGCAGACTCACTGCTGAGCAGGGACCCCAACACGGGGCTTGACCCCCAGACCCTGGAATCGTGACCTGAACTGAGGCAGGTGCTTCACCAGTGAGTCAGTATTTTTCAGATGACTTTTTTCCCCCAAAACTGATCAGTCCCAATCAAAATTTAAGAAGGCTTTTCTGGAAGAAATTGACAAAACGCTTCTAGAGTTGTTAGGGAATTGCAGAAAAGAATAACCGGTCTTGAAAGAGAAGGGTGTCAGAGGACTTAGCTCCCTGATGCTGAAACTGCCTGTGAAGATGTGCTAGTCAAGACGATGTGTACCGGGCAGCCCGGGGTCTGATCCTGGAGTCCTGGGATCGAGTCCTGCATCGGGCTCCCTGCAGGGGGCCTGCTTCTCCCTCTGCCTGTGTCTCTGCCTCTGTGTGTGTGTGTGTGTGTGTCATGAATAAATAAAATCTTAAAAAAAAAAAAACCTACAGAAAATGCCATTAAAAAAAAAAAAAAAAGACGTGTACTGGCATCCAGAGAGACCACCAGAGAGAAGCAAAACAACAAAAACAGCAAAACTGGAAAAAAAAAAAAATGAGAAATAGACCCATGTCACCAAGTCCACTGAATAGAGAAAGAAACCGTGTTTTTGACACATGTTTTGGAACAACTGAGGATTTGGATGAGTGTAAGTGAGCCCGAACCCTTCCTCGTAGAATACACAAAAGTCGGTTCTGGGTGGATCACAGGCCTGAGTGAGGAAACCGTTAGGGTGCGGCTTCCGGGAGAGGCTACGAAGGCCGTCGTCCTGCCCCGGGGTGAGCACGGCCCTTCTCAGACAAGAGGCTCCCTTGTCTTCCTAGTTGGGCCACGAGTGAGGGGTTTCTTGCCACTGATCCGTCATACGATCGTGTTTTTCTCCTTTGTGTTCTGTTGTAATACAGTAAATTGGACTGATTGTTTTTAAATGATGAAGCAACCGCATTCCCGAGCTAAAACACGCGTGGTTACGACATCCTCTTTTTATGTGTTGCTGCTTGAATACGCGCTGTGTCGTCTGCACCTTACTCCATTGAGCGTGGTGAGACGGGCGTGGTAGCAGCTCCGCCACGAGGCTGGCCTGCTCCGGGTCAGCTGCTGGCGCGGCCACGAGGCTCACGAGGCCCGGGGCATGCGGCGTGCCCCCCGGGCGCCGCCTCCCACAACCCCCACTCGGTAACGTCCCTGGCCCCTGCTGCAGCCAGCACGTGGAGAGGCCCACGTCGGTACGCCGGAAACGTGGCTTTGCGCCCCTCGTGCCGCTCCGGGGTTGAAGTGCTGGCTCCAGCCGCTGCCAGCGCTCCGGGGATCGCGGTGAGCGCTGCTCCTGGTCGTGACGCGTTCCGAGCACTGGGCGGGTTTTCCCTGCTGTGTCGGGGATGGGAGTCTGGACACCTGCGGCTGAGATGGAGATATCACACGTTTGTTCTGGAAGTATTTGACGCCTGACTGACGTGATACTTTTATACCAATAGAAAAAGTGATTTTTAGGATGAATATGTGCATACGCCGCATATTTACAGCTAAATTTTAGAGGGAATCCTCTTTTTTTCTGATTAACGTAACTTGAAATTTCAAACATGCTCTGTCTTCATGTCTGAATAAGCTCCAGTTGGAATGAGTGAATATTCTCTTTCCTGATGATCCTTTTTGCAAATCTCTGATGATCTTTGACTACTTGGGGCTCCTTTATGCATTGAGGAATCTCCACATTGAAACTCCAGCTTACATTCTTTGGCAAAGTGAAGTTAATTTTGCGCAAGTGAGGAAATTTTATGTTAAATACACGCTCCCTCCTATCTGCTGAAATCTCAGTATTTTGTACCTTAGGGTTTTTCAAGTTTGGAAACACCTGTTTATTAACTCTCGGCCGCGTTCTTTTTTCTTTTTTTTTTTTTTTTTTAATTCATATGAGAGAGAGAGAGACAGGCAGATGGAGAAGCAGGCTCCCTGTGGGGAGCCCGATGCAGGACTCGGTCCCGGGCCTCCAGAACCAGGCCCTGGGCTGAAGGCGGCTGAACCGCTGGGCCCCCTGGGCTGCCCCCTCTGCCGCGTTCTTGGTGTACCGCTTCCGGCTGCAGCAGCCCGACTCCGCTGCAGGGGCTGACATGTCTCCTCTGCGCCCCCGCAGGTGGGAGGCTGATCCTAGTCGTCCCTACTGTTCTCTAGGATACAGCACCTGGAGTTACATTAACTTAGAAAAAACGCAGGCGTATTTTGTCCCAGGTAGCATTTGGGATCCAAGGAGTCATTCAGTCTGGGCAGATGCAGTGGAAGTCCTGAGCCTGTCCCTCCAGCGGTCTGGCTTCTGTGTATCCCCAAGCCAGGAGGGACCGCTGGAGGCCGCTGGATCTTGCTACGGTCATCTCTGCGGGGTGCCTGGGATGAGCACAGGGTGGGGGGTGGGCGCCCCAGGGACCCTCCGACTGCAGTACACCTGGACAGCTTCCTATGTGTCTGCGCTTCCAGGGAATAGACCCCGCACTCACCTAGGGGGAGACGTGGCCTCACTAGACTGACGCCCGGTGCTTCCTGACATTTCTGCCACGTAGGAAATTTAGAAGGGGTGGACCTGGGCACTCAGACCATGGAGGATGACAGCACATTGGAAGGAAGCGTCCCTGTGGGGCTGATGCAGGGCAGGTCCTCGGGGGAGCATCCCTGCAGGTGTGTGGGGTGACACGGGGCAGGTGCCTGGGAGGGGGGGAACATCCCTGCAGGTGCATGGGGTGATGCAGGGCAGGTGCTCGGGGGGAGGAGGGACATCCCTCTTCAGAGAGCTGACCGTGACCATGTGCAAGCTCAGTGCTTGGTTCCCTGGAGCTTGGAACGTCCTTGGGCCCCTTGTCCTGTCCGTTCCCTCGTGGAGGAGCAGAGGTGGACGCTGTGGTTCAGGTGTGGGGCGTGCAAGCTCACCCAGGGTTGTCACACAGACATCCAACGACCGTCGAACATGAGCAGTGCAAACCCACGGAGAGCGACCTCGGACTGCCTGGAAACCCTACCCAGAGCTGCCTTCCAGCAGAGGCCTTCGTGTGACGTGGCCGGTCACGCTGTGTGGGGTGGGGTGCGTATCCTCTGTGCCCTGTCCCGAAGTGAGCTGGAGAAGGAACTGCGGCATTGAGTATGTCGAGAGGGAGGAGAAAGTCCTGCTTTGTCAGAGCAGTCCACATGGACGCCGTGCCGTCGGGCGCACTTGCGTTGCCGTGGGGAGCAGTCGGCGGTTGGGCACGAGTCACCCTCCCGCCTCCCTCACAAAGGAAAGGATCTGAATGTGTGGCCACTAAACATCTGCTCCTGCCACCGTCCTGTGTGTGGGGAGGTTTCCCAGGGCCACGGGTCCATGGTCACCCATCGGCACGCTCGCCCCTGGGCCGTGGTGTCAACATCCAGGATTTGTTTGGTTCTTTTAGCCTTTAATGGTAGAGCGACTGCGGTGGTTTCCACGTGTGACTTTGTCCTTGATCCTTCTGCTTTGTTCTGCCTCTCGCCTTGTCCCCCCGCCCCCTGTCCCTCCTCCTCCCGTGGTGATTGGGTCCCTGCGGGTCCGTGCCGCCGGCTGTCCTGGGCGCTTGGGCTCCAGGAGCAGGTAGAGAGGTCCCTGTGGCCTGCCCCACGGCGTCCCACGGCCCGGAGCTGGTGCGGAGCCGGGCAGCTGCTGGGGCCGCACTACAGGCCTGGCACCCGCGTGCGACAGCCATGTCGGTGGCGCCTGGCAGGTTGGCGTTTCTCTGCCACCTTGGGTCCTGGTCCGTGTGACTTCACTTCCCACGTTAGGTGGTGTGTTTTCGGACTTTTCAATCGGCCTCCTGCAGCCCTGCGTTTGCGTTGCCTAGGACGCCGGCCCTTGGCCCCCCGGCGCCCATCTGAAGGCTGCTGCGCTGAGCAGCGAGGCTGGGAGGTGGTTCTTGGGGTCCCACAGGGCGTCTGCTCCGCACAGGGGCTGACGGGGGTGCTGGTTTGTCCCCGAGGGGAGAGCCCGGCGGCGGCAGTGTTGGGGGCGGATGCTGTGGCAAGGCGTCTTCATCTCACTCTTCGGAGGTGCAGGGTGAACACTGTCTCCTGGAGAATCTCCGTGTATTCTCCGAATTTTCCGTGAGGGGTTCTGTCTGTTTTTGGAGTTTCACTCGGGCACCGTGTTTTTCTGCCCACGGCTTCACATGGCCTTCCCGAGACGCAGAGCTAGACGTTTGGTGTGGAACGTAGCTTCTATTGCGTGGCTCCCACAGGGTCAGAAGTCACCCCAGCATGTTCTGAGGGGATCTTTGGCGCCAGGACCAGCACGTGGACCCCATGTGACACAGGCAGCTTGGCCACGCATGCCCCCGGCTGTGTACTGTTGATAAACTGTGTCACAGGCAAAATCTACCTCCCTCGGCTGGAGGGAAGCCAAGGCGCAAGCGGAGCTAGAAGCGTCTCTGAAGACCCGCCTCCTGGGACGCCCATGGTGGGAGCCATGGCTCTCGGCCAGCCGTGCCTCCGTCCTCCTCAGCCTGCCCACGGGCACCTGGGCATGGCGTGTGGCACGCCTCTTCTCTCTCACTTGTGTAAATGGGATTGGCGGTCGAGCCCCGTGAAAGCCCAGTATGCTCCCAGTAGATGCTCCTTTCAGAAGCGAGGTTTCCAAACTGGACACGAACACGTTTCTTGGAGACAGGTGTGGGTTTAGTGCTTTTTAGTTCTGTTCAGTTTGAGATTTTTGCCAAAGAAATCCTCCCTAATGAGTAAGAAGCACAGAGCCAGGTGCCTCCCGCACAAACTTGAGTTAACCGCGCTGTGTCCTTGCTTGCAGGGGACCTCGGGACCTGACCCAACCACCGTCTATGTTGATATGAGAGCTCTGAGACACGACAGGTACGATGCACTTGTGGGTTGGTTGGTTGGTTGCCCAGCGTGCTGGGGCCGCCTCGCGAGGGACGGAGCAGGGCATCCAGGCTTCGGTGGGTGCCGCCTGCCGGCAAGGTGGAGAGCAACACCAGTTGGCTTGAACCGTGACATGTCTGCACCCGTGTTTGGTTCCCAACACTC
This sequence comes from Canis aureus, assembly GCF_053574225.1. NCBI lineage: Eukaryota > Metazoa > Chordata > Mammalia > Carnivora > Canidae > Canis > Canis aureus. The sequence goes on from NC_135615.1 coordinate 35,141,847, forward strand.
TGCGGGGCAGTCCACTCTGCGCTTTGACGCCGACGGGCTGGGGTGGCCGGAGTCTCTCCTCTACCGGTCGGGCCGGAAGCCGGCGGTTCTTTCCCTGCCACTGTAGCTGGCACCGTGCCACACCTTATAAAGCAACCAGCACGCTGCCCACATTCCTTTACGTGAATTGAAATGTTGTGTAAAGGTGTTCCCGTGAAAAATTAAAACACGAGTGAAGTTACCTTCTGTTGCAGCTTCCCAAGCAGCCTTGAGCAAGAACGAAAGGTGAGCATTTGTAAGTTTTCTCAAGTGGGGGAAGGAGGTGGAGACGGAAGCAAGATGAGAACCTGTCAAGGACTGTCTGCCCCATCCAGGAGGACCTGCCAAAACCCCCGAGGTTCCCTGCTGAGTAGATGTTACTGTCTGGGAACGACAGGGGTGCCCGTACCTTGGTTATGTGATGGGGCAGGTGGGGGGCACCTGTGCCGGTGTCTCCCAAACGTTACTAGCAGGTGCCCCGCGGACGCACTGCGATGGCCGCACACTGTGTCTCCTCCTTTGCTCGCCTACTGACGACAAAGGGAAGGAAGGAGCTCATGGTCACAGCTGGTGGACGGGGAACTCGCCCGGCTGAGTGGGTTGCCTGAGCGGGTCCCTAGATGACAATCCTGCACGTGAGCTGGGGCGGGGAGGCCGAGGAGGGCGCCGGCGGGCTGTGCACGCGCCAGCACACGTTCCCAGCAGGGCTCTCGGGCCCCGTGGACATCGGGCCACCTCTGATTTGCACGATTCAGGGAGTAGTAGTATGGCTGACGTCCCAGGGATGGAGGCCAGGGGTGCAGCTGAAAATGCCCTCCGGCGCATGAGACAGCCCCACGCCAACGATCCAAGAGCCCAGTGTGCCGAGCCCCAGGGGTGCGTGCCGCCTTCGCCCAACCCTGTCCCATTGGAGCCTGCCTGGCCTCTGTGGCCCTTGTTCTAGACCCTACTGGTCCAGGAGGCCAAGGGCACAGCCTAGCACGCGCCCACCACACCGTGCCCACTCCCCTGCCGCAAAGTCCAGCAGGATCATGTCCACGATTTGGAAACTTGCTTTGAAGAGTCACAGTAACTTGACCAGGAGCACAGACCTTTCTAAATGTAACTTTTAGGGTTTAGAACGAAGTTACTTTACTCTCTACAAGTTATTGGAAATAACATTATACATTTTAAATCTTTGGAAGGTGAGCGGTAGCGCCCCCAAGAATCCGTTTGAGTAACATTCACACAGTTGTGTGTGGCCTGGCCCCAAAACACGCAGGGGGCAACCCTGGGACCAGTCGGGTAGAGATGCGACCCTCTGGCAGAGGACGGACAGCTTACTGCACGAGTGGCCGTCAGAGGACAGTTAGTCTCACTCTGTATCACGAGTGCCCCGGAGTCTCGGGGGTGTCTGGCTTAGGGGACCAAGGGTTTTCACTCCTGGAGCAGAACAGAAATCGCAGGCACAACTTCGTAAAATTTCTTTGACCAGCGCTTCTGAGGTCTTCAGCAGCAGAGCCTCCTGCGGTCGGGGGCCCGTGTGGCCGGGAGCTGAGGGAGGCCTGAGACCCCGCAAGTTTGTGCTGGGCTTGCCTCCTCAGCCCCTCGAAGTGTGGTCTGTCCCGAGAGCCGCAGCTGCCGGGAGCCCGACCCCCCATCCCCATCCCCAGAGCCTGACCCCCCATGTTCCTGGAGCCCCCATCCCCAGAGCCCGACCCCCCACATCCCTGGAGCCCCCATCCCCAGAGCCCGACCTCTGTGTCCCCAGAGCCCGACCCCCCCATGCCCAGAGCCCGACCCCCCGCATCCCCGGAGCCTGACCCCCACGCCCTTGGCGGCTCCTGCACCACCAGCTCTCCAGCACCTGCAGCTGAGCTCCGGGCCGGCCAGGCTGTGCCGCTGGCTGAGAGGCTGCTCACCCCTTTCCTGGAGCAGAAGCCTCCCTGGTACCGCCGCTCTCCCCCGTTAGGCACCCGCGTCCCAAGGCTGCAGCTCCTGCCAGGAGTCACACCCTGGGACCTGTCCAGCATCCAAGGCATCCTAGTCTGTGGCTCCTCGTGCTTTCAAGCCCAGGGCAGTTCAGCACCGTCCTCCCGGGGTGTTCCCCAGAGCGAACCTCATCTAGCTGGAACTCTCCAGCCTCCCCTCGGCCCTTTACCACCATGGAGCCAGAAGCGTGTTCGCTGCGTCTCACATGACGGACGGGCTGTGGGACGCGGCTGATCAGAGTTCAGGTCTGGGCGGGCTCTGTGGCCCTGGTGTCCCTGTGCTCTGAATGGGCTTGGTGACGCTGCCCTTGGCCGGTAAGGGTGGGGGTGTGGAGGCTGTCCATCCTGCGCTGGCTGCCGGGGTGACCCGGGGGCAGGGGCTGGCCTGGCGCTCGGTCCCGCGGGGATGCAGCTGCAACAGGAGAGCCGTAGGTGTTGGCTGCCTCTCCATTTCTCATCGTTCGTGTAAAATAAAGACAGGGCTGTGGTCCTGACTTGAGACGTACTGAGACTCAGGCACGTTGGTCACTCTCGGGTTCGTGTAGCCCGTCCACCAGGAGCCCCGGGACACCTGCTTGGCCAGGACCTAATTGACCCGGAGAGGGTTGACGGTCTGAAAGTGACCATTAGTTTTTAAAATCCTCTTTCTGATATGTCCACGTAGGGTGAATTCATGGTCTCTCAGCCACTTCCAGTTGGGTCTTTCCTTAAGCACTTGGTTTTTGCAGACTTGAGGTAGGAAAGAAAGAACGTTTTCAGTGTTTAAAGAGGAGTTAAATCGTACAGACAAACGCTAGCATAAAGCTTCCCGTACTCCTCACCTGAGGCCCCAAGTCTCGGGAAAACACGGGGAGTCCGTCAGTTCCTGGTCCGTGGTGCCCAGACCCCGAGGGACGGGCGGACATGCGTGCGTAGTAGGCCTGTGATCTCGTCCACGGCAGGAGGGGCCTGGGGGCAGGCCGACCAGGGGAAGGGGACCCAGCTTGTGGTCGGCTCCTGGCGTGAGCGTGAGCAGTTCCTGACGTTGGACGCGGCGCGGGACCCGCCCCTCCTGGGCTCCGTCCCGTGAGCCGAGCGATGACCGTGTAGGTCAGTGCACGTAAACGATGTGTCGCTCCTCTAGACATGTGCGTTCTGTCGGCAGTTAGGGACTCGCTTGCCCGTCTCAGTGTTTGCTGCCCCCTACGTCCGCTGCTGGCTGTCCTCAGATGCGCCCACCGTCTTCTAACACACCGTCTGGCCGACGTGGTCGTGGCTCCGCACTCCGGGTTGAGATCAGGGCCGCAGGGGCAGGTCCTGAGGAGGGTCCTGAAAACCCGACTTCACCGACAGAGAAAACTGAGAAAGAGGGAAGAGTTGACATTTGTGAAGTGTCTCTCGTGGTAACGGGTGAGTTCCCGCCTCGTCTTCCCTATGAGCCAGACTCTTCCCCACAGCTGGCGGCTTCCATGAAAAGACACGGTTGGTTCCCTTCTCTGTGGTTCTCGTCTTCAGCACCCAGCCCAGCGTAACGCGGCCGTGAGCACCCCGAGCTGGTCCGGGCGGGCAGCCCCCTAGCTGCGGCCGAGGCAGCCCTGGGCAGGTGGGGGCAGCACGGGGCCCAGCCCTGCGGCCAGGACCTCGGGACGGGCGAGCGCCTCCCCCCACGTCTCTGAGCGTTCTCCCAGCCGGCATCCCTTAGAGAGAGCCCACTGCTAGCTCGGATCTCCGCACCGTGTTCTGACACCTGCCGTCCTTTCGGGAGAGCCACGTGCGGGTGCCCATCCAGGCGGTGCCACCTCACACCTCGCCCTCGCCCCCCACCCGCCCCCACCTGGTTCTGAACCATCCGGTGACGTTTCTGAATCCCTTCCACAGTTCCAGAGTTGGTTGAGTTTTGACGAAACGTTCCTTCTTTTTCTACAACATCTTAGGTTCCTCTGAGAAATTGTTCTGTAGTCTTTTTTCAGTAAAGATCAAATTTAAATAATTAAAACATAACGTATTGACTTGGATAGTTTTTGTTCCACTGGCTTGTTTGCTAAATCTTACCCCAAAGCCCTTTACCAAATCCTCTAAATTGGAGCTGCAGGTAAACGATAGGAAACCCAGTTATGCTTGAATTTCAGATCCAGGAGGAATCCTCTTTCTAGAACAAATATGTCCCAAATATGCACGGGGAGGCATACGCTTTTAAAGTGCTGTTGATCTGAAAATCCTATTTAACCAAGCGTCCTGGATTGCTCTTTGCTCGTCCCGGCCCCCCAACCCTAGACCCAGACATCCGTTGTGTCCTCACAGCCACCACATCACAAGTGCTGGGTTTTCTTGGATGTACCAGGACTGGCTTCCCATCCCCCTGGTCTCCTGGGGGCGCCTCGCCCTGCAAGTTGCTGCCTCACACGGTCGGTCCTTCAGGAGCCATGAGCCCTCCCGGGGCAGCTGTGAGGGCCCCTGTCGTGTGGCGGCGGGCCTCGGGCCTCCGAAGGAGCAGGGGTCCGGCGGGCCCCCCACCCCGGCCGGAGCGCCTATCCCTCCTGCACCTGCTCCATGACACCAGCTGTGCAGAGAAAGGCCACTCGGCCCCTCGGCAGGGCACGCGCTCTGTCATCACCTGGACTCTGGTCCCTCCTCGCTCTGTGGTTTTGCACACGCACGCTGCGATTCTTAATTGAGTGGCCAGGATTGTGGGTAGGCAGTAAGAGGAGGACCTCCGTGTCCTGGTGCATGAACAAAGTCTCCCCCGCACCAGGAATGCCTTTTGCTTCTAGGATATTAGTGTGTCTCCCCCACGAGACCGAGGGCAGCCAGCTCAGTGTTTCCCGTGGGGCCATGTGCAGGAAGTGATCTTCCTGATCTGTCATCAGGAAGTGAAAGCTGCTTTAAAAGAAAAAGTCCTAGGTTCTCGACCCTGGAAGGTTCTTGCCTGGAGGAAAGCCTCTCTGCTTAAGTGAACTTCCCTTGGAGAGCGGGGGCAGCACGGGGCCCCATGTGGCACCTGGCTGTGTGGCAGGTGCCACGAAATGGCGGCGTGCCCCTGCCTCCCTGGGATTCCTGCGTGGTCCGTGACCTCCCCGCGCCGCCTGCCCCTGCCTCCTTACAGGACAGTGCCAGCGGGCAGTACCGTGTGCTGGAATGTTCCTAGGGAGGGACAAAGAACCGACAAGCTCAGAAGCCAACCTCAGGGCATGAACGGACCGATGGGCCTCCGGGTGGCATCCCCAGGAGGGCCGCGCGTTGCCCTCAGCCCTTCTGGTCAGCCCTGAGGAAGTACTAGAGCACCCCAAGATAATGTCTAAGTGATGAGGTCCTAACTGAGTAAACGTGTGTGACGTAGTCACCCTCTTAGCATCTTCGGGCATGTAAGGTCCATCCACCGTGGGGCGGCCGCCTCGCCACCATCCCCACGAACCGAAACTCTGTCCCCAGCAAAACTAGCGCCCTGGCCTCCTTCCCGCCCTTGTGGCCCTGACGGCCCCAGGTGCCTAAGTGGGCCGTATGGCACCTTCCTTCTGCGCCCGGCTTGTTCTCCTGAGCAGAGTTCTGTGGGCGTGCGCGCCAGGGCTGGCCCCGGGAAGGAGGCGGACGGTGGCGGCCACGAGCAAAGGGAACTTAGATACAGGGCTTGTCTTGGGTGGGAGCAGAGGGTGGGGCCCTGCACCACCCACCAGGCTATCGTACACAGGGCCCGGGCAGGCTCCAGCACGTCTACACCACATTCCAAGGACGGGGGCCGGGAGGAGCCTCCGAATGGCCAGGCCCGGCTCACAGGTCCACCAGGGCTCACAACTGTTTGAGCCCATCCCCCTCCGGGTTCGTACACGTCGTAGCGTGTCGGGGTCGGGCTGCGGGGATGGGCCGCGTTCTGCTTGGGCTGCGCCCACCTCTGCTGCGGTGAACGATGCTGCTGTGGACGGCACCCAGCTCTCTCCTCCAGATCTGCTTTCAGAGTCTCGAGGCATGCGCACCCAGACATGCGGCGACTGGGCCGTATGCTCGCCCCATGTTGACCTTGAGGACCCCCTGTACGGCGTCCGGGGCAGCTGCACCCGGGCGCAAGGCTCCCATCTCCACGTCCTCACCGACACCCGTTGTTTCCATTCCCTGGTAGCAGCTGTCCTAGCGGGGCTGCGGTGGTTCTCACCGTGCTGGATTGGCGTTTCCTTGATGACTGCTGATACCGAGCGTCTGCTCATGTGCTTATCGGCCTCTTACAAAGAAATGTCTAGTCAAGCCTTTTGCCCATTTTTAATCAAATTGTTTTTAGAGTGGTGGGTGTTCTGTGTTCTGGGTATTAGGCCCTTCTTGGATGTGTGACTTCCAGATGTTTTCTTCCATCCCATGAATTGCTTTTTCATCTGTTGACTTCATTCCTGGCACAGTCTTTAATTTTGGTGTGGTCCAGTTGATCTGTCTTTTGCTGCCGAGCTGAGATTCTATTTTTTAATCAAATTTGAGGTTGTGAAGCTTTTCTCCTATATTTTCTCATAAGGTTTTTGTACTTTCAACTTTTACATTGTTTTTTATCCCTTTTGTTTAATGATTTTAAATGGTATTTTAATTTTAATTATTGTTTTTCAAGTAGGCTCCGTGGTAGGCTTGGAGCCCAATGTGGGGTTTGAACTCATGGCCCTGAGATCAAGACCTGGGCTGAGGTCAAGAGTCAGACGCTAACCGACTGAGCACCCGGCACCCCTAGGTGGTATTTTTAAAAGGCAGGGGCTGTATTTTTTTTTAAATAATGATTTCATAAAGACAGAAGAGGTTTGGAGATGTTCCTCCTTAGAAGCTAAAGAGATATGACAACCGAGTGCAAACCCTGGCGCTCAGCAGGCAGGACGTGAGGGGGTAGTGGTCAGGCTGTCGTCGGGGCAGCGGACAAGTGGAGGAGGAGCGCGGATGAAGCGGCCGGGCCAGCGCTGGACCTCCCGGTGTCGCCGTGCCCCGAGCATGTGGACTGAGGGAGCAGGACGTACGCCATCCCGCCGGCGCTCGGAGCGTGTGAGCAGGACCCCGCACAGGCGAGGAGGCAGACAGAGCAAGACATTAGCAGGTGCATCTGACGGAAGGTGAACGTGTTCTTCGTACTCTCCATTCTTGTGAGTCTCCTGCGATGTTGACACGACCTTCAGGGAAACTTTCGGAGGAACGATGCGCGGGACGTATCGAGTCCACACATGGCTTGGAGTGGGAGGGCGAGAGCGTCTTGAGGACCGCTGGCGCGGAGCAGACTGCGGAACGCCCCGGGGACGCTCCGCGGGGCCCTGCCGACTCCAGCCGTGTGTCCCCCAACAGGATGTTGCCACCCGCAGCTCATGTCCCTGTCGCAGGCCCGCGTGGCTGGGGTGTGAGGCCGCCCAGGCAGCAGGAGGGAGGCGTCCGTGGAGCACATGCCCTGGACGGGACCGGACCAGAAGGGCTTCACTCAGTGCTCCAGGTCCCCCGACTCCAGCCCACGGAGCAACTCACCCGTCCCCTCGAGGCTGTCAGGCCGCCGCCCAGCTCCCCGGGGACCCAGAGGGGCCTCCCCAGAAGCCGAGGACGTGAGACAAAGGATAGACTCGAGTTGACAGTGCTGACTCGGCCCATGGCTGCGGCGGCGGCCCTCCCACCCCACGCCCCATGTCGGTGTCCTGACGCGCCCGCGTCGCGCTGTCGGGGCTCGCGGATCTGAAGCCGTCCTCAGAGTAATGCTGTCGGTTACGAGAGAAAGCCCGGAGGTCTGAAGGCAGGGGTTCGCGGGGCCTGGCCCACAGCCGCGGCCGGGTGGCCCCTGGACGCAACAGGAAGAAAAGGACTGCGGGCTCCTTCCCACCCGAGGAAAGGCGAGAAAACCCCCTCCTCAGGATCCGGAGGGCGGATGTCGGGGCAAGGGCACCTGAGGCCAGTAGTGTTCCAGGGCATTTCCTTGGACGGGGTGGTGGTAGGTGAGCTCGCTCCCCTTTCTGCCTGCTCGTTTTGGGGGGATCTCTCCTGGTTTGGGGCTCCCAGGACACTGGCCGCTGCAGGCTTTGGGGGCTGCCCGCATGTCACCCGCAGCTGCGACGGGGGCATCTCCCTCCCCAGCAGCGGGGCTTGGTGCCATCTGTGGCTCTGCGCCTGCTCGGGATGTGACCGTGATGTCCCTACGTGTCAGCTTTCCTCGGGCCTCTCCCCACCGCCTGACGCGCTTCGCCAGCCGCACAGGACACGGGGCCGCGGAGGAGATGGCAGTGCGGCGCCTGCGGCAGCGACCACCCCCATCTCTAGGGATTTCTGCTCCGTCTTCTGGAACTTCAGAAACGTATGCGGATGCGCTTACTGAGTTGCATTCAGTCCTTCAGATCCTTCAGACTATCTCGGAAGAAGATGCCGTTCAGACGTTTAAGTGAAAGACCCGCCGGGTTGTAGAGGCGCGTCCGTGACACGCAGGGCCTCCCCTTCACACGGCGACCACTCAGGGTCCTGTCTCGTGTACTGACGGTGGCGCCGGCGCTGCGTCTGCTGTAGCAGAGCGGCTAGTGGGGGCCAAGGTGCCAGTGGTGCCCCCCCGTCCAGGCCACGGGCGCCCACGGGGTGGCCAGGTCCCTCCAGGACGCACCTGCATTGGGTTTGTGATCCATGATCCTGAGTGTCGGCTCCTGGTGGCATCTGTGGCACATGCCATCCCTGGAGCACATGGTGCACCAGCGGGAGGCGGCCAGCTGTGTGGGGGGACATCGGCAAGCCGGTGTGGCCCAGGAGGGAAGGCGCTCCTCACTCCTCTCCCCCAGGCGAGAGCCTGTCCCGCGAGGCCGGGACCCTTTACAGACGGGCCTCTTGCTGCCACGACCCCGTGTCTGCAGCCCCAGGCATCACCTGGCAGCTGGCGAGGGTGGGGCCAGGACAGAGCGCGGGGTAGGGGTCAGAGGAGGAGTCACACTTCCACGCTTCCGTTCTTCCTTGCTGTCTTTTTTTTTTTTTTTTTTAAGATTTTATTTATTCATGAGAGACCGAGAAAGAGGGAGAGAGAGAGAAGCAGGCTCCACGGAGGGAGTCCAATGCACGACTCGATCTCGGGACTCCGGGGTCACACCCTGAGCCGAAGGCAGGTGCTCAACCACTGAGTCCCCCAGGGATCCCCTGTGTCTCCTATTTTCTAGCAAAAACACTTGAAGTGTAGGCAGCAACCTCGGTGGAAAAACATGTTTTCGGATGTCCCGGGTTTGTGCTTGAGTTTCGAGGCGTCTGAGCCGGGCAGGGCCCTGGCAGCCAGCTGCGCAGCAAGGTCAGAGGGTGAGCGGAGCGAGGGCGTGGGAAGGGGTCTCGCTGCCCCTGGAGCCGGCTGGGTGGCCGTGGCCCCAAGGAAGCCAGACACAGGGCGGAAGATCCATGTCCCGGGCCCACAGGGTTCATCGGCCCCCGCGTGCGCTGCGCTATACCTGCGTCCTGACGCCACCTCCGTGCCCTTGGAGGACAGGACCGCTTCCACCGCTTCCGAGCCCGCCCTCCAGCAGGAGCCCGTGCCAGCTGCACCCGGGGCATGTGGTCCCCCGCCGCAGCCTCTTAGGCCAGGACAGGGGCACCTTGGCGGTCAGGGCCTCCCGCCCTGATGGGGCCCAGCCTGGGAAGGTCAGAGGCCGAGCGGGGCCTTCCACCTCCGTGCTGCCCTCCCAGCGCACGCCGTGTCACTTCCACGTGTGCACAGTCCTGCATGTGCCGCGTACCCCAGCTCTTTCAGGAGACAGCTTTGCCTGTTTCTTCAAGGAGGCTTTGGTTTGGTTTTCTCCACCTGACCCTCTGGATGTTTATCGTTTCTGGGGATGAAGGGCCGATCTCCTGTGGCGTTTGCCCCCAGGACCCGTCAGGTTTCCTGCAGGACCAGGCCACCCGTATTGGCCTCGTGGCCCCGGCTTTGTCCATCTCTAGCAAACTGCCAACATCCAGAAGCCCAGGCGGGCGCCGGCCGCAAGTGTGTCCACGGAGCCGCTGTTGGGACGAGCTCACGGTCCGCCTCCTGGCCGTGCGGCCACAGCAGTGCTCACTCACACACCGTGTGTCTGAATGTGCAGAACGTGTGCGGCGACGAGGCAGGGGCCGCGGGAGCCATCCGTCCAGCCCACTGGTCCTCAGAGGCCTCGCCCACACAATTCTGCGCCACGCACCCAGCACTTTATCTGCGGAGGTCAACACCACGAAGCCTCGGGCGTGTCCTAGACCAGCCCTATGCCGCTCAGATCTGGGCTGTTTTCCTGACGAGCCTCATCTCCTGCCGTCGGCACCGAGGTCTTCCCCACGGCCGCCCCAGGGATCCTCGCAGTTACCGACCATCCAGTCCAAACTTGGAGTAGAAAGTTCTTGCACATCTGGCTCCATCCCCAGGCCTGCTGAAGACCAGGCGTCGGCCCTGTTCCTGCCTCCACCCCCAGGTTCACCCCGGGCCTCCATTCGCGTGCCCAGAGCCGCCCTCTGGTGCCCACTGCGCCTCTCCCCTGCCCCTTCCGTCTTTGGAGCATTTGCTCCTCGGCAGGAGGACCGCTGCGATCGTGCGGAGGGAGGCTCGAGCGTGCTGAGCTTCACCTATCCACAGGCTCGAGACGTGGCCCCTGGCGTCCCTGACCCCCCCTCCGTACTGTCCTAGCCCTTTCTCATGCTTCATTCTCTTTAAATAAAAACTGCTTTTTAGATGGACAGCGTCACAGTCTGGTGGCAGTTCGGCAGATACGCAAAACCAGGTGTTTGAGACAGCTGGGAAGGATTTAGTCAGCTCTGGTTGTGACCACACCAGTGTCATCTGCAGTTCTTTTTTGTCTTTTTTTAAGATTGTATTTATTTATTTGACAGAGAGCAGGGGGAGGGGCAGAGGGAGCAGCAGGCTCCATGCGGGGAGCCCGATGTGGACTCTATCCCAGGACCCCGGGATCACGCCCTGGGCTGAAGGCAGGCGCTGAGCCCCCCTGGGGCCCCCATCCGCGGTTCTTAAGATTAAATCACCATTAAGTATTTTTCCTAACGGAAAATACTTCTTAACAGAAAAAAGTCTTTTCTGAAAGGTTTGCCGTCTGAATTGGCTGAGACGGGGTCTCTTGGGCCTCAGATGCACCCAGGCCAGGAGGTGGATTCCCTGCTGCCACAGCCCCGGGCCTGCAAGCTGCGAGCGCTCCAGACCTCCACCCCGGGCCTCCCTCCTGGCCTCCCTCCTGGCCTCTGCAAGTGCCGAGTGGAGGTCTGGTGACTCCGGACGTGGAGTCGCTTCCCCGGTGCTATGCAGGCTGAGTGGACGTCGCCTCTGTGCCTGCGGCCTGACGCGTGTCTCCATCTCCCTGACGGAGCATAGCTGCTCCCTGCTGCTGGACCCCCTTTTCTTTGACTTCTAAATGTCTATGGGTTGGACAGTGTTCACCGGCAGATGTAACATCCCTAGCAACTGCCCAGCCCGGTGTTGACCAGGCGCTGAAGACAGAGGAAGGACACCATGGGCTGGAAAACCCACCTGAGTCATACCTTCTCTTTTGTGTTGCAGGGTCCGCTTGGTGGAAAGAGGCTCTCCTCATAGCTTGCCCCTGATGGAATCGGGAAAAGTAGGTATTGAGGGAAGAAAGCTATATTTCTGCATAAGGCTCCATCTCTGCATGTGGGCTTTGACTTTTTAAGAAATGTATAGAATATTTTCTCCAAAAAGTTTTCTCAAGTGTAATAATATATCAGGATGAGATTTGGCACGAGTACAGAAACTCAAAACAGTGTTTGAAACAGTTTAGATTTTTTCTTTCACATTAAAGAATTCCCAAACACCCCAGAGGCCCTGCTGTGTTGCGCTGTGCACGGATTCCACCCCCAAGGCTGCCTCCGGGTCAGAGGTGGCTGCTCCAGCTCTGGCCATCACTCCCGCATCCCAGCAGCAGGAGACACAGGAAGAGGCAACGACAGGTGCAGACCTCAGGGACAGCTCCGAGGCTGCCTTAGACACACTCAGTACCGCTGGCCAGAATTAGGGCCCACGGTCACACCGGCCGAAAGGAAGGTTGGAAACACAGTGGTTCTCATGTCTGCGGGCTTCACTAAAAGCCCAGGTACCAGCTGCCGGGACAGCAGACGAAGAGGAGGGTGATCAGGGACAAAGTGCGCCGAGGGCAGGCTTTACCCAAGTTAGGGGGGCAGGACATGGATTTACACCTCAGCGGAGGCTCCTCTCCCTGAGTTTGGCTCCGGTTGTCCTCTTTGTCCTCCACTGGACGTGATGCTCCTCTGGACCTTTTATCACCTGTGTCTCCATGAGCAATAGCCAGTGTTCTTGGTACCAGGTTGGTACCCGTCTGATGGCAGGACACCAGCTGTTGGCGAGACGCAGCAACCAGAGCCAGCACATCACGCTTCAGACTCCAGGGACAGCCCAGGAGTTCCTACCAGCAGCGTTTTGCCAAATTTCAACCCCATGACATCCGATTAGCAGAACCGACATGAGCTGTGTCCTAAATTTGCAGAACCAGCTTTTGCCGCCACATGTGCATGTGCTGTTGGTGACGTTCAGAATGTTTCCAAGCAAACATCCACTAAGGAGATGTTGCTGTGAACACAATAATAAAAGACCCTGGTGTGCGGGGAACCTGGAGGGCGTTTCTGGGAGGAGAGGGGAGCTGGACAGGCCTCCGAGTTGGAGGACACACTGCAGGCCGGGACCACTAGCCCTCCCTCGCTCCCGCCACGTCCTGGCGGGACGTGTGCCGCGCACACCTTAGCCCTGAGTGCACGCACAGCTCTGGAAATGTGATCCGTGATTTCCTTAATTCACTGCCTTCCTTCCACCTGAACATGTCGTATTCAGGCAGTGTTAAACGTAATTGGAAAATTAATACAAATATCTGAAAATTCCTATTTTGTAAGCATCAAGCTGTTACGTTATTTATCCTGTTTTCATTCAGATCCCTCATTTTGGGATCATGTCAACATGAGCTCTATCACCGTAGTAATTACAAGAAGATGCAACGTGTCACGTCGTAGTTCTGTCATGCTGTGCTGTGTGTAATTTTGATTTAAAGCCATACTACCTCCTAAACAATTTTAGGAAAGGAAGTAGGCATACGGCGTGAGGGCAGGATCGGGTGGACGGGTGTGGAGCAGGTTTGTTCACTGACCACAACATTCTTTCCACATAGATACTTCCAGGGGTTCGGATCATAATTGCCAACCCAGAAACAAAAGGACCCCTGGGTGACTCCCACCTGGGAGAGGTGAGTGACAGGGCGCCCCCCAGGAGAGGGGACTGACCGGGCGCCCCCTGGGAGAGGGGAGTGACGGGGCACCCCCGAGTGAAGGGAGTGATGGGGTGCCCCTCACGGAGAAGCTAGATGTGGAGCATCCACCTGGATGAAATGTGGGGTGCTGCCTGTGAGGGGAGTAGGGGGTGTCCTCAGAGGTGGAGCCCCTAGACCACACTTCCTGTCCTGGGGACACCAGTAGCTGGCTCCTGCGCCCCTCTCCGAGTGCGTCCCCATGAGCTGTGGGGCTCGGGAGCAGGTGCGACCCCATCTGGGACCCTAAGGGGCTGGTGAGCTGAGCAAGCAGCCTAGGAAACGGCAGGTGTGGGAAAGTCAGTGGGGCGTTGACCCTTTGGCTTGTTCGTACTTGATACTTTGGGAGGAGAGAGCCGCCTGGCCGCCCCCTGCGCCGCCCTCTGCTGCTGGCTGCGTGTGGCTGGAGGAGACATGTCCTCATCCCACTGCCCCCCCCATACCCCCCCACACACACAGAGGACATCCGGACAGGTGTTGACACACCAGCTGTGGGGTCCTCTACCCCCCCCCCGCTGTGTGCACACCTGCTCTCGGCTGACTGCTCATCACAGACCCCACTGCCCCACACACAGCCTCAACCCGGTGCCCGTGGGGGGGGGGGGGGCAGAGGCTACACGGACTGTTCCATGACCTCACGTGATACAGTAAGGCCGCCCTCGTGCAGCTAAAATGCACAGCCTGCCGCCAGCCCCGGAGCCCAAGAGCAGCCGCGTGTGTCACACCCGGTGAACAGACAGCCGTGCTGTGCCGTGGCCCGGCTCGCTGCCCCCCCTTCCTTCCCGGGCTGTTGCTGGATCCTTCATGGGGATCCCAGCTGCATGTAACGATCAGAACCCAGGTGATAGAATCCCGTACGGGTCCTAGGTAGGAATTTTCTTGGCGTGTAGTGGCCGGTGTGAGCTCGGGGAGGACGGCGGTGCCGGCACCCGGCCAGGGTCCTCCAGCGCTGGGCTCGCAGCGGGCTCCGGCCGGGCGCCACCACCCAGCGCGCTGGTTTTCTGAGCGGGCATGTGTCCTAATGAGACCAGACGTTCGAGGGCACGGGGCGGAGCTTCGGTCTCTGCTCTAGGGTTTGGTTCATTCCACGGGGATCCGCGCGGTGGCCGCGTGTGCCCGCGGTGCCCGGGGCCATGGGGACTCTGGCGAGGCAGATGGTCTCTCACTTCAGGAACTTGCCCGTTTTTCAGTATAAATAATGAAAACAGGCACAGACGTCTTCGCTGTGAATGCCGTGTAGCTTGGAAGAGCTGGCCCCGTTCCCCCTGGGCTTGCAGACTCGGGGTGTCCCGGAGTCGCTCCCCTCCTTCCCCGCTTGCCCCAGTGTCACACACTCAGGGTCTCGAATCCCCGTGTCTGCGGTTACGGGCCTTTCCCGCTCGGCCGTCCCCGTCCGGGTGTGTGCTGGGTTTTCCGTTCTGCGGATCCTTCGCGAGCCGGAGCAGGGATGGGGGCGGGGGCGGGGGGCGAGGATCCGCAGCCGACCGCCCCGAGCCGCCAGCCCGCGGGGGACGCAGGACCCAGAGGCCAGGACCCGAGCCGCCACCGAGAGTCAGGGGCCCCGGCGGCCGAGCCGCGCAGGCGCCGGACTCCCTGGAAGTAGGCAAACCGTGCGAAAGGGGAAAACAGGCTGTAAAGCTTTTAAACATTTTTCCAAATTGCTTTTTAGAAACAATTGTATTTGAGTAAGTCCGAGCAAGCTAGCGCAAGTCGGCTGCTCTAAGTGCCCCGGGGGGGGGGGGGCGGGGGGGGGCGGCCCCTGGCCCCCGGCCCCCGGCCCCCGGCCCTTGGCCCCTCCCGCGGCCTCACCGCCCCGCGGCTTCCCGGGCAGATCTGGGTCCACAGCGCCCACAACGCCAGCGGCTACTTCACCATCTACGGAGACGAGTCCCTGCAGTCAGACCACTTCAGCTCCAGGTTGAGTTTCGGAGACACGCAGACCGTGTGGGCGCGGACGGGCTACCTGGGCTTCCTGCGGAGGACGGAGCTCACGGACGCCAACGGAGGTGGGCGGGGCGCGGGGGAGGGGCGGGGCCCGGGGTGGGGGCGGGGCTCCTGGGGCGGGGGCGGGGCCCGGAGGTGGGGGCGGGACCCAGTGGTGCTCCTGCTGCTGCACCTGCTGCTGCACCTGCTGCTGCACAGCGGCCCCGGGCAGCGCGGCGCGGGGAGGACGGTGTGAGTCCCGCAAGCTGACGCCAGGTGCCGCCGCTCCGCGTTCCCAGGGGGCCGCGCGCCCCAAGGCCGGACCCCGCCCCCCGCCCCCGCCCCCGCCCCCCGCCGCACTCCGCGCCTCGCGCCTCGCGCCTGCCTCCGGGAGGAAAGGGGGGCAGCAGGGCGCTCGGGCCGGAGCTGAGGCACCTCTCCCCACGAGGGGCCAGGGCGGCAGGAGAGCTGGAGCCGGGGAGGCGGGGCTCAGCTCCGGGGGCCTGCCCCGCCGACCCCGGGGCTCGGTGCCCGGGAGGCTCCTGACACCTGCCGCGGGAGCTGCGGGAGCCTGGCCGCGTTGCCCTAGACGTGGTCTCACGTGTACGACGTGGGGAAACCGTGGGCTCCCGGGGGTGCTCTCGGGGGGGAGGGGGTTCTGCGGGCGGGGCCGCGCTGCGGCAGGTTCCTCACCCCGCGGGCCCCGAGGCGGCAGAGCCCAGGACGCGGCCAGGAGCCGACCAGGAGCTGTGCCCCGCCCGCGCCCTGGGTCGGGCGGCGTCCGTGCCTGTCCCCGACGGGCCTGCGCCCCGGGGGTCGGGCGGCGTCTGGGGCGGCCGTTCTCGAACCCCTCCCCAGCCCGTCCTTCCCCAGGAGGTGGGAGCTCGCGTGACGTCAGAGGCGACGGGGTGGCGCGGGCCGTGCTGCGCCCCAGCCTGCGGCTCCGGGAGGGCGCCCGGGCCCGGGAAGCTCTCTCCCCCGCGCGCCGACGTGGGCAGGGGTGCTGCGGGCGGCGGCGTCCCCCTCCGGCCACTTCCCGCAGCCCCGGGCTGCGCAGCGCCCCGAACAAAGGACCCAGCAGCTCGCACCCAGCAGGCCGCACCCACCTGCCCGCACCCACCAGTCTCTCCTGGCGTCAGGTCGCTCACTCGGGAGTTTGAATCTTTGTTGCTAACAAGCGGCGTGAGCGCCGTTGTGGTGAGGTTCATGCTCTCTGTTTCCCTCGCAGAGCGCCACGATGCCCTGTACGTGGTGGGCGCCCTAGACGAAGCGATGGAGCTGCGCGGGATGAGGTACCACCCGATAGACATTGAGACCTCAGTCATCAGAGCCCACAAGAGCGTCACGGAATGGTGAGCGGGCGTGGGGACAGCCCCGTGCAGGGGAGTCTCCGCCGTGACCCGGGCCTTGGCAGTCGGGAGGGGCGCCGGCGCTGTAACGGCCCGCCTCGGGAGAGCGAGACCCGCCAGGCCTGTCCTGCCTTGCGGTGCATGGCCTCTGGGCGCAGGAGGGAGAGGAGGGCAGGGAGGCGGCAGCGACCGAGTCACGCAGGGAAGCTCAAGGGTTGGAGAGAAGACTTGCAGCAAGTGGTGCTGGCACAGACGAGGGCCCGCGGGGACCCGGGGATGTCGCCCCTCGCGGCCCGCCAGATGGGTGCCGCCCTGGGGCCAGGAGGCATACTGGAAGAGCGACGGGGCCCCACAGCACAAGAGGTCAGCTTGCTGGTACGCTTGGTCCCAAAGCGGCAGAGACCTGACGCAGCTGCTCCCCAAGTCCAGGCAGGGACCCCCCAGGCAGGCACCTTCCAGAATCCCTCGGGAGCAGCTCTCCGGGCGCAGGCAGACCCAGGACCGGTCACTGCCCCTTGGGAGCCGATGGCTGCAGGAGAGTTTGCGTCCCCACACTCGGCCCTGTGCTCCCGACTTGGCTGCATCCGTCCTCCCCCCAGAGCTGCTGAAGCTGCCCGGCCGCTAGAGGGTGGACAGGAGCCAGGACATCCAGATGTGGCACAGGGCTGCTTCGGTTACCCCATAACTAGCCATCCGTACCGATGACAGCCTTCCATGTCTGTATTTTTAAGAAAACAATTTAGAGTCATTTGTACTGCTTTTTTCAAGCACTTTCCATCTGGTTGCAAATGCCGTTTCGACCTTAAAGGTCTGTGGCAGGGGGTCCTGTGGCACCTCGTGGGGTTTTGTTGTAAGCACTGCTGTTGCCACCTGCCACGGGGCCTCACACTCACCTGTGCTCACATGAGCACCGATTATCAGCTTCTGCTGGGCTCTAGTGGGTTGGAAACCTCCCTCTGCTCTCTCCTCGCCCGGCCTGTGTTCCTCCAACCCGGCACCGAGCCAGAAGGCAGACACTCACGTCACTCGACGTGGCTGTTGTCACAGTGGCGTTGTCCAGCCGACCGAATCTGTCCCTTCCCCTTCCTCGGACATCGGTGGCCCTGGGGAAGTGATGCTCATCCAGCCCAGAGCTTCCCAGCAAACCCCCTCCATCAAATACAGAAATCCAACTCCGTGCCTCCTACTGTGTCATCCGTGTCAAATGCTGCCATAAGATTTTACCCAGGCGGCTAATCTGTGACATCACAGAGCCCGTGGGGCCCACATGTGGGCTTTGCAGAGCGATTATTATAGCGTCCTAAAGAACCTGTCACGGCACAACTCGGAGACAGACCGTGGCAGAGCTGTTGGCCTAGGCACACGCTAGTCACAGCGACTCCAGAAGCAGAGTCACCTGGTGAACACAGTCTCCGGTATTTCCCTTCCACGTTATGGGTACGTTGCTCATACTAAACAAGATGCGCCTTTGTGTTTTCTGAGCAGACGTACCCTGTGGTTACAGGAGTGAGTTTCCCGACTCCTTGCTGCCCCACATCCCCTTCTGTGTGGCTGGCGGGAGGATGCTGTGGGCCCTGGAGCCCACCCACCGCCTCCCCCTGCGCCCAGGACCCTCTGACCCACTCCCCTGCTGACCTCAGTCTGTCCAGGCCCCTAACGACCCCTGTTTAAAGACTGACCTTATAAAGTGCAGGTGGCTTAGTGTATAAAGCACCAAGCTTCAGCTTCCACGGATTGGCCAGAGCAGATGCTCCAGGCAACTCTCCTCCGAAAGATCCCAAATAAAATGCTTGTGGATGAATCCCCGCTGCTCTGGAGGGCCTTCTCCTCACATGGGTCACCGCTTGCTCGTGGCACTCATTCCAGACACAGTCCTTCCGGCAGTAGCCCGTGTTTGCCCCGTGTGTGCAGCAGATCGCCGGCTTGTCCCCTCTGACTAGGACCCGCGGTCAGCCAGGCACAGAGTGGGTGGCTCCGCACGTGTCTCCTCCTCCCTCCACGTCCACATCCCTCCACTGCTGTGGCGCGAGGGAGGTCAGGACCAGCCCCAAAGGCCCCGATGCCATCCAGCCTCTGCCAGCCCAACTGACCAAGGCCAAGGGCAGGACCCAGGCGGCACCGCAGGGATCTCGCGCTCACAGGGTGGCCGCCGTGCAGTGCCCTTCCAGCGTGTGGGCACCAGCGACGGCTGGGAGCAGAGGGCAGGGGAGGCCGGGTCCGGATGGCGTGTGCGCCCCGAGAGCACGCTAGCGACAGGACCGCGCAGCGGCTTAGTGAGCTGGAGGCCCCAGGCTCACCGACCAGCACTGCACAGGCAGATCAGGAAAGAACCAGATGGTACCTGTTGAAGAGAAAACAAAATTGTTAAACAAAAGTCCCTCGGTATAGTGATAATTTTTTCTCTCTTCCAGCGCCGTGTTCACTTGGACAAATTTGTTGGTGGTGGTGGTCGAGCTGGACGGGTCAGAGCAGGAAGCCTTGGACCTCGTCCCCTTGGTGACCAACGTGGTCCTGGAGGAGCATTACCTGGTGGTGGGGGTTGTGGTCGTGGTGGACATAGGCGTCATCCCCATCAACTCCCGGGGGGAGAAGCAGCGCATGCACCTGCGAGATGGGTTTTTGGCAGACCAGCTGGACCCCATCTATGTGGCCTACAACATGTAGTCTTGTCTCTGGCTCCCGTAGACTTTTCTAGGAAAGTAAACGTTTTTCTCAGTGTCACTAAAGTTTGCAGACATGAGGGCAACATTCACCGGAACGGAGCCTCTGTTCTCGCGGCGGTGAGACTTTCCACAGCGGTCCCGATTGGCATGGGGGTGAAATGTGAAATGTGAATTTACCACTGAAGTTTGCTCAGAAGGACTTTGGATTACTGCCTTCAGTTTGTTGGAAAAACCCATTTCAAAAACTTTTTTTTTTTTTTAATTATTGGATAAGAAGTGCTTTCTTCGTAAATGTGGTATTTTGTTAAAGCCAAAATAGCAATTAAAAAAATATTCTGCCCTCCAGATGGGTTCTTTTAAACAATTTATGTAGTGTGACAAAGAATTGTTTTCTCTGTTTAATGTGTCATGAAATCTTAATGACATGGATCTTGTTACTAATTTAAGCCATTGCTAGATCTCATCCTTTTAGGGAAGTTTGTTGAGGTACGAGAAAACCTTCCAAATAGCACCTTCCAATTAGAGTTTAGCAGCTTTCTTTGTCAGAAACGTGCTGGAGAAACAAAGGCTGACATACGGCCTTTGAAGTTAGCATAGAATGAGAAGAAATTATAAATAAGGTGTATTTCGGCAACTATCTTGCAGATATCTTTGTACTAAACTAAAAAGATAAAATAAGTTAACTTCTTCATATGTAATTATGTACAAAACGTTTAATTTATTTTGATCTCTTTAGAAGTATAAAAGAGAAAAAACATTCAAGAACATTAAAGTCTTGTAATGTTTGCTAATATAAAAAAGTGTTGTATTATCTTGCGTGGATAGTATCACAACAAATATATATATATGAAATATAAATTCACTAATGAACAAAGGAGATTTTAAAGTTTAAAATGCAGAACCTGTCACTTGCATGGTGTCCCCTCCACTGTACTGTAGATAAAGACAGATTCTCTCACACCCACTTTGTGATGTGAGCAGTCCCAGATCGCCGGTGCCCGGTCTAAATGTTTCTTCTAGAACCAGAGACCAGCAAGTGAAATTATCACCATCTCCGAGATGGGGAAGGAATGTGAGGCTACATGTGCACTATGTTCCCTTGGCTGCGGGGCAACGAGGGACGGTCGGCGCCGGCGCGTGCCCACTGCGCTGAGCAGGCATTAGGGAAGGCAGGTGGCAAGGAGCGCTGTCCTCTTAGCTGCAGGAATTCCTTGTTCTTATAATTTTTGTTAGCGTCCCCCGTTCCGGTCCTTGGTATGGAAAGGAATGCTCTTCTGTGGTCGTTTGTGCCGGGTCGTGCGGATTCCCCTCCGACGGCCGCTGTGTGGAGTGGACAGACTGTCCAGAACAGCTTTAAGGGAAAAGACTCCCGTGGAGACCGTCACCCTGGCCAGTGCTCTGGGCTCCCCAGCCTGGCGAGAGCGGGACCCGCAGGAGCGGCCCCAGGACTCCCCACAGAGCCACCGGCTGGAGCAAGAGAACCTCCCAGCTGCCTTCACTTCCCACCTGTGGATAACACGTGTCTGATTTCCGTCTCTCGCTGCTGCGGCCGCCCCACACGCCTTCCAGTTTCCACGTCTCCTCCGTACACTCCTCGATCCGATTGGCCCATCTGTGTCCAGCCAAGAAGAGGTGTTTGCTGCCCGGGCGGGATTGATGCCGTAACTGCCCCACCATGACCCTGCCGTGGCTCTCGTTGCTAGAAATGCATGACCAAGATCGTTGCTGGGCAAACTTTAGAGTCTCTTTTCATTACGTTGTAGGCGATGTCTTCACCTGCCTTTGCTGTATGCGCCAGCAGTAAGCCCTTTGCTAAAAGAGAGTTTTGTTTGACTTCCGAGATCCAAGGCTAATTGTTTTTTAAAAATTTTAAGTGTCATTTCTTTTCAATTTGTCTGCATGTGAGGTGCATCCTTCCATCTCCACAAATTATTTGATTTTTAAAATACCGTTTGACTTCATTGCCATGTGTGACTATTTCTCTACACGCTTCAGATACACATTCCTACAGTCTTCTGCTTCCCAAGGGGGAGAAAACCCCACCACGCACAGGAAAAAGACCCTGTCCTACACACACCCACTTTGTGTAAGGGGAAGGGGGTTTCGGGTGGGATACTGATGACAACCCACGACTGCAGGGTAGCTTGTGAGGTCTAGCTGATGTCGGGAGCAAACCAGTCAGGTATCCCTTCCGCTCCGACCGTCACCTTCCCCACATCAGCTTCACGTGCAAGACGGTGCGGTTGTGAACGCGTTAGCAACGTCCTGTCCTCTCTCGTGTTAGAGTTGAGGTCCAAAGGGTTGGGGGCTGGGACCGAAGGTCGGTTGTGCAAGGAAAAGGAGAGGAAACCCGTTTCAGCAATAAAGAAGGATCGTTCCGTATTAGGAGTTGTGCTGTAGGTAAATCATTCATGACAATGTAACAATGTTTGTCTTGTGACCTTGTGCTTTGAAGTCAGACAAAACCGTGTGATCAGCTTGCACAAGGAAGGGTACACGACGGACATTGGAACACAGACCTAACCCAACAGGGCGGCTTCCTCATGGTGCTTGTTTATTATATATATTTAATCCTGCTTGACACTTTACCCAAGGGAAACTGCCCCTTTTATCAGTTGAATGTTAGCAGCGTTATTTCATAGAGTGTGGTGACTGGTTAGAGAAATTCATGTACTCAACCAATCACGGTTTCAAACAAAATTTTTATGTGCAAAGGACGGCAACCTTCTCGTATGTTAAACCACCAGTAAGCTTTGTACATCTGTGATAACGCCTGTTTTATATTCAAATGAACAAATAAAAGCTTTTATTTTTGTTGCTCTGAAAATAGCAGTTTCTTAATTGCTCCCCTGGAAAACTGTCTGGGACAGCTTCAATCCCAGGAAGGAAGTGACTCCTGCAGGGAAATGGGAAATGTATCTGACTCTGTTTACATAATTTGTTGCATTACTTATTAGTACAGATGATCATACTTTGAACAATGTTTAAATTTTGATGTGGGCATTTATTGCTTAAAAAATTCCTATGGCAACAAATGTTTTGTGAAATGTTTTTTTTAATTCTTTTAAATATATCTAAATATATTTGTTCACATTTGCTGCAAGTGTACAGATTCTTGGTAAATTTGCGGGAAAAAGAGTAAGCATGAGTCCTGTGTGCAAATACTTTGTCAGGTGTGACCGGGCACCTCTGCATCGCAGGAGGTAGGTCCAGGGGCTACGCCAGCCCCGATGGTCCCTGCTCCGCGGACCACGAAAGCTCGGTCTTTTGCCCAAGATCTGAGCATTTCTTAAAAGGTTTGTCTCGTGGAAGGTGGAGCGGGCGAACCGACCTTCAGCCTAATGGTATCAGAGGAAGTTGTGGACACATGAGAACCAGCAGCGCCCAAACCACCCAGGTCACGGGGCTTAGCCTGCGGGTCACAGGCCCCGGAGCACCTCGACCCCGGCGCCGGGCGTCACCGGCATCGGCTTGGTGGCAGCTCGGTCGTGTCCCTGTGTGGTCCTCTCCCCCGCAGCGTCCTGGGCGCCCAGGTGGGCGGTCCGTGCACCTGCCGAGGGGAGACACACTCACACACACACACACACACACACACACGCACACAGAGTGGCAGGTGGCAGGGACAGCAGTTTTCGCGGCGCCGCCGGGTTGGGTTCCAGGGTTTAGGGGCCCCGACTGCCCAGAGCTCCAGGCGGGTGATGGGGTGGCGTCCCCAGGAGGCAGGACTCCAGGTGGTCGGTCGTCCATCCTCGGGGTACAGGTAACCCCCAGATAAGGAGCCCAAGGCTGCGGGGGGGGCGCGAGTGACCCTCGGGGAAGGAGCCCGAGGCTGCAGGGGGCGAGGGGGCAGGTGACCCCCGGGGAAGGAGCCCAAGGCTGGTGGGGGCGCAGGTGACCCCCGGAGAAGGAGCCGGAGCCCGAGGCTGCGGGGAGGGTAGGTGACCCCCGGGGAAGGTGCCCGAGGCCACAGGGGGCAGGTGACCCCCAGTGCCCCACGGAGCGGCCCTCACCCGGTGTGCGTCAGGGTGATGCCTGTGGCCGCGGAGCGCGTGGAAACACCAACGATGCGGCTTATGTCCTGGATACGAGGATGCCGGGGCCCCGCAGCCGGACGTGTCACCGCCAGGACGGGGGTCGGGGCCCGGGTGCCCCCGCCGCAGGACGGAGAAGGTAAAGTACGAGCGCAGGAAAGTGGGGGGATAGGAGCGGACGTGTCCTTGCCAGACAGCAGCTTGTCAGGAGGACCGGCCGTGACGGGAGTGGGAAGTGGGGGGCACCGGGGGTACCCCACCTCCCCTCGGGGCGGCTCTGCAGGGGCCTGAGACCCCCCGGTGATGGTGACGGGCACACGGTGAGCTGTGGAGCCCCGGCGCCATGTCCCCCACCCCGTAGGGACACTTCCGTGGCGTCCCCTCCGCAGGCCCCGCCGATGGCCCGTGAGACCCGGCCGACCAGGGCCTGGCGGCTCCGGTGAGGCGGTCACAGGCCGAGAGAATGAGCCCGGGCGTGTGCTCCGCTCCTGGCACAAAACACGCAGGGACTTCCCGGAACACACTGTCCCTGGGGGTGCTGCCACTGTGGAGCCCCGCCCGGGCGGGGACGCTGGGCTCTGCGGCTCACTGACCAGCTGGCCCTCCGGTTCCGCTGACGGGGAGGGAGGCTGGGCCGCCAACACTGCGCTCTCGAGGCTGCGGCTCCGAGGACGAGCTGCGGCGCCCACGGGCTTCGGTCCGTGCCCAGAAGTGTCATGGATCCCGCGTGGGCGCCTGTGCCCACGAGGCCCGAAGCCGGTGAGGACGGCCGCGTGTGGCCACGGCCCAGCTGGGCTTGCGCGGGGCGGTGCGGACGCAGCCGGGGTTCGGAGGGCGACGGCGTGTCGCGGGGGCTCCGCAGCCCAGGTGCCAACGACCCGCCCCGCGCTCGGCCGGGGCACCAGGCGGCCGTGGGGCTGAGCGGGGCTGCCGTGCACCCACTGCGCATAGGGCCCCGAGAGCTGGATCTGGCGTAATTGCCTCGTCACAAAACACGACTCTATCGGCCTTTCCGGCTGTGAGGGGCAAGCGTGCTGCTTCGCCTTCGGGTTCGACCCGGCGCGGCAGCCCGATGGGCCCGGGACGTTGGCTGGTTTGTGGCCTAAGGTCCAAGGCCTAAGGCCGACTCCTCAGAGCCAGGCTCGGAGTCTGATCTCTCCCGCAACAGAAGGCGGAGTCCGCGTCTGGTCACCTTCCAGACCGCGTGGCGCTCACTTACCAGCAAGTACCTGCGCGCCGGCGTTCGTGGCCGTGGGGTGGCAGGGGACCCGCGTCTGCGCGGTGCACACCCGGCAGCGGCAGAGCCGGGACTCGGCCGGGCCGCGCTCGCGGGGCACGTGGATTCCATGTGGGCTGCACACACGCGAGGTCACGGGGGCTGTGCAGTCTCCACAAAGAAGGCAAAACCCTGGATGATGCACTCCTGGGTTCGCTGTTCTGTGGCGCTGACCTGCGTGTTCCGTGTCAGCACCACGGCGTCCCGGCGATCACAGCGTCGCAGCGGGGCGTCGAGTGTGCGAGTGTGACGCCCAAACGTCCATCAGCTGAAGAATAAAGAACATGCGGGCTGTGTATGCACGTGTGTGAGCGTGTGTGTGCGAGTGTGAGTGTGTGTGTGTGTGCATGTGCGTACGGGTGCGCGGCCCATACAGCGAAGTGGAGCAGGAGCCCACCTCGCCAAGGGCCACTGCCTGCTGCCCATGGCGGGGCCGGGAGCGTGGCGTCCGGATCAGGTGAGTGAGAGGCGACGCCCGCAGCTTCATCATCGGGGAGCTTCAGAGGCGAGGGAGCCCCGGGGCGGGGGTGGCTCTGGGTGCTGCCCGGCTGCGTCGCTGGGAGCCCCCCCTGCAACTCCCTCTGGGACGGTCCGCGGGGTCTTGACGGTAGGGACCCCGCCTGGCACACGTCCCTTTCTCACTTTGTGGTGGTTCTGGATTCCACGCAGAGGCGGCAGGTCCCCCCACCCCCCGCACCCCCCCGGCTCCCTGCGTCCTGCGGCTCGGCTGCCCAGGGGCTCTGGGGCCACACCCCCGTGACGGATGCTGCAGGTGGCGCGCGGGCCTTCCACGCGAGTATTTCCACGAAGTTGGGTAAATGCCTGCTCGGGGCAAAAGGGTCACAGTCAGGTCGGGGACACACCGGGTCACAGGTCGGGGACTCACCAGGTCACAGGGCAGGTCATAGACCCACCGGGTCACAGGGCAGGTCGGGGACCTACTGGGTCACAGTCAGGCTGGGTACCCACAGGGTCACAGGCCGGGACTCACCGGGTCACAGAGCAGGTCAGGGACTGACGGGGTCACAGGCCAGGACCCACCAGGTCACAGAACAGGCTGGGGACCCACCAGGTCACAGGGCAGGTTGGGGACCCTCCAGGTCACAGGGCAGGTCGGGGACTCACCGGGTCAAAGGCCAGGCACTGACCGGGTCACAATCAGGCGGGGGATCCACCGGGTCACAGGGCAGCTCCCTGTCCGGCTTCTGAGGCCGCCCCTCACGGCAGTGCAAGGGCCGCACCCTGCACCCACCAGCCCCGGGGCCCCCTCCCGCACGGCCTCGGCCTCGCCGACAGCTGCCGCTCCCCACTGGCTGCCACCATCCCCACGGCTGCGAGGCGACCGCTCCCTGTGGCCGCGGCTTGCGTTCCCCCGACGGCCCGATGCCGAGCGCCTCCTCGCCGCCGATTACCTGCTGCTCTTCTGGGGAGAGGCGTCGGTTCATATCTTCCGCCTCCCCACTTTTAATTGAATTACTATTATTATTATTATTATTATTTGGCGTTGGGTTTTATACATTTTTTATATGTTTTGGATACTAAAAGACCTGCTAAAAATGGACAAAACACTTCAACAAGTTTAAAAAAAAATTTTTAAAGATACTCAGGCAGGTCTTTCTGGCCGGGAATCCCATCCCCATGCTTTAATAAAAACACCTTTTTGCATAAGAAAAAAAGATATTCAGAGGGCCAACAAATATTTTTAAATAGGAACCCTTTATCAGACGTGTCATTTGCAAATATCTTCTCTTTTTATTTTGACAAAGTCCTAATAGCTTTTGTTTCCCTCGCCTCAGGAGAAATCTAGAAAAATGTTGCTGTGGCTGATATCGCAGCAATTCCTGCCCATGCTCTTTCCTAGGGTTTTTATGGTTTCAGGTTTCATATTTTTAATGTATTTTGAGTTTAGTCTTCTACAAGAGCATGGCCCGGTTCCGTTCCTCTGCCCGTGGCTGTCCAGTTTTCCCAGCACCGCTGGTGGAAGTGACTCTCTGTTGCATACTCCCTGCCCCTCTGTCGTACATGGCTTGACCACATAATCTCGGGTGCCCGTTGGAGCCTTCTCGTCCGTTCCATCAACCCTCATGTCTCTCCCTGCCTGTCCCATACTGTTTGGGTCACTACAGCATCATAGTACAGCTTGAAGTATGGGATTGTGGTGCCTCCAGCTTTGCCTTTTTCCCCCCAAGATTGCTTTGGCTCTATGGGTCCTTTTGTGTTTCTGTGTAAATTTTAGGGTTATTGGTTCTTGTTCTATGAAAAAATGCTGTTGCTACTCGGATAGGGACGGCACTAAGTGTGCACATTGCTTCGGGCAGGATGGGCATCTCAGTAATCCTGGCTCTTCCCATCCATGAGCGTGAACGTCCCGTTTCTCTGTGTTGTCGTCAACTTCTTTCATGGGGTTTATGCTTTCAGAGTACAGATCTCTACCCCCTTGCTTAGGGTCATTAGTAGGTACTTAATTACATTTGGTGCAGTTGTAAATGGGATTTTGTGACTTTCTGTTTCTTCATTATCAGTGTATCAAACTACAACAAAATTTTCTATATTGGTTTTCTATCCTGCGACTTTACTGAATTGCGTTATGAGTAGAGTCTTTAGTCTTTGATAGAATCTTTAGGGTCCTCGGTACACAGTATCAGGTCATCTGCAAATAACGGAAGGGCTACCGCTTCCTTACAGATTCCAATTTCTTTTACTTCTTTTTTGTTGTGTGCTTGCCGCGGCTACAACTTCCAGGACTATGTTGGGTAAAAGAGAGGAGAGTGGGGGCGCCTTGGTGGCACAGTCGATGAAGTGACCGACTCTTGGCTTCAGCTCAGGTTGTGATACTGGGGTCGTTAAATTGAGCCCCGAGTTGGGGTGCCCGCGCAGCGGGGCATCCGCTCGAGCTTCTCTCTCCCTCTCGTCCACCCTCTTCCTTTCTGACGGTTCATCACACTGTCCTGTGGTTCTCTCTGGTCATGTCTTCATCTGGTTTGGGTATCGGGGTCATATTGGCCTCATAGAATAAATTGGGAAATTGTCCTTCTTTTACTATTTTTTGGACTAGTTTGAGAAGAATACATACGCACATACGCACTCTTCTTCAAGTGTTTAGTAGAATTCCCCTGTGCGGCGTCTGGGCCTGGACTTTTGTTTACTGGGCGGCTTCACTGTTGTTGTTTTAGGGTTTGGGGGTTGTTTTGTTTTGTTACTGATTCTGCTTCATCCAAGGTAATCACTGTGTTCGTGTTTCCTCTTCCTTCTTGGCTGAGTCCGGGGAGGTTATCGGTTTCTAGAAATTCTTCCATTTCTTCTACACTGTCCAGTCTGTTGACGCATGACCTTCTCTAATATTCCCTAATGATCCTTTGTATTTCCTTGGTGTTGGTTGTTATTTTTCCTCCTTTCATTTCTGGCTTCACTTACTTGAGTTCTCTTTCATTTTTTTTTTTTTTTTTTAACAGTCTGGCTAAAGTTTTATCAATTTTATTGATCTTTCGGAGAACTAGCTCCGGTTTTATTATCTGTTCTGTTGTATATATTTCACTTATTTCTGCTCTAATATTTATTATTTTCTTTCTTCTTCCGGGTTTGGGTTTTGTTTGCTTTTGTTCTTCTACCTCCTTTAGGTATAAGGTTAGTTCGCTTCTTTGAGATTTTTCTGGCCTCTTGAGGTAGGCCTGCGTTGCTGTTTACTTCCCTCTTGGAAAAGCTTTTGCTTCATCCCAAAGGTTTTAGACCATTGTGTTTTCAGTTTATTTGGCTCCATGTACATTTTTATTTCTCCTTTGATTTCCTGGATGACCCGCTCATTGTTTAGTCACATGTTATTTAGCCTCCTCCATCTATTCATGTCTTCCCAGATTTTTTCTTGTGGTTCATTTCTAGTTTTATACCATTGTAGTCAGAAAAGATGTGAGGACTTCAGTCTTTCTTAATTTGTTGCAACTTGTTTTGTGGCTTAACATGTGCTCTGTTCTGGAGAGTGTTCCCTATGAACTTGCAAAAAGGTATATATATACCGTATAGATGGGTCTTGCTTTTTTTTTTCCTTTTTTCTACTTAGTCATCATATGTCTTTTAATTAGAGCATTTAGTCCATTTATTTTTAAAGTAACTATTGAGGGCAGCCCTGGTGGCTCAGCGGTTTAGCGCCGCCTTCAGCCCAGGGCGAGATCCTGGAGTCCTGGGATCGAGTCCCACGTCGGGCTCCCTGTGTGGAGCCTGCTTCTCCCTCTGCCTGTGTCTCTGCCTCTCTCTCTCTCTCTCTCTCTCTCATGAATAAATAAATAAAATCTTAAAAAAAATAAAGTAGCTATTGATAGGTATGTACTTATTGCCATTTTGTTACTTCTTTTAGGGTTGTTTTTGTGGTTCTTCTCTGTTTCTTCTCTTTCTGTCTTGGTGTTTGATGGCTTTCTTTAATGATATGCTAACATTCCTGTCTCTTTGTTTTTTGCATCTCTTTTCTAGGTTTTTGAGTTGTGGTTACCATTGAGTTTATATTAACATCTTATGCTTGTAAGAGTCTCTGTTAACTTGATGGTCACTCAAGTTTGACCCCATTCTAAAAGCACTAAAACTTTACTCCCACCCATGTTTTGTGTATATGCTATTGTACTTTACATCTTTTTATTTTGTGAATCCCTTGACTGATTTTATAGGTATACTTTATTTTACTGTTTCTGTAGTTTAACCTTCATATGTTTTGTATGTGATTAATCTACTCTTTATTATGTTTATCTGTATCTGTGAAATTCCTTGGCAGGGCCGCCTTGGCTGAGTTGGATGAGACCAATTGTTAGGCAGAGACTCAGTGGCACTGAGCTGCAGGCTGCCCTCCCCATGTTGTCCCCTGAGACGCTTTCATTGGGTGGGGCCCGCAGTCAGACCACGTATCTGCTCCCTGCCCACTGGTAGGGCTGCCGCTGAAGGGGCACGCGTGTTTCCTACAGAGAAGCAGCCACTTCGGAGAGGTCCTCTCCACTTTCAGGGCTGCTTGCTTGGCTGGACTCCTACAGAGGTGGGGTGTGTTGGATGTGGGAGATCCACAGAAGGAGCTGGGGCAGGGCACACTTCTGGCAAAGCTAGGTGGAGAGTATTGGTGCTGGTTCATGCAGGTGAACATGGATTGAGGTTGTAGTGGGGAGAAGAATGGCACCTTTTGTTCTTGGATAAATCTAGAAATCCCTCCTCTCCTGTGCACAATCTGAGATTCGTAAACAAATCTTCCTGTGTGCCTCACAGTTTTTCATGCTGCTGCTTCGGTGTTATAGCTCAGTGGGTTGCTTGTTATGCTGTCTCTCTAAGGGAAGGGACTCAGTTTCCCATTGCACTCTACGTCTCCCAGAGCCGAGTTCCCAAAGTTAAGCCCCACTGATTGTAAAAACTCATGAAGTCAAGCCTCTCTGGTTGTCAAAGCCAGCTCGGATGATGGGGACTCGTCTTCCTAGTGTGGGTCTCCTGTGCCTGTGGTGCCCGGTGCGGGGTCCACTTCTCTACCTTCTCCATGCCTGCAGCGTCCCTCCCACCTGAGCACAGTCCTGCAGGTCCTTTTTGCTCCCAAGCACATCCTTGCCCTTTCTACCCTCTTTGATGTGGCCCCTTTTCTACAGTTAGCTGTGGAGAGTCTGTTCTGACAGTCTGTGGGTTGCTTTCTGGATGATTTACACGATGTGGGCGTTGTCTGGGTTATTCTGTGGGATGAGATGAGCGAAGGAGCCTCCTGCTCTGCCATCTTCCCTGGAAGCTTTGCCTTTTATTTCTTTTTCTTGTCTGATCACTGCGGCTAGGACTTCCAGTACTGTGTTGAATAAAAGTGATGAGAGTGGACATCTTTGTCTTATTCCTGATCTTAGAGGAAAAGCTAAGTTTTTCACCGAGCATGATTGTTAGCTGTGGTTTTGATTATGTTGTGGTGTATTTCCACTAAGCCCACTTTGTTGACAATTTATATATGAATGGATGTTGAATTTCATCAAATGCTTTTTCTGCATCTATTGAGATGATCATATAGTTTTTATCCTTTGTTTTGTTAATGTGATGTATCATCTTGGTTGATTTGTGGACGTTCAACCATCCTTGCATCCCTGGAATAAGTCCCCTTTGATTGTGGTGAATGATTCTCTTAATGTATTACTGAATTCATTTTGATAATATTTTCTTCAGGATTTTTGCGTCTTTGCCCAGGATATTGGCCTATCGCTTTCTTTTTTTTTTTTTTTGCATGATCTTTGGTTTTGGTATCAGAGTAATGCTGGCCTCGTAGAATGAATATGAAAGGTTTCCTTCCTCTTCTCTGTTGGAATAGTTTGAGAAGAATAAGTATTAACTTTTTTTAAACATTTGGTAGAACTCACCATCTGGTGAAGCCATCTGGTCCTGCACTTTGGTTTTTTGGGAATTTTTTGATGACGGATTTAGTTTTATTACTTGTACTCAGTCTGTTCAGATCTTTTAGTTATTTCTAATTCTGTTTTGGAAGACTGTATGTTTCTGGGACTTAATACATTTCTTCTAGGTTGTCCAATTTGTTCACATAAAACTTTTTGTAATAATCTCATATAATCCTTTGTATTTATTTGGTGTCAGTTATTTTGTTTCATTTCTGATTTAATTTATTTGAGTCTGCTCTCTCTCTTGAGTCCACCAAAAAATTTATGAAGTTTGTTTATCTTTCAAAGAACCAGCTCCTGGTTTCATTTATCTTTTCTATTGATTACTGGTTTTGTTTAGTGTGGAGACATGGTTTAAAGGAGAAGAGGACTGTGGGTCCTTGGGAGTGGAGGGAGCCATGCTTGTGGAGAAATGAGGCGGGGGGCGGAGAGAGAGACAGAGAGAGGAGAGGAAGAGGAAGAGGGGAAGGCACAAGGAGAATGTTTCCCCAAAGCCATTGGTTAGATAATGAGAGGGCTGAATTTCTTGCGTTCTTGGAAGCAGTGGGGCTGTAAACATCAGTAGGCAGTGTGGAAACAGTGATGTGAAGAGTGCCTGGAGCACACAGTGTGGAGAAAATTCACTTGGTTGTTTTGTTTTGAAGTATTTCACTCATTTCTGCTCCAATTTTTTTTTTTTTTTTACTTTTAGTAACTTTGTGCTTTGTTCTTCTTTTTCTCATTTATTTAGGTGTATGGTTAGATTGTTTATTTGAGGTTTTTCACTTTTCTTGAGGTAAACCTCTATTGCTATGAACAGTTTTTGTTGGGCACCAAGGATTTGGGACCACGGTGTTTTGATTTTCTTTGGTCTCCATGTATTTTTTATTTCTTTTTTGATTTCTTTATATTGTTCAGTGGTATGTTGGTTAGCCTCCACATGTGTGTGCTTTTTTTCCAGTTTACTTCTTTTACCTGATTTCGAGTTTCATACTGTTGTGATCAGAAGAAATGCTTGATATAATTTCAGTCTTCTTAGGTTTATTGAGACTTGTCTTGTGGCCTGACATGCGATCTGTCCTGAAGGATATTCCACGTACATTGAGAAGAATGTCTATTCTGCTCTTTTTGGACAGCACGCTCTGTATAGATTTGTTAGGTCCATATGATCTAATGTGTTGTCCAAAGCCACTGTGTCCTTATTGATTCTCTACCTGGATGGTCTGTCTCTTGAAATAAGTTGGGTCTTTATGTCACTACTATTAATGTATTACTCTTACTTTCTCTTTGTGTCTGTTAATATTTGCATTCTGCACTAGGAGCTCCTGTGCTGGGTCATTAGATATTTACAGTTGTTGGGTTCTCTCGTTAGATCCATCTCTGTCACCATGTAGCCCTTCTTTGTCACTTATTATGGCATTTGTTTCAAAGTCCATTTTGTCTGATAGAAGTATTGCTACCCAGGTTTCTTTTCACTTTCATTTGCAGTATCTTTCCCCATCCCTTTGGGCTGTATGTGTTTTCGGGTCTGAGGCACTCTCTGGAAGGCAGCACGTAGACGGGTCTTGTTATTGTAACCTATTCAGTCACCCTGTATCTTTTCATTGGAGCATTTAGACCATTTAAACATATGCGACGTTTTGAATAGTCGTTCCAGTCACACGGCCCAAGTATGGCAACTCTGTGAAGACGTATGGTGACGTCGTTCCTGTCCGGTACCTGCCCCTCACTGGACTTAGCCTATGACAGGTAACTACTCGCACCCAACTTGTCTTCAGGTTTCTGCATGTGAATATTCTTGCTGTCTTTCATTCTAACTCAAAAGATACTGTGGTGTATCCTCCTCGTTTTCTCCCATGTCTCTGAGGGCTGACTTCTGCGCAGCAGCATTCGTGCTCCGTGTACACTGCAGCCCCACTCCTGCCAGTGGATGCGTAGCCGTGTTCCAGGCTCTTGCTGTTGTAAACAATCACGTTTTGTTTGGACAAAAAACAGTTCATTTTATATGTGAGCAAGACTATCTGATGGATAGATTTCTGGAAGCGGGATTGATGTGTCGAAAGGCAGATGCATCTATGCTTTTGACGGATTGCACAGAACCCACCGTGGTTTGGGTTTCTTTACCAGCAGCGCTTCACCAGCAGAAGGGATGGTCTTTTTTTTTTAAGATTTATTTATTTATGATAGAGAGAGAGAGAGAAGCAGAGACACAGGAGGAGGGAAAAGCAGGCTCCATGTAGGGAGCCTGACGTGGGACTTGATCCCGGGACTCCAGGATCACACCCTGGGCCAAAGGCAGGCGCTAAACCTTTGAGCTACCCAGGGATCCCCTGGGATTGTCTTTAATTTGCATTTCTTTTATTATAAAGCTAAGGTTGAAGATTCTAAAAATATTTTAATAGACCATTTATATTTCTCTTCCCTTGAACTGTTCATGTCCCTTAAGCTACTGGGTTGTTGAACTTGCAAGAAAATTTTGTGAAAGATTTTTAAGTGGAGGGAGGGAAGATTATCAGATGCCCTGTCTAGCTCACCTACCCAAGGTCTCCCTGTCTTTTCTTGTCTTTGGGCTACTTTACAATTTATAAATTGTGGAAAACTGATAATAGTATTAATTATTCTTGTCCATAGCAAATTATGTTCCATGAATTACAATTGAATATTTCCCTGTGAATAGAAATGTTTCATATCTACTTCTAAATTCAGGGGATCCCTGGGTGTCTCAGTGGTTTGGTACCTGCCTTCTTCCCAGGGCGTGATCCTGGAGTCCCAGGATCAAGCCCCGTATCGGGTTCCCTACATGGAGCCTGCTTCTCTCTCTGCGCCCTCCCTCTGTCTCTCATGAATAAATAAATAAAATCTTAAAAAATAAATACATAAATAAATTCATTTCAGAATTCCTTGTTTTCTAAATATGTGGTACTTTTGGAATCCCCCTTTGAACCAATTATAACATATTCCATGTTTTCTCATTAATGAACTAAGTAAAATTGTTGATACATGTTAATTATTTTTCATTTCTAATGGTGTCATGATTGTAACTCTTTAACATTTTAAAGACTTTTTCTTCTTGGGGTGCTTGGGTGGCTCATTGGTTAAGTGTCTGACTCTTGATTTCAGCTCAGGTCATGATCTCAGGGTCCTGGAATTGAGGCCTGTATCAGGCTCCCCACTCAGCAGAGCGTGTGCTTGAGGATTCTCTCTCCCTCTCCCTCTCCTTTTCCCTCTGCCCCTCCCACTGCTCATGTTCTCTCTCTCTTTAAAATAAGTAAGTAAATATTTTAAAAATAAAAAAGGTAAAAACCCTTTCTTCCTTACAGCTGTGCACTCTCAATCAAGGAGGTCAGCCCTTTGTCATGAGTTGAAAATGTTTTTTACTTTGTTACTTTCTTAAATCTGTGTTTTGTCATGCCAAATTTTTTATGTAGTTGAATTTATCAACTTTTTATGTGTTTAGGGGTTTGAGTCATGTTCAAGCACAGGACAGGGCAGCCCGGGTGACCCAGCGGCTTAGCGCCACCTTCAGCCCAGGCCCTGATCCTGGAGTCCCGGGATCGAGTCTCACGTGCTCCCTGCACGGAGCCTGCTTCTCCCTCTGCCTGGGTATCTGCCTCTCTCTCTCTCTCTCTCTCTCTCTCTGTTTCTCATGAATAAATAAATAAAATCTTTTTTTTTTTTTTAAAAAGCACACATTTTTGGTCCACAGTATTTCTCCTACTTAGTTTAAGGTTTTTTAATTTTTTTTATTTTTCCTATTTCTTAGCTGAAATTTTCTGAAGTCAGCTAAGTGAGGGCCTGGAGATAGTCATTCTGCTACACAGTTTGTTGCCATTGAATAGGCACTTTCCCTAGGTACGTTGTACTAACATTACAGGACTAAGAAAGGTTTGCTTTGAAGTCTAATTGTGCTTAAACTCATTTGCTAAAAAACAAACCAAGCAAACAAAACTATACAACTTATCTCTCCTAGTATGCTCTCATTCTCATAGTACCCTCTTGTCCTCATCCTGCAGTACACTCTCAGGTCTTCTAGGACACTCTGGTCCTCATCGTACACTCTCATATAGGATGGAATTTTTAATGCAAAAAAAAAAGTCTTTGGAACTTGGTTGGGGATTCTACTGGGAGATGGGATAACTGGGTGATGGGCATTAAGGAGAACACGTGATGTAATAAGCACTGGGTGTTATATGTAACTGATAAATTGCTGAACATTACATCTGAAACTAATGATGTACTAAATTGAATTTAGCTAATTGAATTTAAAAAATAAATATTAAGAAGGAAATATTGGCCTTGAGCAATACATTAGATCAGATGGTCCTAACAAATATATATAAGCCATCCCATCCAAAAATAGAATAGACATTCTTCTCAAGTGCACATGGAACATTCTCCAGAACAGAACACATGTTAGGTCACAAACAAAGCTCAATAAATTTAAGAAGGCTGAAATCATATCAAGCACCTTTTCCAACCACAATGGTATGAAACTAGCAGTGAACTACAAGAAGAAAACTGAAAAAAAATCACATCCATGAATTCTAAACATGCTACTAAACAGCCAGTGGGTCAACAAAGAAATCAAAGAGAAAGTTTGGTGAAGTATTTTGTAAAAGAAATATGAAAATACATTAATGAAACTAAGAGCTCGTTATTTGAAAAGATAAAGTTGATAAAACTTTAGCAAGACTCATCGAGAGAAAAGAAAGAGGGCCCAAATAAATACAATCAGAAATGAAAGAGAAGTTACAACAAATGCCACAAAATACAAAGGATCTTAAAAGACAACTATGAATAATTATATGTAAACAGACTGGACAACCTAGAAGAAATAGATAAATTCCTAGAGACATATAATTTTCATAGACTGAATCAGGAAGAAATGGAAAATCTGAACAGATTATTAGTAATGAAACTGAATCAGTAATCAAAAACTCCCAACAAACAAAACTAGGGCCAGATGGCTTCACATGCAAATTCTATCAAACATTTTTTTAAATTTTTTAAAGATTTTATTTATTTATTGAGACAGAGAGAGAGAGAGAGAGAGGCAGAGACACAAGCAGGCTCCACACAGGGAGCCAGACATGGGACTCGATCCCGGATCTCCAGGATCACACCCCGGGCTGCAGGTAGCACCAAACCACTGCGCCACCGGGGCTGCCCCCAAATATTTTTTTAATTCGAGTATAGTTAACATACAGTGTAACATTAGTTTCACGTGTACGTGATTCAGCACTTCCATGCCTCACCTGGTGTTGATCATGACAAGGGCACTCCTTAATCCCCAGCGGCCATTTCAGCCATCCCCCCATCCATCAACCCTTTGGTGACCATCAGTTCTCAGCAGCTAAGTCTGCTTCTTGCCTTGTCTTTTTCCCTTGCTCATTTGTTTTGTTTCTTAAATTCCATGTAAATTCTACTCTAAAGAATTAATACCTATTCTTCTCAAACTAATCCAAAATAATGAAGAGGAAAGAATACTTCCTGACTCATTCTACAAGGCCAGCATTATCCTGATATCTACACCAGACAAAGCCACTGCAAAAACAGAAAATTATAGGCCAGTATCCCTGATGAACATAGATGTAGAAATCCTTAGCACAATATTAGCAAATTGACTTCAACAATACATTAAAAGGATCACACACCGTGATCAAGTAAAATGTCTTCCAAGGATGCATGTATAGTTCAGTAACCGCAAATCAATCAACATGATACACCATGTAAAGGACACACAGGATAGAAATCATTATTTCAATAGGTGCAGAAAATGCATCTGACAAGAGTCAACATCCATTTATGAGAAAAACTCTCAACAAAGTAAGTAGAGAGGGAATGTACTTCAACATAATAAAGGCCATATATGAGAGACCCACGGATAACATCATATTCAACAGTGAAAATTTGAAAGCTCTTCCTCTTGGCACTTTTATCCAACATGGTATCAGATGTCTTAGCCACAGCAACTAGGCAAGAAAAGAAATAAAAGTCATCCAAGTTGGAAAGGAACAAATAAAAGTCTTACTATTCACAGATGACATACTATATATTGAAAATCCTAAAGCATCCACCAAAAAACTATTAGAACTGATAGATGAGTTCAGTAAAGCTGCATGATACAAAACCAATATATAGCAATCTGTTGCATGTCTATACACTGATAATGAACTATCAGAATGAGAAATTAAGAAAACTATCCCATTTATAGTTGCATCAAAACTAATACCCAGGGATAAATCTAACCAAGGAGGTGAAAGACCTGCATGCCAAAATTAAAAATGTAGGACGTTGATGAAAGAAATTGATAATGACACAGAAAAGTAGAAAGATACACCATGCTCATGGATTGGAGGAATTCATATTGTTAAAATGCTCATATTGCCCAAAATAATCTACAGATTCAGTGCAAACTGTATCAAAATACCAATGGCATTTTTCACAGAACTAGAACAAAGAATCCTAAAATTTGTATGGAAACACAAAAGATCCTGAACGACTAAAACAATCCTGAGAAAAAAGAACAAAGCTGGCATCATGCCAGATTTTATTATTATTTTTAACATAAACAGATTTTAAACTATAAAACTATTGTAATTGAAACAGTGTGGTACCAGCACAGAAATAGACACACAGATCCATGGGACAGACCATGAGAGACTCAACTAAAGGAAACAAACTGAGGGTCACTGGAGGGGAGGGGCTGTCGGGGATGGGGTAACTGGGGGATGGGCACTAAGGAGGGCACATGATGAGCACTGGGTGTTGTGTGCAACTGATGAAGTATTGAAATAAATCTTTGAAACTAATGATGTACTTTATGTAGGCTATTGAATTTAAATTAAAAAACAAACAAACAATGGAACAGAATAGAGAGCCCAAAATAAACCTATGCTTACATGTCTATCAACAACAAGGGAGACAAGACCATGCAATGGGGAAAACTCAGTTTCTTCAACATACGGTGTTCAGAAAACTGGACCATGAGGTGAAGAATGAAATTAGATTGCTTTCTTGCGCCATATACAAAAATAAAGTCAAAATGGAATAAAAACTTACATGTATGACCTGAAATCATAAAATTCCCATAAGGAAGCATAGACAGTATTTGACATTGGTCTTAGTGGTATTTTTTTAGATCTGTCTCCAGTCAAGATGAACAGAAGCAAAAATAAACGAGTGGGACGATGTCAAACTAAAAGCTTTTGCACAGGGGATCCCTGGGCGGTGCAGCGGTTTAGCGCCTGCCTTTGGCCCAGGGCGCGATCCTGGAGACCGGGGATCGAATCCCACGTCGGGCTCCCGGTGCATGGAGCCTGCTTCTCCCTCTGCCTGTGTCTCTGCCTCTCTCTCTCTCTGTGTGTGACTATCATAAATAAATAAAAAAAATTTTTTTAAATAAATAAATAAAAGCTTTTGCACAGCGAGGGAAACCATCAACAAAAAGGCAACCTACTGAATGGGAGAAAATATTCTCAAATGATCCAATAAAGGGTTAACATATCTAGTAAAGGGTTAACATCTAAAATGTACAAAGCACTGAGACAACTTAACATAAAAGATGTGACTAAAAAATGGGCACCGAAGCTGATTAGAGAATATTTCAAAGAATTCTGATCTTTGATATTTCCTTTCTTCTAAATTTGAGTCTCACTTGTTCTTTTTTTACCTCTTTGAGGTGTATTTATTTGAGGTGTTTGTTTTCTTCATACACATCCATTGGCGTAAGCTTCCCTTTTGCAGCATTCCATCAGTTTTGTATGTATTACTTCCATTTTCATTTGTTTCCAGATAATCTGTAATTTCCTTTTGATTTCTTCTTTGACCCATGAGTTGTTCCAGACTATGTTATGTAGTTTGCAGGTATTCATAGGTTTTCTTTCTCCTTGATTTTTCGCTTCACAACATTGTGGTTGGAAAAGATATTTGTTACGATTTGTCTTCAATTTGCCAACACTGTTCACATGGTCTATCCCGAGCACGTTCCATGTGCACTTGAGGAGAACGTGTATTTTGCTTCTGTTGAGGGAAGGTCTTAAATGTGTTTTAGGTCCATGTGGTCCAGTGTGTCTGGTTGAAGTGTAACGTGCACCGGGTAATCTCCCATCTGAATGATCTGTCAGTTGCTGGAAGTAAGACACTAAGTCCCCCTACTTTTACTGCACTATTTTTCACTTCGGATGTGTTACTTCTTGCTTAATGATGTATGTAGGTGCTGCAATGTCAAGTGCATATATACTGACCCCTTGATGTACTGACCGTCATGGCCTCTCGTTACCGTTTCTTGCCTAGTGTTTCTCGTGGGACTGAAGTATACCTACCCCTGTGTTCTGGTTTCCGCGTGTATGGAGTATCATTTTCCATCCCTTCACCTGGAGCCTGTGTGTGTCTTCAGACCTGAAGTTGATTTTTTTGTAGGAAGCATATGGTTGGGTCTTGTGCTTCTATCTTCCAGCTACTTTGTACCTTTCGATTGGTCAGTTCAACCTGTTTACCTTCAGAGTTGCCATTGAGATGTAAGAACTGACTGGTGCCATCGTGCTGTCTCTTCCCATTGTTTCTTTTCACGGGCTTAGTCTGCCTTTGTGAATTTGAGATTTTCTGTGGTGATATCCCAGGTTTCCTTTTCGTTACTTTTGTCCATCTACTGTGGTTCTTGCTTTGTGGGTCCCGGGAGGCTCCCATACACCATCACATGGGTAAAACAGGCCACTTTTTAGCTGATGCTACTTTGATTGGTACAAAAGCTTCACTTTTCACTCTTCCCTTTAAATTATTTTGCCATTACCTCTTTTTATATTATGTACTCAGCAACAAATGATAGTAAGTACAACTAGTTTTAATATTCTTGTCTTTTTGCCTTTACAGTTAAATGGCTAACACACCATCTTATTACAGAATTAGAGTTTCTCAAGTCTGACTCTATATTTTCCTGTTTTTTTTATTTTTTTTAAATTTTTATTCATTTATGATAGTCATACGGAGAGAGAGAGAGAGAGAGGCAGAGACACAGGCAGAGGGAGAAGCAGGCTCCATGAACCGGGAGCCTGACATGGGATTCGATCCCGGGTCTCCAGGATCACGCCCTGGGCCAAAGGCAGGCGCCAAAACGCTGCACCACCCAGGGATCCCCATTTTCCTGTTTTTATGTCATAAGTAGTGTCTTCACTTCAGCTCCAAAGAAACCCTTTTACCATTTCTTGTAAGGCAGGTGATGAGGACCTGCTTTTGTTGGGAAAATCTTCATTTCTCCTTTATATCTGAAGAGGCACTTAGCAGACAGAGCATTCTTCACTGGCTGACAGTTTCTTCTTTCAACCCTTTGAAGATGTCATCACACTCTCATTTCTGGCCCATAGGGTTTTTGCTGAGATACCCACTGAGAGCCTATAAGGATTCCTTTGTGGGTTATAACCTTTTTTGCCCCCTAGCTGCTTTTAGAATTCTTTATGTTACATTTTTTACAGTTTCATCATAACGTGTCTTCAAGATGTTCTTTGTGCATGGAGATAGGAGGGTGATCATTTAGCTTCATGAACTTGGATGTCCAGTTCTCTCCTTGGGTTTGGGAAGTTCTCAGCTATCACTTCTTCAAATAAAATTTCCTGCCCCTTCCTCCCTTGCTCTCCTTCTGGAACCCCAGTTCTTGTATTTGTTCTTCTGATTGAATCCCATAGTTCACATAGGTTTTCTTCAGTCTTCTTTGTTCTCCACTAATTGGGTTATTTCAAAATTCTTTAACCTCTAACTCACTGTGTTCCATTTGTTCTGCTGGAGATGTACTCTATTGCAGCTCTCATTTCGTGTGTGGAGTTCTTCAATGCCACAATTTCTATTTGGTCCTTTATATAATTTCTAGCTCCTTAGTAAATATCTTATTTTGAACCTGTATTTTTTTTTTTTCATTTCATTGACAGGTCTTCCTGAGTTTTCCTGCCCTTTGGGATTCTTCGAAAGAGCTAATTTTTAATTCTTTATTAACTAGGTCACCAAATTATTTTAATTATTAGAGAATTATCTTTGGATGGTGATGCTTTTATTTTTTTTTCATGTTTCTTGTATTTCTGCATTGCTGTTCTTGCATTTAAAGTAGCAGACATCTCCTTAAATCTTTGTTAGCTGTCTTCCGTACTCTGTTGCTGTTGTTAACCGGGTCATCTCTGCCTTTGGGTGGGTACACCTAATTCCATTCTTCTTGTTCCCCCTGCAGCAGGATTCTTTTTTTTTTTTTAATTATTTATTTATTTATGATAATCACACACAGAGAGAGAGAGGCAGAGATACAGGCAGAGAGAGAAGCAGGCTCCATGCACCAGGAGCCCGACGTGGGATTCAATCCCGGGTCTCCAGGATCGCGCCCTGGGCCAAAGGCAGGCGCCAAACCACTGCGCCACCCAGGGATCCCCTGCAGCAGGATTCTTAAGCTTTGTCTCCTTTGGTTCTTCCAATTCAGTTGACTGGTTACTGAAAACCTCTCCCCTGCTTTCCAGAAGGTAGTGCCATGTTTGCGGGTTCTCCCTTGCCCAGGTCCTGGCTCTTTCCTGACCTCAGAGTGTACTCTCACTGCTGCCCTCAGGATGAGGAGCAGCCGCAGGGCAGGGGGTTGTGTGGATTTTGCTCCTGGGCATCGGGGATACCCTGTGCCTGGTGCTCCCAGAGGCTGCTGGTGGACTTCTTGTGGAGTGCAGTCATCGGGAACTGCATCTGCTCACCACCCTCTGGTTTCTTCTCTGTGTCGGGCCTCTCCTCCTCCTGCCAGTCACAGAGGCCCCACTTCGGGGCCCGCGGGTTCTACAGTTGCGTCCTGCACCACTGGGGTGGCTGCGGTCTCCTGACTGCTCTTCTCTCCTGCGCGGAGGTCACTGCAGCTGCCCGTCAGCCCTGTGCAGTCTTTCCTTGAGGATGCAAAGCTGAGAACCAAACTGCTGTCAGGGTTCCTGGATTCCTGCAGTTTGTTTTCTGTGGGTATCTGCTCAGCTCAGCACTCTCCAGGTGTTCTCCTGAACGTGACAGGAAGGGTTGGGGCAGGTTCTTCGCCCCACTGGTTCCAGAGCCCACGGGGAGGTGTGTCTGCCCGTCTCCACGTGCACCAGCGGACGAGGCTCTTCTTGGGTGCTGGAGCCCACAGCAACCACAAAGGCACTGCGGTTAGTGGATGTCTGAGCCTTGTTGAGCACCTCACCCACCACGATGCCAACGTCACTTATGTTCCTCTTCTTGTCCTAAACATGACGCCCGTTTTTCTTCTTCCCATTCATGAACCAACTTCTCAAGGGCAGTGTTCTCTAAGCTTCACCTCTCGCGTCATCGCCTCCTAGGCATTGTGCAGGATCTCGATTGGTCTCTGGTGCCAGGACTCCTCCCCTCCTGTCCTCTGCCTTCCTTAAACATCAAATCTCTCATTACTTTGAAGAAAAATAATGTCCGTAACCCTTAACCCAGTAGACCTCTTTGGCAAAGACATTTTTTCTCAAGTCTGCCTGATTATGTGCTCAGCGTCTAACACAGACGCTGGAGATCCAGCAGTTGTTAGCTGGATGAACAAATCAGTATTTGCACTGTGTCTTCTGCGCTCCCTTAGCATCCCACCCCTTCGGCTATACTCCGTCCTGGTCCTGGAAGATAGGGACTAGTAGTTGCAAGACTTTACTAAGGCACGTACGGTCTTCCAGGGGCTGACGCTAGGGACGTGGTTCTCAACTTGGGCAGCTCTGGGCCTCTGTTTTCTCTCCAGTGGGAGATCAGAGTCTATCAGCTCAAATTCTGGCAAAAACGGAGTTTTCATGTCAGCTGCTAGGTTATTGAGTAGGCCCCCAAATACACATTTGCTGAGTAAATGCTGCCTACGGGTAAGGCAGTGGTGGGTGCCACTTGTCAAGGCAAAGGTTTTCTTGAGCCTGCTCTGTCCATCCTGGGCAGTCATCGGCCACATGTGAAGGAAACGTGGCTAGTCAGATGGAGACGGTAGAAAGCCTAAAACACACAACTGGATTTCGAAGACTTTGTGCAAAATAAGCACGTTAAA
The DNA here is from genome assembly GCF_053574225.1 of Canis aureus. Taxonomy (NCBI): domain Eukaryota; kingdom Metazoa; phylum Chordata; class Mammalia; order Carnivora; family Canidae; genus Canis; species Canis aureus. The sequence continues at coordinate 35,184,695 of NC_135615.1, forward strand.
GAGCTCATTAACTGGCCTATTAAATATTGAAACATTTTGGATACATTAGATGAAGATGTGGCTCTTAGAAAACTTAAACTTACCTATGTGCCCGACACTATAGGTTTCCATCCAAGAGCATTATTTTGTGGTAGTTTCGCGAATATCCCTACCTGTCACCGTGACCCCTGGCCAGCAGAACCAACATCACCTGGAAGATGATGAGAAATGGCACAATGCCAGCTCCACCGACCCCAGACTTACTGGGCCAGACTCTGCGTTTTAGTTAAGAGTCCCAGGTGATCTCTGTGTACGTGAGTCTGAGAGGGTCTACTTCAGGTCACAGAAGACCCATGGATCGGGGATTCCTAACCTGAGGGACCTGGATCCTCCTGGGGTGTGAGGAGCCTACAGATGGGCCCTGGGAATCTGCGAAATACTACAGTTTTATTATGCAGCTTATTTTCAAACATAAGTGGCTCTTCGTGAAAGGATGGCCCTGTCACCAACACTTGGGAAGTTGTGAGCAGTGCAGATGCTGGGTGTGGAACCCAACAAACTTCCAGCCAGTTCTCCTGTGATCCTGACGTCAGCAGTGGGAGAACCATGGAACCAGGTACCGACGAGGGCTAAGCCATCACTGCGTGATGATCTGGAGGGTGACGCCGGCCTTTATGGGATGACTTTGATGCAAGACAGTGTTCAGGCTAGCATGAGGGTTCAGAAAATGGGCTTTGTAGTCAGACCTGAATTTTTCAAGAAACAGCGAAAGTACATTCAGTCTTTTTGAGGACTGGTGAAAGTCCACTCAAATGTTTAAGTGATGAAGACCCTGCCTCCACAGAAAGGTGAAGTCACCAATGGTAACTTCGGTACAGGGCCACCAGGTGATCTGGCTGTGTGTGGTTTGGCATAGGGGAATGGGTGAAACCAACAATTTATTAAAGCCAGTTTTTTTAAATACATTTATTAACCAATGTTAACACATTAAATGAATCTATATATTGCTAGTCAGAGCAGCTTACAAAATGCCAGAATGCATCATAGAACTGGACAGCCACGATGAGTAATTACAATGTGCATAGTGGCTAAGCTCAACACCTTGATATAGCTTTATGATTTGCAGAAAAATTTTAATAATGATTCCTAAAACAATCAGTTGTAATTTTACCTAAAACTTTTACAAAACCAGGCCACAATCTCTTTTTTTTAATTTGTTTTTTTTTTTTTTTTTAAACACACAGTTTTCACGCTGTAGTAACTTGGAAATGTGCAACCGTGTCAACGGAGACAAAAAGCCAAAGTAACACGAATCTTACTTTCATGCAGCTATCAGTTAAATAGTACATACTCTGGAATGATTTTACACCAAAAATATTTCCACAAGAACTTGCTCTCATAGGGGTGGATCGAAGTTTTAAAACTTGAAAAACAATCAGAGAAGGTAAGTGTTCTTGGTTACCGAGACCGCGGGCCCCGCGGAGTCGCGACAGATCACAGGCAGCGGGTAGGGAGCAGGACGCCCAGTTGCTAACTCAGGCTTGGTGCGGAGCGGGCTGCGGGCAGCAGCTTGTCAATTAACTTGTGTCACCACCTCAACAGCATCAGGCCTGGATGGAGGATTATTTCACAGAAGACTTAGTTACATTTTCATCTTTAGAGTGACCCTGACAAACCTGGAGAAAACTTTTTAAAAGGTTTTCCTCCTGATTCTTTCACTTCCATGGTGTGTAATTGCTTTAATAAATATCAAAGGTCTAAATAAATATTTACAAATTATTTCTCTAACCTTTAAAAATAACTAAATGATAAATGGGAATTTGACTTGGTCTAAGATCAGTCTCTGAAAAAAACATAAATGGTGAGATTTAAAAAAAAAAAAGTAATTTAAGTTTTCCTGGCTGTATTCCATATATCTATGTATAAAAAATCATTATTCAACTATCGATCCATTCCTATTGGTAATGCTTCTTAATCCAGACATTCCGCAAAATACAGACTTTTTACAAATCACGGCATCTTTAATACAAGAAAATTAACATGCATTATTCTTCATTCTGTGTACAGTGATGGAGTTCATTAGTAGGCAATGACCCATTACTACAAACATAACGGCCTCTGTGAAACTTAAGTGCTTTCTTTCCTTTTAGTATTAATTTACAATATACGAGGTGACACCAGATAATAGGCAATCAGATGATACTTGGGGAGGGAAGGGAAGCATTAAAGAAATTTGTATGCCTCATCTATAATTTCATGGATGGATAAAGGTAGTTTTTGGCTTTTTATTTTTTATCTTGTTACAAGCACTCATGTTAGGACGAAGATGAAATGTGCAAACTTTAAAATTTAAATATTCATTTTTCTCTAAGATCCAGCTCAGTAAAAGATTACCCCAGTTCCCTGCAATTTTAAACTACAAGATCAAAGCTAATAATTTGTTATAAAAGTTATATATTGAAAAGAAATAATGAAAAACACAATTGGGAAATATTTAAGAAAAAATATGCAGGTCTAGCACCTGCTGTGTCAACCCTGTTCCCTAAATTCAATCATATACCCACTGGCATAACCAACAGATAATGCCTTTAAACAGTGACTTAAGCTGAACAAAACCAGCTCAACAAGGTTAAGAAATAAATTTCACATCAAGGTAGTATGTTTTATTTCTGAAACAGTTCTGTAGTTCTTACACTCAGATCTATTTTACACGTTTCTTTGTGAAACTCACTTGTATTCACCTGTTGTTTTTTTTTAAAGATCTGTTGTTTAAAGGTTAAAATCTCTGTAAAACCTAAAAATGTTTTAAAATTTGCTGAAAATGCAACAAATTCTCAATTAAAATTTATTTAAAATAATACCCTCCACTGATGTTACTTTTACCCCCTGAAAAACTCTGGAGGAGCATTAACAAAAGATTTAAACTACTGTGCAAAATTTCTTCACGAAAAGTGTTTAAAGGCTGGTGCAAAATGGGAAGCAAATTCTAAACAATTTTGGCTTCTTGGAAACAAAAACTGCTGTGTCTGCGAAGAGTACTCGTCGGTGCTTCTCCGGAAGACCCGCCTTCATCTTTTCCGGCGACAGGTGCGCTTATGCTCAGCGTGCCAGTGCTCCTGCTGGCACTTGATGGAGCAGTACGAGGTGTTCCAGCAGCAGTGGTACATAGCCTCCTCCTCACAGTTGTAGCACTGCAGGTGAGAAATCAGGTCCGTGTTTAAATGGGGGGAGTGGCTCAAAGTGGACACTTTGGAAGCTCAGCTTTTAAAGATCTCTGTGGCTCAGCCTTCAGCCACTGTCACCAGGAAGATGACGGTGTGTTTTATGCACCAAGCTGAACGGTGGGTAACAATGGGGCAGTGGAAGCTGTAGCATTTAGTCCCCAGTGAACATGAGCTTACCTGGCACACCAACTTCTCACCTCTACTGCTCATTCCCATCAGCATACAGATGTGCACAGAGAGGATTCTGGAAAGATGACAGGGCGGGAGGCACTACAAATCTCTCCCCATGTGGAAAACAACTGCCTTGGTAGAATCTGTCTTGGGTAACTACTTTGGAACTCTGCAGTCTGCTGAAGGCTCCCAACTTCCCAGGGAAGTAGTGGACAGTAAATTCTGATTAATTCTGGTCAATTTCAGCTCTTAGCACTGTAACAAGTGCCTCCTACATCCAGCCGCACAGTGGCAGCTGTGTATATGCAAAACTAACTGCATATAAGGAGAAGTTTAGGAAGTGTGCATGCCCAAGGAGAGGCTCAGAGAAGACCTAAGAAGTCCTTAAGTTTATGCCTCAGATGGATTCTCAGCACAAAGACAGCCTACAAAACCCAGCAAACCTGAAAAGGGGAGAAAACAGTTCTAGAGTTACCATAAAATTAGATTCAAATGTCCAGTAGTATTCAGCCTCAAAAAAATGAAGGTATATAAAGAAAGAAACAGCACTTAAAGAAAATAGCTGTCCCTGAAAAGGGCCTACTAGCAGAGCTATTAAACAAAGACTTTAATAGCTGTTTTAAAGATGCTCAAAGAACTAAACAGATGTGAAGGAAGTTAATGAGGTGTGAACAAAGTGGAAATACCATTAAAAGAACACCAAAAAGAAAATCTGGAGCTGAAAAGTCCCGTTAACTGAAACAGTGATTCTCTAAAGACAAATCTGAGCAGAAGTTAGGACAACAGAAACTAACATGGGCAAAGACAGAAAAAGAGTGAGCAGAACCTGAGGGACTGGGGGGACACTGTTCAATGTACCAAGATGCGTGTTCTGGGAGTCTCAGCAGGAGGAGAGAAGACAGGGTAGAGATCATGTGAGGAGATAATGGCTGAAAACTTCTCAATCTGATAGACGATGTGAAAGTAAATATCAAGACATGTTATCTCCAAACTTTTGAAAGCCCAAGTTACAAAAGCATCTACCACATGCAAAGGATCCTCAAAATGTTACCACCAGCTTTGTCATCAGAAACTCTGGAGGCCAGAAGACAGGGAGCTGATATATTTCAAGTGCCAAAAGAGAAATACTGTCCACGCAGAATCCTATATATATTCAGCAAAACTGTCCTTCTAAAATTCCCAGATATAAAAAAGCTGAGGGAACTTGTGACCTGCCCCACAAGAAATGATCAGGGGAGTCCTACAAGGTCCTCCAAAAGAACAGTAACCAATACTTCAAAGCCATTAAGAAAAACAATAAAGATTACAGTAAAGATTACAGCAGAGATTAAAAATAGGGAAAATATGTGAAATCCAAAATTGTTTTTTTGTCAATTTTATTGATCTTTTCAATCTTTTAGCTAAAAGGCAGAGGACTCAAATTACTAAAATCAGAAATTAAAGTGGGGACCTTATTACTGATTCTACAGAAATATGAAGGACTGTGAGTCTCATCAACTATTCCACATTAGAAAACTGAATAGAGATGCCTGGGAGGTTCAGTTGGTTAAGTGTCTGCCTTCAGCTCAAGTCATGATCTCAGGGTCCTGGGATTGAGCCCCTTGTCAGGCTACCTTCTCAGAGGGGCATCTGCTTCTCTGCTTGTGCTCTGTCAAATAAAAATCTTAAAAAAAAAAAAAAAAAAAAAAACCTGATTAAACTAGATAAAATGGACCCACCCACAGAGTCAGTGCAATCCTTATCAAAACCTCCATGAAGCTTTTTTCAGATATAGAAAGCCCATCCTAAGATTCATGTGGAACCTCAACAGATCCCAAATAGCCCAAATAATCCCCAAAACAAGAAGAAACTGGACGACTCACACTTCATTTCAAACCTACTACCCGAAGCTACAGTCACCAAGCCACATGGCCCCGGCATAAAGACAGACACGCACACTAAGGGAGAGGGGCGAGGGCCCAGAGAGAAATCCTCACACGGACACTGAAAGGACTTTTGACGAGAGCGCCAAGACCTCCCCATGGGGAACCGACGGTCTTTCCAACAGACCAAGCTGGGAAAACTGCATCTCCACATGCAGAGGAGGAGGCTGCACCCGCACCTAACGGCACACACAGAAACTAACCCAAAATGGACCAAAGACCCAAATGTAAGGCCTACGGCGCTACGACCCTTAGAACAAAACAAAGGACAAAAGCTTCACAACACTGAATCTGGTGATGATTTCTTGTGACCAAGAAAATAAAGTGGCCTTCACAAAAACTCTTGAAATTTTTGTGTGTTCAGGAGACACTGTCTACAGAGTAGAAAGGCAACCCGCAGTCTGAGAAAGGGATCTATAAAGCTTACATCTGGTAGCAATTAATACCCAGAATAGACACACAACTTCTGGAACCAACGAACCACCGGACTCAAAAACGGGCCTAGAAGTAGAACAGACACGTCTCCCAAGATACAAGAATGGCCAATGAGCACAAGAGAAGATGCTCAACATCACTGATCATCAGGGAAACACAAATCAAAACCACAGCGAGGTGCCACCTCACACTTGTCAGGACGGCTAGAAGCCAGAAGGCAGGAAACAACAGGCGCTGGCGAGGCTGTAGACAAAGGGGAGCCCTCGTGCACGGCTGGTGGGAACGCAAGCTGGTGCAGCAAGTGTGGGAGACAGCAGGTAGGGGCTCCTCCAGAAAATGGCCAGAGCTACCCTAGAGCCCTGCAACTCCACTTCCGGGTGTAGACCCCAAGCAACTGGAAGCACGGGCTCAGAGAGCTCTGTCCACCCACGCTCATGCCAGCATCAGTCACAGGGGCAGAACCACGGGAGCAACCCAAGTACCCGTGGACAAGCAGATGGGTAACAAGAGGCCGTGTACACCACACTCCGTGCGGTGGAATACTACCCGGCCTTAGGAGGAAGGAAATCTTCCTTCTGCCACAACAGGAATGAACCTTGAGGACATCGTGCTGAGTCCAACAGCCAGCTGCAAAAAGACAAATATGTACAATCACACGTGAGGAGATACAAAGAATGGTCAGAACTGTAAAGACAAAGCAGGATGGTGACGTAGAGGCAGAGTTTGAGTCTTACGAGAAGGAAGAGTTGTAGTAATGGCTGCACAACAGCACATGAGTGTATTTACCACCACTGATGTGTACACTTAAAATTTACCATCTTCACCGCTACTATGTCTATTTTAGCATAATTTTAAAAACCTAGGCCTCACGTCTCCTTTGATCCACCACCCTCATTTTTCTACTGCCCTTCACAAACTCTGAGAGAGAACTGCCTGAACTTCCTATTTCCAATTATCCTCTTCCTTTTCTTTCCTTTCTTTCTTTCCTTTCCTTCCCTCCCTCCCTCCCTCCCTCTCTCTCCCTTTCTCCCTTTCCCTTTCCCTTTCTTTTCTTTCTTTCTTTCTTTTCTTAATTGTATTAGCCAACCTTAGTTTCAGGCATAGAGGTCAGTGACTCACTGGTTGCATGTAAAACCCAGGGCTCATCCTGTCACGTGCCCTCCTTCATGCCCCTCACCCAGTCACCTCATCCCCCAACCCTCTCCCCTCCAGGGACCCTGTTTGTTTCCTAGAGTTAGGAGTCTCTTGTGGTTTCTCTCCCTCTTTGCTTTAGTCTTACTTTACCGGCGCCCGGGGATGGGGACACCTACAGTCTACAGGGGGGCTAGCCCCACCTGGCTAACCTTGCCCCCAGGAAGTTTTTGGTCCAAATGTTAACAGTACTGAGGTTGAAAACTGGTCTACACCAGGGTGAAGAATCCACGTAGCATTGGACTATCTGGACATGGGGAAAGTAAACACGACCATTTCAAGCTAAGTTAACAGAAGAAAAGTGGGATCTCAGACACTCACAGTGAGGACGAACAGGTACCAGGGAGCGAGAGAGGGCTGCGCTTGGATGTCATCCAGCACTTGGACACAGCCCCAGACAAGTATGTATAGGCAGGAATTTTGGCTGGCGGTCAGAGTCCTGGGTATTAGGACCAGGGAGAAAGCCTACAGGTGGGACCTAAAACCCTAGCCTCTAATTTTCTTCGTTACTGGGTATGTTGTGCTTTCTTATCAATATTAATCTTTTGAGATGTCTTGTAATCTTATTGCAATTTCAGTAAAGTTGGACACAGCTGGAATGAGTCCTGAGTTTCAATCTAGTGCTAATTACTCATGTGAGTTTGGACCAAGCTTTTTAGCTTCCATCTCCGTTTCCTCATCTTTAAATGGTTAATTTTAAGTAGCACCATCCTTTCTCCCAAGTATCCTGACATTTACTTATGCATTCACTCATTCATTCCCCATCTCTCTGTTTCTCATTTGTAGCTTGTCTTACATCCATTTTCCAGGATCTGTCATATACCTGTGTACTTTCTGTCCTAAGATTTGATTATAATAGTTTTAAATCTTTTCCATCTTATTAGAAATGACATGATGAGTAGAGTGTTTTTAGTCACTCCACTTAATCTCATAAGTTTCAATTCCTCATCTAAAAAAATGCATGTAAATGGAAGTAGCTCCCTTTTTGCTATAAAAAGAGATGTACAGATCAAGGGAAGAGAACAGAGTCCAGAAATAAATCCGCACCTATAGGGCCAATTACTTTACGACTAAGGAGGCAAGAATACGCAATGGGGAAACGCAGTCTCCTCAATTGGTGGCTAGGAAAAGTGGACACTCACACACAGCAGGATGAAACTAGAACACTTTTGTAGCCCAAACACTGGTTAACTCAAAATGGACTAAAGAAGTGAATGTAAGACCTGAAAACATAAACTCCTTGACATTGGTCTTGGAGAGGATTTTTCTGGATTTGACACCAAAAGAAAACTACACAAGTGGGAAGACATCAAATTAATAGCTTCTGCCCAGCAAAGGAAATAATAAAATGAAAATGCAGCCTATGGAATGAGAGAAGAGATTTACAAATCCTGTATATGATATATGTGGTTCATATAAATAATTCTTAACAACTCGGTAGAAAAAAACAACTACCTAATTTTTTTGAAATGTGCAAAGGGCCTGCAAAGATCTTTCTGCAAAGACATGGAGACACACGAAAAGATGCTCAATATCATTCATCACCACGGAAATGCAAGTCAAACCCACAATGAGATCCCACCTCACACCAGTGAGAGTGGCTAGAATCAACAAGACAGGAAACAGCAGGTGTTGGCGAGGATGGAAAGAAAGAGGAACCCTCTTGCACTGTGGGGAGGACTGCAAATTGGTGCAGCTACTGTGGAAACCAGTATGGAGGGTCCTCAAGAAGTTAAAAATAGAGCTACCCTCCGACCCCCACAATCTCCCTACCAGGGTATCTGCCCAAAGTAAGTGAAATTGGGATGCTGCAAAGATGTGAGCAGCCCCACGCTCACTGCCGCACGTGCAGCAAAGCACGGCCTCCGCGTCCACCAGGGCATGGGTGAAGAAAGATGATGATGAGTGGAGTACTGTCTGTCCCCGAGAAAGAAGGAAACCCTGGAGCTGCGACAAGCTGGAGACACACAGAGTGTTGGCAGTGATGGGCGCCGCAGGGCGGTACTGACGTGGGGGACGAGGCAGGGAAGCAGACCCACCAGCAGGGCTTCAGCAGTCTCACGGCTGGGGAATGCTAGACGAGCAGCGTTCCCTTTCCCTATTACAGCCTCCTCTCATTTCTTTGATTCCTCAGTAACCTTATAAGTCTAGGGCCCACTTTCTAGCTTTCTCTTGTCTTTGCATGAGACAGAATGACAGGGCGCCAGGGCCTGGCGCGGGGGATTATCTGGAGTACACCTTAATTCCTGTCTAGCGGTATTTATCTCGTTACTCATCTGCTTTTCCTATCAAGTTCTGAATTAGATGCTAAGTTCCCTTTTCTTTCTCTATCACGGTATTTGTAGTGGTCACTTTCCTGAGGGAACACCTACTGGACGTGGAAAGACCTGCTTCAGAAAAGGTAGTCTGGATCCCATGAAGACTCACAAACGTTTCCCCCACCAGTTAGCTGAGATGTGGTCCGAGCTCCCAATCTAGGGAAGAGCCGCCAACAGGACATGGTGAGAAAGGAACCGTGTGTCAGATTCTACGTGGAGTCAGAGGCCCATGAGACGTCACCATCGAATAGTAAATCGAGTGAAAAGACTAACATATAAACGCTGTGCAGCATGATCTGAAAATCCTTAATTTGCTGTCGCGACTGCTGACACCAGGTTCCAGAGACTGAGCCCTGGCCATGAGGAGTCAGCAGGCCAACCTCAAGGGACGGCGCGTGCATGGATGTAGTCCCGTAAATCAGACACAGTAACTACACGTCTGAGGGTTCACAGACTCAGCGAAGTAATCCTGAGCGGTACTCAGTACGGGGGACCTGGAGCTCACCGGGGAGAGGACTTCTAGTAAAAATATAAAACCCATCTAGAGCTGATCATTTCACATTTGAGCTTATTTCAGGTATAAACTTGGCATAACCACGTAGGTCTCTCTGAGGTGACTTGCATCGCAGACCATTTCACCACCATGACACTGGGTGGAACATGTTCATGGGTCACACTCTGAGAACAAACCGTACTTACCCACTGCTTCTTCTTGGTCTGAGAAATCAGTTGTTTGTGCTGTGTTGCTAGCTTCTTGATTTCTTCTACAAATTCTTCTTTACACTTCTCCTTTACTTGCTTACATTTCCTGTCCATCTCACCCTGCATATTGGCTACAGCTTTATTTACAGCTTGACGCTTCTCTTCCTCCATTTCGGAGCGCAGCTGGAATGAGAACATTAGCTCGTGACTGGCCCGCCCGCGATGCACACACCTCACTCCACAGTTCCTACGGAAAGGGGGGACCCCCTCCCTGTGTTTCATTGAGAGCAGTACACGTCTTAGGTGAAGGAAAACAAGGTTTACTAGCAATCAAATGTTATAAAAGGTATTATATGATGGTTCTAGTTTTAAAAAGGAGCTGCCTGGCTGATGCCCAAGAGAAGCTGCCTACGCACTACCGGAGCGCTCCGGTCACGCTCAGGGTTCTCCAGGTGGCCTTACCTTTTCCAGAGCTTCTCGCACAACTCTTTCCGTTTCTCGTTTGTGGTCAGACTTCATTCGGTCTTTAAAGTCATTGAAAATCTTGGTGTATTTGTCGTGGCACATGCTTTGACACACTCCGTCGCTGGTGGTCTGGGTGCTTCGATGCAGCATTCGTGGTGAAGAGGCACTTAACTTCTTGGTCTGAGTTGACACAGACACCTTTTCGATTGGCTGAGGCATGGTGGGGATCTCCTGGCTGGAACTCACGGCTTCCGTTTCCGGCTCTGGTTCCTGCAGAGCAAGGACAGTGCTGAGACGCGACACGAAGCCGCCTGTTAGTAGTCCTGGTTCCAGAACGAGCTCTAGGAGGATAAAACTAGGGTAATGAACTACTGTTAAAAAACATGTAATTGAGATGGTCAATTGTGTCATGTGTAGTTTACCACAACTAAACCAAAAACAAAAAAAAAGCCCCCAAAACTTCTCGCAATGAATAGCAAGAATTTAAAACAGGAACTTCATTTTGTGGCATATGAACACTACAGTCTTTGCTTTCCAGACAGACGAAAGAAAAATACCATATAAGACATAAAACCCTTATCAATTTAGTCGCTGCTGTGGACCAGATTCATTAACAGATGTCCTGAGCATGGGTCACCAGATGAGTACCTGGTTTTAGAGCATGGACATACAACTTTGAGAGGCGGAGCGTAGCCACACTTTCCTCCAGTTTTTCAACGTTGACCTAACTGAAGGATCGGGTAAATGCTCCGCTTCTCATAATGCTGAGTAACTAGGAGAGCTCCAGGAAGTGCAGCAAAGCGCCCTCCCCGTGCGACGCAGACTCCAGGTTGGTGCGTGTTCTTCTGGCACTGCGGGCGGGCGGGCAGACGGTGGGGTTCCAGCTGGGCCGAGGGAATGGACGGCACCCCTGGGGCGGACCGTCGTGACCGCGACAGGGAGGCACTTCCTACAGCCGCCCACCTGGACACTGCAGGGCGGGCAACTTACTTCCTTTTTGGGTTCCACACTTTGATTACGTCGTCCTTTCTTTGCTCTTGGTTCTTGCGTGACCTTTAGCTGCGGGCATCACACAAGTAAGAGCGTGTTACTGCAGACACTACAGACAACAGTGAGCAACCTGTTCCCTCCTGTGCTCAGCTCCCCCAAATCCTTGCAGCCTCGGCCCTGGTGGGCTCAGGACCAGGCTGCGGGTGGCCCATGGGTGGGTTTTGTACCAACGTTTGTAGAAGGGAAGGGCACGTCAACTGTGTGCACAGCCGCCTCTCACAGGGACACCCACCTGCTCATTACTGGTAGACGAGATGCTGGACTCCGCCTCCTCCTCTCCCCGGTCCTCGTTCTTGGACTTCCAGAACCTCCCTTCACGAAGGAAGCGCTGATGCAGCTCTAGCTCGTCACAAGCCTTCTTCCAGCCCATGCTGCGCTTCACGTGCAGCCGGTGAACGTTGACTGTGATGTCCTGTATGTTTTCAGAAGGGATCCATGCCCTTCAAGGAACACCAGAGGCACAGTTAGAAATTTCCGGAACGCTAGTAGACTCTATCCAGTACAAAGTAGGACCTGGGGCGATTCCTCGCCCCGAGGCTGTGGGGGACGGCTGCAACGCAGACGCTCACCGAGGAGAAAGCAGTGAGGACGGTCAGAACCGGAGCGGGAGAGACTGGCCAATGCACCGGCCCCACTGCGGGCTCTGGGCTCCGGGCAGCCCAGCCACAGCCCCCGCGGCTCCCGGCCCTCCTGCTGCAGAGGCACGCACACCTGGCTGGGGCGGAGGCCGGCAGAGCCGAGCGTACACAAAGATCCGTACAAGCAGCAGGGCCCCGACACCGTGACCCACCGCATAGCGGCTCCAGCACGTCGTTGTCTCCCAGGCACCCTGACACAGAGGCGCCCGTCATCACGGCCAGGAACCCACTGCGGGCAACACAGACCCCGAGGACTGGATGTGAACCCGTATGCAGCTCTACCGAGAAGGAGCCAAGGAGCCGACAAACTCCAGGAAACTTCCCCAGGCTAATGCTCCCCCACCGAGGGGCGCCCAGAGGCAGCGGCCCACGGCCCACGGCCCCCGGGGGGCCGTGTCTGCAGCTGCAGGACACGCCGCGGATGCGCCACGCTGGGCCTTCGGGCAGGACCACAGGGCACACGTGGCCTCTGCCAGGAAGGAGTGTGGCCAAGGGGACTCGGGGGGCTCTGGAGGCGGCGGGGGCACACAGGTGCACCCCAGGAGGGAAGGTGTCTCTAGAGCATCAAGCACCAGGGGGGAAAACAGCTCCAACACGGATTGATCCTGTCCGTCCTCCATGTAAATGTGCGCACTGTCAGCTTCCACTGTGGGCCTCCGGTCTCGGGGCTCACCAAGCCCGCCTGACGACTGTTCGGGACGGCCCGAGGCCATCGCCACACACACACACACGCCTGAGCCACGGACGCAGGCGCCTGCCTTGCTGGCCTGAGCTGAGCTGGCTGCTCGGCGGTGTCCACACACGGTCAAAACGACACACCTGACTGCCGGGCTGTGAAATCTGAACTGCCCTGTGGTATTTTTGAATATTCCATCCACAGGGTCTCACCTGACATTAGAAACCCTACAAAATAAACATGTAAAAACTCTGACCTCTATTTCAAAGAGCACAGATGGAAGAGCTCCTGTTTGATCTTATGATGAGCTTGTGATGAGTTAGTATCACATTTACTCTTTAAGTCAACAGTTCGCATCGAGGGCCTCTCACGTACCAGGCAAGCGCCAAGTATGCTTTCACTTTTTAAATGCAGTGTATTTGACACAGATTTCTGCTGTTAGCAGTGCTGACTACCTGGGATGAATCTATGACCTGTGAGAGTACTTTTTCTCCTTAAATTGTCCATTTATCACTCGGATATAAAAAAATAATTCACATCTGTTCTTAATATGAGACATAATTACATAACCACACCTCAGTGTGGTTTATACACACATCCCTGTTCTCTTGGAATCACCTCCTATAGATAATCAGATTCCACTTTTAAAGAGGATTGCGGATTATGCAATATGATCTATAAAAAACACCCTACTCTTATAGGGGCACCCTAATAAAAAGAGGTCGGATGTAATTTGGCTGAATCTACACATCCGTCAGAAACCGAGGGCTCAGAGATGTGTTGGCGTTTAAGTGAACTCCCGAGACATGTTGCTGCTTGCCCGTGACTCCCTGCTGACTGCACACCCTGGCGGCAGTGGCAGCCTATACCGGGCATGCTCGTTTCCTGCTACCTTCTCCTCGGGCAGGCAAACCTTGCAAATCCTAGAAAAACCGCACTTCTGTGGAGCTGCCTTTCCTCCTGGAGCGTGACAACTTGCTCCGGGAGGGCAGGCACGTTCTGAACATACAGAAGGGACCAGTCCAAGACCATTTGTCTAGAATTTTTTTTCTCCCACTTATGTATAAAGAAAGTATGAACTGGCAAAATAGTATTTATTAGTAGTGACACTGTAGAACAGTGTGAAGTCCTCAGCACCAGAGATGTTTACTGAAACATGCCTACGGTTGTAAAAACAGTACGAATGAAAATGTGCGGCAGGTGGCCGGTAGGAGCTATCTCCTCTTGCTGTGTGACATGTTGCTTAATTAAAACTCATGCTTATAAATGTATAAAGTTCATTTTTTGAGACGTGAAATCTTCTAATAAGGTAGAGTGTAACGTGTTAAGGTCCATGCTTGTCACTGTTTACTGGGCCCAACTGGGCTGCCCGTGCAGCCCCCAACACGAGCACAGAGTGTCACACGTCATGTGTGTAATATACAAAGGATGATGTCAGCTGAGTTTCTGAGGGAGTCAAAAGTCATACGTGAATTTCTGATTGTGGGGTTCTTGGGCTCAACCATCAGCTGTATTTTCTACAGTAAAGTCCTCAGAGTCCCATCTGTCCAGAAGTGTTCCAATACAATCTTCTAGGAAATAATAAATTTAGGAGAAAAAACTCTGGAAATTCTCTCTTCAGAACCCAAGCGGATTAGCTCACACGTTCTTTTAAATATTACCTGTATTATACACTAAATGACAGAAAATAGCACGCATGGTTGGAGATACTTGTGAAGCTGTCTGACCATGGACGAAAAATTGTAAAATACCACGAAACAGTTCTGAGGATCACTTGTTCTGACCTAGAACTAGCAGCATTTTACAAAATAACTGAAGTCTTGGTTTTTCTAAGTGAACTGTGTTTTATCCCACAAACCTTGTGCCCTACTGCATGGGTACCCGCAGGAAAGCTGGCCTTCACGAAGTATCTGCTGCACACCACGCACGAAGCTCAGGTCATTCATTTCCCTGAGGCCCTGACCGAGGCCCCAACCGCATGCACTGAGGGACGAGGGGTCTGAGCCCGGAGGTTAGGAGCGCCGGCGGCCTTCCGGGGCTGCCCCCCAACACAGCCCTGTGTCCCTGCCACGCATGCACCACCTGCCTGCCTGTCCTGACGGGAAACCAATACACCGAGTGTGATGCGCGGAGGACACTGAAAACACCAGCTAAGAGCCACATGATTAGCACACTCGTCTTGCTCTGAATGGTGGCATTACTTCTGTCTCCTGGCCGGACAAAAGCCTGCATCTGTCTGTGAGGGAACGGAACTGCTTGTTTCGAAATTAGTCACAGGTTTCTTGCCTAAACTTCTTTAAGATTCTTTATTTAAATTCAATTAAAAAAAATTCTTGCCACTAAACTTCTACTTAAATTAAATGAAAACTAAGTAAAACTTCACCACGGAGAGGAATACAGTGCCTCATGTGTAGATTCTCACAGCAGTGACAACTGCAGAAATCCTGAGCCATTGGGAACACAGAAGGCACTTCATGGACTTGCCTTTCAGATCACGCAGTGGACGTGGTGCCGTCCCTGTGACCCCTGTGCCTGGGAACCCTCCTGGTGTCCGGTCAGCCCTACTCACGACACTGTTACTCAGAATGATACTTCACACTTTCTGATTTTCAATGCTCTATACATTTTAAGGCCCTGACATCACAATGAAAGAGGTAGCTACAATTTCATAGTACAGTTCACATTCTTTTATGAAGTACTTCATGTGCAAAAATAAGATCACAGTAACAAAAATAGTTTTTACTGTTGGGATACGTGTATTGTTACATTACGAAAATGTGAACTTTTACGCTTTGCTATACACATCTCCCTAGCAAAGGAACCTCAACATCTAGGTTGGAAACAAGGTCTGGGAGTTACACGTGTGTAATTCTTACACACGTTCTTAGACCACAGCATCAACAAGGCCTCCTGCTCCCGAGTCAATTACTTTTGTGTGTGGCATCGAACGGCGCTTTGAGAAGACAACCACGTCCTCTCATCGAAACTGTGGCACAACCACACTCTGAGAGCCCTTCCAAACCCCTGCCTTACCCCCATCCCAGCAAAAGCGAGCACCGCATCCCACCATGTCAGGCCCTAAAACTAGAACTACCATTTCCAGAAGTCACTGTCAGGCACATGCTGATGGGCAGGGTATGAACCAAGTAGAACTCAATAAAAACTGTAAAATCAGAACAAAACCAAAACCAAAAAAAAAGAAAGGTAAAAATGATAAAGTATTAGTAATTTCCTACTCTGGGTAGTAGGTTTCCTGGTTTTATTAATTTTTCCCCGCTGTGCTTATGTATTCTATTGAATCCTCGAGAAAAAAGTAAAAGCTAATTAACCAAAATCAATCAATGGGTAATAAATACAAAAGAAAAAAAAATGATGTGATTTGTTTCTCCAAATTAGAATAAATTCCAGGCTATTTCAGATGGAGGGGCCCTCCAACACCAAGGACCACCTGATGGGAACCCTATGATCGCTCAGGGGTCAGCTGTGATGGTGCAGGGCCATGCTCACCTTTGGTGGTGGTGACCAAAGAAGCGGACGTCAACCTGGTTGTCCTCTTTCTGTAGCACTTTGGCGGGCCAGAATCCAAAGCCTTTCATTTTAGCCCAAACTAGTTCATGATTAGGTATCTGGAAATAAAATGTTTTACTTTGTCACGTTATTTTTAAAGTATTAAATGCAAGCACATCATTAATAATGAACAATGTAGGGGGCACCTGGTGGCTCAGTCAGTTAAGTGTCTACCTTTGGCTCAGGTCGTGATCCCGGGGTCCTGGGATCCAGCCCCAGCATCGGGTTCCCTGCTCAGTGGGGAGCCTGCTTCTCCCTCTGCCCTCTCCCACTCCCCCTCCTCGTGCTCTAATAAATAAATTAAATCTTTAAAAAAATAAATTTCAATTTAAAAAAATGAACAAGTTAGTAAATATAGTCCATTATCTTGAAAATATCTTTTTTTAGCTCCTAAACCCACAGAACTCTTTCCAGATTGATTCTGCCTTCAAGAAAAACATTATAATCTGCATGAGAGCAACGACATGGACCTTCTTCTCTCAAAAGAGACAGCCTGCAGCACTCGGGGACCAGGATGTCCCCGTGCCGGCTGAGGCATATGAGTAACACTGGCAAACACCTCGCCCTCACTGCTTCCTGAGGTGCAGACCAACAACTGGGAGCTGGGGAGAAATGTGAGTCTGAAGCCCTGCTCTAGGCCTACGGAATCAGAGAGGTGTCGGGGTGCCTGAGAAGCACAGGCCTGGTGCTGCCCCTCCAATCACGGGGAGTGAGCACCCTCCCGACAGGGCACTCCAGGGGATACCACACGGCTACGAGCACACACGAAGCCTACACTTCTTGTGAAACACTGCGGGGAAAAGCAGAAAGTCACTTTGTTGTATATTAAGGGACCCAGAGTCTTTTCCTAAATTCCTCATTTTAAAGTCAGAAATGGATAATGCCAAGTGGTTACCCCTGGGTTTCAGGTGTTATGTTCAGTAAAATCACATACAATGTGATATAGATAAAAATATCGAGGAAGGATTATAATCCTTGAGCATACTGGAAATAAAATTTCTTAGAATAGTACATCACACGAGGTAAAAAACAAAATCACAAAATTTCACATACACAAGGATAGCAGAACCAATTGTCAGGACGAGCATTTGACAAATAGAAGCAGTTCTTGCAAAGCTGTAGTTCATCCAGCTAAAAAAGAAAAGCAACTATTTTAGCCTACGTAAAACATGAACATTAAACTCTATAAAACAGATCCATTTAAATTAACATTCTCATGAGCATAATCATTCTTGATTTTCTTCCTAAGCTCAAATATTTCATTTTTTAAATAAATACTACGAGAGATACTACTTTCCTGTTCAAACCATCTCCAGCGTGCAGGTGGCACAGTTCCTCTGTAGCTCCACACACCTGGCCTCCTGCCCAGCCTGGCTCCTGCCTTCTCTCTGGTCGGCTCACACACGAAATGCTGCACCCTCACACAGTCCTTTCAACCTGCCCACATTAAACACCCAGGACCAGGAGCAGCAGTCCTTACATTGCCTCCTCCCTCATTCTCTGCTCTACTCCTTTTTTCACGCTCATAAAGAAATGTATTTTATCTGTTTCTTTTTTGAGTCTCTTTCTTCTGAGTACAGCCCCATGAGCAGAAAGCAGGACCTTGATCACCACTTTATCACTAACACACTGCACAGCACATAGCAGACACTCAATAAATATTTAAAATAAATATTTATTAACATAAATAAAATAAATTAAAATAAAATAAACCACACACATATAGGAAACCTTCCCTAATAATATGTATTTCATTTATTGTATGAATACAATCTTTGTGGGTTGGGGGGGGGGGGTTGCCTGTGAAATCTATATAGGAACTCAAACGTGAATCTTTCATTCCAAGAGATAAAACATTTCTGCACAATGAAGGAAACCAACAAAATGAAAAGGCAATTTAACGAATGGGAGAAGATAATGGGTTAATATCCAAAATATATAAAGAACTACCACACCTCGACCCCCACCCCCGCCAAATCCAATTAAAAAATGGGCAGAAGAATTAAATAGACATTCTTTCAAAGAAGACATCCAGAAGGCCAAAAGACACGTGAAAGGATGCTCAATGTCACTGATCATTAGGGAAATACAAAAAAAACCACAATGAGATACGACCTCACACTGGTCAGAATGGCTAAAATGAACAAGTCAGGCAACAACAGTGAGGACGTGTAGAAAGGTGAGCCCTTGTGCACTGTTGGTGGGAATGCAAACTGGTGCAGCCACCATGAAAAACAGTGTGGAGGGTCCTCAAAAAGATAAAAAATAGAACTGCCCTATGAGCCAGCAATCCCACTTCTGGGTATTTTTGTGAAGAGATATTTATTAGAAGAGACAGATACTGCTTCTTGGCCTTTTGGCTAAGACCAAGTGTGAAGAGATACAAGCTCCCGGATCTTTACTGCAGTGTTATCCACAACAGCCAACATATGGAAGTATCCATCAGTAGATGAATGGATAAAGAAGATAAGGTGTACTATTCTTCTCAAACTATTCAAAACAACAGAAAATGAAGGAAAACCTCCAAACTCATTCGATGAGGCCATTATTACCCTGGTATCAAAACCAGATAAAGACTCTACTAAAGGGGAGCCTGGGTGGCTCAGTCAAGTGTCTGCCTTCAGCTCAGGTCATGATTGCATGACCTGAGGGTCTGGCAATCAAGCCCCACTTTGAGATCATCCCTGCTCAGCGGGGAGTCTGCTTCTCCCTCTCCCTCTGCCCATCCCCCCTTCTCGTGCTTTCTCTCCCTCAAATAATTTTTTTAAAAGACTCCACTAAAAACCAGAATTACAGGCCAATATCCCTGATGAACATAGATGCAAAAATTCTCAGCAAAACATGAGCAAATTGAACCCAATGATACATTAAAAAAAAAAGATCATTCATCATGATCAGGTGAGATTTATTCCTGGGTTGCAAGGGTAGCTCAATATTCTCAAATCAATCAACATGATTCACCATATTTAATTCACCACATTTAAAAAAAAAATTCACCACATTAATATAATAAAAGGATAAAAAACATGATCATCTCAAGAGATGTAGACAAAGCACCTGGCAAAGTACGATATCCATTCATGATAAAAATCCTCAACGAAGCAGATTTAGGGAACATACCTCAACATTATAAAGGCCATCTATGAAAAACCCACTAGCGGATATAATCCTCAATGGGGAAAAACTGAGAGCTTCTCCTTTAAGGTCAGGAACATGACAGCAACATCCACTCTCCCCACTGTTGTTCAACATAGTACTAGAAGTCCTAGCTGCAGCAATCAGGCAACAAAGAGACATAAAAGGCATCCAAATCCACAAGGGAGAAATCAAACTTTCACTATTTCTGCAGGTGACATAATACCCTATATAGAAAACTCAAGACTTCACCAAAAAATTGCTAGAACTGATATGCAAATTCAGTAAAGTCACAGGATATAAAATCAACTAACAGAAATCTGTTGCATCTCTATATACTAATAATGAAGCACCAGAAAGAGAAAGTAAGGAATCAATCCAATTTACGACTGCACCAAAACCAAGATACTTAGGAATAAGCCTAACCAAACAGGTAAAACACCTGTACTCTGAAAACTACAGAATACTGATGAAAGAAATTGGAGATGACAGAAATGGAAAGACATTGGAAGAACAAATATTCTTAAAATGTCTCCGTTACCCAAAGCAATCTTCACATTTAATGCAATCTCTATCAACATAGCAATAGCATTGTTCACAGAGCTAGAACAAATAATCCTAAAATTGTTATGGAACCAGAAAAGACCCCAAATAGCCAGAGGAAGGCTGAAAAAGAAAACCCAACCTAGGGGCATCCCAGTGCCTGACTTCAAGCTGTATGACAAAGCTGTGGTCATCAAGACAGGATGGTGCTGGCACAAAAACAGACACATAGATCAGTGGAACAGAACAGAGAATGCAGAAATGAGACTCTGTGGCTAACTTATCTTTGACAAAGAAGGAAAGAATATCCAGTGGAAAAAAGCCTCTTCAACAAATGGTGTTGGGAAAATTGGACAGCCACATGCAGAAGAATGAAACTGGACCCATTTCCTCACACCATAAACACAGATAAACTCAAAATGTATGAAAGACCTAAATGCGAGACCAGAATCCATCAAGATCCTAGGGGAGAACACAGGCAGCAATCTCTTCAACCTTGGCTGCAGCAACTTCTTGCTAAGACACGTGTCCAGAGGCAAGAGAAACAAAAGTAAAAATGAACTACTGGGACTTCATCAGGATAAAAAGCTTCTGCATAGCAAAGGAAACAGTCAACAAAACTAGAAGGCAACCCACAGAGTGGGAGATGAGAACTGCAAATGACACGTCAGATAAAGGGCTAGTATCCAAGATCTATGAACAACTTACCAAACTCAACATTCAAAGAACAAACAATCCAGTCAAGAAATGGGCAGAAGACATGAACAGACATTTCTCCAAAGGAGACACATACATGGCCAACAAGCACATGAGAAAATGCCCAACGTCACTGATCATCAGGGAAATACAAATCAAAACCACAATGAGATACCACCTCACACAGGTGAGAATGGGGAAAATGAACAAGTCAGGTAACAACATGTTGGCGAGGATGCTCTTACACGGTTGGTGGGAATGCAGGCTAGTGCAGCCACTCCTGAAAATGGAATGGAGATTCCTCAGAAAGTTGGAAATAGAGCTACCCTACGACCCAGCAAATGCACTACTGGGTATTTACCCAAGGATACAAAGATAGTGATCTGAAGGGGCACCTGCACCCTCACGTTCATAGCAGCAGTGTCTGCAATAGCCAAACTGTGAAAGGAGTCCAGATGTCCTTCGACAGATGAATGGATAAAGAAGATGTGGTACGTACACCGTGGTATTACTCAGCCGTCAAAATGTATGAAATCTTGTCATCTAAAGCAACATGGATGGAGCTAGAGGGTATGTTACACAAAATAAGTCAGAGAAAGACAAATACCGTACAATTTCATTCATGTGGAATCTGAAAAGCCAAACAACAAAAATAAAAGCAACTCATAAACACAAAGAATAAACTGGTGGTTGCTGGGCGGGGGGGCCAATGGGGGGGGCGCAGGAGCTTGGGGCACAGATGAAGGTAGTACATCACAGGGACGAACGGGGCAGTGCAGGGAATGCGGTCAGTCCCGGTGTGATGACAGCGGGTGGTGCTGGACGGGACCACACTTGTCCTGATGTGCAGTGAGTGGCCGATGGACCGGTAGCCCTGGCACTAATATGACACCATACGTCAACTACACTTCACTTTACAAATTAAAAAGAGGGTAACATTTATTGAGTGTCTGCTCAGTGTAACACAGCTGCCTGCATCATGTAACCGACGCCCTTGAGAGCAGTCACAGAAGAGGAGACAAACTGTCTTTGTTGAAGCCACTTAACAACTAAATCTAACTCCCAGGATTTCTCCGAGGAATCTTCCCCTCTACTTGGATTATTTTCCATGTACGTCAAACATGGAAATAAAATATTTAAAGGAAATAGCAAAACCGAAGCACATGTAAGAGTGGAATTCTGAAATGAGTCAGTCCGGAACACGGCAAGAGTGTCGTCAGGAGGCGGGAACAGTACCTCATGGCAGGTGTCCTTATACAGCATCCGGGCTATGTCGGCCTGCTCGCTGTCTGCTGTAATTAAAGGCAGAGATTACCTATTACCAGCCATCGAGAAACACAAGACTGTCAAAAGCAATACAAACATTTACATGTTCTTTTGGTGTGACAGGAGTGGACGTATACCATTTTAAGTGAAAATGTCTATTTTAAAGTTGAGGTAGAACAACACTTTATATATAGGCAGCTTCCACGTTGCTTTCAACAGAGGCCTGAACATCTAGGTACAGGGCAGCCTCTTTGTTTCCCTGGGAATGACGAAGACGTTAACGTGGAGGATCCGAATAAGCCAAAGTGCTTATAAAAAGCCTCTCAACTAAATTTACCTATAAAACCATAAGGTATAATGTTTCACCATGTGGTGTGCCGAGTCTTTGGCCAGTCACTTCTATAAGCTCTAACCACATCACCAAATATTTTCGAGTTGCAACCTCGACGTTATTGCTTACAAATCATTAAAGTGCGGTTTTGAATGTCACATTTTATCAAAGATATTTCCTGACATGAGACACGAATGACATGGAGAAACATGTACAGAAAAGAAAACCATTCAACCTCCATAGAAAATCACGGTGTTGTGGAGAAGCAGCTGGGCGTCCGCTTTGAATTCTTCATAACTTCGGTACTTTCCCTCGTTCACCTTCTGTGGAGGACCAAGAGCAAGACGGCGACAGTTACCAGGGACAATTCTGGTCTGCGTTACACAAACAGGGTGAGAGCACAGGAACAGGAGAACATCCCAGAACGACACAGCGCAGCTGGGACAAGCCTGCCTGTGGCTGGAAGCGCGGGCAGCCACTGGCGACCCCTGCGCTAGGCTGGCTGCTGGCTGAGCTCCAGCGGCCGCGTGGGCCCCTGGACAGAGCGCCTCGGCCAGCATGCCAGGGAGACCCCAACTACACACCCGCCGCCTTGTAGCATGAAGACTAAGAAAAAGACAACTGTTCGCCTCTGTGACGCTTTACCATCACCGTGAAGACGATACACTTCTCATTCTGAATTGGAACTAGGAACTGAATTGTAAAGAATTTTAAATTAAAGTCCAAGGCGTTTCTCTGTGCACAAGACGGTGCAAGGGCTCCTCCGTCTACGCCAGAGGCTGTGCGGGAAGGATCTCTCCCAGGGGGCTCCCTGCTGCTCTGCCTTTAGCTGCCAGAGGGAAGGATTATGGAAGGAATCTGAGGGGATTTTGTGGAGGAGGCAAAGTTTTTAGAAGGGTATATGGCAAAGTAATTTAAAAGTAGCAGGGAGGGATGCCTGGGGGTTGAGCATCTGCCTTTGGCCCAGGGCATGATCCTGGGGTCCTGGAATCGAGTCCCGCCTTGGGCTCCCTGCAAGGGGCCTGCTTCTCCCTCTGCCTGTGTCTCTGCCTCTCTCTCTGTGTCTCTCATGAATAAATAAATAAAATCATTAAAAAAAAAAAAGTAGTAGGGAGGCATTTTCTTATCCTGGTGGTACTTTTAGGAAATCAGTTTGGAAATTAGAATATGAAGGCTTCTAAAGAATAACTAAGATCCTGCCTTTCTGCAGTTGTCCTTCCTTCCCAACGGCCTGGGAGAAACACCCTGATGGAGGTCCCTGTCCTGTCTGCCAGTGAGGGTCACAGGGCTTATTTACAAATATCCACCTATCTAAGCCCCACTCTGAGTTTCTGACTGCACTGGGTTCCCCGGATCTGATACATACCCAGGTGGAAAAGCCCTACCGCACACATCCAAAGCAACTTTGTGATTTTTGATGTTTGCACCATCATGGCCTGGATTTGGATCTGAACTGCAAGCTCCCGAAGATAGAAAAATCGTGTCTTCTTGTCTCTTTTCCCTACAGTGCCTGTTGTTCGTGGACGGCCCCTGCTAAGCACCATCAGCCCACCTAGTACTCCCCACGATCACCCAGGGTCCAACGAGAGGAAGCTGGCAGGTGTCTCAGAGAGAGGAAGCAGCAGAGTAAAGTCAGGGCAGGGAAGGGCAGGAAGGTGGCTGTGCTCATCATGGTCCTTCGAGACCTTAGGGGTTAGGAGAAGAGGCTGTGCTTGAGGGCCTGAGACCCAGGGGCACGAGGTCAAGTGAGAGCTCCTGTTTCACCCCAGGCTCTGCAGCCACTGCACAGGGAACGACCTTCCTTTACCCTGGTCCTACTGAAGCACCTCAGTCCTTCCCAAGGCCAAGGGAGAGGAAGTCATTCCTGTGGCCTCCCTGTAAGCTGTTACAGACAACCACAAGATCCTGAATTCAAAATGACATGTAACGTACAGAATTAGTAATCCAGCAACCCTACTGGAAATGCATTGAAATGATCTACTGGATTTTACTGCAACTCATAATTACATATTAACAAATCCTCGGCTAGAACAGGTAACATTAAGAACTCTGAGCCAGTTCTCTGGTTATAACGTCTGTGTCATTCAAGTCCCAAGACGCTAGTCCTATTCTCTAGCGCTTCCTGAGAGCCAGCCACTCCAGCCAAGAAACCATGTCCAGACGGGAGTCCTTGGATCTGGAGCAGCAAGTGGACCAGGCTACATGCCCCTTGTAGTCAGCAGGTACCAAGAACTCGCACATGGCTTACCACCAGGGCTTCTCAGAGAGGACAGCTGATGCACACACAGAGCAAGCGCACGGCAGCCATGCGGCAGCAACACCCTCGAAGGCCCAGCCTGTTATGTTTTGGGAGGAGGGTGGGCAGCCACTCTTTCAAGAAGGAATGGCAATCAGAAGCACGCGCCGGCAGGAGCTACTGGGTCACCGGGAGCCCTGGGTGTATTGGGAACAGGCCAGAGGGCCTGGCTTTACCTCCTGGATGGTAGGGACGTCGACCGCCGAATGCACCAGCCTCCGATACATCGGGTGCTTGTTGTCCTTCCCCTTTTTGTTAAGGTCGATAGCCTGAAAGGTCATCAGACACATCAGATTTAAACACAGCTGGAGAGAGGCAAGTGAGACAATTTCTAAACAACAGAACTTATATACAGGGACTACATAGTTTACTATGACATTTTTAAGATTCTGATAGAACAATTACTTTGGAAAACTCCACTTCGTTTTGACACTACCAATCAAAATGTTCATTTTGACAAATGGAATTACACATGCAAAAACATTCACGTTTCCACAACGGGGAAAGGACCATAAAGGGGCCGGCTGACTGGATACCTTCCAACACCCACACACAAACACAAAGTCAAATGGAGACACAAATGTGAAACCTGAAATTACATAAATCCTGAAAGAAGACAGAGGCAGTACACTTCTGCACATCAACTTAGCAATATTTCTCTGGATATGTCCCCTGAGGCAAGGGAAACAAAAAGCAAAAATGAATGAAAAATTTCATCAAGATAAAAAGCTCCTGGGATCCCTGGGTGGCGCAGCAGTTTGGCGCCTGCCTTTGGCCCAGGGTGCGATCCCGGAGACCCGGGATTGAATCCCACATCGGGCTCCCGGTGCATGGAGCCTACTTCTCCCTCTGCCTGTGTCTCTGCCTCTCTCTCTCTCTCTGTGTGACTATCATAAATAAATAAAAATTAAAAAAAAAAAAAAGATAAAAAGCTCCTGCCTAGCAAAGGAAACAGGTGACGAAACTAAAAGACAACTTACAGAATTTAAGAAGATATCTGCAAATGTCTTATCAGATTAAGGGTTAGTATCCAAAATCCATAAAGAACCTATCAAACTCGACACTCAGAGAACAAATAAACCAATCAAGAAATGGGCAGAAAACATTAATAGACATTCTCTGGAGAAGACATCCAGATAGACAACAGACACATGAAAAAAATGCTCCACACCACACATCACTAGGGAAATACGAATCAAAACCACACTAAGATACCACCTCACACCAGACAGAATCACTAAAATTAACAACACAAGAAACAACAGGTGCTGGTTAGGATGTGGAGAAAGGGGAACCCCCCTCTTGCCCTGTTGGTGGGAACACAAACTGCTGCAGCCACTCTGGGAAACAGCGTGGAGGGTCCTCAGAAAGCTAGAAATAGAGCTACCTTACGACCCAGCAATTGCACTGCTGAGAATTTACCCCAAAGATACAGATGCAGTGAACCTCAATGTTCATAGCAGCAATGCCCACGACAGCCAAACCATGGAAGGAGCCCAGCTGTCCATCAACTGATAAATAAAGAAGATGATAACACACACACACAATGGACTACTACTTAACCATGAGAAAGGATGAAATCTTGCCATGTGCAACATCGTGGATGGAATTAGAGGGTATTACACTGAGTGAAATAAGTCAGAGAAAGACAAATACCACATGATTTCATGGGATCTAAACAACCAACCAACCAAACAAAAATAAACAGACTCTTTAATAGAACAAAGTGGTGGGTGCCAGAGGGGAGAAGGAGAAGGGTCAGAATAGGTAAAAGGGATGAAGAGGTACAAACCTCCAGTTATAAAAAGGTATGTCTCAAGGATGAACAGGGCAGCATGGAAACACAGCTAATAATACTGTCCTAACACCGTGTAGTGACAGATGGTGACTCTACTCATTGCTGAGTATTGAGCTCTGTGTACAAACGTGGAATCATGGTGTTGCACATCTGCCACTAATAGAATATCATATGCCAACTACACTGCAATTAAGGATTTTGAAAAACAAAAGATGAAACAAGAGAAATGTATTTGCAGAGAGTAACGGTGACAGTTTAATCTAAAGCAGCTAAAGAAAAAAAAATAAAGCAGCAAAGAAATGTCCATCAAAACAAAACAAGCCTCTTATGGAATAATTCACCACACGAAGGCAGTACGGTGGCGGTGTCCTGCACCCTTTCCCCTGCTGTGGGTGGGTACGTGCCGGTCCTCACTGGTCAGGAAGGACCTTGGCTGGAGCTCGCTGAGACCCTCTGCAGGACTTACCCTCTCCTTCATGCGGGAGACGATGAACCGCAAGTATGTGCTCATCTCCTGTTTGTTTGTGTTTTTCTTCTTGATGCTCTGTTAAAAATAGAAAAGGCCAGATATAAAATATGATTATTTACCAGTCTGTATTCATGTAAAAGACTTTTACATATAAAAGATTACAGTATGCAAAGATTGTATCAAGAGATGCATTATTTCCAACATATCTGATACAGAGAAATCTTTTAAAAGTGCATAGCATTTGATGTGACAAAATGGAAAATATTATGTTGTACTTGGCATAATACCTTAGAGAAATATGCATTTTTTCTTGATATTTAGAACTTCAACCATTTCCAGATAAAACAAATGATGACATAATAATGACATGATGTAGAATCACTTACTTTACCAAGAAAATAAAAAATTAAAAAAGTCGGCCAAAACCCTTTAGGGAGCATTGTGAATCAGTAATACCGGATGGTGAATTTCGACACACACTAATCTTCATGTAGAAGGTCACTGGAGTCCACGTCACCTGTGAACTGTGTACAGCACAGCTGCACACCTAACTTCTGTTTTAAGAGTTATGGGCTCTCTTTGGTAATAACTCCAATTTCCATTAGCCTGACCTGCAAAGCCAATTAGGTTCTCCAATCTGTCTCTGAAAACCTAAATTCATGTGATGAGGCAAAGACAGGATTCTACCTTTTGTGTCATTTCTAGGCAGCTAGGAAGCAGGGACAAATGTCCTGTTTCCTCCATTGAGACTGAGGCCTCCCGGCAGAGCCCTGGCCCCGCGGACTGGGTGTGGTCGGTACGTCCCAGCTGCCCTTGCCCCCTCGGGCCCCCAGAGGACAGTCCTCCGCCCCTTGGAGTCGTGGCTCCCGGAGAACTGTGCCACCAGGGAAGTCCTCCTCATGCTCACAGACTGCAGGAAGGAGCTAAGAATTCTTTGCTGTGGCTAAGTGAACTGATGACCCCCACACACAACATGAAAAATGGACATTTTCTTCCTAGAGATGTGGTTTCATGCCCTCTGTGTTTAAAGTATTCCCTTCCCAGGATGCCTGGCTGGCTCAGTTGCAAGAGCATGCAACTTTTGATGCTGGGGTTGTGAGTTCAAGCCCCATGACGGGTGCAGAGAGGACTTACATAAAATTTAAAATAATAAAAATACACTGGCCCCTTCTTTCCACTTCTCACCTGGACTCTGGCCTAGAGAATTACTGCTTCTGTTGCACTCGACTCTATTTTATGACCTGTGCACGCACACAGCTTCTAATTTATGCCCACTACAGAGCGGTTTCAACACCATCCATCCCCAGAGACACTGGTGGGACGTCTGTAAGCAGAAGTCGGACCTCCCCGTTGAGCACACGAGCTGACATTTCTGAGGGAAGGCCCCTGTGCTCGTATCTGTGTGTTCACTCCCGCATTTGCTCACGGACCAGGTGGCTGTGACGTGCAACCGAGACCAAGCACCCGCAGTATTCGCATGGAGCTCACCACACAGGGCATCTCCCCGGACTCCAGGGTTACAGTCTTTGGGGCAAGGGGCAGTTCTGGCGTAGCTGTGGACCTTCATGTCTAACAAGACCCAGAGCAACACGTGGGAAGCTGCTCCGTCCAGTAAGCCGGCACCTCAGGGAAGGGACAGCTGTGTGCACCTGCTCCCCACACAGGAGGGTAGGGGGCTGTCAGGGGCCTCAGGGGATGCAGGGCATGGTCAGCTATGTGTGACGCTGGACCAACGTTTTTGCAACATGGACATCCTCCCATGCACTGCTTTCTACACTGAATGAACACCTGGAGGGACTGTCAGATACATGGATGGCAAAGGGTAAGAGGCCAAGCAGGCTGTTTTCCTCACCTTTTGGGACACCTGCATTCTCTTAAAAAGAGAAGAGAATGAAAATGAAAGCTTTCAGCTACATGCTCTATCACATTAACTCCAAAATATTCTGGATATGTTCCTAAAACCACTGATCCCAAATACCAGTCTGATATTTAAATCACAAATTTGTGTAAATTCAAATAAAACAGCAACCTACATCAGGTTACAAAGTCTTATAACACCATCTGTGGAGTTACGGTTGTTTTAATGGGTGACATGTAATTTAGGGGAAATACACAACCAACACTTCACGCAACGAACTAGAATTTCAGGGCTCACTCCGTACTGCTCCAAACTCCCCTCGATGAAGCAGAGTGGGAATGCCCTCCTCCCAAGGTCTCCGTTTCAATACCTCAAGCTCCACCTGGGGAGCCCCTGAACAGACGGGTGTGGAGTGGGGACTCTGGGGACAGCGGCCCTCTCCAGGCTACAGGGCATTCCGCATCTGTGCAGGAAGATGGTTTTTCCTCACTGTGCTCTCAACATCAACCTACAAAGTACTTCGCTGTTTGTTAAAACTTAACCCCCTTGGTTTTGTGTTTTTTAGAACCTTAGAAAATAAATCGATTCAAACATCTCTTCTGGTAACGAAGGCTCTCCTGAAGATGTAGATGGACTGCAGTGCACGTGAGCACTGCCGAGGACACGGGGTTCTGGGCCTCATCTGCCCTGGGCACCCCCGGGGGTGGCAGGCACCTGCTTCCCACACCTGCAGGCCGTGGGGCTCGCTGGGGGCGCTCACGCCAACAAGAGAGAGACCCTGAGCGCACGCGGCCTCTCCCCACAGCTCTAAGAGACAAAATATTTGCCACAAGATGCTTCCGCACTTGCTCATCTTGTGAGCTTGCTTTCTGACACTTCCCTGTTTTAATTTAGAGGTTTAATATTTCACTGAAGAAATGAATGGAGCATTGCAGCCTCTGTAGGATGGCACCATATGACTTGTGAGGCTTTCCTAGGTGACGTGGTATGAGCTGCCCATGTGACAGTCACAGCACTGTTTCAACTGTGCCTGTCAGCCAAACCAAGACATTCAAAGTGACTTAAGAAAAACACACTTTAACAGAAATTGGAGTAGCTTCTAAGGTAAATGATATTCTGTTTGTAACATAAGTAAGACAGCTCTTAACGGCAAGGTCAGAAAAACAAAAATAATGCAGGTGTGCTACAAACGTGTGAGACACCCTCTAAAGTGAGATGCTCTCAAGCACACAACAGATGACCAAGGGGCTGCGTTCCTCTATGGGGAGAAAATAACAGAAAATCTCAAACATCTTCCCAAGAATGGGATTCTTACCACTGTCACAAACAACTGCTGAGGCCAGAGCAACCCGGATGAGGCCAGGTGGATGCCACAGGGAAAACACAAACCAAGCAACGCAGCCACACTCAGGACCTCACAGTGGTTCTGGCGAGAAGAAGGCACGAGTCACCTTTGATCCTGTCAAGGCTCCTCCTCAGCTGATTCCTGACCACGATGCCCAAGCAACGCTAAAGAACACATGCTCAGGACAGAATGGTCTGGAATCCTTAGTATTCCTTAGAGATCCAGCTTTTCAGCTGCAGAAACGTATTTTAGCAAAAAAAGAACTTGTGGAAATAGCATCTCAACACACCTGGTACCCAAATGAGAAAACTGTGCCATCAGAGATCCAGGGATGTTTTCCTCAGATCATGAATCTGTGCCGCTAGAGTGGACCAAACCCACATCCCCCAGTCTGTGACTAACCAAGACAAGGGCATCAGACTCTCTCACGGATCCCTAGCATCCATAATATTTTTCCTGTCATAGGGCTAGACCAGCAGTCAACAAACCTCCTCTGTGAAGGGCCGTTGGTAACTATTTTAGGCTCTGAGGACATAAGGTTGGGGTCTGTCCCCACCACTCAACCTTGCACTCATAATTAACACGTGCACTGCACAAGCACAGCTGTGTTCTAGTAACACTTTGGGATACTGAAAACTGAATTTCTTATGATTTTCACAGGTCACAAAATATTATTCCTTTTTGATTTTTCTTCAACCATTTAAAAATGTAAATCCCATTCTAAACTCACGAACAGTACGCAAACTGGCAGACCTGACTTGGTCCGTGGGCTGTACTTTGCCAACCCCTGGACTAGACTCTGTTCTGTGAAAACAGCGTCCACACCGGTCCGGCTCAGCCAAGTCTTCACCACGGTCTTGTATGATATGCGGCACAAAGTAAGTGCTCAACAAAGACTAGCAGGTGAACTGCTGGTCGTTGTTACCAACTTCACTGCCTACTAGAAAAAATATTCTATACAGCTGAACTCAACTCAAGCACAGAAAAGCCTTCCAAATGTGAAACACTTATTCACAGCCAAGCTGTGTCAGCATTCTCTGGCCACTATAAACCGTTTTATTTATTTGTGGTGTCTATACCGCCTCACCACCAGCTGACACCTAAATACCGCCTTGGCCTCCAACCACAATGTGCGTGAGCTCCCAGACATCTGGGGCACCTGCTGGAAAGTCCTCGGCCCCAACGCTAAGTTCTCAACAAGCACCCAGGTGACTGTGGTGCAAGCAGCCTCTAGTGTTGCTTCAGAAAGACACACATCTGTGTATAAATTACCCATATTACTCAAGGAATCGGGAAGCTCCAAGCTCTCCTCAATAACTATCTGTGATCGCAGTGAACATCATCTACACGTAAACTGCCTGTGTTGTTAGGGAAATCAGAGGCCCTACATGCAGTAAGTACTCTCCGCAACCACCTGTAATGATGGGCTACGAAAGAATCCTCGTTTGTAAGAAACCCGGTAACTGAGACATGCACAGCAGAGCTGGCCTTGTGGACATGGCCCAAAGTCCGGCCACTTCTCCTTCCATAACTCAGGGGTCCCAGGAGCCCCTTAAAGACAATCATTTACCAGGCTAATTTTCTAAAAATATACCTGTGTTCAGTCTTTGTCACACCCCACTGCCAACATAGGGACGTTAACTCTCCTCTCCAAGACCGGAGGGCAAAGCACCCATCTACTGCCAGCGTGGAGGGATGAAAACGCGGAGTGCCCACTTCTGTATGTGGAACGCACCGCGTGTAACCACATGGGTCCCCCTGTGGCTCTGGCCTAAGTCCCAGAGCCATTTGCACCTGGCTTCCTGGCAGTAGCTTTTTTTTTTTTTTTTTGTACTTAAAGGGATTACAATTTAAGTTTTAACCCTCCCTTACACTGCCTCCTTACTCACAGGTAAAAGCTGGAGGTCAGAGGGTGAGTCAAACTAAGAAGAGCATGCTGAGCTGGATTCCTGGAACCCGGCCCTCCCGAGTTGGGACGGGAGCCCAGAAACCCCGACGCAGAGTTTCCAGACTACTTGACCGCGACTCACAAACAGCACGGAACGTTACTCCAGCTGTCCCTACACTTCATTGTTACGACGGCAACTCCTTCCTGTCTGATTGAGGCAACGTGTTTTGCCTCAGTTCAGATGATACGATCAGCTTTGTAGCAGCCGACATATCAAAGCACAGTCTCAAATTAATTCCACATGCCACAAAAATGACTGGAATGGTAAAAAGAGGCCGTATTTCTACACCCACTACATCCTCATACTCACAAAGAAATCGCTCAACTACCAGCTAGGGAGAGAGGAGGGTGCTCCACACGTCGAGGACTCTCATCCCGACATCAGACGCCCTCGTGGGGGGCGTGTGGGTTCCTCTGAGCGTGTTCCACGGGTGGGAGAACAGGAAAGGGACATCCAGGGACACGTTATGGAACACAGGTCTTAGGTCTTACATCGACTTGTTCCTTTTCCCTCCTACATGACACTACAGAACAAGACTGGAAACACCCGGGCAGCAGGGACTCTTCCGTGGGATGTGCTTCCCCACTCTCTTCTGAACATCGGGTACCCGCCCCAGGGCTCGGGTCTCCTCCTCTGCTCCGTAAGGCCGTCAGCCACTGACGGTAGAACACTACCGGCCTCCCTCCCACCTCGTCCCCTCCTACCGCAGACATCTGCAGAGACAATAAAAGGTAACTGTGCCCATTTTGTCAATAGTTTAAGTTCATCAATACTGGAAACATCAAATGAGTGTCTCTAGATTAAGTTGGAACCATTCTGATGTAGAAACTGGCTCAACTATCATCTCTTAACCCTCAAAGGTCAGGTTTAATTAAAATTCACCCATTCAGCAAAAGATACATCAGGAAGAACAAATAATGTACCACCACCCAAAACACTTCACACCCAACTCCAAGCTTTCTGACAGGATGTTAAACTCATCATGGGAGACAATGCAGAAAACGTGTGGTTTTCTATCTTGTTTGGGTCCAGGTCATTTTATAAAGACGTTAGACCACAATACATGAGATTTTATAGTTTTAGATGCTAGATCTAATTTGTAACACTCTCTGGCTGGAACAATATTCCTGTCACCTTTTCCTACTGTCAGGCCTGTGATGAAGAGTTCAGCAGCCTCAGAAAGGACTTGGTTCAGAAAAAGATCTCCCCCTCCCCCCCAAAAAAGAAAAAGATCTTCTCAAAAGTAATTTTGTTTTTTATGAGTATAAAAATATGATCCAGTTGGCTTTAAAAACTGTAAAATATATTTGGTTACTGTTCATTTTGTATTTTTAAAATAATACTTTGTCTACCATAAAACAAACAAACTAAAAAGCTTCTACTTCTATTTAAAAATCAAATCTCATTCTACATTCATTAATATGGTTAAAATCTGACTTACCTACATTCAGGGTGAATGTATTAATAAACTTCCCACACTGACAGAGGGAAACAGACCAGAAGGCAAGGACAGTTACACTTTCATGGTAGACACAGGAAGGACAGGTTTTCAAAACAGGTTCATTTACCATTTTGTCCTATTTATTCTGAACATTAAATGAATGACCTCCCTACTTTGGAAATTAAAAAAGACCTATACTGCCTACACACCAAAAAGAATGAAAAATGGATTCACAAGTAAATTTCTATCTTGAGTTTCAAGAAATAGCTTTCATCATGATTTTTTTAGCTGTCTCAGCAAACAGAAGTTACAGTGCAGATGACTCCACATAGCTCACCCAGAACTAAGCTGACATTTACAAGTCGGGGCCAATCCGTCCAACTCCAGGTGGCCCCTCATGGCAACAGAGTCCTGGTTTAGCATTAGTTAAAAACAGTGAAGTGGGATCCCTGGGTGGCGCAGCGGTTTAGCGCCGCCTTCAGCCCAGGGCGCGATCCTGGAGACCCGGGATCGAGTCCCATGTCAGGTCCCGGTGCATGGAGCCTGCTTCTCCCTCTGCCTGTGTCTCTGCCTCTCTCTCTGTGTGACTGTCATAAATAAATAAAAATTAAAAAAAAAAAAAAACAGTGAAGTTCCTTCATTTCCGTTATCTACCAAATAGAAATGCGGGTCGTGAGCCTGATAAGCCTGCTCGCACGCCCACTGGACACATGCGCCCAGGGCTCCCACAGGGCAGCGGGGAGAGGACACTCCAACCCCACAGAAAGGTCTGCCAGGGAGCATGTACCGGCCCCAGGAGCGATCCTAGGGTAGCTCAGAAAACATCCGTGTGTCCATATATTAAAAAAAAAAAATTCAAAACGTTATCACCAAACATTATTATGATGTTCACCAGCAGAAGTAGAGGCCAGAAAGCATGCGGTGCATGCACACACATGAACATCTGCATACATATGCAAGCACACACCGGCACGGACAGGAACACTGACATGCAGCATATGTTCACACAATGCAACTGCCACATGCATGTGCACGTGTACATGCAACACAGATGCACAAAGAAACCCCTAGTCCCACATCCAAGCACATGCACACACACACATAACACACAGACAGCCATGCATGGACACATACGAACACATACATGTGTGTGCCCACACACACACACACACATATGTAGGCTTATGCACACACACAGGCCTGCCTTCCATAACTGAAGCGCGAAGGATGAGGTGATTTTGTAATTCGAAAACTATATAAAAATGAAGCAAAACTGAAATGACACATTCATTTGTATCCCATCACACTGGTAACAAAGACCTGAGAAATACTTTCATGTTGGCATAAATGGGTATAATCTTCTAAAGGGCAATATGGTGATTTTTATCACAAATTAAAATGTGCCCATCCTTTAAATTTATGAATTCTACCTCAATAAACTTATCCTGTGAAGGTGATCACACAGAGTGACATAAATATGTTATTTATACGTTAAGTTTCTTTCCTTTTAAAAGATACAACTGACTACACTGTGTATTACAGATTTATCTTTTAGACAAATAAAATCTTAAAAGCTATTTCACTTAAAGGTTATGATTTTCTAATTTTTTTCCTGAAATATTCACGGCTATTTTAGGCATATAAAATTCAAATACACTTGACTATAACAAAATACAAACTTCATTTGCACACAGAAGTAACTCATAGCGAGACGACTGCTCTCAAGTGTCATGGTTCTGGGCACAGTGGGACGAGTCCCCTGACAGAGTTTCAGCGCAATCCTGCTGATCAGACAGGATAGTGGGGATGGTGGGAATGTGCATCAGGAGGAAGTAAACTGAGGCAACACCCTTGTAAAGAAACCTGGGATAGTGCTGACCTGTGCGGATACACACTACATTCGGTCATGTGCTTGAAGTTATGCAAACACAGAACAAATGGATGGGCACACACACACACACGCACACGGGGAGGGGTCTGTGAGGACATCCACCTGCTGTGTCATACAATTTCTGGAAATGTCATTTTTAACTTATCCTTCTCTAAATTATTTGAATTTTTCATAGCAAACTATAAAAGAAATAATTTTAACTCCCTCCCTTTTTGTAATGAAGGAGAGTTCCATGTTAGAGTGCTAAACAGTACGTTACTAGAATTTTTTTCAGAGCAAAATGTTAACATGACATTCAAAGGTTACTTTTCAAGAACAATCTATTGTGTCTCTACAGTTTAATTATTTTTTAGAAAAGCAGATATTCCAAAGAAATATCCTCAGGGTCGTGAGATTCTTGAGATTATGAATGTTAATAAAATTATTTTAAATACAGAAAACTTCCTATCATTGCCTTCTTAAAATATCTGGAGGTAGTCCGATACAGGAGACAAAGCTACTTGAACTGAAGCAAATCTGGATAAGGCTAACTGCTGGCTGACAGAGACCAATTCTCAGGGACATTTTCATCGCCAGAGTGGACAGAGTATACATAATAGGAACAAAAGTCTTCCAATTGCTGTAAAATACTAGAAATCCTCAAGTTTAGGTAGTAATGGATGACTTCCACCTACTATTTCAACTTGCACTGAAATGT
The DNA here is from genome assembly GCF_053574225.1 of Canis aureus. Classification (NCBI taxonomy): domain Eukaryota; kingdom Metazoa; phylum Chordata; class Mammalia; order Carnivora; family Canidae; genus Canis; species Canis aureus. Next base: position 35,220,748 of record NC_135615.1, read on the forward strand.
GGCCCTGGGCATCTTATCTTCAAAATCTGTCATGAGTGTAAGTGGTTCATCTACGCTCTTTCTAAGCCCTGATTGGAAAGGAGACTGGAGAGACTATTCTGATCTGCAACCACGTTCTTTGGTCCCAGTCTATAGACTCTCTGGCTCATTAAGTGCAAGAACATTTAGATCGCCTCCTTTTAGATCACAAAAATGGTTTTACTTCAAGTTTTGACGCTGTTTAAAAAAACAAATCAACTACAAGATATTTAAAATCTCATTAGAATTTCAAGATTCTTATTACCCCTTCTCCCGGAATACCGGTTCTTCCCGGATACCGCTAAGCATGTATCTTTTTCTTGACTGTAAAGATTAAAACGATAGAACAGATCCTACACAGAAACAACTATTTCTTTAGATGTTTTAAAGCTCAAAATAAAACTCCCCATCCCCAACCCAGATGCAGGCTTTCTGAGCCTCCCAGAGTGACTTCTGCTCTACGAAACCAGTGTGGAGTCATGAGTTTTTACTGACTCCGCATCCCCGCAGCAAGCTTAACTCTCTCACAACATGGGCAAGTACAGACTGACAAGGACAAAAGGAAAACCAAAGGATAGAAAGTAAAACAGATGAGGTGCGCTGAGCTCTGCTGCGGCTACCGTGTTCCTATGTGATCCGGTAACTCTCTGAAATTTAACAAAAACCATCTGGTCAGTAAAAGTAGAGCAAACACATGGAAAATGGGACTTGACAACCTGACAGTGAATTCCTACAAAAGTAGCATTAGACATTTTCTTTACAAGTGTAATTGTTCAATTTCCTCTCAGGAATATAAAATATCCACAATACAGTTTAACCCATCTTCAAAAGTCCTACCTAGTGTTTTTGCTCAAAGTCTGTACTATGAAAGCTATGGCTGTAAAGACACCTGCCTGTCAGCAACTACCTGAGTTCCAGATCCCTCCTGAGCAACCCAGTTCTTTTGTATTTTTACTGCCATTGCTATTGTTCCTCAGATTTCATTAAGAACTCGTGTCAATTGTTATAAGAAAACAGATATTTGTTTTTAAAATGCATAGTCAAATCCATAAGAATATGAATATTAATACAGTTCTCACACCCCCAATTAAACCAAGTGAAGTACACTGAGGTAACATACTGAGGGTATACAGTGGTGCTCCTGAGGGAAAGTACACTGAGGTAATAATACACGGAGCGTGTACGGTGGTGCCGCTGAGGGGAAGTACACTGAGGTAATAATACACAGAGCGTGTACGGTGGTGCCGGTGAGGGGAAGTACACTGAGGTAATACACGGAGCGTGTACGGTGGTGCCAGTGAGGGGAAGTACACTGAGGTAATACATGGAGGCTGTACAGTAGTACCACTGAGGGGAAGTACACTGAGGTATTTCATGAGTGTGGACAGTGGTGCTGGTCAGATCAAGTGTACCTAGGTAATAAACAGAAAGTGTACAGTTGTGGTGAGATGAAGTCTACTAAGAAATTACTAAGCCAAAATTACTAAGACAATACTAGAAGCTCATCATCCTGGCAGGTTATTTAAGATGCAACTAAAGAAGGAAAATATTATGAAGATACAACTCTTTTACATTATTAACAAATATTTAACTGAATAATACAAAGTATATTCGGCAACTGAGCCCATCAGTAACCTAGGCAACTTGTGTGATTTCAAATATGGATCATAGTAAATACAAATACAAAACAATAGAGGTTGCAATAAAATAACCCCTTACTAATCACCATCAACGCCATATGCAATATACTCTGAAGGCGTCACACATCACTTGTACGCACACATACCACGTTCTACAGCCAACAAGCACAGTCCGTTATACTTCTCACTAGGGAAGTAACAGGAAGGAAAATAATTGTGGTAAAGTCCCTATTTATCCTACCAGACTATTTCATTTTGCTTTAAGTAATTAGAATGCTTTAGAGACAACTGCCCCATCCCTCCACCCTCCAAATAAAATACAAGTGAAGAATCAACTAACCCATGATATAACAGAAAATAAAGGTGACATTACATGGATATAAAATGGGAAGTAGATACAAAATTTTCCAACAACATGCCTTTTGCTGGCTGTGTTTTCTCAGTGGAGAGGACGGATTGAAGCGAACCTGGTGTTCCTTGATTTCCAAAGGCTAGCCATGACAGGAGTCACACAATCCAGAGGCAAGTGTGACAGGGCAGAGAGCATATTTTTATGTGACTGGAACTTTCTATGGTCCATACCCTGAATATGTTAGGTGTTCTGGGGTTTGCGCTAAAGAGTGCTGTGTTCATTCACCATCATTTCAGCAGATAACCCCCACCCTCCAGTCCATCATCCATTCACCTGGCACGCCCACCTGGGGTATCTTGCACAGCTATTATCAGTGAATTCCAACCCTCTGACCAGCACATGAAAGCTCATAGGTACTCACCCTGCATACTGGGCACTGCCAGTGACTACTGCTGTCTCTAAGCCTGTACTCATCAGACAAACACTTGGAATGATACACACGAAAACACAGGTCACATATCAACACCTCTCCAGGCAAATGGCATTCAAAACAATACCAGTCATGATTTTCTGTTTCCCAGTCCTACAAAAAATACAAAATAATTTTGTATGACATTTTGTCAATATCTGCAATGACTAAGAACAAAATTGAAACTAAAGTCCATCAGAAGTTAGGCATTAAAAACAATTTTAGACATTTACTGTGTTAAAACAAGAGGGAAAAAATACCTAGAAATTTGCTTCTTTAAATTTTGAATTTCTTTCCTAAGCAGTATTAATAATCAGAATATTTTAAGGTGATCTGATAGTAAAACCAGCCCAAATGAAGAAAGTCCAGAGCCAATCCCAGTTCTAATGTTATCTTTCAGTTTTTAAAATATAATCTATGGAATAATTTATTCAATAAACTGAATACCCTAAACCAACACCTATAACTTCATATTTCCAATAAACAAACCTCTGTTTTGTTCTGCACTTTAAACAAAATACAGTAAGTACTTAGCACGCTGTGAGAACAGAGAGAATAGTAATAAATGGTGATGCTCACTATTCTTAGCTTCTCATCCATGGTATTGGATGCGTTATTGAAAATAACATTAATCAGAATGTCCATGTTCTGACAGTTGTCAAATTTTCAGGGTCTGTTGAATTTGGAAAAATAAATTGAAAATGTGAAACTAAGGGTTTAATCACATTCTCCAAAGGACATTACCATAAATGTAATGAAACAAAAAAGCAGCAGGCCTGTTTTCTTATTGGGACTATCCCTGGAAACAAATGAGCATAAGGGCAGGTGCTCTTAAACATTCTCTGTTACACTCTGTGTTTGTACAGCCAATGCCATTTAACAAGAAACAGAAAGATGTCATCAGTTGTCTTAATTTAGAAGTAATTCATTAATTCATTCCTCATAAATATCACTCTTTGCTTTTATAAAAAAAAAAAATACCTGTATTAAGAGTGATGGATTAACTCTCCACCTTCCTCTGCAGATGTGGTTAAGGAATGAACGAGGGTCAAGCCCACACGTGGTGCAATCAAGGCCACTTTCAACAGGGACCCTGAAAGTCCAGGCATAAGCTCCGTCGTCATTTTTCTTTTCATAAATCACTGTCTACAGTCTGCTTCTGAGGTTGGGCACTTTTTATGTTTTCACTTGGGTCAGTTACTCCCCCAACAGATGGGCTTCAGCCTGGCCCCTGTTTAGGAAGCACTGACTCCCCTATGGTACCTAAGGTCCGAACCTGTCACTGCTTGACCTCATGAGAGGCCTTCAAAGGAGAAGAGAGTCACTTATGCTCCCAAATGCATGTCTTCCTACCCATATTCAGGGTCATGGCTGGAGGACATTACTAAATTCCACAAAAATGTAAATTTTTGGTTTGCTTCTTATTAAAAAAAAATCTATATTGACAAAAGTAATAAAAAAGCATGACTATTTCTGGTTATTTGCTGAAGATGTAGATACGCTGCAAACTTACTTTGGTGGAGTGATTTCAGTCAGAGTACTTAAGATACTGAGTTAACACAAAACCCTGAGGTGCCCATGGTAGAAGAAACGAAGCTCACCAAGTTGGACACAGACTATGTGTGTGGTGCATGGCCGTGACAACGGTCACTGAGGGCGCCCATCTCACAGGGCTCGTGTGGGAAGCTGCACTTTGGCTATTATAAGTTTGTCTCATAAACTTTGACAAATTGGTTTTCAGTAAGGATAACACAGTTTGTTCTATTTTTAATTAACCAAACTCTTTCCCAGTTCGAAATGGAGCCTTTCAGAATATTTTCTTCACAGCTGTTCAGAAACATCTTCAAGGATTTCGGTGGCTTATATTTGATTCATTATGAACAAAAGAAACTGCCATCCCTCATCATTTGATTTTTTCTTTTTTGCAGTAATTCATCTTCCTCTAATTCTCAAAATGGCAGGCACTCAGGTCAAGACAAGGCAGCAGGAGAGCATACCACTGGCACACAGCTCAGGTATCTCTGGTACCTCCTGCCTTCCTCTGACCCTCTTCTTTCCATCCCACTGAGACATGCAGATGGAAGTGCATCTCTCTTCACCAGAGTGAAGTTCTCCACAACGATTGTAAGAATGAAAGTATAACTCAAACAAAGTAAAAGTAGAGGAATACGTGGAAACCTGTTCATACAATAGCATGTATGTGCTGTTCATTCTGTTCACGACAGCAGCAGCTGCTCAGAACACACAAATGCAAAAGTCAAGTTCAAAAGTTAATAGATTTTTAATCCAGGGAATGTTGTTATGGATATAAATCATATAAGCATGTTTGTTATAGGCAGAGTTGCCTACAGTTTGTCTTTTAGTAAACAGAATCCATTGATATAGGACTTTTGACTAATACTTAATGTATGCCAAAAAGATAAGCATGCATTTTTACTGGATTTTCCCCGGTGTCAGCAACTACTCTAGACAGAGCCTGGTCAACAGCACATTATATGAAAGGACACTCCAATACTTCAGAAAGCTTTAAAAATGCAAACTTACTAGCATAAAATCCAAGACTAGAAGCAATGTAAAGACAGTATGATTTTAATGAATAACTCTAGCAAGAATAAACTAAGATAGCCTTAAAAAAAAAAGATGGAAATGTAATACAAAAAAAAAGGCAGAATTATAAAGTAAAATAACATAGTGCAAAATTAGTTCACCTTGTTTGGGGCTGCTGTCCTGGAGAAAGGCTGCATACTGTAGGCCTTTCAAAATAAAAACAAAATAATCTTGGTCTCTCTACTACAACTTTGCTCAAATCAGGCAATACACAGAGCTAAAGGGATTTTGTACACAAACTATTATTTGCTATACAACTTACATTATTTTGTAGATGATATCAGTTGAAAATCTACGAATGTGCTAATCATCAATGAAAAGACAGTAGCATGCAAACTCAAGAGTCATTACTAGTTTAAGAGGAAATTCTTACACTAACACAAAAGCTACAAATGGACAAAGAGAAAATTCAGAGAATTCATGTGCCATGAAACCTACAGTGATGTTAGGAAAACATTTTACTGATAAATTCAGTTCAATGCCATCGTAAATTTGCATGAGACCATGAATATATGTCTTTTAGATCTGAAACTGGTTTGAGGCTGGATTTTTTCTTTTTTTTTTTTTTTTAAACTTGGGAATGATGAATGTGAACATGGTAAACTCAATACTTGACCACAGTGTGAGATTCACACAGCTGTGTCCAGAACCTAGAACAAAACCGTCCCCCATCTAGAAGCAGCCCGTTGACCTACATCCATCACCATGGACAGCGTTTGGTTAAGACTGGAGCCACAATGGTGCAAATCCTGGCTCCGGCCTTCATGGGCTCTGTGATCTGGGGCACAATACTTAGCTTCTCTGTGGGTCATTTTCTATCTGTAAAACGAACAAAATAATAATGCCTCGTTTATAGGGATTTGTAAGGATGAAAACTCACAAAACGCTTGCTGGTTAATGAGACGATCTGCCTGCTATAGTGCACAAACACAACATGGTGTTTGTAACAGTGCCCATGTGAGCTTCTTTCTCCCAACTTTAAGTTCCTGAGACAGCTGACACAGCACTTCTGTAAGCTGGACAGAGCCAGAGATACTGCTGACTTGATTCAGAGGCAGCACCGCATCGAGAGGGCTCACTGGGAGGGCTATGTCTGCAACTGCGTCTCCCAAACTGTAATCCACCCTCATCACATTCAGAAGAGATACTAACTTTTAAAGTCCTCCCCTACTTACACTGAATGAGCAGATAAATCTCAGTTTATCAAATATGTGTTTGATGTGGTACTTTAACATAGATACAATGCAAAATTAGTTAATCACTGAGAGCTAAGAATTTGATGATTAGATATTTCCAATAATTTTAATTATTTTGTTAAAAATAAAACTACTTTAACACTGCTTAGTGAACTAGAATTAAGACAGAAGGAGGGAAAAAAAGGAACCACACACACACACACACACACACACACACACGCATACAAAACCAGTCAATCAAAGCTGAACAGAATATAACAGGATAGCATGACCCAAAATACTCAGTGAATAGAATGAAAATTCTTTACCAAATCAAAAATAATTTTTAAGTACACAACAGTTTGAATACACATAGAACCATAGTATAATTGATTTTTAGTTTATAATCACACTTAATACTTTACTTCTTAAATAAGTGGCTTTGTACATATCTTTGCATCTGAGACAGGTAATGGATCTTTGGAAGAAATGTGCACATAATTAGCATAAATGTAGTAAAATACATTTCACTTAAAAACAATCAGTGGTATCCAAGGAGCAATAAGTTTTGCACTTAGGGTATTTAAAACATATGATTGATTAATTTATGACAATTAAAGCACAAAAATGTAAAGATCTAAACTTAAAAAGCATTTCTCACTTCAATACTTGTATTTAGGAAACGGGCTAAGACAGTCAAGCTGCTTGAATTCAGCAGCCTCTCTTAATATTTTTTCAAGAGCAAATCAAGAGAACACTTCTTGCCATGGCTGTATAATGGTGTGATTTCTGAAGGAAAAGACACAGATGCAGTCCTACCTCTTATCTAAAAGATGTGAACTTAGCCAAGTATCAAGAGGTATATAAACCACAGCTGCTTTTAGACAGGTGAATCTGGAAAAACAGAATGATGGGGAAAGTGTATATCTTCCCCCTCTGTAAATTAAGACTAAATCCCTATATCCCCAGTAGAACATGTGATCTCTTCAAAGAAATCACAAAATGTGTATTTTCATTAATTATGCTTCTTGAAATAAAAACCTTAAATAAATGAGTAAAAGCAAAAAATAAAGAATTCTGTCTTTTCACCTAGACTGACTTTAAAAGCAGCATGATGTCCTGCGTACTGGCAGGACCAGCTGGATTCTGTGGGAAGAAACCACTCAGACTGAAGCAGGGTGCAGCAGCCACAACCTGAGCTCCTGTGTGTAGGAGCGTCTGATTCCCCAGCAGCAGAGCTCATAGAAGGGCTGAAGTGACAGCGCCAGGGGTCACAGGGTGGCTGCTCTACAAATGCACTGACTCTGAGATGGCAGTAGGGAAAGAAGAAAGGGAATCCTAGTCCAGATCTGGGAGCTGAGTAAAAACAGTGGCTTCACAGTGCCTGCCACTGTTGTGCGCTTTGAGGTCGGCCTCTACGCTGCTAACCAAATCAGTCAGCGTCAGATCAAATGCATCTGTGAAACACCAGGGCCGTCAAAGCTTGGTGTCAGGAGCCGTGAAGGAAGCAGGAAGTCATGGAAATAGACAGTAGTGTAACTGTGTCAGTATCGAAACACATATTTGATGTTTTATCTGCACATGATCCCTAGCACAAGGTTGCCTGCCCTACGGGATTACCCTCAACCCTTTTACGAGACCTTCCTATGTCTAGTGAACACCTCCGGAGTCAGAAGTGTTAAGTCCTAAGAAATTAACATGTATTTACTACAAAGGGAGCTACTAAATGCCAAACTCAGCCCAGCAAATGGTAAAATTCTGCCCAAGAAAGAGATTTCTCCAGATGTGAAGATCAAACATGGAGTGAGCACAGACCTCCATGCACCTCTCTCTAGCGCAAGCAGATGATGGAGCCATCTATGAAAGCATGCAATATTTCTTTAAAAAAAAAAATCAAAAGAAAAAAACCGTGATAAAATGACACGTTGAACGGTCACACACCACCAAGTTTCACTCTGTGCCCTGGGTCTACTGGCCTTGACTGAGATAATTTTGAAAGCTCTGAAAACCATCTCAAAAAGAATTTTTGATACTTTGAGTGAATGTTAATGTCACACAAGTCTGGAAATATAGGAGAACTGGAGAAATTTACAAGAGTGTTTCCCAGGTTCAGCAAGACTGCCATTGTAAAGTGGCTTCATACCAATACTTGTGCTGCTTTGATGACTAATATTTAAGCAAACCATTTAAAACTGAGAGTTGCCTCATTTTTAATAATTGTGGCTTTCATTCTGCTTTCTCAAACGGACACAACTTAAAATACCACCATGAAGATGCTTATCCACTGCCTACTTCTGTCATACTTTCTCCCAATGAATCTCCACTTTGACAGAGCTCTAGCGGTGGTTGGGGATCAGAATCCAAGATGTCTAGAAATCATTCCAGTCTGGCAGAAGGAGTCTCAGTGCCATGGAGGCCAGTCTGTGACTTAGCGTTAGGCATTTATTACGTGACTGCTAGCTAGGTTTAATAGGAATAATGTTTGAGGTATGTGTATCTTTCAATTGTATCAATTTTTTAAAATAAGCATCGGGAGAAAAGGCAACGGAGGTAGAATAAAAAATGTGACACCAACAGGTTCCTGGTCAGCTACCATGGAGTGGCGTAGGGCACCTCGTCGTCCCACCATAATGGCAGTAAAGAAACAGCAGTCCCATCTCTGTGCTGATACAAGGTACCTCAGGAATATACCTTGAGGACTTATCAAGGGAGATCAGCTTTTCCCCTTTTCTGAGCTACAGCTCCTAATTTTAGAGATTATAGAAGGAAAAGAAGAGCTTTACCACCGATTTTTCAAATGACAGAACTTCCCAAGGAAAGAGTATTTTAACTTCCAATTAAAGGTTTAAAAATGAGCAAGCAAGAAACTTTATCCTTTTCCTTCCCAAGGCCATGTATATCTAGTCAACCTCTCCTCTTGGTAGTGAGTCAGAAAGTCAAGTCAACAAGATGAGTAACATGTTTCTTTCAATTTAAGGACTCAATATTCGGAGAATCATATCGTGTACAAGGTGCAGAAACCATGAGGGCCTCAGACTGCAATGCCAGCACGTGGGATGGTCTCTGGCCCACAGAACACCTCTGTGTGAGGGAGAACAGGGGGCCCTTTCCTATCGCTGGTTTCACTAGGGGTGACATCTGGTTGCCCTACGCTGCTGGCAGTGGGGGCAGAGTTCACTTCCTGAGCTGTGCGGGTCAGAACGGGCCTCATACAGAGTGGCCCGCATGCCCGGGCCACTCATTTGCCATGTGTCCTTCTAGGGTTATATAAGTGCACAAACATGGGAGCATGACAGCCCTGGGAGCAGGTATTAACCCTGTCACGGGTTTGAGATACACACACCATCTCATCACTTCATAGCTAGACCTCTAACAAATCCAGTGTCTCAGGGAAAACTCCTTACAAATCTCGTGTTTGAAGATACAGGTTAAAAAGTAAAAAGACCCTGATGAGAATTTTGCTTGTGTGGTTAGTAAGGAATGTATATGCTTTTGCTACACTATATATAGGCATTTCTTAAGCATATTTCTTTGCTAGACAAAACTTGCTTTGAGTACAGGGTTCTATACTTTATATAAATAATCTCACTTAATCCTTAATCAAGTGAAATACATATTAATAGGCTCATATTACTGGCGAGGAATGAGGATAGAGGTCACACAACAAAATAAACACGTGAAGTGGAATGGAAACTCTATTAACATGTAAGACCTGACCTCTTCCTGCCACACTACACTGCTTCTGAACTTGCAGTACTTATTTTATAAACTAGGCATAATTTTTGTATACCCAGTTGTAGTTGTAACATGCATACTTAGTATAAAAAATGTTTGTAAGAACCAACCAGAGGGACACCTGGTGGCTCAGTGGTTGAGCGTCTGCCTTTGGCTCAGGTCACGATCCCAGGGTCCCGGGATCGAGTCCCAATCGTGCTCCCCACAGGGAGCCTGCTTCTCCCTCTGCCTGTGTCTCTGCCTCTCTCTGTCTCTCATGAATAAACAAATAAAATCTTAAAAAAAGAACCAACCAGAATTAATAGAACTTGTATACTGGTTGTTTGATCTGTATATAAAATTTCATCTTGAAAAAAGAAAAAGGGAGGATGCTGTAAATATGTGCAGTAAGGACACGTACACATTAAACACAGAATACAGAGTCTAATGTAGCAGTAAACGTGGGGCAGCTCATTAACTGCCCGTGGGAGCCAAGAGAGAAACTCCAACCTGAAGAGGAAGAAAGCTTAGAGGGGAAGGCCAATCCTAAAAGGTAAGAGGTAAAATCTCTTGCATGGAAAATGTATACGTGGTCCACAAACCAAAATGCTGTGGATTCAGCTGCACTTACTATGGGTTAATTACTAGGACAGCCTTCCATACTAAGTCTATAAATTTCCAAGTGTTTGGGATTAGAATTTTCTATTACCTGGATTATTCTCAGTATATAATAAGCTATCAATGATCAATGTTTGGTTGGAGACAGGTTTAGATCACCTCACACTGTAATTATTAGGACTTGGCACCCAAAGTTTCTTTATTGGCAACAAAGCTCTACTTTTCTGAGAGGAAGTGAAAAGAGATATTATTATAATAGAAACGTTCTCACTTAAATTTTCAAGCACTTCTAGTGCACACAGATCGAATGGTAGCAGTGAAATTAAACGTCTTTTCTTCCATGTTTTTTATTTGTGGAAAATGTGCGTTTTCTTTCCTATAACTTTGAAGGCATGTGTTAAACTGATACGCACAGGATTAAAACTGAACAACTCCTCTAACATTTATGCTGGGGCTGCTCCCTGGACCGCTGCCCCAGAAAACATGCTGTCAGTTTCCTGCTCTGACACCTGACGGCGAGCGTATGTGCTGGCACATCCACCATAGAGCCGGAAAGGGAAATACATTTCACAATTCTTGGGAAATGTCCCCACAAAGAACCAATTTTAAGATTTTGTCATTTTTTTAAATCATTTTAGAGAATCCATAATAAACACTCTCAAAACACCTACTTACTAAATTGATTTCTTTCAGAAAACCCCCCCCCAAAAAATTGTATCTATTATATTTGAAACCTATCATCTTTAAATGATATTCCTTAGCAAAAATCAAGACTTTTCTAATCAAGGTATTAGAAATATCAAAGGCAAATAAAGGTAGGAATATTAAAATATTACACATGAAACCAATGTTTACCTAAAAAACAAATCCGTTTCTCTATGTGCCCAAGTATACAAGTATACAGTAAAAGATTAAAATGTCCTCACTTAGATGGGGAGTCAAAGTAAAAAGTAGGCAAAATAGAAAGAAAATTAACTTTGTCTTTCCTGATTTCTGCTGGAGTGTCACCGAACAGGCTTATGGTCACTGTCAGTGGGGACACCGTCCAAGGGGACCCTGACAGGTGGCTCTGGATGCAGACGACATCCAGCTCAGGGGCAGCTTTCCTGGGGAAGACAGACTCCCCTTCCCTCTGTCTGGATGGCATTACCATGATCCCGCATTATCTGTACTAACGTTTACTAAAGAAAACCACTAGTTACGTGTTCTATTTTTCAGATTCACGGTAACCTAGAAAGAGGAAGTAGGCTCTTTGTAGAGTAAGTTTTCCCTGAAAGAGGGAGGAAATTATCCATCTTGTCAAGGTAGGCCCTTCACTTTAATAAGAAACACTGAAGTGAACTATCCCTAAACTTCTAAAACTGAATCGCTATAGGTTGTAGTTAAATAACATTTAAAGACTTAAAGTCAACACCTGCAAGTTGATCAAACACAATATACTTACAATCTCATCTCCTGGCAGCCAGTACCCTTCCTGCTCAATACCAGCTTTGGAACCTTTGCAGCCCACTGTTAGGGTTTCGACAATGAGACCATCTTTCACAGCCAGGCTCAGCTGACGGGTGGTCTCTTTTGGATGCATACCGTGGACTCGAGACATATACCTGAGTACAGAGGAAAAACAGATTTAAAAACCCCTTAGGACTCCATAATACTTAAATAAATAAACAGAGGCGACTTCTTTCTCCTTTGAAACAGCTTGTTCTTCTGAGGCTGTACTGAAGAAACAGAGTCCTGAATACTTAAGTTTAATTATCATGCTATTTTCAACCTTAATTCTATTTGTATATTTAGAAAAATACTTGCTCAAAATAATCCTTAATCAGCAAAAAAAAAAAAAAAAAAAATCACTTAGCAGATTGTAGGCTAACATGTAGTTCTGGCCTCTGGAGCAATTGCCATGAACTTCCACTCTGCAAATTTTCAATTTAGAATTTTACCATCTCTAGTCACAAGACTTCAGAATATAAAATATTCTGACTCAAAACTCAGGAAAGGACACTAAAGGATGGATAAGAATTACATGAATGGCTGTCGACATAAAGAAACGAGAATGCATGCTGGGATCAATAAGGCAAAAATGTGATTTTCAATGAAATATACTTTGGATTGGATCACTAATGCATACACGACTCCCTGATTTATGTCACATGGTGTTTTATTTAATCTTTAAAAGTGTATTATTTCAAACACACTCTGGACCACAGAGAATGCTGCTGCAGGGTCCCTTGTATTCACCAATTCTATGAACTCATGTTAATGTGATGGCATATTTGCTTCATAGGTTGTTTCTTAAGGAAATAAAATGCTACAGATATGGTTGAATGAGTGCTATTTTCCCATTCTTTCCATTCAAATCCCAACACCCTCTACCAGGAAGCCACTGGACATCCAGACACAAGACACAGGACGAGGCGAACCTGGCCAGCCACAGCCCCCAGAGAGGTGCTGCATGTGCAGCATGTGGGGGCGATGTGCACAGTCCTTGAGGAAATTCACCAGCACACCAGATTTTTATACCAAATTCATCTGACATTTCAGTATCAAAGCATTCACAACAAATCATTTCAGAAATGCAAGAGTTCATCATAGAACCAGCTTCCAAATTCAAGGGTACATGTCAACAAAGAAAAGTGGTGAACCCCAGCTGAGGACTGATATACGTGCAGTTTATAGAAGATAAGTGTTTTCTCTTTACGAGATCATAAACTTTTAACAGGCTCTACTCTGTCAATGCAGTTAGCGGGAGGGCTAAGAAGGAGAGGTGGGGAGGAGCATACTTCAGCTTTGACAAAGTTACGTGAGAGCACCACCAACCAGGCGAGAGAAAACTGGATGCGTGACTCTGTCATCCTAGCCGACTGACCCAGAGGGGACAAAGCTGGGGGCAGCTCCAGTCCGATGTATGAAATCAGTGCTAGCAGAAATCATCCACTCCAGTGTGGGAAGGGGGTTAGGGGGATGGCCGAGGTCAACATGTCCTAATGTCCTCATTGTTCATGGAAATGATCTCAAGAGTGAAGTATACCACCTAAAATGACAAAGGTAACCATCTGAAGAAACTCATAAAAAAACACATTATGTGGTAAAACATAAAAACACCAAAAGAAACAACAGGAACATGGGACGCCTGGGTGGCTCAGTGGTTGAGCATCTGCCTTAGGCTCAGGACACCATCTCAGGGTCCCGGGATCAAGTCCCACTTCGGGCTCCCCTCAGGGAGCCTGCTTCTCCCTCAGCCTGTGTCTCTGCCTCTTTCCAGGTCACTCATGAATAAATAAAATCTTAAAAAAAAAAAAAAAAACAGGACCAGAAAGCATAGAACATATGATGACAGGACCCAAACCAATGTGTAATAAATACAAACTGGCTAAACTCCACAGTATGAAACAGACTGATCACAACACCAAAAACGTGCGGTTTACACGATACATGTCTCACATGCCTCAGAGAAACTGCACAAGAACGGGCATAGGCACAAGAATGCAATCCAAACAAAGCAGGACTGACATGCAGTGAACAGGACTGGAATCCAGGACAAGAATTATTAAAGAAAAAAAAAAAGACACACAGGGCATAGGTTGTTATAAAGCAAAGACTGTGAGAAATAAAGGAACTATTGACAGGAATACAGAATTATAAGACTTCACTTCTCTCCAGCCACAAAAACGTCCAGGCAGACAAACTAGGTATTCATACAGAAGACCTAATTAACAAGGCAGATCTAGTTAAGTTTATTCTGAAACTCAAAACATACCTTCAACAGGTCCAAGAAAAATTCATTAAAGTTGAGCATAAACCTGGACACAAAAACAAACTCATTTTATTTTATTCACTTGTTTTTTTTTTTAAGATTTTATTTATTTATTCATGAGAGATACAAAGAAAAAGACAGAGACACAGGCAGAAGGAGAAACAGGCTCCATGCAGGGAGCCCGATGTGGGATTCGATCCCAGGACTCCAGGATCACGCCCTGGGCTGAAGGCAGGCACTCAACCACTGAGCCACCCAGGGGTCCCTCACTTGCTTATTTTAGAGAGAGGAAGAGTGTGTGAGCAGGGGAAGGAGCAGAGGGAGAGGGAGGAGGAAAGACCCTCAAGCAGACTCCATCTGTGTTCAGCACAGAGCCCCATGCAGGGCTTGATCCCAGGACTCTGAGATCATGACCTGAGCCGAAACCAAGAGTCAGATGTTTAACTGACTAAGCCACCCAGGTGCCTCCAAAAAAAACAATCTTATTTTTGGAAAACTCATAAACTAGTGAATCAAAAAGGTTATCTAAAAAGTGAAAAGAAAAATCTAAGCACAATGACATAAACGCTAAAGCAGTGCCATTTAAAAAACAACTGAAAACTAATATTAGTCCAAGAGCCTCTAAGGGAAAAACAGACATATCACTAGCTAATCTAATCAACAGTGAAGACACAAAACACAAAAACATAAACTTAGAAATGTCTACAGAGCCACAGCCATATGTAACAAAGAAATTAAAATAATTATAAGCAACTACTTTGTTCATTTATGCACAAAAATAGAAGATAAACACTAATTTTCTAGGAAAATATAAATGACCAAAACTGGACCACAGAAAGAAACAGAATACTTGAAATGGATAATTCCAAAAGAAATTAATAGAGTAAGTTGGCAAAGAGCTTTCTCAGAAAAACACTAGCTAGGGATATATTCACAAGGCAATTTTATCAAACTCCTAAAGGCCAGACAACTCTAATGTGATTTAAACTTTTCTGGCACATAATAAAGAAGGAAAGCAAGGAATCTAGCATAATAATTGGTAACAAATCCCTACCAAGAAAAACACAAAAAAACTAGTGTCCTCTAAGAACACTATAAAAAAATCCTAAATTAAATATTTTAATAGACAAAATAATATCAATCATTAATATAAAACAGATGTTAATATATTAATACATTCAAAAATCAAAGTAATATACCATAACCAAGTGTTTAATTCCAGGATTTCTCCGAAGATTTATTATTATGAAGAAATCTAGAAATAGGATTCAGCCCATTAATAGATCAAAAGGGAGAAATCATGATGATTTCTGTATGTGTTAAAAGGCATTTAGTAAAATTCAACAGCCCACCCCTGACAAAACGGAACGAATCAATACTTCCTTAACCTGATTAGGAATATTCAATGATGTTTTTAACACTTTGCCAAAGGTAATAACCAGCACAGCTGGAATAAAGAAATGGGTGTAAAAGTTAGTAAAGATTTAAAGTGATCATTATTTGCAGATTACATATCCAGAAAACACAAGAAAATCAGATGACATACTATTTTGAATAACCAAATAATGTAATCAATTGTCTGTATACAAAATAATATACTAAAATTAATAGCATTCAAATATACAAGCCAAAAACACCAGAGATTTAACATAAGACCTCGATTATTTATAACAGTATTAAGAAAGACAGTAATACATAGTGGTAAGTAGAAAAAATGACAAGGTCTGTATGAAAAAAATTGTGGCTTGTGACAGACACAAGAGAAAATAAACAGATGGAAAGACATGCCTAATATTTAAATGTAAGACAACAAAATCCAAATTGCCTCTAAGATAATTTAAGTGTCACCACAAAGGGCACAAGTTAACTCTAAAGTTCTGTGTAGAATTAAAAAAGAACTTCTCAAGAAAATTCTTTCAGGGTAGTATAAGATTTTTTTTTAAAGATTTTATTTATTTATTCATAAGAGACAGAGAAAGAGGCAGAGACCCAGGCAGAGGGAGAAGCAGGCTCTCTGCGGGGAGCCCAATATGGGACTCGATCTAGGGACCCCAGGATCATGACCTGAGCCGAAGGCAGATGCTCAACTGCTGAGCCACACAGGCGCTCATAATATCAGATTTTAAAACATTAGAGCCAAAATAATTAAACTTGTACATGAACAGCAGCCCAATGGAATAAACACAAAGTCCAGAAAGAGACCAAAATTCACATTCTGATTATAACCAAAGTGCCATTTCAAATTAGTGGGGGAAAGATCGTTCAAACAACACACGACATTAGGACAAGGGGCTCATTCACTTGAAAAAGAATAAAGATGGAGTCCTACCTTAGTCTGTACCCCTAAGTAAATTTTGAATAGGTCAGATTTAAATAATAAAAGGAAAACCACAAAATTATTAGAAGAAAAATATGGGAGAGCAATCATGGTGTGAGAAAAACCTTCCTAAGATGAAACAAAAGCCACAGTGATTTAAGAAAAGACTGAAAAATTTACATAAAATTTATATATATTTATATAGCAATTTCTATATAGCAGAAAACCAGCATGATAATCAAAGTTAAAATAACAAATGCTGGGATCCCTGGGTGGCTCCGTGGTTTGACGCCTGCCTTTAGCCAGGCCTGATCTGGAGACCCCGATCGAGCCCCCCATCGGGCTCCCTGCCTGGAGCCTGCTTCTCCCTCTGCCTGTGTCTCTGCCTCTCTCTCTGTGTCTCTTATGAATAAATAAAATCTTAAAAAAAAATCACAAATGCTAATCTGGGAAATACATTTGTAACATATGTAGCCAAAAGGTCTAACTTAAATTCTACATATTCTTAATATAGTTTTAAAAATCCTACCTAGTAAGAAAAACCACAAAATGACATTCTGTATCTGTCATATTCACCGGGACAGGGCTTGGCGGAAGGTATGTCACACGTTAACGTGTAAATGAGCGCCACCCCGGGGAGCAAACGTCTATTGAACATAGAAACATGTACACCTTGAAGCCAGCGGTTCCACTTCCAGAAATTCCTCCTATAGATAGACATGTATGAAATAATATATATATACAAGACAGGAAAGCCATCCTAGCATTGTTCACAACAAGACCAGAAAGGATCTGAACATAAGTGTTAGGGGATTGGCTAAATTATAATACAGCTATACCAAGAATTATTATATAATCATCAAAAAAATGAAGCAATGTTATAGATAGTTAAAATAAAATAATAAAATAAAAGTTTTTATGTTTAAAAAGTCAGGGTACACGGGTTAATACCTAACACATATAAAGGACCTACGACTCAATAACCAAGAGAAAAACAATCCAATTAAAAAATGGCAGAACCACCATTTGCTTCAACGTGGATGGAACTGGAGGGTATTATGCTGAGTGAAGTAAGTCAGTTGGAGAAGGACAAACATTATATGTTCTCATTCATTTGGGGAATATAAATAATAGTGAAAGGGAAAATAAGGGAAGGGAGAAGAAATGTGTGGGAAATATGAGAAAGGGAGACAGAACGTAAAGACTGCTAACTCTGGGAAACGAACTAGGGGTGGTAGAAGGGGAGGAGGGCGGGGGGTGGGAGTGAATGGGTGATGGCACTGGGGGTTATTCTGTATGTTAGTAAATTGAACACCAATAAAAAATAAATTTAAAAAAATGGCAGAACTTATGAACACACACTTTCCCGAAGATGACATGAAGATGGCCGGCAGGTAGACTGACAGCAGCTGAACACTGCTGATCATCAGGGTAACACAAATCAAAACCACACACACAAGAATATTATTCAGGCACAGAAAGAAATGAAATCGTGCCTGTTGTGACAACATGGATAACTCTCCAGTGGATCTTTAACTGACATGTGGAATCTTAAACACACATACACACACACACACACACTCACTCTCACACCCCCCAAGCTCACAGACACAGAGAACAGACTGGTGGTTGTGTGTGTGTGAAATGGGTCAAAATGTATCAACTCTAAGCCACAAAATAAAGGTCGTGTGGGAAAATGTACAGCATGGTGTTAACAATACCTTATTGCATATTCAAAAGTTGCCCAGAGAATAGATCTTAAAAGTCCTCATCACAAGAAAAATTTTTTCTGACTATGCAATGTGATGAATATTAACTAGAATTATTGTGGTGATCATAGTACAGTCGACCCTTGAACAACACAAATTGTTAAGAGCATCAACCCCTGGTACAGGCAAAAATCCACATACAACCCTGACTTCCCAAAATTTAAATACTAATAGCTCATTGTTGACCAGAAGCCTAATTGATAACATAAACACTCAGTTAACACATATTCTGCATGTTATATGGACTACATATTATATTCTTATAATAAGCTAGAAAAAAAAGGTTATTAAGAAAAATCATATGAAAAAATACGTTTGCAGTACTATCCCATCTTAAAAAAATACTCGTGTGTAAGTGGACCCCTTGCTGTTCAAGGGTCAGCAGTATATACAGATACTGAATCATTATGTTGAGTGCCTGAAATGAAGATGTTATTTGTAAATTATAACTCAATTTAAAAAAGGGAAAAAGTCGGTAAAAAAAAAAAATAATGGTATAAAATGGTACAGTTTCTCTGTGCATTGATTTTATATCCTGCCACTTTGTCGAATTCCTGTATAAGCTCCAGCAATTCTGGGGTGGAGTCTTTTGGTTTTTCCATTTAGACTATCATGTCATCCACAAAGAGTCAAAGTTTGACTTCTTCTCTGACAATTCAGATGACTTCTATTTCTTTTTGTTGTCTGACTGCCGAGGCTCAGATTTCTAGGACTATGTTGAACAGCACTAGGGAGAGCCGGCATCCCTGTCGTGTTCCTGATCTTAGCTCTCAGTTTTTCCCCACTGAGAATGATTATTCGCCGTGGGCCTTTCATAGGCGGCTTTTATGATATTGAGGTACGTTCCCTCAATCCCTATGATGCAGAGAGTTTTAATCAGGAAAGGACGCTGTATTTTGTCAAATGCCTTTTCTGCATCTACTGAGAGGATCATCTGGCTCTTGTCCTTTCTTTTATTAATGTGGTGTATCACACTGATTTGTGGATGTTGAACCCTGGATAAATCCCACTGAGTCATGGTAAACAATCCTTGGAACGTACTACTGTTGGATCTTATTGGCTAGTATACTGGTGAGAGTTTTTGTATCTGTGTTCATCAGGGATATTGGTAATTCTCCTTTTTTGGTGGGTGGGGTCTTTGAGTTGGGGAATGAGTTTGGAAGTTTTCCTTGTGTTTCTATTTTTTGAAACAGCTTCAGAAAAATAAGTATCAATTCTTCTTTAATGTTTGGTAGAATTCCCTTGGGAAGCCATCCGGCCCTGGCCTCATTTGTTGGGAGATTTCTGATTATGCTTCAATTTCCTTGCTGGTTATGGGTCTTAAGGTTTTCTGTTTCTTCCTATTTCAGTTTTGGTAGTATATATGTTTCTATGAATGCATCCATTTCTTCCAGATTGCCTAATTTGTTGGCATATAGTTGCTCATAACATAGTTCTTATAATTGTATTTCTTCAATATTGGTTGTGATTTTTCCTTTTCATCCATGATTTTATTTATTTGGGTCCTTTCTTTTTTTTTTTTTTTTTTTTATTTGGGTCCTTTCTCTTTTCTTTTTGATAAGTCTAGTCAGGGGTTTATCAATCCTATTAATTCCTTCAAAGAATCAGCTCTTCGTTTCATTGATCGGTTGCATTTCTAAACACTAACAATGAGACAGAAGAAAGAGAAATTAAAGAATCAATCCCAAATAAAATTACATCCAAAACCGTATGATACCTGGGAATAAACCTAACGAAAAACGCAAAGGATCTGCACTCAGAAAACTAAACAACACTCATGAAAGAAACTGAGGAAGACACAAAGAAATGGAAAAACATTCCATGCTCATGGATTTGAAGAACAAATACTGTTAAAATGTCTATGCTACCCAGAGCAATCTATACATTCAATGCAATATCTATCAAAATATCATGTTGTTGTTTTTTTTTCCACAGAGTTGGAACAAATAATCCTAAAATTTTGTATGGAACCAGAAAAGACCCCAAATAAACAAATCTTTAAAAAAAATAAAAATAAAAAAAATAAAGATTTATTTTTGTTTATTTATGATAGACAGAGAGAGAGAGAGAGAGAGGCAGAGACACAGGCAGAGGGAGAAGCAGGCTCCATGCAAGGAGCCCGACACGGGACTCGATCCTGGGACTCCAGGATAATGCCCTGGGCCAAAGGCAGGCGCGAAACCACTGAACCACCCAGGGATCCCCTATATTTGCAAATGTCTTATCAGATAAATGGCTAGTATCCAAAATCCATAAAGAACCTATCAAACTCAACATCCAGAGAACAAATCATCCAATCAAGAAATGGGCAAAAGACATGAACAGACATTTCTCCAAAGAAGACAGACAAGTGGCCAACAAACATATGAAAAACTGCTCAACATCACTCGGCATCAGGGAAACATGAATCACAACCACAAGATACCACCTCATACCAGTCAAAAAGGCTAAAATGAGTAAGTCAAGAAAAAACATGTTGGTGAGTGAGGATATGGAGAAAGCGGAACCCTCTTACACTGCTAGTGGGAACACAAGCCGGTGCAGCCACTCTGGAAAAGAGTATGGAGGGTCCTCGAAAAGTTAAAATAGTGCTACTCAACGACCTAGCAATTGTACTACTCGGTATTTACCCGAAAGATACAGATATAGTGATCTGAAGGGGCACCTGCACCCCAATGTTCATAGCAGCAATGTCCATAACAGCCAAACTGTGGAAGAAGCCAAGATGTCCTTGGACAGATGAATGGATAAAGAAGATGTAGTATATATAGACAATGGAATATTATTCAGCCACCGAAAAGAAAGAAAAGAAAAGAAAAGAAAAGAAAAGAAAAGAAAAGAAAAGGAAAAGAAAAGAGAAAAAAGAAAGAAAAAAAGAAAAGAAAAGAGAAAAAAGAAAAGAGAAAAAAGAAAAAAGAAAAGAAAAGAAAAGAAAAGAAAAGAAAAGAAAAGAAAAGAAAAGAAAAGAAATCTTGCCATTTGCAACAAAGTGGATGGAACTAGAGGGTATTACACTGAGCTAAATGAGTCAATCAGAAAAAGGCAATTATCATATGATCTCACTTATATGTGGAATTTAAGCAACAAACAGGATTGTAGGGTAAGACAGGAAAAAATAAAACAAGATGAAATTAGGAAGACAAACCATATGAGAATCAACTCTAAGAAACAAACTGAGGTGGCTGGAGGGAAGGTTAGGGATGGGGTAACTGGGTGATGGGCATGAGGGAGGGCACATGATATGATGAGCACTGAGTGTTATATACAACTGATGGATCACTGACCTCTACCTCTGAAACCAATAATACATTATATGTTAATTAATCTAATTTAAATTTTTAAAAATATAGAAGATACAGTTTCTCAAAAACATTCTATAACCATGTGTGTGCTTGCACAAGAGTTCTAGAGGTGGATCTAAGAGCCATCGAGAGAGGCCCCTTCTGAGAAGAACCAACCGACTCAGCAAGCAGGCGCAGGGTGAAGACCTCTTTCCACAGTGTCCTCTTCAGGACTTTGTCCCTCTATTATTAGCTGGAGACTGCTGTTCCTTTTCAAAAGGAGCTACCAGGGGATCCCTGGGTGGCTCAGCAGTTTGGCGCCTGCCTTTCGCCCAGGACGTGGAGTCTTGGGATCAAGTCCCACATCGGGCTCCCTGCATGAGGCCTGCTTCTCCCTCTGCCTGTGCCTCTGCCTCTCTTTCTCTCTGTGTCTCTCAAGAATAAATAAATAAAACATTAAAAAAAAAAAAAACTTCAACAAATAAAAAGAAAAACAAAAACAAAATACAAAAGGAGCTACCATCTCCCAACCCTGCAGCCATGTCGGCAAGCTCCTCTCTCCTACAGCCGCTTGCCAGGCTGGGGCAGTCCCCCATTTCCTCTCAAACTCGTCTTGTCTCTTCTTGTTCATTTATTCCTCCATAATAATTTTAAAATTAGTTTGCCAAGATCCATGAAAATGGAAGAAATTTTGTTAATTTGAGAATAAACATCATTACAATACTAAGTCTTTCTTCGGATAAACTTGGTTCATTTATATCTTCTATGTAACAAAGTTTTCTCCCTAAAATTTTTGCACCCTTTCTGTGATTCTCCCTAGGTATTGTGTCTTTTTGTTTCTTTTGAGAAAGGGATTTTATTTTATGTATTATTTTCTGGCTGGTGGTTTCTAGTATATTTGAGAAACCATGCTCACCTCTCACTGGGACCTGTAGCACAACACTGCCAGGTAGGAATGGTGGGTATCCTTGTCTCAGATTTTGCAAAGGAATCTTATAATAGTTCACCATTAACTTGACACTTGCTGAAGGTTACTGGCAGATGTATTTTATCAAACATAAATAAACACAATTACAAGTATGATGCTTGCTACAGGATACTAGTAGCTCCGCCTTATTAGAGAAATTCCTTTTCAGTCCCAGTTCGCGATTTTGTTTTATTTTAACAAGAATGGCATTAAGTCTTACTATTCTTTGATGTACGTTAATCCACTTTTACCATACACTATGCATACAAACAGCTGTAGAACATGCCTACGACACAAGAAGAGTTGTTTTCTCTTTAGCGGCAGCATGCTGGGCTCAAAGAGAAGCAGAGTCAGTTGAAGGCAGTCCTTGCAGGTTGAGGGGGAACACAAGGTGAGAGAGGGCATGGGGCAGACTCAGGAAGCCCCTGCACAGGGACAGGATGACCAGGAGAACACAGGGATGAAGGACAGGTTCTCCCTAGCACACGGAACCACAAGAACTGTGATCGGTGCACAACAGTGCTTCCTCCCAGTAGCATCACAGCCTGGAGACAGAAAGGCTCCAGGGAAGGCCTTGTATTTTCTGAATGAGAAGTTTGGGTTTACGCAATTTAGAATGAAGTTAGTGATTAGTACTAATTTAAAAGCTTCGTCTAGGGGCGCCTATGTAGCTTAGTCGGTTTAAAAAAATAAATAAATCTTTAAAAAATAGTGTCATCCAAAGGCTAAGAATACGCACTCGTCATTTTTTTTTTTAAAGATTTATTTTTATTTATTTATGATAGACATAGAGAGAGAGAGAGAGAGAGGCAGAGACACAGGCAGAGGGAGAATCAGGCTCCATGCTGGGAGCCCCACGTGGGACTCGATCCTGGGACTCCAGGATCACGACCCCGGGCCAATGGCAGGCGCAAAACCGCTGAGCCACCCAGGGATCCCCTGCACTCATCATTTAAACTACTAGTTCAGCATCTGAATCTTTACAGATAGGTACTACTTACTTTCCTCTAAGGAGTTAGACTCACAGGACCTATTTGCTGAACTATCGGCAGCTGCAGCCAGAAAAGGGTAGGAGCAGATGACAAATTATTTTATTATTTTTTAAAGATTTTATTTTGAAAGAGAGTGCATGAGTACAAAGGGGGTGGTGGGGAGCAGAGGGAGAGGGGGAGAAGCACACTCCCTGCCAAGCACGGAGCCGGACGTGGGGCTCAGTCCCTCGACCCTGAGATCATGACCTGAGCCAAAATAAAAAGTCAGATACATAACCAATTGAGCCACCCAGTTGAGGCACCCTGACAAATTATTTTAGATATTGCTTTGCATAAAATTGATACTCAATAACTGTTTCTTGGGGATCCCTGTGTGGCTCAGCAGTTTAGGGCCTGCCTTCAGCCCAGGGCATGATCCTGGGGTCCTGGAATCGAGTCCCACATCGGGCTCCCTGAATGGAGCCTGTTCCTCCCTCTGCCTGTGTCTCTATCTCTCTCTCTGTGTCTCTCATGAATAAATAAATAAAATCTTTAAAAATAAGTAAATAAATACTTCTTGGATATATAAATAAGTAACAGAATTTCAATGTCATCTTTTAAATCTTTTATTTCAAATTAATTCCACACTTGCAGAAGACTTACAAAAACAGTACAGTCCCCATTCCCTTTACCCAGATGTATCTAATGTTAACTTCTTAAATAAAAAGTATAATTATCAAAAGTTATTAATTTTTCCTTTAAAAAGTTATTTTTTAATTGAGACATAATTCACATAGAACATAGTTACAGGTATATGAGATGAGGATGCAGTATTTGTATATGCTGCAAAATAATCCCACAGTAAGTGTGGCTGACACACAGTACTTCTTAGACTCCTAATTAATGCTGCACAATGGGGATCCCTGGGTGGCGCAGCGGTTTGGCGCCTGCCTTTGGCCCGGGGCGCGATCCTGGAGACCCAGGATCGAATCCCACATCGGGCTCCCAGCATGGAGCCTGCTTCTCCCTCTGCCTGTGTCTCTGCCTCTCTGTCTCTCTCTGTGTGACTATCATGAATAAATAAATAAAATCTTTAAAAAAAAAAAAAATGCTGCACAATGTAGCCCACTGGACTTTATACCACAGACTTTATTCAGGCTTTCCAGGTTTTCCACTATTCTTTTCCCATACCATAGGCCAGATTCAGGATGTCTCAATATAGGATTTTATGAGTGTAGAAAGCATCCAGAAATGAAAGATGTTATCATAAAAAGAAGTTTTAAGAAGGAGGAACAATGGGTAATGACAAGCTCTGCCCCACATTAGGGTAGTTTATCAGGGGGAGGGACAATACTGAGGGGGCACTCAATCTTACTACTTCTGTCGGTACCGACAACTTATTAACAATGCAGCTGGACAGAAACATTAAACAAAAGATCAAAACATCTAGACATAGGTCCAAGTACACAAAAATCTCAGTACTGAAAGACAAGCATTAGAAAAGAAGGAAAAATGTAATAATATTTCCCAAGTGACTGTAGAACAAGCCAATGGCAGTCTGGATAAATATAATCCAGATGTGCATCACAAATTTTAAGTCAGATATTTAAATATAATGCAAAAGAAGGAGTTGGAACTGTTTTTTCAGTATTAGGGGCTAAGTATGAACTAAAACAATGGAAGAAACAAGGGAAAAGAGCTTTAAATACATAAAATTAAGATCGCAAAATCTAAGAGTAAGAAAACTCAAACAGGAAACAATGGATTAGCAAAACGACAGGGCCCATACGAGGGAAGGGTTAATACGTACCTACCAACATGGCTGGAGGGTTCCTCTTGCGCGTGTGGTCCACGCAGCACATCCAAAACAGAAGACCTCTGGTTAACGTTCACTGTGATACAATCACCAGGGAGTCGGCAACATCAACTGACACAAGCTCATAAAGCAATACCTGAACGTGAACAAGCCCTACTCCTTAAATCACTGTTTTAAGACAACAGTGATTCTCACAGTGTTCCAGGCCAACGTGCGCCAGGCAAGCTTAAGATCGTCCACAGGCCCGAGTCAAGCACGTGCAGAGTCTACGTAGGTGACCTTCAAGATAATAAAGGGTCCCAGCCCACGGCTCCCTTCCTCGGCCCGTCAGGCAGCTTTATCCCATGAGAAAAACACGTATGTTAATATGCAGGTTGAGGTCACGCCAGGCCTCCCGCTGTCGTACACACTGCCGACCCGTCACAGGGGCCCATCTTCAACCAATCAGGAGGCAGTGCTAGCCAACGGTTTGAGACGCACGGACGGTGGCCCACCTGGTGTAAGTCATGAAACAGTAAATGTCTAGTATTTAAATTCAATTTCTCTGGACTTCCTCAGTAAGTTTTAATTCTCCCCCATCCTCCCCTGTACTCTGCCCCCAAGTCTTGGCTAGGATACTGCTCCCCGCTGCTGCTCAGCACGCTCCTCGACGCAGCTCTCCAAGTCCCAAGACAATACCTGCACAGTTAAGCGGTAAACTGCCACTGCTGATTTAACACGGTCACAAAAGAGATCTCACAAGTGCTCATTTCCTAAAAGTGATTATCTACCTTCAATCCTTTTAACGATGATTCAATCTCTTTAACTGTAACACGCTGTTGGAAACACACATCCCGGGAGATGACACACTAGCGCAAACAGTATGGATACAACCCACCACCAAGGCACGGACGTTGTCTCTGTCCACAACACACCACACCGAACGCCTCCCACCATCGAGGAATCTGGAGGTCTTCATCTGGATGAAGGTGTAGACCTGTTCCACGTGAGCGCAGGCCAGGCTGGGAAAGTGAGTCCTGCCTCCTGGTCCCATGACCTAATGTCTGCCAGCCGCCCGTGCTCGGGCTCAGGCCCCAAAGAGACCCACGTGAGAAATCAGCACGAGGACACGAGATCAAAGCTGACCTGCACATGGGCCCAATCTCTGAGTGTAGAAGCCATGGGAGCCGCAGGAGAAGGGTCAGAATCTCCGACCACGTCGGAAGTGGGGAACTCCTCAGTCACCAACATCACCAAGCACATCTGGCCAGCACCTGGGGCCATTAGCACCTGACTGGCGGACGCCGGGCCCCGGAGCCCGCATCCCCCCTAGCATCCCCCCTCGCAGACCCCCCGCATCCCCCCTAGCATCCTCCCATGCAGATCCCCCCACATCCCCCCCTCGCAGACCCCCCGCATCCCCCAGCAGACCCCTTGCATCACCCTAGCATCTCCCTCGCATCCCCCCTCATCCCCCCTCACAGACCCCCCACATCTCCCTAGCATCTCCCTCACATCCTCCCGTATCCCCCCTCGCAGACCCCCCACATCCCCCCTGCATCCCCCCGCAACCCCCCATGTCCCCCCTCGCAGGCCCCCCACATCCCCCTAGCATCCCCCCGCAACCCCCCATGTCCCCCCTTACAGACCCCCCACATCCCCCCTGCATCCCCCCACAACCCCCCATGTCCCCCCTCGCAGACCCCCCACATTCCCCCTAGCATCCCCCCACGCAGACCCCCCATCTCCCTAGCATCTCCCTCGCATCCCCCCTAGCATCCCCCTGCATCCCCCCCCGCATCACCCCCTCGCAGACCCCCCACATCCCCCTAGCATCTCCCTCGCATCCCCCCAGCAGAACCCTTGCATCCCCCTACCATCTCCCTCGCATCCCCTCTGCAGACCCCCTACATCCCCCTAGCATCTCCCTCGCATCCCCCCGCAACCCCCCATGTCCCCCCTCACAGACCCCCCGCATCCCCCCTAGCATCTCCTTCGCATCCCCCCGCAGACCCGGGGGCGCAGTGGCGGGAGAACGTGCACTACACGAGCACCCCTTGGCTCAGCCCCCGCACACTTGTGCTCCCCGCGCTCTGCAGGAGACAGACCCCCCCCCAGAGACTTGGGGGAAACCAACAGGAAATGGGAAACGTGCTGGTTTTTCTACATCCTTTCATAATTCTTGTAGTTTAAGCCTGTTAAAATCTTAACTTCCCTCATTTTTGAACTAGTGAAAATGATTTACAGGGCTCACCGACAGACACCTTGAAGGTTTGGGGGGTATCAATTAACAACCAAAAAAAGAAAACTCCATTTTTTCCCATCAATTGTCAAGGTAGTAAAAGACTTGTTTCAAAATCTGCTCCATTTACCCCAACAGCACACTGTCAATTATTACATTATTTGTGTGCAACTTTAATTAAAATCAGTAAACTCTTGAGTTACGTCACGGTTAGATGGAAACTTAGAAAGTATCAGGCAGTTTTCACCTAGAGGAAAAGACCTTCTTCCGTGACGCAGGGCCCCCCGAGCCTCTGGGTAACATGGGCCCTTTCCAACAGGCCGACTGTGGCCACTGGGCCTCGATCGCGGGGAGTGATGCCCCCGTGCCCCCCGCAGCACGCGAGCCCCCGCCGCCTGCGAGGACGCACAGCTCTGCCCGCGAGGACACACAGCTCCCGCGCCGCACCCCCACTCTCTCGCCGGGAACCACGACCTCCCCTCCCGGGTGAAGCTGCACGAGGTTCGGCCGACGGCCCCGGGCTGGGCTCTGCCACCGCCGTGAGCTTTGCAACGGACACTCTGCGGTAAGCTCTGTGAACACGCCGGGCACAAACCTCCTTCTGGTGTTAGTACGTGAGCGACGCTGTTGCACTCAGCAACTGGGTCCCTGCGGGCAGCGTCACAATGTGGGGCTCGCACTGGGGCTTGGGGGCCGGAGCTGGGGGGCCGGGCCTGTGACGAGCGCTTGCTCGGCCGCTGAGGGGCTCCGGGCAAGAGCCCCCCCGCAGCAGCTGTACTTCCCGGTCCCGTCCACCCGACCTTCCTCTCCCCCTCCTCGCCTCCTCCTGCCACAGGTGACCCGACGCACTCTGTACTCTGCTTACACCTTTTTCTAATTGTCCCCCAAATACGCATGGAACAAGTGACATTCTGGTAAAACACACTGAGTACACCTGACACACGTGCAAATACTACACACATCCATGAATTAGAACCTGCCCACCATCCATCCTGTGCTGGCTTGTCTGCCTCCCATGTTGCACCAGCACGACTGCCAAGAGCGCCCGTGACACCTGCCCCGGGCATTCATCCAGATGTGCATCACTACCCCTGTGCACGAGAGCACACCCCACATGGAAATATCCCAGGTGCCCTGAGCAGGTGAAGGGATTTCCATGAACTGTCAAGATGCACAGCAAATGAATGTCAACCCATGCTGACCAAGAAAAGTCGGTCATGGAAAACCATATATTGTATGATTCCACGTACATAAAACTCTAAAACAAGCAGAGCTACTCACGACCATGAAAAGCAGATCAGTGCTCGTGGCTGGAGGTGGGGAACGAGCACCAGGGAGTACAAGGAACTTCTGGGGGTGATGGCAATTTTCTGTATCTTTGTTAAGACGGAGGCCACACAGGGGCACCTGGGGGGGGGTGGTGCAGTCCATTAAGCTAAACTCTTGGTTTCGGCTCAGGTCACGGGCGTGGGGCCTGCTTCACATTCTCTCCCTCCTGCTGCCCCCACCCTCAACCTGTGCCCCCTCCCCAAAATGACACAGGCTACAGGGGGGCCTTCATTTGCAGAGGAGCAAAAGGAAGGGAATTCCTTGGGGAAACACAGCTGGTTAACAGCAGAGCTGATCCCGTCCTCAGTGCGGGTCCACTGAAGATTCCACGCTCCATGTGGACAGGACGATAGGATGCCGCAGAAGGGCCTGCAACCACTCAAGAGCAAGCAGGCAGGTGATGAGGTAATGCCAGGTGCCACTTCCTAGTCTTGGGTCTCGGCACCCACAGACACGCCAAAGAGAAGTGTCGGGGCCGAGGGCAAACAGCATGGCACTGCCAGCACCTGGCCCACGCAGCCCCCGAGTAACTCCCACTAGAGCCTCTGGCTGTAAAATTTAAATTTTGAAATAGAAGGCAGACTAAGAGAGGAAAAAAAAAGAACTAAAGCTTTCCCCCACTGCAAGGAAGGAAAATGGATGGATCAACAAACCGTGGAAGGTAAAGCTCTACAGTCAGGAAAACGATTGTGGCAGAACGTTCTTGCCGTCTTACTAAGTAGGATCCCTCAAATAAAAGATTTCAAAAGCACAAAACACCAGGCCAAAGACAATGAATTTGACGACTACAAAATTCAATTTTTCATTCCACAAATAACAGTATGGGAAACTTTAATAAACAGATCCACAGAGCTTCTAGAAACGGTGTGTACAAAGCATGATGCACGTAAAGGAACTAACATCCAGGAGAACCCAGCTCCCACAAGTCAGTAGACACAGCCAAGAACCCCAAGGGGAGAACAGGCAAAGGGGAGGATGAGGCATCCACAGCAAAGAAAAGCCCAAACCCTGCAAGGACAACTGCTGCCCAGTAACGGACACAGGGATGTGAATTCTGACACCTCAGTGACAACACGCGTGCAGATGAACAGCCGCGAGGGAGGCAAAACCCCTGTGCCCAGCTCCTAAATAGGCATCCCCTCGAGGGCTGAGCCAACGACCTACCTGCACATCCTGCAATCAAGGGGATCTGTGTTCCCGGGCACGCACAAGAATGAATGCCGCATGTGTGCTGGTGGCTGTTTGTGGCAGAGGGACGCCCAGCACAGCCTGAGTGTCCACCAGGAAGCAAGGATTCGAAGCAGGAGGACGCAGTGTAGAACTGGAAACACCCAAGTTATCCAGGAACAAAACAGCAGCAGCATGACAATAAACAGCGCAGGTGATCACGTACCCCCAGAGGGCAGGAACGAAGGTGCTCCTTGGCCCACTGAGTATGCTCTAACACATGGCCCCTGCACCACCACTGTGTGGCCTCCATCATTCCGTATTTGTACGCTTGCAGGAATCCGACAGATGACGGCTGGAGGGGGTGAGTGGACACAGTGGGAAACGCCTGGCCTTAGTCACAGGTCCAGGCTCTAACAGCTGCTCCTACGACCAACAAGCTGCACAAACCCAGACAAGTTACTTAACCTCTTTGTATATCAAAGCACATATCCAGAAAATACAATTACTAGAGTCAACCCTTTGTGGCTGTTTTGAGGGCAAATAAATTAACGTGACGTGAACCTTACCATGCATGTTCACCTAGTGCTTATCCCTCCTCCCTCTCAAACAGTTTCACGAAGTCTCACCAGCTGGAATATCGTGTAGCCATTACCAATAATAATTTATGGTGATCAAGCAGCAACGTGGTCAACGCTAAACAATGGTCAAGGAAAAGCATAGAAGAAATGACCAGAAATAAACAAATCAAAATGGGTCCCTCATTTGAACCTGAACAGAGACATTATAGGTGATTCTTCTTCTGCTTTCCCTTTCCCAAGTGTCCTGTGAGGCGATGATGTAACTTACAGTGAAAACACCTTTAATAATAATGCCCCGCCGCCAGGAGCTTCGGAGACGCAGGCCGTGCACACATGCTCTTCAGGAGGGCTGACAAGCCGCACTGAGAGACAAACAGACGCAACTGAGCAGAGGCATCTGACAAAATCAACACCATCTCATCAAGAAAACACTCAACGGATTAGGTCCAGGAGAAAACCACTTCACCATATACGACAAGCCCACAGCTAATACCACAGTCAACGGTGCAAGCCGGAGCCTTTCCTCTATGGTCAACAACAAGACAAGTCCACTTCCATCACGTCTAGCACACAGTACTGTACCTCCCAGCTCGAGCATCTATTGAACAAACAGCTAACAAGCATCCAAACTGGAAATAAGAAGTAAAATGAGCTCTGCAGACATTATTATCTTGCACGTAGAAAACTCTAAAGACTCCAGAAAACAGCTGCCGTAACTAACAAATGAATCCAGCAACGTGGCAGGAGGCAAAGTCATAAAATCAGCTGAAATTCTAAAGGGAACAATGAACAATCTCAAAAGGAAACTATGAAAACAATTCTGCTTAAGATCACTCAACCAAGGAGGAGGAAAGCCTGCACAACCAACTTTACTGAACACTGCTGGAAGGAATTAAACACGTAAACAAATGAAAACACGTCCCGTGTTCAGGGACTGCAGGAATTCATATATTTAAAATGTCAGTAGCACCCAAAGCCACCTATAGAGTCACGGCAATCCCTATCAAAATCTCCATGAAACTTCTTTCAGATATAGCAAACCCATCCTAAGATTCATGTGGAACCTCAACAGATCCCAAATAGCCCAAATAATCCCCAAAACAAGAAGAAACTGGACGACTCACACTTCATTTCAAACCTACTACCCGAAACTACAGTCACCAAGCCACATGGCCCCGGCATAAAGACAGACACGCACACTAAGGGAGAGGGGCGAGGGCCCAGAGAGAAATCCTCACACGGACACTGAAAGGACTTTTGACGAGAGCGCCAAGACCTCCCCATGGGGAACCGACGGTCTTTCCAACAGACCAAGCTGGGAAAACTGCATCTCCACATGCAGAGGAGGAGGCTACACCCGCACCTAACGGCACACACAGAAACTAACCCAAAATGGACCAAAGACCCAAATGTAAGGCCTACGGCGCTACGACCCTTAGAACAAAACAAAGGACAAAAGCTTCACAACACTGAATCTGGTGATGATTTCTTGTGACCAAGAAAATAAAGTGGCCTTCACAAAAACTCTTGAAATTTTTGTGTGTTCAGGAGACACTGTCTACAGAGTAGAAAGGCAACCCGCAGTCTGAGAAAGGGATCTATAAAGCTTACATCTGGTAGCAATTAATACCCAGAATAGACACACAACTTCTGGAACCAACGAACCACCGGACTCAAAAACGGGCCTAGAAGTAGAACAGACACGTCTCCCAAGATACAAGAATGGCCAATGAGCACAAGAGAAGATGCTCAACATCACTGATCATCAGGGAAACACAAATCAAAACCACAGCGAGGTGCCACCTCACACTTGTCAGGACGGCTAGAAGCCAGAAGGCAGGAAACAACAGGCGCTGGCGAGGCTGTAGACAAAGGGGAGCCCTCGTGCACGGCTGGTGGGAACGCAAGCTGGTGCAGCAAGTGTGGGAGACAGCAGGTAGGGGCTCCTCCAGAAAATGGCCAGAGCTACCCTAGAGCCCTGCAACTCCACTTCCGGGTGTAGACCCCAAGCAACTGGAAGCACGGGCTCAGAGAGCTCTGTCCACCCACGCTCATGCCAGCATCAGTCACAGGGGCAGAACCACGGGAGCAACCCAAGTACCCGTGGACAAGCAGATGGGTAACAAGAGGCCGTGTACACCACACTCCGTGCGGTGGAATACTACCCGGCCTTAGGAGGAAGGAAATCTTCCTTCTGCCACAACAGGAATGAACCTTAAGGACATCGTGCTGTGTCCAACAGCCAGCTGCAAAAACACAAATACTATAGAATTCTACTTCTCTGAGGTACGTAGAGTTGTCACGGCCACAAAGATCAGGCGAAAGGAGTGGGTGCCGGGTGCTGAGGGGACAGGGGCTTAGTGATTACTGGATGCAGAGATTCAGTCACAAGGCGAAGTGAGGTACGGGGGGGATGGTGCTGACAGCAGCACAGCAGCGTGGATGTATTTAATCCCACTCAATTGCAGACTTAAGCATAGTGAAGATGCAGGTTTCACCACAGTAAACAAAAAAAAAAGTAATAATAATCTGCTACTAGGTGCTTCAGATGAGTGTACAAAAAAATATTGTAATATTTCATTGAATAAACTTCAAAACCTAAAGAACACCTTTGTAGATCCTTTATCGATGAATTTATTTAAAAATTCAGAATCTACTCTGAAGATTTAGGCGGTTTCTAACATTTAACTGGGAACAAATCATCATCTGCTCGTATAGCCTCACACTGTTCACCCGTGAAGCGGGCCTCCTCTGCATCAGGGCTGTGGTCCGCGGTTATATGGAAGCACACGTACATAACAGTGAACACATTCGACACATTCAAGGATACCAATACATCGAACACCAAAAGGAAACAGGTAATGATTAAAAGCTTGGACTGTGACCTCAGATCTATATTTATATTTGTGTTCCACCACCAACGATCTACATGGCTTCCTACCGCCTGAGTTCCAGCATCTTTAGCAACAAGAGGAGAATGACAACAGGCCTCTTGGACTTGGGAGGATTCATGGGGACAAACCCTACCCAGTACAGGGCTTGTCACTGAATAACCACGTCTCTCAATTCTGAGTCTCCTTGAAACTATGTCTTCAACTAATGCGACTGAGTTTTTATCATTACTGGGAAGTCTGTCTCCACCTCCTTGTCCCAGTTACACCTCACAGTAAGATCCAAGCAGAGGAAAGGTGCATCTCCTGCCCTCAAGGTGCTCTCAATCAGCAAAGGATGCAGAAACATGTTTAGTAATAAGACTGATCACTGTGAGCAAGAGCAAGGGTAACGGGACTGGTTATCATGAGGAATGAACGAATACCTCACAGGACAGGGTATCTGGGTTGTGTATGTTTTGTCTATCAATGAAGGAAAAATACAAAATAAAGAATGGAGATCACAGAGTGCGCAGACCTCGGAGAACAGTCTCATCCCATGGAAATCTGCATGGAGAGCCGCAGGGCATGCCAGGACACTCAGCTCTCATCCAAGGCCTCACACAAACGTCCTGCTCAGGTGTTTGCACTCTCTGCACAACAGGGAAATAAAAACGAACCTCTGAAGAAGAATATAAACAGACCGATAATCTCGAAAAATACTGACAAAGCACAAGGCTGAAGTTCACTTGAAGGGGTCAGACACATGGTCCCCAGGGGCGTGACCTGAACGTCTGAGGCCTGCAGGGAGCCCAGAGCGTCAGGAGCACAGCAGTCTGGGTGGGAGGGGGCCGCATCTCCTGTGGAGATGGAGGCCCAGATGGTAACACCCGGCACAGGAACCTGGGCTTCAGAGGAACAGAGAAGAGTGGTCAGTCCTGCACTAGTGATAAGATGGTGCTTTGGAAAAACATCTCGGGTACCAGCGATGGGAAGACACAGACCAGCAAGAGTGGGAGTCAGAAGCCCAAGGAGGCTCCTGCTGCCAGTACACAGGCGGGAAGGGGAGGGGTATGGGGAGAAGCACAGAGGCAGGGAGGGGGACACAGTCAGGGGATGTAGAGGGAGATGGGGGGGCACAGGAAGGGGGCCAGGGTGTGGAGGGGGAGGCAGAGGAGGCCATGGAGGGCTCAGACCAGGCCAGAGCAGGGAGGGACAGGGAGGGGTACTCCATCCATTTGGGGAAGGAAACGTGAGCGGATCTGCCCCTCACTATTCCCATACAGCGAACACTCCATAACCCCTTGTGGGTACAGGATAGAAATCTCACTGCCGGCCTCGGAGGACCCCTCTGTCTGCCCTCTGCTTTTTCATTTCCTTTCCCTCAACCCCTCCAGCCCTTCTGCCTTAATCCTGTCCAGCCTCCCTGGCCCAGCCTCCCCAGCCTCCTGACTTCCAATGAGCCCTGGACACAGGCCTGGTGTGCAGGCCAGCGTGTGGGCCATGCCCCATCCCGGCACTGATGCTTCTCCTATTCCTCGGTCAGACTAACGTACCTTTCCGTGGTTGTTCACACTCTTCTGTGCCTTGTCTGTATGCTCCCTTCACAGAACTGCACCGAAATGTCAAACATGAGAACAGCTAGACAATAAACTAAGCCAAGAGGAGAGACCAAAGAATTTAGCGTACTGGAGAAAGCACACTGTGGAGCTCCTGGAGCTGTGGGTTACAGCTGCGCAGGATCCGTTCTTCTGCAAACATGTTATTATGGAAAATAAAACAGCAGTGGTAACAATGGCCAAGTGTACCTGCCCAAATGCTACCACAGAAGAAATATAAGAGAGAATAGATCACTATAGATCAAAGTGTGTATGCAGTTAGCAATTCTGTGAAGAATTCTTCAGATTGCAACTATGGATATTTCTGTTTTTCAAAATAATTTATTTCCAAAGAATTAGTAGTCAACTACTACTTCTCCCTCATGCTCAACAAAAGTGGATCACAGTGCTCGCTTTGGCAGCACATACAGAGAAGATCTGCTCCTGTGCAAGCCTGACACACAGATTTGTGAAACATTCCATATTTTTGTGCAGTCTGCCAAAAAAAAAGAAACAGACATAGAGACAAAGCAGAATCGTAACTCAATAGTCTCTAGCAGTGTCACAAAGTTAATTCTCAACAAGTCAGTACAGAGATGGAGCATGCCTCCTGGAACCTGAAAGGCCACCCGCACACAGAGGACTCACAGTTCTGGCTTGTGTTCAGCTGTAGCGACACACACACTTCACTGCCAACCACGGCAAAAGAGGTCAGAGGCCACATTTTATACCTGGGCTTTGACCTGAAAGTAAGCAAATTAATTGATGCCCTGATGTGAGACATTTACTTGAATGGGACTAGTCTTCGGACCCAATGTCAGTACAATCACATCAGTCAAGCACGGTCACCTCTAGAAACACCAAGTCACAGGTACTCAGACAGCAAGAAGACATAAAGGGTCAACGGCTCTTCCCAGCAGGCAGCAAAATGCAATGTGACCTCTCACAATGGCACAAACTAGCCATAATGCGAGAAGAGATGAACATAAAATCCACACTTGCTTCAACAGAGTGTATTTGCATTATAACTATTAGAATACTTAACAAAATGCTAATGCCACATTATAATTATCCAAATGAGATATAAATAGTATGTTTGGGTTTAAGATGAAACAGAAGTGACACACATGACTTACTTTATGGAACATTAAAATATAGTATATTAAAACACACTAAATACACTTAGTAATGACATAAAAATGGATTATGAGGAATCTTAGGGATTCAACTTTAAATTTGTTACTAATTTTGCTGTCATACAATTTTTTTAAAAAGATTTTATTTATTTATTTATTTATTTATTTATTTATTTAGAAGGAAAGAGAGAATATGAGCGTGGGCGGGTGCCGAGGGAGCTGCAGACCCCTCACCGAGCAGGGAACCCGACACGGGGCTCCATCCCAGGACCCTGAGATCATGACCTGTGCTGAAGGCAGATGCTTCACCCACTGAGCACCCAAGTGCCCCCTTCATAGGACTCTTAATCTTTGTTCCTGGACTTAAAAACTGTAAAATAAGAGCTAACATTATGATCTTAAGCATAAAAATGTTATAAATATTTGTTTATATAAGTAATTAATCTTCCAAAACTTTAATTTCATGACACCTCTTCAAGTTCCATAAAATTTATGAATTCTTTTGTGCTGCTTACAGACTTTTTTTTTTTTTAAGATTTTATTTATTTATTCATGAGAGACACAGAGAGAGAGAGAGGCAGAGACACAGGCAGAGGGAGAAGCAGGCTCCACGCAGGGAGCACGACGTGGGACTCGATCCCGGGTCTCCAGGATCACACCCTGGGCTGAAAGCAGACGCTCAACCACTGAGCCGGGCTGCCCTGCTTACAGACTTTTAAACTAAAAGACTTTTAAACTAAAAGCTATTCTTGCCTATGCTTACCACCTTCATCTCACCTGAGGACTGTACTTTTTTATGATAAAATGACTTGCTCGTTTTCATTTTATGATGATGAAGTATCACAAAACATACCTCAGTTTCTAAAAATATAAAATGTTTTTACTGAGAAATCAAAACTAGTTGTTTATTTAGCTCTCGGATAAGAACTATGGAATTTTATTATTATCATTAAACCCAATTTATAAACATATACTTTTAAATCAGAGGGACAGCCTGTTAATTAAAAATCAAATTTTCATCTCATATGTGTACTATGATTTCAGACAGACTCCTCTGGTGAAAGTATTTTCCATCCCAAATAATCGAACCTATTAAAGAAGTTTCTGTTAGTTATACCTTCGGAACAGAACACTAGCTGTTTAAAAACAGAGAGAATTACACTCTGGTAAAAAGCACACAGGCCTTTTTCCTGGGGCACAAGGCGACCAGAGGGAGCTCTTTAAGCTAGCATGCAGAACACACAAAGCACCAAAGAAAGAGAATATACAAGTTCAGGATTTTATGTGCAGCCAAACTGACCTTCCAGGGAAAAGGCTGCAATAACCATTCCGAAGCAGTGACAACCCAGGACGCCCTGAGTAAGCATTTCCTGGACAGTCTGCCTCTCTGGGCACTGGGATGGAGGCCACTCACGAAACCGATACAGCAATCCCACTTCCAGGTATTTATCCACAAGACATGAAGTCATATCTCCAGGAGCTACCTCTTCCCCCGTGTCCACGGCAGCTACAGCATGGAAGACCCCACATCCCTGACAGAGGAGTGCTGTACAACAGCATGAGTGTGCATCCTCAAAAAGGAAACCCTATCGCTCTGTGGCAGCATGGGTACAACCCGAGGGCATCATGCTGAGTGATGTCAGTCAGACAGGGAAAGACAAACATTACATCATCTCACAGGCGTTACCTAAACAGACCCAGCTCACAGAAACCATAACAGATTGGTGGGCACAACAGGGAAGGGAGCAAAGGTACAAACTTACAGATATAAGTGAGTCCTGGGCATGTCGGGTACACCATGCTGACTACAGTTAATAACAAAGGATGGTGTGTCTGAAAGGTGCCAAT
Organism: Canis aureus; assembly: GCF_053574225.1. Lineage (NCBI taxonomy): Eukaryota > Metazoa > Chordata > Mammalia > Carnivora > Canidae > Canis > Canis aureus. The sequence continues at coordinate 35,258,966 of NC_135615.1, forward strand.
ACAGGAGATCTCTGAAGTTCTCATCACAGGAAAAAAGTGTGTAACTATGGGCGGTGACAAGTGTTCACGGAACATACTATGGTGATCATTTTGCAATATGTACGCATACAAAGTCATTATGTTGTATGCCTTATAACCTAACACAGTATCACATGGCAATTATATTTCAGTAAAACTGCAGGTAAAAGAATAAACAAAGAGATCTACCAGAGAATGAACTCTGGACACCAGAGAAGGGTGGTGGTGGGAACCCCAGCTGCGGGGTGAGGAAGGACAGTCTAACATGGACCTGTTACGGTACAAGTGTCTGAGAACAGGGATAAAGCAATTTACACTGTTTCCAGGACACACATTATGGGTGACAGTGCTGGTGTTGTTACTCTCTAACTGTTCATATACAACGTTGGATAAAATGACTGAGGATCTACATTCAGGACCTCCTTACTCTGCAAGCAAAGAAATAAAGATTTTTGGTAGAAGAATTACAGAAAACCAAGCAGCCACAAATCTGAAAGGAAAACATAAGTATGCATTCATAAGGTTTTTTTTCCTCTTACAATTCTATTTACTACCTTTGCCCACAGAAAGGCCTGGACAGACCAAGCAAGCAGCAGTGAACACACCAAGGGCCAGACACGCGTCTGAGATACAATTTCTATGTGACAAGAAACCAGAGCCACTTGGAAAAGTCGAAGGTTCCGGGTCTGCAGCAGGGTGTAAGAGAGGTAAGCCTGAAAAATCCTGCTGGTGAGAAAGCAGAAAGCCACTTCGGGAGTCCACAGGGAGAGGCTCCAGCTGGGGACAGACGGAAAAACTGGAGCATAAATAAGGATTTTGTCAGAAAGGGACTGAAGTATATTAAAACTACTGAAATGCATGAATTCCAAATGACAATTAAAGAACTAGTTTTCATTAGAGAATGCTATTTTTTAAAATGGGGAAAAAAGAAAGAGTGTTATTCTCCCTTCAGACACAAATACACCACAGGAATACCCAACAGCAGCGATGGCAATTTTACGTCCTTCCAGAAGTACTCTGGTTTAAAACAGCAAGACGAAAGTAGATTATCACCATTCTGCACTCCGTAACGAACCACCGGCACCGTTGGCGACACAGCAAGGCTGCAAACCCAACCCCAGGAGAAAGTGGCAGCGCGGCGGCCTGCGGCAGGACACGCCACCTCCACGGGGTCTCGCCCCACCGAGCCTCTAGGGCAACTGTCCATTTCCACGAGCGCACAGGAACGACCAGCCACGGCCAGACTATGGGAAACCACGGAGCAAAGGAACCAGTTTCTTCAGTAGACAAATTTGAAAGGATGAAGGAGAACCTTTACATTGAAGGTGACCTCAAAGATATTTTCCAAAATAAACAAACACAAGCAAAAGTCAAACAGTGCACAGACCCGAACTGCCGAGTTCAGGGTTTGCCAGGCTTCCAAATAGCCGAAGAGCCCGGATCCCAAAGCCCCAACCTGTGGAAGGTCCACGGTTACAACAGAGTCACGCAGCAGACACAGCAGAGAAGGGGTCTCAGTGACCGCAAGTGCTTGCTCCACGGGAACTCTGCTCCAGCCTCGGGGCCTCGGCACGTGTGTAACGATTACAAGAGAACTACGTTCAGGTGTCACTGTCACTGAGCACGGCAATTTGATGTAAAGTTAATCTAAGGGTGCCTGGTGGCTCAGCGGGTGAAGCGTCTGCCTTTGGCTCAGGTCATGATTCCAGAGTCCTGGGATCGAGCCCCATGTCGGGCTCCCTGCTCAGCAGGGGGTCTGCTGCTCCCTCTGCTCATGCTCCCGCTCCATGAAAGTTAATCTAAAACTTGAAAAGTATTTGCCTGCTCAGAATACAGAATAGAAACCTGACTATCATAGGACAACGCTTCTCCCAACTCACTTTGGTCAGGGTGGAGACAAGGACACCAGCTCGGCCCACGAGCTAGGGCAGCAGGCCCGGGAGAGTGCACACAGGCCCTCCTTGGGGCTGACAGCCTCGCACAGATCGAAGGACATGAGGGCGGCGGTGGAAGCAGCAGATGCCATGAAGTGTGCCCCGTAATAGAGAAGAGGAGTGGCTCTCAGGTGGGAGGTGAAGACGCTGGGACAGGAGAGAAGGGAATGCTTATCAACCAGTCCTCGTGCAAAATGAGCAGGGGTGTGCGCTCCTGGTGACAGGTCTGCGCACACGCCAGTGCCACGAACTAACAGCAACCTTCACAGCCAGACCGTGGAGCCTTGCTCTGGGAGAGCACCTCCACGGCTGTCAGAGGAGGATGCCCGGGAACAGAGAAACACTGAAGTACTTCCATCAAGCTTAAGTGACCCTAATCCAAAGAGCACCATCTGATTTCCAGGTTCTTCCATAAGTAATTTTGATATACATAAACTATGGTTTAAAAAAAAAATCCCAGCCATAGGAAAATAGTTATGACTTTGTATTCTTGAGGTTTTGAAAAAATGTTTTTAGGTCAATACCACCTTGCTGCAACTTGTACTTTGTAACACACCCTCAAATTATTTGCTTTCTAATCAAACATACTAATTTGAATTATTCTGTACTATTGTATTTGTATTTTCCACAAGTGTTAACTATTTTCTTCTTCTCTTGGCCTGCAGGAGCTAGAAGGTGTACATAGCAACTTTTAAGTACTCAGAGCATCAATACAGACACAGAGCAACACACAGCATCACTCTTTCTCTTTCTCTGGTCCCTCCCCATCTCATGAGCAACCTTTATCATCTTTAACAGAATGTAGGTAAGAGACAAAAATGCAGCACTCAGTTTTGTTACTTATTAATAAGAAAAAAAAATAAGCATTTCATTAAACTGCTCACAAATCACCTGTTTCCCACTTTTACATATAGCATCTAAGGAATGTGTACCAAGAAAGAAAGAAATTCTAACCAAATTACCAAAATATATCAAACATTTTTAAGACGATGAATTTAGCTTTGTTCTCTTAAAAATACTCAGAGAAACAGAATCAAGTTCTATACGAAGACCCCCTTGTAATTAGTACATAACGTGACTATTGATAGAGAAGTCTGATGATTTCCTGTCCCCAATCTTGGTCTACCAAAATAAACAGCATGGAAACTAGGAAGATAAAAAAAACACCTGTTCTTAAATTGATGATTTATTTAATATAACTTCCAAAATACGGAATGAAATGGTCAGGACATCCTGGTTTAGGGGGCTGAGAACCGAGGGGAGGGTGTTTCCCGCACGCTTGTCCTGTAGCTGTGAGCAATGAACAGTTCACAGCTTTTAGACAATGGACACAAAAGCAAAGCCTTTTTAATAAAAAGACTTAAAGATTTCTTCTCAAGAGTTAAAAAATGTTTGATCATTAAAAGTTATTGTAAATAGAACACACTGATGTTTTACCTCTCTGGTATTCATTCATAAAACACCGTAACACAAGCTGCCTGTTTATGTCTCTGTTGTTTTTCTAACAAGTGCATAAGACAAAACGTGACGGTTACTTTGTGATGGGTTGATGAGCATTAAGAAGTTATTTTTGGGCCTTTCTCCTCCAAAATCTTACAAAAAAACTTTACAAGGACATTTTTGTTTAGATTCACTTACTTTGTAATACGGTCAATGTTGGCAATTTGCTTCTGGTTCCGTATAATCTCAATGGCTGCCCAAAGATGCTGGATAGCTTTTGTATCCGCCTGTCGTCTTTTTGTTAGACGTGCCATGACCTGTTCACTTCTTTAACTGCAGGAATATACAAAAACATAAGGGGAAAGAAGCATGGATTACACGATGAATCACTATCAATACAAGTAACAGTCTCAGCACCTCCTGACTCCTAGTGAATATGCTAATGTAGTATAACAAACTGTATTTTCTACCATCTGTTGCCAAATACTTTGTAAAATCTGCTATTCACTGTTACTTCATAAAGAGTTAAAAAGGTCTTCCAAAGAAGGACAAATGGCTACTTCAAAAATACATACATTTCAATTTTATTTCAAAGCAAAACTATAACATAAAATTTCACTTTTTGATACTATATTATATGTAATTTCATAGATCAATATAAATGGAATTCAAATATCCTAATTCTTTGGTACTTTATTATACTCATGGTTTTAAAATTTCAATTTTATGTAGACATGCTGACAAATGAAAACATTTTTCCTTTCAAATAAAACCATAAACAAACTACAAGATAGTTATTTCTGACTGAGGTGTGAAAGGCTGGGAGCTGGTGTCCCAGGGGAGGACATGGGTGAGCCCACAGGCTCAGAAACGTCCACACGGCTGGGCCGGGTTGCTCGTCGGTTATTTTGCTGGGCACCGACCGCAGCACCGTGGGGGCAGCGAGGAGAGCCCAGGGGGTGCGGGCTGGACGCGGGCGGGGCTCCCGGCCGGGCAAAGGGGTCAGCCCTGGGGACCCCTGGCTGCAGGTTCGGGGTGTGCAGGCCCCGGGCCGCTGCTGGACACTGAGCCCCCTCGACGGGCCCGTCCTCTCTCTCAAGGGAAGAGACTGAGCGAAGGAAGCCCGGCCCCTTCCCGTGTCCGTGACCCGCTGGCAGAGCCTCAGAGGCTGTTTGCACAAGGCGGTGCTCACTCTCTCTGCCGAAGCCCAGCAGGAGCAGCAGCCCCACAGAGGCCCAGCCAGAGACTCTCCCCAGAGTCTGGGCTCAGCCGGCCCCCGGAGCACCTGTCCTTCAGAGGTACCTTCCCAGCAGGAGGATTCTGAACCCTTCTAGGCTATTCCCAAATGTCCTACATCTTCCCACCACGACTCGTAATAGCTGCACAGTTTGCTCCACAGAGAGAATCTCCAACACATAAAGCCAGCATTCGAATTTTTAAGAGAACCTAAGGAAAATCCAGTTGGGTTCAGGACAGAGACACAGAACTGAAAGATAATAACAATTACAAGTATAATTGATGGGGATCCCTGGGTGGCGCAGCGGTTTAGCACCTGCCTTTGGCCCAGGGCGTGATCCTGGAGGCCCGGGATCGAATCCCACATCGGGCTCCCGGTGCATGGAGCCTGCTTCTCCCTCTGCTTATGTCTCTCTCTCTCTCTCTCTGTATGACTATCATTAAAAAAAAAAAAAAAAAAGTATAATTGATGGATACATCTTTGGAAAGAAACCCCTTTAAAACATAAGGATACTTTTCAGGGCCAACGCACCTGTGGGGTGAGCGCCTCCAGGGGATCACAGCGGGGGGAGCACCTGGGGGAGCACCTACGGGGGGAGCACCTGCAGGGGGAGCACCTGCGGGGGGGCGCCTGTAGGGGGAGTACCTGTGGGGGAGCACAGCGGGGGTAGCACCTGCGGGGGAGCGCCTGTGGGGGGGAGTACCTGTGGGGGAGCACCTACAGAGAGCGCCTGTGAGGGGGGAATACCCGCGGGGGAGCACCTGCGGGGGAGCGCCTGCAGGGGGAGCACCTGCAGGGAGTGCCTGTGGGGTAGCACCTGCAGGGGAGCATCTGTAGGGGGAGCACCTACGGGAGGAGCACCTGCAGGGAAGCGCCTGTGGGGGGAGGACCTACGGGGGTGAGCGCCTGCAGGGGAGCGCCTGCGGGGGAGCACCTGGGGGGAGCACCTGGGGGGGAGCGGGGTAAGGGGGTGGGGGAGCACCTGCAAGGGGTAGTGCCTGCGGGGGAGCACAGTGAGGGGAGCACCTATGGGGAAGCGCCTGTGGAGGGGAGCACCTGCAGGGGGAGCACAGCGGGGGGAGCACCTATGGGGAAGCGCCTGTGGAGGGGAGTACCTGCGGGGGAGCACCTATGGGGAAGCGCCTGTGGAGGGGAGCACCTGCGGGGGGAGCACCTGCGGGGGGAGTGGGGGAGGGGAGGTGGGGAAGCACCTGCGGGGGGGGGGGGGTGCCTGCAGGGGAAGCACCTGCGGGGGAGCACTTGCGGGGGGGGGGGGGGGAAACACCTGCGATGGGAGGGGAGCACCAAACTGCCTTCCTGGGGCTGCTGGGCTGCTGGCCAGGGAGCAGGGAGGGAGGGCCAACCAGCAAGTAAGACGCAGAGCGACACCTGAGCGACACCTGACGGTCAGGTGCGGCGGTACAGGCCGCAGGGGGCTGCAGGGACTCCACCAGACCCCACCTCAGCCAGACCCGTGCACCTAAAGACGACAGATGTCCACTTTGTGTACGGCGCTATGCTAGACAGACACCATGAAGTACTCAAAAATGAAAAACTGTAGTCCTTGCCAGGAAATAGCCTAAAGCTGGCAAAGGAAGTTTGACATCTGCATCAACTGCTAACTGTAAGGTCAGACTGGACAAAGGTCATCTAAATATGTGCTGGGAGACTCCACACAGAGGGGACAGTACTTCTAGCTTAGGAACACTGAAGAATGGCAAATGTATGGGAAAATAGAAGAGAAATATCTTTAGTTCCTTTGAAAGATAACTGGCTGTCTAAAGCAAAGATAAAAATAACTGTTAGGCTTCATTACGGCTCTGACACATGTAGAAATAAAACACATGACAACAGAAGCACAGAGGGTCTCAGGGTAGTGACCATATCTTGTAAACATGCAATTCAACTTGTGTTTAAGTACATATGTGAAATTAAATTTAAGAATAAATTTAAGAATAATTTATTTAGAACTAAAGAAAATATATAAAACCAAAAAAGAAAACCTATGAAACCAAAGCTAGCATTTTAAAATACATAAATAATAGATATATTTATTATATATAACTATTTATAAGGCAACCCCCGTGGCTCAGTGGTTTAGCGCCACCTTCAGCCCAGGGCCTGATCCTGGAGACCGGGGATCCAGTCCCACGTCAGGCTCCCTACATGGAGCCTGTTTCTCCCTCTGCCTGTGTCTGTCTCTGCCTCTCTCTGTGTGTATGTCTCTCATGAATAAATAATAAATAAAATTTTTTTAAAAAGAAGTAAAATTCTAAAAAATAAATAACTATTTACAGAACATAACCGAAAGAACACAATGAGGACAGTAATAGCAGAAATTCTAGAAGTGATGTCACTTAAAGGCTAGAAATGGTTAAAATCAAGGCTAAAGGATTAAGTAAAACAGATATAAAGTTAAAACCAAAGATTTCTGGGATCTATCTGAATCTGAACCGGGCCACACAGACACATGCATAAGGGAGATGCTCGCAAGCCCAAAGAGAGCCTTGCAAAGAACGCTCACCAAGTAAGATGGGAACAAGGAATTCTGAGACACAAGATCAACGAAACCAGCCTGACCTATTAGGATAAAATCTCTTGAAAGAACAATCACTGAGATTTTCCCTCCTTATGAAATCTAAAATCATTCATTAACATAACTCACATATGCCTGAACTACTCAAAATTCTTAAGTCTGCCCAGAACTGCCATCCTCGATTCCCCCTGGTTAAGCTGTGCTCTGCCCTTTCTCTGCTCTGCCTGGGGCTCGCTCCCAGCCTCCTTGCTCCGACCAAGCCCCCTGCCCTAGAACCCAACTCAACTCTTGTATATTCTAGTTATGATTTGCTTATAGGACTCTCACATATGTGCTGCCTTGTGCAATTAATTCTAAATTCCTCAGATGAATCTATCCGTTCAACTAAGAAGCGATAGACCTCATTTTTCAGGTCTTTCAAGGTGGCCTCGCAGTTACAAACGTAAGCTTCTGATACAGAATTATGAAATTCAACTTCTCCAGCTATGTTCCATGTTATGTAAACAATGTCCCAGAGCAAACCCTCATTATGAGCCAAAAAAAAAAAGACCATAAGACTCGGAGAGACATCTAATGCGGTCCTCAATTTTTGGCTCCCTTTAGGAAGAGGAGCTCATTCAAAAGTGATTCTCGGGGTCCCTGGGTGGCGCAGCGGTTTAGCGCCTGCCTTTGGCCCAGGGCGTGATCCTGGAGGTCCGGGATCGAATCCCACGTCAGGATCCCGGTGCATGGAGCCTGCTTCTCCCTCTGCCTGTGTCTCTGCCTCTCTCTCTCTCACTGTGTGCCTATCATGAATAAGTAAAAATTAAAAAAAAAAAAAGTGATTCTCAAGAGGCTTATAGTTTAAAAACTGTAAGTACAAAGCCAAAACTCCTAATTTTTCCCTCAATTTCTCTTATTGTAGCAAAATATACATAAATTGGCATCACCACTTTTAAGTGTATGGTTCAGTGGCGTTACATACATCCACTCTGTACCTCACTTCATCCTGTGACAGCGAATCTCTGCATCCAGCAATCACAAAGTCCCCATCCCCTCTGCTCCCAGCCCCCGGCACCCACTGTTCTGCTTCACTTTTGCAACAAATCTAAGTACCTCACAGAGGTGAAATCAGAAACTATCTGTCCTTCTGTGCCTGACACTTAACAACACGTCCTCAAGGTCCACCCATATGTCCTTCCTTTTGATGGCTGAATACTATTCCATTGCATGTATGTAGCACATTTGGTTTTCCATTCATCTGTGGGCGGACATCTAGGTAGTATCCACGTTTAGCATATAATGTTGCTATGAACATGTGCATACAAATATGACTCCGGGACTCTGCTTTCCAATACACCCGGAGAATTACCATAAGATCCAGCAATTGCATGTTTGTTTTTAAAAACCCAACATTCAGTTTTCCACAGTGGGTGCCCCATTTTAGTTTCCTGCCACTCACGTGCAAGGTTCTAGTATCTCCATATTTCCATCAACATTTGTAATTTTCTGGGCTTTGATACTAGTCATCCTAATGGGTGAGTGTTGGTTCCAGGAACTCTGGCTAGCCCCTAGGTGATCCTGGTATTCTCTACCCCTGCAAATCCCGATTTAATGCAATCCCTTCCATCTATATATTTCCTCTTATATCCTGCAAATGCTACAATTGAGAGAATAAAATAAATCAAATCAAGAAATTAAAAAATAAGCAAAATTTAACAATGCAATACTTGGAGATAAATACATATATAGGAAAGCTCTGTATTGCAGGAATCTATAAACAAGATAGTAAGATTAAAATAGCAGGAGGCAGAGAAGAGAATGCATCCACGGGACCCACCAGGAGTGCAGAGAGCATTAGGTATGTTCTGATGTTTGCTTCTGGAGGTGGATGGGTTCAAGTTGTTGTTTTATTATTATACTAACAAACAAGTTTTATAAATATTTTAAAGTATTTACATCAAATATTATTATGAAATCTAAAATTTTAATCTCATTACAGAATGTCATTCCTTTATTACTTACATTAGGTTGAAACTTTCCCAAAGTCTACTAGTAATTTCAAATTATGTTTTATTAATAGTCTGCTCATACCATTTTCCCATTTATATATTAATATCTTTTTGTATTAAGGTTATTCCTGAGATATGTTTGTCTTTTAGCAAACATTACATGGAGTTATACAGAAATCCTGCTAACTACATATTCTTTTATGACTGGAAGTCCTCCCACATTTGGATCAGAAAAATAGTCAAGTGTATTTTCCTGGTTTTTAATTTTTTTTTAAATTTATTTGTGATAGTCACAGAGAGAGAGAGAGAGAGAGAGAGAGAGAATGAGGCAGAGACACAGGCAGGGGGAGAAGCAGGCTCCATGCACCGGGAGCCCGACGTGGGATTCGATCCCGGGTCTCCAGGATCGTGCGCTGGGCCAAAGGCAGGCGCCAAACCGCTACGCCACCCAGGGATCCCCCTGGTTTTTAATTTTTAATAGACTTCTTAATCCATCTGTGAATAAGTTTTTAAAAGTAATAACACCTAATAAATTCTGTTTTGTAGATTAGTTTTGGGTTCACAGCAAAACTCAGCAGGAAATAAGAGTCCCGTGTCTCCACACATCTGCCACCCATTATCAATACCTCAAGCCAGAAATCACCTTTGCTACGATCAACAGGCCTGCCCTGACATACCACTCACTACTTTCCCCCAAAGACCACAGTCTAACTTACGGTTTGCCCTCGGTACTGTACACCCTATAGGTTTTCACATATGCACAAAAACAAGTACCCGCCATCCAATTGTCATCAGGATAGTTTAATGTCCCCCAAATCCTGTGTTCCACCTATTCATCCCTCCATGTCCCCAATCACTGGCAACCAATAATTTTTTTACTACCTCCATCATTTTGCCTTTTCCAGAATGTCCTATAGTTGGGGTCATATAGGATGTATGCAGCTTTTTCAGATTGACCCCTTAGTAATATGCATTTATGATTTCTTCCGTGTTGTTTCACAGTGTGATAGCCCTGAATAATGCTCCCTTGTATGGATGTAACATCGTTTATCTATCCATTCACAGACTAGAAGATATCTTGCTTGCTCCCATGTTTCGGCAATTATGAATAAAGTTGCTATAAACAACCCGGTTCAGGTTTCCACAGGTAAGTTTTCAGGTCCTTTGATGAATAATGAAGAGTGTGATGGCTGGATCACACAGGAACAGAACATTTAGTTTTGTGACAAGCCAGTCTTCCAAAGCGGCTGCGCCATGTAGCATCTCCCCCAGCACGGCCTGGAGTTCGTACTGCTCCACGTTCTCATCCGCAATCAGTGTTGGCTGGGTTTGGGGATGTTAGCCATTCTAACAGATGTGCGCTAATAAACCAGTATTGTACTTCACAATTCTCTAATGACATAGGCTGTTGAACATCTTTTCATACACTTACTTTTCATCTGTGTATCATCCTCGGTGAGATGTTAGATTTTTTATTCATTTTTTTAATCAGACCCATTTTCTTAATGCCAAGTTTTAAGAGTTCTTGTCTACTCTGCCTAACAGTCCTTTATCATATGTGCATCTTACCAGAATTCTCCTGGCATAAATGGCTCATTCTACCATTCTCGATACTGTCTTTCAGAGAGCAGAAGGTTTTAATTTTAACCAAGTCTAGCTTATCAATTATAACTTTCGAAGACTGCATCTTGGTGGTGTATCTAAAAAGCCACTGCCATACTCAAGGACATCTAGGTTGTGTCCTCTGTTATTTTCTAGAAGTTTTACAGTTCTGCATTTTACATTTTAGATCTATGACCCATTTTGAGTTATTTGTGGTGAGGGGTATAAGGTCTGTGTCTAGACCCATTCTTCTGCACATGGATACACAGCTGTGCCAGCATCATCTGATGAAGACATTATATTTGCTCTATCGTACTGCCTTTGCTCCTTTATCAAACATCATTGGCTATATTCACGTGGGTCTCTTTTCCTGGCTCTTTCATAGATTCCCCTGATCTATTTGCTACTTTACCAATACCACATTGTCTTAATTAGCATAGCTTTATAGGAAGTCTTGAAAACTCTAAATTTGTTCTTCTCCTTCAATACTGTGTTGGCTATTCTGGATCTTTTGGCTCCCCCTCCCCCCCCCATAAGAATTTTAGAATCATTTTGTTGATATCCAAAATATGACTTCCTGGGATTTTTATTGGGATAGCACTGAATCTACAGATCAAATTGGGAAGAACTGATCTGTTGACAATATTGAGTGTTTCTATCCATGAACAAGGGTTCTCGCTCCATTTATTTCATCAGAATTTTGTTATTTTCCTCATATAGACTTTACACACATTTGTCAGATTTATACTTTAAGTATTTCATTTTGGGGGTGATAATGTACATGTAATTGTAACTTTAAATTCAACTTGTTCATTGCTGGTGTACAGGCAAGTAATAGGCTTTTCTGTATTAATTTTTTATCACACAACCTTGCTATAATTATTTTAGTTTCAGGTGGGTGTCAATTCATTCAGATTTTCTGTGGAATCACATCATCTGTAAATGAAGACAGTTTTATTTCTCTCTTCCAAATCTGTATACTTTTCTTGTCTAGGACTTCCAGTCCAACATTGAAAAGGGATGTTAAGAGGAGACATCCTTGCTTCATTCCCAATCTCAGCAGAAAACCTGTGAGTCTTTCATCATTAAGTAGGATATTAGTGCAAGGTTTTTATAGATAGACTTTATCAAGTTGAGGAAATTCTATTCCTAGTTTGCTGGAAGTTTTGTTGTTGTTTTTTTAAAGATCTTATTTATTTATTCATAAGAGACACAGAGAGTGAGGCATAGACACAGGCAGAGGGAGAAGCAGGCTCCCTGCAGGGAGCCCGATGCGGGGCGGGGGGGTGGGGGGGGGTTACACAGACGGGGAGGGGAAGGGACTCATCGCTCATTGATCCTGGGCCCCTGGGGTCATGCCCTGGGCCAGAAGGCAGATGCTCAACCGTTGAGCAACCCCCAACCCCCACCCCCACACTGGAAGTTTGTATTATGAATGGATGTTGGGTTTTGTCAAATGGTTTTTTTCTTCCTCTATTCAAATAATCATGTGATTTTTCTTTAAACTGCTGAAGTGATGGATTGCTATTAACTGATTTCCAGAAACCGAAGCAGCCGTGCCTGAGATAAATTCCATTTAGTCACGGGCAGAGCACTTTTTATAAAACATTAGATTCATTTTGCTAATATTGGAGAGTCTTACATTTACATTCATGAGGGATGCTGGCCTTTAGTCTCTTGTAATGCTTTTTCTGGATTGGATATTAGGGTAATGCTGGGCTCACAATAATTTAGCAGTCTTCCTTCTGCTTCTACCTTCTAGAAAAGACTGTGGAGAAAAAGTATAAACTCTCCCATAAATGTTTGGGGGGCATTCGCCAGTGAACCCATCTGGGCCTGGTACTTTCTGGTTTTGAAGGTTATTGATTACAGATTCAGCTTATTTCATATAGGCCTACAGACTATTTCTTCTTGCAGAAGTCTCACCAGATTATGCCTTTCAAAGACTTGATCTGTCTCATCTCGGTTATCAAGGGGCAACAGGGGCACAGAGGTTTGGTTTGGTTATAGCATTCCTTTATTATCCTTTCATGGTTTAGAGGATTAGTAATGATAGCTCATTTCCCCCCACCGCTTTTTAATTCCTCTTTCACCTCTAATATTTATCTCTATCATTTTTAAGTTAGCTTGTCTAGAGATTTACGGTTTTATTGATCTTTTCAAACAACTAGTTTTGTACTTCATTTTACCACTGATTTCCTACTTACAACTTCATTTTTCTGCTCTATTTCTTTTCTTTCTTTTTTTGTTTATTTTGGATTTAATTTTTTCTTATGTCCTAAGGTGGAAGCTCAGAATATTGACTTTAGATCTTCTTTTTTTTCTTTTTTTTAATCTTTCTTCTTTTTTAACGTATACATTCAATGTTGTACATTTCCCTGTAAGCACTGCTTTTGCTTTATTCTACAAATTTTGATAAGGTATTTTCATTCCCATTTAATTCAAATTTTTAAAAATTTTCTCAAGATTTCTTTTCCGGCCTATGTGTTAATGTTCAAGTATTTTGAAATTTCAAGCTATCTTTCTGTTACTTCTATTTTAATTCTACTGTAGTCTAACAATAGACATTGTATGATTTCTAATCTTTTCAAATTTATTAAGTTTTAGTTTATAGCTGAAAATGTAAGTGTTCCAAGTGAGCCTGAGAAGAATGTATATTCTGTTGTTGTAGGATGTAGTAGTCTATAGATATTGATCATGCCCAGTTAATATTGTTGTTGAGTTCAACTGTGTACCTATCCATTTCCGAGAGGGGTACTGAAATCTCCAACTATAATAATGCATTCACCTACTGCCCTTTACAGCCTAATAGTTTTTGCCTGAAATACTTCGACACTCCGTTGGTAAGCACACACAAAGAATTGTCATATCTTAAAAAAAAATAAAAAATAATAATAATTAAATAAATAAATAAATAAATAAATAAATAAATAAATAAATAAATACTAATTGTCATATCTTGGGGATCCCTGGGTGGCTCGGCGGTTTGGCGCCTGCCTTTGGCCCGGGGTGTGGTTCTAGAGTCCCGGGATCGAATCCCGCATCCGAGTCCGGCGTCAGGCTCCCAGCGTGGAGCCTGCTGTCCCTCCTGTGTCTTTGCCTCTCTCTCTCTCTCTATCATGAATAATAAATAAATAAATCTTTTTAAAAAATTGTCATATCTTCTTTCAGTATTGATATGTTTATCATTATGTAATGTTCCCCTTTACACCTAATAACATTCTTTGTTTGAAAGTCTGCTTCAGGGGATCCCTGTGTGGCTCAGAGGTTTGGCGCCTGCCTTTGGCCCAGGGCACGATCCTGGAGTCCCGGGATCGAGTCCCGCATCGGGCTCCCAGCATGGAGCCTGCTTCTCCCTCTGCCTGTGTGTGTGTGTGTCTCTCTATGTCTATCATAAATAAATGAATAAACAAATCTTAAAAAAAAAAAGTCTGCTTCATCTGAAAGTAATATATAGCAGTTGCTTTCCATTACTGTCAGTATGGTGTATCTTTCTCTATCGCATTTATTTTAATCTATTTGTGTATTTATATCTAAAATGGGTTTCTTGGGGGACCTGGGTGGCTCAGTGGTGGAGCGTCTGCCTTCCAATCAGGGCGTGACCCCAGGGTCCTGGGATGGAGTCCCACCACCGGGCTCCCTACAGGGAGCCTGCTTCTCCCTCTGCCTGTGTCTCTGCCTTTCTCTGTGTGTCTCTCATGAATAAATAAAATATATAGAAAAAAAGAAATTCCTGTTCTAGGGGCACCTGGGTGGCTCAGTCAGTTATGCATCTGCCTTTGGCTCAGGTCATGATCCTGGGGTCCTGAGATCAAGATGGGCATCAGGCTCCCTGCTCAAGGGAGAGTCTACCTCTACCTCTGCCCCTCCCCCCTGCTTGTGCACTCTCTCGCCCTCAAATAAAATCTCTTTTAAAAAAAAGATGTAAGGGAGTGTCTGGGTGGCTCAGCAGTTGAGCGTCTGCCTTCGGCTCAGGGCAGTGGTCCTGGAGTACCAGGACGGAGTCCCACATTGGGCTCCTCTTGAGGAGCCTGCTTCTCCCTCGGCTATGTCTCTCTCTCTCTCATAAACAAATGAATAATATCTTTAGAAAAGAAAGACGTAAGAAATAAAAATTCCTGTTCTGATAATCCCACCAACTCTGCCATACAGACCCAGGTTAAGACGCTGATTCAATCTTTTGTGTTTGTTTTGCTTTGAGTAGGCCCTTTATTTTCCTTCCATAGTAAATGCCGGCATGCAGTGTGAGGTGTGGGGAATGCTTTCTGGAGTCCCAGGAGTCAGTCTCACTAGTTGGCGAGAGCCTGTGTCCCTGGCACTGTGATCTTCCCAAGGACTTCCCGTTCTGTGTCCCCTACTAGTACGACAGTATTGCTAGAGTGAGCTGGATGGGGTATTTCCCTTCGCTGGGTTGGTCAGGCTCTGGTTGAAGTTCCTCCTGCAGGCAGGCCTTGTTAGGACAGAAAAATGCTCTGGTCTATGTTTAAGTGGTTCCTTTTCCCCTCCCCCCTCAATGGAATCCCAAGGGGATTTTTGGTAGAGCTCCTATAAGTAAATCTCATGAAATACTGGGTACCCCTGGATTTGTAACTCAGATGCCCACCCTGGGCCTCCTGCAATTCATCAGTCATACTCCAGTTTTCTCACCAAGCACTGGTTCCTGCGGAAGTTGCGGGGGGTGGGGGGTGGCGGGGGGCTACAGTAAATTCTGTCTGCCCAACATTTGTGGCAGCAATTTGTCCTGTGGCCTCATTGCATTAATAAATCTCAGTACATTGGTAGGCTTTTCAGTTCTGCTTTTTACCTGTTATTAGGACAGGGGCAAATTCCAAACAACTCACATGCCCAAACAGAAACTGTGGGGTTACTTTCTGAATACAACATGAGGTGAAAATATAGAAGGCTATATTTTCCTATATTTATCCTAGAGAGAGCACAATTTGCTGAGATTTCTTTCTTCTCCAGTGAAATGTGATACACGTCTAATCATACATTAAGTTCTAATCTATACTAGTATTAGTTTCTTTGAGATGTTTGGTCTTTTGTTAGTATCTTCCAAAAGATATCTTCCTTACTATAACTTGCTTTATTATTAGTTACCATTAAGTTAATTAGGTTATATTCAGTTTTTATTGTAACAAGCTATATATATAAAGTCTACAATTACAATTAAGGCCATGTTGCTATTGATTGCTATATAATTATTTTATATGCATTACTCAGCATTGGGTTTTTTTAAGTTTCTCAAATAGTTTTTTCTTTTTTTAAAGATTTATTTATTCATTTATGATAGACATAGAGAGAGAAAGAGAGACAGAGACACAGGCAGAGGGAGAAGCAGGCTCCATGCCGGGAGCCCGACGCGGGACTCGATCCCGGGACTCCAGGATCGTGCCCTGGGCCAAAGGCAGGCGCCAAACCGCTGAGCCACCCAGGGATCCCCAGCATTAGGTTTTTTAAGAGCAGGCCACATTTCAAACTTTATGTCCTTAACAATTTGTATCGTGAAGTATAGAGTAAGTGCTTACTGACTGAATGCATTCTGGATAAGCCCCGAGATTAAAAATAAAAATAAAAGAAAGAATAAAGCTAGTTTAGTCTATGATAGTAACTGGTTGGCTACTAAGTCTCAAGACTACAGAACAACTGTATTCCTTCAAGAATCTCCATAACAGGTGCACTTGGGTGGCTCATTCGATGAAGCATCTGCCGTCAGTTCAGGTCATGATCTCAGGGTCCCAGGATCCAGCCCAGGCTCCTTGCTCTGCAGGGGGCCTGCTTCTCCCTGTCCCTCTCCCTGCCACTCCCCTTGCTTGTTCTCCCTCTCTGTATCAAATAAAATCATTAAAAAAAAGAACCTCCAAAACAATCAGGTGCTGCCCAATTTCCATATTTACCAAGTATAGAACATGGAGAACTTGCAAAACAGAGCACTTCTGCTAGGAAACCTACCTTGTTTATTTAAAGCAAATTACACTACTTTAGCAACAGAAAATAACAGCATGTAAAACACTGATCAAGATCCCTAATAACAACAAATATGTTTCAGTTATTTTATTAGCTATAACAGTAAACTATGATCTTGACAGGCCTCTGGATTTGACAAAATACTAGCTTAAAAAACAATGTGCATGGGGAAGAAAGACTTAACCCTTTGTTTTTTTAACACCTTTATGGAGATATAATTCACATACTATTTTCATCCACTAGAAGTATGCAATTTAGTAGCTTAAAAAAAAAGATTTGAGAGAGATAGCAAGACAGAGCACAAGTTGGGGCAGGGAGCAACACTCCTCACTGGGCAGGGAGCCCCATTCGGGACTTGATCCCAGGTCCCCAAGATCACGACCTGAGCCAAAAGCAGACACTCAACCATTGAGCCACCCAGGTGCCCCTTTATTTAAATTCTTTGGGTACATACCCAGAAGTGGAACTCTAGATCATACAGTAATCCATTTAACCTTTTCAGAAATCACCCAACTGTATTCTACACTAGCTATCTCACTTTATAGCACACCAACAATGTGTGAAATTTCCAATTTCTCCATGTCCCAGCCAACATGCACTATTTTCTGTTTTGGTTTTTTCATAGCGATCTTAGTAGGTATGAAGTAGTATCTCACCGTGGTTTTGTTTTTGTTTTTAATGATTTTATTTATTTATTCATGAGAGACAGAGAGAGGCAGAGGGAGAAGCAGGCTCCCTGCAGGAAGCCCGATGCGGGACTCAATCCCAGGACCCCAGGGTCACACCCTGAGCCGAAGGCAGACGCTCAACTGCTGAGCCACCCAGGCGTCCCTTCACTATGCTTTTGATTTGCATTTCCCTAATGACATTGAGCATCTTTCCATGTTTACTGGCTATTTATCTTCTTTGGGGAAATGTCTATTGGGAGTCCTTTGGTCATTTTTAATGGTGTTTATCTTTTTCTTGGTGAGCTGTAGTTCCTTACACACTCTAAATAGTCTCTTAATCTATATGTGTTACAAATCTTTCCTCCCAATTTTTTAAGTCCTTTTTAAATTTTATTTATTCATGAGACAGAAAGGCAGAGATACAGGCAGAGGGAGAAGCAGGCTCCACGCAGGGAGCCCGGATGGGGGGCTTGATCCTGGGACTCCAGGATCACACCCTGGGTTGAAGGCAGGCGCCCAACCGCTGAGTCTCCCAGGCGTCCCAACCAATTTTTAAGTTCTTTTTCACTTTGATAACGTCCTGTGGTCGTGATGCATAAAAAATTTTAGTTCTGGTAAAATAAAATATATTTTTCCTTTCATTTCTCCTGCTTTGGTGTCATACCTAAGAATCCACAGCAGTATCAAAGATCATAAAGATTAATCCCTATGTTTTTTTCTAAGAGACTTAACAGTTTTAATTCTTCTGTTGAGGTCACTGATCCATTTTGAAATTTTGTCTATGGTATGAGGAAGGAATCCAAACTCATTCATTTACATGTGTAAATCCTGTTATCCCAGCACCATCTTTTGAAGAGACTATGCTTTTCAAATTGAATGGATTTGGCATCATTATAAAAAATCAATTGGCCAAAGTGTGGAAAATAATATGCAGGTTCCTCAAAATTTTAAAACAGAACTACCCTGCGAGCCAGCAACTGCACCACTAGGTATTTACCCAAAAATACAAAAACGCTAATTCAAAGGGACATATGCACCCCAATGTTTACAGTAGCATTATCTACAATAGCAAAATTATGGAAGCAGACCAAGTGTCCATCAATATCAATAGAATGAATAAAGATGATGTAGTATGTATATACAATGGAATATTACTCAGCCATAAAAAAAGTATGAGATGTTGCCATCTGCAATGACATGGATGGAATTCAAGTATATTATGCTGAGCAAAATACGTTAGAGAAAGACAAATACTGTAAGATTTCACTCATATGTGGAACAGAAGAAACAAATCAAAATGGGCAAAGAAAAAAAGAGAGAAACCAAGAAAGAGACTCTTACAGAGAGGAAAGTGCTGGTCACCAGAGGGGAGAGGGTGGGGGATGCATGAAATCAATGGGGATGAACGAGAGCACTTGTGATGAGCACTGAGTGATGTAACCAAGTGCTAAATCACTACACTGTATACCTGAAACTAATATAACAGTGTTTATTATGTTGGAATTAAAATGAAAAAAAAAAAAAACTGGCCACAGATATATGAATTTATTTCAGAATTCTAAATTCCCTATGTTTATCCATATGTCAGTACCATACTGTTTTGATTATCATAGCTTTGAAGTACATCTTGAAATAAGCAGGTATGTTGTTTTCCAATTTTGTTCTTTTTCAAAACTATTTTGGCTATCTAGGGCCCTTTCAAATTCCACATGAATTTCAAGATCAGCTTTTTAATTTGGGGGGTGGGGGGGTGGGGGGAAGGCCACTGGAATTTTCATAGAGATTGTGCTGAACTCTATACTGGTTTGAGTAGTTCTGTTTTCCCATCCATGAGCCTAAGATGTCTTTTCATTTATTTTGGTCTTCTTTCATTTCCTTCTGCAATGTTTTATAATTTATAGTGTACAATACAAGTCTTTTACTTCCATGGTTAAGCTCATTGTCAGGTATGTTGTTCTTTTACATGCTAACGTAAGTAGAACTGTTTCCTTAATTTCCTTTTCTGGTAGTTCACTGCTGGTGTTACTGAAACACAACTGACTACCCTACAACTTTGCTGAACTTGTTTATTAGTTCTGGTAACTTTCTCATGTATTCCTTTTAAATTTCTCAATACCTGATCATGTCACCTTCAAAGTTTTATTGCTCTTTTTCCAATGTGGTTGCCTTTTCTCTTTGTTGTCTCATTCCTCTAGCCAAAACTTCCCAAACAGTAGTAAGCAGCATTAATGAAACCGGGCATCTCTGTCTCGTTCCTGATCTGAAGGGAAAGCTTTCAATCTTTCACAGTTGTCTACAGTAGTAGTTTGGGTTTTCATAAATGCCCTTTATCATGTTGAGAAAGGTCCTACCAGTCCTAGTTTCCTGCTAGTTTTTAATCTTGAAAGGATTTTGGATTTTGTCAAATACCTTTCTGCATCAATGGATATAATATTTTTTTCCTTCATTCTACTAATGTGATATATTACACAGATGGATTTTCTTATGTCAAGCTTTGCCTTCCTACTAAAATTTTCACAAGGCCATTGTGTCCATTTGTGTTCCCCCAAAATTCACATGCTGAAAACCTAATGCCCAAGGTGATGGTATAGATGGTGTGTCCTTTAAGAGATGATGAAGTCCTGAGGGTCGTGGCCTTACAAAAGTGGCCCCAGAGATATCTCTGTGTAAGACAGGAGAAGTCAATAGTCCCCAACTGGTTAGAAGGCCCTCCCTGAACCACGATGGCACCTGCAACAGATGTCCAGCCTCCAGAATGGTCATAAATAAATGTCTATTGTTTATAAACTACCCAGGCTGTGGTATTTTGTTACAGCAGCCCAAACAGACTATCAGACTGGCTTTACCATCATTTCATAAAATCACAATGAATGGACATATCAGAAATAAGCTGTGATGTGAGAAAATGAAAAACAATACAATTAATAGATTCTTACAAATCCGATTTTATTCCATTTAAAAAGAAATTATCTTTGACTTTTATCAGTCTCTGAATGTGTGTTTGCCATGAGCCATCAGAAAGATAATATTTACCCTAAAATTCTGAAAACTATGAGCTACAGCCATATTTAGTTAACAATATTTAAGGGGCACCTGGGTGGCTCAGTTGTTTAAGCATCCGCCTTCAGCTCAGGTCATGATCTCAGGGTCCTGGGATCAAAGCCCCACATTGAGCTCCCTGCTCAGCAGGGAGTTGGCTTCTGCCTCTCAACCTGCTCCTATGTCTCTCTGTCTCTCTCTCTCAAATAAATAAATAAAATCTTTAAAAAAAAAAAAACAATATTTGAAAGTTACGAAGTGGAAAGCTATGAAAAATTGAGACATATGAACTTTTATTAATTTATACCTGTCCTTTATAAAAAATATACATGTAATTATTGCACTTTGAATAAAACTGAGTTGTGTATAACTAGTCAGGTATGTGTGTTCCTTAATCATTAGAAATTGAATAAACTACTACACAGAATGTTACAGTCTTGTAACAGCAAAGTACCTGCCCATGAGAACCTGAAAAACTGAACTGAAAAGAAAAAAATCTGTTTGAAGGCATCAACGAACAAACACTGAAAACTTACAGAATTTAAGATCAAGGCAAACAGAAAACCAAGAGGTAAGCCTTGTATCTGGAGTCACATTTCTCCTTACAGAGGCACCTGGCAACGCTGTAAGAGCAACTAAGAACATGAGCGGAACTTTCAACACATACAGGGCTAAGAGGATTAAAAATTAGAATTGAGTGCCTAGTATGGGAGGAGAGGAATACTGTAATCCCCTAAACTTTAAGTTTAGACACCAAGGGGCTGCCTGCCTCCTAGGAGTAAGAAAACGGACAAGGAATTCAGTCTTCACACATAAAATAATAACCTAGCAGAAAAGGAAAGTACCTCATTAACTATAAAAGTAACTACCATTTTTCTTAAATTTCAAATCACCTCAACGGTTGAGCAGATTAATATAAGCTAGGTCTACTGGGGCCCCTGGCTGGCTGTCAGAAGCAAATACAAATCCTCTCTGGATAACATCATCCTGAATTTCAATTCATTCCTATAATTTTTCATCACAGTATCTGGAACATATGTAAAAATAACCAAATCCACAAAGAGTAAGAGGGTATCACCAAAAGGCAAGAAAAGCAAAACAAAAACAATGGAAACAAACTGCAGGAAGAGTTCTGGATGGGTCATTATTAGACACGGCCTTTAAGATAACAATGCTTGGGGCGTCTGGGTGGCTCAGTAGGCTCTGCCTGCCTGAGGCTCAGGTATGATCCTGGGGTCTTGGGATCGAGCCCTGCTTCAGGCGCCCTGCCCAGAGGGGAATATGCTTCTCCCTCTGCCCTTCCACCTGTTCATGCATGCTTTCCCACTCTCTCTCTGTCAGATAAATAAATAAAATCTTGAAAAAAAAATAACAATGCTTGATATGTTCAAGAAATTAAAAGATTTATAACTCCAGCAAAGAACATGCAAAGAAGCTAAGTGGAAAGGACAGACTTGTAAAAGTACAATAACTACAGCACTCCATGAATGATTTCCTATCAGATTTGATACAGACGAGAGAATTAGTGAACCGGAGGATTATTCTCAAAAGGAAGCATCCAGAAGAAAGCATGGATAAACAAGAGCATGAGGCATATATGGACGTAATAAGGTCTAATATATTCACTGCGATCCTAAGAATAGAGAAAAGGAAGACTGAAGAGGAACTGACTTTCAGAGACAGTGGCTGATAATTTTCCAAAACTGACAAAGGCATGTAGCCTCAGTACCAAGAATCATTCCCAGAAAACAAAACCAAGTGAACACAACTACACCTAGGCATTTCACTGTAAGATTGCTTGAAACCAAAGATAAGAGGGAAGAGTTAAAGTCACTAGAGGAAAAGCCATACTATCTCCAAATGAGCAACAATAAAACTTCAAAAGGAGTCATCAGAACAATGGATATCGAAAGACAATGAAATAATGTCTAAAAAGTTCTCAAAATAGCTGCCAATTGAAATTTTTATACCTACAAAAATGAAAGGTGAATAAGGTACAGTTTATAAAACCAAGACTTTATCACAGTAGCCCCACAATACAGACACTGGAGATGTTCCTTGGGCAGGAGGAGAAGAATCTCAGATGAAAACTCAGAAATTATGAAAAGGGATGAAGAGCAATGAGAAAGGTACAGATGTAGGTAAATCTAAGTAAATGCTGAGTGTATAATACAACAACAATACTGTCTTCTAGATTTAGAATACATACAGAATTTAAATGTTTAAGTTCCTCGCATTATCTGGGAAAAATAAAAACCTGTATTAGACCTTGACATATCAAGGACATGTTACTGCCACTAGAGTAATTAATAAAAGAACAGTTAGTAAAAAGAACACATAAGGACCAAGCTATTAGATGGAGAAAGAGAATACAAGATGCTTTATCAACACCACCTCAAACAACAAACAAGAAAGAAAAAGGCACAAGATGAATAAAAAACATATTATGATGACAGATTAAAACCCAAATATATTCGTAATTACATTAAATCTAAACAAAGTATCTTCAATAAGAGACAACAATTTTGAGCTTGGATTTAAAACAAAAACTCAGCTAAATGCTACTTGCAAAAAGAAAATCTTATATAAGGAAACAAAAAATTTGCAGAGTCAAAAAAGAAAGCACCATGCAGAAATATATTATCAAATAAAGCTGTAATAACAAAAAGAAGAGTGTAACAACTAAGTATTACTAAGGGAAAACAGGGTCATTCCATTATAATAAAAAGATTCAACTCATTAGGAAATACTCTTACGTTTATGTACTTAACGTCAAAACATACAAAACAGAACAAAAAGAGACAAATCCAGTCACAACAGATTCTAACACATCTCTCTCAACTGTAAAAGAAAAAAACTGCTAAATACACAGAAGATTTATAGAAACATGGAACAAACCTGACCTCATCTACATAAATCTCTGCAGTCAACAAGCACAGATTCTGTTCAAACACACATGGAATGTTTACAAAAATGATCACACACTGGGCAGATCAAGTCTCAACAAATTTCAAAGGACTGAAATTACAGAGTTTGCTCTCTGCCCACAGAACTGAAGAAGAAATCAGTAACAAAAAACACAAAAATATCTGTTTTTGGAAGCTAAAAAACATACTTCTAAATAACATATAGGTCGCTGAAAGTCACAAATGTTAAATCAAGAAATATAATGAAAAGAATGAAAATGTAACAAAAGGAATAAAATACTAATCACCAAAAGTTCTACGATGTAGTTAAAAGGAAAACTTCTAGCATAACTGCATAGGTGATGGGAGAACACTAAAAAGCAATAATCTACACATCCAACCTCCAGAAAATCTAAAATAAAAAATGAAACCAATAAAGTGGAAGGAAATTATACACACACACAGAACAGCAATCAATGAAAGCAGACTTATTTTTTTCATAACAGACTTTTAAAAGAGAGATTCAATAAAAGGGAAAGCTGATTCTCTGGAAGAACAAAATTGATAAACCCCTGGTTACTATCAAACAACTACCAAAACACACAGGAAGAAACAGAAAACTCAAGTAAGTCTTTATCTATCAAAAGAGGTTACACTGAGGATTAAAATTTTTCCCACAAAGAAAAACTCCAGAACCCATACAGCTTCACCTTACAGTCTACAAAAAATAGACAAGGGAAAAAACTCCCAATCTTACAGAAACTTTCTTAGAACAAAAAAAGAAGAAACAGGTCACAAGTTGTATGATATCAACGTAATAACCTTGATATCAAAACCTGAAAGGGACACTGAAAATTACAGGTCCATATCATTCATGTTCATGAATGTAAAATATTAGCAAATCAAACCCAGAAATACATAAAGTACAATACAGCGTGACCAAGTTTCTTAAACAATCCTAGCAACTCGCCTATTAACAGAATAAAGGAAAATAATAAAATCAGCTCAGTGATGCAGAAAAACACTGGATAAAACTCTTCATCCATTCGTAACCACTAAAAGCAAAACAGGAATAGCAGGGAAACTCCTTAATCTGAAAGAGGGTATCCACTTAAAACCAGAAGCAGAAAAAACAGACTCAAAAAAGTTCTCCAAATGAGAATGAGATAGGATACCCAGACTCACCACTTCTATTCAGCATCATACTGGAAGTCCCAGTCAGGGCAATAAAGCAAGAAATAAGACACATGGGGATCAGAAAAGAATAATTAGAGGATTCCTGGGTGGCTCAGTGGTTTAGCG
Organism: Canis aureus; assembly: GCF_053574225.1. Lineage (NCBI taxonomy): Eukaryota > Metazoa > Chordata > Mammalia > Carnivora > Canidae > Canis > Canis aureus. Next base: position 35,283,606 of record NC_135615.1, read on the forward strand.
TCTGCCTTTGGCCCAGAGCGCGATCCTGGGGTCCTGGGATCAAGTCCCGCATCAGGCTTCCAGCATGAAGCCTGCTTCTCCCTCTGCCTGTGTCTCTGCCTCTCTCTCTATGTCTATCATGAATAAGTAAATAAATAAATCTTAAAAAAAAAAAAAAGAATAATTACAACTGTCATTCGGAGAGGACATGCTTCTATCTACAGAGAAATTCAAAAAAATCTACAGATGAATTGTTAAATTAATAAATGTCCTCAAGAATATCAGAAGAACAGAGAGGAAGTAGGGCTTATGCACATTTCCTGTCTCAAATTCTCAGAATTGTTGCAGAACTCAGCTAACAGCCAAAGCACCTGTTGCGTGTCAGATGGGACATAAATGAGGAGTGCCCAGGTGGCTCTGTTGGTTGAGCATCTGACTCGATTTTGGTTCAGGTCATGATTTGGGGTCATGAGATCAAGGCCTGCAATAGGCTCTGCACTCAGTGGGGCATCTACTTGAGATTTCTCTCCCTCTCCCTCTGCTCCTCTCCCTGCTTGCACACACTCTCTGACTCTAAAAATAAATAAATGTTTAAAAAATGGACATATTTGCACTTCCTGCTTAGCAGTAGCTCTAGCAACAAATCAGGTATGGATGAGTTTAAATGTAGCCACACTAGCACCAATCACATCTTATTCAAAGCAACTTAAATATATTCCTTCTTTCCTCTTTAAAAATTCTAACCTCCTTTATCTCTCTGGAACATGCTACAATCAACTCTGTCTCCCAGATGGGAAACCTTAAGATTCCAAATACATGCACACAGTTTATTTTGTGGGTGGCAGTTTTGCCTTTCATTGGTCAACAGGAGTAACAATGAGTAAATGAAAAAAATTAAGATGGTATTTACACGGACGTCTGGGTTGCTCAGTCAGTGAAGTGTCTGACTCTTGGGGTTTTGGCTCAAGGTCGTGATCTCAGGGTTGTGAGATCCAGCCCCAATTCAGGCTCCATGCTCACCAGAGAGTCTGCTTAAGACTCTCTCTCCCGGGGATCCCTGGGTGGCTCAACGGTTTGGCGCCTGCCTTTGGCCCAGGGCGTGATCCTGGGGTCCCGGGATCGAGTCCCGCGTCGGGCTCCCGGCATGGAGCCTGCTTCTCCCTCTGCCTGTGTCTCTGCCTCTCTCTCTCTCTCTCATTGTCTATCATAAATAAATAAATAAATCTTTAAAAAAAAAAAAAAAGATTCTCTCTCCCTCTACTCCTCCCCACCAAAATAAATAAATCTTTTTAAAAAGTATATTATTTACAATAACACTCAAAAAAGTCAGATCTTGGAATAAATCTAACAAAAGATATGCAAGATCTCTATCCAGAAAGCCACAAAACATTGAAAGTAGAAATGACTTAAGTAATGGAAAAATACATCATATTCACATATTAGAAAATGAGCATTATAAAAATGCTCCTTCTCAAACTGATGTAAAATTCAGCGCAAATCCAATCAATATTTTCTTAGATTTTGGTATGTAAATTAACAAAAGAGCCTGAATTTTATATGGAAAAGTAAATGATCAAGAATGGCCAGTAATATAAACAACAAATAAATATCAAGACCACGGGCAGCCCTGGTGACTCAGCAGTTTGGCGCCACCTACAGCCCAGGTGTGATCCTGGAGACCCCGGATTGAGTCCCATGTCAGGCTCCCTGCATGGAGCCTGCTTCTCCCTCTGCCTTTGTCTCTACCTCTCTCTCTCTCTCTCTCCTCTCTGTGTATTCTCATGAATAAATAAATAAAATCTTAAAAAAAAAAATAAAATAACAAGGCCACAATGAATTTAATTGGAAGATCTGACACCATATATCAAAATTTACTGTAAAGCTAGAGCAATTAAGACTGTGTTACATAAGGACACGAAGAGTCATACACTCATAGAAAGTAAGAGAAAACCCAAGAGCAGACTCATGCATCCATGGTCACTAGACTTCTGTGACAAAGATGGCACCGCAGAGCAGCGAGTTCAGGTAAGGCTTTCCACAAATAATGTAGGTGAATTAGATACCCATGTGGGAAGAGAAAATCAGACAACCAGTCCAACACACACCAAACTTAATTCCTGATAGATTATAAACATAGAAAAGCTTCTAGAAGAAAGTGCAGCATTCTGTTTTCATGATCTTGAAATGGGGACAGCTTTCACCTACAAACAGCAAGTTACTAAATAGGACTACATTAAAATTAAGAATTTCTTTATAAAGCAGTATCATTAGGACAGTAAAAATTAAAAGACAAGCAAGTTATGAGCCAAAGGAATTGGGATGCTCTGCTAACTCAAGTATAGACTGATACAGTGCTTTCAAAAAGAGTTTGGAATTATATATTAAAATTGAACCTTCTACTCCTAGATATATATATTCAACAGAAATGTATGACATGGTCTCCAAAAGATACATACAAGTATTTCAAATCAGTGGGGGTGTCCAAGTAGCTCAGTCAGTTAAGTATCCAACTCGTGGTTTCAAGCTCAGGTCCTGATGTCAGGGTCATGAGTCGGCTTGAGACCCCTTCCCTCCCTTGGCCTCCCACCCCCCAGCAGTGCTCCCTCACTCTAAAATAAATAAATAAACCTTAAAAAAAATAATAGATTTTCAAAACAGTAGTATTTGTAATAACCCCAAACCAGAAGTAAATCAACATCCACTACCCACTATCAGTAGACCGGATAAAAGTGCCACGGTTTAGTCCTACCATGAAACAATAACTACCTAACAATGAAATGAATGAACACAACTAAATGTAATGGAAAGCCACACACAAAATAATACATGATAACCAAACACAAAAAGTTCAAACACAGCTGATCAAAGAAGTTTTAAGAGCACGGAAGTGAGGAGAGGGACTGGATTCTCTTCTCCTGGGTGAGGGCACATTCTGCAATGCTGTTAAGAGTTCTTCTCCACCTAGACTGTGATTATAGGGGTATATTTACTTAGGGACTATTCACTGAGCCATGCTGTTATTCTCATGTTGCCAAGCTCAGGCTCCTATACGGATGTTTTCCTCCGTCAAAATTTTTGTAAGAGGAAGGTAGTTAACACAATGTAAACAATAACCTTATCTGTATTTAATCCATTGAAAACATTACTGAAAAATAACATTTGTTAAAGTAAATCACAAATCATTCTCTACATACATATCATTTCGCACATAAGTACAGGAAAGAAACTTGGGTTTAGAAACACTGAAGAGCTATTGATAATTCTGGATTTCTTGCAAATTGTCTTAAAATTTTAAATTAAAACGCCAAACCATTTCCACCTAGATTATATATTTATTTGCCAAATGACGTTAAAATTAAAGAAAAAAAAACAAATCATATGCAAAAGTTTAAGTCTGTGTATCTTACTACCCAGAAGCAAAGCCAGACTGAGCTTTCTCAAGGAGAAGGACCTGGCACAGGACACATTCCAAGGACACCCTGACAGAGATCTTCTGAAGGTTGCTGTGGAATGCTGGAAACAAACCGACCGGCTTGTCCTCCAGTTATTTCATACTCACTCAAGGAAAATGCAAACTATTTTCAAGAAATTTCTAAATTATCTTAACAGTGCTTCTGTCCTAAATTTATGTAGTGCTGGGGCACCTGAGTGCTCAATGGGTGAAGCATCTGCCTTCAGCTCAGGTCACAATCTCCGGGTCCTGGGATTCAGCCCCGGGTAGTGCTCCCTGCTCAGCGAGGAGCCTGCTTCTCCTCTCCCTCTGGCTGCCACTCCCCCTGCCTGAGCTCTCTAAACAAATAAATAAAAATCTAAAAAAAGACAAAAAAAAATTGGGGGCAGCCGGGTGGCTTAGTGCCACCTTCAGCCCAGGGCCTGATCCTGGAGACCCGAGATCGAGTCCCACATTGGGCTCCCTGCCTGGGGCCTGCTTCTCCCTCTGCCTGTGTGTGTCTCTGCCTCTCTCTCTCTCTCTCTGTTTCTCATGAATAAATAAGTAAAATCTTAAAAAAAATAAAATAAAATTTACATGGTGCTTTCCTGGCTCACTCACAGAAACCAAAACACCCCACAAAGGGAGGGTGGGTAGTGGGGAGCAATGATGGCAGGAGGCTCTAGAAACTCTCATCTGCTCACCAAACAGCTCATAGTTGGAAAACATCAAACCAAGGTGCTTTAGGTTCATGCAATCTTCTGGCTCTATGTCCTATCACTTGAAAATGTAATAGATTTATCAGGGAAATGCAAATCAAAACTACAGTAAAATATTACCTCATACTATCCCATAGATGGCTACTATATTTTTTAAAGGGGCAGAAAAGTAGCACTAGTGAGGACGTGGAGAAAGGAGAACCCCTGTGTATTGTTGGCAGGAATAAATAATGCGGCCACTGAGTCAACAGTATTGAGGTTCCTCAAAAAATTAAAAATCGAATTATTGTATCATCCAGCCATTACACTTCTGGGTATATAGCCCAAATAATCAAAAGCAGGGTCTTGAAGAGAGATCTGTGCACCCATGCTTACAGCAGCATTACTCACAACAGCTAAAACATGTGGGCAACTCAAGTGTCCATCTACATATGAAGGCTTAACAAAGCGTGGTATTCACACACTGGGGAATATTATTCAGCATAAAAAGGAAGAAAATTCTGCCACATGCTACAACATGGAGAAAACTTGAGTGCATTATGCTGAGTGAGATCAGCCAGCCAGTCACAAGAAGACAAACACCAAATAATTCTACTTGTAACCGGTCCTTCGGATGGCCACGACCACAGACACAGAATGCAGATCAGTGGGGGCCGGGGGCCAGGGGTGGAGGCGAGGTAGTGTTTCATGGGTAAAGAGTTTCAGTTTCACAAGATGAAGTCTTATGGGATGGACTGTGGTAAATTTTATGTATATTTTACCACAATAAAAAATGTTTTTAATGTGATGAATTTGAATGCCAAAAAAAGGAGTCTTTTAGTAGATTTTTGTGTTTTTAAGTGACTTTTACAGTAGTCTCTGCAATAATCATTTATTGCCAGTAGACTATTTTTTCTATTAAGTTAAAGGTACAGATAATTACATTTGACTTTTTTTTTTAAGATTTTTTTTTTTTTAAAGATTTTATTTGTTCATGAGAGACTCACAGAGAGAGGCAGAGAGACACAGGCAGAGGGAGGAGAAGCAGGCTCCATGCAAGGAGCCCAATGCGGGACTCGATCCCGAGAATCCAGGATCATGGCCCAAGCCAAAGGCAGATGTTCAACTGCTCAGCTACTCAGGCATCCCTACATTTGAGTTTTTAACCCCTATTTTAAAATAGCATGATTATTTTTGACATTTGTTAGTCTTCAGTACTAGCAAAACCAAGATTCAGGTTCGGGCGAATGCACCATCCAGCACCAGCTGACAAGGAACCAGCAGGACCACCGTGCAAGTTAGTCCACAAATTTAAAAACGAACATGCAATCTTGCAGAAAACATGAAAACATGTAAACAGCACAAAGTCAAGTGTTTTTCCTGATTTTATGCCTTGTGGAGTTTTATATATTTAACCATAAATATAAATTTACATAAATCTAAGTCTCCTTTTTAATGGCAGGTCTTACCGAGTCTGAATATGTGTGTTTTCTTCAACTTCACAAGAGTCTGAAAAGTAATGAGAAATTCTGAGAGACAACTACTGTGGAATCCACAGGAGGTCTGTCTGTGTCGATGAGAATACATGAGACACCACAGCGGGTCGGAAGCCCTGCATCCTCCAGGATGGGCCTCCCTTTGGAGGAGGCCGGGCAGCAGGACACCGTCAGCGGGGCTCTGCACCAGGGCTCTGCACCCGCCACCGCCTCGGCCCCCGGGCTTAGACCCCGCAGACGTGGGTCAGAGCCCAACCCAGCCCTGACGAGACCCATCGCAACATCCTCCCCGGCTGCAGGAAGGGAGCCCCGTGTGTGAACTGGACCTCCAGCTTCCCTGACCAGGAAGAGCAGAGCCGATTTCACAAAAGGTTAAGGAGGAGGGGAGTGGGGAGCCGGGGCTCGGGCGAGGTGCTCCCCTCAAGCCAGCCAACAGCAAAAGGCAAGCAGGCCAACCAGAGCTCCAGGAAAGAGTCGCCCTAGGTCAGCGCCCGCTGCAGCGCACAGGACAGGCCGGCGACGGGAAGAGGTCACGCGACTGGCTTCCGGGAATGCAAACCGAGGGGCAGGTGGTGATGCCGCGAGCTGGGCCTGGTGACCCCCAGGCAGGGCGTCTGCACCCTCCCCGGAGGCGCTCAAGCGTGGGTGGCAGGGCGCGGAGGAGCTGGGACCCCCCGAGAGCTGGTCCAACACGCGCCGGGAGAGGGGATACCGAGGGCAGATGCAGGGCGGCTGCCCTCAGGGAAGCAGCGCTCAGGACGCCTTGGGGAGCACAGCGCGCTGCCCACAAGGCCCACAAAGGGCTGAACCGTGTCGGCCCGCACAGCGGGGTCGCTGGGGACCTGAGGCGAGAGCCTGACTGCAGGGGTTCAGGAGCGCGTGGGACGTGGAAACACCAAAGGCGAGCAGAACACGCTCCAGGAGACCGAGAAAAAGGGGGAGATGGAGCCGCTGCAAAGACCTGGACAGCACGCGATCTGTGGCGTATTCAAAATGGATCCTCAGGGCAGCCCCAGTAGCCCAGTGGTTTAGGGCCGCCTGCAGCCTGGGGTGTGATCTTGGAGACCCGGGATCGAGTCCCACATCGGGCTCCCTGCATAGAGTCTGCTTCTCCCTCTGCCTGTGTCTCTGCCTCTCTCTTCACTCTCTCTGAATGAATGAATAAATAAAATCTTAAAAAAAAACAAAAAAACAAAATGGATCCTCAGTTACTTAAATACGTGGATGAAAATTCTCCCTACCCAATTCTGCTATCCTAAAGCAATCGCTGTCAACCGCCTCTAGTCTTGTTTTCAGGGACTTACCTCGCTATCTATAAACCACGTGACTACCCTTCCCTGTTGACCTCTTTCCCGGAGGATCCTCCCCCCTACCCCCACCCTTTCTCAACAGCAGTACCCCAATTCCTGCTCAAATCGATCATCTACACGTTTAGGACAATGCAAATATTGCACCTCATCCTGAGACATGCAGTCTCCCCCTCTCCATGCTGACCCACACAACCAACTGCTCCCAGCTGCACCCTGCATCTTAGCTTCCCCAGGTACAGACCAGAGCGAACCTGGCGGTCACCTCCTGTCTCTCCTGTCTCTCATCTCAAGACCAGTCTCACACTGCCTATGCGCCAGTGCCTTGCAAACCACTGCATCGCAGCTCTTACCCATTATCACCACAGTTTGCCATGGGAACGCAAGCCCAATAGCCACTGGCCCACCATGGCTAGACGTGTAAGTCCAGACCTCCTAATACCCGTTTTCAGAGTGGCAGTGCCCACCTTCTTTGGGTGGGCCTGGATCAGAATTGCTCTGGTTTGCCCTTTCCAGGTAATAGGCTTCATGAGCTGAGCAGGACAGGAGACAGTTCTAACTGGGTTGGAGGTGCCAAGCAGGGTGCTGCATACACTAGGAAAAATCACTCTGTTCTTGACCCCTGCCATCCATGACGCCGCCAGAGCCACCCAGTACCTCTAACTCCTGAGACGTCCACATCTGTGAGGCCCAAACTGGCATGCTTCCTGGTCCTTTCCTCTGCGGGCACTCAGCTATCCTGCCTGCTAAATCAAAAACCAATCCACACACTTCTTTCCGGTTTACCAAATGCTATGACAGCTCTTCCATGCTCAAGTCTATCTTTCATTTTGTCCTCATAGGTTTAGGTACTTTATGCTTTTTAATAGGATTTCAGGAAATAATACATGTTCATTTCATCATGTTTTGCCCAAAGGCACGTTTGAACTTTTATTTCAAATGTAAAAGACTTGAAATGTTTGCAATCCAGAAAGAGGATGTACTTGAAAGGCTAAGGCTGACTATCCAAGAGACAAGGAATATATAATCCCTGGAAAGCCAGAAGATGAATCCAAACTAACCAAGGAGTAATTAGCCTTTACTCTGAACATAAAAAGCACATGCAAATGAGCGATAATTCTAGTCAGATGCGAAAGGATGAATATTTCCAAATCTAGAGAATACTAAAGAAAACATTCTCTATTTGGGAATATAATATATTATTGAGATCAATAAAAGAGTCTGTAAAAGCACAGTTCTCAATTTTCTGTTGCTCAGTGATATACAGTGTGGCAACAAGGGCCCTGCAGTTAGCCTCAAGCCTTTGAAATAACAGCTAGTGCTCTATGCTCACAAAACCAGCACTCTACCCACCCCAGGGGATCTCGCTCTTTCTCCTTCCTTCTATTACATGTGTTCTGTAGGATAGAAACCCATGACCATCCAGCACAATATCCTACTGCCCCGACACAAACTATTCGACAAGTATTTGTTATATGACTAAGTCTGAATTTATCCCAAAAGAGTGCAAAATAAAATGGCCTGTGGAGGGACACCTGGGTGGCTAAGCGGTTGAATGTCTGCCTTTGGCTCAGGGCCTGATCCCAGAGTCCCATGATCGAGTCCCACACTTTGGGCTCCCTGCATGGAGCCTGCTTCTCTCTCTGCCAGTGTCTCTGCCTCTCTTTCTGTGTTTCTCATGAATAAATAAATAAAATATTAAAAAAAAAACCTGTGGAGGCCAATAAATCTATCTAAATAGAACTCTGGAGTACAGACTAATTAGTTCTTTTCCATCTTGAAGAACAGAGCTGGAGGCATCACACTTCCTGTCTTCACTCTGTTAGGAGAGCTAACACTGCTGTACAGTATATGTGAAAGTTGTTAAGAGAGTAAAGCCTACGAGTCCTCATTAGAAGGAAAATCATCTTTTTCCTTTATTTCTTTTCATGATGGACGCTAATTCAACCCTGCGGTACCATTTCATGATGTACGTAGTCAAACTCCAATGTGTACACATCAGGCCTACATAGTACTGTGTTAACTACCTCTCAATGAAACTGGAAGAAACATTCTTAAAGACAAAACTATCGCCAATAATCTAGTATTGGCATAAAGACAGGCACAGAGATCAATGAACACATAGAGAACCCAGAAAAAAACCCATGCATAGGGTCAACTACTTCACAGCAAAGGAGCCAAGAATATATGATGGGGAAAGGACAGCCTCAGAAACAAGACGCCACATGCAGAAGAACGAAAAATGGACCAGCAGCTTTCTTTCCTAACAGCAGCATAAATATAAAAAGCTTCAACTTCCTAGATATGAGAACTTTTTAGTCAAAGAAGAAACAAACGTTTCCTTTCATAAGAATGTCATCTGCAAACAAAAGGGACTAAAGCTAGTAATTACTCACTTCTGTAAGGACAGAAGAAACTAAAAAGATAAAAAAGATCAAAAGATTGGGTTGGTTTTTTTTTTAAAGATTTTATTTATTTATTCATGAGAGACACAGAGAGAGAGAGAGAGAGAGAGAGAGAGAGAGGCAGAGACACAGGCCAAGGGAAAAGCAGGCTCCATGCAGGGAGCCCGACCCGGGACTCGATCCCGGGTCTCCAGGATCACGCCCTGGGCCGAAGGTGGCGCTAAACCACTGAGCCACCAGGCTGCCCAAAGATTGGGTTTTTTAACATCTTGTAACATAAAATTAAATAGAACACAAATGTCTCTCTCTCCTTACAGAGCAGAAATATAGGAGTATCTCATAAAAATATTATATAACAAAGAGGTGAAAATATTTGCTTTTTAGGTAACACTCCTGGGGCACCTGGGTGGCTCAGTCGGTAAAGCATCTGCTTTTGCCTCAGGACATGATCCCAGGGTCCTGGGATGGAGTCCCCACATCGAGCTCCCTGCTCAGCGAGGAGTCGGCTTCTCCCTCTGCCCCTCCTCCCCTCGTGCTCTCTCTATTGCTCACCCACTCTCTCTCTCAAATAATAAAATCCTTAAAAAAAAAAATTTTTTTAAACAACACTCCTAATTTTGCAGTTCCATATTACTGAGCCAAGAAGATTTTTTTAACCAGTAATCTAAATTGATGTTACCATTGGAAGTTTAAGAAATTATAAGTACATAATTTTGTTTTCTAGTAAGATGATTTCTTTTTCTAAGTTTTTAATTCCCGGTAACACAGTGTAATATTAGTTTCAGGTACACAATGTAGTGATTCAGCACTTCTATACATCACCCGTTCTACACATCACCCGGTGCTCATCAGGACAAGTGTTCTTCATCTCCATCACCTGTTTCCACCATCTCCCCCTCCCCTCCCCTTTAGTGACTAGCAGTGTGTTCTCTGTAGTTAAGAGACTTTTTGTTTCTTTTTCTTTCTTCACTTGTTTTTTCCTTCAATTCCACATGAGTTAAATCATATGGTACTTGTCTTTCTCTAGCTATTTTCTTTTTTTTTTTTCTCTAGCTATTTTCATTTAAAACAATACTCTCTAGCTCCATCCACGTTGTTGCAAATGAGAAGTGATTTCTTAACTACTTTTTCTAAAATGTTTTGAATACCTAAAAATTAACTCTTTAATATTAAAGGAAGCTACTATTAGTTATCTACAGCAGTTCATACTACACACATACCTAATTTTGTTTAATGGGCATAAAAGAAAACAGAGAAGCAGTTCTATAATCAAGCCTCTTCAGAAGATGCTTTCGTGATGCATGATCCGGTCATCATGCATCCAAGGCCTTATGAGTGCTTGTCTTTGCCAAGCACTGCTCTAGGTACTTGGGTCATCGTGGACAATTCAGAAGAGGGGGGAGAGAAAAGAAACATAAAAACAAGATGAATTTGCATAGTGCCAAGTTGTATGAAGGAAACAAAAGGTGAGGGCTCACTCTGGCGATGGTTTATTTTATGTATTGGGACACCTGGGTGGCTCAGTGGTTGAGCATCTGCTTTTGGCCCGTGTCATGATCCCGGGGTCCTGGAATCGAGTCCCGCATCAGAGGCCCCTGCAGGGAACCTACTTCTCCCTCTGCCTCTCTCTCTCTGTGTCTCTCGTGAATAAATATATAAAATCTTAAAAAAAAAACTTTTTTTTTTTTTTATTTTATATACCAATGTCACAAGCCACAAGCACCTGGACAGCTGGCTAGATGCTGTTTCTGGGCCCAATTAACATCTGAATCTATGGAGTCAGCAAAGCAGATATCTCTCCTTTCCTCCATCCCTCTGCATGGGGGCCTCCTCAACTGCAAAGGGCCTGTATGGAACAAAAGGTTGAGGAAGGAGGGATGTGCCTTTTCCTTCCACCTCACTACTAGGGTGGCCAATTCCTCTCCTCCCTCTCCTGACTTGGAATGGGGATTCACACCATCAGCCCCCTTGGCTTCCAAGCCTTTGGACTCAGACAGGAGCACAGCGCCACCTTTTCTGGTCTCCAGCTCCCATATCTTAGGACCCCTGAGCTTCCATAAATTCAAAGCAAAGCCTTCACAATAATGTTAATTTGTGTGCATGCACATGGTCTACTGGTTCTGTTTCTCTGGAAAAGATGCCTAACACATCTCTACATAGGTTGGCCAAGCTGCTATGGTAATCCTTAGTGTTTGTTCACCAAAAACTTCTAGTTCTTGACCCCAGCACTGGTAGGACTGTACTTCCCCACTGCCCAATATCTAGGTGTGGCCACATGACTAGATGTGGCAAATGGAGTCTCAGTAAAAAGGATCAATGCCAATTCTATTTTGGAAGATTTAGAATTCCTCTATGATCTGCTATGCTTTTTTCCCCTTTATGCCACAATGCTGCAGACAATGGCTGCTGTGTCGTCCTAGGTCCCAGTGCACAGCACAGCTCCCAGCCAATCTGTAAGGGGTGCGTCAGATGAGCAGGATCCACTGTTCTTTTAAGCCACCGAGATGTGGAGGTTGCTTGTTACTGCAGCATAATCTAACCAATCCTGACTATCCTAGAAAATTAAGGAGATACTATTTGAGATAAGAGACGAATGATGAAAGAGAACTAGTTATACATGTTTTAGGCCACAATGGCAAGCCTGGGACGGGGGACAGGCAGAAGGACCAAACAAACATGTTTGATTAACACACATTCCACAAAAAAAGTGGAAAGAGACTGATACAGGAACTACAACTGTTCTGGCCAAAGATCCGGTTTACACAGGAAAAACAAGCCACCTGCCTACAATTCCAGAAACATTTGGGAACAGGAGGCAGCAGGTACAGGGATAATCAGGGATACTGAATAAATGGCCTTATTTAATGGGCTGGATAAGAAGCAATTAGACTTTGGGAATCCCTGGGAGGCTCAGTGGTGGCTCAGTAGTTTGGTGCCTGCCTTCAGCCCAGGGTGTCATCCTGGAGTCTCAGGATTGAGTCCTGCATCAGGCTCCCTGCATGGAGCCTGCTTCTCCCTCTGCCTGTGTCTCTGCCTCTCTCTCTCTCTCTCTCTCTCTCTCTGTGTGTCTTTCATGAATAAATAAATAAAATCTTAAAAAAAAAAAAAGAAGCAATTAGACTTGTGGATGTGTAGTGTCATTAGGTTCAGTCAGGGAGCCGCCCATTCTCATCCCTGAGGAAACGGGGACACAGGCTCTAAGTATATACAGAACCAGAAAGCACACCTGGCAACAAGAAGGGTGGTGGTGAGATACAGACTAAAAACAGGAGGTTCAATAAAAATCTACATGATGAATTGTAAATACTTGGCATCTCCTTTCTATCGCCAAATTCCAGGTACCTGATCTCAGGCCCTGGCAAGAGGCCAAATGAAAACTTCCTGGAGAAATGATCTCAAAGAAAGGACCTTTAGACACTGATGTCTGAGGGAACCTGAGAACCAGCCATCTGGCCCCTGACATCCTACAACTAAAGCCCATACACAATTTAAACTAGCTTTCTAGTTCCTCACTCTTCAAGATGGACAGACAGCCACGGATCACTAGACACTGGAGAGCAGCTTCTCAATAGGAGATGAAGGGTCATTTCACGCAAAAAGAAAAGGACAGGGGACAGGGGACCGAAACAGAAAATACAGGAATAGTAAGGATTTTCAAAATACACATAACTAGTATCATCAAAGAGATGGAAAAGGAATTGCATCTATGAACCCATAAACAGAATATTTTATATAGGAATATTAAGAAAAACTTTAAAGATGATAAATAACACATTTCCTTAAAGGAACAGAAGATAAAATTGAAGCAATGCCCCATAAAGTAGGGAAAAAAAACAGAAACAAAAACTCGGAGACCAGAGGAGAGAATCACTGAAGATAGGCGTGTGCGGGTGGAAAGGGCCCACCAGGCGCCAGCACAGGAATGGCGGGAGGACTGGGAGCAGAGGTGCCTCCAGGGGAGAGGCCACACACTGGGATGGATCGGACTTCTCAACCGCGACGTACAAGCTAGGAAATGATGGGGAAGTGCCTTCTAAACTCAGGAAAAATCGGGGCAGCCCCGGTGGCTTAGCAGTTTAGCACTGCCTTCAGCCCAGGGCATGATCCTGGAGACCCAGGATCGAGTCCCACGTCGGGCTCCCTGCATGGAGCTTGCTTCTCCCTCTGCCTGTCTGTCTGTCTGTCTCTCTCTCTCTCTGTCTCTAATAAATAAATGAAATCTTTAAAAAGTAAAATAAAATAAACTGAGGAAAAATCATTTAACACAAGTTTCCGTAACCATTCAAATGATCCATTAATAAAGTCTGAATTTTTAGTGGAGACTTTCCATCTGCAGATAACCCCAAAATGAATGCCCTATGCACCCCTCTTTCAGGAAGCTACTAACATGAGTAAATACACCATTGTAAAGGAAGACCCGGGAATCCTGTGCAGTCCCAGGACAGGACTGAACACAGGAAGCAGACAGAGGGAATTCCTGGGCCAAGGGCTCTACAGCAGACCCCGAGAGAACCCAGTCCACATCAGAGAGAATATGAGAGGGGTCAGGACGAAATGGAGAGTATCTTTGATTTAATAAACACACAAATTCATACTACAAACAATAAACAATACATATACATTTATGGATATCCTTGCAGAAATCCTAAATAAAATTTTTGCAAGCAGAACCAAACAGCACATTAGAATAAACGCAGTTTTCCAAGAATGAAATGATGGTTCCGACAAAAGGAAACACATTAACATACTTAATACTGGAAGAGCTTAGAAGAATATGATTACCTCTGTAAGTGCTGAAAAAAAGCTTGACAAAATTAAACATCTGTTCAAGTAGGGTTACTATATGTACCTACACATGTATACAGTGACAAAGCCAGCATTACTGAAGAAATACTAGAGAATTCTCTGCTAAAATAGAGTCATGGGTCCTCACTATATTCGTTCTTGAGCACCGCACTGGAGGTATTTACCAATGCAGGGGCACGACAGGAAGCAATCTGAACAGAAATGGGGGGTGGGGAGGAATGTACACTATCTCTATTTGCACACGATGCAGATGGTATGATTATACATCCAGAAAAGTAAAAAGAATTAAGGAAAAAAACAATCAAAAGACTTTATTTAATAAAATGGGATAAAAAAAAGTAACATATAGGAATCAATGCCTTCATATAAATGAGTAATAAAGTTAGAAGATATACAGAAATATATCCCATTTACAACGAGAAGATAAAAGAAAATTAAATATATGATAGAAACCGTTATAGTGAAAATAATAAAATGCTCCTGAAAAATAGGAATGTATAATTGAATACATGGAAAGATCTATCATGTTCTAGGGTAGAAAGGCTCAATATCATCAAAATGCCAACCCATCCTATGTTAATTCATAAGATAATGTAATTTCAACTACAGTACTCAAAATTTTTTCTTGAGCGAGAAACATTTTCATAAAAATTTCATTTAGGAGTTGTAACAAAAATTTTCCAAAATAAGAAAAACAATGAGGAAGAGCCAGCTGTAGCAGGAATTAAAACATAATAAATATAATTAATACAGTGGCAGTACTGGCACATGAAAAGACAGAGATTAACAGAACAAGATAGAAAGTTCAGATTTAGCCCTGAGTGCGTGCAGAAATCCATTAGAAGAGTAATCAGACTAGCAAAAATAGAAGAGCCCGGCAACATCCTCTGTGTAACTGCAGAGCAAAACCCTCCTAAACTTTTCTGGCGGGAACACAAACATCACAGTCTTCATGTGAGGGAAGGTGGCATTAACCACCAAAATCATTTATGCATTTACCAGTTGACCCAGCAACATCAGTGGCACAATCACATGTTATATGCACAAAGCACTTATTACAGTGCTATCTGTAATAGTAATTCAATAGGGGATCGGTTAAATATAGCATGGGGGCCCCCACACAGTAGGTTACAAAGCAGGTTTAAAAAAGAATGAGAGGTCGTGTAAAACTGCAATGAAGAAGTGGCTTCACGAAAATTAAAAGCCTTTGTGCTTCACAGGATACCATCACAAAAGTAAAAAGACAATCCAGAGAAAGAACAAAATACTTGCAAATCATCCAATAAAGGACTTGTATGCATAACCTATAAAAAAAATTCTTAAAATTTCATAAAAAGACAATCCAATCAAAATATGAGCAATGAATGACATGAACAGGTATCAGGATATGAGGATAAACAAATGACCAATAAGCACACAAACGGATGATATGTGTTAGAAAAACACGTATCAAAACCACAGTGAGGTGGCATTTCTCACTCATAAGACAACCACACTCAAACAACGAGACAACAAGTGTCAGCAGACACAGAGAGGCTGGCACCCTCCGACGCTGGTGGGCACGTAAAACAACGCAGCCGCTTTTTTTTTTCCCCCGCTTTTGAAAACAGCTCAGCAGTTTCTCAAAATAGGAGGAAAGGAGTTGGTGGGGGACCCAACAATTTTTCTAGGCAAATGACCAAGAGAATTGGAGAAATGTTGGTCAAATGGTACAAACTTCCAGTTAGAAGATAAACAAGTCCTGGGGTATAATGCACAGCACCGTAATTATAGTTAACAATACTATATTACACACTAGAAAGTTGCTGAGAGACCAGATCTCCAATGTTCTCACCACAAAACAGAAATCATAATTATGTGATGTGACGGAGCTGCTGGCTAGCTCCACGGTGGTAACGGCATGGAAACGTCCAAGCGCAGCAACTCGGCATGTGGTCCTCCTTAACCCCTCGCGGCCTTGTGTCAGTTATATCCCCGTAAAAAGGAAGCACTGACACGAACCACAACATGGAGGAACCCGGAGAACAGCACGCTCAGTGAGTGGATGCGGACACAAAAGGCGACATGCCACAGCCCTCTCCCAATGGGAAACATCCAGAGTAGGCCAATCTGTGGGGGTACAAGCAGAGGAGGGGCTGCATGGTCTGCGGGAGGGGCAATAGGGAATTTGTTCCTGGATTTTAGGTTTCTTCTTGGGGCGTAAAAAGCTTCTAGAGGGCAGCCCGGGTGGCTCAGCAGTTTAGCACCACTTTCAGCCCAGGGTGTGTTCCTCGAGATCCGGATCGAGTCCCACGTCGGGCTCCCTGCGTGAGGCCTGCTTCTCCCTCTGCCTGTGTCTCTGCCTCTGTGTGTGTGTGTCTCTCGTGAATAAATAAATAAAAACTTAAAAAAAAAAAAAAAGCTTCTAGAATCAGATTATGAAGGGGCTGCACCATTCTAAGAATGTTCTAGAAACCACTGAAGAGCACACCTAAAACAGAAGTCACATAAGCCAAAGGATGGATCGTCTTATTCAAGTGAGGAGCCAAACACAAAAGTAGAATTACACAAACCTGCACTTCAATGATTGACACTTTGCAATATATTTTAAATCTAAATTATTTTCCTCAAGTTCTCAAGACCTAATATCAAACGTTCAATACTGTACAAAGTAGCTTATCCTCAATAACAGAATGATGAAGTATAAATTATGAAATTCACTCTAAAAAAACTTAACTCAGGGGATCCCTGGGTGGCTCAGCGGTTTAGTGCCTGCCTTCGGCCCAGGGCCTCATCCTGGAGACCTGGGATCAAGTCCCACATCAGGCTTCCTGCGTGGAGCCTGCTTCTCCCTCTGCCTTTGTCTTTGCGCCTCTGTGTCTGTGTGTGTGTGTGTGTGTGTGTGTGTCTCGTGAATAAATAAGTAAAACCTTAAAAAAATAATAAAAAGATAAAAAATAAATAAAAAAACTTAACTCTTGGGCCGCGTGGATGGCTCAGTTGGTGAAGCATCTGCCTTCGGCTCAGGTCATGATCTAAGGATCCTGGGACCTCAGGGTCCTGCTCAGCAAGGCGTCTGCTTCTCCCTCTCACTCTGCCCCTTCCCCCACCTCCCACTTGTGCTATTCTCTCTGTCTCAAATAAATAACATCTTAAAAAAAAAAAAACTTAACTCTTTATAATATCCTCCTCTCCTCTATCACCAAAAAATATCAAAGATAGATTATACACTGCCAAGTTTCAAATATTAGTGAAAATATCTGTGCCTACAGAACCTAAAATATTAATATGAAAAGTATTTTTGGTTTATATTCTTATCTTGACTCAAATTACTTTGTGCTTTTACTAAGTAAGAACTTGGGAGTCACGTTCTGGATACTTATGAAAATCCAGACCAGGGGATCCCTGGTGGCTCATCGGTTTAGTGCCTGCCTTTGGCCCAGGGTGTGATCCTGGAGTGGCGTGATCCAGTGGCCCAGGGCGTGATCCTGGACAAAGGGATCAAGTCCCTTGTCGGGCTCCCAGCATGGAGCCTGCTTCTCCCTCCTCCTGTGTCTCTGCCTCTCTCTCTATGTCTATCATGAATAAATAAATAAATAAATCTTTAAAAAAGAAAAAAGAAAAAGAAAAAAAGAAAGAAAGCAAATCCAGACCAAACTGCTACCTCTCAAAAGAATATAATCTAACTCCAATGTATGGCTTTCACACTGTCTAAAGATGAGAGCAGGGACGCCTGGGTGGCTCAGGGATTGAGCGTCTGTCTGCCTTTGGCTCAGGGCGTGACCCCAGAGTTCCGGGATCGAGTCCCACGTCGGGCTCCCTGCCCGGAGCCTGCTTATCCCTCTGCCTGTGTCTCTGCCTCTGTCTCTCTGTGTCTTTCATCAATAAGTAAAGAAAATCTTTAAAAAAATAAAATAAAATAAAGAGGGCACTAGATTTTTTTTTTAATTTAAATAAGGGTCTTTAACCTAAAGTATGCATATCTCTCATTACCATATTTATGTTAAGACATTAATCACAGGACAAGAAAAAAAGCTTTCCAACAACTTACAGGACTCACGTAAGTAAAAAAACCTAAAATACAGAGATATTTAGTTTATTTAAAAACAAGACGTGTAAGAATTGTTGAATCATTACATTGTACACTTGAAACTAATATAACACTGAATGTTAACCATACTGGAATTTTAAAAACTTTAAAAAGTTAAAAAATCTTATTTAGTATAAATCTTCCAAATAAGTGTTTCTTTTTTAAGCATTAAAATTTCCTTAAAACAAGGTGATTAGAAATTGAACATAAATTAGATACAACCTACCTACTTAAACCGTGTACCCAGGTAGCAAACATTCTCCTGATAACCCAGGTTCGTCGCCATGCACACGGACACCTGCCTGCCTTGCAGTGGGGTTCTCAACCTCAGGCCCTCTCCCATGGAGCAGGGTCTGTGTTCTGGGGGCACTTAGCAGAGTCCTTGGCATCTACCCGCCAGACACCAGCGGTATCTCCCACAGCATGACAATCAAACACGTCTGCATGTCTGCAGACTTTGCCAAATGTCCCGCAGGGAACAGACTCACTGTTGCAAACCACTTGTGTACTTGACTTCTGTGATAGTCTGTGCCCTCCCTTACTGTCACCACTCACTGACACGCTAACCTCTTTCTGGTATGTGTCTTTCTCCAAAGATTGCCTTTCCCTTTAAAAATTGTTTTAAATGCCTGTCCACCAAATATCAGACCACCACCGCGATGACAGATGGTCCTCCCAGGGTCATGGTGTAGGAGGGCAGACGCTCTTCTCTGAATAGAGGGCAGGGGTGCTTAAATCCCCACCACCACGGATATTAGTTAGCCTTCCTAGATTCTTTGTTCTTCTTAAGGTATCTCTATGCCCAACGCGGGGCTCAGGCTCAACCCTGAGATTAAGCGTCACACATTCCAGCCAGCCAGGTGGCCCTGGTCTTGCTAATTTTCAACCAAAACCAAAAGTGCAAAAATTGTATCCTGGTTTAATCTGCTTTTCATAAGATTGCCACTGAGGCCAAACGCGTTTTCAAGTTTGTTTTTTTTTAACACGTGTAACCCTTTTCTACACAACTGCTTATCTAGGTTCTCTATTTTTAAGGGCACAAAAACTACAAGGAAAAGTATCCAATTAATAGAAGTCAAAGTAAGAGCAATTTTCTCACATTTCATTTGTAGCCATTAACTTTCAGATGAAATAAAAGATACAGAAATGAAAATCAGCATGGATTCTCATTATTTGCAGATCACAGGTCTATGAAAGCACCTGCTTGCTCAACTCCGTACCTGTGGCCTTCTGGCTGTCACTGCGGACAGGGGAGCATCCCAAGGGCGGGGGAGCAGGGCAGCCCGTTCCAGCTCAGACTGTCCACAGTGTCCTTTCTGCGGGCTACTTAATGCCACATTTTTCACAGTTCTGTGCTTTCTGTTGGCGACCTCCCGGTGTGAACGACCCACGCGCAGTGAAGTGGTGCACAGGGCTCCTGAGCACGACGGGCTGTGGCTGCCTCTGCACAGGACGCACGTGTGTCAGGCCTGCTCGGTTCAGGCACCCGGGTTTGGCTGGGGATGGCCCGACACCCAGAACCGGGGAGGAGAGGTGCGGCAATCTGTGCCTGAGGCCACTGTGCAAAGTGCTAGCGGAGCCCCTGCGGTGCACAGAGGGTGGCAACACACCTACACCTGTCAACCCAGGCGATGACAACAGATCAAAAAGTGTAGCGCACGCAACGCAACCATTCTGAGGCTGAAAGGCAAGGAAATTTTCGGTCACGTTACCTGGGAAAGTCTCCTCAGCCAGTGCCTGCTGGCTGGCGGGTTTCAAACAGTGAAACCGCGCTAGAAAAGGTTAAATTTGTAGGAAAATCCATGCAGTAAAAGGGTTATGGAGAACAAGTTTTCGACACTGAGACTGGCTTTTTTACAAGGATTTTAGCAGATGACCCTGGAGAAAGGAAATGGCAGGTCTGTTTACAGAACTGTGACCAGAGGCCTAACAGGAGGGAAGGCTGCATTTCTCCAGAAGCAAAGGGTCCCAACTGGGGAGAGCTCAGTGTCTGTGGTCACCTGACAGAGAACTATGGTGAATAAAGAATAAACTACAATTATAATAAAATACCATCTTTACTTTTTAAATGTTTCAAATAGTCATTTTTACATTATAAAGCCGAGATGCAAAGAAAACCAAAGCCTCTACCGTGTTTCCAGTGAGACATTGCCAGCGCTGAACAGATGCCACCGCGGCAAACTAAGGGCTGCTGTACCCGAGGACACGCTCCTAACGTTATTCCCCAACAAGTCTGGCAACATGGCATCACCGCTGTCTTTCAGGAACCTAAAAGTCTACAGAATAGGCCACATGATGTTTGTGTTGGAAATCACTGTTAAGTGGCCACTACCTTCTCGAGTATTTTTTTTTTTTCAAGAGGAATTTGTGATAATGCACAGACCGTATACTGGTAAATGTTAACTCTGAATAAGGACAAATAACCATCTGTACCTCAGGATCAACGTGGGTACGTTTCAGCAGCCAAGGACGGGACAGAAGGGCAGAGGGTCACAGCCAACAACAAACAGTTCACGGTAACAGTAACACGGATCATCTCACAGACACAGGAGTGAACTTCACTGCTGCTTGTGATGACCTCTCTTCCTAACACATGCCTTTAAAATACCATCTTCTTTAATCCACAAAATTAGACCAAAGTTTGCAGCTAAACTTTTCCAGTATGTAGATTCTGATAACATGAGAGTCAACTATAAGTCTTTAAAACTCTCAATTATTTAGCAGTCCATTCAAGGACATTTTACCATCATGAAGGAGCAAATCTCATATATATGATTATATACATATGTAATTATTATAATGAATGAGCAACCGGAAAACGAAGATGTTACATGACCACTTTCCAGATCAGAGACGGCAAATCATGCAAGGGGCGAGCACATGGGCATACAGGCTCCTGTCACAAACTCCTGTACCTATGCCAAACTTCCAGGAAAGCATGCATTTAGGTTGACATTTGACCTCTGAGCAGGACTGGGTCATTCCGGGCTTGTTTCTTATACAGTCTTTATTGAACTGATGTAATAAGCATATTAAAGTTCATAATACTTCCGAAAATGTATTAAATATTTTATTACATATTCAAGACCACCTGAAATCTTAACCATTGTCTTCCACTGTGAAGTGTATGGCAACAGCAGACAATGACAAAGTCTGCCAGTAAATCTGGCACTTTCTATCTTTCTATAGCTAAATTGCCAAATACCTGTTATTTCAATACAATGCCTGTTTCTAAAATATTTCAAGTTTTAATTTTATTAAAATGTTTCCTGTAATCTTGAAGAAAGGTATCAGAAAGGTTTGGTCTCTTGGGACGCCTGGGAGGGGTCTCAGCGACTGAGCGTCTGCCTTCAGCTCAGGGCGTGATCCCAGGGTCCTGGGATTGAGTCCCGCGTCTGGTTCCCTGCATGGAGCCTGCTTCTCTCCCCTGCCTGTGTCTCTGACTCTCTCTGTGTGTCTCTCATGAATAAATAAATAAAATCTTAAAAAAAAAAAAAGATAAGAAAAGACAGGTTTGGTTCTTCATTTCACATCTGTAGTCAATGTGCCTGCCCTGTCTGCATCGGCTGCTGTGTTAAGAAGGATTTTGAGGAGATGGGTAGTGCAAGTAGGTCTGCAGATTTCTCGCCTAGGCAAGTAAGTCATTATGGAAAGTGGAAGAGGAGCTCATTTGAAAGCCATGTAGGATGTAGAGCCCAGACAACAGTGTAGTGCCTACGCCACACAGGCCACAAAGATAGAAAGCAGCATCTCGTCCTCCTACGCACACCGCGTACAGCATTACACTAGGTACTCGGAAATTTCAGTCAGGGTTCTCAGGTCAAGAAACCGTGAAGATGATGATGGGGTAAAGCTGAGGTAATAACAAGCAAGAGAATTAGAACTGGCTGAGGCTAAAGCCGTTAAATTGAGGGGACAGATCACTGAGGCTTGGCAATAGGTGGAGAAGACGAAATCTAGCAGAGAACACAAATGTCCACAACCCCGTAAATTCTGAGCTGACGTCAGCATAGAAGGTAGGATGAGGAGGGGAAAGGTGGATACCTAAGCAAAAGGTACAAGCTACTAGTAGTAAGGAGTACTGCTTGCGCATTAAAAAAAAAAAAAAAAAAGTCACTGAAAGGATCCACAGAATTACTGGCAGAAGGAGAAGTTTTACCTTGAGGACAGCAGGTGAGTGCGGGCTCCCAACTACCCTGGACGACAGCATTATCACAATCCGGGGGGCGTGGTGGGGGGGCTCAGGCACCTGCGCTCACTGCCAACGGCCCGTGTCCAGGTCGCGGAACCGGCAGAGGACCCTCAGCGGAGCCCGGGCTGCCCAGCATCAGAAGCCAACAGAGGACCCCGCCGTGGCCAGCATTCAGGTCAGCAGGTCATGTGGCAGAATTCAAATTTCTCTCAATTGCTCCCCGTAAGTCCAACTGCCTGTGATCGTGTCCCTGGAACGTACAGCATTTAGAACCACTGGAGCTCGGCTGAATCCCGCCTCCCACTCCCTCCCACTCTTACACCCATCTGATTCTTCCAGGCCAAACTCCCTAAGAACTCTCCATTTAAAACGCAATTCAAACAACGGCAAGTACTACAACTTTGGAATGTGGCTGGTATTGTAAAACTGAGAAAACAGTCAAGAAAATGTGGCGACACACTCCGAAAGCTGTGTTCGTCCCATGAGGTGTAAGGAGCCAATGCACGAGGACGGCCAGCGGCAGAGACCGAAGCGAGGAGCGGCGGAGCCTGCAGGGAGGCCCGTCCTCCCCTCTCGACCCCCCTGCCGGATACCCTGGCTTCTGCGGAGCTAACGAGCGAGGAAAAAGCCGAACTTTAAACTGGACTGGTGGCTGTTCAGCTTAATTCACCTGAATAACAGAGTCTAAAAACTAATTTTAATATTCCTCAGATGGGGCGCCTGGACGGCTCAGAGGTTAAGCTCTGCTTTCGGCTGGAGTTCGGGGATCGAGTCCCACATCGGGCTCCCTGAGGGGAGCCTGCTTCTCCCTCTGCCTGTGTCTCTCTTTTTCTGTGCCTCTCATGAATAAATAAAACCTTTTTTAAAATAAAATAATCCTCAGAAAACAAAATTTAACTTTCAAATTATTCAAATGGAAGCTTCTTATCTCCCAACAATCCAACATGAATACAGATCACAAGTGAGAGGCTTCCTAAGATTTTGTGGTCTACAATGCAGGTACGCATAATAGTAAAAGAAGGTATTTCAAAATAAAAGATAACAGCTATCTTGACATTATATAGTAAATGTGGGATCCCTGGGTGGCGCAGTGGTTTGGCGCCTGCCTTTGGCCCAGGGCGCGATCCTGGAGACCCGGGATCGAATCCCACATCGGGCTCCCGGTGCATGGAGCCTGCTTCTCCCTCTGCCTGTGTCTCTGCCTCTCTCTCTCTCTCTCTGTGACTATCATAAATCAATAAAAATTAAAAAAATAAATAAATATATAGTAAATGTAATTTAACATTTATGTTTAAAAATATCACGAGTACAAGGCAGCCCGAGTACAAGGCAGCGGTTTAGCGCCGCCTGCAGCCCGAGGTGTGATCCTGGAGACCCGGGATCAAGTCCCACATCGGGTTCCCTGCGTGGAGCCTGCTACTCCCTCTGCCTGTCTCTCTGCCTCTCTCTCTCTCTCTCTGTGTCTCTATGAATAAATAAAATCTAAAAAAAAAAAAAAAAAATCACGAGTACAGTAGAAAAATAAATGGCCTTAAACTGTGTTTCCTCTATAATTTAAAAAGACAGCAGCTGGGCAGGCCGAGTGGCTCAGCGCTTTAGCGCCCCCTTTAGCCCAGGGCGTGATCCTGGGGACCTGGGATGGAGTCCCACCTCGGGCTCCCTGCATGGAGCCTGCTTCTCCCTCTGCCTGGGTCTCTGCTTCCCTCTCTCTCTCTCTCTCTCTCTCTCTCTCTGTGTCTCTCATGAATAAATGAATAAAATCTTCTTTAAAAAAATAGACAACACCTGTCATGATTAATAAAACGCCCAAAAAAATCTTTTAAATATGGTATCGATGGACATCCCAAAGAAGTTAATCTCAGGCGTTCCTACTGTAAGGACTGAACAGTCAAAGGAAATGTGCTACACATCAAAACCAACTTCAAACCCAGGACCTGATCTCCCAGATACCATCTTTCGGGTGCAGCTCAGAGACAGAGAAAACTTCTTAGGAGGGCCTTCACGCTGACACAGTCTCCCCATGCAGCGCCTTCCCCATGCTTACCCTTCATTAAAAGACTTCTTAAAAGTCTTTCCGCAGCTATTAGGTGAGAAAACCGCAGTTACTCTCCCATCCCAACATCCAGAGCACAGGGCGGTCTGGGTCCACGGGGGCCACACCTCGGTTGGCCTCTCCCCTCAGGTGCCGCTCGTACTCATCTGAGGACAGGAAACACCTACGGAACGCTGAAGCCTCGGCACTGGGAGCTACCAACTTCAAGAAATGAGCTACTTCCATCCGAATCGAACTTATTCGGCATAAGGAATGCTAAAAGTTTCCTTAAGACAATGACTTCCCCTAAGATGGCAAGAACACTCTAGAATTGGACTGAATTCTGAAAATGTGCACCTTCTATATACATATTAAAATGAAGACTCTAGGCTCCCCCCTGCCCCCATGCCAAGTTCTCCTCACAGTGTGAGCTTGCCAACTGTGACAGTAAGACAAAGAGCCAATTACTGATGCTTGCCCTTAGATCACGAGCTGTTACTACCAAACAGAACTAACCAGAACTCTGCATATGGAACGTTGGAACTACCAGGAGGGACCTAATACTCCTTTCTTCCCACCTCCTACTTTTGGTAAACGGAGGAGGCACAGTGTTACATTCTTTTATTATTGTGTGCTTTTGCAGGATTATAAACGTACATTTGGAAGATGAAGGCATATCAGTATGAAGACCCCAGTAGTTGGTGGATATCTGAGAAACAGCAGCCAAATAGAGTACGGGTGTGGTAGTCACATACTTGGAACTCAAAACCCATTCGGTGAGGTGTTCTGTGCCACCTTCAGCACCCGGTCTTCTTGTACGTTATAGGACACTGGCAGCTATGCTGTGACACTGCAACTCACCACCTAACCCTACAGCAGCAAGACCCCTCTCCTCCTGGCTGTTTAGAAAGACTAAATGAGAACACAGCTGCCTGGTTACAGCAGGCGCTCACTAAGTGACACCTTTTTTAATGAACGGTGCTACCACAAGCAAGATGTTTACAATGAAACCCAGATTTCTAAAGCTGCTTCCAAGGTAATCTTCTCAAGGGACCTAATGTGGATACATGGTCAAATTAAAATGTATTTATGACAGACTCTCTTGCTATAAATCATGGTATCTTCCTGATTTAAAAAAAAAAAAAAAACTTAGCATTTTTTAATCCCAATTGTGAAAATTAGTAATAGGTGACAAGCTTTCAAAAAATCCATTAAAAATTCTGTACACAGATTTCTTTTGTTTCTACAATAAATGCCTAAGTAGGAAAGATTCTTCCCTGTCATATTTTAAATTTACTTAGCATATAAGCAGATCAAACCAGAGAAAATATTAAAAATTTTAACTGGGTCTACCTGTCATCACTTAAACTTGGCTAACATCTGGAGAACATAAGAAATTATTAATCACAACAAAGATTTTTTATTGGTGAACGTAATAAAATCCCAAAGTTACAAATCAGAATAAACTTCAAATTGGGGTTAAGGGGCGCCTGGGTGGCTCAGTTGGTTTAGCGTCTGACTCTTGATTTTGGCTCAGGTCAGGGGATGGAGCCCTGCAAGGGGCCCCACACTCAGCAGGGAATCTGCCCTTCTCTCCCTCTCCTCTCCCCCTTCCCTCACTTGTGCTCCTTCTTTATTTTTTAAGATTTATTTATTTATTTATGATAGAGAGAGAGAGAGAGAGAGAGAGAGAGAAGCAGGCTCCACGCCAGGAGCCCGACGTGGGACTCGATCCCGGGACTCCAGGATCGCGCCCTGGGCCAAAGGCAGGCGCCAAACCGCTGAGCCATCCAGGGATCCCCATGTGCTCCTTCTTTAAAATAAATCTCTAGGGCAGCCCCAGTGGCGCAGCGGTTTGGCGCCGCCTGCAGCATAGGGTGTGATTCTGGAGACCTGGGGTTGAGTCCCGCATCGGGCTCCCTGCATGGAGCCTGCTTCTCCCTCTCCCTCTGCCTGTGTCTCTGCCTCTCTCTCTTTGTGTCTATGAATAAATAAATAAAATCTTTAAAAAAAATGAGGATTTAAAAATAAAAAAATAAATCTCTAAAAAAATGAACAAATAAATCAGTGTTCAACTCTCAAAAGTAATCTTAACTCAAATGCAATATACTGTGACTTACACTGACTTTCTGCACTTTCCTGGCTTCAGTAACTGTTACCTGCCAAGTGTCTAGTACACAGTAGTTTCCATAAATAACAATAATAAATGAATGAACTCCAGGTATTAAAATATATTCTAGGGCAGCCGGGTGGCCCAGCGGTTTAGCGCCTTAGCGCCCCCTTCAGCCCAGGGTGTGATCCTGGAGACACAGGATCGAGTCCCACGTGGGGCTCCCTGCATGGAGTCTGCTTCTCCCTGGGCCTGTGTCTCTGCCTCTCTCTCTCTGTGTCTCACATGAATAAATAAATAAAATCTTAAAAAAAAAAAAATTCTACCTATTGTAAGAAAACATAATACTTTAACATAATCTTACGAAACAGTAATTATGGAGCAATGTGAACTACAAAAGCATTTATTTAAAACTAGTTAATCTACTATAAATATTACTCAGTTTACAAAATAAATAAAACACCACACAAGTTTTCATCAATATACATCTTTCCAACATAATGTGATCTGCTAAACATACTTCTCTCCTCTCTGAAGAATACAAGAGCCATGTCATGCCTTTAAGTTGTGGATTTAACAGTATTCCATTACCTCTGTAATGGAATTTCATGTAAAGTTAAGGAAACATTTAGCCTTTCAGCTACCTAATATAACCTAGAATCAAAAATACAATGAAAGACTAAATGTCTAAATATTTACTAGTTCCATATAAATTAGAATCTTTGTAAAATTGAGGTATCTAAATATCTATGTCTAACAATTTGCTAAATGTCCTACCACTATATAATGAACTACAGAAATATTTTTTAATGACCTAATAAATATACAGACTATTTGGACTTGTAAATAACTTCTACATGAAATATCTTACAGCATTTTCACAACTAAACTTTTTAAGAATTTTCTGAGTGGAAAATTATTAACAGGCACACATATGTGCAATGAGGTCTTTCCCTAAGGCAGTGCAATATGTTTAAAATATTACAGATAAGACTTGATTATTCAAAAAAAAAAAACATACTCTTGGATATTTAGACTAGATTTTTATCTCCCTTCCATTCAACTTTGTATCACTTTACTTCTATCACAGGAATTCTCAAACTTTTAGAGCACATTCTCTCACAAAGCTACTAGTTTGTTCATTTCTCATTGGAAAGTGTGTGTTGGGACTGGGGTGTGCTAGGAGTAAGTGGAGCCTTCCACAAGGAAGACTGCTGGGCTGTTAAGATGATCACAGGTAGAATTTCTAAAAGCGGAACAGCCTATGTAGAGAACTCTGCCCAACGTCTAAGACACAGCGAACATACACTACTTGGTATATAGTATCAGGGTACGCAGTTATGTCATCAACCTGTGAATACCAAAACACTTCAAAAATCAAGAACAAAGGACAGACCATTGATGAAGTGGAGAACTTTCAGATCACTACTAATCTCCACAAAATCACCGTATCAAAGTAGATTTAAGTAGTTTTGAAATTTTGACCCCAATGCAAAAAAGGAACTCAAAGTTACTATGCAAGAAACACAGGTAGAAATTAAACTCAAATCTGTTCTTTTTTGTCAAAATTCCTAGTAAAAATATTGGTGAGGGATTATGAAGTCCACGGTGATCAAACCAAGAAGTAACAAGCAGTGATTCTTTATTCAGAAAGTCTTCTGCTTCAGGTAAATACAAAACCTGTCACTCAAGCAGTTGGGGTGACAGATGCAGGGAAAAGAGAAAATGATGCACTGATTACCAGTGGTTAAAATGGTTCTTCTATGTACTTCAGTTACCCAGACCCTTCATCAAAGACATAGAAGTCATGAGAGGTGGGTGTCGGGCACTGGGGGAGGCTGCAGGGAGCTGGTGTTCAAATAAGGAGTTTAAGTTTGACAAAATGAAAAGAGCTCTGGAGCTGGATGGTGATCTCTGCACAGTGAATTTATCTAATACCACCGCACTACACACTTTAAGACAGTAAATTGTGTTATGTATATTTTACCAGTCAAGAGAATAAAAGCAAGAAAAAGTAATGTCAAAAACATCCTTAAAAACTGCTTCAAGTAAATGAGCCCTGAGGAACGTAACAAATGCTGCTTTTCCACCTCTGAGAGAACTAAAGCAAAAACATGGAGGGATTCAGAGGTATGCTACAACACAAATTAGTAAACAATGCACACACACACACAAAAAAAAAAAAAAACCTAAACAATGCACATGTAAGGATGCTACGCTGTGATTTCAGAGGTCCACTCTTTTCCACAGTTTAAGTTATCAGCCTGAACCAAATTTGATTCCACTGAATTGACCTAGTCTAATAGTGATTCTTGCATTCCTACCCCTATGAGGTCGGTACAATTACTATCACTCTTGTGCGCCAGATGGGGAAGCTGAGACCAAGCATTGCGAGTTTAATCGATTGCCCACTGTTACTTTGCTAGTAAATGATAGAGGAGAGATTCAGACAAGCCATTTAGCTTGAGAGTCATTTTGCTCTAGGCTACCTGTCTAATCTAAATGACAAAAAAAAAAAATTCACCTGGTTTAAAAAAAAAAGTCTCAAGTCCAAGTCAAGGATGTCAAGCAGTGAAAAGTTTTTAACTATCGTAAGGCAAAGTCTGACCATTTACTCAATGTTTTCTACCAGATACAACCTCTTTGCTTACAGGTTTTCCATGCAGAATTCAACTGGAGGTCGGTAAAGCTATGTTAAATAGGACAACCAGAGGTTTATATCTTTAGGCGTCATTAGGACAGTAAGTGATACCCTCTATTACAAATTCTATTCATTTACTTATTTGACGGGGGAAAGAGAACGAGTGCCTGCACCCAAGCCTGGGGGGGGGGCGGGGTACGCAGGCTCCCTGCTGGGAAGGGCCTCGGGATCACGACCCGAGTCAAAGGCAGATGCGCTCAACCCACCGAGCCACCCAGGGGCCCCCACCAATGTTGACGTTCTTCATTTCCATTAATGTCCCAAGTATGCCAAAGGGTCTGAGCGTCTCTATTACACACTATCAGAACCAGCCCTAAAGGAAATGGGTAGAGTTTAAATCAACACGTCAATCCAAGGGAACCTGGAGGAGGACACCCACTCAAAGTGCCAACGTGACCATGTCCCAGAACACTCGGGAGCTCAGGAGTGGAAATCGACATTTTCCGTGATTTCTCTCTTTAGATCATTTGCCTAGGTGTGTATTTAAATGCTTTCCTAAGGTGACTGCAAAAATAAATGGCCCACTTTACAGAATGCAAAAGGGAGACTCCGTTTTCACACGACCAGCACCTATGGGGAAACAGTACCACGTAAAAGAATCCTGTTGCCCGCAGGTACAGCTAAGCAAGGAAACACGGCATTCACTTTGGGGCAGGCGCGTCCCGCGTCTTGTGATGTCTGATCCCCTGCCCAGGCCGTGCGGTCGAGTCCGCAGAGGACCCCCGAAGCCGGCGCCACGGCCGAAGGCTGCAAACTAACCGCCTGTGCGAGGTCCTCCTCCATCCCCTCCTGGTACAAAGCAGGACGCAGGAACCCTCAGAGGTGACCTTGCTCAACGCAAAGCACGCAAACTTTTAAAGTACAACCGAGCGATCTCTCTGATAAAGTTCCCACCGTGATTCGCAGCCGATGCCCCAGCAGCCGAGGGGTTGGCAGCCCCGGCTCAGCCCCGGTCGCCCCCGGCTCGCGCCGCACAGCTCCTCGCCGCCCCGCGGGCTTCCCGCCTCCGGGCGCGGGGTCGGCGGGGCCGGCGGGGCCGGAGCGGGGCCGGCGCGGGGCCGGCGCGGGGTCGCCGCCGGGTCGCCGCCGGGTCGCCGCGGGCTGCAGCACCCCCGCCCCGGCCCAGGCCTCCCGCACCTGCTGGGCGCCCGCGGCTCGTCCCCCGCGCCCGCGCCCCGCCGCGTCCACGTGGAGCTGGGCCCCGCGCCCCGCGCCCCGCGCCCGGCCCCGCGCCCCCCGCGCCGCGCCGCCCGCGCCGCCGCGCCCGGGCCCTGGGGCGACCTGTTGAGGACGCGCAGGCCTCGCCGCCGCCGAGCCCGGCCCCGGGGGACGCGGAGCAGCCCCGCCCGGCTCCCCGGGCCCGCCCGCCCGCCGCCCCCGCCCCACGGCCCCGCCGGCCCGCGCCCCGCCCGCCGCACTCACTGGGCCGCGGGCCCCAGGCCTGGCCGCGCGCGAAGGGCCGGCGGCGGGCGGCGCTCACGCGACTCCCCGGCTTCCGGCCCGACCAGGCCCCGCGCGGTCCTCCTCCTGCGCCGCCCCGCCGCCCGCCGCCCGCCGCCCGCCGCCCCGCCCGCCGACACAAAGCCCGCGGGCCGCCCGGGGCAGCCGGGAGGGCGGACCCCCAGCCGCCGCCCCCGCCCGCCGCCGCCGCCCCCGCTCCCGGCCAGTCCGCACCATTCCGCTCCGGCGCTCGCCGCCGCCGCCGCCGCCCGGGCCCGCCGCCCCCGCCCCCGCCCCCCGGCCCCGGGCGCGCCCCCGCCCCGGCCTCCCCGCCCGGCCCCCGCCGCCCGGCCCCCGGCTCCCCCCGCCCGGCCGCCGCCCTCCCGCCCTCCGCCCTCCGCCCGGCGCCCGGGCCGCCATGTTTACCGCCCTCGGCCGCGGACCGGCGCCCGGCAGGGAGGGGAGGCCGCGGGCCTGCGGGGCCGCCGCACTTACGGGCTGTGGGCGCCGCGGGCCGGGCGGGGGCGGGCGGGGGCGGGGGGCTCGGCCGCCGCCGCCGCCGCCGCCGCGGAAAGTTTGCGTCCTGCGAGGCCGCGGCGCCGCTCACATGGCGGGGTGCGCGGGGCGGCCGCTCGCGGGCCCGGCCCCCGCTCCTCCGCCCGCCCCCGGCCGCCGCGCTGGGCTCGGGGCTGCGGGCTGCGGGCTGCGGGCCGGGGCTGCGGGCCGCGCGCTCCCCCCGCCCCGGCCGCGCCCACACCCACCTTCCCTGCGCCCCGTCCGCCGCGCGGGCCCGAGCGGCCCTCCGCATGTTCCCCGCCGCGCACAGGCACCGGCCGCGGCGCACGTGAAGGCGACGTACGTGCGGGCGCGCAAAGCTCCGGGCGCTCGCTGCACCGCCGGGCTGGGGCGCGGGCCGCGGGTGCGGGCGGGCGGGAGGGCGCGGACCCGCACCGCCCTGCTCGGTGCTGCGCGGTGCTGCGCGGTCCTGCTCGGTGCTGCGCGGTGCTGCACGGTCCTGGAAGATCCTGCTCGGCCCTGCACGGTGCTGCGCGGTCCTGCTCGGTGCTGCACGGCCCTGCTCAGTGCTGCACGGTCCTGCTCGGTGCTGCGCGGTGCTGCACGGTCCTGGAAGATCCTGCTCGGTCCTGCGAGGCCCTGCTCGGTGCTGCACGGTCCTGGAAGGTCCTGCACAGCCCTGCTCCGCCCTGCGCGGTCCTGCACGGTGCTGCTCGGTGCTGCACGGTCCTGCTCTGTCCTGCGAGGCCCTGCTTGGTCCTGCTCGGTCCTGCACGGTGCTGCGCGGCCCTGCTCGGTCCTGCACGGTGCTGCTCGGTGCTGCACGGCCCTGCTTGGTGCTGCACGGTCCTGCTCGGTGCTGCACGGTGCTGTGCGGCCCTGCACGGTGCTGCACGGTCCTGCACCGCCCTGCACGGTCCTGCACGGCCCTGCTCGGTGCTGCACGGAATTGCTTGGCCCTGCTCAATGCTGCACGGTCGTGCACCACCCTGCACGGTCCTGCACTGCCCTGCTCGGTGCTGCTCGGTG
Organism: Canis aureus; assembly: GCF_053574225.1. Taxonomy (NCBI): domain Eukaryota; kingdom Metazoa; phylum Chordata; class Mammalia; order Carnivora; family Canidae; genus Canis; species Canis aureus. The sequence goes on from NC_135615.1 coordinate 35,315,816, forward strand.
CTGCACGGCACTGCTCGGCCCTGCACGGTCCTGCACAGCGCTGCTCGGTCCTGCACCGCCCTGCAGGGTGCTGCTCAGTGCTGCACGGTCCTGCACGGCCCCGCACTTCCCTACACCGCCCTGCACAGCCCTGCACCTCCCTGCACGGCCCTACACCGTCCTGCACGGCCCTGCACTTCCCTGCTCGGCCCTGCACCGTCCTGCTCGGCCCTGCACCGTCCTGCACGGTCCTGCACAGTCCTGCACCGTCCTGCACGGCTCTGCACCGTCCTGCACTGTCCTGCACGGCCCTGCACCGTCTTGCACCACCCTGCACCCTTCTGCACAGTCCTGCACCCGCGCAGCTGCCTGCTGGGGCGGCGGGACCGTGCGCCTTAGCAAGACTGCCAACCTGCTTTGGAGGCCTCGTTCATGCCATCATCAAAAACAAAAACAAACAAAAAAAAAAAACACCACCACCCTGCAGGGAGGTGCGAGATTCCCTGGTCCGGGCGTGCACACACAGGACTGTGAGAGCAACAGGACCACCCATCATCAGTCGGGCAAACACAGGACAAATCCGTGTGAGGAGAAGCAGCTTCACTCTTTGTAATTCTACATCTGCCCAGTGTATGCTTTACTCAGTGACCAGACATAAGCACACTTGTATGGACACAGGCCCCATATTTTCTCTAATGACCCTTCTCCCGTGAGAGTTTGTTAGGAAGACCTGCCAGCCAAAATTTCTTACTCTGCTTCTCCGTGGTCATCCATACCTAAAATCTTTGGGAAAAGACTGTCCTGGAAATTCTGGGATTCTACTCCAACTCATCAATCTTCTTTCATCACTGGTCTCCTAAGACTAAGAATTTTTTTTTTTAAGATTTTATTTTTTTTTATTCATAAGAGACACAGAGAGAAAGAGTGGCAGAGACACAGGCAGAGGGAGAAGCAGGCTCCATGCAGGAAGCCCGACGTGGGACTCGATCCCAGGTCTCCAGGATCACACCCTGGGCTGAAGGCAAGGCGCTAAGCCACTGAGCCACCCGGGCTGCCCAAGACTAAGAATTTAGAAATGAGTAGTACTTGCATAGATAGGTATGCTATGGTGCACACCAGTCAAGGAAACAATCTTTCCACCGCTCACAGCCCTGCTTCCAATACATCTCTGAGAGTTTTGGTTTAGATCAAGAGGCATCACAAAATAATTTTAACTCATTTTACAGATAAATATACATCATTAAAATCCAGCAGATGGGTTAAAAGGTGTCAGAAAAAAAAATCAAGCTATACCTAGTTTGAATGCTGGACCAGGAATTGTAACAATTTAAGTAAGCTTTAAGTAAATTGCCTTTTTTTTTTTTTTAAGTCCTTTATTACATAGAGGACTTCATGGTTCTGTGGTTTGTTTTGGTTTTGGTTTTGGTTTTGGTTTTGGTTCTGTGTATTTCACGGAGGATGCTCAACTAAGACAAACTTATGTAAGTATAGAAGGAAGCTTACCTTTTAGGAAAGAAGTGACTGTATAACTCCACAGTCTTCTCTAATTAAGTTGTGTAGGCATCATTTTAGTGTTTGTACCCAGATACTATCATTCTACCTAATATAAGTGAAATACTTTATCTCCAGATTTCCTATTTGTTTTGCCTGCCGTTTAGCCCTTGGTTCCGTTTTGCCTTCAGAACAGTTTCATTTACCTCATTTCCTCAGCTGAGTGAATGTGGAGTGGATGTGGTCTGAGCCAGTGGTGTGCAGGGGATAGTTTGGGATGGGGAGTTGGGTGAGGCCCAGAAGACCAAACCGGTTATTTCCATTGAACATAGGCTATACCCTAAATTTACCGGCCACACTGCAAGAGAGGGCAAGGGTGTCAGAGAAGAGAGGAAAGGAGTTGCAGTGAGCCATGAGGAGTGGTTTGCATCAACTAGGGCATGTTTCAGAGACTTAGCACCACCAACAACCATCCTAATTCTCCCCAGACTCCACCAGCATTTTCTATGCTTAACTAAAACTTGACTTGATCAGTGTTATTACTTTTTCCAGCTTCTGCTTTAAGAAATATTATTTAAGTAGAAAGGACATGAATTATCCAACAGATTGATGTGGAAAATATGTCTCTTTAAAAAATAAATTATATCCTTACCTTTCACTAAAAATAACCCAATGACTTAAATGTCATTATAAAAAAAAACTAAAAATCATTTCCAATAGGTAGAAGAAAATATAGGTGAATATAAGGTTGAAGGTGGAGAAAAATATTCTAGGTCCTAAAGCAATGGTTTTTATCACAAAAGGTTGGAGTGATAAATTTGGCTGTATAAAAATACAGGAGTCCTGTAAGTTAAAATACAGACCTACTTTAAAATACGCCCATTGGGATCACAACTTTGACCCTTTATAGAGAGGGTCCCTCTCCCTTTGTTCACATTTGAGGACCAATTCAGATTTCCTGGGGCTGGTAAAGAGGGATACTTCACAGCCACAGGGCTGGGGACTCCTGCTGAGTTCTGGCTCTCAGTGTGTTCCTGGTTTGCTAGTATGTAGTAATAATGAGTTCTCGGACATGCTCCTGAAATGCATTGCTTTTATTTATTTTGCCTTTACTAATATGTTTGATTTTATGTTTTGCTTTGCATTAAAGATCAAGAACATAGTCTTAAGTATATCATGCAGATTAACTGTGAAAAAGCTTCAGGAATGTAAATGAACAACACACTACAGAGAAACTGGTAAATGGAAAGTGTTACACTGTGTTATCTTAGGTAATGGAAACAGGTCCATTTCAATGAGACTTGGTGTTTTTCATGAATGAGGACTCCAGAACACATAGCATCCCTTCTGATTTAAAGTAATAGCAACTGCATTTTCAACTTAGGAGAATGTTTTTTCAATAGCAAATTACCCTTGTAAGTGGGAAGACCATACAAGTAAAAGTAAGAAGCAAACTGGGAGAATGTGTATATATATATATATATACACACACACATCTGCAAGAAGTGAACTAGGGTAACAGTCCTTAGATACAAAAAGCAGGGCACCTCGTGGCACCTTCAGTTGAGCCTCTGATTCTTAGTTTCAGCTCAGGTCATGGTCTGGGGTTCGAGAGATCAAGCCCCCATTGAGATCTCTGCACTTAATTCAGAGTCTGCTTGAGATTCTCTCTCCCTCTCCCTGTGCCCCTCCTGCTCGTGTTCTCTCTCTCTCTCATCAATAATAAATAATAATAAATCTTTAAAAAATAATTAAAAAGCTACTTCACATTAATAAGATACACACCAGCATTATCCCCCTCAAAAAAGGGACAAAAAAAAAAAAAAGGGACAAAAGTCATTGGTAATTTATAAAAGAAGAAATATAAACTATCAGCAAATATTGACTGATATTCAAGTTAACAGTAAAAGGAAAAAACAGCAGAATACTGCTTTTCTTCAAACAGCAGAATTCTTTGGTGATCATATTATACAGGGTGAGAGAGATGGATGCTCTTTCACTACTGAACTGACTTGGTATAGACTCTTGAAATAGCAAGAGCCTGGAAAATATTCCTATCTTTGACCTCAGATGTCCACATGTAGAAACCTACCATAAGGATTCTATTTGAGAGACAGGCAAAAATGTATGAATACATTGTTCATGTTCGTCCCTACTTAAAAGCAACAATTTTCTGCTGCGCCTGGTCAAACCAATCCCTGTTTTTGGGCTTGCAAGGTCCAGCATCTTCTGGTACCTCCTTAGCTCCTAAATTTAAATTCATTATGCATTTCATTCCTGTCTCACTGACCTTTGCCCCACCTCAGGATGATACAAAGTTTGTCCCTTTGTTCTAGAACATCTTTCTCCCATCTTCCTGTAGGGATGATCCTACTCATCAGGTGTCTATCTGTTCGACTGTCACTTTATCCAAAAGGACCTTCCTGAACCCCCAATCTAAATTGGCCTCTTTATTTTTCTCTATAACACAAAATTACTTTTAGTGACATATTTATCTTAGTGTAAATACGGTGTTTATAGGTTTAGTGTTTCTAGACTGATGAAAGGATTTGTTTTCCATAAAATACCCAGGCACTCAATAAATATAGTGAAATGGAAGGATGCCACAGATAAAATTGGTGATCTCACTGCACTTGACAGAGCACTGTCAGGATATTACTGTTCTGCTTTTAAATAACATATTAGTGGCTTTGTCAAGTATTGTAGTCCTTCTTAACACATTAATTAAAGCTACATGTTAATTAGATCATGTTGTTCTTAGGTTAATAGCTCAAGGGTTGTGAAATAAAGAATCTTGGATTTGCGAGTCTCCCAAACTTTGAGAGGAGCTGTGCAATGTTCTCTCTGTCCATGGATGTGTGTGTGTGTGTGTGTGTGTGTCTGTGTCTGTGTCTGTGTATAAAACAGAAAAGGTATGTAGAGATGGGCTAATATTCTTGAAGCACATTAATGTGTTTCCTCCTTTGCATTTCCATGCACAAGGTCCCCAGTTAGCCCGAGACCACCTGCCTTGAAGGGCATCAGGATTGTCAAAGCAAGAAGGTACATAGAAGAAAAGTTAATACTAAGCTGCTGACACCCCAAATAGGAAATTTTAATCTGCTGCAAGACAATAGGGTTGCAGGCATGGCTTTGTTGAGAGAGAACGCAGTAATGCCACAAGGTATTTTTTTTTCTCCACTTTTCATGGATTTAGAAACAGATCTCGCATAGGAGACCACTCAATCTCACCACCCAGGGAGAGGGCTGGGGGAGAAGTGGGAGGAAAGAGGAGCCAAGACTCTGGTAGTGGGGTGTGCAACTGCCCGGGGCTAGACACTTTTTCCAAATATTTGGAACTCAGAAATATTTGATGAATTAATAAATGAGGTTCATCACAATGTTTTTTGCAGTATCCGTACAGTCACATGGAAAGATTTTTAAAGTCTAGCGTTAGAAACTGTTCATTGAAGAAAATACCTAAAACTACGTATCATATGATTTCCATTTTGTTAAATATTAGAAGGAAATACCATGGAAGAAAATGTCAATGCGTATTTCTTTGGGTTACAGGTACCTTATTTTTTTTTTAAATCTTGGTTTATAACCAGGGGGGAAAAACTGCTCATACAAGTCTGAGAGACTGGTTGTTCCCTATTTATGGAATGACACAGTCTAGTTATCCCTCACTTAATAGAATACCTACTTTTCAGAAAACTATGCAGTCAAATTGTATAGAATCTTATTTTCCATTGATTTCTTTAGTGTAGAGAGATTTGTGGCTGCAATCTACACACAGCTCACTTCCCAAAATTTATATGAAAAAACAAAAAAATATAAATATTGGCAAGTGAAGCTAATGAAATGAAGTATAAAACAGATCGGTCCGGGTTAGCTGTCCCAGGAGGAGCTCATGGTGAGAAAAGCCTTACAAATGTGGTAACTCACCAATGAGACTAAACTACTCTAACTGACCCAAAGTGAGTTTAAGTCATTATTGCTTCACACTTAATTACATTGTCACAAACGCCAGGCAATGAGATCTTATCCAGACCTTCTTTGTAGAAAACAGATAAAGGGCACAGAAGGAACACCCTTCAAAGAGAGAGCAGCTGTGTGACCCCCGAGACACCCCAGGGCTCTGGAGCGCACACTTCCACAGTCACCGGGCCCGGAGCGGGAGTCAAGAAGTAGAGACTCGTCTGTGCTCAACACCAGCAGACGCAGAGATTTGCGATATAAGATGTCAACACGGCAACGAGTTGCTGGCAGGAAAGCGTGGAATGCGAGTGGCTTGCAGGTTGGCCCCGTGATAGCGTCCCTTCTGCTCCTGCGCCCCCGGGACCCCCCAGGAGGAGCAGGCGAGGGCAGCTGCTTGCACCCGGGCCCAGCGGCCTGGGCAGCGAGGCCTCCCCTGTCCTCTGGCCTCAGTGCACCCCCTCCGAGGCGGCAAGAACCATTTTTTGATAAAAGAGACTAAAGTGAGCGTGTCCTCGAGCTGGCCGCTACAGAGGGCCGAGCGGTGTCTCTCCGGGGCCAATGGTGTTCTCTAGGACTGTGCCTTGCTTTTACAAACTCCATTTGATCTTATTCTGTACTTTCTGGATTCTGATTGGATTTTGCCAGTCTTTTACGTTAGATATTGATGTTTTAGATAGGAAGATAGTTTCTCCCTATCTTCCCTACGAGTTAAGTAGCATTCTGATATTAAATTACTATATAATGAGTTTAGTTAGTGTTGCTTAGGATCCAAGTGCCTAATAGCCTGTGGATGATTAAAAATCATGTTTTCCAAAGTGCAGAGCTGCGGACTAAACCTTGTAATGGCAACTACTATTGACAGAATTGCCATCCTTTGTGGCTGAAGCAGGCATTGTGCATATTTTAATTTTAAAAAATGTTCCAGTATAAAAAGAAGAGATCTATTTCCCTGGAAAGCCAGATTCCCCCAGGGCTGTGTGGCTTCTTGGGACCCGCTCTTCACACCTGGTCCTCTGGGCCCCTGGGCTGCCGCCTTAGGTCCAGGCGTCTCCTCGGGGTGCTTCCTGTGCCTCCAGAAACTCTCCTGCTTCTGCCTGACAGTCTGCAGGACCACTTCAAAGCAGGGCTCCTCCAACCCTGGCCAAGCTGCTTCAGGGCATTTAAAGGAAAGCAGACCCCCGTCTTTTCACTGGAAGTTTGTCATACGAGAGAGAAGGCTGTTCGTGCAGGTGTGTGTCCTTTGACCTCCAGAACCCTCCGCCCCCCCTCCCCACCGCCCCCCCCCCCCCCCCCCCCCCCGTCCTGCCCCAAGCCGGGCTGTGGCCTGGGAGCCCCAGCTCACGGTCCAGGTAGCCAGGAGACCCTTGGGCAAGGGCCCCAGTAGCCGCCACCTGTCGGGAGCAGGAGATGGCTGGGTCGCAGTCCTAACTGCAGCATCCTCCGGCCACCAACCCTCAACACGGCAGTCGTGCCTCATTTCCGTCATCTGTAAAATAGGAATGATATCATGACCCCATGTCATTGAGTCGTTGAGAAGAGCCGGTGAGAACAGGCGTGTCCTGTCCGCATCACAACAGCCGCCGGAGTGGCTGCTGCAGTCCGTAGCCGCTCTCACGATCATCACCCGGACGGTGCGGACAGTATTACCCGCTTCCCAGGTGGACCAGGTGCTCGAGGAGCCACGGACTGTGAACCGCGCTCGCGTCTCCGTGGCCTCCAGCTGGGCCACCCGCTTCCTCGCTTGGCCTGGCCACCCTGCAGCTGCGCCGCGGCCCTCGGCGTCCTGGGGCCACCGCCCTCCCGCCGTCCTGCTTGCCGCAGTCGGCCACAGAAGTCCCAGTTTCAGCCTGTGCCCATCCCGCAGCCGCCTCGACGCCGCCCTAGGCCTATCACCGGGCAGGCCGCAGCCTCTCTAGGCATCAGCGTCACCTGTGCAAGCCATAAGGCTCGCCAACTTGGCCTCAGGCCTCCCCCGAGGGCTCCAGGTCCACGCAGGAGCCATGCTGTCCCACACCTGCTCCCGGATAGCCCGGGGCTGCTTCCAGCTCCCAGCTGGCCCCTTCTGAGATCCTTCGGGATGCTCTTCCATCAGGTCATTTTCTGGCTCGTGCACCCTTGTCTTCACCCCTGCTTTATCTTCTTTCTTTCCCTCCCTTCTGGTGGCTTGTTTGTTTGGGTTTAGAGGATTCCCGGCCTCGGCACAGGCAGCAGCAGATCCGTGGGCTCCCGGCAGAGGCCCTTCCGTGTCCCCCAGGAAGCATGTAAGGCACCGGGACACGCACATGCAGACACACACGGCAACGGGTTATGTGCTTCCTGCACCCTCCCCTCAGGGATACCTTCTCAAATATCTTGTCACTCCTCGGGAGGACACAGTGAGTTACGTGCTACACCACCACCCTAGGAAGGACTCCCTGTAGTGGGTTTACATCAACATGGCAAACACCTGCCCTTTCCCATGAATCCTGAGGTTCACGGTCTTGGGGTTGGTGGGCGAGCGCAGCTAGTCACAGAGCTGTGAGGAGAAGGCCTTCCCCGTGCTGCTGTCCACGGAAGTCATTTCCTCGTATCACTGCCCCTCGCAGTGACAAATGAGACAGCCCGTGGGGAACGGCTTGGCTTGTCCACAATCCAGTAGTGTAGACGCACAGGACGGAGGAGTCCTCCTGATTCTCTCCCTTCAGCTTTGCCGTGGTGCTGGTCGGACGCTTGGCCAAGTGCCGTCCCACAGAAGTTCGGCGTTAAGGGAACATCAGAGTAGTTCCCGTCAGTTACTTTGGAATTACATCTCATTCTGAAGGATCCTCCACTTTACGTAGAGAAGCTTCCTTTCAGATTTGGATAACTGACATAAAATTACAAGTGGTGTTACCCTGACACATGTTTTAGTTTTGTTTATTTTTTATTATTATTTTTAATACATATATTTTTTATTGGAGTTCGATTTGCCAACATATAGCATAACACCCAGTGCTCATCCCATCCGGTGCCCCCCTCAGTGCCCATCCCCCAGGCACCCCGTCCCCCTCCACCTCCCCTTCCCCACCCCTGTTTGTTTCCCAGAGTTAGGGGTCTCTCATGGTTCGTCACACTCTCTAATTTTTCCCATTCATTTTCTCTCCTTTCCCCTATAATCCCTTTCACTATTTTTTGTCTTTCCCATATGAGTGACACCATATGACATCTGTCCTTCTCCCACTGACTTACCTCACTCAGCATCACACCCTCCGGGTCCATCCACGTCGAAGCAAACGGTGGGTATCCGTTGTTTCTAATGGCTGAGGAATACTCCATTGTGTATATAGACCACAGCTTCTTGATCCATTCCAGGTTTCAGTTTTGTAACATCAACAGACTGGAGAGGAATTTTTAAAACCCTTAGGGGACAGGAACATTAGGGGTAATAATTCTCAATGAATAGCTTGTGAGAACATTGTCTCGTAGAAGCAATGAAATATGCCGTGTCCCTCTGTGTTCCCCTGCTAGTGCGGGAAGGAAGCTGTGTCTTACTGAATTGCCCGGTAATAAATCCCTCAGAGATCTCAGAGAAAAATGTATAAAATAGATCTCACAGGGGATATGTGTAAGAAGTAAAATCTAGGGAGACAGTGAAAGGAAAGGTAACTAACTGTAGTGATAAGTTACTTTCTTAAAAGTTGTCGTGGTCCAAAGTGTTTCCTGAATTACTTGGTCACTGTGCACCTACGGTTTGATGGTCACTTTTGCTCACGTGCAGTATTTCTTTTTTGAGATTTTATTTATTTATTCATGAGAGACACAGAGAGAGGCAGACACACAGGCCGAGGGAGAAGCAGGCCCCCTGCGGGGACCCTGATGCGGGACTTGATCCTGGGACCCCAGGGTCACGCCCTGGGCTGCAGGAGGCGCTCCCCCGCTGAGCCCCCGGGCCGCCCTCACCTGCAGTATTTAGATGGAGTCGGAGCAAAGCTGCACAGAGCACCAGTTCCTTTTTTTCCTCTTTATTCAACTGCACGAAGAATTTCAAACACAGGAAGTTCTGCTCCCTCGACAGCTGTGCGTGAGAACCCATGCGTTTCTTCCTGTTTCTGCCTCAGTCGTTCACCAGCCACTAGTCTCTCGGGGCTTGATCTCCAACCTGGGTGTCCCCGAAGCCCTCACACAGTCACTCAGGGGCAGCTTGTCTTTTCATATTCTACTCATTTCTCTTTTCTTATTCCTGTTTTGAAAAGTCCTCCCGAATACCCACAAAGGAGGTAAATGAAATAGTGAAACTCAGCTCGCTGGGGGGTTGCCTTTTAGTTACTGTATTTTTTTAAAGGACAGTTGCTGAAAAAGAAAGTAATTGAATCTACATATTGCAATGAGATTTGGGGATAATTATAGAATTTCTTATATCTTTACCAATGTACTGAACACTAATTATAAAGCTGTTTTGGTGTGTGCCTCCATTCTAGGTAAGCCCGTAACTCAAATCAATGCTTGCTGTTTGTTGTAAATGCAGATGTATTTATTTCTATTTAATTTTTAACCAAGGGTTTCTATTAAAGGTGCTCAGTTGTTACCTGTTAAACACATTTTGGGGGCAGCCCGGGTGGCCCAGCGGTTTAGCGCCGCCTGCAGCCCAGGACCTGATCCTGGAGACCCGGGATCTAATCCCACATCGGGCTCCCTGTGTGGAGCCTGCTTCTCCCTCTGTCTGTGTCTCTGCCTCTCTCTCTCTCTCTCTCTCTCTGTGTGTGTCTCATGAATAAATAAATAAATAAAATCTTTTTAAAAACCCCACACGTTTTAGAATCCTTGTGTAGACAGCCTATTATATCAGCAAGACACACACACACACACACACACACACACACAAACAACTTGGCTAAATAGGGGTTTACTTGTAGATAGGATTTGTATATCCATTTATGTAACCATTGAAGAAATTGTTCCTAAAGGTTTTTTTCTGTTTTTTTTTTTTTTTTTTTTTTTTTTTATGATAGTCATACACAGAGAGAGAGAGGCAGAGACACAGGCAGAGACACAGGCAGAGGGAGAAGCAGGCTCCATGCATCGGGAGCCCGACGTGGGATTTGATCCCGTGTCTCCAGGATCGCGCCCTGGGCCAAAGGCAGGCGCCAAACTGCTGCGCCACCCAGGGATCCCAGGTTTTTTTCTGTTAAACAAAGAATTAGGGAGGGCTCCTGGGTAGATCATTTAGTTAAACAGTCAAACATCTGCCTTTGGCTCAGGTCACGATCCCAGTGTCCTGGGATAGAGCTGCATATTGGGCTTCACACTCAGTAAGGAGTCTGCTTCTCCCTCTTCCTGTCCTCCTGCCCTCCCCCTGCTCGTGCTCTCTTCCTCTCAATAAAATAAATAAAATCTTTTAAAAAAAGGTATACATTAGAGAAAATTATCACACCATATAAAAATAAATATACATGTTAATTTTTAAAAGATCAGATAAATTACTACATATGCTAATTGCTGCAAAATAAAATTATATGTGATTTACTTTTCCTTTTTTATATTTTTATATACTTTTACTTTTTATATTTTTTATTTTGTATATTTTTGTATTTTTACTTTCTGTTCTTGTATTCAATTCTATTTTTTTATTATTTTTCATAGATTTTATGTATTTATCCATGAGATACACAGAGAAAGAGAGGCAGAGACACAGGCAGAGGGAGAAGCAGTCTCCATGCAGGGAGCCCGACGTGGGACTCGATCCCGGGACTCCAGGATCCCGAACTGAGCTGAAGGCAGACGCTGAACCACTGAGCCACCCAGGCGTCCCCTCTATTCTATAAAAAATTGTCCTGAAAATAGAATAGTTGATGTTAGAAGATTTGCCTTATTGCTATAAATGGTATTTAACAGGAATGAGAGTACCCAAAAACAGCACATAATGAAGTTAACAGAACATTTCAATTAAAATTTCTATCGATACATTTATTCTGTCAAATAGGAACAACTCTACTGTTCATAGTAATATTAAATTGAAGCCATTTTTCTCAGTCAAAGAAATTGAATATTAACACTTTCATACTGTTTAACCTGATAGTATTATCTTCAGATTCCCTGAGTGGGATTTTTGAAAAATAAAAGCAAAAATGAAGCCAGACATACATGTGTGCCCTTTATGAAAATGGCAATCCAAAACGAGAAGCCAGAGTCCAATTAGAAGGGAGTGCTCATAGCATTTCTGATCAGTATTCCCTCAGAGTCAGCTTCCAGAAGTGAGTTCAGTGTTTCAGACTGAAAATGATAGTGATGTTTGCTTAGCTCATAATCTCATGAAAGTAAGAAAGTCTACATATGATGGTGAGGAATTGCAGTGACGACGTTTAATTCTTCTGTAACTGTGCTCTTGCTTGTTCGTTGCACCATAGGGACCTTTACTCATCAAATTAATATATCCTGAGCTCTGTGCAGTAGGGAGCTACACGGCACTAGCTCCTTTCATCCATAACAACCGGTGACTTCATTACTCACCTTGTACTTGCAAGGAAACTGAGATTTAGAAACATAAGTATGTCGCCTAGACTCAGAGGTGACAGACAAGTAACCCAACGCAAACTTCAGTGCAGTATCATCTACTGACAGAGTCTAAAGTCTGGACTACACACCAGGTATCATTTCAAATGTATTCCTCAGTATTTACCTATAATGTTAGATTTGCATATATCTGACATTTACCGCTAATGCAGCCCATGCATTTAAATTTCTACTCTCTCGATCTGAAAAAAAGACTAAAATTTTTAAATAAAAGATGCACATTCATTAAGAGAGGCTTTTCCACATGTAAAAATACTCTAAAACAAGGAAAAAGAAACCCAAAATGTTGTATTCAAATGAGTCAACCAAAGTGAAAAAAAAAATTGTTCCCTTTGACCATCTACTCTTTAGGACTATAAAATTCATAATTGAGCCCATCTTGGTTATTTAACTTATTGTTTCCTTTAAGGAAATATAAATTGAATAATAAATTTATAAAAAATTTAAAATAAAATAAAAATAAAATAAATTTATAATAATAAATTCATAATCTAATCCATAATCTAAGGATGCTTAGATTTTACTCTGGCAAGAATGAGTTGATGATGATAGATAAGGTGAAGGAATCCCAGATTACGGTCAGGTGTGAGAGTTACAACTGTTACATTCTTTTAATAATAATCCTTTTATCAAAACATTAAAAATTTAGTCTGGATGACAGGTTTTTAAATTCTGATTTGAATTGAAATATTTTTATTATTGCTACTTTTATCACACGCTTCTTTCAGTAGGGTTCTGTAGGATATCCTATGTTTATGCTGGAAAATTTGCTTCAGATTTGAGTCTACATAGTTTGCCAATTGCTTTTCCAATGTTATCTATAATGTACAGATTTGTTGAATTTAAAATAAAACTAATAAAAGGATGCTCGTTTTTAAATGAAAGGAGAGTCAGAAACAACTTAGTATATCTGTATCACTCATAATGAAACTAAGGAAATTCATTAAAATCATGTTTTCCTCATCTCTGTTAAATTAAAGTTACTAAATGTATTCTTAATAGTAAATATAAGTATACTTCTCTTAATCCCGTGGAAAAGTAGGAAGAGTGCTTTCACCTGATATTTGGATTTTACAAAATATTTTGAAACTAGAGGTTTGTTTGCTCTCCCTCTCTCTTCCCTCCTCTTATCTCATGTCAATCTACTCCTTCCTCTTTGTGGAGTGAAGGAGGAAAACCAGCTCTGTGTGGTGTTGGAAGAGAAAGAAGGAAATGCTCTGGCCTCGGGGCACACCCCTTTGCTACCAGTTGCTGAGAGGTCAAATAAAATGAGTGCAGATGGGCCATTTGCAGCTTATTGTTGAGCCTCACACAAACATTTTCACTGTGGAAGCCAGATTGGTGTGGTCGAAGTCATTATTGATTAGTTTCCTTATTTCACAAAAGAAATATGAGAAAAAAGGTTTAATATTTTTGAGAATAATCTAGTGTCAACAGGGATACGAGATTATAGAGAGATGTTTGGTAAAGGGGACTTGGGACTCTGTCCCTGAGTTGTTCCAGGTCAGAATTTTGTTATTTTGCAGATAAAAACATGCTAAAAAAAAGTAGCAACTTGTTTATCCTGTCATTATTCTAGTATACAATTTTGTTTTATTCACGTGTCTGTTCTCCTGCATTATTTGAGCAATGGAAAATGATATTTTATTTCTGTCCACCAAAGCACAATTAAAATAGCAATTATATAAAAAACATACATATTTAGTGCATACTAATATGTGTGACAGATTAACCTAATATATATAAACACATAAGTGTAGGTATATAAATAATATATTTACAGAGGATATATATTATTTCTCCACAGGGAATATATATATATATATATATATATATATATATATATATATATATAAAATACATTTAGATATGAAAGTCAAAATAAAACTTGTATTTTTATACTCATAAGTCTAGTTTCCTAAAGTGGAAACAGAGGATTGATTTTATTTTATTTTTTTATTTTTAAAAATATTTTATTTATTTATTTATTTATGAGAGAGAGAGAGAAAGAGAGAGAGGCAGAGACACAGGCAGGGAGAAGCAGGCTCCATGCAGGGAGCCCGACGTGGGATTCGATCCCGGGTCTCCAAGATCGCGCCCCGGGCCAAAGGCAGGTGCCAAACCGCTGCGCCACCCAGGGATCCCTCTTTTGTGGTTTTTAACTGAACATTTTATAGGATCCTATTTTCTCTTCTTTATTAGCATACCAGTTGTACTTTTTTTTCTTTTTAGGTTTTTGTAGTGGTTGATCTACAGTTTACAATATGTATTTATAACTAATTCCATTCTACTTTCAAATAACACTAGATAGGCAGTGTGAGTACCTTATAATAACAAAATAATCCTGATTCCTCTCTCCCACCCCTTTGCTGTCATTCATTTCACGTATACATAAGCATGTGTATATAGTATGCCTAAGCACATGTGAGCAAATAAATACCTTGTTACTATTAATATTTTGAATAAACTGTTATCTATTAGATCAATTAAGAGTAAGAAAATAAAAGATGTTATCTTCCTTCTCTTATTCCTTCTCTGGCCCCTGCCCTTTCTCATGTAAATCTGAACTTCTAACCTATATTATTTTCTGTCTCTCTAAAGAACTTCTGTCAAAGTTTATTGCAAGACAGATCTCAATCTTTTTTTTTTTTTTTTTTTTTTTGTGAGGAAGTCTTTTTGTTTTTCTAAAACATAGGTGAATCTTTTTTTTTTTTTTTCATTTATTCATGAGAGACACACAGGGAGAGAGAGAGAAAGAGGCAGAGACACAGGCAGAGGGAGAAGCAGGCTCCATGCAGGGAGCTCGACGTGAGACTCGATCCTGAGACTCCAGGCTCACGGCCTGGGCATAAAGTGGCGCTAAACCGCTGAGCCACCCGCGCTGCCCAGGAAGTCTTTATTTCTTCTGCCTCTGAAGGATAATCTCACAGAGTAGAGAATTCTAGGTTGGTGGGTGTTTTCTCCCACTCTTTAACTATTTCACCCATGCTCTTCTCACTTGCACGCCTTCTGAGGAGAAGTCTGATGTGACTCCTATCTTCTTTCCCCTACAGGTAAGGCATTTCCCCCTTCTGGCTTTTCTCATGGTTTTTCTTTATTGTTGATTTTCCGTAGTTTGAAAATGATGTGCTTGGGCATAGTCACATAGTTCTTCTGTTGTTGTTGGCATTTCTCCTGCTTGCTGTCCTTTGAGCTTCCTGCATCTGTCATTAATTTGGGGGAAATTCTTAGTCCTTGTCTCAAGTATTTTTTTCTGTTCCTCCCATCTTTCTTTTTCTGGTGTTCTCACGATATATATTTATACGCTGTAGTGGTCCCACATGCTGGATCTTCTGGGTTTTTCCAGTCCTTAGTGTCTTTGCTTTTCAGATTCAAAGGTTTCTATTGATAGATCCTCAAGCTCAGGGCTTCTTTCCTCACCTGTGTCCAGTTTCCGAATAAACCAGTCAGCGGCATTCTTCCTTTCAGTTATGGTGTTTTTGGTCTCTAGTATTTCTTTCTGGTTCTTCCTTAGAATAACCCCATCTGTTCTTGATGCTGTCTTTTCTACCCACTAGCATAGTTGTTTTAAATTCCCAGACTGATAATTCCAACATTCCTGCCATGCTTGGTTCTGATACTTGTTGTCTCTTCAAATTGTGTATCTGCTTTTTTTTTTTTGGCCTTTAGTGTGGCTTTTGTTTTTTTCCTGTTAGGCAGACATGATGTACTGGGTAAAAGGAGCTGTAGTAAACAGACCTTTGGTGATGTGTTGAGGTGGGGTGGGGGGAGGGGAAGTGTCACATCTGTGGCCGGCCATGTGTCAGCCTTCACTGTGCCTGTGCCTCCAGACCGTGAACGTCATAAGTGCTTTTTTTTTTTTAGTGTGTTTTCTCTCCTCTTTTAGTTGGAACAGGATGGCTAGAGTGGACTGGCATTGGGTATTTGCCCTGTGTCCTCTCCTCCTACAGATCTGAGAAGAGTTGTTGATTTTTTCAATCCAATAAGCATTTCCTCATTGTTAGGATGGAGTGGTAACTGCCAAACTCCTTCCATGGGGAACTAGAAACCAGTTCATAAGCATATTCAAAACTGTAAGTAGAAAAACTGGCCTTTATTCTTTAAAATCTTGAATACTAGCAAGCACAAAGAAGATGAGGACCTATCAAAGAAGCAGTGAGAATGCCAGTTTGAACTTAGGACTTTGAGAAAACAATACCTGGGTTTGATTTTACTCACTAACCTGGAGGGTTGTAATTCAGATTACAGCTCAGTACCTGCCATGTAATGTTACTGTTGCATCACACCACGTAATGGGTCCGGGTTAAGGTACCTACCCCTCATATGATATAAGCGTATGCATGACTCACACATGTAATTTGTATGTATATGTACCTGATATACTAGGTACCCGATAAACATCAGCTTTCAGGATTATTGGGTAAATAATAAGTGCTTACTAAGTATTTGTTAATTTAAAAGGTGATAAACAGACAAAATGGTATTTCCTTTTTAATTCTTACAGATTTCATTACTCACTGAAATATCTAAGTTCTTTAGCTGGAAGTACCTTTACAGAACACAGGAAGAATTGGGGGAAAAGGGGATTTATTTGTATTAAGTTCCTTGTCACTATATAACTAATACAAAGCAAAGCAAACCTCTTAAAGCTAAGTCAAAGGTTGAACACTGGCATACCAGGCACAGCAAAATTAAATCTTTATTTTGCTTAAATTAACTTAAAAACACAACAGAAGTTATTTTTTTCCTTCCTTGTTTTTCTGCTCTGCAAAATAAGCTCTCAGCAGGAATACTAGCTGTTTGGCTTGTTGAAAATGAGAGAGCATGAGGAAGGGGTCTTCAGTGCTACATGCTTCTCACCTTGAGAGGTATCATCCCCAAGCTGCCCTGGGCCTCACATAAGAAAGCCACAAAGAGTGCTTCCTAAGGCACAGGAGCCCCATTTCTGCTAAGTTAAGCAAAGCACCTGGGGGTCTGGGTTGTATAGGCTAGATGCTCTATCCCTGGTATTTGCCTTTCCTGATTTCTGATTAAAATTGTTAGTGTAGGGATCCCTGGGTGGCGCAGCGGTTTAGCGCCTGCCTTTGGCCCAGGGCGCGATCCTGGAGACCCGGGATCGAATCCCATATCGGGCTCCCGGTGCATGGAGCCTGCTTCTCCCTCTGCCTATGTCTCTGCCTCTCTCTCTCTCTCTGATGTAACTATCATAAATAAATAAAAATTAAAAAAAAAAAGACTTATATGAGAATTTAAAAAAAAAAAAATAAAATAAAATAAAATTGTTAGTGTAGCCGATAAATTCTTATGTCTCAATAAAACTAAAATATATATAAATGGATGTGACTAGTAACACAAGTACAGATAAGTATTCTATACTTTAAGTGACTATAAACTCATAATGAATTAATTCAGATTACATGGTAGATTCTCACAAACCTTAGAGGTGTTAAACTAACTTAAAAAGGAAAACATGAGGGCAGCGCTGGTGGTGCAGCAGTTTAGCGCCACTTCAGCCTGGGGCCTGATCCTGGGGTCCCGGGACTGAGTCCTGTGTCAGGCTCCCTGCATGGAGCCTGCTTCTCCCTCTGCCTGTGTCTCTGCCTCTCTCTGCGTCTCTCATGAATAAATAAATAAAATGTTAAAAAAAAAAAAAGGAAAACAAAGGCTCTAGGAAATTTGTCAGTATAGAGGGTAGAAGTCAGACTCTCCTGCCCTCACGTGGCACCAAGAGAAATGCTAGAAACATGCTCACATCTATTCCACTGTTGTTATGAGAGGTAGTGCGTTGCTGGAAGATATTCTTTTGTTTCATTATTTTTCACAACCTGTCTTAGAGCCTTTATTCTGAATCTAATATTACATTAAGTAGAATTCAATATAACAGAAGATATTTCACCATGTCACATTTCAGTATTGTAATCATTTATGTTAATAAGGGAATTCCTCTCCAACTTTTAGGGCTAACTTCCATATGGACATACACTTTTACTTCTACGATGCCCTTCCAAATCAGCAACGTGAAAGAGAACTGGGAAACTTTTCTCTCCTAAACTATGTTCTTGTTAAATGAGGTGTTCTAGAAGAAAGTAGATGTGCTTTTCACGTATGTTGATGTACTTGGGTAAAGTTAAATTTCAAGTCCTTCATTTGAAAGTCATCAGTATTTTTTTTTTTTTGGTTCAAGATTTTTATTTATTTATTTTTTAATTTATTTTTTATTGGTGTTCAATTTACTAACATACAGAATAACCCCCAGTGCCCGTCACCCATTCACTCCCACCCCCCGCCCTCCTCCCCTTCTACCACCCCTAGTTCGTTTCCCAGAGTTAGCAGTCTTTACGTTCTGTCTCCCTTTCTGATATTTCCCACACATTTCTTCTCCCTTCCCTTATATTCCCTTTCACTATTATTTATATTCCCCAAATGAATGAGAACATATAATGTTTGTCCTTCTCCGACTGACTTACTTCACTCAGCATAATACCCTCCAGTTCCATCCACGTTGAAGCAAATGGTGGGTATTTGTCATTTCTAATGGCTGAGGAATATTCCATTGTATACATAAACCACATGAAAGTCATCAGTATTAAAGAGCATTTAGCAGATCTGCTTAACTCTGGGAATGACTCCGTAGTGGATTCACCAAAGACAAAGGAATACAACCTGATATATTGATACTACGTTAGGAGATTTTGCTCCAGGAAGGCACTATCTATCTCTATGTGCTCTGAAGAATTCCCTCTTTTGATTCTTTGTGAGCCTTGGTGCCCTGGGCTCCGATTGTAACCGTTAAACACCCCCTGTGTACTCAGCCCGTAGGCCCCCCAATCCCTCCAGACCCCACCGCGTGGTGGGAGCGAAGCCGGCCGGTGCACAGGGGGCAGCAGGCCCGGGGGGCGGTCCCCGAGTCCCCGGGAGCCTGTCCGCCCGCAGGCCGCGCAGCAGCCACGAGCGGGGCCGTCCCCTGCACCCGAAGTGTGCCTCCCGGAAGATCTACAAACGAGAACATGATTTCTCAGGTAAGTCTCTCTGAACACGAGCCCGCAGCTCCCGCTCCAGTGGGCGGGTATTGGACCAGTTCCCCGCGCCCTGCTGGATGCTCCGTGTCTTTTTTGTAGTTAAAGGGAGGGTATATATTCAATTCAATAGGTACCGTGCTGATCATACCCATATAACCGATACAATTAAAATATATTTATGCGTAAGGAGCTATGCCAATGTCCAGGGGGGAACTGGAAGACTCAGGTTTTTCATTTTTCTGTATTAAGGGGGAGAGGGGTAGAAATCTGATTACATCTTTACTTCTCTTTCTTTTTTTTTCCCCCTCAGAAAATAAGGTTTTTTATTTCTTTCTTGCTACATGCACCTGCTTTTTTCTTCACTTCTCTCCACATTGATGTACTTGCTTTCTGGTTTGTTTTTCTTGAATTTGTTATTTTGTTCTCTCACTCCTTAAGCCCATCAGTACTGTGGCTCTGGGTTTCCTCTGCTTTCTGGTTTTTCTAAGGATGAGGTGACACTGTGGAGAGTATTTATCAACAACTCTGCAGGCTTCCACCCAAGTTTGTCCTACTCTGGTGAACAGTCCTGTTCGCATGTGAAAATATCCATCTGTATACGCAGGCACGAGCATTCAGGGGCATTTCCTATTCAGGTAAACTGATGTGAGTGCTTTTTGAATTCAAGGAGTGCTTCTGTGCTCAAAGTACCCACCTCCGGTTTATCTGGCAGCCCACACGTGAGTTCTGGCCCAGACAAATCTTTCTTCACAAACTCATTAAAGATTCTGTATCAGTTCTTCTGAAGTAAGTGGCTTTTTCTCTTGGTTCTGGCTGTGTTTTAGTGCAAGCGTAACTGGTCTCCTTTAGGTTCTAAAGTTTTCAACTGAAACATGTTTCTTTTTTCTCTTCTATTTTCAAAAATTTTTCCTTTTTTAAAATTTTTTTAAATTTATTTATGATAGTCACACACAGAGAGAGAGAGAGAGGCAGAGACACAGGCAGAGGGAGAAGCAGGCTCCATGCACCGGGAGCCCGATGTGGGATTCGATCCTGGGTCTCCAGGATCGTGCCCTGGGCCAAAGGCAGGCGCTAAACCGCTGCGCCACCCAGGGATCCCAAAATTCTTCCTTTTTTTAAAAAGATTTTATTTATTTATTCATGAGAGACACACAGAGAGAGAGAGAGGCAGAGACACAAGCAGGCTCGGTCAGGGACTCAGGATCACGCCCTGGGCGGGAGGCAGGTGCTGAGCCGCTGGGCCCCCCCCCGCCCCTGCCACGCAGAGACCTTCAGGGGCCGCGAAGCTTGTTGATGCTTTCTGTCAGGAAAGGCCTAGATATTGAAGAGACCACTAAAGTGTTAAATTAAGCTTCTCTCCGTTTGTCAAGGGCATATTTTCCTCTTATAATTAGATTCATTATACCTTCACTAGTTGTTAGTTTAAAATTAATTATTTAAAATAACTGAAAACTGTATCTGAGTCTTATGAGAATACATCTTGAGTGACAGCAAGGCTTCAAAGCCATGCACCTGTCTCTTCTGAAATGATGAGGTGAAACTGTTTTAAAATTTTACAGTAGGCATAGCCGCACATTGAAGAGAGAGCCATGGAGCTCACTGGCCCCCCCGGCCGCCCCCGTGCCCCTCCTCCACCTATTCCTCTTTCTGGGGCTTCTCCTTAGGACACGAACTGTGGTGATGGAGCAACACCGCACGGGAACACAAATCCGTGTGGCTGCCGCGCTCCCAGGGACTCCGGCACCGCCACGGTCTGGAAGACCCGGTCTAGGTCCTAGCCGGTCTAGGACCTCTAGAAGACCAGGTCGT
The DNA here is from genome assembly GCF_053574225.1 of Canis aureus. NCBI lineage: Eukaryota > Metazoa > Chordata > Mammalia > Carnivora > Canidae > Canis > Canis aureus. Next base: position 35,336,602 of record NC_135615.1, read on the forward strand.
CTAGGGCAGCCGGTCTCCGTAGAGACCAGAGAAGGAGCCGCGGAGCTCAGCCTGGAGGAGGAGGAGCCCAGGAGAGGAGGAGCCCGGCTGAGGAGGAGCAGCGGGAGAGGAGGAGCGGAGGGAGGGGAGGAGCGGCGGGAGAGGAGGAGCCGGGGAGAGGAGGAGCCCCGGGAGAGGAGGAGGAATGGGAGAGGAGGAGGAGCGGGAGAGGAGGAGCGGCGGGAGAGGAGGAGCCCGGGAGAGGAGGAGCGGCGGGAGAGGAGGAGCCCGGGAGAGGAGGAGCGGAGGGAGAGGAGGAGCCGAGGAGAGGAGGAGGAGCGGGAGAGGAGGAGCCCGGGAGAGGAGGAGCCCCGGGAGAGGAGGAGCCCCAGGGAGGAGCCCCGGGAGAGGAGGAGCCGGGAAGAGGAGGAGCTCGGGAGAGGAGGAGCGGAGGGAGAGGAGGAGGAGCGGGAGGGGCGGAGCGGGAGAGGAGGAGCCCCGGGAGAGGAGGAGCCCCGGGAGAGGAGGAGCCCCGGGAGAGGAGGAGGAGCGGGAGAGGAGGAGCGGCAGGAGAGGAGGAGCCCCGGGAGAGGAGGAGCCCGGGAGAGGAGGAGCCCCGGGAGAGGAGGAGCGGCGGGAGAGGAGGAGCGGCGGGAGAGGAGGAGCCGCTGGAGAGGAGCCGTGGAGGCCCTTTCACCTGCGGCCCTTAGCGCTCCTCCCCCCGGAGGAAGGAAGACCAGGTCGTCTAGGCCACAGGTGCATTGGGCTCCGCAGGCAGCCGCGGGGTGGGGGGGCGGCGGGGGAGGAGGGGGCTCAACAAGCCCACCTGCAAGGGTACAGTAATCCCAGGTGCATCCCTCATTTGGAGAGGTGCTTCTTTCATCAGAAATGGTCTGGACCAACCACCTCCCCGCTGGAGCAGACGCATCTCTGCACACTCTGCTTCTTCGGTTTTTTTGTGTGTGTGTGTGTTGTGTTTTTTTCCTTTTTTTCTTCCTGGACGTGGGTGATTTCTATTGTCCCTTGCTTTGCCTTTTTATTTTTTAATTGAGAAAAGTCTGAAGATGAAAGAACTGAGGATTTTATCTTCAAGGGCCCAATATCATTATGTTAAGTCACATGGTATTCTTATTTCCCTATTAAGTAAATTAGTTGGCAGCTGGGAGATTTCCTAGAATTGTGCCTTGCCTACATAATACTTGCAGATCCAAGCGTCTTGTACACACACACACACACACACACAAACTTAAGAAAGAACATGACAGGCTTAATGCAGAAGTGAAATTAACTAATTTACTTTATATTATTTAATCACTTATATAGCATCATTTATAGTTATTTAAGGGGAAATAAATTGATATTATTATGTAAAATTCTGTTTTTGCCCTGTCCTATTGTGTTTAGAGTTAATAAATGTGCTTTCCATTTTAACATGTGTAAAATTTATTCTAAAACTTTATATGTAAATATCTGAAGTTTTCTGAGATATTTTAAGCAAGCTTCGTCAAAATAGAGCATCTGAAAAAGATGTGACAAAATATTAGTAACAATATTTTATTTCAAGATTCATGTTGTTTGGGCTCTCCGCATGGAGCCTGCTTCTCTCTCTGCCTATGTCTCTGCCTCTATCTCTCTCTCTCTGTCTCTCATGAATAAATAAATAAAATCTTAAAAAAAAAGATTCATATTGTTTTCAGTAGATGTAACTCATTGGTGGTTTAATCTACATCCTTTGGAATTTTGGGTGGCACTGTGGCAAAATTATATCAGTAGGGCAGTGAGAGAGAGGAGATATAAAATGTAGGCTTTCATACATGTAGAAATGACTATAATTTTGCATTTATTAGGTCTATTAATGCATGCCGATTTATAAGCTATGTAAGTAGATTATTTTTTTTCTTTTGAACTCAGGTTTAGTTGGTTCCTTTTGGGTGTCTGAATTTCCATGCCACAGGAAGCAATACCTTCTAAGCATCTTGTTAATAAACAATTAGGTTCTAAGTGAGGGGGTAGAACAATTAGGTTCTAAGTTTGGCCAGGGTTGACTTATTTTTGGTCATAAGAATGAACCTGGGGACGCCTGGGTGGCTCCGCGGTTGAGCGTCTGCCTTTGGCTCGGGTCCTGATCCCGGAGTCCGGGATCAAGTTCCGCATCGGGCTTCTTGTGGGGAGCCTGCTTCTCCCTCTGTCTCTGCCTCTCTTTCTCTCTCTCTGTGTCTCTCATGAATAAATAAATAACATCTTTAAACAAAAAGAATGAAACTGTATTATCTTAATGAAAATGAGATTAATCCAAGAAAGATGGATTTTGAAAATGAAAAGGATAAAAAAAATTTCATGTCTGTAAATAAAGCCTGAAACTAGTAGCTCATCCAAGTGTCAGGAATCACAGGGTGGAGGGTGTGTTTACAGATCCCAACTACCGGAGGCAGATGTGGGTGCTTCAGGGCACGGGCTGGACCACAGTGCTGCTCCGACAGATGCCAAGCCTGCGGCCACAGATGGCAGCTCCAGAAATGAGCAAAGTAACGGCCCTTTTACACATGGAGCAGAAGCTTCATACGGTTCTTCACCCCCTAAATAACGCACAGGCAGCCTCAAGTTGCCATTCCTCACGCTGCATCTGTATGCGCCCTATAGCTAAGGTGCGTGGTGCCTCAGAGACGATGGAGGTTTGCAATGCTCAGTTCAGAATGTCCCCCTGGGTTTTCAGACGTTGCTCACCCAAGCCTTTCTGACTCCTGGTGCTCTTTGCCTTCACGAAACAAGAGTTCACCTCTGCAATGGTGGCTGCATTGGACAGATGTGAGGCTAAATCCAGGGTCCCTTCTTCCACCCAGATTCACCCTCATCTGCATAAAACATGTGCTGGCATTGCGAACGATAGCACATCATCTTATCCATACTCTCTCCTTTTCCCTCTTCGGCTTCTGATATGGCTTTATAAAACTGGCATTGTGGAAGAGAAAATAAAATTAATTGATAACAAAGGCTAGCTTGAGGAAGAACATGCAAACCAAATTTAGTGGAGGATATGGACTTTTTTAAAAAAACTAAATATGATTAACATACAATGTTGTATTGGTTTCAGGTGTTGAATGTAATGATTCAACACTTCTATACATCAGTAAAGTGCTCACACAGCAGTGGTCTCTTGATCTCCTTTGTTTCACCCCCACCCCCACCCCCACCCCTGCCTCCCTTCTGGCAGCCACCTGTCTTTTCTATGTATTTGAGTCTGTTTGTTGTTGTTATTTGTTTGCTCTGCTTCTTAATTACATATATGTGTGAAATCATACGGCATTTGCTTTCTCTGACTCACTTATTTTGATTGGCATAATATTCTCTATCTCTGTCCACATCATTGCAAATGACAAGATTCCATTCCTGCATTATGGCTGAGTAATATCCCTTTTATATATATATACAACATCTTCTTTATCCATTCATCAGTTGATGGACACTTGGGCTGCTTCCATATCTTTGCTATTGTAAATAATGTTGCCTATCATAAAAAAAAAAAAAAAAAAAAAAAAAGGGATCCCTGGGTGGCGCAGCGGTTTGGCGCCTGCCTTTGGCCCAGGGCGCGATCCTGGAGACCCGGGATCGAATCCCACGTCGGGCTCCCGGTGCATGGAGCCTGCTTCTCTCTCTGCCTGTGTTTCTGCCTCTCTCTCTCTCACTGTGTGCCTATCATAATAATAATAATAATAATAATAATAATAATAATAATAATGTTGCTATAAAAAACATAAGGGAAAAAAATAAAATAAATAAAAAACATAAGGGTGCATGTATCTTTTCGAATTAGTATTTTCATATTCTTTGGGAAGATAATTCCCAGTAGTGGAATTACTGGATCATATGATAGCTCCATTTTTAATTTTTGTTTTTTTTTTAATATATTTTTTTAAGATTTTATTTATTTATTCATAGAGATGCAGAGAGAGAGAGAGAGGCAGTGACACAGGCAGAGGGAGAAGCAGGCTCCATGCAGAGAGCCGGACGCGGGACTCGATCCCGGGTCTCCAGGATCACGCCCTGGGCTGCAGGCGGCGCTAAACCGCTGCGCCACCGGGGCTGCCCCATTTTTAATTTTTGATGTACTTCCAAACTGTTTTCCAGGTGGCTATACTAGTTTACATTCCCACCAACAGTGCACGAGGGCTCCCCTTTTTCCACATCCGCATCAACAGTTGTTTCTTGTGCTATTGTTTTTAGCCATTCTGATGGATGTAAGGTAAAATTTCACTTTGGTTTTGATTTACATTTCCCTGATGTTGGGCATCTCTTCATGTGTCTGTTGGCCATCTGGATATCTTTTTGGGAGAAATGTCTGTTCATGTCTTCTGCCCACTTTAAATTCATTTTTTTTTCTTTTTTTCCTTTTTTTTTGGTGTTGAGTCATATAAGATCTGTATATATTTTGGATACTAACCCTTTATTGGATATGTCATTTGCAAATGTCTTCTCCCATTCAATAGGTTGTTTTGTAGTTTTCTTGATGGCTTTCCTTGATATGCAAAAGCTTTTTATTTTGATGTAGTCTCAATAGTTTATTTTTGCTTTTGTTTCCCTTGAATCAGGAGATATAACCATAAATATGTTTCCAAGGCTAAGGTCCAAGAAATTGCTGCCTGTTTTCTTTTAGGAGTTTTACAGTTTCATGTCTCACATTTAGGTCTTCAATTTGTTTTGACTTTATTTTTCTGTATGGTGTAAGAAAGTGGTCCAGTTTTCTTCTGGACCTGCACGTAGCTGTCCAGTTTTCCAAGCTCCTTTAACTTATTCATTGTATTAGTCTACTTGGGCTGCCATAACAAAATACCATAGATTGAAATTTATTATGAAATTTACAGAATGACAGAAATTTATCTTCTCACACTTCTGGAGGCTGGGAGGTCCATATCAAAGTGCTAGTTGATTAGTTTTCTGGTAAGGGTTCTCTTCCTGCCTTACAAATGGCTGCCTTCAGACCAGGTGGCTCCCCACGCCTCCTTCAGCCCAGGGTCTGATCCTGAAGACCCAGGATCAAGTCCCATGTCAGGCTCCCTGTATGGACCCTGCTTCTCCCTCTGCCTGTGTCTCTGCCTTTCTCTCTCTCTCTCTCCTCTCTCTGTCTCTCATGAATAAATAAGATCTTTAAAAAAAAGCCAACACAAATGGCTACCCTCTTACTGTGTCTTCACAAGGTAGGAAGAGAGAGAAAGAGAGAAGGGAAGTGAGGTATCTGGTCTCTTCCTCTAAGGACACTAATCCTATCAGATATGGGCCCTACCCTTTGACCTCATTTAACATTAACTACTTCTTGACCCCAATACAGCCAAACTGGGGGTTAGGGCTTTAACATATGAGTTCTGGAGGGCATGATTTAGTCCATAGCCCTTTCCACATTCACTCTTCAGTGTTTCTCTGAGGGTAAAGTAGGTATGTTATTATCATTAAAATCACATGGACAGAAAAAAAAAAAATCACATGGACAGCCATAGCCATAACTAAACGGTTGTGAAGGGATTTTTAAATATTTTAAAAGAAAGTTTGAATATCAGAGTGTGTAAACATACTCATCCCTAATAAAATTGCTTTTAATAAATAAACAATACAAAAATTAGGAGATGCAGGAAAAGCAGTTCTAAGAAGGAAGTTTATGTAGACATAAACATCTACATTGAGAAAAAAATATTTTGGGGTGCCTGGATGGCTCAGTTAGTGGAATATGTGACTCTTGATCTCAAGGTTGTAAGTTTGAGCCCCACATTAGGTGTAGAGATTACTTAAAAATAGGGATCCGGGATCCCTGGGTGGCGCAGGGTTTGGCGCCTGCCTTTGGCCCAGGGCTCGATCCTGGAGTCCCGGGATCGAATCCCACATCAGGCTCCCGGTGCATGGAGCCTGCTTCTCCCTCTGCCTATGTCTCTGCCTCTCTCTCTCTCTCTCTCTCTCTCTCTGGGACTATCATAAATAAAAAAATAAAAAAATAAAAAAAATTAAAAAAAAAAATAGGGATCCCTGGGTGGCACAGAGGTTTGGCGCCTGCCTTTGGCCCAGGGCACGATCCTGGAGACCCAGGATGGAATCCCACGTCCGGCTCCCGGTGCATGGAGCCTGCTTCTCCCTCTGCCTGTGTCTCTGCCTCTCTGTCTCTCTCTGTGTGACTATCATGAATAAATAAATAAAATCTTAAAAAATAAATAAATAAAAATATTTAAAGAAAAAGAAAAAAATATCTCAAAAAACCTAACTTTACATCTTAAGGAGCTAGAAAAAGAACAAAGCCAAAGTTAGTAGAAAAGAAGGAAATAACAAATATCAGAAAATAAATGAATGAAATAGAGACTAAAAAACCCAAAAGATCAAAGATACTAAAAGCTAGTTTTTAAAAAAGATAAACTAGATAAACCTTTAGCTAGACTTCCCAGAAAAGAGGACTCAAATAAATAAAATTAGAAATGAAAAAGGATGGGCTCCCTGGGTGGCTCAGCGGTTTAGTGCCTGCCTTTGGGCCAGGATGTGGTCCCGGGGTCCCAGGGTCAAGTCCTGCGTCGGGCTCCTGGTGTGGAGCCTGCTTCTCCCTCTGCCTGTGTTGCTGACTCTCTCTCTCTCTCTCTCTCTCTTTCTCTATCATAAATATATAAATTAAAAATCTTAAAAAAAAGAAATGAAAAAGGAGACATTATAACTGATACCACACCAATACAAATGATTCTAAAACACTACTCTGAACAATTACACACTAAAAAATTGGAAAAACTAGAATAGAGAAATTCATATAAAAATATAACCTATCAAGACTTACTTCTAAAGAAATAGAAAATGTGACAGACCAATTGCTAGCAATCAAGAACCTCCTACCCAAGAAAAGTCCAGGACCATATAGTTTTATTGGGGAATTCTACCAAACATTTAGAGAAGAATTAATGCCAATCCTTAAACCCTACCAAAAAATAGAAGAGGTGAGAACTTTTCCAAAATTATTTTACAAGGTTGTCGTTACCCTGATAACCAAGCCAGACAAAGACACTACAAGCAAATTATAGGCCATTATCACTGATGAACATTGGTGCAAAAATCCTCAACAAAATATTAGTAAACCATATTCAACAGTGTGTCATTTACCATGATCAAGTGGGATTTATTCCAGGGATGCAAGGATGGTCCAACATCCACAAATCAATCAACATGATACAGTATATTAACAAAATGAAGAACCACAGTTATATGATCATCTCAATAGGACAGCCTTTTCAATAAATGGTGTTGGGAAAACTGGATTATCACTTGCAAAGAAGTGAAACTAGGCCACTACTCAAAAGTCAACTCAAAGCGAATAAAATACTTGATCATAAGACCTGAAACTATACTGAAACTATACAACTCCTTGAAGAAACATAGGGATAAGCTCCTTGGCAGTGGTCCTGACAATTATTTTCTGGATATGATACCAAAGGCAAAGGCAACAAAAACAAAAATAAACAAACAGGATTACATAAAACTAAAAAGCTCATGCTCTGACCCTACAGGAGAATAATTATTTTCATAGAAATAAATTTTTTGGAAAAGTAAACATTGCCTTATCAAACACTAAGACTTGTTTTATTTATCTGTTTGAAGGAAATATTTCTAAAATTTATATATATATATATATTTTCTTTTTTAGTAAATAATGCAATTTTTTAAAATGTGGCACAGCATCATTTGTTGATTATGTGTGTCTGGGATATTATCATCGAGGTTCTAGGAAAACAAAATTAAATCTTCTATAGAAAACTAGTGAAAGTTGATTAGAAATATTTCAATTTCTGAATTTCCAACAGAATGCTGTTAAATGGGGCAGTCCCGGTGGCGCAGCGGTTTAGCGCCGCCTGCAGCCTGGGGTTTGGTCCTGGGGACCCTGGATCGAGTCCCACGTCAGGCTCCCTGCATGGAGCCTGCTTATCCCTCTGCCTGTGCCTCTGCCTCTCTCTCTCTCTGTGTCTCTATGAGTAAATAAATAAAATTAAAAAAAAAAAAGAATGCTGTTAAATGTCAGAATATCTTTCTTTTATCACAGAAAGTTTTCCCCCAATGGATATTTCTATAATCTATTTATTCTATATGTTCTTTCCTGCTTCATACCTTTCAATTGACAGTTGTTATAGCCTCAACTGCAGTGTTATTTCTGGTACTATACAACTCGGTGAATGGAATGTGAGAAGGAAAACCTTCTGCACAGTGAAGGAAAACTATCCACAGAATGAAAAGATAACCTATGGAATGGGAGAAACCCATATATCCAATAAGGAACTCTAAGGAACAGTAAGATATTTCAAACCCAATATCCAATAAGGGGTTAATATCCAAAATATACAAGGAACTCATATTACACAGTAGAAAAACAGACAAAAAACCCCCTCTACAAACAACTAAATCAAAAAATGGGCAAAGAATATGAATAAACACTTTTTGCAAAGAAATCCAGATGGCAAACAGACACATGAAAAGATGGATGAGGGATCCCTGGGTGGCGCAGCGGTTTGGTGCCTGTCTTTGGCCCAGGGCGCGATCCTGGAGACCCGGGATCGAATCCCACGTCGGGCTCCCGGTGCATGGAGCCTGCTTCTCCCTCTGCCTGTGTCTCTGCCTCTCTCTCTCTCTCTCTGTGACTATCATAAATAAATAAAAATTAAAAAAAAAAAAGAAAAGATGGATGAAAGATCACCCATCATCAAAGAATGCAAATCAAAACCAAGATGAGAGATCACCTCACAAATTGTTAGGATGGCTATTATTTAAAAGACAAGAAACAGGGCAGCTCAGGTGGCTCAGCAGTTTAGCGCAGCCTTCAGCCCAGGGCGTGAACCTGGAGTCCCAGGATCGAGTCCCACATCGGGCTCCCTGCATGGAGCCTGCTTCTCCCTCTGCCTGTGTCTCTGCCCCTCTCTCTCTCTGTGTGTCTCTAATAAATAAATTTAAAAAAAAGACAAGAAACAGGGCTCCTGGATGGCTCAGTGGTTGAGTGTCTGCCTTTGGCTCAGGGTGTGTTCCCAGGGTCCTGGGATTGAGTCCCTCATCAGGCTTCCCACAGGGAGCCTGCTTCTCCCTCTGCCTTTGTCTCAGCCTCCCTCTCTGTGTCTCTCATGAATAAATAAATAAAATCCTTTAAAAAAAGACAAGAAACAACAGAAAGACAAGCAACAACAGGTGTTGGTGAGGATGTGGAGAAAGGGGAACCCTCTTACACTGTTGGTGGGAATGTAAGATGATGCAGCCACTCTGGAAAACAGCATGGAGTTTCCTCAAAAAGTTAAAATTGAACCACCCTATCATCCAGCAATCCCACTTCTGAATATATATTGAAAGGAAATAAAACCATTATCTCAAAGAAATATCTACTCCCAGCATTATTCATAATAACCAAAGTATAAAACAACCTAAGTGTCAACAGATGAATGGATGAAGAAAATAGTCTGTGTGTGTGTGTGTGTGTGTGTGTGTGTGTAATGGAATGTTATTAAGTTTTAAAACTAGAAGGAAATAGGGCATCTGGGTGGCTCAGGTCATGATCTCAGGCTCCCTGCTCTTTGGGGAGTCTGCTTCTCCTTCTGCCCCTCCCCTCTGCTCATGCTCTCGAGCTATCAAATAAATAAAATCTTAAAAATAAAAAAATAATAATAAGAAAGGAAACACTGCCATTTGTAGCATTATGAATTGCTGCAATCCATAATACAGAGGGAATTATACTAAGTGAACTAAATCAGACAAAGAGGGACTAATGCAGCATAGCATGGTAGCACTTACATGGGGATTAATAAAAAGTTGATCTCAAAAATAGAGGCTAAAATCATGGATGATGGGGGCTCTGGGTTGGGTGAAATAGGGAGAGATAGGTAAAAAGGCACAGATTCAGTTATAAGATGAACAAGGTCTGAGGACATGACAGGTAAGTGTGGGTCGATAACTCTGTACTGTGTAACTGGAATTTGCTAAGCGAAGGAACCCAAATGTTCTCACCCAAACAAAAGCACAGTGAGTAGGTGCGGTGATGGGATGTGCCAATTCACAGTGTGCACCTGTATCAAATCTTCATGGTGTACACTTTAAACATCTTACAACTTTATTTCTCAATTGTAACTCAGTAATGCTGAAAAAAAAAAACCAAACAAACAAAAAATAAATATCCAGGTGTACTCCTAAGTTTTCCTTAGGCCTCTTTGTGAAAATCACAAAGTATTAGTTGCTTCTTAAATGTGTCTTTTTCTTTCTTCTAAGTTAGGGGTCTTTGAAAAATTTGTCAGACACATGGTTTAAATAAACCATTTGTTCTCTGCAAAACTAGATTTAAGGAGTTGACAGGGTAGGAACTAGATGTTAGGTTAAAGACAGGGCCTGGGGTACCAAGAGGGGCAGGTGGTCAGAATCCGGGATGCCGTGACAAAGATGGCACTCAGACTAGGCGGCCAGGATGCTGGGCACTTTGTGCTTCTGCCATTCAGAAGGGGATGCCTGCAAACAAAATTGCATGCTTGAGATTTTTATTGTTTTCCTAATCCCAAAAACTCTATAACAATTTCTGTAACAACTCACACTTATTATTCAGCTTGGGGTCTTTCACGAAGAGCTAGTCCCAAATGCAGATACAATTTTCAGACAAAATTTCCTGAAGCACAGTATACATTTTATTTATTTATTTATTTATTTATTTATTTATTTATTTATTTTTACATTTTATTTCAGACTGAACAGTGTAAAACCATGTAAAAAGGTTTTCTCCACAGTCCACTAATACTGTGATTTTACTGACGAAAACAACTCTATAGGAAGCCTGGTTTGTTCTTCCAAACTTCACATTATTTTCAATTTTATTCTATTTGCAAAAGATTGGATTCAATATATCATTTTCACAAGAAACTTCCTTTTTTGTCTTTGAATTGGTACCATATTTGGTATTTGGAAACATTTATTGTTTCCTAGCACTAGGTGACTTAAGAAATAACTTAGTACACAAACCAACTTTCTCAAACCATTTATCTCAAACTACTTGCTTGTATGTTACAATTTCATATGAGTGCTGTCTCTCACCTTGGGGAATGGACAGTGCGTGTGTGTTTGTGTGTGTTTAAATCCACATGCTAGCTTTCCCAAGTGAGGTTTCCATGTATCTGGTGAAAAGCTTAAAATGGCAAGAAGCATGGCTGAGCTGATCTGTCCCATAAAGTCATCACCTGGTTTTAGTTAATCCGTGGCCTTTCCTTCATTGGCATTAATTCAATCTTCTGTGTTGCATTGTTTTTCCCTAGGAAGCTTTACCACAAATGCATCTTGTCTTTATATACATTCTAACCACTTTTATAAATTTTTATTTCGTTGTTTAAAGAAGGGCTTTAAATTAGATTTTTTTTTCTGATTCTCTCTTTTTATTATGGAAAATTTAAAACATAAACAAAAGTCAAGGGAATGGCATGATGCACTGCCATGTTTTATTATCCAACTTTAACAATTAATCACTAGCACATGGTCAGTATTGCTACATTATTGTGTATTTTTGCCTTCTTCTGCTGTTTTTCTCTGGTATTTCCTTAAGACACTAACTTTATCTGCTATTGTACTAGTATTTTGCCCTGTTATCTTGAACAACACTTACTGTGCTCCTTTTCTCTGTGCTTCCCTCTGGGTGTGAGAGATGCTGAAGCAGAGCCAGAGCCTCACACACCAGGGGAGGGGGCTCGGCTGTCTTCGTAGTTATCAGTTCTCACTTTCTTACTTTCCCAAGTTGCCCAAAGTTGTCTGTTCAGGAACTTACTAAGGATGTGCCACATCAGCAGGCCATGTGTCACCTGTTAGCATTTTCTACAATGAATTGGTGATGTCAGTGGTGCAGTGGTGATTTTTTTTTAAGATTTTACTTACTTATTCATGAGAGGCACACAGAGAGGGAGTGGCAGAGACACAGGCAGAGGGAGAAACAGGCTCCCTGCAAGGAGCCCTATGTGGGACCCAATCCCGAATAATGGGATCAGGACCTGAGCTGAAGGTAGACACTCCACCGCTGAGCCATCCAGTCATCCCTCCATCTGTATAATTTCTTTGGCAAGATATCTGATCAGGTCTTTGGCCCATTTAAAAAAATGGATTGTTTGCTTTCTTATTATGATGTTTTTTTTTTTAAAGATTTTATTTATTTATGATAGTCACAGAGAGAGAGAGAGAGAGAGAGAGAGAGAGAGAGAGGCAGAGACACAGGCAGAGGGAGAAGCAGGCTCCATGCACCGGGAGCCTGACGTGGGATTCGATCCCGCGTCTCCAGGATCGCGCCCTGGGCCAAAGGCAGGCGCCAAACCGCTGCGCCACCCAGGGATCCCTTATTATGATGTTTTAAGAGAGTTTTCCTTTTTTGTGTATTTTAGATAATAGTCCGTTATCAGGTATGTCTTTTGCAAATGTTTTCTCCCAGTGTATGGCTTGTCTTCTCATTCTCTTGACATTGTCATTTGCAGAACAGAAGTTTTTAATTTTTTAAAAAATATTTTATTTATTTATGAGACACACACACACACACACACACACACACACACACACACACAGGGAGAGACAGGCAGAGGGAGAAGCAGGCTCCAAGCGGGGGACCCCGATGTGGGACTCAATCCAGGGACTCCAGGGTCATGTCCTGGGCTGAAGGTGGCGCTAAACCTCTGAGCCACCCGGGCTGCCCTCACTTATTTATTTTTAATTGAAGTATAGTTGGCATGCAATATTATGTTAGTTTCAGGTGTACAACACAGTGATTTGACACTTACTTACATTATAAAATGCTCCAAACAATCAGTGTCGTTACCATATGTGACCATACAAAGTTTTTAAAATGTTAGTGACTATTTCCTATGCTGCACTTTAGGTCACCATAATTTATTAATTTTATAACTGGAAGTTTATACCTCCTAATGCTCTTCACCTATTTTGTTTATCACCCCCCCCCATAAATCATCAGTTTGTCTGTCTTTATGAGTCTGTTTCTAATTTGTTTTATTTGTTTTTAGATTCCACATATAAGTGAAATCATATGGTACTTGTCTTTCTCTCTCTGATTTATTCCATTCAGCATATAACTCTTGAGGTCAATCCAAGTTGTCACAAATGGCAAAATTTCATTATTTTTATAGCTCAGTAATATCCTATTAGATATATCACATCATCTCCTCTATCCACTCATCTATCAGTGGACACTTAGGCTGCATCCATATCTTGGCTATTGTAAATAATAACAAGTAAACAATTTGGGGCTCATATATCTTCTAAAATTAATTTTTTCTTTAAATTTCTAGAATTGGAATTGCTGGATTATATAGTTTTTCTTTTCTTGTCCTTTTTTTTTTTTTTTTTTTTTTAAGTAGGCTCCATGCCCAGCATGGAGCCCAACATGGGGCTTGAACTTAGAACCCTGAGCCAAGACCAAGAGTTGGACACTCGACTGACTGAGCCATCCAGGCACCCCTGGTAGCTCTATTTTTAATATTTTGAGGACCCTCCATGCTGTTTTCCACAGTGCTGCACCAGTCTACGTTCCCACCAACAGTTCCTTTTCCCCTGCAACCTCGCCAACACTTGTTATCTCTTGTCTTTTTTATTTTAGCCGTTCTGACAGGTGTGAGGTGATATTTTATTATGGTTTTGATTTGCACTTCCCTTATGATTAGTAATGTTGGGCATCCTTTCATATGTCTATTGGCCGTTTGCATGTCTCCTTTGGAAAAATGTCTATTTAGGTCCTTTTTCCAGTATAATCAGATTTTTTGTGAATGTTTGTTTTTGGTTGTATGAGTTCTTTGTATATTTTGGGTATTAATCCCTTATCAGATACACCATTTGCAAATATCTTCTCCTATTTGGTAGGTTGCCTTTTCATTTTGTTGTTGGTTTCATTTGCTAGGCAAAGACTTTATAGTTTGACGTAGTCCCGATTATTTATTTTTTGCTTTTGTTTCCCTTGGCCTGAGGAGACAGTTACAAAAGAAATTGCTAAGACCACTGTGCAAGAGTTTCTTAAATTTTTTAAGGATTTTTATGGTTTCAGTCCTTACATATAGATTTTTCACTCATTTTGAGTTAGTTTTTTAAAAGACTTTATTTATTTATTTGACAGAGAGAGAAAGAGCCCTAGAGCACAAGTGAGAGGAGGGCCAGAGGGAGAGGGAGAAGCAGGCTCCCCACTAAGCAAGGAGCCCAATGAGGAGAGAGAGAGAGACTATCTTTTCTCCATTTGCATATTCTTGCCTGTTTTGTTGTAGACTATTTGACCATAAAGCATGGGTTTATTTCTGGGCTTTCTATCCCGTTCTACTGATCTATGTGCCTACTTGTGTGCCAACACCCTACTTTTTTGACTGCTATGGCATTTTAGTATAATTTGAAATCTGGAATTGTCATATTTCTTGCTTTGTCAAGATTGCTTTAGCTATTTGTGTGTGTGTATTTGTGGTTCCATACAAATTATAGGATTACTTTTCTGGTTCTGGGGAAAATGTACTGGTAGATTGCATTGAATATGTAGATTGCTTTGAGTACTATGGACATTTTAACAATATTAATTCTTCCAATCCATGCTGTATCTTTCCATTTATTTGTATCATCTTCAATTTCTTTACTCAATGACCTCTATCTTTCAGAGTACATGTCTTTCACCTATTCAATTAAACTTATTCTTATGTATTTTATTCTTTTTGATGTGATTGTAAATGAGATTGCTCCCTTTATTTCTTTTTGCTAGTTCATTACTAGTGTAGAGAAATGCAACAGATTTCTGTATATTAATGTTGTGTTTTGCAACTTTACTGAATTTATTTATTACTTCTAATATATTTTTTGGTGAAGTCTTTAGGATTCTCTATATTTAGTATCATGTCGTCTTGTCACAGTTTTAGATTTTCCTTATCAAGTTGGATGCCTTTTCTTTTCTTTTCTTTTCTCCTCTCATTGCTGTGGCTAAGACTTCCAATGCCATGTTGAATAAAAGCGGTGAGACTGGTTTACTGCCTGCCCTCAGCCCAGGGCCTGATCCTGGAGTCCCAGGTTCAAATCTAGAGTCGGGCTCCCTGCATGGAGCCTGTTTCTCCCTCCTCCTGTTTCTCTGCCCCATCCCCCCACCCCCTCTCTCATATGAGTGAATAAAAAAAAAAAAAAGACCTTTCGGCGGGAAGATGGGGGCAGGGCGGCATTCAGATTAGGGCAAGGGTTACCAGTCTTTGTGTGCTAAGTTAGGGTAGGGCCGCAAGGCGGCCTTATTGGGAGGTTGCTGGCCTGGTGTCCGCCGTTTTGAGGTCCCCAGTCTCGCCAGCCCAACAACTAGCAATTGGTCTGTTCAGATATTCTATTTCTTGCTAATCCAGTTTTGGAAGATTGCATGTTTCTAGGAACTTATTAATTTCTATAGGTTGTCCAATAATTTGTTGGCATATTATTTTTCATAGTAGTGTCTTATAATTCTATTTTTGTGGTGTTGGTTATAATTCCTCTTTCATTTCTAATTTTATTTATTTGAGTATTTTCTTTTCCCTTGATGAGTCTGGCTAAAAATTGTCATTTTTTTTTTATTAGAATTTATTTACTTATTCATGAGAGACAGAGAGAGAGAGAGAGATACATCTCTCCATGTAGGGAGCCTGAAGGGGGACTCAATTCCGCCCTGGGCCAAAGGCAGGCGCCAAACCGCTGGCCACCCAGGGATCCCCTATGTTAGTATTAACTAAAGTCCTTACTGTTGTGCCCAAGATGACATATCCGAGAAACCACCAGGAGCCGACACCGATGCAAACACACGAGGGTTTATTTTCAAGCTCGAGCTTGGGTTCAAGTATACCCTACACAGCGGAGCAGGGACTTGGACCCCGAGGTGGGTTCCAGCTTAGTTTTATGGGCTGGTCTAGGGGGACCTCCAGAAGGGGGGGAGGAATTTCTCAAGTTCTGTTTACATTCTGATATGGGGCTTTAAAGGGCATTGAGCTCTGTTCTCATCCTAATATGGGGCTTCCTGCCACTGGCTGGGGCTCTGTTCTTATTCTAATATGGGGCTTTCTAGGGCATTAAGCTGTAAGCTGTTTTTTCCTGTACCTGAAGCAAGGTAAATTTCAGCTCTTATTCACCAGGGCCTGGGATGGCTGTACTTGTGCTAATGCTGAACTTAAGGTAAAATGGCCTTAGTTTTCTCGGCCTCCACACTTGCTTTATTCAGATTCCCTTTGTTCTGCCTTTTCCTGCTCCAGGATCCCATGCAGAGCATCACCTGACATGTGGTCATGACATCTCTTTAGGTTCTCCCGGGCCCGGACAATCCTTCAGGCTTGTCTTGTTTCAATGACCTTGGCAGTGTTAAGGAGGACTCGTTAGATGTTTTGTAGGAAGTCCTGCACTGGGATTTACTTGGTCTTTTCCTCACGATTAGACTGGAGTTATGGGTTTCGAGGAAGCAGATCACAGAAATAAAGTGTTCTGTCACCACTGGGTATCAAGGGAACGTGCTCTGGAGGCCACCGTCACTGTGTTAATGTTGGTCACCTGGCTGAGGCAGTGCTGGTCAGGCTTTTCCACCATGAAGTTACTCTTCCTCATGTGCATCTGTCGTGTCTTCATGAGCAGGAAGACGCTATGCAGGACCCACATTTTAGGAGAGGGGAGTTAGCACACCCTCCTTGATGGAGGGCTGTCTACATCTATTATCTGGAAAACTGCATAGGACAGGTCTATTCAACCCCATTTGTAAGAAATCAAACAAACCAATCAAACAAACAAGTACCTATATAATTTGTTAATAAAAATGCAACTGAGTAATTTAAAAGATTACATTACTGTATCGAACAATTCATAAATAGAGCATCAGAAAAAGATGTGACAAAATATTAGTAACAATATTTTATTTCAAGATTCATATTGTTTGGGTTCTTCTTATGGAGCCTGCTTCTCTCTCTGCCTGAGTCTCTGCCTCTCTCTCTCTGTGTGTGTCTCTCATGAAAAAATAAATAAAATCTTTTAAAAAAAAGATTCATATTGTTTTCGGTAGATGTAACTCATTGGAATTGGAATTGGAATATTCATTGGAATATCCTTTGGAATTTTGGGTAGCACTGTGGCAGGATTATATCAGTAGGACAGTGAAAGAGAGGAGATATAAAATGTAGGCTTTCGTATATGTAGAAATGACTATAATTTTGCATTTATTAGGTCTATTAATGCATGCCAATTTATAGGCTACATAAGTAGATGATAGGCAGCATCCCATCTAGTAAATAGAAAGGAGCTCCTTTGAGCCACAGGGAAGGAAAGGTTTTTAAAGGCAGAGAAGGAATTGAAAAAAGGAAATTATCAGCAAAAGATGTGTTTAGGCAAGGGGACTAGAAGGGGCCATTTAGTACCTTTTCCAGGTTGACTGGTGTGTGTGAGATTGCAGTGAGGTAAGGTAGTTAGTCTTGGTTTGTTGGCCTGGGTCTCTTAACACAAGTGACTCCATTTTCAGGGCCTATGGTTTCCTTTTTTTTTTTTTTATTTTTTTTTATTTTTTTATTGGTGTTCAATTTACTAACATACAGAATAACACCCAGTGCCCGTCACCCATTCACTCCCACCCCCCCTATGGTTTCCTTTTTAACAAATTATTTATATTTACCAGTGTGGATACCAGGGTAGTCATTTTAGGCCTTTGGTTAGACTCCAGTGCTTCAGTGTTGGTCTCTGGTTCATTCCAGCTTGGTGATGGAGAGCACTTTCCACTGGCTCCTGTTCTCCTTTGACATATTTCCATCTTGATGGGGTTTTTCTTGGTACTTCCTCACTGTCTGATACTTCGAGGTTATCATGGTTCCTATATTTACTGTCTCAGTCCTAGTGTCAGCAATTTCTTCAAAGAGCCCTGGTTCCTTGGCTGGGGCAGTTCTTCAGACTTATCTTGTTTCAATGGGAATGGTATTAAAGTCTTACCTGTGGGAACATGAATGTGCTCAGTGGACAATACAAGGCAATATATGCATGTATTCCCACCTATGCAAACACACCTAATTATAAAGATTCCAATGTGGAATTGTCTGTGTCTGTATTAAGCTAAAGATGAGTTTATACTGATGTCTCCAACCAGGTCCATCACCACATGGGTATTGTAATCTCCCTTTGCTGATCTGTAGCTCCCACTCCAACAGTGACAAAGTGGCTCCCATCACCTGCCATTGATTTTATTCATTGCTCCGTTCCTGAGTACAGATGTGGTGTTTTGGTAACTGTTAGCTACCACCCTGACGGGAAAGCACTGTATAAAATGACGTTCCTTCTACTCTTTTAGGCTCTTGGCTGAGACCTCTTCTTCCAATATAAGATTAACAGGAGAAAAGCAAACAGAAACCTAATTACATGTATATGTCCTGTATACATAGGAGATACTCAGTAGAGCTGATTAACTTCCCCAAATGGCTCAGGTTTCACCCTACAGGCCATCTTTGGATAAGGACAAAACGAGTTTGGCTGGTGGGAAGGTCAGTTAAGGGAGATCATCAGGCCAAGCACAGTAAAAAGGGCATGATTGTTGTGCAAATTTAAGTCTGTACCTTCTCCTTGGATAAGAATTTCTTGAGATTTAGTCATTCTCCTGTTCCTGGGACACCTTACAAATAAATTTTCCTTTATAAATGTAAATTTTACTCACTAAAGTGCAATTTCTACTCATTTTTAGAGACTCTCTTGTGTCTGCTGTTTATTAAGATTAATTATCCCCAAATAATTCTTGTGTCAGAGAGGCATATTTTGGGATGGCATATTCTGCTTCCTTCACATGGGTGCACCCTTATTTGCTTATGGATTCATCTACTCAAGGACATCCTGATTTCTTTACGTTTTTAGCCATTATGCATAGAGCTGCTGTGCATAAGTGCATGTGAATTTTTGTTTGGAAATAGTTTTTCCAACACTAGAAGACTGATTTTTGGACCTTAAGGTGAGACTTACTTAGGGACTTTGGAACAAACTGCCACATGGCCTTCGACAGTGGCCATGTGTGCATTCCTCCAGCATGAAAGAGCATTGCTATTATCCCTCACCCTCCAGCAACTGGTATCCTCATTTTTTGGAGTTTAGCATTTCTAACAGGTGTGCAGGGTTATCTCACTGTTGTATACATTTGTAATTTCCTAATGATAGGGGATGTCGAACAAAGTTTTGTGTTTGTGTTTACTATCTGTACATCGTGTTTGTCCAGGTGTCTTTGAGATCTTTACCCATATTCATCTAGGTTGTTTTCTTTTTCCTGAGTTCTGAGATTTTTCTGTATAGTTCACATACAAATACTTTATCAGATGTATGTGTTGCAAACATTTGCTCCCAGTTTGTGGTTTGGTTCTCTGAGCAAGGCCTTTCATACTTTTATAAAATTTATGTTATCAATGGTTTTTCTTTTGTGGATTGACTTTTAATGTTCGGTGTTAAAACACATCACCGAATTCAAGGTCATGTAGATTTTCTTTCATGTTTTTAACTTTCTAGGTATTTCGATAGTTTTACATTGTAAATTTATCTACAGACTGTTTTGAGTTAATTTTGCTTTAACTTGCAAACTTTGTGCCTACATTTTCTTTAATTCCATATGGTTTGCAATTAATTATTCCTAAACTATTGGTGGAGAAGTCAGGGGATAATTGTCTCCATTTCAGTTTGAATCTCCAAAATGTAATGGATTCAGCTGAACACGGGAAGGGCGCAGATGCTTCCGGGGAACTCAGCGCACTACATGCTGCAGTGCCTCCACTGCCCGCAGAGGGCGCCCGAGCCGCGCTCCCCTCCCCTGCTGGGCACGTGTGCTCCGTCAGCTTGGACCGCCCCGGCTCCTCGGGACCCGCTGTGAGGCCGCGTGCACGTCGCAGGAGCCCCGCCTCCTCAGGACCGGCTGTGAAGAGGAGGCGGGCTGAGGGAGCGCGACGGGCCTGCGGAAAACGGCCGTTCAGGACCTGCAGTGAGACGCAGGCGATGACCAAATGGACGGAGCGTGGGTCCTTGAGAAGCTGCTGGAGCCTCCTGCGGCATGGTCGGTCCACGCCAACGCCACAGGGTTACGGAACCTCTCGGAAAGTGACATGTTAGGGTTAGGTTACGGTTAGGGGTTAGAGGTAAGAGGTCAGGGGTTAGGGTTAGGATTAGGGTTACGGTTAGCGTTAGGGTTAGGGGTCGGGTTCGGGGTCGGGTTGGGGTAAGGTTGGAGTTGGGGTTAAGGTTCGGGTTCGGGGTTAAGGGTTAGGGTTAGGGGTTAGGGTTTAGTGTTAGGGGTTAGGGGTATGGGTTAGGGGTTAGGGTTTAGGGGTCAGGGTTAGCGGTTAGGGGTTAGCGGTTAGGGTTAGAGGTTAGGGATTAGGGTTAGGGGTTAGGGTAAGGGTTGTTAGGGTTAGGGTGGTTAGGGTTAGGGTAAGAGTTAGGGTTAGGGGTTAGGGGTCAGGGGTCAGGGTTAGTGGTTAGGAGTTAGCGGTTAGGGGTTAAGGTTAAGGGTTACAGGTTAGGGTGAGGGTTAGGGGAGAGGGAGAGGTAGGGTTAGGGTTCGGGTTAGAGGTTAGGGTTCGGGTTAGAGGTTAGGGTTCGGGTTAGGGTTAAGGGTTAGGGTTCGGATTCAGGGTTGGCGTTAGGGTTAGGGGTTAGGGATTAGGTTAGGTTTAAGGGTTAGGGGTTAGGGTTAGGGGTTCGGGTTTTAGGGTTAGGGTGAGGGTTAGGGTTAGGTGTAGGGGTTAGTTAGGGTTAGGGTTAGGGGTTATGGGTTAGGGTTAGGGGTTAGGGTGGTTATGGTTAGGGTTAGGGGTTAGGGGTCAGCAGTTAGGTGTTAGGGTTAGAGGTTAGGGTTAGGGTTCAGATTTTAGGGTTAGGGTGAGGGTTAGGGGTTAGGGTTAGGGTTAGGTATAGGGGTTAGGGTTATGGGTTAGGGTTAGGGTAGAGGTTAGGGTTAGGGTGAGGGTTGGGGTAGAGGGAGGGTTAGTGTTAGGGGTTAGGGTTAGTGTAGGGTTAGTTTTAGGGGTTAGGGGATAGGGTTAGGTTTAGGGTTGGGGGTTAGGGTTGTTAGGGTTAGGGTGTTTGGGGTTAGGGTTAGGGTAGGGTTACGGTTAGGTATTAGGGTTAGTTGTTACGGTTAGTGTTAGGCGTTAGGTTTAGGTGTTAGGGTTAGGTGTTAGGGTTATGGATATGTGTTAGGGTTAGGTTTAGGGTAGGTGTTTGGGATGGCGTTAGGATCAGGGTTTAGGGTTAGAGTTTGGGGTTTAGGGTTAGGGTTTAGTGTGAATGTTAGGATTAGTGTTAGAGGGTTAGTGTTAGGGTTAGAGGGTGTTGGTTAGGGTTAGGGTTTGGTTTTAAGGTTGTGTTAGGGTTATGGTTAGGGTTAGTGTTATGGTTAGCGTTAGGGTTTAGGATTACCTTAAGGGGTTAAGGTTAGGGTGGTTAGGGTTAAGGTTAGTGGTTAGGGTTTTGGTTAGGGTCAGTGTTAGGGTTAGGGTTGTTAGGGTTAGGGTGTTTAGGGTTAGCATTAGAGTTGTTAGGTTTTGGGTTAGGGATAGGGTTGTTAGGGTTAGGGTTGTTAGAAGTAGGGCGTTAGGGTTAGGGTTAGGGGGTTAGGGTTAAAGTTAGGTTTAGGGTAAGGTTAAGGTTAGGCTTAGGGTTGTTAGGTGTAGGGTTGTTTGGGTTGGTGGTAGGGTTGTTAGGTTTAGGGTTAGGGTTGTTAGGGTTATTTGTTAGGTTTATGGTTAGGTTTTTGGGTTAGGGGTAGGGGTTAGGGTAGGGTTAGGTGTTAGGGTTAGGGGTTAGGGTTAAGGGTTAGGGGTGAGGGTTAGGGTTAGGGTTGTTAGGGCTCGGGGTTAGGGTTAGGGGTCAGGGTTAGTGGTTAGGGGTTAGCAATTAGGGGTTAGGGTTAGGGGTTAGAGGTTAGGGTTAGGGGTAGAGGGAGGGGTAGGGTTAGGATCGGGTTAGAGGTTATGGTTTGGGTTAGGGTTCGGGTTAGGGGCTAGGGTTCGGGTTAAGGGTTAGGGTTCGGGGTTAGGGTTAGGGGTCAGGGTTAGTGGTTAGGGGTCAGGGTTAGTGGTTAGGGGTTATCAATTAGGGGTTAGGGTTAGGGGTTAGAGGTTAGGGGTAGGGGTAGAGGGAGGGGTAGGGTTAGGATCGGGTTAGAGGTTATGGTTTGGGTTAGGGTTCGGGTTAGGGGTTAGGGTTCGGGTTAAGGGTTAGGGTTCGGGGTTTGGGTTCGGGTTAAGGATACGGGTTAGGGATTAGGGTTAGTGTTAGTGTTAGGGTTCGGATTTTAGGGTTAGGGTGCGGGTTAGGGGTTAGGGTTAGGCGTTAGGGTTAGGGGTTAGGGTTAGGTTTAGGGGTTAGTTTTAAGGGTTAGGGTAAGGGTTAGGGGTAGAGGGAGCGGTAGAGGTAGGGTAGGGGTTAGGGTTAGCGTAGGGTTAGTTTTAGGGGTTAGGGGAAGGGTTAGTTTTAGGGTTTTAGGGTTAGGGTTGTTAGGGTTAGGGTGTTTGGGGTTAGGGTTAGGGTAGGGTTACGGTTAGGTATTAGGGTTAGTTGTTACAGTTAGTGTTAGGCGTTAGGTTTAGGTGTTAGGGTTAGGTGTTAGGGTTATGGTTATGTGTTAGGGTTAGGTTTAGGGTAGGTGTTTGGGATGGCGTTAAGATGAGAGTTTAGGGTTAGAGTTTGGGGTTTAGGGTTAGGGTTTTGTGTGAGGGTTAGGATTAGTGTTAGAGGGTTAGTGTTAGGTTAGGGGTTATGGTTAGGGTGAGGGTTTGGTTTTAAGGTTAGTGTTAGAGTTATGGTTGGGGTTAGTGTTATGGTTAGGGTTAGGGTTTAGGATTAACTTAAGGGGTTAGGGATAGGATTAAGGTTAGTGGTTAGGGTCAGTGTTAGGGTCAGTGTTAGGGTTAGGGTTGTTAGGGTTAGGTTGTTTAGGGTTAGCATTAGGGTTGTTAGGTTTTGGGTTAGGGGTAGGGTTGTTAGGGTTAGGGTGTTTAGGGTTAGCATTAGAGTTGTTAGGTTTTGGGTTAGGGGTAGGGTTGTTAGGGTTAGAGTTAGGGTTGTTAGAAGTAGGGAGTTAGGGTTAGGAGATTAGGGTTAGGGTTAGGGGGTTAGTGTTAAGGTTAGGTTTAGGGTAGAGTTGTTATGGTAAGGCTTAGGGTTGTTAGGGTTAGGGGTAGGGTTGTTTGGGTTGGGGGTAGGGTTGTTAGGGTTAGGTTTAGGTTTAGGGTTGTTAGGGTTATTTGTTAGGTTTACGGATAGGTTTTCGGGTTGGGGTAGGGGTTAGGGTAGGGTTAGGTGTTAGGGGTTAGAGTGAAGGTGAGGTTAGGGTGAGAGTTAAGGGTTATGGTTAGGGTTAGGGTTAGGGTTGGGTTAGGATTAGGGTTAGGAATTAGGGGTAGGATAAGATTTAGGTTGTTAGGTTTAGGGGTTAGGGTTAGGTTTAGGAAATAGTGTTAGCATAAGGGTAGGGGTGAGCGTTAGGGTTAGATTAAGGGGTAGAGGGAGGGTAGGGTTATGGTTAGGGGTTAGGATTAGCGTTAGGTTTAGTATTAGGGTTCGCGGTTAGGGTTAGAGTTAGGTTAGGGTTGTTAGGGTTTGGGTTGTCAGGGTTATTTGGTAGGTTTAGGGTTAGGTTTTCTGGTTAGGGATAGGGGTTAGGGTAGGGTTAGGAGTTAGGGTTAGGGTGAGGGTTAGAGGTAGATGGAGGGGTAGGGTTAGGGTTAGGGGTTAGGGTTAGGGTGAGAGTTAGGGTAGAGGGTTAGAGTTAGGGTTTTGGTTAGGGTTGGGTTAGGTGTAGGTTTAGGGGTAGGGTTATGGTTAGGGGTTAAGTTAGGTGTAGAGTTTGGGTTAGGGTAAGGGTTAGGGTTTGGTGGTTAGGGTAGGGTTAGGGGTTAGATTTAGGGTTAGTGTTAGGGGTTAGGGTTTGGGTTAGTGTTAGGGTTTGGGTTAGGGATTAGGTTTATGGTTAGTGTTAGTGTTTGAGGTTTAGTGTCAGGGTTAGGGGTTAGAGTTAGGGTTAGTGGTTAGGGTTAGGGTAGGGTTAGATTAGGGTTTGGTGTTAGGGTTAGTTGTTAGGGTTAGTGTTAGGCATTAGGGTTAGGTGTTAGGGTGCAGGTTAAGGGTTAGGGTTAGGTGTTTGGGATAGCGTTAGGATAGGGTTTAGGGTTAGAGTTTGGGGTTTACGGTTAGGTTTTAGTGTGAGGGTTAGGGTTAGTGTTAGAGGGTTAGTGTTAGGGTTAGAGGGTTTTGGTTAGGGTTAGGGTTTGGTGTTTAGGATTAGGTGTTATGGTTAGCGTTAGGGTTTAGGATTACCTTAAGGGGTTAGGGTTAGGGTTAAGGTTAGGGGTTAGAGTTTGGGTTAGGGCTAGGGTTAGGATTAGGCTTGTTAGGGTTAGGGTTAGGGTAGGGTTGTTAAGGTTAGGCTTAGGGTTGTTAGAATTAGGGGGTTAGGGTTAGGAGGTTAGGGTTAGGGTTAGGGGGTTAGGGTTAAGGTTAGGTTTAGGGTAGAGTTGTTAAGGTAAGGCTTAGGGTTGTTAGGGGTAGGGTTAGGGTTGTTAGGGTTAGGGTGTTTAGGGTTAGCATTAGGGTTGTTAGGTTTTGGGTTACAGGTAGGGTTGTTAGGGTTAGGGTTAGGGTTGTTAGAAGTAGGGGGTTAGTATTAGGAGATTAGGGTTAGTGTTAGGGGGTTTGGGTTAAGGTTAGTTTTAGGGTAGGGTTGTTAAGGTTAGGCTTAGGGTTGTTAGGGTTAGGGGTAGGGTTTTTGGGTTGGGGGTAGGGTTGTTAGGGTTAGATTTAGGGTAGGGTTGTTAGGGTAATTTGTTAGGTTTACGGTTAGGTTTTCGGGTTAGGGGTAGGGGTTAGGGCAGGGTTAGGTGTTAGGGTTAGGGGTTAGGGTGAGGGTTAGGGTGAGAGTTAAGGGTTATGCTTACGGTTAGGGTTAGGGTTTAGGGTTAGGGTTGGGTTAGGATTAGGGTTAGGAGTAAGGGGTATGATTAGTTTTAGGTGGTTAGGTTTAGGGGTTAGGGTTATGTTTAGGATTTAGTGTTAGCGTAAGGTTTAGGGGTGAGTGTTAGGGTTAGATTTAGGGTAGAGGGAGGAGTAGGGTTAGGGTTAGGGGTTAGGATTAGCATTAGGTTTAGTATTAGGGTTCGTGGTTAGGGTTAGGTTTAGGGTTGTTAGGGTTTGGGTTGCTAGGGTTATTTCTTAGGTTTAGGTTTGGTTTTCGGGTTAGGGATAGGGGTTAGAGTAAGGTTAGGTGTCAGGGTTAGAGGATAGGATTAAGGTGAGGGTTAGGGGTAGAGGGAGGGATAGTGTTAGGGTTAGAGTTACAAGTAGGGTTAGTTTTAGGGGTTAGCGGATAGGGTTAGGTTTAGGGTTGTTAGGGTTAGGTTTAGGATTGTTAGGTTTAGGGTGTTTAGGGTAGGGTTAGGTGTTAGGGTTAGTTGTTAGGGTTAGTGTTAGGGTTAGGTGTTAGGTTAGGGTTAAGGGTTAGGGTTAGTGTTTGGGTTAGGTGTTTGGGATAGTGTTAGGGTTAGGATTTAGGGTTAGGGTTTGGGGCTTAGGGTTAGGGTTTAGTGTGAGGGTTAGGGTTAGGGTTAGAGGGTTAGTGTTAGGGTTAGAGGGTTATGGTTAGGGTTAGGGTTTGGTTTTTAGGGTTAGTTTTTGGGGTATGGTTAGGGTTAGGTGTTATGGTTAGCGTTAGGGTTTAGGATTACCTTAAGGGATTAGTGTTAGGGTTAGTTTTAGGGTTAGGTTTAGGGTTCGAGTTAGGTTTAGGGTAGTTAGGGTTAGGGTTGTTAGGGTTATTTGTTAGGTTTAGGGTTAGGTGCTCGGGTTAGGGATAGGGGTTAGGGTTAGGGTGAGGGTTAGGGGTAGAGGGAGGGGTAGCATTAGGGTTAGGGGTTAGTGTTAGCGGTAGGGTTAGTTTTAGGGGTTAGGGGATAGGGTTAGGTTTAGGGTTTTAGGGTTAGGGTTGGGGTTGTTAGGGTTAGGGTGTTTGGGGTTAGGGTAGGGTTAGGGTTAGGTGTTACAGTTAGTTGTTGGGGTTAGTGTTAGGTGTTAGGGTTAGGTGTTAGGGTTAGGTGCTAGGGTTATAGTTATGTGTTAGTGTTAGGTTTAGGGTAGGTGTTTGGGATGGTGTTAGGATTAGGGTTTAGGGTTAGAGTTTGGGGTTAGGGTTAGGGTTTTGTATGAGGGTTAGGATTAGTGTTAGAGGGTTAGTGTTAGGGTTAGATAGTTATGGTTATGGTTTGGTGGTTAGGGTTACTGTTAGGGTTATGGTTAGGGTGGGGGTTATGGTTAGTGTTAGGGTTTAGGATTACCTTAAGGGTTTAAGGTTAGGGTTAAGTGTTATGGTTAGCGTTAGGGTTAAGGTTAGGGGTTAGGGTTTGGGTTAGGTCAGGGTTCAGGTTAGGGTTGGTAGGGTTAGGGTTGGTAGGTTTAGAGTATTTAGGGTAGCATTAGGGTTGTTAGGGTTACAGTTAGGGTAGGGTTGTTAAGCTTAGGCTTAGGGTTGTTAGGTTTAGGGTTAGGGGTTAGGGTTAGGTTAGGCGTAGAGGGTGTGGTAGGGTTAGGGTTAGGGGTTACAGTTAGCGTTAGGGTTAATTTTATGGTTAGGGGTTAGGGTTCGGGTTCGGGTTAGGTTTAGGGTAGTTAGGGTTAGGGTTGTTAGGGTTATTTGTTAGGTTTAGGTTAGGTTTTCGGGTTACGGATAGGGGTTATGGTAAGGTTAGGGGTTAGAGTTAGGGGTTAGGGCTAAGGTGAGGGTTAGGGGTAGAGGGAGGGGTAGGGTTAGGTTTAGGGGTTAGGGTTAGTGGTAGGGTTAGTTTAGGTGTTAGTGGATATGGTTAGGTTT
Organism: Canis aureus; assembly: GCF_053574225.1. Taxonomy (NCBI): domain Eukaryota; kingdom Metazoa; phylum Chordata; class Mammalia; order Carnivora; family Canidae; genus Canis; species Canis aureus. The sequence goes on from NC_135615.1 coordinate 35,363,414, forward strand.
TGGGTTGTTAGGGTTAGGGTTAGGGTTCTTAGGTTTAGGGTGTTTAGGGTTAGGGTAGGGTTAGGTGTTAGGGTTAAGGTTATGTGTTAGGGTTAGGTTTAGGGTAGGTGTTTGGGATGGTGTTAGGATTAGGGTTTAGGGTTAGAGTTTGGGGTTTAGGGTTATGGTTTAGTGTGAGGGTTAGGATTAGTGTTTTAGGGTTAGTGTTAAGGTTAGAGGGTTATGGTTAGGGTTAGGGTTTGGTTTTAGGTTAGTGTTAAAGTTATGGTTAAGGTTAGTTTTATGGTTAGTGTTAGGGATTAGGATTACCTTAAGGGTTTAGGGTTAGGGTTAGTGTTAAGGTTAGTGGTTAGGGTTTTGGTTAGGGTCAGGGGTACAGTTAGGGTTGTTAGGGTTAGGGTGTTTAGGGTTAGCATTATGGTTGTTAGGTTTTGGGTTAGGGGTAGGGTTGTTAGGGTTTGGGTTTTTAGAAGTAGGGGGTTAGGGTTAGGAGATTAGGGTTAGGGGGTTAGGGTTAAGGTTAGGTTTAGGGTAGGGTTGTTAGGTTAGGCTTAGAGTTGTTACGGTTAGGGGTAGGGTTGTTTCGGTTGGTGGTAGGGTTGTTAGTGTTAGATTTAGGGTTAGGGTTGTTAGGGTTATTTGTTAGGTTTATGGTTAGGTTTTTGGGTTACGGGTAGGGGTTACGGTAGGGTTAGGGGTTAGGGTGAGGGTTAGGGTTTAGGGTTAGGGTTAAGGTTGGGTTAGGATTAGGGTTAGGAGTTAGGGGTAGGATTAGTTTTAGGTGGTTAGGTTAGGGTTAGGTTTAGGATTTAGTGTTAGCGTAAGGGTACAGGTGAGCGTTAGTGTTAGATTAAGGGGTAGAGGGAGGGGCAGGGTTAGGGTTGGGGATAGGATTAGCGTTAGGTTTAGTATTAGGGTTTACAGTTAGGGTTAGGTTTAGGTTAGGGTTGTTAGCGTTTGGGTTGTTAGGGTTATTTGTTAGGTTTAGGGTTAGGTTTTCGGTTTAGGGATATGGGTTAGGGATAGGGTTAGGAGATAGGGTTAGGGTGAGGGTTAGGGGTAGAGGGAGGGTTAGGGTTAGGGTTAGGGGTTAGGGTTTGGGTGCGACTTAGGGGTAGAGGGTTCGGGTTAGGGTTAGGGTTAGGGTTGGGTTTGGTGTAGGGTTAGGGTTAGGGTTAGGGGTTAAGTTAGGTGAAGATTTTGTATTAGGGTAAGGGTTAGGTTTTGGTGGTTAGGGTAGGGTTAGCGGTTAGATTTAGGGTTAGTGTTAGGTGTTAGGGTTTGGGTTAGTGTTAGGGTTTGGGTTAGGGATTAGGTTTATGGTTAGTGTTAGTGTTTGAGGTTTAGTGTCAGGGTTAGGAGTTAGGGTTAGTGGTTAGGGTTAGAGTTTGGTGTTAGGGTTAGTTGTTAGTGTTAGTGTTAGGCATTAGGGTTAGGTGTTAGGGTTAGGTGTTAGGGTGCGGGTTAAGGGTTAGGGTTAGGTGTTTGGGCTAGCGTTAGGATAGGGTTTAGGGTTAGAGTTTGGGGTTTAGGTTTAGGGTTTATTTATTTATTTATTTATTTATTTATTTATTTATATATATATATATATATTTTTTATGATAGGCACACAGTGAGAGAGAGAGAGGCAGAGACATAGGCAGAGGGAGAAGCAGGCTCCATGCACCGGCAGCCCGACGTGGGATTCGATCCCGGGTCTCCAGGATCGTGCCCTGGGCCAAAGGCAGGCGCCAAACCGCTGCGCCACCCAGGGATCCCAGGTTTAGGGTTTAGTGTGAGGGTTAGGGTTAGGGTTAGAGGGTTATGGTTAGGGTTAGGGTTTGGTGTTTAGGGTTAGGTGTTATGGTTAGCGTTAGGGTTTAGGATTACCTTAAGGGGTTAAGGTTAGTGTTAAGGTTAGGGGTTAGGGTTTGGGTTAGGGCTATGGTTAGGATTAGGCTTGTTAGGGTTAGGGTTAGGGTAGGGTTGTTAAGGTTAGGCTTAGGGTTGTTAGAATTAGGGGGTTAGGGTTAGGAGGTTAGAGTTAGGGTTTGGGGGTTAGGGTTAAGGTTAGGTTTACGGTAGAGTTGTTAAGGTAAGGCTTAGGGTTGTTAGGGTTAGGGTTAGGGTTGTTAGGTTTAGGTTTAGGGTTAGGGTTGTTAGGGTTATTTGTTAGGTTTACAGTTAGGTTTTCGGGTTAGGGTGGGGGTTAGGGTAGGGTTAGGTGTTAGGGTTAGGGTGAGAGTTAAGGGTTATGGTTAGGGTTTAGGTTTGGGTTTAGTGTTAGGGTTGGGTTCGGATCAGGGTTAGGGTTAGGGTTGGGTTAGGATTAGGGTTAGGAGTTGGGGTAGGATTAGTGTTAGGTGGTTAGGTTTAGGGGTTAGGGGTATGTTTAGGGTTTAGTGTTTGCATAAGGGTAAGGGTTAGGGTTAGGGTTAAGTGCTATGGTTAGTGTTAGAGTTAGGGTTAGGGTTAGGGTTTAGGATTACCTTAAAGGGTTAGGGTTAGGGTTAAGGTTAAGGTTAGTGGTTAGGGTTTGGGTTAGGGTCAGGGTTAGGGTTAGGGTTGTTAGGGTTAGGGTGTTTAGGGTTAGCATTAGGGTTGTTAGTTTTTGGTTTAGGGAAAGGGTTGTTAGGGTTAGGGTTGTTAGAAGTAGGGGTAGGTGTTAGGAGATTAGGGTTAGTGTTAGGGGGTTTGGGTTAAGTTTAGGTTTAGGGTTGTTAGGGTTGGGGTAGGGTTTTTCGGTTGGGGGTAGGGTTGTTAGGGTTAGATTTAGGGTTAGGGTTGTTAGGGTAATTTGTTAGGTTTACAGTTAGGTTTTCGGGTTGTAGTTAGGGGTTAGGGTAGGGTTAGGTGTTAGGGTTAGGGTGAGGGTGAGTGTTAGGGTGAGAGTTAAGGGTTATGCTTATGTTGGGGTTAGGGTTTAGGTTTAGGGTTAGGAGTTAGGGTTAGGAGTTAAGGTTAGGAGTTAGGGGTAGGATTAGTTTTAGGTGGTTAGGTTTAGTGGTTAGGGTTATGTTTAGGATTTGGTGTTAGCGTACGGGTAAGGGGTGAGTTTAGGGTTAGATTTAGGGGTAGAGGGAGGGGTAGGGTTAGGGTTAGGGGTTAGGATTCGCATTAGGTTTAGTATTAGGGTTCGCGGTTAGGGGATAGGGTTACGTTTAGGGTTGTTAGGGTTTGGGTTGCTAGGGTTATTTGTTAGGTTTAGGGTTAGGTTTTCGGGTTAGGGATAGGGGTTAAGGTAGGGTTAGATGTCACGGTTAGAGTTTAGGGTTAGGGTGAGAGTAAGGGGTAGAGGGAGGGGTAGGGTTAGGGTTAGGGGTTAGGGTTAGCGGTAGGGTTAGTTTTAGGGGTTAGGGGATAGGGTTAGGTTTAGGTTTGTTAGGGTTAGGATTAGGTGTTAGGGTTAGTTGTTAGGGTTAGTTTTAGGGTTAGGTGTTAGGGTTAGGGTTAAGGGTTAGGGTTAGGGTTTGGGTTAGGTGTTTGGGATAGCGTTAGGGTTAGGATTTAGGTTTAGGGTTTGGGGCTTAGGGTTTGGGTTTAATGTGAGGGTTAGGGTTAGTGTTAGAGGGTTAGTGTTAGGGTTAGAGGGTTATGGTTTGGGTTAGGATTTGGTTTTTAAGGTTAGTGTAAGGGTTATGGTTAGGGTTAGGTGTTATGGTTTGCGTTAGTGTTTAGGATTACCTTAAGGGTTTAGGGTTAGGGTTATGGTTAGGGTTAGTTTTAGGGTTAGGGTTAGGGTTCGAGTTAGGTTTAGGGTAGTTAGGGTTCAGGTTGTTAGGGTTATTTGTTAGGTTTAGGGTTAGGTTTTTGGGTTAGGGATAGGGTTGGGTAAGGTTAGGGGTTAGGGTTAGGGTGAGGGTTAGGGGTAGAGGGAGGAGTAAGGTTAGGCTTAGGGCTTATTGTTAGCGGTAGGGTTAGTTTTAGGGGTTAGGGGATAAGGTTAGGTTTAGGGTTTTAATATTAGGGTTAGGGTTGTTAGGGTTAGGGTGTGTGGGGTGAGGGTTAGGGTTGGGTTAGGGTTAGGTGTTAGGGTTAGTTGTTAGGGTTAGTGTTAGGTGTTAGGGTTTGGTGTTAGGGTTAGGTGTTAGGGTTATGGTCTGTTAGAGTTAGTTTTAGGGTAGGTCTTTGGGATGGCGTTAGGATTAGGGTTTAGGGTTAGAGTTTGGGGTTTAGGGTTAGGGTTTAGTGTGAGGGTTAGGATTAGTGTTAGAGGGTTAGTGTTAAGGCTAGAGCGTTATGGTTAGGATTAGGGGTTGGTTTTAAGGTTAGTGTTATGGTTATTGTTAGGGTTAGTGTTATGGTTAGCGTTAGGGTTTAGGATTACCTTATGGGGTTAGGGTTAGGATTATAAAGGTTAGTGGTTAGGGTTTGGGTTGTTAGGGTTAGGGTGTTTAGGGTTAGCATTAAGGTTGTTAGGTTTTGAGTGAGTTAGGGGTAGAGTTGTTAGGGTTAGGGTTAAGGTTGTTAGAAGTAGGAGGTTAGGGTTAGGAGATTAGGGTTAGGGGTTACAGTTAAGGTTAGGTTTAGGGTAGGGTTGTTAAGGTTAGGTTTAGGGTTGTTAGGGTTAGAGGTAGGGTTGTTAGGGTTAGGTTTATGGTTAGGATTGTTAGAGTTTTTGTTAGGTTTAGGGTTAGGTTTTCGGGTTAGGGGTAGGAGTTAGGGCACGGTTAGGTGTTAGGGTTAGGGTTAGGGTGAGAGTTAAGGGTTATGGTTAGGGTTAGGGTTTAGGTTTAGGGTTAGGTTAGGGTTCGGTTAGGATTAGGGTTAGGAGTTAGGAGTAGGATTAGTGTTACGTGGTTAGGTTTCAGGTTTCGGGTTAGGTTTAGGGTTTAGTGTTTGTATAAGTGTTAGGGTTAGGGTTAAGAGTTATGTGTAGGATTAGGGTTTAGGATTACCAAAATGGGTTAGGGTTAGGGTTAGGGTTAAGGTTAGGGGTTAGGTTTTGCGTTAGGGTCTGACTTAGAGTTAGCGTTGTTAGGGTTAGGGTTGTTAGGGTTAGTGTTAGGCGTTAGGGTTAGGTGTTAGGGATAGGTGTTAGAGTTATGGTTAAGTGTTAGGGTTAGGTTTAGGCTAGATGTTTGGGATGGTGTTAGAATTAGGGTTCAGGGTTAGAGTTTGGGGCTTATGGTTAGGGTTTAGTGTGAGGGTTAGGATTAGTGTTAGAGGGTTAGTGTTAGGGTTAGAGTGTTATGGTTAGACGGTTAGTGTTAGGGTTAGTGATAGGTGTTATGGTTAGCGTTAGGGTTTATGATTACCTTAAGGTGTTAGGGTTAAGTTAGGGTTAAGGTCAGGGGTGAGGGTTAGGGTTCAGGTTAGGTTTAGGGTAGTTAGGGTTAGGGTTGTTAGGGTTATTTGTTAGGTTTAGGGTTAGGTTTTTGGGTTAGGGATAGGGGTTAGGGTAAGGTTAGGGGTTAGGATTAGGGGTTAGGGTTAGGGTGAGGGTAAGGGGTAGAGGGAGGGGTAGGGTTAGGTTTAGGGGTTAGGGTTAGCAGTAGGGTTAGTTTTAGGGGTTAGGGGATATGGTTAGTTTTAGGGTTAGGGTTGTTAGGTTATAGTGTTTAGGGTTAGGGTAGGGTTAGGGTTAGAGTTACATGTTAGGGTTAGTTGTTAGGGTTAGTGTTAGGCGTGAGGGTTAGGGTTTGGGTTAGGTGTTTGGGATAGCGTTAGGGTTAGGGTTTAGGGTTAGATTTTGAGGCTTAGGTTTAGGGTTTAGTGTGAGGGTTTGGGTTAGTGTTAGCGTGTTAGTGTTAGGGTTAAGGTTTAGGGTTGGGTTAGGATTAGGGTTAGGAGTTAGGGGTAGGATTAGTTTTAGGTGGTTAGGTTTAGGGGTTAGGGTTAGGTTTAGGATTTAGTGTTAGCATAAGGGTAGGGTTGAGCGTTAGGGTATAGGTTTAGGGTTGTTAGAAGTAGGGGGTTAGGGTTAGGGGGTTAGGGTTAAGGTTAGGCTTAGGGTTGTTAGGGTTAGGGGTAGGGTTGTTTGGGTTGGGGGTAGGGTTGTTAGGGTTAGGTTTAGGGTTAGGGTTGTTAGGGCTATTTGTTAGGTTTATGGTTAGGTTTTCGGGTTAGGGGTAGGGTTTAGGGTAGGGTTAGGTGTTAGGGTTAGGGGTTAGGGTGCGAGTTAAGGGTTAGGGTTAGGGTTTATGTGTAGGTTTAGGGTTAGGGTTGGGTTAGGATTAGGGTGAGGAGTTAGGGGTAGGATTAGTTTTAGGTGGTTAGGTTTAGGGATTAGGGTAAGGTTTAGGATTTAGTGTTAGTGGAAGGGTTATGGGTGAGCGTTAGGGTTAGATTTGGGGGTAGGGGTAGGGTTAGGGTTAGGGGTTAGGATTAGCGTTAGTTTTAGTATTAGGGTTTGCAGTTAGGGTTAGGGTTAGGTTTTGGGTTGTTAGGGTTATTTTTTAGGTTTAGGGTTAGGTTTTTGAGTTAGGGATAGGGGTTAAGGTAGGGTTAGGTGTCAGGGTTAGAGGTTAGGTTGAGTGTTAGGGGTAGAGGGAGGGGTAGGGTTAGTGTTAGGGTCAATGGTAGGGTTAGTTTCAGGGGATAGGGGATAGGGTAGGTTTAGGGTTGTTAGGGTTATGGTTAGGGTTGTTAGGTTTAGAGGGTTTAGGGTTAGGGTAGGGTTAGAGTTAGGTGTTAGGGTTAGTTGTTAGGCGCTAGGGTTAGGTGTTAGGGTTAGGTTTAAGGGTTAGGGTTTGGGTTAGGTGTTTGGGATAGCTTTAGGGTTAGGGTTAGGGTTAGAGTTTGTGGCTTAGGGTTAGGATAGTTAGGGTTAGGATTAGGGTTAGGAGTTAGGGGTAGGATTAGTTTTAGGTGGTTAGGTTTAGGGGTTAGGGTTAGGTTTAGGATTTAGTGTTAGCGTAAGGGTAGGTGTGAGCGTTAGGGTTAGATTAAGGGGTAGAGGGAGGGGTAGGGTTATGGTTAGGGGTTAGGATTAGCGTTAGGTTTAGTATTAGGGTTCACGGTTAGGGGATAGGGTTACGTTTAGGGTTGTTAGGGTTAGGGTTGTAGGTTTATGATGTTTAGTGTTAGGGTAGGGTTAGGGTTAGTCGTTAGGGTTAGTTGTTAGGGTTAGTGTTAGGCGTTATGGTTAGGGTTAAGGGTTAGGGTTTGGGTTAGGTGTTTGGGATAGTGTTAGGGTTAGGGTTTAGGGTTAGGGTTTGGGGCTTAGGGTTTAGTGTGAGGGTTAGGGTTAGTGTTAGAGGGTTAGTGTTAGGGTTAGAAGGTTATGGTTAGGGTTAGGGTTTGGTTTTTAGGGTTAGTGTTAGGGTTATGGTTAGGGTTAGGTGTTATGGTTAGCGTTAGGGTTTAGGATTACCTTAAGGGGTTAGGGTTAGGGTTAGGGTTAGTTAGAGTTAGGGTTAGGGTTAGGGTTAGGGTTCGAGTTAGGTTTAGGGTAGTTATGGTTAGGGTCGTTACGGTTATTTGTTAGGTTTAGTGTTAGGTTTTCGGGTTAGGGATAGGGGTTAGGGTAGGGTTAGGTGTCAGGGTTAGAGGTTATGGTTAGGGTGAGGTTTAGGTGTAGAGGGAGGGGTAGGGTTAGGGTTAGGGGTTAGGGTAAGCGGTAGGATTAGTTTTAGGGGTTAGGGGATAGGGTTAGGGTTAGGGTTGTTAGGGTTAGGGTGTTTAGGGTTATGGTAGGGTTAGGGTTAGGTGTTAGGGTTAGTTTTTAGGGTTAGTGTTAGGCATTATGGTTGTGTGTTAGGGTTAGGGTTAAGGGTTAGGGTTTGGGTTAGGTGTTTGGGATAGCGTTAGAGTTAGGGTTTAGGGTTAGAGTTTGGGGCTTAGGATTAGGGTTTAGTGTGAGGGTAAGGGTTAGTATTAGAGGGTTAGTGTTAGGGTTAGAGGGTTATGGTTAGGGTTAGCGTTTGGTTTTTAGGTTTAGTGTTAGGGTTATGGTTAGGGTTAGGTGTTATGGTTAGCGTTAGGGTTTAGGATTACCTTAAGGGGTTAGGTTTAGGGTTAGTTTTAGGGTTAGGGTTAGGGTTAGGGTTCGAGTTAGGTTTAGGGTAGTTAGGGTTAGGGTCGTTATGGTTGTTAGGTTTAGGGTTGGGTTAGGTTTTCGGGTTAGGGATAGGGGTTTGGGTAAGGTTAGGGTTAGGGGTAAGGGTGTGGGTTAGGGGTAGAGGGAGGGGTAGGGTTAGGGTTAGCAGTATGGTTAGTTTTAGGAGTTAGGGGATAGGGTTAGGTTTAGGGTTTTAGGGTTAGGGTTGTTAGGGATAGGTTGTGTGGGGTGAGGGTTAGGGTCGGGTTAAGGCTAGGTGTTAGGGTTAGTTGTTCGTGTTTGTGTTAGGCGTTAGGGCTTGGTGTTAGGGTTAGGTGTTAGGGTTAGGTGTTAGGGTTATGGTTATGTGTTAGGGTTAGGTTTAGGGTAGGTGTTTGGGATGGCGTTAGGATTAGGGTTTAGGGTTAGAGTTTGGGGGTTAGGGTTAGTGTGAGGGTTAGGGTTAGGGTTAGAAGATTAGTGTTAGGGCTAGAGGGTTAGGGTTAGGGTTTAGGGTTAGGTTTAGGATAGGTTTGGGTTAGGATTAGGGTTAGGAGTTAGGGGTAGGATTAGTTTTAGGTGGTTAGGTTTAGGGGTTAGGGTTAGGTTTAGGATTTAGTGTTAGCATAGTGGTAGGGGTGAGCGTTAGGGTTAGATTTAGGGGTAGAGGGAGGGGTAGGGTTAGGGTTTGGGGGTTAGGATTAGCGTTAGGTTTAGTATTAGGGTTCGCGGTTAGGGTTAGGGTTAGGTTTATGGTTGTTAGGGTTTGGGTTGTTAGGGTTATTTGTTAGGTTTAGGGTTAAGTTTTTGGGTTAGGGATAGGGGTTAGCGTAGGGTTAGGTGTCAGGGTTAGAGGTTAGGGTTAGGTTGAGGGTTAGGGGTAGAGGGAGGGGTAGGGTTAGGGTTTAGGGTTACTGGTAGGGTTAGTTTTAGGGGTTAGGGGATAGGGTTAGGTTTAGGTTTGTTAGGGTTAGGGTTAGGGTTGTTAGGTTTAGGGTGTTTAGGGTTAGGGTAGGGTTAGGTGTTAGGGTTTGTTGTTAGGGTTAGTGTTAGGTGTTAGGGTTAGGTGTTAGGGTTAGTTGTTAGGGTTAGTGTTAGGCGTTAGGGTTAGGTTTAGGGTTAAGTGTTAGGGTTAGGGATAAGGGTTAGGGTTAGGGTTTGGTTTGGTGTTTGGGATAGCGTTAGCATTAGGGTTTAGGGTTAGAGTTTGGGGCTTAGGGTTAGGTTTTAGTGTGAAGGTTAGGGTTAGTGTTAGAGGGTTTGTTAGGGTTAGATGGTTATGGTTATGGTTTGGTGTTTAGGGTTAGTGTTAGGGTTAGGGTTAGGTGTTATGGTTAGCGTTAGTGTTTAGGATTACCTTAAGGGTTTAGGGTTAGGGTCAGGGTTACGGTTGGGTTAGGATTAGGGTTAGGAATTAGGGGTGTGATTAGTGTTAGGTGGTTAGGTTTAGGGGTTAGGGTTAGGTTTAGGGTTTAGTGTTTGCATAAGGGTTAGGGTTAGGGTTAGGGTTAGGGTGAGGTGTTATGGCTAGTGTTAGGGTTTAGGATTACCTTAAGGTGTTAGGGTTAGGTTAGGGTTAAGGTTAGGGGTTAGGGTTTGGGTTAGGGTCAGGGTTAAGGTTAGGGTTGTTAGGGTTAGGGTTGTTAGTTTTGGGGTTAGCATTAGAGTTGTTAGGGTAATGGTTAGGGTAGGGTTGTAAAGGTTAGGCTTATGGTTGTTAGGTTTAGGGTTAGCCTTAGGGTTGTTAGGGTTAGTATTTAGGTTTAGGGTGTTTAGGGTTCGCTTTAGGGTTGTTAGGGTTAGGGTAGGGTTAAGTTTAGGCTTAGGGTTGTTTGTTTAGGTTTAGGGGTAGGGTTGTTAGGGTTGTGGTTGTTAGAATTAGGGGGTTAGGGTTAGATTAGCGTTAGGTTTAGGGGCTTAGGGTTAAAGTTCGGTTTAGGGTAGGTTTGTTAAGGTTAGGCTTGGGTTGTTAGGTTTACGGTTAGGGTTGTTAGGGTTATTTGTTAGGTTTAGGGTTAGGTTTTTGGGTTAAGGTAGGGTTCAGTGTTAGGGTTAGAGGTTAGGGTTAGGGATAGGGTGATGGTTAGGTGAGAGTTAAGGGTTATGGTTAGGGTTAGGATTAGGGTTTAGGGTTAGGGTTAGGGTTGGGTTAATATTAGGGTTAGGATTTAGGGGTAGCATTAGTGTTAGGTGGTTAGGTTTAGGGGTTAGGGTTAGGTTAGTGTTTAGTGTTAGCGAAAGGGTTAAGGATGAGCGTTAGGGTAGGGTTAGGGGTAGAGGGAGGGGTACGGTTAGGGTTAGGGGTTAGGGTTAGTGTTAGGGTTAGTTTTAGGGTTAGGGGTTAGTGTTAGGGTTAGCGTTAGGTTGAGGGTTGTTAGGGTTATTTGTTAGGTTTAGGGTTAGGTTTTCTGGTTAGGGAAAGGGGTTAGTGTAGGGTTAGGAGTTAGGGTTAGGGTGAAGGTTAGGGGTAGAGGGAGGGTAGGGTTAGGGTTCAGGTTAGGTGTTAGGGTTAGGATGAGGGGGGTAGAGGGAGGGGTAGGTTTAGGGTTAGAGGATAGGGTTAGGTTTAGGGTTGTTAGGGTTAGGGTTGTTGGGGTAGGGTGTTTAGGGTTAGGGTAGTGTTAGGATTAGGGTTAGGTGTTAGTGTTAGTTTTTAGGGTTAGTGTTAGGCATTAGGGTTAGGTGTTAGGGTAAAGCGCTTGGGTTAGGGTTAAGTTTAGGGTTAGGGTTAGGTGTTAGGTTTAGGGTTAGGGGTTAGGGTTAGGTTTAGGGTTATGGTTAGGGTTGTTAGGTTTGGGTGCTTAGGGTTAGCTTTAGGGTTGTTAGGGTTAGGGTTAGGTGTTAGGGTTAGGGGTTAGGGTTAGGTTTAGGGTTTGGTTAGGTTTGTTAGGTTTAGGGTGCTTAGGGTTAGCTTTAGGGTTGTTAGGATTAGGGTAGGGTTAGCGTTAGGGTTAGGTGCTAGGGTTAGTTTTTAGGCTTAGTGTTAGGTGTTAAGGTTAGGTGTTAGGGTTAGGTGTTAGGGTTAGATGTTAGGGTTATGGTTAAGTGTTAGAGTTAGATTTAGGGTAGGTGTTTGGGATGGCATTAGGATTAGGGTTTAGGTTTAGAGTTTGGGGTTTAGTGTTAGGGTTTAGTGTGAGGGTTCGGATTAGTGTTAGAGGTTTAGTGTTAGGGTTAGAGGGTAATGGTTAGGGTTAAGGTTTGGTTTTTAGTGTTAGTGCTAGGGTTATGGTTAGGGTTAGTGTTATGGTTAGCGTTAGTGTTTAGGATTACCTTAAGGGGTTAGGGTTAAGGTTAGTGGTTAGGGTTTGGGTTAGGGTCAGGGTTAGGGTTAGGGTAGGGTTAGGGTTAGGGTTAGATGTTAGGGTTAGTTGTTGGGGTTAGTGTTAATCGTTAGCATTAGGTGTAAGGGTTATGCTTAAGTTTAGGGTTAGGTGTTAGGGTTAGGGTTAGGTGTTAGGGTTAATGTTAGGCATTAGGGTTAGGGTGAGAGTTAACGTTAGGCTTAGGGTTAGGTTTTGTGTTTGTGTTAGGTTTATGTTTAAGGTTATCGTTAGAGTGAGAGTTAAGGTTAGGGTTAGAGTTAGGGTTTAGTGTTAGGGTTAGCGTTAGGTGTTAAGCCATCTTTCAAGTAGCTGCGTATTTATTGGTGTGAGAATGTAGGAGCATTCTAAGTGAGGAGGTTCCATGAATACTGCTCTACTGCACCTGGAGATACACCTTCCAAGCCTGCATTTTTCCAGTTGCGTCGCATGAGCTTCTGGCAAACATCTGGCAAACTCATCTGAACAGTGAGTATGTTCAAAACTCCATCTGCAGAAGAGGGGCAAGTTTGGGGAAGAGAAGGGTCCCCAAATCACCTGTCCCCACCAAATTACCTAGATAACCTTCAAATCATCCTGAAAATCTATGAATTCAGCCTGAGATTTAAGGAGAGAATAGCTGGAATGCTACAGTGAGAAGAGTTCGTGCTTCTATCAAGGTAGGAACACGGGGAAAATAGAAATAAGGAAACAAAAGGCATCCAAGGCAGAGGGTCCCCTCAAGGAGCCGGGCTAAGGCAGGGGCTAGTGCCCCCAGGACCGGAAAGCCCCGTCCCAGAGAAGTAGGAGCTTCACCAACTTCCCGGGTGGAAAGGCACTTGCAGGGAGTTAGAGCAGGACCCCAGGGAAGGGCGGGGATGCCCTCAGGTTCCCTGGGACACTAACAGACACCTGTGCCCCGGGGAGAGTGCGCCACACCCCGCAGCTGAGCTCCCTAACAGGCTGCAGCGTGCACACAGCTGGACCCGGGAGCAGCTCGGAGGGGCTCAGGTGGCGGCTCCGCAGAGGAGACTGCACAGCTGGGAGCGCGAATCCAACAGTGCAGGCCCCAGAGGCCAGGCCGTGGGGGGACACAGCCCAGGATCTGATCACCCCCGGGAGAGGCAGAGGCCAGGAGGGCCCAGGACAGCACGGACGCTCCTGCCCCGAGCTGAGCAGATCAGCGGCCCTGCCCCGGAGCATCCAGACCCATGCAGAGGGAGAGCTCTGTAGTTACTGTGGGAGCTGAATCCAGGGCTCCAGAGCTGGCCGCCGCCACTGTGGTTGTTCCTCCTGGGGCCTCATGGGGTAAACAACAACCCCCACTGAGCCCTGCACCAGGCAGGAGGCTGAACAGCTCCCCCAAGTGCTAACACCTGAAAATCAGCACAACAGGCCCCTCCCCCAGAAGACCAGCTAGACGGACAAGTTCCAGGGGAAGTCAAGGGACTTAAAGTATACAGAATCAGAAGATATTCCCCGGTGTTTTTTTGTTTGTTTTGTTTTGTTTTGTTTTTGATTTTTGATTTCTGTTTGCTTCCCCCACCCTTTTTTCCCTTTCTTTCTTTTTCTTTCTCTTTTTCTTCCTTTTTTCATTTTCTCTTTTCTTTCCTTCTTTCTCTCCTCTCTTTTTCTCCTTTTCCCAATACAACTTGTTTTTGGCCACTCTGCACTGAGCAAAATGACTAGAAGGAAAACTTCACCTCAAAAGAAAGAATCAGAAACTGTCCTCTCTCCCACAGAGTTACAAAATCTGGATTACAAGTCAATGTCAGAAAGCCAATTCAGAAGCACTATTATACAGCTACTGGTGGCTCTAGAAAAGAGCATAAAGGACTCAAGAGACTTCATGACTGCAGAATTTAGATCGAATCAAGCAGAAACTAAAAATCAATTGAATGAGATGCAATCCAAACTAAAGTCCTAACGACGAGGGTTAACGAGGTGGAAGAACAAGTGAGTGACATAGAAGACAAGTTGATGGCAAAGAGGGAAACTGAGGAAAAAAGAGACAAACAATTAAAAGACCATGAGGATAGATTGAGGGAAATAAATGACAGCCTGAGGAAGAAAAACCTACATTTAATTGGGGTTCCCAAGGGTGCCAAAAGGGTCCAAAATATGTATTTGAACAAATCATAGCTGAAAACTTTCCTAATCTGGGAAGGGAAACAGGCATTCATATCCAGAAGATAGAGAGATCGCCCCCTAAAATCAATAAAAAGCATTTAATGCCTTGACATTTAATAGTGAAGCTTGCAAATTCCAAAGATAAAGAGAAGATCCTTAAAGCAGCAAGAGACAAGAAGTCCCTGACTTTTATGGGGAGGAGTATTAGGGTAACAGCAGCCCTATCCACAGAGACCTGGAGGGACAGAAAGGGCTGGCAGGATATATTCAAGAATATAAAGTATCCAAGAATACTTTATCCAGCAAGGCTCTCATTCAGAATGGAAGGAGAGATAAAGAGCTTCCAAGACAGGCAGGAACTGAAAGAATCTGTGACCTCCAAACCAGCTCTGCAAGAAATTTTAAGGGGGACTCTTAAAATTCCCCTTTAAGAAGAAGTCCAATGGAACAATCCACAAAAACAAGGACTGAATAGGTATCATGATGACACTAAACTCATATCTGTCAATAGTAACTCTGAACGTGAACGGGCTTAATGACCCCATCAAAAGGCACAGGGTTTCAGACTGGATAAAAAAGCAGGACCCATCCATTTGCTGTCTACAAGAGACTCATTTTATTTTTTTTTATTTTTTTATTTTTTAATTTTTATTTTTTTATGATAGTCACAGAGAGAGAGAGAGAGGCAGAGAAACAGGCAGAGGGAGAAGCAGGCTCCATGCACCGAGAGCCTGATGTGGGATTCGATCCCGGGTCTCCAGGATCGCGCCCTGGGCCAAAGGCAGGCGCCAAACGGCTGCGCCACCCAGGGATCCCCAAGAGACGCATTTTAGACAGAAGGACACCTACAACCTGAAAATAAAAGGTTGGAGAACCATTTACCATGCAAATGGTCCTCAAAAGAAAGCAGGGGTAGCCATCCTTATATCAGATAAACTAAAATTTACCCCCAAGACTGTAGTGAGAGATGAAGAGGGACACTATCTCATACTTAAAGGATCTATCCAACAAGAGGACTTAACAATCCTCAATATATATGCCCCGAATGTGGGAGCTGCCAAATATTTAAACCAATTAATAACCAAAGTGAAGAAATACTTAGATAATAATACACTTATACTTGGTGACTTCAATCTAGCTCTTTCTACCCTCGATAGTTCTTCTAAGCACAACATCTCCAAAGAAATGAGAGCTTTATTTATTTTTTTTTAATTTTTTTTTTTTATTTATGAAAGTCACACAGAGAGAGAGAGAGGCAGAGACACAGGCAGAGGGAGAAGCAGGCTCCATGCACCGGGAGCCCGACGTGGGATTCGATCCTGGGTCTCCAGGATCGCGCCCTGAGCCAAAGGCAGGCCCAAAACCGCTGCACCACCCAGGGATCCCGAAACGAGAGCTTTAATGATACACTGGACCAGATGGATTTCACAGATATCTACAGAACTTTACATCCAAACTCAACTGAATACACATTCTTCTCAAGTGCACATGGAACTTTCTCCAGAATAGACCACATACTGGGTCACAAATCGGGTCTGAACCGATACCAAAAGATTGGGATCGTCCCCTGCATATTCTCAGACCATAATGCCTTGAAATTAGAACTAAATCACAACAAGAAGTTTGGAAGGACTTCAAATACGTGGAGGTGAAGGACCATCCTGCTAAAAGATGAAAGGGTCAACCAGGAAATTAAGGAAGAATTAAAAAGATTCATGGAAACTAATGAGAATGAAGATACAACCGTTCAAAATCTTTGGGATGCAGCAAAAGCAGTCCTAAGGGGGAAATACATCGCAATACAAGCATCCATTCAAAAACTGCAAAGAACTCAAATACAAAAGCTAACCTTACACATAAAGGACCTAGAGAAAAAACAGCAGATAGATCCTACACCCAGCAGAAGAGAGTTAATTAAGATTCGAGCAGAACTCAACGAAATCGAGACCAGAAGAACTGTGGAACAGATCAACAGAACCAGGAGTTGGTTCTTTGAAAGAATTAATAAGATAGATAAACCATTAGCCAACCTTATTAAAAAGAAGAGAGAGGAGACCCAAATTAATAAAATCATGAATGAGAAAGGAGAAATCACTACCAACACCAAGGAAATACAAACGATTTTAAAAACATATTATGAACAGCTATACGCCAATAAATTAGGCAATCTAGAAGAAATAGACGCATTCCTGGAAAGCCACAAACTACCAAAACTGGAACAGGAAGATATAGAAAACCTGAACAGGCCAATAACCAGGGAGGAAATTGAAGCAGTCATCAAAAACCTCCCAAGACACAAGAGTCCAGGGCCAGATGGCTTCCCAGGGGAATTCTATCAAACGTTTAAAGAAGAAACCATACCTATTCTCCTAAAGCTGTTTGGAAAGATAGAAAGTGATGGAGTACTTCCAAATTCGTTCTATGAGGCCAGCATCACCTTAATTCCAACACCAAAGACCCCACCAAAAAGGAGAATTACAGACCAATATCCCTGATGAACATGGATGCAAAAATTCTCAACAAGATCCTAGCCAATAGGATCCAACAGTACATTCAGAAAATTATTCACCATGACCAAGTAGGATTTATCCCCAGGACACAAGGCTGGTTCAACACTCGTAAAACAATCAATGTGATTCATCATATCAGCAAGAGAAAAACCAAGAACCATATGATCCTCTCGTTAGATGCAGAGAAAGCATTTGACAAAATACAGCTTCCATTCCTGATCAAAACTCTTCAGAGTGTAGGGATAGAGGGAACATTCCTCAACATCTTAAAAGCCATCTGCAGAAAGCCCACAGCAAATATCATTCTCAATTGGGAGCACTGGGAGCCTTTCCCCTAAGATCAGGAACAAGACAGGGATGTCCCCTCTCACCACTGCTATTCAACATAGTACTGGAAGTCCTAGCCTCAGCAATCAGACAACAAAAAGACTAAAGGCATTCAAATTGCCAAAGAAGAAGTCAAACTCTCCCTCTTTGCCTATGACATGATACTCTACATAGAAAACCCAAAAGCCTCCACCCCAAGATTGCTAGAACTCATATAGCAATTTGGTAGCGTGGCAGGATACAAAATCAATGCCCAGAAATCAGTGGCATCTCTATACACTAACAATGAGACTGAAGAAAGAGAAATGAAGGAGTCAATCCCATTTACAATTGCACCCAAAAGCATAAGATACCTAGGAATAAACCTAACCAAAGAGGTAAAGGATCTATACCCTAAAAACTATAGAATACGTCTGAAAGAAATTGAGGAAGACACAAAAAGATGGAAAAATATTCCATGCTCATGGATTGGCAGAATTAATATTGTGAAAATGTCAATGTTACCCAGGGAAATTTACACATTTCATGCAATCCCTATCAAAATACCATGGACTTTCTTCAGAGAGTGAGAACAAATTATTTTAAGATTTGTGTGGAATCAGAAAAGACTCCGAATAGCCAGGGGAATTTTAAAAAAGAAAACCATATCTGGGGGCATCACAATGCCAGATTTCAGGTTGTACTACAAAGCAGTGGTCATCAAGACAGTGTGGTACTGGCACAAAAACAGACACATAGATCAATGGAACAGAATAGAGAATCCAGAAGTGGACCCTGAACTTTATGGCCAAGTAATATTCGATAAAGGAGGAAAGACTATCCATTGGAAGAAAGACAGTTTCTTCAATAAATGGTGCTGGGAAAATTGGACATCCACATGCAGAAGAATGAAACTAGACCACTCTCTTTCACCATACACAAAGATAAACTCAAAATGGATGAAAGATCTAAATGTGAGACAAAAGTCCATCAAAATCCTAGCGGAGAACATAGGCAACACCCTTTTTGAACTCGGCCACGGTAACTTCTTGCAAGATACATCCATGAAGGCAAAAGAAACAAAAGCAAAAATGAACTATTGGGACTTCATCAAGATAAGAAGCTTTTGCACAGCAAAGGATACAGTCAACAAAACTAAAAGACAACCACAGAATGGGAGAAGATATTTGCAAATGACGTATCAGATAAAGGGCTAGTTTCCAAGATCTATAAAGAACTTCTTAAACTCAACACCAAAGAAACAAACAATCCAATCATGAAATGGGCAAAAGACATGAACAGAAATCTCCCAGAGGAAGACATAGACATGGCCAACATGCACATGAGAAAATGCTCTGCATCACTTGCCATCAGGGAAATACAAATCAAAACCACAATGAGATACCACCTCACACCAGTGAGAATGGGGAAAATTAACAAGGCAGGAAACCACAAATGTTGGAGAGAATGCGGAGAAAAGGGAACCCTCTTACACTGTTGGTGGGAATGTGAACTGGTGCAGCCGCTCTGGAAAACTGTGTGGAGGTTCCTCAAACAGTTAAAAATAGACCTGCCCTACGACCCAGCAATTGCACTGTTGGGGATTTACCCCAAAGATTCAGATGCAATGAAACGCCGGGACACCTGCACCCCATGTTTATAGCAGCAATGTCCACAATAGCCAAACCGTGGAAGGAGTCTCGGTGTCCATTGAAAGATGAATGGACAAAGAAGATGTGGTTTATGTATACAATGGAATATTCCTCAGCCATTAGAAAGGACAATACCCACCATTTGCTTCGACGTGGATGGAACTGGAGGGTATTATGCTGAGTGAAGTAAGTCAATCGAAGGACAAACCGTGTATGTTCTCATTCATTTGGGGAATATAAATAATAGTGAAAGGGAATATAAGGGAAGGGAGAAGAAATGTGTGGGAAATATCAGAAAGGGAGACAGAACATAAAGACTCCTAACTCTGGGAAATGAACTAGGGGTGGTGGAAGGGGAGGAGTGCGGGGGGTGGGAGTGAATGGGTGAAGGGCACTGAGGGGGGCACTCGACGGGATGAGCACTGGGTGTTATTCTGTATGTTGGTAAATTGAACACCAATAAAAATTAATTTATTAAAAAAATGCATAAAGCAAATATAAATCTCAGCATCCTAAACACAAATTATCCAACTGCAGATGGGCAGAAGACATGAATGGACTTTGTCTCTGACAAGGCATGCAGATGGCCACCAGACACACGGAAAGACACTCAGCATCACCCATCATCAGGGAAATGCAAACCAAAACCACAATGAGATGTCACCTGACAGCCATCAGAATGGCTAAAATTAACAACACAAGAAAAACAGGTGTTGGTGAGGCTATGGAGAAGGGGGAGCCCCCTTACACTCCTGGTGGGCATGGGAACAGGTGCAGCCACTGTGGAAAACAGTGTGGAGGGTCCTCAAGAAGTTAAAAGTAGAGCTACCCTACGATTCCAAAATTGCACAGCTAGGTATTTACCCCGAGGATACAAAAGTAGTTTAGTAGATTCGAAGAGGGACACACAGCCCAGTGTTTGTAGCAGCGTTATCAACAACAGCCAAACTGTGGATACAGCCCAGATGTCCATCGTCAGATGAATGGGCAGAGACGATGTGGTAAATATACATACTGTGACCACTCGGTCATCAGAAGGGATGAAATGAAGCCATTTACAATGACGTGGGAGAAGTGGAAAGGACTTACGCTAAATGAACTCAGAGAAAGACAGATACCAAATACCATACAATTGCATTCACATGTGAATTTTAAGAAACCAAACAAACTGGCAAATGGATGGGGGGGGGATGAGAGAAGCAAACCAAGAAACACACTTTTTTTTAAAAAAACGTATTTATTTATTCATTCAGAGAGGGCGAAGAGAGAGGCAGAGACACAGGCAGAGGGAGAAGCAGGCTCCCCGCAGGAAGCCCGATGTGGGACTCGATCCCGGGTCTCCAGGATCACACCCCGGGCTGCAGGTGGCGCTAAACCGCTGCGCCACCGGGGCTGCCCAAGAAACACACTCTTAACCAGATAGAATAAAGTAATAAATACCAGAGGAAGGTGGGGGTGATGGGGAATCAGGGGATGGGGATAGTGGAGGGCACTTGTGACCAGTACCAGGCGTTGTATCCAAGGGTTGAATCACTATGTGGTAAACCTGAAACTATATCATACTGTGTTTACAAACAGGAATTCAAGTAAAACTTTAAAATAATAATTGGTAGTATTGATGTACCATGTGCGCACAAGAGATAAAATCAGAAAGGCAACTGAAAATCCAAATAAAGAGTATTTAGAGCCACAAATCCCCTCCTTAGCTCAGCTCAGGAGAAGCCTGCCATGTCTATTCTCACCCCAGCAGAAGACTGGATTTTGATTCTCTGGGGAGGCCACTGACTTGGTGGAGTCAGGCTATCTTTGAATCCAAAACCTAAATATAGTGCATAAAACTAAACTGCCGAAGATACTAGGAGTCCCAGTGCAGGCACATGCCAAGACCCAAACTCTAACCATACACAGACATAACCCTAACCCTACACTTAAGCCTAATGTTAACCTAACCCTTAAACAAGGCCTATCACTAATCGAAAACCAAACACAAACCCCAAGACCGAAACACATTCACTGAACCTTCCTGCCAACCCTCACCCTAACTCTTAAACCTATTCTAAACCCTTAACCCTGACCCCTACCTTAAATCTAACCCTAACCCTAACCTCTAACCCTAACTTTAACTTAATGTACTCAAATCCTATTCCTAACCTTAACCTGTACCCTAACCCTAACCCTCTAATACTAACCCTATCTCATACCCCAAACTGTATCCTAACCCATACCCTAAAACTAACCCCTAACCCACTCCCTAACCCTATCTCTTACCCTTTTCCAAAACCGTACCCTGACCTGACCCAAACCCTAACCCCTAACCAAACACTAACCCTAACCCTAGCCCTAACCCCTATCCTAACCCTAACCCTTGCCCTAACCCTAAACCTAGCCCTAACTTTAACCCTAACCACTAACCCTAACCCCTAACCCTAACTGCAAACCTAAGCCCAACCCTAACTCTAACCATAACCCTAACCCCAACTCCTAACCTCCAGCCCTAATCCCTAAAGCCTAAACCCTAACTCTAAATCCTGTCCCTAACACTAACCCCTTTCCCTAATCCCTAACCCCCATCCTAATTCCTAACCATCGACCCTTACCCTTTATCCCTCACCCTAACCTCTAATCTGTAACCATAAGCATAATCACTAACCCCTAACATCTAACCTAACCCTAACCACCAACTGCCTCCCCTCCCCTGACCCTACCATTAATTCTACCCATTCACTTACCCTGTGGTTCTGAGTAGTCCCTTCTGATGTGGACGTGGCCCCCACGGGGCTCCTGTTAGTGCAGGGTACGAGGCCTACTGCGCACGGGCGCGCGCCCTGGTCCGGGCCTGGGCTCGGGCGCCCCCTGCGGGACGCTCAGGCGCTGCAGGAGGCCATGCAGGAGGCGGCGTCCCCACACCCCGGCCGCACCTGCTTCCTTCCAGGCTCCAGCTGAGACCTATGAGCTTCGGAAACGTCGCGCTGAAGTGGAGCCCAATACCCGGCTTCCCCAGAAATACTTAAGGACAATGAATTGGAGCCCACAGGACGCGAAATGAAATGTGGACCAAACTTTTACCACGTCCTGCAAAACTCACTCAACCCTCTTCCACTGTGGGAGGGACCGTGGGCTGGTGCAGCCGCCCTGGAAACAGTGCGAAGGCTCCTCAGGAAGTTACCGATAGAGCTGCCCTGCGACAGGCAGGTGCACGGCCTGGAGCACACTCCGAAGATACAGATGCAGTGAGATGCCAGGACACCTGCGCCCCGATGTCCACAGCAGCCGGGTCCACAGTAGCCACACTGTGGGAGGAGCCTCGGTGCCCTCGGGCAGATGATGGATAAAGAGGATGGGAGATAGATGATGGTCATAGAGAGGAATGGTACTCAGCTATCAAAGAGAAGGAAATCTTGCCATTTGCAATGATGCGGATAGAACTAGAGGGATCCTGTTAAGTGAAATAAGTCAGTCGGGAAAGACAATGACCATGTGGTGTCCTTCATAGGTGGAATTAAAGAAGCAAAGCAGATGAACATCTGTGAAGGGAAGGAAAAACAAATAAGATGAAAACAGATGCAGGAAATACAGACTCTTAATCATAGGAAACAAACTGAGGGTCGCTGGAGGGGAGGGGAGGGGGAAGGGGATAACAGGGGACCGGCATGAAGGAGAGCACGTGATGTCACGAGCACTGCTGTTATCTCCAACTGGTGAATCCCTGAATTCTTCCTTTGAAAGTATAATCCACTATACGTTAATTAATTGGGTTTAAATTAAATTAAGTTAAAAAAAATCAATTGTATCAGAGCACATTTCCTTCTGGACTCTCTGTTCTGCTCCTTCAGCTTATGCCAGGACCAGCCCCTGTGGGTCTGGTTTGTTTAAGTAGGCGCCACGCCTCGTCCATGGCCCAGCCCAGGGCTAGAACTCACGACCCCCAGATCAGGACCGGAGGTGAGGTCAGGAGTCGGATGCTTAACCGATGGAGCCAGCCAGGGGCCCGAGAACCACACTGCTTTATCCTGTGTCTCTGTGACATCGTTTGAAATAGGAAAGTGCTGCATCCCTCTCTGTCCTGCTTCTCCAATACTGATTTGCTGTCCGGGGTCATTTGTGGGGGCGGACGGATATTATGGGTTTTTTTTTTTCCTATTTCTAAGATCTGCCACCATGATTTTGATAGCAATGACATTGAAACTGAGGGTGGCTTCAGGAACTGCCGACATTTTCACAAGATGAGGCTCCACCCCACGAGCCCAGGATGGCCTCCCAGAGCCTGGTGTGGCTCAGTGCACAAGTCTTGTGCTCCTTTGGTTCAGTCTCATTATTTATTCTCTGCGATGCTCCTGAAAAGGGAGTCACATCCTTAATTTCCTTCCTGAGTGCTCATTGTCGGGACACAGCAAGGCTACTGAGCTCTGTAGGGTCAGTTTGTGTCCCGTGACTTTACTGAACTCACTCCTTAGTTCTACCAGGTTTTGGTGGAGGCTCTCGGGTTTCCTGTTTCTAGTACTGCGTCTTTAGCAAATAGGGACAGTGTGATGTCCCCCTTCCAGGTGTGGAACCTTTGCTGTTTCCTGTCTGTTGACTACATTAGGACTTCCAGTGCTGAGAGGGGACCTTGGCTTGATCCTGCTCAGGGGAGACGATTTCAGGTTTTCACCCTTGAGGATGACATCAGCTGTGGGCCTTCCTAGCGGCCTTTATTCTGTGGATAGACATTTCCTCAAAACCCACTATGCTTTTGATGTTGTATTTTGTCAAATGCTTTTTCTGCAACTCTTGAGAGGATCATATGCTTTTTGTCCTTTCTCTTGTTTTTCTTTTTTTTAAGATTTTATTTATATATCCTTGAGAGACAGAGAGAGAGAGAGAGGCAGAGAGAGAAAGGCAGAGACACAGGCAGAGGGAGAAGGCGGCTCCATGTAGGGAACCCGACGTGGGACTCAATCCTGGGACTCCAGGATCACGCCCTGGGCTGAAGGCAGGCACTAAACTGCTGAACCACCTGGGGCTGCCCCATGTCCTTTTTCTGGTTAATGTGATGGATCCTGCTGACCGATGGACAGAGGGGCCGTGGGTAGGACATGGGCAACATAGATGAACAATAGTAGCAGCTATAAGTGTCTGGTTCTTAAATAAATAAGTCACAGAAATTTAGAAAGTACAGCCCAGGGAATAGAGTCAGTACTGTTGTGACAACTTTGTACGGGGACAGACGGTGATGCCGCTTCTCGTGGGGGAGAGCTGAGTAAGGCACAGAATTGTCAAGTCACTAGTTGTAGCCCTGAAACTACTGTCACATTGTGTGTCGACTGTACTTCAATAAATATCAAGGAAAAGGGGTTTCTGGTAGGACTCCTGGTGGGTCTGTGAAAGGCATTTACACGGTCGTTACACACACGAAGGCACCTCTGCAGAGGGGATAAAGATGCTCACATGTCTTCATGTTAATTTTTAGAAGATTTACTTGAGAGAGGGTGCAGGGGGGGTGGCGGAGGGAGAGGGGGAACCTGGAGTGGACTCCTCACCCACCGGAGCCCAAGCCCCACTCGAGGTTGCACACCACAACCTCAAGATCCTGACCTGAGCCAAACTAAAGAGTCGACGTGGAACCGACTGAACCACCCAGGAGCCCCTCAAATGTTCTTAATTGCAACCCCATGCTGTGAACTCTGGGGGTCGGGGGGACATCTGTGTCCATCACATTAACCAGAAATCCATCACATTAACCAGAAAAAGGACATGGGGCAGCCCCAGGTGGTTCAGCAGTTTAGTGCCTGCCTTCAGCCCAGGGCGTGATCCTGGAGTCCCAGGATTGAGTCCCACGTCGGGTTCCCTACATGGAGCCGCCTTCTCCCTCTGCCTGTGTCTCTGCCTTTCTCTCTCTGCCTCTCTCTCTCTCTCTGTCTCTCAAGGATATATAAATAAAATCTTAAAAAAAAGAAAAACAAGAGAAAGGACAAAAAGCATATGATCCTCTCAAGAGTTGCAGTCCCTTCAGTCCCCAGTCTGCCTAGAAGGGCGGAAGGCCTGCAGGGCCCAAGGATGGGAACTGAGGATGTGGGAGGGTGCCTGCATCCCCTTCCCACCCGGCGTGGGGACAGGACCCTCCCCCGGGACCCTCAGCCTTCAGGGTGAAGGGCTAAGTGCTGATTGGACCCCGTTGCCCACAGTCATGATGCGGGACCCCACTGTGGGTGGAACTGTGCCACCCCTGGGTTCCACTGCTGCCTGGCGCTCACTGTGTGCCCACAGACCTTTGGAAGCACTCGTGCTCCGGATCTGGCTCACAGCAATCCGACTCTCCCGCTCTCCCCAGTAGCTCAGTACTCCCACACTCCTCAGTACCCCAACTCTCCCACTCTCCCCAATACCCTAGTACTCCCACTCTCCCCAGTTCCCCAACTGTCCCACTCTCCCCAGTACCCCGGTGCATAAAGAGGAGGCGCTCACACAGCGACAGGTCACAGGTGAGTGGCCAATGATGCCTGCTCCCTGCGGGCCACTCTGGGGCCTGTGGGTCTGGGTGGGGGCGCTGGCCTCCTGGGCTGGGGTCCAAAACACCCCGACCCCAATTCGATGACCCTGAGCAGCTCCTGCAGCCCTTCCACAGCCCCACAGGGTGAGGGCGGCCCCCTAAGGCCCTGTCCAGGGAAGGAGGCTGCAGTTGGGAGTTCGGCAGCTCCCCCAGGACCCCCACTCCCCTGTAAGCCCTGTGCTGTGCAGGGAGACCCAATACATCACCTTTCTAGCCCATCCTAGACGCATGGACCCCGACAGGGATGACACTCCCCCACCCCACCCTGTGGTCAGAGAAGGACGGTCAGGGCCTGCTGGGTCCCCCTGGCCGGTGAGCAGGCTTGCTCTTCACGCACTGGAATGTGGGCAGAGTCCCTCGTGCTCCCCTCAGACCCCCCTCAGTCTATTCAGGCATCGTTGTCTTCAGGGTGGGGAGTTTGGTCGCACTCTTGCTGGCATCAGGTTTTAATTTTGATGAAGTCCAGTCCGTTGCTTTCTCCCCTTGGTCGTTGTGCTTGTGGAATCTAAGAGAAACCTTCGATCTCCCCCGGGCTGGGAGACATCACCCCGAGCATCAGATCGGCAGTTCCCCGGAGCCTCCTGGGTCCCCCGCCCGTGTGCTCCTGATACCGGGGTGGGAGCGCTCTGTGATACCAGCATGAGGGTGTGTCCTGGGACAGTGGCTGGGAGGACTGTAGGTGGGCGAGCGACAGACAGGCAGTGAGCGCCCGTGTGTGATGTTCCAGCCCAGCCTGTGCCCCTCAGGGCTATGGGGTAGTCTCTGGCTCCGGTCAGACGGAGGGGGACCTGCCCACGGGGAGCACCCAGATGCATGGAAGGTTTTCATGCGCCGTCATTCTTGGATGTGTTTGGATTGCAACACCATGCAGGAGGACTCGGAGACCCTGCTGGCCTTGCAAAGGGCCAATATCGTGGCCCAGTACCATCAGGTGAGGCCCAGAAGGGACCATAGACACTATACACCCATGACAGGGGGGACCATACCTGCAAGAGCAGGGGAAGCCCAGGAGAGGATCAGAGCCAAGGATGAGCCAGGTCAGCCCAGACAAGGACCATAGTCACCAGGAACAAGTGAGACCCTGGGGATGGTCCCAGTATCAGTAGCAACTAAGGGTCCATCCTGGATCCTAGTCATTGGTAGCTGAGGATCCCAGTCACCAGGTACGGTGAGGCCCATGTGGGGACCATAGTCACCAGGTCCAGGTGAGGTCAAGGTGGAGACCACAGTCACCAGGTCCAGGTGAAGCCAAGGTGAGGACTACAGTCGCCAGGTCCACATGAGGCCCAGATGGGGACCAGATTCACTAGGCCCAGGTGAGGCCCAGTTGGGGACTAGAGTCACCAGGTCTGGGTGAGGCCCAGGTGGGAACCACAGTCACCAGGTCTAAGTGAGGCCCAGGTGGGAACCGCCTTGATAGAAATGCGAACTCTAGCTGTTCTCTCTTTAAATCTCAGGCCGAATTCATAGGTTTTCAGGATGATTTGAAAGTTAGCTAGGTAATTTGGTGGGGACAGGTGACTTGGGGACCCTACTCTTTGGCCATCTTGCCCCTCTGACAGGAATATTTTTAGCAGTGAACAGTAAAGTCAGTTTATTAAAAGTTGTTATTTGTGCAAACAAACTTCTGTCTGCTTAAAGCAACTGTGAATCACATATCCACACGGGCTAGAAAATTTTGTTAACCTGAGTTTCTAGATCATTTTCATTATGTGAGTGATTTCTTTCCAAAACTAATTCCCAAAGGAAGTAGGGCAATGTGACAAGAGAAACAGCCAAGCAACATGAGAAAAAAGAAACCAACAAAAAAACGCTAAGCATTTTTCTCGGGATCAGAGAAATCCTGATCATGTAAGGTTTTTTCACCCTGCCCTGAGAAAAACCAATTTCCTGACTCAGATGCTTCAGGAGAGAACTGGGTTTCTGATTCAGTAAATCGTGACTGCCTCTGGCACTTGGTTCCCACAGCTGTGGATGTGGCCTCAGACCAGCTCCGTGGTTTCCAGGCTGCACTTGGAGGAGTTGGAAGGGCTCTGAACATGCACCTTAGGGGCAGCCTGGGATCCATACCTTACAGCTTTTAATTGATAGGTACACCAACTCATATAAAACTTTGCTAGAAAGAAGTCGGATTGTGTGTTTTAAGAAGACTTGAAAAAGGGCAGCCTGGGTGGCTCAGCCGTTTAGCACTGCCTTCTGCCCAGGCCGTGATCCTGGAGACCCAGGATGGAGTCCGACCTCAGGTTCCCTGCATGGAGCCTGCCTCTCCCTCTGCCTGTGTCTCTGCCTCTCTCTCTCTCTCTCTCGAATAAATAAATAAAATATATGTTTTAAAAGTATATTGCAGGGCAGCCCCGGTGGCTCAGCGATTTAGCACTGCCTTCAGCCCGGTGTGTGATGCTGGAGATGCAGGATCGAGTCCCACATCAGGCTCCCTGCATGGAGCCTGCTTCTCCCTCTGTCTGTGTCTCTGCCTCTCTCTCTCTCAAATAAATAAATAAATAAATAAATAAATAAATAAATAAATAAAATAAAAGGTATATTGCAGATATATTGGTAGCTATATTAATAAAATGTGTTGTTTTTACATTTTATGGTGACTGGACCTAGCAACTCTTTACATCAACAGCCATCACTTCTAGACCTCACAACAGTGTTGCAGGACAGGCGGCATTATTTCCTTTTTACAGATGAAATTGATGACCTCAAGCACATGCGGTTCCTTCCCTTTCTTTTTTTCTGTTCAGAATATACAAGCTATAAGTGAGTAAATTGCAAGAAACCCACTTCCGTGATCAACACCTTTACTTTCCTCACACGATTTTAATATTTTTCTCAATTCTGAACTCCTGATCTATCTTACTACTCCTTTTCAAATAACTTAGGATACTAAATAAATCTTAAAAAAAAAAAAAAAAAAAGGGTAGCCCTGGTGGCGCAGCGGTTTAGCGCCGCCTGCAGCCCAGGGTGTGATCCACACTGCCTGTGGACTTAGCTTCTGACTCCCTTATGTTAGATACTTGACAGAAGCTTTGTGAGAGTCAAGGGGCAAGCTGCAAACCAGGTAGGCTTGTGTCTCAGCATTCAATTCAGCACTTTCCATGGAACCACCTGATCTATTGTGGAACCAGTTTCTGGAGAGAGGCTAATTTAAAGCTGGCTACAAGGCATAATTATTTCTCAATTTGAGTAAAGGGCCTCTTACTCTAGGATCCACACTGGCTTCCAACTGCCTGTGAACTAAACATCTAACTCCCTATGTTAGATGCTTGTCAGAAGCTGTGTGAGAGGTAAGTGGAAAGCTGTAGGCCAGGAGGCTTGTGTATCTGAGTTAATACAGTGCTATCCATGGAAGCTACTCAACTAGAGCACAACTAGCTTCGAACTCCCATAAGAGATAGTCTAGTTGAATGCTGGTTACAAGGCACACTTATTTCTGAGATTTGAGCAAACAGCCTGTCCCTCAATGCTACACATTGACTGTGGACTTAGCTTCTAACTCCCTTATATTAGGTACTTTTCAGAGGTTGTGAGAGAGGCTAGTCGCAAGCTGCTACCACGAAGGCTTGAGTCTGCACATTCAATTCCCACTTTCCATGGATCCTCCTCACCTAGATTAGAGCTAGCTTCTCACTCCCATAGAAGAGAGGCTAGTTGAAAGCTGGCTACAAGACATACTTATTTCTGAGATTTGAGTAAACAGCCTCTTACATGAGGCTCCACACTCCCTGTGGACTAAGGGTCTACTTCCCTCATGTTAGATCCTTGTTAGAATCTGTATGGTAAGTGTGTGGTAAGCAGCACTGGTCTGCAGCTTCCACTTGCCTCTCACACCATTTCTATCAGACACATAACATAAGGGAGTTAGAAGCTAAGTTCACAGGCAGTGTGGAGATTCACAGGACTGTCCCTGTGCTCAAGTCTCTGAAATAAGTATTCCTTGAGCCAGCTTTCACCTAGCCTCACTCCTATTGGAGTTAGAAGCTAGCTCCACTCTAAGTGAGGTGGTTCAATGGAAAGCGCTGTATTGAACTTGGAGACACAAGCCTTCTGGGCCTGCAGCTTGACACTTGCCTCTCACACAGCTTCTGACAAGGATCTAACATACAGGTGTTAGAAGTTTAGTCCACAGGCAGTTGGAAGCCCGAGGGAGAGGCCCTGTGCTCATCTCTCAGAAATAAGTATGTCTTGAAATCAGCTTTCAACTAGCCACGAGGAATAGGCCCTTTGCCCAACTCTCAGATATAAGTATGCTTTGAACCCCGGTTTCAACTACCCTCTCTCCTATAAGAATTAGAATCTAGCTAAACTCTAGATTAGAAGATTCCATGGAAAACACCTTATTGAACTCGGAGGCAGAGGCTTCTGGGCCTGCAACTTGCCACTTTTGTATCACACAGCTTCTAAAAGCATGTAAACCAAGGTTGTTAGAAGCTCAGCTCACAGGCAGTGTTAAACTGCGAGAGACAGCATGTGTACTCAACTCTCCGAAACGACTAGGACTTGAAACCAGCCTTCAAAATGGGTAAGAAATATCAGAAAGGGAGACAGAACATGGAAGACTCCTAACTCTGGGAAATGAACTAGGGGTGGTGGAAGGGGAGGAGGGCGGGGGGTGGGGGGTGACTGGGCGGCGGGCACTGATGGGGGCACTTGACGGGATGAGCACTGGGTGTTATTCTGTATGTTGGCAAATTGAACACCAATAAAAAATAAATTTATTATTAAAAAAAAACAGCCTTCAACTAGCATCGCTCTTAGGGGAGTTAGAAATTAATAGCTCCAGGGATCCCTGGGTGGCTCAGTGGTTTAGTGCCTGCCTTTGGCTCAGGGCGTGATCCTGGAGTCCCAGGATCGAGTCCCGCATCAGGCTCCCGGCATGGAGCCTGCTTCTCCCTCTGCCTGTGTCCCTGCCTCTCTCTCTCTCTATCATGAATAAATAAATAAAATCTTTTAAAAAAAGAAATTAATAGCTCCATTGTAGGTGAGGGGTTCCCATGGGATATGCTATATTGATCTCAGAGATGCAAGCCTTCTGGGCCTGTAGCTTGCCACTTGCCTCACATACAGCTTCTGACAAGCTTCTAACATGAGGGAGTTACAAGCTAAGTCTACAGGCAGTGTGGAGTCTCAAGAGTTACCCCCTGTGCTCATCTCTCAGGCATCACTATGTCTTGAAGCCTGCTTTAAACTAGCCTTGCTTCTATATAAGATAGAAGCAAGCTTCATTTGAGGTGAGGATGTTTCATGAAACCGCTGTATTGTACTCTGACACACAAGGCTTCTGGGCCTGTATCTTGTCACCTGCCTCTCACACAGCTTTTGAGAAATATCTAACATAAGGGAGTTAGAAGCTAAGTATAGAGGCAGTTTGAAGCCTCGAGGGTCAGAGCTTGTGCTCATCTCTCAGAAATACCTACGCCCTGAAGCCAAATTTCAACTAACCTTGCTCTTATATAATTAGAAGTCAGCACCATTATTGGGCGGGAGTTTCCATGAAAGCATTGTATTGAACTCTGAGACACAAGCCTTCTGGGCCTACAGTTTGCCACTAGCCTCCACACAGCTTATGAGAAACATCTAACATAAGGGAGTTAGAAGGTAAGACCACAGGGAATTTGAAGCTAAGAGACAGCCCCCAGCTCAAATCTCTGAAAAACTAGGCCTTGAAGCCAGCTTTCAACTAGCCTCACTCCTATGGGTGTTAGAAACTAGCTCCATTCTAGGTGAGGAGGTTCCATGAAAGTGCTGTATTGAACACGGACAAATAAGCCTTCTAGGCCTACCACTTGCCACTTGCCTCTCACACAGCTTCTGAGAAGTATCTAACAAGGGATTTAGAAACAAAGACCACAGGCAGTTTTAAGCTGTGAAGGACAGCACCTGTGCTGAACTCTCTGAAAAAATACTTTTTAGCCAGCTTTCTACTAGTCTCACTCTTATAGGTGTTAGAGCTAGCTCATTTCTAGGTAAGGAGGTTCAATGGAAATTGCTGTATTGAACACAGAGACACAAGCATTCCGGGCATGCAGCTTGCCATTTGCCTCATATACAGCTTCCGACAAGCATCTAACTTAAGGGAGTTAGAAGGTAAGTCCACAGACAGTGTAGAGCCTCGAGTGACATCACACGGGCTCAGCTCTCAAAAATAAGTACGCCTTGAAGCCAGATTCCAATGAGCCTCACTCTTATCGATGTTAGAAGCCAGCTCCATTCTAGGTGAGTAAGTCCCATGAAACCGCTGTATTCAGCTCTGAGACACAAGCCTTCCGGGTACAGCTTGCCACTTGCCTCTCACAGCTTCTGACAAGCATCAAACCTAGGGAGTTAGGAGTCCACAGGCAATGTAGAGCCTCAAGAGACAGCCCCAGTGCTCAACTCTCTGAAATAAGTATGCCTTGAAGCCAGTTTTCAACTCACTTTGGTCCTATTGGAGTTAGATGCTAGAACCTTTCTAGGTTGAGGAAGTAATATGGAAAGCATTGTATTGGACTCGGAGACACAAGTCTTCTGAGCCTGCAGCTTGCCACTTGCCTCACATAATTTTTGATAAAAATCTAACATAAAGGTATTAGAAGCTAAGTCCATAGGCAATGTGGAGTCTCTAGGGACCGGCTGTTTGCTCAACACTCAGAAATAAGTATGTCTTGCAACCAGCTTTCAACTAGCCCCTCTCATATAATTGAGAGTTTCACAATTAGAAACTCTCTCTATTCTGGGTGAGGAGGTAACATGGAAACATGTACTGAACTCGGATACACAAGCCTTCCGGGCCTGCAGCTTGCCACTTGCCTCTCACACAGCTTCTGAAAAATATCTAAACTAAAGGAGTTAGAAGCTAAGTCCCCAGGCAGTTTTTGACACTCAATGGATAGGCTTTGTGCTCAATGCTTAGGAAAAGTATGTCTTGAAATCAGCTTTCAACTAGCCCCTCTCCTACAAGAATTAGAATCTAGCTAAACTCTCAGTGAGGAGGTTCCATTGAAAGCGCTTTATTGAATTCAGAGACACAAGCTTTCTGGCCTGCAGCTTGCCACTTGCCTGTCACACAGCTTCTAATGGCATATAAACTAAGGGTGTTAGAAGCTAAGACCCCTGGAAGTGTTAAGCTGTGAGAGACAGCACCTGTGCTCAATTCTCCAAAACAACTAGGCCTTATAACCAGCTTTTTTTTTTTTAGATATTTATTTATTCATGAGAGACACACACAGAGAGAGGCACAGACACAGGCAGAGGGTTGAAGCAGACTCCCAGCAGGGAGCCTAAGGTGGGATTCGAGGGTCATGCCCTAGGAGGAAGGAAGGTGCTGAACTGCTGAGCCACCCAGGGAGATCTGTAACCAGCTTTAAACTACCATCGTTCCTAAGGGAGTTAGAAGCTACTAGCTCCAATGTAAGTGGGGAGGTTCCATGGAAAGCGCTATGTTGAACTCAGAGACACGAGTGTTCTGGGCCTCCAGCTTGCCACTTGTATCTCACAAGCTTCTGAGAAATATCTAACATAAGGGAGTTAGAAGCTACAACCACAAGCAGTTTGAAGCCATGAGGGACAGCACCGGGACTGAACTCCCTGGAAAAAAATGGGCTTTTAGCCAGTTTTCAACTAGCTTCGCTCGTATGAGGGATAGAAACTAGCTCCATTCTAGGTGAGAAGGTTCCATTGAAAGCACTGTATTGAACATGGAGACACAAACCTTCCAGGCCTACAGCTTGCCACTTGCCTCGCATACAGATTCTGACAAGCATCTAACTTAAGGGAGTTAGAAGCTAAGTTCACAAGCAGTGTACAGCCTCGTGAAATAGCCCCTGTGCTTAGCTCTCAAAAATAAGAATGCCTTGAAGCCAGATTCCAACTAGCCTCGCCCTTATAGATGTTAGAAGCCAGCTGCATGCTAGGTGAGAAGGTCCCATGAAATGCTGTATTGAACTATGAGACACTAGCCTTCTCTGCTTGCAAATGCAAATAGCCACTTGCCTCTCACAGCTTCTGAAAATCATCTAACCAAAGGGAGTTTGAATCTAAGTCCACAAGCAGTGTAGTGCCACCACGAACAGCCCCTGTACTCTACTCTCTGAAATAAGTATGCCTTGAAGCCAGGTTTAGACTAGCCTTGCTCCTATTGGAGTTAGAAGTTTGAACCATTCTGGGTGAGGAGGATCCGTGAAAAGTGCTGTATTGAACTCAGAGACAGAAGTCTTCCAAGCTTGCCACTTGCCTCTCACACAGCTTCTGAGAAGCATCTAACATAAGGGTGTTACAAGCTAAATCCACAAGCAGTGTGGAGCCTTGAGGAACTGGCTCTTTGCTCAACACTCAGAAATAAGTATGTCTTTTTTAAAATTAATTAATTAATTTTTTATTGGAGTTCAATTTGCCAACATACAGAATAACACCCAGTGCTCATCCCGTCAAGTGCCCCCCTCAGTGCCCGTCACCCAGTCACCCCCACCCCCCGCCCTCCTCCCCTTCGACCACCCCTTGTTTGTTTCCCAGAGTTAGGAGTATCTCATGTTCTTTCTCCCTCTCTGATACTTCCCACTCATTTTCTCTCCTTTCCCCTTTATTCCCTTTCACTATTTTTTATATTCCCCAAATGAATGAGACCATATAATAATAATATAATTTCTCTAATTGAGAAATAAGTGTGTCTTGAAACAAGCTTTCAACTAGCCCTCTCATATAACAATTATAAACTGTCTCCAGTCTCGGTGAGGAGGATCCATGAAAGCGGTGTATGGAACTAGGACACACAAGGCATCAGGGCTTGCGGCATGCTACTTGCCTCACATATACCTTTTGACAAGTATCTAAATTAAAAGAGTTAGAAGCTAAGTCCACAGGCAACATAGAGACTTGAGGGATGGCCCCTGTGCTCAGCTCTCTAAAATGAGTATACCTTGAATCCAACTTTCTTTTTTTCTTTTAATTTATTTTTTTTTAATTTATTTATTTATGATAGTCAGAGGAGAGAGAGAGAGAGGCAGAGACACAGGCAGAGGGAGAAGCAGGCTCCATGCACCGGGAACCCGACGTGGGATTCGATCCCGGGTCTCCAGGATCGTGCCCTGGGCCAAAGGCAGGCACCAAACCGCTGAGCCACCCAAAGATCCCTGAATCCAACTTTCAACTAGACTCGCACCTATGGGTTTCAGAACCAAGCTCCTTTCTAAGAGAGGAGGTTCCATGGAAAGCACTGTATTGAACATGGACACACAGCCTTCCTGGCCTAGAGCTTGCCACTTGCCTTTCACACAGCTTCTGCCAAGCATTTACCATAAGGGAGTTAGAAGCTAAGTCCACAGGCAGTGTGGAGCCTCAAGGGCCAGACCCTGTGCTCATCTCTCAGAAATAAGTACACTTTGAAGCCAGCTTTCAACTAGGCTCCCTCCCATATAAGTTAGAAGCCAACTCAATTCTAGGTGAGGCGGTTCCATGAAAGCGCTGTATTGAACTCAGAGACAGAAGCCTTCTGGACCTGCAGCTTGCCACTTGACTCTCACACAGCTTCTGAGAAGCATCTAACACAAGGGAGTTAGAAGCTAAGTCCACAGGCAGTGAGGACTCATGAGGGACAGGCCCTTTGCTCAACTCTCAGAAATAAGCATACCTTGACCCCAGCTATCAACTAGACTCTTTTCCATATTCATTAGAAGCTAGCTCCACTCTAGTTGAGGAGGTTCCATGGAAAGCATTGTATTGAACTCAGATACACAATCCTTCCTGGTCTGCAGCTTGACACTTGCCTATCACACAGCTTCTGTCAGGCATCTAGCATGAGGGATAAGAAGTTATGTCCACAGACAGTGTGGAGTCGCAAGGGACAGGGTCTTTGCTCAACTTTATGAAAGAAGTATGCTTTGAAACCAGCTTTCATGTTGCCTCACTCCTATGGGAGTTAGAAGCTGGCTTCATACTAGATGAGTAGGTTCCATGGAAAGTGCTGTATTGAACTTGGACACATAACCCTTCTGGCCTGCAGCTTGCCACTTGTCTCTCACAAAGCACCCGAGAAACATTTAACATAAGGTAGTTAGAAACAAAGACCACAGACATTTTGAAGCAGCGAGGGACAGCACCTGTGCTCAACTTTCCAAAAAGAATAGGCTTTTTAGGGCAGCCCAGGTGGCTCAGCGGTTTAGCGCCACCGTCAGCCCAGGGCCTGACCCTAGAGATCCAGGATTGAGTCCCACATCGGGCTCCCTGCATAGAGCCTGCTTCTCCCTCTGCCTGTGTCTCTGCCTCTCTCTTTCTCTGTCTCTCTCATGAATAAATAAATAAAATCTTAAAAAAAAAGAACAGGCTTTTTAGCCAGCTTTCCAATAATCTCACTCCTATGGGTGTTAGAAGCTAGCTCCATTCAAGGTGAGTAGGTTCCATCAAAGCACTGTATTGAACTCTGAGACACAAGCCTTCTGGGACTGCAGCTTGCCAGTAGCCTCTCACACAGCTTCCGAGAAGCATGTAACATAATGCTGTTAGAAACTAAGACCACAGGAAGTTTGAAGCTGGGAGGGACAGCACAGCTCAACTCTCTGAAAAAAATAGGCTTTTTAGCCAGTTTTCAACTAGCCTCGCTCCTATGGGTGTTCGAAGCTAGCACCATTCTAGGTGAGGAGGCTCCATGAAAAGTGCTGTATTGAACTTGGAGACACAAGCCTTCAGGGTCTGCAGCTTGCCACTTGCCTCACATAGCTTCTGACAAGCATCTAACTTAAGAGAGTTAGAAGGTAAGTTCACAGGCAGTGTACTGACCCAAGGGATAGCCCATGTGCTCAGCTCTCAAAAAGTAGTACGCCTTGAAGCCAGATTCCAACTAGCCTAGCTCTTATAGACATTAGAAGCCAGCTCAATTCTAGGTGAGGAGGACCCGTGAAAGTGCTCTATTGAACTCTGAGACACAAGCCTTCCAGGTGCAACTTGCCACTTGCCTCTCACAGCTTCAGACAGGCATCAAAACCAGGGAGTTAGAAGCAAAGTCCACAGGCAGTGTAGAGCCTCGAGGGACAGCCCCAGTGCTCAAATCTCTGAAATAAGTATGCCTTGAAGCCAGCTTTCAACTCGCCTTGCTCCTATTGGAGTTCAATGCTAGAACCATTCTAGGTGAGGAAGTAATATGGAAAGTGCTGTATTGAACATGGAGACACAAGCATTCAGGGCCTGCAACTTGCCACTTGCCTTGCACAGCTTCCGACAAGCATCTAACTTAAGGGAGTTAGAAGCTAAGTCCAAGGGCAGTATGCTGACCCAAGGGATAGACCATGTGCTCAGCTATCAAGAAGTTTGCCTTGAAGCCAGATTCCAACTAGCCTAGCTCTTATAGATGTTACAAGCCAGCTCGATTCTAGATGAAGAGGATCCACAAAGGTGCTGTATTGAACTCTGAGACCCAAGCCTTCCGGGTGCAGCTTGCTACTTGCCTCTCACAACTTCTGACAAGCATCAAACCTAGGGAGTTAGAAGCAAAGTCCACAGGCAGTGTAGAGCCTCCTGGGACAGTCCCTGTGCTCAACTCTGAAATACATATGCCTGGAACTCAGCTTTCATCTAGCCTCTCTCCTATAAGAATTAGAATCCAGCTCCTCTCTAGGTGAGGAGGTTCCATGGAAAGGGTTGTATTGACCTCCTACACACAGGCCATAGTGTCTGCAGCTTGCCACTTGCCTCTCACAAAGCTTCTGACAAGGCTGTAACATAACTGAATTAGAAACTAAGTTCACAGGCATTGTGGAGCTGCGAGGGACAGCACCTGTGCTCAACTTGAGCCCAGGTTTTAACTAGCCTCCCTCCTGTGGGAATTACAACCTAGCTCCATTATACATGAGGAGGTTCCATGAAAGCACTGTATTGAACTCAGAGACAGAAGTCTTCTGGACCTGCAGCTTGCCACTTGACTCTCACACAGCTACTGAGAAGCATCTAACACAAGGGAGTTAGAAGCTAAGTCCACAAGCAGTGTGGAACTGCCAGGGACAGGCCCTGTGCTCAACTCTCAGAAATAAGTATGCTTTGAACTCAGCCCTCAACTACCATCTCTACTATAAGAATTAGAACCTAGCTCCACTCTAGGTGAGGGGGTTCCATGGAAAACACTGTATTGAGCTCAGGGACACAAGTCTTCTAGGCATACAGCTTGCCACTGGCCTCTCACACACACTGCTTCTGACAAGCATCTAACATAAGGTAGTTAGAAGCTAAGTTCACAAGGCAGTGCGGATCTGCGAGGGATAGCACCTGTGTTCAATTCTCAGAAATAACTGTGCCTTGATGCCAGCTTTCATCTATCCTTGCTCCTATCAACTATCCTCGCTTTGGAGTTAGAATTAGCTCCACTCTAGTTGAGGACATGCCATGGAAAGGTGCTTTACTGAATTCTGAGACACAAGTGGTCCCTGGCCTGCAATTTGTCCCCAGCCTCTCCCCAAATGAGGATAAAGTAGCTCCACAGTTTTGGATGGCTGATGGAAATGCTATGTAGTGACCTAACAGCAACCATTGTTCCTGGAAAGCAGCTTTCCACTACCCTCTCACCT
Source organism: Canis aureus (assembly GCF_053574225.1). Lineage (NCBI taxonomy): Eukaryota > Metazoa > Chordata > Mammalia > Carnivora > Canidae > Canis > Canis aureus. The sequence continues at coordinate 35,400,333 of NC_135615.1, forward strand.
CCCAGCCTTAGACTCTAGATCAATGTACCTGTGGAGGCTCATGGAAATATGGCCTACTGCACTGGGATAAACAAGCATTCTTTGCATGCAGCTTCTGACAACCTCTAACATAAGGCAGTTAAAATCTATGTCAACACTTGGTGTGGAAGCCAATGGAAATGCACTGTACATGACTCCAAGAAACAAGAGTTCCTTGAAGGCAGCTGTCAACTTGCCTCTAAGAAAAAGAAGCCAGGAAATGCCTGGGTGGCTCAGCGTTTGGGCAGCTGATTTTAGCTCAGGTCGATCTGGGATCAAGTCCGGTATCCTGCTTCTGCAAAGAGCCTGCTTCTCCCTTGCCTATGTCTCTGCCTCTCTCTCTTTGTGTGTCTCTCATGAATAAAAAATAAATCTTTAAAAAATATATTTTTAAAACACCAAGAAAATAAAAAGAAACCTGACTATCTCGACAGAATGGCACAGGAGCACTACAATGAGCTGTACTTCAGTATGTGAAAGAAGCATCCTCTGAATGCAGCTTTCAACTAGCTTTTCACATCAGGGAATTAGGAAGTATCTTAACAAGGGGCACAATGGAAGGATCCTGCTTTAACTCGGAGAATTGGTCATTCTTGTATGCAATTTTCACAAGACTCACATATTCTAGTTAAGAACCTTTCTGATCAGAAAGGAAGACAGAACGAGAGACTCCTAACTCTGGGAAATGAACAAGGGGTGGTAGAAAGGGAGGTGGGCGGGGGGTGGGAGTGACTGGGTAACGGGCACTGAGGGAGGCACTTGATGGGATTAACACTGGGTGTTATGCTATATGTTGGCAAATTGAACACCAATAAAAAATAAATTAAAAAAAAGAAACTTTCTGAACATTAGGTGTAGTGATGCAATGGAAAGGCACTGTGATTACCACTTAGGAGGATTCCATGAAAGCAGCTATGAAAAACTTCTCACCTATGGGAGTTAGAAGCTAGCTCCACACTAGGTGATGAGGTGCCATGGAAATGTGCTGTACTGAATTTGGAGATCCACGGATTCCAGGCCTGCAGCTTGTGAGTAACCTCTCACCCACGGGAGGAACAAGCTAGCTGCACAGGAGTAGAGGGCTGATGAAAATACTACGTAGTGAACTGTGAGCCACCAGTGTTCCTGAGGGCAGCTTTGCACTACTCTTTCCCCTACCGGGCTTCATCCTAGACCAAAGCACGGGTGGAGGCTCACGGAAGTGCAGTCTACGCACTCTGAGAAACAAGCGTTCCTTGAAGGCAGCTTCTGAAAAGAATCTAACATAAGGGAGTTAGAAACTATGTCCACAGTAGGTGTGGAGCCCCAAGATACAGGCTCTGTGCTCAACTGTCAGAAATAAGTATGTCTTGAAACCAGATTTCAACTAGCCTCCCTCCTATGGGAGTTAGAAGCTAGCTCCATTCTAGGTGAGGAATTCCATGGAAAGCACTGTATTGAACTCAGAGACACAAGCCTTCCAGTCCTGCAGCTTGCCTCTATCCTCTCGCAGCTTCTGATAAGCATCTAAAATGAGGGTGTTAGAAGCTAAGTCCACAGTCAGTGTGGAGCTGCAAGGGACAGGCCCTGTGCTCAACTCTCAGAAATAAATATGCCTTGATGCCAGCTTTCAACTAGCCTCTCTCATATAAGAAATTGAAGCTAGCTCCATTCTAGGTGAGGAGGTTCCCTGGAAAGCACTGTATTAACTCAGACACAAAAGCCTTCTGTGCCTGTGCTTGCCACTTGCTTCTCACACAGCTACTGAGAAGCATCTAAAATAAGGGAGTTAGAAGCAATGTCCACTGGCAGTGTAGAGCCACGAAGGACAGGTTCTTTCTTCAACTCTTCAAAATAAGTATACCTTGAAGCCAGCTATCAACTACCCTGGCTCCTATGAGAGTTAGACACTAGCTGCATTCCAGATGAGTAGTTTCCATGGAAAGCACTATATTAAACTCAGAGACACAAGCCTTCTAGGTGTACAGCTTGCCACTGGCCTCTCACACAGCTTTTGACAAGCGTCTAACATGAGGTAGTTAGAAGCTAAGTTCACAGGAAGTATGGAGCTGTGAAGGGAAGAACCTGTGCTCAACTCTTAGAAATAAGTATGCCTAGAACCCATCTTTCAACTAGCCTTACTCCTAAGGAAGTTAGAACCTAGCTCCATTCTTGGTGAGGAAGTTCCATGGAAAGCACTGTATTGAACTAGGAGACACAAGCTTTCCTGGACTGCAACTTGCCACTTCTCTCTCACACAGCTTCTGACAGGCATCTAACATAAGTGAGTTAGAAGTGAATTCCACAGGCAGTGTGGAGCCATGAGGGACAGGCCCTTTCCTCAACTTACGAAATAAGTATGCCTTGAAACCAGCTTTCAACTAGCCCTCCTCATATGGGAGTTAAATGTAGTTCCATTCTAGGTGAGGAGGTCCCATGGAAAGTGCTTTAATGACCTGGGAGACACAAGACTTCTAGGGCTGCAGCTTGCCACTGACATCTCACTCAGCTTCTCTCAGGCAACTAACATAAGGGAGTTAGAAGTTAACTCCACAGGCAGTGTGGAACAGTGAAGGACAGGCTCTTTGCTCAACCCTGTATGCCTTGAAGTCAGCTATCAACTAGCGTCACTCCTATGGGAGTTAGAAGGCACTTCTAACTGATGAGTAGGTTCCATGGAAAGCGATGAATTGACTCAGAGACTCAAGTATTCTAGATGTTGAGCTTGCCATTGGCCTATCACACAACTTCTGACAAGCATCTAACATAAGGTAGTTAGAAGCTAAGTTCACAGTAGTGTGGAGCCGCATGGAACAGCACCTGTGCTCCAACCTCAGAAATAATTATGCCTAGAACCCAGTTTTCAACTAGCCTCCTGCCTATGTGAGTTAGAAGCTAGGTCCATTCTAGGTTCAAGGCAGGTTCCATGGAAAGTGCTGTATTGAACTCCGAGACACAAGCCCTCTGGGTCTGCAGCTTGCAACCTGCCTATCACAGAGCTTCTGACAGCATCTGATGTAAGGGATTTAGAAACTATTTCAACAGGCAGTGTCGAGCCCCGAGGGACAGTCCCTGTGCTCAACTCTCTGAAATAAGTATACATTGAAGCCAGCTTTCAACTAGGCTCGCTCCTATATAAGTTAGAAGCTAGCTCCATTCTAGGTGAGGAGGTTCCATGGAAAGCGCTATATTGAACTTGAAGACACAAGCCTTCCATACCTGCAGCTTGCACTTGTCTCTCACACAGCTTCTGACAGCATCTAACATAAGGGTGTTAGAAGCTAAGTCCACTGGCAGTGTGGACCCGTGAGGGACAGGTCCTTTGATCAAGTCTCAGAAAAAGTATGCCTTTAAATCAGCATTGAACTAGACTCTATCCTATAAGAATTAGAAGCTAGCTCCGCTCTAGGTGAGGAGGTTCCATATAAAGCACTATATTGAACTCAGAGACACAGTCCTTTCTGGTCTGCAACTTGCTACTTGCCTCTCACACAGTCTGAGAAGCATCTAACATAAGGTAGATAGAAACTAAGTTCACAGCAGTGTGGAGCCACATGGAACAGCACCTGTGCTCCAATCTCAGAAATACTTATGCCTAGAACCCAGCTTTCAAGTAGCCTCCTGCCTATGTGAGTTAGAAGGTAGATCCACTCTAAGTGAAGATGTCCATGGAAAGCACTGCATTAAACTCAGAGACAATCCTTCCTGGTCAGCAGCTTGCCACTTGCATCTCACACAGCTTCTGACAGCATCTAATACAAGGGATTTAGAAGCTATGCACACAGGCAGTGGTGAACCAGGAGGGAAAACACCTGTGCTCAACACCTGTGCTCTGGGAAATAACTAGGCCTTCAAGCCAGCATTCAACTAGCATTGTTCCTATGGGAGTTAGAAGCTAGCTCCATATTAGGTAGGAGTTCCATGGAAAGTGCCGTATTGAACTCGGATACAGAAGTCTTCTAGGCCAACAGCTTGCCACTTGCCACTCATACAGCTTCTGACAAGCATCTAACATAAGGGAGTTAGAAGCTAAGTTTACAGGCAGTGTAGAGCCACAAGGGTTTCAGAAATAAGTATGCCTTGCACCTAGCTTTCAACTAGCCTTGCTCCTAAGGTAGTTAGAACCTAGCTCCAATATATGTGAGGAGGTTCCATGGAAAGAGCTGTACTGAACTCGGAGACACAAGCCTTCCATGCCTGCACCTTGCCACTTGCCTCTCACACAGCTTCTGACAAGCATCTAACATAAGGATGTTAGAAGATAAGTTCACAGGCAGCGTGGAGCCATGGCAGACATGCCCTTTGTTCAAGTCTCAGAAATAAGTATGCCCTGAAGTCATTTTTCAACTACATTTGCTCCTTTTCTAATTTTTTAAAAATATTTTATTTATTTATTTATTTATGAGAGACATAGAAACAGAGGGGCGGGGGCAGAGACACAGGTGGAAGGAGAAGCAGGCTCCATGCCGGGAGCCCGACATGGGACTCGATCCCGGGACTCCAGGATCATGCCCTGGGCCAAAGGCAGGCGCTAAACCACTGAGCCACCCAGGGATCCCCTACATTTGCTCCTTTTTGAGTTAGAAGTTAGCTCCATTCTAGGTAAGGAGGTTCCATGGAAAGCACTGTATTGAACTCTGAGACACAAGCCTTCTTGGGCTGCAGCTTGCCACTTACCTCTCACACAGTTTCTGACAGCATCTAACATAGGGAGTTAGAAGTTAAGCGTACAGGTATGTGGAGCCATGAGGCTCAACTCTCACAAATAATGCCTTGAACTGAGCTTTCAACTAGTCTTGCTCCTAGGGGAGTTAGAACCTAGCTCCATTCTAGGTGAAGAGGTTTCATGAAAAGTGCTGTATTGAACTCAGAGAAACAAGCCTTCCTGGTCAGCAGCTTGCCACTTACCTATCACACAGTTTCTGACAGTATCTAACATAAGGGTGTTAGAAGTTAAGTCTACAGGCAATGTGGAGCTGTGGGGGACAGGCCCGTTACACAAGTCCTAGAAATAAATATGCCTGAAGTCAGCTTTCAACTAGCTTTGCTCCTATGGAAGTTAGAAGCTAGCTCCAGATAGGTGAGGAGGTCCATGGAAAGTGCTGTATTGAACTTGGAGACCCAAGCGTTTTGGGTCTGCAGCTTGCCACTTGCCTCTCACACAGCCTCTGATAAGTATCTAACATAAGGGAGTTAGACGCTAAGTCCACAGGCAGTGTGGAGCCATGGTTGACAGGCCTTTTTGCTCAATTCTCAGAAATAATTATTCTTTGAGGTCAGCTTTCAACTAGCCTCAGTCCTGGAGTTAGATGCTAGCTCCATTCTAGGTGAGGAGGTACCTTGAGAGCACTGTATTGAACTCAGAGACACAAGCTTTCCTGGTCTGCAGCTTGCCATTGCCTCTCCCAAAGCTTCTGACATGCATCTAACATAAGGGAGTTAGAGGTTAAGTACACAGGCATTGTGGAGCCACGAGGGGGAGCTCAAGTGCTCAAATCTCAGAAATACTTCAGTCTTGAAACCAGCTTCCAATTAGCCTTGCTCCTATGGGAAGCTGGCTCCACTCTAGGTGAAGAGGTTCCATGGAAAGCCCTGTATTGAACTCGGAGACACAATCCTTCCTGGCCTGCAGCTTGCCACTTGCTGTCACACAGTTTCTGGCAAGCATCTACCATAAGGGAGTTAGAGACTAAGTCCACAGACTGTGGAGCCATGGGGGACAGGCCCTTTAATCAAGTCTCAGAAATAAGTATGGTTTTTTTTTAATAAAATAATTTTTATTGGTGTTCAATTTACCAACATACAGAATAACACCCAGTGCTCATCTCGTCAAGTGTCCCCCTCAGTGCCTGTCACCCACTCACCCCCACCCTCCGCCCTCTTCCCCTTCCACCACCCCCAGTACGTTTCCCAGAGTTAGGAGTCTTTATGTTCTGTCTCCCCTTCTGATATTTCCCACACATTTCTTCTCCCTTCCCTTATATTCCCTTTCACTATTATTTATATTCCCCAAATGAATGAGAACATATAATGTTTGTCCTTCTCCGACTGACTTACTTCACTCAGCATAATACCCTCCAGTTCCATCCACTTTGAAGCAAATGGTGGGTATTTCTTGTTTCTAATGGATGAGGAATATTCCATTGTATACATAAACCACATCTTCTTTATCCATTCATCTTTTGATGGACACCGAGGCTCCTTCCACAGTTTGGCTCTCGTGGACATTGCTGCTAGAAACATCGGGGTGCAGGTGTCCTGGTGTTTCACTGCATCTGAATCTTTGGGGTAAATCCCCAACAGTGCAATTGCTGGGTCGTAGGGCAGGTCTATTTTTAACTCTTTGAGGAACCTCCACACAGTTTTCCAGAGTGGCTGCACCAGTTCACATTCCCACCAACAGTGTAAGAGGGTTCCCTTTTCTCTGCATCCTCTCCAACATTTGTGGTTTCCTGCCTTGTTAATTTTCCCCATTCTCACTGGTGTGAGGTGGTATCTCATTGTGGTTTTCATTTGTATTTCCCTGATGGCAAGTGATGCAGAGCATTTTCTCATGTGCATGTTGGCCATGTCTATGTCTTCCTCTGGGAGATTTCTCTTCATGTCTTTTGCCCATTTCATGATTGGATTGTTTGTTTCTTTGGTGTTGAGTTTAAGAAGTTCTTTATAGATCTTGGAAACTAGCCCTTTATCTGATACGTCATTTGCAAATATCTTCTCCCATTCTGTAGGTTGTCTTTTAGTTTTGTTGACTGTATCCTTTGCTGTGCAAAAGCTTCTTATCTGGATGAAGTCCCAATAGTTCATTTTTGCTTTTGTTTCTTTTGCCTTCATGGATGTATCTTGCAAGAAGTTACTGTGGCCGAGTTCAAAAAGGGTGTTGCCTGTGTTCTCCTCTAGGATTTTGATGGACTCTTGTCTCACATTTAGATCTTTCATCCATTTTGAATTTATCTTTGTGTATGGTGAAAGAGAGTGGTCTAGTTTCATTCTTCTGCATGTGGATGTCCAATTTTCCCAGCACCATTTATTGAAGAAACTGTCTTTCTTCCAATGGATAGTCTTTCCTCCTTTATCGAATATTACTTGGCCATAAAGTTCAGGATCCACTTCTGGGTTCTCTATTCTGTTCCATTGATCTCTGTGTCTGTTTTTGTGCCAGTACCACACTGTCTTGATGACCACAGCTTTGTAGTACAACCTGAAATCTGGCATTGTGATGCCCCCAGATATGGTTTTCTTTTTTAAAAATCCCCTGGCTATTCGGAGTCTTTTATGATTCCACACAAATCTTAAAATAATTTGTTCTCACTCTCTGAAGAAAGTCCATGGTATTTTGATCGGGATTGCATTAAACGTGTAAATTGCCCTGGGTAACATTGACATTTTCACAATATTAATTCTGCCAATCCATGAGCATGGAATATTTTTCCATCTCTTTGTGTCTTCCTCAATTTCTTTCAGAAGTGTTCTATAGTTTTTAGGGTATAGATCCTTTACCTCTTTGGTGAGGTTTATTCCTAGGTATCTTATGCTTTTGGGTGCAATTGTAAATGGGATTGACTCCTTAATTTCTCTTTCTTCAGTCTCATTGTTAGTGTATAGAGATGCCACTGATTTCTGGGCATTGATTTTGTATCCTGCCACGCTACCAAATTGCTGTATGGGTTCTAGCAATCTTGGGGTGGAGGCTTTTGGGTTTTCTATGTAGAGTATCATGTCATTGGCGAAGAGGGAGAGTTTGACTTCTTCTTTGCCAATTTGAATGCCTTTAATGTCTTTTTGTTGCCTGATTGCTGAGGCTAGGACTTCCAATACTATATTGAATAGCAGTGGTGAGAGTGGACATCCCTCTCTTGTTCCTGATCTTAGGGGAAGGGCTCCCAGTGCTTCCCCATTGAGAATGATATTTGCTGTGGGCTTTTTGTAGATGGCTTTTAAGATGTCGAGGAAAGTTCCCTCTATCCCTACACTCTGAAGAGTTTTGATCAGGAATGGATGCTGTATTTTGTCAAATGCTTTCTCTGCATCTAATGAGAGGATCAGATGGTTCTTGGTTTTTCTCTTGTTGATATGATGAATCACATTGATTGTTTTACGAGTGTTGAACCAGCCTTGTGTCCCAGGAATAAATCCTACTTGGTCGTGGTGAATAATTTTCTTAATGTGCTGTTGGATCCTATTGGCTAGTATCTTGTTGAGAATTTTTGCATCCATGTTCATCAGGGATATTGGTCTGTAATTCTCCTTTTTGGTGGGGTCTTTGTCTGGTTTGGAATTAAGGTGATGCTGGCTTCATAGAACGAATTTGGCTTTCTATCTTTCCAAACAGCTTTAGTAGAATAGGTATGGTTTCTTCTTTAAACGTTTGATAGAATTCCCCTGGGAAGCCATCTGGCCCTGGACTCTTGTGTCTAGGGAGGTTTTTGATGACTGCTTCAATTTCCTCCCTGGTCATTGGCCTGTTCAGGTTTTCTATTTCTTCCTGTTCCAGTTTTGGTAGTTTGTGGCTTTCCAGGAATGCGTCCATTTCTTCTAGATTGCTTAATTTATTGGCGTATAGCTGTTCATAATATGTTTTTAAAATCGTTTGTATTTCCTTGGTGTTGGTAGTGATCTCTCCTTTCTCATTCATGATTTTATTAATTTGAGTCTCCTCTCTCTTCTTTTTAATAAGGTTGGCTAATGGTCTATCTATCTTATTAATTCTTTCAAAGAACCAACTCCTGGTTTTGTTGATCTGTTCCACAGTTCTTCTGGTCTCGATTTCATTGAGTTCTGCTCGAATCTTAATTAATTCTTTTCTTCTGCTGGGCGTGGGGTCCATCTGGTGTTTTTTCTCTAGCTCCTTTATGTGTAAGGTTAGCTTTTGTATTTGAGTTCTTTGCAGTTTTTGAATGGATGCTTGTATTGCGATGTATTTCCCCCTTAGGACTGCTTTTGCTGCATCCCAAAGATTTTGAACGGTTGTATCTTCATTCTCATTAGTTTCCATGAATCTTTTTAATTCTTCCTTAATTTCCTGGTTGACCCTTTCATCTTTTAGCAGGATGGTCCTTCACCTCCACGTATTTGAAGTCCTTCCAAACTTCTTGTTGTGATTTAGTTCTAATTTCAAGGCATTATGGTCTGAGAATATGCAGGGGACGATCCCAATCTTTTGGTATCGGTTCAGACCCGATTTGTGACCCAGTATGTGGTCTATTCTGGAGAAAGTTCCATGTGCACTTGAGAAGAATGTGTATTCAGTTGAGTTTGGATGTAAAGTTCTGTAGATATCTGTGAAATCCATCTGGTCCAGTGTATCATTTAAAGCTCTCGTTTCTTTGGAGATGTGCTTAGAAGACCTATCGAGGGTAGAAAGAGTTAGATTGAAGTCACCAAGTATAAGTGTATTATTATCTAAGTATTTCTTCACTTTGGTTATTAATTGGTTTAAATATTTGGCAGCTCCCACATTCGGGGCATATATATTGAGGATTGTTAAGTCCTCTTGTTGGATAGATCCTTTAAGTATGAGATAGTGTCCCTCTTCATCTCTCACTACAGTCTTGGGGGTAAATTTTAGTTTATCTGATATAAGGATGGCTACCCCTGCTTTCTTTTGAGGACCATTTGCATGGTAAATGGTTCTCCAACCTTTTATTTTCAGGTTGTAGGTGTCCTTCTGTCTAAAATGAGTTTCTTGTAGACAGCAAATGGATGGGTCTTGCTTTTTTATCCAATCTGAAACCCTGCGCCTTTTGATTAAGCCCGTTCACGTTCAGTTACTTTTGACAGATATGAGTTTAGTGTCATCATGATATCTATTCAGTCCTTGCTTTTGTGGATTGTTCCACTGAACTTCTTCTTAAAGGGGAATTTTAAGAGTCCCCCTTAAAATTTCTTGCAGAGCTGGTTTGGAGGTCATAGATTCTTTCAGTTCCTGCCTGTCTTGAAAGCTCTTTATCTCTCCTTCCATTTTGAATGAGAGCCTTGCTGGATAAAGTATTCTTGGTTGCATGTTCTTCTCATTTAGGACCCTGAATATATCCTGCCAGCCCTTTCTGGCCTGCCAGGTCTCTGTGGAGAGGTCTGCTGTTACCCTAATACTCCTCCCCATAAAAGTCAGGGATTTCTTGTCTCTTGTTGCTTTAAGGATCTTCTCTTTATCTTTGGAATTTGCAAGCTTAACTACTAGATGTGAGGTGTTGAATGATTTTTATTGATTTTAGGGGGGGATCTCTCTATTTCCTGGATCCGAATGCCTGTTTCCCTTCCCAGATTAGGAAGGTTTCAGCTATGATTTGTTCAAATACATATTCTGGCACTCTGTCCATTTCAGCGCCCTCGGGAACCCCAATTAAACGTAGGTTTTTCTTCCTCAGGCTGTCGTTTATTTCCCTTAATCTAACCTCATGGTCTTTTAATTGTTTGTCTCTTTTTTCCTCAGTTTCCCTCTTTGCCATCAACTTGTCTTCTATGTCACTCACTCGTTCTTCCACCTCGTTAACCCTCGTCGTTAGGACTTTAGTTTGGATTGCATCTCATTCAATTGATTTTTAATCAATTGATTGGATTGATTGATCTAAATTCTGCAGTCATGAAGTCTCTTGAGTCCTTTATGCTCTTTTTCTAGAGCCACCAGCACCAGTAGCTGTATAATAGTGCTTCTGAATTGGCTTTCTGACATTGAATTGTAATCCAGATTTTGTAACTCTGTGGGAGAGAGGACTGTTTCTGATTCTTTCTTTTGAGGTGAGGTTTTCCTTCTAGTCATTTTGCTCAGTGCAGAGTGGCCAAAAACAAGTTGTATTGGGAAAAGGAGAAAAAGAGAGAGGGAGAAGGAAAGAAAAGACAAAAAGAAAAAAGAAAAAAGGAAGAAAAAAAGGAAAAAAGAGAAGAAAAAGAGAAAGAAAAAGAAAGGTGAAAAAAAAGGGTGGGTAAGCAATCAGAAATCAAAAAGAAAAAAAAAAGAAAAAAATAACACGGGGGAGTATCTTCTGATTCTGTATACTTTAAGTCCCTTGACTTCTCCTGGAACTTGTCCGTCTAGCTGGTCTTCTGGGGGAGGGGCCTGTTGTGCCGATTTTCAGGTGTGAGCACTTGGGGGAGCTGCTCTGCCCCCTGCCTGATGCAGGGCTCAGTGGGGGTTGTTTACCCCGTGAGGCCCCAGGAGGAACAACCGCAGTGGCGGGGCCAGCTCTGGAGCCCTGGAGTCAGCTCCCGCAGTAACCCCGGAGCTCTCCGTCTGCAGGGCCTGGAGGCTCCGGGGCGGGGCCGCTGATCTGCTCAGCTCGGGGCAGGAGCGTCCTTGCTGTCCTGGGCCCTCCCGGCCTCTGCCTGTCCCGGGGGGAGGCCGGATCCTGGTCTGTGTCCCGGCGCCCTGTGCTCCCGGGGCCTGCGCTGTTGGATTTGCTCCCGGCCTCGCAGCCCCCTCCGCGGAGCCGCCTCCCGAGCCCCTCCGAGCTGCTCCGGGTCCCGCCGTGCGCGCTGCAGCCCTTAGGGAGCCGGTGCTGTTAGTGTCCCAGGGAGCCTGAGGGCATCCCCGCCCTCCTGGGGTCCTGCTCTAACTCCCCGCGAGCCCCTTTCCGCCCGGGAAGGTTGGTGCAGCTCCTGCTCCTCCCGGACGGGGCTCTCCTGTCCTGGGGACACTCGCCCCGGCCTCAGCCCGGCTCCTCGCGGGGCCCCTCCCCCTTGGATGCCTTTTGTTTCTTTATTTCTTTTCCCCCGTCTTTCTACCTTGATAGAAGCGCGAACTCTTCTCACTGTAGCATTCCAGCTGGTCTCTCTTTAAATCTCAGGCCGAATTCATAGATTTTCAGGATAATTTGAAGGTTATCTAAGCAATCTGGTGGGGACAGGTGATTTGGGGACCCTACTCTTCCGCCATCTTGCCCCTCCTCTCAGATGTCAAATTGAAACTACCCTCTCTCCTATGGGAATTAGGATCTAGCTTCACCATATTGAGGAGTTTCCATGGAAAGTGCTGTACTGAAGGCTTCCAGGCCTGTAGCTTTCCTCTTACCTTTCACCCACAGAAGGTACGAGTTAGATCCACAGGAGTGGAGAGGCCATGGAAATGCTATGTAGTGAACTGTGAGCACCCAGAATTCCCTGAGAGCAGCTTGGCACTACCCTCTCACTAATGGCCATAGAACTGAGAAAAAAAGCATGTGTGGAGCTCGGGGTAAATGCAACCTACTGCATTTTGATAAACTAGCATTACTTGCAGGTAGCTTCTGACAAGCCTCTAACAGAAGTGAGTTAGAAGGTAAGACCGCAGTACATTAGGAGCCATGAGGGACATGCTCTGAGCTCAACTCTCACAAAGAAGCATTCCTTGAATGCAGCTTTCAACTGGCCTCTCTCCTATGGGAGTTAGAAACTAGTTCCACTTTGGGTGAGGAGGTGCCATGGAGGTGCTTCATTGAACTCTGAGTCACAAGCCCTCTGGACCTGTGGCTTACCTCTCAAACATGGGAGGTACAAGCTAGCTGCACAGGTGTGGATAGTCGATGAAAATGTTATTCAGTAAACTGTGAGCACCCAGTGTTCCTGGAGAGCAGCTTTGCGCTACCCTCTCAACTACAGGTCTTAGAATCCAAATCAAAAGCACATATGGTAGCTGGCAGGTAATGCGGCCTACTGCACTCTGGGAAACCTACGTTTCTTTGCACATGGGTTGACAGGCCTCTACATAAGGGAGTTAGAAGCTAAGATGACACTAGTGGAAATGTGAGGCAATGGCATGTGCTCAACTCTAAGAAAGAGGCATTCCTTGAATGCAGCTCTCAACTAGCCTCTCTTCTATGAGTTAGAAGCCAGATCCACTCTAAGTGAGGGGGTGCCATGGAAAGGCACAATAGTGAACTCTCAGACACTAGCATATCGGGCCACAGCTTGCCACCTGCCTCTCACCCAAGACAGATACAAGATAGCTGTACAGGAGTGGAGGGCCAATAGAAATGCTATGTAATGAACTGAGACCAACCAACGTTCTTGGAGAGCATCTTTGCACTACTGTCTCAGCTATGGCCTTAGAAGCTAGAACAAAAGCACATGTTAAACGCAAGCCTCCCAGATTCTGAGACACAAGCATTCCTTGCAGGCAGATTAGACATGGCTCTAACCTAAGGGCTTTAGAAGCTATGTCCACAGGAGGTGTGGATCCGTGAGGGACAGGCCCTTTGCTCAAATATCAGAGAGAAGCATTCTTTGAATGCAGCTTTCAAATAGCCTTGCTCCTGTGGGAGTTAGAAGCTTGCTCTACTCTAGGTGAGGAGGTGCCATGGAAAGCGCAGCATTGAACTCCAAGACACAAGCCTTCCAATCCTGCAGGTTGCTTCTTGCCTTTCAGCCAAGGGAAGTAAAGCTAGCTGCACATGTGTGGAGGGACCAAGGAAATGCTATGTAGTGAACTGTGAGCACCCAGCATCCCTGGAGAGTGGCTTTGTATTACCCACTCACCCACAGGCCATAGAATCCAAATCAAAAGCACATATGGTGGCAGGCAGAAAATACAGCTTACTGCACTCTGGGAAAAAAAAAACATTAATTGCAGGAAGCATGACAACCCTCTAACATAAGGGAGTTAAGCTAAGATGACACTAGGTGTAGAGCTTCGAGGCCCAGTCTGTATCCTCAACTCTAAGAAAGAAGCATTTCTTTTTTTCTCTTTTTTAAAGATTTTATTCATTTATTCATGACAGAGAGAGAGAGAGAGAGAGGCAGAGACACAGGCAGAGAGAGAAGCAGCCTCCATTCAGGGAGCCCAATGTGGAACTCAATCCCGGGTCTCCAGGATCACACCCCAGGCCGAAGGTGGTGCTAAACTGCTGAGCCACTGGGGCTGCCCAAAAGAGGCATTTCTTGAAAGGAGCTCTCAACTAGCCTCTCTCCTATGGAGTTAGAAGCTAGACCACTCCAGGTGAGGGGGTGCCATGGAAAAGCGCAATACTGAACTAGAGACACAAGCATATTGGGTTTGCAGTTTCCACTAGACTCTAACACATGGGGGGTACAAGATAGCTTCACGGGAATGGAGGTACCATGGAAATGCTATGTAGTGAACTGAGAGAAACAAGCATAACTGGAGAACAGCTTTGCACTACCATCTCACTACTGGTCTTAATACCTAGAACAAAAACACAGGTGGAGGCTCGCAGTAAATGCAGCCTACCGCATTTTCAGAAACAAGCATTCCTTACAGGTAGCTTCTGACAAGCCTCTAACAGAAGTGAGTTAGCAGCTTCAGTCTGCAGTACATTAGGAGCCACGAGGGACAAACCTTGTGCTCAACTCTCACAAAGAGCATTCCTTGAACACAGCTTTCACTAGACTCTATCCAAAGGGAGATAGAAACTAGCTCCACTCTAGGTAAGAAGGTGCCATGGAAAGTGCTGCATTGAACTCTGAGACACAAGGCTTCTGGGCCTGCAGCCTACCACTAGCCTCTCAAATACAGGAGGTAAAAGCTAGCTGTACAGGAGTGGAGGGGCCATGGAAATGCTATGTAGAGAACTGTTGGCACTCAGCTTTCCTGAAGAGAAGCTTTGTACTACCCTCTCACCTACAGGCCTTAGAATTAAATCAAACACACACAAGATGGCTGGCAGGAAATGTGGCCTACTGCACACTTGCATAAAAGCATTCCTTGCAGGAAGCTTGACAAGCCTCTAACATAAGGGAGTTAAGCTAAGATGACACTAGGTGTGGAGCCGAGAGGCAGAGACCACGTACTAAATGCTAAGAAAGAGGCATTTCTTGAATGCAGCTCTCAACTAGCCTCCTTCCTATGGAGGATAGAAGCTAGCTTCACTCTAAGTGAGGGGGTGCCATTGAAAAGCTCAAATCTGGGAGGGGAGGGGCAGGATGGTGGAGGAGTAGAGTCCCCAAGTCACCTGTCCCCAACAACTTACCTAGATAACTTACAAATCATCCTGAAAACCTATGAATTTGACCTGAGATTTAAAGAGAGAACAGCCAGAAGGCTACAGAGAGAAGAGTTTGTGCTTCTAACAAGGTAGGAAAGCAAAAAATGAAAATAAAAAAGAATCCAGTGGGGGAGGGGCCCCGGGAGGAACCGGGCTAAGACCAGGCGGCAAGACCCTCTGGGACAGGAAAGCCCAGCACCAGAAAAGTGGGAACTTTAAAAATCTGCACCAGATTCTTCCTAGATGGAAAGGCACTTAGCAGGAAACTGGGCAGAACCGCCGGAGGGGCAGTGGAGCCTCCAGTCTCCCTGAGTCACTAACAGAGGAAGTACATTCCAGGGGAGAGTGTGCCACAGACTGTGGGCCTATCTCGGTAAAGGGTTTGGAGCGCACAGCCAGTGGGGCCTTCAGAGAAGCTCAGGTGGCGGCTGAGGATGGAGGGGGCTGCACGCTGTTGCCTTTGGTAGCCACAGCCCCTGGAGCATGATTCCAGCAGCACAGGCCCCAGATCCCAGGGTGCCGGGGAACGCAGACCAGGAACCTGCGCTCCCCTGGGATGGTGGAGATGGGGAGGGCACAGGACAGCAAGGACTCTCCTGTTGCCGGGTGCCCCCAAACTGTGAAGATCAGCACCCCCTGCCCCCAGAGCATCCAGGCTAGTGTGGACTGGGAGACTGCTTTAGTTACTGCAGGGGCTGACTCCAAGCTGGAGAGCTGGCCACCGCCAGTGTTGTTGTTCCTCCTGTGTCACCCTGTGCCTGGGACAGAGCAGGGCCACCAGAGAACAGGGGCCTCATAGGATAAACAGCTCCCACTGAGCCATGCACCCAGCAGGGTTTGGGGCAACTCCCCCAGGTACACAAAACTGAAATCAGCACAGCAGGCCCCTACCCCAGAAGACCAGCTGGAAGAACAGGGGAAGAGCAAGTTCTTGACCAAGCAGTGCTGGAAAGCTCCAGGGGAAGTTGAGGGATTTACAATATATAGAACCAGAGGATAACCTCTGTTTGTTTTTTTTTTCCTTCATTATTCCAGTACAACTCATTGGTAGCCACTCTGCACTGAGCAAAATGACTAGAAGGAAAAACTCACCACAAAAGAAAGAATCAGAAGCAGTACTCTCTCCCACAGAGTTACAGAATTTGGATTACAATTCAATGCCAGAAAGCCAATTCAGAAGCACATTTATAAAGCTACTGGTGGCACTAGAAAAAAGCATAAAGGAATCAAGAGACTTCATGACTGCTGAATTTAGATCTAATCAGGCCGAAATTAAAAATGAATTAACTGAGATGCAATCCAAACTGGATGTCCTAAGACAAGGGTTAATGCGGTAGAAGAACAAGTGAGTGGCATAGAAGAAAAGCTGATGGCAAGGAAGGAAGCTGAGGAAAAATGAGAAAAACAAAAGATCATAGGGAAAGGTTAAGGGAAACAAATGCAGCCTCAGAAGGAAAAATCTACATTTAATTGGGGTTCCAGAGGGCGCCGAAAGGACCAGAGGGCCAGAAAGTGTATTTGAACAAATCATGGCTGAGAACTTCCCTAACTTGGGGAGGGAAACAGGCATTCAGATCCAGGAGATAGAGAGATCCCCTGCTAAAATCAATAAAAACAGGGGATCCCTGGGTGGCGCAGCGGTTTGGCGCCTGCCTTTGGCCCGGGGCGCGATCCTGGAGACCTGGGATCGAATCCCACGTCGGGCTCCCGGTGCATGGAGTCTGCTTCTCCCTCTGCCTATGTCTCTGCCTCTCTCTCTCACTGTGTGCCTATCATAAATTAAAAATAAAATAAAATAAATTAAAACAGTTCAACACCTTGGCATTTAATAGTGAAATTAAGGAGTCAATCCCATTTACAATTGCACCCAAAAGCATAAGATACCTAGGAATAAACCTCATCAAAGAGGTAAAGGATATATACCCTAAAAACTACAGAACACTTCTGAAGGAAATTGAGGAAGACACAAAGAGATGGAAAAATATTCCATGCTCATGGATTGGAAGAATTAATATTGTGAAAGTGTCAATGCTACCCAGAGCAATTTACACATTCAATGCAATCCCTATCAAAAACCATGGACTTTCTTCAGAGAGTTGGAACAAATCATCTTAAGATTTGTGTGGAATCAGAAAAGACCCCGAATAGCCAGGGGAATATTGAAAAGAAAACCAGAGCTGGGAGTATCACAATACCACATTTCAGGTTGTACTACATCAAGACAGTGTGGTACTGGCACAAAAACAGACACATAGTTCAATGGAACGGAATAGAGAACCCAGAAATGGACCTCAACTCTATGGTCAACTAATATTTGAAATCAGGAAAGACTATCCACTGGAAGAAAGACAGTCTCTGCAATAAATGGTACTGGGGAAATTGGACATCCACATGCAGAAGAATGAAACTAGACCACTCTCTTTCACCATACACAAAGATAAATTCAAAATGGATGAAAGATCTAAATGTGAGACAAGAGTCCATCAAAATCCTAGAGGAGAACACAGGCAACACCCTTTCTGAACTCGGCCACAGTAACTTCTTGCAAGATACATCCATGAAGGCAAGAGAAACAAAGCAAAAATGAACTATTGGGGCTTCATCAAGATAAAAATCTTCTGCACAGCAAAAGAAACAGTCAACAAAACTAAAAGACAACCTAAAAAACAGGAGAAGAGATTTGCAAATGACATATCAGATAAAGGGCTAGTATCCAGGATCTATAAAGAACTTCTTAAACTCAACACCAAAGAAACAAACAATCCAATCATGAAATTGGCAAAAGACATGAACGGAAATTTCACAGAGGAAGACATAGACATGGCCAACAAGCACATGAGAAAATGCTTCACATCACTGGCCATCAGGCAAATGCAAATGAAAACCACAAGGAGATACCACCTCATACCGGTCAGAATGGTGAATATTAACAAGGCAGGAAACAACAAATGTTGGAGAGGATATGGAGAAAGGGGAACCCTCTTGCATTATTGGTGGGAATGTGAACTGGCAGAGCCACTCTGGAAAACTGTGTGGAGGTTCCTCAAAGAGTTAAAAATAGATCTGCCCTATGACCCAGCAATTGCACTGTTGGGGATTTACCGCAAAGATACAGATGCAGTGAACTGGCAGGATACCTGCACCCCAATGTTTATAGCAGCAATGTTCACAATAGCAAAACTGTGGAAGGAGCCTCGGTGTCCATCAAAAATTGAATGGATATAGAAGATGTGGTCTATGTATACAATGGAATATTACTTAGCCATTAGAAACGATGAATATCCATCATTTGCTTCAACATGGATAGAACTGGAGGGTATTATGCTGAGTGAAGTTAGCCAATTGGAAAGACAAACGTTATATGGTCTCAGTCATTCAGGGAATATAAAAAAATAGTGAAAGGGATTATAGAGAAAGGAGAGAAAATGAGTGGGAAATATCAGAGAGGGTGAGAGACATGGAGACTCCTAACTTTGGGAAATGAACAAAGGGTAGTGGGAGGGTGGTGGGCGGGGGAAGGGGTGCCTGGGTGATGGGCACTGAAAGGGGTACTCGATTCTGGCAAATTGAACTCCAATGAAAAAAATCTTAAATAATAAATAAATAAATAAAGCTGGAAGGTTAGGTGTATGGGTAGGGCGGAGTATGTGTTAGATTAGGATTTGAGGTAGGTGAAGGGATAGAGGTAGGGCAAGGTTTAGGGCTAAGTTTAGGAATAGGCACCAGATTAGGCATTGTAGTAGGCTTAGGGGTAGGAGTAGTGTTAGAGGTAATGTTAGATTTCGCAGTTTTTCAGAATGGCTGCACCATTTCACATTCCCACCAACAGTGTAAGAGGGTTCCCTTTTCTCCGCATCCTCTCCAACATTTGTTGTTTCCTGCCTTGTTAATTTTCCCCATTCTCACTGGTGTGAGGTGGTATCTCATTGTAGTTTTGATTTGTATTTCCCTGATGGCAAGTGATGCAGAGCATTTTCTCATGTGCGTGTTGGCCATGTCTATGTCTTCCTCTGGGAGATTTCTCTTCATGTCTTTTGCCCATTTCATGATTGAATTGTTTGTTTCTTTGCTGTTGAGTTTAAGAAGTTCTTTATAGATCTTGGACACTAGCCCTTTATCTGATACGTCATTTGCAAATATCTTCTCCCATTCTGTGGTTGTCTTTTAGTTTTGTTGACTGTATCCTTTGCTGTGCAAAAGCTTCTTATCTTGATAAAGTCCCAATAGTTCATTTTTGCTTTTGTTTCTTTTGCCTTCATGGATGTATCTTGCAAGAAGTTACTGTGGCCGAGTTCAGAAAGGGTGTTGCCTGTGTTCTCCTCTAGGATTTTGATGGAATCTTGTCTCACATTTAGATCTTTCATCCATTTTGAGTTTATCTTTGTGTGTGGTGCGAGAGAGTGGTCTAGTTTCATTCTTCTGCATGTGGCTGTCCAATTTTCCCAGCACCATTTATTGAAGAGACTGTCTTTGTTCCAGTGGATAGTCTTTCCTCCTTTGTCGAATATCAGTTGACCATAAAGTTGAGGGTCCACTTCTGGATTCTCTATTCTGTTCCATTGATCTCTGTGTGGAGGCTCCTCAGGGAGTTAAAAATAGACCTGCCCTATGACCCAGCAATTGCACTTCTGGGGTTTTACCCCAAAGATACAGATGCAATGAAACGCCGGGACACTTGCACCCTGATGTTTCTAGCAGCAATGTTCACAATAGCCAAATTGTGGAAGGAGCCTCAGTGTCCATCGAAAGATGAATGGATAAAGATGTGGTTTATGTATACAATGGAATATTACTCAGCCATTAGAAATGACAAATACCCACCATTTGCTTCGACGTGGATGGAACTGGAGGGTATTATGCTGAGTGAAATAAGTCAATCAGAGAAGGACAAACATTATATGTTCTCATTCATTTGGGGAATATAAATAATAGTGAAAGTGAATAGAGGGGAAGGGAGAAGAAATGGGTAGGAAATATCAGAGAGGGAGACAGAACATGAAGACTCCTAACTCTGGGAAACGAACTAGGGGTGGTGGAAGGGGAGGAGGGCGGGGGGTGGGGTGAATGGGTGACGGGCACTGAGGGGGGCACTTGACGGGATGAGCACTGGGTGTTATTCTGTATGTTGGCAAATTGAACACCAATAAAAAATAAATTTATTATTAAAAAATGTTAGATTTAGCAATAGCAGACAGGGTATTCGTAGGGTAATGTTTAGGGTTAAGAGGAAGACTTGGTGAGAAGTAGGGTAGCGGTACATGTAAGTTTAGGGGTAGATGTGGAGTCAGGGTTAGAGTTAGGGGTTAGAGTAGAGTTAGGTGTAGGGTTATTAGTAAGAGTAGGGTTACGTGTAGAGTTAGAAGTAGGGGTAGGTTTTGGGGGTGCATTTAAGGCTAGGGTAGGAGTAAGTTTAGGTGTATTGTTACGGGTAATGGTACAAGCAGTGTTAGGATTAGGGTATAGGTAGGGTATGTATATGTTTATGGATAGTGTTAGTAGTAGGATTAGGTGTAGGGTAGAGGAAGGTGTAGTAGATGTGTAAGTGTAGGAGTAAGGGTAGGAGTGTTGGGTGAATGGCTAGATGTAAGTGTAGGTGTAGGCTAGTGTGAATTGGAGTGGTAAGGCTACGGTTAGGGTTAAGGTTTGAGGTAAGGGTAGATGTAGGGTTAGCGGTAGTGTTAGGTTTAGGAGTGGGTGTAAGAGTAGGGTTAGCTTTAGGGTAGGGGTAGGTTTAGGTGTAGCCTTACAGATAGTGTTAGGATTAGGTTTATGTGTAAGGTATGGGTAAGTGTAGTAGATGGGAAAAGGTAGGGGTAAGGGTAAGTGTAGGGTTAGGGGTAGTTTTAAGCTTAGTAGTAGGTATAAGATTAGGGTTAGGGTTTGAATAGTGTAGGGTAGGTTTATTCTTAGGTTTTAGGGTATGTGTATTGTTGGAGTTGGGAGTACGGGTAGTGTTGAGTACGGGTAGTGTTAAGTACGGGTAGTGTTAAGGCATTAGGGTTAGCGCTTGGGTTTGGCATAGGGTAAGGGGACTGGTAGGGTAGGGATAGGTGTAGGGGCATGTGTCAGATAAAACATAGAGGAAGCAGTGTGGGTAGTTATAGGTGTAGGCTTAGGGGTAAAAACAGCATTTAGTGTTAGGTGTAGATGTAGGGTAGGGTTTGGATTAGTATTAGGTGTAGTGTTAGGAGTATTATATAGGGGTATGTTGAGGCTTAGGAATACTGTTGGGTAGGGCAGGGATAGGGTTAGGGTTATGAGTAGGAGCAGGGATAGGAGAGAAGTTTGTGGTAGGGAAAGGGTTATAGGTAGGGGTTGGTGTTGGGTTAACATCATTGTAGGCATATGGATAGGGTTATGGGTAGGGTTAGGGTTAGCCATAAGATTAGTCATAGAGACAGGTGTAGTGTTAGTGTTAGGTGTAGGGGTTGGGGGGATAGAGATAGGGGTTATTATAGTGATAGGTGTAGGGGTCTGGTTAGCCATATGGTATTCGTAGTGTTAGGTGTAGGGGTAGGGTTTGGTTAGATATGGAGGTACAATGGAAATGTGCTGCACTGAACTCTGAAAAACAAGCATTCCTTGAATGCACCTTTCACCTTGTCCCTATCATAAGTAGAGTCAGAATCTATCTCAAAGCAGTTGCGAAGGCACAATGTAAATTCACCCTACATAGCCCTGTGAAACAAGCATTCCTTAAATGTAGCTTTCAACTACCATCTCACATAAGAGAGTTAGTTAGGACCTCTTCTAAAAGTAGCTGTGGAGGTACATTGGAAATACCCTGTACTTAACTGAGAAACAAGATCTCCTTGTATGCTGCTGCTTTCGCTAGCCTCTCACGTAAGGGAGTTAAAGCCTATCTCAGGGTAGGTGTGGAGGTGCAATGGAAATGTGCTGTACTGTAGGGAAGGTGTAACCATTTGATTAAGAGTAGGAATAGACACAGTGGTAGGTGTA
This sequence comes from Canis aureus, assembly GCF_053574225.1. Lineage (NCBI taxonomy): Eukaryota > Metazoa > Chordata > Mammalia > Carnivora > Canidae > Canis > Canis aureus. The sequence goes on from NC_135615.1 coordinate 35,422,205, forward strand.
GAGGTAAGTGTAGGTATAGGGGTAGCGGTAGTCAGAGAGGTAGGGGAAGTGTTGGGTGTATGTGTAGTTGTAGGGTTAGGGGTAGGATTAGGTGTAGGGTTAGGGATAGGGTTAGTAGTAGGGGTAGGGATAGGGTTAGAGGTAGGACTAGTAGGATTATGGGTAGGGGTATGAGTAGGTGTGGGGTAAGGTAGGGTTAGGGTAAGGGTAGGGGTAGGGGTATGGGTATGGGTAAGAATAGGGTAAGGGTTAGGGTTAGTGGATGGATTAGACGGGTTAGGGATAGGATTAGGGTTAAGGGTAGATGAAGTGTTAGGGATAGGTTTAGGGCTAGGTGTATGGGTAGGGCTGCCGGTAGAAGTAAGCATGGAGTAAGGGTGGGGGAAAGAGTAGAGGTAGGCCTGGGGCTACAGACAGTGATAGGGGTAGGGGAGTGGTAAGGTTATAGTTAGGGGTATAGGTTGGAGTAACAATAGGAATAGGTTTAGGGTTTGAGGAAGAGGTAGGATTAGGGGAAGGAGAAGGTTAAGTATAGGGTCAGGGGAAGGGATAGGGTTAGGGGAAGTAGTAACAAAAGGCATAGGAGTATGGCTAGCTTGAGGTTTAGGGATATTGTTTGGAGTTGGGGAAAGGGTAGAGTAGGGTTATGGGTAGGGTTGAGGTAGGGGTCAATGTAGCAGTAAGATAAAGTTAGGGATAGTGGTAGGGGAAGGTTTAGTGGTAGTGGTAGGGGTAGGGGTAGGCCTAGAGGTAGGGTTAGATGTAGGGTTGGGGGAGGGGTAGGACAACGGTTCGGGGTAGGTGTAAGGTTAGAGGTATGCTTAGTTAGATTGGGGAAAATATAGGGCTAGGCATAGGGGTAGTGTTTGGTGTGGGGTTAGAGATAAGGGTAGGGGTATAGGTAGGAGTTGGGTTAGCAATAGGGAAGAGTCATGGTTAGTGATAGAGGTAAGTGTTGGCATAGGGTTGTGGGGAATTTAGTGTGGGGTGAGGTAGGGTTTGGAGTAGGATTGGTGTGAGAAATAAGATTAGGGGCAGGGGTAGGAGTAGGGCTAAAGGAGGGTTAGTCTTAGAGTTAGTGGGAACTTTAGGGATAGGTCAAATGTAAGTGGTAGGGGTAGCTATAGACGTAATGGTTAGGAGTAGTGGTAGGTGTACGCATAGAGGTATAATTAGGGGTAGTCATAGCGGTAGGTTTAGGAGTTGGGAGAAGGGTAGGGTAGGTGTAGGCATAGGTGTTGGAGTAGGTTTAGTTGTAGGGGTAGTTAGGGGTTGGTGTATGGGTAGGGATAAAGGTATGGTTAAGGTTAGGTGTAGGGTAGGCTAGGGAATGAATAGTGAAGGGTAGGTGTGGGCTTATGGCTGGGGTATGTGTAGGATTAGTGTTAGTGGTAGGGGCAGGTTTAGGGGTAGTGTTAGGGTAGGGCAAGGTTAATGGTAGGGTAGGTTAGGTGGTCTGGTATGGGTAGGGATAGGAAGAGGGTTTGGATTAGGAATAGCAATAGGTTTAGAGGTAGGAGTAGTGTTAGGTGTAGGGTTAGATTTAGGGGTAGGGGCAGCATAGGTGTAGGGTTAGGGGTAAAGGTAGGATTTGGTGAGTGGTACAGTTAGTGTTACATGTAAGTTTAGGGGTAAGTTTAGAGTGAGGGCTAGGATTAGGGGTATCAGTAGGGTTAGTAGTAGGTGTAGGGTTATGGGTAAGAGTAGGATTAGTTATAGGGGTAGAGGTATGGGTAGGTGTACGGGTATGTGTAAGTATAGGTTATGGGTAAGTTTATGTGTATGTTTATTGGTAATGTTAGGAAATGTGTCAGGATTAGGGTAGGGGTAGGTTGAGGTGTAGGTTTAGGAGGTGTAGGTGAGGAGTAGATTTAGATGTAGGGTAGGGGTAGGTGTAGTAGATTGGTAACAGAGGGGTAAGGGTAAGTTCAGGGTTAGGGGTAGGGCTAGGTGTTGACAAAGGGTTAAGTGTAGTGATGGGTTGGGGCTAATGGTATGATTATGGGTAGGGTTAGGTGTAAGGTTAAGGGTAGGTTTAGGGGTAAGAATAGGGATAGGAGTGGTTTAAGGGTAGGAGTAGGGTTGTGGGTAGGTACAGGCTGTGGTGTAGTGGTAGGGATAGGTATAGAGATAGGTTTAGGGTTAGTGGAAGGGGTTGGGTTTGCGGTAGGGTTAGTGTTAGGGCAATGTCTGGGTGTAGGGTAGGAGTAGGATAGGGTTAGTTGTAAGTGCAGAGATAGGGGTTTGGCTTGAGGTAGGTGTACGTGTAGGCTAGGGTGAGGTGGAACGATAGGGCTAGCATTCAGGTTAAGGTTTGGGGTAGTGGTAGGTGTTGGTTAGGGGTAGTTTTAGTTTTAGCAGTAGGTGTAAGATTAGGGGTAGGTTTAGGGGTAAGAGTAGGGTAGAGTTATACTTAGGTGTTAAGGGTATGTGTAGGAGTAGTAGTAGGGGTAGGGGTAGCATTAGAGTTAGTGTTAGGGGTTGGGGTTGGGGTACTGGTAGAGTAGGGGTAGTTGTAGGGTACGAATAGGGTAATGGGTAGGTTTAGGGTTCAAGGTAGGTGTAGGGGTAATTGTAAGGGTCAGTTTAGGGATAGAAACAGGGTTTAGGCTTAGGGGTAGGTGTAGGTTAGGGCTTGGAGTGGTGGTAGGTGTAGTGTCAGGGGTATATGTAAAGGTAAGTTTAGGCATAGGAGTAGTGGTAGGCGTAGGGAGTATCAGTTGAAGTAAGGGTAGGGGAGAGAGTATGTATATAAGTTAGGTGTAGGAGTAGGGTTATATGTAGACATAGTCTTTGCAGTAGGGGTAGGGTTAGTGTTTGATGTAGTTGTAGGTCTAGGGTTAGATTTGGGGTTGAAGTAGCGTTAGGTGTGGGGGTGGGCATAGGTGTAGGGGTAGGGTTAGGGTTAGGTGTATTAATGGGGTAGGGATAGGTGTAGGGATATGGTTATGGGTAGGAATAGGTTTAAAGTAGGGTTAAATGTAGGGTGTATGTGTAAGTTTAACGGTGTGTATAGGTGTAAGATTGGGGTTAGGGATAGGGTTCAGCGCTAGGTGTTGGTGTAGGGGTAGGGGTATGAGTAGGGCTAGAGTACAAGTCGGTGTAGGGTTAGGGTTAGGACTATGGAATGTGGTAGGTGTAGGGGACAGGTAAGGTTGGGTTTAGTGGCAGAGGTAGGGATAAGTGTAGGAGTAGGATTAAGAGTTGAGGTAGCATTATGGTTAGAGATAAGAGAGGGTTAAGTATATAGTCATGGGTAATGGTATGGGTAGAAGGAGTACCCATAGGGGTAGGGGTAGGGCTAGTTCCTGGGTTAATGGTATGGTCAGTAGTCGGGATAGGAGTAGAGTAGGATTACGTGAAGTGTTAAGGGTAGGGGTCAGTATAGCAGTAAGGTAGGGTTAGGGGTAGTAGTAATGGTAGGGTTAGTGGTAGGGGTAGAGTTAGGGGTAGGGGTAGGGTTAGAAGCAGAGTTGGAGTAAGGTTAGGACAACGGTTAGGGGTAGGTGTGAGTTACAGGTATGGTTAGTTGGTAGGGGTAGCAATAGGCATAGGAATTGGGGAAAATGTATAGTAGGATGTAGGGATGGTGTTGGTGTAGTGTTAGGTTAAAGGGTAGGGGTATGGGTAGGAGTAGGGTTAGGGGTATTGGAAGAGTTATGGTTAGGGGTAGGGGTTGGTATAGGAGCTGGGAAATTTTAGGGTTCAGGTGACCAGGGGTTTGAGTATGGTTAGGGTTATAGGTAAGGTTAGGGGTAGGAGGAGGGGTAGGGGAGAGTTAGAGGTAGGGATAGAGGTAGGGTTACGTGTAGGTAAAAGATTAGTGGTAGGGGTAGGCATAGAGGTAAGTTTATTGGTCGTGGTAGCAGTAGGCTTAGGAGTTGGGGGAAGGGTAGTGTTAGGTGTAGGTATAGGGGTAGGAATAGGGTTAGGCATAGGCATAGAGTTAGGGGTAGGAGTATGGGTAGGGGTAAGGGTATAGTTAGGGTTAGGTGTAGGAGTAGGCTAGGGCCAGAAATATGAGAATGGTAGGTGTGGGTTAGGTGTAGGATCACAGATAGGGGTATGTGTAGGGATAATATTAAGATTAGGGGTAAGGTTAGGGGTAAAAGTAGGAGCTGAGTTAGAGTTATGGGTAGGGGTAGGATTAGGGTTAGTGGTAGTTTTACTGTTGGGCTAGTGGTAAGTTAAGGGGTACAGGTAGGGCAGGTTAGGCGTAGATAAATGTGTAGGTGTTTCAGTAAGTATAGAGATAAGGGTTGGGTTATTGGTAGGTGTAAGGTTAGGATTAAGTTTAGCAGTAGGGCTAGGGGTACTGGTAGGAGTATGGGTAGTGGTTGCAATAAGGGTAAGGGATGGGGTAGTGTTAGGTGTAGTTGAGGGTCTAGGGTAGTGGTAGGGTAGAAGTAGTGTTAGGTGTAGGGGTGGCTATAGGGTTAGGGTTAAGTGTATGTGTAGGGGTTGGCATAGGTGTTGGGGGAGGATTATGGTTGGGGGTAGGGTTAAAGGTAAGGGTAGGTGTAGGGTATGTTCAGTGTGAGTTGTTAGTGTAGGTGAGGGGTAGGTGCAGTCATAGTGGTAGGGGTTGGGGTAGCGGTCGGTATAGGAGTAGTGTTTGGATTTGTGTTAGGCTTACAGATAAGTGTAGGTATAAGAGTTGTTTTAGAGGTAGGGTTAGTAGTAGTAGTAGTGTTAGGGGTAAGTGTAGGTGTAGGGGTAGGAGTAAGGAGTAGTTTAACGTGTAGAGATAGATGTATGAATAGGGATAGAAGCAGGCAGAGAGGTAGGAGCTGGCCCAGGGATAGGTGTGAGGGTAGTGTAGGGTTAGAGTTAGGGTAGGGTAAGGCATAGGGGTAGTGTAGTTGTTGGGTTAGGGATTGCGCTAGGATTAGGTGTATGTTTAGTGTAGAGGTAGGAGTATGTTTACGGGTAGGGGTAGGAGTAGGGGTAGGATTAGGTTAGCAGTAGGTTTAGGGTTGGGGTATGGTTAGGCATAGGGGTATGAGTATGGTCAGGGTTATTGTTAGGCATAGAGTAGGTTTTGGGTTAGGTTTGGGGAGGGGTTAGTTTTATGGGTATGTGTAGGTGTAGGTGTTAGAGTAGTTATGGGTAGTGGTAGGTGTAGAGTTTGTATAGGGGAACGGTGGGGTAGAAATAGGGGTAGGGTAGGGATAGTGGTAGTGTTATGTGTAGGGGTAGGTATACGAGTAGTATTAGGTATAGTAGTTGGGGTAGGGTTAGGGTTACTTGTAGGTGTAGGTATAAGGGGAAGGGAAGGGTAGCTTAAGGGTTCAGTGTAGTAGTAAGCACACGGCTATGTGTAGGATTATGTTTAGGGGTTGGAGTAGGGTTAGGAGTAGGTGTAGGTTTTGGGGTCTGGGTTAGGGGGTAGGGCTAGGGTTAGGGGTTGTTATGGGGCAGGGGTAAGAGTAGTTATAGGGTTGATTTAGTAGGTATGGAATGGTAGGGGGTGGGTTTACAGGTACAGGAAGGGGTAGGGATATGATTAGATGTAGGGGTAGGGACAGAGGTAGGGTTCAGGTGAGGGGAACTTGGAGGAGTAGAGGTAGGTAAAGGTAGTGTTAGGGCTAACTCTAACTAGCTTCTCAGCTCACGGAGTGGGAACAGGTGTCTCAGCAGTGGTGACCGCACCAAGGGAAAGCAGGCTACTTTCCTCTGAGGACAAAGCTCTCCCTGATTATCTTTTTTAAAGATTTTGTTTATTTATTTATTCAGAGAGAGAGAGAGAGAGAGGCAGAGACACAGGCAGAGGGAGAAGCAGGCTCCATGCAGGGATCCCGGGACTCCAGGATCACACCCCCGCCGAAGGCGGTGCTAAACCACGGAGCCACCACCCAGGCTGCCCAGCTCTCCCTGATTATGCTCACCACTAGGCCTCCCTCTCCTGGAGGCCTGTGAGACCCCACCCCCCAGCAGCTGTGGAGGCGCAATGGAAATGAGCCGGCCTAAGTTCTGAGTCTCAGGTCTTCCTAGAAGGCTAGCTTCTCGATGGAGGGAGTTCAAACCTGTCTCCCCACAAGGTGCAGAGGGGCTGTCCCAAGCGCTGGAGGGCCTCTGGGACAACACAGTTCCTGAGTGCAGCTCTCCACTGGCCCCTCCTGTGAGGAAAGTCCAACCTCTCAGCCCAGAAGACAAGTCTGGGCAGTGAGAAGGCTGTGGGCTTCAGGCTGAGAACCAAGCCCTTCTGGAGGGAAACTTTCTTTTTTTTTTTTTTTTAATTTTTATTTATTTATGATAGTCACAGAGAGAGAGAGAGGCAGAGACATAGGCAGAGGGAGAAGCAGGCTCCATGCACCGGGAGCCCGACGTGGGATTCGATCCCGGGTCTCCAGAATCGCGCCCTGGGCCAAAGGCAGGCGCCAAACCGCTGCGCCACCCAGGGATCCCTGGGGGGAAACTTTCAATGAGCCCTCAACCTGAGGGAGGTGAGCAGCTAGCTCCAGCCTTGGTCATTGAGGGCCAGTGGAGAGGCCAGGTACTTTTCACTGAGAAAGCAGCTTTCCTGGTCTTCAGCTTACACTGAGCCTGTCACCGGGGTGAGTTAGCACACCCTCTCCACAGTTGGTGTGGAGGTGAAATGATAGATGCTGCTCTTCAGGGAGATATTTGCATTTATACCCACATGCTTATTTTTACATATATAATTTTAGAAGATTGTGATATTTTGCAGCCTTTTTTCTTTTTTAAAGATTTATTTATTTGAGAGAGAAAATGAGGGGAGGAGGGGAGAATCTTCATGCAGTTTACCTGCTGAGCACGAAGCCCAATGTGGGGCTCTCTGGCAACCCAAAATGGATCTCACATGATGAGATCATGATCCAAGCCAAAACCAAGAGTTGGATGCTCAACCTACTGAGCAACCCAGCTTTAAAAAAATTTTTTTACAAGTATCAACCCTACCAAAGGCTATATATCTTGTTAGTAACCAATGTTTTATTCTGTTGCATCATAACTCATTTGACAATTCCATATTGATAGATTTTTTTGTTTCTAGGACTAGCCTTACATGTTTCTACATATGTCTATTTTCCTTGGGCAAATTCCTGTACGTGGAGTGTTTGAGTCAGAACATCTGCACATTTTACATTTTTTTTTTAATTTTTTTTTTATTTATTTATGATAGTCAGAGAGAGAGAGAGAGAGAGAGGCAGAGACACAGGCAGAGGGAGAAGCAGGCTCCATGCACCGGGAGCCCGACGTGGGATTCGATCCCGGGTCTCCAGGATCGCGCCCTGGGCCAAAGGCAGGCGCCAAACCGCCGCGCCACCCAGGGATCCCCATTTTACATTTTATTAAAAGCCTGCAAGAGGGCAACTGGGTGGCTCAGTCAGTTAAGTGTTTGCCTTTGCCTCAGGTCATGATCCCAGGGTCCTGGGATTGAGTCCCACATTGGGCTCCCGCTCAGTGAGGAGTCTGCTTCTCCCTCAGACCCTCCCCCCTGCTTGTGCTCTCTCTCTCTCTCTCTCAAATAAATAAACTATTTTAAGAATCTGCAGAAATGGTGTGCCTGGCTCAGTTTGTGGAGCATGTAAATCCTGATCTTAGAGTCCTGAGTTCAGACTCCAGATTGGGCATGAAACCTACTTAAATAAATAAAAGTCTGCAGGAAGGTAGTAGTTTACACTGGGAGCTTATTCACAATCATCCTGGACCTTCGTTAGTCATACTCTCTTCTGATTCCTATTTCAACCTCCATCTCAAGTTAGGATTCATTTTACTAACTGAACTAAAGAGAAGGATTTCTGCAGTGTTTTTAAACTGGACCTCTAGGAGTCTCATAGAAGTGTCTGTCTTTGTCATTGGCAAATTGTTGTTAGCTCTATAACAGCATTTTCCATTTATAGACCATCACGACCACCATCCAGACATGCCATGAACATTATGAACCCCATTTTGCAAATGAGCAGAGGGATCTTGGAAGGAAGGACAGCCAGAGGATACCAAGTAAGTACTCTGGGCCCATCAAGCTTTTCTCAAGCACAATGGTGAACTCTGTGAGCTGGGAATGGTATTTGAACTATATACTAAATTTTTTCTTTCATTAAGTTCTGTCTCCAAGGTGGGGCTTGAATTCACAACCCCAAGATCAGGAGTCACATGCTCTATTGATTGAGCCAGTCAGGTGCCCCAGAAATTGAGATCTTAATCCCTTTGTGTGAGAAAATCAATGCAAGTCTTTGAATGGTTCAGATTAAAAGAAACCAGGAGTAGGGCGCCTGGTGGCTCGGTTGGTTGGGCATTGGGCTCTTGTTTTTGGCTCAGGTCATGATCTCATGCTCATGGGATCAAGCCTCAAGTTGGGCTCCACCCTTGGTGGGGAGTCTGCTTGAAGATTCTCATCCTCTGCCCCTACCCCTGCACATGTGCATGTTTGCATGCTTGCTTTCGCTCTCACCCTCTCACAAATCTTTTTAAAAAATAAACCAGGATTTATCAATGATATTTTTCAGTATTATCAATGTAATCAAGTAGTTTACTAAATCACAAATTCTAATCTTTTCAAGATTGGCTTCTAAGTGAGGGAGTCAAGTACAGATAATGTAAACACCACTTTTTAAAAAGATTTTTCATTTCTTCATGAGAGACGGAGAGGCAGAGACACAGGCAGAGGGAGAAGCAGACTCCCTGCGGGGAGCCCAATGTGGGACCTGATCTCAGGACCCCAGGATCAGGCCCTGAGCCAAAGGCAGATGCTCAACTGCTGAGCCACCCAGGCATCTCTAAACTCCACCTATTTTGATTTTATTTTCCTCCATCTGGTTCATGCCTCTTCCAGTCTCAAGGCTGATAGTTTATTTTTCAGGTTCCTTGTATGAATCATACTCCACAGACCTGTAAAACAGCACTATCTCCTTCCTCCCAGAGCTCTTTGCTCAGCAAGCAACAAAGTCAAACCCCTCCTCCCAGTTTGGGCTACAGATATGAAAATGTGGCCAAAGAGGTTCACCTAGGAACTATGGCAGAACAACTTCTTTGGGCCTTTGGAAAACCCCTAAAGCAGACTTTTTTTTTTTTTTTTTTTTAAGGCAGACTTTAAATGAATGAAATGGACCTAAAGATGAATCTTATGAATCTTATGGATTCCTTCACATGAAGGGAATTTTCCTTAGTAGTCTTATTTTTTTCAGATTTTTACATTTCTTTGAAAGCACAAGAAAGAGATAGCATGAGTGGGGGATGGGGTGGAGTGAGCAGGTACTCCATGCCTGAGATCATGACCTGAGCCCAAGGCAGACTTAACCAACTGACCCAGTCAGGCCACCCCTCTTTTCTTAGTTTTAGTAGATACTAAAAAGCATTTTTTTTTTTTAAGTAAGCTATACACCCAATGTGGGTCTTGAACTTGGGATCTCAGAATGAAGAGTTGCAAGCTGTAATGATTGACCCAGCCAGAAGCCCCTTATGTGCTTTTTTTTTTTTTTTTAATATTCAAGTTTTACCGGAGCAAAAAGGTAAACCTCAGTCCCTCATTTTCCTTCCCCAAAGAAATTATTTTGTATGTCCCCTTTCAAATCCAGAGTCTACATATTCAAACATCCAATTTTTTTACACATGCTATACACTGTACTTTGATTAGTATAAATAAAATATTTAGGCTTGCCAGTGATGACTGCAAAGATTAATGTATGGGGGGGGGCAGTGCATCCAGGATGATGGACTAGGAAGCTCTTGGACCCTGAGGTTCCACCCTTCTATACTGTCTCTGGACTGGATATTTCTTCCCATACCCACAAAGAAGCTTCCATAAGCTGCCTGGGAAACAACTATTCCTAATTTGAGACTGTGACAAAGATCTAGCTTCAGAGGGACACAGGGTGGCTCAGCTGTTGAGCGTCTGCCTTAGGCTCAGGTCGGATCCCAGAGTCCTGGGATCGAGTCCCACATCGCGCTCCCCACAGGGAGCCTGCTTCTCCTTCTGCCTGTGTCTCTGCCTCTTTCTGTGTGTCTCTCATGAATAAATAAGTAAAATCTTAAAAAAAAAAAAAAAAAAATCGGGATCCCTGGGTGGCGCAGCGGTTTGGCGCCTGCCTTTGGCCCAGGGCGCGATCCTGGAGACCCGGGATCGAATCCCACGTCGGGCTCCCGGTGCATGGAGCCTGCTTCTCCCTCTGCCTGTGTCTCTGCGCCTCTCTCTCTCTCTGTGGCTATCATAAATAAATAAAAATTAAAAAAAAAATCTAGCTTCAGAAAGCGTGTGTGCACCTGAACGTGTCTAAATGAAGGTTGTTTTACAGCTCAGTATCCTCCTGTGAATCTGTCTTATTTATTTCTGTTTATTGCATGTCTGGTTCAGGATCTCTGAATGTCACTAGTGCATGTCCCCGTTAGTGTGTCACGGCGTATCATTTTGGTGTGGGTATGAGCGTGTGAATGCGCTGTCGTGATCCAGACGCTCCTGTTCGGTGTTCGTGTATTTTAGGTAACTGCTGCGGTAAGGTCTATTTTTCAGTCCCCAGCGCCCCCACTCACTGCATGCCAACATTCCTGAAGGATGGGCGGGTGTCGGGGCACAGGCTCGGCCCAACTCCGCTCTCCCAAAGAGAATCCAGCAGGACTTCCGGGAGCCCACCTGGAACGCCCAAAAGGCCCCTGCACTCGCACCACGCGTGCAGCCCGGGGTAAGAAGAGAACGCGGGGGTCGCGCGTTCTCTCGCGCGCCCTCTGGTGGTCTCAAAGGGCAGCGGGGACGGAACGAGGGGGCGGGGCCGGCGGCGGCGGAAGTGAAGTCACTTCCGGGCTGGGGTGTTTGTTTGGACTGGAGAAGGGAGGCGGCGGGCGAAGCGCGCGTCGAGCGGGGGAGCGGCGCTGCCTGTGGAGATCCGCGGAGGCCGACCGGATTCGTTGGCTGCCGTCCCCGCTGCCGTGCACTGGGTGAGGGGTTCCCTCGGGCAGAGCGGCCAGAAGGGTGCGGCGACCCCGGCGGTCGAGGGACAACACCTCGGCAACGGTTGAGGGACCTGGAGGGTCCCCCGGGTTGCTGGCCGCCAAGTCTCGTATGGCTTTCCTTGTCCCTTGCACCTTTAGTCGCGTCCGAGCGATGAGCTGGGACTGGCTGAGGCTCTTCTCTGAGAAATGGCCGTCGCTTTTTTTCTCATTGTCATTATTATTTATGATTTGGATCTCGCAGCACTCTATCCGGGTCTTCGATGGCGCGCGAGGGCTGCCGGGATAGCACTTTCTCGTGCCTTCCCCCCTCCGCTCCTTCACCTCCTCGCTAGCACCCTCTTCCCCCGCCCCCCGCCCCCCCGCCGCTACGGCAACAAAGCTCATTGTTTCTCCCCTGTTTACGCCTGCGCGTCGCCACGCGGAGCCCCTACTTGCTGCGCTTGCGCACTGCTCCCGTGGCTGGGGTAGGGGAAGAGAAAGGGGCGGAGGGACTGGCGGGCTGGCGAGCGCTCTAGGGGGAGCCTTCTGCGGTCGCCCTCGGGCCAGTGCCGTTCTGATCCGCTTTCTCCCGTCTCTTCACCGTCACTCATTCTTTATTCTTTCTTTTGTTTTTAGTTCATTTTATTTTCGTTTCCCATGCTCAGGATAGGAGGGCTGGACCTTTACTCCGGGAGGGTTGTGAGCCAGACGAACTTTAAGGCCCATCCGATTCCTATTTTTGGATTCCCGTCCTCTTCATTTCTCTTCCACTATGTGCCTACTCCCCACTGCCACTAAAATTACGTGGCCTGTGGTGAAATTTGTCTTTTCAAGACATTATTGAAACAGCCAGCAGTTTGGTTTTCTGGTGAGTCAAAAAGGGGCCTTTTCTGCTTCCTTTTGTTGCCTTGTTTGCCCAGATTTTGCAGCCCCATCACTTCACCGAAACCTCAGACTCAGGAAGGGATTTGGCTTCTGATCTTCCGTGGGGGAAAGTCTAACAGCTGACAGGTTTTGACATTTATTTCAAGAGAAGATAACTTCCCGTTTTCGTGTGCTGCCAAATACTGTAGTTTCATGGCATGATTTTTCACAAATTGCTGTTGAGCAGGTGGTGTTTGCATTTTCTTCAGAATAGCCTTTGATATTCCAACCGCTCGCTACACGGTTATGTTAGGAAATAAGAAAGGGATCTAAGGATTTTTATTTTTTTTTATTTTTTTTATTTTTTTATTTTTTTTGATCTAAGGATTTTTAATGTGTTTGCTGGTTTGTGCTTCTGACTCCGGTTTGTGAAAGGCTATTTGGGACAAATTAGCTTGTTTATGCTACTTGTTAATTGTGAATTTGTACAAGACTAATCTTTTCTCACAAATAAGTGTCTACAACAAATAAAGATAGGTGACTTTCCAAAAATGACAGCCTATTTATCTCTTTAAGGGTTGGGGTGTTAGACAGTGGAAGCCCCCTGGGACGGTTAAAGGCTTGGGAGCTGGGAGGGTTTTATTATATATATGTTGCTACTGATGAGCTTGAATTGAGGTAGATGATCTCTACCCTCTTCAGAACAGAGTAAGTTTATAGGAGGCTCTTCCTTCAGTAAACACTGTACACCTTATTCAGGTTTATCCCTTTATGACTCTAGTGAATGATGCTCCAGTTTCGATAGAAAATATAAACATTTGTAAAATGTTGTTAGCGTAGCAATTTCATGAATGTTGTGAGCAGTGAAAGAAGGTAGAAAATAAGGCCTCAGGCCCCTTCCTTTGGTGCTTTTACATATTTTTGTAATTTACAAAGTTACTCATTATCATAACCTTATGATACAGGCAGAGCAAATTTTATCTTGCCCATTTTGAAATTGAGGAAATAAAAGTTTGAGAGATTATTTTATTAGGTACGTATTTTTATTCTAATTTAGATATTTAAAAAAAGATTTTATTTATTCGTGAGAGACAGAGAGGGAGAGGGGGAGAGAGGCAGAGGGAGAAGCGGGCTCCATGCAGGGAGCCTGATGTGGGACTCGATCCTGGGACTCCAGGATCACGCCCTGGGCTGAAGGCAGATGCTAAACCACCGAGCCACTCAGGGATCCCCTCTAATTTAGATTTAAATAGCCGTATGTAGTTATTGGCCACCGCATTGCATAGTGTAGACTTAGAGGTTTGAATTGTTTCAGCTTATTTTTTAACCTGTATTTTTACATATATTGATTTGTTTTGTAGAGTGAGTGGGGCAGTAGGGGGAGAGGAGAGTGGTGGAGAGAAAGGAAAAGAATCTTAATTAAGCAGGCTCTACACCCAAGTGCAGAGCGTCACACAGGGCTCATTCTTAATGACCCTGAGATCATGACCTGAGCCGAAATTAAGAGTCAGATGCTTAACTGACTGAGCCATCTAGGTGTACCCCCATCTGCTTATTTTTTGTATCAGTTTTTATGAATAAGGATGGCGTTTCTGATGTGCTTTGAGCTTTTGTTAGTGATGTGATACACAGTGCTGAGCCATCCTTACTCTCACCGGATCACCTTTGTTACACCTAGTTGAGATTAGGGCTAAAGTCCTCGTTTTTTGATGTTTGACTCCTACGGGTTTTTGAAATTTTATATTTTTTACCTTATACCTTGCTACAGCAACCTTTGATCTAAATGTTTAATAAGCACCAAAATAGATAATAGTGTCATGGGCCAGGCTCTGTGCCTAGATTCGGTAATTATTATCCACTTAATAGATGGGGAATCTGAGACATGAAGGGGTTAAATAACTTGCCCTTGGATTCTAGAGCCCCTGCTTTTAATCATTAATGTATACTGCCAAACATTAAAACGAAAAATTCAGTACTGCTTACAAATTTGAGTGGAAAACAAGCTGAAGTAGAAATTTCTTTATCCTTTCTCACTAACTGCTAGAGAGACAACTAATTATAATAATGTGTCTGCAGTTAAGGTTAAGAAATCACAGTACTTCAGAAGAGAGCCTGATGGAATAAGAAAAGGTGCCTGTGGAGTCAGATTAAGGAAAGAAGAGAGGACTCTATTTGGATTTTTTAAAAATTTTATTTATCTGAGAGCATGAGCAGGAGGAGGGGCAGAGGGAGAGGGACAAGCAGACTCCCCACTGAGTGCTGAACCTGACAAAGGGCTCCATCCCAGTACCCTGTGATGATGATCTGAGCCAAAATCAAGAGTTGGGCATTTAATGAACTGAGCCACCCAGGTACACTTCTAGTTGAATTTTAATGAAAATTCTTGAGAGGTGAAACAAGGGGAAAAAGTTTGTAAGACTTAAAAGATTTCCATATTTAAATTTTTTCTAGAAACCATTAGGTGAAAGAGGCATTTTGGGAGGGAAGAAACAGCTGAATATGTGAGTTTGTAGATTGAAAGCATTAATGGCATTAATAGGAAAAAACTGCTCTCACCTAACCAAAATCTGGTGAGATTTCTTCATGTGTTAAGCTCTCATGTTAGACTCTCACCAGAACAGGATCTTTATAAAAGAAAGAATACAACACTGAAAGCTGGAATATTTGCAGATGATAGAAAGGACAAGTGTAAATCTGTCTCATGTAAAATTACTATTCAAACATGAAAGCAAAAGCCATTTTCAGACATGCAGTGGCTTAGAAATAAATAACTTCAGGTAACCTTTTGAGGAAATATTAAGCCAAAACTAACATGTCAGGTTAGGGGAAGATAATGAATAAAAGAAACAATGATGAGCAATGATTCTAACAAACTGTAAACAGACAATAATGTGAATTTTAAGTGTTCGGTTCAGAAATTCTTTTTTTTTTTTTAATTTTTATTTATTTATGATAGTCCCAGAGAGAGAGAGAGAGGTAGAGGGAGAAGCAGGCTCCATGCACCGGGAGCCCGACGTGGGATTCGATCCCGGGTCTCCAGGATCGCGCCCTGGGCCAAAGGCAGGCGCTAAACCGCTGCGCCACCCAGGGATCCCCCAGAAATTCTTCTAAAAGATCTATACCTAAGGGAAAACGAAATAGTATGAAATTAACACAGCTTAAATTAAACACGGAGATAGGGAGGAAGGAAATGGGGTTAAGTAGAATCATAGTAAAGGTTCTTGTCTGGGAGCAGGAATTGGGTTGGATAGCCTGAACAAGGGAAAGCACTCTCAGTGTCTTAAATTGGGGCACCGGATGACTCAGTCGCTTAGGTGTCTGCCTTCAACTCAGGTCATAATCACGGGGTCCTGGGATTGAGCCCCTCATTAGGCTCAGCGGAGAGTCTGCTTCTCCCTCTGCCTCTCTCCCTGGCTTGTGCTCGCTGACTCTCACTCACTCTCTGAAATATTTTTTTTTTTCTTTTTTTTTTAATTCATGAGAGACAGAGCAGGAGACGCAGGCTCCATGCAGGAAGCCCGATGTGGGTCTCGATTTCGGGACTCCATCCCAGGACCCAGGCATCACAACCTTAGCCAAAGGCAGACACTCAACTGCTGAGCCACCCAGGCATCCCTCAAATAAATAAAATCTTTAAAAGAAAATGTCTTGAATTAGTTGGGGATATATAGAGCCTGGTTTTAATTCATAGAGATCTACGTAAATCTATCCTAATTTCACAATAGATATGTCACATCATTATCCTGTACACCTTAAACGTTATGGTGCTGATATCAATTATATCAGACTTGGGGGAGAAAACTGATACTCCTCAGTAGTTTGTAAGTCACAGAAAATAAATGCAGTATCTTAAAACCTCTATTAAAAAATAGGAAAATAGGGGCACCTGGGTAGCTCAGTCAGTTAAGCATGTGCCTTCAGCTCAGGTCATGGTCACAGGGTCCTGGGATCAAGCTCCGAGTCGCACTTCCTGTTCAGTGGGGAGTCTGCTTCTCCCTCTCCCTCTGCCCCTCCTGCTCGCATGTGCACATACTCTCTCTTCTGAAGTAAAATCTTTTTTAAAAAGTAAAAAATAGGAATGCCTGGCTGGCTCAGTTGGTAAAGCATGTGACTTGGTCTCGGGATTGTGAGTTTGAGCCCCACGTTGGGTGTAGACATCACTTAAATGTAAAATTTGGGTGGGGGGGAAGTACAGGAATAGAATGTAAGAAACTCTAAGAAAGGGGTGCTTAGGTGGCTAAGCATCTGCCTTCCGCACAGGTCATGTTTCTGGGGTCCTGGGATCCAGCCCTGAGAGCCTCACTTTGGCTCCTTGCTCAGCAGGGAGCCTGCTTCTACCTTCTCTCCCATGCTCAAGCTCACTTGCTCTGGCTAACTCTGTCAAATAAATAAATAAAAATAAAATCCTTTAACAGAAAAAGAAACTAGGAAAAATAAACATGAACTTATGATGGAAGACATTAAACCAAACATCAGTTTTCAAAAAATGATAAATTTCTATGAGCTGGGTCAAATAATCTCTCAACACCACTTTCAGAATTTAACAGATAAAGTAAATATTGTGTGTGTGTACCTTAAAGTAGAAATCACATATTTTTCTCTTCAGGCCCAAAGGACATTTTGCAAAAACCATAGCTGTCTGCAAACAAAATTGTAATAAGTCCCAAAAAATGAAGATTCTTTTAGCAACATTTTATAACATAATGAAATAAAACTAGAAGTCAGGGACCAAAGTGTAACCAAAAGAACCTTAACCACTTGGAAATTTATTTTTTTTATTGGAGTTCAATTTGCCAACATATAGCATAACACCCAGTGCTCATCCCACGTGCCCCCCTCAGTGCCTATCACCCAGTCACCCCAAACCCCTGCCCACTTCCCTTTCCACTACCCCTTGTTCGTTTCCCAGAGTTAGGTGTCTCTCATGTTTTGTCACCCTCACTGATATTTTCACTCATTTTCTCTCCTTTCCCTTTATTCCCTTTCACTATTTTTTATATTCCCCAAATGAATGAGACCATATACTGTTTGTCATTTTCCAATGGACTTATTTCACTCAGCATAATACCCTCCAGTTCCATCCACGTCAAAGCAAATGGTGGGTATTTGTCGTTTCAAATGGCTGAGGAATATTCCATTGTATACATAGACCACATCTTCTTTATCCAGTCATCTTTCGATGGACGCCGAGGCTCCTTCCACAGTTTGGCTATTGTGGACATTGCTGCTATAAACATCGAGGTGCAGGTGTCCCGGTGTTTCACTGCATCTGTATCTTTGGGGTAAATCCCCAGCAGTGCAATTGCTGGGTCGTGGGGCAGGTCTATTTTTAACTCTTTGAGGAACCTCCACACAGTTTTCCACAGTGGCTGTACCAGTTCACATTCCCACCAACAGTGCAAGAGGGTTCCCCTTCTCCACATCCTCTCCAGCATTTGTTGTTTCCTGTCTTGTTAATTTTCACCATTCTCACACCACTTGGAAATTTTAAAAATATTCTTCCATATAATCTGTGGTTCATTATAAATTAAATAATTTGTAATTAGCTAAGATTGATGAGAACTACGTTTTGTATAGGAGATTTATAGGTTAAAATTTTTTATTAAATGAAAGGTTGAAAAACATTTGTCAGCTTGAAAAACAGTAAATTGGCTGAAATTAAGTAGAGAGGAAAGGAAAATAGAGTGAAAAAACAAGGGCAGCCCTGGTGGCGCAGCGGTTTGGTGCTGCCTGCAGCCCGGGGCCTGATCCTGGAGACCCTGGATCGAGTCCCGCTTTGGGCTCTCTGCATGGAGCCTGCTTCTCCCTCTGCCTGTGTCTCTGCCTCTCATTCTCTCTCTCTCTCTATGAATAAATAGAAATCTTTAAAAAAATTTTTTTTTAATAAGTAGAAAAAATCAATGGAATTAAAGTAGGGGCTTATTGAAGTTGAATTTTTAATAGATAATCCATTTTAAACTCAAAAGATGTAACAAAACATCTCTTGCCACCTACTAATCCCTGTAGGTAATGAGTATTTTTTTAACAGCTCTCATGAGCTGGAAGTCACTCATTTAAAGTACAGGGCAGGGATGCCTGGGTGGCTCAAGTATTTGAGCGGTTGCTTGAGCTCAGGGCGTGGTCCCGGGGTTTGTGCTTCTGGTATTATATCTTGAGTACATACTTTAATTAATTCGCCCAGGACCATATGTGCTGTCAATCTTAATCCAAGTGTGCATTGTTTCACAAACTCTTACTTGTATCCAT
Organism: Canis aureus; assembly: GCF_053574225.1. Lineage (NCBI taxonomy): Eukaryota > Metazoa > Chordata > Mammalia > Carnivora > Canidae > Canis > Canis aureus. Next base: position 35,440,202 of record NC_135615.1, read on the forward strand.
TAATGGTGTTAGTCTGAAAAGCATTCTAATAAAGTTGGGAAACACTAGATATGAGGAAGGAAGAGATCAGTTTATCAGAAGCTAAGGGAGGGACACCTGGATGGCTCAGTAGATAAGCGGCTGCCTTCAGCTCCTGGTGCAATCCCAGAGTCCCAGGATCAAGTCCTGCATCAGGGAGCTTGCTTCTCCCTCTGCCTCTCTCTCTGTCTCATGAATAAATAAATGAAATCTTTAAAAAATAAAGTATACGGCAGAGTGATTTTTAGGATATTCATAGAATTGTATATCCATCACCACAATCAATTTTAGAAGCTTGTTACCCCTTAGCTTTCATATAATACGTGGCACTTTGTGATGGACTCCTTTCACTTACTGTTATGTTTTCAATGTTTATTTAAGATATAGCATGTATCAAGTATTTAACTTTTTTTTTTAAATAAAGTTTTTTTTAATTTTTATTTATTTATGATAGTCACAGAGAGAGAGAGAGAGAGAGAGAGAGGCAGAGACACACAGGCAGAGGGAGAAGCAGGCTCCATGCACCGGGAGCCCGACGTGGGATTCGATCCCGGGTCTCCAGGATCGCGCCCTGGGCCAAAGGCAGGCGCTAAACCGCTGCACCACCCAGGGATCCCTTTTTTTTTAAGATTTTATTGATTTATTTATGAGAGACACAGAGAGGCAGAGACACAGGCAGAAGGAGAAGCGGGCTCCCCGTAGGGAGCCTTATGTGGGACTAGACCCTGGGACTATGGGATCACACCCTGAGCCAAAGGCAGACACTCAACCATTAAGCCACCTAGGCATCCCTGTTTTTTTAATTATCGAGTGAAATTCTGTAGTATGGACATAGATAGTATTTATATAGTTGGTGGACCACTGGGTTTTAATAACTTTTTGGCTATTATGAATAATAACTGCTGTAAACATTTGTGTACAAGTTTTGTGTAGGCATGTATTTTCATATTTCTTGGGTATATATTTAGGAGTATAATTGCTGGGTTCCATGTTTAATCTTTTGAGGAACTGCCATACTATTTCAAAGCAGCTGTATCATTTTAGCGTTCTATCTGCAGTAAATGAGGGATTTCTGCACATTCACCCCGATACTTGTTAGTATCTATTTTTTTTATTACAGTCATTTTAGTGTAAAGTGGGATCTCATTGTAATTTTGATTTGCGCTTCCCCTATTGTTGATAATATTGAGCCTCTTTTCGTGTATTTATTGGCCATTTGTATGTTTTTTTTTAAGATTTTTCATTTATCAGAGTACATATACATGCTCTCTCTTAAGTAAATAAATCTTTAAAATTCCACCATGTTCTCTGAATTCCCATTTTACTTTCATGTCAACACTTGAGGGCTTTTATTTATTTATTTTTTAAAGATTTTATTTATTCATGAGAGACACAGAGAGAGAGGCAGAGACACAGGCAGAGGGAGGAGCAGGCTTCATGCATGGAGCCCGACTTGGGACTCGATCCTGGGTCTCCAGGATCACGTCCTGGACTGAAGGCGGTGCTAAACCGCTGAGCCACCGGGCTGCCCCACTTGAGGGCTTTTAAAGGTTTCTTTGAAAATATGTCATTCAGGGACGCCTGGATAGTTCAGTCAGTTAAGCGTCCACCTTTGGTGCAAGTCATGGTCCCAGCTTAGCAGGGAGGCTGCCTCTCCCACTCCCTCCTGCTCATACTCTCTCTCTTGCTATCACACTGTCAAGTAAATTTTTTTAAAGTCATCTAACACTTTAATTTTTATTTTTTTAGATTAATTTATTTCAGAGAAAATATGCAAGTATAGGGAGGGGCAGAGGGAAAGGAGAAGCAGACTCCTTGCTGAGCAGAGAGCCTGACTGACATGGAGCTCACTCTCTACCCTGAGATCTTGACCTAAGCCAAAACCAAAAGTTGGCCACTAAACCAACTCAGCCACCCATGCACCCCTCCTCCAGCATTTTTTAGTGTTCATTGGAAAGACTGGTATCAATCCTGATTAAGTTGTAAAATTTAATAAAATTCCAGTCAGACTATTATGGACAAAAAGTTTATATGAAGAGGTGCCTGGGTAGCTTAGTCAATTAAGCATCCAACTCTAGATTTTGGCTCAGGCTGTGATGTTCATGGTAGGATCAAACCCCATGTTGGGCTCCAGGCTTAGGGCAGAGTCTGCTTGAGATTCTCTCTCTGCCCCTACCTCTGCTCGAGTTCTCTCTCTCTCTCTCTCTCTCTCTCCCCCCCCCCCCAAATCCTTAAAGTTCGTATGAAGAATATATGTACAAGATTTTCACTGCCCCTGCCCCAAAGAAAGAAACCAGGAGGTGGGAGTTGTACTACTAAGTATTAAAACTAAAAAAAAAAAAAAACTTACTGAAAGGCTACTGTAATCAAAACAATAAGATCCTGTGCTGAAATATTTAGCAATGAATGATCACAATGTTTGTAACTTACATTTGTTTTTTTTTTTTTTTTAGGTACTTATCTATTGGGGTGCATGGGTGGCTCAGTTGAGTGGCTGCCATCCTCTCAGGTCATGGTCTCAGAGTCCTAGGATTGAGCTCCGCATTGGGCTCCCTGCTCAGCAGGGAGTCTGCTTCTCTTCCTCTGTCCCTCTCCCTGCTCTAGCTCTTGCTGTCATTCTCTTTCAAAGAAATAAAACCTTAAAAAGAAAATTTTAAAAATAATAAAAATAATTTTAAAAATTTTAAAGAAAATAAAGATTTATTTATTTTAGAAAGAGAACAAGAGCGTGGATAGAGAGAGGGAGGACAGAGGGCGAGAAAGAATTTCAAGCAGACTCCGTGCTAAGCTCAGAGCCTGATGGGGACCAAACTCTTTGACCCCCAAGGTCATAACTGGAGCTGAAATTGAGTCGGGTGCCCAACCACCTAAGCCCCTGCAACTTAGGTTTAAGCAAAAAAAAAAAAAATTCTATAAAGAAAATGACCGTTGGCAGTTGGTGAATGTAGACGAAAGGTACAAAGCATTCATTGTACTATGGTTTAAAATTCTCAAGGTAGTTGAAGATAAAGCAGTATACATTTTACAATTACAGAATAAATATTCTAGAAACATAGTACAAGTGGGAATTTAATTATAAATACAGGGAATAAGCCTTGGTTAAATAATGGTGTGTGATGTATTTATGGGAAAATATAGATCCTTAACATCATACTTAGTCTCATGTGAATTAAAGATTTAAGTGTAAAAAAAAAAAAAAGTGAAACTAACGAGAGAAAATATAAAAATAAAACCTCAGAGTAGGAAAAGACTTCCTAAGCTAGTAAGCATATCCCAGAGGGTGTAAAGGAAAAAACAGTGAGATTCTACTTTGAGTCTGATTGCAAAACTAAAATATATTAGTTGCATGTAAACAAACAAAATGAGAAAAAGAACAATGAGTTGTAATAAATGTGAAAAGTAAAAAATAAATAAATAAATAAATAAAATATATTAGTTATGTCCAGAACTGTTAAGGATAGAGAAGTGGGAGCACTCAGTGTATTTCAAGATTGTACATTACCACATTTGGGCTAATAATCAGTCTTAAAGTTACAAATGCTCATGGCTTTTGGCTTTTGACTCCTATTCCCACTTAAAGTGTATTATACAGATAGCATAAATAGAAAAGGATATGTGTGCAAGAGTGATCAGAGTAGGATTGTTTGTAACAACAACAACAAAAAGCTGGGAATGTAGATGTGCATCGGAGGGGAGAAGTAGTTAAGTAATTATTAGTAATTATTAGTGCTGCTTCATCCATTAAAAAGTGAGATATAAACACCTGGGTGGCTCAGTGGTTGAGCATCTGCCTTTGGCTCAGGTTGGGATCAAGTCCCACATCAGGCTCCCTGCATGGAGCCTGCTTCTCTCTCTGCCTGTGTCTCTGCCTCTCTCTCTCTCTGTGTTTCTCATTAATAAATAAAATCTTTAAAAAAAAGTGAGGTATACCTGTACATGTTGACTAGTATGGATCTTTATTTACAGCATGATTCTATTAAAATATAAAAATCCTCTGTGTTTCTATAAGCAAAAAAGATATGAAAGGATACATACTAAGCTCTTAACACTGATTACCTCTGGATAGGAGTGGAGATGGAGAGGAAAGAATGTATATATGTTAGACCTGGGGGTTGGGTTGGGTTGGGTTTGGTTTGGTTTGGTTTTGAAGTAGGCTCCACACTGGATATAGAGTCCAACACAGAGTTTGAACTCAGGACTCTGAGATAAGACCTGAGCTGAGAATAAGTGTTGGACAGTTAACCCAATGAGCCATCCAGGTGCCCAGTATTAGACCTGTTTTGTACATCTACCTTGTATTTGTTTCTTCTCTAAATAGTATATGGTTTATATATACATTCTTTCACTTTGATGGTTTCTTTTCCAACAAAATTTCCTGTATACGAACACCTGCTGTCTAAACATTTTTTAATGGGGCAGCCCCGGTGGCGCAGCGGTTTAATGCCGCCTGCAGCCCGGAGTGTGATCCTGGAGACAAGGGATAGAGTCCCGCGTCGGGCTCCCTGCATGGAGCCTGCATCTCCCTCTGCCTGTGTCTCTGCCTCTCTCTCTCTCTCTTTCTCTCTGTGTCACTATGAATGAATGAATAAATAATTAAATATTTTTTAAAAATGAAAATTTTTTAATGATTCTTGAAAACAAAGCAAGTATAAGGTGATACATTACTGTTTTTACTATTTTGTGGTTTCCATTTAGGGAAATCTTATTACAAACAACTACTAGATATATTAAACTAGTTCTGAGTTAGTTAGTATTACTGTTTTTGTTTTTTTTTTAAGATTTATTTTATTTGTCTACGGCCATACCACCGTGAACGCGCCTGATCTCGTAAGATTTAATTAATTAATTAATTAATTTATTTATTTATTTATTTAGATTTTATTTATTCATGATAGACATAGAGAGACAGAGACACAGGCAGAGGGAGAAGCAGGCTCCATGCTGGGAGCCCGATGCAGGACTCAATCCCGGGACTCCAGGATCACGCCCTGGGCCAAAGGCAGGCACTAAACTGCTGAGCCACCCAGGGATCCCCAAGAGTTATTTTAGAGAGTGAGAGAGGGTAAGTAGAGGGAGGGGCAGAGGGAGAGGAAGAAAGAGAATCCGCAAGCAGATTCCCAGCTGAGCATGTGTCACAACCTGAGCCAAAACCAACAGTCAGCCACTTAACCACTCAGGCACCCCAGGATATTATTTTAAAAATTGTTTTCATGAGGGGCACCTGGCTGGCTCAGTTGATAGAGCATATGACTCTTAATCTCGAAGTCCTGAGTTCAAGAATAATAAATCTTTGCATGAGATTAAGGATAAAAATTATAATTTCTCAAAATTATAATTTTTTAGTTATTTTCTGATAATTTGAGAATTTTACAGCATGATCATGGTTTTGAAGTAAATAGTGAACTTTAAAAAATTGGGAAATTACTGGCTTTCTTAGTTCATTTCCGCCAGTTTTGTTTTTAAGATCTTATTTATTTCTTAAGATTGATTGATTGGAGAGACAGCTAGGGTGTGCTTGTGGGAGGAGTCTTCAAGCCTCACTCCCTGCTGAACCTGGAGCCCCACACAGGGCTCCATCCCATTACTCATGAAATCTTGACCTGAGCTGAAACCAAGAGTCTGACACCTAACCAACTGAGCCACCCAGGCACACCTAAGATTTTATTTTTAAGTAAACTCTGCACCCAACATGGGGCTCAAATTTATAACCCTAAGATTGAGAGTTTCACCCTCCACTGACTGAGCCAGCCAGGTGCCCCATTTCTGCCAGTTTTAAAGGGTCTGATTGAAGCATAGCAACAGATCGGTATGATTTAGTTCCCAGTTGTGTTTTTATTTTTATTTTTTTAAAGATCTTATTTATTCACGAGAGAGACAGAGAGAGACAGAGGCAGAGCAGGCTCCATGCAAGGAGCCCCTCGTGGTACTCTATCCTGGGACTGCGGGATCACGCCCCAAGCTGAAGGCAGACACGCTCAACCGCTGAGCCACCTAGGTGTCCCTCCAGTTGTGTGATTTGTCAAGTCATAATCTGCTTTGTGTTCTCAGACATCACTCAAGCAAATCAGGTACTTCTCTTTTATTTCCAGCATTTCTTATATTTTTTTGTTTTGTTTTAAAGAAAAACTTTTTCCTAGTTAGAGAAGCTGGGAGCTCACAGACTCTTTGGGATCTTGAAGCTGCTGCTTTCTGGCTGCCTCCAGATAGGATGATGATAGGCCCCAGCTATATACCCTTTACTGTATATTTTTAAGGTTATTTTTGGGATGCCTGGGTGAATCAGCAATTGAGTGTTTGCCTTCAGCTCAGGGCTTGATCCCTGGATCTGGAATCGAGTCCCATATTGGGCTCCTTGCAGGAAGCCTGCTTCTCCCTCTGCCTGTGTCTCTGCCTCACTCTGTCTTTCTCTGTCTCTCATGAATAAATAAAAATGTTTTTTAAAAAGTTATTTCCCTAGTAATCACCTTAGTTTGTGACATCAAGCTTAAATTAATACCAATTTAGTTTCAAGAGTACACAAAAACTTAGCTCCTTTATAGCACTGTACACCCCTCATGTTATTGTCAAAAATTATACATTGTGTGCCCATTAACATGCATAATAATTACTGTTTTATGCATTTGTCTTTTAAGAGAAAAAGGAGTTAAAAGCCAAAAATACATTATTACTAATTTCTGTATTTGTGTCGTTACCTTTTTCATTGTTCTTTATTTCTTCAGACGGATTCAAGTTAATATTGCAGTGTCCTTGTTTTATTTTTTTAATTTTTTTAAAAATTTATTTATTCATGATAGCCACAGAGAGAGAGAGAGAGAGAGAGGCAGAGACACAGGCAGAGGGAGAAGCAGGCTCCATGCACTGGGAGCCCGACGTGGGACTCGATCCCGAGTCTCCAGGATCGCGCCCCGGGCCAAAGGCAGGCACCAAACCGCTGCCCCACCCAGGGATCCCTCCTTGTTTTATTTAGCCTGAAGGACTCACCTTAACTTTTCTTATAGGACAGGTGTACCGGTAATGTGTGCTTTCTCCACCCCCCCTTTTTTTTTTAAAGACTTTATTTATTCATGAGAGAGAGAAGCAGAGACACAGGCAGAGGGAGAAGCAGGCTCCATGCTGGGAGCCCAATGTGAGACTCAGTCCCCAGACTCTAGGGTCATTCCCTGGGCCAAAGGCAGATGCTAAACTGCTGAGCCACCCAAGGTTCTCCACCCCCCACCCGCACCCCCCGCTTTTTATTAAAGATTTTACATATTTATTTGAGAGCATGAGTCAAGAGGGGAGGCACGGCAAAGGGGGAGTCAACAGACTCCTTGCTGAGCAGGGACCCCTTCTCCCCACATGGGGCTGGATCCCAGGACCTTGACATTGTGACCTGAGCCGAAGGCAAATGCTAACCCACTAAACCAGTGAGGTGCCCCTCTCATTTTTTAAATTTATCTGGAGATGTCTTAATTTCTGCTTAATTTTTGAAAAATAGTTTTGTTTTGAATGTCTTTCAGCACTTTGTCTTCTGGCCTCTGTGGTTTCTGATGTGAAATCAACTGTTAATCTTATTTTGGAGATTTCGAAGTGTCGCTTCCTTTTGTCTTTCAATAATTTCATTATAATATGCCTTGATGTGGATCACTTTGAGTTATCTTAGTTGGAGTTTGTTGAACTTCTTGGATGTGTAGAGTAACACATACAGATTTCATCAAATTGGAGGAGTTTGGAGCTGTTGGGTTTTTTTGGCTTTTGGGTTTTCTTTTTTTTTTTTTAGGATTTTTTTTTCTATTTTTTAAGATTTTACTTATCAGAGGAAGAAGGGCAGAGGGAAAGAGAATCTGAAGTCTGATGAGCCACCCAGGCACCCCTAAGATTTATTTTTAAGCAGTCTCTACACCCAGCATGCGGCTCGAATTCACAACCCTGAGATCAAGAGTCACATGCTCTACTGACTGAACCAGCCAAGTGCCCCAAGGAGCCATGTCTTCTGGCCCTTTGTCTTCTCCTTCCAAGATTTTCATTATGTGTATGTTGTTACATTGGATGATTTCCCGTTGGTCTCTAAGGTTCTTTTTTTTTCTTCATTGTTTTCTTTCTTTCCTCAAGCTCAATAACCTCAATTGACTTAATCTTCAAGTTTGCTGATTTCTTTTTCCTCCTTGAGCAAATTTGTTGTAATCCATCTAGTAAATTTTCCATTTTGGTTATTGTACTTTTCAACTGAGAAATTCTTTGTTGTTTTTTATAATTTCTCCGTATTAGTATGCTCTATTTGATGAGACCTCATTTTTATGGCTTTTTCTACCTAATTTAAAGTTTAAAAAGTCCAGTTTTTAAAGCTACAAGGAGCACATAGATGGCGCAGTTGGTTAAATGTCCATTTCTTGGTTGTTCTGGGATGGAGCCCCATTGGTCAGGCTCAGCACAGAATTTGCTTAAGGCTCTCTTTCCCTTTCCCCTCCCCACTGCGCATGTGCTCTCTCACTTGTGCACTCTCTCTTTCTCTAAAATAAATCTTTTAATAAAAAGAAGAGTCATGTGCTCTACAGACTGAGCCGGCCAGGTGACCCCATACTCAATTTTTTAAAAACAGGAGGACACACAGAAGATGAAATATAAAGAGTGTGGTCCAAAAAGGGTCAAGAATAAGAAAATTAAAATTTTGATACATTACATTAGAACACCTTGTGTTCAATGATTGTAGGTCTATCAGAGTTCTGAAAGTAAGTGATCCTTATCACCCTGATTTTCACTTTGCTTGGCTGTAGCCAGAAATGTGGTCTGGTAAGGAGTTGTTCCTTCCCTTGGCTCTCTAAGGTATATGGTCAGTGTCCAGGTTTCAGTTCTTTTTTCTTGATTTCAGTTATGATTTGTTTTCCAAATATTGCTCGGTAAGGTAATTTTACCTATGGTCCTTTATGGACTCTTTCACTAGGATCTATACCAAGCCACAACTTGTTTGATAAAGTCAGCGCAGAAAGCTGACTTACAGCCTTGTCAAACACAGAGATTAGGCCCTTTTTTTTTCTAAACTCTGTTTATATTCTGTTAATGGTTGGCATCAAACAAAGGGGGAAGGGAATCCCCTGGGATTCTCAAACTATAGAATTTGCTGAGGCAGATTTTTCTTGTTTACACAAGGCTTGTGCTCATAAATTGTATGGAAAATTATTTTTCTTTAAAAACATAGTTTGCACTTCTGTGTAGATGTACGTTCAGTCACTGAGGCTTATTTCAAAACAAGTTAGAAGTACTTCTAAATGGACATGTCTCAAACATATGGTTGCTACTTAACTACACAATTCCATTTGAATATTGAATATCCCATAGTCTGTGGTAAAAATTTTTTTTTTAACTAAAGCTATAAGTCTCTTGTTAATATTGTGGTCTTCTGAAAGAAAGTATTTAAGGGGTATAAGTTGGGATAGGATACATGTTGGGAAAATAACAAAAGCTGTTATTAATTGCACTGTCTTTGAACCTGCTGATCAGCTCATGCAAAGTAAACAGAGTTCATTCAGTGCAAAACAGGATTGACTCCTGCTTTTCATAATATTTGAGGCTAATCTAAAATGTAATGCCTAACATAGGAGAATGAGTAATTTTCTTCAGAGGAACTGATTGCTCTTTAGTAAGAACTTGTTATCAAAATAAAGGATTTTATTTCATACAAGAGTAATGATAAATAAATCAAAGATATCCATTGTCTGTTTTCTGTCCTGCTTTTATGGTGCCTCTTTTTCCTAACCCAAGTCATGTTTTCATCCTACCCACTCATAAATCTCAGTCTGTCTCTGCCTCTCTTTCACATGTATACAATAATAAGTAGAGCAGAAGTTGAGTAATTTTTAGCTGAGGACCTCTTACCTAAAAATGTCACTGCCATGATGGTATTGTCAGCAGTGTTCAGGATTTCAGAATATGCGAGTGTGTGTTAGGCTAGAAGCCACCCCCCTCCACTCCCACCTTAAACTAAATTCACATTATATGAACAGAATGAGGTTATATTTTACATACTTTTAAGGATAAGTCCATAAAATGAATCCCAGGAGGGGTACCTGGCTGGCTGAGTCAGTAAGCTCTTACTGCTCTTACTAGTCAGTCAGCTCTTACTCAAGCTCTGACTCTTGATCTCAGGGTTGTGAGTTCCATCCCTACGTTGGGCTTGGAGCCTACTTGAAGAAAAAAAAAATCTAAAGGACCAGCAGTACACGTAGGGCTGGTGCTTTCTGAACCTTAAACCCAAGGAAAAAAACTACTTGTAGTAAGAGGTTTTAGTTTTAGTGTTTTACTTCATTATGGTGACTTTGGAGTAAAAAGGCCTGAAGTTTGTTTTTATTTGGAGGGTGGAGGAGAAGGGGAGAGAGAGAAGCTTAAGCAGGCTCCACACCCAGGACAGAAACCGACTTGGGGCTCAATATCATGACCCTGAAATCATTACCTAAGCCAAAATCAAGAGTCGGACACTTAACCAAGTGAGCCACCCAGGTGCCCCAAGCCTGAAGATTTCAAAACTCTGTTCTCATATTAGGTATGCTGATTTCTCCCTTTGGAGCAAGTCACTCTGCTGTTTGATGTTATGTACAAGTGACTCCTCTATTATATGTAAATATAATTTTAGCAATTTCATACTTAATGAATTAGTAGAATATTGTAGAATCTAAACCTTATGCTTCAGACTTTGAGCCAGCAATATATCAGCTGGGTTAGACCATGTCATCACCTATTGAGTAGTATATAAGAAACCAGACCTACTATATTTAGATACTGCTCTGCTTTTACTCACATAAAAAGAGATTAAGTGCTTGAGCTAGTTGGAGTTTGGTAGTCATTTGTGGGTACGGATTTGCTAATGCCCGGAAGATGAGTGAGCCTATAGCCCAGGTAAGGAGGAAGTTACAGGTCTTTAGGTCAATTGATGCCCCAGATTTCAAGGCTAAGAGAGGAAGACTGCTTCTGATTCCTGCAGGAAGAGGAAGCAGGAGAAAAATCCAAACATGGAAAATGTCCCCCATGAAAGTAAAGAAGAAGAGCTTACTCCAGTGCAGAATGAAAAAGAAGCCCACCCTTTGGGAGGTGGTAAAGGCCAAGAGCCTGGAGGAATTAGAGTGGGTTGTGCCCTACCTGCCCATGATGTTAGGATATGTCCAATAGGCTTGTCACTAACCTTGACGTGATAGATGGAGATGCTGATGATATGGAATGGTTCATAGAGAAGAGAGCATTAAGGAGGAAAATTAGGAAGCTTCATATGAGGTATAGCTTTCACATTGTTTAAGATTTTATTTATTCATGAGAGACACAGAGAGAATGGCAGAGACACAGGCAGAAGGAGAAGCAGGCTCCATGCAGGAAGCCCGATATGGGACTCAATCCCGGGATCACGCCCTGGGCCAAAGGCAGGTGCCAAACCGCTGAGCCACCCAGGGATTCCCTTACATTTTTTTTAAAGATTTTATTTATTTATTCATGAGAGAGAGGCATAGACACAGGCAGAGGGAGAAGCAGACTCCTGTGGGAAGTCCAATGTGGGACTCGATCCTGGAACTCTGGGATCATGCCCTGAGCCGAAGGCAGATGCTCAACTGCTGAGCCACCCGGGCGTCCCTAGTTTTCACTTTTTTTCTTAGTTTTCACATTCTTAGAGGAGATCCCTCCTCACCATGACAGTCATGATGAGTTTTGCCTTATGCCTTGAATGCTGTCCCTACTTCCCAAAGTTGCATTTTCTTAATGTACCCTTTACTGTGAACCTGAGATGTTAATGTCATTTTTCTTATTGGAGATTTCATTTGGACTTAGTCTAGAAGTTTTTCTGTCAGCAGGGTAGTTTGATCAACTTGGATGGAAAGATATTGATTATATACTGTGAATGAAATAAAACAATTTAAAAAGCAGTCTGGAGATACACTATCTCATTTAAAAGCATGCATATTACATAGATTAGATGCCTGAAATTCATTGTATAGTGGACAAATCCAGACATGGAACTTGACATGGACCCAGATTTAAAACAAATAGAGACTGTGCTATGAGGTCAAAAGATCTGAGAGGTTATTAAGAAGTCTGTTTTCATTTGTAGTCTCTGGGCTTTTTAGTACCAGTACTAGTTTTTAAAAGTAGAATTTTGCTTTTCATAAAGTCACTTGATGACTTAAGTCTTCCAGACCATGCTTGTTTTATAAAGCAAGGCATAGGGAGTATTTTATTTTATTTTATTTTATTTTTATTTATGATAGAGAGAGAGAGAGGCAGAGACACAGGAGGAGGAAGAAGCAGGCTCCATGCCGGGAGCCCGACGTGGGACTCGATCCGGGACTCCAGGATCATGCCCTGGGCCAAAGGCAGGCGCCAAACTGCTGAGCCACCCAAAGATCCCCATAGGGAGTATTTTAAAAATCAGATGATTTAGGAATTACATTCAAGCAGTTGATTACCATCATTGACTGTTATCAGAAAACATCACTAAATGAATCTAGGCTGTTCTTGGCTATTTCTTAAACATGAAGATCATTTGAGAAAGAAACAAACTTTCCAATTGCTTGATTTCTCATGTTCATTAATATATCATGTGTAACTGGTACCTAATCATGATGCCTAGTGGTATTAGGTGCTAAGAACTGAAAGAATGACTGACAAAATATACTATTCTTCTTTTAAGGTTAAAAACGACAACTAACGCCAACCATGAAAGATCCAAGTCGCAGCAGTACCAGCCCAAGCATCATCAATGAAGATGTGATTATTAATGGTCATTCTCATGAAGATGACAATCCATTTGCAGAGTACATGTGGATGGAAAATGAAGAAGAATTCAACAGACAAGTTAGTTTTGTTTACAAACATGATCTTTCTCACAGCCCCTGACAGCCCTCAGTGTAATTGTACTTATCCCTGAAATGTGTTTATCTGGTCCCTTATATGTGAAATATATGGATTTATGTGCCACCACTCCTATTTTATTTGTATACTGATTACAACCAAGTTTGTATGCTCACTGAAATAACTAACCTTAAAGAGCTTTTTTTCAGGGTCCCTCCCCAGATATTCTCATTCAGGAAGACTAGGGTGGAGCTGGGGAAACTTGTTTTTTAAAAGCCCCTAGATCGGGGGTCCCTGCCTGGCTCAGTTGGTGGAGTAGGTGACTCTTGATCTCAGGTTTGTGAGTTCAAGCCCATGTTGAGTGTAGAGATTACTTTAAAATAAAACCATTAAAAAAAAACAAAACAAAAAAAACTTCCCAAACGGTTCCAGTGTGCAGTCAGGTTTAGAAACTACTGCTTGCACCAATCAGATTGCTCTTAAGAGAATATAAGTTTAGGAGCAGACAGACATAGGTGTACTAGGGTATAGAATTGTGCTGTTTTCACCTGAGGTTCTCAATCTGATAAGCCTGAAAACCTGACACCACTGTTCTCTTTAGAGAATGCTCATACATTGATGAATGTTGTCTTTTATTGCCATATTTCTGTCATCTGTTTCCATCTTGTGTCCAGTTCTTCTCTGATCATGGCTTTGATAATCAGTAGCCAATTTGATTTTGCCATATCCAGTGATGGATATTCAAGAGTAAAACAATGTAGTCTTATTTCAAATGAGAATGATTTGGGCTGTTTTGGGTTTATTTTTTAATTTTTTTTTAAGATTTTATGTATTTATTCATGAGAGAGAGGGGCAGAGAAGCAGGCTCCCCGCAGGGATACCAATGTGAGACTCGATCCCAGGACCCCAGGATCATGACCTGAGCCAAAGGCAGACGCTCAACCACTGAGCCACCCAGGTATCCCTGTTTTTGATTTAATTATCCATGCCCATGCCCTGACAGAATTTTAGTCATTTTTGGGTGGGTTTAGGGTTTGTATAGTTTTAAAGTACCACAGGTAATTCTGACAAATTCCTCAATGAAAACACTCCTTTATTACTTTCCCACCACCCTCATTGGAAAAAAGAATATTCTGCTAAGAAAGATAGCAAAACCCTAAACAGATCTTCCCTAGTCTTATGGCAGACACTTTTTTTTTTTTTTTTTTTTGGCATAGAAGCAAAGTAGAAAGTTACAATATTGTGGTTTTAAATACTTTAATTCAAGATATTTTAAGCCATTCCTAGTGATGTCCTATCAAAATGTGCTATAAGTTATTGTTTACATATTATAAATCTAGATAGAAGAGGAGTTATGGGAAGAAGAATTTATTGAACGCTGTTTCCAAGAAATGCTGGAAGAAGAAGAAGAACATGAGTGGTTTATTCCAGCTCGAGATCTCCCACAAACTATGGACCAAATCCAAGACCAATTTAATGACCTTGTTATCAATGATGGCTCTTCTCTGGAAGATCTTGTGGTAAAGTTATTTTTCATCTTATTAAAACTAGCTCATCTTTCCCATAAGATGGGAAAGCCAGCAATCATCTGTTTAAGAAGAATTATACATTCTTCCCCTTCGGAAATTGTACTGCTTACTATGGACACAGGGGCCCCCCAGTCTCACTTATGACATGGAATGACTTCCGACAACACTCTGGGGCTAGTTTCAGACTAACAGACTTCTTGCCACTGCTTTTAGTTTTAAGAACTGTGTTGCCCTAGAGTATGAGGATGTCTTTTTTTTTTTTTTTTTTTTTTTTTGAGGATGTCTTAAAGCATTAATCCAAAGGAAGTACACAGTATGTTCATATGACTTGCCTATACAAAAGTAGCATGATGAAGAAGTTTTGCTCTTTCATTTTGCCCTAAACATTTGGCAAAATTTGCAGATTTTTATATGAAAGGTGATAATTTGGAGTGTTGTTTTTTTCTGACCCAAGATTTTCATTGAGTTTGCCTAATAATTTCCTTTTGAACTGGGATTTAATGGACTTCCACAAGCTCTTGACAGAAAAAGAACACAAACCTATTTGCATTTTTAGCTACTCTCCTTGTCTCATTGTTGGGGTGGTATATTTGCAGTAAAGGGTTTTTTAGGAATTATGATAAACATCAGCACTAAAGTAGAACCTAATTAGTTGTTTACTAAAATTAAGATAAATGATTTGAAGTCATAATGTTGACCTTTCTGTCCATATTGACAATCTCTAATTGTTTATACAGGATAGTTCTCTAGAATTTACTCCTAGATTCCGAAGTATTTTTTGCAGTTCTCTTTCACTGTGCAGTGATTTCCTACCCTGGTGATAAAAACAAAAATTATCAACAAAAATGTAGCTGGGATCAGCTACATCCCAGACTTGCAGAATCAGTTGTCTAGGCATGTAAATTTTTTAAAAACCTTCATAGAGCGTACTGCCAGCTTGCCCATCAGGCATTTGGGAACCATTCTTCTAACAGGCTATGTGGAGAACACTGAAATTTACATTGTAGTATAGACTTGTTGCAGTAAATTACAATCCAGTTGAGCAGATGTGTGATCTGAATAGTTTGTTGAGATAAACTTACTTATGGCTGCATTAGTCATTCCACAATAATCCTGCTTGCTCTGATAAGTAAAATCCTATGCTGGTCATAATGTATAACTTTAATGTGGACCCAGTATAATTGTCTAGAAAGTGATTTATTCAACTCAGTCTATTTGAGATTGTTCTTTCCTTCTCATTATTTTGTAGCTGACAAAAGATTACACATTCAAGAACGCTGCTTTTTTATTTAAACCTCACACTTTTAAAGTTTAGATACAATTCCCTTGAGAAAAGTGAGACTATGTCCTGTCCACGGAAATGGTTGTATATATATTAGGAAACTAAAGTTAAATTATCGCCCCAACATGTTATTTAATATGCTTTAGTCTTGAAGTAAGTGATATAGGGGTACAGATTTTATCTAAAAGCCTATTAGCATTCCTACATTTCAGGGCCTGGAATACATCTTGATTTCTTTTCATCTTTTATCAACTATGGTGGAGTCAAATCTCCAGCTATTCTCAGTATGCTGACATATCTGCCTAGCAAAGTAAAGATTTAGAGGTATAGAAGAGTGGTTCTTAGAGACTTTGGCCCATTCTTCCCCTAACTTAGACAAAAATAAAGTCCCAGAGAGAGTGACTTATCCAGGCTTTCATAGGAAATTAGTTAGGAGCAGAACTGGAATTCCATCTTAGGTCTTCTGATTCCACATGTAGTTTTCTTTTCCTGTTATAAACCTTGCTTCCTGTGGGAATTAGAATACAGCAATCTTATGAAGACAACTCCATATTTTGAATGAGGATCTTGAACAAAACTCTAATGCATAAACAATTCCCCAATCTACTTTGTCATTTCAACGTTAAGTATTTTTGCATAGTATGAAACAGTTAAAATCAAATATCATACTTAAATGAACAGAATTCATTATTCTATGACTCCTTTTTAACGTGTAAAGTTAGTGGGTTTCTGGTTACACTTGAGCAAGTTTAATTTCAATTCCTGTTTTACCTATAGAAGGTGATAAGTTTTCATATAAATATATAATTTATATCTGGTTCCTTCTTTCCTTGCCATAGATTTTTGGGGGTTAAGTTTAACCTTACAAGCTGAGTTCTTTTATCTTACATTCTTTGGAAGATATTTTTGCATGTGGATCTGGGTTGAATGCTTCTGAGTATCTGAAACCATCTGTTAATGAACTTGCTTTTTTTATGTACTTATTTTCCAGGTCAAGAGCAATCTGAATCCAAATGCAAAGGAGTTTGTTCCTGGGGTGAAGTACTAAAATATTTGAGTAGACGGGGCCCTCTTTTGGTGGATGTAGCACAATTTCCACACTGTGAAGGCAGTATTAGAAGACTTAATTGTAAAAGCTCTCTCTTGTCACTGTGTTACACTTATGCATTGCCAAAGTTTTGTTAGTCTTGCATGCTTAATAAAAGTGCTGAGACTGTTATTAAGTAATAAGCTGTCAAACATTTACTGAAAATAGAATTGGCCCCATGGCTTGATGTGAAGACAGCGAGGAAAGAAGCACCAGTCAAGTTGTGACAAAGCCCAAATTAAAGTGACCTCTAAATCTTAGTGAATTGTCTTTTTTTGAGGATAAACTAGTCCCTTAGGGTTAGCAAACACTTGTTAATAATGTCTAAACTTTTTTTAAATGAGTACATTTAAATTAAGTTTTAGTTAGGCATATTTCTCAGTTTAGACTTAAATTTGCATTTGTAACTATCAAAAACAATCTCCTTTTTCTGAAGAAGGCCTTGTTAGTTAATTTGAAATAATTCAGTATAGACAAGTATGTCTGGTTACTGAGGTTATAAGGTAGTAATGAGATGAGAACTAGTCCTGGCTTCAATGGTATATAATCACGGAAGACATAGTGAATTCTTCTAGTGTTACAACTGAGGAAGTATGTAATTTGAGAATTGCATCTTCTAAGCAGTCACTGCATCATAGCTATGCCTTTGTGAAGTGTAACATTTGACCTACCACAATCCAACTGAACAAAGTAATGGTAACATGATTTGAGTGGTGCTTTTCCTTGCTTTGTTAACCATCACTACAATAGTCTACAGCACAACTTTTCTTTTAACAAAGCTAGAACAGTTTTGGCTTCTTAAACTTCATACTTGAGTAGGTTAAGCTGCCATACGTGTTCAGTGTGAATAGTGTTTAAGTTGAAAATATTGTAAAAAAATTATATTTTTTCAAAAATATTTAAAAAAATAAATAATAGTAGAACTCAGCTGATGCTTGTGTTTATTGGTGCTGGAATGCAGACTCTCCTGTGGTGATTGATACTCACTTTAATGTGGGCTCAGTACTTCAGGACAACCCTGCTGGCAAGATTTGCTAAGAGAGCAGGCTTTATTCGATTCCATAGTGTCAAGTAGGTCATTATGCATGTATCTGTCCAAAATACAGTAGTAAAATAAACCCCATATCCCATTCCATAACCCACTTTGATTGCCTCAGGCTGTAGTGTCAGGGCAGTTGTAGATACCTGTGTTAGGAAACTTTTTGGTTGATCAATATAATGGTAACCTTACTTTGGTATAATCTCCATTGGCTTCTGCCCTTTACAAGCCATTGCTGGTCTGATTTGATATTTTGATTCACCTGGGTCATCTCTGTTTTCCCCTCACACAAGCTTATTTATAATACGTTTGTGGCTAGTCTTTATTTTGGGATAGGCTGTCAACCAACTAGCAATTCCCTGGTTCTACATAAAATTCTGCCTCATGGCCCTTCTCAGTTCTTGATACTGTCCTCTGTGCTTTTCTTGAGTTTGTTGGGCTCAAAATTAAAAAGGCCATGTAGTCTATTCTGGCTCACATTCTCCATGGGGGGGGGGGGGGGGGGACTTTGGTATGCCCAGGTGCCCCAGTGTTTTTTAATAGCTCCCTTAAAAGACAATAAACAGGTAGGGTTTTTGTTGTTTTAGTCATCTTGGAGTGCCTAGCTAGCTCAGTCAGTAGAGCATGTGACTCTTGATCTTGGGGTCATCAGTTCAGGCTTCAGGCTAATGACCCCAAGATCAAGAATCTAATGCTCTACTGACTGAGCCAGCCAGGCACCCCAAAATAGGTAGATTTTTAGGAAACTCTAAAGCAGAGATAATCCTACTTGGCTTTCTTTTTGGAGCCATGATACAGCCAGTCCCCTCTGTCTCTAACAACTAAGTACCACAAGTGGCACAGCAGGGTGCCAAATGTGTGAAGCTTACAAATCCTCTAAGTTCAGACAGGGATAAATGAGTTAATTTCCACATACTGCCAAATTACCATAATGTAGTATAATTGGAGATCATAAATTTGAATTAAAGAGGCATTATAACCTAATGATAAAGAGCATAGGCTAGCCAGATTTCTTAGTTGTGAGTCCAGTGATCATGGACAAGTCATGATCTCTCTGTGCCTTAGTTTTCACCTGCTTAAGATGGTAGTATTAATAGGGGCACCTGGCTGGCTCAGTCAGAAGAGCGTGTGTCTCTTGATCTCAGGGTCGTGAGTTCGAGCCCCAGGCTGGGTGTAGAGATGACTAAAAAAAATAAAAATTTAAAAATAAAATAAAATGGCAGTACTAATTGTCTCAGGATTGTGTGATTAATTAATACACATCAATGGGACGCCTGGGTGGCTCAGCGGTTGAGCGTCTGCCTTCAGCTGAGGGCATGATTCCAGAGTCTTGGGATCAAGTCCCACATCGGGCTTCCTGCATGGAGCCTGCTTCTCTCTCTGCCTGTGTCTCTCATGAATAAATAAGTAAAATCTTTAAAAAAAAAATTAATACACATCAAGCACTTAAGACAGTCCTTGACACATAGAAAGTTCTGTTTAAGTGATTGTTCTAGGCTTGGCTTTCATTTTGTTGGAACTTTGGTTGTCAGGGAAACTGCATATTACAACTGCTTAGTTGTTTAACTGGAGAGTCAGGCATCTGCATTACAGGTAGAGATGGCAAGTTTCAGAGCATCGGCTATTCCATTTTGGTTTTTTTGTTTTTTGGTTTTTTTTTTTGTTTGTTTTTAATCTGTTATTCTTTGGGGACACCTGGGTGGCTCAGTGGTTGAGCATCTGCCTTTGGCTCAGGTCGTGATCCCAGGGTCCTGGAATTGAGTTCTGCATCAGGCTCCCCATGGGGAGCCTGCTTCTCCCTCTGCATGTCTCTGCCTCTCTGTTTCTTTCACATATAAATAAATAAATAAATAAATAAATAAATAAATAAATAAATAAATAAATAAATAAATAAATAAAATCTTTTTGGGGATCCCTGGGTGGCGCAGCGGTTTGGCGCCTGCCTTTGGCCCAGGGCACAATCCTGGAGACCCGGGATCGAATCCCACATCGGGCTCCCGGTGCATGGAGCCTGCTTCTCCCTCTGCCTATGTCTCTGCCTCTCTCTCTCTCTCTCTCTCTCTGTGACTATCATAAATAAATGTAAAAAAAATTTAAAAAAATAATAAAATATTTTTAAAAAACAATAGGTTTTTTTTAACGACTTTATTTATTTGACAGAGAGGGAGAGAGCGAAAAAAGCAAAGGGAGTAGCAGAGGAAAAGGGAGCTTGATGCAGGGCTCAATCCCATGACCCTAGGATCAGGACCTGAGCCGAAGCTAGATGCTTAACCTGACTCAGCCATCCAGGTGCCCCAGCTATTCAATTTTGATGTCATTTAGACAGATCCTCCCATCAGGGCCTATGTGGCACAGCTTTAGGGTAATCGAAGTCATCCTGTTCTGATTTTAGGAGTTTTTGTTACCACTATTGAAACAAGGCAGCATATATAAGAGAATTTTCCCTGTTTTTGTGCAGTGTCAGTAATTCTCAATCTATTTCATGTCATAAAGTGTTGTGAGGTTTTGGGGAGGGGGGCTTGTTTTTAGCATACTGAATTGCAAAGATGGGGCTACCTATGGCTAGAGTTTGTCTCATATGGGCTACAATTTCATGCCTAGATACTCGGAAGGCTGAAGGGATCCATATGTCAGCATACTTGTAACCTCAGTGACACACAACAGTTGAAAAGTTCTACCCTCATTATGAAATAGCTAAGGAGTTAAACTCACAATCCATATATTGACTTTCTACCCAGTCCACCTTTCCCTTGAAGAGTCAAATAAGTCACAAAAATGGAAACTGAGTGGTTTTGATTTTCTTTGTTTAAAGAATATTGTGACTTTTCAACCCTTCCACAAAAGACAGTCTTAACGTATGTCCTACCTTTCCTAGGAGTAATTTTTCAGACTTTGGTGCATGCAGATCCAGTTTGTATATTTTCTGGAGGGTCTTCTGGAACTGGAAGCTGGGCTTTTGACCTTGAAGAAAATCCTTTGAAGATGGGGCAGATAGGAATGTATTTCAGAAAGGCAATCCTTTTTACTATGCTCATCCCAATGGGGAAGTCATAGCTCTTGAGGCTCGTAGACATCTCACTGTTGGCATGGGCCCCAGCCTTCCACTGTATCAGACCTCGTTCCTCTAGGCTTCCTGCAATAGGACAGTGAGATTAGCAGGCCAGCAGCCCTCCACTACCTCCCCTCCATACCTCTATAACCTTGTCCTGAAACAGATTTCTGGAATCCATTGTCTTCATTCTCAAGTATTTTCTGGGACTGAGAGGTTACTGAATCCATGATATCTCGGCTCTTAACTTGGCCAGAGCTCTAGGAAACCCTAAAAGTTACTGGTTATAATTAATATCTGTTGTGTATCTAGAGTGTGCCAGGCTCTGTGCTAAGTGCTTTAATTTCATTATTTCATTTCTTCAAAAAATATGAAGAACCTGGCAGAAAGGTTAAGTAATTGTCAGCTTACATCTTTAGTATGGGGCTAACATGCTAAGCTGATGAGGGAGGACCTAACTGTGTCCAGTCTCTGCTTTGGGAGCAGGGAGGGATGTTTAGAAACACTGTAATCAGTACCAATATTTGAATATTAGGGTTCCATATTAGGAAAATAAACTTTTTGTAATACAGACCGCAAGAAGTCAAGCCAAGTAAAATCTTTGTTGGAAGTAGGATATACAAAATGTATTTACATCTAGGGGAATGTTCCCTCGGGAGGTGGAGGGGTGCATGAGGTCTCAGGATCTCACAAGAGGGCTGGGGTGAAAGAAGACTGATGGAGCATTTGCTAAACTAATTTGCCCTTCTGTGTTTGGGCTGTAGATGGGGAAAGAGCAAATGCAAAGCACCCTGTTAGCAAAGTGCCCATCACACAGAAGAAACTGTGTGATTGCATGGTTAAGGACTGGCTTCTGAGTTAGCTAGACCTGAGTGTGAATTCAGGTTGTATAACCTTAGGCAAGTGATTTGACCACTCTGAACTTCAGATTCCTCATCAATGTACATTGAAGGACTACTGAGGATTATGTAGCATAACATACATGATTCCTAGCAGAGATGGTTGCTGATAGGTAGTTGGGTTGAAGGACAGGGGTGTGAGGAACTCAGGACAGTCTGAGGTTGTTAACATCTGGATAGCTTAATCCAGCTTTCCAAATCACAAGGCCCTCTATATACAGCTGTCCACCTGATGCCCTCCATCTCCCCAAGTTCCCTGAGTATTGTGGCTGCCATTTGTCTGGTCCACAACCTGGTTTCCTCTAAGCAGAGAGGGGCGGGTACCTCCCATTAGCCCAAGGGGTAGCTGCTACCAAGAGTTCTCTCATCTTCTGATGCTAAAATCCCTAAAAGGACCATGGCACCTAGGCCCTCCCTGCCCATGCTTCAACCCTGCAGCTGTATTTGGTGGGGGGTGGAGGGCCATCATCCTGCTGCTTCCATCCCTGATTGCCCTGGACTGATGCAGTCTTTAACCTCTGCCTCCACAGAGCTTTCCCTGATCTTCCAGGTCCTCTGAAAACCTCCAACAGGCTGTATGGTACAGTGGCTAGGACACAAGCCATAGACTGCATCCAATGGACTTTGTTAAAATCCCAGATTTGCAACCTTTTAAATCCGCAAATGTTGTGAACTTTAGTGAGTCAACCTCTCCGATTCTGTTTCCTTGTGAAATGGGGTTGATAGTCTCTGCCTAACAGGATACTTGTTGAGACTGAAGTGAGACATAGTGTCATGCCTGACCCACAGTAGATCTTTGGTAAATGTTAACTATGCTTGTTACTTGTTAGAGCAACTGGTGGCATTTAGTTTCTGTATTTTACAGGGCATGGGCCTGTCAGGTTCTCAAGGGCCCATACAAAGTATCTTCCACAATCCCTGCAAAAAGCCGTTATACCAAAGGGAAATATTAGGGGCTCTCCTAGTAGCCAGTGTGACAGGTTGGTTGGCAAAACCCACTCCAAATATGCCAGCAAACTGATGCTTCATTTGTATCTGCCCTAATGTAAGAAAACAAAGGCTCCCAAAGGCACCCCTCAACTTGATGACTATCAAGAAATAGGAAACAAGTCACGGGGCCCAGAGCCTGGGAATAACAACTAGACTTGCTCTCTCGGAGACCTATGAGGCATGTCTGTGCTTCTGTCTAGCCAGTGGTCTCTCCTTCCAGCCTGTGGGCACTCTGCCAGCCCAACTGTTCCTGCTTCTTGCAGGGCCTGCATTGCGTGGGTCCTGGCCACACTTCTGACTGAGGGGCCATCTGTTGGAATGCATATGAGCCCAGCCTAGTTCTGTGTTTCCCTCCCAGGGCTTACCCATACCTGGCACTGTGTTGTCCAGTATGAAAGCAAGGCACCCACCCACGAACATCTCTGTGGTCAGCAGCACAGTCAGAATCTGGTCTACTTCAGGAATGCCTGTGGAATAGGACAAGGCCAATGGGCATGTTGGCAAGTAGACATGCGATGAAAGCATACAAATCCCAACTTTCACACCTATTTGGACCTCTGCCTTTCTCGTCCTTAGATTCAAATCCCAGTTTTGTTGTCTTGGGACAAATAATTTCTCTGAGCCTCACTTTCTTCCTGTCATGTGGAGAAGGACAGTGGTATCTGTTTCCTGGAGCTGTTGTACCTAATAAGTGAGCACATGTAAAGCTCCATGCCTGTCCATAGAAAGTGTATTAGTAAAGAACAGCTGCTCAATAGCTTCTCAGCTTCCGCTTCACATCCAGAGTTGGGCAAGATTTGTGATTCTGTAATATGGTACCTTTTGGGGGCGGGGGGAGCCATGTCCTGAGTTGAGTCCACCACACCTCCTCCCTCCAACCCACACATTCTGACTGGCTTAGGTACCTGTGTTGATGGCACCGGGGTTGGACTCCAGGTAATTGGGCAGCGTGAGCCCAAAGAACATGGAAAATCCGAGCACGAACAGGTTACGGGAGGAGTTCATGTCCACGAACTGCAAGTTGGACAGCCCCACAGCCGTAATCATGCCTGAGGGCACAGGATAACTGCTGGGGTTGCCACGTGGGCAGGGTGGGCTCCACCATACCAAGACTGCGAGGCGACGCCCGGCCACACGCAGCACTCACCGAAAAGGGTGCAGAACATGCCCCCCAGTATAGGGTCGGGAAGCGAAGCAAAAAGGGCAGTGAATTTGCCAATCGTGCCCAGGACTAGCATGATCGCTGCGCCATACTGCACCACGCGCCGGCTGCCTACCTGCAAAGGAGCCAGGGCCAGCTTAGGCCCTGGGGCCAGGCTGGGCAGGGTGAGTTCCGGGAGGGGGGAAGGCCTATTATAACAGCCAGCACAGAGGGGGGCCGGGGCTTGTTTGCACCAAAGACAGGGTAGGGCTTTGTGCCACTCTGTTCTGTGGCACCTTGGTAATCCCCAGAACGCCAATGTTGGGGCTGGACGAGGTAGACCCGTTGCCTGTGCCCAACAGGCCTGCAATAATGCAGCAGATGCCTTCAGTGAAGATGCCCCTGTAAGGAAAAGGCGAGTTGAGAGCTTAGTCCAGGCTCTGACCTGGGTTGTGTCTTCCCCTCACCCTGGGCAGGCAGCTCGCCTTCTTGCGACTGTGCCAAGCTGCAGTTCTCTGTCCATAATACTCCCCACTCCAAGCCAGAGGTAGATCTGGGAGCCAAGAGCCCATGTCCAGAGTGCTAGTCCCAGTGCCCTGAATTTAATCCCTCTGGTGACCCTGGGCATCGATTTCCTCATCTGTAAAATGGGGATAATAAGGGTACCTGTCTCACAGTCATTAGTATATTGCAAAAGAGAATGCATGTGGACAGGGCTAGCTTAGGCACATGAAAGCTTGTCGATGACCATAGTTTCCCTTAGGCTTCATTATCTCAGCTATTCAAAACACTTGGTGAGGAGAGCATCCCCATTTCATAAATACAGAGAACAAGGTCTGGAAAGTACTACTTGATCAAGTCCACACTTGGTTCTCAACCCTGTCTCTATGATTGCTTCCTGAGTGGCCTCTGAGAGGATCAGATGTGGGAGAGGGCAGGTGGCTGTACCTGTTGATGGCATGTACTGGAGGGGGCGGTGCGCCAGCCAGGCGGGCACAAGCATAGTAATCTCCGATGGACTCAATGATGCCCGCCAGCGTGGCACTGAACATTCCCAGAACAGCAGCCGCAGTCACTGTGGGCAGGCCCCACTGACCTGGATCAGAGGGAGATTGGAGGGTGGGTACAGTGCTGCTGGCTGGGTCAGGGAGGGGACTAGGCTAGGCAGTACATGGGAGGGGGAGTGGAGTTTAGGGACCTCCAGCTGGGGTGGGAGCTATACAGTTGTGGGAGCTTATTTGGGATCACTCGGAGCTATGAAGCTGGAGTGAAGCTTTGGGGAAACAGCCTGCCTAGTATCCTATAAATGGACAGCTAATGCTAATTACGTCATCAACTGGATTGTTATCAGGGGCCTCATAGGTAATCTGACTGGAGGCAGAGGGGCCAGTAGGGTGGCTCACAGGGGTAGGGGATGCGGATCCAGGGTGCGATAGTCATGATGTCCCCTCGTGCATCTGTTCGTGCCTGGAAGCCATAAGCTGTAGGGTCTGAGGGCAGCACATTCGTCAGGGTCAGGATATAGCAGAGCAGCCACACGCTCATGATGGCCAGCACAATCTGAAGTGGGGTAGTGTGAGGGGAGCACTGAGGGCCCCGCAGGTCTTGGTCCAGGCTCACCAGCCCCTGACTCAGGCCTAGCCCCAGCCCTTACCCTGCTCTAGCTCAGACCTGGGCCCTTATACCTTCTCTAGACCCTGACAAGGACCTTATCTGTGCTCTGGCTCTAGCTCCTCTGCTGTCCCGGGCCTGCCCCCCAACCTTTGCCCTGGACACAGGTTCAGTCCCTGCCCTAGTCCCAGCCCCAGCTGCCTGTCAGCTCCTCACTGGAAACATCTTGAAGATCTGGACACGGAAGAGAGTGAGACCCTTGCCCCAGCGGTAGACAGGCAGCAGGAAGGTGAGGTTACGCAGGTACTGGGAGAAGAGGACGATCAGAAGAATGGAACTAGGGGCAGAAGACACAAAGGAATGATGGCTGGTAGGCTGGGCTGGGTCCAGGACATGAAAAGGGTGAAAGTGCTGGGGCTGGGCAAAGATCAGGCCTGGTGGCCGCTCACCAAGCTGAGATGCCCCAGTGGGAGCCAGCTCGGTCACCAGCGGCTTGGAAGACAGAGAGGCCGATGAGGGAGACGGTGGGGGTGACCGTGAGAGGTCCTATGTAGCTGAGAAGGGCCCCAGGCAGCCCCATCAGCCCGATCACCACCTCCACCATGCTGGACACCATGATTGCACCCTGGACCTAGAAGAGCAAAGATTAATGTAAGCCACTATGTAGAGGCTCTGACTTCTACATTTTAAAGAAAGCTCCTGGACCACCTCTTTGAATCCTCCAACTCAGCAATGGCCCTCACTCCCATCTAGCTCCCTCCTCAGGTCCAGCCTCTAACATCCCAGGTGCAAACCCACCTCTCGTATCCGCGGGTGCCAGATATGAGAGGTGTTCAGGGGAAGACTCCAGTTACCATAGATCTCCTCTGGGAGCAGAGACAGGGACACACACATGGCCAGGGAACAAAGAGAGGAAGAGAAGGTGCTCCATGAATGTACCCCATGGTCTAGACTCGGGACAGTTGTCCACACTTCCGGGCTCCTGGGCCTCCCCTCTCCATCACAGCCCCCGAAAAGTGTGCCCACCTTCTGGGGGGCATTTCCATCTCTCCAGGGCTAGGATGGCTTTGGCTGGGACCAGAAATGCAAAGGCGCTGGCCTGGAACAGTGGCAGCCTAGAAGGAGAGGCACAGAACGGCAGGGGTGGGGTGGGCAGGGACACAGAGACAGGGGAGATGGGGAGAGAGGCGCACAGAGAGAAGGAGAGAAAAATCACACCCAGAGGCCAAGACACAGAGGGACAAGGGCCAGGGCAGAGCTGAGAAAAGTCACTGTGGCCCTAGGCAGGACTCGAACATTTTGGAGGCCCGAGGAAGAAAACAAATGGAGTCTTTGTCCCACAACCTTCCCTTTTACCTTCTCAACCCCAGCTCCTGACGGTTGAGGAGCCACATGCAGGGAGATGGACAGCTCAGCTCTTGTATCCAAGCTCCACTCACAACCTTCCTCCATC
Source organism: Canis aureus (assembly GCF_053574225.1). Lineage (NCBI taxonomy): Eukaryota > Metazoa > Chordata > Mammalia > Carnivora > Canidae > Canis > Canis aureus. The sequence goes on from NC_135615.1 coordinate 35,467,107, forward strand.
CTCCCACCACACAACCATCTTTTGGCCACCCAGGGGCAGGGTACCCTCAGGAGGATGGGCCATTGAAGGGGCCCACACAGAACCTAAAAGCCAGGATTGGGTGGGTTCTGATTATCCAGAGTGGGGCTTAACAGGGGGAGAGCCCAGATAGGGTACATTCCCTTAAGCCCACCGACTCCCTTCCTCTGAGGAGCCTCAGGGGCCCAGGGTAGGATCCCAGCTGCCTGCCTCTAAGGATGGCTGGGGTAGCAAGTGAGAGCAGATAGCGACTTTTCTCTCCCTAAAAAGAGCCCTCAGAGAAACCACCCGCTCCTGCTGTGTGGACCACTATATGTTGGGGGTGGGGAGGCCAGGGGAGGGCAGCTTACCGGATTCCCAGTGTGGTCTGGATAAGGGTGGTAATGCCCACGCAGGTGAAGATGGTACCGATGAGCTGGCTGACCATGTACTGGTCACGGCCCACACACAGCGCCTCAGCCAGAAGGAAAGGCACAGCAATGGTACCGCTGAAGCATGTCAGGTAATGCTAGGGGATGGGGGAGAGTGCATGGGGCAGGGCCCATCGGGATCACAGGGACACCCTCAAATTCTCATGTCTGCCTCAGTGGACCTGACCCCCTGCTAACCCTAGCAGTGTGTTCACCTGGGACTGAGATTCCTACGTGGGATTCCCAGAGAGCTACTGGTCACACCTCTTTCTGGTTTACTAATCTGCCCCTAGGTTATTCCTGTGGCTTTGTAGAGTGGGTCCTCCTCCCTGTGACTGACGTTCTATTCTGTCTGGCTGGTGACACCTGTTCCCAGAGATAATCTCTCAGGCCCCATCAGACCCCTCTCCCCACCCCAGCTCGGTGACAGTTCACTATTGTTGACGTTAGGTTTCTTTTGCTCTTACCCTAGATAAACTTGTTGGCCAGGAACAGGGCTGGGATCCTGGGGAGAGTGCAGAGTCAGGGTGGGGAAACCCTATGAGAAAACCCACCTGGAAGCCCAGTAGAATGCACAGGTACCAGGGTGGCACATCCTCGATCTTGTACAACATATCAAACTTGGGTTCTGTGGGCAGGGACATTGTGGGATCCCTCGTGGAGGTCCCTGCTGAGCCCACGGATTCATGCTAGGGTAGCAGGGAGAAGTAACTCAGGGTGGAGTGATGGGGACCAGCAGAGTCCATTCTGCCCCAGAATCAATCAGGTAGCCTGAGTGGCCTGTAGGATCCTCAGAATGGGGTCCAAGCCCCACCCTCCCTCTTGGTTCATCCAACCAGCTGTCTCTTGACCTGGCTACCTGTGGCTCCCTCCTCACATTCTTTTGTGCAGGGATGAGTCCACTGTGCTGGCTCCCGGAGGCCTTGGGAACAGGGCATTCTGGCCAAGGGGATGGCCTCTAAGAAGGCCCCAAGGGGCAACAGGAGAGGGGGCCAAAGGGCTGAAGTCTGCGGACAGGCCCTCTTGGGCAGCCTCTGGTCCCACCCTTGCCACTTGGAGGTCCTTGGGGTTTCCCTGGAGGTGGGTAGGTTGGGTCCCTGCTGGTCTTCAAGCAGGAGTCAGCCAGTCCCAAGCTGACCACTCCTGCACCCTCATGGCTACCCGCACCCCATCCCCCAGTTGCTACTTTCTGCCTGGGATAGTCACTCTCAATCGAGTTTGTCGGAACGTTTGTCTCTGCCTTCCCAGGGGGAAAGCACTAGCAGGCTCTCTAGCCACCACCCAAGCCTGTGCCCACCCAGCTCCCACCCATTCCCAGCACCTGTGTCCGGCTCTCCAGGTTCTCCTGGGCCCTCATCTTTGGGGCACAGGTGTGAGCAGTTCCTGAGGAAGAGAGAGGATGGCTTTACGAAGGCCAAGGAGGACTTTAGTCCACACATCAGACATCGTTTGAAGTAAATCTGTAACCAGATCTCCAGCTCTGATTGCGAAAGGCAGGCCTGGGTGGAGGTAACGTATTAACTACGGCCATTGTGGTAAAAGCCACCCAAGCCTCTGCCACATTTACCTTCTGCGCACTTGCCCATCCCAGCCTGCACCTGAGCCTGGGCAAGGGCCCTGTTCTTATTTCTAAGAGAGGGCAGGGTGGAGGTGAGGAGTGGACAGTTCACCAAGCCCTGGGTGGTGCAGAAGAGAATGGCAGTGGGCACTTAATTAGGTCACACTCTGAATAAAACTCTTCCCCACTTTTTAATATCAAGTTAATAATTATCATCATTATAGTCATTCTCCATAATGAGGAATCACTGCCTGCCAAGCAACTGCTATGTATTGCTGTGTTCAACCCCAGGCGTTAGGTGGTGTTAACCTCATTTACCACTGAGGAAACAGATCTAGGAGATGTGATCTGACTGAGGTAGCAAGATTTTAGACACCATTCCAAAACCTTAGGTTGGCCTCAACCCCTGAGTTCATGCTATAAATTAGCCATTAAATCCAATAAAGGGCTGGGGCGCCTGGGTGGCTCAGTGGTTGAGCGTCTGCCTTTGGCTCAGGGTGTGATCTTGGGGTCCTGGGATCAAGTCCCACATTGGGCTCCCTGCAGGGAGCCTGCTTCTCCCTCTCCCTGTGTCTCTGCTTCTCTCTGTGTGTCTCTCATGAATAAATAAATAAAATATTTTTTTAAAATAAATAAATTCAATAAAGGGCTGCCTTCCCCACACATGGCCACTTACCCCTCAGCATCACAGAGGCACAAAACAGATGGGCCTCTGGAGGAGAAGCTGCCCAGGCTGGTCCAGCTTTGCCTGTACCCTATGTCAGGACAATTCCCTTCCCCTCCCAGTCAGGACTGGCTGTATAATCTGCAGCGCAAAATGAAGATTTGGGGCCCCCATTCCAAAAGTATTATGAGTTTTCTTTTTTTAGTATTATGAATTTTAACACAACAACAACAACAGAATATTAAATCAAATTAAACCAAACCTTTCTAAGCACTGGGCCCTGTGCGAGTGCATGTCACCCGGCCACTGAAGCCTGCCTTGGACTCAGCCTGTCCTCTCTTCCAGTCATAGGCCTGGAGCTGGCTGAAGGGACTTGGGGAGGGTCCGAGGAGCTAGGGCTCCTCAGCCATGAGGACAGGGCCTAAGGTTCCTGGTTCTGCCTCTCTCTGTGCTGCCCCAGGGCAAGCCCCCCAGGGCCCACCTACTTCTGGGTTGTTGGGCCCATGGCCAGGCCCTGCTCCAAGGGCCCGTAGGCAGCTGTGCTCTCCAGCTAGGCAGCAGCTTCATGCCACAGCTATGAATCTGGCAGCCTGTCCAGCCTCCAGCTCTTCCTCTGTCTGCCTATCTCCTTGTCTCCTTCCTTGGTTCCTGCTCCCAGGTGTCCCAAAGTTGTCTGACCAGTTTGAAGCTTTGAAACTGCTCCTTAGCACCTTCTTCCCCGCCTCTCTCCACCCCAGTACTCACCAGTGGGCTGTGGAGACAGAGCCCCACCCCTTACATTCTGGTGCACAGTCCCATGGACATTCAGTTCAACCCAAACTACACATGCCATATACACAGAGACAAGGCAGGCAAGTTGCACATGGTTTCTTTCTTTTTTTTTTTCTTAATTTTTATTTATTTATGATAGTCACAGAGGGAGAGAGAGAGAGAGGCAGAGACACAGGCAGAGGGAGAAGCAGGCTCCATGCACCGGGAGCCCGATGTGGGATTCGATCCCGGGTCTCCAGGATCGCGCCCTGGGCCAAAGGCAGGCGCCAAACTGCTGCGCCACCCAGGGATCCCTCTTTCTTATTTTTTAAAAAGATTTTATCCATTTATTCATGACAGACACAGAGAGAGGGAGAGAAAGAGAGAGGGAGAGAAAGAGAGAGAGACAGGCAGAGGGAAAAGCAGCCTCCATGCAAGGAGCCCGACATGGGACTCGATCCTGGGACCCCAGGATCATGCCCTGGGCCAAAGGCAGGCACCAAACCACTGAGCCACCCAGGGATTCCCCACACATGGTTTCAGATACACAAACAAATGGACCCATAACACCCAGACTGTGCTGCAGAGTGTGTCTAAATGACTCCATAGGAACACAGAGGCACCCAGGTCCTTGTCACAGGCTCCCATCTCCACACCCAGTACTACTGACAACTCAGCCGGCTCCGTGGGTACTGGCTCTCTTCCCCGTGACTAGGGGTTCTCTCCTGGGTTAAAGGCCAGGAGGAGGGGCCTCAGGCAGATAGGGAGCAGCAAGTAATGGACTGCAAGGGACCAGGCTGCAGTATAAGTCATGCAGGCTGGGGAGGTCAGGGCCTCCCCAGAGCACACCCACTTCTCCAGCAGTGACCTTCCTCCACCCCCAGAATCAGAATCCCCTATCAGCCCTGCCACTACTGCCACTACTCAGCCTGGGACTTGGTCTGAGCCTCTTTTCTTTTCTCCTTTCCTTTCCTCTTTCCTTTCCTTTCCTTTTTCTTTTCTTTCTTTTTTTTTGTGAGAGAGAGAGAGAGTGTGTGTATGCACATACATACATACATACACACAAGTTGGGGGGGCAGGGTAGGAAGAGAGGGAGATACATTTTTTTTTTTTTTTTGAGGGAGAGAATCTTAAGCAGATTGTGCTCTTATGTGGAGTCTGTTGAGGGCCTCGATCTCACCACTCTGAGTCATGACCTGAGCCAAAATCAAGAGTCAGGTGCTTAACTGACTAAGCCAACCCAGGTGCCCCCTCTTTGACTTTCTAAGCCTCAGTTTCTGTGTCTCTCAACTGGGGATTAGAGTATTTGTTCTGTCCACCTCCCAGGGCTGCTTGCCCACAGGTTCCCATTCTTAGGCAGGGCCCAAGTGGGGTGTTTTCCTCCAGTGCTAAGGAAAGGTCCCAGGTCAAAGGAATTTCTGGTGACAGCAGGACTTAGAGCCAAGATACTGAATCCAGCTTGATCCAGAAACTCTGCCCTGCCTAGTCCCAGGCAGACACATAGGGCCCAACCTTGTCAGCTGGGGTCAGAGGGAAAGTCCAGATGTTGAGCAGCTCCTGGGCATAGACCCAACTATACTAGTGTTCAGGGAGGGGCCCAAACAGTACAGAGTGGCTGAGTAGGTATGCCTGCCAGGCAGCCTGCTCATGGAGTTTTCACTGGTTTTTCTCTTCTCTCGTGATGGATTTGCAGTTTCACCATCCATGCAACTAGGTCCATCCTTTGACAGCTCGCTCACATTTCTAGCCATGACACACCTCACCTACCTCTGGGAAATTGTGGGGAAGCAAGTATATTTGGCCCTCCCTAGGTACAACATCAGCAGAAATGCCAATGTCTGTCCTCCCAGCCCTACAAGAGCCTTTTGCAAAGAAGGAATCAAGAAATCTAGGTCATTGGGTTTTATTTGAGTCCAGAGGGGAAGGCCTCTCCCCTACCCACCCTCTCCTGCCCCCATCATATACCTGACCCCAATGTCCTAAAGCTGGAAGGAGGGAGGGGGCATGGCAGCATGGAAAAGCATGGCCCCCCTGCCCTCCAGGCAGCCTGCAGAGAGGAGTGGGGCAAATCCAGAGGGCACCGCACCTCTCCTCAGAGCCTGACCAGGAAGGGGAGGGAGTTGAACTAGAGCTCCGTCCTTGTGACAGGTGCCTCTTCTGAGCAGGCCCCTTGCAGTCCTCCACACAGCAATGCCTCCAGAGCCCCTTGGCCTTGTTGGTGGGCTTCATAGATCTGGTCTTCTCCAAACTCGCCCAGGTAGTGGAAACATGTCATGGAGAGCCTAGGGGAACCCAACAGGAGCCTCAGACCCCTGCCTGCCCCTCAGGGGGCTAGCCGATCAAGGCTCCAAGGTCTCCATCCCACCCCACCCTCACTCCTGTCACCTGGTGGGCCAGGGGCCCCCTGTGATCATCACACTGATGCTTGGCTCTGGCCCCTTACTGAGTCCTGGGCCTGTGAGACGTTTCACCTGGTTCACTTCTCGAACCCCATAGCTGGAAGCAGCAGGAAGGAGAGGCATATAGCATTAATGGGAGCCCTGCCAGCAAGGGATAATACCCCCGCATGAAGCTGGGCACACTGGGCATTTGCTGAATTCAGAGCCCAGATTCTGATCCTCCCTGATGGGAAACAGAACCAAAGAGGGAAAGCCCCTGGCCTGAGGTCACACAGCAACCTTGTCCCCAAGCCACGTAGCATTCTACTTGCCCCCAGCTCTAGATCTCAGACTTCATTCCAACCAGCCCCCTACCTTGGACCAAAGCCCTAGTGGACTATGTGTCTGGTGTGAGTGGGAGAGTGGGAATCTCTACCCATCAGCCCTACTGCTAGAGGAGGGTGGTAGGGGCCAGATTCTTGACTCACCCCTGCCAGCTCTGGGAACAGCTCTTGTCCAGGACATCTATGTATACCGACTCACTCAGCTCCCACTGCCGCCCGCCTGAGTCAGGGGTGTGAAGTTTGGCCTCTGCCTTTGCCAAATGTTGCCACATCTAGAACAAGGAGGGGTTAAGAGCCAGGGTTTCAAGACTGCTCAATGGTGGGGGAGGGTCAGGCAGGAGCCTGGGTCTCTGGGAGAGAGTGAGGTGGCAAGGGAGACTTTTAAGCAAGAAGCTCTTATCAGGTAGCCTCACAGCCCTCCCCCAGGTTCTGAAAGCTGGGACTGGGTCTGCTGAGGTAGGATCCACTTCCCGGGGTTGAGGTGTGTGGGTAGGAAACACTGAAGTAGGAAGTTAGGCCTGAGCACTGGGGCTCCTTCCCCAGTGCACACCTGCCCATCAGCCATGCTATTTTAAACCATGAGAACAAGGAAAGGAAAAAAAAAAAAATAGAGCCCAGTCTTCAATGACACGTGTACTCATAGGCTTGCCTTGCTCCACAGAGTTACTTAGGCATGCTGGATAGGTTTCTGTGTGAACTCAAGACACACACATACTCATATTCATGCATTCAACCCATGTGCATACATGCACAAATACACCAGTACTCCCCAGTCATGTTTTGGGAAGGAGTCTAGACCTGAGGATAAGCCTGGAAACGGAGGAGTCTGAGAGGATAGGCTGGTGACTCCCTGGGGTCTCAAGATACTGTGGGTTGTCCCAGATTATTTCCTTTCTGTTGGGCCGAGAGATGGGTAAACTGAGGCATGGGGGTTTGGGTGAGGTGCAGTTGTCAGTATCATGGAAAGCTGAGTCTAACTCAGGGCTCAGGGTGGGGGTTTGGAAATCAAAGCCAGTGGTAGAATCTGAGGTAGATGGAGGGGACTGGCTTCAGGAGGGACCTGGACAGGGGCAGGGGAACTGTATGGGGGGAGGTACTCACCTGGTAGGCCACTGCCCTGCAGGCATCACAGCGCAGGTGAGCAGGCATATGAGCTGAGTACTTCTCTTCATCATCCAGCTGTGGGGCAGTGGCTGTGAGTGGGGCCCTGTCCTCAGAGCCCCCTGGGATGGCCCAGGCTCCCAGCAGCAGCAGTGTCAGTGGCAGTGACAGCCTCATGGTCAGTGGAGATGGCTCAGTGAGCATGTGGCTGGGGTGCAGGTGTGCATGTGCATGTGTACAGAGGGAGCCACCCCGGAAAGCCTGACCCAGACCAATGGGGAACCAACAACTCACCCCTCCCACTTTCTTCCTTCCTCTAGGGGCCTAGAGATGCCACGTGTGCATCTCCTCTGCTGGGATCCCCACTGTAGCCAACTGGGCTCCATTTCACAGATAGGGAGCAGTGACATAGGGGGAAGCTGGGCCTGGGCAAGGGCACGTGGGGGCGGATCTCTCCCCTGAAGTCTGGCCACTCAGTGGGCACTGAACTGAGTATCTTGAGGGAAGAGGTGATTTGTGTCATTTTTATGAGCATAGGAAAGCTTAGACAGAAGTGATGAATCCAAGACCATACACTAGAAGGGCCATACTGAAACGAGGCCCCAAGCCTGAGTAACTAAAGCCCATTGGCCACCCAGCCACCAGGATGAATGAGGTTGCCAGGTGTGGTTGCCAGCCTAGGGTTTCCTCCCTGGGAGGTGAGTTTGCTGAGGCCAGGATGTCACATCCATGAAAGACACACGTGGGCTCCTTCCCTGAGCCCTAGAGCCGCCTCCACCCAGACCATACCCAGGCAGAGAAGAGTGTTAAAGGGGGTGTTAGAAGTCGCAGCAGTAAATTAGAAATCAGACAACTTACACCAGTTGTTCCAAGCATCGTGGCTCATTGGATCAGTGATTTATTGCACACCAGGATGAGGTGAGGGGACCAGGGCCCTCCATGCCATCAGAACCCGCATCCCTGGCCATGAGAAGTTGTTCAGGTTATTCTGACTCATAGCTCTCCCAGTCAACTTTCAGCCGAAGGCAGGGAGTCTGGGACTTCAAGGGACCCAGACCGCCTAGGGGCCTGGAATTTAAGTAAGGCATCAATCTCCATCCCTAACAACTGCTCCTAATGGGAACTGTTCTTCCCCAGACTCATCACATATCAGTCAACAAAGCCCCGCCACTTCAAGCTCAGAACTACACACAGACTCACATGTCCTACCCCATGCATCTCTCTCAGCCCTCCTCAGACGCTCCTGCTATCTCAAGGCAATTAGCACACAGGCTCTGGGTCCTGTTCCCTCCTTGCTTTGACCAGTCTGCCGAGCCAGGCCCTCTCTGGGCATGGTTGCCACATCTGTTACTGAGGGAGTGCAATCAGCAGAGGGCTCCAAGTCTCCCTGCCTTGCTCCCCACCCCATGGCATCCCTTTTACTGGCAGCCCTAACCCACCCTCCACTACTCCCAGAGGGGTCAAGAGGCTGAAACATCCTCCCTGTTTGCAAGTCCTTTCTGATGAGTCACTGCATCTGGCCCCCAACTTGGGTGGGAATGGCTTAAACCTCCACTCCTGGCCCCAGGATGAGCCAGCTCAGCTCTGATGGCTTTGAGAAGCCAAGTCAGATGCTGAGGTTGAGGAGAGGATGAGAAGTGGGGCTCCCAGCTGGAGACTATAGCTGCCTCCCTACCCAATCCCCATCTCCAGGCTGACCCTCCATAGCCCCTTCCATATAACTTCCCTGCTCCACCTCCACCTGCCGTCCCCACAGCTCCCTTCCTCAGATCCAGCCTGACCCAGGGGCTGCACTAGCCTTTCCCACATGACCTCCCAGGCCAAGGCTCAGATCCTCTTCCAAAGAACAACAGAGCTGCTAACCACAGTCCTCCCTCCATTGCACCAGCGCCCACTAGCCTACTCCACCGCAGCTGGATCCACCTTCAGGGAGGGACACATCCGCCCTCTGCTGATCCTATTCCTTGTTGCTCCTCCTGAACTCCAACACCCCCTCAAGTCAGTTCCTAGGAACAACTCCAGAGACTCCTCACAAACACACAAACACACCACACTCTGGGGATGCCTGGGAAAGGAGTATACAATTTTGTTGGGGGAGAAAGTAGGCAGCCACTTTCTGAGTTTCAGCTCCATCAGTCCCAAAGTCTCAGATATATCCTCTGAAGGTAACTTCCAGTGTGAAGACTGGGTGGGCTGGGTAAAAGAAAGAGGTGATAGAAGGAACCGGGCAGGGGACTAGATGCCAGAACCCCCAAGGCTATCAAACAGGCCCCAACACCCAGGATAGGCCCTGGGGCCTCACACTGAGAACAAGGACCCCTTGCCGGGCTGGGCTGAACTCGAACTGTTGGGCGGAGCACAGAGGAGCAGAGGGGGAGCGGGGCTGGGGGTTCCACTCACTGGCAGGTAGTACATCCCGTCCAGGGGCCCCGCGTCGGAGGCCCAGGGTACCTGGGGGCCGCTGAAGCCCGCTGGGGCCAGGGACGGTGGCACTGAGAGGCCCGGGAGAGGCCCATAGGCGGGCGGGTAGAGGCCAGAGCCCAGGGCCAGCGGGGTGTAGACGCGGCGTGGTGGCACCTGGGGCGATGGCGGCAGCAGCACCTCTACGTATTGCCCGCTTTCGGGGTCGAAGAGTAGCCGTAGCCGAGGCTGCCGCGGCGCCTCCACAAAGTAGCAACGGCCGCTCTCGGGGTCCACCAGGACCTTCCCCGGGTACGCAGTCCCTGGGGGCCTGCGTGCCCCGTGGAGGGGGCCTTCGAGGGGCCGGTCCGTCGGAGGCGCTGAGGCAGCGCGGGGTTGGGGCGGGCCGGTTCTGCCGGCCGACGCCTGGGACTCCCGCAGGAGAGACGACTGGATCGCAGTCGCCGGCTCGGGAGCTGCAGGAGACGTCTCCACTTCCGGTGCTGTCCCGGCGCTCGAGCTGGGGTGCGCCTGAGGCGAGCGGGGGCACGGTGGTCGGGGTGGCTGCGGCCCTCCCGGGCCCGTGGGCGGCGGCTGGGGTGACGCGCGCGCGCCGCCTAAGGGGCTGCTCCGCCCCTCGCCGTCGGGGACCAGGCGCCGCGCCTCAGCCTCGCGGCTCTCCCCGCCAGCACCGCGCACAACTGCCCCGGCTCCCTCGGGCCGGCGGCCCACGGCCAGTGCCGCAGGCAGGCGGATCTCCGTGCGTGCGAAGGGTTTGGCCGTGCTGTTCTCCGCTCTCCGCCTCAGGGCCCCGTTGGGCCGCGGGGCGTCCCGGGGCACCGCGTCAGGGGACGGCTCTGGGGGCTCGTAGGGGTGCGTCACGACCGGAAGAAAGTCTTTGAGGTAAACCGAAGTGTAGTGAGCTGGGGCTGGCGACGCCAGCGCGGGCAACGCTTCGGTCCCGGACGCGCCGCCCTCCTCCGCGCCGGGTTCCACAGGGGGCGCAGGCAGCCGCAAAGCTGCGGTTCCCGCGGGGAAGCTTGGCGCGTACGTGGTCTTCACCATCTTGCGTACGTCGCGGGGCCGCGGGAGGGCCACGCGAGGCCGTCCCGAGGCGGCCTCTCCAAGGCCCAGGGCTTCCCGGGGCACATCGGCATCCACAGGGCCCACAAGGCGACTGAGGGTTAGCTCAGGCGCGGCCGCTTCTGGCGACGGCTGACTGCCTCGGAAGGCGAGATCCTGCACCTCCCGCGAGGACTGACCTTGCGCCTCGGTGAGTTCCGGAGTCCCAGGTGTGGGCGGCCTAGGCCGCTCCAGCTCTTCCATTCCTATCCCATTCAGAGCTTTAGACGTAGATACTATGGATGAGCCCTGTGGTGTGGGACCCCACGTGTCCTGGGGAGATGGATGCCACGTCCCATTAGCACGATCTGGAGCCTCCCATGAGGACAAGGCCGGTGGATACGCGCTCCTACTGCCCTCTGCGGTACTCCCAACTGCCGGTTGAGGAACCTCCCACAGGGAAGGAGCTTCAGGGGATGGGCTTCTTGTCCTGGCGACACCCTGATTCCACGGGGAAACAGTCGGTGGGGAGGGGCTTCTTCTGCTGACAGTTTCCTCGACAGCGGGATCCCGATTTCCCCATGCACGGGATGCTTCAGGGAACGACGGGCTACTTACCCTCCGAATAGCCCGATTCCACGGGGGCGGATTCTGGGGGGACGGGCAGTGAGGACCCCGTACGGTCCCATTTGGAGCCTGCCACAGCGGGGACGAGCTCCATGGCCTCCCAGCCTTACTCGGAACTTCCCGAGGGCCCCTCGACTCGAAAGGCGGACTCTGTGCTCTCAGAATGGCTCGATCCGGAGTCTGTCGCGGGGACCGAGTCTTAAGTTCCTGACTTTGTGCCTCCCGAGTCTTCTCCCCTGACTGCAGGAAGATGCTGGAACTAACCGGACCCAGCGGCTCGGTGCCCGGCGCGGGCTTGTCGCGCCGAATCGCGCGCTCTCGGAGGCTGGGCCACGGCCGCGGTGCCTTGGTGGGTGCTGAACCATAGTGCACGCGCGGTGGCCGAGACCTGGCCTCCTCCGGGACCTTTCGGGTACTGCGGGCCGTTTCTCGGCTCGCACACTCTGGCTGCCCCGTGGGCCCGAAGGTGGCGCTGCTTGGGGCAGGGGCTGCAGGGCTCAGTTTTCTGGCCAGTGCTGTCTGCACCAGGCCAGCGGCTTCCTGCAGGCGGCCCAGCGACTCGTCCAGGGAGCCAGTGCGCAGGAGCAGCCGGGGGCGCGGTGGTGCTCCCGCCTCCCGCGGCGGACTCTGGGGCCGGGGGCGCAGCTCGATCTGACGCTTGGGCACCGTGCGGGACCTGGCGGGAGCCTCACGCTCCTCCAGCGCCACCTCCACACACTCGAACTGCGCTGGGGTCCCAGGACTCGGCCCGCGGGGCCGTACCTCTAGGTAAGTGGCCCAGCGGGAGCCACCGTCGGGGGCCTGGGGCGTCGGTGTCGCGGGAGCCGGAGTCGCGGGCCCGGGCGGAGAGAGGCTGCGGAAAGCGCGGGCGGTGAGTTGCTGCACCTCGCTATCCGCCGCGTCGGAGCGGCGGAACGGGGCCCCTGCGCCGAAGATGACTTCCATCTCCCCCGACGGCAGCATGCGCAGCTGCGGCTGGGGCGGCCGCGGGCTGGAGCCCCGGCCTCGCGGGAAACCCGAGCCGGGCCCGGGCTGCTGGCGGCTATTCTGGGCGCTGACGGACAGGCGAGGCTGCGCGCCCGCCCCCAGCGCAGGGGCCACCCCGGGCCAATGCGCCCGGCACTCTGCGTCCGGCCCAACGTCCGGGGGCCCTGGAGAACCCGGAGCCGTGTGGTAGGAGCCTGACGAGCCAGAGGAGTCCTGACGCCGGGCGGGGGCCGCAGGCGGCTGCCCCGGGAGCCCAGGCCGGGCTGGCCGGGCGAGCGCGGTCAGCATGGCGGGGCTGGGCGCCGCGCACTACCTCCCTCACGTTTGCCTCCGCCGGTGCTGCGGCTGCCCGCATTGTCCCCGCCCCGCCCGCGGATGTCGTGGGGTCACCGCGCCTTAAAGCGGCCGCGGCTGCGGTCGATGGCGAATCAGTGGCGTCGCCCACAGGACGGCCTTGGGTCCTGGGCTTTACTTTTCCAACGTTCCCCTCTGGCGCGGGCCCGAGGCCTAGGATGGCTCTCCAGTCTTGGGCTGACGGGAAGGTGAGGGAAGGGCAGGTTTGAAGCCAGGAGCTAGGCCTAACTCTGCTCACAGGCTAAGAAACAGGCCGAGCAGGGCCCAGCCTGACGTCAAGCACCATGGCATGTGGGTCAGAATGGGAGCCCGGGGACCAGGACCGGACTTTCGGGGTCTTCTGAGCAATTTCATCTTCCGGTAGCCCCCCAGTGTCTTCCTACCACCGGAGCACACCCCTTCTCTCTGGCCCTCTCATCACTTGTCCCAGCTAGAGTATGTAAGGGTTCACCCACCACCTTCCTTGACCCATCACCCCATGATCTTTGATGGAGCTTTGCTTGGAGGGCTCCCCCAAGTCCCCAGGTTGTACTAGGGCCTCGGGAAGCTGTACCTGGCTGGACCCATTGCCTTTAGTGGGACCATACTGGAAGGGCCTGGGGTGGCTAGCTCTAGCTTTCACAGATGGCCTTGGCACCTAAAACAAGACACTGATGTGGGGTCTCTTAGGAACCTTTGGGGTAGCCATGACCCCTCTCTGAAGCCCTTCTGAGGCAGAAAGAGCTCTGGCACTTGCAAGGCCCTCACTCCAGCCCCCACCACCTCAGGATTCACCCCAGGGACAGGTGCTGGTGGGGAAGCAGTCACCACTTGTCACTGCCCTGGGATGATGACAGTGAGCACCATTTGCCCTTAAACTTCCGGCTTTAAGTTCCTACTATGTTTCAGGCCCTAGCTGGCCTTGGGGCAAAAACACAGCAACCCCCCACCCCATGCACTCACACTGACTCAGGTTAGGCTAGATTGACAAATCTGACTCAGCCTCTGAGTGGGTCCCCTGACTGGGTGTGTCCCCATGATCATCTAGCCATCAGTGATGGCTTGTGAAAGGATCAAGCCTGCCTATCATCTGGTGCTGCACATGCAACTTTAACAAGTTATAGGCCCTTCAGAGACTGTTCCCCACCTTAAAAAAAGACATAGCATTGTCCTTTTCCCTTCCTTCCCCTTGTGAAGATTCAAGCCTCTGTTAGGGGGAAGTGTAAGAGGATACAAGTATGATTCACAGGTGTAACATTCTTGTTATATGATGGTAATGGATTTCCCAAATTCACTGTGGTCTTGGAACCCACTGCCTGTTGTCTCCAGTCAGGGCTTATCACATACTCAAACACACACACACAGCCTTTCCTGCTCTATAGCCAAGTTGGGAGAGTTAAATTTACCAGGGCACTGGGAGTAGGGTGGGGTGTTTACAGGTAACCAGGGGTAACCAGAGCTGTTTACATAGGGAGAGATTAAATACCAAGAGTAGGAAGAACAGTGCCTATTAGACAACAAAGTTGTCCTCCTGTAGGCTAGACCTCCACACCTCTCCTCCCCCTACGACCCAGGGGAGGGAGGGAAGTGGCAGGGACTGGGGACCTGAGCAGCATCCTTTTCTGAGTGGCGTGGAAGGCAGTGGCCCAAGGCCTGCTCCCCACCCAGTCCCTGGTAACTTGATTCTCCCTTCTGTCACCAAGGCCCTCCGGAAGGCAGGCAGGGAGGGAAAAAAAAAAAAAGTGCCTTCTGCCTCTTCCCTGGGAATCAGGCCAGGTGAAGTCTGTTTTGGCAGGGGCCAGGACCCACAGGGACAGGAAGGGCAGGGGTGGGGACCCCCACAGCAGGGAAGGCAGAGGTCGGGCATTACAGCCAGAGAATAGGAAGGCGACGACCATTTTATTTTTCCCTGGGACGCTGGTGGCTCCGGGCCTGACGCATCCCTGAGGCTTTCTTATGCTTCTGGTCCAGCACTTGGGCCATGTAGTTCTCCTGTTGCTTCTGGATCCGGTAGTCAGACACGTGATTCCTGCAATGGAGCCATCTGGGCATGGGCTGGGGGCAGTCTAGGATAGGGGCCAGAGAGCTGGCTCCCCACTTCCATCAACAATCCCCAGCCTGGCCCAGACCCCTCACCTGAAGATTTGTTTCTGCTGGCTGATAACTTGCTGCAACTCCTTAATCTCATTCTCTTTGCCATTAAGTATATCTTCTTGCTTTATAATGTGAGACTCAATTTCTGTGGGGGAGAGAGGCAGGGAGGAGGGGTGGTTCCCATCCTACAGGCTTCTTCCTGAGATAAGGCATTCATTCCCTAACAGGTATTTTAAGAAGTTGGCTCCCCCCACCCAGGGGTGCTCCATAAGTAGCTGCTAACACCTTAGTAAGAATGAGTTTATTATGGAGTTTTGACAGGATGGTGGCTAAGGGGCGCAATGTCTGATGTGTGTCAGTGATTTCACAACTCTATTCTGGACCAGGTGACCCACATGAGGGCAGGCGAAGGCTCCTGCAGAGAGGTGGACAGTGCTGCCCAAAGGCAGGAGGATGAATGGCTCCTGCCCTTAACTCCTGCCAATCTTTACAAATATCGCCTCCTTTGTAAGACCCTTCCCAATCTAAAAGTATCAACCCCTCTCAGTAGTTTCTATCCCTTTTTCCTGCTTTCTTTTTCTTCTTAGCACTTATAGCTAACATACCATATATTTTACTCACCTATCTTCTTCCCAAGTTGGATTTATATCCATGAAATCCACAAGGATAAAGATTTTTTCAATTTACTGCTTTAACCCTAAGGCCTAAAATAGTACCTGGCACATGGATGGGACACAATGAATTTATTTGGGGAATGAATGGACAGGATACACTCTGGGGGTTTAGGACTTAAAAACATCACTTAGTTTCATCATCTCAATCCAACCAGACCTATTGAGGTATCCAGTCCTGTGCTAGGGCTTCACAAGGGGAAAAGACAGGGTCCCCTACCTTCAAGGAGGCAGCTCCTGAAAGAGAGTTAAAACTCAGGAACTGAACAGAATAAGGCAATGTTTCAACGATGTTAATATCGATGAGACAGTATTACCATTTTTGGCAAGTTACCTCCTTTTTTAGACCCATTTCCTCATCTGTGATGGGGACAGGAACAGCCCCTGTTCCGCAGGGGTGTGAGGAGCACCCAGGGAGATAGTGTGGCAAAGCTTGCCCCCTACATTAAGTGCTCATTAGATGCAAAGATGATTTTTGTGTCTTGAATCAAAATTGAAAGTGGTTCTAGGAATCTCAGGGCGGGGGCGGGGGGTGCTTCATTTATATGAACTGTCCCTTGGGGAGTCCTGGAAAATTCTTATCCTCATAGGAAGAAAATCCCACTGCCTTTAAAGGCTGGACAAACATTAACTACAACACAAACTCTAAAAATTCAGAAATGCTGAAGCAATTTAAGGTTTCAGAAGAAAAGATTTGATAAAAAATTAAGATGTGACATACAAAAGAGGAGACGAAGATGCAAGGGAAGGAAGAGAAGGAAATTGAGTTCCGTGGGTCATAGGACCAGAACTATTGAACCTTCTTCTCAAGGTCACCCAGATTGATTGTGAAGTTCTTTTGGGAAAAAGCATCAGAAATTTCTGTGAATTTTTAAAATAAATGAGAGATAAATTTAAAATAAATAGCAGCCAAATGAGAGAATAGTCAGAAAAATCTCTTTGAGAAAAATAAGAAACTGTGTAAGTGTAAAAACCAAACTAAACCCACATAAAGGGAGATTGAGGGGTGGGGAGGGCATAGGCCAGGGGAAGGCTTGGGTCATGAGAGTTGCTCAGGTGAGGGCTTGTGTCCCACTGGAGGTGCTTAGGACATTCTACGGGGAGGCAGCCAGGTTCCATCCCCACACACACACCTTGCACAAGTGGACACAGAGCCCTGCAGATGTGGCTGATCTCTAGGAAATGCTTGGGCACCACCAGGAAAGAACTCTAGGTTCCTTTTAGGAAAGTTGGGGGCAGGGGGGGATAGGTACACAGGGAGGAAGGACTGGGGCCCGGTGGCCTTGGATGTGGAGGCAGTGAGGGGACCCCTGCCCTCTCTTGGACCCCTGGGGGCCCCCACGGGAGTCCTTGCTCATACTGCCATAAGGCCTGTCAGCCCACCTAGTGAGATCAAGGTATCAGCCTGCTGGCATCTTACCAGTGAGAGTACTAACCCAGGGAGAGAGGAATGGATTGGTGGGTACAGGGTACCCAAGACTCTAGATGACAGCCCATCAGGAGGGACCCTGAATCTCTTTTGGACTTGGGCTCTGATCTGTGGCCTACCTAAAATTGGCTGCAATCCATGAAGCAAATGTTCCATATGGAATTCATGTCTATTTCTTAGACTAGCTAAGGGGAATTTAGTGTTCTGGGAAACTAAAAGGGGGTTCCTGAGATCTAGGGACACTGGGTGGCTGACAGAAAATACCCCAAAACTCACAGCACCACCTTGAGCCAACAAGTGGCCATAGGCATCTGCACAGAGTGGAGATGAAAATTAATGGCCTACAGACACATGTTACTTGGCCCATACAATAGTTTTAAAATTTCTAAGTCAGTTGCCAACACTAAAAAAATCAGAAAAATTTCCATTAGAACCTGGTTTCTGGTTTCTTTTTTTAAGGATCTGCCAATACTCAGCCCCCATTCCCATGGCAGAGGCACTAAGCCCTTGAGAGGTGGCGTGGCTCTTCCTGTCACCACAGTCCCCTCTCCTCCCTGCTGGGTCCCCAACCCTGACAGTAAGGGGTCAGCTCCCAAAGACGACTGTGCTTATCCTGCTGTTCGTCCTGTAACAGTTACAAGTAAAGTACGCTATTTCTGATACCCATCAAAAGTGGGAAAACAAAAGGTGGACTAAGAAGGTCTTATGTTTCAAGAAAAATGGGAGCGAGCCCGTTCCTTTATGGCCATGAAGAATATTGTACACCGACTGCTTCCCTCATTTCCGTGGCCTGCCTGGTCCCTGAAGGCCTTTGCGAAGGTGTGGCCCGCCTGGGCCTGCCTGTATCCTCAGCCGGGGGCAGAAGTTGGGGTGAAACCCTGCCCTGGACACAGGCACTGGGCTGTTAGAGAAGAGCCCATGCATGTAAGCGTGGCGGGGAGTACGGGCCTCCCGCCTACCATTGCACTTGGTGATAAGCTGGTCCTTCTTACTGGTTTCCTGCAGGGCTCTGCTCTTGACACTGGAGAGCCTGAGTGGAGAAGATAAACAGTGGGAAGGCTGACAGGCAGACTGGACCCCCAACCCTTTACCCCCCTACCAAGGCTCACTCACGCCTTTTCAAAAGCCAGCTTCTCTTTCTCCAGCTGTTTAGACAGCACCTCAACCTCTCCGAGGGCAAACTGCAACTTCTCCTCTTCCTTGGCCAGGAGGGCCTTGGTCTTGGCATGAGCAGCTTTCTCTTCCTGCAGGGGCAGCAGCAGCAATGACCTCATTACCCCCAAGCCACCCTGGGTCTCCTAGGTTCCCTTAACCAGCTCCATTTCTCGGAGAGGCACATGGAAGCCAGGACCCAAGAAGACTTTGTTCTCACTACTGGGGCTGGAGGCTCTCAGAGCCAATACTGAATAACTGTACCCATCCAGAGGGATCCCAGAAAATGGGGGAAGATCAGGAACCTGCAGAGACCATTACTTACCACCAGCTTCTTTTCCACTGCCTGGAACTCTTCTTTACTGACAAAATTTTCGTCCTGGAGAACCATCTGCAACAGAGCCTGGCTCAGGGAGGGCCTGGGGCTGGAGTGGGAGGGGTGCTTTCTAGGAACCAGGACCAAGGTTAGACAGTGGGATGATACCCAGGGCACCTAGGATGAGACTTGGGCTCTGAGAAGGGAGAATTTGGTTCCACAAGATCCACAGAGTCTCAGCTCTAGGTCCTACCCTCAAGGAGCAACCAGTCTGATATAGGAGATAGCTCCTGGCCAGCCCTTCTAACACGAGTGTGCTACAATGGAGAAGCACAAAGGGCTGTTGGTGCCCAGAGGCAGCCCCTAGCCTGGGGAAAGGTCAGCACTGCTTCCAGAGAAGGGGTCATCAGACAGGACATCTGACTGCTAAACAGGCGCTGGCCTGCCGGAGGAGGAACAGGGGTGGAACAGAAGTGTTCCAGACGGGAGAACATACATGGGAAGGCCAGCTTCGAAGAAAAAGAGCTGGGGTACCCTCGGGGAATTGCAGGTCATTCAGTGCCTAGAGCTGCATTCACCCATCAGAGTGAGAAACAGATGTTAAGTCATTTTTGTTTCTGAGATAGAGATATCTCAAGACCTTCTTATCAAGACAGAAAACAAAAACAGGAAAAGCATGAACCCCAGCTGCACAGGATTTTACCGTGCCCGTCCAGGTAATCTGTGGCTCCAGGAGCTTTGAACTCATGAACTAGGGTTTGATTGAGAAGGCAAAAGCAACGGGACTTCAAGGGGTGGGAAGCCTTAAGTTAACATGTGCAAGGGACAAACCTGTGCTTACTGCATTCAGCATGGCGCTGCCTTAGACGCTGGGGGATAAGAGGTGGAAGTCCATAATAGAAAAGATAGTTACAGTTTCAGTGCCTGCACCTGAGGGCCCTGGGAAGCCAGTGAGTCCAATTAGAAATGCGGAAAGTGAAGCCCAGTGAACAGACCGGGGCATAACTCCCAGGCCTTACACAACCAGGCAAAGAGGAGGAAACCACCTGACTTTGATTTAAATTCCCCAGTAAATATTCGTGAAGACCGTGCCGTTTTGGCTCCAGTGCCACCCGCCGGGACACAGCCGCGCCCGCCTCCGCCCCACGAGAGTCTCCGTCCGGAGAGTCTGGCCCCGCCCCCTCCATGTCGGGGTCGTCTGGCCTCTCCCCCAGCTTTTCTTGCTGCGTACCACGTTCCTCAGCTGATGGATCAGTTCCTCCTGAGATTCGATCACGTCCCGCAGTTGATCGAAGGCGAGACACACCGACCCCGACCCCCCCTGCGACCACCCAAGGGGCGTCGCCATCTTCTGCCCCCGCCGGCTAGTTGGAAATGGCCGTCTCTAGACGCCTCACTAACCGCCGCCCACCAATGAGAATGCGACGCCATAGAGCACCCTGGCAACCGGGGGGCGGAGACTCCTTGGTTAACAGGGATGGGGCCCGCCTCTTAAAGGAGCCGCTCTCTGAAAGCGCCTCTACCCTTAGGAATTTGCTTATTTTGCACACCTGTTTTATCTTGTGTTTGTCACGCAGACCTGCGGGGCAGGCGGCGCCCGGCTTATACTTCCTTAAGGAAGTGGACAGGCCTCACTTAGACAACGACTCTCTCAGCCTTCTCCCAGTGCCTGTTAAATGCAAGACCTGCGGAGCGGTCTGTGGGAGCCTAAGGCAACCCCAGCATCTTTAACTTGACAGGCTTCCTTCTTCCGCCCTAATCTCTAGATTTCCCCCAGAGTATGAAACTCCAGCCTCTTGTGATCTCTCTTCCAAGTATGAATACACTCAGTACTTAGGTGGCCTGAACCCAAGCAATGAAGGGAAGCCCAGGAACAGGAAGGGAAAGTGATGCCACCCAAAATGAGTCCTCATACTCTGGTACCAGGCTGTTGACAGCCACACTGAACCCATATGGGACCATATCAAGGTACTGGAGAGGACCCTAGAGAGATCAGGAGAGCAGAGGAGGGGCATGAAAGTGACGGGGAACAGAGAGATACAGAAGGATAAAGTGATCTAATACACATCGTCACCAAATCTCTTTGGAGGGCTTTTTTTTTTTGAAACCCAAATAAGATTAAATAACCTTAGGAAAAATCAGAACTAATATTTACTCAGTATTATTTTGTGGCATTTATGCCTTGTTACCACTATTTCATGTGATCTTTACAATGATCTTGGGAAGTAGGATATCCTTATTTTGCAGATGAGGAAATGCACGTTCTATGAGAATGAGTAACTTGCCAAGGTCACCCAAGCTAAGAAGCTTTGGAACAGGGTTTTAACATGGGAGGTTTGATTCCAGAGTCCATGCTCTCTCTCTCTCTCTTTTTAAGATTTATTTATTTATTTATTTTAGAGAGAAAGAGAGAGTGAGAGCACAAGCAGGAGGGGCAGAGAAGGAGAGAATCTAAAGCAAACTCTGCACCAAGTGTGGAGCCTGATGTGGGGCTCAATCTCACAACCCTCAGATCATGATCTGAGCAAAACTAAGAGTCTGACACTTAACCAACTATATCACCCAGGTGCCCCCCAGAGTCCATGTTCTTTCTTTTTTTTTTTTTTTTTTTAAGACTTTAACCATTTATTCCTGAGAGACAGAGAAACAGAGACACAGGCAGAGGTAGAAGCAGGCTCCCTGCGGGGAACTCAATGTTGGACTTGATCCAGCACCCCAGGATCACAATCTGAGCCAAAGGCAGATGCTCAACCACTGAGCCACCCAGGTGCTCCAGAGTCCATGTTCTTAACCATGATGCTGTGTTTCATTTTTGTTAAACATAATGCATACTGAGGTTGTGGAATTTGATACCCTAAAGCAAGAAATGACTCTATTAAGAAGTTTGGAAAAAAGTATTATCAGTGACCAGGAAAGGGAACTGAAAGTTCAGGTAGGCCACTCACGCTGCTCTGCAAACTTCCTCAACGTGCCTATTTCAGGGTTGAAATCTGTGGCCTGATAAATGTGGCCATTTCTCCCAGTAGTAGCCATTGTTTCATTTTTCTGTGTTTCTTCTATCTATTCTCATATCCTTGAGAGCAAGGCTCTTTCTTTCTCTCCCTTCCTTCCTTCCTTCTTTCCTTCCTTGCTTTTGAAAGATCTATCCGTCTATTTGAGAGAGAGAGATTGAGCACGTGAGTACGGTAAGGGGCAGAGGGAGAGAGAGACACACAGTCCAGCTGACTCCGTGCTGTGGGTGGAGCCCCACGTGGGGCAGCAAGGAGCCTACTGGAGGCTGTATCTCACCACCTGGAGATCACAACCCCAGCTGAAGCCAACACTTGGACCCTCAACCGACTGTGCCACCCAGGGCCCCAAGAGAGCAAGGCTATTTCTGTTTACCAATCATAAAGGGCCTATAGGAGTACAGTCCAGTAAAATTTATGTAATGGAAATAGTCTATATCTGCACTGTCCAGTATTGCAGCCACTAGCCACATATAGCTAGTTGTTCAGCACTTGAAACATCGCTTGTGTGACTTGAGGAATTGTTTTAAATTTTAAAGATTTTTAATTAGTTAACATTAAAAATTTTTTTTAAAGTCATGAGAACACAGAGAGGCAGAAACATAAGCAGAGGGAGAAGCAGGCTCCATGCAGGGAGCCTGTTGTAGGACTCGATCCCGGGACTCCAGGATCACACCCTGAGCCAAAGGCCGACATTTAGCTGCTGAGCCACCCAGGCATCCCTAAAATTAAAATTTCTTTTTTTTTTTTAATTTTTTATTTATTTATGATAGTCACAGAGAGAGAGAGAGAGAGAGGCAGAGACACAGGCAGAGGGAGAAGCAGGCTCCATGCACCGGGAGCCCGACGTGGGATTCGATCCCGGGTCTCCAGGATCGCGCCCTGGGCCAAAGGCAGGCGCTAAACCACTGCGCCACCCAGGGATCCCTAAAATTAAAATTTCTTAAAGATTTTTTATTTAATCATTTGAGAGAGAGAGCACAGTGGGAAAGGCAGAGGGAGAGGGAGAAGCAGACTCCCTGCTGAGCTGGGAACCCAGCTCAGGGCTCTATCCCAGGACCCAGAGATCACGACCTGAATCATAGGCAGATGCTCAACCATCTGAGCCACCCAGGTGCCCCTAAAATTAAAATTTAAATAGCCATAGTAATTAGTGGTACTGTGTTGGACAGCATGAGCCTAGAAGGTGCTGTGTTGCTTGTGTGCCTCAGCATAGAGCTGCCTTGAAATTTCGTCTATCAAATAGGAGTATTCATCTGAATCAGTCTGGACAAAACTGGACATTCCTATGGGGCAGATCACTGGATTTCCCCCTTGACCTGTGTCCTCTCTGTTAAGTCTTTCATGCAGTGCTACTTGGATGTCCCTTGCCATTCATGTTCACCTCCGGAAGCTGGAATAGACTGCCCTCCAGGGCAAAACTCTGGAATGTAGTAGTTTCCACCAGCCAGTTCCCTGGGGATAGGAGATTATGAGCAAGGGAGAACCTTTGGTCTGCATCCTGCATACCAGCATGGACATGAAGGATGGTCACCCTGGTTGGGGACTGCCACAGACTCCCACTCTTTATGTCAGCAAATACTACAGGCTCCTGGCCTCAGTCAGGGCTCAGTGAGGGTCAGCATAACATGACATCACAAACAGCTCTGTGATCCTGACCGGGGAAGTGTTGCCTTTCTGCACAGGGTTGTCATTCTGATTGATGTTCCCATTCTCTACTGCTGTATAATGACCCACCCAAAATTTACAGCTTAAAAAAAAATCATTTTGCTCAGGAATCTGCAATTTGGGCAGAGTTCAGTAGTAAAAGCTCATCTCTGCTCCATATTGTTTCATCTGGGATTTTTGGTGGGGAGGAGGAGAGGAGAGGTGCTGAGGCTAGAAATTCTACTTCCAAGATGGCTCACTTACATAACTGGCAAGCTGGGAGCTCATTTGAGGCTGAGAACCAAGGTTCTTATTCCTCTCCATGGGCTGTTTGGATTTTCTTTTTTTTTTTTTTTTTCTTTTTTTTATTTATGATAGTCACAGAGAGAGAGAGAGAGAGGCAGATATACAGGCAGAGGGAGAAGCAGGCCCCATGCACCGGGAGCCCGACATGGGACTCGATCCCGGGTCTCCAGGATTGCGCCCTGGGCCAAAGGCAGGCGCCAAACCGCTGCGCCACCCAGGGATCCCCTGGATTTTCTTATAACGTGGTGATTAGGCTTAAGAGAAAACATCCGAAGTGATGGGAAATGGAAGATGGCCATTTTCTTAAGGTTTGGGCCTAAACACTGGCACAGTGTAATTTCTTCTATATTCTACTTGTTAGGGAGCCTCGGAGTTCAGATTCAAGAAGGAACACCTGTTGGAAGTAGTTTCAAAGAATTTGGGCTGCACTTCCAGTGGAAGTCCTGGCAGATGACGTCATTTCCTCAAGGTTCAGCTCAGATAAAACCAGAATGAAACTTAGTCTAGTGGGGTTTCATCAAATAAATACCCACTTACATCCCAAAGTAAGCCATTGTTTAAATAACATTATAGCTGTGACAGGTGCTAAGAAAGAGAGGAATGGTGGGTTTTTGTTTTTTTAAATAGGCTTCATGCCCAACATGGGGTTGAATAGATGACCCCGTGATTAAGAGCCACATTCTCTACAAGCCAGCTAGATGCCCTAGAATGAGAGTATTTTAAAGGGAGATTTTGCCAAATCTGGGGTGTCGAGGAAGGCTTCTGTGAGGAAGTGGGACGTTTGTGCTGAAACCTATTAAGATTACCCAGAGGTACTTAACAAAAAAAGTAGAGGCAGGTGAGTTGGAAAGGGTTCCAGAAAAGGTCTCTGGGGCAAAAGGGGTTGGCAGAGTGTAGTCATTAAAAGGTTGGTATGGAGCAAAGAAAAGGATGTACAGTGCAAGAAGGGTCCATGGCCAGAAACTTGGTAAACCTTAAGTGTTAGGCCATGCTAAGAACTTTATGGTTTTTATTCTGGGATCAAAATAAACCTACTCAATATTTTAGGCAAGAGGATGACATAATTTATGCTCTGAAAAGATCTCTCTGGTTGCAGTAAGGTGTACAGACTGGGGGTGGCCCTGAATAGATGCATAGAAACTACTTATACTTGAGAAGCTATTATAGTTTTGGAGCACCTGGCTGGCTCAGTCAGCAGAGCATGCAGCTCTTGGTCTCAGGGTTGTGAATCTGAGCCCCATAATGGGTGTATAGATTACTTAAACTTTTTTTTTTTTAAGATTTTATTTATTCATTCATGAGAGACACAGAGAGAGACAGAGACAGAGACACAGGCAGAGGGATGAGAAGCAGGCTCCATGCAGGGAGCCCAATGTGGGACTGATCCTGGGAATCCGGGATCAATCCCTGAGCCAAAGGCAAACGCTCAACTGCTGAGCCACCCAGGCGCCCCTACTTAAATAAACTTTAAAAAAAAAAAAAGAGTAAACTATTGCAGTTTTTTTTTTAAGATTTATTTAATTGAGAGAGCCAGTGCAGGGGGGAGGGGCAGAGGGAGAGAGAGTCACAAGCAGACTCAGTGCTAAGTGCAGAGCTCTAAAACGGGCTTGATCTCACAACCCTGAGATAAAACCTGAGTGGAAGGGATCCCTGGGTGGCGCAGCGGTTTGGCGCCTGCCTTTGGCCCAGGGCACGATCCTGGAGACCCAGGATTGAATTCCACGTCGGGCTCCCGGTGCATGGAGCCTGCTTCTCCCTCTGCCTGTGTCTCTGCCCCCGCCCCTCTCTGTGACTATCATAAATTAATAATAAAAAAAAAAAAAAAACCTGAATGGAAACCAAGAGTCAGGGGCTTGACCAACTGCGTCCCCCGGGCATCCGGAAGCTATTGCAGTTTTTATCAGAAAAAGTGGCTGGTAGTTTTGGAGTCAGAAGGTCAGAGGAGATGAAGAGACTAGTTGGACTTAGGATGTTCTGGAGGTCAAAATGATAGGATTTAATGAAGGAGGGGATACGGGAAAAAGAGAGCCAGCATGTTCTTGTTGTCTGCTGCTGCAAACAAACAACCACAAAATGTCATGACTTAAAACAGTAACCATAATTGGGAGGCTGGGGTAACTATGTGATGGGCACTAAGGAGGGCCTTTGATGGGATGAGCACTGGGTGTTATACTATACGTTGGCAAATTGAATTTAAATATTAAGGAAAAACCAGTAACCATATTATCATTTGCTCATGATTCTGCAGCTTGAACAGGGCTTGGACAGATCATTTCCATCCTGCTTGTCAGCTTGGGTGGCCTATACAGCTCGGCTTGGATTTTCTGTCTGGGTTCTCAGTTCTTGCTACCAGCTCAGTTGTTTGGTTCTCCTCTGCATGGTTTCTCCATGTGCTTAGCTTATTGCTCTCAGGATGGTTGGACTTACATGGCAGCTGGCTTCCCCTAAGGGCAAAAATGGAAGCTGCTAGTTTTGCACATTCTGTTGGTTAAAGATCAAAGGCCAGTCCAGATTAGAAAGGGGACTACACGAGGGCACAAATATTATGTGTGGCCCTTTGGGGGGATACCAAAAGAAGTCTAGCATGCAGAGTTTCCTAGCTTTCTGACTCACACTTGGATGGATGGTGATGCTATTCACAGAAATGGGAGCATCAAGTGTGGCTTCCTTTTTCTGTTGAAAAAAAAAAAAAGACTGCCTTCTGTAAGAAGGGTGGTTATATTTCAATTCTCTCTTCCTCAAAATTGCTTTCACTGAATCCTCATTCTGAATGAAAGTCCTCTGTTATAGCTCCCCAAGCTTTCCTCGGTTTCCCCTTTGACACTCATCCCACTGGGGAGCATTGTCTAAAGTTAGCTTCCATCTCAGACATGAGCTGCAGGAGTCTGGGTCTCACTTGTTCCCCATCCCCCAGCCCAAAACTCAGCCCACCTGACGCACAGTACATTCTCCATCTTTGATGAACTGAATCTCATCTCCATCTTTTCCCAAATGAAAAGTATTATTTTGAACCATGTACTCTATGTTTAAAGTCTTTTATTCATTTATTTATTTTTAGTAATCTCTACATCCACCGTGGGGCTCGAGCTCATGACCGTGAGATCTAAAGTCGCATGTTCTGACTGTGTTGTTCTCAGTCAGGTGCCCCCAAGTACTGTTTATTTAAACCAAGACTTTCCTAAACAGGGGTCACTGAGAACAAAGCCATTAGGGAACTGGGATAACACCAGATTTTTGGGTGCTAAGTAGTTTAGCTCCGTATGTTGGCTATAATATGCTGCAAATGCTGTTACCTGATAGAAAAGAAATATAGAATTGGTGATGCCACCAGTTATCTACTCTAAACACCAACGGTTCCAGTGATGGATGCGGGAAGACTAGAACAGAGGAGAGACACTGGGCCTTCTCTAGTCCTAAGTGGCTCCAAGGGAGTGAGGCTGTATGTGGTCCCCAAGGATGACATGAGCAAGGGTAAAAGAACAAAGGAAAAATATAGACCCATTCTTTTTATATAAAATCGTTTGATTTCTTTCTCTGTTAAAATACACTCAATCCAGATGCAGTAGATCAGGTGACCAGGGTTTTCAGGATTCATATTCCACCAGGAGCTGATTCCACCTGTGTCAAACCCGGCTCTGGTCACAGAACATTCACATCTTTAGTTCCAAATACTGAGTGTGATGCAAATGATGTAATCAATATCAAACACATGGATATATAGTTACTTGGAGGTCACTGCACGAGCTATCAACAATGCAGGCTCAAAAAATATGATGTAGAGTAACTTGGCCCTTTCCAAAAATAAATATATTAGAACACTAAGCTTATACCATAAATGAGTCCAAAATAAATACTAATTAAGAGCTAGCTTCTATGAGGAAAAGAGCAGAGACAATGAACTAGCAAGTGTGGCCAGTTGTAACAGAAAACTTCTGGAATCCCAACAGTGCCTCCTCACAAAGCCAGTCCTGAGCGTGAGGATGAAAATGAGAACAACACAAGGCTTGGTCAGGCTGCTGGATCCTGTGTTCTATTGGGGTTTGGAGTTCGGTGTAATTTCTAATAGTTTCCAACAGGAAGCACAGCAATGGCATTTGCTTACTGGTTACCATCCCAAGTTCTGAGACCTGGAGATGATCAAGGAAGTTCAGAAGTTTTCTGGTTTGAACAGATGAACGCCAGGGTTGCTAATGGATTTCTTGAAGCTGTAGTGTCCTGTGTGGGAAGGGTTTTCACCCTCCCCTCCTCACTGCTGACCAAGCAGTGCAGAGAGTGCTTTTATCCTGATGAATGGGAGCTTCACCTTCTGCTTGAGCGGCTAGCCCTGCCTCTTAGCCCTACTCCCATCTCATACATCTCATTCTGCATTAATACTCACAGAAATGTATAGAGCTACATGGTGAAACAGCAAGAAAAAGCCAAAAGAGTTTATACATAATCAGGAAACCTTCCAAAAGATGTAGACAAGAGGAAGACGCTTATGTTACCACCATACAAACAACCCATCTAAAATAGAACCCAGGAAATTATAGTTTAGCCATATTTCAGACAGTACCAAATAGATTTAAACTATTCTTCAACAAAGGGAAATACCATCCTATTGGGGAAAGCTAGATGTGTTATAGTCTCTTAGGTAATAAACACAACAGTATCATCAGTGCTATGAAAACAGATAGAGACCTGACATTTAATGGACTTAGTTTTACCTCTATTTAGTATCATCACAGATAACTCATCTCTGCTATGAAATCCATGTCAAGTCAATTTAACTATGGCTCATTCTTTTCTAGCAGGGTTGGAGTTGGGTAGAGGAGAGCTTTGATTTTTGGGTGTATAGGGAAACTTTCCATAAGCCTGTTTGGCTCACAGGCAAATTTTATAATGTAAATTCCCTCAGTTACTCAGAAAGGATCAAGGAAGTCCCCCAAACCAGGAAGACAGACCTAGTTCAGCAGAAAAATCTGGCTATTTCTGGAGCTGCCCTCTCCTCACAGCTGAGCAATTGTCCCCTACCAGCCACCAAGATCCACTCTTTACCTCCCATCACCTGACCCTGGGGAATATCCATGTTGAACCATGCCAGACATGTCTGCTGAATTCATGGCTATGCATCTGAAAGGAAAAACTCTACTTTAGAAATCAGTCTTGACATAGGAACTTTTCTTCCATCCTGAAGGAAACATGGAGTGTAGACTACAGTCACCTATTGATCTTCCAGGTTCTGATTCATGCCTATCTAGGTAGCTCAATTCTGATAGTTCACCTGGACAAGAGAGCCCAGGACCGTGGGGCCTAGACAGTAACTTACCTCTTCCTTGTCACCAGTGGGAATGGCTAGCTGCCTTTGAGGGACGTCTTGCTTTGTATACAGGATTGTTACAGAGAGGGTCTTGCTTCCTCAAGACCAGGGAGGAAGGTGTCTGCAGTGAATGCAGGACTGCCATTAAAAAGGGATTCAGAGTCATGGGGCCAGGAGGGACCAGGGCTTCCTTGGGAAATGCCTTATCAATCTGGCTAGAACCACCAGAAAAATAGGAATGACCGCACAGTTTCTACCTGATGATCAGCCTACCACCTAGCTTTGCCACTACCAATTGTATAACTGTATCATCCTCTCTGAGCCAATGTTCTCCTCCATTAAACAAACAAACAAACAAACAAACAAACAAAAAACACATCTTCACACATCACAAATTCACTGAGTTGTGAGGAGGCTAAAGTAAAAAAAAAAATTGTGAGAGTTCCTGCTTCATACTAGGTACTCAATAAATGTTGACTACATGAAAAAGCATCTCATATCACAAGCTATGGGGCACTGGGTTAAACAACTGACCTCCAAAGCCATGCAAAGAGGGTCTTTCCCCTCCAGCTCTAGGCTTGAGCAAATAGCCTAGTTGGCTGGCAAGGCCTGCTCTTAGGTCTCACCACTGTACTTCTATGGGGTGGAGGGACTCTGGTCAAGTGCAGTCCTACAAGAGGAAATGACAAAAAAACCCACCCATATTCTCCAGGTTCTGTGATGGACAGGGGGACCTGCACCAAGTTGAGACTCAGTCTTGCATTTTACTTTCATCCCCTGGTCCCTGCTTTCTGCTGCTGGGCTGACCACAGAACTGTTTCTTTCACCCAGTGGCTTTTACTTTCTGGACCCTCTACAAGAGAGAGGGTCAAGGAAGTAAAAGAAACTCAAATCAGGCAGACTGCTAATGCTACTAACTCTGAAGAGAGACAGGCAAATGGAAAACTATTGACTGTAATAGTTTACATCTCTCTACATTCCCCTTAGAAAATGCAAAGTTGGGTGGGCACATGTTTCAAGGGCTGAATGCTGGGGGCCTTGATGACTCACAGGAAGGGGGAGGTCTCATCCTTGTTGTACACTATAAACAACTAATATCAAGCTGCTCTGGCTATGCTTAGTAATGACTGGGTATCAAGACTCAAGAAGGGAAGGAGGAAGAAAATGTAGATCTGCTCTGGGATGCACTACAGTCCTAGAGGCAGGGTGGGCATGGAGCAGTAGGGCTGCATCGAACGCTCTGCCTTTAATTCAATTTAGATGAACTGTTCGTGGCCCCTGGAGCCAATCCCCAGGAAGGAATCTGTGATGACAAGTCTGGCTCCATGCTCAAGCGCCTTCAACTCTGCCCACCAAAGTTAGCAAGTTGTAAAATGTTCATTTCCTAATTTTGTATTATAAAATGGAATTAGGAACATAAATAGTAACAATAGCAAAACCCCAACCCTATATAGGACTATCATCCTCTCAGCCACCTTTGCGCAGGCCAATAAGTTTGGAGAGTTTTTCACAGTTTTCAAGTTTCAGTGACTCTGCCTTCTGTTTCAATCGTTCATCTCTGTACAATCCTGCCAAATTTGTCAACTCCGACTCTGAAAGATAAAGAGGTAACCAATTCATCAAGAGGGTTGAGCTCCTTTGTTTTGTTTCAATATTTCTGGACTCAAAGCTCCTTTTACCTTAATGCTTTTTCTTTTAATTACATTTAAGAAACGCTTACTTATTTATTTGAGAAATGTGAATCTGGCCGATACCCTACACCAGGTGCTGCGGATTAAAGGCCACCTGTGATCTTGGAGTCTTACAGTATCCGTGCTCTATTATAAAAGCCCTGGACTTAGTTCTTATCAATAGAACATTTGGCACCAGACTTAGGAAATGTGCACGTGTGCAGTAAGAGGAGACTCCGTTTCATGGCTTTCCTACGAATGGTATTCAGATGGCAGTTGGGAGAGAATGGAGTCCAGTCGCCTGTTCCTGTCATCTGAAACAAAGACAGCTGCTTCAGTCTGTCCCCTGCATTGCTGGATCATAACTCATACATGCTAACTGACACAGAGCCTCCCTCCAGTAGGTATGCCTTCTATAGAAGGCCAGGCTGCCGGTAGCTCGCTTCATTCCCTCACCACATGTGGGGTCCCTAACTCAAAGGCCAAAGGCAGCTGGGATCTTTTAAAAGTGAAATCATCTGGATCCGGTGACCTTTGTCTCCTTGACTAAATGAATTTCATTTTCTCTTCATGGTGGAGAAGGTCATTCTATTTTTAACCAGAATATAATCTCCACTGTCTTTCCCAACTCCACAGTGGTTTGGCTGCCTCTGTTTTTCATTCTTTTGTCAAGTTCCAGAGACATTCTTAGGAAGGAAAGCCTGAAAAGCAACCCCAGAGTGTTGTGTATTAACAGGATGGCATGCTTGGATGGGCCGTGTGGCTTCTGAAAGCCTCCGACAGCAGGCAGCTACTCAGTGTTTAAGGGACCATACTTGTGAAAATGCTATTTTAATCATTTTGAAATATGTCTATCCATTCTTAATCATCCTGCCAACAGATTTTGTTTTTCTTGCTGGAACGAGAGGCACCTGTCTGATTAATCAGCAAACTGACTCGAAACAGGAATTAATACTCAGCCACGGGCAGAACAATGGGCATGGTTTCCGAATAAGTTTCTATCAACACAAAACACTGTCTGGCATTTCTGCTCACAATGATTCTATTTACACCAAGTAAGGCCCAAAGTGCAGATTAAGTGCAGGACTCCAGGGTGAGGGGTGGCCATGCATGAAAACCCTCCCTCTACAAAGAAGGCTTGGAGCCCGGGCCCTAGCCCAGCAGTTGCCTGGCAAGCAGTGTCGTCTCTTGGGCCCCAGAACACTGCTCTCACCCGCTGGCTCGAGGGCCTGCAGTGCCTGCTAGCCAGAGCTTGCCACAGCACAATCATCCTGGTGGCCGGTGGGGCTTCCTGGAGGACCACGTGGCACGCCCAAGTGAAAGCCCTCCGCTCTGGGGGCCTGCCTGCAGCACAGACTCCATTTCTCTGGCATGTGGGAGAGCTGTTCAGGAGGCCTCTGTAAAATTAGTCTGTGCCTCCGGTCCTCTGGAGACAGTTACGCCCACACATGGAACAGATTCTGTGGCATTGCTTTTCCTTGCACTGATTTCCTTAGGTGTTTTGTGTGCTGAGCTCATCTAAATGCCTCATTACTTGAAAGCTCATTCTAGAAAAAATTAAGGGCTAGTGATTCTTACTATTTTTTTTTTTGATTCTTACTATTTTCTACTTTGAAGTCCACTCTAACAAGCTGATGAGGAATGAGTGCACTTATGTGAATGCTTTTCTCAAAATATCACATAGCTTTTCATCAAGCTCCTTAAAACCAGGTTTCAGTGCTCCAGACTTTGAGAGCCCTGCTCCAGATCAATGACTTTGCAACAATGTCAGTGTTTCAAGGAACCATGTCTCAAGTGCCCACTACCAGGCTTGGAGAACCTTCTCTCCAGACTGCCAGTGAATGCTTTTGCCCTTCAATGAGTAAAAAGTCAACTCAATTAACATGTTACTTTTAACATATTTTAACTGTTAATATTCAGTTACTTCTAAGTAAAAAGAAGAAAAAAAAATCCTTGGAAAGGGGATCAAGAGAATAGCTTTTCTTCTTTGCAAAACGTTTCACTTGGCCAGAATGCCTGTGGACATCCACAGGCCTGTGGATAGATGGACAGTACGCTGAGCCTTCCAGGTAAACTGAGACAAATTGCTAAAGCAGCAAGTCTCAGAGCCCCTCCACAGAACACTGTACTCTTGTGGTCTGGAATACCACAACGGATCCCAACCACCCTCAGGATCCAGCTCCTTGGGACAGTACTGCATCCAGTCCAGCAAGACCACACAAGGCCTGGACTCCACTGGGAACCAGGCACTTAGTATGTGCCAGACACCATGCTAAGTATTATACGTATACCATCTCCTATAACCCATACAGCATCTCTAGAAGGAAGTACATTTTATCCCCATTTCAAAGCCTAAGCTTCTACCCACTGTGCTACCCTGCTCCGGGGCATGGAAAGAAGTGCTCCTCTGCCAGGCAGGACCAGGATCTCAGCTCAGCTCTGCCAGGCTGGGAGGCAGATCCTGCCTGTTACTTTTGTTCATCCCAGCCTAGTGGCCTGGCCACTTCATCTGGCATTGGGTTTATTATCTAGATGCAGCTGTGAAGGAGTAAACAGGGCAATCAGTGTTCATAGTAAGGGATTACTCATAGGCGTTCACTCATATTAAGCATTCTAAGGGAAAACAGAAAAGAAATGAACAAAAGATTAAAAAGACAATGGCTAACTTTGCTAAGAACAGTTTCCATTCGGTATTTTGCCAAGAGTGAACTTTGTTCTCAAGTGGATTTATTTTTACAACCTCCAAGTGCTATATTTAACCTTGTTGGCTGCATTTGTTGCTGGATCCGGAGGGCAGATGCTGCTCATTCTGAAGTGGCATTTGGGTCGTGTAAAGTCTGGACGGCCACCATCCTTCAATGCCAGAAATAGACTTTTAAGCGGTGTGTGCTGATAACCCCCTCTTTGGAACCTGTGGGTACATTCATCATCCTTACCCACTGGATTTTTATTTATACCTAGAGAGTACCAAAGCCCTGAAACTAGGTTTCATGAGATCAGGAGAGAAGCCTAAAAGCCATTTTAGAGGTGAACTGTTTGCATAGTTGCAGCTGGGGAGTATATGTGGGTGGGTGGGTGTTTGAAGAATGTGAAATGCAGATTTTCATCCAGTGCTTGCAGAAAGCAACAAATTCAAAACCCTCCCAGGGTTGAATACAATGAGGACTTTTAGGACACACACTGTGGCCTATACCTGGTTTAGATCCATGGATAAAATGCCTTTCTGTCAAAAGCCTCATGGTGCTCCAAATTCTTTCCTGATTTTTGAAACTTGCAACAATTTAACATAAGGTAGGGTATTTCCTGATCTCAGTTTTTTCAATATTTATCAATAAATTTTAAAAAGCAACTTCCTCCTGCTTACTTTCCCCTTATATCTTAGAGTCTTTGCCCATCAAGCTCCTAATGTGCCTGAGAGTGGAGGTGGACTGTGCCTTATAGGAGAGGGCAGGAACAAGGTCCCTAAGGGTTAGGGTAAGGACATTAACCCTGCCCTGTGATTCTTAATCCATGAACATTTTTATTATTTTCCAGGCCTGAGAATCCTCTCTTCAAAAGCTATTTGTTGAGCACCTGTTCTAAAGCAAGGACTGTGCCAGGGGCCGTGACATGAGATTGGTAAGATATGGCTCTTATCTTCAGAGAGCCCACAGTCCAGCAGGGAGACTGACACGTACCTACAGAGCACCAACACGGAGAGCAGTACTGTGTTGGCAGGATGAACACAGTGTTTTAAGAACACGTAGGAAGGAGAGATTAACTTGGGGGTGGGGTTGGGATGCATGATGGGTCAGCAAGGGCTTAGCAGCACTGTGACTGAAGAGCTAATTTTATCAGGCACTGTTAGACATTTAATAATGTCCAGTAATACCATTTTAAAAATGAGTCAGTTTGCTTTTTAAGTATCAGAACCAAGTTTTATAAGATACATTATTAAGGGTGTGTGGTGGGGTGGTGCATAGGTGTGCATGTGCATGTGTGTGTATGTGTGTGTGGAATCCAAATGGGATGAAAAGTGAATCTTCTGGCTGCTACCAGCGCTCCGCACTGACACTCAGCTGGAGTTGTAAGCCAGCTGGCAGACACAGACACTCCCAATGTCTCCAGAGAGAGAACAGAGTGGAATGCCTGCTGTAACCCATCCTTACTGAAGGGGCAGACCGAGTAGGGTCACTTGTGATCTAGCTGGTCCCAGCTGGCTAGAGCTGGCTTTTGGCCTGGCTCAAAAAAATGAGGCTGGATCAATCAGATTTTCCTATAGGGAATGTGGAATTAGGAAACTGGACCAATCCAGCTAGCACTAGATTACACAGGAGGCTTGTGAGGTAGAAAGGGGCCAATAACTAGAGGGGTTGCAGAAGCTAGGAGAGAGACAAAGAGGGTAGCAACCAAAACCAAGCAGGGCAAAACCAGGTTATAAAGAAGAAAACTCAAAGAAGCAAAGGCAGGCAGTTGGCAGAGAGGAGAGAGGGGCAGATGGGCAGAGAGAAGTAGAGACAGATAGGCAACTAGTACTGCCTGCCTAAATTCCTAAGGTTTCCAAATTCTCACCACATGTATCCTGTCGATTAACTTCACTTTTTTTGTAGTGTCCTGAATGGGCCTCTGTCCTGTTTCTGTTCACATAAACATGTGCCACTCAAACTAGGAAAGAGGAGGGATAGGGAAGCTGGGAATGCCTCAGTTTGGAAGCATGACTACCAGTTAAAGTCCCTTTCACAACATCTTACTTTGTTGTTTCTCCTTCCAACAACTTGTCTGGACATAATCAATGTAATCCTTCTCTATCGTCTTCTCCAGGTCACGGAGAGATGCTCCTCTGTAGGCCTTCTCAAAGTTTTTATCCACAAAATAAGGCACCTGCAGGTTCTGTGTTTCTCTAGAGATGGTGTAGCCCAAGGTCCTGAGACAAGGAGAGAAAGGCTCAGGTAAGCTGGTTATATTTGGCAATCTCACTCTAAGCGCTGGCTGCACAGATATCATGACCATAATCACCTCATCAGAGGGCAGATGCAAGTACCACTGTCTAATACACCGACCATTTATTATTTCCCCAGCAAAGTAGTAACTGTAATGTCATCATTATGTGAGCATATTCATATTGTGACTTCAGCCTCAATATAGTTCATTTATTCTCTTCAGGGATTTGCCTCTCTTATATTGCTTTCTGTGCTAAAATCTGAATGCTGAATGCTTAAAAAAATATTGTACATCATGGAGGACCTAGCATGGTACCTGGCACAGAACAGGTTATTGGTAAATGTTGAATGAATACACTGATTATTACACTAACTATTCACCAATAACCAGATAACTTACACCAACCTAGTATCAGTTTTTAGGACCGGAGAGAAAATACTTCACACACAGCTGCTAAGTGAGAACTGCAAAAAGACAAAAGACTTCAGTGATGCTTCGGTACTCTCTGTGGGTCTAATATATCCAATGGTATATGGCACTCAGAAACATCAGTAGGTCTGGGTAAATTAAATCCTAACTATAAGGAAATACAGAAGGAAACTCAAATTCAAGTTAAAACAATGTGATAGCAATGTGCATAATCCAGGCTAGTTTTATTCAAGCAAGACAAGTTCCGCCTCAACTGAGTTATATTTTGACCTTTTCCTAGCATTTTCCTTTGATCTCTCTACTTAAAAGTATCTTACTAGATGTCTCAGGGTTCAGGCCTAGACTGCTCCCATCTCCGTCTGGGAAGGTGTTAGCAGGGCAAGTTCCTCTCTGTCCCACTGGCTGGGCAAGAAAGGAGATAGAAGTAGCAAATGGAGAAACATGGGTGGTCGGGAAATAGCGGGAATCAGGCCAGAGTGACCTGATAGTAATAACCCTTGAGACTCAGCTTTCCTTTCTGTAAAATGAAGATACTGATCTAGAATACAGTCTTTAGTCTATAGTCTATAGACTCTTCCTCTTATCTACTGCCCCATGGGTTCCTCATTTTGTTAAGGTTTTTTTTTTTTTAAGATTTTATTTTTAAGTAACCTCTACACTCAATGTGGGGCTTGAATTCACAACCCCGAGATTAAGAGGTGCACTCTCTACTGACTGAGCCAGGTCCCCCCATCTTGTCAGGTTTTTGTCTGCTAAACCATAATGGGTAACGACTCATTTCTTATCTAACTTAAAATAATTAATCCAGTGGGGTGCCTGGGTAGTTCAGTCAGTTTAAGCGTCTGGCACTTAATTTCAGCTCAGGTCTTGAGCTCACGACCTGAGTTCAAGCTCCATGTTGGGCTCCATGCTAGATGTGGAACATACTTTAAAAACAATAATAATAATAATAATAATAATAATAATAATAATAATCCAGTAAAGGGGCAGCCTGGGTGGCTCAGCGGTTTAGCGCCGCCTTCGGCTCAGGCTGTGATCCTGGAGACCTGGGATTGAGTCCCACGTCGGGCTCCCTGCATGGAGCCTGCTTCTCCCTCTGCCTGTGTCTCTGCCTCTCTCTCTCTCTGTGTCTCTCATGAATAAATAAATAAAATCGTTAAAAAAATAATAATAATCCAGTAATCCTTAGACTATGAACCAGAGTTATTTAAAGATCTTTTTATTTTTTAAAAAGATTTTACTCATTTATTTGAGAGAGAGAGAGAGAGCACAAGCAGGAGAGGGAGAGAAGCAGAGGGAGAAGCAGACTACTCACTGAGCAGGAAGCCCAACCCAGGACTTGATCCCAGGACCCTGGGATCATAACCTGAGCCAAAGGCAGACACTTAACCAACTGAGCCACCCAGGCGCCCTTGGAGAGCTTTTTAAAACTCAGATTGCTAGTTCTCATCCTGAGAGTTTCTGATTCAGTATGTATGGAGTGAGGCTTACGAGTTCACATTTCTAACACGTTATCAGTTAATGATGATGCTGGTCTGGGGACCAAACTTTGAAGACTGAATTTTTTTTTTTAATTTTTATTTATTTATGATAGTCACAGAGAGAGAGAGAGGCAGAGACATAAGCAGAGGGAGAAGCAGGCTCCATGCACCAGGAGCCCGATGTGGGACTCGATCCCGAGTCTCCAGGATCGCGCCCTGGGCCAAAGGCAGGCGCTAAACTGCTGCGCCACCCAGGGTTCCCCTGAAGACTGAATTAATTGAAATAATTAATTGAATAAATAAAGAAATTCCTATCAGAGTTCATTATTTGCATGCAAAGCAAACATTACAATGAATTTCTATATTTTTCAGGAAAAGCAAAGAAATGTGATACTATGGTTTGACCATATAGTCTCATCATGAATAAATGTACCATTCTTGCAATTATTTAAATTGAAAATAATCGGGATCCCTGGGTGACTCAGCGGTTTGGTGCCTGCCTTCAGCCCAGGGTGTGATCCTGGAGTCCCGGGATCAAGTCCCACATTGGGCTCCAGGCATGGAGCCTGCTTCTCCCTCTGCCTGTGTCTCTGCCTCTCTCTCTATCATGAATAAAAATAAATAAATAAATAAATAAATAAATAAATAAATAAATAAATAAAATAAAATATTAAATTTAAAATAATCACTAGATTTCAGATACTATGTTCCCAATCCAGAGGGGTCCAGCGATCTAGTCACAAGCTTAATAGGGTCCATTCTAATGCTAACCTGATGTGATAAGGATTTAATCTGAAATTGGAGTTAGTCTATTAATTCTTCAGAAACCAGTTGCTGCTGTTCTGCAGCTGATCAGATGATGTCGCTGTGGAACAAAATAATCCATGTCCTGAGCACACAGGAAACTGCCTACATTATTTTTACACTATCACTATCCAGCTGTTCCTTTAAACAAAATATCAAGGTTTTCTACAAAGATAAAATGAAATGTTAGCAGTCCCAGCAAAATGTTCAAGTATTTCACCCTCCAAACTGTCATTAAGAAACACTTAGAAATATTTGACTTACGATTTATAGAATAGACTATATGGGGGATTAGCAGCTAGCAGCTGAGTAATGACAGATATAATCACAATCACAAGAACAGGAAGTAACTGAATAAATGCAGAATATGTAGTCTGAAAAAGAAAAAAATATTTGGTTTAAGTGTTCATCATCAATAGAAAGCTTACAGAAAATAGGATACTTTTCCCAAAGAAAATAGAAATTCCTGCAATGTACTACACAAAGTCTACGGCTTTTCTAGGAATGCTGTCTCTCTGCTGAGAAGACTAAAGGAGACCCACTCACAACCTGTATTGACACCCAGTAATGCTCATGCAGCCCCCTTTTTTAAGACCAATGAAGTAGACACCTCTGGGTGAGTCTGCCCAGACTATGACTCTCACAGGGCCATGTTAGTATTATGCAGCTCTGTTGCCTTGGCCACAGCTGAATGAACTGGGAGATATCTAACCATTGCAGAGATAATCACATTCTCCTTCCTAGGAATTTGGAATTGAGATCCATCTTTGTTCTCTGCTAGACAGTCACCCAAAGAAAGGATACATACTCTTAGGCAGTATGGATTGGCTATTTGCAAGAGGAAGTAGAACGAGAATCAAGCAAATGCATAGAGGCAGGAAAAGTGGAGACAATCTGGCCACAGAGTCATGGAAAGATAGCTGCATGAGTGGCCTGACTGTACCTTAGTTCCTGGTTTCCATCTGTCGTGAGGCCCACCTGTGCTTCCTGATCTTGAGCTCTATCAGACTCCCTAGATCCCCTACTTTAAACTCCCTTTAGTTCTGAATATTTTGAGAGGAGTTCCTATTCTCTGCAATGAAGAAAAGCTTGATCAAGATAGCCCCACAGGGGAACTGATTCCCTAGAACAGCTACCAAAGAACAGGTAGGGAAGGAGGTACCATTCTGGCCTACTTGGGCCAATTATTCACTCCTTCCTACCACTGCCTCTGATTTCCAAAAACACATGTTAATAACATCACTCAAGCTGAACTTCCTTTTTTTTTTTTTTATTTTTTTTTTTTTCAAGCTGAACTTCCAAAACCCAATCATATACACCATAAAAGTCAGCTCAGTATAATGCTGATGAGCAGCAGTTCAGCCATCATTCTGTGGTACCTGAGGCTTATCTTCTTCTTCCTTCCGTGTCTGCATCCTCTCACGTCCATGCTGCCGGCGGTAATAGTGGGTATCATCTGTCACATTTGAAAACATATGAATATTTCCTGGAAGAGAAAGGATATGGGATATGGAAGACACTCCTTCCTTGCTTTTTCCAAGGTCCTTGTTCCCAGCCAGGTTCTCTAAGGGCAGAGCACTGTCCCACTTTACTCAGTAGAAAAATAAAACGGTAGGTAAGCCAAGTGAATCAGGTGCAGATGGAATGTGCTTAGCTCTCCTGCTTTTATTTAAACAGTCCTTTGTAACTAGTGAGTGAGAGATCCCAAAAGGCTAGTAGATAAAGAACATCTTTAGGTCATGCATCCTCTCTGACATGCTCCTATCTGCTTCCTTGTCCAATATCAGATTATGTCACTAGTATCTTTTTTATTTTTTTTAAGTAAGCTCCACACCCATTGTGCAGCCCAATGTGGGGCCTGCATTCACAACCCTGAGATCAAGGCCTGAGCTGAGATCAAGAGTCAGACATCCAACCGACTGAGCCACCAGGCGCCCCAACATTAGTATCTTTAAGAGCAACTCATAAAACTCAGTTTACTACCTTCTCTGAGGGTATTTTTCTAACTTTTATCTTTATATAGTTGCTATTTTGCAATAATCATAATAGGCATCTTGCTACTTTTATTTATATTTATTATATTATTATATTACTTTATTTATTATTATTATATTTACTTTATTTATAAAGCACTTAAAAATATATAATCCTCACAGCAGCCCTGTGAGGTAGATATTATCAGTCCCATTTCTCAGGTGAGGAAACAGGATCAGAGAGACTAAGTGATTTGGTTAAAATCATGTACAGTTGGAGGCTGGAGGCTTCCCTCAAACCCTAGCTCATCTGATTCCAAATTCTTGCTGTTTCCACCATTCCACAGTCCCTCTATTCAGATCCTCAAAGAGGAGCTAGCTGAGATACAGAAATATAGACAGAGAGAGATATATATAAATTTTTAAGTGATAATTTTGAA
The DNA here is from genome assembly GCF_053574225.1 of Canis aureus. Classification (NCBI taxonomy): domain Eukaryota; kingdom Metazoa; phylum Chordata; class Mammalia; order Carnivora; family Canidae; genus Canis; species Canis aureus. The sequence continues at coordinate 35,507,378 of NC_135615.1, forward strand.
ATACTCACCTGTAGGAAAATGTCCTCCAAAGAAGACATTGAATAACTCTTCTGGAGTGATATCAGCTTCAAAGTCCCTGTAATAATTATAAGGTCTGCCTCGAGGGGCAGTGAAAGTCACCTGTTCGTCTCCATATTCATCATAGCGGAGTCGCTTGTCAGGATTGCTCAGGACTGCAAAGGCATTTCCTATCGCTGCAACCAAAACCAAAAAATACCTGAGTACACAGTCTTTGCTGTAGCTGAGGGTGATCATCAGAGCAGCAATGATGAGCCTAGAGTCACTTCACAAGAGCCTAAAGAAAGGTGCTTGGCTGCTGGGGATTTACCCCAAAGATACAGACGCAGTGAAACGCTGGGACACCTGCACCCCAATGTTTATAGCAGCAATGTCTACAATAGCCAAACTGTGGAAGGAGTCTCGGTGTCCATCGAAAGATGGCTGGATAAAGAAGATGTGGTATATGTATACAGTGGAATATTACTCAGCCATTAGAAACAACAAATACCCACCATTTGCTTCGACATGGATGGGACTGGAGGGTATTATGCTGAGTGAAATAAGTCAATTGGAGAAGGACAAACATTATATGGTCTCATTCATTTGGGGAATATAAAAAATAGTGAAAGGGAATAAAAGGGAAAGGAGAAAAAATGAGTGGGAAATATCAGAGAGGGAGACAGAACATGAGAGACTCCTAACTCTGGGAAACGAACAAGGGGTGGTGGAAAGGGAGGTGGGTGGGGGGTGGGATTGATTGGGTGACAGGCACTGAGGTGGGCACTTGATGGGATGAGCACTGGGTGTTATGCTATATGCTGGCAAATTGAACTCCAATAAAAAGAAAGAAAAGAAAAGAAAAAGAAAGAAAAAAAAGAGAAGAAACAAAGAAAGAAAGAAAGAAACAAAGAAAGAAAGAAAGAAAAGAAAAGAAAAGAAAAGAAAAGAAAAGAAAACAAAAAAAAACAAAAGAAAAGAAAAGAAAGAGAGAAAGGTGCTTGGGCCTAGAAAGTTCACCAGAGTTCTTGCCCTTGACATTTTCCATGATCTAAAGTTGATAAGCCAGAAGCACTACTGGACTCAAGATGAACTAAGAACCACTGCTTTCATTCATCAAAAATGTGTCCTTATTTCTCTTGAGAGCAATTAGTTTATGGTTGGAAATAGCTCATACATAAACAGTGGTATTCTAACTTGAAGTCAGAAACAATCTTCTAAATAAAATAATCAGTAAAATGATTGCTGGGCTAAAAACAAAGTCCCCACAAGTCAGTCACATTGTTCCAGCTTACTTTAGAAAGTGGGCTTTAGAAATTGAAAAACACATCTCCAGTGTCTCAATGAGTGAAATCTTATCAAAGACTGGATAGATTACACATGCTTACTATCACTTCTCCCTATGCATAAATGTGCAAATGTTGTCCAATTTCATTTTAACATACAATCAGTGCCAAAAAAAATCTTTAAGACAGTCCCACTCCCCACCTCTAATTGAGTCAACACCAACAGAAACACAGTCAGAAAGAGCATTTCTTTATGATTCTTCTGGCGAGGGAATTATATTAAATGTTTATAGTAATAAAACAGCTAAGCAGAAAAAACTAACAAAAAAAGCCAAATAGTTGCTTCAATATCACATCCCTTGAAATCCGGCCGGTTTCTCATAGAAATGGCATTAGGTCTGTGAGATACTTTACATGAAGATGTAAAGAGAATGTGGGTTATCTAGTTGTTTCCTTGTAGAAACTGTGGGGAGAAGAAGATTCACAATGGCACATCAACAAAGGGAGATTGTCCTTTGAGGGAAATATTGACTTTTAAAATGTTTTCAGAGCTATCATTCTTTAGTTTTTCTTTAGAAAAATTCCAAATCTACAAAAACATTGAAAAAGTAGTAAATAAACACATGTATATCCTTTATTTGATTCATCAATTGTTAGCATTTTGCCACATTGCTTCCCTTAACTGTCCATACACACGTATATGTAATATGTAGAAATTTCTTTTGTTGAAGCCTTTGAAAGTAGGCTGCAGATATTATGGCACTTTATCCCTAAATATTTCAGCATCTATCTCCTAGAAGAATCCCCTGCATGATCACAATACCATTTTCATTGCTCAGAAAATGAACAATCCATGCAATTCATGCAAGGTTCTTGTAATATATTTGCTTTTATATTCCCTTAGTTTAATTTAATCTAGAAGAGTCTCCTTGCCTTTTCTGCTTTTCATTATATTGACTTTTTTGAAGAGCAGGTCAGTGTTCTTTGTAGAATGCTCCATATTTTTATGGTTTACTCATTACTAGATTCAGATCGAACATTTTGCAAGAATAGCCCACAGGTGCCATATCATATAATGTGAGGTGGGTCCAGCATTAGTGATGACAAGTTGGACCACGTGGTTAAAGTGGTGACAGCTAGATCTCTCCATTATAAAGGAATTTTTTCCAATTTGTAATCAGTAGGTATTCTGGGGGATGATGCTCTGACATCATGTGAATATCCTTTTCAACAAAAACCTATCACCCAACAGTTTTAGCATCCAGTGATAATCCTTGACTGAATCAGTGGCTTCACTGGGGTTGAAGCTCTTAAGTAAGATTTTTATTTATGTGTCAAATCTACAAAATTACCATTCCAGAGAAACGGAAAAAAAAATTTTTTTTTCCCGAAGAAATTAAGGTAAATGAATGAAGACAGGAGGGAGCTGTGCTGATAATGACTATTTAAGGGATATGGCAGGAAAAAAAGGCCTCACTTGTGGCCTTATAAAATTATTACAGGGGAGGCTGAAAACAGCTTGTGGCCAAACATCACAAGAAAGGCAGAATTAAACATTAATTCCAGCTCAGACCTTTGAAAGCATCAGTTGCTCCAGGAGCACAATTCTTGTCAGGGTGAAATTTCAGGGCAAGTTTTCGATAAGCTTTCTTAAGCTCTTCATCACTGGCATTTCGAGAAACTCCCAGAATTTCATAGTAATTTCGGCATTTCTTGATCCTAAAAACACACATCAGAAACACATATGTCTACAAAGGCCCCTTCTGTACAACTAACTGTAAAATAGTACATTTTTACATTTACATTTGGTCCTCTAATCTGTAAGTCCCAAAACAAACCTAAAAGAAAATTGGTGAACACATTCATGGAATTTTCAAATTGATTAACAGTGTCCCCCCCACCAAGAGCTTAATGCTTTTAAAAGTATTTTTTAAAGATTTTATTTATTCATGAAAGACACAGAGAGAGAGGCAGAGACATAGGCAGAGAGAGAAGCAGGCTGCCTGCAAGGAGCCTGATGTGGGATCACGACCTGAACCAAAGGCAGATGCTCAACCACTAAGCCACCCAGGTGTCCCGAAAACAAGAAATTTTAAAACAGAGTGATGATATAACTACATTATCAGGTAGCCTCTCAAAAATTTTAATGTACAATCATGAGAGAATGAGAGTGAAAAAGGCAGATAATGTGTTTGTCTTATTAGGAAAATTGTTTTAAACTTGCAGACCCCCTAAGGGCTTGGGGTTTCAAGCCACACTCTGAGAAATGTTGTGCTAGAGCATGAACTCTGGAGTCAAAATGCCTTGGTCAGGATCTTATCTTGCTGAGTACTTAGCTCCTGTACCTTAGTGTCATCTTCTGAAATGGGCTAATAATTCCAACTAACATTTCACGAGCTGTTATAATTTAAATGAAGTAATTTAAATTAAGTATTCATCAAAGCGTTTGATAGCATGTGACGCTATATAAATATTGGCTATTATATAACTATCATTCTTTTCAAAAGCTGCATGTTATTGCATTTTATGGATTATATATATATTCTTTCCTGATAGTCACTTATAGAACATCTCCGGTCTTTTGCAACTACACAACCCAGTTAGACAGAGAGGCTGAGTCTTGCTGAAGAGATTAAAGTAAGTCAGTAACACAGGCTGGACTGTAAACCAAGGTCTGGAATGTCAATCATGGTCCTTCCCCAAGAGTTGCCCATGGGGATCCTTTGGATCCCCAGCCCAGTTTCCAATCCCTGTTTCCATGGCAGATACTCCTCTGCTTCTTTCTCTCTTTTGTATAAATTTGTTTTTTTTTTTTTTAAGATTTTATTTATTTATTTGAGAGAAAGGGAGACAGAGCATGAGCAAGGGGGAGGAGACAGAGGGAGAGGGAGAAGCAGGCTCCTTGCAGGGAACCTGGTGCGGGCCTGGATCCCAGGCTCCTGAGATTAAGACCTGAGCCAAAGGCAGAGGCTTAATAAAGTGGGCCGCCCAGGCACCCCTAAATTTGTTATTTGTTTAATAACAGTTTTCTTGAACTACAATTCACATATCACAAAGTTCACTCTCCTAAAATGCACAATGAATTGATTTTTTCTAAGTATATTCAGAATTGTGCACCCATCACCACTACCTAATTCCAGAACATCTTCATTACCCCAGAAAGAAACTCCATACTCATCAGCAGTCATTCCTCATTCCCAACCCCTGGCAACCACGAATGTACTGTCTCTATAAATTTGCCATTCTGGACATTTCATATAAAAGGAATTATACAATATATACACTTTTGTGTCTTGCTTCTTTGACTAGCATGATGTTCAAGGTTCATTCATGTTGTAGCATTTATCAATACTTCATTCTTTGGTTATCAAAAAGTATTCATTGTATGCATATTCCCCATTTTGTTTATCCATTCATCAGTTAATTGGCCTACAGGCTGTTTTCATTTGGGCATTATTATGGATGATGCTGTACAAACATTCATGTATACGTTTTTGCGTGGAAGTATGTTTTTATTTCTCTTGGTATATACCTGGGAGTGGATTGCTAAGTTATATGCTATGTTTAGGAACTGGCAATCTGTTTTCCAAACTGGCCACACTGTTTTCCATTCCTACAAGCAATATACAAGGGTTCCCATTTCTCCACATTCTTATTAACACTTGCTATTATCAATCTTTTTTATTATTGCCATCCTAGTGGGTGTGAGGTAGTGTTTTGGCTTTGGCTTGTATTTTTCTAATAACTAATGATACTGAGCAACTTTTCAATGTTTATTGGCCATTTACAGAACTTTTTCTTTTTTCTTTTTTTAAGAGCCATTTGTATATATTCTTTGGAGGAATGCTTATTCAGATCCTTTGCCCATTTTTCAATTGGGCTATTTGACTTTTTATTATTGTCTTGTAAGTGTACTTTATATATTCTAAATAGAAGTCCCTTATCAGATACATAAGTTGAAAACACTTTCTCCTGTACTGTGAATTGATTTTTCACTTTCTTGATGGTATCTTTTGAATACAAAAGCTTAAATTCTAATGAAATCCAATTCACCTATTTTTTCTTTTGTCATTTGTGCTTTAGATGTCATGTCATGAAAATGTACATTTTTGTCTTCTAAGAGTGTTATAGTTGTAGCTTTTACATTTAGGCCTTACATTAGGTCTTTAGTTAACTTTTGCGTTTGTGTGAGAAAGAAGTCCAAGTACATTGTTTTGAATATGGATATCCAGTTGTCCAACAGATTTATTAAAGACAATTCTTTACCCTATTACATTGTCTTGCACTCCTTTTTTTTTTTTAAAGTAAGCTGTATGCCCAATGTGGGGTCTGAATTCAAGACCCTGAGTTCAAGAATTGCATACTCCACTGACTGAGCCAGCCAGGTGCCCCTGCCTTAGTATTCTTGTCAAAAAATTAATTGGCTCATGGTGTTGTGTTTCGGTGTTACAGTATGTTGGACATCTGACCCTTTTTTTTCTTTTCTTTCTTTTAAAAGATTTATTTATTTATTTATTCATAATAGATATATAGAGAAAAAGAGAGAGGCAGAGACACAGGAGGAGGGAGAAGCAGGCTCCATGCTGGGAGCCCGACGCGGGACTCGATACCCGGACTCCAGGACCGCACCCTGGGCCAAAGGCAGGCGCCACACCGCTGAGCCACCCGGGGATCCCCTGACCCTTTTTTTTCTTTTAAAGATTGTAAAGAGAGAATGCAAGTACAGGGAGGGGCAGAGGGAAAGAGAGAGGAAGAAAAGCAGAGTCAGTGCTGAGTGCAGGCCCCAATGCCAGACTCGATCTCAGGACCGAGCTGAAACCAAGAGTCAGATGCTTAACTAACTGAGCCACCCAGGCGCCCCAGGGTGTCCAACTCTTGATCTCGGCTCAGGTCTTGATCTAAGGGTCATGAGTTCAAGCCCTGGATTGGGCTCCATGCTGAGTGTGGAGCCTACTTAAAAAAAAAAAAAAAAAAAAAAATCAATCGACCATAAATATTAAGGTTTACTTCTAGACTCTAAAGTCTATTCCATTAATCTACATGTCTATCCTACGCTAGTCTACACTGTCTTCATAACTGTAGCTTTTTTTTTTTTAAGATTTTATTTATTCATTTGAGAGAGAGAGAGAACACAAGCACAGGGGAGGGGCAGAGGGAGAGGGAGAAGCAGGCTCCTGGCTGAGCAGGGAGCCCAACTTGGGCTTGATCTCAGGACCCTAGGATCATGACCTGAGCTGAAGGCAAGATGCTTAATCAACTGAGCCACCAGATGCCCCTGTAACTGTAGCTTTGTAATAAGTTTTTCAAATTGGGAAATGTGAGTCCTCCAACTTTGTTCTTTTTCAAGACTGTTCTGGCATTCTGGATCCCCTTGCATTACCATATGAATTTTAGGATTGGCTTTGTCAATTTTTTTAAATGTTATTTATTTATTCATGAGAGACAGAGAGAGAGAGAGGAGAGAGAGAGAGGCAGAGACACAGGCAGAGGGAGAAGCAGGCTCCATGTAGGAAGCCCAATGTGAGGCTCAATCCCAGGACCCCGGGATCATGACCTGAGCCAAAGGCAGACGCTTAACCCCTGGCTTGTCAATTTCTGCAAAAAAGGCAGCAAATATTTTGATAGGGATATGTTGAATCTATTGATCGATTGTAGTAGTATTACCATATTTCCATTACTATACGCCTTATAATCCATGAACACAGGCAATTTTCCCATTTATTTAGACCTTCTTTAATTTCCTTAAATGAAGTTTTATAGTTTTCAATGTACATTTTATACTTCTCTTGTTAAATTTATTCCTAAGCAGTTTATACTTTTTTGGACAGTGTTATAAATGAAGTCCTCCTTCCTTCCTTCCTTCCTTCCTTCCTTCCTTCCTTCCTTCCTTCCTTCCTTCCTTCCTTCCTTTCCTTCCTTCCTTCTCTTTCAAGATTTTATTTACTTGAGAGAGAAAGCGAGAGAGAGCACAGAGGGAGAGGGAGAAGCAGACTCCCCACTGAGCAGGGAGCCAGACGTGGGCTCCATTCCAGGACCCTGGGATCATGACCTGAGCTAAAGGCAGATGCTTAACTGACTAAGCCACCCAGGTGCCTCTGAAACTGTTTTATTTTCCATTTTTGGATTGTTCATTGCTAGGGTAGAGAAAAATAATGATTTTTGTATACTGATCTTATACTTTGCAACTTTGTTAAACTCATTTATTAGTTCTAACACTGTGTGTGTATTTCTTAGGATTTTCTATATTATATCATATCACTGTGAATACAGTTTTACTTCTTTCCAATCTGGATGTCTTCTTTTTAAAAAAATTTTTAAAAGATTTACTTCTTTATTTTAGAGAGCAGGAGCTAGAGAGAGCGCACACAGCCAGGGAAGGGGCAAAGGGAGAGGGAGAAGCAGACTCCCAGCTGAGCAGGGAGCCCAACTAGGGGCTCGATCCTAGGACCTGGGATCATGACCTGAGCTGAAGGCAGACATTAACCAACTGAGCCAACCAGGTGCCCCTAATTTTCTCATTTTTAAAAAAAGATTTACTGGGGTGCCTGGGTGGCTCAGTTGATTGAGCATATGCCTTCGGCTTAGGTCATGACCCAAGAGTCCTGGGATTGAATGCCACACCAGGCTTTTTGCTCAGCAGGAAGCTGCTTCTCCTTCTCCCTCTTCCTGCCATTCCCCATGCTTGTACTCATGCTCTCTCTCTACCAAATAAATAAATATAAACTCTTTTAAAAAATTAAAAAGTTTTACTTACTTATGTGAGAGAGAGAAAGAGAAACAGCACACAGCAGGGGGATGAGCAGAGGGAGAGGGAGAGACTCAAGCAGACTCCCTGCTGACTATGGACCCAAAACATGGGGCTTGATCTCCAGACCCTGAGATCATGACCTGAGCCAAAAACTAAGAGTCTGAAGCTTAGCCAACTGAGCCACCCAGGTGTCCCCAATCTGGATGATTTCTCTATTTCTTTTTTTTTTTTTTTTTTGCCTAAATGCCCTAGTTTGAACATCTAGTACAATGTTGAATAGAAGTGGCTAGAGTGAACATACTTGTCTTTTCCTTGATCTTGGAAAGCATCCAGTTGTTCACCATTAAGTATGATAATGTTAATTGTGGGGTTTTTGTAGATGGCCTTTATCAGTTGAGGAGGTTCTCTTCTACTCCTATTGTGTTGAGTATTGTTATTATGAAACAGTGTTGGATTTTGTCAAAAGCTTTTTCTGCACCTATTAAAATTATCATGTGGCCTTGTCCTTTATTCTATTAATATAGTGTATTACTCTGATTAATTTTCATGTGTTAAACAACGTTGCATTCTTGGGATAAATATCATTTGGTCAAAGTATATAATCCTTTTTTAAAAGATTTATTCATTTTTTTTATTTGAGAAAAAGAGAGAGGTGGGGGGCACATAAGCAGGGGGAAGGGCAGAAGCAGAAGGAGAAGGAGGGGCAGAAGCAGAGGGAGAAGAGCAGACTCCCCACTGAGCACAGAGCCTAACATAGGGCTTGATCCCACAAACTGGAGAACATGACCTAAGTATAAACCAAGAGTCAGATGCTTAATTGACTAAGCTACCCAGGCACCCCAAGCTATATAATCCTTTTTATGTTTTTCTATGTTGCTAGAATCTATATCCATAAGGGATATTGATTGATAATTTAGTTTTCTTATAACATTTTTGTCTGGTTTTAGTTATAGAGTAATACTGGCCACACAGAATGAGTTGAGTAGTGCTCCCCTCTCTTGTATTTTTTGTAATAGTTTATGATGGATTAGTTAATTCTTCTAAAAACATTTGGTAGAATTCACCAGTGAAGTCTTCTGGGCCTAGGTTTTTCTTAGAATATTTTATTTTATTTTATTTTATTTTATTTTATTTTATTTTATTTTATTTTATTTTTTTATTTCATTTTAATTTTCTTAGAATTTTTTATTTTATTTTATTTAAATTCAATTAATCAACATGTAGTGTATTATTAGTTTCAGAGGTAGAGTTCAATGATTGATCAGTTGCATAGAATACCCAGTGCTCACTATACTACATCCCCTACTTAATGGCCATCACCCAGTTACTCCATCCCCCCACCCACTTCCCCTCCAGCAACTCTGTTTCCTATCTCTGTCTGTCAAGGTTTCCTATCAACCCTGTCTCTGTCTCTCATGAATAAATAAATAAAATCTTTTTTTTTTTTAAATTTATGATAGTCACACAGAGAGAGAGAGAGAGGCAGAGACATAGGCAGAGGGAGAAGCAGGCTCCATGCACTGGGAGCCAGACGTGGGATTCCATCCCCGGTCTCCAGGCTCACGCCCTGGGCCAAAGGCAGGCGCCAAACCGCTGCGCCACCCAGGGATCCCTAAATAAATAAAATCTTAACAAAAAAATTTGTTGGCATACAATTATTCATAGTATCCTTTCAGAATCTTTATTATCATTATAAGATTGGTAGTGATGATTTTAGTTATTTGAGTCTTCTCTCTTTTTCTTGGTTAGCCTAGCTAAAGGTTTGTCAATTGTGTTAATATTTTCAAAAAACCAACTTTTGGTTTTGTTAATTTTCTGTTGTTTTTCTAACCTCTATTTCATTTATTTCCATTCTATACTTTTTCCTTCATTCTGCTTGCCTGGGTTTAGTGTACTCTTTCTGCGCTTTTTTTTTTTTTTCTAGTTTGTTAAGGTAGAAGGTTAGATTACTGATTTTAGATTTTTAAATATATATATTTAAATATTTATAGCTATAAATGTCCTAATATTGCTTTAGCTGCATCCTATACACTTTGGTATGCTATGTTTTCATTTTCATTCATCTCAAAGTATTCTCTAATTTTTCTTATGATTTCTTCTGTGACAATTTGTTCTTTAGGAATATATATTTATTATATATATGTATACATATGTATATATATGTACATGCATATATATATGCATATATATATATATGTTTTAAAGATTTTATTTACTTATTTGAGAAGGGGAGAGAGAGAGCATGAGCAGGGGAGAGCGGCAGAGGGAGAGGGAGAAGCAGACTCCTCACTGAGTAGAGAACTTGGGGCTTGATCCCAGGACCCTGAGATATGACCTGAGCTGAAGGCAGATGCTTAACTGATTGAGCCACCCAGGCATCCCTCTTTAGGAACATATATTGTTGGGACACCTACATGGCTCAGCGGTTGAGCGTCTGCCTTCAGGTCTTCAATTCAGGGCATGATCCTGGAGTCCTGTGATCGAGCCTGCTCCTCCCTCAGCCTGTGTCTCTGCTTCTCTCTCTGTGTCTCTCATGAATAAATAAATAAAATCTTTAAAAAAAAAAAAGGAATAAATATTGTTTAATTTTCACATATTTGTGAATTTCCTAAATTTGTTTCTGTGGTCGATTTCAGAGACCATACACTGTATGATTTTAATCCTTTTAAATTTATTGACACTTGTTTTGTGGCCTAACATCTGATCTATCTTGGAGAATGATAAGACACCTGGGTGGCTCAGCAGTTGAGTGTCTGCCTTTGGCTCAGGGCATGATCCCGGGGTCCTGGGATCGAGTCCCTCATCAAGCTCCCTGCATGGAGCCTGCTTCTTCCTCTGCCTGTGTCTCTGCCTCTCTCTGTGTGTCACTCATAAATAAATAAAATCTTTAAAAGAGAGAGAGAGAGAGAGAATGTTTCACGTATATTTGAAAAGAATGTATATTCTCCTGTTGTTGGCTAGGATGTTGTATAGACGTCCATTATGTCTAGTTGCGTTTCCCTGCTTCTCCTTTCCAGCTGGAAAGTGACCTCAGATTATACCCTAACAGTACACTTCCATTAGTCTTGCCTCTGAATTGTGCTTCAATAATAAAAGTACTAATAGCCATCAATATATATATATAAAATATCTGCCAGGAACTCTACATTAAAATCACTCATGTCATTCTACCACAGACTCACCTTTGTACCCCAAGCAGCTGTTCCTCAGTGTAAGTGGCACTCCCCTCACCCTGCCGGGTTTGATTCCACTCATGCTCAGATTTTTTTTCCTTTTGTACTTTCATGCAGTTACAGCAGCCACATGGGTCATGACTTTCAGGTCTGTCTTCTGGGTATTTGTTTCTTCTAACTGCATCAATGTAAGCTGCAAAGCAATAGTGCCTCCATTAGGCCTCCATCTGGTCTGCAATCAACTTTGCTATCTGCCCTAGCTATCAAGGAGGACATAAGTATGAGGGCCAAACTACTGACATCATACAGATTTTTAAGCATCCATATAAAACTGAACGAACATCTTCCTTGAGAAAACAATGTAGTAAATAGAGAGGCAATCATGAAAAACATATAATGCTAGAAATATGAAGCACAATAATGTCCACCATAACGACAGTGGTCATTCAGCAAATAATTCTGGATCAGAGCCAGAAAAGGGGTTTAGAAGGCACGTCCTCAATACCTTGCCTTTCAAGAGGTGTCTACCTTTAGTGCAATGCAGGGGAAGTCTTTATTTTTCTGTGATCCATGGTCAGAAGTGACATTGCTCATAAAAAAATTTTTTGTTGTTGTTGCAGTGCCTCCCACCACTAAGATTTAAACTAGGGGTTGGTTCAGTTCTACAAGACACTTGGCTAGACAGATCATGGAAATGTGTGGATAAGACCTATTTTGACCACAAAGGGGCTATAGTTTAAAGGGAGAAGATTCAATTTATCATAACACCTGGAGAATGTAAAGAAGGCCACAGCAATCCAGTCAAAGAAGATAGAGGACTCATGTCCCGTCTGAAGGATTCAGGAAACTCTTTAAAGACGTCTCTCTCCTGCCTAAAGTCCCTTAGCGACTACCCACTGCTCCTTGTCCAAATTTCTTATCACAGGCCCAGCCTACCTCTGCAGCCGCCTCCCTCACCGCAAACTCTTTTGCCGTCTAAGCTCTACACACACCAAACATCTTTCAGATCAGCAATGCTTTCTCTTTTCTCTTGTGCCTTTTCACATGCTGTTCCCTCTGCTTGCAACATTCTTCCTCTGTTAGCCTGACTAACTCCAAGGCATCCTTCATGTCATCATATGTAACACTTTCTTCCTGAGGCCTCTTCTGACAGTCAGGCTGGCTGTCAGTTTGCTTCCCAAACCTAAGACCTTGCTGTATAGCTCAGGACTTAGAGGCTCTGTTTCATAACTGTTTACCTGTTAAACTCCCTCAATGGACTGAGAGTTCTGTGGTCTCAGGGGCCCAAGTCTGTCAGATCCCTGCTGCACGATCAGCATAATGCAGGGTACATAACACGTATTGAATCAATACTCTTTGCTTGACTGCAGGATGGAAAAGGCCAGCCTATCGGTCCTGATGCGGGCTGCAGGAGCAGGACCAAGTGGAGACGGAGAGTCAGGCGGCCTAGTTGCGCGGAGCGGGGATAAGGGCCGGGCAAGCAAGCTGTGGGAATCCACATCATCCTACTGACTTCCCAGCCACCCAGGCAGGCAGGGCCTGACCACCGCTGGCCCTAAACTGGGCACGGGCCGAGGAGGGATGGGGCGGGGCTGGAGGCCGGAGGCAAAAAAGTCATCACGGCTGACTCTGGGTTCCTGGCCGGTTCCTTAGATTGAGCCAGGTATCCTGATTTCCAGATTCTGACCTCTTCCATAGGCAGTCCCCCACCTAATACGGAACCCTACCTACTCAGGCTCAGCATCTCCTCATAGGCTTCCATCCTTCACCTCAGGCCGAGAATCTCAGCCCTTAGGAATCTCAAGGAGCCCCATCCTTCTCCCGAACTCTGCCCTGTCCCACCCTCCCGCAAGGACCTGGTACCTTCGGTCCAGCGCTCCCCGCTGCCCAGAGTCGCAGCCATATCGGTTCCCAATCAGCAGGTCTGCGGAGCCTCCCCGGAGCCCGAGGCTGAAAAGGGCAAGAAGCGCGGGGCATGCTGGTCATTGTAGTCCAACGCATAGGAGCTGCGGGACTTTGGACTACAACTCCCGGCAGGCTCCGCGCGAGGGGCTGTGGGAGTTGTAGTTTTGTATGGGGCTCGACCTTGGGGCGAGGTCCGCGGAGGTTTCTTGCTGCTGGTTGACTGCTGGGTGACTGGGGCCCACACTTTTCCTCATCTGTAGACTAAGAATGGTGGCTTCGGCCTCGCCTAACACTAGGGGCATTCAGGGAGACGCGATGAGATCCTGCCTGGGAAAGGTTTTGCAAACTAGTCCAGAGGGTGACAGTATGACTGTTTATCTCAAGGATGTCCTTTTAAAATATATGCTAATGCCTTGTTAATTTTCCCCATTCTCAATGGAGTTAAAAATAGACCTGCCCTACAACCCAGCAATTGCACTGTTGGGGATTTACCCCAAAGATACAGATGTAATGAAACGCCGGGACACCTACACCCCGATGTTTATAGCAGCAATGTCCACAATAGCCAAACTGTGGAAGGAGCCTCGGTGTCCATCGAAAGATAAGTGGATAAAGAAGATGTGGTCCATGTATACAATGGAATATTACTCAGCCATTAGAAACGAGAAATACCCACCATTTGCTTCAACGTGGATGGAACTGGAGGGTATTATGCTGAGTGAAATAAGTCAATCGGAGAAGGACAAACATTATATGGTCTCATTCATTTGGGGAATATAAATAATAGTGAAAGGGGATAGAAGGGAAGGGAGAAGAAATGGGTAGGAAATATCAGAAAGGGAGACAGAACATGAAGACTCCTAACTCTGGGAAACGAACAAGGGGTGGTGGAAGGGGAGGAGGATGGGGGTTGGGGGTGAATGGGTGGCGGGCACTGAGGGGGGCACTTGATGGGATGAGCACTGGGTGTTATTCTATATGTTGGCAAATTGAACACCAATAAAAAATAAATTTATTATTAAAAAAATAAAATAAAATAAAATAAATAAAATAAAATAAAATATATGCTAATGCCAGTCCTGTGCTAAATGTATGTTAGGTCCTGGAGGCTGAGAGATGGGTTTTGGGGTTTTCGAACTCAATCCTGAAATTTTAAGAACCAAGAAAATAGAAAAGTGCAGTAGATTTGTGTAGTCAGAGGACAGTCTGGGTATGTCCCTATTTGTCTAGCTGCTCTGGCACAAACATCATTAGAGGGATCTCTAGGATTCAGGGGTAGAGAAAGAAGAGAGGGACAGGCATTGGAGCCAGCATTAAAGTCCCTATCTTAAAAAAAATAAAATAAAGTCACTATCTTTGCTATTCCTTACCCTTCATCCATCCCATCATCCATCCCATCCTACTCCAGGGCACCTCTCAGACTTTTCTCTTCCATTCCACCCCACTCATTTCTGTGGCCCATTCCCTTGTTTTCTGAAGGTCCTACAAAAATTAGTAAAAGGGAAGTGAAATATTCCTGCATTTTCCCACTCAGGTCTGCATGGGGTCTAGCAAAGAATAAAAGATTTTCATAATGTTCTTACTGACTCATGCCTGAGGGTGAATTGGGATGGCCAAAGATCAGTTTCATAAGTGAAAAATGATCAATTCATCCCAAAATGAAAAATTACTTGGGATCTTACTGGAAAACCAAATCAGTATGCCAACAATGGTATCAAGAAGCAGTTACTTAGGCATTTGGGGCAGGACTGGGAGATGATCAGCCCAAGACACAAATTGAAATAGTAAAACCCTCCAGTTGTATGCAGTTCTATCCCTTCCCTGCAGTCAGTGGTGGTCGTAGGATATATGAGCACAGAAGGCTGGATCCTAAAGAAGTCACTTGTGTTCAATAGACAAGGGACCTGATCAGGGATATACATCAGGTGATTGAATATAAGAAGGCAGTTTATTCAGTTTGGGAAAAGTAGACAGACTGCTCTAAAATATGGACCAAGGAAGGTGGGGTATGCCTTAGAGTCTAGGGGCATAGGCTAAGGTCTAGAGGTACTCAGAGATGTCAGAGTACTATTGAAGTTAGAGGTATCTGGTTGAGAGTAGGGGCACTAGAGCACTGTGGAGAGTAATAGGATTGAGAAGGGATACTATGAATTCTGGAGCTACTTAGGAGTACAGTCCAAGTTCAAGAATGCTGAAAAGAATGGGGGAAGCTGCAGCCCTTTGGAAATGTCTGGTACCTCAACAACCTTTTCCATCATACTCACTCCTCACTTTTTTTTTTTTAAGAAAGTTCTTTTTTTTTTCTTTAATTTTTATTTATTTATGATAGTCACACACAGAGAGAGAGAGAGGCAGAGACATAGGCAGAGGGAGAAGCAGGCTCCATGCACCGGGAGCCTGACGTGGGATTCGATCCCGGGTCTCTAGGATCGCGCCTTGGGCCAAAGGCAGGCGCCAAACCGCTGCGCCACCCAGAGATCCCTCGTCACTTTTTTTTTAGAAGACTCATTTACTCCTAGATCCGTAAAAAATGTCTCATCATGGTAACCTTCTTAGATATGCCAGCAAATATACCCTTTAGCTCATTTACACCTCAACACTACTAGATGAATGTTTCTATGACTGTATCACTAGGACTTACTTAGAACTCCAAACCTCAACATTTAGAACACTTCTGTGCCAGTTTTGGCTTGAGTATACCAACTACTCAACAAAGCAATTCCCACTATCTTTTTTTTTTTTTTTTTTTTTTATGATAGTCACACAGAGAGAGAGAGAGAGAGGCAGAGACATAGGCAGAAGGAGAAGCAGGCTCCATGCACCGGGAGCCCGACGTGGGATTCGATCCCGGGTCTCCAGGATCGCGCTCTGGGCCAAAGGCAGGCGCCAAACCGCTGCGCCACCCAGGGATCCCGCAATTCCCACTATCAAATTCAGTCTCTGTGTTTGGTAAAAGAGGAAGCTTTGGGTTCAGAAGGTTCAGGATGGAGGTGCCTGGAGAAAGTAAGCAGGTGAGGAAGCATCTGGGAAGGAAATAAGACAAGAGAACTTGGAATCTCTGAGATGGTTCTCAAGGAGAAGGAGGTAAGTGTAGAAAGAAGTTCAAAGAGGTGATAAAGGATGTCCACAAATCCAGAGGGAGACCGCTAAGCAGCATCACATAATGTTTTCCAACAGATCTAATAGAGTTGATTAGTACTAGTCTAGCTTTAGGAAATTAAGCGCATGAACTAAGCCAAAAAGCCTGCAATGATCCTTCATCTGCTAAACCATTTTACTGAGAGCTTGCCTCAAATTTCTATCAGTTTTCTCTACTTACTTTTAGAAATATTTGTTGAACTGTAGTAAATTTTTGCTGGTGACACCGAGGTTTGCCTTGTGCTCTATATGATTGAGATGCTGCACCATCTACTCCTGGAAGAAAGATACTGAGTAAATGATCCCTCTGTCCCACTGGGCCTGTGTGCCTGAGCTGATTTGTTGGTTGCTCTCCCATAAGATGGGGGAAGAAGCAAAAGAAGGATACTCTATAGGAACCACCCCACACCACCACCTGTTCCTGCGTTGGGGCCTGTGTTAGAATAGGGAAGAAGTTGTCTTGTAAATGGCCACCATCCTGTTGTCTAGACATCAAGGAAGAGATACAGTCTCAGGGAAGTTGCAAAAGCTGCTGAAGGCTACACTCAGATTTCCTACAAGAGGTGGGTTCTTGTATTTGCATAAATAGTAAGATCCTCTAGCAGAACTCCTTCTAATATAGTTTGCTAGAGAATTAAGTTAATCTATCCTTGACTCCTTCTCAAAGGATAGCTGTTTAACAATAGGAAAACCAACATGGCTAGTGTAGAACTGCAATGCTGGTTTCTGGGTAAAATCCATTTAATCTCATATTAATACCAGTTCACACCCTTTTTCCCACATATAAATACCTTATGACTAACAGCTCATATTTGCAGGACATTGTCCAGAGTCAGGGGGAAGCTTATGGCCTTAGAATGGAGATATCAACTGAGTTATCTAGAGTGAACCTCATGTTCTTGACCTAATTAGTCCAGTATGATAAGCAGGTGAGCTAAGTACCCATGGCACCCAGAATAACAAGAACAATTCAGATAGAATCCAGTACTTCTAGACATTGTTATGTCACCTGAAGAGTTCTATCCCAATGATGGAATTTTTTTTTTTTTTTTTTGTACTGGAACTGGCTAGGAAATCATGTGCTTTTTGCAGTGTGGCTTGAATAAACGTATCTGATTTGTTTTTTGTTTTTTTTTTAATGCTATAGAATTTTAGTGGTACCTGGGTGGCTCAGTCTATTAAGCATCTGTCTTTGGCTTAAGTCACGATTCCAGGGTCCTGAGATCAAGCCCACATTGGGCTCCCGGCTCAGCGGGGAGCTTGCTTCTCCCTCTCCCTCTGCCCTTCCCCCCTACTTGTGCTCTCTCACTCACTCAAATAAATAAATTCTTTTTAAAAATGCTATAGTAGGGGGATCCCTGGGTGGCGCAGCGGTTTGGCACCTGCCTTTGGCCCAGGGCGCGATCCTGGAGATCCGGGATCGAATCCCATGTCGGGCTCCCGGTGCATGGAGCCTGCTTCTCCCTCTGCCTGTGTCTCTGCCTCTCTCTCTCATTGTGTGCCTATCATAAATAAATAAAAAATTTTTTAAAATGCTATAGTAGGTGTCTAGATGGTTTGGGCGGTTGGGCATCTGCCTTTGGCTAGGGTCATGATCTTGGGGTCCTGGGATCAAGCCCCATATTGGATTCCTTGCTTGGTGGGTAGCCTGCTTCTCCTTCTCCCTCTGTAGCTCCCTCTGCTTGTGCTAGTTCTCTCTCTCTCTCTCTCAAATGAATAAATAAAATCTTTAAAAAAAAACAAATAAATTTTAAAATGCTGTAATATTTTTTTAATGCTGTAGTATTGCTATTATAGGTTGGAAATAGACTCTGAGACTCTGAGATTTGCATGCTGAAAGTTTATTTGGTGAATGCTCCTGGGAACAAGAGCTGTGAGGAGTAAGGGAAGCAGGATTGGGGAAAGGGGAAATTGAGGCAAGAGGTCCAGGTCTTTATCCCATCCCCACCAGTCATCAACCAGCTACGAGCCCTCAGGAGACAATGCTCCTTTTTTTTCCCTTCCTTCCTTCCTTCCTTCCTTCCTTCCTTCCTTCCTTCCTTCCTTCCTTCCTTCCTTCCTTCCTTTCTCTCTCTCTCTCTCTCTTAAACTTTAGCAGCCAACACTCCTAACAGCTGGGGAAACAGTGAGTTGACCTTGAAGTGGAATCTGAGTGGGGATATTTGACATTATCTGCTGCAATTGCCAACTAGTACTTTTACTTCCCAAGTTTTTATGGCCTCTGATGTGCTGGGCACCGTGTACCAAATAGAGCTACAGACATCTAATCACAACTAGATTTTAAGCCTTGCCCTAGAAGATTTTAGAATCCAGTAGGTTTCTTCAGTCCACTTGAATAGTTACAATGAAACGGAGAGGGTAAAGTTTTTTGTCCTAGGCTTTCTCTATCATATCACCTTGCAAAGTCTAAATCCAGAAGCAAATAGCATGTTGTCGCACATTGTTTTAGAATGGGTCATCTCCTTATAATCTGAACTGCCAGCTAGCAGGTATTTATAAAGTTAACCCCTCTGTGCAGACACACATAGATGACTCTTCCACCGAATTTTCCCCAACCAAGATTCACTTCCAAACCAGTGTCATAATGGAGATTTCTAAGAAAATTGGTAACTGCTTTCTTTTCCTCTTTCCCTTTAAAAGACTTTACAGTGTTTGTCCCCCTTTGTTCTATTTCTAGGACACAAAGATTATAGCTGTATGGGGTAAAGGGGGTGGGTTTTGCCTTAGGAAATTACAGACCTACCCTTGTTCCAAACCTTCCCAGTGTTATTCTCACAGCTAGGACCAAAGTGAGAAATGTCAACCCTGGGGCAGAGAGAAGACATTTGCCTTCATATTACTCAGCCCTCACCGCTGGACTTCCCTAGTCAGCATGCATCGTGCCTCTCATGTTCTCACTCTTCAGGTTCAAAACTTCTTTACTGGTGAAGATTGGTTAGTGTTTACAGCTCCCTTTCTCTCTCTTCTCTTGAAGTGATTAGTCACTCAGGACCACATTCCTCCTTAAAAATCCAGGTGAACTGAGGCAGACCTGACAAAATGTTTAGTCTACCTCACAGGTTTCTCAGAGAGCTCCCTCAGAGGCAGAAACTTTGATCCATGCCTTGCCCAGGAAAGGAGGCCCCACAGCTCCTAGAACACTGTTAACAAATATGCACAAGAGCACAGACCTTAAAAGAAATTAGACTGTCGGCCAGAAAATAATTTTAATGCAAAGTAGCAAGGGCCACTCCATTTTATCATTTCCTTGCTCTTGCTCTACAGACTCTTCCTTCCTGTGACTGTGAGCAGGTGAGAGGAACAGGCTGTGTTTCTCGAGTGGCTGCCCATATGGGAAGGAGTCTCTCATACTGGTAGCTTGCTCCTAGATCTGGGGTAATGCTAGTGTCCTTTAGATCTTGGAGTAAAAGTGAAATAATAAAATAATTTATATGTGGCTCGTGCATCTACTGATCCCATCGCCTTCCTCTTTATAGTCACAGGGCAGCTGCATCATCCTTGGATCCATGGGGACCCAACATTGCTTCTAAAGAACCTGCAAAATAAATACGTCATGAAAAAGGGTGAACTTCTTAGCAGTAGTAGGCTAGAGAAGATGAGAGCAGAGCCTGGCTGGATCTTTGATAGTATCACCTTTCTGGTTAAGGGATTAGAATCTGAAGCTAAAAGGAGGAGAAGGTAGAAAGGAACCAGGAAAAAATGACCTTCTCTGCGGTGGGGCATCCTTTGCTGTTATTCATGTTGATATTCTTCATAGAGATCAGGGTGATGCTGTCTTTCTCTCCGTTGGCTGTGGAGCAGCTAGGGGAAGGATAGGAACATGGTTGAACAATGAAGAACAGAAGTCAATATAGTGGTTAAATAACTGTGGGGCAAAGTGTTGGAACCTCGAACTTTGTTTCTATTAAACCTGTAATTTGGCGATGGACTCTAATGAAATGGGAGTGTGCTTTGAAGCCCAAAAAACTTCTATTTAAATCTTAGTTTTACTATTTGCTACTTATGTGATCTTGCCCAAGTTACAACCTCTTCCAAATCTCATTTTTTTCAAATGTACAGAATGCAGTATTATCTGCCTGGAAGGATTGCTGTAAGGATTTGAGATAATATTATAAAATACCTGCCATAGTACCTGGCATATACAAGATGCTCCTTAACTTAGTGTTTTCTTATTTAATGGGGTATAATAGAGGGGGTCCTGGGTGGTTCATTTGATTAAGTGTCTGACTCTTGGTTTCAGCTCAGGTCACGATCTCAGGATTGTGGTATCAAGCCCTGCCTCAGGCTCTGCACTCAGAGGGGAGACTGCTTAGGTTTTCCTCTTTCTCTCTCCCTCCCCCAGCCCCTTTCTCTTTCTCTAAAATAAATCAATAAAATCTTTTTTTAAAAAGAGGGGCATATTAGCATCTGAATTCCTACACTTTTCAAGAGGGGGTTATAGAGGCTTAGCCCTCAGGCTGAAGAGTTCCATTCATCTCCTGTCACTTGATTGTTTCCTGTTAGGGTCACCCCTGTCCCACCCATCCCTAACCCTGGCCTTGCTGGTGGCTGTCAAGATTCCATGCATGCTTATGCAAGCGTGTGCGCAGAAGGCAGGAAGTAGCAGTTCTTTGTTGGAGTAGGTGCTGAGAGGTCAGAGAGATGATTTCTCCCTTATGCCTCTGACAGTCTTACCTTTCAGATAACCCCGAACTCCCAGGTTTCTGGGGATCTGTAAAACATCCAAAGACACAGACTGGGGGGAGGGTCACATGCTATACCTCAGAAGACCAACCTGTTCCTCAAAGCCCACCCAAGTGGACTACCCTCCCATTTCATCAGTGGTGCTTATGAGCCATTCTTTTCCTGCACTCCAGGCTGGGTGTCAGTCCCAAAATCTAGCTCTTGGTCTCTTAGCAAAGAGGGACAATGTGGGACCCCAAGTGGAAGGGCATGTACCTTCAGACTCCTTGTTCTTCCGACACTTAAACCTTAGACTGACCACACTGACTAGGATGATCACCACAACCACTAGGATGACAATGAAGCTGATAACACCTGGACAGGGAGAATGGGGTAAAGGAGAAGCAAAGGAGGGGTCAGAGAGGGGCCAGAAGAGTCCAAATTCCCTTCCCAGCCAAGTGCCGTGTAGATAGACTCTGAGAGCAGAGTGAATTCCCCTTCTCCGCTGGATGAATGAATTCTCAGCCTGCTACCCCTGGTGAGAGCGAGCTCCACAGCCCTGTCCCACCCTCCTATAAGAGCATGGAACCCGGCAGAGCCCAGAAGAGTTGACTGGAGGCCCAGTGGAAGCGCCTTCCTACCAGGGCCTTCTTCATCAACCAAGCCCTCCTACAACAAATAAATAGGTGAGATTTAAACTCGTGTTTCTGGAGCCAGAGTATAAGTTAGTTCAGGGGTGGGGTCTCCTGCCACTCTCCCCATCTTCTCCTCTCTCTTACCAAATGCAGCCACAGTGAGCACCGTCTCTGACGTGGGGCTGGGCAAAATGGTTGAGTCTTCTCTTATCCTCAGGCTCATGGTGGTTGATATGAGAGTAATATTTTGAGAAGTGTCTGAAGTGGAGTGGGGATGGGTACGTCAATGAAGGGACTGGCATAGCCCACCAGAGACATGGCTAGCTCCCTCCCACTTCCCCGGGTAAAGAACTACAGAAGGAGGGCACCTGGGTGGCTCAGTGGTTAAGCGTGAGCCTTTGACTCAGGTCGTGATCCCAGGGTCCTGGGATCGAGTCCCACATTGGGCTCCCCGCAGGGAGCCTGCTTCTCCCTCTGCCTATGTCTCTGCCTCTCTCTGTGTGTCTCTTTGCTGTTAAACAAAATCTTAAAAATCTGTTAGCTGAGAAAACAAAATCTTAAAAAGAAAAAAAAAAAAAAAGAACTGCAGAAGGAGCTAATGCCCTACAAAAAGGACTTCCTCCTTGCCACTCAGACCAGATCTCATTAGGACGGAGGTTGGAACTGGGTGATGTGGGATGAGGTGAATTGCATTGCTGGTTGCTCATGTTATTAGCTCCAGGGGACTCCAAAAAGTTCAAAATGCTTCTCCTATTATTCTCTTCCCACCATCCCCTTGGGGCTCATTTATGCTCTAGAGATAGGGAGCCGGACTGGGCAAGGTAGAGCCATCTGTGTTTTGCCAAGGGTTGAAGTGGGAGGAAAAAAGCCCCTGGATGTTTATCCCTAGGCACTGATTTAATAAGCCAGGCTGCCAGTTAAGGGGCACCAGTTTCTAGCCCTCTTAAAAAGTAGTATGATTACCCATCTCTTCCCTTCTTCAACTCTTTTTTTTTTTCTTTTTTTTTTAAGATTTTGTTTTTAAGTAATCTCAACACCCAACACAGGGCTTGAACTTGTAACCCTGAGATCAAAAGTCACAGCTCCACCGACTGAGTCAGCCAGGCACCCCCTCTTCCACTCATTGTACTGCAAGTTTGATTGCTATCCATTTCCTTATCTGTACCTGCACTGCCAAATAAGTCTTCGAGTCTAAAAAAAAATCTCAGAGCCAAGGGGTAGGATAAGAGGAAGGGTCAGGGTGCTCTTCACTGAGAGTACAGGCAGGACATACCACTGCTCCTTGGGATAGCTGGACCTATGCCATGAAACAGCAGGGCTAGGATGGAAGTGGCCACTCCCTCCCAGCTCTCTCCCCACACTGGCACATGAAGGTCAGCCTGCCCCGAAAAGCATATAGTCCTGGCCAAACCCCTTCTGCCTCCCTTTCCATCATTTTGGGTTCTCCCTCTCCCTTCCCCCTCCGTGATTTTATCAGTCCCGAGTCTAGGCTTCTTTTACCTTCACTGTGACCAGGCCCAAGGCTGTGTCTCTACTTCCTACCAACCTTCTCTCATTCCCAAACCAGGCTGCCACTGATGTGGATCCTGGTCCCTGAGATGCCTCACTGTGGGACAGAATCTGGGCCTCCTGACGAGGTGGAGAAGGACCCCAACCACAAATGACCTAGTGTTCTTGATCCTCAGCCCCACATATTCACTAGGTTGTGCTGTGTCCTTCTGTGGCTGGGGCTGAGTCATGCCCACCAGGGACTGGGGTTGACCATCCATGGTGCTTGTGCTCAGTGTCCCGGGTTTAATGGTTACCGCGAGGACCTGTGAGGCCCTCTCTGGAGCTGCTGCGGATTAGGAAGCATGGGTGGGCCTGCTCAGGGCTTCAGCCAGTATGTACACGGGGGTTCTCTTTAGTCCAAAATCTTCCTTTTCTTTACTGCTTTCAATTCCAGAAGGAGCCATATTTTCTTTTCCCTTTGGGACCTTACCGATACAGTTACATCTGCCTAGAATATACGCGCTACCACCCTCCAACCCACAGTCTTCATCTGGTTAACTCTTGGGCCTCCACTTCCAAGGTCACTCACTCTAACATGTCTTCCCTGACTCCCAAGTCTGAAGTGGCCTGCATCAGTCTCTGCTCCTCCGGCACCTTCTCTTCATGCTTATCACATCCCTTCCCACCCTGCTTTGTAGTTGGCAATGTGAGGTCCCATTTACTTGTGTGTTTCCCTACTAGTCTATATTCTTCTGTAGGGCAGAAACTGTGCCTGCTTCCCACTGGGCCCTCCCCAGAGGGCATCTGGATCTGAGCAGCAGAGTACCTGGGGTCCCAGCACTGGCCGGAGAGCTTGAGCTTCTGGGCTCTGAGGAAGAGCTATTTCCTGTAAGGACAGAGGCAGGAAGAGGTAGAGGGGGGAAGGTTTGGTGATACCACACTCCCTCATCCAACTGAGAACCCTTGGGTTCCAAGCAGATCTGAAGGGCTAGGTGGGGGCAGGGACTGGCCACACTCACTCACCTGTATTGGAAGAAAGTGGTTCTGTGATCAGACTTGGTTTGCCAAAGGCTCCTGAAACAAATCATCTGAGGCTGAGGGTCACTGCTTTCTATTACTCTATCTCCTTCTCTTCTTCCCTTGTAACTAGAGTTTTCTAGTCTTTCTCCCTGCCACCCCCACCCTCAGCCATTCATCTTACTCCTCTTTGAAAGCACGTGAGACGGGGTCAAGCTGAAATAGTCCTGAGAAGAGCTCAGCCTTCCATGTCCTGAGAGCTCAGGCCCCAGCCCTAATCACCTGAGATCTGGTCTTGCCTTTCCTAAGCTGCCAGGTCACCATACCAGAGTAGGCGCTATGTGTTTGCTCTTACCCTGAAACCGAGATGTCTGCATCGTCATGGGCTGGGAGTGGTGGCCTGCCAGAGAAAGCAGAACACTTTGACTAGCTTGGTGAGTCTCTTGTCCAGTGCAGAGCCCACAGAAGATCCTAGGCTCTCCAAACCTTCCATGTTGGAAGGCAGACACACTTGGCAGAGGGCTGAAGAATGTGGCTCTGGCTCACAGTGCTAGCTTCCTCTGAAACTAGCACTCAATAGTACCATCACCACCACCTCGTGGTTCAGTGTGCCAGAGTCCTTTCCTGACTCTTTAGTCCCATGTGTATTTTATACCAACCTGCCTTGAGGTCAGGGGAAGGTTATTTCAAACTAGTGATTTGTCCAAGGACAGAGGGCCAGTAACCTGCGACGTCTAGATAAGGACCTTGGACTCCAGGTTCTTGCTATCCTACCACTGAGCCCCTCATTTTCCCCTGTGAATATTGTCATCTTGGTTCTGCCCCAAGGGAAGAGGATGGAAAGATGTGGTGAATAAAATGAGGTTATGGATTGGGGTAGGTATCTGAGCTGTCTCTCTGCCCCGCTCCAGCTGGAAGTACGGGTGCACACAGCAAGTAAGTTCTGAGGAACATGTAGGAGCCAGGGCAGCTCTAGAACAAGCAGCCAATCTTATTTTCATAGGCAGAGGCTGCTTCCGACATGGCCGTGGTTGACCAAACCCAGGGAGGAGCCAGTTACGGGGAGGCCCCTATCAGAAGCCCTCAGTGGCTTTTTTGTACATCCACGTATGTGCATGTGGGTCTCTGTGCAGATGTGTATGTGTGCTTGTGTGCCTGTATGTGAGGCCCCTGTGTGTGTGGGACCTGAAAGGTCAGGTTGTGTTTGCTCATTTTCCACAATGAAATCATTCTTGAAACCTGTGAACAATGTGAAAGGAAAACAACGTGGGGAAGTGGAGCCGCCCAGCTGGGTTCCCGTCCCTCTGCCACTGCTGAGACTGTAGCCTCTGGCCTGGCGCTTGGACTCCCAGGCTCCCATCAACACGGAGGTCCCAAGCCTGGGCAAGGGTGAGCAGAGGTGGCTGGGGCCAGGGCCCTCCCAGCCTGTGGTAGCCTGGCGGCCTGTTTATTTTCCTTAACTACTGCCTTCCTCCATGGGGATATCACTTGGATGGGGTAGAATTAACGGTTTCCAAACCCAAGCTCGCCTAAACCCTGGCTGTGTTTTTCCAAGTCACCCTGTCTCTGGTAGCCCCACCCTCTCACTGGGTGGGGCGTCAGAGGGGGATTAAAACTAGTAGGGACCCAAGGCTAGAGAGCAATCTGCCCAGCTGAAAATGACCCTGAAAGAACATTTCAAGGCACATCCTGACAACACCTCTCAGTAATTGATGAAGCACGTCTTAGGTACCGTCTGAGCTCTATCAGGTTGTCACATTAGCTCTTCATGGATGAACACAATGCACTGCCTTCTGGCAGGTGTGGAAACAAAACCAGTGTTTTAGAAAGAGTTCCAAAGCCACAGGCTCTAAGCTCCAGTACCCTGTTCTCTGTCTTCTGGCCCTATCCTCCTACCAGAAATTTCTGTTAGCAGTAGATTCTTCTGTGAGTAGATGAGGGACTTTGGGAACATCTGTTTCTGCAAGCCAGGGTTCTTCTGACCCCTGGGCCTGTAGACACCCCAAGAACCCTGGCCACATGAGATTTCTGATTTTCCTGTCTCCTCTCCCTAATCCCTACCTGCTTCATTACCTTCCAGCCTCTCCCTTCTTCCTCTCTACCACCTCTGTCCCTTATTTTCCTCAGCAGCAGAATTTAGTAGTTTAAAAATCACAGTTTTTGGAGTCTGACAGGTATGAGTTCAAGTCCTGACTCTACCACTTACATTCTGACTTGGGCCTTAGTTTTTCCTCTTCTTTAAAACACAAATGACTTACATACCTCATAAGTGGTTGCGAGGATAAGAAAATTCGTATAAAGCACTTAACTCAGTGCCTGACAGTCCATGCTCAATAAATGCTAGACATCCTCCAAGTCTCTGTGTATCCAAGTCAAGTCACCTTGTAGGCCTGAATCACCTCAAAAAGGGTTCCTCAAGGGAGACAGTAAGCGTGCTGAGATATCAGGATGAGAGATGAGGAAACTCAAAGGGTAACCGTGGCTTATGTAGAGTTTATACAGGGCACCATGAGCCCTGCCACTTGCCTGGGACAGTGCCCCTCATGAGGCTCCCCTTTAATGTCCTTCTCTGCCACTTCTGAGGTTTCTACCACAGCCTAGTCCCCGAGCCCCGGATCAAACCTGTGACTCTGTCCTCCGGGGGTGGGGTAGGGATGGGAATGGGGTGAGCAATCAGAGTTTTACTCCCAGCCCATGGGCTTCTAGAGAAAGTCTGACCTCTCCAAGGGACGGAGTATTAGAACTCAGGCTTTCTACCCCCACCAAGGGAGGGCCTTCCTCTGTCCGCATCCAAGCACTTGGTATGAGCAGGCTCCTAAGTCTCCAACAGAGGACTGCTGGAGAGTGACATGGGAGTAGGGAAGGGATGAGCAAACGGAAGTTGCTGCCCTGTGAGTCAGAATCTCCTGGATTTCTCATGGTTCCCAGCAACCGCTCCCTAATTAGAGGACTCCTGAGCTGCTTCACCCTTCCTTGGCTCCCAGAATCTGGTCTCAGAGGGGCTGTTTCCAGGCATCTCCTCTGGATGCCTTCTCATCCAGCCCCTCAGGTGAGGATGCTGTATACATCCTCTCTGGTAGATAGTTCTTTGTACCTAACCTGAGTCTCTCTTGCTGTGATTTGAGCTTCAAGTCAACATTTGGAATTCCCAGGTTGTTACTCCTCGTATGAAAGAAGAGTCAGGATCATCTGTAAAGCCCAAGGAGCAGACAATTTTGTGCCAGAACACCCTGGAAGGAGCTCTCTGGCCTCAGTCTCACACCAAGATGGTGGCTTCCCGCATTTCAGGAGGTCAGACTGTGGAGGCCCCAGTTCACCCTGGAAATGTTCCCACAAAAGGGTTTAGCCACGTCTCAACTTCACCTTCGCTCAGTAATGGCCACCCTTCCCCCCACACCATTTCAGCTGGTTCTCTTCATCAGAAGGCTCTGGAATTTCCCTTGGGCACAGGCCTGGATGAAGAGCATGTGCCTCCCACTCTGTGAAGGAGGGACAGGCGCCCAGGACCGCCAGTGGCGGGAGAGGAAGTGCTGAGGCAGGGTGGCAAGTGCCTCTTACCTTGGAGCAGGAGGAAGCCAAGGATCGCCCCGCACAGCCGCGCCGCTCTGACGGTGCCCATGTCAGCTGGGTCTGTGGCGGGCAGGCAGCAGCTCCGCGGTGGCTCTGTCCATAGTGGAGAAGAGAGAGGGAGTGCTGGGGCGGGGTGTGGGGTGGGGGCTCGCTCTCCAGGAGCTTCCTGTCAAAGAATAGAAGGAAACAGATTGGGCCTGGCTCTAGGGGCCCTGCTCAGCCAGCAGCCCAGATGAGGATGTAAAGCTGGAGCAGTGTGACTGTGCCTGGGGCTCTGCCCTGCCTGGGCTAGCGCCACAGTGGGGTCCTCCAGGGCCTTTCCACAAAGACCAGTGATGGCAACGGGGTCCGTGCCCCCCTCTCTGCCCCTCTGAGGGGTCCATCAGCTTCCTCCGCACACTGTCTGGAGGCTTTTGGAAATTTACCTGAAGTCGAACTCCAATCTCTCCCCATACTATTTCAGACCAGGTCCTCGTCTCCCAAGATGAACTCTGAAGCTCAGCCCACCAGCCATCCATGCTCTGTAGACTCTGAATGCTTCACGTTCCTCTCCACTCCCAGGGTCCCAATGCAGATGGGACTTCCAGCATTTTTCGGGGAGGCCTTACAAACGTTGTTTTTGTTTGCTTGTTTTTAAGTAATCTCTACAACCACATGGGTCCGGCTCGAATTTACAAGCTTGAGATCAAGAGTCACAAGCTCCACTGACAGAGCCCACCAGGCACCCCTATTGTTATTCTTAACAATTCTTAATGTTAGCAGGGCCATATTCCCTCCCAAGGCTCTAGAGGACAATCTGTTCCTTGTTCTTTCCAGCTTCCAGTGTCTGTTGGACATTCCTTGGCTTGTGGCCACATCACTTCAATCTTTGCCTCTATCTGCACATCACCTTCTCCTCTGTGTGTCTCTTACAAGGACACTTGTCATTGAATCTAGTGACCATCTGGATAATCCAGGATGACCTCCTTGTCCCTAAATCCTTAGCTTAGTTACATCTGAGAAGACTGGTTTTCCACATCAAGTTAATATTCACAGGTTCTGGGGACTAAGATACGGACATACTTTTGTGGGGGCCACCGTTCAGCCACTATGGCTAGCTTTCCCCACTTTAAAGGTCCTCTTTTCACCTTTATAATTAAGTACTTATTTGCAAATAAGTACTTCGAATTCTGTAAATATTACACATTACAATAATTTATTATTTTGATGCACAGATTGTCCCCATTTTGGTCACTGGGAGTCCCTTTGAGCTGGCTTTTGTGTCCTGTTGACATGGCTCCATCATTCTTTGAGGATTTTCTTACTTTCTGGAGTAACAAGATGTTCCATGTTCATCCCATGCCAACTTTGAGATTGGCTGTTTCTCCAAAGGAGCCCCAGTTCCTTTTAGTGGCAAATGGCATTGAGAAATGGAGATCCAGGCAGTGGGGGTGCTCATTGCTACTATGACGTAGCTTCTCTAAGGCCCTTTCCTCTCTTTTTAAATTTTATTTTATGTATTTTATTTTTAAAAGATTTTATTTTATTTTTATTTTATTTTTAAAAGATTTTATTTATTTATTTGACAGAGAGAGAGAGAGCACAAAAAGAGGACTGGCGGGCAGAGAGAGGAGAAGCAGATCCCTCGAGGAGCAGGGAGCCAGATGTGGCACTTGATCCCAGGACCCTGGAATCATGACCTGAGCAGAAGGCAGATGCTAAACTGACTGAGCCACCCAGGTGCCCCTCTGTCCTTCTCTCTCTTTTTTAAAGATTTTATTTATTTATTCCTGAGAGACACAGAGAGAGAGAGAGAGAGAGAGGCAGAGACACAGGCAGAGGGACAAACAGGCTCCATGCAGGGAGCCCAATGAGGGACTGGAACCCAGGACCCCAGGATCACGCCCTGGGCTGAAGGCGGTGCTAAACCACTGAGCCACCTGGGCTGCCCAATAAAATTTATTTTTTTTAAGATTTTTTTTTGAAATTTATTTATTCACGAGAGACACAGAGAGAGAGAGAGAGGCAGAGACACAGGCAGAAGGAGAAGCAGGATTCCTTCAGGGAGCCCAATGTGGTACTCGATCCCAGGACCCTGGGATCATGACCTGACCCGAAGGCAAATGCTCAACTGCTGAACCACCCAGGTGTCCCTATTTATTTTAGAAAGAGAATGCATATGGTGGGGTGAAGTGGGGGAGGAGAGAGACAAGCTGACTCCACACTGGGAGCTTCATCCCAGGATTCTGAGTTCATGAACTGAGCCAAAACCAAAAGTCAGACGCTCAACCCACTGTGCCACCTAGGCGCTCCTCATGGTGATCATTTTTAACGGCAACGTTTTTACTGTTCTGTGGTCTATTTAACCACTACCCACCCACCTTGGGAATTGGAAAAGAGAAATGACCCCAGTGCACAGAACTGAGTCAGGGCCCTCCATCCCGGAAGGCTGAATGTGGGGAGGACCCCAGAGTCTTTTCATCTGTGGTTCCCACGCCTAAACATTGAAAGCCAGGACTTCTCCTCTGAAATAAGAGTAGATTTTTTTAAAGTTTTTATTTATTTATTCATGAGAGACAGAGAGAGAGAGAGAGAGAGAGAGAGAGGCAGAGACACAGGCAGAGGGAGAAGCAGCCTCCATGCAGGGAGCACAACGTGGGACTCGATCCTGGGACTTCAGGATCAGGCCCTGAGCTGAAGGTGGCGCTAAACCACTGAGCCACCAGGCTGCCCAAGAGCAGATTTTTTATCATTTTAGAACCTGAACGCCTCCAAGAGGCTCCATTACAACAAAAAGCCAAAAAGAGACTGAGAGGATAAGTCACTGAACATTTGTCATGGCTCAGAAGTGCCATCCCCACAGGTGAAGGTTATGGCTTACAAACCTAAGGACCCGGTTGGGGTGGAGGGATTCTTTCAGTTTCCAGTTTGATTCAGTAACCTTTGTCCAGCACCTGCTGTGTGGTACCAAGCCCCATGATAGACTCTGGAACACAGACAGGAGTGCTTTGATGGGGTTCTGAGGCTAGGAAGAAAAATGAGCACTCACCCACCTGTATATAAGACAAAGTGTGGCAAATGTCAGGAACGAGGTAAAAAACATCCTGATATAGCGTTTAAGCAAAAGAGAGCAAGCTACCTCAGTCTAGTGGGCTGAAGAATATATTCCTGGCACAGGTGACACTTGAACTAAGCCATAAAAGATGGTTAAGGTTTAGATGGTGGGAATAAGGGAAGGGCAGCTCAGAAGAGTGAGCATAGAGATGGAAAAGTAAAGGAAGGCTGGAATAATAGTCTAGTCCCCAAAGTTCCACCCACTTATCCTTTCTGAGGCCTTTTAGGAGATAGATCCAAGATTTATGAGGGAGGGAAAGGGGAGATTGCCATCAGCAGGAGCAGGAATTGGGCTTTTGGACTCAGGGACTGGAGCTTCAGTGGTGGTGCTTATGAGAACAATGGGACATGTGTCTTTAGGGGCAGGAACCAAACAGCAGTGACTAAAGCTTTTCACTGTGGCAGAACCCATATTCCTTCTGGCTGAAGTCTAAGTAAACCAATGTGGGACGTCCAGAGCCTTGGGTATCATTGACAGGTAGGGGATCAGCCTCCTAGCTGGATTCAAGACCAGCCAGCCTACAAGGCCAGGTCAGCAGCCCAGTAACCTGGGCTTAAGT
The DNA here is from genome assembly GCF_053574225.1 of Canis aureus. NCBI lineage: Eukaryota > Metazoa > Chordata > Mammalia > Carnivora > Canidae > Canis > Canis aureus. The sequence goes on from NC_135615.1 coordinate 35,538,653, forward strand.
GAGCTTGGAGATCTGAGTGAAGTCCCTGAACGTCAGAGTGTGGAGCAGCTTGGCTGATGGACAAGGAATCAAAGGGCTACATGTTGCCTCCTGAGATCAAGCTACTGGATGAGTGAAGTTCCCAGAGGTCTCCTGGTCTCTAGACTGTAATGGAGGGTGGTACACGCAGAGCAAGGGACAAAATGAGGGATGGCTGGTTGCATGGAGTTAGTTGAGACCAAAAATTATAAATTTATAAAATTTATAAAACCAAAAACTATCCTTTATGAACTCTCCAGTTAGAGGAGAAACTGCTGGGTGCTTTTTTTTTTTTTTTTTAAGGTTGTAATTATTTATTCATGAGACAGAGAGAGAGAGAGAGAGAGAGAGAGAGAGAGGCAGAGACACAGGCAGAGGGAGAAGCAGGCTCCCTATGGGAGCCTGATGCAGGACTTGATCCTAGGATCCCAGGATCAGGACCTAGCCAAAGGCAAACGCTCAGCCACTGAGCCACCCAGGTGCCCCTGGTGAGAGCTTTTTAAAAATATTTTATTTTTAAGTAATCTCTACACCCAACATGGGGCTCAAACTTACAACCCTGAGATCAAGAGCCACATGCTGTATTGATAGAACCAGCTAGGTGCTCCTGGTGGGCACTTTTTGTGACTTTAACACATTGAAGCACACACATTCTCAAATGAAGCTACCTTCAGACAAATGCAAAGAGACATATAAAATTAATATTTATAATAACCAAAGAGGAAAAAATCCAAAGAGAAAAAAATATACCTTGCATGGGAATGATAAATGTCATATTCAACAAAATGGTTAGAAGGAGGGGAGAGGTCAAAAAATGGGGCTCCTATTTTATTTGTAATATTTCATTTCCTAAAATTTTTGAAATAGGGCACCTGGGTGGCTCAGCCAGTTAAGCATCTGCCTTCAACTCAGGTCATGATCCCAGAGTCCTGGGATGGAGCAGGGAGCCTGCTTCTCCCTCTCTCTCTGCCTGCCACTCTCCCTGCTTGCATGCACTCTGTCAAGTAAATAAATAAAATCTTTAAAAAAAAAAATTTTTTTTAAATAAGTGTGACAAACTATTAAGATGGACAGAGCTGGTGGCTGGGCCAAACAGATTTAGTATATTATAGTCTACACTTCCAGTGTGTTTGAGAAACTGCACTAATAAAAAAACAGTAACTTCAGGAAATCAGTTGGGGTGAGGAGTCATCATGTCATGGTAGAGAGTGGGGCGGGGTGAGATGGCTCACAAGGTGTGTAGGACCTGCTGGAGGAGGAGTAGGCAGGCAGACTCAGGCTTCTGAAGCTAGCAGGAAGCATAACAGGAGGTGCCATATCAAGGTCCAAACACATTTAAGGGAGAGCTAGGCCCAGGGGAGTCCCAGTACTCACGGAAGTGAAAGCGCGGGGAGAGACATTGAGTGTGTGTGCAGAGGGTGTGTGCCTGGTAAAGCCCCATAGACGTGGCAGCTCCCGGTAGGGCCCATGCTGGGGCAGCAGGCTCTTCTTCACTGGCTGGCCACCTGTCCCCCGGGGAGCCTTGCACCAGGCAGAGGATGCACCAGGTAGACTCTTGGCTCACCCCCCTCCTGATAGGCTGTCTGACTCTGCAGGGACCCCCAAGCCTTTCACCAGCCTGAGCTTCCCTTTTTCCCCTGCTCATCCGGAGCTGCTTCCCCACCCCTGCCCCAGGAGCTCTGTGACCTGGGCCCCAGAGAGCCTTAGACTTTTAACTGGGGGTGGCTATTGGGCTTTCTACATGCAAAGGGACAGTGGGGTTGGGACGGGGTAGACAGTGTGACTGAGAAAACTAAAGGGAGAGTATTCTGGATAGCCTTCCTTGGACCCTAGTTGTTTTCTTTTGGGGAGGGCCAGGCTGATGGCTCCAGGTTAGGGGAGAGGTTCCACCCGCAGTGGTCCAGCTGGGGAAGGGAAGGCTAGAGAGAAAAGCTTTCTTGAGCCTGTGGTGACCTCCTCAGCCAGCTCTGGCATTTACACTTTGGAGGTTTGCTACCTTCATTGGCAATCCATCCCACCCCTACTCAACAGTTAGCAGACTGGAGACAGACAGACGTTACCCCCAGCTTCTGGCTGGGACCCCAAAAGAGGCAGAGACTGGCATGGGTTCTCCTCAATCCAGCCAGGAATCAGCACTGGGCACCCCCTTTCCTCCAGGTCCAGATCCTGGGACCCCGAAAAAGATCATATCTTTTGGGATGAGGTATCCCTTTGTTTCACCCCAAGCTTTGCGAGTTCCTGCCCCATTTTTCTTTCTCCCTCCCCCAGGGTACCACCCCTCCACCTTCTGTGGAGTTGAGGGTGGTGGGAACCTCAGATGCTCCACACAATGATTCCCTTTCCCCAGGACTTGAAAAAACAGCGGCTCACTGCCCACTGGCCAAGACGCGGGACAGCAGCCCCTAGTGTGCTCAGATTCCTGACCTAGGATATATTCTCTATTTAGGAATTTTACTGGAGGTCTGGGAAGACAGAGCAGGGGGAGGGGACAGGCTTGGGGCGAGGGGAGTCTATATGCCAGACTGGAAGGAAGCCTTTCTCCGTTGCTTTCTGAATGACTTTGTTTCCTTTGCTTCTTTTTTCTCTGTCTCTCTGTACCTATTTCACTCCTGGCTCTTTCTTTTCTTTTTTAATTTTATTTATTTATTCATAAGAGACACACAGAGAGAGGCAGAGACACAGGCAGAGGGAGAAGGAGGCTCCCTGCAGGGAGTCCAATGCATGACTTGATCCCAGGACCCCAGGATCATGCCCTGAGCCGAAGGCAGATAGATGTTCAACCTCTGAGCCACTCAGGCGTCCCTCCTGGCTCTTTCTTTATCTCTCTCTTTTTCTTTCTATTCTTGGCTTTGTTTTTGTTTTTCTTTAAAATTTTATTTATTTATTTATTTATTTATTTATTTATTTATTTATTTATTTGAAAGAGAGATAGCAAGAGAGAGCAGGAGAAGGGGGGAGGTGGAAGGGGAGTCAGGCTCCCTGCTGAGCCGTCCTTCTCCATCTCAGAACAGGACCACAACCTCAGCTGAAGGCAGACACTCAACCAACTCAGCCACCCAGGTGCCCCTTGGCTTTGTCTTTTTCTCCATCTCTCTGTATCCCCCACCGGCCCCCAACCATGTCTGTCTTTTTCTTTTATTCTTTCTTCCTACATGCAGGTATTGGGGGGGGGGGTAATGGGTTTTTTGCTATGTTTGTGTTAATCTGTATGTTTCTCTGTCTCTCCATCTCTTCGCTCTGTCTCTCTCTCTTTTTTGTCTATGTTTCTCTCTCTCTCGGTTCCCTTTGGGCATCTGTCTCCATCTTGCTCTTTTTCTATGTGTACATAACAGACCACGTACATTCTATGTCACCCTCTCTCTCTCTGCCACTCTCTTACCAGGCTGGCCACCATCCCTGGTCTTCTCCAGCTGTGAACAGCTCAGCAGGGCAGGAGCCACAGAAGCAACTCCCAGAGGTGCTTGGTGGGGCCTGGGGACCACCTCTAGGGGACGGGCTGCCCCTGCTCACCATCATTGTTGCTGCCTTTGTCCTGCTGGCAGTCTGTATTGTGGTGGCTGTCCACTTTGGGCCAAGACTACATCAGGGCCATGCCACTCTCCCTACAGAGCCACAAGCCCCAAAGCCGGAGGACGGCATCTACCTCATCCACTGGCGAATACTGGGTCCCCAGGACAATCATGAAGATGCCCAGCAGGAACCTCCTGCCTCTGGCTCCTGCCTTGTGCCAGATGGACCTAGGCTCAGCGTGGATGAAGTCACTTATCTGTAGGAGGGAGACTTTGAAAAGTTGGACTGACCTGTCTCAGAACAAGAAAACAGACAGAGAATTAGGGCAAAAGCAAATTAGGATCTGGACATCAGAGCTTTGGAAGCTCACATGGACTCAGCTGGAGCTGCTCTCTCTGCAGAGTATTTATAGAGAAAGCCCTGATGTGGACAGGAGAAATAAAAGAAGTGTGAAGGCTTTGCCTGGAAACATGCTACTGTGAGCATTCCCAGTGCCCAAAGCTGCCCTAACAAAGCTACTCCCTCCTTTTTAGGGACCATCAGATCCCTGACCCTCCTTTACCAAGTCCTTACCTCCTCCTCTTCTCACCCTTAATCTCCTTTGCTTTTGTTGTCAACATGAGTCCAGCTTGCAAGATCCCACCACCCACCCCACCCCTGTGCGTGGATGTCAGTATCCTTGTAGACGTCCTACCCCCAAAGCCCCCAGGTCCTGTGAGGGAGAGCCAAAGCAAAGAACCCAGGGGTCTGCCTTCTCCACTACTCAGGGAGAGAAGGAAAATCTGTTGCCTTTCACCGATTGAAAGACATCCCTTTGACTATTGGGGTCTATGCCTCATCAGCAACTTCCAAGACCCAAGCACCAATCATAATCATAATCATATCTAAATTGCTTTTGAATGCCTCCTTCTATGTTGAGGAAAGACTTTGTCTTGCCTTCCCCAGATGAAATGGGGGGAATTTGGAGGCTTTCATTCCCAGAAGTTATTACACCACCACCCCCCATTTCGGTGTATATGCGCTGGTTGGAACTATCCTAAAAATTATCCCATGACATTTCCCAAATCCAGAGCCTCCTAACTGGTGGGAAAACGTGAAAGGAAAAGAAGCTCCAAGAAGCTTGTCTAAGGGAAGGAAAGAGTAAGGAGAAGGTTTACCGGGGTGGGGGGGGCATGGAGGTTGGTAAGATGCAGGAAGGCAGAGCTGAGCCTCCCGGTGGCTCTCTGGAAAGGCACCCTTTCCCTGACACCTGATGTGTAGTCAAGAATGTGCAGACTGGCATTTCTGGAGGGATCTCTGGGTTCTTCACCCTGGGGAGCACCTGAGAACAATAGATGCACCCTGGTACTGCCCTTGGTGACACCCTGGCACAGTCAGGAAGGCAAGGATAACAGACCATGAAGAGGAACACAGGTGGAGATTGTAATGTATACGCAGGACTGGCCTGCCTGCTCTGGGACTGGTGAGAGGCAACTGTAATGTTAATGGCTACTCCTTCTTGTGGTCCAGCTCTATGCTGGGTACCCCACTCATCTGTGAACCTGTGAATATTATAGTGTTTGCTCCTCGTCACAGTCTTTGGGGGAGTCTTTGACCATAACATGGTCACTGTTATTACCATGTTACACTGGAGGATATTGGGATACACAGGTGGACACAAGTACTGAGTGGTGAAGTTAGGAGAATGAACCTGAGCTGTCAGGCTCCACAGCCTAAGCACCAAGTTGGGGGCTAGATGGGTGGGGGATGATCATTTTGGAAAGGCTTTTGATTCTGCCCTGGTTTCTAGGTACAGGAATGATTGATGTAATGTGAGAGGAGCCTCAGGCCTTCGGGGCAGAATGGCTGGGACAGCTGTGAAGATGAGGAGACTGTGTCCCCCTTTCCTCCTTAGGCTCCGTCATCCTTGGAGGCAGTTGGTTCTTTCCAGCAAATGTGTGTCTGTCTGTTGAGCCTTTCTCCACAGTAATGCTGTATCCAGAAATTCATATTGAGCATTTGTGATCAAAGCTGAAGTGAGGGGCACCTGGCTGGCTCAGTCAGTACAGCATAACTTTTGATCTTGGGGTTGTGAGTTCAAGCCACATGTTGGGTGTAGAGATTACTTTAAAAAATTAAAACAAAACAAAAACCAAAAACAAAAAAAAAAAAAAAAAATCAGAGATGGGGGGCAGGGAACAAGTCCTGGGTAGAACAGGTGGAACTGGTAGAAATGGGCTACCTGCCCTCCCAGATACAGGCCATCCTGTCATGACAGTATTGTCGTGATGGCTCAGGCCTAATGGTGATGGCATAAGATATAGCAGGAGCCTGGCTGTGTTGTCCAAGGTCTCCCAGAGTATATCCTGTCTCCTCACAGGAGCCCTCTTCTCCCCTCACCCGTCCTCTCTTTGCAGGCTCTGTCATCCCCGGACATCCATCCAATGGCCCCTGCTCCTTGGAGTGGCCCCTTGCCCTAGATGCAGCCGTGTGCCCCTCATGGGGTTGGCATGCCTGCTCAAGCCACTCCATATTCCCCAGGGCTCTCACTACAGACAAGGGCCCTGGAAGGGCAGGCATGCTACCCTCTAATGCCTTCAGCCTGACTCCTGGGCTCTGTCCATGATGAAACGATATCCACCACCGTACTGCCCTGTCCTAGAATAAGGAGGGGTCTAAGGAATTATGTCTGTGCAGGGGATTTGGACATTTCAGATAATAAATGCCAATTCTTCATGTCTGTCGGAGTCCAGCCAAAGAAAGATGGCACACTCAGATAGGTAATCTGAGAATTGTTGATAAAGGGTGCTGTTTAGGGGCAGCTGAGTGGCTCAGTTGGTTGAGCATCGAACTCTTGGTTTCAACTCAGGTCATGGTCTCAGGATCCTGAGATCAAGCTTCGCATCAGGCTCTGCGCTGGGTGTGGAGCCTGCTAGAGATTCTCTCTCTCCCTCCCCCTCTGTCCTTCCCCCACCTACCCTCACCCATGCACACACAGGTGAGCACTCTCTAAAAAAAAAAAAAAAAATTTAAAAAAGGGAGTTGTTTAGAAAGGGCAGGTATAAGAAAACCACAAGGAGAATGAGTGCTCCAGAGGAGATATTAGCAGGAAACCAGGACCATTGCCAAGTCTGAGCAGCATGGGAAAGGGACAGGTAATGGAATCTGGGGAGAGACAGGGTTACCAAGAGCATGGCGGAACTGTGACCTCAGGACAGATATGCAGAGAGCCCACAATGACCTTGATACTGCAGGGAGGGATCTGGGGGGATACCTACCCCAACCTCACCCTCCTCCCTCCCTCTGTTCTCCCACTGGGGCTTCCTGTGGACTGAATATGACCAGAATTCAGAGAGCAAGGGAGCCTGTTGATGCTATCCGAGGACTGAGGAGGCAGAGAGGAGAGTCAGTCTGGTGGGTCTAATGGAAGACACTTGACACACCCCTTATCAGGTAAGTCTATGTGATATTTGGAGTTTACAGAAAGTTCCATACAGTCATAGTCCTCACAGCAACCCTGTGAGGTAGGTAGGGCAGTGATTATAATCCCATTTCATAGATGAGGACACTGAAGTTCAGAGACGTCAAACAACTTGCCCAAGGCCATAGGATTCACCTTGAGATGTTAAGTTCAGGGGCCTTCTCTGAGAGGCCCCCCTGGGAGAATGCCCTTCAATCCACACTCTTGGGGATACAGTCTTGGGGAGCACTGGGGGTTCAAGCCAGCTAACCTTGGGCCTCAGAAGACATCTGTGCGGAGTGGGAGAGGCTGTTCCAAGCCACTGATGAAGAGATTGGGCTCTTGGGACAGTGTAGAGGTGGTGGGTACGATCGAGGTGTCCATGCTGCCCATAGTAACCTCCCTCTCCTCCTGCCGCAGGTGCCGGAGAATCTCCTGTGACAGGGAGAAGCTGCTGCCCTCTGCAGGTTCTGGAACAAGCATGGGGAAGGTGGGGGAGGAGTGCAGTGAGGACCTCTTATGTTCTTTAACTTCAACATTCCCTGAAACTTGCTGAGCAGATCCTCCAACCTCCCTGCATCCCTCCCCACCCCTAGCCCCTGGGGCTAGTTTCCTGGAATTCTGGAGCTAGAATCGCTTTCAGAGATGACAGAATTCCACTTTCTCAGGCTCAGAGATGATGCTCAGAGAGGGGCGGAGACCTGCCAGGGTCACAACGTGAGGCAGTAGCAGAGCTGAGGCTGCAGCTAACCCCCCCACCATCTCTTTGTTCTTCCGCTTCTTCTGGCATCCCTAGATGAAGTGAGGGGATCCTAGAGCACATCTCTTCAAACTTCACCCAGGACCCATAGCCAGATACCTCAGAAAGCAAGTGAGTGTCCTGGGTGGAGAGGCAGGACCTCTCCCCAGGGAGGAAGGAGCAGGGTTTGAATGCCTTGACCACTTGGGAAGGCCCAGGGCATAATGCTGCCATAGCTCCTTCTAACCCCTCAGAACACCTGACTCTTCCCGCCCTGTGGCCTATCAATCCCTCACCCTGGTAGACAATGAGGCGGCAGTTGTTCTGCAACTCAGGGGCATCTGCCAGGATGTCTTCAAGTGTCCGGCAGAAGAGTTTGGCCTGCTCAAGCCGATCCTCCCGGCTAAAGCCAGCTCGGCCATCCTGTGACATGGCAAAAAGGGTCTGCAAGGGGGTGGCATACTCCAGGACACAGATACCTGCCTGGAGGAGATGAGAAGACAAGATTCAACCAGGGCCCAGATAGACAGACTCTGGACCCTGGTGCCACTGTTGGGGCCCCGCTCCTCCAGCCTGTAGAGATGCAGTTCTAGGAGGTGGCTACCCTGATGAGATCTATGCTATCTATGCCTTTGCTCCTAAAATCAGGACCAGGACTGTACTAAATTTATCCTTCACAGATTCCTCCTTCCCAGATCCCAGAGCAGGGTCCCCCTATACCCCCCGAGTCACCTGTTATCAACAACTCTAACTGGAAATCAAATCTGGAGGCTGTGCTCTGGGCTTCAACACTGGTCTGGGTTTCCCCCAACCTAGTGAGATCTTAAGACATTCTCACAGCTTTGTCTAGGACAGCTTTATGGTCAAACGCATGGTATGTCAGGATTATTGTCCAAATTCTTACTGGTTCTCTGAGTCTTAGTTTCCTCATTTGTAAAGCAGGGATCATAACAGTCCTTACCCCACAGGTGGTAGTGAGGGTTAAATGAGGCGGTCAGATGAACAGCGTCTGGTATGCAGTAAGTGCTCAAGTAGTGTTGCGTATTGTTATCATCATTCAGAGCTGAAGCTTGCCCAGCTCTGGGACCAATTGGGGAAATTAAGGTCAGAGAAGGGTAGTAAATTTTTATCAGGGCTTGGCCAGGGGTCAGAATTCTGGTGCTCTGGGCTTGACTCCTCTTTAGCAGTTCTCACCTCCCTGACCACTCACCGGTTGCCCTTTTTCCAGAAGTTCATAGACGCTGTTGGTGTAAACCCGGCGCTTGATGCCAGCACGGTTAGCACTTTGCTGGGGCAGCTCATATAGGAAGCGAATGTTGGGGTCGACCACACTCAGGTCATCAGGCACCCCACAGTCCAATGGGAAGAGGATGTGCAGCCGATGGCTCCCTATGCCCTGTAGCATGTTCTTGTGCAATGCCTGTATCCGGGCTGGGAGCCCTGGGATGGAGAGGCCCGAGAAGTCATTCCTATTAACCCTATTTCCCACCCAACCCAGGACAGTAATCCAGGTCATTGGTTCCCTCAATGTGTAGGTGCAAGAGAAAGAAGGGTCCAGTCCACTTGCATTGTGCAGGAGCCAGGAGGGGCAGAGCTTTCAGGAACTCTCCAGCCCCTCCCTCTACTCCTTTTCCCTCTCTCTCCCTTCATCTGTCCTTTGTCTAGATTTCTCTGCTCACCCCACTCCTTCCCACAACAGATTTTAGAGATCTGGGAGGCAGGAAGAGCCCTAGAGGTGACCTTCCCAGCATTCCCAGGTACACGGAGTCTGGCCTCTAGCTCCAGACCTATTTCCTAGCAGAAGCCATGGTGACAAGGACAGACAGCAATGAGATATGGGAGAACCATGGCCTCAGCTAGCAAGTCAGAAGAAATGAGACATGACATATGTGCTCACAGGAGAGTGGTTAAGGGTCCAGGCTCTGGGAAGATGTGGGTTCAAATCCCATCTCCTCGTCTCACTACGCTGTGTGACTTTGGAGAAGTCACTCTACCTCATAGAACCACAATTTTCTTACCTCTAAAACAGGGAGGATGATTATCCCTTGCCCACAAGGTATGAATTAAAAGCAAAAATGCACACAAAGGGTGCAAAGCATGAAGTAAATATTCATTGGAAGAATTCATGGTTAACCTGGGAGAAGTCACTTACTGGCTCAAAGCACCATACTCCTCCCTATAAACCATGTCCTTCATGCCTGCAGAATTGCTTTGGGAATCAAATTTTTAGGAATAAAAATTATTTTTTAAAGATCTTATTTATTTATTTGACAGAGAGAAAGAGTGTGCACCAGCAGGAGGAGTGGCAGAGGGGGAGGGAGAAGCGGGCTTCTTGTTGAGCAGGGAACCCAATGTGGGGCTCAATCCCAGAACCCTGGGATCATGACCTGAGCCAAAGACAGGCACTTAATTGACTGAGCCACCCAAGTGCCCCAGGAATAAAACTTCTTTGAAAAATATAGGTTCTAGAAACACAAGAGATTTTATGTCCTATTGTCTGTCTTAGAGGTCTAGAAATAGGAGTATAGAGAATGGCTCACCTGGCAGGATCAGCCGCAGGTACCCAATAAAGTATGACCATGCCAGCCCATGGGCCACGTTGAAGTTCCTTTTTTCACAGACTGCAGAGACCTCAGCTGGGGCTAGGCCCTGTGGACAGCAGGGTGGGGCTAGGGAGCCTCCATGAAGGAGAACCAGAGCCCTCCTCCTCAAGATTTCCCAATCTGCTGCCAACTTGATCCCTTCTCTGCCATTGCTGGACCCACTGTTGTAGGACATTATAGGCTCTACTCTAAGGACCAACCTCTGAACTAGTCTTACTCTGAATACTGAGCTCAGAGTAGCTCATACTAACTGCAGCCTCCACTTGGCTACATCCTCCACCTCCCTCTGTGTCTTACCTGGAGCTCCAGGAGGATGTTTAGTGCCTGTGAGAGGCCGAGGAGGGCAAGCATCCAAGTGAAGGGCAGGCCAGCTATGTTTGGGAGGGAGCCGTAGAAATAGCAGGACAGCAGGAGCAGAGCCCCACAGCGAATGGGGCAGCCCAGGCAAGCCCGTGTAGCCCTCCAGTAGCTGCCCTGGTACCTGCAGGTGACAGTCAAGCTCCCAACTCCAGCCCAGCTCAGCCAGAGAGATTCAGGGAGGGGCAAGGCTGGGTATCAGTCACAAGAACAAGACAGGTAGGGTGCCCAGTCGCCACGGGTAATGGAGTCACCTGGAGTGGAGATGGCACAGCTCTTCAGTCAGATAACAGACCCCCTTGAACAGCAGTCCCAGCTGCAGGGAGGCCAGGTGGAGCACCAGCCATTGGAGAATGTGTTCCGGTAGCTCCCCTAGCCCCCAAAGGGCTCCCAGGCAGACAGCCAACAGGACCAAAGCTGCCTTCTGGGCCCTGGTCCCCCTGGGCCGTGGGATGGATGGGTGCAGGCTAGCCTGGAGCATCTGTGGGTACCAAGAAGCCCCAGCTGTTACCCTCTTACCCCACTACCGCTTCCAGACAGCTCTCGTTCTTCCTGGTGCCCAGCCGGAGTCAGAGGCTGTGGTTGGAGATGCCTCTAGGGGACAGGCTGGGCATAGAGTGTCCCAGAGCTCCTGTCTGGGACAGATTTGTTGAAAACAAAGCAGGGGGAGAGGAGAAGTGCATGTGTCCACACATATACACCCTACCCAACCCCAGTAAGACCACAGATGTAGTGAAGAAAGAAAGCAGTGACTGTCCCAGACTCAGACCTGAAAGTGTCCTGGGAGGTTCTACCCCCCTAGGGACTATCAAAGACTTGAGTTTCCCCTCTCCCCAGAATCCACCCCAGAAAAGACCTTAGTCAGCAAAGGTGCCACCACAGTCTGGGGGTGCAGGCAGGGCAGCCGGAAGGCTGGCACTCATCTCTGGGTCTCTGGGGTCCTCAGCCTTGGAGCCTGTGCTCCACTACTCCTAATCCTACCTACCTTCTATATCTGAGACTGCAGCTTGTTTCTGGAAGACAACAGGGAGAAGAGGTCTGGTGCAATGCCTCCCAGCGACCGAGGGCAGCTTCCTGGGTACGGCCTGAAAAACAAACATTAAATGACAATCAAAACTTTCCACAACACTCTAGCCCTGGTGTCTCACCAGACCACAGCTTATAGGAGAAGGGTAGTTCCTGCTCCCCGGGGAGAGAGGAAGGGCCCCCACGAGCCACGCCTCAATCTTGGTATGGGGAGGGAGGCTTGAGAAAGCCCTTGTTTCAATGCCATTTGCTCCACCTCATAATCCCCTGCAGCCACAATCCTGAACACTCAAGCCCCCATGATCAAACACAGTCTACCAACACCCAGGCAGGCCTCCACAAGACCAACAAAGACACTCCCAGACAAAGGCAGCACACACCCTGCACCGTGCTGAGTTTTATTCTGATTTCTAGATGCACATCCTCTTTTTCTGAAGACTGTGATATCAGGAAGGAGGAAGGGAGAATGAGTGGCTATTTCCTGTAACGACAGCCTTGCGGCTAAAAGGCTTTGTAGCAGCAGAGAGTCTTTGGGGGAGTGGAGATTTGGCTCCCTGCAGGAAGTGGCCACACTTGTGATTTCTCAGGGACAACCCTGTAGTTCTAGCCAAAAAAGCAGTCCTGGGGAACTTCATCATCATCGTCATCATAAATTGTTTACCATGCTCCAGATATTATGCTAAGAGCTACACATATTATTTTACTTAATCCACTGAGCATAGGGACGCCTGGGTGGCTTGGTGGTTTAGCATCTGCCTTTGGCTCAGGGTGTGATCCTGGAGTCTCAGGATTGAGTCCCGCGTCGGGTTTCCTGCATTGAGCCTGCTTCTCCTTCTGCCTGTGTCTCTGATTCTCTCTGTGTCTCTCATGAATAAATAAATAAAATCTTAAAAAAAAATCCACTGAGCATAACACTATTTCCCATTTTACAGGTAGGTAATCTGAGGCTTAGTGGAGTGAACTGCTTGTTCTGTGCCATGACTTCATGGGAAAGGGTAGAAGTTACCAGAACCAGGTTTCACACCAACAGTTTCCTCTGGGGTGACCAGGAGTGTCTCTGGCTGTTCTCCTGCAAACTGATAATCTGATTTGATTTGAAGATGGGGCAGGCCTAAAGAGTGGGGTTGGGGTGGCACCCACACAGCAGCAGCCATTCATTCCTGACTGGGTCAAAGGGTCTTCGCCTGGACCCTCCCCCGAATCACACCAGAAAAAGATGACACACCACATTCATAGATCCACTGGCCTCCCAGAAACAAGGAGGCTTCCTGAAATCTCTTGATTGTGAAAATCACTTCCTCCAAATGGGGGAATTCCCTACATCTTCTCTTCCCTACAAGTGAGTCACAAAGGGGCCCCCTGAGGTGAGCAAGGGCTCAGCTACTTCAAAACCAAAGAAAATCAAGGTTGCCCAAAAGAAGGCCTAGCAGGGTCCCCCCAGAGCGGGCACCTTCACACCTGCCCCAAGAGCCAGCTGTGCCAAGTAGCCAAGGGCTTCCCGGCTACTAAGGACCAACTCCCCGAGGGGGCACTGCTGTTGCCTCTCTACAGCTCTGCACTGGTCATCTCTTCCCCCCAAAAGTGTTCTCATCCCATCTTTTCTCCTGAAGGAAGTTCCTCTTGTATAGGCCAGGGTCGCACTATGCATCAGAAGCCTTAAAAAACACACATACCATGGTGGACCCAGCAATCCATTTCCAGGAACCCTTTGTCAATAAATAATCAGACAAGGGCACAAACATGCCCATTTTTCAGATATTTGTAGCAGTATCATTTACACCAGAGAAAAACTGAAAGTTATCTAAATGCCCAACAATTGAGGACTTGTTAACTAGATGTGATTCATCTTACAGTAGAAGGTTGCATACCAGGGCACCTGGATGGTTCAGTAGTTGAATGTCTGCCTTCAGCTCAGGGCATGATTTTGGGGTTCTGAAGTCGAGTCTCGCATCGGGTTCCCCGGAGGGAGCCTGCTTCTCTATCTCTGCCTGTGTCTCTGCCTCTCTGTGTGTGTCTCTCAGGAATAGAGACACACAGAGAGAGGCAGAGGGAGAAGAAGGCTCCATGCAGGAACCCCGATGTGGTGCTCAATCTTGGGACTCCAGGATCACACCCTGGGCCAAAGGCAAGGGCCAAACCGTTGAGCTGCCCAGGGATCCCCAAATAAATAAAATATTTTAAAATGTTTTTTAAAAAAAGGTTGCATAGCCACCAAAAATGATGATGTAATTTTGTACCTATTGACTTTTTTAGAAGATTTATTTGTTTATATTGGGGAGGGAGGGGCAGAGGGAGAGGGAGAGAGAGAGAATCTCAACCAGACTCCCTACTCAGCACAGAGCCCTTTGCAGGGCTTGATCCCACTACCCTGAGATCATGACTGAAGCTGAAACCAAGAGTCAGACTACCCAACCAACTGAGCCACATAGGCACCCCTGTATTTGTTGATTCTTAACCACATTTATTATACATTTCTTACTGGAAAAAAGCAGTGTACAAGACAGTATAATAGCATTTTAAGAAATATATTTTGCATGAAAAAGGTCTGGAAGCACAGATGTCAAAATGCCAACAATGATTACTCTATGCAGTAGGAATGCAGGTGATTTTTAGCATATTTTCCTGTTTGCTCATTATGTTTTCTTGGGTTTCTTTTCCCAAGATTGAACATGTATTGGTTGTTTCATGCTTGGAGTATGCTCTAAAAAGAAAAAAATCCCAGCATTGCCTCAGGGCCTAGAAGATAGGATTGCTGGTGAATATGTCAGGCCAGGCCCTGTTGTCATGACACCAAGAGCAGGGCTGGGGCAGTGGGCATTATGTAACTGCACCAGCAATTAACTACAGATGTGGTGAAGGCTTCAAAGAATGTACTTCTATTGCTGTTCTGAGAAGATCCTGGAATACCCCAGTCTAGACCTTCCTGAAGAAATGCCACTGAGTTTGGAAGGAGCAAGGAAAGGGTGGTGGAGAGGAATGTAGGTGTGGAACATTCTGATAGAGCAGCACGGGTAAAAGCCCTAGGGTGGGAAGGAGTTTGATCTGTAGAGAAACAGAAATGGCTGGTGTATCTGTAACGTGTGAGCATGTTGGGGTTCTGTATCAATTTCTTAGGGCTGCTGTACCAAAGCACTAGAAATGTGGTGGCTTAAAACAACAGAAATTTGTTAAATAGAAATTTACTCACAGTTCTAAAAGCTGGAAGTCTATAGTCAAGATATTGGCAGGGCCATGCCTTCTCTGAAGTCTCTAGAGAAGAATCTTTTCTAGCCTCTTCCACCATCTGGGGCCCCCAGGGGATCCTTGGTTTGCAGCTGCAGCTCTTATATCTCGGCCTCTGTCACGTGGTGTTCTTCAGCTTTGCAACTCTATCTTCACATGGTGGTTCCTCTTACAAGGACACCAGTTGTATTGGATGGGGCCCACCTTGATGACTTCATCTTAACTTGATTAAATCTGCAAAGAGGCTATCTCCAAATAAAGTTCTGGGATCGAGTCCCGCATTGGGTTTCCTGTAGGGAGCCTGCCTGTCTCTCATGAATAAATAAATAAACTCTTAAAAAAAAAAAAAAGTTTCCTGATATTCATGTGTAAAGGTCCCTGAATGGTGGGGGGCTTGTATTTTTTTTATTTTTATTTTTTTTTAAAGATTTTATTCATTTATTCATGAGAGACACACATAGGGAGAGAGAGAGAGAGAGAGAGAGAGAGAGGCAGAGACACAGGCAGAGGGAGATGAGGCCCCATGCAAGGAGCCCAACGCGTGACTCGATCCCGGGTCTCCAGGATCAGGCCCTGGGCCAAAGGCGGCGCCAAACTGCTGAGCCACCCGGGCTGCCCAAGTAGGGGTATTTTAATATCAGTTAACCATGGTGTATACCTAGGATCCCACTCTGGCCTCTACCTCTCCTAGCTATGTGACCTTGGCCTAGTTATTTAAATTCTTTGAGCCTCAGTTACAATGGGGATGGTAATATCTTTTATCACATCAGACTGTCATGAGGATAAAAAGATATGTTGCACTTGTAGACAAGACTTGCTCTAGATGCTCAGTGATTACTCATTCTAACTGCTACCAACAGCAGCTGCAGCAACAGCACTGACGACCACACTCTTGGAGTTGCCAGCTTCAATCACCTTGGCCTCTATAATGGTCTCAAGTCACCTCTCCAGCAGACACAGATTTGATGTCTCATCCAGGGGTGGCTCTGAGTCTGACCCCAGCCGCTTCCTTGTTATAATTCCATTGCCCCATCATGGAGCCAACTAGTGTGTCATGGTCCTTCTTGGACAGGACAATATCCAAGTAGATGTGATAGAGAAAGAGGTCCTGGATGATGAAATGATTAAGGGCGGGGAGCATAGGGAGTGAATAATGGATCCACATCCTTCTGGAAGGAAGTTATCTAGCAGGGTAAAGAGATCTGATTTTTATTTGTTTGTTAGTTTTTGCTAACAGCTTTATTGAGATATAATTTACATAACATACAACTCATATATTTAAAATGCACAATTCAAGGGCGCCTGGATGGTACAGTCGGTTGAGCATCCCAGTCTTCATTTGGGTTCTGGTAGTGATCTCAGGGTCGTGAGATTGGGCCTGTGTAGGGCCCCTTGCTCAGCACAGAGTGGGCTTCAGATTCTTTCTCTCTCTCTCTCTCCTTCCACCACTCCTGCTCATGCTCTCTCTCTCTCTCAAATAATAAATCCATCTTTTTTAAAAATTTAAATAAATAAATGAATATAATACACAATTCATTATTTTTTAGTATATTCACGTAGTTGTGCAACCATCACCACAATCATCTTAGAACATTTTCATCAAAAAAAAAAAAAAAAAAAAGAACATTTTCATCACCTCCCAAAAAAAAAACCCTGTAGCCATCACTGTTCAAACACCCTCACCCCTACCTCATTCCAGGCAATAACTAATTTACCTCTGTCTCTACAGATATGCCTATTCTGGACATTTCCTGTAAATGACCTCAAACAAATATAACTGTGTCTGTCTTCTTACATTTTCAGGTTTCATCCATGTTGTAGCATATATCCATACATCATTCCATTTTATTGTTGAATAATGTTCCATTGTGTAACTATATCACGTTTATTTACTCATTCACTAATTGAAGACATTAGAGTTTTTTCCATTTTTTTGGCTATTATGAATAATGCTGCTATGAACATTATGTGCAAGTGTTTTGTGGATTCTCATTTCTCTTGGGTATATACCTAGGAGTGTGGTTGCTGGGTCATATGGTGACCCTATGTTTAATTTTTTGAAGAATTGGACAGCCCTAGTGGTGCAGTGGTTTAGTGCTGCCTACAGCCCAGGGTGTGACCCTGAGGACCCGGGATTGAGTCCCACGTCGGGCTCCCTGAGTAGAGCCTGCTTCTCCCTCTGCCTGTGTCTCTGCCTCTCTCTCTCTCTGTCTCTCATAAATAAATAAATAAAATCTTTTAAAAAAATGTTTTTGAAGAACCATCAGACTATTTCCCAAAGTGGCTGCACTATTTTACATTCCCACCAACAGTATATGAGGGTTCGAATTTCTCTACATTCTAGCCCATATTTGTTTCTTATCTATCTTTTTTATTATAGCCATCCTAGTAGGTGTGAAATAGTTTCTTATTATGGTTTTGATTTACATTTCTCTGATTGCAAGTGATGTTGAGTATCTTTTTATGTGCTTATTGCCATCATATATCTTTTGTGTGAAATGTCTATTCATATCCTTTGCCCATTTTTAAAATTGGGTTGTCTTTTTCTTATAATAATAATAACTTATTATTGTAATTATCATAATAGTTCTTTTTACATTCTAGATACAAATCCCTTATCAGATATGGACTGCAAAAATTTTCCCCTATTCTGTGGGTTGTCCTTTCGTTTTCTTTGCACTGTCCTTTGAAGCACAAAAGTTACTAACTTTGATAAAATCTAGGTATCTATCTTTTCTTTTGTCTCTTGTCCTTTTGGTACTATAAGAAATTATTGCCTCATCAAGGTCACAAAAATTCAAACTTATGTTTCTGTCTAAGAATTTAATACTTTTGGCTCTTACATTTAGGTCTTTGGTCCATTTTTTAGTTTTTTTACATGTGATGTGAGTTAGGGGTCCACATTAATTCTTTTGCGTGTAGATATCCAATAGTCACAGCATCATTTGTTGAAAAGACTATTTTTCTCTGTTGAATTGTTTTAGCACCACTGTCAAAAATTATCCAACTGGGGGGTGCTTGGGGGCACAGTTGGTTGAATGGCCAACTCTTGGTTTTGGCTCAGGTCACCGATGGAGCCCCACGTTTGGCTCCATGCTTGGCAGGATTCTCTCTCCCTCTCCCTCTCCCCTTTCTGCTCATTCTCTCTCTCTCTCTCTCTCTCTCTCTCCCTCCCTCCCTCTCAAATTAATCTTTTTTTTTTAATCAACTGACTGGGAATGTGAGAGTTTATTTGTGAATTCTCAATTCTTTTCCATTGATCTGTATGCCTATCCTGATGCCAGTCCATACCATATTGATTATTATAGTTCTGTAGTAAGTTTTTTTTTTTAAGATTTATTTATTTATTCATGAGAGACACAAAGAGAGACAGAGACACAGGCAGAGGGAGAATCAGGCTCCCCACAGAGAGCCGGATGCAGGACTCCATCCCATTCTGGATCCCAGGGTCACTTCCCAAATGTGGAAGGCGTCAGACCTTCAACTGCTGAGCCACCCAGGCGTCCCTTGTAGTAAGTTTTTATTTATTTTTTATTTTTTTTAATTTTTATTTATTTATGATAGTCACAGAGAGAGAGAGAGAGAGAGAGGCAGAGACACAGGCAGAGGGAGAAGCAGGCTCCATGCACCGGGAGCCCGACGTGGGACTCGATCCGGGGTCCCCAGGATCGCGCCCTGGGCCAAAGGCAGGCGCCAAACCGCTGCGCCACCCAGGGATCCCTGTAGTAAGTTTTTAAATCAGAAAGTGGGAGTCCTCCAACTTTGCTCTTCTTTTTCAAGATTTTTTTTGGCTATTCTGGGTCCCTTAAATTTCCATATGAATTTTGGAATCAGCTTATCAACTTCTGCAGGGATGCCAGTTGAAATTTTGAGAGGGATTGCATTGAATCTAAGATTATCACCATCTTCACAGTTTAAGTCTATAAATATGAGGTATCTTTCCATTTATTAGGATCTTTATTTCTTTTTAGCAATGTTTTATAATGTATAGAGTGCAAGTTTTATCCTTCTTTTGTTAATTTATTCAGAAGTATTTTTGGGGAGTTTTTATTGTGGTAAAATAAATATAACATAAAAATTGTCATTTTAAGTGTAAAATTCAGTGGCATTAATTACATTCACATTGCTGTACAATCACCACTACTACATATTTATTCATCATCCCAAATAAGCTCTCTACCTATTAAGCAATAACTATTTTCTCAGCCCTTGATAACCTCTAATGTACTTTTTGTCTCTATGAATTTGCCTATTTTAGATATTTTATATAAGTGAAATCATACAATATTTGTCCCCTTGTGTCTGGTTTATTTTACTTGGCATAATGTTTTTAAGGTTATCCATATAGAAGCATGTATCAGACCTTGATTCTTTTCTATGGATCAATATATTCACACACACAGTACATTTTGTTTTGTTTTTTTCTTTGACAGAAAGAGAGAAAGGGAGAGAGCACAAGCAGGAGGAGCTGGAGGAAGAGGGAGAGGGAGAAGCAGGCTCCCCACTGAGCAGAAAGCCTGACTCAATCCCAGGACCCTGATATCATGACCTGAGCTGAAGGAAGATGCTTAACCAACTGAGCCCCCTTACATTTTATTTATTCATTCATCTGTTGATGGATGCTTGGCTTGTTTCCACCTTTTGACTATCGTGAGTGATGCTGCTATGAACATTCTCATGCAAGTATCTGTTTGAGTCCCTGACTTCAATTCTTTGGGGCATATACACAGACGTGGAAATGTTAGGTCATATACTAATTCTAAAAAGTTTAACCTTAAAAAAAAAAATTTTTTTTTTTATGATAGTCACACACACACAGAGAGAGAGAGAGAGAGAGAGAAAGAGAGGCAGAGACACAGGCAGAAAGAGAAGCAGGCTCCATGCACCGGGAGCCCAACGTGGGATTTGATCCCGGGTCTCCAGGATCGCGCCCTGGGCCAAAGGCAGGCACCAAACCGCTGCGCCACCCAGGGATCCCTAAAATTATTCTTTTATTTATTCATAAGAGACACACAGAGAGAGGTAGAGACATAGGCAGAGGGAGAAGCAGGCTGCATGCAGGGAGTCTGATGTGAAACTCCATCCTGGACCCCAGGATCATGCCCTGAGCCAAAGATAGACACTCAACCGCTGAGCCACCCAGGTGTCCCTATGTTTAACCGTTAAGCTAAACTTTAAACTAGGCGGCTCTGGTGGCTCAGTGGTTTAGCGCCGCCTTTAGCCCAGGGCCTGATCCTGGAGACCTGGGATCCAGTCCCACGTCAGGCTTCCTGCATGGAGTCTGCTTCTCCCTCTGCCTGTGTCTCTGCCTCTCTCTCTCTCTCTCTCACTGTGTCTCTCATGAATAAGTAAATAAAATCTTAAAAAAAAAAAAAGAAACACTAAACTGTTTTCTATTCTGTTCTTTTTAATGCTATTGTAAATCGAATTGTTTTCTTAATTTCACTAGATTTATAGTTTTGTATCCTGCTTTTTAACTGAGGAACTTATCATAGGCATATTTGTGGGGCAATAAAAGTAAAATCATTATAAATTTAGGTGTATGCCCAGTGTTCTCTAGTATAGAATTATGAATCATGATTGAGGCAGTCACCCATTACTGGGCATTTAGGTTCTTTTAAACTTTTCTCTACTATAAGAAACTTTGTAGTAAACATAAGGAGGTCATCTTTGTGCACTTACTTTTCTGATTATTAGGAGCTATTCTCAGAAGTGGGCTCAAAAATTATATGTGTTTTTCAAGCTTCTGATGGATAGTACCAAAAGTCTCACTAGATGTACGCTGTTTGCTTTAGAAGCAAAATTGAAAAAATAGGAAACAACCCAAACTTTCAAAACCACAGGGTCAGTTAAAATAGTGATGGTGTATCCATAGAGTGGCAGGGTGAACAGCTGCAAAAAATAATGTAGCACTACACTTGCTGACACTGAAGGACACTTAAGAGTATATTCTGAAGTCACAGAACTTGTTACAGAATAGTTCATATGAAATAAACTCTGGTGCCTCCATTCAATGAAATACTCTGTAGCTCTTTAAAAATTGAGGCAACTTCCCATATCAGTATATGGAAATATCTGAGAGAGAATTCAGAGAGGTGACAGAGCACACTGCAGAACAGTGAGTGTGGAAACCTAGGGTAGCTCTGCTTATATATTTGTAATATGCAAGAAGATGGTGAAGGAAAAAAAAAACAAAAGAAGAAGATGGTGAAGGTGGTGAGCTTCAGGGAGGGCAAGTGAGTGCCTGGGAGCAAGTGAGAGAGGGAGACTCGCAGCTGCATATCATTTGGTGCTTTTGTACCTTCTAAATTTTATTTTGTGTACATTATTACCTATTCCAACATTAAATAAAATAGCAGTAAACCATGTTATTTGTATTATGATCCCATTTTTATTTTTTGAAGTAGTTGTATATATTTGCATGAGAAAGATTCTGGCTGTAAATACAACAAAATGTTCACAGTGGTTATTTTGGAAGGAGACTTATTGAATCTAGAAATTTAAAAACATATCCACAAATCTCTTGTACTGCTGGTGGGAATGCAAGCTGGTGCAGCCACTCTGGAAAACCGTATGGAATTTCCTCAAAAAGTTAAAAATAGAGCTAACCTACTGCCCAACAATTGCATTTCTAGGTATTTACCCAAAGGATACAAATGCAGTGATCCAAAGGGGCACCTGCACCCCAATAGCAACAATGTCCATAATAGCCAAACTATGGAAAAAGCCCAGATGTCCATCAACAGATGAATGGATAAAGAAGATACGGCACGCGCGCGCACACACACACACACACACACACACACACCACTGAAATATAACTCAGCCATCAAAAAATGAAATCTTACCATTTGCAATGATGTGGATGGGCTAGAGGATATTATGCTAAGCTAGATAAAGCAGTCAGAGAAAGACATCTACATGATTTCACTCATATGTGAAATTTAAGAAACAAAACAGAGGATCATAGAGAAGGGAGGAAAAAATAAGATGAAGTCAGAGAGGGAGACAAACCATAAGAGACTCTTAATCGTAGGAAACAAACTGAGTGTCTTTGGAGGGGTGGGGGTGAGAGGATGGGGTAAATGGGTAATGGGCATTAAGGAGAGCATGTGATGTAATGAGCCCTGGGTGTTATATGAACTGATGAATCGCTGACCTCTATCTCTGAAATTAATAATACACTATATGTTGGGACGCCTGGGTGGCTCTGGTTGAGCATCTGCCTTCGGCTCAGGGCATGGTCCTGGGGTCCTAGGATCGAGTCCTGCATCGGGCTCCCTGCATGGAGCCCACCTCTCCCTCTGCCTGTGTCTCTGCCTCTCTCTCTCTGTGTCTCTCATGAATAAATAAATAAAATCTTTTTTAAAATACACTATATGTTAATTAACTGAAATAAAATAAAATAAAACCACAAATCTTTGCTGCTCCTCCTTTCAAAAGGCAGAGACTAATCCCTGCCCAAGTTTAGGCCTAACTGGATCACTCGTTCTGGGGACAGTCAGTTGCCATGTCATAAGACACTCACACAGCTATGGAGAGGTCCGAGTTGTGAGCTTCAAAGCCTCCTACCAATAACCAGCAACATCTTGCCAGGCAAACAAATTAGCACCCTAGGAAGTGAAACCCCCAGCCCTGGTCAAACTTTCAGATTCCTGCAGCTCTGGCTGACAGCCTGATTGCAATGTCATGAGAAATCCTGAGTTAGAACCACCCAACTAAGCAACTCCAAAATTCCTGAAACTGAAAACCTGTAAGATAATCCATGTTTGTTGTTTGAAGCTAAGTTTTGGGATAATTTGTTACACAGCAATAGATATAATAATCTGAGATAATTTTGGATTTTCATTTTCCTTATTGTACTTAGAAATGTTTATTAAAATGAGTACATACTGTATGAGTAATCAAAACTGAGAAAGAAATGAGCCAGAGAATAATGGAAAAACAGCTCAGCCTAAGGTTCATTAACTCAGCTATGTGATCCTTCGATGGGGACACTCTGGCTTCTTAGCAGTTTGATCGAAACATCCTTACGGGCTTTAGAGGACCTCAGGTGCACTTCAACTTGCCATCAAAAGGTCTCTGCCCTCCTGGGCTGTGTTCATGGAAAGGTAGATCCACATCATGGAAGGTGACCTCATGCTTCCCCCATCCCTGATATCAGACCAGATCTGGGCATCAGACACTGGTGTCTAGAAGCTGCTGAAGGGCCGGAAGTTGTCTCTTCCTTCTTTTGGGGCCTCTTGTCTCATAGTTCCTTTCTCAATTGTGCACTCCAACAAGACTAGGCCTTCTCAGTGTTCTAGACACTCCATGCTCTCTCTCACTGCCTAGATGGCTCTTCCTGTCGCCTGTGTGGTCCCCTAACCGTCCCCTACCACCCCATGATGCTGCATTTCCCGGCAAGCAGACTAAGCTCAGGCCATGAGCAAAAATTCTCCCACTGTTTCTTTCCTCTTCTTTTTATTTTTTATTTTTTGATTGATTTATTTACTTGAGAGAGGGGGAGGAGCAGACAGAACTTCTCAAGCAGATTCCCCACTGGCATGCACCCTGACATGGGGCTCAATCCCATGACCCTCAGATCACTACACCAGCCTAAATCAAGAGTTGGACACCCAACAAACTGAAGCATGCAGGCACCTCCCCTGATTTTTCTTTAAAACTTTGGCATTTGAGGGCAGCCCTGGTGGCGCAGCAGTTTAGCGCCACCTGCAGCCCAGGGCGTGATCCTGGAGATCCTGGATCGAGTCCCACATCAGGCTCTCTGCATGGAGCCTGCTTCTCCCTCTGCCTGTGTCTCTGCCTCTCTCTCTCTGCATCTCTATGAATAAATAAATAAAATCTTAAAAAAAAAAAAACTTTGGCATTTGAAAAGCCTTGTAGCTGCTCACCAGACCATAGGGACATCTTCCTAAGAAGTCTTCCCAGACCCCATGCTGGGTAAGAGCCTTGCCTCCTGCTCTGTGTCAGTCTAAATCTTTCCTATTTGGCTTTGTGCATGCTTTATTGTTACTGCTGGTTGGTTGCTGGTTTCTTGGACAGACTATAAGCCACGGAGGGCAGCATCAACCTTGTTTGGTCTCTGCTGTGGCCCCAAGGCCTGACACATAGGACATGCTCTGCATATAGTCACAAACAGTAAACACACAAATGAACTCAGGAGACCTGAGCAACCTCTGTGTAACCGTAGAAGACAAAGCTAAGATAAATCAAAGTGAGTCAAATTTTGGTTCTAAATCAGGAAGAATCTTCTAATCATATACGGTGTGTATGAGGGAGTGAGCTGTGATCACCAAAGGAGTTTATAATAGGAAGCCTGGTGGGCTCTCTGGGAGGGAAGACTGTAAGAGAATTCCATACTGGACAGAATTTGTGAGTTCCTAAGATCCCAGGCAAGTTGGCTTTTGAGGAAGTCATGAGGGTGTTTTTCTAGTGGAGGAGGGGCAAGGAGGTAAATTTGTTTTTTCCAATTAAGGAACTTCCTTGTGATTCAGACTGGCTGAGCCCAGCTGGTCAAGTTCACCCACACTTCCTCAACTCAGCCTATCTCTTCTACACGCGAAAGGCTGTCCATGTGGCTGGCACTGGTGACACCTGGTGGCCATTTGGACTAGGAGGGAAGCCGCCCTACCACTCTCAACCACTGCTTGATACCCATCACTTCAGCTGTACAGACAGGCTTCATCTCCCTGGACCTCAGTTTCCTAATCTGCAAAGAGATTGTTTAAGGTATGAGACAGGCTGCATGTCAAATGCTTAGAGCAGTGTCTGGCGTGTGGTAAGCATTCAGTGAGAATCCAGGGGGTGGGGGGCGCCTGGGTGGCTCAGTCTGTTAAGCCTCTGACTCTTGATTGTGATCTCAGGGTAGTGAGATGGAGCCTTGAGTCGGGCTCCGTACTGGGCATGGAGCCGACTTGGGATTCTCTCTCTCTCTCTCATTCTTCTCCTCCTTCCCTCCCACTTGCTCTATCTTGCTATCTCTCTCTCTCTCTCTCAAAAAAAAAAAAAAAAAAAAGAATCTTAGTGGCTATTACCATTGCTATAGACCCAATTCAAGTCCTTCCCACAACCCCCAACTAGCTGGAGACATATTTGAGGGCAGCGGTTAGAGTACCTTGACTCTGTATCCAGAGAAGACACAGGACATAGCAGTGGTCTTTGTTGGCTTTAGAGGGCACCTGCTGGCTGGTTTCCCTTAGTGCCTTTCTTACAGGCTAGAGAGGGGCTGGCCCTGCTGGCTGAAGCTGACTGTCTGGCTTTCCATTCCTTGAGGCTATAATGAATCATTCATACAGAATGGGCTTGAGATCTCTCTGATAAGCCAAAAAGCAAAGAGAGACAGTTTGCCACCAGGAGAACAAAGACGCCATCCCCGGATGATCTGGATGGGAAAAACAGACTCAAAACCCTCAGCAGAGGAGGAGGGATAGGCCCATGAGGCCATAGAGAAGAAGGCTGATATATAGGCACAGGTTCTCCTTGGCTTCCTTGGGAGGAGTGTGCCTTTGAACCAGACTGCTGTGGGTAGCAGTGCGAGGGGAACCGGAAGAGTCCACTGTTGCCCAATCATTCCCTCTCTTCCATCTTCAGGGCTGGTTTATTCTGGGTTGCTCTTCTTTCTCATGCTATCATGCCAGGTCCTAGAATTGCCTTGAGCTCAGAATATTCCCAGATAGTCATTCATTCTATAGTCAACAAGTATTTATTGAGCTCCTTCTCTGTGCCAGGCACCTTGCCATTGGAATTTACGTTCTGGTTGGAGGGACAGACAAAGGAGCAGACAGACAAAACTATACTTAATAAACATTGTTTGGGAGTAAGCCCGGGGCTTGCAGAGAGCAGGAGAGAGGTGGCCTTTAAACTGGATCTGAAGGAAATGGGGGCCATACAGTCTCTGGGGAGGGGGGACTTGCATTTAGGCTGGGTGAGGTGGGGGGGAGGGAGAGGGGGAGGATGGGAAGAGCTCTGGGATTTTTCAGGAGCTGCAGGAAGTGGTCTCAACCACAGACTTGTTAAACATGGGTGCCACTTCCAGGGCCCGGGGACCCCAAATCAGCATAGTTAACAAGCTCCACGAGTGATTTTGATACGAGTGGGACTGTGGCTCACCATGTGAGAAAGGCATAATGAAAGATGGGCTGGAGGTCACAGGTGCTGTGCTGTGAAAGGCTAGTAGGTCAGACCCAGTAAGGTCTTTATATCAAAGGAACAGGAAGGCCACTCAAGAGCCTTCATCCTGGGAACGACAGAATCTTTACAAAGACTCCTCTGCAATGTGGAAAATGGGTAGAAGAGCGCTTCAGCCCAGAGCAGACATTGGCCTGAATCAAGAAAGAGGCAGTGGGGACAGAGAAGCAGCCGGATTTGGGAGAGGAGGTGGGACTGTAGCATCCGCAGAGGCCGGTGGTGATGCGCTCGCTGTGAGATGAGAGAAGGAAAGCAGCCAGAAGGCAGGGGAATGTGTGAGGGAAACCAAAATCTGGTAAGGGAAGTTGGAGGTGTGAGAGGGAGGGAGGGCGGGAGGCAGGCATGAGGGGAGGGAGGGAAGGATTCAATGTGGGGGGTCAAGGGGCTGGGAGGCACAGACCGCTGGGGCCGCGTCCGCCGTCTGACGACCCGCAGGGCGAGGATGGGAAAGGCGCGGCACCTCGGGGACGCCGAGGTCGGAAGGCCCCACCCTCGGGTGCGCGCCGAGTCCGCAGCTAGACCGAGGTCAGAGCAGCCCAGACCGCCGCTGGTCCCAAACCCTGATCCGTCCCCGTGGTCGCCGAGCCAGCCCCTGCCATTCCGGCGTGCCCAGGCCGGTGACCTCACGCGGCGCGGGCGCCCCGGCCTCCGCCAGATGGCTCTGCTCGGGCGGTCCTGGGCGCCGCCCTCGGAGCGGGGCGGGGCGGGGCGGGGCGGGGACACCCGGCGGCCCGCCAGCAAGCGCTCCGGCCTCCGCTCCGCTGGGCTCCGGCGGCGGGTCCCGGCCTGTCCCGGCAGCCGCAGCCTCGGGCCCGGCCGCTGCCTGGAGGGCCCTGACCCCGCCTCCACGCTGGTGCCCAGGGCGTGGGCGTTTTTGCGCACCCCAGGGGTACGCGGGTCAGAAACCTGGGCACCATTCTGGAGAGCGATGCCATCCTCGCACCCGCACCAGGCAGCCACGGGGCCTGGTCGGCCGTTCTGCCCTGCCCAGAACCCTTCCCGGAACCCTGCCCTCTCTCAGATGGGCCAGCTTAAGTAAAGGAATAGACTTGGAAATCAACAGCTAGCTCTGACCTTGAGGAACAATCTTCCCTTGCTCCAGTTTACCTTCAGATTAGATAGAAATGGTAATGCCACCTCAAAAGATTGTTGGGAGGACTAAATGACTCATCTTTTTAATCATTAAGCAAGTAGCCAATACATACCAGGTATTTGAACCATTCTCTTTGTGTTGCTGGAATATAATCACTGACCCAGACTTTTCTTTTAAGATTTATTTGTTTATGATAGTCACAGAGAGAGGCAGAGACACAGGCAGAGGGAGAAGCAGGCTCCATGCCAGACGCGGGACTTGATCCTAGGACTCCAGGATCGCCCCCTGGGCCAAAGGCAGGCGCTAAACCACTGAGCTACCCAGGGATGCCCTGACCCAGACTTTTCAATGGCTTCTGACTGCCCTCAAGATCCAGTCCAAACCTTTAGCTTAGGCTACAAGGAACTTTCAGTCTCATTTCCTGTCATTTGCCATCTCTTCCTCCCCCACATCTTTGGCGGTTTTATCAGAGACTTCTTTGTGTCTTGACCTGAATACCTTTTCCCATTTTCTCTCCTCACATTTGAGTCCCATCTCAAAAGCCTACCTGTCATATACTCCCCAATAATCCCAAAGTTTTAAGATGCCCAGAACTGGCATTATAAGAGACAAAATGGAAAGACTAAGAAACAATGTGTCACAATTATGAATATGTTTGAGCACTCTGTGCTTAGTTCGAGGGACAAAAATAGCTAAGGAGATAATTGAGCTGGGATATTAAAAGAGAAGAGGAACAGGGAGGGAGGAACAAAGAAAAAGAGTTTCCTCCACCCTCTAGCCCAACAGGTGTCCAGGCCCTGAAGAGACACCCTCACCCCTATCCCCAGAAACCAGGGTCAGGTCTCTGGACAGAACCGGTTTATAGGTTCTTGGAAGCTATTGTTGCATACCAATTTAAGTAGCTTTTCCAGATGTGGGAAAGGATGCCACATGAGTCACCTGCCCATTGGCACCTGACCCCCTGAAAACAGGAGGCAAGCACATGTGAGACCAGATCTGAGACCATGTGCGCTGATAGAGATCTGAATTGACAGTCTCTGTGGGTAATCTGGACCCTAGCAGATCCATGTAAACAACCTGATATGCCCATGCTTATGCCATGTCCTTCAGCACTCCTCACCAGTCAGGTCATCCCAAGCATCCAGTGAACTGAGGTAAGGGACACAGAGTATTAAACTCCTCCCCAACCATCCGAGTCTTTCCTCAGTACTTACAAGTAGATGTTCCAGACATTGGGCTGGGCAATGCCCAGTAGATGGGACAGACAGAATGATGTCATTCTTGCCCCAGAATGATGTCATCATTCTCCAGTCTAATGACAGAGATGAGTCAACCATCAGAACAAGATGTGACCTGTGGTGTGAGAGGATGACATGAACTAGGGACAATGTAGTGCAGTGCTTAGAGGCCTAGACTGGCCTCAGATGATACTGTGAAAGTGCTTAGTGCTAAACATGACACACGAGTAATAAAAAAATAGGTACTTAAGAGGCTGTGTTGAGGATGCGGAAGTTTAGTGTCTAGCTTATCCTCTCAGCCTTCTGCAGGCTTTTGATCAAATATGAACTACCCCTGTTAAAACTCTGTAGTCACTCACAGCATGCCTGAGTAGAGATGAGCATCCTCCTCTCCTCCTTATAGCTTGGGCTCAGATCAGAACAGAGGACAATAGAAGGTGGCAGACAATGGGAGAAAGGTCGACGAAGGGGCTACACCTCTAGAGGAGGTAGCTCAGACCTTTTGGGTGCCAGTGAACACCAAAGGGCCCATTGGATGGAAGGCTGCTCCTTGGAGGCTTGTTTTGGAAGTCCATTTGCATAAGAACAAGAAAGCATCGATTATCTGAATCAAAAATAGAGAAGTGCCCTCCTTGGCACTGCCTGGTGATGTCCCCGACTCTCCAGATCATCAAACACACAACTGCTGATGCCAAAGAGTAACAAAAAAGGGACTATATTAGAGCTTGGGTCTTCTTTCTTGCCTTTCTTTTGACCCAAACTTTTAGATCTGCTGAGGTTTCTTTTTTTTTTTTTTAAGATTTTATTTATTTATTCATGACAGACACAGAGAGAGAGAGAGGCAGAGACATAAGCAGAGGAAGAAGCAGGCTTCATGCAGGGAGTCCCACATGGGACTCGATCCCCAGGTATCCAGGATCATGCCCTGGGCCAAAGGCGGTGCTAAACTGCTGAGCCATCCGGGCTGTCCTCTGCTGAGGTTTCTTATTCTGGAGTTCACTGGACCACAAGAAGACAGGAATCCATCCAGGGGCTAAATATAAAGCCAGTCCATCAGCTCCCATCCCTACCCAAGTTTTGCCAAACTCGGGCTTTACTTTCTCATTACAGGATAAATATATGCTCTTTTGCAAATAAATTAGAAACCACAGATAAGCAACAGAGCTACTTCATATAAGTTTTATCATTTTCCTCAAAAATATGAAAAGTTAAACAAAACATACTCTGAACGTTTGTTCCTATCACTAAAACCTTCTCCTGCTGCACAATTTGTAATTGCTATAGACTGTGGTGTTGGAGAGATATGTGTATGTGTGTGTGTGTGGCCAATTACCCATCATCAGGCACAGAGCTTGTTTCTGCTCATAAATAACACTGAGAGGACCATCCTTATAACAAAATCCTTGTGAGGCTCCTTAGTTATTTCAAGGTACATTTCTTGGTGTGGATTTGCTGGGTCAAAGGGAGCCCCCCTCTTTTTTTTTTTTTTTTTACTATATTGTCAAAATACAGATGGGCCTATTAAGTGTCAGACTTTAGGGGTCAAGTTAGGAGATAAAGCTGCTGGGAAGTAGAGAGAGGTGGACAGCCTGGGTTTATAGCTATTCCTAGGGAGTCCTGGGATGTGAAGCTAGAAAATAATAATGGAACCAGTTGGCTCTCATACTCCAGCTGCCCTATATGCTGTTCCAGTTCCCCCCAGCCAGGGCCTCCCAAGGGATCTATAGGAGGGAAGGGAAATCTGTCCCTGGGGAGTGAGGGATTAGGGCTAGTGGTGCTAAATTAATAACCTAAACCTTTCTGCTTTTCCTTGGGATTTAATTTTAGGCATTGTGCTAGATGATTTACAGACATTATATGATTCAATTCTCACCAAAGCCTGAGGAGATAGGTATTATCTTTATTTCCAGTGTGTGGATAAGGACCCTGAAGCACAGAGGAGCCAAGTGGTTTGACTAAGGCCATAGAGCTAGCAGGCGGTAGAGCAAGAGTGCTGAAGACAAGAAGCTTCCCCGACCCTCAGCCCTGTTGTTGGGCCTCCTGGAATGGACCGAAATTTGGCCACCCTGGGAAGGAGGAACTTGCTGAAAGAGGACTTGAAGCTTTGGCCTAGGCCACCTCTCAACCTTCTCTAGGAGCTGATCCTGCAATGAGGGAATCTTACACATAGCCCCATCTGGCACTGGCTACTTTTGACCTCTAGGTGGATTGGCTAGCTCCAGAAAGGATGGAAGGGTAGCTCAATTGGAAGGGATTGGGGAATTAATCCCTTTGTGTCCTAGGAGGGTCTTGAATAATTGGAGAGACAATGATTGATGATGGGGGTATTGAAAATCCTAGTGCGTGGACCAGAGGTGAGAAAGGGGCCTGGGAAAAACTCCTGATACAAGGAGGTCACGGGAAGATGAACTACCAGCAGGAGGGGAAGATGGACAGGTTTGGAAGTACAGCTAGCTTGGAGGTAGAGAGCACTGGTTTCAGAGTCCCAGCTTGGGCTTTCAGTGCCATCTTTGCTTGCCTTGTCACTTTGAGCAGTTAAGGACTCTAAGCCTTCTCTTTCTTATCTGTAAGAGTATCTTCTGCCCAAGACAGTTGTGAGGGGTTTGGTGCCTAAAAAGTACTCAATAAATGCTAGGCATTTTTATTACCAAATGTTGAAGATCTGATACTGTGTGTGGTAAGGATCCATAGTTATGCAGTACTTGGCCACCTCTGAAGGCCCAGCCTAGAGACTCCCTGGGGTAGAGAATCAAAGGAGGCCTGAGGATCCTTAATGCGAAATCCCCTTAGGAGGCTCCAAGCTCCTGTATCCTAGCCAGGAAGACCTTTATGATGATTATTAAACCCTAGACAGAGGCCCAATTCCAAACTTACTGTCTCTTTCTCTGGTAAGGGTCAATAGTCTCCCTGGGGCCTTCACAGGGGAAATTTTATATTTGGGTAGAAATTTTAGATCTGGGTAGAAATAGGTGAGAAAACCACACTCTGAAGCTGAGCCAGGTGAGAATCCCCCCTCCAGCCCTCTACCTCTGGAGGCCGGCAAAGAGCACCTGGGTCTCCAGAAATAGGTGCAGGGCCAAGAAAGAGTGACCAGTGCCCCTACTTCCATTCCCTATGCTGCTTTCTCTTCCCCACAGTTTGATAGACTGTGCCTGGAACCAGTGGAAAAAGCAAAAGTTACAGATGCCTTAAAAATGCATCCCCTAAAAAAAAAAAAAAAAAAAAAAAAAAAAAAAAAAAAAAAGGCATGCCCTGACTGCAGAACTCAAGTTAGGGAGCAGAACAGGTTGTAGAAACCACTG
The DNA here is from genome assembly GCF_053574225.1 of Canis aureus. Classification (NCBI taxonomy): domain Eukaryota; kingdom Metazoa; phylum Chordata; class Mammalia; order Carnivora; family Canidae; genus Canis; species Canis aureus. Next base: position 35,570,390 of record NC_135615.1, read on the forward strand.
AAATTAGACCGCAAAAGGGACTTTGTTTCCCTCACAGCATCCATGTTAAGTTAGAGGAGGGTGTGGTTCACCAAGGGGACCCCATGCACATACACACATGCCTAACTTCCTATCTGGCTTTAGTGTCAGCAGCAGGCCACACTGATCTTGCTCTAGCCATCCTATGAGTGTGACAGGCCTCAGCTCAGCCACCCATTCCCAGGAGCCTGGCAATATTTGAAGGGACCTGGTACTCCGAAGGGCAATCTGGTTGCAGACTGCCATTTACAAGATGATGAAAAGGTCTTTGGGGGAAGACAGGAAGAGCTAGCACAGAACAGATGCTTGCTTTTGAACCATGAAAGCTAGTGCTGCAGAAGGAGAGGCCACAGCTATTTCTCCCTGACTCCCAGGCCTTTGTGTAGGCTTTTTCTCCACCTGGAAAAGGCAGCCTCTCTTAAACCAGGCCAGGTTGCCTTCTACCTGTAATGTAGGTTTCGAATGAGATGTCTTCCCTTCGAAGACTCTTCTGAAACCCACAAACTGGATTAGGACCCCTCCGTTGTGCTGCATAGGTCCCCTGTGCCTATCCCTATCAAAGTCTTCATTTCTTCATCTGGAAACTGTTAACTCATCTGTAAAATAAAAGTAGTGTTTACTTCAAAGGGTAGTTGGGAGGATTTAAAGGACACAAAGCTTAGAGTCAGGTGCAGTAAAAAAAAATTACTGGTTTTGCTGTTGCTCTAGAGTTTACCCAAAGGATTATAATCTCTTATGTACTTGTCTCAGGATTATAGTTTTCTATATATCACGGTCCCACTTAACCACGAGCATCTTACGTAAGTCTGGTTCATTGTATCCCAAGATCCAGGCACAATGCTTGCAACACATTCATAGAACAAGTATTTATTGACCCATCACCTCATATGTCCCAGGCTTAGCTCAGGGGTTCTTTTTTTTTTTTTTTTTTATCTCTCTCTCTCTCTCTTTTTTTTTTATTGGAGTTCAAGTTGCCAACATATAGCATAACACCCAGTGCTCATCCCATCAAGTGCCCCCCTCAGTGCCCGTCACCCAATCACCCCTAACCCCGCCCACCTCCCTTTCCATCACCCCTTGTTTGTTTCCCAAAGTTAGGAGTCTCTCATGTTCTGTCTCCCTCTCTGATATTTCCCACTCATTTTTTTTGCTCAGGGGTTCTTAAATGCTCAGAAACTATTTGTTGAAAGAATGACAGAACACTGAGACACCCTTGAAAAAAATTATACTCCATTTCAGTAGGGTGGCAGGATTTGGAATCTCCACTCTACTTCTTTAAAGGGGGGGGACAGGGGCTCCAGGGGTCCCACCCTGCCAAGCTTCAGCCTTCAGAATGATGGTGGGGACTATTGGATAATCCACTTCCATCATTAAGGCCTGAAAGAAGGGATGCCTCCCAGGTTTTACCTTTTCCCCCTCAAAGTGAAAATTTCTTTCATATGTTTTTATTATGAAAGTCATATGTTATAGTAAATGAGTCAAATGATTCAGAAACCTATGAGCTGAAAATTAAAGCTCGCTTCCCCAATTCTACCTTCTCAGGAATAACCACTATAACAAATGGTATGTGTCTGTCTAAACATTTTTTAAGAGTTATTTATTTATTTGAGGATTGGGGGACTGAAAGAGGCAGATGGAGAGAGAGTCTCAAGCAGCCTCCCTGCTGAGTGTGTCTGTCCAAACTTTTTACAATAACTATTGGATGGCTAAATATACATACGGCATGACATAGTGGTTAAGAATACAGGCTGACTTTGACAATCAACCCTTAATATGAACCTCAGTTTTCTCAAATACAAGATGAAGATAGTAATAAATAATAATTATTACTTAAAATGTTTTTACATAAGGAGTGCCTGGGTGGCTCAGTGGGTTAGGTAGCTGCCTTCAACTCAGGTGACCATCCCAGAGTCCTGGGATTGAGCCCCACGTGGGGCTCCCTGCACAGCTGGGAGTCTGTTTCTCCTTCTGTCCCCCACCTCTCATTGCTTGTGCTCTCTCTCTCTCTCTCTAGCCCTGCTTTCTGTCAAATGAATAAATAAAATAATTTTTAAAATGTTTGTATGTAAGTGGACTCATACTACACATAAGGTTCTATACGTTCACTGTTTTTTTTTTTTAAAGATTTTATTTATTTATTCATAGAGATGCAGGGAGAGAGAGAAAGAGGCAGAGACACAAGCAGGCTCCAGGCAGAGAGCCGACGTGGGACTCTATCCAGGGTCTCCAGATCACGCCCTGGGCTGCAGGCGGCGCTAAACCGCTGCGCCACCAGGGCTGCCCTCGTTCACTGTTTTAAACTTTATTTTTGAAATACTTGTAGAGTCACAGGAAGTAGCAGAAATGGTATAAAAAGTTCCAATGTGCTCTTCTAGTACAATATCAAAACCAGGAAATCGATGCGGCTATAATGTTAATGTCATTTTATCCTTTGTGCAGATTCCTTTTTTAAAAAAAATTTTTAATTGGAGTTCAATTTGCCAACATATAGCATAACACCCAGTGCTCATCCCACCAAGTGCCCCCCTCAGTGCACATCACCCAGTCACCCCAAACCTCTGCCCACTTCCCCTTCCACTACCCCTTGTTCATTTCTCAGAGTTAGGTGTCTTTCATGTTTTGTCACCCTCACTGATATTTTCATTTTCTCTCCTTTCCCTTTATTCCCTTTCACTAATTGTTTTTCCTTTCACTAATTTTTATATTTGTGCAGATTCCTGCAACTACCTTTGCAATCAAGATACAGAGCTATTCCACTACAACAGAGATCTTCTTCATAGCACCTCTTCATAGTCATATCCACCACCCTCCACCCCAATATCTCTAACCCCTGGGGATCCCTGGGTGGCTCTGTGGTTTGGTGCCTGCCTTCGGCCCAGGGCGTGGTCCTGGAGTCCTGGGATGGAGTCCTACATCGGGGTCCCTGCATGGGGCCTGCTTCTCTCTCTGCCTGTGTCTCTGCCTCTGTGTGTGTGTGTGTTTCTCATGAATAAATAAATAAAATCTTAAAAAAATATATGTCTCTAACCTCTGGCAATTACTAAGCTATTTCCCAACACTATAATTTTGTCATTTTTAAAGTGTTATATAGAGACACCTGAGTGGTTCAGCAGTTGAGCATCTGCCTTCGGCTCAGGACGTGATCCCGGGGTCCTGGGATCGAGTCCCACATCGGGCTCCCTGCATGGAACCTGCTTCTCCCTCTGCCTATCTCTCTGTGTCTCTCATGAATAAATAAATAAAATCTTTTTAAAAATAAAAATAAAAACGTTATATAAATGGAATCATATAGTATGTGACCTCTAAGATTGGCTTTTCTCACTCAGCATAATGTCCTTGAGATCCATCTAACTTGTTTGTATCAACATTTGTTCCTTTTTATTTCTGTGCCGTAGTCCATTCTATAACATACTTAATTTTTCTTTTTCTAGAATATCAACATTTTGCAATCTCTAATGAATTGATTGAGACATAGATCATAGATGGATGCTAACTTTTTAGAAAGAGGCAACCAGACACTATGTGCTTTCTGTTAGAAGTACACCACACCGGGGATCCCTGGGTGGTGCAGTGGTTTGGCGCCTGCCTTTGGCCCAGGGCGTGATCCTGGAGACCTGGGATCGAGTCCCATGTCGGGCTCCCGGTGCATGGAACCTGCTTCTGCCTGTGTCTCTGCCTATCTCTCTCTGTGTGTATTTCTCATGAATAAATAAATAAATAAATCTTAAAAAAAAAAAAGAAGTACACCACACCAATTATGAAGTAGTCTTTTTTCAAGATTTTATTTTTAAGTAATCTCTGCACCCAACGTGGGGCTCAAACTCACAACCACAAGATCAAGAGTTGCATGCTCTACCAATTGAGCCAGCCAGCCACCCCAATCTTGCCATCAAAGCTCTACATTCAATTATAAAGTAACAGGGAGTAGAAAGGAAAACATGTCAAAACTATCCCTTGTGAAGGCAACCAGGAAAATCCAGATTTTTTTTTAAGATTTTATTTATTTATGCATGAGAGACACAGAGAGAGGCAGAGACATAGGCAGAGAGAGAAGCAGGCTCCCCTCGAGGACCCCAATGCGGGACTTGATCCCAGTATGCCAGGATCATGCCCTGAGCCGAAGGCAGACACTCTACCACTAAGCCACTTAGGTATCCCAGGAAAATCCAGATTGTGAGAAACTTCATGACAAACATCACAGTTTCTTCAGCAAATAAATTGCAAGTAAGCACATTCTCTCTCTCTCTCTCACACACACATAAATACGTAGATGGAGGAAACTTATAAATCAATGTATTTTTAAGAATCCATACAGGGATCCCTGGGTGGCGCAGCGGTTTGGCGCCTGCCTTTGGCCCAGGGCGCGATCCTGGAGACCCGGGATCGAATCCCACGTCGGGCTCCCGGTGCATGGAGCCTGCTTCTCCCTCTGCCTATGTCTCTGCCTCTCTCTCTCCCTCTATATGACTATCATAAATAAATTAAAAAAAAAAAAAAGAATTCATACAAAAAAGGGATGCCTGGGTGACAAAACTGAAAATTTGAACACTGACTAGATATTTGAGGTTATTAAAGATTTATTTATTACTATTTTTTAATATTGGGGTGATTTTTTAAAGTCTTTTTATTTATTTGACAGAGAGAGAGAGAAAGAGAACAAGCAGGGGGAGTGGCAGGCAGAGGGAAAGGAAGAAGAAGGCTCCTTGCTCAATGCGGGACTCCATCCCAGCACCCTGAGATCATGACCTGAGCTGAAGGCACTTAACCAACCGAGCCAGACAGTGCCTGTGTGGTGATTTTTTTTTATTAGAGTTTTTTCTTTCAGAGATACATACTGAAATACTTACAGATGAAATGATGTCTTGGGGGCAGCCCCGGTGGCGCAGGGGTTTAGCGCTGCCTGCAGCCCGGGGTGTGATCCTGGAGACCCAGGATGGAGTCCCATGTCGGGCTCCTTGCATGGAGCCTGCTTCTCCCTCTGCCTGTGTCTCTGCCTCTGTGTGTGTGTGTGTGTGTGTGTGTGTGTGTGTTTCTCATGAATAAATAAATAAATAAATCTTAAAAAAAAAAAAAGAAATGATGTCATGGATTTGCTCCAAAATAATACAAAAAATGGGATCCCTGGGTGGCGCAGCGGTTTAGCGCCTGCCTTTGGCCCAGGGCGCAATCCTGGAGACCCGGGATCGAATCCCACGTCGGGCTCCCGGTGCATGGAGCCTGCTTCTCCCTCTGCCTGTGTCTCTGCCTCTCTCTCTCTCTCTCTGTGACTATCATAAATAAATAAAAATTAAAAATAATAATAATACAAAAAATAAGTTAAGTGAGAGTACAAATGAAACAAGACTTCATATGCCATAGTAATTGTTGAAGCTGGGTAATGAATGCATGAGGGCTCATTATAACCTGTTTTCTACCTCTATGTTGAAAATTTTCCATAACAATAAAAACATATATCAATAAACATCTTCCCATGTCAATACATGAAGACCTACATCATGCTCTTTAAGAGCTGCATAGTCTTCCATATTTATTTAATCAATTATCTGTTAGAGAATATTTGAATTGACTCCAGATATTCAAGATACTAAACAATATCTTAGGAAATATCCTTGTACAGAAGTCTCTGCCCAAGTAACTGACTATTTCCTTAGAATAAATTCCTAGAAGTAAAAGTGGTAGGTCGAAGGATGTGCATGTTTTAGATTTTTGTATATACGGAGAGATTGTTCTCTAGAAAAAACCGTGAGGTTACCTATTTCTTGACACTTCCAACAATATGTTGGTCATTACCAATTCTTTTTTTCTTCTTTTTTTTTTTTTTTAACTTACTGTAATATACCTTATACATCATCAAATTCACTCATTTCATGGGCACAATTCAATGATTTTTAGTAAGTTTATAGAATTTGCATACATCCCAAAAACTAATTTTAGAATTCTTTTTTTAAAAAAGATTTTTTTAAAAGATTTTATTTATTCATTCATGAGGGACACAGAAAGAGAAAGGCAGAGGGAGAAGCAGGATCCATGCAGGGAACCCAATGCAGGACTCCATTCTGGGACTCCAGGATCATGTCCTGAGCTGAAGGCAGACACTCAACTACTGAGCCACCAGACATCCCTTTTTTATTTATTTTATTTTTTATTTTTTGTAGGAAAAAAATGGTTTTGTACATGGGAAGAAACAATATAAATTCAAAACTTACAGATAAGGATTAGCTCTATCACTCATCTCTTTTAAAAGTTTATATGAATATCCAGTCAAAACCAACAGGACATCTCCCTTGAAATGTTATCTATACGAATTTCCAAGTAGACCACAGGACTGCATACTGTCTTGGAATCAGACATCCCTTTTTAAAAAGATTTTATTTATTTATTCATGAAAGACATAGAGAGAGGGGCAGAGACACAGACAGAGAGAGAAGTAGGCTCCATGCAAGGAGCCCGATGTGGACTTGATCCCAGGACTTGGGGATCACGCCCTGAGCCAAAGGCAGACGCTCAACCACTGAGCCACTCAGGCATCCCACAGAATGCATTTATCATCCCATCCCCTAGTCACTCCTTAATCACACTCCAGCCCTCCGTCACAATGAATCTTCCTGTCTCTGTAGATTTCCCTTTTCTGTATATGTCACATGGATGGAATAATGTGTTCTTTAGTGTCTGGTTTCTTTGGCTGAACATGTTTTTGAAGTTCATTCATGTTGTAGCGCGTATCAGTATTTTGTTCCTTTTTATTGCTACATAGTATTCCATTGTATAGATACACCACATTTTGTTTATGCACTCATCAGTCAATTGATAAACAACACAAAGTTTCCACTTTTTGGCTCTGGTGAATAACACTGCTATGAACATTCACAGGTCAAGCCTGTGTGGACTTACAGTTTCATTTCTCCTGGGTAGATTGCTGGAGGTAGAATCGCTATGTCCTGTGAAAATTCTGTTTAACATTTTGAGAAACTAACCAACTGTTTCGCAGAGCAATTGTACCATTTTAAATTCCTACCAGCAGTGTACGATGATTCTAGTTTCTCCACATTGTCACCAATCCTTATTATTATGTTAATATTATCATCATCATCATCATTATTATTATTAGAGGGATGCCTGGCTGGCTCAGCTGGTAGTATGCTACTTTTAATTGGGGTCATAAGTTCAAGCTTCACAGTGGGCATGGAGCCCTCTTAAACAAAGAGGGTGCCTGGGTGGCTCAGTCACTTAAGTGTCTGCCTTCGACTCAGGTTATGATCCCAGGAATGAACCCTGTGTCAGCTCTCTGCTCAGCAGGAAGCCTGCTTCTCCCTTTCCCTCTCCTTGCCTTTCCCCCTCCTTGTGCTCTCTCTCTGTCAAATAAATAAAATATTAAATAAATATATATATTATTATTATTATTATTATTATTATTATTATAGTCATCCTAGTAGGTGGTATCTCATTGTGGTCTTGATTTACATTTCCCTGATGGTTAATAATGTTGAACATCTTTTCATGTGCTCATTGGCTATTTGTATTATCTTCTTTGTTTTTTTTTTTTGTTTTTTTTTTTTAATTTATTTTTATTGGTGTTCAATTTACTAACATACAGTGTATTATCTTCTTTGGAAAAAATATTCAAGTCCTTCATTCATTTAAAAAATTGTATTATTTGTCTTTAATCCTTTTATTCTTTGCCAGTGTGTGAGGTGAAAAATTGTTTCCATTTACATTTATTTAATCACCATTGAATTGGACAACTTTTCACATATTTATTGGCCAACTGTATTTTTTTTATTTGTGAAATTTCAGTGCTTATAAGAGCTCCTTTTACATGAAAAAAGATTCTTTTTTATACATGTTAAAAAGTTTCCCAGATTTTTATCTGACTACAGCAACTGTGTGTGCCATCTTCATATGAATAACCCAAATGGCTCAGGGTAATTAGGTAATAGACACTTGATCCTACCCAAGAATACCTAGAATTTGATCCTAAAGCTCAGCTGATCTCATGATGTTCACCATCCTCTATCCTCTAGCCATGCTGAAGCAACCTCACCGAAGCCACTGTCCCTTAATCATGGTATCTAATCCTGCTCCTGAATAATCCCGTGCAAAGAGACACAAAGATAATCAAACTTTTACTCCTGACTCACCCTCCTTCTCTTCTAACATCAAGAACCTGAATAATCTCATTTATTGAATACTTACCAAGTATGCCAGACACTTTGCTTTGGCACCTTATGCAGATCATATCTCTGTATTGTCACTTTCCTCAGGTAACAGATGAGGAAATGAAGCTGAGAGAGTCTTAGTAACACACCACGGCCACAGAGCTAGAAAGTTGTGTGGCTGGATTGGACCCGGTCCATCTGACTCCAGAAACTGCTTTTGCCCACTGAGTTACGTTTCTGCAGTTTGTGTGTGTGTGTGTGTGTCTAAGTTTTTGTTGTTGTTTTTAAGATTTTATTTATTCATGAGAGACACACAGGGAGAGAGAGGGACACAGCCAGAGGGAGAAGCAGGCTCCCTGCGGGGAGCCCGATGTAGGCCTCCATCCTGGACTCTGGGATCACACTCTGAGCCCAAGGCAGACGCAGACCCTCAACCGCTGAGCCACCCAAGTGTCCTCCCCGCCTTTTCTGATGTTCATCTCTTTGGCTATTCAAATTCCTTGGAGGCCAGCGATCCATCTAAATCCACGTGGTTCTGGAATTGCAGGGGGACTGGCTGCAGGGGGAGGATGCTGTTTGCGTGGGTCGCAGGCCCCACCCCTCCGGAGAGCGACCCTGGGACAAGACCCAGCCAAAGGCTGCAGGGAGGGGCCCTGCTGCTTTCTCCTGCGCCGCCGCGGGCGCTTCTCAAACCCAGCCTCGCCTATCAGGGCCCCCCTGCCTGACCAATGGTTTACTTTTCCTGGAACGAGGATCTTTCCAAAGGAAAGGATTTCCAAAGGAATGCTTCCAGGGCGTCGGTAACAATAGACATTTCAAATGTGATAACGTTCACGCGGAGCTTCCACTGCTAAATCCCAGTTCTTTCCCCAGAGGAGTGCTAATGTTGCAAGGTTGTGAGACCATAGCATTGAAGTTTTGTCTGCTTTCTTGTTTAAACAAGATGGAAAAAAATAAATAAAAATAAAAAATAAACAAGATGGATTTCGGGCCGCCCAGGTGGCTCAGCGGTTTAGCGCCCCCTTCAGCCGGGGGTGTGATCCTGGAGACCCGGGATCGAGTCCCACGTTGTGTTCCCCTCATGGCCTGCTTCTCCCTCTGCCTGTGTCTCTGCCTCTCTCTCTCTGTCTCTCATAAATAAATAAATAAAAATCTTAAAAAAAATAAACAAGATGGATTTCAACCAAAAAGTGCAATTTCCTTAGTGTAAACTGGAGGGCCATCTGTAACACCATCATCTAGACTGGGCACCACTGGCTGGAAGCCTCTGTTCTTTACTCACCTAGCGGGAAGGGAGGCAGCATCCATGGGGTGGTTTAGGAAACCCCATGGAAGACAAAGAATTTTTTTTTCTTTTCTTTTTTTTTTTTTTAAGTTTTATTTATTTATTATAGTCACAGAGAGAGAAAGAGGCAGAGACATAGGCAGAGGGAGAAGCAGGCTCCATGCACCGGGAGCCCGACGTGGGATTCGATCCCGGGTCTCCAGGATCGTGCCCTGGGCCAAAGGCAGGCGCCAAACCGCCGCGCCACCCAGGGATCCCCAGAATTTTTTTTTCTATTTTTGTTGTTGTTAATAATAAAATCATGCTTATTTTAAAATGTAAATAATATGAGTCTGAAAAGCAAAAATCAAAGAATCTTCCCTCACTTTACCCATGCAATTACCCAGGAATAACTAAATTAGCACTGTTAAAAATTCGGTCTTCATCTGTCTAGATCTTTTTCCTAAAGTTTACAACCAGCAGTCACATTTTTAAATTGTTTAATCTTTCTCTTCGAATAATACCAAATAATAAGGAGCAAGAAAGGGACACCTGGGTGGCTCAGTCGGTTAAGTGTCTGCCTTCAGCTCAGGTCATGATCTCAGGATCCTGGGATAAGCCCCAGGTTGGGCTCCCTGTGGAGCCTGCTTCTGTCCCTGCCCCTCTTCCCTGCTCCTGCACTCGTGCTCTCTCTCTCTCTCTCTTGCTCTCTCTCTCTCCTCTCTTGCTCTCTGTCTCAAATCAGTAAACAAAATCTTCTAAAAAATAAATAATAAGTAAGAATTGGTGGACATGTATATGCATAGCCTTCCATTCAAGGGTTCTTTATCTTTCCACCTCCCCTCCAGGATTCAGAGGGAGTTTAGGGGACTGTCTGTAGACTGAATGATCAGGCTGTTTGCTATTCAGGTTGAAAGCCCCCAAGATTGCTGCCTATTAAATGTGAGTTGACCCTGCAGGAAGCCATCCACCATTTGTTGATGCACTTTCATCCCCGCCACAGGATCCACAGGAAAGAGCAGTGATTGAGGGTTCTGGGAACCCAAAACAGGCCACCAATCCCAGCTTCCCAGGGACTGAACTGGTAGACTTCTCTCAAGGGAAGAAGATTGACTGAGACCAGTCTTCTATGATACTGCTTTTCTCAGGAAAATTATCATATCATCATCATAGGTAACATTTGACAAACACTTCCTTCAGGCCAGGAACTTTATATATACCTTTTAATCTCATAATCCCATGAAGATGCTAATATTTACCCCATTTTACTGACAAGAAAAAAACAAGTTTCAAGAGTTCAAGTAACTTGCGTAAACTCACGCTATGAGTAAATAGCAGATTAGAGCTTGAATCCACTGATGGCAAAGCCCTAGTTCTAAATCACCACCTCACTGTAGCACACTACCTCTCAGTACCACTGATCTCAGAAAAGGAAGAAGCACAAGAGTGCACAACCAACTCCTTTTTTCAGACTATTTCACCAGAAGGAAGTCCTCATTTGCATAATGGTATTTTCCTCCATGGACAGAGTAGGGACAATATTTCTCATTCCTACTAGAGATTTTGAACCCCTCTACACCTGGTTTAGACTGTAGTTCTGTGACATAAAGTCTTGGAATACCATGGAGTGTTTTTGTTTCTTGTTTGTTTAAGGGAATTACTGTCTTACTAAATAACTTGTGAGGTTTTCTTGAGCTGCTCATTTTTTTTTTAATTTTTATTTATTTATGATAGTCACACAGAGAGTCACCCAGGGATCCCATGAGCTGCTCATTAATCAGCCAGTTATTCATGAATTCATTCAACAAGTGTCTTTGATATGCCAAGCACTGGGGATAAAAAGAGGAACAACGACGTCTGAGTGGCTCAGTGGTTGGGCATCTGCCTTTGGCTCAGGGCGTGATCGTGGATTCTTGGGTTCAAGTCCCACATTGGGCTCCTTGCATGGAGCCTGCTTCTCCCTCTGCCTGTGTCTCTGCCTCTCTCTCTCTCTCATATGAATAAAAAATAAATAAAAAAATAAATAAAAAATCTTTAACTAACTAAATAAATAAATAAAAGAACAAAAAAGATAATATTTTTACTCTCCAAAACTGACAGCCTGTCGAAGGAGACAGTTGTCCAACAATTACAATAAAGTGTGATGAATCTCTGATGGTAGAACTCTATAACGACACATAACCTAGTCTGGAAAAGCTTCCTGAAAGCTTCCTGAAAGATGACTTTTGGGCTAAAACTAGGCTGCCAACAAACATAAGAAAGTGTTATGGGAGGCAGGACAAAGCTAGTGTCATTTCTTTAGTCAGCAAAACCTATGAAGTAGGGCATAGATATGGGGCCAGATCTCAACAACAAGATAAACCCTGGTAGCAGAAAACATCCTAAAACATACATAACAAGAGAGAGTGGCTTTATGAAAAGAGTGTAAAATTGAATATAGCTGCTATGGTAGGCCACTGTTTTGATTTTTGACCTTCAGGAAATGGGCTACTTGAAACACACAAAGCCTAGCTTTCCAAGGAAATGGATTTGCCTCTAACAGATACCTCTAACAGCCTTGAATGGTGGTATTTATCTCAGAGTTTGGAATGTTTGGGAAACGTTCTTATGTTTTAAAACTACACCTTAGAAAACATCACAAGGGACACCCGGGTGGTTCAATGGTTGAGTGTCTACTTTTGGCTCAGGGCATGATCCTGGAGTTCCAGGATTGAGTTCCACATTGGGCTCCCTGGGTGGAGCCTGCTTCTCCCTCTGCCTATGTCTCTGCCTCTCTCTGTGTCTCTCATGAATAAGTAAATAAAATCTTAAAGAAAAAGAAAGAAAGAGAGAAAGAAAATATCACAAAAAGGGATCATACCGATGTAGCTATCAAATCAATTCCTGTTTACCTAGTACTACTTCCCTATTCTATTTTTTTTAAAGGTCTTATTTATTTATTCATAGACACACACACACACACACACACACACACACACAGAGGCTAAGACACAGGCAGAGGGAGAAGCGGGCTCCATGCAGGGAGCCTGACGTGGACTGGATCCCTGGTCTCCAGGATCACACCCTGGGCTGAAGGCGGTGCTAAACCGCTGCACCACTGGGGCTGCCCTTCCCCAGTCATTCTAATAAGACACAAGAAACTCACCTATAAGGGCTGATATATAAAAATAAGGAGTTGCCAAATTGTTTGGGCTGTACTCTTTACTCAGCACATAACAATCAGCCTCTCTGGGAACCTTTTACCAGGGGAAAGCTTTAAATACTATAATGTTCATACTATTGGGTAAACAGCCAAGAGGTGAGATCAAACACATTGTGCTCACAATTTTAGTAGGATAATGGAGGGTAAACTGAAGGCTCTAGGATCAATGTGGGGTGAGTTGGAGGAAAAAGGAAAAATCATCCCAAGAATAAATCTATTCTATACAAAGATCTAGAAATTCTGCAAACTCTTTTAAAAAAAATTCAATATTGGGATGCTTGGGTGGCTCAGGGGCTGAGCATCTGCTGGAGTTCTGGGATCGAGTCCCCCATTGGGCTCCCTGCATGGAGCCTGCTTCTCCCTCTGCCTATGTCTCTGCCTCTCTCTGTGTCTCTCATAAATAAATAAATAAAATATTTAAAAATAAAATATTCAATATTGTTTTATAATATACATAATGTGTGTATATGTACAAATACATAAAATTTATATATAATGAAATGCACAGATCTTTAATATTCAGGTCCAGAGGTTCCAGAGGTTCTGACAATTGTGTGTATACACCTGTGTAACCTCACCCAAAACAATATATAGAACATTTCCATTATCCCAGAACATTTCCTTGATTTCTTTCTTGACAAATCACTTCCCTAATGGCAACCACTTTCTTTACTTCAAACACTAAAAATTAGTTTTTTCTGTTTCTGGACTTCATATAAAAAAATTGTACAGTTCATACTCTTTTGCATCTTTCTTCTTTTGCTTAACAATTGTTTTGAGATTCTTTCATATTGTTGAGTGTATCAGTAGTTCATCTTTTTTGTTGTTGTTGTAGAATTTCGTTGTATGAATGTCATAAATTGTTATCCCGTTCTCCTATTGATGGACATTTAGACTGTCTCCACCTTTGCACTATGTATAAATGAGGCTATCATGAACATTTGTGTACAAGGCTTTTTTTGGACATACGGTTTCATTTTTCTTGGGCATATACGTAGGAGTAGAATTGCTGGATCATATGATAGACATATGTTTTATAAGAAATTACCAGACAGTTCTCAAAACTGTATAATGTTATAATCTTACCTGCAATATATGAGAGTTCCAACTGTTGTACTTCCTTGCCACCACTTACTATCATCAATGTTCTTGGATTTAGCCATTCCAGTGAGTATGGAATGGTATCTCATAATGATTTTAATTTGCATTTCCCTGATGACTAATAAATTTCAAGGTTTTTGAAAATAACCCTTGGTCAAAGGGGAAATCAGAAACTATTATAAAGTGGCACATGGGTGGCTCAGTCGGTTAGCATCTGCCTTTGGCTGGGGTTGTGATCTCGGGGTCTGGGATCAAGTCCAGAGTAGAGTTCCCTGCAGGGAGCCTGCTTCTCCTTCTGCATATGTCTCTGAGTCTCTCTCTGCATCTTTCATGAATAAATGAATAAACTCTTTAAAAAAAAAAAAAGAAGCTAGAAGAACAAATTATATTCAAAATACTTAGGAGAAAAAAATAAAGAGCAGAAAACAATATAATAGAAAATAGAAAAAACACAAGGCCAAAGTTAGTTCTTTGTTTTTTTTTTTTTTAATTTTTTTTTATTTATGATAGTCACACAGAAAGAGAGAGAGAGAGAGAGAGAGAGAGAGAGAGGCAGAGACACAGGCAGAGGGAGAAGCAGGCTCCATGCACCGGGAGCCCGATGTGGGATTCGATCCCCGGTCTCCAGGATCGCGCCCTGGGCCAAAGGCAGGCACCAAACTGCTGCGCCACCCAGGGATCCCCAAAGTTAGTTCTTTGGAAGGATTAATAAAACTGATAACTTCCCAGCAAGATTTATCAAGAAAAAAGGCAAAACACAAATAACCAACATTAGGCATACAAAAAGGGACATCTGGGATCCCTGGGTGGCGCAGCGGTTTAGCGCCTGCCTTTGGCCCAGGGCGTGATCCTGGAGACCCGGGATCGAATCCCACGTCGGGCTCCCGGTGCATGGAGCCTGCTTCTCCCTCTGCCTATGTCTCTGCCTCTCTCTCTCTGTGTGACTATCATAAATAAATAAAAATTAAAAAAAAAAAAGCACTCTTAGAATTGTACAAAAGATTAACTACAGAACATCCATTATAGTAATATTTTTAATGGTAAAAAGTGGAAATAACTCTGGAAACAGTAATGTTCCCCGAAACACGACCAGTTAAATAAATATGGTCCGTTTACATGATAGAATATGTGACCATTAAAATATAGTAGAAATGTGTATTGACACAGGAAATTTTACTATGTATTGTTTATTTTAATTTTTTTTTCATTTATTTATGATAGTCACACAGAGAGAGAGAGAGAGGCAGAGACATAGGCAGAGGGAGAAGCAGGCTCCATGCACTGGGAGCCCGACGTGGGATTCGATCCCGGGTCTCCAGGATCGCGCCCTGGGCCAAAGGCAGGCGCTAAACCGCTGCGCCATCCAGGGATCCCTATGTATTGTTTATTTTAAAAGTAGATTTTCAAGGGGCACCTGGATGGCTCAGTGTATTGAGCATTTGACTCTTGGTTTCTGCTCAGGTCATAATCTCATGGTTGTGGGATCAAGGCCCATGTTGGGCTCTGCACTCAGCAGGGAATCTGCTGGAAATCATCTCTCCCTCTCTCTCTGCCTCTCTGCTCCTCCCCACTACTCACTCACTTATGCTCTCTCTCTCTAAAATAAATTTTTCTTTCTTTCTTTCTTTCTTTCTTTCTTTCTTTCTTTCTTTCTTTCTTTCTTTCTTTCTTTCTCTTTCTTTCTTTCTTTCTTCTTTCTTTTCTTCTTTCTTTCTCTTTCCTTCCTTCCTTCTTTTTCTTTTCTTTCTTGACCCTATTTTTTTTTTCCTATTTTTTTTTAAAGATTTTTTTATTCATTCATAAGACACAGACAGAGCTCTTCCCCCGAGCGACCTGAGGTGACCTCTGGAGATGGTTCGCTACTCGCTGGACCCAGAAAACCCTACAAAATCATGCAGGTCGAGAGGTTCAAATCTTCGTGTTCACTTTAAGAACACACGTGAAACTGCCCAGGCCATCAAGGGTATGCATATTCGAAAAGCCACCAAATATCTGAAAGATGTCACTTTGCAGAAGCAGTGTGTGCCATTCCGTCGCTACAATGGTGGAGTTGGTAGGTGTGCGCAGGCCAAATAGTGGGGCTGGACACAGGGTCGGTGGCCCAAGAAGAGTGCTGAATTTTTACTGCACATGCTTAAAAATGTGGAGAGTAATGCTGAACTTAAGAGTTTAGATGTAGATTCTCTGGTCATTGAGCACATCCAGGTGAATAAAGCCCCCAAGATGCGACGTAGAACCTACAGGGCTCATGGCCGGATTAATCCATACATGAGCTCTCCCTGCCACATTGAGATGATTCTTATTGAAAAAGAGCAGATTGTTCCTAAACCAGAAGAGGAGGTTGCACAGAAGAAAAAGATATCCCAGAAGAAACTGAAGAAACAAAAACTTATGGCCCGGGAGTAAATTCTGCATAGAATAAATGCAAAAAAAAAAAAAAAAAAAGACACGGAGAGAGAGGCAGAGACACAGGCAGAGGGAGAAGCAGGCTCCACTCAGGGAGCCCAATGTGGGACTCGATCCCAAGACCCCAGGATCACGCCCTGGGCTGAAGGCAGACACTTAAACTGCTGAGCCACCCAGGGATCCCCCCCAATTATATGCTTTTAAAAAAATAATGTGTATATTTTAAATTAACTATTTTTCAATAAAAATGTAATTGAAAAGAACAAAAATAAAATCTACAAAAGTAATTATCAAAGATTTCAGATGTTCTCACCAAAAAAAAAAAAAAAAAAAGCAAGGCAATGGATATGTTTATTTTGACTGTAATAATAATTTCACTATATTTATATTTTTTTTAATATTTTTAATTTTTTAAAATATTTATTTTAGAGAGAGAGAGAGAGCATGTACATGCACACAAGCAGGGGGAGGGGCAGAGGGAGAGGAGAGAAAGAATCACTCACCATGGAGCCCAACACAGGGCTCGATTCCACGACTCTGAGATCATGACCAGAGCTGAAATCAAGAGTTGGACACCTAACTGACAGAGCCACTCAAGCGGCCCTAATATTTTATTTTATTTTTTTTAAAGATTTATTTATGATAGACATAGGGGGAGAGAGAGAGAGAGAGAGGCAGAGACGCAGGAGGAGGGAGAAGCAGGCTCCATGCCCGATGTGGGACTCGATCCTGGGACTCGATCCTGGGACTCGATCCCGGGACTCCAGGATGGCGCCCTGGGCCAAAGGCAGGCGCTAAACCGCTGAGCCACCCAGGGATCCCCCCTAATATTTTATTTTAAAGTAATCTCTATACCCAACACAGGGCTCAAAGTTACAACCCCAGGACTAAGAGTTGCATACTCCACCAAGCCAACCAGGTGCCTCTATATTTGTTTCAAACCATCATGTTGTAGATCTTAAATATATGCACTTTTTTTTTTTTTACAAAAAGTATATTACCAAATAGTATTACGGCAAGATTTTTTTTTAAGATTTTATTTATTTGAGTGAGAAAGAGAGCGAGTGCGCACCAGCACGAGGGGGTGGGGGGAAGGGCAGAGGAAGAGGGAGAAGCAGTCTCCCCACTAAGCAGGGAGCCTGATGTGGGACCCGATCCCAGAACCCTGGGATCATGACCTGAGCTGAAGGCAGACCCCCAACCAACTGAGCCACCAAGGTGCCCCTGATTCTACTTTTTTCAAGGAAAAATATGTATTTATTTATAAGGAAAAAAGACTTAGGCATAAACCATATGTCAAAGTGGTTAAGCATTAAATGATGAGAGTATGGTTGACTTTTATTTCCTTCATTTTGCTTATCTGTATTTCTTGTAACAAATATTGTTTTTTCTAACACAAAAAAATGAACTGTTGAAGAAAATATTTTAAAAATAGGATCAATGGGCATTTTTGTACTTCTTCCATCACAGTTCTTAGGAAGAAAAGGTTTGGGAATGTGGAATGTTCCTCTTCACTTCCAAGCTGGACGACTAGATGCAGCTTTTCCCTCCTTTGACTTGCTGTGCCCATGTTAGCCCTCCCTACTGGTCCAACCTTTACTCCCTAAGTGAGTCCGTGTAAGTTTTGCCCCTGATCTACTGTGTAACATTTGGCAGGATCCTTCCCTTAGGAGCTCCAGTTTCTCCTCTCGAAATTCAGGTTAGAAATCAATGATCTAGACATAGGAAGAATAGTTTTCTTCCAGACATAGGAAAGAATAGTTTTAGAATCAGATAAGCCTTGGGATGAAGTTGAGAATGTGGGCATCACTCACCAGGAAAATAATCCTTAACTATTATTCTCCATTGTCTCCAGCCAGGCTAAGTACCTCCCAGCCTAGACTTGAACTTCTATCTCACTGGTCGTGGTGTAGGGCTCTACACACACTAGTTACTCGGGGAATTCACATTTGTCTCATCCTCCTAAAAAGCAGGCTAGCTCCTGATGGTGATCTGAACCACATGGTTAGTTTTAACTCCTGGAGCACACAGTACACCGTTTTTCTTCTGAGGTTAATTGGTGCAGTGCTTGTTTGTAACAATTCACCAAGCAAAGAAAGGCCTACCTAAGAGATCTTGCAGTTGTCATGCTGCTGGGTGGGGCTTTGGCTAGAAAGGCCAAGGGCGGGCAGCCCAGGTGGCCCAGCGGTTTAGCGCCGCCTTCAGCCCAGGGCATGATCCTGGAGACCGGGGATCGAGTCCCACGTCGGGCTCCCTGCATGGAGCCTGCTTCTCCCTCTGCCTGTGTCTCTGTCTCTGTGTCTCTCATGAATAAATAAATAGAAATTTTAAAAAGAAAGGCCAGAGGCGGGCTGGGGAAAAAAAAAAAAAAAAGGCACATCCCCAACAGGTGCCCAGGCTGTTACCACGAGGCTTGGAAGTCCCGGCTTTGCCTCTGTAGAGCTGTGTGACCTTGGGCAAGTCCCTTCCTCCTACAGGAACGTTGTAGTGGACCGGTACCCCCTCCCGGGTCAGTCTGTGCTACGGCGCTGACCAAGTGGATCCGGAAAACATTCGCCTTTACACGTTTATGAACACGCGCGTAGGGCACCAGAGGCCAGGGACTCAGGGCTGCCGTCGCGCGAGCATCTACCACCCGCTCCATAAATCTCGCGAGACTGCTCCCCTGCGCTTCGCGGCGTCATCCTCTCGGCGGCCGCGGCGGCGAAGGCGACCGCGCGTAAGACACTAACAGGGGCGGCCCGTATCCTTCCGCCGCCGGCGCGGTCCGGCCCTCCCTCCCCTCGCCCGCCAATCCCCGGGCCTCCCGACCTGCCCCTCGGCCTGGACCCACCCCGCGCTCCGGCGGCCCCACCCCGGCGGCGCCGCCCGCCCGTCCGCCCGCGAGTGCCTCCGTCCACCTGCAGCAGGCAGTCCCTCTGGCTGTTCCACTGAGCGGCGCCGGCCGAGCCCGAGGCTTGGGCTCTTGCTCCCCGGCGGAGGGATCCACGGCGGCTGAGGAGGCGGCGCTGAGACTAGGTGGAAGAGGCAGCTACGGCGGCGGCGGCGGCGGCGGCGGCGGCGGCTCGGGCGGCAGCGCATAAAGGGGCCGCCGCCGGGTGATGCGGTGACCGCTGCGGCAGGCTCAGGAGCCAAGTGGGCCTCGGCCCGCAGTCGGTCCTGCCAGGCTCGCGCTCGCGAACCCCCCGTCTTCTCCGGCCGACCCGCGGTCACTGAGGCGGCCTCGCGCCCCCTCGCCCCTTCCCCGTCCCTCCCCTGCCCCCGTCCCCGCCCCGGGGGCCGCCGCCACCCGTCTCCCACGATGGCTTTGAAGAGAATCCACAAGGTAAGCGGCCGGAGGTCGGCTGAGGGTTCCGGCCGCTGGGCGGGCTAGCTGAGCAGGCTGCGGCCTGCACTTCCCGCCGTCGCCTCCGCCCGGCTCGCGGCCTCTTCGGACCCGGCTGCCGGCGGCGGTGGTCCTGCCGGGCGCCCTTCACACCCCACTCCCAGTGATGGCGCCGGTAGAGGCCCCGGTACGCAGCCCGCGCTCAGGCCGCAGGTTCGCCAGCCGGCTCAGCGTGCCTCCCTGGCCTCCTTTCTAGGCCCCGCGTGGTGTGGAGCCCCAGGGCCTCTGCCCGGCCTGGGACTGCTGCGCTAGAGGGCCATTGTCCGGCCATGCCGGGAGGGGGAGCTGGGCTGGGGCGCTGAGCTGTCCCATTGACAGAGGTCGAAAGGGCTCCTCGCCCCACGTCTGCCCGTGTCCCCCGACTCCCGCCTCCCGCCCACCTGCCCTGGTTCCCTCCTCGGAGCCGCCTGAGCTTGGAGCCCACGTCTCAGGCACACGGAGGAAGCCTTTTTGTCCGATCCACAAGTATTCCTTGAGTTTACTTACCTCTTGGCGGCCGCGCACTTCGGTCCACTCCACTCGTCCAGAAACTTAAAGAGTAGGAAGTTCAGAAGGAAAACAAAACAAAACAAACATGACTCTTGAGGGAGGAGGGAAGTAGAAAGAGGTTTTGTTCTTTGAGGTTGCCAAGTGTAGTCTGAAATTAAACTTTTATAGGAATGGATCTAATAGAAAAACGTAAATTTGCAAGGATAGAAGTAGAAACCTGAACATTGAAAACCGCTGAAGGAATTACACAAAGTTTCCCTTTACTGTCTCTTTATACGGTGGATTTTAACGCGTAAATTACGTCATATGTTCAGGGAGACCCTTTGAATTTAGAAGGAATTTTGCTCAATTTTTTCTATTCGAAAGGGTGTCTTTGCCCTTTAAGAGGAAAGGTTATTTAGTTATTTGTATGAAGGTTTTCCGTATACTGATTCTACCTTATGGGCTTGGCTCTAAATTTAGAGTACCCCCAATATTGTAACACTCCTGGAGCCTCTGACTATCCTGTCTTTTTCTTAAAAGTGAAAAGTACTAATGATGATTTTTGTTTGGTTTTACTTAGCTCCTTGGAGAAGCTCTATCAAACCTTTAGCCACTTATAAATAGATCCCGGGATTATCCATCGGGAGGAATGGGATGGAGATGTACCGGGAAGAGAACAAATATTCATCTTGCCCTAAACTCAGGGCAAATACAGACTGTTGGACAATTAAAACACCTCAGTTTGCAGTGGATTTTCATTTCATTCATGCTCAAAGACCTTTAACGTGGAATTAATCCTAATGGTTACCGTAAATTAGGTTAGATCCTTACTAGCTTGTTTGGATTTCTTTGATTTCTAACAAATGAAGAAAGGCAGAGTTCAGAGTAAATCTTGCATTAAAATGAAGCAGGTTATTTGTTAAAAGGAGCTTGCAATTTAACCAAAGAATTCTTAAAGAACTATTTAAGGGACAGGAGCATACTGAGGAATCATCATCCAAATAAAAATGTATATGTATTTTTAAGGTTTTTTTTTTTTTTTTTTTTTTTTTTTTTAAGATTTATTTATTTATTTGTGAGAGACACAGACTGAGAGAGAGAGGCAGAGACAGGCAGAGGGAGAAGAGGTTCCTCACAGGGAGCCTGATGCTGGTCTCTATCCCGGATCCTGGGATCACCACCTGAGCGGAAAAAAGGCACCCAACTGCTGAGCCACCCAGGCGTCCGTGTGTTTTTAAGGCTTTTAGTAGTTTTTATAGGGTCTCAATGGGTTATCAATTTGAGATTGTAACTGTAGAAGACTGCTCTTTTTTTTTTTTAACTCCTCTCTCCATGTTCTTACTCTAAAACCTGAAGAGTATGTATGATTATTTGCAGATCAATAAATATACCTTTTAATCTCTATGTTAATTGATATGTATTCTATTTTTTCAGAGAAAGGAACTCAAAACATGTACTTTAATCTCATATACTTGCCCCAGTAATTAGTTTCTTTTGAGTTGCTACATATTCTTTAGATTTTCTCTAAAATATAAAAATTTCAATAAGATCAAGTTTAGGCAATGATACTTTGAACTTTTAAAACTCAGTAATTAGCCTTTTTCCCCCCTGTTTTATAACTTAAGGCCCTCAAAGTATGGCTCAACTTCTGAGACTACCGGGGAATAGAAAAATAAAATTTATTTTGGTATACTAGTCAGTAAGATTGTGAAAACAAAATGGAGATTCCCCCCCCCCCCCAATTATTTGTATAATAGCAATTTTAAGTTGAAGTCAGACTTACTTAGGTATGGGTAAGACTAGTTCTTACTATCTTCTTGGCCCTAGTAATGTATCTACAGTGGAATCCCAAAAAAACTTAACTTGGCTTATGTAATTGATCTTGATCTTGAACCTTTTCAACTATCATTCTCTGAAAATACAGTTCTACTTAAAAGTACTCTGTTAATGTTAGGTATAATGAACTGCTGCATCTGGGTTCTAATAAACTTTTGCTGAGAACAAATACATTTGACAATGTGGCATCTTTAGAACTCAGTATCTTGAGGGAAATAGTGTTCTGTGAATTTGACAGTCCTTTAAATGCATTGTCTTTTTGGCAGAAGCTTTTGATGGACTTTATTTTGATAACACACTTTAAGGTCTCCTGACTTACAGAATGTTCCAAAGAAGGTCATTATGAACATCCAGTATAGTTCTGTGCAGGGATTAGGACCCTCTGGGCTTGTTTATATCTACACCACATGGTCCTAGCCTGCTGTGTTTTGAGGTTTTCTGCTGACTTTATAGGTCTTTAGCTTTGATTTTGATGCTTTGAGTGTCTGCCTCTTGCAGCACCACCCCCAGCCCTTTTCCAGTTGGCTGCATCTCATCTGTTGTGGGCTGGGAAACTAGATCACGGAGCTTATTAAAATTATGTCTAAAATAAGATCCAGTAGGCTCTGAGTGATGACTTCATGTGTTCTGTGAACTGTGTGGTCTCTGACTGATCAGAGACCTTTTTTATTTCCTGTTTTTCTTTTGTTATACAGATGCAGGAGGCTTTGAGGTACTCTTAGAGTGCCATAATATTGAAATACAGGATTAATTTCTTTATTCTTTGGAAGGATAAAAGATTGACTGTCTTGATTCTTTGAGGAGTTGAAGACAAACCAAAGTTAGTATACTAAAACCTGTTTTCTTAACAGTAATATTTTAGCGGTATCCTGATATTTATAGTTAACATTTGGTATACATGGTTTTAATGCCAAGATCCTCACTTGATTTATTGGTTCTATGATAAAGATTTTTATAGCTAGCTTCTTCTAAGACCCTTCAAAAGATACCCACTTTCCACCAAAGAAGAAAAAAACCACCTCTGTAAGATAAAGATTTCAAACTCCTATAGCTCTAAAAGTGAGCAAAGAGTTGGGGGGGGACTAGACATTACATACGCTATCAGAAGAGGGCAGCTGCTACCCTGCTCTCTCTCCAAATGTTACTATTACCAGGATCTGTGGGCCCAGTGTTGCCAGATCTTCCCTTTTATTCCCCTTTAAAAGGAAAGCCGCAAATCCAGATTTTTGGCAACCAATTCAAATTAAAAACAATAACACATTTCTGGTAGGTTGGTAGGCACTAGTTTAATTTGTGAATTAAAAAGTTGAGGTTCAGTAAGCAATCAGGAGTGTAAGGATTAAATCATTTAAACCATATATGCTATCTTTTTTTAAAGTTTCAAATATTTTTTGCTTTATGTAGGTGGTCAAGATTAAGTAGTTTTTTTGTAAATGTTAACTAACTTCCTTGCTAAGGTTTTACATAGTTGTGTGTGAGGCATAGGGAAAGCCAATTTAGTAGATGGATTGATCCCACAGAAGTTTGTGTCTTACTGTTCATTACATTCTTTTTCATGTTGTGAATCGTCTATCTGTAGACTATATACTTTCAAAATGTTTTAAGATTGGGAGATTACAAAAGGATGATTCTTACCTTTGTAACACTATAATAGTACTAAATTTAAAAAATGATTATTTTAGGAGTGCCTTGGTGGCTCAGTCAGTTAAGCATCTGACTTCAGCTCAGATCATGATCCCTGGGTCCTGGGATCCAGGTCAGTGGGGAGTCTTCTTGGCCCTCACCCCACCCATGTACTCTCTCTCAAATAAAGTCTTTTAAAAAATAATTATTTTAAAATACTGTACTGTGTGATACCATATATTAGTGTTACCCTGTCAGAATGGCAAAATATTATCAAATTGTTCTGTGGAGTACTGTGAACTTTAATAAATGGTTGACTGAAAATGGCTGTTTGGATTAGATCTATCTCAGAAAGCACATATACCTTCTTACTCCAAAAGATAAGGCTCTTGAAATCTGTAGGAAGATTTTTTTTTTTTTAATTTATCATTAGGAAATGTTTTTTGCTTTACATAGTTTCATTGGATTGAGAAACTTTCTTTGGATCTTCCAGGTTGCTATTTATTGATTTAAAGAACCATCACTGAGGGATAATTAATCTAGGTTTGATTAAATTAATTAAAAGGATAGTTAATCTAGGTTTGCTTTAAACTCTGTGTGTATTACTGTACTGCTGAATGACAAAGAGGAAGTTTTGACAAAGTCCAATTCTGGATATTTTAGTCCAGAGAGAGGACTGCTAAAATATCCTAGGCAGTTCCCAGGATAGGAATACCTGACTCATGCCTGATGGTGCCAGGAACCTCTGCATGCTTCATCCCAGAAATGCAGGAGCACACTTGTTTTTTTTCTGTAGAAACAGAGTTTTTGTGGTAAAGTTCCCAGGCTAACCTTCAAAATCATATTTAACTATGACAAAGGAAAATAAAGTACCATTAGTTTTTCTATCTACAGAATCAAGTGAGATTTCAATTAATAGAATCATAAAATGTTAGAACTGCAACACATCTCAGAGCTACTATCTAAAAAGGCCATTTGACTTTCTAGGGCTGGATTAAGAACCTGGTTTTTTTTGTTTTTTTTTTTCCATGTACCATTATATAGCTGTTAGGTATGTAAATCCAAAGGATGCGGTCTTTTTCTTTTGTTCAATTGGGTTATGCAGACTGTTACTGGGAACCAGAAGATCTTTTCCTCAACATCTCTTTTTATTGTTGAAGAGGTATGTATGAACTCCCTTAGAACTATATACAAAGTTGGGATGTTCTGTTCTCCATATATCTTTCATCAGAGTTAAATGGGTTTTTAATTTACTTATTTATTATTATTATTATTATTTTTTTAAGATTTTATTTATTCATGAGAGAGAGAGAGAAGCAGAGACACAGGCAAGGGTGAAGCAGGCTCCATGCAAGGAGCCCGATGTGGGACTCGATCCCCGGACTCCAGGATCACACCCTGGGCAGAAGGCAGACGCTAAACCGCTGAGCCACCCAGGGATCCCCAAATGGGTTTTTTTAATCTCTGGAAGATTAAGAATCACTGTCTTACATCCTTAAACATTCTATTTTAATGTCAGTTGGTGACCCAATTACCTGTTCTACAGAGAAAGTAGAATTCGTATACGTGAATTCTTTCAGATTTCCTTTGAGGCCTTTAAAACAAAAACAAAACTCTATAGCTACCATCTTTATAGTACTCATTCAATTTCAGGATTACTGAATCTTCTGAACAACCCTTTGAGAATTCTGTTCTCTCCAGGCTAGATGGAAAAACAGACACTTGGAGAAGTAAACAAACTTACCTATGATTATATGGTATAGTAAGAAGAGCCAGGATTCAGATTCATGCAGTCTTGACTGTAGCCAGCCATCGCTCCAAAATTACCGTAGTCATCACTCTTTTTCCTTCTTGTCTCTGCAGAAGCTGTACTTTTCCCTTTGTCAAGCTAACTTATGCTTTCCTATTCTTTCTGCCAGGTCCTGGCTCTCTAGTAATTAATTGTCTCTGCTCTCCTAGCTCCAGTTTCTTCTAAGTCCCCTCAGCATCCAAGCTTATCCAAGAGTTCCCCATCCTAAAAAAAACCAACAACAAAAACACTTTTTAACTCTCCTAGTCTGCTACTGCTGATCCCTTCCTCTTCTTTATTCCTCCTATTTCTATCATTGCAGTGCCAAAATTCTTAAAAGAATAGTCTATTCACCATTCTGGGACTTAGTAAGGTCACTGGTGATTACTGAATTGCCAAATTCAATGGATACTTCTCAGCTTTTATTTAATTTATATAAATTATGTTATCACTCATTTTCCTAAGCTTCTTTTTTTTTAAGATTATTATTTATTTATTCATGAGAGACACACAGAGAGAGGCAGAGACACAGGCAGAGGGAAAAGCAGGCTGCCTCCCTGCAGGGGCCCTGATGCAGAACTTGATCCTGGGACTCTGGGATTGCACCTGGAGTGGAAGGCAGGCACTCATCCACTGAGTCACCCAGGTGTCCCTCCCTTAGCTTCTGATAAACTGATGTCTCTTCCTTTCTCATATCTAGTGTTTCCCAAATTTATTAGAATGCTTTTCAAACTAATACTGTTGATGGATACAAATAAGAGTTTGTGAAACAATGCACACTTGGGTTAAGATTGACAGCGCAAATGGTCCTAGGTGAATTAATTAAAGTATGTAATCAAAATGTAATACCAGAAGCACAAAATTAGGTAAATTATTTAAAAAACAAAATATATTAAGATGAAACATTTTGTTGTGAAGGACCAAACTAAAAATGGTATTTTTCTTATGTAACAATAGAGACCTTCATCAAAGGTTTCACTAAATATGTTACTGTATGTTGTTTTCATTACAGTATAATATGAAAATTTGTTTCAAATAGGTACACTGTAGCAAAAGATTACAAACTACATATTTGGCATTATTCATGCAGTTAAGCTACTATCAACATTATTGTCACATCTATTTAGGTGACTTAAGAATCAAAGGACTTTGTTTTTCATTTAAAACTTTCTTATTTGGGATGCCTTGGCTCAGCGGTTGAGTGTCTGCCTTTGGCTCGGGGAGTGATTCCAGTCTGGGGATCAAGTCCCCCATTGGGCTCCCTTTGAGGAGCTTGCTTTTCCCTCTGCCTATGTTTCTGCCTCTCTCTGTGTGTCTCATGAAAAAGTAAATAAAATCTTTTAAAAAAATAAATAAGGCTTTCTATTTTAGGGGCACCTGAGTGGCACAGTCAATTAAGCATCAGACTCTTGGCTCAGGTCATGGTCACCCTGAGTGTGTGAGTGGTGGAGTCTGTCCTGCTTTGGACTCTGTGCTCAGAGCAGAGTCTGCTTAAGTATCTTTCTCTTTCCCCCTCTGTCCCCCCCGCCACGTGTTCTCCCCTCTCTCTCTCTGGAATAAATAAAATCTTTAAAAAAAATTTGGGGGTTCCTGGGTGGCTCAGTTGCTTAAGCTGTCTGCCTTCAGCTCAGGTCATGATCCCAGAGTCCCAGGATCAAGCCCTGCACCAGGTTCCCTGCTCAGTGGAGAGTCTGCTTCTCCCTCTGACCACCTCCCTCATTCTCGCTTGCTCTCTCAATCTTTAGGGGGGAAAAAAACCCTTTCATGTTCTAGTTATAACTCATGAAGAATGGGTTAGTATAGTCAGAATAGTAAGCTTTGATTAAATCTCAAATACAGGGGTGCCTGGATGGCTTATTCGGTTAAGTGTCTGCCTTCGGTCCAGGTCATGATCTCAGGGTTCTGGGATCGAGCCTCACGTGGGGCTCCCTGCTCAGTGGGCAGCTTGCTTCTTCCTTTCCCTCTGCCTCTCCCTACCCCTGGCATGTGCTTGCTCTCTCAAGTAAATAAAATCTTTTTTAAAAATCTCAAATATAGAGGGACACCTGGGTGGCTTAGTGGTTTAGCACCTGCCTTCAGCCCAGGGCATGATCCAGGAGTCCTGGGATCAAGTCCCACATTGGGCTCCCTGCATGGAGCCTCCTTCTCCCTCTGCCTGTGTCTCTGCCTCTCCCTCTTTGTGTCTCTCATGAATAAATAAATAAAATATTTTTAAAAAATAAAAATCTCAAATATAAATTGAATTATGACAAGAAACTGGATAGATCAGTGGAGTTAAATTGATAATACCCATGATTAAATCCTGTTTGTACATCAGGATTGATGTACAACACACCTGTTTGTTTTGTGTTGCAGTTTCTTGAGGCAAATTATTGCTTTAAATCTGTAAAATATGTAGTATTTCTTAAAAACATGTATTAAAAGTTAGGTAAAATTTAGGACAAAAAATATTGCCACCTTTATTCGTATAATACATATTAGTGTTTGATGAAAAATGCTACTGTAATTCAAGGAGTTCTAATTGGTCCTTCTTAGAATCATTTTCCTTTAGTCTTTGTGCTTTTCCTTTTACAGGGAATGTCCTCTCACCCCACCCCCTCCTCCTGAATTCTTTATTCATCCTTAGAGACCCAACAGAAATGGCCTTTCTGTGTAGCATGCCCCAGGCATGCAGGCAGTAGGGTTCCACTATAGAACTATTTCTTAGTATGTAGACATGATTGATTATTCTCCTCCTCTGGACTGAGCTCTCCAAGGCAAAGTCCTTGTCATTTACTCCTATTTCTAGTATCTGATGCATAGTAGACATTCAGTTTTTGTCAATAACATTCAGTGCTGACAGCAAGTGATATGATGAAAAAAATAGGATTTTGGAGTAACATACTTATTGAGTCATGCGATAGCCCTGTAGCCTTGAGCAAGTCTCTTCCGTAGTTTCCTTTAGCTTCGGCTTCCTTGTCTGTAGAATGAGGATGGTGTCATTTACCCTGCAAACCCATGGAGGGTGTAGAAAGGAAATAAGGACTACATAAAAGGTAGGTTTTTTTTTTTTTTTTTTTTTTTTTTTTTTATGATAGTCACAGAGAGAGAGAGAGAGAGAAGCAGGCTCCATGCACCGGGAGCCTGACGTGGGATTCGATCCCAGGTCTCCAGGATCGCGCCCTGGGCCAAAGGCAGGCGCCAAACCGCTGCGCCACGCAGGGATCCCAAAAGGTAGTTTTTAATATCGTCACTGTGACTTAACTGCCACAGTTGCAAAGTTGCAAATACAATACCTAGACTATTTTTCTTTTTTTTTTTAAGATTTTATTTATTTATTCACGAGAGACACAGAAAGATAGGCAGAGACACAGGCAGAGAGAGAAGCAGGCTCCTTGCAGGGAGCCCGATGTGGGATTCGATCCCAGGACTCCAGGATCACACCCTGAGCCGAAGGCAGATGTGTTTAACCACTGAGCCACCCAAGTGCCCCTAGAATATTTTTTCCTTTTTTTTTTTTTTTTTTAAAGATCTTATTTATTCATTCATGAGAGATACACAGAGCGAAAGAGAGAGGCAGAGACACAGGCAGAGGGAGAAGCAGGCTCCATGCAGGGAGCTCGACGTGGGACTCCATCCTGGGTCTATAGGATCACACGCTGGGCCGAAGGCAGCGCTAAACTGCTGAGCCACTGAGGCTGTCCTAGAATATTTTTTTCTTTAACCATATCAGAGTAAGTTATTAACATGTTGTCTCATCAACCCTAAATACTTTAATGTGTATTTCTTGGATACAAGGACATTTCTGCCACATAATCACAGTACAACCTTCAAAATTAGTAATTTTTTTCTTTTTAAGATTTATTTATTTCTTCAAGAGAGACAGAGAGAGAGGCAGAGACACAGGTGGAGGGAGAAGCAGGCCTCCCGCAGGAAGCCTAATGTGGGACTTGATCCTGGGACTCCAGGATCACACCCTGAGCCGAAGGCAGAGGCTCAACCGCTGAGCCACTCAGATGTCCCAAAATTAGCATATTTCCATTGAGCTCTTACTGCCAATAATCCTCAAACCCCATTCAGGTTTTGCCAGTTGTTCCAGTAACGTACTTTTATAGCAAAGAACCCAGTCCAGAGTTACTTGCTGCATTTTGTTATTTATCTATGGTCTCTTTTAATTCCTTAGTCTTTTCTTGACTTTATGACCTTAACACTTAAAACGTTAGAGTCCAGTTGCTTTGCAGAGTGTCCCTCATTTTGGATCTGTTTCCTTAGGATGAGATTTATGTCGTGGGTCTTTGGCAGGAATGTCAATGAAGTAATACTGTGTTGCCCTCTTTGCAGACTATCAAGTGGTATGTGATTTTGGTTGGATTCTTTTCATTGCGTCCTGTTGAATGGTATGCAATTTAAATTTGACCCGTTGCTGAGAATTTTCATTTCCATTGCTTGATTAAGATAATGTTTACCAGGGTTCCCTACTATAGAGTTAATTTTTTTTTATCTTTGTAATAAATAAGTAATTTATTGGGAGATACTTTGAGAATATGTACTTAATCCTGTTTGTATCATTTATATATTGCTACAGAAGAAAGTACCCCAAAACTTAGTTACTTAAACATTTATTATGATATAGTTTCTGATGATCAGAAATCTGAAAATGGCTTACAGCTAGGTGATTCTGGCTTGGGGTCATTTTTGAGGTTACAGCCACACTATTGCCAGAAGTTAAGTTTGCTGTAGGCTAGAGGATCCCATTCCAAGCTCACTACCATGGTTGTTGACAGATCTTAGTTCCTTGTGGATTATTGGACTAAAGGATTCATTTCCTACCCACATGGGTCTCTCCATAGAGCTGCTTGAGTATGCTTAAGCTATGGTTTCCTTGGGCAGCCCCGGTGGCACAGCAGTTTAGCACCACCTGCAGCCCAGGGCGTGATCCTGGAGACCCTGGATCGAGTCCCATGTCAGGCTCTCTGCATGGTGCCTGCTTCTCCCTTTGCTTGTGTCTCTGCCCCTCTCTCTCTCTCTCTCTGTCTGTCTCTATGAATGAATAAATAAAATCTTTAAAAAAAAAAAAAAAAAAAGATGGTTTCCTTAGAGTGCCCTGAGAGAGAGCAAGAGAGAACACACACACAACCACAATATCTTTTATAACCTAATCTCAGAAGTGGCATGCTATTGCTTTTGTCATATTCTGTTGGTTTCACAGACCACTCTTGGTACAAAGTGGAAGAGAGGACTAAGGAGTATGAATATTAGAAGTCAAGAATCATTGGGAGCTATTTTGGAGTCTAGGTTCCACACCCTTATGCAAATTTTTAAGTTACTCGTTTTTAAACATAAATTTATATGGACTTATGATTTCCTATTTTATTCAGGTGGATTATAATAATTTATTATCATTTATTTTAATACTCAAGGTTTTTTTCTTTTTTTTCTCATCATTCTTTGAGTACTTTGTTTTGGCACCCCAAGGTATCTCTGGCTTTTTCTTTTATACCCTGCTCTGGCCCTGTAATCATCTATTTTTCCAAGGATTCCTAGTTCTGTTTACTGGAAAATGGTATTTAGAAATCAAGATCTGGAGGCTAGGTGTGCTCGTTGCTCTTGGAGTCTCACTGCTTCCAGAGTTTCTCAGTGTGATCAGTGAATGTAGGTAGGGAATATGTGTGTGTGTGTGTGTGTGTGTAGACCGACACATACATATAATACATCGCCATGTGTATGTGACATTCCTGCCAAAGATGCATGACCTAAATTTGATCCCGGGACTCTAGATCGTGACCCGAGCTGACGGCAGACAGCTTCACTGACTGAGCTGCCTAGGCACCCCTGTAGATACCATTCATGCTCTCTTTTTTCCCTTGGGGATGCCTTAATTGTCCTGACTTGGACATCCTGCACTGGGTCATACCCATCCCCTTATAGATGTTCTCAGAATTAAAAATAAGTAAAATAAAGGGCTTCTTATTTGGCAGAAATATTTAGAGAAGAACTAAAGTAATAGTGCCAGTCATGTAGAACATAAAATAGATAACAGGATGTTCAGCCTAGTAATTGTAACCGCTTAGCACTTTTTCCAGCTAGGGAATATGGCCCTTCTTTTTGCTTCAGTTTTATACCATTATTTGATAAGCAGCCATTAGTTCTCATCCACATAAACTGTTTGTAGATTTTTGAAAGTGGTGACAGGTACACAGGTAACAAGTGTATAGAACTTGTTTGGCAAATCTTCATCCTCCTGATGTTTTTGGACAACTGCACACACTGTATGGAACATTTTTTATTCCTTTGGCCCAGATGGCATTGTTGAGCTTGGTGTCAGTATGCACCTCTGGAGTTCCCATCTTCTTCATGTGAAGTTTCTGGATCTCCTTGCATGCCCAAGGGGCTCACTTTGAAATCCATTCCATGGATGCGCTCGTGAATGTTGATGGTATATTCTTAGGTCACTACCTTGTTGGTGGCAGAATGGTCTTCTTGCCACCCTTCTTTACAGGAGCCATCTGCCAGGCCCTAGTTGGAAAGGGAGAGCACAAGGTATTGTGGAGAATATGGTCTTTTCTACAGCTATCTTGGAGTAAACCAAGACCATAATTTTAATGTAGTGGTTTTTTTTGTTTTTGTTTTTGTTTTTTTTTAAGATTTTATTTATTCATTTGAGAGAGAGCAAGCATGAGTGGGGAGAGCGGGAGAGGGAGTAGCAGACTCCCTGCTGAGCAGGGATCCCAACTCAGGGCTTGATCCCATGACCTGAGATCATGACCTGAGCCTAAGGCAGACATTTAACCGACTAAGCCACCCACCCAGGTGCCCCAATTTAATGTTTTCTAAGATAATTTTGATAACTCTGGTATCCTGTATAAATACACTAGTTTCCAGTCTTAGAAATATTTGCAAACAACCATAATTAAATAAATAAATAAAACTTACCTTTTTTATGAAATATTTTATACAAAAGTATAAAAGATTTTAGACACTGATATGATCAACACCTATGTACTTAATATCCAATTTAACATTCAGAAGAACTACCTAATTTAGCAATAGTGTTAAAGTTTATTTAGCAATAGCTTCTCTCTTTTTTAAAATATTTTTTTAATTAAGTAAACTCTATCCAGCATGGGGCTTAAACTCACAATCCTGAAATCAAGGGCAGCCCCGGTGGCTCAGCGGTTTAGCGCCGCCTTCAACCCAGGGTGTGATCCTGGAAACCCGGGATTGAGTCCCATGTCGGGCTCCCTGCAGGGAGCCTGCTTCTCCCTCTGCCTGTGTCTCTGCCTCTCTCTCTCTCTCTGTGTGTCTCTCATGAATAAGTAAGTAAAATCTTAAAAAAAAAAAAAAAAAAAATCCTGAAATCAAGAGTTGCACACTCTATGAACGGAGACAGCCAGGTGCCCCCCAAAGCTTCTCTTTTTATTTTATGAGCTTAGCATTTTTGCATATTGAGAAGTATTGTTTATGTTTTCATAAGGGTGCATTGTTGGTGGTGGGGGGGAATTGCTTGTGGAACCACTCCAACTTCACTTATTTCAATAAGGCAATATCATCAATGAGCTTAGTAGTAGGCCAGTTTAGATTATTTGTATCTTTAAGTATTGTGCTTCACTTTTATTGACTAGAAATAGTAAACTCCACTTTGAAATTATTGAGCTTACCAGCAATATCATAGATATTTGTGAGCTCTTTTTAAAAGTGCATTGCAGGGATCCCTGGGTGGCGCAGCGGTTTGGCGCCTACCTTTGGCCCAGGGCGCGATCCTGGAGACCCGGGATCGAATCCCACATCGGGCGCCCGGTGCATGGAGCCTGCTTCTCCCTCTGCCTGTGTCTCTGCTCTCTCTCTCTCTCTCTGTGACTATCATAAATAAAAATTAAAAAAAACATATATCTTAAAAATAATAATAATAATAGGGATCCCTGGGTGGCGCAGCGGTTTGGCGCCTGCCTTTCGCCCAGGGCGCGATCCTGGAGATCCGGGATCGAATCCCACGTCGGGCTCCCAGTGCATGGAGCCTGCTTCTCCCTCTGCCTATGTCTCTGCCTCTCTCTCTCTCTCTCTCTCTCTCTGTGTGACTATCATAAATAAATTTAAAAAAAATATTAAAAAAAAAATAATAAAATAAAAGTGCATTGCATGATATTTAGTGTATTTATTTCAAGGTTGGTTTGAAACCATTTTCCAAATGTTTAAAATACTGATTAAATTGGTTTAAAACAAAAATTTGAATTCTTTCTCAAAACAAATAGTTATACCCTTTATTTTCATCAACACAGGACAAATTTTTTTTTTTTTTAATTTTTATTTATTTATGATAGTCACACAGAGAGAGAGAGAGAGAGAGAGAGGCAGAGACACAGGCAGAGGGAGAAGCAGGCTCCATGCACCAGGAGCCTGATGTGGGATTCGATCCCGGGTCTCCAGGATCGCGCCCTGGGCCAAAGGCAGGCACCAAACCGCTGTGCCACCCAGGGATCCCCAACACAGGACAAATCTTGAATAAATAAAATCTGTTTAACGTGTACTGGCAATCCCAAAACATGCTTATGCAGTAATTTATTTTTCAGTATACATGTCTTACTTTAGTTCCTCTGTTATTGAACCTATAACTTAATGTGGAAAATAAATTGAATGAGGTCACATGCAACATTAACATAAAGTTAAAGAAATTGTTCCGCTTTGGAACAACTTGAAACTGACTGTGTTTATTGGCATTTGGGAAGGAGCTATTAGTTTCTCAGCCTAGACTGTGGACATGATTTGATCTGTAATCCTAGAGCCCGGGGTAGGGCCACGACTGTGACACTCTTTTTACTTTATTTTTAAAAAGATTTTATTCATCTATTTGACAGAGAGGAGCACAAGTAAAGGGGAGTGAGAGAGGGAGAAGCAGGCTCCCCGCTGAGCAGGGAGCCCAATAAAGGGCTCAATCCTAGGACCCTGGGATAATAACCTGAGCTGAAGGCAATTGCCCAATTGACTGAGCCACCCAGGGTGCCCCCTTTTTACTTTTATAGTCCATATTTTCATTGTCTTACAGTTTCCAGTATTGCTGTTAAGTCTAAAACTATTCTGAAAAAAAAATGAAAAAATAAAAAATAAATAAAAATTAAAAAAAATTATTCTGACTCCTGATCCTATATATTTGGCTAGTTTCCTTTCTGAAAATTTACAGATTTCAATGTTTGTGTTTTCATTCTTAGATATATACCTAGGAGTGAAATTGCAGGGTGATGTGGTAATTCTGTGTTTAACTTTTTTTTTAGGATTAGTTATTTGAGAGAGTGTGTATGTGCACAAGCAGTAGTGAGCAGAGGCGAGGGAGAGGGAGAGAGAAAATCCTCAAGCCCACTCTTATTCTGAGGACAGAGCCCTTCGTGGGTCTCGATCCCAGGACCTTAGCTGAAACCGAGAGTCAGAAGTTCAACCCATTGAGCCACCCAGATGCCCCTGTGTTTAACTTTTGAGGAATCACCAGGCTGTTTTCTAAACCAAACTACTATTTTACATTCCCATCATCAATGTATGAAGGTTCTAGTTTCTATACATCATCATCAACACTTGTTACTTTATTCATTTTTTAAGATTTTATTTATTTATTCATGAGAGACACGGGGGGCGGGGGGGCAGAGGGAGAAGCAGGCTCCACGCAGGGAGCCTTATGTGGGATTTGATCCCCAGACCCCGGGATCACATCCTGGGCCGAAGGCAGGTGCTAAAGCACTGAGCCACCCAGGATCCCCCACTTGTTACTTTATTATTATTATTTAAGGTTATATTAATCTATTGGACAGAAAGAACACAAGTTGGGGGAGTGGCAGGCAGAGGGAGAGGGAGAAGCAAGCCCCCCCACACACAGAGTAGGGAGCCTGATATGGATGGGACTTGATCCCATGACCCTGGGATTATGACCTGATCTGAAGGCAGAACTTAACTGACTGAGCCACCCAGGCACCTGTTACTTTATTATTTTGATTATAGCTTTCCTGATAGGTGTCAGGTGATATATCATTGTGGTTATGATTTGCATTTCTCTTAATTACTAATACTAAGCATTTTTTCACATGCTCATTGGACATATATATATTCTCTTTGGAGAAAAGCACATTGTTTATCCATTTTTAAATTGGCTTGTCTTTATTGTTGACCTGTAAGAATTCTTTGTTTATTTTATATATTAAACCATTATCAGTTAAATGATTTGCAGGATTTTTCTCCCATTTTGTGGGTTGCCTTTTCACTTTATTCATGGATGTACAGAAGTTTTAAATGATGGAAGTCCGGTTTATCTAATTTTTCTTTTGTTGCATGTGTTCTTAGTATCATAGCCAGGAAATTGTATCCAAGGATACAGAGATTTGCATTTATGTTTCCTTTAAGAGTTTTATAGTTATAGCTATTACATTTAAATTTTTGCTGTCTTTCAATTTTTTTTATCATAAAATTCATATATAAAACTTATCATCCTAGCCGTTCCCCCCCCCCCCCCCCCAGAGAGGGAGAAACCCAAGAGGCTTCATGCCCAGCGCAGAGCCTGACATGGGGCTTGGTCTCACAACTCTGAGATAATGACCTGAGCCAAAATCAGGAGTCAGACATTTAACGAACTGAGCCATCAAGGTGCCCCTTAGCCCTTTTTTAAAAAAGATTTTAAAAATAAAAAAAATAAAAATAAATAAAAATAAATAAAAGATTTTTTAAAGTAATCTCAACACCTAGTGTGGGACTCGAACTCATGACCTGAAGATCAAGAGTTGTGTGTTCTTCCCACTGACCCAACCAGGTGCCCCACTCCCCACAACCATTCTCAAATAGACATTTCAGTGGTATTAAGTACATTGTATTGTTGTACGACCATTACCACCATCCATCTCTGGAACTCTTCACCTTTCAAAACTGAAACTATACTCATTAAACAGTAACTCCCTATCCTTGTTCTCTGTGGCCCCTGGCAACCATCATTCCACTTTTTGTCTTTATGGTTTTTTACTAGGCTCCTCATATAATTGGAATCAGATAGTATTTTTCTTTGTGTGACTTCTTTCTCTTCAGTGCAATATTGAAGTTCATCCATGTCAGAATATCCTTCCTTTTAAGGCTAAATAAAATTCCACATTTTGCTTATCTACTTGTCAGGTGATGGACACTTGGATTGTTTACATGTTTTAACTATTCTGAATAATGCTGTTATGAACATGGATATGCAAATGTCTCTTCAAGACTCTGCTTCCAGTTATGTAGGGTTTATACCTAGAACTGGAATTGCTAGATCATATGGTAATTCTATTTTTTAATTTTTGGAGAAACTGCCATACTGTTTTCCACAGTGACTGTACCATCTTATACTCTCACCAACATGAATCCAACCAACACTTGTTACTTTCTGTTTTTGTTTTTTGTTTGGATTTTTTTTTCTAGTAACCTTCCTGATAGGTATGAGATTGTGGCGTGTGGTCCATTTTTAGTTAATTTTTGTGAAATGGGGTCTAGGTTCATCTTTCACATATGAATATCCAGTTATAGCGCTATTTGTTGGAAATATTCTTTCCCCCAAGTGAGTTGTTTTTGACAACTGTAAAAAACTAGTTGGTCATAAATCTATGGGTTTATTTCCGAACTTTCTGTTCCATTGATCTATATATATTTCTCTTTTTATGCTGGTATCATACAGTCTTGAATTGAATACTGTGGCTTTGTATTAAGTTGTAAAATCCTTAAGTGTGAGGATCCATCTAAATTTATTATCTAAATCCTTCTAAATTTATTATTTTCCATGATGGTTTTGATTCTTTGGGTGCCCTGCATTACTGTATGAATTTGAGAATAACTTTGTCATTTCTATAAAAAGAAGGGGGAGACATTTGGAATGTTTATAGAGATTGCGTGGAATCTGTAGATCAATTTGGGGGAGTATTTGGATTACTCCTCTTATATTTTCCTTTTTCCTTCTTTGTTTTTTTATTTCATAGAAGACTTTCTCATTCTCATTATGTTTAAGGATTTTGCTCTTGTTTCATAGAAGCAATAGCTTCTCTTACCTTTAGAATATTCACGATAGTTTTTCTTTTGTTTTGGCTTTTTCTCCTTGTATGGTCCTTGTTTTCCTTTGCTTTTTTCTATACATTGTTTTGGTGCTTATCTTTCATATTGAAGATGAATGATCAAATGGTTGAATTCTTCATTGTCATTTATATTTATTAGGAGTCGAGTACTAAAAACCTGGTGCAAAGTTCTGAGCTTATAGGGGTGAGGTTTCTCAACTGTGGAATCAGTTTACAGTTTGCTGATTGGGCTATTTCTCTGGATAAACCATTAATATCAGTAAATTGTAAAGCTCTTTATCTTGTTCTGCTGACTTTTTTCCTAGGGATCTTTATAATCTCCTGCCTAGACAGTACATGCCTGGCTTCCAGTTTTCTCAGAACCACTGGGAACAAAGTTTGTATGTAAATGTTCACTTAGCCTTCCTGTTTTCTGTACATCATCCATCCCCCTGACTGTCCTTATATAATCTCTCAGTCCTGAGTCCTTGTTTTATCTTTTCCAGAGAACAAACGTCTGGCTTGTGGCTTGAGTTGGAGAGGCATTCACTAGAGGAGTTCAGAGTCAAGAAAATGATCTAGACATCACTTTTAATAGTTTTAAGTTTTATTTTATTTTTATTTTTAAATTTTTTTAAAAGATTTTATTAATTTATTCATGAGAGACAGAGAGAGTGAGAGGCACAGACAAAGGCAGAGGGAGAAGCAGGCTCCATGCAGGGAGCCCGATGTGGGACTCGATCCCGGAACTCCGGGATCATGACCTGAGCCAAAGGTGGCGCTAAACCGCTGAGCCACCTGGGCTGCCCCTAATTTTTTTATTTAAGATTTTATTTATTTATTCATGAGGGACACAGAGAGAGAGAGAGAGGCAGAGACATAGGCAGAGGGAGAAGCAGGCTCCATGCAGGGAGCCGGATGTGGGACTCGATCCAGGTCTCCAGGATCAGGCCCTGGGCTGAAGGCGGTGCT
This sequence comes from Canis aureus, assembly GCF_053574225.1. Lineage (NCBI taxonomy): Eukaryota > Metazoa > Chordata > Mammalia > Carnivora > Canidae > Canis > Canis aureus. The sequence continues at coordinate 35,608,633 of NC_135615.1, forward strand.
AAACTGCTGAGCCACTTGCGCTGCCCAGTTTTAAGTTTTAAAGTTTTATCTTTATTAATATTTTTATCCATAAACCATAATCAGTATTTAGTTGTCAAAGTTTACTTAGATGTTAGGGAAATGTATATATTTTATTTTATTTTTTATTCTTTTATTATTTTTTAAAGATATTTATTCTATTCATGAGAGACAGAGAGAGAGGCAGAGACATAGGCAGAGGGAGAAGCAGGCTCCCTGCAGGGAGCCAGATGCAGGACTTGTTCCCCAGACCCGGGATCACTTCCTGAGTGAAGGTAGACACTCAACCACTGAGCCACCCAGGCATCCCAGGAAATGTATATATTTTAAATGATGTGCATTTTCAGTGAATACAGATAAACCAACTATATTTTTTAAAAATGTATTCTGCTATGATAGACATTGTTTCCAAGTTTTTGCTGCTACAGACACTGAAGCATCAACAGTGCCATACATGTCTCTTGGTGCTCATAGGTGAAGGTTTCTTTTTATAGTCAGCAGAGTTGTCTGGTTAGAGATTGTGAGCCTTTTCATTTTTGTAAGATATTGCCAAATTGTTTTCCAACGTTTTAATTTTTCTTATTTTTTAAGGATTTATTTATTTGAGAAAGTGAATGAGAGAGAACACAAGCAAGGGGAGAAGCAGGCTCCCCACTAAACAGGGAGCCTGATGCAGGGCTCAATCCCAGGACCCTAGGATAATTGAGCCAAGCCAAAGGCAGTTGCCCAACCAGCTGGGCCACCCAAGTGCCTAGACACCCAACTAATAAGATACAAGGCTTCCTTCCTTCCTTCCTTCCTTCCTTCCTTCCTTCCTTCCTTCCTTCCTTCCTTCTTTCCTTCCTTCCTTTTTAAAAGATTTTATTTATTTATTCATGAGAGACACACAAAGAAAGAGGCAGAGACACAGGCAAAGGAAGAAGCAGGCTCCATGCAGGGAGCCTGATGTGGGACTGGATCCCAGGACTCTAGGATCATGCCCTGGGCAGAAGGCAGGCGCTAAACTGCTGAGCCACTCAGGGATCCCCGATACAAGAGTTTCTAATTAACTTACTTTCTTTTAAGATTTACTTTATGAATGTAACACATTATAGAAAAATGGACAAAACAGATGTCTGACAAATTTCCAAGTACTCCATCACCCATCATTTTATGTTATTTCTCAATATGTCTTCCATCTTCACTTGATTTTTTTTTTCACTTGATTATTTTGAAGCCAATCCTAAATATCCCATCATTATATCTAAATAATTCAGGTTAATTACTAAGAGATAAGGCAATGGTTTTCAACTCTGGGCAGTTTTGCCCACTAAGTAACATTTGGCATTGTTTGTAAACATTTTTGGTTGTCACAACTGAGAGACTACTGGGGGCTACTGGCATCTAGGAGGTAGAGAGGCTAGGGAGCTGATAAACCTTCTGCAGTGCATAGGATAGTTCCCAACAACAAAGAATTATCCAGCCCCAAATGTCAACATTTCCAGATTGAAAAACCCTGAGATAAGAACTTTTTAAAATCATGTGTATGATACAGTTATCACCTCTTTTTCTCTTTTTTTAAGATTTTAGGTTCTCTCTACATTCAACATGGGGCTCTAATTTACAACCCTGAGATCAAGAGTCCTATTCTCCACTGACAGCCAACCAAGTGTTCCTATTTTTTTTTTCAATATTTTCTTTCTTTATTCATGAGAGACACACACAGAGAGGTAGAGACACAGGCAGAGGGAGAAGCAGGCTCCTCTCAGGGACCTGGACTCTGGAATCTCGCCATGAGCCAAAGACAGATGTTCAACCCTGACCCACCCAGGTGTCCCCCAAGCACTCCTGTTGTTATCACATCTAAAATATGAACAGTAATTTCATGATATCACGTATCCAGTTTAAAATTTTTCTTTTTCAAATGAAGTTGTTTTTATTTTGTTTTCTTAAAGATTTTATATATTTAAGAGAGGGACAGAAAGAGCCATGAGCACGAGGAAGACAGAGGGAGAAGGAGAGGGAAAAGCCGACTCCTTACTGAGTGGGGAGCCTGGTGCAGAATATGATCCCAGGATCATGACCTAAGCTAAAGTCAGATACTTAACTGACCCAGCCAGCCAGCAACCCTCAAATGAGGTTTTAATTATTTTTTACATTTGATTTGTTTGAATTATTACATAGATAAAGTCAACTAATTAAATTTGGTTGGTGTCTTTTAAATCTTTAGGTATCCCCTCTTTTCTCTTACATTTATTTGTTGAATACAATAGATCCCTTGTTTTATATACTGTCCCATATTCTCTAGGTATTGCTGATTGTATCCTCCTCTTCTTAAACAGACTTGCAGACAGTCCTGTTTTTAGCTCCACTTCCAGGAGTTGCTTGTACTATCAACTTCTGAGCCTTTGTAAATTTGATTCTTTGGGTTTTTCTTGTAGATTATAATTACAACCTTGGGACTGCCAAGTCACTAAAACTCATCGCTCTTCTCTTTTACTTTCCCAAAATTTTGTTGCTGTTCCCTCTTCTCCCATTCTTTGTACTAGTGGGTTTAAGCCTTAAAAAAAAAAAAAAAAAATTCTTAACTGTAGAGAACAAATAGATTGTGACCAGAGGGATGATGGGTCAGGGAAGGGGTGAAATAGGTGAAGGGGATTAAGAGTATACTTATCTTTTTTTTTTTTTTAATATGAGTATACTTATCTTTATGAGCACTGAGGACTGTATGGAATTGTTGAATCTATATTATACACCTGAAATGAATATAACACTGTATGGTAACTACCCTGGAATTAACATTTTAAAAAAAAATCTGTTGACTCTTATTTTAGTAGGATTTTGGAGAGAGTGAAAGTTGCATGTTCAATCTGTCATTTCATGTGAAATTTTGAGATGCAGTCAGTGATTCTTACTATATATTTTTCTAAAAACATGCTGTATTGCTAGACCAAAAATCTATATTTCTAGGAATTGTAACTTAAAAGAAACAGGTACTTCAAAAGTCATAAAGTACAGAACTCCTGTATATCTAATTATTTTTATGTAGCAGATAAAAGTATTGCATATTTGCAGTATTCTGAAAATATCTCGTGATTTTCTTCTAATTGATCTAATATATAACATAAAAGCGGTTGTCTTCTATATTTAGCTAAGATGCCTTGCCTATTATTTACCTCATTTGAGGTTTTAGATGAGTATATCTATGAAGATTATTGTTTGGTGTTTTAAGGGACCCTGGACAATATATTAGGATGTCAGATCTGGAGGGGAGTGGGATAACTTGAAATAAACTACTTTAATCATAACTTTCTAACCTTAACAATATTTTAAAATACTAAAGATTCTTCTTCTTCTTTTTTTTTTTTTTTTTTTAAGATTTTATTTACTCATGAGAGACACAGAGAGAAGACATAGGCAGAGGGAGAAGCAGGCTCCCTGTAGGGAGCCCGATGTGGGACTTGATGCTGGAACTCCAGGATCATGCTCTGAGCCAAAGGCGGACACTCAACCGCTGAGCCACCCAGACATGCCCTAAAAATTTTTCTTTTGAGGCAGTAGGTTTTGGTAACAAGGCAGTTGTGGGTTGTTGGGTTATTTCTTTATTTTTGTTTTGTTTTAGTATTTAGCTGAATTAGAAATTTGTGATTATTTTTGCTGAGAAACTACTATGGTAATAATTGTTGGAAGGATCTATTATTCAGAGTCCTATTTTCTCTCTCTCTCTTTCTCTCTCTTTCTTTTTAAGGTTTATTTATTATTTGAGAGGGAAAGAAAAAGAATCACAAGCAGACTCCCTGCTGAGCATGGAGCCCAATGCAGGGCTTGATCTCATGAGCCCAAGATCATGATCTGAGCCAAAATCAGGAGTTTGGACACTTAATCTTAACCTTCTGAGCCACCCAGGTGCCCCAAAGTTAGATTATTTGTGTCTTTCTCTGTCTCCCCTCCCTCATCCCCCTCACCTCCACCATCTTCCTGGTTTCCTAATCTCCAGTTCTGACCCTACCACCCCACCTCAATCCAAACAAGATAGCAAGGAGGAATCCACCTCTTCTTTGTCCTTTATCCTCATGCCTTGCTCATTTGCAATTTATGTTCAGATCTATTTTCTTACCTTCCTCTACTTTGCTCTTCCTACAAAAGGCAAGCTCCCTTTCTCAGGCTCCCTTGCCAAGCAGCTCCCAGTCAGGCTAGGGCGGTGGGGATAACAAGACCAAGGGAGAGGGCATTTCTTCCCTCTTGTTGCTGACTGCATGTCTTTCATGGTCCAGCTCCCTTTAGGCGGCCACAGCTCCTGGGCTCTGGGGACATGACCTGCCTCTCTGGTCTCTCCAGTTTTAGGGATGGTAGTAGTCCTGCTCTTCCTAATCTCAGGATCTCCATTTTCTATTAGCCCTTTCATTTTTCTAAACCTTCAAAAATAGTTCCCTGTGTTAAATTTCTTCTATGAAACTCACTGGCATGGATTCCACTTTCCTGATTAGAGCTTGACTGACAGAGTCCTCTATATCCAGTTAGTGACCATGCCTTGCCAGTTTTTGTTTCTGTTGCTCTTTATCCCTTTCTCACTGCCCTAATTCAGGCCATCATCTTTCACCTGGACTAATCTAATGTCCCCATTTCTAGTCTTTTGATTTTCAGTCTAGTTCCCTGTGAAGACCTTTTCCACATGCTGCCAAAGCAAGCAGTCACCTTACTGTGACCTTGTTACTAACCTTCTTAAAAACCTCTTTAGTGGCTCTATATCTCATACAAGAGCTCTGAGCTCCTTGGAATGATGGACAAAGCTTTTCTTACACTCTTTACCCCTACCAGCTGCATCTCCGGCTTCTCTGTTCTAATAACACCAAAATGCTTATAACATTGGCTCACACATTCACACATATGTATGCACACAACTCCTCAAACACAAACCCCCTGCTTTTTCACCTCCCGTGTTTCTCATTAGTTTTCCCTTCCTACCTGTGTGGCTAACTCTCCTTCAAAACTCAGCTGAAAGATTTCTCTTCCAGAAAACTTCGTGATGATCCAGCCTGGGCTTCTCTGAGCTTGAGTAGCATTTTTGAATACTTTTATAAGTGCAGTTACCATATTTTATTAACATACTCTGCTTATACATCTCTTTTACCCAGATGGAGTGTCTCAAAGGCCTTGACCATGCCTTCTTCATTTGTCAGAGTCCTCTTCTCTTTAGAGACTATATAGGGGTATTTGTCACTTAGCTTTGCTGTGTGTTAAACAGTTCCAAAGCGTAATGCCTTAAAAGAACAACTTGTTATTTCTCAGGATTCTGTGGATTGACCAGGCAGTTTTTGTTACATGTATTGTCTGCTAGGATCATTTCTGTGATTGTATTCAGCTGTCACCAGAGTTAGAAAGTTCAAGGCTTCCCCCACATTGTCTGGGAACTTGATACTTACTGTTGGCTTTTGAAATGTACATCCCTGGGGATGCCTAGGTGGCTTAGCGGTTGAGCGTCTGCCTTAGGCTCAGGTTGTGATCCCGGGATCCGGGATCAGGTCCCACATCGCCTCCCTGCGAGGAGCCTGCTTCTCCCTCTGCCTGTGTCTCTGCCTCTCTCTCTCAGTCTGTGTCTCTCATGAATGAATAAATAAATAAATAAATCTTTTTTAAAAAAATGAAGTATACATCCCCAGCCCTCAAAGGGTCTTTCCAGCAAGATGGCCTGGACTTCCTATGTAGTGGCTCATAACAAAAGAAGAAAAGCTGTCAGGCCTCTTAAATACTAGATGTAAAACTGACAGTGTCATAAATTGCTCTACTTTTTTGGTCATCCAAGATGTATGGCCAGCCTGCATTCTAGAGGAAGGGAAACGGACACTTTTTTTCTTTCTTTTTAGAGTGAAGGGGAGAATCTCCAGCAGACTTTCTGCTGAGCATAGCACTGGACACAGGGGTGGATCTCAAAACCCTGAGATCATGACCTGAGTAGAAATCAAGAGTTGGTCACTTATCCAGCTGAGCCACTTAGGCACCCCCTGATGATTCGTTGATAGGAGGAATAGTATGTTCTTAATAGGGAAGGAGAAGTTGTTGATAGCCACCTCTGGAGATTATTTACTGCAGGGGAAATTGTAGTAAATGTTGTCTTAATAATGTATTTACTTCTTGGATATGGTCATGTGTTATAGATTTAGTAGAATTTTCTTTTTTGAGATGCGTGGGTGACTTAGCAGTTAAGCACCTGCCTTCAGCCCAGGGCGTGGTTCTGGAGTCCCGAGATCAAGTCCCACACTGGGCTCCCTGCATGGAGCCTGCTTGTCCCTCTGCCTCAGGATCACTTTTTTTTTTCTTTTTACCAGTTTTATCAAGATGTAATTGACATTAACATTGTATAAGTTAAAAAAAACATTGTATAAGTTTAAAGTATACAGTATTAATTAGATAACACTTACATATTTAAAAAGATTCCTGCAGTAGTGTTGGCTAACTACCTTCACATTGTCATATAATTACCATTTATTTTTTGTGGTAAAAAGATTTAATGTGGGATCCCTGGGTGGCTCAGCAGTTTAGCACCTGCCTTTGGCCCAGGGCATGATCCTGGAGTCCCGAGATTGAATCCCGCGTCGGGCTTCCTGCATGGAGCCTGCTCCCTCTGCCTGTGTCTCTGCTTCTCTCTCTCTCTCTATCTCTCATGAATAAGTAAATAAAATCTTTAAAAAAAAATTTAACGTATACTCTCTTAGGAAATTTTAAGTATGTAATACAGTATTACTAACTATAATCACCTTGCTGCACATTAGGTCTTGTTCATCTTATAATGAGAAGTAGTCTAACCAACATCTTCCCATTTCCTCCATCCTCCCCCCTCCCCCAAGTTTCTTTGTGTAACCTAGTGCTGGGAGACTAAGAAAAGGCATTAAAAAGATAAGAGATAACTAGTATTGATGTACTGGAATCAAACTGTTTCTAGTAGCATTAAAATAATAATTACTGGGCTCTTTTGTGTTTTTTCCACTTTGTGTTAAGTTTTTTCTGTAAGACTTTAAAAGCCTAAAGATCAAGGAGGTGGCTCTCTTCTTGATTGCCTGTCTGTTCTGGAAATTGTTGGATAAAATTTGAGTTACAGGAAGAAGGAATTTCATACTGCCAGATTTGTTCCTACCAAAACTCTCACTTAGCTCATGCTCTTGATATCACGTGTATATTAAGAAACTTGAGGGATCCCTGGGTGGCGCAACGGTTTGGCGCCTGCCTTTGGCCCAGGGCGCGATCCTGGAGACCCGGGATCGAATCCCACATCAGGCTCCCGGTGCATGGAGCCTGCTTCTCCCTCTGCCTATGTCTCTGCCTCTCTCTCTCTCTCTCTCTCTCTCTCTGTGACTATCATAAATAAATAAAAATTTAAAAAAAATTAAAAAAAAGAAACTTGAGGCTGCACCTGATATTAATATTATACTGTATATTAACTAGTATTTTTAAAATATTTATTTATTTATTTTAGAGAGAGAGAGTGGAAGGAATGGGAGAGAGAATCTCCAGCCGACTCCCTGCTGAGTGCAAAGCCCAAAAGGGGCTTCTTTCTTTCTTTCTTTCTTTTTTCTTTCTTTCTTTCTTTCTTTCTTTCAGATTTAATTTATTCATGAAAAACAGAGAGAGAGACAGACATAGACAGAGGGAGAAGTAGGCTCCCTGCAGGAGGCCCTATGTGGGACTCGATCCTTGGACCAGGATCACGCCCTGAGCCAAAGGCAGATGCTCAACCGCTGAGCCACCCAGGGGTCCCAAGGGACTTGATTTAATGACCCTAAGATTATGACCTGAGCTAGAGTGGAGTCCCAGGCCCAACTGACTGAGCCACAGGGATGTCCTAACTAACTAGAATTTTTTTTTTTAGATTTTATTTATTTATTCATGAGAGACAGAGAGAGAAGCAGAGACATAGCAGAAGGAGAAGCAGGCTCCCTGCAGAGAACCTGATGTGGAACTCTGGGATCACAACCTGAGCCAAAGGTAGAAGCTCAGGGATCCTTGGGTGGCTCAGTGGTTTAGTGCCCGCCTTCGGCCCAGGGCTTGATTCCAGAGGTCCAGGATTGAGTCCCACTTCGGGCTCCCTATGGGGAGCCTGCTTCTCCCTCTGCCTATGTCTCTGCCTCTCTCTCTCTCTCTCTCTCTCATGTATAAATAAATAAAATCTTAAAAAAAAAAAAAAGGAGAAGCGCAACCCCTGAACTACCCAGGTGACCCTAACTAGAATTTAAATAAAAACTTTGAAGAAAAAAAACCAACAAGTTAAAGTTGACTAGGCTGTCCTTTTTCTTTTTTCTTTTCTTTTTACTTAATTCATAATGTTTTCATACTTTTCCTATTGTCCACTCAAAGAACTACTGCTTTCCTTGCTACCTCCTCTTAATCTCAAAAATGCTCTGAGAATCCTCAAGTAGCACCACCGTAATGATTATATAGGTTAAACATTCCCTGCAGGTTAATTGGTCAGATTTGCCATATTAAAAACTGCCTATGAAAAAAAAAAAAAAAACTGCCTATGAGACTTAATGATTTGTCCTTAATATCAGGAAGTATAAAATGTTTTTAAAACAGGTAATATTAAAAAAAAAAAAAAAAAAAAAAACAGGTAATATTCATTGGACCCAGACCTTTCCCCAGCCTAACTATAGACTTGAATTTTGTCTGGCCTTTTCCCAACTCATGCTGCTGATGAAGTAGAAATTCTTTTAGAGTGTGAATTTCATCATAGGAAAACAAACTATTCATTTTTTTCTTCCCCCAAGACACTAATAAATGCCTCTATTACTGTGTAAGAAGATACTTGATTTAGATGGTACCTCAAGTGATTTCAGTGTAGACAAAGATCTCCTATCTCTTAAGCTTACATAAAATGTAATTTTGAAAAGACATTTCTTCAGATATACCTATTCACACTTTTGTTAATACTGTCTGGTATCTAGTTTTGAAGGTTGGACCATTCCAGAGAGAGACAAAAATCTTTTTCTGTTGGTATTTTGAATCATTGTTCTAAAATACAATCCCAGGCTTGAGATTTGGTTTGGGCATTATTTGTTGTTGTTGTTGTTTTTAGTGAACTGTATTTTCTGTGCCTTGATGATTATATGAGATAGCTTTGCAAATGCGTAGCCAGTCTTCTAGCATAGTAAAATATAAGAGTTTAGTTGACTTTGGTCACCTATTTTATGTCAGAGAATGTCAGTCTATAGAAAGACTGATTTAACTGGACAAATTCACCATTGAACTCCCTGGATTAGTATTGGAGAACTTGTGAAAGGGAAAACTGTGCTTTGGGATTGAAGAGTAAAGTCTATGAGAAGTGTTACTTTTTTTTTATTTTTTAAGATTTTATTTATTTATTCATGGGGGACAGAGAGAGAAAGAGGCAGAGACACAACACAGGCAGGGGGAGAAGCAGGCTCTCCAGAGGAGCCTGATGTGAGACTCAATCCCGGGCCCCGGGATCATGCCCCGAGTCAAAGGCTAGAGCTCAACCACTGAGCCACCCAGGCATCCTGAGAAGAGTTACTTTTAAATTTCAAGGATTTATTGTTCTAAGTTAACAGTTTATATATATTTCAAAACATCAGAAAACCAAAACTTAACCATATGCTACTTATTAAAAATAATACATGCAGGTTTTTTTAGAGGGTGGAACATAGTTTTACAGGATATAATTGGACATAAGATGTCATTTTTACCTCTTCTTGAAGTTCCCATTGTCCTGCAACTGGAATTAGCACAGAAATACACCAAGATAATTATATTAATATCAATTCATTTCCCTATTTTCTGTAGCATGGGACTTTGGTACATGATTATTTTTATGCAAGAGTGTGGTGGTGACCTTAGACAAAATAAGTTCTTTAAGTTTCTAGTTTGCTACATAGTTGTCAGTTGAGGTGGAATCAGCTAGTGGGTTGTACAAGATTCTGGTTACCTGAATGCTAGGAAAGGAGCTTTTCCTGACATTTCAGTATTTTCTTGGAAGCTTAGTGAGTGGTGGAATCTTTTGGCATAGGTGCTCCACCAGCTGTCTAGCTCATACACTCTTTTTTTTTTTAATTTTTATTTATTTATGATAGTCACACAGAAAGAGAGAGAGAGGCAGAGACATAGGCAGAGGGAGAAGCAGGCTCCATGCACCGGGAGCCCGATGTGGGATTCGATCCCGGGTCTCCAGGATCGCGCCCCGGGCCAAAGGCAGGCGCTAACCACTGCGCCACCCAGGGATCCCTAGCTCATACACTCTTACCATCCACCTGGCTATGTGCCACCCTCATTTTGGAGATAGAGTATTGAAGAGCATGACCACTACTTCAATAATTGAAAGGAGAGGGAATTTCAAACCCTGATAGGTACCCTGTATAGAGTCTAACCTGCCCTGACAACCTAGCTATCACTGCTTCTCAGCTCTAGGAGTTATTAACAAGGAATAGCTGTTTGCCTGTTTTGCTTTTGGTACCATATGTGCCTACTTGATATTTTTGTCTCCTCTACCTATTACCTAAGTAGTCTTCTAGAACAGTTGTGCTTATATTTTTTTTTAAAGTATCTTACAGGGATCCCTGGGTGGCGCAGCGGTTTGGCGCCTGCCTTTGGCCCAGGGCGCGATCCTGGAGACCCGGGATCGAATCCCACATCAGGCTCCCGGTGCATGGAGCCTGCTTCTCCCTCTGCCTGTGTCTCTGCCCCTCTCTCTCTCTCTGTGACTATCATAAATAAATAAAAAAAAAAAAATTAAAAAAAAAAAAAAAGTATCTTACAAAGAAAGATCCTGTTGTCTTTCTCCAGCTACTTACACTTACTCTGTGTAATTGTAACCATTCTTCAACAGACACTTTGTGGGCGCTTCCCATAGACCAGGCATTGTGGAGAGCTGGAGGCCAAATCCTTATTTTTCATTTAATGTTGAGTGGTATTAAATAATCACACAGATGAATATGAACTAGGATGCAAGTGCAATCCCAAAGCATAGTCAGTTTCTGTTTCACAAGTTCTCCAACACTAACCCAGAGAGTTCAAAATGATGAATTTGTCCAGGTAAATCAGTCTTTCTATAGACTGACAATGTAGTAGAATGTTTCTAGGATCTTGGACTGGTTGAAATTTTTTTCCCCAAGTTTTGAAATGAGTAAATGGTAGTTTATAGAGGTAAAATAAAGTCTAGGAAAAGTTCTTGATCTTCAGTAATGAACAAAGAATATTCAATTATAACAGAATATTTCTAAGTAGTTGCTGCTGAAGAGCTCAAAGAAACTGCTTGTTCTTTGGTATCATCCAGTCTCACCCAAAAATCCCTGTTCTAGGGATGCCTGAGTGGCTCAGTTGGTTAATTGTCAGCTCAGGTCACAGTCTCAGGGTCCTGGGAAAGAGCTTGGTGCCCGACTCCCTGCTCAGCGGGGAGTCTACTTCTCTCTCTCCCTCTGTTTCCCTTCATGTGCACACGTGTGTGCTCTTCCTCTCTCTCAAATAAATAAAATCTTGTAAAAAACACCCAAACCTCTTCTATTCAAGTTCAGTAATTAAATTAATATATTTTATATGTATCACTGTGGACTATCTCCTGACAGTATCAGTGACTAAGCCAAATAGACTTCCTCTAGGAAGTTTATGTGCTTTTGTTTATCTTCCCATTTACAGGTGATTCTGCTTGTACAGTGTTAGGCATTCATCCATTCATTCAGGCATTTGAGTGCCTCTTATATTCCAGTCTCTGGTAAATGGAGTAAAGAATATATCTTGTCTCTCACTCAAAGAATTTATAATTAAGGATTAAAGTGGGGACCCCTGGGTGGCTCATTGGTTGAGCATCTGTCTTTGGCTTGGGACGTGATCCCGGGATCCGGGATCGAGTCCCACATCGGGCTTCCCACAGGGAGCCTGCTTCTCCCTCTGCCTGTGTCTTTGCCTCTCTCTCTCTGTCTCTCATGAATAAATAAAATCTTTATTTTAAAAAAAGGAGTAAAGGTGAGGGTATATGGAAGTTAACTTTTGATAGTTACAGATGAAAAATTGAACGTGAGGGCTCAGTAGTTGAGCATCTGCCTTCGGCTCAGGGCATGATTCTGGGGTCCTGGGATCAAGTCCCACATCAGGCTCTCTGTGGGGAACCTGCTTCTCCCTCTGCCTGTGTCTGCCTCTCTATCTGTGTATCTCATAAAATAAATAAATAAATAAAATAAATAAATAAATAAAATCTTTTAAAAAATGGTCTTTATAGTAGAAGGCAGCATCAGTAACATTTTACAGTGCCAAGGGAATTAAGTCTATCAGATCAGATAATTTGAGATTTTATAATTTGATATTGTCAGAAATTACATATTTCTCTTTTAAACTCATCTAACTATGAGTTGATATCTCCCAATTTTTTTAAGATTTATTTATTTATTTTAGATTTTATTTATTTATTTATTCATGAGAGACACACACACAGAGACAGGCAGAGGGAGAAACAGGCTCCACACAGGGAGCCCGACGTGGGACTCCTGGGTCTCCAGGATCACGCCCTAGGCTGTAGGCGGCGCTAAACTGCTGAGCCACCAGGGCTGCCCAGATTTATTTATTTAATAGAGAGTGTGCAGGGCTCCATCCCATGACCCTGAACTGAAATCAAGAGTTTTGTGCTTGGGGTGCCTGGGTGGCTCAGTCAGTTGAGTGTCTACCTTCACCTCAGGTCATGATCCTGGGGCCCTGGGATGGAGCCCCATGTCTGGCTTCCTGCCCAGCAGGGAGTCTGCTTCCTCTCTCTTCTCTCTTCCTCTGCCCCTCCCCCAACTCAAGCATGCTCAGTGTCTATCCAATAAACAAATTAAAAAAAAAAAAAGTGTGCTTAACAGACTGAGCCACCCAGGTGCCTCAATAATATCTCCAAAGCTTTAAAACTGTGTAATTTAAAAAACGTTAAAGGTGATTGGCTAGCTTAATCTGTACACATATGACTTTTTTTTTTTTTTAAGATTTATTTGAGAGAGAACAAGAACACATGCATGTTAATTGTTTCTAATTATTTTGAAATATTAGTTTCAACTGGGTGCCTGGGTGGCTTATTCAGTTAAGTGTCTGCCTTTGGCTCAGGTCATGATCCCAGGGTCCTGGGATCGAGTCCCATATCAAACTTGCTGCTCCTCCGGCAGCCAGAGCCTGCTTCTCCCTTTCCCTCTGCCTGCCACTTCCCCTGCTTGTGTTCTTTCTCTTTCTGTCAAATAAATAAATAAAGTATTTTTTTAAAAATTAGCTTCAACCATTATGCTGGACGTAAAAGTAGGTACTAAAAGTTAAATTAACATTTCTGTTGGAACTCTGCTGGTAAGACAAGAGTTGGGTAGGGAGAATGCAGTACTATAGTGATGACGGCTTCCCTTCAATGTGTTTAAAAATGGAACACACCTTGTCTTTCTAAGTCTCAGATCCCTTTCTTGATTCTTCATTTTGTGCTATCATTTTGCACGTTACCTCTCCTTCCCATCTTGTTGTTACTGAGTTTTCTAGCCTTGCTCTTTTGTCTCTTTGCTTAATTCATCAAACATAAAGGTAATCAAGATTTAGTGTGCATCATAATTTTGTGGCGGGGAGGGGGGGCTTGTTAAAACACACATGATAGAATATATTCCAGAATTTCTGATTCAGTAGGTCTGGTTGGGGAGCCAAGTTTCTTGTGATGCTCCTGCTGTGCCAAGACCTCATTTTTGAGAACTGGTCTAGGTGTTCTTTCTTTGCATTGCAATCATCTTAAAGGAGCTTCAGGTTAATTTCCTGGGCAACACAGAAATTCTCAGACATTTTAACTTACACATTTCAAATATTTTAGATCCAGACTAAAGAAGCATGGTATTATATAGAACATCACTTCCTTACTCTCCTAATTACTAATATATTTTTCTTGGGTTAGATACTCTCTGTCTTGTTTTCTTATAAAATTGGGAATTGGTCTGGGTGATCTCTTCTGACTTTGAAATTACAATTTTTTGAATCATAATCTGTGCTTAAACCTTCTCTTATCCTTTAAAAATATATTTTTTTAAAGATTTTATTTATTTATTCATAGACACAGAGGCAGAGACACAGGCAGAGGGAGAAGCAGGCTCCATGCTGGGAGCCTGACGTGGGACTCGATCCCAGGTCTCCAGGATCACAGCCCAGGCTGCAGGCGGCGCCAAACCGCTGCGCCACCGGGGCTGCCCCCCAAAATATATATTTTATTTATTCGTTTGAGACAGCATGAGCAGCAGGGGGAGGCAGAGAGGAGGGAGAAGCAGATTCCCCCCTGAGCCAGGAGCCTACCTGAGCCAAAGATGCTTAACCAAGTGAGCCACCCAGATGCCATTCTATGGATTTTTTTTTTTTTTAAAGATTTATTTATTCATTCAGAGAGAGAGACAGGCAGAGAAACAGGCAGAGGGAGAAGAAGCAGGCTCCGTGCAGGGAGCCTGACGTGGGACTCGATCCTTAGTCTCTAGGATCACACCCTGGGTTGCAGGCAGCGCCAAACCGCTGCACCACCGGGGCTGCCCCCTTCTATGGATTTTTAACTACATTTCCTACTACTATCTTTTTTTTGTTTTAGGAATATGATTTCCAATGAAGAGATATGCAGGGATAACAACAGTGCCTTACATTATTCCTGAAGAATATCTATTTTCCAGAGGATTTAAAATGAATCACTATTAAATAAAACAGAACAGTAAAACCTCTGAAAGCCTCAGGTATTTCTGCTTACAGTACTAGAGCAAAAAGGAACCTTCATAACTCTTTGAGGGGATGGGGTCTTGGAAGGGAGATGTAGATTTTCTTTTCACTTGCAAGTAATCAAGTTAGACTTAGTTGGTTAAAGTTAATATTTCTGTTAGTTATTTTTAAGCAACGTTTTCCCAAATCTTAACACTTTTATGAAGCAAAATACAGATGGCATGGAACAGAGATTTGTTTCACCATTTTGGTCTTTACTCTGTGGCATAAGGTGAAAGGAACAAGATGGGAAAATGAAAGGTTACAGTTAATTTCTTAGAAAAATGGCTCCAAAGTCAAGTTTTAAGAATTCTAAATATACTGCTATACAAATCAAAGATCTTTGCTGGTGATAATTAGGATAAAAGAAGATTTATGGCTCAGATGGTTAAGCGTCTGCCTTCCGCTCAGATCATGATTTCTTGGTCCTGGGATTGGGTCCTATGTCAAGATCCCCAGCTCAGCCGGGAATCTACTTCTCTCTCTCCCTCTGCCTTCTCCTCCTGGTCGTGTGTGCATGAGTTCTCTTCTCTGTCTCTCAGATAAATAAATAACAAAAGTCTTTTTAAAAATGCATACAGGGGTACTTGGGTGGCTCTGTTGGTAAAGCATCTACCTTTGGCTCAGGTCATAATCCCAAGGTCCTGGAATCGAGACCAGCATCCAGCTCCCTGCTCAGTGGGGAGTTTGCTTCTCCCTCTCCCTCTGCAGCTCCCTCTGCTTGTGCTCTGTCAAAGAAATAGGTTAAATCTTTCTTTTTTTTTTAAGATTTTATTTATTTATTCATGAGAGACACAGAAAGAGGCAGAGATACAGGCAAAGGGAGAAGCAGGCTCCATGCAAGGAGCCCGACTTGGGACTCGATTCTGGGTCTCCAGGATCACCCACCCCTAGGCTGAAGGTGGCGCCAAACCACCGAGCCACCTGGGCTGCCCGGTTAAATCTTAAATCATAGAGAATTAAACCTTAAAATAATTAAATTAACTGGTATTAGGTTATGGGGCTGTTTGAACTAAGATGAAAAATAGGAAAGTAACAGAGAATCAAAATTATTTATAACCTTTGATCTTTAGAAATATTAGTTCTGTTATATAACTAGAAATAAGGGGAGTATATAGCATCAAATAATTTTTTAAATTGAGTACTCCAGTAAAATCTGTAGTTTGCTCCTATAATAAGACCTTCATTTTAATATTTTTTAGATTTCAGAGGGTACCTGGGTAGCAGTCAGTTAACTGACTCTTGGTTTCTGCTTAGGTCATGGGGTCGAGCCCCAGCTTGGGCTCTGTGCTCTATGTGGAGTCTGCTTAGACTGACTCTATCTTCCTTTCCCCCTGCCTCTTCCCACTTCTCTAAAATAAAGAAATTCTTTACTATTTTTTAGATTCCAAGGAAAGTTAGAATATAAAATCTTTTTGGAAATGAAGTATTATTGGGGTGTGTGGCTGGCGCAGTCACTGGAGCAAGCGACTCTTAATCTCAGGATCATGAGTTCAGGCCTCCAGTTGGGCATGGAGCCTACTTAAAAATTTAAAAAAAGAAAAAAATTGTGTATTTTCTACCTGAACTGTCAAAGTTTCCTCCTCCCACTTTTTCCTAAATTTCTAAACATGCTTCATTTTTCTATTGCTCTTTCTGTAGAAAAGAAGGTTTTCAGTAAACAAATTCCTTGAGTTTTGGTTTTGTCTTATCCCTAGTCTCATTCCCAATAATGTATAATTTTGCTGTATTATATATAAGATGAATTTGTACATTGTTTCTTTTAGAATAAAAAGTCAAAGAAATTAAAGATAGAAACCCAAATGTTAAACGAAAAACTGCCTGATACACGGTACCTGGGTGACTCAGTTGGTTAAGTGTCTACCTTTGGCTTGGGTCATGATCCCAGTGTCCTGGGATTGAGCCCCGTGTCAGGTTCTTCCCTGCTCAGGGGGGAGCCTGCTTCTCCTTCTCCCTTTGCCCCCCACCTCTGTCCCTGCCTGTGCATGTGCTCGCTCTTTCTCAAGTAAAAATAAAAATCTTAAAAAAAAAAAAAAAAAACTACTTGATAGGTTATTTCTTCTGCCAAAAGTAAGTGATCTGTCTAGATCAGTGCCTTTATTAAAATTTAAGATTGAAGGGCAGCCCCGGTGGCCCAGCGGTTTAGTACCCCCTTCAGCCTGGGGTGTGATCCTGGAGACCCGGGATCAAGTCCCACGTCAGGCTCCCTGCATGGAGCCTGCTTCTCCCTCTGCCTGTGTCTCTGCCTCTCTCTCTCTCTCTGTCATGAATAAATGAATAAAATCTTTAAAAAAAAATGTAAGATTGAATTTCAGTTTCATCCTAATACAAAAACATCAAATTGTGTGTAACTTCTATATTTATTCAGTCTAACTGGGTTTTCACTATTTGATTACCCTCTAGGTGGTTACAACTTTTAATAGCTGTTTTATTTTAATCCAAATTTATCAGATCATATATTTCTATTAATTTTTCAAGAACCTCTATACTATTTTTCTTAGTGGCTGCATCAATTTATATTCCTACCAGCAGTGCACAAGGATTCCCTTTTCTCTGCATCCTCACTAGCACTTATTTGTCTTGTGTTTTTGATAGTATTCTGACAGATGCGAAGTGATAGCTCATTGTGGTTTTGATTTGCTTTTCCATCATAAGTGATGTTGAGCATCTTACCATGTGCCTATTGGCCATTTATATATCTTCGTTGGGAAAATATCTGTTCAGGTCCTCTGCCCATTTTTTAATCACACTGTGAGGGGATTGGTGTTGAGTTGTATGAATTCTTTATATATTTTGGATGTTAACCCCATATCAGATCAGTCATTTGCAGGTATCTTCTTCTATTCAATAGGTTGCCCTTTTTGTTGTTGATGGTTTCCTTCACTTTTTAGTTTGATATAGTCCCAATTGTTTATTTTTGCTTTTGTTGTCCTTGCCTGAGGATACAGATCCCAAAAAATACTGCTATGACAAATGTCCAGGAATATACGGCCTCTGTTTTCTTTTAGGAGTTTTATGGTTTCAGATCTTATATTTTTAAGTCTCTAATCCATTTTGAGTTTCTTTTTGTGTATAGTGTAAGAAAGGGATCCAGTTAAAAAAAAAAAAAAGAAAGAAAGGGATCCAGTTTAATTCTTTTGCATGTAGCTGCCAAGTTTTCCATTTATTGAAGAGACTGTCTTTTCTTCATTGTATGTCCTTGCCTTCTTTGTTATAGATTAATTAACCATATAAGCATGAGTTTATTTCTGGGCTTTGAATAGTGTTTTGTTGTTATTTTTAGAGAGAGAGAGGGGGCAGGGAGAAGCAGAGGGAGAATCTTTTTTTTTTTTTTTTTTTTTTTTTTTTGCAGAGGGAGAATCTTAAGCAGGCTCCATGCCCAGCACAGAGCCCAATGCAGAGGCTCGATTTTACAGCTCTGAGATCATGACCTGAGCCAAAATTGAGGGCCAGATGCTTAACTGACTGAACCACCTAGGCACCCCATGGGCTGTGAATACTTTTTATTGTACTTTTAAAATACCAGATTTTACTGCTATTTAAAGATATAATCTGAGGTACCTAGCTGGCTAGTTGGTAGAGTACACTACTCTTGATCTCAGGCTCGTGAGATTGAGCCCCACATTGGATGTGGATATTACTTAAAAAAAAACTTTTTAAATTAAAAACATAATCTGAAACTGCCCTGTTTTCCCCCCAAATATTTTATTTATGTATTCATGAGAGAGAGAGAGAGAGAGAGGCAGAGACACAAGCAGAGGGAGAAGCAGGCTCCATGTAGGGAACCCAATATGGGACTTGATTCCAGGTCTCCAGGATCACGCCGTGGGTGGAAGGCAGGCGCTAAACCGCTGAGCCACCCAGGGATCCCCCTAAAACTACCCTTGTTTTAAATCTCCAATACCAAGCCAAGAGGAAAAGGAATAGGATATGATTTGCTGCCTTATGGTTTCTTCAGGAATTCCCACCCAGTAACAAATCTCAAGTTTGTGGGCTCTTAATGTTAAAGTGACTAAGAAGCTGGCATCTGGTTGTAGAGCATTATTACAGGTAGATCTGTCTCTGATTACAAAATTTTATGGTGGACTTTATTACCTCAGCCTTTTTATTTTTTATTTTTTATTTTTTATTTTTTATTTTTAAGATTTTATTTATTCATGAGAGACACAGAGAGGCAGAGACATAGGCAGAGGGAAGAGACACAGGCTCCATGCAGGGAGCCCGATGTAGGATTCAATCCTGGAACTTTATGATCACGCCTGAGCCGAAGGCAGATGCTTAACTACTGAACCACCCAGGTGTCCCTACTTCAGCCTTTTTAATATATCCAGCCTTTTTTTTTTTTTTTTTTAATTTTGGTAGGATTCTTTCCTTTTCTTTCTTTTTTTATTTTTAAGATTTTATTTATTTATTTATGAGAGACAGAGAGAGGCAGAGACACAGGCAGAGGGAGAAGCAGGCTCCATGCAAGGAGCCCAACATGGGACTCCAGGATCATGCCCCAGGCCAAAGGCAGGCGCTAAGCCGCTGAGCCACCCAGGGATCCCCCCAGCCTTTTCAATCTATCCTTTTTTAATTTTTTTCAACTACCTTTGGAACCCTGATAGTCCATATCACCTGAAAACATATCAAAATATTGTCAGATGGTCTCATATATTTCAAATATTGATGACTTCCACAACTAACCTAATAGTTTAATGGTATAAAAATTGGCCCTTGGGCAGCCCCGGTGGCTGAGTGGTTTAGCGCTGCCTTCAGCCCGGGGTGTGATCCTGGAGACCCGGGATCGAGTCCCGTGTCGGGTTCCCTGTGTGGAGCCTGCTTCTCCTTCTGCCTGTGTCTCTGCCTCTGTGTGTGTGTGTGTGTGTGTGTGTGTGTGTGTGTGATGAATAAATAAATAAAATCTTTTTAAAAAATTGGGATCCCTGGGTGGCGCAGCGGTTTGGCGCCTGCCTTTGGCCCAGGGCGCGGTCCTGGAGACCTGGGATCGAATCCCACGTCGGGCTCCCGGTGCATGGAGCCTGCTTCTCCCTCTGCCTGTGTCTCTGCCTGCCTCTCTCTCTCTCTCTCTCTCTGTGACTATCATAAATAAAAAAATAAAATTAAATTAAAATTAAAAAAATAAAAATTGGCCTTGAAGGTCAACTTCTTTTTTTAAAGATCTATCTATCTATCTATCTATCTATCTATTTATTTATTTATGATAGACATGGGGGGGAAGAGAGACAGAGAGAGAGAGAGAGAGGCAGAGACACAGGAGGAGGGAGAAGCAGGCTCCACGCAGGGAGCCCGACGTGGGACTCGATCCCAGGACTCCAGGATCACGCCCTGGGCCGAAGGCAGGTGCTAAACCTCTGAGCCACCCAGGGATCCCCTGAAAGTCAACTTTTTTGAAAACTAATATGAAAACTAATAAACTTTTTACTTTAAAACCATGTTTGTAGCTCTTTAGTATGTAATACATGTTTATTTTCCTTATAGTTATCTACTAAACTCTAAACAAAGCAAAAATGATCCACTTTTTAAACATACATTTGCATTAAAGAATCTAAAATACTGGGTCACCTGGGTGGCTCAGTCATTTAAGCATCTGATTCTTGGTTTCAGTTCAGGAATACATTTTTTTTTTTTTAATAAATTTTTCTTTCCTCTTTTTTTTTTTTTTTTTAAGTTTTACTTGAAGAAATCTCTCCCTCTCTGACTTTGAAACAGTGTTCCTTAAAAAGCTTTACTAATGGGTTAGACAATATTCATATGAGTGAAAATTTTATTAATTGGTAAAAGTTACATTTATGTTGAATATATTTCCTTTCTTTCTGTTTTCTTAAGGAATTGAATGACCTGGCACGGGACCCCCCAGCTCAGTGTTCAGCAGGTCCTGTTGGAGATGATAGTAAGTATTTAAAAGGAATGATGGAGTAAAACTGCATAACCATCTGCGTCTGGGAAACTCTAGGACTGATGAACATTTCTCTCTTAAGATTATTTTTTGCATGAAAAGACAATTATGCTGTAGGGAAAATGCCGTGTTTACCCTTACTTTTCCATGAAAGATACAGTTCTGTATATATCCCATTTATAGTATTCATTTAGAACCTTTTGAACCTTTTCTACCAGATATTGTCTGTGTAGTTTTTCCAGCCCCTTCCTAAGTATCCTTCAACCCTTCTGGGTATTTTACTGGGGTAAAATATTTGAGGTTTTACTTACAAGTAGCTACTGTCTTTTAAGTAAAATAATACTCAGTATGATAGGGAATAATAGGGAGAGATTTTTGCGTGTGTGTTTCCTTCCACTGGTTCATGTTTGTGAAGACAGGTAGTTTATTTCTTCTCTCTCTCTCTCTTTTTTTTTTAGGTAAGTTTATTTCTAATGTCCAATTTATCTGCTTAATCCTCTATAAAATAATTTACTAGGCCTTATCACACATGTTGGATAATAATGTGTTTTTGTTTCACTTTGTCTCAACAGTTTTTCCTCCTTATACCATCTTCTAGCCTCTTTTAAAAGAAGGATTTTTGGGGCAGCCTGGGTGGCTCAGCGGTTTAGCGCCGCCATCAGCCCAGGGCCTGATCCTGGAGACCTGGGATTGAGTCCCACATCAGGTTCCCTGCATGGAGCCTGCTTCTCCCTCTGCCTGTGTCTGTCTGTCTGTCTGTCTCTCTCTCTCTCTCTCTCTCTCTGTATGTCTCATGAATAAATAAATAAAATCTTTTTTAAAAATAAATAAATAAAAGAAGGATTTTTTGAACTAGACTGTGCTTTATGACACAAAACTAATTCACACAAAAAATGTGTAATATTTAGCAAATAGGAAAAAAACATACTTGGAAACAATTTTGTAAGAAAAGTATATACGTTAAGACAATAAATAAGAGGTTATACTTGTGTTTAACATTTTTTCCTGATTGTGCTTAAGAATGTTGGTTTTGGTTAGCCAAACTTAAGAATAAAGCAAGGGGAAAAAGAAGGAAAAATAAGATTAAAACAGGGAGGCTAACCATAAGAGACTCTTAACTCTATAGGAAACATACAGAGTTGTTGGTGGGAAAGGGTAGTAATTGGATGATGGGCATTAAGGAGGGCACTTGATGTAATGAGCACTGAGTGCTATATGCAACTGATGAATAATCCCTAAATTCTACCCCTGACTAACAACACACTGTATTTAACTAAATTGAATTTATTTATTTATTTATTCATGAGAGACAGAGAGCGGCAAAGACATAGACAGAGGGAGAAGCAGGCTCCATGCAGGGAGCCGGATGTGTGTGACTTGATCCCGGAACTCCAGGATCATGCCCTGAACAGAAGACAGACGCCCAACCAGTGAGTCACCCAGGCATCCCACTAAATTGAATTTAAATAAAAAATTTTTTTTTTTAATTTATGATAGTCACACAGAGAGAGAGAGAGAGAGGCAGAGACACAGGCAGAGGGAGAAGCAGGCTCCATGCACCGGGAGCCCGATGTGGGACTCAATCCCGGGTCTCCAGGATCATGCCCTGGGCCAAGGCAGGCGCCAAACCGCTGATCCCCTAAATAAAAAATATTTTTAAAAAGAATCAAAGTAAGGTCCTTTTGCAGGGATTCCATTACATATAAAACAGATAGATGGTATAAATTATAAAACTAAGTACATGTGATGAAAAGTGCCATTATCCAGATTTATCCAGTATGAGTAGCTATAGTATTTGATATCAAACAGGATAGGCCAATTAAATACACATTGTCTCGTTTAAGCCTCACAATAGTTCTTTTAGGCGAGTAGAGTAGAAATTGTAAACTATTTTAGAGAAGAATCTAGTGAGGGACTCGTGGTTTCCAAAGTTGGCTGATGCTCAAGCTTTTTTTTTTTTTTTTTTTAAGATGTTATTTATTCATTAGAGAATGAATGCATAAGCGGGAACGGTAGAGGCAGAAGAGGCAGAGAAGAAGGAGAAGCAGACTCCCCACTGAGCAGAGGACCCCCCCTCCCCAACTTGGGGCTCAATCTCAGGACCCTGAGATCATGACCTGAATGGAAGGCAGATGCCTAACTGAGCCCCAGGTGCCCCTCACTCTCAAGTTTTCTTTTTTTTTTTTTTTTTTTAATTTTTATTTATTTATGATAGTCACAGAGAGAGAGAGAGGCGCAGAGACACAGGCAGAGGGAAAACAGGCTCCATGCACCGGGAGCCCGATGTGGGACTCGATCCCGGGTCTCCAGGATCGCGCCCTGGGCCAAAGGCAGGCGCCAAACCGCTGCACCACCCAGGGATCCCACTCTCAAGTTTTCTGATTTTAGTTTTGTCATTTATGGTATCATACAGTCCACCTGTATCACTGTAGTCTTTTAATTGAAAAAGTGGTTTTATTTTAACAAATTATTATTTTTTTAATTTTTATTTATTTATGATAGTCACACACAGAGAGAGAGGCAGAGACATAGGCAGAGGGAGAAGTAGGCTCCATGCACTGGGAGCCCGATGTGGGATTCGATCCCGGGTCTCCAGGATCGCGCCCTGGGCCAAAGTCGGGTGCTAAACCACTGCACCACCCAGGGATCCCAAAAGTGGTTTTATTTTAGTTAAATTCCTCGAAGTTGAGAGTGGCTGATCTTTCATTAAAAGTGGTTGAAGTAAAAAAAAAAAAAAAAAAAAGTGGTCGAAGTCTGGGGAATAGACCATTTTTGAAGTTCTCTTCAGTGTACTGAAGTAATTTGCCTTTGCTTCACATAGTTGGTATTATCACATTCCTTTCTCAGAAAAGTTGTTATCCTTGAGAGTTAAGTAAAACTGCCCCCAAAGCATAAGCAATACAAAAAAAAAAATAGGTTTTACATTTTAATGAAGTTTGATTTAGGTGCTGTAAATGAGATCATCAAGAAAGTGAGGAGACAACAAAAGGAGAAAATTGTGGAGGTCAGCTCTTGGATAAGGAAATTTATTCAAAACATTTTAAAAACTATAATTCAACAATAAAAAGATAAATAACCCATTTTTGTTTTTAATAAAGGATCTGCTAAAGAAGATGTACAGGAAAAAAAAAAAAAAAAAGAAGATGTACAGTTGGCCAGTAAACACATGGAGAAGATGCTTGGTATCATTAGTCATCAAGAAAATGTAGATCATATCCATAATGAGATACCACTTTATGCCTTCTAGGATGGCTGGAATAAAAAAATCAAGTGTTGATGAGGTTGTGGAGAAATTGGAATCTTGTACATTGCTGACAGTAATGTAAAATAGTACAACCAATTCAGAAAATTAGTGGTTTCTCAAAAAGTTAAACTTTGAGTTATCATATGACCCAGTGAGTTCACTTGTAGGTATATATCCAAGAAAAATGAAAATATGTCCATGTAAAAACTTCTGCATTAATGTTCATAGAAACAGCAACTGTAATAGCCAAGATGTGAAAACAATCCAAATGCCCACCATCTAATGAAGGGATAAATTGAATGTATGTCCATACAATGGAATATTATATGTCAATAAAAAGAAGGTGAGTACTGATGTATACTACAGCATAGATGAGCCTTAAAAAGATGCTAAGTGGGCCGCCTAGATGGTTCAGTGGTTGAGGGTCTATGTTCAGCTCAGGGCGTGATCCCGGGTCCAGGGATGGAGTCCTGCTTCGGGTTCCCTGCAAGGATTCTTCTTCTCCCTCTACCTATGTCTCTGCCTCTCTCTCTCTATCTCTCAAGAATAAATAAATAAAATCTTTTAAAAAGAAAAAAAAAGATACCAAGTAAGAGAAGCCAGATATAAAAGGCCACATAGGGATCCCTGGGTGGCGCAGCGGTTTGGCGCCTGCCTTTGGCCCAGGGCACGATCCTGGAGACCCGGGATCGAATCCCACATCTGGCTCCCGGTGCATGGAGCCTGCTTCTCCCTCTGCCTGTGTCTCTGCGCCTCTCTCTCTCTCTCTCTGTGACTATCATAAATAAAAATTAAAAAAAAAAAAAAAGGCCACATATTGTATGGTTCCATTTATATGAAATATCCAGAATCAATCCATAGAGACAGAGGTAGATAATGGTTGCATAGAACTAGAGATTTGGGTGCAATGTGGAGTAACTGCATATGGATATGGGGTTTCTTTGGGGGAGTGATGAAAATTTCTAAAATTGTGGTGATGGTTGCTCAACTCTGACTGTCCTAAACATCACTGAATTGTACGTTTTCATTGTGACTTATATAGTATATGGATTATCTCTCTATAGCTGTTTTTTAGAAAAAAAAAGACTTGCATACCCTACCAACTGAGCCAGCCAAGTACCCCTATATTATTTTAAATATATAATATTTAGCTACCCAATTACCCTCTGGTTTATACTTTATATTATCCATCAGGAAGCCTTGACCAAGACTTTTTGACAGTAATTTATCTCAACTATTCTTAAACACTCCCTAAAGTTTTAAGTATAGTATCAGCAAAGACTATCTAGATGATCAAGTGTAAGGAAGTTAACTGTTCCTAAGGAGATTTTCCTTATTCCCTTAGAAGGTAGGTACTGTTGAAAGTTTAGTAGTAGGTGAGTCAAGATACTTAAATAGGAAGGCTAGGAGATAAAGGAGAGTTAGTATTTTTAAAACCTGAGCCGAAGACAGATGCTCAACCACTGAGCCACCCAGGCATCCCCAGTATGCAAGTCTTGATCTCGGGGTTGAGAGTTCAAGCCCCACATTGGGTATAGAGATTAATAAAAAGAAGAGGGCGCCTACTTGACTCAGTGGTTGAGCATCTGCCTTTGGTGCAGGTTGTGATCCTGGGGTCCTGGGATCAAGTCCCACATCAGGCTTCCCGCAGGGAGCCTGCTTCTCCCTCTGCTTATGTCTGCCTCTCTCTCCATGTCTCCCATGAATGGATAAATAAAATCTTTTAGGGCAGCCTGGATGGCTCAGTGGTTTAGCACCTGCCTTCAACCCAGGGTGTAATCCTGGAGACCCGGGATCGAGTCCCACGTCGGGCTTCCTGCATGGAGCCTGCTTCTCCCTCTGCCTGTATCTCTGCCTCTCTCTCTCTCTCTCTCTCTCATGAATAAATAAATAAAATAATTTTTAAAAGCATCTTTTAAATCAAGAAATAAAAAATAAGATAATATATATTTGATAATGAACTTAATAATACAGTGCTTTATTTTTTAATATCCAGATTTTAATGTGCCATTAAATTTTTTCCCATTTTTCTGCAAGGATCTGGTAAGCAGGAAGAAGTATATAGATCCTGAAAGGAAATGTAAGCCAAAGATTTATTGGTCATATAACCTGCTTCATTTTCTTTTGTTTTGAAATCTTGGTGAATTGGACTCTCTGGAGATCTGAACTTGAATTCATATGTAGGTCTCTTGAGATTCATTCTCAAACTATAACAAATATTCTTGTTCTCTTTTAGCCTTAACGCTTCATCTTTGAGTATCCTAAAGAGTTATCATTGAGCTGTGAACTTTACATTTAAACTCTCATAAAAAAGGTTGTAGCTTTTAGTTTCTGTAATTCGGCTTTCAGTGTCAAACGAGGGTGGTAATGGGAGTTTTTGTTTGTTTTGCTGGTTTTGGAACTATCAGTACTTTTTCATTCATTACGACAAGTTTTTATTTTTAACAGCTTCTAAGATTGATTTTTTTTTTTTAAAGATTTATTTATTTAAGAAGGAGAGAGTTGAGAGAGCACAAGCAGGAGGAGAGGCAGAAACAGACTCTCCACTGAGCAGGGATCCCACTGCGGGCTCAATCCCAGGACCCTGAGATCATGACCTGAGCTTAGGTGGAAGCTTAATCAGCTGAGCCACCCAGGCACTCCTAAGATTGATTCTTAAATGAAAGGTTTTTGAAATATAGATGTTCCTATAAAATACAACAATATTTTTTGCTTATGGCCAAATATTTTGCCCACTATTTCTAGAGAGTACGTTCTTTCTTTTTCTTTCTCTCTTTCTTTCTCTTTCTCTTTCTTCTCTTTCTTTCTTTCTTTCTTTCTTTCTTTCTTTCTTTCTTTCTTTCTTTTCTTTCTTTCTTTCTCTTTCTAGATTTTATTTTCTTATTTGTGAGAGACACAGAGAGAGGCATAGGCAGAGTGAGAAGCAGGCTCCCTGCAGGGAGCCCAATGTGGGATTCAATCTCAGGACCCCGGGATCACCTCCTGTGCCAAAGGCAGATGCTCAACCACTGAGCCACCTAGGAACCCCTGGAGAGTTATTTCTACTTAGAACCTATAGTGATTTTTTGTTGTTTTTTTTTTAATCTAATGACTCTTCAACTGCTAACCAAACCATTGTAATTTGAGTCAGGATTAGATATTCTCCCACTACCTTCTTCCCTTCTTTTTTATACTTCCACAAGGACATCTAGGAGTGTAGAAGAGTTCCAGAGGGAGACCTAAGTCAGTGATTCCAGTAGGTATTATATTTAACCAGTGTAGCAGAAATCCTCCATTAAGATTTTAATGGCAGGTCTTCACATGCTTTTGTTAATTAAATTCCATCTTAATGTGTTTTTAGTTTAGTTTGTCTTTCTCTGCCTTGTTGGTGTTGTAGATTCTAGATCTTTTTTTTAATTCATTCATTCATTCATTCATTCATTCATTCATGAGAGACACAGAGAGAGGGGCAGAGACATAGGCAGAGGGAGAAACAGGCTCCCTGCAGGGAGCCTGATGTGGGACTGGATCCCAGGATCCCGGGATCATGCCCTGGGCCAAAGGCAGATGCTCAACAACTGAGCCACCCAGGTGCCCAACTCTAGATCATTTAAAAAAGAGACCTTGATCTTTCATCTGTTAGTGAGGGACTAGTAATTCTAAAGACTTATACATGAATGCTCTCAGAAATTTTTTCTTGCTGTAAAAACAAGTCTTTCCTAATTGGGATATTATCTACTTTGACTTTATAGCCCTGCTCTATACCAGTATTATAAAAGGAATGTATTCTATGTTAATGTGTTGGGGAAATGATACAAGTTAAAGAGTTGAATCTTTTGTTCTTTTTTACCTTTTGAGGTAAGAAATGCCTATTTAAAAGTGAAAACTTGAAAATAAATAAATAAATAAATAAATAAATAAATAAATAAATAAATAAAAATGAAAATGAAAACTTGGCCCTTGTCAAGAATTTTGTCTCCCTGATAGGAATTTTCAAAATATTTTAGTCAAATACTTTCTCACAGTACCTTATCAGTGTTCAAGACCATACTAGTCATTTTCTTTTCTTTCTTCAGTCTCAGACTTGATTTAGATTCCTCATCCTGCCCAGGACTTACCATACTGCCATACCCAGTTATAAATGAACTGGGGTTAGGAATTGATATGTAATTATGTTGTAGATACAATGGAAATATTGCTTCATGGTTATTTTTTTCTTCTTTTTCAGTGTTCCATTGGCAGGCTACAATAATGGGGCCAGTAAGTATTCAGATTGATTTCAGAGTAAGTGTTTATGTAATTCACTCATTTTAATCCCACTTTTCTTGTTATCAACAGAATGACAGTCCCTATCAGGGTGGAGTATTTTTCTTGACAATTCATTTCCCAACAGATTACCCCTTCAAGCCACCTAAGGTAATTGGGATATGGCATTTGTTTTTATGTGCTTTCTATGACATTAATAAATCAGTTTACAAAAAGTTTTCCTATTCCCTATAGGTTGCGTTTACAACAAGAATTTATCATCCAAATATTAACAGTAATGGCAGCATTTGTCTTGATATTCTCCGGTCACAGTGGTCTCCAGCACTAACTATTTCAAAAGGTAATAGAATGGGTATCTGATATTAAGATAAAGCAGCAGTGTTTTTGTCTTATATTTTTTACTTGTTTATTTTTAAAGATGCATATATTTGAGAAAGGGAGCATGCACATGCAAGCAAGGGGAAAAGCAGAGGGGGGAGAGAGGGAATCTCAAGCAGATTCTGCACTGAGCATGGAGCCCAACATGTAGGGCTCCATCTCACAACCCTGAGATCATGACCTGAGGCAAAATCAACAGTCTGATAATCAACCAACTGAGCCACCCAGGTGTCCCTGGTTTTTGTTTT
The DNA here is from genome assembly GCF_053574225.1 of Canis aureus. Classification (NCBI taxonomy): domain Eukaryota; kingdom Metazoa; phylum Chordata; class Mammalia; order Carnivora; family Canidae; genus Canis; species Canis aureus. The sequence goes on from NC_135615.1 coordinate 35,637,365, forward strand.
TTTGTTTTGTTGTCTATTTATTTTTTGAAATGATTATTCATATTCCTTTCAAGAAGAGGTAGTAAGTTCCCGTTATTTTTTAGTACACCTTGAGACCATTGGAGGAAATTGGATTTTCAGGCATAGGTATTCTTTGATGTCTTGACAGCTCTGTCCATTATGCTGTTCAAGCGTAAGTTGGAAAATGGCCACTTGGTATGAATTTCTTCTAGAGCAAAGTTAAAGTAGAGGAAATTAATGTATCTTCCAACCTTGAGATCTGGGAATGGAAAGGATAGATACTGTTCCAGAAGAGGACATAGCAGTTCTTTTGAAGGAATGCTTGTGGTATAAATACAGACTTTAGTTTAGGTCCTTGAAGAACAAAGTATAGGTGAATTCATATTCAAACTCTTTAAGGTTATACCAGCTCTTGTCTTGAGGTTTCTATCAGAAACAGATTGATTCTCTAAGATGACCAGTTTAATAAAAATTCTATTTGATGATCTTAATATTTTCAGTATATAGTCCTGTGTGTGTTTGAAAATGTGTTTTAAAAATTAGTTACTGGGATCCCTGGGTGGCTCAGCGGTTTAGCGCCTGCCTTCGGCCTAGGGCATGATCCTGGGTCCTGGGATCAAGTCCCACGTCAGGCTCCTGCATGGGGCCTGCTTCTCCCTCTACTTGTGTGTCTGCCTCTCTCTCTCCCTCTGTGTCTCTCATGAATAAATACATAAAATATTTTAAAAAAATAAAAATTAGTTACTAATTTTGCAATGAAATTCCAGTAATTCTAAATAAAGCCTAATTACATGAGTCGGTTGGGGATTTTTTTTTTTAATCCGCGAACTAAGTAGCTAACATTTTCTTTTTTTTTTTTTTAAGATTTTTTTATTCATTTACCAGAGGGAGAGAGCATATAAGCAGGGGGCAGAGGCACTGAGCCAGCCAGGCACTCCAACAAACAATATGTTGATTTGAAATTGTACTGCCCCTCAACATCATATCCAAATGAAATCACAAGTGGATTAAGAGCTGTCCAAGTAAAAATATAATAATGAAAAAAAGGCTGTACAAATACAAATAAAGAAAAAGAAAGAGGCTGCAAATGAGATAACGGGCTAATAAGTTTGAAATAGGAAGAACATATATAAAAATCAGTAAGAGAAAAGATCCCAACAGATGAATAGACAGAAAGGAGCAAAATAATGAAGGAAATGAAAATTAAGTTCCCTTCTTTCACCTTTTTAATTTAACAAAAACCTTAGAAAAGGAAAGCCAGGGCAGCCCCGGTGGCGCAGTGGTTTAGCGCCGCCTGCAGCCCAGGGCGTGATCCTGGAGACCCTGGATCGAGTCCCACGTCAGGCTCCCTGCTTGGAGCCTGCTTCTCCCTCTGCCTGTGTCTCTGCTTCTCTCTCTGTGTCTCTATGAATAAATAAATAAAATCTTTAAAAAAAAAAAAGAAAGAAAAGAAAAAGAAAGCCAAATGCTGGTGAAGTATATTGAAATGGGTACTTACGTATTACAGATAAAGTATAGATCTGTATAGCCCAGTCTGTCAGTATGTATTAAAAGATAAGAGATTGGGCAGCCCTGTTGGCTCAGCAGGTTTAGCGCCGCCTCCAACCCCAGGGCGTAATCCCGGAGACCCGGATAGAGTCCCACGTCGGGCTCCCTGCATGGAGCCTGCTTCTCCCTCTGCCTGTGTCTATGCCTCTCTCTCTGTGTCTCTATGAATAAATAAATAAAATGTTTAAAAAAAAAAAAGATGAGATTTAATCATTACTTCCCTTTGACCCAGTAATCCTAGTTTCATTTGTTTATACTAAAAAGACAGCCTCAAATGCTGAAAAAAAGCTTTATGCTGAAATATATTTGTGACAGTATTGTTTTTGAAAATTAGAAATTACAGGAATAGGGTGTATGTGCGTTGAGGAGTGAGAAGGTCTAGTAGCTAAAATTGTTACCATAACTTTTTTTTCCTTCCTCCTTTTCTGTGCCTAGTGTTGATTTTTTAGTTACTCTAAATCATAAGGGCTATTAGTTTGACTTATGCTCCCTCTACCTTAAAAATAATTGCAGTTCCATTTTGTTGAATTTGATTATATCAGTGTATCTAAGTTTAATGTTTTAATGATTCCCTTTTGTAAATTGAATGTGTGGGCAAGCAGTTCTGTGAAAGGCCTAAATCCTATATGTGATAATAATTATTCCTTTTTCGAGGGCAGTAGCTTTGACCTGAAATTCTTTCCACTTTGAGAGTTTATGTTAGGGATCTAAATATACAGAAAGCTTAAAGGAAGCAATTAAGTGTGCCATAAAGCCACTTGATTACATGTTTTTAGAATTAGAAGTGACAGTGGGTTATGACACTAATGAAAATGAGTGTATAGTAATAAAAAATGTATATGAAGGTAAAAATTTAATCACTTCAGTGAAGAATCTCTCTAGGTTATAGAAATAGGAGTAATTCTCTTTGTATAGAAGGAAGGTATAGTACATTAATAAGCCAAAATAAATTTTTTATGAATTAAATTCCCCCAGTAGCACAATAAAATCTTTTTACCAGGTCCAGATACCACCCCACCTTTCTTTCCTGGAAAGAAAGAATAGTTATTTCTTTAAGAAAAAAAATAATTTAAGGTTTTCTTATTGGAATAATTAGAATAGTAAGAGAATTTGTAATGCAAATTTGTACCAAATTTGCTAATTTGGTAGCATGTCTAATTTTAGGTGAAGATTCAGTTGAACTCTTGCCAATTTGATGGACTGGACAAGTTTCTTTCTATAGTCAATAATTTCATGAACATTCAAAAATCTGTAACTTCCTGTTGTCATTTCCAGGAAATACATGAAATCTTTCCTTATTGCTGTTAGAATGTTCTGTGCTTGAAGAGGGCATCAGGTGATACACCTGACAATGGGAAGAGAAGATGTTTTGGGAATGCCATCTGCCAGAATTGTGGGCAACAGGAATGAAGAGTCAGAAAGCATCTTTCCTGGTGTTTTTTATTTTCCATATACTCTTAAGGCAAGGAAAATAGCTTTTTTGTTAACAAACTGAATGATAAAGGGCATATGAACTTTTACTTCACCCACAGAAGCAAGCCCTTGATCTCTATAGAATAGGTTTGATAGGAAAATGAATAAATTCTTTTCCTGGTGAATTTGATGTTTTGGAGGTAAAGTGGGCTCAGACTCATTGCCTCCTGCTGCAGAATATTAGAGAGAAATAAGATAGCTAAGTTCTGTTACATCATAATAGAAGAATTGGAATTTATTTCAGTATGTCAGAGGCCCCTGGATTTAATGTAATGATGAGTGGCCTTGGCCTTCTCTTTGCATTCAATAAGGAATATATAAGTTTATAACAAATGTGAACAGAGGCAATTATACTATTGAGATTTGTCTGCTGTGTTCCAGGTTGTCCCTGAGGAAATGGCTTAGTTGAGATTCTAAAGTGTCACAGAAAAGAATTTGAGACCGTGGTTTGTTGTATCCTGCATAATAAGTGTGGCCAGCCTCAAATGAGGGCAAATACTGGCCTTTATATTCTTAGACTGAATTGTTTTCAACTAAAAATGAAATAAATATATTGTATCTGAATGTAATACCTGTCATTGAGAAAACATTGATTGTTGGATTTCATGGTTGTCATTTCTAGGAGCATTCAGTAGTGTGGTTATCTTTGGGAATTTGAAAACCATTTATCTCTAAACGTGGGTTTCTAAAAACTGAATTTTATGGTCTATGAAAAGAATTGTTAGTCTAGGATTTAAAAGACCTGAATTCTAATTCCACTCTAATTACTCACTAACCAGGGAACATTGGGCAAGTCACTTCATCAGCCTGGGTGAGTGTTCTTAGGGGTTCAAGAGAAATTTTAAATGAATTTTTGTTTATTCTAATTATAAATTTAGGCAGCACTCACAAACCTACTAGGCACTACAATATGAATAAATTCTTAGAATATTCCCATGTATTGGCATCTCATGTTTCTTTCAATCCTTTGCTTATAACCTTTACTAATTTATACCTTTTTTTTTTTTTTCATTACAGTACTCTTGTCCATCTGTTCTCTGTTGTGTGATCCCAATCCAGATGATCCTTTAGTGCCTGAGATTGCTCGGATCTACAAAACAGATAGAGAAAAGTAAGTATGGCCAGAAAGGTACCTGTGATGATACGGAGATGTTTTTGTGTCTCAAGTTTTAACTCAGGGGTGGGGTGAGTGTGGGTCAGATATTTAAAATGAAGTTGTAACACGCTCAGCCGGGGAAAGAAAGAAAGAAGAGTGTTTACATCGAGTATCATTATAAGTTAAGGATGCTGATCTTTTTTTTTTTTAAGATTTTATATATTCATTCATGAGAGACACAGAGAGAGAGAGAGAAGCAGAGACGCAGAGACACAGGCAGAGGGAGAAGCAGGCTCCGTGCAGGGAGCCCGATGCAGGACTTGATCCCGGGACTCCAGGATCATACCCTGGGCTGAAGGCAGGTGCTAAACCACTGAGCCACCCAGAGATCCCCTGATCTTATTTCTAATTGTTTCAAGTGACTCCCACTGTTGAGAAAAACTTCTCTATAGTGTATTTTCTAAGTTGTCTTCAGCTTGACATTTGACATTATTAAAGCATTTTGCATCAAGAGTCCATCTGTCTTTGGTAGGTATTTGTAAATTAATGGGAAAAGGGAATTGATTTTCTATCATTTGGCATAATCTAAAAAGAAAGGGAGTAAATACAACAAGATATGAAAGCCCCAAATTTCCTTTAAAAATAAATCTTAATGTAGAATCTATATACTTTAGAGTTGTACTATGAATTTTTTTTTTTTAAGAATTTATTTATTTATTCATGAGAGACACAGAGAGATAGGCAGACATAGGCAGACGGAGAAGCAGCCTCCCCTCAGGGAGCCTGATGTGGGACTTGATCCCTGAACCCCAGGATCACACCCCGAGCCGAAAGCAGAGCTCAACCGCTGAGCCATTCAGGTGTCCCTATACTATGAATTATTGAAGAGTGGTCAGGATATCAAAAAAAATAATAATTGAAAGTGTTCTGATTTTTTTATTTTGTGTTTTATTCAGTAAAACTATAGGAGGAAATAGGTGGGAGAAAGTAGATAATTTTCTAAAATTAAAATATAAACGACTAAGAATTATTTGAATTCTGTTAGAGAGGCTTATAGATAGTATATTTTTATTTTTTATTATTTTTACTTTTTTAAGTTCTTATTTTTGTAAGTAATTTCTACACCCAACATGGGGCTTGAACTCACGACCCTGATATCAAGAGTCACCTGCTCTGCCAACTGAGTCAGCCGGATGCCCTACACTAGTAAATTTTTTGATGAGAGAACCATTTTGTCCAATATCTAGGTGAGCATGAATGCCTCCCTAAAGGCATTCCCCAGTCATTATAGTGGTAAAGTTCACTAAAATTTTCTGCATCCCTTATTTTTATTTTATTTATTTTTTTAAGTTTGTTTATTTATTTATTTATTTATTTATTTATTTATTTTTATTTACGATAGTCACACAGAGAGGGGGGGAGGGCAGAGACACAGGCAGAGGGAGAAGCAGGCTCCATGCACTGGGAGCCCGACGTGGGATTCGATCCCGGGTCTCCAGGATCGGCCCTGAGCCAAAGGCAGGCGCTAAACTGCTGCGCCACCCAAGGATCCCCCCCCCCCCTTTTTTTTTTTTTAAGATTTTATTTATTTATTCACTAGAGACACACAGAGAGAGGCAGAGGGAGAAGCAGGCTCCCTGCAGGGATCCCAGTGTGGGACTCAGTCCCAGAACTCCGGGAACACGCCCTGAGCCAAAGGCAGATTCTCAACCTCTGAGCCACCCAGGCATCCCTCTGCATCCCTTTTTAAACAGAGAATTATAAAATCTTTTGCTCTGCTTATTTTATTACTAGAATGTTATTCTGAAACAATAAACCCATTCATTAAGCAACTAAATTGTTAAGTTCTGCCAGGACTAATTTTATTGATACAAAGGAAAGTATTATATCATTTTAATCAAGAACCACATAATGTAGAATTACATAGTTTTAAGAACTCCAAAGAGATGAATCAGTGACTGAAGATCTTTCTTAGGAATAGGTCAATCAAATATAGAATAAATGCTAAGATTTCATCCGAATCCTCCACTAGGTAGTATTTATGGGACATTGTTTCAGGTTTTACAGCCTTTTCCCACCATCACTGAATAAATGCTCTTTAGAAATTTAGAATATGTGCTACTGAAGCGAGCATGTCATTAGAAATTTAGAAAGAGGAGTGCCTGGGTGGCCCAGTAGTTAAGCGTCTCACTCTTGATTTTGGCTCGGGTCATGGTCTCAGGGTTGTGTGATCAAGCCCTGCTTCAGACTCCACCCTCAGTGCAAAGTCTGCTTGTCCCTCTCCCTCTGCTCCTTCCCCTGAGAATGTTCTCTCTCTCTCTCTCTCTCTCAAATAAGTAAATGAATGAATAAACAAAAAGGATTTGCTAGAATAGTACTAGTTATTTCCCTCGAGTTACTAGATGGGATAATGAATGAAATCTGTTGCTGTCTGTCTGACTGACTCCTCACCTGTGTTAAGCCAAGCTTCTCTTTGTGTGTACAGGTACAACAGAATAGCTCGGGAATGGACTCAGAAGTATGCGATGTAATTAAAGAAATTATTGGATAACCTCTACAAATAAAGATAGGGGAACTCTGAAAGAGAAAGTCCTTTTGATTTCCATTTGACTGCTTTCTATGAGCCCACGCCTCATCTTCCCCTGTGCACATGTTTACCTGATACAGCAGTGCTGCGTGTTGTACATACTGGGAACAACAAACTAGAAATACTGTACTTCTGTACCAACATTGCCTCCTAGCAGAGAAGTGTGTGTGTGACAAGCCAGTTCTCCAAGCATAACCTAGGTGTGAGACTAAAAGTTTTCCTTATTGACTTAAATTTGGATAATGGCAAGGTGAGGGGTGGTAGGTATGGTGTATGCTTGGATGGGGAAGAAAAGCTCCACTGACCTGTAGGAGATTGTTTTTAAGTGGAATTCTTTTAAACTCAGAACAGTTACGAAAAGCAAGGTGAAGAACATGAAGCTGTTTCTGTATTCATTTTATTCCGAAGAACCTACGTCTTAGGTGAAAGTTATGACCAACCAGATTAAACTCTACCCACATCCTGTATTTTAAGGTCTAAGTTTAACTGGTCAACATTTAAAATGGATTGGAGCTATTAGTACATAAAGTATGATGGGCTTTGGTCCCACATCTTTTGCATCTACCCACCCTTCAACCTTTGTCCTTCAGCCCCCTTCTCTCTTCCACATTCTTTGGTTTGTATGTGGTTTCTCAGTTAATATATAGCTAATAGCTCTTATTTTTCTTATGTTTTTAACTGCTTAGGTCTATCTGGATGTAAGGGTGAAAATTCATTTGATGGAAATACTTGTGTATATTTAAAGACCCAATTGCTCCTCTGGAGCTTGTACGTTCAAGAATGATTAATCTGTGTAATAAACTGATTACTACAGTCATTACATATAATTTCGTGTGAATAGGCTTTTTGATTTTTAGAACTTTGTCTAGCAGAGATTAGTGGTGGGTTTTCCCCACCCCTAATGTTTTAATGAAAATGTTTTCATTTTTCCTGGTTGCATTTCAAAATCATGAAACAATTCCAGTTTACATAGTCAAAAGGATATCTTGAAAGTAATTTTACTGAACAAGATAAGGGCATAAGCTGAAAAGCAGTTCCATGAAACTTACGTGTGCAGTATTCCAGGAACATGACTGTTAAACTAAATAAGAAATCTGCTTTATTAATGAAACTAAGCTGCATTTCACCAAAACCTTGTGACATTCCCTTGGTACATAGGACATAAAACAAAGGCATTGCTATTTGGTAAGTTAAGCTTCTGTGATTGTGATTGTAAAAGAGCACCATTGACCGAACCTGGGAAACAGCACAATCTTGTATTGGAGAGTCTACATAATTACTTTGCACTGACATTGAAGGATGTTCATCCAATTTTACATTGTACTGTATGTGGCTTTTTGAAGTCTTCCCTCGACTCTAGTAAATTGTAGTTTGAAACTTGTAAACAACTGTGTTTGCCAGAAACATCGTTCGTGTGAACTAGGCAAGTTACCTTTTCCCCCTCCTTCTCCTAATCTAATTGTAAACCAGGCCACCCTGAAGGCCATGGCTGATGCTCTCTAGCCATCAGATTCTTTCAAATGCATCTTTACACTCTTGCACAAAAATTGAGGAATAAATGTCCACTGCTTTTGGTTTTAAAACTTGTTTAACTTGTCTTATCTCTCAGTGTCATTATCCCTCCATCTCGGAACTAAAGTGTGCAATAATCTGAAACCTCTTAAACTGCTGCTTCCCTGTTGGCTACTTGCTGGCATTTCTGGCATTCTTGACCTTGCAAAGAAGGTTTGGCTGTTAACAGGTGTGGGGAAAGGAGTTAGAATTGAGCTCTAACCTAAAATTGTTTGACCTATATTCTCAGTGTCATGGGCAGGTAGGAATTCATCAGTTTTAGACTTGCTATTAACTAGACTGGGGACTATAGGTCATAGTTGCACAGATCCTGAAAGCCCATTCTTTGTCATCTTAGAGAGCAGCCAGCTCATTACCATTGACTAGGTCATAATGTAGATACTTACACAGGAGTGCTCTTAAGTATTTATAAGTGCTAAATAAAAGCCATCATACTGGCTTGTAGGTGCCAAATGAAAGCGTTTGAATGGTCATGAACATTAGGCCCTTGAATGCAGTTTGGTTTTGCTTATTTGGATAGAGAGCATATTTGGTCCCGTCTGCATGCATATAGCCTTGCCCAGAACAAAGCCTCAGTGAGGGAGGCCACATTCCCCACTCATGAAGAAAAGTGTGTTAGCCCAAGGTGGTTCTCATCTGGGGTCACATTGCTTTTTATAGGAATGTCTGGCTTTATCACATGTGAAAGCTTATTTACAGTAACCTTGATTGATGATCTTGATGAGGCAGCGGTTACTAGATGTATCAATATTGGAATATCAAGTGTATGAATTCCCTTTGCTTCTTAATTCTTAACATGGAGTGCTTGGACAAGTTAGAGTTGCAGCATCACTTTTGGTTACATGATTTCAGATACTTGCATGCTCTGTTATTGGCCAGTGGTCAAAGTTATCATTGTCCTGCTGGTTTCTACACTTTGGATAGCACAGAGACTCAGAAGGAGGGTTCTTGGGTTAGGGAATGACAGGAAGGTCTATAGAGAGAAGGACATGGTGTGGTCAGAGTGAGGGTCCGTGTTCTCTGCACCAACCTAGCAATAGAGGCATTCCTTTCCCACCTCCATTGTCTACAATACTTCACTTTTTGAGTCATTCCTCTTTGCCTCAACAGGTTATTTTGAGCCCTAGGTAGAAAAATGAATTATTTTCAAATTCAGTTGGAATGCCTATAATCTGTCCCTTGTCTGCAATTAAGGTGAAACTGGCTTTTGTCTCAGATGGCTATATGATACCCCCAATACCCAGTGGTTGTAACAGAAGAACTTTAGTTGCTGGGTCTTCTGAATCATGACCATATCTTTCCTTCCTTCTCAGGAATAAGCATCTTTATTACCCCACAGAAAATTGTCAAGTATTAAGGACCCATATCCTTTTAATTCTCTTTGTGAGACACTTTATTTCAAGTGATGGGCTATTTTGATGGGTGTGAGGTTATACAAGAGAAAGCAGATTTTTAATAGAAAATAACTAACTGAAAGGGGACACCTGGGTGGCTTAGCAGTTGAGCATCTGCCTTCAGCTTAGGGTGTGATCCCCCAGTCCTGAGATTGAGTCCCGCATTGGGCTCCCTGCATGGAGCCTGCTTCTCCCTCTGCCTCTGTCTCTGCCTGCTTCTCTCTCTGTGTCTCTCATGAATAAATCTTAAATAAATAAATAAATAAATAAATAAATAAATAAATAAACAAACAAATAACTGAAGGTAGCAAACTTCCCAAATATACATTCATATATGTCCAAGAAGAGATAGATAAATTTCCTTTGAGGTGCTTCTGGAGCCCTTTCCTATTTAATTTTTCCTTATGTTGTGTACGTACTTAGGTGAAAGTGGCTTTGAGTTCTCTCTACCCCACAAAACCTGCCTTAAAAGCCCCAGCTGCTAAATAGTTGGTATTCAGGCTCCTCTGAATGTTTCTAGGCGAATTCCTGGGATGGGCTAGTTCCTGGGACTGGCTGTGGTATCGCTTTGTCATGTTTAATATTCATGAAACAAATACATTCCTCCATTGTTGCCATATTTTACCTTAGTTGATATGACTGGAAAACTCAAAGGTTGGGCTGTCTAAAGCCATTAAGTCCTTGGGCTTCAGTGGCTTTATATATAACATGATCACCAACCAGCTTTTGGCCTTTCTCAGTGACTGCTCCTGGGCTGGTTGAATCAGGTAGACAGTTTTTAGTGACAAGTAGTCACTTTGCATCTTTTGAGTTATTTGTGGAGCTGCATCTGATCAGAGACCAAGTATAATCTGCCTCTTAACACATGTAGAACTGTATGAATATCCTAGCACGAAGACAGCCATTTTATAGTTTTTAATTGAGTGGAATTTATTTGTTTTTATCCTCCTGTGTAAGTTGTTATTGGTAGAATGGCCTTTTCCAGGGCTGGGGCTCCTAAGTGCCCAGACTAAGCTGCCAGTTACTGCTGTTCAGGGAAGAGTAGTGCCAGCCTTGATGAATATGCTGTGCTCCTTCTCGGGCTTCTAAGGATATTAGGGAAAATAGCTACCGTTTTCTCAGGCATCTCTCCCCTTGCTTTGAGCTATTTGTTCTCCTATTTGAACGTCTTTCTAAGTACTTAGAAATCTTGACGTTTAAAAGATATTCCCCTGACCTAAATTGTAGGGCCCCTAGTGAAAGAGTGACTAGGGAGGGTTTAGTTTTCCTAACCATACTACCTACGATCAACTACTCCCCCAAATTGTGCTTTCTCAGCTTTTAAGTTTTCCATAGGAAGGGAGATTAACTTTGGAAGCTCCAAAGCTCCTTCTTGGGCCCCCTCACTTGGAGGTTTCCAGAAACAGCTCACAAATACAATCTGATGTTTGGGCTTCCAAATTAGCACCATCTCATGGGTTCGAAAGATGTGTCATGCTTGCGGTAGTTAGCAAAAGCTAGGCTACCTACTTGACTGCGGGGGTATCTGGAGCTTCCCCCAGCTAATTAAGGAGCAATACTGGTTAAGTCCTTCTGGGCAGTGTCCCCAGTCAGCATTGCTGCCATCTTTGAAAGGTGTGGGCTGCTTGTAGGATGTTGGAGTAAGTTACGGGGACCTGGCCTTGTTTCAGAGGGCAGCCAAGATTTCCAGTCACCTGTTGCGCTATGACAGAGGGGACCAAGGCTTCCTCAGACCTGCCAGAGAAATGGGGCTTTTCTATGCTAAGAGGACCAGACCATCTCATCCTGGTCCTCTTTTGGAAGAAACAAGAGGGCTTAAGAGAAGGGGTTGAAGAGAGGTTCTGGCGCATTATAACAGGTTATGGGGCAGGTACTTTTTCCATGAGGGTGGGTTCAACCTCTAAGTGGGATATAAAGGGCACTTCCTTTTGAAGGTTAGGGTATAAATTTTGTGGAGGTAGGGGTAGGGGGAAGGATTCCTTTGTGATTTCTCCTCTGACACACTGTCCCTGGTTATCCTGCCCCCTGCCACCCTCTAACTGTAGGTGACAGATGGGTTTAAGTTTCTGTACCCACAGATGGAGGAGGTGTCTAAAGTGCATTTGCTTGGGTAGGGAGTGAGCTGGTCTCTGAGTGGATGCTAGTGCCTGAGTGGCCAGCAGAGGGCAGTGGTGACCCATGGCTGTAACAACCGAGAGGTGGGTGGTCAGTAAATCTGTTTGGACAGAACCTAAGAGGGGCTTTTGTTGGGGTGGGAAGGCCTCTCTGGGCTTGGCTTTATTCACACTTTATGCAGAACTGGATGGGCCAGTGCCTAGCTCAGTCAGGCTCATCAGAGCCTTATCACAGGGAGCAGGGCCCAAGGCCTGCCAGAAGTATTGAGCACCCCTCTATCCTTACCATTGGTACAATAGCCATATCCCTGGCTTGTGGACAGGTTAGTAGGGTACACGCCATGGCCTTTGCCCACCTGGCTATAGGTTACAGGGAAGCAAAGGCGTGTCCATCACTTCATATGAATAAGGAGATCTGATATATTTTGGCAGCTTTCTTCCTGGTGCTTGCTGCTGCCTCTCCCCAGAGGCAGGCAGTCCCTGTCACCCCGGCCAACCAGCCCAATCTCATTTCCCTGCCCACCTACTCTGGGCAATTGGGACATTTTCTTTTCATACCCCAAGGAATAGAGGCCTAGAGACAGAAGGAACAGAGCTGGAGGCTGGTGATAGGGCTCTTGTCTTCCCTTGTCCTCTTTATCCTTTTTAATCTCTCTTGTGTTTGGGGGCTCCAGGCTCCCCAGCCTTCCATCCCAACAGCTGTGAGCCTCCAGGGCCACTACCCAGAAGCCAGCTGCCTCTTCTTGGGGAATTCTTTGAAATTCCAGTCTTGGCCATCTGGATATGCAAATATCTCCAGAATTGCTGAACCTCCAAGTGGCTACACCCCAGGCAGAGTTGTGAGAATTGACCACCACTATCCCCAGATGGGGGAAATTGCCTAGGGGTTGTTGGTGTCTGGAACCCAGGTTTTCCCCTACTGAGAGACCCACTGTAAGAGTACGAAAGAGAGGAGTCTTGAGGGCTCCCCAGGTCCTGGTCTAGTTCCTAACTAGATTTTGTAAGGGATTTTGCATTAAGAAGAGGAGTTGGGAGACCCCTGGGGGCCCTTTCTGAAAAGTGAGGCTCTGGGCCTGAGAATGTCCCCAGAATAAGGACTAAAGCCTTGGGTCTAGCCTGGCCAGAGGTGTGGGGGCTACCTGCAGGGAAAGCTCCTGATATCCTACCAGGCCAGACCAAGGCAATAGGCAACCCAGAGTAGGGCCAGCAGCCTGGCCCCCAGAATGCCTCGCTGTCCCTCAGGCCTCCCCCTGGGGCTGGTTATCTGGCTGCAGCAGGAGGAATGTGTGCTTTGAGTGGGGAAGGCGGGGGCTCAGGGTCAGGGCGGAAACCTGGGAATGTGGACTCCCTGCCTGCCCCTGTCCCTGTTGGAGGGAGGGAGCCAATGGAGAATGTGGCTGACAGGCCCCAGGCGTGGGAGAGTGTAGGTCTGTGTGTGTGTGTGTGTGTGTGTGAGAGAGAGAGAGAGAGAGAGAGAGAATATGTGCAGGAGGGGGCTGCCTGTGTGTGTATGAACTAAGAGAATTGTGAGCCTGGACATTCCTTAGTGTTTATACATATGGGTGCGAACCTAAGCTGTGTTTGAATCACAGGCCATGACTTTTAAGTTGTATATTCTTGGGCAACTAATTTTTCTCTCCTTTGCTTGGTTTTCTCTTCTAAAAAATGGGCATTTGGCCTCCAGCCTTAGGCAATGCTTGGTCAATAATGGCATTATCAGGTTGAAGGCTGTGGGTTTTGAGTACTTATGGGTTCTCAAGGAGGTATGCATGGACAGTGGGACATATATCCTGGATTCCTATACAAGCCAGAAGTCTTTCCCTCTTTGAGCAAGACCTGCTCCTGGGACACCCAGGGACTTGGGGAGGGCTGTGTGGGTCCCTTTGGGGCCCGATGCTCACACACCACTTAGCAAGGACTACAAAAGTGTACTAGTAAACAGAATGGGTAGACATTTATATGGACATGCCTGGCTAGCCTGTGTCTCTGCCCAGGGTTTGTCCCTGTACTTCTCTTGGGAAATTAAAAGGGACTCCAGCTACCCCTTCTGGTGAATAAAAGCCTAGAGAGGTGGGGGGAAGAGTTGACTCCAACCACCTGGGAATGGGAGGTTCCATGGAAGGAGACCAGATCTCTGCCAGCTGTTTCCCAGCCCTTGCCTGAAGGATGAGGGTAATAGAGTGATTGTAGCATTGTACACAGCCCAGGATCCCTGCTTTCTCCCCCCATCCTAGGTCAGAGGCTACATAGTAGTCCTGCAATTCTCTCCCTGAAGAGTGTGCATTGCACATACACACACAAGTGCATATATACATGTATATATGCTTGTACACACACAGGTTTTGGGGTCAGGGGGTTGTTGGAGTCTGCAGACAGAACTTGAGATCGTAGCACAGAGAGGTTGGGAAATTAGCCAAGGTCACACAGATGGCAAAACTAGGGAATGTTGGGAGTCTTTCTGGGTAGAACCTTTAGGGGGAGCTCCCTGGCTGCAAGGGATTCATTCTTGAAAGCCCCTGGGAGGGCCCAGACTTTCACTGGAGGAAGTGAGGGCTATAGCCCAGCTGGCCCTATACTGGAACCACAGGAGTGGCCTGTAAGGGCGTGTTGAAGGAATGACAGATCTTGGCCCTGCTCCCACACACATGCACTGCTGGGAATGGGGGTTGAAATTGCTGAGATCAGTGGCCAGCCCAGTTTCCTGCTTTGGATTTGGAATAGGGCTTTTCAGAGGGCTCTGGAACTGATGTCTCAGTTTCTGTATGGGGAAATGGAGGAATGGAGAAAGGGATTGATTAGGGATGATCCTCAAGGAGCTTCTGTAAGAGATCTGGAACCCTAAGTAACTGAGTAGATCCCTGCTTGGTGGGAGGTTCCTTGTGTTCTACAACTTTGTGAGTGTGACAGGAAATGGGGCCAGTAGCTAGCACTAGTTGAGTTGCACCTGGTGAGAGATTGGGAGTGGTTTTTCCACCAAAGCCCCAGAGTATATGGCAGGCATGGGCTCTGCAGTAGGGGAAGTGGTAATGTGTGGCCACTTGTGACTGAGTGTAGCAGTGTTAGATGTATTTGTGACACTTGCGTGGTATTTCCCAGGTGTGTAAAATGGTAGAACAAGTTTGGCTGCTGGGGTGAATTGGGTTCCTGGAGAGGGATGGACCTATCAGGAGAGAGTGATACTATTAAGTAGTTACAGTCACTCTTTTGATAGGACTTACTAGTAACTATTAATGATCCTAAGACCCTCTCTGTTTTGAGTGCTCACCCTGTGCCTGGACCTGTGCTGTGTGCTCACCTGGCAGTAGCTCATGTAGCTCTGTCTGTCAGAACCCTGTGAGTTAATGCTGTTTTGCCTGTGCCACTATATTTGTTTATTGTGCCACATTATATTCACATTTGGGGATGTGATATAGCTGCATCTGTCTTATTTGCTGAGGTGCCACTTGTGGTGCTATATGGCCTTGGCATGTACTTGGGCTCTTGATCCCGTTGTGCTGTGAATATGGGGCACAACTCTGTTATTGCATACGATGACACCCAATTTGACAATGTTCTTTGAGGTGGTGGTGAAGCCATATTATTAAGCTGTGTGACTTTTTTGCTTTGTTACGTGACTTTGTTGTGCAGCCAGAATATGTAACTCCCTAGTGTTGCGTGGTTTGAGACCAGCAAGTGGAATGTATGACTCATTTTGTGTCCTAGTGATATTGTGGGTGTCTAGTGTAGGGGCATAGGTTGTGATGGTGGGAGGGCCTGTTGAGGCAGGATGAACTGGTGGTACCATGATATGACGGACTCTACTGCTGTTATGTGTCTGTGGCACTCTTGTGGGTGTCTGTGCAAACCATTTATTTGACCCCGTTGTGTCGAGACCTGTGGCACACAAACTGCTGTGTGGTGTGACTCCCTTGTAGTGAGTGTGCCTCTTCTTGGTGGCAGTGGCCCTAGTGATGTTTCGCTGTGTGGATCGTGTGTCCGTGTGACCCCTCTGCGCCGCCGCCCCCCTTGGCAGGTCTGTGTGCTGTCTGACCTCCACGCGGACGCCCCCACCTCCGCCGGCCCCGCCGCCCCTCCCCCATGCCGTCCGCCAGCGCTGCTCGGCGATCGATCGCCATTGATTGTCCCTGACGAGCTGCTCCACTTTCCAGCCAATGTCAGGAGGGGGGATCTCCGCCGCCCTGGCGGTGTCATTTCCACACACTCCCTGGGCTGCAGCCAGCGCGGGCGCCGCCAAGAGCCGGCCTGGATCGCCTGGAGCGTGGACCGGACCGCCGCGCCTCGCCCAGACCCAGACGGGGCGGCCCGACGCCCCCCGCCCGTGAGCCTGCGGCCCTGCGCCGGGGTCTCCCATTCCCCAGGTGGGCGCATGTCGTCACTGCGGGAGTTTGAGTTGAGCCTGAGGAAAAGGAGGGGGCACAATTGGTGCATCGGGTGGGGGCGCGGTTGTTTCCTCCGGGGGCGGAGGTGCCAGCGGCCAACTTTGCCGGGGCCCAAACAGATGCTAATGATTTTCCGGGAGGCGCCGGTTATCTCTGGCCGCAGCCAGTCAGCCAGCCAGCGCTGCCCGGGCACATACACTCTCCACCCTCAGTCTCACCCCCAAGAGACCCGCCAAATGACTGCCTGGCCCTCAGTGGACGCTGGGGTTCGCAGCCTTGCTGAGGGGCCCCCAGAACTCTGGCTGTGGGGTAATGTTTGCTCCCTGTCCACCCAGGATGTTAACTGTATCTTAGTCTGAACGCTTTCCCAAAGCCCCTTTTTAAGCAGAGAAAATGAGGCTTGGGAGAAACCCTGCCCAAGGTCACACGGACCCAGCAGCTGTTCAGCTGAGTGGGTTACCCTCTCTTAGAGCCACCCCGTTGGGGACTCAACAGTCCCTCATTGCCCAGGGGCTGAGCCAGTTTCCAGGCTCCCCGGTGGAAGTGCTGACGTGGCTCTGGGCAGCTGTCTGGGGCCGGGAAGCGGGGCAGATGTCACAGAGCCCAGGGGAGGAGGCAGCTCCACGGGGAGGGCCAAGAGGGGGGAGGGCAGGCCGGGCCTCTAGCCTGGCCAGACACGCCTCCTCCCCCTAGGCCTGGCTGTCTGTCTGGGGCTGGGACACAGCCATGGGCCTGGCTGACCCGCCTCCTAGTCTAGCTCCAGGTCCTCTGTGTGCCTGCTGACAAGTGCTGCAACCTCTCTGGGCCTCTTCCTTTCCTGCCAGAGCATAATAGCACTTGCTTTCAATGGATGTGAACGTCATATGAAAGCAAAGGTGTACAAAGCCTCCAATCCAGTGCTGGGCACATTGTTGCTGCTCAATAAAAGCCAGCTATTATTATTGTTGTTGTCTTTGCAAGTCGGAATTCAGTGTGTCCAAAGGTAAAACTGAGTCCTAAGGGTGCTGGATGGCATTTAGCCAGCCTCCTGCCTTACTGCCCCTGGCCCTCTGCATTTGTCTTTTTTTTTTTTTTTTTTTAAGATTTTATTTTATTTATTCATGAGAGGGAGCCAGACTTGGGGACTCAATCCCAGGTCTCCAGGACCACACCCTGGGCTGAAGGCAGTGCTAAACTGCTGAGCCACCTGGGCTGCCCAGCCCTCTGTATCTCTCATGCTTTGTTCCTTCTTACTGAAGTGTCAGCCCCCCTCAGCTCTGCCTGCTGCCAAGCTGCCCCCACTCCCTCTTGTTGGTGTGGTTCCCTCCTATCTGGCCGCCACATTGGGTCCCTTGAACAGCACAGCCCCCTGGGAACAGCAATCGATGGGGCGGAACAGCCTCCCTGACAGATGGACCCACGGAGGCTGGGCTGCTTTAGCAGAGCTCCCTAGGAAACCAGAGATAGGAGCTGAGCCACCATGGCTGCCTCCTAAATAGAAATGGAAGGGAGTGGGGAGGTGAGGAGAAGGAGGAGGCCAGAGCTTCCAACCAGCTCCAGACTGGGCCAGCCCTCTGGTAACGCGCTTTGAGGGGCAGGGAAGGCCCTATGCTTTGTCACAGGCCAGAATCCTCTCAGGGAGAGGGCTCTGTAGAGCTTACCTGGTAGGTGAGATATGTCTGAGTCCCCCTTGATGAGCAAGTGAAGAGTTTTCCCGGGCTCCCTATCATTGGCACTTTTTCTAACAAATACAAAGGGTGGTGGATAGATAGGTGGACAGGCAGGGGGCTTACCACCATTCTTCAGGCCACAAGGGGCATTTATTTTTTTTTTTTTTTTTTTTTTTTTTTTTTCACAAGGGGCATTTAAAGCCAGAATGGCAGGACACCTGGGTGGCTCAGCAGTTAAGCTTCTGCCTTCGGCCCAGGGCATAATCATGGAATCCCCCATCGAGCTCCCTTCATGGAGACTGCTTCTCTCTCTATGTCTCTGCCTCTATCTCTGTGTATCTCCCATGAATAAATAAATAAAATCTTAAAAAATAAATAAAGCCAGAATAACAGAAGTACCTTCTCTCCCTGTGGGGGTGGGAGGTGATAAGCCTTTGGCTCAGGGAGAGGTTGGGGTGTGTGTGTATGTGTGCAGAATGACTCCTGCCTCTTACCAGGCTCCCAGATTAGGTGGAAAGGTCTTTCCAGGGTTTCTCAGCTCAGCACTATTGCCATTTGGGCCCATTTAATTCTTTGTCCCATACATTGTCGGATGTTTAACAGCATCCCTGTTCTCTACCCAGTAGATGCTAGTAGCAGCAGTCGTGATAACCAGAACTGTCTCTGGGACATTGTCCTATGTCCCTGGGAGGCAGAATCAACCCTAGTGGAGAACCACTAATCTAACCTCTGGACCAGCTCCCTAGGTTGGAAGGGGTGGCCAAGACATGACCCACAGGGATGCCAAAGATTCTCTGCAATAGTGGAAGGGGAGGTTTCCAAAATGACTTTGTCCCCAGCTGTCTCAGGCCTAGGAGGGTGGGAGACAACCCCCACCCCATGGCCCTAACTGCCAGGTTGGAGGGAACCATGCTTGCCTGAGATGGCAGGGCTGTTGGCGTCACTGCTCAGCTGCGCCAGGCTTCATGCCAACACCTCACTGCTGAGACTACAAGCGTGGGGGCGGAGGAGCAGCCACGGTCATGGGGGTACTCCGGCTGCCTGAGCTGCCTTCTGTCCAGTTTGAGATGAGGGGAGCCAGTATGGTTGATCAGCCTCCTCCTTTCCCTTCCCTTGATATCCTGGTAATGTTTCTGCTGCTTCCCTCTCAGCTGCTGTTGGGCTGGGTGTGGGGCTGGCAGGCCTCCGGGGCAGTGGGGGCTACTGCTTGGCATAGGAGGATTGTGGACACAAGTCCAGTGGGCCCAGCCAGCTGACAGCTGGTCCACCTGAGTGCCGAGCTGGCCCCTCCAGGAAAGGGAGGGAGGAAGGCTCTGTGGACTGGCTAAATGGTGCCGGAGTCTCCCAATCCACGGGCCCTAGAGCCAGACAACTGGGGAGGGGGCTCCCTCTGGAGCTATCTTCTTCCTGCACAAGCAGGCAGGCAGGTTGGCAGACAGACAGGCATTGAGGTGAGGGAAAGTTCTCTGGTGCAGTCTCACTGCTACGAAGTTCCTACTTCTGTCTAACTTACTTCCTTTCCTTCTATAGCACCTGCCCTATCCTGGACTGCATACTCTGGCCCCAGCAGAATGAGAGCCCAGCATTTCAGGTTCTCTCACCAGAGTGTGCCCTTATTCCTGGGGAAGAGAACCCTTATCTGTGCAGGACATTTCAGTCAGAATACAAGTCAGTGGATCGTTGTGTGAGTAGATGAGGGTGCCTAAGTGGGCAGGGCAGAGAAGATGGAGAGAGCCATTGGTGCCAGTTGAGAAACCAAGGCCCACAGAAAGGAAGGTTTCCCCAAGGCACATTGAACCCAACACCAGCCTAGAGGGTCCCAGAGTGGGGAGGGAGGAAGTGTCTGGGAGGTGGGCAGTGCCTTTGTAACCAGAGATGAGCTGGGCTGGCTGAGGTGGCAGCTTGGGGCTGGGGTTTAAAATAGCGCCTTGGCCTGGCCAGGATCGGGTTCGGGTCACACACGAGGCAGTGTGGCCACCACCATCCAGCTCGGGTTTCTTGCCATTCTTGATGATTTGATGGAGATCAGGATTATACAGGTATATGGGCCTAAGTAAAGGGGTCCAGGCACTGCCACTACAATCCTGTCCAGTCTGTGGCCTGTCTCCTTCCTCTTCCACATCCAACCCTACGGCACAGATGGTCCCAGCTGGATTCGGATGCCCTCCCTCCTCTTAAATAAATGGAGGCCTGGGTGCCTGGGTGGCTCAGGCAGTTAAGTGCCTGCCTTCAGCTCAGGTCCTAGAGTCCTAGGATCGAGTCCCACGTCAGGCTCTCTGCTCAGCAAGGAGTCTGCTTCTCCCTCTCTCTCCCTCTTAGTAAATAAAATATTTAAAACAAACACCAACTGGGGACCAGGCCCTTGACAACAGCATGGAGATGAATACAGCCTGACCCTGGGCCCCTGGAGTCCTGGCCCCCTGGGAATGCACAGAATTGGGGGCGGGGGGGGGGGGGATCAATTCAGTAGAGATCCTCTATGTTTCACTGATGTCATAGCCTCACCCTGAAAGTCCCAGGATAAGGAAAGCAAGAGGCAGAAAGATCCCCACAGGCTATAAGTGAGGAGGGTTAGACTTCAGATAAGCCTTCTACTGGAGAAATAGATGGATACAATGGGGAGGAGAAACCATCCTCTCAAAAGCTAATGATTATCCTTGAAAATTCCCAATGCCCCCGCACCCCACAGAGAGGGACCAAACAGAATTCCTTGTCCCCTCCCTCAAGGCAGAGCTCTCTGACACTGGTCTGAGAGGGCATTCTGGTCCAAGCAGGGTATCTACTTCTTCAGGCTAACCTAAGAAATATGAAAGGGATCAGGAGATAGGAAGGGGGAGTCCCCTTTTTTAGTTTTTCAAAAGAAGGAGGTAATCTAGCCCGGCCACTCCACATAATGCTATTGGGAGCAGGGAAAGCTACTTCAAACGGTGAAGTACTATCCAACCAGAATCCTTTCTGCTCCACACTCTCCCTTGTGGGTCCCTGGGGGCTCTGGCAACCTCTGGGCAGTGGCCCCTGAAGCCTGGCAGGTAGAGTTTCTTCCCACTTTCCCTTCCTTCTGCAGCTGTGGGTTCGAGTGGGAGGAAGTGACACAGGAGGCCAAGTTAGCTCAGGGCCCAATCCCCTCTAACTGGAGCAGTGGCCAGCCCTCCTAATGGAGTTCACATATGTCTAAAAAAGTCTTGTATATCTTAATGATTTCTCAACAGCCCCTGATTGAAGCATGCCCAATTTAGCCATGCCGTAAGTAACTTTTTATATTTCCTTGGGGAATCATTTCACTTATGAATCTTTTCTGAATCTGCAATCTCGATTAAAAGTTGATTTTATTTATTTATTTATTTATTTATTTTTTGTTTCCATCTCCTAGGCTTCTGAGATGCCTCCCTCTCCCTCTCCAAAAGGGTGGTAGCACCATCTATCCTCCCTCATTAGCCTGAGGCAGGAGAATTCTTGGATGGTGGGGAGTGGGGGGTAAAAACAAACAGCCAAGTCTCTCCTGTGGTAGTACTTGGGGAGGAGGGGTATGTACTCTGATGGGCAGCTATAGGAGGGGCTCACAAACAGGTGATGGAGGACATTGCTGTCTCCTGACCACAGACACTCCCCTACCTGCCCAAATCAGCACACACACACATCCCTGTTGTTTCACTAGGGAGGACTGTCCAGCCCACTCTGCTATAAGATTGTCTCTTCAGGGATCCCTGGGTGGTGCAGCGGTTTAGTGCCTGCCTTTGGCCCAGGGCGCGATCCTGGAGACCTGGATCGAATCCCACGTCGGGCTCCCAGTGCATGGAGCCTGCCTCTCCCTCTTCCTACATCTCTGCCTCTCTCTCTCTCTCTCTCTCTCTCTCTTTCTGTGTGACTATCATAAATAAAAAAAATAAAAAATAAAAAGATTGTCTCTTCACCTGTAGCTTAGGAGTTTGAGACAGAGAACCCTTCAAGGGTTCAGCTTGAGAGCACGGAGGTAGTTCAAATCCTGGCCCAAATTCTAGTACTGCTGCCTCAGCTTGGGTAAGTCACCTCTCAGACCCTCAATTTCCTTATTTGCAAAATAGGAATGTGATTACTAAACAGATAACCGGGATCCCTGGGTGGCGCAGTGGTTTGGCGCCTGCCTTTGGCCCAGGGCGCGATCCTGGAGACCCGGGATCGAGTCCCACGTCGGGCTCCCGGTGCATGGAGCCTGCTTCTCCCTCTGCCTGTGTCTCTGCCTCTCTCTCTCTCTCTCTCTGTGACTATCATAAATAAATAAATTAATTAATTAAATAAAATAAACAGATAACCAAGCACAATGCCTCCTGAAAGGTAGCCTTTACTATTTCCCTTGGGGGACCCCAGCTCCAGGAAGCAGGGTTGGCACAATGCTGAGGGTCCCATCCCAGGTCTGAACAATATCTAGTTCTTTTCCTCAGCCCATTCATTATCTTGTCCTGGGGACACTCCTTGAGGTGGAGTGGATGGGACTAGCACAATTACCTCCCTGAGGAGAATAAGGGTCTGGTGAGGTTGGGACTTGCCCAGGGGTTGCCCCTAAAGGCCTACCCAGAGCTTCTGACTCTCTTCCCTAAGAGGCAAAGGTCAGGGCTGCAGCAGGAAGGCTGGAGGGCAAACAATGGTGAGAAACTCTGAACTCTGGAGAAGGGCCTCCTTGTAGACACCCTCCTTGACAACCCCGGACACCTCCAGCCTGACAGTTGGGGGAGGGACCTCCCCAGGTGCTGGGACCTCTGGCTCTGACCTCTAACCTCTGACTTCTGGCCTGGGGTAGGCGATCAAGAGCCAGAGTCACTACTGGGTGTGGGGCTGAGAGGACTGGCCGCAGTGGCTGTGGCTCTAGGAGTTAACGATTTACAAGGGGCCCCTTCCTGAGGCCTCCCTCCTCCCAGGCCCGGCAGGCAACCCGTGACTGTCCAGGCGGCTAGACACAGAACCAGTCCCGCCAGTTCAAAGAGGAGTTCATCCCAGGCCCACCCCCAGGCACTGCCCGAGCACCCCATTCTATGGAGTCTGAAGGCAACAACAGAGTAGAAGTTTGGTGGGTGGGGTCCTCTGCTCTGAGGCTAGGTCCTGTTTTCAAAAGTCCCAGTGTAAGGGGCATTTTATGACCTTGCTCTGCTTTTAGGACCAGGTCTGGGAGCCCCACCCCTCCACCTCTAGCAGGGCTTCCCCATACCACCCCACTCTAGCCTGCAAGTCTTGGGTAGAGCATTTTCAGGCCAGGCTGGCTTCTGGATGCGAAGGCCACCCCTTCCTTTGGACTCAGTATAGGGCCTCCAGGTTTGGGACTCAGTGCTCTTGCCCTCCAACAAGGCCCCATTCAGTTACCTTCTGGCCCCACCCTTGTCCTGATGGGGTGGGGAGGGTGTGCAGAGCCATAGCTTTGGTCTCTGAGAGCTCACAGTCACACTCCCATGGTAGAGACAGTTGAACCACGACTGTGCCTAGAAAAGTCAAAGGCTACTCTCAGAGGGCCGATGTTCCCCCACACTGTTCCCATTCCCTTTCTTCTCTCCACACACAGGCTGAGCTCCCTGTGCCTGGCAGAGAATGGGCCTATGTCAGGTTGTCTGGCATGTGCATAGCATGTCTGCAAGTCTGTGGCAAGGGAAAATACAGAGTGTTAGTGTGTGTGTTGGCCTGGTCTCAGCTCCCTACCAACTTCATCCCAGAGTCATTTTGCTTTGTGACTGGAGTCATCCCCCCAGCTCCTCCCCTTCTTGTGTTTATACAGTTTAGGTCCCAGCTGGGGTCACCAAACTGACCTCTCAGGGATAAGCAGGCCTCGGCCTCCTAACAGACCTGGCTTTTCTAAAATTTTTAGTTTCACACCTCTCTTGTTCCTCCAAAGAATGTGGTAGAAGAACCAGAGGGCCAGTAGTCAGTAGATGAGGACCAAGACCCCAGAGGCCTGGGCCTATGTCAAAGCAGTTAAGCTTCTCTCTTCCCCTGCCCATGTCTGTACCCTCAGTACTGCCCTGGGATTTTGGTTAAGGTCAAAATCCGGTGTGACCCCACTGAAGATTACCCTGTACCCTGCCCTGAGAAAGGGCTCCAAACACCCTTGCTCCCATCTTCTTTGATACAAGTGAAGGCAGCTGGGCTCAAAGAGGCTCTGGATTGGCCATCTTTACCAGAGACCCTAACTCCAACACCCTTCCCTGTACAGCCACTTCCCAGTCATCAGATGTTTAATCAATGACCATCATTAGTTGATAAATGACAGTCCTAGAAAAGGCAGATCCTTCAGACAAGGCATGGGTTTATTTTATTTTTTTAAAGATTTATTTAGGGATCCCTGGGTGGCGCAGCGGTTTGGCGCCTGCCTTTGGCCCAGGGCATGATCCTGGAGACCCGGGATCGAATCCCACATCAGGCTCCCGGTGCATGGAGCCTGCTTCTCCCTCTGCCTGTGTCTCTGCCTCTCTCTCTCTCTCTCTCTCTCTCTCTCTGTGACTATCATAAATAAATAAAAAATTTAAAAAAAATAAATAAAGATTTATTTATTTATGATAGACATAGAGAGAGAGAGAGGCAGAGACACAGGAGGAGGGAGAAGCAGGCCCATGCCTGGAGCCTGACGTGGGACTCGATCCTGGGACTCCAGGAGTGCACCCTGGGCCAAAGGCAGACGCTAAACTGCTGAGCCACCCAGGGATCCCCAAGGCGTGGGTTTAAATCTAAGTTTTGCTACTTTGTAACCCCAGACAAGTATCTGAGCCTGAGGATTAAGTAAGCATATGCTAGGAAAGCAATGGGACACATAGGAAGCACTATGAAAGATGTGGGTTACAACTGTTATTACTGGTACCTACTTAGGGCCAGGCTTTTTAGGCACAAGGCAAATAGGACATTCCCCCTTTCACTCAGAGTCTTCATGGGTGGTGGTAGTGAGAGGACAAGGGGACAGATGAGCAAATAAGAACTGTTTTTTTTGTTTTTTTTTTTAAGATTTTATTTATTTATTCATGAGAGACAGAGAGAGAGGCAGAGACACAGGCAGAGGGAGAAGCAGGCCCCATGCAGGGAGCCTGATGTGGGACTCAATCCCAGGTCTCCAGGATCACACCCGGGGCTGAAGGCGGTGCTAAATCACTGAGCCACCTGGGCTGCCCTAAGAACTGTTTCTGTGCAGTGTGGTCACTGTGGCCATAGGAGGGGACAGTGAGGGGCTCCAAAGCCAGGCCACAGAGTACAGCTATTCTGCACATGCGCTGCAGGAAAGGACCTGGCAGAGTTAGGTCTCTGAAGCACAGTCCATGACCTGCTACTAATGGATGTACCTAAAATGGGGCACCTTGCTGGTTGGGTCAAAAGAGCATGCTACTCTTGATTGCCAAGTTGTGAGTTCCAGCCCTGTGCTGGGTGTAGAGATCATGAAAAAAAAAAAAAAAGAGGCTAGTGGTAGCCCTGTCAATACAGGCCAAACTGAGGCTGGGAATGGAAGTCAAAGAAGTAGAAGGTAACACCTGCTCTTGGTCTTCAGTGAGGAGTTCTACCGTTGCTGGGTGGTGTTGGTCAGCAGGGCCCAGGGTTTGCAGGCAGGAATAGGGCTGATTAAGGAAGTCAGGCTGGGATGGGGAAAGGGCTGGAGCAGAGCCTTATGGGTTCTGAGGATTCACTACTGGGAATGAATGATGCAGGTAATTCCCAGGGCAGATTAATATGTGAGAAGCTTTACTAGGAGGGCAAATCTCCTCAGGGGTTAGGAGAACAACTTCGGTGCCAGTCTCCTGTAAATTTCCTCATCTGACAAGTGGGGATGGTACTACTGCTGAGGCTGAGGTTAAGGATGAAATGACCTAATCTACGTTAGCTGTTTAGCCTGATGCCCTGCTCAGGGTAGGGCTTCATAAACACTAGGTATAGATATTATAACCAGGATCCAGGGGAGCAGAATCCAGGGTCCTGGACTGACACACTTCTACCCAGAATATAGGGAAGGTGGGTGCAGGGCGCCCCTCTCCCTGCCAAGTTGCTGGAGATTTAAGAAATCTCATAGCTGAATCTAAGCTGATTGGTCAAGTAATATTGTGAAACGTAGATATTCCTTTTTGGAGGCAATGAGAGGAAAGAATAGTGAACCAGAGTGGCTTTAGTTCTTGTGGAAAGGGTCTGGGGTGAGGATGATCTCCCCCAAAGCCAGACCTCCCAGCAATCTCTCCTGGATGTCCCCACTTGTCTCATTTGTTATGGAGAGAGTTCTATGTGGATGGCTCGCACTGTGGTGTTTCCTATTCATGTTGTATTTGCCGTATGGACAATTCTGCCCCTCTCCTTTCTGGTTCCTACCTGGGTTGAACAGGTGAGGGTCTCTCTGTAGTGAATTTCCAGGAGAAGGGGAAGGCTCCAAGATCCAATCTCTAAACTGGGCCTGGCATATGCCTTGCCCAAGGTCACCATTGGGATCATTTGGCTCATCTCCATTGCAGGCTGCAGCCCCTTTCCCTCCTGGCTTGGGAGGTGGTGGTGGGGCGGGGGGATAGGGGGCTGCAGATGTCTAAAAAAAAAAAAATCACCAAAAAGGGAGATAATTGATAGTAATTCCCTTTGGCAGAGCTACTACCCACTCTCCCCCATGAATCCCAGCATAAGGCTTTTTTGGGGGTGTGTAAAACCTGATTCTGCACTGACCCTACACTCTAGAAGCCCTGCAGGATTGAGTTTCATTTCTTTGCTCCTTCTCCTCTGAGGCCTGCTGCTAACTCCTGGGGAATAGGTCTCCCCTCACAATTAGTGCTCAGCTTCCCCAGAAAGGTAGTAGAGGTGAGCTAAGTACTTGGAAACCCTGGAGCCTCTAGACCTGGGACCCTGCCTTCTATTTCCTTATATGGTCAATGCCCAATACAGTACCTGACACTCAGCATGGGGCCCAGAATGTCTTTCTTTAAGCAGTTTATGGGTGATAATCTGGAGGTGTTCAGTTGTCTTAAAACTGGGTTCCTATAGCAAGTACCTTGGTTTTACTCACATGGTATGTTTATTTGGGGTGGCTTTGAGGAAGGATGCTGGAGAAAAAGGGGGGGAGGAGTGGAGAGGAGAAGACAGGAGGGATTAAATACCTCCCTTTGGAGCCATTCTTGGCATTTAGTTAAGGGAGGACACTTCTCAGCATTTGTGGAAGCGAGGTGGTGTCCATGATGCCTGCAGAGAGGCCACTGCCTGTGGCTTGGAGGTCAGGATGAATAGGGAAGCAACACATTTCAGATGAACTCTGCCCTTTGACACCTCCCTAACTCCCCTATGCCTGGCTAGTTTAAGGTCCCAAGACCACATTACATTAGAAGGCTTGGAGAATGGGCACCAGAGGCTGCTCCCAGAAGACCCAGGCCCCAAAGGCCCTCTCCAGCCTTTGAGACAGGCTGGCCACACAGAGGAAGAGAGGAAACAGTGAGGTGGGAGCTGGTTTCAGTTCTCCCACCAAGGCTGTGCCTGTGGCTGGAGGCACCCAGTAGAGGCAGTTAACTCCCTGTTCTCTGGGCCAGAATCAATTTGGGACTGTACATTTAACCCTAGACAGACTTCCCCAGCCGCCCTGCTCCTCCCCCATTAGGGTCTCCAGTCTGTTTCTTCTGCCTGGAGGAAACATAAACCCACCCTACCGATTCCACAGAATCAGAGAAACTTCCCACTTCGGGATTATCTGCAGTTTGGGATTATATGAGCCCGGGGCTTGCTCTGTGGGTCCCTGAGGTGAAGAGAAAACATCTGCAGCTTTAGGATTAGCCCAAACTGCGCAGATGGAGGGGATAGTGAGTGAGGGCAAGGACATCCGGGCGCAAATCTGTACCCACTGGGCTTTTGTTCTCTTTCAATCAGTTTCTACTGAGTGCTGCTCTGTGCCAGGCACTGTTTCAGGCTCCGAGCCGAGTCTCTAGGCCACGGTCTCACGGAACTACAGTGTAGCTGCCTTAGCCCCAAGAGTCAGGGCTTGGGCCGGTGCGGGCGTAGGAGACAAAATGTCCCGTCTCAGATCGGTTTTCTCATTTGTAAAATGGGGGCAGGTATCTCTGCCCCTTCTCTCCCGGAGCACTAGAGCCCACTGAGTCCCGGAAAGCGTTCGGGAAGGGTGGGGTCTTTGAACCGAGCGTCGCTCCAGGTGCCCAAGGCTAGGAGTTGCAGGTCCTTCGCGCACCTGAGCTGAGGGGCGCGGCCAAACCCTCCCTCCCGGTCCCTGTCGCTTCCGGCCCGCGGAAGGGAAGGGGCAGAGAGACGGCGGGTTTCGCCGTAAGGTAGGCTGCCAAGCCCACGCATCCCTCACAAAACGGGGAAGGTCCTCTTATTTTTTGTAAAGTTGCGGAAAAAAGAGACGAAGACGGGGCGCGCTGGGGGAGCTGAGCCCGGGCCGACCTCGTCGGAGCGCGGGGAGCTCGAGGCGCAGTGGCTGCGGCTCCGGCCTCAGAGCCTGCGGCGTCCAAGTGGCCAGAGCAGCGCTGGGCGGGAGGCGGAGGGAGGAGGGAGGGGAGCCGAGGTGGGGGGGGAGGAGGGAGCGCCGAGTCCGGTCCGGGTTTTGCTGGCAGCCCCCGGGCAGCGTTCAGAGCTCCTGCCCGGGCGGGCGCGCGGCGGCGGCGGCGGCAGAGGCGGCGGAGCCTGAGCGGCGATGTAGAGGCGGCGGCGGTGGCGGCGGCAGAGGCGGCGGCGGCGAGAGCAGGCGCCCGAGCCGAGCGAGTGGAGCGGCCGAACCTTGCCCCCCGAAGCCGGGGCCCGCGTCCCAGCCCTGCCCAGCCCGCGCCCGGCCATGCGCGCCGCCTGCTGAGTCCGGACGCCTCACGCTGCGCTCTCCGCCCGCCGCGCCGCGCTTCGCTCGGGGGTGATTAGTTGCTTTTTGTTGTTTTTTAATTTGGGCCGCGGGGAGGGGGAGGAGGGGCAGGTGCTGCGGGCTCCCCCCCCTCCCCGCCTCGGGCCAGCCGCGGCGGCGTGACTCCGGCTCCGGACCCGGGCAAGGCGGGCGGCGCGGCTGGAGCGGAGCGCACCGCGGCGGTGGTGCCCGGAGCGGAGCGCAGCTCCCCGCCCCACCCCTCCCCCTCGGCCTCGCGGCGGCGGCGGCCGTGGCGGCTCGGAGGACTCCTGAGAGCCGGTAGGTGTCGGGCCACGGCCCTCCCCCGACCCCCCCGAGGCCGGCCCCCTCCCCTTCCCCGCCTACCTCCCTCTCCTCCCCCGGGGCCCGGTGCGCGGCCGGGGCCGGAGTTCGCTGCAAGTCGGCGGAAAGTTTGGCGGCGCGGGCTCCCCCGAAGTTCAGGTGCGGAGAGCCAGGGACCGGGAAGGAGGGGTCCGTGTCTGGGAGGGGCGGGGGGCGCCCGCAGCCGGAGCCACGGAGCCCTGGACCCTGGGAGCCCCGGCGCCGGGGATGGCTTGGTGGCCGCTGCTGTACCCAAGCCTCCCCAAGCCGCAGTCGGCGCGGTCGCAGATCACTGAGTACAGACAAAAAGAGGGGTTTTGGGGTCGGGGACTGCGGGTTGGGCGCCGTGCGTTGGGGCCGAGGCTCTCCCTGCGGGGCAGCGTCCCCTCCCCGAGCACTCGAGCTTGAGGGCGCTGGGGCGGCGGGAGCCCGGGTCCTCACCTCCTGGTGCCGGGCGGGCGCTCCGCCCGCGGGGGCGGCTGATTGGAGGTCTGCGGCGCACACTCCCCCGGCAGACCCCCGCAGCGCGGTGTTTTGGGGGCCACGGTAGCTGCTGCCCTGGCCCACGCGTGTCTGAGTCCTCCCCCGCACACACACTTGGAGGGGGCGGCGGCCACTTCTACATTTCCCCTCGGGTTCCTCGCCTCCGCTGCCCGCGGGGTGCCTGGCGGGCTGAGCAAGTTTGACCTTTTTTTTTTTTTTTTTTTTCCGTCAAAGTCTCACCCCCACCACCACCTCCGCTCCCCGCGGCCTCCCCTCCCGTCCTCCCCAGCCTCGGGGAGCCTTTCGGGCTGTCTTCCGAGCCCCGCGTGGCCGAGAGGCGTGCAGAGCCAAGGAGGGAGATGGGGGTGTTCCTCTAGCTGCCAAGTGTGGGAGGCGGGTGTCCCAGGCGCCTGCCTCGACGCTCTCTGGCCCCAAATTCACCCACGAAGTTCGGCCCCAAGCCTCCCTCCCCTTTGCTGCCCTAGAGCGAGGGGCTGACCCGCCGCGAGAAGAATGTGTTAATTTTCTTGCTGGGGGAAGTTGTCCTCTCCCGGAACGGGCTGCTTTCCGGCGGGGAGCGCGGGGTGCGCCTGGCTTTGTTTATTTGTAGGATCGACAGAAAGTGAGTGACCCCAGTTTTTAAATGGGGGAGGGGGGGTGCCTCTGGGACCTGTCAGAAGAGCTGAAGCGACCAATGAGGGAGCAAGATAGCTTTTCTTTTTTCTTTTTTCCCGCTCGGAAGGGGTGCGCGGAGTTGGGCTGGTGCCACGGGCTGCAAGGAGGCAGCCGCAGATTTGGGGCGGGGGTGCTCCGTAGAGACTCCTCGGGAAAGACCCACGCCTTCCTTTTTCCCCTGACGCGGGGGTCCGAAGGGCTGGCAGCCGCGCCTTACTTTGCCCCCCGGATCCTGGGTGGTCTTCGAGTCGCATCTTCGGGTTGGGGGGAGAGCGGAGCCGGGGTCCCACTGCCAGCCTCTTGACCTCCGCCCTCCCCCGAGCAGCGGGCGCCGCTCGGAGCCCGGGGTTTGTGGTGGGCCCAGCCCCCCCTCACGCGTTTGCTCAGGAAACGCTGGGGAGGGGGGCTCGTGTGACCGTTCGGCCCTCTCCCCCGCCGGAGCCGCCCGGGGCGGCTGGCAAACAGAGTCCCTTTCAAGTTTTCCGCTGGGGCCGCCTGGCGGGGGCTGCGTGCGCGGGCGCCGCGGACTGGCTTGGAGCGCTATTTGAACGCCCGGCGCCACCTCAGCTGCCCCGGCCCGCGGGGGCGGGGGTGTTCTTCCTTGCAACTAAGAGCATTTAAATTAGACGTTTTTTACGGGCCGTGGTGGCCTAAGCGTGACGCGACCCTCCCGAAAGACCCCGAGTTCTGGGCCCCAACAGCCGCAGGCAGCCTAGGAACTGGTACCCGAAGCCTCCTCCCAAGCCCCTTTTTGAGAGCGATGAGGGGAGCTGAAGTCGGTGCTACCTACTACTGCGTAGTGTTGATTTAGCAGTTTCCCTGGATGAGACTCAAGCAAGAGCTGGGGCGGGGGGGGGGGGGGGGGGGGGTAGTGGCCCGCTCTGCAGCTGTCACCCCCCTCCCAGAACGGAAATCGTTCTCTCCTTGGGAAGGGAGGGGGGTGATTTTTGTCCTGGGAAGGAGTGGGAACAGCTGAGGAAAGGTTGGCCTCTAGAGTTCTGGGTCAGCCCTGGGGAGGTTGGTAGGAGCACCCCCACCCCATCTTGGCCTGAGTTGGGGCTCTCCCAGGGAAGCCCCTAGCCAGCCTTGTGGCTCCTGGTCCCAAGCCACCTCCCTTTTCAAGGTGGGGGCAGAAGAAAAAAAAAAGGTGGGGGCAGAGGTTCCTCTGCTGAAGACAGACCCTTGTCTGGCTGTCCGTTGGTGCCTTATTTATGTGTGTATTTGGGCCGGCTGTTTTCCCGGCTCAGCAGGTGACCCTGGCCTGGGCCTCCTATCTCTCCTCCGACAGAGCCTGTTGACTTACCCGTGGGCCAGCGGCCTCGTCTTTATCACGTGAGGCCTGGAATGTCCACCCGGCTGGGCTGGGCAGGCTGGGGGAAGGGAGAAGGAGGGGAGGATTCTGCATCCAGGGCCCTGGCCAGCCCAGGCCTCTGTTCCATGGGTTCCCACTGTGAGCCCCAAGTCTTAATGCCTTTCCCCTTTTTCCCTGCCTTCTACCCATTTGGCAAATACGGATCTGAGGCTGATAGGAGTGTGGCAGGCAGGGTTGTATCTGGTTAAAGAACCAAGTCTGTGTGAATTAAATACCCCACCTTCTTTAGGGCCCCACCTGATTATTTATGGAAGAGTAGAATGGAAATGGGGGTCTCTTTAGGGGGTAAGGATGTGGCTGGGCTGAGATCAGCTGATTTAGGATGCAAGATAGGGTGGAGGAATGAGAGGGTGTACCGGATGAGCCAGACTCAGGCCTGCCCCCTGTTTGGTGGGGTGACCATTAAGGCAGAGCTAACTCCCCAAGTCATGGTGCATGGCCTTACTGGTCAGCGATGGGGCAGGGCTCACTTATTGTTACTACTCTTATTATTACTGTCTGTTCTTTGTATGTAAATAACTTAATTTGTTTATCTATTTTTTTAAAAGATTTTATTTATTCATGAGAGAGAGAGAGAGAGAGAGAGGCAGAGACACGGGCAGAGGGAGAAGCACGCTCCATGCAGGGAGCCTGATGTGGGACTCCAGGATCATGCCCTGAACCGCTGAGCCACCCAGGGGTTCCCCCCACCTTTTTTTTTTAAAGATTTATTTATTTATTTATTTATTTATTCATGAGAGACAGAGAGAGAGAGCCAAAGACATAGGCAGAGGGAGAAGCAGGCTCCATACAGGGAGCCCGATATGGGACTTGATCCTAGAACTCCGGGATCACGCCCCGAGCCAAAGGCAGCTGCTTAACCACTGAGCCACCCAGGCATCCCGTATGTAAATAACTTATTCATTCATTGCCCCAGTATGTATTTTTGAGCACCTACTGTGTGTCCAGTGCCACCTTTCTGGAGCTGCTGAAATGAATCACTGACTCTGCCCCTACTCTGGAGGCAGGCCCAGAGCAGAAGCTCCTCCCTCTTTCCTCACCCCCTGGGACCCGAATTGGGGCTTTCCCCCCCTTTATTCTGGTGCTCTCCCTCCCTGATCCCCACCACCTGGTGCTGTCTTAGCCTGTATATGTGTGCCTGTGTGTGTGAAGTGTCCTTGATTAAGTGTATTAATAGTTAAACTCTCACTCATAGCTGGAACTCACCAGACCACAAAAAGCCTCCCCAGTTACTCACGCGCTACTGCCCAACAAGAATATCCCACTCAAGTTTTTTTTTTTTTTTTCCTTTCTCTTACTTTCCCCTTCATTCCCCCCAACTCTGAGCCCACCTCCCAGGCTACAGGCAATGAGAAAGGGCTGGCCCCCTCAAAGACCCAGGAATCCCCCCAACCAGTCCACCTGCCCACTAAAGCCCAAGGCAGTGTCAGCTGCTAGATGAGGCTGTATGGGTCTAGTCTGTTGGTCTGGGATGTGGGAAGCTAGGTGGTGTGTGTGCTTATGACTCAGGGCATGTGGTATCTATGAATCTGTGTGTTGAATATGTGTCTGTTTGTCTGTCTGTCTTGAGGGGGCGGGGTGGGAGTCTGCATGTGTGTATATTTGTGCATCAAGGCTTGTATATCTGTGGATCTAGGAGTTGTGTGATCTGCATTGCATCTGTACTTGTGTGTGAATCTGAGTGTATATCTGAAAGTTGGATTTATCCTTGTGAATCTGGGAATGTGCATATTCTGAGTTGTGTATGCTAGAATTTTGGAACGTGTGCGTGTGATTTGTGTATATGTGTGTTATTTGTATATTCTTGTAAATCTGGGAGAGTCTTGACTCCCTGAGTAGTGTGTCTGAATTGGGAAAGTGGTGTGCGAATCTGGGAGTGGGCATATCTGAGCTGTGTGGGCAGTGAGTGGTCTGTGACCGTTCCTTTCTCTTTATCTGTCTGCCCGGCTGTCTTTCTGAGTCTCTCCCTCTCTGGTTGAGGCCCAGAGAGAGAGAGAGAGAGAGAGAGAGAGAGAGAGTGTGTGTGTGTGTGTGTGTGTGTGTATAGCATTGAACCTCTCCCACCCCGTCCTTCCCCTCCTCTGCCCTCCCTGGCAGTAACTGGGCAGCCTCCCCGTCTGCCTGCCTGCTGGGAGTTTTGGAAGCTGTGGAGGGAGACAGGCTGGGGCCGGGGTGACAGCGCGTATCCACGGCGATGGCAGCCTGTGATTATGGGAATAAAAGGATTTTAAGGTCATGGGTGTATTTTTTTTGTTCTGTTTTGTTTTCCCCCCCTTTGGTGGAGCTGGTGGCAGCAAAGGGCCAGAGCTGTGTGTCTGCAGGTTGGGAGTCTGTCCCCATACAAGTAAGCATGGGTATGTGGCGCTTTCCCGGGAGCATGAACATGTGTGTACACACGTGAGCAGAGCCTGTGAGTGTGTATGTTCTATGTGTGTTCTGTCTGCCTCCCTGCATGAGAGTCCACAGGGCTGTTCCCTGGGGAAGAATCCCAGGAAAACTTCTTGCTTCTGGGTGTGACATGGAGCTGGAACCCTTACAGTCCTCTGTGTCCCAAAGAGCCGTCTGGCTCCAATCCTTGCTTATCTGACCTTCCCTTCACGGTAGGGTGTCTTTTGCCAGAGACTGGCTAGGCCCAGTTACCTGGGCCAGGCCACATCTTGGGGTGTCAGTGCCCCTGGCCCTGCTCCAGCCCCTGTAATTGCATTCTGCCGCCTAATCCCCCGCCAGCTCAATTAGATCGCAAATTCTTCTTCATTTCCTGCCTCTGATGCTGGCCTCCCTCTGGGCTCACAGGGCCTGGGAGAGAGGGAGGGGATCCTGCCCCCCTTCCGCCAGCACTGGGGGCTCTTACAGGGGTGTGATTAGTTGCTGGCACTCTGGCCTTGGGGTGTTGGTTGGAACCCTGGGAGCCAACAGGGCAGACTTCTGGTGGCTCCCTGTGGACTAGCCTCAGTATCCTCATGCTGGGGGAGGGGCTTGTGTTGTTTGGTACTTGGGCTCTGGGTAGACCAAGGATCCCTCTATGCCAGGCCCCCAGGCAGTGTCCTCACCCGGAGTCCCCACAGGCTCTGCGTATGCCCTATTTCCAGAGGAGTTGGTGGCCACCCCCTGGCACAGCAGTTGTAACCTTGTTTTTGAACTTTTAATGGCGTATGTTCTGGGGGTCAGTAGGACCACTGAGCTCTTCTCTACTGTATCGTCTTAACTGCCTCCCTTGACCTTACCTAGACAAGTGTGTTAGAGCACTGGCTCTGGAGCCAGACCTGGCTCCAAATCCTGACCATGCCACTGTCTAGCTGCATATATGATCTTTGGGTGAATTGCCTCTCTGACCCTCAGTTTCCTTATCCCTGAGATGGGATAATAAGAGTGCTTGCCTCACAAAGGCCATTTTCGGGTGGACACAGGGATGGTTGTTTAGTGCGCAGCACCAGTGGCTGACCCACAGCATGTACTAGAAGTTGGCTTTGGTGGTGACTAGGACTTCATGTCCCCCTCAAGGAAAGGAAGAAAAGAAGATGTGACTCACACTTGGCATCTCTGTCTCCATTCTGCTCATTACCAGGTGTGTGGTGTTGGGCACATCACTTTGCCTCTCTGGGTTTCTCTTCCCCATCTGTAAAATGGGACTGATAATAGGCCTGACTTCACAGGACCCACGGAAGGGTTACCCACATGCAGACGCTTGGCCCCAGCTGCCCGCCCTAGCGGGTTTTCAACATACTTCTTGCCCTCTTTTTCCTTTCCTCACACCAAGCCTAGGCTGGTGTGAGGGCTGGCAAAGACAGAGGCTCAGGGATAAGGGGACTGGCCAAGGTCATGAGGCCAGTAATGGGGCCTGGGTGGGGTAGAAGGGCTAGGGGATGACCTGCTGCCTGGCTGGCTTGCTGGTTTACTCGCTGGCTCAGCTGAGCTGTGAGGCATGGACTTCCCTCCCCGCTGGTCTCTGTGGAAAGTGGTGGCTTGGCTGATTTTTTTCTGTAAAGGGGAAGCTGGATGTCTACCCCCTCCTTCCCCAGGAGGCACCCGTGGCAGCGGCTGTGCTGACAGGCCTCCTGGCCTTCTTGCTAGGGTAGCTGGCAGCTCAGGAAGGCCAACTGCACACAGATCAGCCAGGAAGAGGGACCCATAGAAGTCCCATGCCATCGCTAATCCTATGGCCCCTCCCACCCTCAACCTGTTCCCTTTGGAGGGTAAGACGGAAAGGAGCTACACCAGGAGAGTTGGGGAGAGGGCTCTGCTGGAGGTGGTGGAGAGGGATGAGGTGGGGGTGGGGAGTGAGGAGCCCTCTGCTGCAGGGTCTCGGTAGTTCCCTGGCCAGTCTCCTTATTTCTGTGACCTCTGTCACTCAGTGGTCTAGGCTCTTTAATATTTCACGGGCCGTCAAGCCAGCCCCCTGTCCTCATCCCCTTTGTCTGTCTGCTGCCCCCCTTGGGCCATCCCTGTCGCTGAATTGCTGAATTACTGACCCCAAGAGGCTGAGGGCCCTAACACCTTCTCAGTAACCTCCTGACCTGTCTCCCCCGCCCCTCTGCTTGTCCCACCTTCCATCTCTCCTACGCCTTCTCTCCCCTTTTCTGACATCTCTGACTATCTTCTTGCCCTTTCCTCCATTTTCCTCCTTTGTTGGCCTGCTCCTCCTCAGCGGAACAGAAACCGTGGCAACTGGTCCGCCTGCCTGCTACCCTGTCCACCTCTTCCTGCCCCCTCCCCCTGGCTGTGCTGGGCGTGAGAGCTGGTTTTATTTATTTTTCTGTTTGTTTGGGAAGAAGGCAGTGGCAGTTCTGAGTCCAGGCCGCTGCGCTCCAGGCACAGGGGCGGGCAGGCGGCCTCCCAGGAATGCGGCTGGGACGCCCCGCGCTATATTTACTCCCGCCCGGCTGCCTGCCCCAGCGGGGCAGAGCCAGGCCTGCCTGGTGGCCCCGGGGGAGCCCTATACCCACCATCCCCACTCTGTCCAGCCGACCCCATGGAGCCCTCGAGCCCACGACGCCCTCCCTTCCTGTGGCCTCTCCTGACCTCCTTGGACTTGCCTGGCCTGCTGGCGGGAACAGCAATGTGCCATGCCGTTAGGGGCGCAGGCTGCAGACGCAGGGGTCTGATTCCCGTAGGGCAGCACCTGGCAGCCCCAGACCCCCACCCAGAGGCCTAGCCCAGGCCTGTAATCTGGTGGCCAGAACTATGCAAAGCATCTATCTGGAGCTCTCTCCGCCAGGCCTGGTGCCTGTTCTTGCCAAAGTCCCCTCAGCTCGGAGCTCAGCTCTGCTGGCAGGGACAGGGTGAATTGGGGGCCAGGGGCAGCTTTGTGCAGCTGCGTTTCCTGCACCAGTCACCCCCTTCCATGTAATTGCCATCTGCTGGACCCCGTGGTTCCTCACACCAACATAGGTGTGCACATATACATGCTTAGACATACATGTGCCACACATGTGAACGCATGCTGGGTTGTACCGTCCATGGTACATGGCCATGCCTCCTGTCATTGATTTCCTCATTCATCAGATGCATATAGGGTTTTGTGAGCCCACTCCTTGCCAGCCTTGTGATGGGATGTGGCAATGATTCCTTCCTGTACCCCAATGTCTGGCACCAACTGAGTGTTTGAAGAGCTTTAGCCGCTGCTCTAATCAATTGCTATCCTCCAATTATTGCCATAATAATAATAATATGTTGTCAAAATGATGATGGCAATGGCTAACATCCTAAGCCCCTACTCTGGGGCAAGCTCTATGTTAGTGGCTTTCTAGCCTTTACTTTCCTTCATCCCCCTAGTTAGCCCAGTGGTTGGATGCTATTAGCATACCCGAATATAGATGAGGAAACTGAGGCTGGAGAGTCTGTGACTTGCCCCAGGACTTGCCATGTGGGATTGGGCCCTGGTAGAGCCCTTGACTGGCTGTGAGCACCATGAGAACAGCCAAGGTTGGCACTCCCCTGTGCTTGCCGACTAGAAGCCTTGCTCTCTCCTCCTTGAGGCCCTCATGTCCCTGGCAAGAGGCCAGGCATGTGGTAGGTGGGGTGGGCTGACTGGCCAGTCGGATGAATGAAAGAATGAATTAATGAATGACCAGAAGATTCTGTGGGAATGAGTGCTCTCCAGGGACAGTGGGTAGATGTACTTGTGCAGGTGGTCAGACTGGTAAGTGGGGATGCATTGTGCCTGTAGAGGGTTCCCTTAAGTGAGGTGGGGGCGGGGCTGAGAGATGTGGCCAGAGGCTAATAGGCTGCTCAGGCCTAGCCCTTAAGCAGGTCCTGTCTTCTCCCAGGGCCTCAGTTTTTCCATCTCTCAAATGGGCTTGGGAGCCTTTGTCCTGGCTGGCTGTCAGCTGGCCTGCCGTGGGTTGGCCTGGGAGCTGGAGAGGTAAGGAGCTGTGGTGGGAAAGAGGAAGCAGTGGGTGGTGAAGGCAAGAAGATGAAGCGTGGAGCTTGGCTTGGAACCTGAGAAGCAGGGAGACCAGCCTGACCTGACGCCCATCCTCCCTCTGAGCTGCGGGGTGGAGGTGTAGGGTCACAAACCCCTAGCGACCTGCTCTTGTTCTGGCAAGAGCTGGTCTTCCTGACATGGGCAGCATCCAGTGGCTGTGTGTGCCACGAAGAGGTGGTCTGCCCTCCAGAACTAGACCAGCTCTACTGCCAGGCCCATAGGCTCCCCCCAACCTCATTATCTAGTTCCTGTTGACCCTGATGGGAGAGACCCAGGCAGGCCCTCCTCCTACCTGACCCACCTTCTCCAAAGCTAGATGGGGAATTGGTTTAGTTTGGCCCATAGCTCCAGGTGAGAGTGGGCTTTGGCCCCCTTCCTTCCTGGGAATGTTAAGATCTTGGTGGCCTAGAATTTTTAGTCACAGGAATTTAGAATCAGAATGCTTGGAACTGAGAGATTCTTTTCAGGATTCTTGTCGTGTTGGGATTCTAGAATCACAGAACCATGAGTTTTACTGTAAAGGAAGCGTGAATGGTCATGTTTCAATCTTGTTTGACGCTAGGGGACATTGAGGATCTGAGAGGAGGGACTTCCCTGTGGTGCCCTCAAGTGACATGAGTATATATCTGAGACAGAAATGCAGTTCTGCCTCTGGTCTACCCTGCTTTGGAGATCTGGCTGGCATGGGGAATGGGCTCTGTGGGCCCAGTCAGGGAGCAAGGGGATGTGACTGGCCTGTAAGCACAGAAGGGGTCCTCACGGCGGTGCCCACCCACCCGCTGCCCACCCGCCTGCTGCCCACGCTTCCCGAGGCACCAGTGTGAGGAGGAAATGCCGGCTGTTGCTTCCAGCGACAGCCGGCAGGGCCGGGCGGCTTCCCAGCTCCCCCTCTGATTCATGGCCGCCTGCAGCTCCCCCCTCCCCTGGGGGCCTCAGCAGCCCCATCTGTGCAATGGGGAGAGGAGGCTCTACCCCAAAACCTAGTGTCACAGAGACGATATATTTGGGGTTCTTTGCAGACTCACTGTGAGGCTTTGAGAATGTTGGGAGACTGGTCTGGGGATAGCCAGCTGGGCATTTGGACTCAAAGTACTGAGCAATTCTGCTGGGAGTTACCCTAATGCCTCCAGCACTCTGGGAGTGCTGAATTGGTTCCTGGGGCAGAAAGCGTGGTGGTAGTAAAAGGAAGAGCAGCACCTAGGTCACTGGGCTCTCTCTTGACCTCAGTATACCCATCTGCAAAATGGAGAGTGTTATTCCTTGAGGTCTCTTACAGTTTTGACTCTTCCTGGGTATGTGCTGGCTGATGGAGGTACTAGGGATGCCCAGGAAAGAGCAGAGCAGTGGGGCAGGAAAGGGGTCTCGGTGGCTGCAGACAAGGGTGGAACTGTGATTTGGCTGAAGGGGCGGCTCTGGGAGAAGGGATGAGGTGGAGAGAGATAAGGAGCCTGCCAGCAAGGCAATGTCCAGCGGAAAATCCCAGCCATTCTCAGGAAGTGTTTCCTCCACTGGTCTCCTGGGAGGGAGGCAAGGCAAGCAGGAAGGAGCATAGTCGAGGGCAAACAAAGTCTCCCGGCCAGTCCAAGTGGAGATGTCCCAGGCCTGGCAGCTGGGCGGGTGTGCCCCTCACACTGCGGGAGGGCTGGAACGCACCCCCCACCATGCTCTAAGGCTGGGCCTGTGGTGGGAGGCCAGGGCTGCCAGGAGGGGCCGGGCCAGAGTCCAGATTTCAAAGCCTTCCCCAGGGGCCTCATGGTGCCCTCCGCCCTGTCCTGAGCTCCGCCGCGGGGGTGGCAGATGCTGTTTTATCGGCTGAGGCGAGTGGGAGGCCTCCGGAAGGTCCTCCTGGGAGGTTCCGGGGGGCAGTGGGGTGTTGGCAGCTGCCGCCCAGCCAGAGCTGGCTCACAGTGGCCTCCTAGGTCCCTCAGTACCCCAGGCTTGGGGCCCGGGGGTTGTGGTGCTTGAGGCAGGTCCCTCCTGCCTTTGCTCATACACACACACACACACACACACACACACACTGCCCACCAAGCTTCTTGGCTCTGGCCCCCTCCCATCCCTGGCTGCGTCTGCAGAGCCCCCCGGGGAAGGCAGGGGAGGAGGCGCAGCGGGCTCAGAACAGCGGGTGCCCGTGCAGCCAAGTATTTGCGCGAGCTGTCAGAGACAGACAGGCATGTGGGGAATTTGGTGCGTGTGGGGCTGGGGGAAGCAGCCGGGTGGGCAGGCAAGCAGGAGGAGGGAAGGTGGGGCTGTCTCCCTCGCCTGTTGAACCCTGCAGAGACCACCATTCTCCCCAACCCAAACCAGAAGGTACAGCTGGCGCTGTCTCCCTGCCTGTGCCAGTACAGTGAGCCTGTGACCCTTGCTGGGGTCTGATATGGTGCTGATACTGGCGGAGGGGGTGCCGTGTCAAGGGCTGGAGCCGGGGAGAGGCTGTCTGGGGGAGTGTGGAGCCAGGCAGGAATCCGGGTTGTGCCCGACTATGGCCTCCAGGAAATAGCAGCTGTCATGCTTCTGTGTCATCCCCTCCTCCCACGGCCCAAGCCTGGCACAACTTGTTTCCTGGCCAGGGTCCGGCTGGGGCAGATTGGAGGAGCCTGGTATTGCCCAGGCTGGACAAGGAATGGGCTGGGTGGAGGGGGCCATGTTTATAAGCCCACAGGTACTTGGAGTGCTGGGGAGGGGCTCCCCCAACCTTTTGCTGAAGCAGGTTGAAGTCACTTGCAGGAGGGGACCTTGCCCCTTGTGTCCCTGGACAGAGACCCTGACTTAGTCACCTTTGTGCGTGCTCTCCAGCAGTACCTGTTGGGCATGTTAGGGCCTAGAGCTGAGTAACACTTGTGTTTCATATCTGAGAGCCCAGAGAGGAGGGACACTGTCCCAAAATCACACAGTGGGCTCCCCAGCCTTCTCCCTATGCTCATGGGTGGGGCCAGTGGGAAGAGGTGAACTTTGGGGGTTTGCTGGGGTGGAGGGGGCTATATTTAGTCAGTCCTGCAGAGCCAGGGGGCCCCTGGGAGCAGCTGTTAGTGGGGGGGCAGACAGAGGCCTGAAGCTGCATTTAGTCTGGACAGAAATATCCTCTCCGCTCCCCCCCGCCACACACACACACCCACTGACTGGGCGGCCAGGCTGCGGGCTTGTCCCCTGAGGGGCAGCTTGCCTGGGCCTGGCGGCCGGCGGGACAGGCAAGATGACCCGATAGGCTTTTCCCAGCTCAGGTTTCGATGAAACAGGAACCAGAGCCGCAGCCTGGGCTGTGGGGGCCAGGGCTGCCTCCTCCTGCTCCCCCCTTCTCCCTGAGTTGCATACTCCAGTTCTCCCAGGCCTGGGGAAGCAGCAGGTTATTTATCAAGCCAACCTCCCCACTGGGTCTGTCTGCACCCACCCCATCGCGCCCCCCTTGCTGGCGGCCCTGAGCAGAGTGAGCTCAGGAGAGTGAGTCACCCCATCCTAGCAGCCCCGCGAGGCCCTGTGGCCTCGCAGGCAGAGTGCACTCACGCACTCGCCACATGGCACACACTTGGGACAGCCACATTCACTCAGCGCACGTACTTCCACACGATCCAGCACACACGACTGACACACGCAGCGCGGCCCTGGTCACATAAGCTGCGGACACTCCAGCAGCACACTCGTTCTCAAACCCACCCCAGCCTCAGCACACATGCATGCTGCCACATAGGCAGATGGGCGTACATAGTCACAGGCAGGAGTGCCGAACTCCCGGGAGGACCCCAGATACTGCACCCATAAAGCAGTTGTATGTCTGCTCTATCCTCAGGCCATAGCCCACAACCACCCAGCTCCGTAGAATTGGGCCAGGAGCCCGGACACAACAGCCCAGTGTATGTGCCCACACGTGGGTACACAGGCAAATGCAAGCACATGTACACATGCACATGAACAGCACGGCTAGGGCTCCGCTACCTAAATCCCCCTTTAGGGTCACACAAAAGAGGCCCGACCCTTGGCCATGTAGAGTCAGCTGAGTTCTGCAGGGTAGGTGTGGGGAGGGAACTGTTTGCTGCCATCCCTCAGGCTGGCTTGGCCTTCTTTTGGGGAGGAGGCCCAGGTAGCCCAGGTATCAGGTTTGGAAGTGTTAAAACCACCCTGCCCTCCAGGATGGGGAACTCTGACCTGGACAGAGTGGGTTTGGGGTAAACTGGGGAGAGGTGCAGAGGAGCCGGGAAGAGGAAAGGCCTGGACAAGAAAAGCCATGGAAAATCGATTTTCCTGGGAGTGCCAAATAGCCAGCTGTTGCCACTACTCGGCAGCGGGGGTGGGGTGAGGTGGGGTGTTGGGGGTGCAGTTCCTTGGGAGATGGGGGGGCGTGCCAGAAATTAGGGAAGAGACTCCCTTGATCTAGTGGGCTGTGCCCCAGGAGCCTGCCTGCTCACCCTGGCACCTGCTTTCCTCAGTTCCCTTGGCTCCCAGGTTTCTCGTTAATCCCCGCCCCGCCCCCCGCAACCAGTACCCTGAGACTTAGGATTCAGACATATTTCCTGGTTCTTGGTCTACTGGTCTGCAAAATGGGTACAGAGCTGACTTGAATACAAGGAGGGGTGGGCTGCGGGGTTGGAGGGACGCCCTCAGGGAGCCTGTAAGCTGCAGTGTGCGTTGGGTTTAGGGCTGCCTTCCCTGAACTGGGCAGAATTGGGGACATACCTTATTTTTCATACACTGGAAAAATACCAGTTTTCAGATGAGAGAATTGAGTCTGGTGGGTCTGACTTCCTGGTCATAAGGGCTTTAGACACAGCCAACTAACAACCAGACCCCAGATCATTCTGGGTCTACAGTATTGAGAGAGCCCAGGGAGGTTCAAGGGCAGGTGACTTTAAGGACTCAGGCCCAGGCTATCTCCCACCTCTTGGCCACACATATCTGCCTCATAAAGGCCTAGACAGACCATGGTCGAGGAGGGGAGAGGGGCCCAGGCATCCTGAAGTAAACAAATAATAGCTATGGTCAGTCAGGAGGCCTGGATATCCCCTGAGCCTTGGACTCTGGGGTTGGACAGGCCTAGGCTCCAAACTTGGCTCAGTCACTGTCAGCTTTGCAATTCTGAGCCACTCTGATCTCACTTTTGCCACCTATAAAATGGGTCTGAGCCTTGTCTCAAAGCTGTGGGACCTGAAGTAGGTGGTGGGGTGTGGTTCTCACTGTGTCACACCTGGATCTCCAGGTGAGTCCTGACCTCTTCCTGACCTGACTGCTCCACCAAAGCTTGCATTTCCCTAGGAGTGGTACCCCATAATAAGGACTCCTTAAT
Source organism: Canis aureus (assembly GCF_053574225.1). Classification (NCBI taxonomy): domain Eukaryota; kingdom Metazoa; phylum Chordata; class Mammalia; order Carnivora; family Canidae; genus Canis; species Canis aureus. The sequence continues at coordinate 35,680,528 of NC_135615.1, forward strand.
TAGACTGTCTTGGATTGTCAGCCTTCTTAGGGCTGTTCTCCGAGGGGAATGCTGAGGTGGGGGAGTGAAGAGGCTGACCTTGGGGCTACATGGTTGGATCCAGGCAGAGGAATGTGGAGTCCTTGGGTGTTTGGACATCCCTGGGGGCTTCATAATATGGGAGGAAAAGGAGCCAACCTTGGATCTAAGACATTCTCGGTTCCTTGGCTCCTCAGTACACAGCAAGGCCACAAATTAGACTCAGTAGGGACTTATGGGTGGCAAATGAGTTCTTTGTAGTGTGGTAAGGGGCTTGGCACACACCTGTGTGAAAGCACGGTTGGGACCATTGTAGATGGAAGAAGTGCTGACACAGAGCAGGCCTGTAGGCGCCCAGGAAAGTCTTGGCAGGAAGTATAGGTAGGTTCTTCCTGTCACCAGAAAAGGCAGTGCAAGCCTGGACAGCTGAGCGCTGCCCTCTTTGCAGACATCAGACCTCTACCATACACACATCTCCCTATGTTCCTGCAGGTAAGAGGGCAGAGGAGGAATGCTCTCCATGGGCCTGGAGAAACTGAAGCCCAAGGGATTGGCTCAGGCTCCAAGGCAAACAGTGACAGAACTGGGGCCACAGCCTAGGTTACCCGGCACTCCTGGCTTGAACTGCCCTTGCCACTCCTGCTAGCTGACGATGGCAGTAAAAATAATACAGCTATCATTTCTTGAGCACCTTCCGTATGCCACCCTGCACTGAGAACTTACATGGTCTGCAGGACCCTGATGAGGGTGGGACTGTCCTCGTGTGCATTTCACAGACCATGGAATGGGCTTAGCAAAGTCAAGCAACTTCTCTGAGGTCACCTAGGCTGGGGGCTGCAGAGGAACCCTGATTCCAAAGCCCACTTGGACACTTTCATGACCCAAACCTGTACTTCAGGGCAGGGGGTCTCCTACCCCCACCTCCATAAACGCATGATGAATTATGTTCCCCGTTGGGCCAGCCTCCTCCCCATCTCTGCCCGGCCCCTGACCATCCTAGGGACCTCTGCTAGCTCAGGGCTCTCCCCAGGTTTGGACCCGAGGCCCTTGGGACTGCCAACTCCTTAGGCCTGGGAAGGGGTGAGCCCTGTTGGCCTTGGCTTCTTCAGAGGGAGTGATTCACTGGGAATGGGATAGGAAGTCGGGGGATGCACCAGGGAGCATATTGATATCCCTTGGGGTATCTCCTTGCAGATAAGTTCTGGGAAACTCAGTTGCTAGGCTTATGAGAGCCACTTGGGGGTCTGGTCAGGGTCATATACCTCCCTTATCCCCCAACCACCCACCTTCCTGGGGGCTCCTTTCCCCTCTAGGGAGCCCTGCACAGAGTAATTGAGAAAGTGCCCTTGAGCTGGAAATATCTTCTATACACAGGGCCAGGCACGGTGTGGCCCTGGGTCAGGGCTCAAAAGGCACAGAGTCAGGTTTATGTTCTGGGGGTTGGTGCTGGCCTCAAGTGGAGGGGCAAAGTCTCTAGGCTTAGGGTCCTGAGCTGTGTGGCAAGTCATTTTCCCTTCCTGGTCTCAGTTTCTGCATCTGTGAAAGGACCCAGAGTCTGCCATGCATGTTCTCTGGGGCAGGGGCGAATTAGACACACATCCACATGCCTTCACCTGGTGTTCCCAGGTCCCCCGTGCACAGGATTCCTGTGGCCCTCACATTGGTCCACGGGATCCAGGGGGAGCAGGGCAGGCTGTAGAGTTGGACCAGCCTGGATTGTAGTCTCACATTCACCATCCACGCTTAACTGCCCCACTAGGCTCTGAGCCTCAGTGTCCTCATCTGTGAAATGGGTGGACTATGGTGGTTACCTCTTGGGGCTACCATAGGGATAAAACAAGATAGTGTGGCCAGAGCACCGGGCACAGACTCTGTGATGGTGGTGACAGTGGGTCACCCCACATAAACCCGGAGCTGTCCTCTTGGTTGCTCTTCCCCCAACTTTGGTCCTCAGGGATTCTGGGAAGGAGACAGCGCCAGTCTGCTGGCTCAGCCAGCTTGGCCACTGACCTTCAGAGCACCCAGGCTGTCAAGGCCGCTTGCCCACCTGCCCGCCTGCCTCCCTGCCTGCCTGCCCGGGCAGGGAGGAACACCAGCCAGTTCTTCACCTAATGCTACCCGCCCCTGCTCCCATTCTCCTCTCCCTCTCTGCGCCTGTGTGTGAGCTAATTAATCTCAGCCCCTTTGGGAAATTAGAACGCCGCAGCCTCAGCCTTCTCAGCCTTGCAGTGCCTGTGCTGCTACTGGGCCCTGCCAAGACCCACCGTGGTTTGGGGGCACAGGGTGGGGTGATGGGGGCAGCAGGATGAGTTGGGCAGGCGTGAGTCTTCCTGAGCCCCTCCACCTCCTGACTCAGGGCTGGGGGTGGGGGAGCGGTGCCCTCTAGCTTCTCAGCTCCCTCCTCTTCCAGACAGCATCCATAAGGACAGCAGGCAATTGCTTTGCTGGTGTGAATCCCAACTCCCAGGACCTCCCTGCTGTGGTCCTGGGGCTGGTGTTGTCATCCCTCACCCCACATTCAGTCTTATTGTGGGGTCCTCTTGCCTGCCCAGTTCAGGTTGATGGAGATAGATGTAATTATGGAATTTTGCTTGGGAAATTAATTTGAAAAAGTTAATTAATTGGTGGTTCCGGAGGTGGCAGTCTCCACGCCCAGCCAGTCCTAAGGACATCAGTGCTGACCCTCCTGAGACAGCTTCCTGGGCAGGCTGGGGAGAGGGACCTCAGCAACCTGGTTGGGCAGTCCTGGTGCAAGCAGAAGCACAGTGAGGAGGAAGAGGCAGACTAGGATCCTGCCTCAGAGGAGGCACCTGGAATATGTTTGACTAGGCCTTCTGGATGGACTTGGGCATCCTGAGAACTGAGCCACTTGTTAGCATGTTCAACAAGCCGTTGTCAAGCTTCTGTATACTAACTCCAGTGGGTCAAGTGCCCACAGCTAGCATAGACAGCTGAATGTTTTGTCCACTTCTTACAAATCCTTTTCTCAAAACCTTAAATCTATACCCAAAGGGTTCAAGGGACATTATGGATAATGTCCATTGTGCAGATGAAGCAACTGAGGCCCGGAGAGGATATTGACTTGCCTACCTCTTCAGCTTTGTCCCCCAGCAGGATAGTATAGGGGGTGTATAAAGCTTAGGCTTCTTCCTAGGGGAGGAATGTTCCCACAGGCAGCCCCGTCCCAAGTGTGGGTGATAGGGACCTTAAAGTTGACTCTGTTCCCTAAAGAGAGGGCCAGAGAACATGGCCAGTAGCCCACCCCTGGCACCATTGTGCCTTCTCCCCCAGCCTTACCATCAGACATTTGTGTTGCCCTGTATTCACGGAGGGGCTTCCTCCATCACCCTGCCTAATCCTCAAGAATACCCAATTGGCTGAGACAGGATGCCCCATGGACCAGGGCTCTCTTGGGTACAGAGGGGACCCCATTCCTAAGACCTCCTGGCAGGGCCCCTGACCACAACAGCCTGACCAAGTTCTTGTGTCTAGAGGAGTGTGGGCTCTGTACAGGCTTTGTCCACACTGAGGAAGGGTCAGGGCTGGGGCAAGAGGTGGCCATCTATAAAATAGGAGGCTGGAAGCCCCATGATCCCATAGGACAGGTTGAGGATGCTGACCTGCAGGAGGCCAGCAAGGTGAGGAACATGGACTTTCAAGAGGTTTGGACCCGGGTTCCTCCAAGCTGTGTGGCCTTGGAGAGGTTCCTTAGCTTTTGTGAGACGTTTTCCTCATCTGGACAATGGGGATGATCACAAACCACTCGGAGGGCTGTGGTGAGGTACATGGAGGTGTAGTCACTTAAAGTGTCTGTCCTTTGTAACCAGGCTGGGTGGGAGAATAGGGAGCAAATAGGACTGTGCTGGGACCAGGGCCTCCGAAGGCCAGTAAGCTTTTGGAGGGGAATCTGGTGCATGTGTTTGGGGGCAGGGGAGCTAGAGGCCACCTGAGGAGGTGATACTTTCGAGGCACCAAAGAGCCAACAGCTAGCGGCCCAGAGCCCTGGGGCCCTCTAGGGGGAGTCATTCCCGGCATTCACTCCCAGACTGGTTTAACACATTCCCTCAGGACGTCCCCAGGGTCCAAGTGGAGCCCTGCAGTTAATTGTGTAGGCCTAGCCTCTAGATTTTAGAATAAAAGTTACAATTGTGCTCAGGAGAAGCTGGGCACTTTGCATCCCACATCACTCTGATGTGGTCTGTAGTTCTGAATTTCCTCCAGGTCTGACTCTAGGCTAGGGTTTAAGCAGGCCATGCCCATTCCCTGAGCCTCCTGTGTAAGCTGGGTATAGGATCAGAAGGGAGAACCTTTTTCTGCCCACCTTCCCTGCAAGAAGCTCTGTGGTACTGCCCTCCAGCACATTAGGCCATTGGCTGACTACTCAGGGTTCTCTGCACAAACTGTTAAACCCTTCTGTGTGTGTCTGTCCATTTATCCTCTAGACTGGAAGCTCCCTGAGGGTGGGGTCCATGGCATCGGTGTTTCCCACCATGCCTGTTACAGAGGTAGCACTAGAACAAGGGTCAGAGAGCTCCTATTTTCCTATTTTACAGATAGACCAGTTATGGGCCTTTGAGGATGTTCAGCCAAGGCCAACACAGCCTTTTGAGGGGCAGGGCCCACCTGGCCCAGGTGGGTGTGGGGCTGCTGATGCCTCCTGCCCTCTTTCTGCAGGCCTCAGTACTTTCTCTGACCTCCCTGGGGCCTGCAGCTCCAGACCCACCCGGCAGGCAGTGGTCCCACTATCCAGCCTTGAGCCCCGTGCTCCTCCTGCAAGTGGGGGTGAGGAGTGTCTGACATCTAGACTTTAATTTCTCCAAGCCTGTTTCTTCTTCTTCTGTAAAATGGGGGTCTTGGTACTTCTCCCTAGTGGTGCTTGGGGGTGAGAGAGTAGTTAAAAGAAGTAATGCTCAGGTTCTAAGCTCCATGCCTAGAACTTGGTAAGAACTCCTTAAGTGTTCTGCCATGGTTATTATTATTGTTGACACAGTTATTGTGTTATTATTACATTATTATTCATGCTTCCAGGGCCCCAGCAGCTGCAGTGGCTCTGGGCCTGGACACACAGCTTGGTCTGCAGAGGAGTTACAGTTTCTAATTAGTGCCCCAAGGAGAGGGCCTGGGTTTTTATTTTTGCTGGAGGATCCCACCTGCCCAAGGCTTCCCCGGCCCCTGTCATCCCCTCTGCAGCCTCAGGTAGGGGGCCTGCTCCAGGCAAAAGCCTCCCCAAATTTCCCCTGCCACTCCCCACCCCCACCCCCACCACCCCGCCTGGCAGACCTCCGGGGCCATGAATCATTTATGAGGCAAAAATGAAACCAATTAAGGACAAACTTTGAAAGCCTCTAATTGCCGCGCCTGGTGGCACCGAGGCAGGAGGGGAGGCAGGCCCGCTCGGTGCGGATCTCCTTGGCCCGGTCCTCCCCGGGCCGCCTGTCCCACAGCAGCCAAGGGCGCCGCGTCCTCCCGGCTCCGCGCCGCCTCGCCGCCCCGCCTCGGCCGGTGGGCCCCGGGCGCGTCCACACGGCTCCGCCGCCGCCGCCCCCGCGCCCCCGCGCCCCCGCGCCCCCGCGCCGCCGCCGGTCCCAGGCCGGCTAATTAGGCCCGGCTCCCTCCCCGCGCCGCCGCCGCGCCAGGCCCGAGGTGATGGCGGCTGCTCCTGCCGTTCTGGGGCCTGTGCCCCAGCGCTGGCCGCGTTTCTCGAGGCGGGAGCCAGCTCCGCTCGTCTGGCTTAACCCAGCCGAGCCCAGGACGCCCCGTCCCTGAGCTGGGACCTGCGGCTCCCCGCGCCCCGCACAGTGGGGTGCAGGCGGGTCGGCTGGGCCGGGCGAGGCGTTAGGGCGCAGGGTTGGCTGGACAGGCCCGTGTGGCGTCAGAGAGAGAGAGAGAGAGAGAGAGAGAGGCGCTGGTGGCAGCGGCTGGGGAGGTCGGGGAGGTGGGGGCGGCGGGGACGGGGTGGAGGGTGCTGAGCCCCGAGGGGTTGGGTTCTACGGGCACAGCCACAGCGGCCGCTCCTCCTCAGCTTTGTCTCGGGCAGCGCGGTGACCCTTCTGCACAGTCCTTCGCCCTTAGTTTCCCTCTTTATAAACTGACCCGTTTTCTCCTGGATTGGGGGTTTGAGGAACTGGGCCCTCCCTGCCCCTGCCTCCCTCTCTTGTGAGCCGGGACAGGGCGGAGGTCAGCATCTGGAGTATGGACCCAGCAGGGCCTGCCGGCCTGCCACGAACTATGGGCACGAGTGACCTGCCTGCGCAGGAGCCCAGGGGCAGGCAGGCCTTGGGCACTCGGGCACGTTGTTTGCTGAAACCAAATTTCTGTGCTTGTGTTTTTCCATAATTATATTAGCAGGTGGGATTTTTCCTCGGGGAAGCAGTGGGAGGGGGAGCACCATGGCAGTGTCCCCGCCTGCTCTGAGCGCGAGTGAGCTCACACTCGACTCTGCCCGCCCGCCTGTAATGATTTTTTAATTATGCAGCCAGTGCTCGGAATTGTTAATCCGCCTCCAGCCCAGCATCCCCTCCTGCAGCTCACACCCGGCCCCTCACTGGTGTCCCCGGAGTCCTGGTGCTCAGCCTGGGGTCCACCACCAAGGCCTGGGACCACCACCACAGTAAAGGAGGGAGTAGACCAGGAAGGGCTGCAGGGGCATCCCTGCTCCAACTGCACATGACAGAGCCTGATATGGGGAGGGGGGGGGCTGTGGCTCTCTTTGTCCTCCTTCCCTCTTTTGGCCCCAGCGTGGCTTGCACCCTCCAGGACAGCTGTGGCTCTGGAAGGGGGGCGGGAGCAGGGGAGTGATCAGTGCCCACCCCTGAGTGATGTGGCCACACCTACTTCAGGGACATTAGCTGGACTCTCCAGCCTTGTGTGACCCTAAGGACACACACAAATATGATCTTTGTCTCTGTCACACAGCCACACTCTGCTTCCCGTCCCCACACACACTCAGGCTCACAGCGACACAGGCACAATAATAGCATGCTCTGTGTTTCTCCACACAGAACCATACCTGAGGGCCAGGGTGCCCTCAGGAGACCACATTGCTGCCTCCTGGGCCCTGCAGTGCCCTGCCCCCACTGCCTTGCTTCATACCCTCCCCCTACCCCCCCAACTGGGACGCACTCCCTTCTTCCACCTGGTGGGGTGGCTGCCTGTGGCTGGGGCCTGCCTGGACATCCATCGACCTGGCCTGGGGGAGGTGGCGGGGGTGGGGGGTGTTCTGCACTGTGGCGGCTCCTCTCCAGGCGCCCAGCTGTGGCATCTGTCAAGGTCAGATAGCGACTCCGGAACCAGCCGGCTAGGCCCCATGGCCCCTCTCGCCTCATTATTTTTGTGTTCCGGGGCTGCGGCGACACCTCCCTCCTTCCTCCTCAGCCTCCTGCCTCTTGCCTGCCTCCCCCACGCCTCTGCAGGGAGGGCCTGCGGTCTGGGGGCTTTTGTTTTCCAGTTTTTTCCATGCTCAGGCCAGGCAGGCGGGTAGACGCTGGTCAGAGTTGTTAGGTCTTGAGGTAGGCAGGGAAGGTGCCTCTCTCTGGCTGGGACCGGCTTTGGGCTAGTAGAGGCCTGGGTTGGTTTCTCAGGGGTACAAATTGAACATGGGTGGAGCCCAGCCCCCACCACAGCCCAAGCACACCTGTGGGCAGCTTCCTGTTTCCATAGGGGCCCCAGCACCTGGCATCAGTTCCTGTCTGCACCGTCCACATCCCAGTTGGTCTCTTCACTCACATCTCAGAAGCCCCGATACAGCTGACAGTGTGTGCACATGCACGCACAGACACACACGCACACACTGGTATACACATGGTAATGATGTATCAACACTCACAGACCAGAAGAACCCACACACATCAGCCAGCCTCCTGTAAACCACTGTACTGTACACACAAGCACACTCAAGCATGGTGTGCTTGACACTCATGCTTACATCCAGGGGTACAGATAGCATACGCTCCATTTGTACACACAAGGAGGTCACACAGAGACCTTTACCTACACTGGTATATAAGCCCTGTGTATACACCAGCATTCAGACCCACAGGGTGACATCTGAGGCTGTGCACATACCCCTCGGCACACCCACAGCTCCGGCCCCAAGACACACACACACACACACACACACACACACACACAGCATGTCTGGAATCTGACACACCTTCTCGGTGGACGTAGGCAGATACACTGGTCTGTAGTGCTGCTCCTCGCTATATGCACTCCAGCCAGAGCTCACTCCCTGGGGTCCAGTGTTCCTTGAGCACATTTATACCACCCAAGAGGCTTCTGTCCCTGAAATGCTGAAGTGGGCTTGAGGCCTCCCCCTGGATGTGTTCTGTGTGTCCAGGGAGCCCCTGGAGAGTGGGAAATGGTGCTTGACAGACAGACTGTCCCACCATCCTGGCCAGCCTCTTTATGAACGTCAACCTGGACCAAGTAACACCAAGATGGAGTGAGATGGGGGGATTCCGGTACATTGGGGTGGGACTTGTGGCTTCTGGCAGGGAGGGCAGGCTCAGGGGGGATGGCCTTCTCAGGTTCTCTCTGGGTCCTTGCCTACTGCCAGCCCCCCAGTTAGGGCATATAAACGTTGGGGGTATGAGATGTGGGCAGACTGCAGGCCCCCCAGAGTCTCTGGGGTAGCCCTGGCCGTCCACACACTTCCTTCACCAGCTGTGGACTGCTGTGACCACCCTCGAGAGGAGGAGGTAGCTGGAGGTTTAGCAGTGACAGGGCCCCCACCCCCCAGGAAACTCAAAACCCTGGGCCAGCCGCGGGTGGCGGGTTGGGGCAGGCACAAAGACGGCCTCTGTGCGGCCTGGCTGGGCTGCCCACAGGATTCTGGGGGAGGAGGCAGGAGCCGGTTTCCGTCCCATTCTGCTTCCTGCGGAGGCCGCCGGAATGCCCGGAGCTCTGGCCCAGCCTGGCCCGTCCGGCCCACCCGCAGCCCCTTCCCCTGTCTTTTCCTGGGCCTCAGGGTACAGCTGCAGAGTCCTCTGCAACAGCGCCTTCACGTGTTTTGCCCAGAGCCTGAGAGCTGCCCCCCCACCCAGGATGCTTGGGAAACTTAGAGGGCTCCCCTAGGCTGGGCTGGACTGGACCTCGTCCTGCTGCTATAATCCCTCCTTCCTTGGCCCTTGGAGCCCTTGGCCAGTGTTGGGAGAGCCAGGCTTTGGAGTCCCACAGACCTGTTTTCAAATCCTGGCTCTGTTGCTTATTGGTCTTGTGACCTGAGGGAGGTGACTTGACTTCCCCGAGTCTCAGTGGCCTTACCTGTAAATGGTTGATAATACTAGTTAAAGAATTACAGAAAAAACTCCATGAGAAAATGCATGTAAGATGCTTAGCACAATACCTGGGAGAGTGAGAAGGCGTTACTAGGGTCTGCTATTACCATGTCCTCTGGGGAGATAGGATTGGGAAGGAGCTAGATCCCCTCTCCCCATAAGCTTCCCATGTGGGGTTTGGTCTCCACCTTCTCTCCAGACTTCAGTTTCTATCTTCGCAGATCACACCATGGGCAGATTCAGGTCTTCTGGGATTTGGAGGCTGGGAGGGAGTCACTATCTAGAGCCCTTTTTTTGTGTGTCTCTTGACCTTTTTCCTCACGGACCTCTCAGGGATCATGACTCTTAGAGTTTGGGGTGATGAGTAAGAACTATCTCCATTTTACAAATAAGAAACTGAGGCTCACTGTAGGGGAAAGGCTCAGTCAAATCAACAGGAAGAGACAGGATGGAGCCACAAACCTAGATTTTAGGATTCTAGTACCCTGATGGTTCTGTTAACACCCTTGCTCCCCACGCACAAGCCCTAAAAGGACAGATGCCCCTCCTCTAACTTCTTGGCCCAGTTATCTCTAAGCTCACCTCTATCCATTGTCCACTGGGAGAGAGGTCCTAAGTAAGTGTGTAGGCTCTGATCCCAGGTTGATGTCAGCTCAGACGTTACTTTGGGAAATGTTAGTCTAAATCCAGAGGATCCCAAATGGAAAGGGCATCAGTTTTCTCTGGGTCAAACCTGCTTATCAAATTGTTTGTTCTAAATGGGCCAATAATCCTCTTCTTTCAGAAGGTGTGTAGGAAGAGGCAGTGAGACAAGGCATGTATGTAGCGTCTGGCACACAGGACGTCCTCCATTTTTAACATAATTATTATCCTCCTGGTTCCGTGTTACAGACAGAGAAACCGACTCAGAGGCCATATGCCAAGGTCACACAGAGAGGAAGGGACCTCCTGATCCTTGGACTCTTCTTTGAAGGAGGACATCTGGCCTGAAGGAGGTGCTTGGCGAGGAAGCCTCTGTCTTTATAGAGGGGTCCCAGATCACTCCCCAGAGCCCCAGGTCAGGGCATACCTCCTGCTTGGGGCCTCAGTGTTCCCTTCCATGAAATGGGCTGATCCTGTCCTCCACCTGTTTTTTAAGTCTGAGGTCTGCAAGAGAGAATAGAGCCTCATGGACTCCTGCGGTTTTCTTCAGCCTATTTCATTTTTCGGGCTACGGGCTGTGCTTGCTGTAGGTGGAGGGGTCCAAGAGGAAAAAGGGTATGGAGTCAGGGAAACAGGACTCTAGTCCCCTCTTCTGTCTTTGGTAGTTTGTCTCGGGGTGTTAGTCTTGGGGAGGTTCTAGTGGTCCTAAGGGCCTTTCCGGCCCCAGGCATTCTGCTGGGTGCTAGCAGTGGTCACTGTGCTTGTATGTGTGTCCATCTGTAGCTGGATGTGTGCTGTGTGCTGTGTGTGTGCTCGGGCCAGGGCTGCGTTTTTCCAGCTTCCAAGACCAGTGTCTCTATGTGCATTGCCTTGGGCTTGAGTAGAGCTTTTTTTCCTTCTGGAAACTCCCTAGGCTGAATCATGGAAATCAGAGACAATGCCCCCACCCCTGCCCCGTGTGCTCAGCCACAGCGCAGTTCAGCCACCACAGCCTGTGGTCTTTTCGCCACCACTGGCTTGCCCACCATTACTCTTGTCTGTCCATGTTACCTCCCTTGGAGGCCAAGAGGCCCGAAGTGGGTGGAGGAGCATAACAAGGCTACCCCAGAGATGTCAAGAGTGCAAGTGGAAGTGTGGAAAAGAGTGTGAAGAGGTCAAGAGTGTGCAAGTCCTGCCCAGATGATGGTGGAATGCTGGGCCCATGTCTCTGGGTCCTGAAGGCCCTGCTGGAATGCAGCCTCCTCCAGGAAACCCTCCCTCAATAGGAAGGATGGCTGGAAGTTTGATCTAGCCAGCAAAGGAGCGAGAGAGGGATGGTGCCTTGGTCAGATTCAGCCGTTGGAAGTGGGGTGGCATGGCACAACTCTGTAAACTTACTAAAAATCATTGAATTGTACTCTTATAAATGGGTAAAGTTTATAATGTGTAAACTATGCCTCAGTAAAGCTGTTTTAAAAAATCCTACTCTTGGCCTCAGTGCCCTGCCCATTTGGGACCCTGCCAACCTCACAACCGCACCTCACACCCTCTTCCCCATTTTTTTAAAATTAAATTCTCCCCATGGCGTGGGGCTCAAGCTGACGACCCTAAGATCAAGAGTCGCATGCTCCACCACGTGCTCTACTGACTGAGGCAGCCAGGCGCCCCTCTTCCCCTTTTCTTAAGAACTGTTTCAGGCTCATGGCCCCTTTGGTAACCTCGCCTCATCTCTCACTCACAGTCTAGCAGTTCCTTCTAGAAGGGCCCTCAGTGCCCCACTTGGTCGCCTTCCTGCTCTCGTTTCACATTGGCCCAGCTCCTGTGCACTCCCCCAGGGTGGCGTGGAGTCCTCTCCCGCACGATCTCCCCAGTACCGCAAGGCAGGGGACTGTTGTTGGGTCAATGGTGGGGGACTGTGTGCATGTCTATGTGCAGACAGCACGATCCCTGCCCCTGGGCCCCTTCCTCCATTGCTGGCTAGCTGGAAGGGCTCAGGGTTGAGTGAGGGCATTACCATTACCTCTGATGACCTCATTGTCAGCTAGCATTATGATGTCATTGGCCTAGCATTCCAGGTTCCTGCCTGGGCATCTCCAAGCCCCCTGGGTGAAGACACTCCCTGGGGTCTGTGACAACTCGCTCCCCCACCCCATGCACGTAAAGGTGACAGGCACGGTAACAACCCCAGGGGGTGGGGGCAGCCTGGGGACAGCTGGGTCACCTTGCCCTGGACTACTTTGTCAGTTGCACAGGCAGAGCAAAAGTGTCACACAGCAGGATGACTAATATTTGGGCTCTGGGTTCAAATTCGAACCAGACTGGGCACCAGCCATATGACCTTGGCCTGACAGTCTGAACAGCCTCAATTTCCTCATCTCTGAAGCTGCTTACTAGGCTCTATTTCCCGGTAAAGCATGAGAGCACGGGGCCTGATACAGTAGGTGCTCAATAGATGCTAACTGATACGGTTAGGTAGTGCGGGGACTGAGTGTCACTTGGTGCTGGGAGCTGGTTGGAGAGGGGTGGGTCTGTGTCTTCTGGGGCTGGCTAGAGCCTGGGAGGCAGCGCATGGTCCCAGTGTCAGGAGAGTGGTTCCAGCTTTGACTTTCTGACTTCCAGCTTAGCCAGTGAGCTAGAGCCCATAGGAGCTTGGGCCCCATGGCCAGGCCCTGAGGCCAAGAACCTGGTGACTCTCAGCCTCATCCCTATCAAGCTATGTTTCCCAGGCCGTAGGCCAGACTGGGCTGGGATCCACCCACCCCCTGCCTCCCTCTCAGAGCTGTGGGCATGTGCAGCTGCTTTCTCTTGGTCCCCAGGTCCCCAGGTCTTGGATTTTCCTCAGGGCTCTTTCCATGTCTGTCGGACCCTCAAGTCTGGGCTGGGCTGGGAGCCTCCGATCTCTCCGAGCCCGGTCCCTCATTATTGGCTTCCCATAAGGCTCTCTTCTCAACCATGACCCCTTGCCCTGTCCTCTCCAAACCCCTCTTTCTCTGACCTGCCCCCTGGGTTCTGTGTCTCAATCTTCTCTCTGCACCACCTGTCTCTGTTCTGCCCCCTTGCCCCTCTCTGCCCCCCAGCTCCCCATGACTGGTTCCCCCCACACTCCCTCCCTCTGGGCTCTGTCCCCGCCCGTCAGCCCATGGTCCCAGCTCCCGGCCGCCCGGCTCCTGCATGGACAAAGGGGTCCTTTGTGGGCTGACCGCGGCTGGCGGGGCGGCGGGGCGCTGGCTCCGCATTGCTGATGAAACGGAGCCCTTTGTTGTCCCTCCTCAGGCGCAGTATTTCTTTTTGGGGGCTGGATGCGTTCCTGGCAGGGCCGATGATGGATGCGCCCGCCGCCGCCCGCCTGCCCGCCAGCTTTCCCTCCCGCTCATTCCCGCTCCGCTTCAACGCAGCCCCAGCTCCTCCCCTGCTGCCTGGGCACTGCCAGGCCTTTTTCTGGCCTGGGAGGGGGTTGCTGTGTGCCTTGCAGTGGAGGGCAGGGGCCTGGGAGAAGGTCTTATGTCTCCCCTACTATGAGGAGGGCAGACAAGTCCTGTGGTCAGTGGTCCTCTGGGACCAGGGCATCACCTTTTCTCAGGGTCTAAAGGAGATGAGTCAGGTTTAGGGGCAGATTTGGAATTGGCTTAGAGACTAGGCCTCGCAGACTAACTAGATGTGAGTATCTGCACACTCTGGGGTCTGAGGAGTTACCTGGGTGCCAGTCCCCCCTTGTGTACTCCCCACCTTCAGTTTCTGTGGCTGACGAAATAGCGTTCTGCCCGCAGCACCTGTTTGATGACATATCACGTCTTCTGCTCCACGGCCCAGTATGTCCCAGGACCTGGGGGGTTGGGAGAGAGGGTAGTCCCTGAGGAAGAACAGAAAGATGAAAGATCAGAGAGATGCAAGGAAGGGGCCAGACATGAACAGAGCATGAGGTTTAGTCCCTACCACGGGACTCAGGATGGAGACAAAAGCAGAGAGAGTCAGCCAGAGCACCAGCCCTGAACGCAGGCCCGTGTTGGAGAGCGCTGACTTCTAATTGACCTGCCGCCCTGCACACAGAGCCAGATCCTGGAGCTGGGGGGGCGGGGGGGTGCAGGAGCAGCGTTAATGTAGCTATCGATTCCTGCCACCAGCCAGCAGGCCGCAGAGGCGGGGACACAGGGGGGGGGCTAGGGTGCAAGCCGCTCCCCTCCCCACCTCTCCCCTGCCTCTGCAGCCCAAGGGCTCCTGCCTTCTCTTTTCTCCCCACACCATGTCCAGGCCTACCGGGCACTATGTGCTCTGGGGTGGGGTAGTTGAGCTCAGATGGGCAGTGGCAGTTAACCTGGGGTGACGGTCTCTGGCCCTAGTCCTCAACGCCGAGCCAGGGTTGCTGATGCCTGGATGCCCACTGATTTCTGAGGGAGGGCCTGAGAGCCACCCTGGGCTTAGCCCTTAGAGGTGGGACACAGCCCCGCCATCCTACCAGCTCCCCTTCCTCTTACAACTCTGACCTCTGTGGTACCCCCAGCCCGGCCCAGCCTAAACACCCTGCCAGGCGCTCCTGGGTTTGTCCTGCTAGAACCTGCCAGCTCTCCCAGCTCTTGCCACCCATCTACCTTCACTAAGCAGAGTGGACGTGGGCCGCTGCCCTCTGGGGAGAGGCAGGGAGCACCTGGCTGTCTGTGGATGCCTGCCATTTTTGCCTCACTCAAGAGACAGGGCTATTCCCTTTCCTACACTCGCTCTGCCTTGTGGCCACTCCTTAGCAGTCCTGGAGCAGGGAGCCCTGCCGGCTCAGGGCCTCAATTTCCCCCTATGTAAGTGCAGAAGGTTGGACTAGATGACCTCCTGGGACCAGGACCGGCAGAGTCCTGTGACTGGGGGATGGTGAGGTTGCCTGGGGACAAAGATGCATGTGTGCCGCCCCCAAGCCTGGGGCGGGACAGGCCTAGCCAGATGTGCACCTCCCCCTTGAGCCGCCAGCTGCTCAGGCTGGGCCCTCCCCTCCTATCCCTCTCCTGGGGGTTGCTGGGCCACGGCAAGCAGGCAGGCAGGGATGCGATGCTAGAGAGCCAGGGCTAATGAGACAGCCACTCCACTCCTTCGCACAATTCCTTCCAGAGATCCTGGCCAAGGAGCCTGGCTGCTCCTTAATCCTGGGGCCTGAGCAGAGCAGGCTCTTGTCCTAGGAAGAGGCACCTCAGAAACATGGATGTGGCCAAAGAAGAGGCTCTGGTCCTGGAGGGTCACACCCACGCTCAGTCCCAGCATGCCCTAGCCGAGGCCCCTTCTGCCCACAGCCTTCCCCAGCTCAAGGCTCTCACTGGGACCTCATCCCAGACCCATCTGGGAGCCAGGCTGGAGCACAGCAGGGAGGCCTGAGTAGAGACAGGAGTGGGATCTGAGGTAATGATGACTATGGTTTGAGAGTGAGGAGGAAGCATGTGCTGATATGTTCACAGCGTGTCCCCCCACTCTTGCAGGAGAAGCCTTATCCTCTGGCACGTGCTGTTTGCCCTCTAGCAGGATACATGCGCCTTGAAATAAGGATTCTGTGCTCTATTTGGCAACCTCTGAAGTCAGTTTCCTTTCCCTGCAGGACTTGTCAGAGCCTTGAGATAATCCATATGTATTATGAATTGCCAAATGAGAGTCTGGGAGCAGCTTCCCAGACTTTTTTTTTTTTTTTTTTTTTTTTTAAGATTTATTTATTTAGAGAGAGCATGCACACCGGAGCACAAGCAGAGGGATAGAAACTCGAGCAGACTCCCTGCTGAGCGAGGAGCCCAATACAGGGCTGGATCCCATGATCTTGAGATCTTGACCTGAGCCAAAATTGAATTGGATGCCCCAACTGAGCCACCTGGGCACCCCAACTTCTCAGACTTCTGGTCTACACCTTCAAGCTTTTCAGAGGCTGTTCCAAACCCTTTTGTAGATGGGTCAGAGAAAGAAGATTAGGAAGCAGAAGATGACTCTATAACCCTCTGAGGTTAATAAACAACTCCAGTGCTTTCTACTCCCAGCCCCGGAAGGACTGGCCAGACACCTGAGCTGTACAGACCCAGGCTGAGCCTCTGCCATGACACTCAGTAGCTGTGGTCAATTCTTCTAAATCTTGAATTCCTCCTCTATAAAATGAGGATTATGAGCCACTACTTCAAAGGGTGCTTGTGCGTCTTAACTGAAATAGTACAAATAGGGGCTCAGTCGCTTAAGTATTCAACTCTTGATTTAGGCTCAGGTCATGATCTTGGGGTTGTGGGGTTGAGCCCCTGCATCAGGCTTGTGCTGAGTTGCAGAGTCTGCTTGTCCCTCTCTTTCTGCTCCCCTCCCCGCTTGCGCTTGCTCTGTTCTCTGTCTCCCTCACTCTCTAAAATAAATAGAATGTTTTTTTAAAAAGTATACACCCAGGGGCACCTGGGTAGCTCAGTCAGTTGAGCGGCTGCCTTCAGCTCAGGTCACGATCCCAGGCTTGTAACATTGAGCCCTGTGTCAAGCTTCCAACTTAGTGGGGAACCTGCTTCTCCCTCTCCCTCTGCCGCTCCCCTTGTGTATTCTCTGTGAAATAAATAAATAAAATCTTAAAAAAAAAAGTAGTACACCTAAAAAGTACTTGACCATGTTGGACCTGGCACTTAATAAATGCCCCGCAGGGCTTGCGGCTGTAACAATGGTGATAGGGTTGTTGGGAGTGATGGTGAGGTCAGGAAAGGAGATGTTTCCACCGCCCTGACCCTCTACTCTCTTGTACCAACAGAGTGAAGACCCTTCCAGGTGGACACCTGACCATGTGCCTGCCCTGAGCAGCGGGGCCCACCAGGCATCTCTGTCGTGGGCAGCCGCGCAGTGCTCGTCTGTGGACCTCCCCGGAATCGGCAGCCCTCCCACCCCGCCCCCAGCAGTGGGCTCTGGGCCTTGGCCCCACCATGTCGAGCCTCGGCAGTAGCCCCCAGGACAGTGGTGGCAGTAGCAGCGGCAACACTGGTGGCAGCGGCCCCAAGGCAGGAGTAGCCGACAAGAGCACGGCAGTAGCCACTGCCGCGCCAGCCTCGGTGGCAGATGACGCGCCGCCCCCCGAGCGTCGGAACAAGAGCGGCATCATCAGCGAACCCCTCAACAAGAGCCTGCGCCGCTCCCGCCCCCTCTCCCACTACTCTTCCTTTGGGGGCAGCGGGGGCAGTGGTGGTGGCAGCATGATGGGTAGCGAGTCAGCCGAAAAGGCCGCCGCCGCCGCCGCCGCCGCCGCCTCCCTGTTGGCCAATGGGCACGACCTGGCGGCGGCCATGGCCGCGGACAAAAGCAACCCTACCTCAAAGCACAAAAGTGGTGCTGTGGCCAGCCTGCTGAGCAAGGCAGAGCGGGCCACGGAGCTGGCAGCCGAGGGACAGCTGACGCTGCAGCAGTTCGCGCAGTCCACGGAGATGCTGAAGCGCGTGGTGCAGGAGCACCTGCCGCTGATGAGCGAGGCGGGCGCTGGCCTGCCCGACATGGAGGCTGTGGCGGGTGCCGAGGCCCTCAACGGGCAGTCCGACTTCCCCTACCTGGGCGCCTTCCCCATCAACCCAGGCCTCTTCATCATGACCCCTGCGGGCGTGTTCCTGGCTGAGAGCGCGCTGCACATGGCCGGCCTGGCCGAGTACCCTATGCAGGGAGAGCTGGCCTCGGCCATCAGCTCGGGCAAGAAGAAGCGGAAACGCTGCGGCATGTGCGCGCCCTGCCGGCGGCGCATCAACTGCGAGCAGTGCAGCAGTTGTAGGAACCGAAAGACTGGCCATCAGATTTGCAAATTCAGAAAATGTGAGGAACTCAAAAAGAAGCCTTCCGCTGCTCTGGAGGTAACAACGCCTTAGAGGGAGGTGTGTGTGTGGGCTTTTGTGTCTGGCTGGCAGTCCAAACCCACTCCCACCCCGCCCGACCCTACTTTTCCTACTCGGGCCAGTGTCTGGGGGCTGCTCAGCTGATCCCGGGGCTCCAGGGTTCCTGGTTACACACTAGTTCACCACCCAGAGCCACCTCCTGAGATCTCATTAGGTTGTAGTTTGCAAGGCAAGCATGGAGTTCCAGGCAGGGGCTGAGCATTTCCGACCAGGCCCAGGGATTCTAAACCCTTCCCTGGAGGTTTGGGCCACTAGTGGGGTTTCCAGATAGGTCCTAAGTTTCTGACTTTAGACGTATCTTGTAGCTTCCAATCTATGCTCTAAGATTCTGGGGCTCTCCCATGTCCCGCTTGAGGAGTTCTGTCCTTTGAACCATGTGGCATTAAAGGGTAAGCCCCTTACTTAACTCGCCCCTTCAGAGTCCATCCTTTTCCCCTAAGGCCACCCCCAGTGCTCACTGTCCTGCCCTGAGGCCTGGAAGAGCCCTGCATCTAGACATCTAATAACAGATTTGGGATTTCTTGGGGCCCCAAGGTCAATCTGGCCTCGTAGGTAATGGCCAGGGATCGTATAGGCCTCAGGTGAGGAGGTGGCTGTGATCTTGGGGTATAGGAAAAGCCTGTCCACTCTGGGATGATTGGCTTTCTGGGAAAATCACCACATAGCCACATGGTCTAGGCCAAGGTGGCCTGAACAGGAAGGCTTACAGCAGACAGAAGGGTTCCCATACTGCTCTTTCTCCACCCTCATGGCAGAGCTTGTCCCTGTGCCCCCAGCCGTGGCAGCCTAGCTGTGGTGCCAGGCCTGGGTACAAAAGCATCTTTTCAGCCTGCTGTCCCGGCCCCAGCCCCACCTCTCTGTGAGTGGGCTGGACGCAAATGTTCGAGTGGTTGGAAAATAATAATGACTTCCCAGCCATGGCTACTCCCCACCACAAGCCCCAAGCCTCCTGTATCTGCTCTCCTGCTCAGAGAACACACCTATGTGCACACAGAGGCACCCGCTCTCAGCTCATGTAGACACAGACACATACACGCAGCCCTTCCTGCCCAGTACCCAGGCTTACTCCAGACTGAGCCTCTTAACACAGCCAGTACCCTTCCTATACCCACACACACACACACACACACACACACACACACACACACACGACATGTTGTGGCCTAGCCCAAGGCACACATCCATATACGCATCCAGTGCATGCGCTCACGTGTTCATTCAACAGAAACATGCACACGGCCCCCAGATGCACTGCAGCCACCTGGTGCTTGTGGCCTCTGGACCAGGGAAATGGGTCTTCCTGTTTGGAAGGAGGGTGCCTGGACACAGTGGCTCAGGGGGCCTTAGAGTGCTCTGGGCCCTCCAGCGGCCCAGCGGGTCAAAGCTTCTTCTCTGGCCTGGTCAGGATGGCAGGAACTCCACGGGGTGGCTGCCTTGACTCCACGCCCATCCCTCTGCCACGAGGCCATCCACGGGGAGCATCTTTGCACCAGGCCCCGCCGGACCCTGACTGAATTCTCTCCTTGTTTTTGTCTCCCGCCCCCCCCCCTCCCCCGCCAGAAGGTGATGCTTCCGACGGGAGCCGCCTTCCGGTGGTTTCAGTGACCGGCGGGACCCCAAAGCTGCCCTCTCCGTGCAATGTCACTGCTCGTGTGGTCTCCAGCAAGGGATTCGGGCGAAGACAAACGGATGCACCCGTCTTTAGAACCAAAAATATTCTCTCACAGATTTCATTCCTGTTTTTATATATATATTTTTTGTTGTCGTTTTAACATCTCCACGTCCCTAGTATAAAAAGAAAAAGAAAAAAATTTTAACTGCTTTTTCGGAAGAACAACAGCAAAAACAGAGGTAGAGACGAATCTATAAAGTACTGAGACTTCCTGGGCAAAGAATGGACAATCAGTTTCCTTCCTGTGTCGATGTCGATGTTGTCTGTGCAGGAGATGCAGTTTTTGTGTAGAGAATGTAAATTTTCTGTAACCTTTTGAAATCTAGTTACTAATAAGCACTACTGTAATTTAGCACAGTTTAACTCCACCCTCATTTAAACTTCCTTTGATTCTTTCCGACCATGAAATAGTGCATAGTTTGCCTGGAGAATCCACTCACATTTATAAAGAGAATGTTGATGGCTGCGTCGAAGCCCCTCTGTGTCCATCCACGCGTGCAGGGCCGCTGCCAGGAGCTCACAGGGGGAGGGAGCAGCCTGCCCCCCACCCCCACCCCGGCCGGTCCGGCCGCCTGCACTGCACTTGCGGTCCCCGGAACGGGATCCCCCACCCCGACAATGATGATTTTGCAAAAATGAAAATTCTGTTCCTTTATCCATTGAGATCTGGGGAGCCCGTGTCTCGATGTTTCCGATCCTGGCTACTTCCCTTAGAGAAAATAAGTCCTTTTTTTCTGGCCTTGCTGATGGCAACAGAAGAAAGGGCTTTTTTGCGTGGCCCCCGGCCAGTGGGTGTGGGTGCCCAGGGTGGGGGGGCCCCTGCGGCCTGGGCCCCCTTGCCCATGGCCAGCTTCCTGCTGATGAACATGCTGTTTGTATTGTTTTAGGAAACCAGGCTGTTTTGTGAATAAAACGAATGCATGTTTGTGTCACGAAGCTCTGCTGGCTTCTTGCTCTCCTGTTTGGGGGCTGGTTTGGGGGCTATTTCTGGGCAGGGGATATGTGGAGCCGCCCTTGGGGAGGAAGAAGGACGGCCTGGGGACATTGAGAGCAGGGAGTCTCTTGGGGAGTGAGGCCAATGGCTCCTGAAGGGGGGTCGTGCGGGAACAGCTAGTCTGGATGACATGGTGGAAGTATCCTGTGCTGGAACGTTCTCGCCTGCCTAAGTATACCCTTTGCCTCAGAACCCAGACCTCCAGGGACCTCTGCTCACCTGGGGCCACCTTCTCTGTTGAGCTACCTTGTCAGCGCCCTGCCAGTGCAGGGCAGCTGGCATCCTGAGGTAGAACCCGAGCTGCCTGTTCTTGCTCGCTTGCTTGCAGGGATCCCTTGCTCCCCCACCACCGAGGTGATCCCCAGGGAGCAGGTCTAACCCAGATTTGTGGGGACCCGCCTGTGCCCAGAATGCACACAGAAATACCCCACATGCCCCTCTTCAGGCCTAAGAGCTGCTAGACCGAAGCCAGAGGGTAGCCGTGGCTTTGGTTCTCGTGCGGCCTTCCCTACCCCCAGAAGGTTGGTTAGTGCAAGCTCCTCTGCGACCTCAGAGGCCAGATGTCTGGGGAAATCACCACATAGCCACATGGTCTGGACCAAGGCGGCGTGAACAGGAAGGGGTGACAGCTGCTTGGCCCCACCCCTGCATATCACAGAGGCCGGCCTACAGGATGAGACCCATCATCCACTTGCCCGCCAGACTTTCTTCCCACCCAGCTGCTTTGAGCCTGGCTGCAATGGAGGCTAGACTTGAGGAAGGACTTCCTGACAGTGTTGGGGCCTCGATTCAGGTGGGTGAGGGCTTTGGCGATGAGGGGCAGGAGCTGGGGGAAGATGGGCTGCCTCTGCCACTGTTCCTGGGGAGGAGAAAAAGCAACCCATATCAGGTGGGGGCTCTGACCCTCAGCCCCTTCCCGGTGTCACAAGCTCCCTTAGAGCACCAGGAGCTCAGCAGCCTGGCCTGGCACAGCGGGGGCAGGCGGGGGTGGTGGGAGGCAGCTTTCAACTCCAGCTCTGCCTGGGAAAAATTCCCTTTCATGTGGCTGCCTGTGATCTCTCCAGGCGGCTCTGCCGAAGGGGGGCGTCCAGTGGGGGGTGGGGGGAGGTGTTGCAGCCAGGGGCACCCTCAGCCCCTGCACAAGGCAGACTGCAGCCCCTTCAGATCCTTGAGTGGGCAGGGAGAGACCTCCTCGGGGGCATCAGGGTGGCAAGCCCAGCCGGCAGGGGGCACCCAGGCAGGAGGCCCCTGCCTGCCCCCACGCTGCTGCTGGCAGTACACAGGCTGCAGATGGCCTCGGCCAGCCCTCATTGGCATGCCTACAGGTGTGGGGTGGATGGCTCCAGTGCCAGCCCGGAGGGGGTTGCTGTGACTCAGCCAGCCTGTACCTTTTTAGTGTGCCAGCCCACAGCCCAGCTATGGCTCCTGGGCCTATCCCTCAACACAGAAGCCCTAAGCTTGAAGCCCCTCACCCCTTTCCATTTGTCCTCTGTACTCTGCTTGTGGAAATGGTAGGCCAGCCCCTCTGCCTGGAGGCGGTCCAGGTAGAGCAGGGGTGGAGATGGCTGTGGGCTGAACATGTGATGAGACCTCAGTTACCGCATCTGGGAAACGGGCACAATAATCATCTTCCATAAAGTTGCTGGAGGATGAAATGAGATCATTCTGGGGAGGGCCTGGTTCACCCTAAGCCTTTGGTCCAATGGCAAGCTGCTGTTACTATTTTAAAGCTGTTCACCTAAATCTCCCCAAGATGTCCCGCACCTTCTCCCCATGATATGGGTCCTCCCTAAAGCCCTGGCCACCTCACCTTTCCCTCCCTTCCCCCTACGGTGGGCTAGCCCCGAGCAGGCTCCAGCCCTGTCCAGGCCCTGCTCCAGCATGTCTATCTCTAACCATTTCTGTCTGGCTCCCTGGCTCTGAATCTCTCTCTTAATGTTCTCTATCGATCTCAGAGTCTCCTGTGTCTCTGTATCCTGTCATCCTTCCACATCTCTGAGTCTCTGCATCTCTCGCATCTCTGTGTCTCTCCCTGTATTCTGCACCTCTGTGTCTTCTGTTGCCAGCTCACCCCTGCTGCTCCCCTGCTGCTCTCCTGCTGACAGAGAAGTACTTAGAGGCAGGCTCCCTGTAGAGTTGTATGCCCAATTCCCCTCCCTCCGGGCGCCCTCCGTTCCCCTCTGCTACATTTGGGAGTCTGACCTCCTGGTGACCTGAGAGCTTCAGCCGAGGCTCTCCTTTCCCTCACCTGGATGGTAGGGGTGGTTAGGGGTACACACAGGGCTGGAGACAAACCCAGCCTCCATGCAGCACCCTGTGTGTGTGTGTGTGTGTGTGTGTGTGTGTGTGTGTGTGATATGAGAGACAGACCGATTTCAAGGCCCTGACAACAATATGAGGCCTTGTGCAACAGTGTGGCTATGTGTGACAGGAAAATAGGTCTATGACTGTGTGGTAGGCTACGTGAGAGACCTCCTATGGCCCTAGGTTAATGTATGATGTCGGTAGCCATACTTTGGGATATTCTGTGACCTTGCACGTGTAAACCTATGATGCTATGCAATCCTGTAGCAGACTCAGTGTGAGGCCAGGTTGTATAACTGAATGTGTCACATTGGGCAACTCTGTGTGACATTAGAGATGCCACACATGTTGTATGGCACACATGACCCCGTGAGAGACACTGGGTGCTTCTGTGTGGTTTGTGACATTGTGACCATCATGAGTGTGGCCCTGAGACTGACACCAGGGATTCTGTGTGAGTGTATGAGGCCGGCTGGTGACCATTCTGTGACCCTGTGACACCCCTCACACAACCCTGGGTATGTGCTGGTGACATTGTGTGTCAGCATAACCCTGCAATCATCTTGGTGATACTGACACTATGTGCCATGTGTGGCTCTGTGTGCAGCTTTTCCTGGGTCTCTACCCTGACAGCATGCAACTCTTAAGGACAGAGTGGGGTCCCTGGCAGTCCCCCTTAACCGCAGCCTGGTCCCGAGGCCCGGTCTGGGTGTGGGAGCTGGCGTGGGGGCAGCAGGCGCAGTTCCCACGGCTGCCACGGCCCCTCTCCCAGCCCTACCACCAGCTTCAGCTCCACAAAATATCCTGGCAACCCCAGCCTCTTTGTTCTCTGTGGCCGCCAAAGGCCTCTCCCCACCCCAGCCTGCCCAGCGCCTGCCAGGCGCCCCCTCCCCTCCAGAGCAGCAGGGCTCAGCCTGACCTGGTCCCTTAGTGCCTGGACACCCCCACCCGCCCCGGGGCCCCTGTCTCCTGCCCTGAGCCTGACTCAGCGCTCCAAACGGGCCTTTGACCCTCTGCTCTGAGCTTGCTGTGGTCTTGTGGTATCAGAAGGAGGAAGCAGCACAGCTCTCGGAGTGTACCAGGTGTTTGTGGGCCAGGATCGAGACTCTATGCATGGATACTTGCCTTTGGTCCAAGACTAGCTGGAGGTTGCCTTCAGCCTGGAGTGACTTCAGGTTGTTGCTTAAGTTCACTTCTTTGATTTCAGAAAATCATCAGGATCGGAATTATTACTATTTTACAGATGTAAAACTGAAGCCCAGAGGGAGTATGTGACATGCCCAAGTCACAGAGCAAGATGGTAGCAAGGGTCTGATTAGAAGCTCGGGCTTCTGGCCTCCACCCCTGGCACCAGGCTGCTTTGGGAGGACTGTCTGCTTCCATGAAAAGGAAAGGGGACCTGGGAGTCTGAACACATGGGTCCTCTTCACTTCTCGGTCACTGTGTGTGTGTGTGTGTGTGTGTGTGTGTGTGTGTGTGTGAGAGAGAGAGAGAGAGATTGAGAGAGCGAGAGAGATGGATGACCTTGGCCAACCACCCTTGCCTCTCAGTTTCTAGGAAAGAAGGCCAACATGACCAGGGATGCCGAGGTGGAGTGGGGCACCTGGCAGGGTGCTTTGCAGAGCAACAAGTTCCCCTCCCAGTGCCAAGACACACACCATCTCCAACAGAGACCCAGGGCTGTTGGCCAGGGGCCAGGTTCTGACTGGGGGCCTTAACCTCCATTCCCAGGCTTGACTCAGCCCTGTATAGTCACAAGGGAGGTGGTGATGACCACTTGGCCTGGCTGCAGTCAAGGGTGCCTAGACCTGTCCTGATTGCAGCTGCAGCTCCCACTCCCTCCTAGACGCCAGAGATGGATGGATGGAGGTCATTGTGCAGCCCAGCCTGGCCCCCTACAGCCCATCCATGGCCCCATGCTGGCAGGCCATGCTGACAACAGCCAAGGTGGGGGAGGGACAGGCAGCCACCAGCACGTTAATAATATAGACCTTGGCCCCGGCACCCTGCAGGCAGGTAATGGGCACAGAGAGGCCCAGCTGCTCCCAAGGTCACACAGTCCTGCAGGGACTCCCATCCCCAGAGGTCTACCTCTTCCCTGAGGGCCCCTTAAGGGCTCTTCCTGCCACACAGCTTGGAGAATGGCTGGGGATGAAGGGTTGGGGGGGGCTTCAGGATTGTCCCCTCGAGGCCCTGACCCAGCTGCCAGAGCGGACACTTTCATCTCTCTTCCCCTATCGACCTGCCATCCCTCAGAGGCATTAAATTCCCCTCCTGCCAGAGAACAAGGCCTGCCTCAGATTCCAGGCAGCAGGGCGTGAAAATGGGGCGGGCCCAGGACAGGAGAGTGCAGGTCCTCCAGGGCTCCAGGCCTGGGTGCAAAGTGCCTGGGCTGCGGTGGGGGTTGGGGGGGCTCTGGTGGCCAGCTACCGGAGTCCTGATGTTCGATCGTTCGGATGCATGTCTGTTTCCTGTTGCCTTCTCCCTTCTGACTCCTCTTCAGGTACTACGTTCATGGCCTCTCCCACCCCAGCAGGCCAAGCTTCGTGTCCCTGCGCCACCCCCATCACTGCACCGATGGCTCTGGGTAGCTTCGCCTGGCTTCAGGGCTGTGGCCAGCTGTTCAGCAGGGCTGGCATCAGCACCAGAAAAACCTCCTGTGGGTTGCATAAACACATTATCTCCTTTTTCTGGGCATTTTTTTCCCCTCTCGTGCATTTTCAACCCTAATTGGAGTGCTGTTCACGGGTGGGGGAGACTTACTAGAAAGAGTCCCCTGGAGCCTTCATACTCTTTATCTCTACCCTTGGTTAGAGGTGCTAATGACATCTCTAGCCTCTCAAGGCATAGAGCTTGTGGCCC
Organism: Canis aureus; assembly: GCF_053574225.1. Lineage (NCBI taxonomy): Eukaryota > Metazoa > Chordata > Mammalia > Carnivora > Canidae > Canis > Canis aureus. The sequence goes on from NC_135615.1 coordinate 35,706,127, forward strand.
ATGTGCCAGGCCTTGAGCAAGTCTGTTGCGTTTAGCAGCTCACTTAACCCTCCTGATCATCCGTGAGGAGGGCACTGATTAGTTACCCCATTTTGCAAATGAGAAAGTTGAGGTTCAGAGAGGCAGAAGGGGAGAGACACACAATGTCACACAGCTGGGTTCCTCCAGTTCCAGACACTGGCCCTTAAACACCTGGTTACACTTCAGGCCTTGGCTGGAAGGAGCCGCCCACCCCCACCCCACATGTTCCTGTGATCATGCCCAGATGTGGGATTAGGGTCAAGCATTGCTTCCTTAAACTTTTCTGCACTTTCTGACTCTTTGCTTTTTCACTCTTTTGTTGCAATAAATACATATTGCTTTTCAAATCAGAAAACCCAATCAAGTTCTTTAACCAAATGTTCTTAAGCCCAGAAATATTTGGAAACAGCCCTATGCAGAATGAGTGTGGAGGATGAGAGAGTAGCCCAGGATCACTGCCCCCTCCCCCAGAATGACAGGATTTGGGTATTGGGGGGCCTCTGCCTCCGTGGCGACTTCCCACCACGCTCCCAGCTCCTCACCCAGCTCCGAGGCCTGCCCAGGGCACCAGCCATGCCTAAATTGTGGCTCTGCTGCGGAGGATCCACAGGCAGCCCGGGGCGAGTGACTGCGGGGTGAGGGCCAGGGCAGTGCCCGCCGTTGATAAGGCGACAGAGCCCTCGGGAGCCAGGACGCAGTGAAGCCATGGAAACGTGGCTGAGGTGTGAGGCTGGCTCAGCGCTTCCCTCGGGTGGCCGCCTCCTGGGCCTGGCAGAGGCCCAGCAAAACGGGCCCATCCACTCCTTGACGCCCCAAGAACCAGGCTGGGGCAGGAGGCTGGGCAGGCTTGATGTCGCCCCTGCCGTTCTCTCTGAGGCCCGGCTGGGATCAAGCCTCATGTCTGAGTAGGGAGGGCTGAGGACAGGCAGTGGTGCTCTGAGTCCTCTTCCCTGAAGTCCCCTGACCCCATTCAAATCCCTCCCACCTTCTGCTGCCTGCTTCCTTTCCTATAAATATGTGTGCATTATTTACCTTAAGCATTTTGATAAATCATAATAGCAGAGACATCTGCTGTCAAAACTGTAAACTGCATTTGGGGCTCAGCTGGTGGCCGAGGGCTAGGGGCTGGGGGTTCAGGAGTTCTGATGATCTGACAGGGATGACATGGATGTCCCCCACTCTTCATCCAGGCCAGGGCCTTGGAGGGGCCCGAGGCCCCATCTTTTGGGACCCCTCCTCACCAGCTGCTGACCATGAAACCTTCCCAAGGAGGCTATCCACCCCCCATCTGTTTTCCCTCTTTCCTGCCTCCCTCTGCCTCAGAATTAATGCAGCCGTGATTGCAGCTGAGAAGTCCCCGGAGCTGAGATTAACTCCCGGGGCAGCACAGGCGGGGTTGACCATGGGAGGCTATGGAGTGGGGGGCTGATGTACAGTCCTCATGAGATTAATCGCCCTGCAGCCAGCTTCATCACGAGGGTGCCCATGCCCCTGACGCCACCCCCATCCCTGGCAAGGGCACTGGGCTCTGGGTCAGGAGCCTGCCCTGCCTCCTACACCCCCTCACCCCCACCCCTGCTCTGAGCCCCCAGTCCAACTGGTGGGAGGATTCTGGTTGCTGAGACTGAGACCCTCTCTCATTTTCTCCTACCTTCCTGGTGGCCATTGGGAACCCCGAGGACTAAGCAACAGTCCTATGGCCTCTTTCTCTCCTGTTCCCAGCTAGGCCCAGCAGCCTGGGAAGGGGGAGCCTTTGACCCTTGCCTCCCTCCTGCTCTCCTGCTGGTTCCACCTGGAGGGGGGCGGGTTGGGCTCAAAGAGGAGTGCCAGGGACCTGCCAGCTCTAGCCCAGCTCTAGCCTAATGGGCCTGCTGTCTGGCCTACCCCTCTATCCATCCCAGGGGTCTGTGGAGATGGTGGAGACAGTGGGTTGATTGGTCCTGGGCAGATACGGAGTAAGCCTGCTGGTTGATACAACACTGGGGTCAGGGACCTGGGCATTAGCCTTTCTCAACCAGTCACCCTCTTAAACATATTGGGGCCGCAGCTAGTGGGACTGAGAGGTTAGGCCTGGGAGGAAGTTCCCAGGGCAGGCAGGACCCAAGGGAGGCAGAGCTGTGGGTGAAGTCTGCCTGGACTCTGCAGGTCTGGCTGGAGGACCCTCCTCTGTGCACCCATGGCCCCAGGTGACCCCGTCACAGCCCTGCTGGGACCACGCTGGGTGAACACTCTTGTTTGCTTGTTGGTTTTCCCAGCTAGAAGGTAAGCTCCAGTGGGGAAGGGCTTGTCCTGTTGGCACCTGCTAGGTGCTCAGTAATGCTGAATAACTGGATGGGTTGGGGGACAAGAGTTGGCTCAGTGTTAAAGGAGCTGGAGGAAGAAGATGGTGATGGCTCTAAGCCTGAGGATCCCAACTGAGGTGCCAACAGGTGGGGGACGTCCAAGAGGGGACCCCAAGAGAAAAAAGGGCCTCTGGCCAGGGCTATGTGACCTTCCCTAAGACGTTTCTTCTCCAGGTGTCAGTTTACTCATCAGCAAGTAACATCCCTTCCTAAAGATGCTGGAGGGTGGAATGAGAAATCCTGCATGCACCGGCCTTGTGAACTCTCCAGCCTTTTTTGTACCCTTTGGTGAGCAAGAGATCTGCGTGGACAGGAGGCGTCAAGAAGGCTTCTTGGAGGAGTGTAAGTAAAACCTTGCCTGCAGGAGGCCCTACAGGAGGCAGCCCCAGGGACTGCAGAGTCAACCCCAAGCTCCAGGATGAGAATATGTGTTTTGTCCAGGGGACAGTGGAAGCCAGTGATAGTTCTGGAACCTGGGCAGCCTTTGAAGGGTCTGGAGTGAAATCTTCAGCCAACCTGGGTATGTGAGGCCAATAAATGCCTGACCATCCCCTGCCCCTGCACCTGGGGTGGTGGGTCAGCAGGAGGCTGGGATCCCTGTCAGAGGTCTCATCCAAGGAAACTAAAACACACCCGTGCTAGAAAATTGGGGAGGGGGGCTAGGCTTGACAAGAAGTGATCTGTCAGTATTGGGGCCCTGACCACTCATTAGAGGATGAGGAATCCAAGCCAGGCTGGTTGGAGGGCTATAGAACCCTCTTACTTCCTGGAGATGGGGATAGGGGGACATCCGGACCCCACCTCTTATGCCCCAAACCCTGAGACAGCAGAGTGCTAGGCTAGGAGACAAGGGGCTAGGATTTCCATCCAAATCATACCCCTTAGCTGGCTTCATGATCACATGACCAAATGCTTAGCCAACCCTTTCTTTGCCTGGCTTCCCCCAGTCAGGGCAATGGAGTCCCTTCCCCCAATCAATCAAAGTTCTAGGCCTTTCCTGGGGTGTTAGGCCTCAGGAGGGAGCTGTAATTTCAGGGTCCTTCGCTCCAGCCCCCTCCCCCATCGTTGTGCTAGGCCCCCTCCCTTCCTCTGCTCTGCCATCCACACCCCCCTCACCCCTGACCCTGTGGCCAGCAGCCTCTGCTGCTGTCATCCGTTGTCATGGGAACCTCGCAGCTCTGACCTGGCAGCGCAGGAGAAAGCTGGCCCGGAGCTCCTAGCAGGGGAAGCCAAGGGTAGCAGGGGGTGAGAGGGGGGTGCCTATCCTTGTCAGGTTGGCTGGGTTCTGATGCACCCCCACGGCAAGGCAGCATTGGAAAGATGACCTGGATCAGGGGGTGCAGGGTCCCAGGGCCTGACTGCTCCCACTCCCTGGGGTCTCTGCCCCTTTCGAGGCTACCCCCACCCCCCACCCCTACCCAAACCTGGCTCCAGGCTGGCGGTGGTAGGGAGGGGTGGCGGGGACCTTCCCATTTCCCTCACTGCTGATGGTTGTTCAGAGCCCTGAGCTCAGCTCATTCTTGAGGCTAAAAATACCAGGGAGGCGTCAGCAGCAGCTCCCCTGACACCCTGTCCGCTGCACCCCCACCCCACCCCCAGCAAAACACACACACACTCACACACAGCCTGGTCCAGGTGCCAAGGTGCAGCTTAACTCACACAGCACAATGGTCCATGGAGTTAACTGAAGTCCTGCTCCTGTGTGAGACCCAGAACTGGGTTCCACTTCCACCTTTGACCTCAAGTTGCTGTGTGATCTTGGGGTAGTCTTTTGGCCTCTCCAGGTCTCGGTTTCCTTTTCTGTGTAATGAAGAGGCTACCAGGAAAAGAGGAGATGCTCAGGAATGGAGGAGAGTCTGCCCCCATCTCATTTAATAGTCCTGGCAGTTCCTGGAAGTATGCAGTTGGTTATAATCTCTTTTCTAGACAAGTATACAGAGGCTGGAGAAGTAGGGTTGATCCAAGGGGTGCTAACTGGCCCTTTCTGTTCCAGGGGGTCCCTCTCTTGTCCTGCAGTGGCAAGCAGAGCTCTTGGGGTCCACAGGCATTTGGTGAAAAATAGGTCTATGTCCCCACAGTAGGATTGGGGTTGGCTCTGTCAAATCTCACAAGAGTTCCCCGTTCTGTGAGCATGATCTGGACCAAGGAGGAGTTCACACTGCCCTCCACCCAGGCTCTGGGTGAGGCTTGAGTTGAGGATCTGCACTGCCCACCCAGGGTGTGCTCAAAGTTCAGGTGAATGTCTACATTGTCCATTTGCTCAGGGCCTGGCTAAAGCATGGAGGCACCATCCAGTGCACCCCCATTTGAGTTCGACCAAGGCTGGGAGGAGGGTCCTTGCCACCTCTCAGCCAGGGCTTGGCTGAGGCTAAGCTGAGGATCCCCAGTACCCACAAGGAGCTGGGTTCAAGATGAGTATCCACACTGCCCATTTTCCCTGGGCCTATGTCTTCTTCCATCAGCCTTGGGCTCAGACTCCATTTGGGATTTCAGCCTCTCTCTTCCCTCCTGGAAACCAGAGTTTTTTCTCATCTCCTCTGCTTTATTTCTTTTTAAAAATTTTTTTAAAGATTTTATTTATTTATTCATGAGAGATACAGAGAGAGAGGGAGAGAGGCAGAGACACCGGCAGAGGGAGAAGCAGGTTCCATGCAGGGAGCCCATGCGGGACTCGATCCCGGGTCTCCAGGATCACGCCCTGGGCTGAAGGCAGGCTCAACTGCTGAGCCACCCAGGCGTCCCATCTCCTCTGCTTTAAAGGAAGCCCAATGTCATCTGTGGACCAATCCCCATTGGTCCAAAGAAACATGGGTGCCCCTGCTATTTTCAGGATCCTCCTGGAACCCATGGGATCCACCATGGAAGTCATAGCCACTGAGCTCTGAGAAACCTGGGGAACCAAACTCAGCTCTCGGGGAACCAAACTCAGCTCTCAGGGAACCATAGGGGTCCACTGTTATGAAACCTGAGTCACTGAATCCTGCTCCTTCCCTCTCACCCTGTCACCCAACTCTACTGACATCCTGAGAATCATAGGGCACACTTCCCCATAGACCCAAGGTCCCAAAGTTTGGGGCTGGTGTCTGCAAGAAAGGCCACTCAATCCCACAGTGCAGAGTAGGCTTTGAGTCATTCAGTCTAAGTTGGCAATGCCAGCTCTCTCCTTCAATGACTGTGTGACCTTTGGGCAGGACACTTCATCTTTCTGGGTCTCTTTGTCCATCTGCAGGACAGGCATTTTTATTTCCTTTTTTTCCCCCCCCTAAGAAAAAGAGTGAGAAGGGCACCTGGGTGGCTCAGTTGGTTAAGCGTCCTTCTCTTGATTTTGGCTCAGGTCATGATCTCAGCAGCATGAGATTGAGCTTTACTTTGGGCTCCAGGCTCAGTGTAGGGCTTGGGATTATCTATTTCTCTCTCCCTCTGCCCTTCCCCTACTCCCTCTCTCTATTTTTATTTTATTTAAGATTTTATTTATTTATTCATGAGAGACACACAGAGAGGGGCAGAGACACAGGCAGAGGGAGAAGCAGGCTCCATGCAGGGAGCTCCCCTGATGTGAGACTCAATCCTGGGACCCCAGGATCACGCCCTGGGCCAAAGGCAGACGCTCAACTGCTGAGCCACCCAGGTGTCCCTCTCTCTCTCTTTAAAAAAAAAAAAAATGTATTTATTTCAGAGAAAGAGAGGCAGCATGAATGAGGGAAGGGACGGAGGGAAAGGGAGAGGGAGAGAAACAATCCCAAGCAGGCTCCACGCCCATTGCCTACCCTGATGCAAGGTTCGATATCAGGACTCTGAGATTATGACCTGAACCAAAATTAAGAGTCAGAAGCTTAACAGACTGAGCCATGGAATGCCTGGGTGGCTCAGCGGATTGGGATGCCTGAGTGGCTCAGCGGATTAGCGCCACCTTCAGCCCAGGGTGTGATCCTGGAGACCCGGGATCAAGTCCCACATCAGGCTCCCTGCATGGAGCCTGCTTCTGCCTCTGCGTATGTCTCTGACTCTCTCTCTGTGTCTCATGAATAAATGAATAAAAAAATCTAAAAAAAAAAAAAAAAAAAAAAAACTGAGCCACCCAGGTGCCCCGAATAGCTATCTATAGTACCTATTCATAAGGTTTGCTGCAAGGATTAAATGAGATATTTCTGTAACCTGTCCAGCAGAGTAGAGCACTAAATAATCATTCTTTCTGGGGGCTAGAAAGGGAAATGCACACTCCGAAAAGTTTCCGGGACATTTGCTTATTAATTATTCCAGTGTCAAGAACTATGTTGGTTGCTAAGTTTCAGAGCTTAAGGCCCCAGCTAGGGTTCCCCACTCTGAACTAGGGGCCTCCAAAAGAGAAGCATTATCCACTAGTTTTGTGAATATATTCTCAGCCCATAAATGGATGCTTCTAAGTAAAACATCCATAAACTGCATCACATTGGTGGGGAAAATTAAATGTAAATTAGATAATTAAAAATGAAGCTGATGCCCGCTGCTTGACACTATTACCTCTTATTAAAAGTTATGAGAGGGGATCCCTGGGTGGCTCAGCGGTTTGGCGCCTGCCTTTGGCCCGGAGCGCGATCCTGGGTCCCGGGATCGAGTCCCGCATCGGGATCCTGGCATGGAGCCTGCTTCTCCCTCCTCCTGTGTCTCTGCCTCTCTCTTTCTCTCAATCTCTGTGTCTATCATGGATAAAAATAAATAAATCTTAAAAAAAAAGAGTTATGAGAGATGGACTGGGAGAAGTGGGAGGTTGCTGGGAGGCATCTGATAGGGATGGGGCTGCGAGGGATTGCCTAACGGAGCCCTCTGGTCTTTGGCAGAGTCAGACCTAGGGGATGGTCCTGCATGGGCTCTGGAGAGCCCTGGGGGTGCTGGGACCAGAACCCCGGTGTGGGAGTACGTTCTACAGATTGTGGGTATCTGGGTCCATGCTTTCCCCTCAACAAGCCTCAATGTTTCCTCATCTGTGAAAGAAGGCTAACAGAGCCTACCTTCCATGGCTGAAGCAGGGGTGCTGTGAGGTAATATCTAGAGAGTACCCAGCCTGGAGCCTGGCACGTAGTAGATGTTCACTGAACAGTTGTGATTATGAGAATCCCATCACTACCAGCACTGTGAGTGAGTCCCTCCCAGCAACAGGCCCTGAGCTGAGGACTTTACAGGCAAAAGCTTCTACACAGGCCGCCCCTGTTAGCACATGGCGGGGAGGTACCAATATCCTTATTGTATTGGTTGAGGAAAGCAAGGCTTGGTCAGGGGAATATGGGGTCACACATCCTAGGAGGCAAATGGCATTGTTTATTACTTAAAGGTCACAGAGGAATCTGAGGAACAGTGCTCTGCATACAGTGCTCTGCTTCCCAAACTTAACAGGTTACATCGACTCCTTTTTTGTGTGTGCACCTGCCCTGTACTCCTGGCCCTTTGCTGGGTGTGCAGCCAGAGGGGAGTCACTCTGGAGTGAGGAAGAGAGCCAGAGAGGCCACATCCCAAAGGAGTATCCTAACCAGAGCATGAGTCCAGAGAACACACAGGCCTGGGAAGGGGGTCTGAGGACTCCCCCAGAGGTGCAATCTGGTTCAGGATTCAAGAGGCTGGGAGAGACGGGAGGATGGGCAAAGCAGGTAACAGGACCAGCCCCAAGCCAAGGCTGGGAGGTGGAGAGGTGGCTGCCAGGCCTGTGGTGGGCTGTGGAGGGTGCACGACGAGGGGGTGGGAACACGGAGCGGGTGAGTCACCGCTTCTGAGCCAGGCAGGCGGCTGCCGCGGAGCGGGGGGCGCATTCCTGGCTGGCAGGGCGGCCGGCACTAATGTCTTTCCCACATGGCCCCGAATTCCCGGCTCTCGGCACGATCACACGGGCGGGACGCTCCCGCGGCCACCCCCGCCCCAGCTGCCTCCTTCCCACAGAGAGGGGAAGGGGGAGGGAGTGCGGCGACGGCTGGCGGAACCGGCCTCTCCCCAGGGGGCTGGGGCGGGGCCGGGCTGGCCTCCCGGGGCGGGGGGGGGGGGCTGCGCCCACCGCGCACCCTGCGCGCCGCGTGCCACGAATGGGGCGCTTTTGATCAAATAAGAGCAGGGCTGGGCCTGCGAAGCTGGGGAAGGAAGGAGGCGCGGGCGGACGGGCCGTGGCCCCCGCCCCCGCCCGGCGCAGGGCCCTCGGCGGAGAAAGAGCGTCGCTGCAGGGCGCCCGGGCCGATGGGCGGCGGGACCGTCCCCAAGTCCGGCAGCCTCCAATTGGACGCCTTCTGCATCCTCCCCTCCTTCCTGAGCCTCTGGGCCCCGGCTGGGGTGGGGTACTACTATCTGAGGCTGCTGTGCATCCGGCGGGGACTGGAGCTGGGGTTCCTGAAACAGGCCACACCCAGGCCCTCATTCCTGGGGGGGGGGGGGGGGGGACAGCCCTAGCTCAGACGGAGGGTTCTGTGAGCCACTGCTCTCCCACGCAGTCCCTGTCGCTGGGCCAGGCCCCTGGGGGAAACTGAGTCTGCGAGGGTGGAGAGGCCCACCCAGAGCTCCCTGTCTGCTGGGGAAAGTTGGCGGTTGTCCCTCCCAGCTGGGCTCAGAGGCGCTAATGAGAGTTAAATGTGGGGTGTGAGTCACCTCTGGGTGGGGGTGGGGGACTGGAACCACCCCCAGATGTGGATCCGGGGTGGAATGGAGGTTTGTCCAGACCATTCAGCCTTTCCCTCGCTTCCCTGTGCTTTACCCCTCTACTCCTTGGCAGATGGGACATGGATTTCTGACCCAGTGCATCAGGCCCTGTCACCTGGGCCAACCTCTCCCAGACCTTAGCTCACCTTAAGGAGTAGGAAGGGGGTGGAGGGTCAGGCACTACGGAACCACAAGGGAATTCCAAATCCCAGGATGGGGTCCAGGGACCCCAGGACTTGGGGGTTAGACCAACACCCGGGATTGTCTAGTGGCTGTGAGCCCTGGGATATGGTGATGTACCTTGGGATGGGGTGGGCAAAGGGCCCAGGCCACCCGGAAGGATCCCTTCAACCCTCCACAGCCCATCTGGCCTCACTCAGACCACCAGGCTCTGACCACACAGGGTGCCTGTCCCCCCACCCACCAGCCCTGACCTCAGGCCAGCACAGGGACTACAGTCTGTAGTCCTCATGGCAGGGCAGACTGTGTGTGTATGTTGTGTGTGTATGTGTGTACATGCGTGTGCCCCTGTGACCGGGTCTATTTGTGCCATTGTGTGTATTTGTGACAATGTGCAGTTGTGTATATTTATGTGAGACTGTCTGTGTGGATCTCAGTGTTGCAGGTGGCTTGAGGGGAAATGTGGGTTTCTGCATGTCTATATCTGTGTGTCTCCTCTATGTCTCTGTGTGGGTCTTTCCATGTGACTGAGTCTGTGTCAGCTTAGCCCCATCCACAGGCTCCCTGGCTCTTCCTTGAGCACCCTGTCACCACTGCCACTGCTGCCACCACCACCAGGAGCCACAGGGTTAGGGAAGTGGATCTGGAAGGGGGCTCTGGGGAGATGCAGTACCTGCTGTTCCCAGAATGTAATGGCCTGGCTGGGTGGGCAGCACCAGGGGGTGGGCATAGGCGTGGGCAGCCAAGGGAGAGAGAGAAATGTGGACAGGGGAGGACCCCAGCTCAGCAGTCCCCTCCCAGCTCCCTCTGCTCCCAACCCAGCGCCTCCTGGCAAGAGCTTATTTGCATGGTATTTACATTTCATTTGCATCGCGTTCAATTAAAAACCTGACCAGCTCCCGCCTGCCTGGCGCTGCCCGCCCAGCCTGGTGAAAATGCTGGTTGGGCATTGGCCTGCAGTCTTCCTACCCTCCCCACCCCACCCCACCTCTCCACCCCCATGGGTTGACTGATGCGGGAGGGGTCTTCCCATAAGTGAGATCCTCCGAGTCACCCATCCTAGGACTGAGATGACTGGAAGTACAAATGGAGAAATTGAGATCCAGAAAGACTGCTGGGAGCTCCAGGCTGAGGACCAGTCTTGGACAGAGCTAGAAGAATATTAGTAGTAACAGCTGCCCTTTATGGGAGGGTTGCTGGGCCAGGAGTGGTGCCAACACCTGGACACAGTATCTCATCTGAACTTTGCTACTTGTTGAGGTTGGCCTTGCCTTAATTCCATTTTATAGATGAAAAGACTAAGGCTGGAGAGGGCAAGCCCAAGGTCACTCAGCTGACCCAGAATTGAAATCTCTATCAGTATGACTTCCAAGTCCATGCTCCAGATCCTGAGCACAACTGCCAAAAGTACAGCATGCTCCTCCTGGTGAGGCAAGCTCATTATCTCCAGAGTCCATAGTTCTAGGACAAGCTAAAACAGCCTTTACCCTCACCTGGGGCCTAGCCCCACTGTTTCTCATACTTCTGCTTCCTCACACTGACAGCCATGCCCATCCCTGGCTACAGGGTGCAACGCTCTCCCTGTAGAAGTCGTTCCTGGCACTAGACCATAGTCTTGACTATTGCAAAACTGCCCTTTTTGGCAGTTAGAGCTGGTGACTTTGTAAAAGACAATTGAAAACCCTGATCATGAAATCAACTTTGGGGAAAATTCACAGCTAGGCTAAGGGGAAGGATGAGTGGAGAGATCAGGCTGGCCCCTGGAAACATCAAAGGCACCAGATCAAGCTTGGACACTAGAAATCCTCAAGGCCTCTCCTGTCCAGGAGCAGGAGCCTTCTTGGAGCTCCTCTCACCTGGCCACAGCTCAGCCGGTAGATGGCATCTACACTGGTAGGAACTCCTGGAATTGGGGAGAGTAGAGTTTCTTGGGCTGTCCATGGAGGAGTCATCCAAGGCCCAGAATCCAGCCCTGGAATCAGGGAGCCCTGGTGTTGACAGGCCCCCAGCAAGAACCATCTCCCCTTCTCCACCACCCTTAGGGCTCTAGAGGGATTCCACCTGGTACTGCGGGAATCTGGCCAATCAGCAGACACGTCCCTGTCCCTAGCACCCAGTGGTCAGTTCAGGGATGGACACATGACCTGGGCCTGGCCAATTAGGTTGAATCCCAGGGTTTTGGCTGGACTTATTTTGCAGGGCAAGGGGGTCTGATCTGGTAGTGTGAGAATTTGAGGCCACCACCACTTGGAGCTATCCATGAATGAATCCAGCAGAGGGAAACTGACCCTCATATTTGAAGCCAAACGCTTCTACTTTCCCCTTCAGAATGAATTAATAGGTTCTAATTTTGCCTCAGCAAGTGTATGTTGGGTTTCTGGCACTTGTGATCTGAAGTCCTTACTTTAGCACATGCCCTGCCCCTTTCTGCCTTGATGTCTTTGCCTGTGCATTTCTTTGCCTGGAATGCCTTCCTCTTGCCCTCTCCCAACTAGTCATGCCGGTGTGTCAAAGTCCAGCTCACCTCTTTTTCTCTGGACAACTCATGTCCACTCTGTACCCATCTTTCCTGGTCCTGCCCCCCTGGGAGTGTTACCTGCAACTGACCCCTAGCCCTGTGCTGCGGCTCCACTCTGGCACTCCACTTCGGTACAGTGTACTTGTCTCTGCTGCTGTTTCTTATTCATAGTGATTGCTTTGCTAATTCCCTTTTCCAGGGCTTCTGTGTCATTGCCCCAGAATGGACTGTAAATTCCTAAATGGCATTCCTAGGGAGAGGAGTGATGTAGAGTGCAGTGGTTAGACCCTTGGCTTTGGAATCAGACAGCCTCAGTTCAAGTTCTAGCCCATCTGTGTGATCTTTGAACTAGTCCCTCCACCACTGTGCCTTACTTTCCTGTTCTATAAAATGGGGGTGTTGTGAGGATTGAATGAGTCTGTATGAAAAAATATTACTTAGCATAGTCAGTTCAGAAATGTCTACTGCACACCCACTGTGCCCAGAACTGAGGGTTCGATGTGCAACACCCACAGCGACAGTGTGCTCCCTTGCACTCAGAGCCCCTGAGGACAGAGGCTGTGCCAGTCAGGAGAGTGGGGGCCACGCTCTGCGGCCGGCTGGCACTTCTTTCTGTGCACAGCACTCCTCTCACTCCAGTCGGTCTTCCTTCCAGGGCACTGGAGATCCTGGGCAGGGGGAGGCCTGGTCATCCTCTCCCCCTTCATCTCCCCTCCCTGTTGTCCCTTGGAGCCAGTGTCGCTCAGAGTTAATCTCCTTGCTTGTCAGGAGGTGACAGGAGGTGTCTGTCATTTGGAGCCGTGGCCGTCAGCCTTGCTGGCTAATTGGGGCGCAGGCGCTGGGAGCACGGGAAATGGCCGGAGGGAAGGAGTAGGAATGAGGAAAGGGAGGCTGCCCTCTCCTCCTTCCCGCCAGGCTTGGGGCTGATACACAGGGCTCTTTAGGGGAGGGGAAGGCCAATCAAAGGAGGAAGGGGCTGTGGGACAGGGACTCTGTGACCTTGGGCATATTGCTATTCCTCTCTGGGCTTCCTCTTATTATTATTCATAATGACAATAGCTAGCCTTTATTGAGCAATTACTGTGTAAATCACTTCCCAGCATGCCTGCCAAAAACCTCCAATGGTTTTCCATGGCCCTTGGAATTAAAGCCAGACTCCTTCCAGGGTCCTCGAGGACCTCAAAACCCAAGCCTCTGTCCTCCCTGCTGCCTCTCTAGCCACAACAGCCTCCCCATAGGGCAAGTGCTTCCTGCCTCAGGGCCTTTGCACTTGCTGTTTCTGCTCCTTGGAATGCCCTTCCTCTGCCTCTTAGCATGACTGATTCCTCCTCATTATTTAGGCCTTGGTTCAAATGACACCTCAGAGACAAGGTTCCTGAGCTCCTTATCTAAAACCCACCCTCCCCTATCTTCTTTTACACTGTCATCCTATTACATTATCCTACTTAGACTTTCACAGTATTTGTCATGATGTGAAATTTTCTCATTTACGTATTTGTGGTTTATATTCATTCTCCCTCTCTAAAATGGAAACCTCTGAGCACGGGGATCTCTGCAATTTACTGCTGAACCCCCAGTGCCTAAAAACAATGCCTGGCACTCAATAGATAGTAAGTAAGTGACATTCAGGCATTTTATCAAGGACTTCATTCAACTTACTTCTCACAAGAATTTTAGAGAAAGTATTATTTCCATCTGAGGTGAGGAAACTGAGGCTCAGAGACTCTGTGGCTGTAAGTTCTGATAACGGGGGTTGCCCCAGGACCCGAGAGGTGTAAGGGCTGTGGGGAAGATGTGGAGGGGCTCTGCCAGCTGGGCCCCTCAGCTGAACAGAGGCCAGTGATGGGTACAAGGAGAAGCCTCCAGGGGTCAGGAGACCACACCAGCGTGGAAAGTTCTGCTGGGGGCTCTGATGAGGGGAGCCTTGGGCACCTCTCCCAGGCATGAGGGCTTAGTCCATTCAGGCTGCCACAACAAAAATACTACAGACCAGGTGGCTGAGACAACATATTTATTCCTCACAGTTATGGGGGACCAGGAAGTCCAAGAGATCAAGGTGGTGGCAGGCTCAGTGCCCCATGAAGACCACTTCTCAGTTCACAGCTGGCTGTCTTCTCGTGTCCTCCCATGCCGAAGGGGACTAGGGTCTACTGAGATCTCTTTTATAAGAGCACAAATCCCAGTCATAAGGGCTCTACCCTCATGACCTAAACACCTCCCAAAGCCCCTGCTCCCTGATAGCATCACACTGAGGGCTAGGATTTCAACATACACACTTTGGGGGGACATACACATTCAATCTATTACAGAAGTAGAGCCCAATATGCTGTGCAATGAGGTGGGTACAAGGAGTTGGTGGTGCATGGGGGACCTTGTCAAGGTACTACCACTTCCCTGCCCTGGGGCGCAAGTGAGGTGTAAGCCACGAGGTAGGCTGGCAGCCCAGGCTTCTCAAAGTCTCTTCTCCCATCCTCCCTGTTATGCCCTTTCCTGCCTGGCAGAGGGCTGGCTCCTGGGTCTGGCACTCAAGGCCTAGCACCGTCTGGCTCTTGCCTACCTTTCCCTTCTTTTTCCCTGCTGTCCCTGACGCCTTGTAGCAGTCCCTGCCCATCTGCCTTTAGTCACATGTCTCGTCACTTTCCCCACTGATCTTTCAAAGCCCAGCCCCTGTGCTACCTTCTCCAGGAGGGGCTCCCCAAGGAGCGTTTGTGCAGTGGTGACTGTCAGGCTGATGTCCACCAGGCTCTCAGCACCCATCACATGGCTGGCACAGGGTCACTCAGTAAGTATCCTGCTGCCTCCTTGCCATCCGTGGACCCCAGGTGGGCCCACCATTCTAAGATCCCCAGTCTCTGGTTCCTATTCAGCTTCTAGGTGACACCAAGCCTGAAATCTCAACCCAGAGTGGGGGAAGGGACACACGTGGACCGCAAGATGTCTCTGCAGATCAATCCTCAACTGCTGACACTGCACAGCCAGTCAGACCCCAAGACACTCATTACAATCATGTCTGAGTCCAATGAGGACAGGCCATTGGCCTCTATTGACTCACATGCCTACTGCCTCAGGAGCCAACCACAGCAGCTCCCTCCTCCTCGTTTCCATGTCAAGACCTCAGGAGGTCCTGCCCTGGCTAAAGGTCCAGGCTGAGGTCAGGCTGTGCATACTCTCCCCTTCTCCCCCATGATCAGAGCCACCATTTTCTTCTGTCCAGCCCTTGCAACTGTCCCATTCCTGGCATCTGTTTCTTCCTGTCCCTGGCATCAGCTGTCTCCAGCCCACGTAGCCGTGTCAGGAAAGTATATAGGTGTGAGGTGAGCTGGCAGGGAGGCAGGCTGGCCCCCTGTGAGGGGAGGCTGGGTGTGAGGATCCCACTGGGGGGCAGCGACAACAGCACTGCAGCGATGCCTCCTCCTTTCCCTTCTTTTCCACCTCTGTCACCACGTGGCAGGCACCCAGACCCCAGATGTTTCCTGCTGCATGGCTCTCTGTATGTGTGCCTGCACTCGTGCATGCACACTGGTGTCCCCTGCCCTGCCGTACTACCCTCCCCAGGAAGGGATGGAGGGGAGGTGGGATGAGGGCAGGCAGGATCTTCCCATCTCTGTTCCCACAGCATTGGAAAGAGACAAATTTAGGTGGACCCTAAATGGGAACCCTCAAACCCCCACCCCCTATTCTGGATCAGTGAGTATGTGTGTGCGGGGGTGGGGGGCGTGGGAGGGGTAGAGGTAGGGGGGTGGGGGATGCCCAGAGGGGAATAGGGTACCAGGGCCTGGCCTCTGTGCCTTTTAATGTAATGTGAACAGCATGCAAAGCAGATGCAAATATTATGCAAACTAGAACTTTTCTTTTTCTAGTCAACAGCTCTGACAGGCTCTGAAATGGGCTACAGGGGGCCCAGAACCCAAGGGGAGGTGTGGAAGTGAGGGCAGCCATCATCACTGCTTTGTCAAGAGCATGCTATGTTCAAGCAGTACCCGAGCATCTACTGTACACCGGGCACCAGGGCATATCGTATACTGGGCTCCTGAGGATTCAGATGAAGACTAAGGCATGCAGGGAAGTTTAGGGAAGTGAGAACAAAATCCAGCTCCATAGGACCTTGATTGACAGCCTTTCAGACATGCTAGCATTTATTTATAATTCTTTAGAGGAGGGAGGGGCAGAGGGAGAGAGAGAGATACTTAAGCAGGCTGCACACCCAACATGGAGCTCAACACGGGGCTCAATCTCACAACCGTGAGATCATGACCTGAGCCAAAACCACAAGTCAGACACTCAGTCAACTGAGCCACCCTGGTGCCCCAAGACATCCCTAGCATTTAATAGCATGTGAGACCAGATAGCAGAATGGTTAAAGTCTCCTGTTCTGGCCTCAGCTAGACCTGGGTTTGATTCCCTCAGCTCCACCACTTAATTTCTCTGTGATCTTAGGCAAGGTGCTTTACCTCTGTAAATTTCTGTTTATTTGCTCAGAAATTGAGAACGGTAATAGTACAGACTTCATTGAGTGGTCCTAAGGACTCAGTGACATGTATGGACACGTAGGGCAAGGTGCCTGGCCATGTTACCCGTGAAGTCTCCATGAAGGGGAGTTGTGATCATAGGACTGCTTCCCCCAGGGGAGCCTCTGAGCCCTTCATCCTCTCCTGCCCTGCTGAGCTCCTACCACACAAAATGCCATAACCAAGCATCTATCTGGGGGCAGGCCCTGGGTTTTGCTTTTCTCTATCCACAGCCAGACGTTGCCTGGAGGGTCACTCAACTGACTGGATGAATGATAATCGAATGGTCTCAACTCCTCTGGCAGGCCGGGAGGGCAGACCAGGATTGAGACCATGGAGGGGTCCAGAGGGTCATCCCAGGGCAGTGGTTTGGGGTCCTGGGATGAAATGGGATCCCAGCAGTCACAGTAGTTTCTTTCTAATGATCCCCACCCCCTCAACTTCCCTCCCTACAAAGGTGTTGGGGGGCAGGGGCGGATTGGAGGAGGAGGAGCTTCTGCTCTCAGCAAATGAAAACAAGGTCAGAGGTTGGGTGGAAGGCCAGGGGGATGGTTCTGGTACAAAGAGGTAGATGTATGTGTGTGTTGCAGGGTGGGGGGGTGTTCAGGGTGGTGGTGGAGTGGTGACAGCACCCCTAGTTGGAGCATAAGAGCCACAGTTTTTGAGCACCTAACATTTTACCAGGCTCCAGGATACTGTTTATGTTGTATCATAGTCAAAATCTCAAGATAGCAATCTCCATTACCATCCCCTTTTTCAATTCTTGGAGGAAATTGATAGAGATGCTTGCCCCAGGTCACTCAGTTGGTGAGTATCAGTTCCAGGATTTGAACCCTGGCATTCTCTCTCCATAGCTTTAATGTTCACTACTAAGCACCTCCTTCATGCTCCTAAAGGCTGACCTGGGCTCAAATCCTCTTTCCCTCACACTTCTCTCAACAGAGCTTCTGTTGCTCTACTCATCCCCACATCCCCTTCAACTGCCAACACATATCACTAATCCAATAACCCGCCCTCCACCCCTTTTCTCATCTCCAGCCCTATCCTCTTTTCTTCCTCCCTGGTCTACTTTTGCCTTCCTCTGATCTATACAGTAGCCAGAGGGATCTTTTTTTTTTTTTAATTTATTTATGCATGAGAGGCATAAGCAGAGGGAGAAGCAGGCTCCCTATGGGGAGCCCAACATGTGACTCGATCTCAGGACTCCAGGATCACACCCTGAGCTGAAGGCAGATGCTCAACCACTGAGCCACCCAGGTGTCCCCAGAGGGATCTTTTATTTATTTATTTTTAAAATTCTTACCCTCTATTTTTTTTTTAAGATTTTATTTATTTATTCATGAAAGACACAGAGAGAGAGAGGCAGAGACACAGGCGAGGGTGAAGCAGGCTCTGTGCAGGGAGCCCGATGTGGGACTCGATCCCGGGTCTCCAGGATCAGGCCAAAGGCAGGAGCTAAACCACCGAGCCACCTGGGCTGCCCCAGAGGGATCTTTTAAAGATTTAAGTCAGGGGATCCCTGGGTGGCTTGGTGGTTTGGCTCCTGCCTTTGGCCCAGTGTGCGATCCTGGAGTCCGGGGATCGAGTCCCACATCGGGCCTCCGGCATGGAGCCTGCTTCTCCCTCCTCCTGTGTCTCTGCCTCTCTCTCTCTATGTCTATCATAAATAAATGAATCTTTTAAAAAATTTAAAATAAAAATAAAAATTTAAGTCAGGCCAGGTCACTCCCAGTTTAGAACCCACCAAAGGCACCCACCATACTTTGCATAAACCCTGACCTCTCACCTGGACTGCTCAATCCTGCTCCATTTGGTTCCCCTTTGGGCCTAAGGTCATGCCCAGGGGGACATATGTTCCACACCCTCTCCTTTGCCTAGCTGGTTCCTCCCCATCATTTGTGCCTCAGTTCAGATGTCACCCCCTCAGAGAGCTCCTTTTGACTCCCGTAGCTAATATGGTCCCCTCCCTGAAGTCAGGCTTACATGACCTATTTTAATATCTTCATGGCTCTTCGGACTCTTTGAAATGATCTTCAACTATTTGTTTACTGATTATGGTCTGTCTCCTTGAATTAGAATGTAAGTTCTGTGAGTCTGGGGATGAGAGTATTTGTCTTCTGGTGTCTCCCTAGTCTAAACACTTCCAGGGGGCAGCCCGGGTGGCTCAGCAGTTTAGCACCGCCTTCAGCCCAGGGGCCTGATCCTGGAGATTTAGGATCGAGTCCCAGGTCGGGCTCCCTGCTTGGAGCCTCTTCTCCCTCTGCCTGTCTCTCTCTCTCTCTCATTAATAAATAAATAAAATCTTTAAAATAAGCAAATAAATAAACACTTCCAGGCACTTAGTAGGCACTCAAAAAAAAAAAAAAAAAAACATCTGAAAGGATGTGTGGTCCCGCTCAAGAGGTTCCGGCCCCTCTCTACCTCAGTTTCCTTTTTCTGTGGCGTTCTGCCTCCTTGGCTCAGCCTCCCCAGGAGTGCTGCAGATGAGATCAGAGATGGCAAAAGGCTCCCTCCCGGGGAGGGAGGGCACGATGCCCGCCTAGGGATGAGGTCAGCGCGGCGGGCACTTCCCCGCTGTGCAGGAGGCCAGCAGAGCCGTAAAGATCCTCTTGGCTAGACCCCCTGCCCCGGCCCGGGATCCTAGGCCGGCAGGGAGGGCGCACAACCCCTTCCTCGGTGGGCAGCTCCTCCCGGCGGGGCCTCCTCTTTCCCCCCTCCCCGGGGAGGCAGGTGGAGCTGCGTCTTCATCTTTGTTCCCATCTGGAGCGCGTTTGGCGCGGCGTGGCGGGGGCGGGGCTGCGCCCCCGCGGTGCCCGGAGAGACGGGCCCGCCCGCTTATCTGATCTGCGGCTAATTGAAACTCCCTGCTCGCGAAGGTCAGCTCGGTCCCCTGACAGCTGCCGAGCCGAGCCGGGCCGGATGGAAAACCCGGGCTGTGCAGGGCCCGGCGGGGCGCGGTGGGGAGGGGTTACGGGGGGCTGCTTCTGCGGCAAAGTAGACAAAGGCGGCCCCTCCCTCCTCGTGCGCGCTGCTGGGGGTCCCAGAGGTAGCGGCCTTCGCCCTCGCCCCGCGGGGCGCTCCGGCCGGGTCACACGGCCTAAGGCCATAGTGGAAGGGGGCGCCCTTTAATCCCTGCGCGCCCGCCCACTCCGCTCCCACGCCGGGGCCCCGTCTGGGGTCTCTGGGAGAGTCACCCCCAACTTCCTGCCCCTACCCCGCCTCCACGCCCCGGCTCTGAGACTTCCTGCCTCCCCGGCTCCGGGCAGCTCAGGCTGTGGGAAGCCGGCGGGGCGGGGGCGGCCCGGTCCCCTCCCCCAGCGCGCTCGACTAGGCGCTGGGGGTCCGGGAGGAAGTGTGCGCGGTGGGAGGGCATGACCTGGCCCCGGGGAGGCCATCCGGTGGGGCAGGTGCGGCCTTAGCCCTGGGAGGGAGGGCAGGCAGGCAGGCTTGTTGCTAATGGTGCTGCTACGGGGGAGGCACCGCGGGGAGCCCCGTTTCCAGGGTTCCGGGTGCGGATGAGGCCAGCTTAGGAGACTCCAACCCCGCCCGCCGCGCCCTAGGCGGGCCCAGGCCCTGCGCAGCCTGCACGCGTCCCCTCACCTCCCACCTTCTGGGTCTAGGCTGAGGGGCTGCGAGCTCCAAGGGATAACTGCCGGCCTCCAGGCAGACCGCGCCCTTGAGCAAAGCCTCTTGGGCCTCAGGCTTTCAGAGCCTGAAAAAAACAAACAAAAAACCCCCCCAAAAACCAACCATAGCTACCATTTTTCGGAACCTCTTGCCAAACACAGTGTTCAGCGTTTAACGTACTTCGTCTCAAGGCTCCCAGTTCCATTTTGCTGATGAGCAGGCTGAGAGGCAGAGAGGTTGTGACTTGCCCAAAGTCACAGAGCTAGTAAGTTACCCGGGGGGGGGGGGGGGGGGGGCGGGGGGGGCCGGCGCTGGGCTGACTCCAGAGTTGTTAACCACGGGTGGTCTCATTTTAGCAAGCGCTTTGGAGTTGTGCCCCTATATAGGTCGATACACCGCCAGGGTATTCACAAGAGCAGCGAGCCCCTCGGCGGCGTCTTGCCGCACACGTTCCTGTCCTGGAGCTAGGCATGTGTTTCTTGGCGCATTCCCGCGTGCTAGAGCCGGGGACAGAGGCACAGCAGCCCAGCGCGCCGGTGCCTAGGTGCGCCGTTCCCGTTTGGGACCCGGCAGAGTCACAGGGCCTGGGCCGCCGGCTGACTGGAGCGGGGGCGGGGAACTCGGAGCGGAGTCCACGCGGGCCGCGGTGCCTGGGAGGCCGCAATCCGGGCGCCTGCAGCCGGCGAGGCGCGGGGTGACGCGCGGGGGCCCAGCTACCGTGACCTCCTCCGCGGTTTCCATGGAGACGGTGCACTATAAATAAAAAAAAAAAAAAAGAGGAGGAATTTCAAACCCGTTTTCTACGGCGCTTGGCGGGAGGGGGGGAGGAAAGCTCTCTTTGAATCGAGTTTCCCATTTCACCTTCCCAGGCGGTGGGAGCGCTTCCCCCGCAGCCCAGCCGGGAAATTGCCGCCCCTCACGCCGCGTGGCGCCCCCCGAGGAAGCTAATTAGCGCTGCCCGGGGAGCTGGGGACTGGGGACCTGGCCCCGGGGGGCCGGGTCCCGCTTCTTGGAGGGGGTGCGCCTACAAATTGCCACACACGCCCCCCCGCCCCCCCGTCTCTCCAGGCGCGCACGCAGCCCGGCGCGGGCCGGGGCACGGGGCGCAGGCGGGAGGTCGCATCTGCAGCTTTGGCGCAATGAATCAGGCGCGGCCGCCGCCGCCGCCGCGGAGCGCGTCTGGCATCCGGAGTCTCCCGGGATCGAAAATAATTTGGGCAAAGCGGTGGGAGGTGTGTGCGCGCGCGCTCCGAGGGGAGGGCGGGGGAGCAGGCCGGGCGGGGGGCGGGGGGCGGGGGGAGGTGCCATCCGACAGCCCCGCTGTGGTGAGAACAGAGTTGACACTTCTTTCCTTTCCACTTACTGCGGCAAGTACGGAGAGGATGCTTAACCCTCTCGCTGCTTGGAAGATTAGAGGCGCCTCGAGCGCCCTCATGAGGGCGCGCCAGGTTTGGGGGGCAGGTGTTGTAGGCCCAGTGGAGACTGGTCCTTGCTGCCTGTTGGGTTCAGCATTCTGGCTCCTGAGACCGGCATCCCCACCTGAACATGCCTCAAGACATCCTTCCCGGGGCTTTTCTCGATCCCTCTTTTTATCTCTTCTAGATCTGGCTAGTGTCAGTACTATGGCCACAGTTTCCCAACTTATGCCAAAGGGTGGGGGTTCTTCTGTAGCGGTTTCCCTGTCGGGTGACCCGTTTTTGACCCTCTGCCTTGGGCACTGGGCCCAGGCGGGGGTGAGTGGTTAGGGCAGCGGGCGCAGGAGTGGGAACCCCACCCTCCTACATCTGCAGCTCCAGCTCTGGGCACCCTTCATCAAAATGGCCAGGTTCCTGGTTTTGCTTCTGATGGCAGAAATGTCACTGCCGCCGCTGCATTAAGCACACTCTGTGGGAACTCGGTTTGGCTCTAGGAGCTGGCGCTCAGCCCCGTCAGGCTGCCTGCTGCAGGGGGTTGGGTGGGCCCGCCGGCCAATTGGCCTGGCGGGGTCAGCCTTTGTGTGGGTTCCCACCTTCCTGCCTCTCCAGCATCTCCAGGCTTCCCCTCCCTCTGCTGTGCTCACGTTTCTTTGGGGAAGGGGGCGTCTGTTAAGACCCTTGAGGCTGTTTGGCTCCAGGATGGAGGGGAGAGATGATTGGGGGCAGAACTTACTGCTCCCTCTCCATCATCCCCATGATGGGGAGCACCTCTGGAATTCACTCATCTCCCCATTGGAGGAGGTTTGTGCATTGGATAAGGAAGTGTTAGCCAGGCCTCAGAACATCCTCAGACTTGTGACCTGAAATTCCCCTAGCAGGGCCTAAGCAGGGGTGCTTTCCACGTTCCTTTACCTTCTTTCCAGCCAAGGGATCCCACCACCCCAGGGATTCTCAAGCCTTGGTGCCCAGCAGACCACTTGACCTTGTGAGCTTATATATACGGGGAGGGTGGGCAGATGGGGGAGTATGTAGAGAGTCTGATTCATTGGGTCTGGGGTGCTCCTGTTGCTGCTTCACAAGAACCCAGAGGAGGCCTTGGCTCTCCCTTTGAGGCTTGACCCCTGTGACTTCACCCAGGAGCCAGAGCTGGGAGTCCCACAGAGGTCTTTGTTGCACAGCCTGGGAGATTGAGGGAGGCAAAGGGACTGTCTAGGATCACCCCATAAGGTAGGGGCTTCATGGTGAAGAGTATGGGCTCTCTTGGCTCTGCCATTAGTCAGTTGCATCCTGAAGGGCAGGTGAGCGAAATTGACCATGCCTTGGTTCCCTCAGTTGTAAAATGCAGATAATACACCACAACACTGCAGGCTTCAGTGGGGCATTGCGTGGAAAGTACTGAGTGCGGGTCCAGGTATTTAGTAACTGTAGGATAAAGGTGAACCTTGATCATCATCGTTAGATGATATCACTGTTAGATCACTGTTGGAATCCGAACTGGAACTCAGACCTGTGGTTCAGATAGTAGTGTTGGAGGCAGAGAGCTCGGCCCAACTGTCTCTGGTTCCCCAAGTCTGGTCCTTTGAGGACTCCACCAGGCCCTGGGCAGGGAAAAGTGGGTATGGGGTAGGAGGCAGTCCCCCTGGGGGCGGTCTCATCTGTGGGTCTCTGCCCCTGCTGCTGCCACCTGAAGCCTTAGTGCATGCACACATGGGTATCCTTTCTTACTCTTGAGAAATCTTTCCCTCATACAGCCTACCGGGCACTGGCCTGGTGAGTGAAGCCTTGCCCCTCTTAGACTTTGGTCCTGCTTCTTCTTCTTCTTCTTCTTCTTCTTCTTCTTCTTCTTCTTCTTCAGTTTATTTATTTATTTACTTACTTAAATAATCTCTACACCCACTGTGGGGCTTGAACTTATGCCCCCAAGATCGCATGCTCCTTTTGGCTGGGCCAACCAGGCACCCCCACTCCCTCCCCGCTATACTTCTTTTGTCAAGCATCAGATTCTGTACTGATTGGGGAAAGGCCAGGTAGCTGAGCCACCTCCCAAGGAATGGTGGTGGGACAGGGAGTGTCGACATAGGGCATTTGGGGGGCAGGAACAGGATGGGAAGGAGATACTCAAATTGGAGAGGTCTCTGGGGACATGAGATTCCACCTCCCTTTGGAGCTGAATGAGGATGTTGGACCATAACGTGCCTGGAACATAGAGCCAATGTCTGCTTCATTCAGGGGCTTCGGGCCTACTGGTTTCTGAAGTGTCACCGAGGAATTATGGTCAGTATGCAGGCAGTACTTCCTATGAGCCAGGGCTGTGTCCTGGAGAGGGTCCTTAGGTGGTCCCTGGACACAAGAACATTCCATTCTGACTTTGGGAAAGGGTGTGTGTATACTTGAGGCTGGTACATGACTGAGATGACCTCTCAGAGCTCCTTCTTGGGCCACAGAGAGCTTTGAGCCTTGCTATTCTTTTTTTTTTTTTTTAATTTTTTTTTATTTATTTATGATAGTCACAGAGAGAGAGAGAGAGAGAGGCAGAGACACAGGCAGAGGGAGAAGCAGGCTCCATGCACCGGGAGCCCGACGTGGGATTCGATCCCGGGTCTCCAGGATCGCGCCCTGGGCCAAAGGCAGGCGCTAAACCACTGCGCCACCCAGGGATCCCCCGAGCCTTGCTATTCTTGCACACGCTTGCCCACACATCTACCCTTGCTCAGCCGTACTCATTCAGATTCACCCCAGCCCCTATGTTCTCTTGCGTCCATGTTCACTTCTGTGCACACACGTGCTAAAGCACCACACATGAGACACATGGATGTACACCTGTACATGAACACACACAGGTATGCACTCGGGTACCCAGACTCACAGGAGCTAATGTGCATGTAGGTATCCTGATGTCCCCATGCACACACCAGTGCTTATGTCCACACGCATGCCTACCTTAACACCCAGGTGCAGACACGTGAGCACACCTGAGCACATGCCGAGGTATTTGTTCTCTCATCAGCTAATTTGCGTGTATGTGGATTGTCTATTTCCCTCAAGGAGATCGCTTCATTGCCAAGTACCCCGGAGGACAGAGATTTGTTCAACTGTGCCTAGTACTCAGAAGGTGTACAGCGCAGTGTTTTTTTTTTAATTTTTATTTATTTATGATAGTCACACACAGAGAGAGAGAGAGAGAGAGAGAGGCAGAGACACAGGCAGAGGGAGAAGCAGGCTCCATGCACCGGGAGCCTGACGTGGGATTCGATCCCAGGTCTCCAGGATCGTGCCCTGGGCCAAAGGCAGGCGCTAAACCACTGCGCCACCCAGGGATCCCTAACGCAGTGTTTTTTTTTGGAATAGACGAGTAAATGTATACGTGTGTACTGGAACGTGTGAGTCAATAAGAACCAGATAGTAAAAGTACTCCCCATTTACTAAGCCTGTCCTTTGTGTCTAATCCTGGGCCAAGTGTTGGCTTCACAGGTACCGTCTCACCTAAGCCTTGTGGCAGCCTAGGAAGCAAGTACTGTTATGAACTCTGTGTAGGCCTGTGGCGATGCAGGCTTCGAGAAATGGTCACTACCTGTATTGGTGGCCCGGGGTGCCCTGACAAAGCACCACATACCAGGTGGCTTCACCCACAGACGTTCATTGTCTACCAGTTCTGGAGAGTGGAAGTTCAGATCACGGTATTGGCAGACTCCTTTTAAGGGCTGTGAGGGAAGGGTCTGTTCCTGTCCTCTGTCCTTGACTTGTAGATGGGTGTCCTCGCTCTGTCTCTTCATATCATCTTTCCTGTATGCCTGTCTGTGGCCAAATTACCCCTTCTTGTAAAGACACCAGTTGTATTGGATGAGGACCCACCCCAATGACCTCATTTTACCTTGATTATCTCCCTAAGGGCTCTATCTCCAAATAAGGTCACATTCTGAGGTACCAAGGGGTTAGGGACATCAGCATATGAATTTTGGGGAGGATACAGTTCAACCCATAACTCTACCTAAGGTCACATATCTAAGAAGTAGAGTAAGCAGGATTTGATCCCAGGTATGGAATGCCAGAGCTCACAGTCACCTCCTATTTTGGGCTGCAGTGAGTGAGTGTGTGAGTGTGTGTGTGTGTGTGTGTGTGTGTGTGTCCTAGTGTCACTCTCTATAGTTCTCCATCTCCTACCATCTCACTGGCACACGGCCCTGCCTCACCAGCACACTGGTAGCTTTAATGCCCCTTTGGCCATGACATAGCACCCAAAGTCACCACCTGCCCCCCCACCCCTGCCCCCGACCCTAGTGGCTAGTGCTGCTGGACATGTCGACATGTCGACACTGACAGGAGTGCTTGGAGATGCGCACAGGGGGCCTGGCTCCCCCTACCAGCTGCCCTCTCAGATGCTGTGGCCTCATTTCAGAGGCTGTTGGCTTTGAAGCGCTCAGCCCGCTCAGGCGGGAAGCTGGAGCCAAGGTGGGGGCAGGGGGCAGTCACGAGGCCCTCCTGCGTCAGCGGGGCAGCCAGGACCAGGCAGGCCCTGTGCTGACCTTTGTCCACGCCTAAACCTTTCCTTGTGCTGCAAGAAGGCAAGGGGGCTGGACTTCACCCCCTCTGACTCCTCCGAGTTTGGCTGGAGGTGCCAAATAAGAAACCTGGCTTTTGAGTCAAGGTGGGAGAGAAAGCCCCCAGTCTGATGGGGGAGGTGTAGCCTCAATCCTACAGGGGCCCCTAGACTTGGTGAACGTGGCCTCTGCCTTCAGGTTTGTGTGTTTGTTTTTTAAGATTTTATTTATTTATTCATGAGAGACACACACAGAGAGAGAGGCAGAGACACAGGCAGAGGGAGAAGCAGGCTCCCTGTGAAGAGCCGGATGTGGGACTTGATCCTGGATCCCAGGATCACACCTTGGGCTGAAGGCAGATGCTCAATTGCTGAGCCACCCAGGTGTCCCTTTCAGGGATTTTTCAATCTGAAAAGTCCTAGTTTTTTTCTGAGTCTCTGTTTGCCCATCCTGGAAGGGAGGATAGCAGTCTGGTTTGCTGTGAGGGTTCTGGGAGTTACTGTGGTACAGAAGGACCAGGATTAACATGGGCATCTTACCCCCTGCATAGCTACGGTATTGGGGGGAGGGGTAATGATGATGATATGGTAATGGGTGACAGTGAGCACTGATGGGGCCTCAAGCTAAATGCTAACTGCAGTCTTTACTTAATTATCTTATTTAATCCTTTCAAAAAGTCCAGGAGGCAGCTGCCATTGTCCTGGCCATTTGCTAAGTACAGCACCTGAAATTTCAGTGAGGTAGACTTGCCCAAGGTCACATGGTGAGGGAGCAGAGGTTCAACCCTGCGTTTATGCTTTCACAGCAGGTCCTGCAATTGCAGGAAGTTGGGGGTCCCCCGATGGAAGGTCTGGGGGTAAGACTGTACCCTGGCTGGTAATGGTTCTGGTTTTGGGCCCTACTCTCTGAGCCCTACTTCGCCTTGGTAGGGGTGGGGGTGGGGCTGAGGCATGTTCATAATGATAGAGATATGTATCCTTCGTCAAGATGAACCATGTACCTGACTCCACACTCTTAACCTTGGTCCTCACAGCAGCGCTGTAGGAATTAGTCCTTCTTTACAGTTGATGATGCAGTGTTGGAGTCAGTCTCCAGAGCAACTCAGAAGGGGTATGTGGGTCTCAGACTCAGGTCTCCTGACTCCATGGGGATAGTCTTTCTGTTAGAGGCAGGAGAGTGTCTTTGGGTCATTTCAGAACAGCAGTGCTCTTTGGTTCTCTTCCCCACCCCTGGGCTGCTGGGACTGTGACTGGAGGTAGGGGGCAGGTAAGGAGAGCTTGTGGGTTCCCAGGAGCCAACCCCCAATAGCGACCCCCATATGAAAAGCTGACATGTAATGAACCTCACTTTGCGTCAAGTGTGATGCCTGCATGTGTTTCTGCAGCCTCAGAATCCTTCTTAACAGAATCCTTCAGGCAGCCACTGCCAACCAGGATGAGTAGACACAGGAATTTAATTCAAAGAAGCCAATGTTAGTGAGCACCTACCATGAGTCAGGCACTGGGCCGGGCCCAAGGGATGTAGGGAAGAATAAGGGCAACATCTGGGAGGCAGATGTGAGACACTGTGATGATGTAGGGGAACAGCTAGACCGTGGGGACACAGACACTTGGGCTAGGAAAGGGTTCCCAGAGGAAGGAACATTTCAGCTGAGAACTGAGAGGTAATAGGATTTAGCCAGGCAAGAAAGGGTTGGGGGGAGGGGAAGAGTTCTAGGCTGAGAGAACAGCCTGGAACCAGAGACCTGAGGGGGCAAGAGAACAGCCTAGCTGATGAACTTGAGGAGGCTAACTGTGGCAGAGGGTGGCAGGAGGGTAAGGCATTGAATCAATTCAGGGTACTACAGGCCAGGGTAAGGGGTCTGGTTTCCACCCCGTGGTGTGGAATCCCCTGATCTTGCTTCTATCCCTGCTTCCACATGCTACTTTCCTAATTCTGAGACCCTGGCACATCAGTCGATCTGCCTAATACTCTGAGTGGCAGGTGGAGTAGGAGTCACTGTGCCCATTTTTGAGATGAAGAAACTGAATCTTGGAGGTTAAGGATTGGTCCATTTTACCTGGCAAGGCTGATAGAGGGACACTGGGCCTGGGTCCCAGACATCTTCAGGCCGGTACTGAGCTGACGGCCCAGACTATTTACAGGACATCAGTGTGGATTCTGGGATGATGGTTGGTGGGTAGGGTAGGGACACAGTCTGGTTTGGGGAACCCTGGGGCTGTAGAGGGAGGGTGGGGATTCCTCCCCCTGAAGTTCCAGGCTGGAGGGGACTGCGGCCACCTCCCTCTTGCAGTCCATCCCCAGTGGCTGGCGGCGAGTGAGTCAGCCTGCATGAAGTCACCCGCTTCCATGCAGCCTGCTCCCCCTGACCTGGGAGGCGCCTGCCAGGGGCACCAGCCAAGCCGGAGGACAAGCTGGGCAGCTCTCCAGGTCGCTCCCTTGCTGTTGATTTAGGGGGGCTGGAGGTGTCCGGAGCCATCAGAAGCAGCTGGATGTCTGGGGCTGCGAGGCCCATAAGTCATGCCATCACCCGCTGTTCCCTGCAGTGCTCCCCGAGAGGTCTATGATGAATCGCCAGGGACTGGGCTCATCAAAATCAGTTTATGCCAAAGGGAAATTAATTTCTGTTTCTCTGAGATGGGGTGTGGGGAAGGGAAGGGCAGCTCCAGAGGCAGGCCTGTGACGACGCTGCAGGGAGGGATGGAATCCTGCGGTGTGGCCATGGTGGTGTGACCAGTGGCCTGGGCTAGAGGCACTGCCCATTCTACAGAGGGGTGACTGAATCCTCAAAGGAGGTTCCTTATCTTGGGAACAAGAACCCAGATTTTGTTCTTTATTGGTTCTTTCTCTCCTCTTCCCTTCTTTATTTTTTTTTCCCCCTTTAAGATTATTTTAATTTTTTGACAGAGAAAGAGCACAAGCAGGGGGAGGATCAGAGGGAGAGGGAGAAGCAGACTCCCCGCTGAGCAGGGAGCCCAATATGGGGCTCAATCCCAGGACCCAGGAATCATGACCTGAGCCAAAGGCAGATGCTTAACCAACTGAACCATCCAGGCGCCTCCCTTCTCAATTTCTAAAAGTATTTATTGAGTACCTCCTATGTGGGAACAGAATATGGTGGGAACAGAATAATGCATAGGACAGTCAAAGTCCTGCTTTCATGGGACATACATTCTGGTTAGGTAAGATAGACATACTGGTAACAGACACTTGAGAAAGTATAAAGGGGATGTGCTAGGCCAGCATTAAAACAAGGTGATGTGAGCAGCTTACCCAGCTGATCCAGTGGTCAGGGAGGAGCTCTCTGAAGAGTTAGGTGAGCTGATGCTGGAGTTTGGTGATGATGGTAGCCCACCACTAGTTAGGCAAATTCAATTTACTTTTCTTTTTAAGATATTATTTATTTATTCATGAGACACACAGAGAGGGGAGCCAGAGACACAGGAAGAGGGAGAAGCAGACTCCCTTTGGGGAGTTCAATGTGGGACTGAATCCCAGGACCCTGGGGTCATGACCTGACCTGAAGGCAGACACTCAACCGCTGAGCCACCCAGGTGTCCCAAGCAAATTTTCTCAAAATCTAGCCCTACTGGGGCTGAGGCTGGAGCTGGGGCTGAAGTAGAAGGAGAGTATGTCTCAGAGGAAGGAACCAACTCGTGTAAAGGAAGGTATATTCCAACCAAGCACTTCTGCTTGTGAGGGCTGGCTGTGGACTGCATCCACCACGTGGTCAGCCTGGGGCCTGGTTGTGTCGGTGGCTGGGGGGGCAGGAGCGTACATGGCTCTGCTTCCTGGAATGTCTGTCTTACTAGGAGGAGAGTTCAGTAATTGAATACATTATTTTTATTAGAAACAAGCCTGGATTGCTCATAGGGAAATTCGTAAGATTCTTCAAAGATGCAAGAGGAGATGTCAAGGAAACATTGGGTGGGACAGCTGGCCGGGGCCCAGTGATCTGGTTTCATTGTTCTTGAGCACCAGGGCTGATTTGTGGTAAATTATGAGTGGTGGTGCCAGTCCTTTCCTCGCCCAGCTTTACGTGAGTCCCCCCTCTCTCTTAGGAGCCTTCAATGGCAACCCATAACACAGTACCAAGTACGACGGCTGTCAGTTCTCAGGCTGGGCAGAGTGTCTGTCTGAATTCTCAGAACAGTGCTATTTAGTGGCTACTTTTATTATTTCCATTTTGGAGATAAGAAAACTGAGCCCAGGGAAGGAAAGAGACTTTTCCAATGGAAGGGACTTTTTCAGCTGGTCAGTGGCAAAGTCAGGAGGATTCAAAGTCACGGCCCCTTGCTGCCCCCCAGACATGCTTCACAGGTTCCCACTTTAGAACCTTTGCATGTGCTGTTCCCTTGGCTTGGAGTCCCTTCCCTCTCCATCTCTTTGGTGAAACCCTAACCATTCTTCATAGTTCCGTTCTGCTTCTTCCTCCCCTGTGAAGTCATGTGTTACGTCTCACAAGCACAGAGGCTGCCTTTTTTTTTTTTTTTAAGATTTTATTTATTTATTCATGAGAAACACAGACAGAGAGGAGAGAGAGAGAGAGGCAGAGACACAAGGAAAGGGAGAAGCAGGCTCCACGAGGGACTCGATCCTGAGTCTCCAGGATCACGCCCTGGGCTGAGGTGGCGCTAAACCGCTGAGCCACCTGGGCTGCCCCAGAGGCTGCCTTTTATCTCTCATGTCCCATGGTCCTACTGGGGATCCTTTCTGGGCCCTGATCACACGGGGTGTGTGTGCCTGGGGGTTGGAATAACAGTGCGGGACTGAGAGTTTATCTCATTTCTGTCACAGGTTGGCTCTGCAGTCTTGGGAGGGCAGCACTGTTCCTAAGCCTCAGTCTCTTCATCAGTAAAACGGGGCTGTAGTGGGGGACAGACAGGTGATGAGTGAGAAATTCAGCACAGGGTCTGGTGAGCCCTGAATAAATGGTGATTATAGCTACACAGCTGTTCTCAGCCTTAGTTTCTTCATCTATAAAGTGGGGGAAGGAGGGAAAATACAATTCAATACATTGAATATAATTCAATGCTCCCTTGCCAGGTGGTCATAAAAGGGTATTCAGAGTGTCTGCCCTGCAGCCAGTTGGTGCCCAACCAGAGAGGGCAGCTCTGGGGAGTCATCACCTCTCTTTCCCTCCCATGCGCAGCCCAGGGCTCTGTGGCTTGAAGGATATTTTTTCAGTAGAAATTGTGGTAGATTTCCATTTCCAAGGGATATGGCCTCCCTCAGTCCAGGCAGCCGTAACCCCCAGCCTAGTGGGAGAGAGGGAAATGAGTTGGTGCCTACAACATCTCTACCATCATCATCATCATCGTCGTCGTCGTCGTCATTCATTTTTTTTAAAGATTTTATTTATTTATTCATGAGAGACAGAGAGAGAGAGAGAGGCAGAGACACAGGCAAAGGGAGAAGCAGGCTCCAGGTGGGGAGCTCGATGTGGGATTCAATCCCGGGACTCCAGGATCATGCCCTGAACTGAAGGCAGATGCTCAACTGCTGAGCCACGCAGGTGTCCCCCCATCATTAATTTTCTGATATGAGAAACTAGTATTTCCTTCATTTTATGTAAAGCAGTTTTGAAAAACTTTGCTGTTATTGATCTGTAACCTAGTATTTAAGTACAGTTGGTAGATGTACATGCAGCTTCAAGCAGAGCCTCCAGTTCCTTCCAAACAGACCATGGCCTAAACTCCTTCCGAAGTTGCAGTCTGGGGGTGCCCTCTCTCAAGCCACGCTTCTTCCCCTGGTCTCCCTTGGTTATGAAACAAATGCTCTGGCAACTTTGCTTTTCAGTAGCTGGGAGTGGGAATGAGGGAAGACCCTAGCTCTTCACAGAAGGAAGCCTTGTCTTTAGCCACTTTCACGGGGGGAGACCAAGTCTGAATAGCATTAACAGGAAGATGGGCTGACCCCAGGGGAGCCTGGGAAATCTACTTTGAGGTGAGGGAGGGGGCTCTCCTTAGAAGACCAATGGGGCCTCCTTCCCTAAAGACCCGCAACCTTTCCTACCCATTCTTCAGGGCCCCTGTCAGTTCACTCTCAGAGCTGGGAAGACTGAGTGCCAGTGGTCCTCATCTCAGGGCTATTGCTCTAGGGAGGGGGATTGATCCTGCTTCAGAAATACAGAGATAGCCAATGGGAGGCATGATTGTGTCTCCTTTGGGGGCCACAACCAATGGAAATGAAGCTTTTCAGAGGAGGAGGCTCCGTCCAGAGGGCAGCCCTGGAGGTTCCTGCAGATAGGTGGGTCCACCGGGTGCCAAGGTGTCCCTCTCTACTGATTGGGCTCTGAGCATCAGTTTGTAAACATTGGATAGGAGCTTTCTTTCTTTCTTTCTTTCTTTCTTTTTTGTTTTTTGTTTTTGGATAGGAGCTTTCTAATAGTTTTGAAAATAGCTTTCTAGTAGTTTTGAAAATAGCTTTCTAGTAGTTTTGAAAATAGCTTTCTAATAGCTTTGAAAATCAGATTAAGATGAGAGAAAGGGGGCAGTGGATCCCCTCTTTTTGGTTCATGGTGCCTGAGAATTTTATTTTATTTTAAAGATTTTATTTATTTATTCATAGAGACAGAGAGAGAGGCAGAGGCACAGGCAGAGGGAGAAGCAGGCATCATACAGAGAGCCTGACATGGGACTCGATCCAGGGTCTCCAGCATCACACCCTAGGCTGCAGGCGGCGCTAAACCGCTGCGCCACTGGGGCTGCCCCCAGTGCTTGAGAATTTTAAGAGACCCTTTGCCTGGAGGGACATGGAGACCTGGGAGCAGCTGGGCCTCCAGGTGGCCCCATATGCCTGGTAGCCTTCCTCCTCTCTCCAGTGTTCCACAGCCCCATGTACCCCAGGACAGCAGAGGCTTTGCAGGGAGTGACAAAGCAGATGGTGTGTGGTATCAGGAGGGGAGAGAGCTCCTTGAGCTTTTGTGGGCACCCTCTACCTCCTCTGTCCTTGGGCATTGGGAATCCAGCCATCCTTATCATGTATTCAGGTATTTAGTCATCAGTGTTCCTTGAGATCTCCCATGGGCCAGGGATTGTGCTAGGGGCTGGACCCCTTGACCCCCCCCCCCAATATGTCCTCATGAAATCATGCCATCAAAGGGCTTGCCCACAAGAGATGAGTCTGAGGTTGGAGGTGCTCACAGCAAAGGCCCCTAATCTGATGCAGAAGCCAGGGTCCACTACCTGGAAATGACTTGCTGGGTTCCTATTATTAGCACCACCACTTACTAGCTGTGTGACCTTGATAGAGTTCCTTAACCTTTCTGTGTGTTACTTTACTTATCTTTAAAATGGGAATAATGAGAGGTGCCCGGGTGGCTCAGTCGGTAGAGCATGCAGCCCTTGATCTTACGGTTGTGGGAGGGAACCCCACCTTGGGTGTAGAGATTACTTAAAAGTAAAATCTTAAAAAAAAGAAAGAAAGAAAATGGCACAGTGCCTGGGTGGCTCAGATGGTTGAGCGTCTGCCTTTGGCTTGGGTCATGATCTCAGGGTTCTGGGATCGAGTTCCACGTGGCATCAGGCTCCCTGCTCAGCGGGGAGTCTGCTTCTCCCTCTCCCCTTCCCCCTGCTTGTGCTCTCTTGTGCTCGCTCTCAAATAAATAAAAAAATCTTAAAAAAAAGAAAGAAAATGGAAATAATAATAGTACCTACCTAAAAAGGTTGTTGTGAGGATTTAATGAGTTAATTCATGTAAATATTCCTTAGAATAGTGCCTGCCACCCAGTAAGTGTTCAGTAAAAAATAAAAACTGCTACCACTTGATGAGTAGGACTTGGCAAACAAATATATGGGAAAGAGTGTCTTCGGCAAAGAGAATGAAGGCCTGGATGTGAGAAAGTAGGCTCCCCAAAGGAACACTGTTCTGTCACCTGGTGGGGCTGACTGATGGCTGGTTGAAACCTTGGGCTGCTGATTGCCTGGCTGTGCCCTTCTCTGCCGTGCTGTGGCCTTGGGGCCAGCCGGAGATGCGGAGATGCGGAGATGTGGCTGAGTCCATAGCCCCTCCATGCCTTCTCATCCATGCCTCCACTTGCCCTGCGGCCACCTATGGGCTCCACCCTGGCTGGGCGCTGCTGGGCATTGCCTCGTAGGGGTCTGGAGCTCCTGGTTTGGTGGGGAAGCCCTGGGGAGGGGGGCAAGAGGGCTTGGGGGAGGTGCTTCCTGAACAATGCCCCAAAGGAACATGAAAAGTTCCCCAGACCAGGGGAGGAGGGAGGGAATTCCAGGCAGAAGGAACAGTCTGAGCAGACGTCTGGAGGGAGAGATCTCCACTCTGAGGAGAAAAAGGAAGACTTGGGTAGAGTTTAAATTCTGGGCCCCAGGGGCCCTCTTTGGGTCCGTTTTATCAGGAGGTTTGTTTTTTTTTTTTTTTTTTTTTTTTTTTTTATCAGGAGGTTTGGATTGTCCTCACCTTGCCCTCTGGCCCCAGCATGGGTGGTGGCCTGAGAGGTTAAAGTCCAGCCTTGTTCCAGGGCCAACCCAGAAGCTGGGCGTAGGGGTGCCAGTTGCCTGGGTTCCTCCCTCCCACTGTAGAGCCAGGAGGGTTTGGCAAAGCAACAAGGCAGCCTTTGTGTCCCTCTGTGGGTCTGGGCAGGTCTGGCCCGGCCTAGGCTGCTGCCGGTTTCAGTGCCCCGTGATCCTGGCCAGGCGGTGCAGGGCAGGGCGGGCAGGGAGTCCTCAGGGTGCCCAGTGTGGTTGCCTTATGTCCCCTGTGCCCCAACCAGGGCTCCCCGGGGGAGGAGGATACCTGTGCCATGGCATGCAGGGTGTGTGGGGGGCTGGCAGTGAGGACCCAGAGCAGGTGGTGGGTGGGTGGGGACAGGCCCAGAAGCGGCATGGGAAGGCTCCCATGTACTGCAGCCTGTGCCCCAGGGGTACCCCAGGGTGTCTGTGAGGGCACCTTGGGGTGAGGATGTGCTGAGTGTGAGGGTCTGGGCTGCGGCACATGAGCAGCCCCCAAGCTGCTCAGAACAGAGCACTGCTGTCTCTCTGTAGCAGCAACAACGAAGCCTCTCTCTTGGCACATAATGTCCCCTCTGTATTGTCTGCTATGCGGTGGCGACGATAATTTTAAGGCCCCAATCCTTTTCGAGGGGGTGGGGGGGTAGAGGAGGATGGAGGCGTCTGGGGAGGACTGGAACTTCTAGGTGGGTTTCAGCCTGCGTGCAGGGAGGTCTGTTGTGTGTTTGGGGCCTCCCTCTACGTACTGATAACCCCTTAGGGGCAGCAGAGAGGAGTGGGGACTCCCAGAAGCCTCTGCTAGAACCCCCACCCTGAAGTCATAAGGCCCTTCCTGCCCATATGCCCAGACTTCAAAGCCTCTTCAAAGGAACCAGCTCTGATAGCTCCTTTCACTCACTGCCGGTAGCTGCTAATCTAGATGTTTCTTCACATCTGCCCCTAGTCTTTTTTTTTTTTTTTAAAGATTTTATTTATTTAATCATGAAAGATAGAGAGAGAGAGAGAGAGAGAGAGGCAAAGGCACAAGCAGG
The DNA here is from genome assembly GCF_053574225.1 of Canis aureus. Lineage (NCBI taxonomy): Eukaryota > Metazoa > Chordata > Mammalia > Carnivora > Canidae > Canis > Canis aureus. The sequence continues at coordinate 35,741,426 of NC_135615.1, forward strand.
CTCCATGCAGGGAGCCCGATGAGGGACTAGATCCCCGGTTTCCAGGATCACACCCCAGGCCGAAGGCGGCGCTAAACAGCTGAGCCACCTGGGCTGCCCTACCCCTGGTCTTTCCTGCTGTGGAAGCACTAGGCCAGCAGTTGTCAACCTTTTTGTTGTTAGGACTCCTTCATAGGCTTAATAATTATTGAGGACCCGAAAGAGCTTTTGTTTTTGTGGGTTGTATCCATCAAGGTTTACCATATTAGAAGTGAAAACCGAGAACATTTAAAGAATGTGTATCTATTCATTTATTTAAAAATAGCAGTAGCTGTTCATTACATGTTAACATCAATAATATACTTTCATGAAAAATAACTTTATCTTACAGAACAAAACAAAATTAGTGACATTGTTTTTACATTTTTGCAGTCTCATTAATATCTGGCTTAATAGAATAAACAGCCCCCTTGGGGTTAGATTCTAGGATCTATTCGTGCTTTCAATGTACTGTGGTATGTTTGTTTTTCTGTTTTTGAAATATATGAAGAAAGTCTCTTCTCACACACATCTCTGGCTGGCAAAATGAGGAGTACTTTCATAGCCTTTTCAGATAATTTGATACTACACCAAAACTTGACAAGTGGCACTTTCTTAAAGGTTACTTGTCTTGTAGAATCTGAAACCCTATCAATGAACTTTTCATATTCTGTTACATGAAGGTCCATTTGTTTATCTTGCACTGTATTTTTTTTAATTTTTATTTATTTATGATAGTCACAGAGAGAGAGAGAGAGAGAGAGGCAGAGACATAGGCAGAGGGAGAAGCAGGCTCCATGCACCAGGAGCCCGACGTGGGTTTCGATCCCGGGTCTCCAGGACCGTGCCTTGGGCCAAAGGCAGGCGCTAGACCACTGCACCTCCCAGGGATCCCTATCTTGCACTTTAAATGGATCTCTTGCCCATGCATGATTTTATAACACCATATACTGGTCATTTAGAGAACATTAGTTCACTGAGTTATGCAAATCTCTCAAATGTTAACATGTTTCATTATATAATATTTAATAATCACACCCACTGATACCACCACTAATTGCATTAGAAATGTATCAGGAAGCTGTCAAGCTTATGGTGTCCTATACAAGTATTCCAAAATTCAGATTTTTGTTTAAAAAAATAGAATTTTTATCATTGGCAATAAATACTGTAGTTTTTTTCTTTGAAGTGACAGGGTCACTTGATTACTTTCGAGGGAATATCTGCCAAATACCCAAGTCTAAAGTGTGTCTTTCTGCTGTCCCATAAAAAAAGCAGCTAGTTGAGCTTGTAACTCAACTGCACAAGTGCTTTTCCTTGAGGCAACAACCATACTTTGGTATGTTACAGAAGTACTTTGTATGAATTTTGCACACACAATATTAAATAGATTTGTACACAAGAGTTGAGATTTAATACAATTACTAATTTTATTGCTTCACTTCAACAAGGATTTTCTTTCTTTCTTTCTTTCTTTCTTTCTTTCTTTCTTTCTTTCTTTCTTCTTTCTTTCTTTCTTTCTTTCTTTCTTTCTTTCTTTTTAAAAAGATTTTATTTATTTATTCTCTCTCTGTGAGAGACACACACACACACAGAGAAAGGAGAGAGAGAGAGAGAGAGAGAGAGAGAGAGAGAGGCAGAGATACAGACAGAGGAAGAAGCAGGCTCCATGCAGGGAGCCTGACGTGGGACTCGATTCCGGATCTCCAGGATCAGGCCCTGGGCTGAAGGCAGCAAGCTAAACTGCTGAGCCACCCGGGCTACCCAAGGATATTCTTTCTTTCTTTCTTTCTTTCTTTCTTTCTTTCTTTCTTTCTTTCTTTCTTTCTTTCTTTCTTTCTTTCTTTCTTCTTTCTTTCTTTTTCTTTCTTTCTTTTCTTTCTTTCTTCTTTCTTCTTTTCTTCCCTTCTCCCCCTTTTTTTTAAGTAGGCTCCATGCCCAATATGGAGCTCATATTCAAGACCCCAAGATCAAAAGCCGCATGTTCTATGGACTAAGCCAGTCAGGTGCCCCAACAAGGACATTTTTAAATGAAACTAGCTATTGTTTGGGGTTTTTTTTAATGGATATTTCTTTTTATTTATTTATTTATTATAGTCACAGAGAGAGAGAGAGAGAGGCAGAGACATAGGCAGAGGGAGAAGCAGGCTCCATGCACCGGGAGCCTGACGCGGGATTCGATCCCGGATCTCCAGGATCGCGCCCTGGACCAAAGGCAGGCGCTAAACCGCTGCGCCACTCAGGGATCCCCTTTAATGGATATTTCTAACATTGGAGAATATGATGACTCCAAGTATAGTCTGGTGTTTACCCTCTTTTTTTTTTTATTAATTAATTTATTTATTTATGATAGTCACACAGAGAGAGAGAGAGGCAGAGCCATAGGCAGAGGGAGAAGCAGGCTCCATGCACTGGGAGCCCGACATGGGATTCGATCCCCGGTCTCCAGGATCGCGCCCTGGGCCAAAGGCAGGTGCCAAACCGCTGCGCCACCCAGGGATCCCTGTTTACCCTCTTGATTTGTGATAAGGAACCAACAATTTTACCCACCATTGCTTTTGCACCATCAGTACAACTCTCAATATGGCAGAAAGGTCCAATAATGTCTTAGTATTATTAGTAAAATAATTCTGACTTCACCTACCCCTGAGACGATCTTCAAGACTCCCGGGGTCCGTGGATCCTGCTTTGAGAACTGCTGCAGTAGGGTATTTTTCCTCACCTTGCTCCTTAGTGGTGATGAGCATGTCTCATCTATATTTCACTGATTAGAATCCTGAGGCCCAGCAGAACCCCACAAGAGTCCTCATCTCTCATTCCAGCACTGGAGTGAGAATCCCCCCTCTGCACCCCCGCAGGCACTGGGGAGGCTTCTCAAGGGAGGTGGCATAGATCTGATGAATGGGCAGAATGCCAGAATGTGAGGGGGTGAGGGGTGGGGCACCTGGGAGTGCATTTTTGGTGAAAGGAACAGCATTGGCAAAGGCCTGGGGAAAAGAACAGGGATGAGGCCAGATAACAAGGACCTCGAATGCCAGCCCCAGGCAATGGCAGCACAGAGCATGTTGACAGCCCAAGCGGCAAACAAGATGTGCCCAGAGATAAGGAGGGCCCAGGTCCTCACCAACTGGCCTTTCCAAGCTAGCTGGCCCCAGGGTTGTGTCCTTGGGGCAGGGTTAACATATGGCCACGCAGATAGACTTACCTTTCATGATGTAACTGGCAGTGTGGTCTCCTGACCAGAATTCCCTGCTGAAAAGCATCTCCAGGGGTTTCTGCACTGACAGTCAGCTTCTCTTTGCCTTTGTATTGGCTTTTGTGATAAGAGTGTCTGGCCTTACCTTGTTTCTTGTGCCATACACAAGTGTGTTGGTGACTTGGGCAGAGGAGGCAGCAGAAGGCAGGGATTGGTAGTGGGGGTGCGTCTGTGTGTTATGAGGGCCTTGGCCCAAATGCCGTGAGAGTGGGGTCTTCAGAGCTGACCCTGAGCAAGGGACCGCCTCCTCTGTCCAGTCCAGGTCTGGCCTGCCCTTCTCCCCCTCCGGTGGGCCTGTGTCCCTGCCTTACCTCATCCCCCTGAGCTGCAGGAACTCAGGTTCTGACCAGGTCTGATGTGAAGAGCCAGACCTGAGTTTCTTGCAGAACAGGCCTCTATATCCTGCTGTGCATGTCTGTGCCCCGGGCTGGGTACCTGGGCCTGCACATGTATGCCACACATGTGTTCGTGGCTGTGCCATGGGACTGTGTAGCATGTCTTGAGCTATGTGTGCTTGTGACTATGGCACATGATGTGCTCTGCAGCACATATGTTTGTGAGCTTACGCACCCTGCCATGAACACTGAGTCGTGTGTGTGTTTGCTTTTGTGTCTTCCGTTGGGTGGCATGTATGTGTATATAGTTTTGTATATCTTTTGGGGGTGTGAGTGTTACTGTGGTGGGTATGTGTTTTTGTGTGATGGTTTGTCAGTGTATATCTTGGCCCAGCCCCAGGAGAAGGCCTGCAGAAGTGCTGGGAGTGAGGACTGTGCCTGGACAGGGAGCCCTCAGCCAGGAGGTCTGATGGGGAATGAACATGTCCTCACTAGCCCAGAGAGCATTGCAAGCCCTCAAAGAGTCCCTGTCCAGGCAGGATGGGTGGCTAGAAAAGGGGCACGGGGGAACCAAAACAACCTCAGCCCACCTCCCATTCCTTACTGGCACTTGAACCTAGTGGTGGTGGCCCAGTGCCCTGGGCCTGCCCTCCTGTGGCTCCAGGCACCATGTGTTATGGGAGTTGGGCAGGGGCCAGAGACACACTCAGTTTGGCCCTTGTGGCCAGCTCCAGCTTATAATGGACCACTGAGGCAAAGCTGGCCCCAGACGTTGTTGGGCCTGGGGCTGGGGCTGCAGGGAGGACCAGCCCCACCCAGCCAGATTTGATGCTAAGTTCATCACCTGTGTCATTCATTCAGCCTGTTTTGGGTCTAGCTTTAGGTGTTGGGAATATAACAGTCACCTCCCTGGGTGAGCTGGGAGAGAAGAGACTGCTGCTGTGTATCTCATAAATGGAGAAACAGATCCTGAGAAGTTAAGTGATTTGCTCAAAATCACAGCAAAGCTGAGATTTGAAACCAGGCCTATCTCATGCCAGAGCAGCCCCCTGCCTGCCCTTGATTCTCACAATTTCAGTCTCTGTGTCCATTGAGCTAGGACCAGCAGGGTGCGGGGGTGGGCAGATGATGCTCAGCTAGCCTTGAGCTCCAGGCTATATTGGCTGATGCAGGAGAGTGGGTATAGCAACTAAATAAGCTCTCAAGTTGCTCTGCAGGGAAAGTGGTTTGCCTGGGGTGGTCCCTCAAGGCCGGGCATAAAGGTGGTCAGGTAGAGATTTAGATGTGGGAAGGGAGTGGAGGGTACACCTCGTGCCTCTAGGATGCATTGGGACCCAAGAGAACACTTCCTTGCTGGCTGTGTGACCTGGGATGCTTCATTCAGAGCCTCAGCTTCCTTATCTGTGAAATGGGCATAGTAATTGCCCCTCCCAGGGGTACAATGCTCCTGGTCCCTGGTGCACAGTAGGGCGGCTGGGGGGATTGGGCAGGGCTGGAAGTTAGCAGGGCCTCTCCCAGGCCCTCTACTCAGTCCCAGGAAATGGGTAGGGGGTAGGGAGGAGGAGGAGCAGATGTGCCCACGGCTCACAAGAGCAGCCACATTTAGCCACCGAGTCGGGGATTGAAATATTCCTGAGGGAGAAGAACCCTCAGGCTTCAGGGCTGCAACAGCTCGTCAGTGGGGAGCGGGGAAGGGATGTTGTCACCATCTGCCTCGTGTCTGTCTGCGACTAAAATAATACTGGGGTGAGACTCGCCGCAGGCACGGGCCCAGCCACAAGGTTCCCCGGAAGAGGGGGGCCAGGGGGCGCTGGCAGGCTGGTGAGGGGGGGTCAGCCTCAGGAGTACAGGGACAGGGGACCCCAGGACCTCACTGGGGTCTGCTCCAGAGGGGAGACACAGCCTGTGCCGAGATCCCAGGAAAGCAAGGGCGACAGCAAAAACAGAACAGGAGGGACAGACAAATCGCCTGATTCAGCTTCCATGAGCTGATCCAGAATATTGAAACCAGAAAACGTAGCAAGAATCTATTTTAATTTCAGCCGACGTATAAGTTTTGGGTCTATGGTTTACTGTGGTTTTTATTTTGAATCAAATATGGAGAATGCTCCCTAATCTCCTCGGAGCTCAGGGCCCTGGGCAGAGAGTGCCCACCTTTCCCACTGGGCACGGGAGTCACAGCCTGTTGGGGTCTGTAGGCTGGGCCGGGCAGGTGCCCCTTTATGCTGGGACCTGACTGGGAGCCTGCTGCTTGGCCTTGGGGGGGTGGTGGTGAAGCAGTCACGTCTGCGCTTTTGCTGTGGGTCTCACCAGACGTGAGCAGTTGGATATTTTTGTTTTTACAGAGAGAACAGACCCATGACCTCAGAGGTTTATTTTAACCATGGAAGTACCCTAACTGTTGGTTGATGCGTGCTGCCACAGGCTGGGCTGTTGGCTCAGCGGGGGCATTTGAGCACCTACTGCGTGGGGGCAGGCAGCTTGGGCAGGCCAGGCCCACTCTTAGCAAAGAGAGCCACCCACCTGAGGTCCCGCGATGGGGATGGGGTGTCAGCTGGGGCTGCAGGATAGGGCAGGAAACCATACTTTTGTCCTAGAAAGGTGACAGGTGTGCTCAGCCTTGAAGAGGAGAAACATGACAGCAAGGGAGAGGGGAAGATGCCCTGGGCAGAGGGAACCTCAAACACACAGACCACCACCACTCTGTGGCTGCTTCTCTGTGGCAGGGTTTGCACATCTCAGCTGCAACACGGTGCACTTGCTGGGGGTCTGACCCCATGCTAACTGCTTTCTGTGAGTTTTCCCAGTCAGCTCTTACCAACATCTCATGAGGTCCATCTACTTAGTGCCTATCTTGCAGATGAGGACATCGAGGCTCTGAGATGTGTCTTCGCTAGTGGCAGAGGCAAGACCTTGTGTGACAGTGTACCACCCCTGCATGGTACCCTCCTTTGGCAGGCAGCAAGTGAGCACCTGCTGTGCCCTGAGCCAGATTGCTTCCTGGATTCACACCCCAGGAGCATACTCCAGAATGTCCTCGGATGGTTGGAGTCTCTCCTCTCCATCTGGGCATCATGACCAAAGGAAACTCTCCTGGGTGCGTGAGTGTGTATACCTGGGGGAGAGGGTTGCAAGGGGGAGCCTAGAGAGCCCTGATTCATAACCCTTTGTCAATCTCTTTACCCTCTGAACCTCAGTTTCTTCATCTGTGAAATGGGGCTGTGGTACGTGCTGTGCAGGATCCCAGGGATGATTAAAAGTGAAAGCAGATATGAGACATTCTTTGTGACCTCAGTGAGACTTCAAGCAGGACTGATTCTCCTCAAAACACCAGGAGCCACCTTCCCAGAACAATCCAGCCACCAAGATTTCCCTGCAGCTGATGGCTCCCGCCACCATAGCAGCCACCACCTTGAATTATTCAGGACCCTCCAGGCCTCTGTGGCAGCCCCTCCTCTCCCCCTGCACACCAGGCTGTCAGCCCCAGCCTCTGAGTCCCTGACAGAGCTCTGCTGACTCAGGGCCCCAGAATTTCAGCTTGCTCAGGTGTGGCAGTGAGTGTGATAGGGTTCAAGAGTATGAGTGTGGCTGAGTATGAGAGAATGATAGTGAATGTGTGGTTGCATATGAGTGTGCAAGCATGCAGGTGTGAGTGTGTGATGGAGTGCTTGGTGTATACTTGTGTGAGTGTGAAAGTATGTGAGCATGGCTATGTGAGGGTGAGTGTGTGAGCAGGAGCACCTGTATGTTGTGATTCGCCCAGTGTGGGTGAGGATGGCAGTGTCTGGAACCTGGGCTCTCCTTAGTTAGGTTCAGGGAAGCCGGGCTCAGGGCTGGGGTCCCTCTGGCTAAGAGCACACAGTGACCTGGGAGTCAAATTCCAGCCTAGTGAGGGAGGGGGCAACTCCCCTCTACTTCCAGAGTCCCTTAAGGGTTGAGGGACATGGGGGAGAGGTTTGGGAGAGGTTGGATCTTGGACAGTACCTAGAGTCCACTACCTTGTGGGGTTCAGACCATTGCCAGACTATCCCTGGTGTGTCTCATTTCCTTATGACTTGAGACCCTTAGAGGACAAGCAGTTCCCTCTCGCTGTTGCTTTCCTCCCCCTGAGTCAGGGGAAGATGAGAGCCCCTGCGGGTGAGAGGTGGGAGACTGTTCTCTTAGACCTGTGGCCAGATGGCAGCCCTCCAAGTCTCAGGAGAGCTGGGGAGGGGGCAAGTGTCCACTGACACTCTTGCTGGATGGCCCTCACACCTAGGCAGGAAAGACAGATCTAGACTTGTATCTGCTTGACCCTCACTCCTACCTATGCACTGGCCTTCCTAGAAGGTTACTGTCTGGTGTGTGGCAAGATGAAGCACCTGGGGGGTTGGAGTGGGATTGGGGAACTAGGTGCCTGCAGTGTGGAGGTTAGGGGTGGTCTGTGTATGGGCTTGGCTATGAGTGGTGAGGTCTGTGTGTTGGTGTGAAGATGTGGGTGGCTGTCTGAGTTTGTGTTTGTATCTGAGAGTTTGTATGTGTGTAAACACTGTATGTGTGACTGTGCTTATGTTTACTCATTTGTGTGTGAGTACCTGTTTGTGTGGCTGGCTGAGTGTGCGCCATCTATATTTGAGCATGCGTGTGCGTAGAGGGGGTGAGAGACGATTGACAGGGAGAGGGGCAGGTTGGGGGGCGGCCACGCTTTCATCATTCCTCTGCCCCTGGTTGGCATGGCCTGACATCCTGTCTGACTGGCCAGGACCCTATGCCTAGGAGTGTGATTGTCTGGTTTGGGTTGAAAGAACCTCAGAGCTGCATGGGAACAGGGCTACAGGTCTCACCTGTCCCCCAATTTGCCATAGGAGTTGAGGCACATGGAGACGTGATGGCTGCAGGGGACAAAACTGGGTACAGAGGAGGGTTGCTGGAGCCTGATGCCTGGGTGCGAGTCCAAGCTTCTCCCCTCACTTTAGTGAGTTGAGCAATTCGCTTCCTTCTCTGAGCCTCAATTTCCTCATGAAAACAATGGGATTCTGGTGGTCACGAGACCTTGGGGTACAAGGCCCACACACTAAGCATTACCCACCAAATATCCCATGAGCCTCTCTTCTTCTGGCTCTGGGAAGTCAGTTAGTTGGAGGCCTGGACACTGGCCTGCCAAAGGCTGGGAAGATGGCTCCTCCCCTTCCCCAGGCCCAGAAGGCCTGACTTTTCCCTACTGCACCCTTTCCATCAGAGGGACGTGTGTGTGTGTGTGTGTGTGTGTGTGTGTGTGTATACTCATGGAGGGCTCATGCGAGCACAAGGCAGCAGGTCACCCTGTCCATCCCCCTGCATTTTGGGAGAGTCAGTCCCCAGCCCCCAGACCAGGGAGTATTTTTTTTTAATTTTATTTATTTATTTATGAGACACACAGGCAGAGGGAGAAGCAGGCTCTATGCAGGGAGCCCGATGCGGGACTCGATCCTGGGTCTCCAGGATCACGCCCTGGACTAAAGGTGGCACTAAACCGCTGAGCCACCTGGGCTGCCCTAGGGAGTATTTTCTATTTCTCTTCTCTTCCCATGGTCTGAAGCAGGAATGGGTGAGTCCTGTCTGGCCCCTCTCTGGCTTCATTTTCTTGCCTCTCTAGAGTCGGGCAGGTAAGGTGGAATGAGTAGAATGAGTGGAGCAGGAAGACCGAACATGTCTACTGCCAGGTCCTGAGAACTAGCTAGGTCCCCTAGCACCCCACACCTGCTCCTCTGCGAGAGCTGTGGCCCAGGCAGCTGTCCACTGGGCTGAGCGGGTTAGCAACACAAGACAGATGGCGAGGGATTATCTCAGCTTCTCAGAGTGCAATGGCTGCAGTGGCTGGGGGGGTGGGGCTCTCACACTCTCCCCAAGTGTGTAAATATACACACTCACAAATGCATGCAATCACATACAGTTCCCCACTCCTGCCCAGACCTAGCCAGGCCCCCTGATATTTATGTGGTAGGCAGGGAGATAGAAGGAGAGATGAAATTCCAAGAACTGCTGAGAACCATGGGACTTGGCAATCTTGTCCCTGTCCCACTTGACTCCTGGACAAGCAGAGCCTCTGAGCAGGCTCTCCCAGGCCCCTCCTGGACTCTGCCCCTGCTTCCAGGGTTTCTCTGCAACTGCTTCTCCTGAGAATGGTATGTTGTGGAAAGCAGAGACTTACAAAGAAGCCGAGGCTCAGAGATGTGTGAGCTATGCCCAAAGTCACACAGTAAGTTTGGCACATCAGCGAGCTGAGCTCTGGGGCTTGGCAGGTGTCTGTGCACTGGCTGTTGGGTCCCCGAGTCTTCTGCAAACCAGCACTTACTGCTGCCCAGGTGCCACAGGGGTGCGTGCGTGCATAACCTGTCACAGGAGTGGCTGCTGCACTGGGGACTCCGCACAGCCTCTCCCTTCACAGATACTTTAGGCTTTGGTGAAGGCTGTTTGGAGTTGAGTGACAGGGCTGGGTCTCCAGGATATGTCACTGGGAAAGAATTAGGGCAGGGCTAGAGCCCTACCAGAGTGAATTCTCTCACCTGTCCCCCAATTTGCCATAGGCAGACAGTGGACGGGCTCTCTTTTCAGCTTCAACTGGCGGATTAAGTGCTGCCACCCCACCCTCTTTTAGACCCCCTCCTTCTCCCCCCAGTCTGAATCATCTGTTCTGGGCCCCAGGAAGGGGTGTGGGCCATGAAGCCAGGCTGGATTTGCACATGTAACCCCAGGGGACCCTTTTCCCAGCATGGGCAGGAGGGGGGAGGGCAGAGCGGAGGCCTCAGGACAGAAACTGGTTCTCCACTCCTAGCTGCCAAAGGGCAGACCTCTTTTCCCTCCCCCATGGTGACTCAGGACCTGCTGGGCCCAGGAGTGTAGATTAGGGGGCAGTGTAAGGCTGCGGGGGTGGGGGTGGAGGTGGGGGGTGAGGGGCTGGTCCCACTCTCTACAGAGCAAACCCACTCTTCTAGGCCTCCCAGGCTTCAGCCTGTCACTGGGCTCCCATGTGTTCATGTGTGCTTGTCTTGTCTAGGATTCAAGGTCAGGCTGGTCTGGGTGTCGGCCAGGAAACCAACTCTGCCTACCTTTGAAGCTCCATTATTTGAGAACCTGCAGAACCTGGTGATACCACGCACCCTGTTCCTGTCACAGACAAGACTGCACCACAGGCTTCCCGCTCCCAAACCAAGCCAGGCCTTTCTCTTTCCTGCCTCCAGTCTGAAATGACCTCTGGCCACACATCTGGGTATCTGGAGGTGGGCATAGGGAAGGCTGCCTGGTGGAACCCAGGCCCTGAGTTCAGGCCAAGCTCCACCTATCTGACCATACAGCCTTGAGTTGATTATATGGCTCGTGAGGTTTGGGCGGGGCCATGTCTAAGACCCCCCCCATTTCTCCTTAGAGCTTGGCCCGGGGGGGGGCCCGCATGAACCTGAGGGGTCTGAGCTTTCCCCTATCATCGGTGGGATTTTTCTCTTCGTTTTCTTAAGGTTTCAAAGAAACATTCTAAAGAGGCGCCGTGAGAGCCAATCAGAGAGCCTATGTAAATATAGGCTCGCTGATTGGTTGTCTCCTTCACGCCCTTGACGAAACTTCAACTTCATCAACTCGGCGAAGATTTTTTTCCCTCTGGCCTCCGGTGCCCCGCAGGAGGCGGGACTGGGGGTGGTCACCCGGGCCGTCACCCTGCTGCAGGCAGCCTGGCCCGCCAAGTCGGGCCGCTGAGGACAGGAGGAGGCGAGGGCGCCGCTCCAGCTGGCCTCTCGCGGTTCATCCTGACACAGACCATCCGCGGGGGCGGCTGGGGAGCGGGCCCCCTCCTCTGCGGAGCACCGCGGCAGAGCGGGCTGCAGGCCTCGGGTATCGAGCTTGGCTGGACCGGATCGATATCCGCCCGCTGGACTGACGCGCCGGGGAGTTGGCTCGACAGGGTGGGCTCTGCGGCGGAGATGGCTGTGCAGGCCTCCCCCTTCCGCCGCCCTCTTTACCCGCACTCTTGGGGAAACCGAGGCGGGGAAGCGTGTTGGGATGGAGGGCGCGGCCTGGGGCAGCGACTGTCGTTCTGGGTCGCCACCCTCCCAGTGGGGGCGGAGTTAGCCGGGAACCGCGCCCTCCTCCCCAGCTCCGCTCTCCTACCCCCACAGGGACCACGGCTGGAGGCGGTCCCCGCCCGCATCTCGCCCCCTCGTCCTGTCCTTCGCCTTCCTCCCAGTCTCTTTGTGTGCCTCCTCTCTGGCTCTGAGGTCTCTCCCTCCCTTCTCTCTCTGTGGCTGTCTCTGTCTATCTCTACATCTCACTCTCCATTCCCTTCTCTGCCTGCCTGCCTGTCCCTCGGTCTCAGCTTAGGTCTCTCTCGCATCTTGTTCATTTTCGCTTTCTCTCTTTGTCTGTCTTTTCTCCCTCCCTTCAGGCCCCCCGCTCCCCACCAACACACACCTCACAGCCCCGTTTACGACATCCCCGGGGTTGGCAGGTGGGCGGGGCTGCAGCAGAGAGGGGGTGAGGGAGGGAGACGCAGCCTCCCCCCCAGCTGTTAACCTTCACGCTTCAGGCCTCTGCGGATGGCAGAGGAGGGGGAAAGCCCAGCTGCCAGCTTGGCGGAGGTGACCAGGAGGGGGCTGGGGACTGCCCCTCCCTCTGGGCTCCTCTCTGGGGAGATCTAGGGCCGGAAGGAGTGTGATGGAGGGCGTCTCCGGCATAGAGAGGCTATTGGCGGATGACTGGCCTCCCCAATGCTTTTGCTGGCCGGGCAGATGCCCAAAGGCGGCTCTGAGCCGCGCGGGCCCTGCCCGCGGCCGGGCCGGACGTGGGGGCCGGCGTGAGAATCCCGCCCATCTGTGAGCCGGCCTCACGCCGTCAGACCCAATTTATCTCGCCGCCAAAGTTTCACAGCCATCTGCTCGAGTGGAACGGCTTCCAGCGCTGGCCCCACCGGGCCCCCCAGCCAGCGCGGGGATGTTTTCCAATACGGCAGTATCGCAGCCCCCCCACCCCAAAGCAAGGAGGGGGTGTAGGGGGAGGCGGCAGAGCGCGGTGCGTGGGGCTGGCAGGCAGCCCTCTCCTGCGAGCAAGCCGACCCTGAATTTTAAGCGATTGATCAGGAAGCGCAGGCCGTTCCCATCACTTAGAGCAGCCAAATGCGACGGCGCAGGGATTTCAAGGGGCCTTTGCGGAGGCAGTAATGAGGTCACCGTCACCGCGCCAGCCTGCGGGCGCAGGGGGTGGGGCGCCTGCGGGTGCACATGCCTGGGAACACAGCCACACCTGTATCCACATAACCCCTGAGGCCCCAGCACTGACCCAGGAGAACTCAGCATTTGGATTTGAGCTGATCGCTGCCCCCTCCCCTTCTCCCACTAGCACCGTCAGGGAGACCAAGCAGAAACCTAGTCCCCTGTCCCATCCATGATCACAGCTTCAGCATAGGAACCCCAGACCCCCTCCCCTTCCTGCTATGTGACCAGAATACAAACGTTTGGGCACCTGCCCATTGCACTTCTGAACAAGCCTGCAGAGACAGGTATACCCCAGGGTCCAGGTAATCACACAGGTGCATACATTCTGATTACATACCTGACCTCAATGCTCATGCCGTGGTACAACCCTAACCTCCCCTCCCACCCCAACCACCACACATAGGCGAATATGCACACAGGAGCTCCACCATTCTCAGCCAGTACCAAGGGACATATGAACCCCCACACACCCCTCCCCAGAACACACACATGTGCACACTGGCTCCTACGACCCCTCAAACTTGCTGCTGTGTCTGCAGGGTGGGTGCTTTCACTGCCTGCCAGGCAGCTTGGGTGCAGACCTCAATGAGAACAAAGGCCGGGTGGGTGGGAGGGAGGGGGGCTGAGCCCCTGGCCTCCTCCTCCTTGGCGATGCTCAATGCTGGATGCTTCGATGCTTCGTCTGTCTCAGCTCTGAGGCCACTGCATCGAGCGGCTCTGATTGCCGAGTAAATCACCACAATGATCTGAATAATTATCATCTCCTGAAAAGGGAGGAAAAAAAAAACACAGGGGAATAAATAAACAGAGGAGAGGGCAGCCACCTGATTTCTCAGAGCCCTGGGTCGGGAGGTGGGGGGGGATACCTTGGGGTGGGTGTCACTGGTTCCCTGCAGATCCTAAGGGCTTCCTTGGGATGGGGAGCAGGTATGGATGAGACAGGATTCAGGGAAGAACCCTTCCACAGAGGTGGCATAGGGCGCTAGACCCTCTCTTCATTCTTCTCCTCGGGGTAAGTCAGGCAAGCTCCCATGCCCACCACACCCCATCTGGCCTGTCTCTGCTTCTCACAAAATCACAACCCACTTGCCCTATAGCGCTCCCTCTTGTCTCCAGGGCTTGGCTGAAGCCTTTCTGCCCCCTGGGATGCCCTCTTCCTTCCACTTCTGCTTGCCTGAATCTTCCATTTCTGAAGGATGAGCCCTATGCTACTTCCTCTGGGAGGTTTTTCCTGACTGCCCAGCCCTCTAGAATCTTCCCCTCCTAATATCTCAGTGTCTGATTCCATACAGCCTGACTGACTGATTTGGGGTGTTCACTGGGTCTCCTCGGCTGGATGGAGAGCTTTGGTAGGAAGCAGCTATGTTTTATTTTATTTTACTTTAGAGATTTTTTTTATTTAATATTTTTATTTATTTATTCATGAGAGACACAGAGAGTAGAGAAAGAGAGAGAGAGACAGGCAGAGGAAGAAGCAGGCTCCATGCAGGCAGCCCAACGCGGTACTCGATCCCGGGTCTCCAGGATTGTGCCTTGGGCTGAAGGCGGCACTAAACCGCTGAGCCACCCGGGCTGCCCAGCAGCTATGTTTTAAACAAAATAAATAGGGATCCCTGGGTGGCGCAGCGGTTTGGCGCCTGCCTTTGGCCCAGGGCGCGATCCTGGAGACCCGGGATCGAATCCCACATCGGGCTCCCGGTGCATGGAGCCTGCTTCTCCCTCTGCCTGTGTCTCTGTGCCTCTCTCTCTCTCTGTGACTATCATAAATAAATAAAAAATTAAAAAAAAACATTTAAAAAATAAAAAAATAAACAAAATAAATAAATAAATAAACAAACAAATAAATAAATAAAAATAAAAATAAAATAAAAACTAAAAATAAACAAAATAATGTTAATAATAAGAGCTGCTACTGTCTTGTCCTGAGCATTGTTTATGTGCTGGCCCCATGCTAAAACATCCTTTCACCATGGATCCTCCCCAGAATCCTGTATGTAATATTCCCATTTTACCAATGGGAAAACTGACGCTTAGCTAGAGTAAAACTTGGCCCTGTTCATGGGGCCCCTGGGTGGCTCAGTCAGTAGAGCATGTGATTCTTGATCTCAGGGTGGTGAGTTCAAGCCCCACATTGGGAATAAAGCTTACTTTAAAAATAAATAAATTAATTAAATAAATAAAATGCTTATCATCTTCTAGATCCTTTCTGGAGTCCCCCTGATGCTACATGTTGGAGGAGCACCATGACATAAATACCTCAACCCCATCCTGCCCATTCCTGCTCCCTCCTCACCCCCACTTTTTCCTATCCTCAGAAGGTATGCCATCCATGCATTGTGACCCCCGACCTCCCAGAGGGTATGACCCTTCCCCACAGTCCCAGCATCAAAGGAGGGGCAGCTCAGTCCTATGCTTCTCCTGCCTGAAATGGTTCCAGATGTGGGGCCTGCAGGGGCCTGCAGAAGACACAGGGTGATGTTTGGCACATGGCTAGATTTCTTCCTGAGACTGCTCTGAGGGAGGCCCATCTCCCTCCCTTTCCTGGCACCTGGTCAGTAACTGGGAGCAGAACATGGTTTAGGGAGGAAGTCTCCCAGGAGGCTGGGGCAGGAGAGAAGCTGAACCCATTGTGAGTTTGCATTCTCCTCTCCATGGGGGGCAGGCTGTTAATCTGGGGCCCTGAGGGGGGTGTATCCAAGGCTGGTTCTCCAAGCTCTACAAGGAGGCCCAGGACTTAATGGTTTAGATCCCCATCACTCCTCAGAGAAATGCCATTGTAGAAGGGGGAAACTTTTTTGAGTCAGGGGTCCCAAACTGGCTCCTGGCTAAGGGTGCCTGTGCAGACCTCTCCCATAGGCGTCCTGATTCAGGGACCCGAGTGTTCCTAGGGAAATGGGGAGGGGGATGAAAATCTTTGTTCATTAGTTGGGTAGGGAAGAAACAAGTGAAACACAGTGTTGATCTAGAAAGACATCCAGGTAGTCCCATCTCTGTGTGTGAGTGGAGATGAGGCAGAGCCCAGTCTGGCTCTGGGAAATCCTCAGCCCCTGCTCCTCAGCTTCTCTGGAGCCAAGGGCAATACTTCCTCCCTGGGAGGGAGGCAGAGGTGGCCAGTGTCCATGGTGTGGTTCATAGACACCCCCACCAACACCTCTGTCTGCTACTCTTAGCTTCAGAACAGAACAGGATGTCTTGGCTCCCTGCTTCCTCCAACAAATACATATTGCTGTGGCATTTGTTACATACATGCTAAGCACTGGGGGCACAGTAACCTGGGCTTCAGAGAGTATTCAGGTAGATGGGGAGGCATACTCATTTGCCCACACCTATACACTTTTCTCCCCCTTTTCCCCAGAGTGTGACCACTGAGAACTCTGGGAGAGGCCACAGTGAATGTGGTGAGACCACTGGAATTAGAAAAACCTAGGTTCAGAGTCTGGCCCTACTACTTATTAGCCAATGAACAAGTCAATGAGCCTCAGTTTCCACATCCGCAAACTGGGAATTCTAATAGCCCATGTTTCATAGTGTGTCTGTGAGGTTTTGGTGAGATTATCTGGCTGGAGGCTGTAGCACAGAGATTAGCCCCATGGTGACTGCTCATCACTGGTAATTATGGGGTGGGGGGGACTTCAGGTTGCTCCTTGGCCACATTAGGGTAACCCCTCTGTGGCATGGTTAGTGTCCAGCTTCTCTATTCAGGGTTGGGGGTTGTTGGTCTTGGCAGGCTGTCTGAACTGCACAGACCCCCACTCTCCTGAAAGCTTGGTTCTCCTATCTGTCACAGCTTCTTCCTGCTGGCCTGGTCTGGCTCTCACTTGTTCTCTGCCTGCCCATAATTCCATCTCTCTGTGTCTCTCGCTACGAAACTTAGAGCTCTCCCTGACACAAGAACATCCCTCCGCCCCCACACCCATGTCCAGCTCAGCTCACCAGGCCAACCACATGACAGTCACAAACATATGCACTCATACCCGGGTGGACACAAGCATGGGGACATGCACAGCAGCAAAACGGTGGAGAGACACAACCATGCACCCACTTGCACTCGAGTGCACACAGGCATGAGGGCATCTGCCCCAACATACACACACACAGGTGTACACACAGTACAGATAGGCACAAACATCTGCCCCAACATACACACACACGGGTGTACACACAGTACAGATACTCTCTGTGACAAACACACAAAGATATGCAAGCATATTGCACACACAAGAATTCACAGGCATATGTGCTCATGACCACACACATGCATATGTGGGACAGACAGGCACAAACAGGTGCACAGAGGCACACTCACAAGGACACACAAGCATGTCTACACAGTTTGTCACACACACATAGGCACACACCAGCTCTCTCACCCCCACCCCCCACAGGAAGCTGGCTGTCCGCCAAGCTCCGCGCTTTCTGCTGGGTGTGCACAACCTTTCACAGGCTCTAATTGAGTCGAGGGTGATTTATAACACGGCAGCGTCCCTGCCCGAGTGGGTTGCCCCCTCCTGCTGCAGCCCTGGCCAGAGCCTTTGGCCATCCCCCCCCAACCCTCCTCACACTGGGTCACACACACAGGCCCCTTAGAGGGAGAAGGGGACCTTCCCTTCTAGCCACCAGCTCCTTTCTTTATCTTTGCATTACTCCTAGGGTAGGCACTAGGCTCTGAGAGGCTTTGCCCACCACCACCACCACCAAACCCATCTACCAGGAGACGGACCACAGCCTTTCTAACCTGCCTGTTTAGGGACAGCCAGGACCTTGACTACAGATCCGTTGTGCTTCCTGAGCTACAGCAAGAGAAACTGGATCTAGATATGAGAAGGACTTCCCTCCGGTATAGGGGTGGGCTTTGGTCAGCATGGTGATGGAGGAGAGGGAAGCCACTGAGAATCTTGTATCCTGTTTCCTCATCCTTTTGGGTAACTGAGCTGACTGTCACCCCCCTCCCAGCTGTCCCCATGGCCTGTGCGGCTGGGCTTGTGATTAATCGCATTAATTAGGCCTCGAGGTTTGGCTCATAAAATCCCCATGTCCACCTAAGAAGAAACTGCAGGGAAGGCCTTTGTCCTGGTGTGTGGAGGGAACTATGAACCCTGATCCCTCACCTCTGACCCCAAGATGGACTAGCAGCTTTACCTTGGTCTATTAGCTCAGCCTGAGAGATATTTCACCATCCCACTGTCTCCTGTGTTGGATGCTGATGCTGTTAACCCATTCAGCAGTGATGGCACCCAAGACTCAAAGAGGCTAAATCCTTGACCAAGTTATACACCTGGTTCATGGTAGAACTGGGCTTTGAAATAAGACAACAGAGCAAAGGGATGCCTGGGTGGCTCAGTGGTTGAACCGTCTGCTTTTGGCTAGGGCATGATCCCAGGGTTCTGGGATCAAGTCTCACATTGGGATCCCTGCATGGAGCCTTCTTCTCTCTGCCTGTGTCTCTGCCTCTCTCTGTGTGTGTCTCTCATGAATGAATAAATAAAATCTTAAAAAAAAAAAAAAAAGAAATCAGACAATGGAGCAAAGTATGCCTGACTCAGAGTCTGACTTTATGACAAAGCCCTACCTGGCTCCCACCAGGAGTCCTGGTGCTCAGTGTGCTGGCTTTTGGAGAAGGAGGGGCTTCTTGGAGGGGCCAGCCCTCTTCCATTCTCAGAATTGGAGTCAGCATAAAGCATGACGGACTCGGATTAGATTTAAGAGGGACCTCCCTAGCAGTAAAGTGATTAGGAACCAAGAGAAGAGAGTGTGTGTGTGTGTGTGCACGCACGTGTGTGTGTGTGTGTGTGTGTTGTGTTGTGGGGACATGTGCAGTGGAGCATCTGGGCTGTCCCTAAGGGAGTCCACATGGCAATGGCGCTCAACATTCAGTACTTTCCTATTGCTTATTGACTCACACAATCCCTTGGAGAGGAGTTGAACCCCATTTTGGAAATGAATAACACTGATATTCTGATAGTTTAAACCATTTGTCCAGCCTCATGGATTCAAGGTAGCTGCACCCCCACCCCGTCCCCCACTGCCATGTTCTCTGGCTTCTGTGGCCCAGTGACCCCACTTCATTTGTGTCTATGCTATGGGTCAACCCAGCCTCTGGCTCTCCTGAACTCACTTGAACACATCTGAACATGTGTTAGTAAAGGTGTGAAATGGGTGGACTTGAGGGCATGGGTGTCTCAGAGACTCTGTTGACTTGGGGATTTGTGCTTGGGTGTATGAGTCACTGTGTGTGCTTAATGTGACCCAGGTCTATTTGTGTGTGTGTCTGGGATGCTGTGTAGCTGTGTTATCTATGCGTGTTTGTATTTGTCTGTAGATCTCGGTGTATATCAGCGTGTCTCTCTCTGCATGGCTGTGTCTTTTGTTTGTATATCTCTGTGAGTTTCCTCCTAATTTGTTCAGTGTGTGTGTGTGTGTGTGTGTCTGTCTTTGTATGTCTGTCTCTGTTCCAGCTTTTGGATATGTCTCTAGGTGAGCATGTCTGTAGGCCCTGCTGGGTGTGTGTCCACGTGGTCCCGTGTTGGTTTCAGCAAGTGACTTTAGGTGTGACAGTGTGTCCATGTGTCTGTATATCTCTGTGTGTGGCTGTCTTAACTGTGTCTGTATGAGGCACAGCGTGTGCGAGTCACTGAGCACTCCTGTCCGTGACTGTGTTTCAGAGCTGGGACTAGGGCGCGCACAAAATTTCTCTGGAACCAAGAAAATGATTTCAGTGTAGTATTTTTCAGAAATCACAATTAATGCAAAAAAACCCACGATGAAAAAAACCAGAAAAATATTAAAGACAGGATCAGGATGTGTGCACGTCTGCGTGACCGCGTGTGGCGGGGCCGGCGTGTCCTCCCTCCCGCTCCCCGCCAGGTGAGCCCACCCCCCTCCAGTCACGCTGCGCTGGGCTGAGCCGCGGTAATTTCCGAGTCGGCGGCGGCTTTGTGTGCACTGGCCGCTGTCTTGGGGGCGGGGATGGAAGGGAGGGTTATCTCTCCCCCCTCTTCCCTTTTATTGGGTCATTAACAACGGTCCGGGCTGCCGCTGCGCCCCCCTTTCATGTCCGCCGCGCCTCCCGCCATTATCTCCCTCCGCCGCGCGGCGTAATTTGATGCCAATCAGGTTTGGGGCGCGGAGGCAGCCGGATCAAAGCCTGGGCCGCAGCGCTGGAGGGAGCGGGGTGCAGGGGGCCGGCCGTGCTCCCCCCGCAGGCCGCGGCATCCCCCGCGGGTCCCGCCCCAGCGCCTGGGGTCAGATCGAGGCGGCCCCGCCCACCCTGCGAGAGGGCCCAGGAAACCGCGTGGGTGGCGGGACCCAAGCCCACCGGACCAGTCGCGGGGTCCGCGGGGCGCCGGGCGGCTCCGGGTTTGCAGGGTGCTTGCAGGGTGCTTGCAGGGTGCTTGCAGGGTGCGGGTGGCTCCCTGGAGGGCGTGGCCTTTGGGCGGAGCCTTGGAAGATTTCGGGAACAATCGAGGAACTGGTGGAGATGTGGCATTCTAGGCAGGGGCGGGTGGGGGCAGGGGCAGTGTGGGCAAAGGCTGGGGAGGCAGCGCATTTGTGCTGTGTTACACGGACGCGGAGCGATGGAGGGTGCTTGAGTGTGGAGGCACCGAATCTCAGGTGGCCTTCATGGTAATTTATCTGATGATGTCTTCTGCTCGCTGGAAGCTCTGCCCACTCAGTTTCTCCCTGTGGGAAATGGGGAAGCTATCAGCTCCCTCCACCTCTTCCACGAGAGATTAGTGAGAAGGTGAATGTGATAAAACAAACCCAACTCACATTTACTGAGCTCTTACCGTTGGCCAGGCCAGGCCCATCTTGGTTCATGTGCATAACCAGCCCTACAAGGCTGTAATTCACTTTATAGGCCTGCAAACTGAGGCTCAGAGAGCTGAAGTGACCTGCCCAAGGTTCTCTAGCTGGTGAGGCCATGGTTGAGATTTGAACCAGGTTTATAGATCCATAGCTCACAAGATGAGGGTCTTCCCCAGGACCTTGGGGAAGGATGGGGGCAAAGGTTTTAGAGCCGCCCGCCACCTGTGTGGGGAGACAGTGGTTCCACAGTGGGCTGGGTGAGCAGTGGGACCAGAATCATCCTCAGCAAACTCACAGCCATCTCCATTGCTTACAGCCCCAGGCCTTGGGCAAGTCACTTGCTACCTCCCCCAAATCCCCTTCATCTGTAAAATGGGGTATTGAATTTCTTTTTGTCCCCGAGGAGTCTGTGAGTGAATGCAGCAAAAGGTGCTTTGAATGTAAGATGTAGACTAAATCAGGGTTTTCATTATCACCATCAGCCAAAGATTTGGAGGGTGGGTGTCTGCCAAACAGTCCCTTGGTGGATGGAAAGCCCCTTTCTCCCCCTAAGAAAATGCCAGTGTTTAGTCCTTGGTTTTGGAGAGGGTGTTCCCCTACCACCATACCTGAGACACAGAGAGAGAGGTTTTTCCCTCCCAAATAGTACTAGGTCTTCACAACTCTAAGTATATATCAGACCTGAGAATGTTCTGAGCAAACCGCAGCATACATAATACATGCTTCTGTTCTGAGCTAAACACAGGCCTCTGGATTTCGAGGGTGCCAGTCAGCAAGGATCTCCACCTCTGCCCTCTGCCCTCTGCCCCTCAACCTTCAGATCTGGGGTCTGGTAAGTGGTATTGGGAATTGCGGCTGGTGGGGGGGGGGAGTGGGAAGTCAGGGCCCTGAATCCTTGGTTCTTTCTTTCTTTCTTTCTTTCTTTCTTTCTTTCTTTCTTTCTTTCTCAAGATTTATTTATTTGACAGAGAGAGCATGCACAAGTAGAGCAGCAGGCAGAGGGAGAAAAAGAGGGAGAAGCAGGCTCTCCCTTGAGCAGAGAGCCCAACAAGGGGGTTGATCCCAGGACCCTGAGATCATGACCTGAATGGAAGGCAGATGCTTCAGCGACTGAGCCACCCAGGCGCCCCTCCTTGGTGCCTCCTTAATTAGTTTCCTGAGTACCTGCTTGGGCAGGATATACACTGGCCCTGGGGAGACAGATGTAGAAGGCCCACAGCGAGTGCCCATTCTGGTGGGAGAGGCCTGTGAGAACACAGCTCCTGCACAAGGGAGCACCATCTTTTCCTAGAGGGACAAATAGTTGGATTGAGAAGAATGAATAGAAGTTGGCCAGATGAGGGCTGGGGGCAGGAAGCACATTTCGGGAATGTGCTAAGCCTAGAGGCCTGAAAGAATAGTGCATGGGGAGTATTTCTGGAGGTGGGGAGGATGAGCAGGGTCGCTGAATTGGACAGGGCAGAGCCTGAAGGAAGTTGGCAGTAATCCCGAGGGTGCTGGGGACCCCTGTCAGTTTCAGTGCAGATAGTCACCTGACGTCAGCCTCTTCATCTGTACTGTGGGTACAGGACACTTGTCCCACCCTCTCAACTCCCCCAAGGCCTGGATGGAAGGTAAATGAAAGAGGGAAGGGGAGGCACTTGTGCCTTCATATCCCCTTCCCACTCAAGGAACTAAGGGATGTGCAGGGGGTGGGATGAGGAGGCAGGGATGGGGGGCTCTTTCCCCGCACTTCTCCCTGTGCAAGGAGACAACCAGGATTCCAGAGCCCCCTCTCAGACCCGATCTAGACTGCCAGACGGAGGTGGCCATGATTAACGGCCCCAGGTGACTTGGGCATGTGACTTTGGCAGTGTCTACCGCTGAGGAAACGGGATCTTGGTTCTGGCTCTTGGGTCAGGAAAGCTCCTCTCACTGGGAGGCTCCGCAGGGCCGCCTCAGACCTGACCAGGTTCTTTTGCCTTCTGTTGGTTCTACATCTCCTCCCTTCCTGAAGGAGGACTGTTGTCCCCCATCCTCCATCCTTCTTGGGGAGTACCCCCGCCTGGCTGGAGCCCTGTGCCTGTGTGTGTTGGGGAAGGGGGTGGTGTCTGCGCCACACACCGCAGATCCCAGCTGCTTCTGGACGCTGAAAAATCCAATTTTCTTCCTAATTGCCACCGCCCGCGCTCTGTCTCCCCTCACAGCCTACTTCTGCTTGGCGGCGCCTGGTCCCCCATGCTCCCCCTACTCCTGCCTCCCGCCGCCCACCCCACGCTGGGCGCGGCCCCCCCTCGCGGTCACCAGTGTTGGGACGCACCATAGATCATGTCCGCAGCCGGGAGGGGCCGGGGGAGCGGACGGGCACCCGCCCTGGGCTCCCTGACGAAATCGTCCTTTTCCGCAGCAGCGGATGACAGGTTGTGGGAACAACAGCTTGAATTACGGAAAGAAGTTTCCCCACTGAGTTAATCTGCAGTGGCTGGAGGTGACCTTCTGGAGACGGCGATTAATCACGGGCCGTGGCGGGCGCCGCGCCACGCCGGGCCCTTTGGGGGAATACTAATTCCACTACAAGATAAATCATAATTTGACAATAATCATCTGCCCTAATCACTCCAATTCTTCTGTTTAATTATTTGTATACACCGTGTTTCTTCAGCAAGGACCCCTCATGCCTGCGGGTGGGGAGGGACGGCCGCCTGGGCCCAGGCCCCTCTTTGGCCCCTCGGCCCCCTGGCCCTGCTGGCATGCAGGGGGAGGCCTGACTCAGAAGCGCTAGGGAGGACGACTGGAGCTTAGAGTTATGATAGTGTGACTGGGGAAACTGAGACTCAGAGAGAGGCCAGGCCTTGCCCAGGGTCCCACTGGCAGCTTCCCGGGTGCAGGCTGAAGGCTAAAGCCTCAACGTCTAGTCTTAAACTGTGCCCCATGGCACTGCCCTGCTGCAGAGTGGCTCAGAGTGCCTCCCCTCCACTGCTCTACTCCCTGACCTCTGTGCCCAGTCTCCTGTGAAACCCGGACCCAACCCCCATCTGCCAGCACAGACAGGGATGCTGCCTGCTTCCATTCCCCTGGCGGAGCCCTGGGCCCGCTAGTCCCCTCGGGACATGAGGAAGGGGGGTCGTGGGCACCTGTGCAGGCGTTGCCTGCCCCCATCAGCAGGTGCTATGTGACCACTGGCAGTTGGTGGGCCCTCTCTATGGCAGCGTGTAGTCTTCATCTGTGAATTGGGTAGGGCTCTCTCTCTCCCAGGGTGATAGAGACCTGGCCCTATGCCAGATCCATAGGGGTTCTCACAGATGCTTCCTGCTGCCCCTTTCTGTTCTGACAGGGCCCAGCCACTAGCAGCCTATATTTTCTCCCTCCACCCACCCTCCCAAATCTGGCTCCTGGTGCTGCCATGGTCACCCCTTGGGTGGGGCGGCCAGGGGACCTCCAGGGGCCTAACTCTGCCCCTGATGTTCCCCCTTGGAGGGGCCAGCTGGGCTGCTGCCAGCTCTGGCTCCCTGAAGCAGGAATCAGAATGACTCAGTGTCTTTCTTTTTCTAGGCCCGCTCCTGGCACCCCTCGATGGGGGTATCAGTGAAAAGGATACAATGGGAGCTCTTGGACCCAGTGTGGCCCCCTGAGATGGGGCTCATGTGGGAACTTTGGTGTGCCTTTGTGGCAATGTGATGGGGGGGGGATGACTTCTTTAAACAAAAGCTGAGAGCCTAGCTGGGTGTGTGCTGCTGGGGCTACAGCCACAGAGAGTGATCTACTGATGATAATGAAAGTACTGATAACGGCAGTGAATGTTCATTCCCGACAGCAGCCTGCCCGGGTACCTTCTGGTCCCAAGGACAGTTGATGAAAGGCTGATGGTAGAAACAAAGCCCTTATCCTCAGGATGCCCCAGTCTCAGGGAAGAGGTGTGGCCCCTTTGCTCAGATGATAGAAGAAAGAAGCAGAGAAAAATACAAACCTGCCTCTGGTTATAGAGCTCCTGCCATGTTTCAGGCCCCATGCTCAGGAATCTCATGGCTCCAAGTTCTCATGACCACCTGTGAGTGATGTGTGATGTCAGCCCCATTTACAGATGGGGAAACCAAGTCTCAGGGAGGCAAAGTCACTTACCTTGTGTGTCAGCATGCTTATGAGTATAAGGCTGGAATTTGAACTCAGTTTCCTGTGCCATCCCTCCCTGTCTCCTCGAAATCCTGACAAAGCCACTTCATCAGTGTTGTAGAATTTCTGGTCAGAAGATCAAGAAAAGCTGACATAGTCTCTTCACTTGCCAGAGTCTGTCTGCCCAGCTGTGAAGAGGTGGTTGGGGTAGTTGAGAGATGGGGATATGGACGGGCAGCTGGTCCCTGCCTTGGCCCTCCACATATATAAATACCTCACAGAGTCTAACTTACCTCTCTTTTGCTGCAATTTCCCTTCAGTTGTCCTCTGTGGTCACAGAATTTCCTTCTCTGTCTTTGGCTCCAGCTGTGCCCTCTCACTCCAGTTCCTCAGTACCCCTGCCAGAGGAAGGGATATGTGTGGGACGGTGTCTTGCACCTAGAGGCCTCCATCTGATGCTATTCCCTGTCAGTGTCTGGGCAGATCAGCCATGGCTTGTCATCAGCAGGTACACCTCTGGCTCTGTGAGAGGTATTTCAATCAGGCACCCCCTAGGTATCTATCCTGTGGTCCTTACTCTACCCAAATTGCCTTTGGGGGTATTCCCACAAACCAAGCAGGGCTGCGGAGGGTAGTTGTGCAGGAGTACCCCACCTCCCCTGTAAAGATCTGAGGGGGGTCATTTAGCCTTTCTGAGCCTCAGTTTCCTTATGTGCAAACCAGAAGTAAGAATACCTGGCACACATTAAGTACTCAATAATTGTTACCTAGTAGTGTAAGGATCAGACTGCATGGTGAGATGGCAGATCTCTCCCTTGGCATGGCCCCTAAGATGCCTTTTGGGGGAGTTGAAGAGGGGAGAGGCATCCCCCTGCAGCCGCACAGGGTCAGCCCCTCCCACCTCGGCTGCCTGGGGGTCTGACGAGTGAGGGGAGGCGCCGGTGGGAGGTGGTGGAGCTGCATCAGGAGAGAGGGGAGCCAAGGGTTGGCTGAGTGGGGGAGAGCTGGCCTGGGGGGAGAGCTGCTGAGTCGCTGGGGAGGGTGGGAGAGGCTGTCGTGCTATAAATACCTCCCAGGTAACAGGAGCCGTAAATGAAGGGAGGGAATTAGTCACATTCCACGGCGCCTGGGAGAGAGGACAGGGAGCAATGACCTGAATCCATGGAAGGGAAAAAATTAGGCTAACCTTGAGAGGGGGTGGTGGTTAAGGCTGGATGCTGTGCCTCCTCAGAGGGGTGCCCTGGACTCCATCTGCTGGACAGGGGCCAGGAAGGAATCATGTTGGCAGGAGGGGTCTGGGAGGGACAGCTTGGCGACTCCATGCCGAGATGTGTGAGGGGCTTTTTTCTTCTCAAGGATTCCCTGGCCTTTCTCTTGCAAACTCAGTCCTATTCCTGGACCTTGGAAGTTCTTCCTGGGGTCTAGCTTTGGTCTTTCCTTGTGTCACTCTGAAGTGTGTTCCCTTGGCTGCCCTCCCAAATCCATGCCTTATGGTGCATCTGCGTCCGTGTTGTGTCATGCCCAGGGTTCCTGGTTCAGGCAGAGAAGATTCTTTGTTTGGGCAGGCAAGAAGAAGGTGTCCTCCCCCATCTCTGGACCCCACCACTGGGGCTGGGTCCACTTGTCCCTCCCTGGGCTGTGACCACGGCCTGCTCTCCAGCCCCCCAGCTATCCTCCCCACGATTGCCAGAGCGACAGTCCATACATGTCCTCTCTTGCTCACATGCCAAACTCCTTGACGAATGGAGTGCAGGCTCCTTGGCTTGCCTGCGGAGCTTGCTGGCTCGGCCCCCAAAGCAGCTCTCTAACCACATCTGCACTTGCTCTCCCTCACACCCACTGGCCACTCTCCGTTTTCCAGGTCTTCGCCTGGACCACCCTTTCAGTTGAGAATGCCTCCCCTTGCTCTGCCTGGCCGACCTGCATTTTCTTCCAGGCCCCAAGTTCTGAAATTCTCCCAGCTACCTCCCCAGCTGAGTTGGGTCCTCCCTCATCCATGCCCTCACTGGAAGCACTTCTGGCAGGGGTAGTGTGGGAAAGCCGTTAAGATCCAAACTGGAAGGCCGGCCTCGCCTCATGCTATGTGGCCTCTGGTGAATAAATGGGCTCTCCTATGCCCTCAGTTTTCTCATCTGTAAAAAGGGGCTCTCGCGGGGCCTTCCCTAGGGTCGTATACTTTTGGTGAGGCCCTGTGGTGAGGAGGGCTTAGCACGCAGTCAGCGGGCCGCTGTGTGCGTGTGGGTCACAGTATTGATCGTACTGTTATCTGTGCCTGTCTCCTCTGTGGGCTGTGAGATGGGGGGTGGTGGCGCTGCGTCCCCGTGTGACTCGTCGCCGCAGCCGCAGTGGCCAGCTCGCGCCTGGCACTGAGACGGTCGGCAAATGTTTGCTGAATTAATGAGTGGGGGCTGCAGGGCGGGCTTGGGCTGCAGTTCTGCCCGGCTGCTGCAGCTGGGGCGCCTGCGCACATGTGTGCGCGGTGGGAGCGTGAGCGAGGGGTGTCTGGGGGGGCCGGATCCGGGTCCCGTCCCGGGGGTCCGGCGGCGCCGCGGGCAGCCCGGCGCGCCCGCTCCCTGGGGTCCCCGCCCAGCGCCTGCCTGGCTGCGGGACCCCGTTGCCAGGAGCAGTCAGGATGCGGCAGCGTCTCCATGGCAACGCGGCATCTCGAGCCGCGCGCCGCCCTCCCCCGGCGCCCCGCTGTGGGCAGGAGGCCGAGCCTGGCAGCCCCTCCCGGCCCAGCAGCCAGCGAGCTGGGTCGCGAGGCCGAAGCCTGGTGGGAGGGACTGAGGAGGGGGCTCCTTATTTTTCTAGAGACGAGGGACTGACCTGTCTTGACTCACCTCTCCATCTGGGGGAGGTAGATAGTAGGAGGGCTCTGTCTTCTGCTCACTTGTGGCACCCCCACTGCCTCCCCACCATCCCCGGCCAGGAAACCGGGAACAGGTCCTGGTCAATGGGCCAGGGACATCTCTGTTCTAAGTCCTGGCTGTGACAATGACACAATGATCCAGGCTCCAGGGGCTGTTGTGAGGGGGCACTGAGGTACTGCTGTGGGAGTGCCATCCTGGTCCATGGTGGAAGCACTTCTCACCGATAACGCCCAAGTCCCCAGTACCTGCCAAGAACTGTCCTAACGGCCCTTTACTCTCTCAGTCATGCCATATCTCCAAACCCTCTCAAACCTTCCTGCTGTGGGCCCAGTGACACCCCCAATTACCATTCAGTGCCTCTTGTACTCACCCAACATCTCTTCAGTGCTTCCCAAGTACTTCCAAGTACCCCCTTGCTATCTTTTTTTTTTTGTTAATTAAAGATTTTTATTTATTCATTAGAGACAGAGAGAGAGAGAGAGAGACAGGCAGAGGGAGAAGCAGGCTCCATGCAGAAGCCCGACTTGGGACTCGATCCCGGGACTCCAGGATCATGCCCTGGGCTGAAGGCAGGCCTTAAATAGCTGAGCCACCCAGGGATTCCCCTCCCCCCACTCGCTATCTAATTGTAATCTACTCTCCTTCCTAATGCTTACTTAGTATTTCCATCCATTTAGTACCCTCCCCAATGACTATCTAGTAACCATTTAGTGCTTTCCTTCCAGTTTGGCTAGATGCCCCCTTAGGATTCCCCAGGGTTGACCCACTGCCTCCGGTGCCTGCCTAGTAGCCCCTAGTGCCCTTCCGTTATTCACCCAGCACATTGCACATCCAATGGAGATCCCAGGGCCTTCCCAGTACTCCTGTTCACCCAGTGCCACAACAACCTCAGTCTGACTAGTATTCTCCCACTCGCATCGCGTTCCCCACCCTCTGCTTCCCGGTAAATTCCCCTTATCTTCCTGTTCCCCCACTCCCCCAGCCCCAGCTCCGCCAGACCACGGTGCTCACTGACGCCAGGAGGGGGCGCACGAGCGGTCAGCCAAGACGGAAGCTGGGCGCGGCCGGGGTGGAGGTCGAGGGGCTGCGTCCGAGCCTCTTGTCCTTCGGAGACAAGTCCAAGCCCAGGATGCGGCTGCATTTCGGGGGAGTCCTGGCAAGAGTGACGCCCCGCCCCACCCCGCCTCGCCACCATCCTCTGTTAGCCCCGCCGGGTCCACTGCCACAGCCGTCGTGGCTTAGGCTCTGGGCGGGGGCGCGCGCCCTCTGGTGGCCACGAAGCGGCGCAGCTCTCCGGGCTGCTACGCGAGGACCGGGAGGTGCATGCGTTCCTTCCCTCCCCTTTCCGCGTCCTCGCGTCCTAGTGTCCTAGTTTGTGGGGCCCGTCCTTGAGCTGGTACATGAGGGGGGGCGGCTGGCGGAGGGACCGGAGTGTTGGGGTTGTTGGCAATAGAGCCCCCTCTCTGGGGACAAGACAGAAGGACTGGAGACTTGGATGAAGGGAGAATATTGGCTAGGGAGCAAGGGACTGAGGGTACCGGGTGATGGCGGGGGTGGGGGTGCGGTGGGGTGTGTGTGTGTGGGTGGTAGCACCGAATCTAGATCTCCACTCGTGGATCAAGAAGTTTGGGCTTTTGTCCCTGTGTGCTGCATGCAGAAGGGTGAGGAGATGATAAGGCGGTGGGGGTGGTGGTGATGGTAGGGTGCAGTGTCTCCGTTCCAAGCCTGGTAGCTCCTGCCTGGTCCTACCTAAATCCTTAGCATTGGCATGCACTTTGACCTACTCCCAGACATCCCATTATGGCCTCTGCCCACCTGTCTGGGGCTTTTCGCTAATCTTCCTCAGTCCTGGGGGATGAGGGCGCCCTCTCCCCCTCCCACAACGTGAGGTTTCCTCTCTTCTATGTATTGCAGGAAAGAGATGCAACTGTATCAGGAAGGACCCAGGTTAGACTCCTGCAGTCTGTACTGGATCGGGATGACCTTGCCCTGTAGGACCATCCAGGGTCAGGTCTGTAATCTCATGACCATCTGTGGTCTGGCTTTAGGATAGCACTCAGTGAGCCTCTGCTTAATGGATTAGTGAGTGAAGTCCTTGGGGATGCCTCCTTCCATCCTCCACCTCATTACATGATTGAGAAAACTGAGGCACTGGGGAAGTAAAGAATTATTTCAGGATCATCAAGAATGGGTGGTTTGATAGTTATGAAGAGCACTGGCCTGGTCTGGGTTTGGTCTCAATTCTGCTACTTGCTGAAAGAGCTTGATCTTCCTCTTCTTTCTAAGCTCTGTTTCCTCATTTATAGATAAACTCTGTCTACTTCCCAGGATAGTTGTGAGGAATCTGATGATGATGATGTCAGGGAGAATTATAATGGTTATAGGCACTGGTGCCCGAAGTACCTTGTGCCAGGTGCCAGTGACCCAGCACATGAGATCCAAGCCTAGGTTGACAAAGGCTCAGGGCCTTCCTGAAGAGGTCCGTAAGCTCACAGGTAGAGTGACAAAGCCCCTCACAGGCTTGGTGCCAGACTCCTGGCCTCAGGATGAGCTTCAGAGCTCTTCTGCTAGTACTTGGGCTGGATGCAGAGAGAGGGACAAGATGACCTTGGGCTGTCTCCTGTGCCGCACATATTCCCTGGGCCTGGATCTGATTTCCGGCCCCTGGGAGGGCAGAGGGGGCTAGCTGATGGAAGAAGCATATGTCCTGGCCTGGGCAGCTGGGCCTAGGGGCCTTGCCCCTGAACCTGGGGCCTTTCCTGCAGAGGGAATATCCAAGAACAGGAAGGAAGGAAGTGGGGAGGGGGAGGAAGGAGTGGAGGGAGAAAGAATGGGACAGGCCCCAGCTGGGAGTGAGTTCTTTCTGAGACTGGCCAAGGAAAGAGGCCATCTGCATTGGCCTGGCTAAGGCTGTTGGGCTGCTCACTCCAGCTGGGCCTTGGATGTGGACATACTGGGGGCAAGAAGAGAAAAGAGGCTGAGTCTCCCCAGCTATGTAACAGGTAGAAGAACATGCCTTCCTGGGCTGGATGGGAGTAACAATAAGCTCAGAGGGTAAAGAAGGTGGGGCCTGGAACAGAGCAGGTGCCTCAAGTCTTCTAGCTCCTCCAGCCCTTCCTGGTGGCCTGATCTGTGAGCCGATGGATAGCTCAGAGTCCAGGGCTTTCACTGCCTCTGAATTCATGCATCCACCCAACAACCACTACTGAACACCCACATGTGTTGAGTCTGGGGCTCTTAACCTTTTTAACCTCAGTTCTTGCCCTTATAGAGCCCATTGGTAGTGAGGGAAGGGATGTTATGCCAGGCAGTGATGGGGGGAGCACAGGGCCTGTGACAGGCCAGGGAGGTGCCTGACCCAGCCTGGGAGGTGAGAGAAGGCTTCTTGGAGGAGGTGACATTCATGTCTAGACAAAGGACGAGTGTGCATTAGCCAGAAGAAGGGGCATGGTGGGGAAGAGTATTCTAGGTAGAGGGAAGGACAGATCCCAAGCCCATGGTTCAGGGAGAACAGAGCTATGGCTGCAGCAGAATGTGTGGCACTCAGTAATAGGGCTGGGGATTTCATCCTGAGGGCATTGCAGAGTCACAGAAGGTTCTAGGCAGACATGGCCTGGTTAGAGTTGGAACAAGGCCCAGATGGAGGGCATTCAGGGCCTCCATGCTGTGACCTGAACCTCTGTGCCCTCATCACTCATGCTCCTTTATGGGGAGCAGGCAGGCTGGAGCATCATAGCCCTCTAGTAACTCCTGTAGTTCCTCAGGATTTCCTACCTGCTTCTTTGCCATGGATCCCCCCCCCCACCTGGATACTGTATCCCCGGATAAGCCAACACCTACCTTACTCTGACCATGAAACCACAGCACAGGGAAAGATCAAGCAACCCACAGTTCCCTTTCCTTCCAGTCCTTCTTACCAGTCAGACAGAGATAGAGAGTGTCAGTAGAATATGCACAAATCAAGTGAAATAAAAATAATTGAGTTAGTTTGCTCCATGTGTCCACTGCTCAGGTAAGAATGAAATATATGTATGTATAAATGTCAAAATACAAACTGCATAATTTTGATGATTTGGCATATAAGTGAAATGCCCTTGTATTTTATGTATGTATGTATGTATTTATTTATTTATTTAAAAGATTATTTATTTTATTCATGAGAGTCACAGAAAGAGAGAGGCAGAGACACAGGCAGAGGGAGAAACAGGTTCCATGCAGGTAGCCTGATGTGGGACTTGATCCTGGGACTCCAGGATCACACCCTGGGCCAAAGGCAGGCACTCAACCACTGAGCCACCCAGGCATCCCTGTATTTATATTTTAAAACTGCCATTGCACAATATAAAGATGAATGGTAAAAATCCAGGCTAGTTTAAATTTTTAACTTTTTTTTACTTAGAATGACATTATATAGCAAATACAGAAACCCATCATGGCAAGTTGAGAAACTACAAAGGAAAGGAAAAAGCTTTACATATATTTAGTGCTGGGTCCTGCAATGTTCCAGTCCCAGGTGGAAGACCCCTCATGTCTTCCTTTGGGTGAGGACCTGTGAGGGTGGGACCCGGGACTGCCCACCCCTGGGTCAGGTCCTCAACTCCCAGAGCCCAGGACTGTAGGTTGGAATAGACAGCCCTCCTTTTGTGTAACATGCGTCCTGGCTGGTGAAGACCTAAACTCTTCCTGGGGTCCTGCTCTCTCCTGGTGTGTCCTGGTCCAGGTTTTGGGGTACTGAAGGCATTTGGGGGAAGCCAGCCCTCTCAACCCTGCCGGTGATGCCGTCTCTGGCCTTTGAGGGCATCTTCACTGACTACCAAGCTGCCCTCCAGCCTGGCAAGCCCCGTGGGTTCCTAGTTCCCTCCCCTTAAGTTGGGGCTCCCCAAGGATGGGGCTTGCAGATGGACCTCTGAAACAAGAGG
The DNA here is from genome assembly GCF_053574225.1 of Canis aureus. Lineage (NCBI taxonomy): Eukaryota > Metazoa > Chordata > Mammalia > Carnivora > Canidae > Canis > Canis aureus. The sequence goes on from NC_135615.1 coordinate 35,773,937, forward strand.
CTGGAGATGGGTTTCTGGTTCCCTTCTCCTGTCACAGGTCCCCAGCTGGGTGAGGGAGAGCTGGTGGGCTTCCTCTACTTGGCTTGCTTTTGAGGGACAGAGAAGGGAAGACCCAAAAACCCTTGGCAGTGATTGGCTAGCACCCCCCCCTGCCTGCAGCAGGCCCCTGCAGATGAGGCAGGCCCTTGCGGATGAGGCAGGGGGTGGGGGGTGGTGTGGTGGGAGGGGGCTGGGTGGGAAGCAGGACACTCCTCAGACTGGGTCCTCAAGGAAGGCAGGGGAGGAATGGGCAGCACAGGGTGGTTCAGACTCTTTCGGGTGTGAACATCCTCTGAGCTGATCTGCAAAAGGCATTTAGTGCCCTTAGAGGTTGCCACTCATAGAAGCTCATTGGTTGAGGAGGAGGAGGTTGGTGAACTGGTGGGGCCTCCCTTCTCTGCCACCAGTAATGCCCTCCATCCCCTCTTCCTTGCTCAGGGCTTCCTTCTTTCCTCTCTACTCTCTTCCCCCCTCCTCTTGCTGCTGTTCCTCTAGCACACCAGGCTCATGCTGAGCCAGGGTCTTTGCACTTGCTTTATATTTTGTCTGCAACCATGGTCTCCCAGATACTTAATGACCGACTTGACTGTTTCTTTTTTTATTTTATTTTATTTTATTTTATTTTATTTTATTTTATTTTATTTTATTTATTCATGAGAGACAAAGAGAGGTAGAGACATAGCAGAGGGAGAAGTAGGCTCCCTGTGGGAAGCCGATGTGGGACTCGATCCCAGGACCCCGGGATCATGCCCTGAGCCAAAGGCAGAGGCTCAACTGCTGAGCTGCCCAGGCATCACAGGCTTGACTGTTTCTTGAGTCTTAGCCAAAATGTCACCTTCCGCAGGATGGTGTGTCCCACTGCCCAGCCGACATGTCTCATGAAGCCTCTGATATTTCACTGTTCCAGTTTTCCTCACGGTACTTGAGAGGTGGTCATTTTGCTTACCTGTTTGTTCACTGTCTTTCTCCCCTTCCCCGAAGGCTATGAGACTTCAGCCTTCACCTTGTCACCTTGTCCATCATGTTCCTCATGTCCTCAGTGAGTGGCAACACATGGTAGGTGTGCCATACAGACAGAACTCCACTTTTTTGGAGTTCACAGTTTCATGAGTGAAATGGGATTGAACAAGCAAACACATGTCCACTACATATTTTTTGTTATTTTTAATGGTGGAAAGATATAATATAACAAACATTTGGAAAAAAAAAACATAAAAATTTGGTCTTGGGGCACCTGAGTAGCTTAGTCGATTGAGTGTCTGCTTTCGACTCAGGTCATGATCCCGGGGTCCTAGAATTGAGCCCCACATCGGGCTCCCTGTTCAGTAGGGAGTCTGCTTCTGCTTTTCTCTCTGTTGCTCCCCCTGCTTGTGTGCTCTCTCTCAAGTAAATAAATAAAATCTAGAAAAAAAAGTGACCATCCTTAACAATTTTTTTAATCTTAACCGGTTTTCAGTGTACAGTTCAGCTGCATTAAGTACATTCATTGTTTTTTTTTTTTTTTTTAAGATTTTACTTATTTATTCATAGAGACACAGAGAGAGAGGCAGTGACACAGGCAGAGGGAGAAGCAGGCTCCACGCAGGGAGCCCAACATGGGACTCCATCCCTCCATCCCTGGTCCTCAGGATCACACCCCGGGCTGCAGGCGGCGCTAAACCACTGCACTACCGGGGCTGCCCAAGTACATTCATTGTTATGCAACCATCACCACCATCCATCCCCAGAACTTTTCATTTTGCAAAATTAAAACTCTGTACCTCTTAAATGGTAACTCCCCATTCCCTCCACTTCCCCAGTCCCTGGCAACTACCATTCTACTTTTTGTCTCTATGAGTTTGACTATTCTATTTTTATTTTATTTATTTTTTAAAAAGATTTTATTTATTTATTCATTAGAAACACAGAGATGTGTGATAGAGAGGCAGAGACACAGGCAGAGGGAGAAGCAGGCTCCATTCAGGGAGCCTGATGTGGGACTCGATCCCGAGACTCCAGAATCATGCCCTGGGCCGAAGGCAGGGGCTAAACCGCTGAGCCACCCAGGGATCCCCTGATTATTCTATTTTTAAAAAAATATTTTATTTTTAAATAATCTCTACACCCAAATACAGGGCTCAAACCCACAATCTTGAGATCAAATGTCAGACACTCCAAGTTTGACTCTTCTAGATAGTTCATATAAGTGGAATTATACAGTATTTATATTTCTGACTGGCTTATTTCACTTGGCATAATATCCTCAAGGTTCATCCATGTTGTAGCATGTGTCAGAATTCTCTTCCTTTTTAAGACTGAATAATATATTCATTTTATGTATATGCCCCATTTTGCTTATCCATTCACCTATCAATGAACACTTGGGTTGCTTCCACCTCTTGGCCATTGTGAATAATGCTGCTATGAATGTGGGAGTACAAAAATCTCTTCGAGACCCTGTTTTCAGTGCTTTTGTGTATAAACCCAGAAGTGATTGTTGGATCCTATGGTAATTTTATTTTTAACTTTTTGAGGAACCACCATACTGTTTTCGATCTTTTTTCTTTTTTTAAGATTTTAATTTTTTATTCATGAGAGACACACACAGAGAGAGAGGCAGAGACACAGGCAGAGGGAGAAGCAGGCTCCATGCAGGGAGCCCAAAGTGGGACTCGATCCTGGGACTCCAGGATCACACCCTGGGCCAAAGGCAGTGCTAAACTGCTGAGCCACCCAGGGATCCCCACCATACTGTTTTCCACAGCAGCTGCACCCTTTTACATTCCTCCCAATGGTGCTCAAGGGTTCTATTTTTTCCACATCCTTGCCAACACTTGTTTTTTTCTTTCTTCCTCTTCTTTTTTTTAATAGTAGTCACACCCTGATGGGTGTGAGGTAGTATCTCATTGTGGTTTTGATTTGCATTTCTCTAATGATTAGGAGGCACATTTTGAAGTAAACATGTTTTGAGAGAATGAAGGGTAGGGAGCCTCTTAACTCTGGTGGTCTGGAAGGAGGTGGTATTTAGGAAGAGAAGGAGGCAGCCAGTGGAGGATCTGGTGGAAGAACATTTCAGGAAGAGGGAACAGAAGTGTGAGTGAGTGCTGTGTATTTTTGCCAGAGAAATAGTGAATAAATAATGGGCAAGGGGTTGGTGGTGGGAGATGTGGTCTGAGGGGTAGATAGGGCTTTAGGCCATGGAAAGGAGTTCGTATTTGCAATTTATGGTAAGCATTGGTTTCCCGAAGTCATGGGGAAGGGGAGAGACACAGGGCACAGAGGGATAGATGGACGGAAAGGCAGGGGCCGTGTGTGTGATGATGTGGCTGTGTGCACACAGAAGACAGTGTGGTGCATGGTTGCCTGGCGCTTGTGGCTGTGTGCCCTTGCACACGTATGCACGTGGAGGCCTGAGGTATGTGTGTGTGGATGTATGTGTGTGTGGACACCCCCAGAAGCTTCGATCACTATGTGATCTGTCTCGAGAATGTGCGTGTCCACTTCTTTCCTGCCCACAAAGGCCGCCCCAGGGGGGGCGGGGGGGGCGCAGGGTGGCTTCCCAAGCTCCTACCACCGGCCTGGAACCAGCGAGGAGGATGCGGGACCATACGTAGGGGTTGAGGCTCGTCTCTGAGAATAGCTACCAGTCTTTGAAATCTGGAAGGCGACGGCTAGTCTGCCTGAGACCAGGAGACGCGTCCAAGCCCCACGTTTGCTGGGCGGCGACGGGCGCACGGGCCTAGGGCTGGGCGGGCAAGGCGGGCGGCTGCAGTTCCGCGAAGGGCCGCACGGGGGCAGCCGAGGACGCGAGCCGAGGACAGGGGCGGGCGGGTAGGGCTGTGGAGGAAGGGCAGGGCCAGAGGGGGCTCGCGGCTTGTTTCCAGGTGGTTGGCATGAGAGACTAAAATGAAGCCAGGAGCCCATCGCTGTCCCGGTGGCGTTGCATTTTGTCCTGACAAGTCCAGAGAAGTGGAGTCACTTGCACAAGGTCTCTCGGTGCGGGGATTCAGACGGAGCCGGCCTGACCGCACCACCAGCGCTCTAACCACTGCCCCACCCTGAATGAGTTCCTCTGCAGATGGGCGTCGGTTTGTTCTTCTGTCTCCTGGCCTTGCCTGGCCCTCACCACTCCCTACCTCTTCAGAGCACCCTCCTGCTTTGGGCAGGGCTGTGCAGGCTGGGGAAGGAGGCTGGGTCTTAAGGCCCCTCCCTGAGGTCCCTGGGGAAGAAGGATTGGGGCGCTTCTAGGAGGAGCTCAGATGGATGCCCCCATCACGAAGGTAACAATGGCATCATAACATCAGTTGTCTTCCCAACCTTCCCTTATGCTTTGGTCTGGGGAGGAGGTTCTCAAAAACCTGGCTGAACCCCTGGCCTGCCTCTGTGGGCCCGCCACCTCTGCTGATTCTCCTGAGCATGAGGCCCAAGTCCCAAGGACTGTAAGCTGGGATACAACCAGAGACCCCCTCAAAAATACACCAACCAGGGGCACCTGGATGCCTCAGTCAGGTCAAGTGTCCAACTATTTTTTTTTTTTTTTTTAAGTGTCCAACTCTTGATCTTGGCTCAGGTCATGATCTCAAGGTCATGATATTGAGCCCCATCCTGGGCTCTGTGCTCTGCTTGGGGTTCTCTCTCTCTTATTCTCTCTCTGCTCCCCGCCCCCCCCCCCCCCCCCCCCCCCCCCCCCCCGGCACTGGCATGCACTCTCTCTCTAAAATCTCTCTTTAAAAAAATGCACCAGGGATCCCTGGGTGGCGCAGCGGTTTGGCGCCTGCCTTTGGCCCAGGGCGTGATCCTGGAGACCGGGATCGAATCCCACATCGGGCTCCTGGTGCGTGGAGCCTGCTTCTCCCTCTGCCTGTGTCTCTGCCTCTCTCTCTTTCTCTCTGTGTGACTATCATAAATAAATAAAAATTAAAAAAAAAAATTAAAAAAATGCACCAGAAAAAAAAAAATGCACCAGAGATGCCTGGGTGGCTCAGCGGTTGAGAGTCTGCCTTTGGCTCAGGACATGACCCTGGAGCCTGGGATGGAGTCCCACATTAGGCTCCCTGCATGGAGCCTGCTTTTCCCTCTGCTTGTGTCTTTGCCTCTCTCTCTGTGTGTGTCTCTCATGAATAAATAAATTAAATCTTAAAAAAAAAGCACCAATCCCTCACTCCCCTTCTCTCATATAAGTGTGTGACTAGCAGCTTGGCCATCCCTGGAGAAAAAAACATGGATGGTTTCAGCTGAGCCCATTGAATAGAGAGGTAGACTAAGGCCCAGATAGAGGCTGGCACTCATCCAGGATCATGCAACAAGGCAGAGGCTAAGGCCCTGTTCATTTTTATCTAGAAAGGACCAAAAGACTTCAGACAAGAGAGTCAGTAAAATATGTACCCACAGGTTGGAGATTGAGGGGCCAACAGGACAATGACCACACCTTCTCCTCCAGAAAATCCACCCTGACTGCCTCCTCTGGCACCGATATGAGAAATGGCCTGAGTGCCCTTGATATTTTGTCTTGTCAGGGTGGCCAACAAGCTTTTCTGAGTTGCTTTAAGGGACCTCAGAGACCCTTAGGCCATTCTCTTGGTCAGCCTAGAAATACCCTCTAGAGCTCTCCTTGTTGAGGGCTGCCCATCTTGCTTGCATGCGTTATATACTAGGGAGCTCACTGCCTTAAAAGGCAGTCCATTTCATGGTAGGACAGCTCCTATCAGTGAGAACTGGCCTTCTTGTGCTATGCAGCTGTTGGAACTAGCTCACCCTGAGCAGCACAGAGCATGTACCTTTGCTGCTTACAAGCCCTGGTTGGCTGCAGAGAGGCCTATACCTGCTTAGTCATACACTAGCTTTCTCTCTAGCTTAAATGGGCCCAGCCCCCCAGGAACACCTTTCCCAGGCCTGCATGCCCTGAGCAGCTCTCCCCTGGGTGTACTCCAGGTGGGTATTCTGCGGTGATTGTTTCTTCCTCAGTACAGAAAAGAACATGTGTTTGTTATAGGGAAATTAGAAAAATTACTGACAATTCCACCACCCAAAGGCAGCCCCCTTTAGCAGCTTGGACTTTGCTTCCAGGCTGCTGCCTGCGTGTGCTAAGAAAATGGGAGGTAAAAGCTGGTGGGAAGAGGCCTTTTAGGGGAGGAAGGTAGTTTTTGTTTAACTTAACATCTCTGGCAGCCCTGGTTTCTCAATGGTTTGGCCCTGCCTTCAGCCTAGGGCGTGATCCTGGAGACCCGCGATCGAGTTCCGCATTGGGCTCCCTCTGCCTGTGTCTCTGCCTCTCTCTCTCTCTCTCTGGTCTATCATGAATAAATAATTAAAATATTAAAAAAAAAGCCATCTTCAAGGGTTGTTTTGTTGTGAAGACAAGTTTTTCTCTGGAAGACAAAGGGAAGGGACAAAGAATATGAAATCATTCTGATAATAAAGAAGAATTTCAAGTTTCCAAGGGCTGTGCTAGAGGGGTGGGGAAATTTTTCTGGAGCGCTGCCCTCCCCATTAGCTCCCAACAGCCTTTTGCTTTCACCTTCAGTCACCTTCCTCCTCCTGGATCTGGGGGCAGGTGTCATGGGAGCAAAGCAAACCCGGGTTCCAGTTGGTGGCTACCCCCTTCAGGATGGGGGAAATGAAGTCTGCAATCCTGAACCCCTAGGGAAGAGCCCTGCAAGATCTGGCTACACCTTGTGGAGGTGTGCAAGAAGGGGGTGTATCCCCAGGGAACCACAAGGGGCAATGGGACAGTGTGTGGGGCGGTGAGCGGCAGATGGGGAAAGATTGCGGTGGAAATAGGAAAGCAGCACCAGCTGTGAGGACGAGAAACTAAGCCCCCAAGAGCTCCAGGGAGTAGGATGGGGTGGGGCATCGAGTATCCTATGTCTCCGGATGGGGCATGGAGAAGGGTGACCCCAGTGATCTGCTTTTCCTTCTCAACTATATAGGTACAGATAATGTCTTCCCATTTGAGAAAAGATATGTGATGTACCATTTTAATTGCTGCATAATATTCCAGAGCACAATGACACCATGATTTCTTCATTATTATTTTTATATATTTTTAAATATTTTATTTATTTATTCATTAGGGATGGGGGGTGGCAGGCAGAGACAGAAGGAGAAGCACGGAACAGGGAGCCTGATGCTGGACTCGATCCCAAGACCCTGAGATCACAGCCCGAGCTGAAGGCAGATGCTTAATGGACAGAGCCACCCAGGTGCCCGACCATTTCTTTCTTTTTTTTTTTTTCAATTAATTTTTTTTTTTTTTTTATGATAGGCACACAGTGAGAGAGAGAGAGGCAGAGACACAGGCAGAGGGAGAAGCAGGCTCCATGCACTGGGAGCCCGACATGGGATTCGATCCCGGGTCTCCAGGATCGCGCCCTGGGCCAAAGGCAGGCGCCAAACCGCTGCGCCACCCAGGGATCCCCCGACCATTTATTTCTTTAATCAACACCCTATCTTAGGACACTGGAGTTGTTGACAACTTTTTACCATTATAACTGATTTTGTAGTGAACATCCTTATAGTTACATCTTTACCCACACTTATCTTTCTTTTTTTTACAAGATTTTATTTATTTATTCATGAGAGAGAGAGGGAGGCAGAGATACAGGCAGGGGGAGAAGCAGGCTTCCTGTGGGGAGCCCGATGTAGGACTCAATTCCAGGACTCGATCGCGCCCTGAGCCCTTTAAAGGCAGACGCTCAACCACCGAACCACCTAGGCGTCCCTTATCTTTCTTTTCTTAAGATAAATTTGGAGCAGTGGAGCTGTGGGATTGAAGAGTAGGAAACCTTCAGGCTTTTTTTTTTTTAAAGATTTTATTTTTTTATTTTTATTTTTTTTAAATTTTTATTTATTTATGATAGTCACACACAGAGAGAGAGAGAGAGAGAGGCAGAGACATAGGCAGAGGGAGAAGCAGGCTCCATGCACCGGGAGCCCGACATGGGATTCGATCCTGGGTCTCCAGGATCGTGCCCTGGGCCAAAGGCAGGCGCTAAACCACTGCGCCACCCAGGGATCCCCTTTTATAAAGATTTTATTTATTTATTCATGAGAGACACACAGAGAGAGGCAGAGACAGACAGAGGGGGAAGCAGGCTCCTCGCAGGGAGCCTGATGCGGGACTGGATCCCAGACCCTGGGATCATGCCCTGAGCCGAAGGCAGATGCTCAACCGCTGAGTCACCCAGGTGCCCTCAAGGCTTTGATACATGTTGATAGATTGCTTCCCAAAAGATGGCACCACTTTTGGTTCCTAAAAACAGTGTATGCCGGTTCCCTCAACCTTAGGCATAGGTTGCTTTCTTTTCCCAAGTTTCCTTATGAAAACTTTAAACATATGAAAAAGTTGAACACATTTTCCAGTTAACACTGCTCAGATTTGACAGTTTACATTGCATGCTGTGTTTGTTCTATCACTATCTGTGTATCACTTCTCCCTTCTTCAGTTCATCCTCTCTTTCACCTATATGTCAAAGGAAGCTACAGATATCAGGTACACTTAGTCTGAAACACTGCAACATTGCATCACTAATTAGAGTATATTATTCGTGTATGGTTGTTGGCTTTTTTGAGACAAAACTTGTATATAACGAAATGCACACATCCTATGTATATCCTTGCTTGCATTGCATTTTGACAAATGCATAAACTTGTATACCACACATCCTATCAAGATACAGAATATTTCTTATTTATTTATTTATTTATTTATTTATTTATTTATTTATTTATTTATGAGAGACACACAGAGGGAGGCAGAGACACAGGCAGAGGAGAAGCAGGCTTCTCACAAGGAGCCCAATGCAGGACTTGATCCCAGGACCCCGGGATCACACCCTGACCCAAAGGCAGATGCTCAAGCGCTGCGCCACCCAGGTGTCCCAAAGATTTATTTATTTTGGAGAGAGACAGAACATGTGTTCGGGGGATAAAGGCAGAGGGAGAGGGAGAGTCTTTTAAAATTTTATTTAAATTTAATTTTAAAATTTTTTATATTTTTATTTTATTTAAATTTAATTTAAATTTATTTAAATTTATTTTATTTAAATTTTTAAATTTTATTTAAATTAACATAGTATGTAAAATTGGTTTCAGAGGTAGAGATATGTGTCTTCTACAACACCCACTGCTCATTACATCACGTGCCCTCCTTTTTTTTTTTTTTTAAAGATTTTATTTATTCATGAGAGACACAGAGAGAGAGAGACAGAGACACAGGCAGAGGGAGAAGAGGGCTCCATGCAGGTAGCCTGATGCGAGACTCGATTGCGGGACTTCAGGATCATGCCCTGGGCCCGAGGCAGGCGCTAAACTGCTGAGCCACCCAGGGATCTCCACGTGCCCTCCTTAATGCCCGTCACCCAGTTGTCCCATCACCTCATCCCCTCCCCTCCAGCAACCCTCAGCTTGTTTCCTATGATTTAAGAGTCTCTTATGCTTTGTCTCCCCCTCTATGATTTTGTCTTGTTTATTTCTTTCTCTCTTCCCCTATGATCCTCTGTTTTGTTTCTTAAATTCCACATGTGAATGAGATCATATAATGATCATCTGTCTCTGAATTATTTCCCTTAGTGTAATACCCTCTAGTTCCATCCGTGTCATTGCAAATGGTAAGATTTCTTTTTTTGATGGCTGAGTAATATTCCATTGTATATACATACCACCTCTTTATGCATTCATTTGTCGATGTACATCTGGGGTCTTTCCATAGTTTGGCTATTATGGACATTGCTTTTATAAATATCGGGGTGTGGGTACCCCTTCGGATCGCTACATTTGTATCTTTGGGGTAAATACCCACTAATACAGCTTCTGGGTTGTAGGGCAGGTCTATTTTCACCTTTTTGAGGAACCTCCATCCTGTTTCCTCAAGTGGCTGCACCAGCTTGCATTGAGGGAGACAGAGTCTGAAGCAGACTCTGAGTGCAGAGACTTCTGTGGGGTTCAATCTCATGATCCTGAGATCAAGACCTGAGCCAAAACCAAGAGTTGGACATTTAACTGACTGTGCCACCCAGGCATCCCAAGATACAGACCATTTCCATTACTCCAGAAAGTTTCCTGCTCACCCCTACCCCTACTGTTCTGATTTCTTTCCATAACTGCTTAGTTTTACCCATGCTAGAACTTCATAAAGATGGAATCATACAGTATCTACTTTTTATGTGTCTGGTTTACTCTTTTAGCATGATGTTTTGGAGATATATCCATGTTATTGTGTATATCAGTAGTTTGCTCCTTTGTATTGTTGAGTAGAATTCTATTGTACGGATGTATAACAGTTTGTTAGCCCATTTGCCTCTTGGATGGACACTCGGGCTCGTTTCAGTTTGGGGCCATTGTAAATAAAGCTGCTATGAACATTCCTGTACAAGTCTTTGTGTGAACATACGTTTTCATTTCTCTTGAAATAGAAGTGGACTTGCTGGGTCATAGGGTAGTTGTATGTTTAGTTTTATAAGAAACTGTTCAACCTTTTTACAAAATGGTTATACACTCCCACCAACAAAGGGTGATTTCCATTGTTGAGTTTGAAGCTCATAATACAAGGAAGTTGTCACCTCCTTGGTTTTGGATGCTATATTTCAGTGAATACCACTGAAGGTCATAATAACAGGGTTGGCTGCAGTTGCCCTGGAAGTCACTGGACACCTTGGACTGTTTCTCATGCACAGATGAGTGGATGGATGCCAAGACTTCTTGATCCTAAAACTGTACAATGGCTTTGTTGGAATCTGAATGTCAGGGTTTCCACTAATTTCCACATTAAATTCCATCTTGTTACTTTTGACTTACCCCTCCAGCTAGTCCTGATAATGATGAGAGTAGCGAACTCACATAGACCGACCTGTGCCAGCGACCTCTCTCAGAACAATTCTACCAGGGAGCTCTATTATCCCCATGTTAGAGGTGAGGAAATAGAAGCACAGAGAAGGTAAATGACTTTCCCAAGCTGTACAGTCCTAAATGAACTAGGATTAGAACCCAGGTAGTTTGGATCCAGACATTATGATCTTTTTTTAAAAAAGATTCTATTTATCTATTTGAAAGAGAGTGTGAACGAGGGCTAGAGAGAGAGCATGAGCAGGGGAAAGGTAGAGGGAGAGGGAGAAGCAGACTCCCCGCTGAGCTGGAAGCCCGATGTAGGGCTCAATCATGGGACTCCGGAATTGTGACCTGAGTGGAAGGCAGATGTTTAACTGAGTCACCCAGGTGCCCCCCACCCAACATTATGATCTTAACCACTCACCTGCTGTCTCTTTCTGGCTTCTGATGTCATTTCCCTCCATCTTCCAGTTTCTGCAAACATGCTGAGCATGTCTCTAGGTCTTAATCCCAGGGATTGATTAAAAAACAAAAACAAGAGCAGCCCCAGTGGCGAGTGGTTTAGCACCGCCTGCAGCCCAGGGTGTGATCCTGGAGACCTGGGATCAAGTCCCGCGTTGGGCTCCCTGCATGGAGCCTGCTTCTCTCTCTGCTTGTGTCTCTGCCTTTCTCTCTCTCTCTCTATGAATAAATAAATAAAATCTTAAAAAAACAAAAACAAAAACCCCTATGACCAGGTAAATCGGGGGCCAAGGGAGGAGTGGTGGCATGCTTCTAAAGATCTCCTTTAGTACTTGTCCTATTTTATTTGCCATAATCTTTGATGGTATTTACTCCACCAGCTGCAAAGCCATGGAACTTGGGTCCAGCTGTGGTTTTCCACTATGGTCTCAGGACAGCATTCATCAAATGGCTCTCTGGAATCCCCACACAATCAGCATTTCAAGTCAGTCCCCAGATATCTGCCCATGGGCCCAAAGAACAAAGGAAACGAAGATGGGGCTGGAGTAGCACTTGTTTGAGTCCATGTGAGCACCTAGTGGCCCTTTATAGCTCCCAGGTCTTGGCCCAGTATCTAGTGTATAGTAGGTACTCAACAAATTCTTTTTGGTTATTTTTTTTGAAGGCCACCTTATTTTTTATTGTGGTAAAATAGACGTAGCATAAGAGTTAATATTTTAACCATTTTTAAGTGTGCAATTCAGTGGCATTAGGTGTGTTAAAAATATGCAGGCATGATCACTATTTCTAGAACTTTTTCATCATACCAATAAGAACTTAGTACCCACTAGATAATAACTTTCCTTTCCATCTCCCCCAGCTCCTGGTAACCTCTATTTTACTTTCTGGTTCTATGAATTTACCTATTCTAGATACTTCTTAGAAACATACAATATTTGTCCTTTGGTGTCTGGCTTCTTTCACTTTGCCTAATATTTTCAAGGTTCATCTGTGTCTTAACATGTGTCAGAATTTCCTTCCTTTTTAAGGTTTAATAATATTCCATTGCATTAGACATGTGTTTATCCATTCATCTGTCAACAGACATATAAGTTGCTTCCACCTTTTGGCTGCTGTGTGTAACACCACTATGAAGCTTGTTATTTCATAGTCTCTTTCTAATCAGGTTTCCCCCAACCTTTTCCATTTGAGTGGCTCTTGTACAGACCCTGTGACTTCCATGTTGCTAAATCCATTGGTCATCTTTCAGTTCTCATCTCACTCAATCCATCAGGACCGTTTGATCAGGTCCATATCTTTCCTCCTTGATATTATTTGTGCCTTGAGCTTATAGGCTCCCACATTTTCCTGCTTTTCCTCTACTTTAAAAAAATATATATATTCTTTATTTATTTGTGAGAGACACAGACAGAGAGGCAGAGACATAGGCAGAGGGAGAAGCAACAGGAGCCTGATGCAGGACAGTCGTGATCTCAGGGTCCTGGGATCAAGTCCCACATATGGCTCCCTGTCTTGCTGGGAGCCTGCTTCTCCTTCTTCCTTTGCCCACAAGGCTTGTGTGTGCCTGAGCTCTCTCTCTGTCAAATAAATAAATAAAATATTAAAATAAATTTAAAAATGCAAGTCAAATCAGGTCAATTCTTTGCCCCAGATTTTGAGTGGTTCCTCATGTCACTATGTAAGGCCATAGCCCTTACATAGCCTACAAGGCTCTGCATCATTGGGCCCCTGCTCTCTCTGTGTCTTATCCTCTACATTCCCTTCTTGTTCTTTTTGCACCTTGCTGTTCCAGGAACGTGCCAGGCACACTCCCAGCTCAGAGCCTTTGTGCTAGCTATTCCTGGACTTTGGAAATCACCCTCCCCTCCCATATCTACATGACAAATTCCTTTACTGCTTTCTTGTCTCTGCTCAGATTCACATTCTCAAAGTCTTCTGGCAGTATTCTGTTTGAAGTTGCAATGCCTGTCATCCTGTCTGCCCTCCTTATCCCCTTTACGCTGCCCCATTTCCCCTTGTAGTATTTGTCGTGGTCGCTCTTATAAATTTTACTAATTTATTGTATTTAATTAATTAATTTATTATCTTACTCTCACCTCCACTAGAAATGATTCTGGAGGTCATGGATTTTCCTCTCTTTTGTCTACTGATAGGATTCAATCTAGAATAGTGCTTAGAACATATAGGGCCTCAGTAAAATTTAGTTGAAAGAATGAATGAAGAAAGTAATTGTGATAATTTGGAAGAGATCTGCAATCTAAAATAGTCATTGAAGCCAAGAAAATGTGGGCCTCGGGCCTGGCCAGGCGTCGTGGACTTTACTGCTCTTCAGTGGGCAGCAGTCATCCTCCTGCTCCTGGGAGCTCTCTCCGCATTTGCCTTTGGGACGGATCTGCTTCCACCATGGGTCTGGTGGGTATGGATAGCCTGGGCCGATTCCACTCTCCACTCCCGGGGTTGGCAGGGGGCAGGGCAGACTCTTCAGGCCACAGTGATTGGTTCAGGACTGGGCATATTTCACTGTCTGGGCCAATGAAACTGCATGTTGAGAATTTTACTTCTCTTCTTGGGATGGGTAAGGCTTCTTCCTGCAAAGGCAGATGTGGGCTCAGAGCTGCCTTGCCAATTTTGTTACTTTGTTGGAAAAGCCTGCCCGGAATCGGAGTCAACACAAAGGACTACTGAGCTACAGATGTGGAGAAAGATATTTAGGAGCCTTGATGCATACCACCTACAGCTGGATCTGCTCCCGGACTTTTCATTTACACGAGCCTCTTTTCATTGAACAGAGTTTCTGTCCCTTGCAGCTGCTTACATGGTACCTGCCTGAGCTCATGAACTGGGGAGTGAGGAGGAGGCTGAGTAGGGCCTGCAGCGTGTGTGGGGTGGGTGGCTCTGGTGGCAGTATAGGGGAGAGGGCCTGAGCATTCAGTTAGCGCTAACTGGAGGGAACAGGGAAAAGATTTGCCTTGGCCCTGCCCTAGAGGAGCTCCCAATCTGTAAGGAGAGAGGGGCATGGACTCTATGGGGGCATGGCAGATTGAGGGATCTTGCTCTGCCAGCTGCAAGCTAGGCTGAGATGGATTGTGCCCAAGGTTGGGTAAGGGAGTAGGAAGGGGGAGATCTTCCCCATTGAGTTACCTCCCGCTCTGCCATTCCCCCCACTCCCCGCCCCAACGCGCGTGAAAGAGGCGAGCTGAAGCACACACTGGGGCTTTGCCGCGTCCTGGAGATGTGTTCTGGGGTAGGACACTTAACTTTCCCAGCTTCAGTGTCCTCATAGGTCAAATGGAATGAATGCCGTCCACCTCATCGGGTTCCTGTGTGGATGAAACGAGATAATATGTGAAATGAGATAACGCCAAGAACTCAGAATGAACCTGGCTCACGGAGCGCTCTTAATAAAAATCAGCTGCTGGGGTTATTATCGGAGGTCTTTCCTGGCCCGGGAAGTATGCCTGCTGTGTTGCAGGTGCAGTTCTTGTGGACACCAGCAGGTGACGCCCTGACCCCAAAAGAGCTCATTCCTGGACAGCCTGCTTTAAAAAGGGCTCCGGAAGGGGCTGGGCAGGGCGGCCTATCGGAGCTTGGCCCCCTAGACTCCTGCCTTCCCGGCTCCGGCGGGGAGAGGTATCTGCATTCCCCTCAGTTCCAAAGAAGAGGGGGCCTTGGTCACCATGGGATAGTCAGTGGAGCCTGTTTTCCATCCGTATTTTGGAAGAGCATGGCCTGCAGAGACAGCCTGGGTCAAGTTGAGAAAATACTCAGGTTGGACCAGGTAAAGGGCTGCCAGAAGGAGCGAGCATCCCAGCGCGGAGGCTGGTTAGAAAGGGCCAGTGGCTGGACCTCGGCGCACGGCGGGGCCTGGTGCTGGGGCCGGGGAAGAGCCATACGACTTCTAGGCTCTTCCCTTCTGGGTGAGAAGTTAAGAGGGGAGCTGCGCGGCGCGGAGGAGCCGGGACCCCGCTGGCCTGGTGGCGCGGCCGCGCTGGAGATGCTGGGGCCGGCCGGCAGAGGGCAGCAGAGGGCCGCCCGGGCTGCGCGGAGCTCCGCTGCCAGCCTCGAGCCGCCTTCCCGGGAACGTGGGAGCTCGCGGCTCCAGGCGCCTCCCGGGAGGGAGTCCGCGTGTTCCGCGTCTCTCCCCTCGCCCTCCCCTCTGTCCCTGGGCTTTCTGAGGGCGGGCGGGGGAGAGGAACTCGTGGGCGAGGGGAGAGTCGGCCCCAATCCGGAGTTTGTGCACCCTCTTGCGGAGCTGCGGCTTCCCTGGGTGGGATCTGCGGCCGCTCTAATCCTAGGCGCCCCTGCTTCCTGGGGGAGGGCGGTGTTCCCTCCCCAAGGCTAAGGATCCTTCCTCTGACCCCCATAACCCAGGCCTGAGGGTCAGGTGGACCTCCGGAAGCCGGGGAGTGCCACGCCGCAGCACCCAAGCCAGTTCCCAGCATCCGCCTGGGCAGGCTCCCAGAGGCCCACAAAGGCCTTCAGACAAAGTTCTGGGCCGGGCTTTGCCTGTGCTCTGGGCCCGCAGCCGGCTGGCTCTAGGCACTCCAAGTCCCTGGCACTCCTTATGGGGTTTTGTCCACTAGCCCTGGACCGGGCTGGCAGGGCCCTGTTTGCTGGGGGATGGGGGTAGGACAGGCAGCTCCCCTTTCTTTCCTGCCCGTGTCCTAGCTCTCTTCCAGGATACCCTCCCGCATCTCAGGCCTGCTCAGCTGTGGCCTTTCCCACTTGTCCTTCTCTTGGCTGCAAGCCTACATCTTTGCCATCCTCAGATCTTGCCTATACTCTACCCCTCATTTCTTCACCCATGTATTTACAATAATACTCGGCAAGTATTTATTGAGCTCCTACGATGCTCCAGACCCTTGCTAGATCACCGGGGATCCAGCAATAACAAGACACAGTTCTTGTCCTCTTTGGAGTTCACAGACCAGGGGGGTAGTAGGTAGGAGCCTAGCAAAATTCATACTTAAAAACTGATCTCATTTTGTGATAACTGGGGTAAAGCAGATAAGTTGCCTGCTCCAGGAAGCTCTACTGTTAGGGATGCTTCCTCCGGGAAATCATCTGCTAGGTGATGAGCTGTGGAAGGAGGGACTGTGGGCCCTGCCCACCCTCCTTCCCCAGGCCTGGCACATAGACATGCAGTAGTTGCTCAGGAAATGTGGAACAAATGGATGAATCATCCTCATGGCCACATGATGGCCAATGGGAATAGCTTTTCCTCCCCATACTCCCTCTTGTCTAACATAGGACTCAGAGGTAATGTTGGGGATTATATAGATGAGACCTTGAGGTTGCCAGGAGTCCCTCCTAGGCCTCTGTGGCTTCCTTCCTAGCTCCTCATGACACAGCTTACCTACCTGGGGCTCTGTCAGAGTCCCATGGCTCGTGTGTGGATTTGCCCATGACCTTTCATTCATCTATTCTTTGGCTATATTACCTTTTGGGTACCTACAGTATGCTGGCCCTGGGCTCTGGAGAAATGGGGACCCAGAGAAGAATGAGAAGGGTCCTGGCCCTCCTGGACTATCTGGTCTAGACAGTAACAGCACAGTGTGATGGGGGAAAGTTGTGGTGCTGTGTGAGCTGGGATGGTGTGCCCCTAGGGGCACCTCCTCAGAGAGGCCTCCTCTGGCCACCTGGCTGAAGGAGCTCCCACTCCTCTAGCTACGTGCTGCTGTCACATCTCCATTTTTTTTCAGAGTACATTTCAGTATCTGTAGTTACTTCTTTATCTGTTGGTGTGTTCTTTATTGGAGAGCTTTACTGAATGCCTGCTATGTATCAGGCAATGTTCTAGGCCCTGGGCATACAGAAGTGAAAGAACAAATTTCCAGCTCTCCTGGAGCTTATGGTCCAGTAATGATAGTGGTGGTAGGAAGACAGACAATAACCGGAACAAGCAAGTAGGCATGTAGTATATAAATATGTGCTAGGGAGGAGAAGCAAGCAGGCAAAGGGGAGACTGGTAGAATTTTAGGCAGAGAGCTGAAGGGGGTAAGAGATAAGGCCATGCAGCCACCTGGGGGAGGAGTGTTTCAGGCAGAGGGCGTAGCAAGTGCAAAGGCCCTGAGGTGGGAATGTGCCTGATATGTTAGAGGATCAGCAAGGAGGCCCCTGTGGCTGGAGAGGAGTGAGGTTGGACAGGTGGCACAGCCCACATCACGTAGGAACTTGTAGCCATGGTAAGGTTTTGTTTTGACTCTTAGTGACATGAAAGCCATTTGAAAAATTTTTTTTAATAATCTTTTTTTTTTTAATAATCTTTTTTTTTAAAGATTTTATTTATTCATGAGAGAGAGAGAGAGAGAGAGACAGAGACACAGGCAGAGGGAGAAGCAGTCTTCATGCAGGGAGCCTGACGTGGGACTCGATCCCAGGTCTCCAGGATCAGGCCCTGGGCTGAAGGCGGCGCTAAACCGATGAGCCACTCGGACTGCTCCATTTGAAGATTTTGAGCAGAGAGGTGACAGGATCTGGCTGACATTGAACAGGATCCCTTTGGCTGCTGTGTTAGGAATGTGGGCAGGGGGGTTGGGTGCAAGCAGGGGGACAATGAGGAAGCCACAGTAACAGTCCAGGTGGGAGGTGATGGTGCACCAGCCAGGTGGTGGCAGTGTTGCTGATGAGCAGTGGCCAATTGAAGACATGTTTTGAAAGTAGATCCCACAGGTTTTATTGAGGGATTGCATGCGGGGTGTGAGAGGCAACAACAAGGGCTGACAAGGCCTGCGTTTAGGCCTGAGCTGACCGAAGGAAGGTGATGGCATCTACTGTGGCAGGGAAGTAGTCAGTTTTGTGTGGGATGATTTGGAGCTGCTCCTTGCATATCCTAGTGGAGACCTCAGGCCAGCTGTCAGGTATGAGGGTCTGACCTGAGAGGGATGAGGTTTGGGCTGGAGAGTCACACAGGAGGATCCTTAGGGTTTCAATGGGCTTTGAGGCCAGGTGGGATCACAATGGGAGACGGAGGGGGAATATAAGGCAGAGGACTGACAGCTGGGGCCTTCAGGGCTCATTGACCAGTCGGTGAAGGAAAGGGGGCGGCAGGGTGGGAAGGTGCAGCCAGGGATGTAGGAGGGCAGTGTGAGTCCTGGAAGCCAACAGGAGGAACTGCTTCAAGGAGGAAGGTGATCACGTGTGTCATATGCTGCCAGTAAGTGAGATTAAGTGTGAGAATTGACTTTTGGGTTTGACATCATAATGGTCACTAGGGACCAGGCTCCTGTCAGTCTATCTAGTCCCTTTGCACAAATAGGAGAGAGGCAGCTCCTCTAGGTCAACCCATTGTGCAGGCACACAGAAGGGAGATACCTCAGTGTAATGGAATACATCCCTCTCCCCAGCCTGGTGTAGCCTTGAACCAGGCACAGCATGCTGAGGGGGCAGCAAGCTGGATTTCAGTACCTTCTTCATTCCATGTGTGCTCCAGGTGCCTTTATGCAGTGCCCAATCTGTACATCTGTACTCATTATCTCTGTCGCTGACCTTGATGAGCAGTGTCAGTTGAATAAGTGGGTAAAGGAATGAGAGTCAGGTTGGAGTGAGTTCAAGAGAGAATGGGAGAGAAATTGGGAGAGTATGGACAATTTTTTTCAAGATTTGCTATAATGGGGAAAAAGAAATGGCACAGTAGCTGGAGGGGGCTAGGGGTTGAGAGGAATTAGCAAGAGTGAGTGAAGAGAAGGCATCCTAGGCAGAGGACCAGCATAAGTAGAGTGAGGTTATTAGGGATAGTTGGGGTGTATAAGGGTGGGTGGGGTCCTGGAACATCACATTTGAAGTGTGAGTTGTCCGGAGAGGACACTGGACACATGGGTTGGGGCCTTTATGTTGGGGGTGAAGGGGTAAGGGCAGGGTTGGAGCATGGCTGGGTACACACTAGGTGATCACTGAGTACTTCGGGATTGGCCTGGGGCATCCTTCCACAGCCTCCTTACCCTGGCCTCAGTCCACCAGCTGGAAGATGGGAGCATTAGGTGTTTCAGCTGCTAACTGGGCGAAGCCTTCTTGGGATCTACGTGCCTTCCTCTGGGTGATGGGTCTTAGGCCCTGGCCCCTCTCCTCCCTGGATGTCACACTCCTCAGGCTGAGGAAGAGGAGGGGGCCCTGCTTGGGTCTGGGGAGTCAGGAGGTCAGGTAAGGGCCTCACCATGGCAGGGACTGTGCTGGGCGAGGTAGGCTGGGAACCGGGCCCCAGCACCTGCCTTCCTGAGACTCACCTTCAGGTGGGTGCCGCGCACGTGTGTGTGTGTGTGTGTGTGTGTGTGTGTTGGGGGGGAGGTGTGGAGGTGGGGGAGGGGAAGGGAAATCTTTTGGAGGAAGGCACAGAAGTTGCTGATTCTTTTTTCCTTGGAGAGATGCTGAAGAATGTAGCACATTGTGGCTGCTGGCAGATGCTGACCCTGTATTCTTTCAAGAGGCAAAAGTAGCTACACAGAATAACGACAGTGACTCTGTCCTGTGTCTAGTGGCCCAAAGCGCTCTGGCACACAGAGACCACCTGTAGCCTTGTGACAAGCCCTTTGAGCTACTGCCACTTTACATGGGTAAGGGAGATTCAGGGAGGGGATACAGCTGCTTGTGGTGGCACCACCGGGAAGTGGCAGTTAGATTAGAACCCAGGCCTCAGGCCCTGGCTAGCTCATGCCCAGTGCAACAGGCTCCCAGAGCTGCCAATAATGGGGATCAGTGCCAGGCCAGGGACTAGGTTCTGGCTGCCAGATTAAGTGGAGAGACAGCTGTATCTCCCTCCCTCTGTCTCGTCTTTCCTTCTGCATGGATTTATTAAGTGTGTTAGGTCCTGGGCATCCGTTGTGAACAAGAAAGACCTTGCCTTCAGGGGGCTCACAGTTCATCTAGGTGGACAGAGGGTAAATAATCCATTCCATGAGTAAGTCCTCATTACAGCTGGGATAACCACAGCCTGTTGGGTGCAGCTGGGTACTAGGGTCTTCTTGGGTGGGTAGGCCCTGAGCACATCAGCTCCTTTCATCGCACCCCAGCCCTGCGGGAGAGAGGCTATTACCATCCTTATTGGGTTGTTGAGGAGGTCGAGGCTCAGAAAGGTTGTTCAGCTGTGACTTGAGGTCCTGGGTCCTGAGCATGGGGAATGTGAAAGCAAAGGCTTGTCACCTCTCCTTTGCCCACAGCTCCTGTTGGTTGCCAACCATCCCTGCCTACAGGTAGCAGACAGCAGAAGGTTAGAGGGTAGGACAGCAGGGAAGCCATGTTTCCTCTGTGCCCTCCAAGAAGGTCCTGGGCACTTATAGTAGAGTGGCCTCCTTGTTTCTGGGCTCTGTGGGACAATCCCCAGGTTTGATGGGCAATACAGGGGTGTGGCCTGAGTGCTGTCTCAACTGCCCAGCTGTGCTCTTGGGCCTCAGTTTTCTCATCTGTAAAATAGACTTTAGGATTGTTATGAGGGTTAAATATAACACATGGAAGGCATGTAACATGGACTCTGGCATATGGTAGATGTACAGTTAACAATTAAAGTGTCACCATGGTTGATGAAACCCCAGCTTCAGCTGTGGCCCAGCTTGAACAGGGAGGAGACTAATCATGGCTCAGACCTTGCATCTTTAATTAGTCCATCCTGCACAGTTTAGATACCTCTAATAGTTCAGCAAATCCTCTCACCCTCTGCTTCCTAGGAAGAGGGCCCCTAACTCTGTGTGTGTGTGTGTGTGTGTGTGTGTTTATAGTAAGAAAGAAGGTCAGAGAAAGCTTCTTGGAGGAAGGGGCATTTAAGCAGGGATTTGAGGACTGAGTAGGAGTTCATTAAGCATGGCAGGATCAAGGCCTGACCAAGCGGAGGGTGGAGCACCTACAAAGATTTGGAGGTGGGAAGGAGGTAGGGCTGACTCTACCCTGCTCTCCCTTTTTAGCAGAACTGGACCTGTTCACTCTCTGCTGTTCCCCCAGCTTCTGGCTTCTGTAGATCCCTATGGGTCCCACCCCCAGGGTGCCCATTCTCACCTGTCTGAGGGGTGGAATTTTGCCCTGCAGGAGCTGCACAGCTAGGAAGTTTAGGATACATTACTGTCACCCTTCTTCAGAGCTAGGGTCCTTGGGGGGGAGGTCTTTAAGGTGGTGACCACCATCGCAGGTCCCTTGGGAGATGGTTTTCACAGCTCACAGCATCTTTATCTCTCTTCCTAGGCAGCCTCCCCCTGACCTGGCACTGGGGATGTGCATTCTTGATTAGACCCACCCTTCCCCTCTTCCTCCCACAGGGTGTCTCCTTTGTCTGAACCTCTGTCCTGAGTCCCCTGCTCATCCCATACCCCAGGTCTGTCTGTCCCTCTGTCTCGCTAGGTAGGTAGGTAGATAGGTAGGGCAGGCTCTGTTTACCGATCTCTGAGATGGTCCCTCTTGTCCCCCACCATCTGGGCAGGTCTCTGCTCTGTGTGGGGAGAGGAGGGCAAAGAGTTAGTGGAGGAACAGACCTTTGGAGCAGGGCAAGGACCTGTTCCCTCCTTTACCTGGAGGCGGACTCAGGGTGTGAGACTGAGGGTCCTGCCGCGGGGGGCGGTGGCTGGGTCTGACCCGGGTGAGAGGACAGCAGGGGCCCGGCTGGGCGAGGAAGGGGGCGGAACCTCGTGGCGCTCCCCTCCCCCACTTTCTTAAAGGGCCGGGCGCCGGGCTGTGCAGGAAGCGGCTGGCCGGAGCCTCGGCGGCGGGTCTGGGCTCACAGCGGGGACCTGGGAGCGGAGGCGTGGCGGGCGGGCCCTCTAGGGTGGCCGCGGTGGCCGCCTCGCCTCCGCCGGTCCCTCTATCGCCCGCCTGCAGTCCCCCGCCCTTCCCTCCCTCCCTCCCTCCTTCCCCCTCCCTCCTGCCTTCCGTCCCCCCCACCTCTGCTCAGCTTCCCCACAGCCTCGGCTCTGACACCTGGAGGGACCTAAGCGGGCGCGGGGAGCCGACAGCGGCGGAGCGGGACGGGCCGAGTCGGCCCAGCGGAGGCCCCCGCCTGGCCCCGCCGCCCTGAGAGGCTGGACCCGGCGCCTGGGACTGGGAGCGGGTGAGTGGGGCGGTGAGCGGGGCCGCGGGGCCACCTAGTCCCCGGGAACCAGGGCCCCGCCTCTAGTCCCCGAAGTCGGGGTGGGGGCCAGGAGGGGATGCGGGGGTGGGGGGCACACAGTGCAGGGCGCCGCCCTCCGCCCTCCAAGCCCGCCCGGGTCTGCTAACAAAGCTACATTTTGAGATCAATTGCGTGGCGGCCGGAGCATCCGAAGGATACAGTTGTCATGGAGATGGGACCGTGAGAGGAAGCCTGGGATGGCCGGGTCGGGGCCAGGGAGTGCGGGCGCCACCAGAGAACCCCAGGCCAGCCTGCAGGGCCCGCTGGGGCCAGCCAGCCCGATTTCCTCCTGGGCTCTGCTCCTGATCCCCCCTTTTGTATAATCTGAGGTACATGTGTGTGTTGATGGGGTGCCAGTGGCAGCTTGGTGGCAGGGAACCTGGGTGTGGGTTGGTTGCCGGGGCCTGCTGGCAGCTACCTTTACCACGGAGCAGCTTTGAGGATTTATTTCTGTTTCCAGTTTCCTAACTTTGACAGCCTGGCTTGGCCGCCAGGCCTTCCCAGCTCTGGACTCCGCTGCTGGAACAGGGGCTTGCACGGGGGCGTGGTAGACAGTGGGCAAGGCTGAGAAGGCACATAATGGCCGGCCTGCCTGGCCACCGGCAGGGAGGGAGGGGTCCTTAGAGCCCCCTGCTGGGGCTGGGGTGGGGCAGGGAATCCAGATGTGGGGGCCACCCTGCGCAGCTGGCTCCCTCCTAAGAGGAGGTATTCTGACTGTTGCTGTCCCCGGTGGATCTGGGGACTCCCTGAGTCAGAACTGGGGACATTGTCTCCATCCAGGCCCCAGGGGGGCCACTGCCCCAGCTTACCCTTTTGTCTTGGGGCCATCCTGGGGGGACCTTGGAAGGGAACTAGGGACAGAAACACTAGCCACAATGGAAGGGGGTCTGAAATTCCTGGCAAGCTCGGGAGAAGCCAGGCTGAGCTGGATGGGTGGGTGAATGGGGAGGAGGGAGAGGGCTGATGGCCAGGGCAGATGGGTAGTTTGGGTCTAGGGAGAGGCATTTGAACTTTTGGAGGTTCCCTAGCTCCTTCCTCCAGACCCTGGAAACAAGAGCTACTTAATGGGGGGTTACTCAGGCAGTTTGAGGGAGAGTGGGTAAGAGGCACTGTGACTACCTCCAAGCCCAACAACCCCTAACCCTGGACGAATACAGTCATTCTACCACCCCCGTCCCGTCCCTCCCAGGGAAGCTCTAAGTTCTGTGACCTGGGATCTCTGAATCAGTAAAATGGGCCAGCTGCGCTCCCCTACTCACCTCCTATCTCTGGAGGAGTGACCTGCCCACCCAAGAGCCCCCTTCCCCAGTGTATAGGGAAATATGTCGACAGGACTGAGAAGGCGGGACTCTGGCGGGGGTGGAGGGTGACAGGGGACGTGAACATTACCTCATCGAGCTTCCATATATTAAGTACTACCGCTGGCTAAGTAAGCTCACACAACCATCTTTAGAGGGAGATACTACTATTATTTCCGTTTTGTGGAGGTGGATGCTGAGGCTCAGGGAGAAGTTACTTGTTTCATGTCACTTGGTAAGTGGTTGAGTCAGGATTTGTACCTGGGCAGAGCTGTTTGCTGCTTGGACCTATGTCCTCAGTTTCATTCTCTTCTTCCCTGAGATGCAAGTTAGGAGGGAGGTGATTGCATGCCTTTCCATCTGGAGCAAGGGAGTAACCTTGGGGGAAACCGAGGCACTGAGCTAGGATCTCCTAGAGAGGTGGGATGGAGGCATTCCCATTCAGGACGTTTTGCTTGCAGGAAAATGACACTGCCTCCCGTGACAGAAGATGTTCTAGACATCCTCTGCCAGATGGTCTTTTCCAGGAAAATCTGTTTTGAGCGGCATCTTATGTCTGGGGCTCCATATTTAGCCTGGCTCCTCACACACTCAGACTGTCGCCCCTTGAGGGGTGTTTGGAGGGAGTGGTGAGCTTGGGCCGGACCTGGCTTCTTGCCATAGCTCAGGCAGAGGTAGGGTGGAGTGGCCTTCCGGGGACCTGGCTGCTTTCTGCAGAACCCTTGTCCTAAGTGGGTTTGCTCCCAGGTAAGTCCTCCCTGGGATCTGATCCTTTTTAGGTGGTGAGCCACCCCAGGGCTGTGCCTGCCTGACCCCGACTGACTCAAGCATCCAGCTGTGGCCTGTTGGAGAGCAGGACTGTTTCCCTCCTTCCCCGGGCAAGCAGGGCCTTGAGCTCCCCTCTTTGGAGTGTCTCCCTCCACTCTTCTCCCCACTAACTTTTTGTCTTGTCACACCTGGCAGTACAATGAACACCACCTATATACCACAATGAACACCCACCTATATACCCTTCACCCAGAGACCTAGATTTGCCAATTATTGACATTTTACCCACATTTGTTTTGGTCTCTCTGAACCTTTTGAAAATAGTTGCAGACATTATGACACTTATCTCTGAATAATTCAGCATGAATTTTCTGAGACGAGGACATTTTTCTACATAATGACTATATATTGTCATACTCAAGAAGTTTAACAATGACAGTTTAACCTAGTATGTAATCAATATTCAAATTTCTCTAGGTGTATCAGTGATATCCTTTATAGCTGTTTTAAAAACAAGTTTTGATCAAGGATCACACATCACATTTAGTTATGTCTCCTTAGTCTCCTTTAATCTGGAACAGTTGCCCTGCCTTTTTTTTTTTTTTTTTTAATCTTTCATAACATTGTCAATTTTAAAGAGCCTTGGTCAGTCTTCCTGTAGAATGTCCTGCGTTTCGAATTTGTTTTGTTGCTTGCTCATGAGTAGACCCACCTTAAACATTTTTTGGCCGGAATATCCTGTAGCTAATGTTTGCCTCCTTCTCAGTGTTTCTTATTAGGAGGCAGATGTCCTCAGCTTGTCCTATAGTAGGTAGTCAGCCAAGTTAGGTCATGTCGCTAAGGAATCCCTTTGTTTCACCCCCTTCCTTTCTCTTTCCACTTCTAGAGTTTCATCTACATGGCCCAGGTCAGCAAAACTGACTGAACTCGTACCTGAGACCACACACTGGAGAAGGGTGATTCAGCAGACATTGATGAGGCCTTCAAGGAACTCCCAACCTCAGGGGTGGTGTAGGGAGAGCCACACCTGGGGTTAGAAAGTAGTAAGCATAGAGGGGATGGAGGGAGGCAAGATGGGAAGAAAGGGGGCAGGGCCCAGACTATGGGCTGATGAACTGGCCCCTTTTCCAAAGATACTAGGAGCCACCAAGGATCTTGGAGGTGAGAGTAATGGGACAGGTGTGTGTGTTGGAAATGGTGTGCTGTGGAGGATGGATGGAGGGCCAGTGTGGTGGACAAGGATTGGTCAGCTGCCATGATGTGACACAATACAAGAGGCCAGGCACTGGATTTGGGGCTGCTACATATGGCATGCAGAGGGAATGAAGGCACAGTGGAGATGGAGTCAGTGGTGTGGTGGCCCTGCTGGCACCAGGATGTGGTAGGTGGCAGGTGGAGAGGAGGATAAAGATGGAAGAGGCAGAATGGATAGGCACTGGTGTCCAACTAGAGGTGGGGAGATATCTTGCAATGGCCTGGGAAGGGTGATGGAGAATGCAGTTTTGAGTGTGTGAGATCCATGTTACTTTCCAGGTTAGAGGAACAGTGTGCAGGAAGCTCGTTTCTCAGGTGTTAGTGGCCACCTGTGGCCATCCTCTCAGAAGTTCACTTTGGGATGAGGGCAGAGGGAAGGCCACTCGTGACTTAAAGCAGGGAACAGGTGGTGAACTTTCAGGCACTAGCAGGGCAGGGAGTGTGAGCATGGGCTGGGGACCACTATAAAACCCAGGATAGGGGCAGCCCAGGTGGCTCAGTGGTTTAGCGCCGCCTTCAGCCCAGGGCCTGATTCTGGAGACCCTGGATCAAGTCCCACATCGGGCTCCCTGCATGGAGCCTGCTTCTCCCTCTGCCTGTGCCTCTGCCTCTCTCTCTCTCTCTCTCTCTCTCTCTCTCTCTCTCTCTCTCTCTGTGTCTCTCATGAATAAATAAATAAAATCTTAAAAAAAATCACTATAAAAAAAAAAACAGGATAATCCTTCCTTTGCAGACACCCAACTCCCTTTCCTCATTTGCTTCTTCATACTTGCTTGGGGAACCCTGACCCTGGTTAGATACAATACCTAGCCCACACATCTGTACCTGTGCAGCTGAATGGGGCTAAGCAAAACCACCACCCTGATTGGTCTCACTTGAACTTCAAAACTGTGAACTTCATGTGGGTCCTTAGTACTCTCCTGCATCCCCACCATGGGTCCTGAGTCCCATCTCTTTTTCCCCTACTGGCTAGTTCACACTTTGTCTTCTACCCTTGTTCCTTGCCCCTCTTTCCCACTGCGTCTCAGCTGATAATACTGCTTGCTACTTTTTTGAGAAAATAGAAGCAGTCAGGACTTTTCTCAGATTCCCAGTGTTACATTCACCCATCTACCAGCACCTGCGGCTCTGCCTCTCTCCTGTTGCTGGGGGTGAAGTGTTCCTGTTCCTGGTTAAGTCTACCCCTCTACTTGTGCACTAGATCCTGTCCCTTTAGGTCTGCTTGAAGCTGTTGCTCTAGCTAGTTCCCTCCTGCTTTATAAGTTCCTCTTGTACTTAGATTGTTCCACCAGCAGATACTTGCTATTGCTTCTGTCTTACAAGATGGCTCTCCTATGTTCTCCATCTAGCTACCACTGAGTCTCTGCTCTGCTTCATAGCAAAACTCCCCAGAAGGGTTGTCTGGACTCATCTCCTGGTCCTCTTCTACCCCTCTCTCTTGACTGCACTCCAGCTGGGCTTTCACCCCCTTCCACCAACAGCTCTTCTCAAGGTCCCCACTGGCCTCCATGCTACTACACTCAGGGGCCAAGTCTCAGTCCTCATCTGAAGCACCTGACACCTTCATTTTCTCCCAATTTTTGAAATACTCTCTTTGCAGGACATCTTCTGTTTTCCTCTGGCCTTGTGGTTGATCCTACTCAGTGTTCTTCTGCCCCCATCCACATCCTGTCTCCATCTCTGAACATTGGTCCCAGGACTCGGCCCTTGTACAGCTGGCCCTCCTCAACTGCGTTCACTACTGTGCCCATCTTGTCCAGTCCTCTGGCTTAAGTACACCTACTTATATGCTGTCAGTTTCCACATTTATACCCCCAATTTTGAACTCTGTCCTGAGCTTCAGTATCTTTTTTTTTTTTTTTTTTTTAGAGATTTTTATTTATTTATTTATTCATTCGAGACACAGAGAGGGAGAGAGAGAGGCAGAGGGAGAAGCAGGCTCCATGCAGGAGCCCAATGTGGGACTCGATCCTGGGTCTCCAGGATCAGGCCCTGGGCTAAACCGCTGAGCCACCCTGGCTGCCCTTCAATAGCTTTTTTTATAGCATCTCAACTGTCATGCCTTACTAGACACTTCAAACTCAACTTTTCCAAAGCTGAGCTCCCGATCTTCCTCCCCAGACCTGGTCCACCTGGTTTTTCCCATCTCAGGAATGCCAGCTCCATCCTTCCAGGTGCTCAGGGCCCAAATGCTGTTGTCATTCCTGAATCCTCTCTTTCTCTCCTACCCTGCATACTGTGCATCAAGGGATGAGGCTTTTACCAGGCACCAGATCTTCTGTCAGTGGGCTATGGCTGATTAGGAGGGACTCCCTCAAAGATGGGGACAGGGTAGCAATAGGGGGATGGCTCACTATAGCCTATCTCACACATGCTGGCTTTGTCCAGCCTCAAGGAGACCACAACCCTTTGCTGAAGTCCTAAAGCAGAGACAAGAGTGAGCAGGGGGAGAGGGGAGTAAGGGGATGAGGGAGTACCCTGCAGAGGTGGGGTTAAGTAGAGCAACGGCATCAAGAGGTTGGAGAGGGGTTGGGGGAAAGGTCAGAGGGGAGGATGCAGAAAGGTAGAGGGGTTTTGGGGGTTCGGGGGCAGAGAAGGTGAAGATCTTGGGAGTAGGGGATAAGTAAAACTTGGGCAGAAGGGAGGATTAAATTTCTTGGTTTGTCTCTCTTGACTGTTGAGCCAGACTGGAGGGTAGCTCATGAGTCAAATGGGGCTCAAGAAGCAGAATGAGTCCCAGGTACCATATGAAGCTCCAGGAAGACAGAGAAATGGATGGTCACTTAACCAGAACAGCCTACTCCCTTGTGGTTCCAGATAGCTTCCCTGTAGGGAAGTCAGCTGGAGGTAGAGTCCCCAGCTATAAACATGATTTGGGATTTGACAGCAGACAGGAGTTTCAGCAGTGTTGAAAGCCCTCCAAACCAGCATGCCCATGTATGCAAATACTAAGCAAAGGAAGGTGCCAAGTGCTGGGGGGTAGGGAGAGAATCAAGTCAGAAGATGTCAAGGAATGACCTTTGCAGAATTGGGCCCAGGGGCCCTGAAAGTCCCAGCAGGCTGAAGAGTACATGCAGAGAAGATGCAAATATGCACCCAGCCCTGGGGACCTCTGTCTCCTCAACCGTGAGAAAGAGAAGGCCTTCCAGATGCCTATGACCCAAGGCAAAGCTTGGTTCCCCAAGGGCCAAACTGAGCATAAGAAAGCGGCGTGATGCTGGGCTCCATACTAGCCTCTGGTTTGGTACCACCTGAAGGGCTTGGGCCTTCAGGAACTTTTGAAGGGAAGCCCAGGGCCCTGGCCCTTGTCCTGTAACTAGTGTTTCTCTTCTCCCTTGAGATGGAAACTAGGAGGGAGACTGACCTGCGGTGGGAGTGGGAGTGTTGGTGGGGTCAGGACTGTTAGGGTCCCCATCTGCCTCAGGAAAGGGTAGGGCACTCTCTCTGGCCCACCTTCTGGGCCCCAAGGGTGCCTTTCTCCTTCTTCTATCCTCAGGCTGGGCCCCTGAAGCCCTTGCCTCAGAAGCCACTTGACAGCCTGCCATGGACAAATGTCTGCAGGGCCCACTGAATGTCCTGTGCTTCTCTCCTGTGCATTCCATCCCCAGTGTGGCAGCCAGCCCTTCCCCCTGCAGGCCTGAGAAGGGTTCTGGGAAGCAAGAGCTGCTGCCCTTCCCTGAGCACTGTGCCCAGCTCTGGGCTGAGCACTGCATCCACACCACTTCCTTCAGTCCAACTTTAGGCAACTTTCTTGAGGTGACACAACTGGTGAGTAGCAGAGCTGGGATATGAAGGCAAGCCTCTCTGACTGTACAGTTAGGACCCTGACTCACTGTCCTGGACTCCAGTTTGAGGCACTGGTTGCTGTATGAGGTGCTCCAAGTTGGGAAGACCAAGTGGGTTTGGTGGGATTAGGGTCACCTTGGGGAATGGAGGCAGGGAAGTTCCCAAGGCTCCTGGGTAGACAACCCCTTCATATTCTCCCAGTTACACCCTTTGCCCTGAGTAGTTGGGGACATTGAAGAGGCAGACACGCACCCCGACTGGTCTAAGCCTAGAGACAGTGCTTAGAGCTCTGACCTCGAGGCTCCTTGGCTGGCATAGACTTTGGGGGAGCATGGAGAGCATGGGGGGCCGGGGTCCCACCGAGGGGTCTGCCTGTGAACTTCCTGCTGTCCTTGATGTCAGTGGTCTGGCACTTTCCTGGAGTGTCCTGGAACCTAACCTGGGCCCTGCGAATGGTGTGGGGTATACCTGGCCCAAGTCTATTCTGAGCACTCACTACATGCCAGCTCTTTTCACTGATCATCTTATTTAACTATTTGTGTGTGTGTATGTGTATGTGTGTGTCATAATCCCAGCCCATGTGCTAAGGAAGTCTGCATAGTAGGAATTTGGGGAAGGGCAGTGGGATTGACAAGGGTGTCCAGAATGGGCTCCCAAGGGGCAGGGAATAGCTCTGACCATGAAAGGCTTCCAGCATTTTCTTTGTCTTGCAAGAAGCCCTTATGGAACTCTCTGCGAGTGTCCAGTGTCAGACATGGGAGGTCTTTTGAAGACTGTCCCATTTGTGGAGTTCATGCCCAAGGCATATGGATGGGCTTTAGGGGTCCCTGAGCCTATCAAAAATACTCAAAATGTTGTGCACATATGTGAGAGTCTGGGTGGGATCCGCAGCGCCATCAAAGGCCCAAAGTCTAAGACTTGGAAATAGTTAGAAATCTCGAACATATATGATATGGGGAAATGAGGCCAGAGAGGGGCTTCATTTGTCCAAACTCTGCTAGCACATTGGAAGCTAAACCCAAGTCTCAGATTTGCCTCTATAATGACACCCAGAATGATTTTTCTCTGATCCCACTGCCCCCCCCCTTGGACATCCCACAGGCTCTTAGATTTTGCCTGTCCTGGGTAGTACCCAGCACCATGGGTTCCCCATCTCAGCTCTGCATCCTGTGTCCCCATTTCCACCACGTGGACCTGTATTCCCCCATCTCCTCCCAAACCCACCTGGCCATCTGATGCTACCGGGTGTGGCTGTGGTGACTGGGGGTGCCTATCTTCCCCAGTGGAGCACTGAGTTGTCCCTTTCTTGCTCCTGGCTTCTTCTGAAGCAGAATGATTTTAATCCCAGCGCCTCACTGATGTCGGGCTATCTGGCCTGAACCTTGCCCCTTGGCCTGTAGGCTCCTCATCTCTACTCCATCACCTAGGGGTCTGCCTCATGAGTGGCTGCCCAGCTCCCTTTGTGTGTGTGCATGTGCATGCATGCATGTTGTATGTGCCCAGAAATGCCTGCACCATATACTTGCTCACAGACATGCACACAGGCATCAGTACCCATGCCCTCTCCCCTCTAATAGAGCATATCGGGTCCTGGAACCCTCCTTGCTGGGCCCCCTTCTCCAGACCTTTCCTTGGGCTTCCCACAGTCCCTGGCTTGGATCTCTGCATGGAAGTCACCATACAAGGTACTTCTATGACAATCCAATGTCGTTCCAAGCAGAATCTCAGCCTTGCCACTTTCCAGCCTTGCAACCCTAAGCATCTTCCTCAATCTTGCTTGGCTCCTGCCTACAACAGTGATGATGATAATAATCCCCAGGTTATTCATCAAATATTTAAAACAGTGCCCACTGTTTGCCAGGCTTGGTGTTGGGCTCTGGGGGAGATGGTGAATGTGACCTAGCCCTCACCCTCCTGAACTGACATCCTACTGAGGGAGATGGGCAGGAAATAAGGAAGCAAATAGAAAAGGGAGTTTCAGTTCTGCTAAGTGATGCTTAGCAGGTCCGATGCTCGGTGGAGGAGTGTGAGAGTGCAGGGTGGTGAGAGAGGGCCTCTCTGAGGAGGCGGCATTGGAGTTGAGCCCTGACAGGAGAGGCAGTCATTTAGAGATCTAGGGAAAGAGCATTCTAGGCCAAGGGTACAGCTGGTGCAAAGGCCCTGAGGTGGGAATGAGCTCAGGGAGCAGAAAGAAGGCCATTGTGGCTGATGGGGTGGGGGATGGGGAGAGGGCAGTGAACCAGCTTAGACAAGGCCTTTTTAGGCCATGCTAAGGAGAATGAATTATCATCGAAGGGCAGTGGGACCTATTGGACAGTTATGAGTGAGAGAAAGTTAATGTGATTTGTGTGTTCCCAGTTCATACTAGCTGCCATGGGGAGAGTGAGGAGGGGGACAAAGTTGTCTTGAAAGAGCTGACACCCGGAAAGTGACTAGTTTGGCATTTAGCCCTGGCCCTGCCAGTTTTCCATTATCATCACGGGTGTACCTTAGTTGGAGCTGAAAAAGATGTCACTGAGCCCAAGGTCCTCTCAAGGGCAATGGGTAGCAGGAGCCCCTGCATGGGGCAGGGCCTGGCTTATGCTGAGAGAGAATGCAGGGGATCTAACCAGTGCCAGCCTGTCATTTGTAGGCTTCTTAGGATCAGTGCCCTGTGGCCCAGCTGTACTTCCTCTCTTGCTCTTGCCCCAAGGCTGGAGGGGGCTGGGTCACTGTTTTGGGTAGAGTCTCCTGGTTGAAGATTTGAGCCCCTGATTTTATGGGAGGACCTGACAGAGGGCATGGGAAACTGGGGCCTCATTCTGTGCCTCCAGT
The DNA here is from genome assembly GCF_053574225.1 of Canis aureus. Classification (NCBI taxonomy): domain Eukaryota; kingdom Metazoa; phylum Chordata; class Mammalia; order Carnivora; family Canidae; genus Canis; species Canis aureus. The sequence continues at coordinate 35,806,244 of NC_135615.1, forward strand.
CCATCCAGGTACAGAAAGAAGCTGTTCCTGAGTTCTAGAGCCAGCTCCTCAACTGTGTGACCTTGGGCACAGCCTTTCCTGGTTCTGTACCTCAGTATCCCCATTTGTCAAATGTAGTGGTAGAAAGAGTAGACCTTAGGTGCCTTTTCCCTTGATCTCTACCAGTTTGTTCTTCCTTGGACTTCTGCTTTCTTTACATTCATGACCTCAAGTTCTCCTACCAACCCTGGAGAAGGAGAGCAGAGGTGATGCTCCCATTGTGCAGATGGGTTCATAAAGGCCAAAGACAGTGATACATCTCAGGGCCCATGATGGTTCAGAGTGGAATTTTAGGGTTTTGTTTCATACCTCTGACCTGAGGCCCCCCTTTATGCATCTCTCTTTTGGGATCAGAAAGAGAGGGGGTGTCCTGGCTCAGCTATTACTGGGCTCATCTGGCCCTCAGCCCAGGCAAGGACTCTGGGCCCCCTGCCCAGAGTGGAGCTCAATGCTGCCCCTTGTCTGCCCACCCCCAGAAACTGAGGACACTACCCAGTGCCCGGTGTTGGCAGAACCTCTATTCCATTCTCAGCTGCAGGACGACAAGGCAGGGCAGGTAAGGCTGGAGCCAGCCCGAGGCAGCTGCTGGAAGTTGAGGGATGAGGTCGGGGCCTCCCAAGATGTCCTTGATTTGTTCATAACCTTGGTTTGGGGTTGGTGTAGAATGAGCATATGGGGAAACCGCTTATGCTTTCATTATTTTAAAAAAATATTTTATTTATTCATGATAGACAGAGAGAGAGAGAGAGAGGGGCAGAGACACAGGCAGAGGGAGAAGCAGGCTCCATGCTGGGAGCTCGACGTGGGACTCGATCCTGGGACTCCAGGATGGCGCCCTGGGCCAAAGGCAGGCGCCAAACCACTGAGCCACCCAGGGACCCCCCCGCTTATGCTTTCAAATCTCAGGCTTCACTGTAACCTCAGACGGAGCCCTGACCAAAGGGGGAGGCACTCCGTCCTGCCAGGCTTGGCTTCCATGTGTGGGTGTGGGAGCTTGAGGCACCCTGGTGGAGTTGGGTTGGAGTCCTGTGCCCCAGATCCAATGGGCATCCAGTTCCCTGGACTAGAAATCAGGCCAGAGGACTAGAACTCAGGCAGCAAGCCAAAAATCCCCATCCCTCCTCTTTCCTTTAGAAACGCTCCTCCCCACCCCCAAGAAGTCTCAATTGAGGAGATGACCTCCTGTTCTTCCCCCTCTGAGTCCATAACCGGAGGGAACAGATTGAAATAGCAACTGCAGCAGCAGGGATTTAGGGCAGACCAGAAAGAAACCCTCACATAGTGCTGAGCCCCTTGGGGTCCCCGGTGTCCTAGGATCCAGGCCCAGATATTCTCTCACTGGTTCTTTACATTTTTTTTTAATCTGTAGAAGTTTTTTGTTGTCATTGTTTTCTTGTGTTTTGTTTTTGTTGTTTTTTAAGTAAAATCTTATACTCGTGCAGTCTTCAAAACCCTAGGATTAATGCTCAGGGTGGGTGGACTGAGGCCCCAGATCCCTGTCTATCCTGCCCTCTTTTCTCCATATGTGAAAACTGAGGTTTAAATGAATCTTAAGTGGTCCAGTGTTAGCAGATCTCCCCTCAAGGGCCTGGAAGTCCCCAGAGGAGTAGACTGACCTTCCTATCCAGGCTCATTTCTCTAAATGGGAAGTTCCTCTTGGAGTCTAACTCATTGTTTCCCAAACATTTAAAAAGAATAACAGATTACTATATCTGATCCCTGTAGACTCTGGTTTAGGAGCTTTGGGGGAAGGCCTCATAATCTATTTTATCAAGTCCCTCAGGTAACACTTAAGACCAAGCAAGAATAGGCAGGATGGGTCTCACTTAAATTCTTATTGCTGTGCTTGCAACTTGTTCTGCTGCAGCCCAGAAGGCTGACCAGTTCCTCTCCTCCAGACTCTCCTGAACCCTCCAGACCCTTTCTTCAGAAGAGCCTGGGGGATTTAGGGGAAGCTGAGACCCAAAAAAGGAAGGAAGGAAGTTGTTTGGAGGGGCTGGTCTGTATCCTTGGTCACAAAAGTCATGGGTGAGGTGGAGTGATGCAGAAATATCCTACACTGGGTGGGGCCAGGGACAGAGAGAAAGAGAGAAGGTTGGGGGGAGCCAGAATGCAGCCCATTGCACCTGTCCTCTCATTTGGGATTAGATCAGGCAGGAAGCCTCTCAGAAATGTGGGCTGGTTTTGATCAGTTTTAAAAGGGGGCAGGGGTGGAGATGGCAGGTAAAATGGATCTCCTCATTTTAAGAGGAGGTAAAGACCCAAAGCAGTGCAGAAGGGAGTGGGGGTAGTCTGGCAGGGGAGGCAAGGAGGCCCAACCTGGACCCACATGGGGTCACACAGTGAGTTGGGCAGAACAGGGCCCAGTTCCTCTTCCGGTGCTCTCCCCAGAATGCTTCATGACATCCCTCCTCAAGGCTGGGCAAGCTCCGGGGGCACCCTTAAGGGGGAGAACCCCAGGCTCCCTCCTCTGTTCTTGCCAAGCCAGGACTTTGGGTGCCTGGCAGCTAAGGCAGGCTGACTCTAGGTGATGGTCCAGGGTGGTACCTCACCCACCTAGCACCCTGGACAGCGCCTCACTCTGGGCCTGGGGATGGCGGCCCGGGGGCCGCAGGTTGGTTTCTCTGGGCTGGAGTCTGGTTTTGATGAGGCTGCACTTCATTGGCTTCCTTGCCTCCTCTCTTAAATCTCCCTTTAAAGGCATCCCCCACTCATTTCCCTCCATTTACCCACAGATTCATTCTTGTCTGGCTCCTGGAGTCAGGATGAGAACATGGAAAGAGACAAGGGGACTGGCTGCTGTCAGCCTGAAGTTTTGTCTACCTCATACACCAGCAGGAAAGGGACAGGGTTTGGAGAGGTCCTAGACCCTTCCCTAGTTCCTCCTAACCTGGATTTTTATCACAAGGTTTTGGTGGATTCTTGAAGGCACAGCAGAGACACCTAAGGGGTAACAGGAAGGCAGGACTGGGGCACACAAGTGTGACTGCAGGTCAGGGGAGAAGTGAGTGGGGCTGGCCTGAGCAGGGCCACTGCCTGAGGATGCCACAGCCTGAACCCATATTCCAGCTAGGAGGTCCTGAGAAGATTATCTCCGCCATCCTCCTGTCCCCAGGCAGGCTGCCTGGTACTGGTGCTGCTGGGCTTTCCACCCCTCAGCACCTGCCCTACTCACCTCTTCATCTCTTCATTTGCCTTCAGGTCGTGGGGAGTCCTAGGAACATTCAACACAGGGAGGAAGCAGTGGCTGCCATGGAAGAGGATAAGCTTCCATCTGGGGAAGGTGGTACTGCCTGGGACCCCAGCCTGGAGCCTGAGGAAGAACCTGGAGTCCAGAATGGAATGACACACAGTCAGGACCTGAACAGTAGCTATAACAGCCCAGGGCATGAGATGAGGGGCACTCTAGTGGACACTGAGGAGTCCATGCAGGGCCCAGACATGGCCCTTCGTGGCCTCAGCCTTGGCCTTTCCTTCACCAATGGCCCAGTCCTGGGGCCAGACTCAAATACTCTAGAAGATTCTGCAGAGTCCAGGGCCTGGAGGGTTGGTGGGCTGGCAGAGGGGGACAATGCTCCCAGGAATTTCTGTCTGGACACTGAGGATCCTCAGCTGGGGTAAGTGGGTGTCTTGGGTTAGGGGCTCACTACATTTGGCTGCTCCAATGCCATGTGGCCTGGGTCTAGCCAGGTAGCCTCTTTGGTTCTTGTTTTTCTCCTCCTGAGAATTTCATGTCCCTGTTTTGCCCAGCTTCTGGGTGTTTTAGAAGGATAGAGCCATTAGAATTCAAAGGCTAGTGGGACTGTTGTGCCCCCACACCCCCCCCAAAGCTCCCTAAACCATCATGGGCTGTTTCCGTGTGTGGTTGGAGGGCCAAATACCCTCCATCCCAGATTGGGCAGTAGAGTTCCAAAATGCTTTGATGTGGAAGGTCATCTGGCCCATCTCTCTGTTTCAATGGAGATGAAGATCTTCCAGTTCAGTAACTGACCTCAGAAGAGTAGGCTTTGTGAATTAATCCCTGCAAGCTACCCCTCACTTGAGTGCCCTCTGGAGGTCTTACCAGGAATCTCACTTCAGTCCTATTTACTGGAGTTACAGGGCCATTTCTATGAACCTCAGCAGGAGGGAGAGAGACCTGATGTTTTGGAGGTACTAGTTGGATAAGGTGGGGACAGATGGGACAGGGGAATGTCTAAAAGACCTCAGGGTGGACTGAGAAAAGAAAGTATATAAAAGTTCTAGTGTGTACAGTGGCAAGCCCTGGCCAGGACAAGCAAGTGTGCATAGGTGGCATGCATGGTTGGGGGTGGGGTGGGGAGGTGGGCAGAAATCTAAGTGGCATGCATACGTATGTCTGGCCTGTGAATTGTTTTGGTATAGGAATGTGTGAACATGTTGATGTGCATGGGTCTGTGTGGTTGTGTGTGTGTGTGGGAGGGGTGGTGTGTGCCTGGCTTGTGCATTCATGGGTACACACTTGGGTCTGCATGTCTAGGGCTGAGTGTGGCTAGCTCTGTGGCTAGGAATGTGAGTATGTGAGGTCCGGTGCCTGTGTGTACCACGTATCCCATGGCCATGAGTGTTCCATCCAGACAGGTCCTAGGGCAGCCACTGGGCTGGCAGTGGGGTGCAGACAAAGGTCTGGGGCTTCTTGGAGCATACTGTTTGTGTTTAGGTGGCATGTTTATTTGGGATGGCTGAAGGGGCAGATGGAAGTTTGGAGATTGGGCTAATGGTCTTCAAGCCCCTCTCAGAACCACCTCTCAGGTCTGCTCAGGTGCATGACAGGGTGGGAGATAATGGGGGGGGATGAGATGAAAGCTCCCCAAGGGCAGAGATCAGTATTATTCAGGTGTCTCTGAGACCTAGCACAGGCCTCACAGAGGTCCCTTTGCTGGGCAGATTTCGGCATCTGCTCTGGTAACTTGAACAATGACCCTTCTCTTCCCTGCCTTCTTCCTGGAGGTCAGAGGTAGCTCTACCCCAGCACACTGCCAGGCTTCCTGCCACTTAGATTCCTGCCCGCCCCCCCATTTCCACTTCCTTCTCCAGCAAGAGAAGGCCTACTGAGGCTGTGGTCTCAGCTCCTGCTGGAACTGGGCAGAAGGCAGCTGGCTGTGACTCCAGCTTTATCTCTCTCAGGTCAGTATGCTTCTCCAGGGAACACACTAGGACCACATCTTAGACTGAGGTCCAAGGAGGTGTTTGCGGGGAGGGGGTACTTCACAGTCCTCCAAACACACCTCTCTCTCTCCTGGGCCGTGGGGGTTGAGGAGAAGCAGGGGGTCTCTGATCCTCAGTGGGAGAGTGGGGTGCACATCTTTGTAAATGGTGGACCTTGATTTATCCAAAATGAGCCAGAGTGGGTGGGCTGAGGCTCACCCTGCTTCTTTCTTTGTGTCTCTTCCTCTCACTGTCTCTGTTTCTGTCTGTCTCTCTCTCTCTGTCTCTCTTCCTTTCTGTTTCTTTTTCTCATCTATTTCTTGTCTTATTTTTCTTCCCCTCCCTCCCTTTCTTCTTGTCTCTCTTTTGCCCCATCTCTCTTGGTCTTGCTCTGTTTCAGTGTGTCCTCCTCCTTACCTGTCTTCTCTGCTTCCTGTCCATCTCCTCAGTGCATAAGAAGCCTCCCGGGCTGCCTCGGTTTATCTCTGTGTGATGCTTTATTCTAGGTACTATGGATATATCCGTGAACAGAATACATAAAAATTCCTACTCTCATGGAGCTTATGGTCTAGAGGGGAGATAGATAATAAATCATAAAAGTGATAATTATGTAGTATGTGGGAAGGAGGGTAAGTGCTTTGGAAAAAATGAAGTAGGAAAAAGGGCTGAGGTGTTTGGAGGCTGGTCCCAGTTATAAATAGGGTGTTCTGGGCAGACCTCAGGAAGAAAGGGATGAGGAAAGAGAGCTTCAGCTTGGGGGAAGAGCACTGTGGCACAGGAACTGCCAGCTCAAAGGCCTCTTGCAGGAACAGGACAGGGCCTTGCTGTGGTCTTGGCAGTGTGGTACGCCAGGGGGCTGACAGACATCTGTGTGTTCGCCTCATGCACCATTCGGCACAGTTTACTAAACACTGTGTGCTGGGTGTTCCCTGGCCTTGATGGGGGTGGGGGGTGGGACTGGGGAACAGATGGCAAACCAGGGGACACACAGTATGATACACTGATGGGGGCTGGGAGGAAGTGAGGAGATAACCTGAGGATGGAGAACAATGAGGGGGCTAGCAAGGTAGCTGATGTGCCCTTGTCTTCCTCATGTTCCCTGATAAGGTGATGTGAAGGCCAGGCCTGAGAGCCGTGGTGTGGTTGGCCAAGCTGAGAGCCTCTCAGGCTGTGGGGATGGCAAAATTTTGACTCAGCATTACTGTGGTTGTGATGGGGGATATCTACATGGCTCTGGGAAGCCTGGAGGCAGTGGCCCCTGGGCCACAGTGGAGGAAGACGCCTCCCATTCATTCACTTAGACGAATGCTGCCTACTATGGGCCAAGTATAGGGTGGGCACTGGGTAGGACCACACCTGTCTTTGTCATTGCTGTACCCTAGTACCCAGCCCAGCACCTGCTACCTAGTGCTCAGTAAGTATTAGCTGAAAGAATAGACAGGACACAATCCATGCCTGCTCCTGCCCCTATGGAGCTCCCAGATGGGATTGGTGCAGTCCTACCACCGTAAAGGGGTCCCCATGGCAGGATAGTGACTGGTCCTTGCATTCCACAGGCTGGGTGGCCCCGGAGAGCCAGATGTGCGGGATGGCTTCAGTGCCACGTTTGAGAAGATTGTGGAGTCGGAGCTGCTGAGGGGCACCCAGTATAGCAGCCTTGACTCCCTGGACGTGCTGAGCCTCACGGATGAGAGTGACAGCTGCGTCAGCTTCGAGGCCCCCCTGACACCTCTCATCCAGCAGCGGGCCCGCGATAGCCCTGAGCCAGGGGCTGGCTTGGGCACTGGGGAAATGGGGCCTGAGGGGGACATGGGAGCAGCTGGTGGTGATGGGGAGCTGGGCAGCCCCCTACGGCGCTCCATCTCCAGTAGCCGATCAGAGAATGTTCTGAGCCGCCTGTCTCTCACAGCCGTGCCCAATGGCTTCCATGAAGATGGACCCCAGGGTCCAGGTGGGGACGAGGAGGAGGAGGAGGAGGAGGAGGAGGAGGAGGACACAGACAAGTTTCTGAACTCAGCCAGGTGAGCAGAGCCTAGGCTGGGAACCAGGAGAACCATTGAGCAGATGGGGAAACAGACCCAGAGGAGACAAAGCAGGTTAGGGTAACCCAGTGCCCAAAGTGAACAAGCCCTCTGCAAGGTCATTGTGTCCTGCCTCTGCACCCAGATTTCCCACCCTGGTCCTGAGGTTCCATTCTGCTCTTCCAGCCCTTTCCAACCCTAGTGGGGCCAGGGAGCTGTGCTGTGTGGATTGTGTAGCTTCTAGTGATCTCATTTAGGGGCTCCTCTAAAAGTCTGACTTGGTGCAATGGAGCTTCTTCCCCTACTCTGGCCCCTGGGTAGGTTTTCGGAGGCCTGGGGAGACCTCCCACTTTCCCTCCTGGGCCTCTGACCCCTTCTCTCCACCCCTACCTTCCTTATGCAGTGACCCCAGCCTAAAGGATGGCTTTTCAGACTCGGACTCAGAACTTAGCAGCTCGGAGGGTCTGGAGCCTGGCAGCACAGACCCACTGGCCAATGGGTGCCAGGGGGTCAGTGAAGCTGCTCGCCGGCTGGCCCGTCGCCTCTACCACCTTGAGGGCTTTCAGCGCTGTGACGTCGCCCGGCAACTAGGCAAGAAGTGAGTTGTCTTATGTACCCCTCACCCCAGGCAAACCCAGTGTCTTCCTCAGCCTGAGGGAGGTGTAGGTGACTACTGTCAAGGGTGCCTGGTGCTTGGGGTGGGGGGTGCCAGTAGTTCCCAAGAGCTCCTCCTCCTGCCACTGTCCTCATTCCTGGCCTTGCCCTACATCTGTTTCCTTTCTGGGCTGCCTGGGCGAAGGCCCATACTCTCAGGGAGGGGAGCTGGTGGCTGGATGATCCCTTGGGGCTGGGGAGTACAATGTGGCTTGTTGTTATGGGACCGTGAGGATGGCAGTGAGGACAGAGCAGTGGGGCAGGGAGAGGAGAGGAGACCCTGGGCCTGGACTGGTACTGCCTGGGAACCGGGCACTGGGAAGGGGTTCCTGGCCCTTATTAAGCCCCACTCTCAGTCTGTTGGGACTGGCTAAGAGCGCTGAAGCCACCAAAGCAACCCTGGCCTTGGGACTAGGGAATGGGAACTAGCCAGATGGAAGTCCTGGGTGGATGGAGGGGGCAGGCGGGGACTCTCAGACTGGGGGAGTCAGCTGGCACACCCTGAGCATTTTTTAAAAGATTTTATTTATTTATTTGAGAGAGAGAAGAAGGGCAGGGGCAGAGGAAGGAGAAGCAGGCTTCCTGGTGAGCAGGCTCCATCTCAGGCCCGGGATCATAACCTGAGCAGAAGGCAGATGCTTAACTACCTGAGCCTCCCAGGCACTCCCACCGGGAGCCTTTCTGATTGTCAGCATGGCCACCTGCCTTAGCCCTTCCTCCAGAGGGCCTCCCATACCCATGCTTAGGCTCTGAGAAGGGGAGGCAGTCATAGATCTGGAGGCAAAGGGGCCATCCAGACCCTCGGCTCCAGGTTGGAGCTGACTGAGAAGCTGAGGCCAGCTCCACTTGGGGATCCTTCCCTAGTTTCTCTCCCTCCTTCCTTCTCTACCCTTCTCAGCCTCCACCTTGCTGAGGCCAGCCTCCCGGCCCCAGTGCAGATGTCACATCTTGACTGGGAAGCCTGACCTGTCCCACTGGGGTGCGCCCCCCACCCCCAACCTAACGATGTTCTCCGGGTGCCCAGGTTAGGGTGCATCTGCACCCTCCCAGCCTTCCTCCTTCTCTGCAAGAGTGTCTGCAAGCACTTCACTGCACTTAAGTCTCTCCCATATGCAAACAGAAATTCTTCGTCAGCTGCACTTCTTCCCCCAGCCTCTTGGCAGCCAGAATTCTCATGTTTTCTGCCTTGGGTGGCCTTCGTCCAGTCCCCCTCTCCATATTCTCTTCAGCCGCCTGGGGCAAGCTTCTCCCCTATCCTCTGCCTTCTGAATCTGGTGCCTGCCACCAGACCTCAACTTACCTGTCTTCAACATTGTAGACATACCCTACTCCTCTCTTTTCCCTTAATTAAAAATCTTATTATGCAAATTTCAACCATACACAAAACCAGAGAAAATAATATATTAAACCTCCATGTACCCATTACTTAGCTCCAAAGTTAACAACATCCACTACCCCCCCCCCCATTTTGCTGGAATTTTTTTTTTTTTTTTTTTTTTTTGCTGGAATATTTTAAGGCATATTTTAGGCATTCTATCATTTGATCCATAAATACTTTAGTATGTGTCTCTAACTGATAAGGATTTTTATTTTTTTTATTTTTTCAAATATTTTATTTATTAGAGAGAGAGAGTGCACAAGCAGGGGGAGTAGCAGACAGAGGGAGAAGGAGAAGCAGGCTTCCTCCTGAGCAGGGAGCCTGATACAGCCGATCCCAGGATCCTGAGATCATTACCTGAGCCAAAGTCAGATGCTTAACTGACTTGAGTCACCCAGGTGCCCCTGATAAGGATTTTTAAATATAATCATAATTCCATTATAATTTTTTTAAACAGAACTAGCCCAAATTCCATAGAATCTCTAACATTTAGTCTTTTAAAAACATTTTTATTTATTTATTCATGAGAAACACACAGAGAGCGAGAGCGAGAGCGAGAGAGAGAGAGAGAGAGAGAGGCAGAGACACAGGCAGAGGGAGAAGCAGGATCCACGCGGGGAGCCCGACATGGGACTCGATCCCCGGTCTCCAGGATCACGCCCTGGGCTGAAGGCAGCGCCAAACCACTAAGCCCCTGGGGCTGCCCTAACATTTAGTCTTAAGTTTAATTTTCTGTCTCAAATGCTTCTTCATACCAAGATGTATACAAGGCCTATGCTTTACATTTGGCCAATATGTCTCTTGAGTCTCTCTCTCTTTTTTTCTTTGTAAGTCTCTTAATTAATAGTCTTCTAGACTGCTTCCTTTTTCTTAAGGCCATATATCTGTTGAAGAAACAGAGCTGATTGTCAGGAAGAATTTTCCACGATTTGGATTTGGTCTCCCCATGGAGTTATGTCACCCTTACCCTATTTCTCCAGGCCCATGTCTCCTGTCAATGGGAGGGAGAGCTTGGGGCTTGGGTCAGTTCAGGGGGAAATTTCTCTTTTCGAACAAGAATTCATAACTCTCATCTTGAATCACTCTGTCTTGGCCTCTGGGACACTGTACCCCCCCCAGCTCTTTCTGGCTGCTGTTTCTTAGACTCCTTCAGTGGCTCCTTCTCTTTCCTCAGTTTGCTTCTGCCTTTAAGAGAGGCTTCCTCTGGGACTCCTGGGTGGCTCAGTGGTTGAGCATCTGCCTTCGGCTCAGGGCATGATCCTGGTCTAGGGGTGGAGTCCTGCATCAGGCTCCCTGTGCGGAGCCTGCTTCTTTCTCTGTCTATGTCTCTGCCTCTCTCCCTGTATCTCTCATGAATAAATAAAATCTTTTAAAAAATGTGTGTGTGGGGGGGCTTCCTCTGATCTCTGTCCTGGGTCTGCACCCTCCTCTTGCTTAGACTCCTCCCCTTCCTCCAAGTCATTAGCCAACTGATGTCTCTCCCGTGGGTACATGCAGCACCACCTGATGTCTGGCTCTGACACCTCCTCCCAGGCCCATCTCCTGTGTCACGTGCTGCACCATTCCATCAGCTGTGGATTCTGTCTCCGAAATCTCTCTCCTCTCCAAACTCTCCATCTCTTCTGGGACAGCTGCTGCAGCCCCCAGGGGCCTCCCCTCAGCAGGTGGTGTTCTGACGGGCTCACTCAACTTCACACCCTTCCTGAGCACTACTGATCCTTCCCCCTTGGCCCTCAGGACTTGCTCCCTACCTCATCTCTTGCTCTGGCCACATGGCTCTGCTGATAGCTGCTTGGACATGTTGTACAGTTTCCTCTACGGGGGACACTGCATCATCTCTCCACCTACTCCCATCACCTCACTGGCCCTTACTTTCCTCTAGGTGTTCACAGAGATGTCATTTCCTTTAGGAAGACTTCCTGATCCTCCAACCCAAGGATGAACTGTCAGAGCCCAATTGACCAACACAGGGAGGCAGCTTAAGGGCCGGGCAGGTTGGGTGGGTAGGTCAGAGTGCCCCAGGGTCACTGCCTATGTGCCCCTGTTGCTTGCTGTGCCTGCTTCTGATGGACACCTCCTGCTCTCCTGACAGCAATGAGTTCAGCAGGCTGGTGGCCGGGGAGTATCTCAGCTTCTTCGACTTCTCAGGCCTGACTCTGGACCGAGCGCTCAGGTCAGTGGGGCTGGGATGGGGCGGTGTCCACAGGTGGTACGGGCCACACATCTGGATTCTCAGGACAGCTCTGTCATAAGCTTGCTGTGCAACCTTGGGCAAGTCTCTTAACACTCCCTGGGAAGGCTATGGAGAAGGGCATGAGCACAGCAGTGGTACAGCAACTCAGTGAGTGCTGGCCATGTGGTGGGCTGAGGATATGAAAGTGGGAACGTGGTCTTGAAGTTTTGGGAGGGGAAGAGCAAGGGCTGGTTTGTATTGAGCACTGCCTGTTTGCTAGAGGCAATAGGTTTTTACACACCCTGCCAGACTTCATCCTAACCATACCCCTGTAGGGTAGGTGTCAGCATTGCTGCTCACAGATAAGGAACCAGCTATTGGGTAAAGTGATTGATTTCCTGCAGTCACTGAGGGAGGAGATGGCTAAACTGGGATTTGATCTCAGGTCCTTGTGGTGTTTGGAAGCAGACAGTAGTCTTCAGGAGGGTCAGGTACAGGCCCCAGGGAGTGGAGGGTATAGAATGGAGTGCAGCTTGGTGTCTAGCAGCCCTTGGAGGCAGGGCCCAAAGCAGGCTACAGCCCTGGGGGTGTGGAGGTACAGCAATCTCTGAGCTAAGTAGGGGGTGGTCCCCAAATGATAGATCTCATTGTGTCCCACTTCTCTTACACTTTAAAAATATGTATTTCCATTCTTTCTTCTTTACTTCACTTGGGATATTTTCTCTTGACCAGCTTTTAGTTCACTTACTTTGTTTTCTGTGTCTAATATGCTGTCAAATCCACTTATTGAGTTTTTACTGTTTATTATTACATTTTTCCATTCTAGAATTTTCATTTTGTTAAATTAAAAAAAAAACAAAAAAAATGATTCTAATTCTCTGGAGGAGTTCCTCATCTTTTCACTTGTTTGCTCCACCTTTCCCCTCTCTTTGTGAACATATTAATCCTAGTTATTTCAAAGTCCTTATTTCCAACTTGGTTATCCCAATGTCTGGATCATTGAATCATCTGTATCTGTTTCTCTTGTCTCTTGTTCTTCTTTTGGTTTTCCATCATATATCTTGTCCTGTCTCTCTGCATGCTTACCAATTTTTTTTTATTGGATGCTGTGCATTTTGTATAGAATTAGAGAGGTTCTAGATTATTATATATTCCTCCAGCGAGCGTTTACCTTGTCCTTTGCTAGGCAGTTAGAAGAGGGCAGGGGGTGCACTCCTAATCTGACCACAGTTGAGCTGAGGAAAGGCTGCACCAAAGTTTGATAAACTCCGGGATCCCTCATCACAGGGTGGAGGCCTGCACAGTTTTCTGCTAGAAGCCTAGTGTGTTCACTGGGGCCTCTCCCTTTGGTGGGTCCTGAATCCTGATTGCATTTCCTCAATCTGGCAAGAGTGTCAATAAAACAAAACACAACAACCCCAGTCCCTCTACTTCTCAGAGGCTTTTTACTTAGCTTCTTTACGTCCTGCCCTTCACATCTTCAGAATTTGGCCAATGTCTCAAAGGGAAAACTGGGTGTATAGCCATAGCTCCCCAGGTCTCTAGGTCTGTGTCTTCAGCTCTGTGAAGCCACCAAGTGTTCTGCCTCTTGCCTTTCCCCCAAATTAGCAGTGCCCTCAAGGAAAAAGCAACTGTAGATGAACCCCTCACCTCAGCTCTCTCCTCTCAACAATTCTGGCCCTGTGGTCTTTGTGGCATCAGGGGCTTACTGAAAGCTTCAGAGAACTGTATTCTGTCGGGCTTATCTCAGAGTCTCAGGGTAAATGTTGGTCTGCTGCAAGATGCTCTATCCTGAGCTGGGTCTGAAGTTTGCATTGGGATGAGGATGGGTTGGAGATGTTCGGTGAGTCAGGTCATGATCAGAGGCCTGGATATGACGCTGGAGACTTGTTTGCCATCCTAGTAGATAGGCTCAACTGTACAGGCACTGGGGAGCCACAGAAGGTGCTAGATATAAAGCAGTAGTTTGAGGGGTAGTGCTAATGGCCTTTGATCTGGAGATGTGCAGGCTTCTGAAGAGGGTTTGGTGAGAGAGGACAGCCCTGAGGTGGGCAGTGAGGCTAGAGGCAAAATTGATGTGAGGGGTCATCCAGAGGATTAGGTAGAGGGATTGGTGGTACCAAAGTGCAGGGTAGAGGGTAGGTGGTGGTGAGGCTGATTCTGGGGGCTGCTGAGAGTTTGGTGGTGGGTGTGTTGGATTGGGGATTGGTGAGGACCCCTGGGGAAGGGGTGTTTGGAATGGGAAATGGGAGCTGGGATGGATGGCTTGTAGGTAGGACAGGTCAAGGCTGGGATGCGGGATGGATTTTTGTTTGTTTGTTTATTTATTTGGGGGATGGATTTTTAAAAGTCCTCATGGAGTGTGGTTAGAGAAGGGAGGTGCAGAGCTGGGTGCCAGATTGGAGGAAGAGAACAGGAAACAGGAGAGACCAGGGCAGGGAAAGGGGGAACTTAGATGGCAGATGGTGTGTTTTTGGGTGGCAGTTGACTATCTAGGATTGATGAGCAGTTGACTGTCTAGGATTGATGAAGAGCGTGGTCTTTAGTTTTGGATGCCTTGGGAGGCCTCAGAAGGGAAGAGCTGGCCGAGAGGGGTTCACAGGTCCCAGAGTGCCTTAGGAGCAGCATGAGAACATAAAGTGGGCTTTCCAGAAACCAAATGAACCATAGCAAAATTAGGAATGAACTAGTCTCATGTACCTTGGACAGATAGATACTTAAATTTGCTCAGTTTGTAGGTTTTCTTCCCAAGAAGAGGTGTGCCTAGGCCCCATCTTCCAGCCCCTGTGGTTTTGGGATCAACTCCCAGAGTCCCTGAGAGCCAGTGGCTTTTGAAGTGGGCCAGAAGAGGAGGTCAGAGCTTGCCCAGGGGCATGGCACAGTGAAAGTGCCTGTCCTGTACAGGGTGTAAATCTGGTGTGGAAGGCAGGTGGGGGTGAGGTTGGAGGGACAGGAGGGAGGTGGGAATATGTTCTGGGAAGGCCAGAACATGAGATTCTTGGCTGTTATCCTGAGTGCTCTGGGGAGCCAATGATCGGTTTTAAGCAAGGGTGAGTCTCAACTGCATGTGTGTTCAGAAATGCCGCCTAGTGTCTCTAGGGAGGATGTACTGGGGAGGTGCAGTGGTGCACCTGTCTGGAGGCTGCTGTGAGTGTCCCAGGTATATGATGAGGGCAGAGGAGAGGAGGGTTTGAGATAAGGAGTGAAGAACAAGCCATTGAAACTTTGACAGTTCAGACTCGGGATGGGGGAAGAGTTAGGGAGGCCGGAGTGGGGGCCTGGGGCTCGGCTGGTGGCACATTCAGTGAGGAGCAGCAGTGACTGAGGAGGACAGCCTGAAGGGCAGGTGTGGCCAGAGAGGAGGGAGAGAGAAGTGGGCATTTATCCTGAACAAGAGCTGATGGCCTCGCCGAGGTGTTCATCTGTCTTTACTCTTCACACTCTGTCCCCTGCCTACGTTTTGGAGGGCATTGAGGGCTGAAATTCTAAAGCCCCCTAGCCTCCACCCTCTAGAAGCTGTCCTGGCAGCCAGGGTGTCCTCCTCAGCCCAGATGCTGGGGCAATGGAGCCCTGGGCCACTCCAGCGGGTTTATGTGGTACCTGAGGCTGGGGTGAGGGGCGGCAGGATTCCTGACCTGGGTGAGGATCATTACTGACTTAGGGACTCTAGGAGGTCTTCACCATCCTTGAATTGTCCTCCAGAACCTTCCTGAAGGCCTTCCCACTGATGGGGGAGACACAGGAGCGTGAGCGGGTCCTTACCCACTTCTCTCGCCGGTACTGTCAATGCAACCCAGAGGACAGCACCTCGGAAGGTACGCCCTCTGCCTGCCCTGCCTGCTGCTCCAGAGGGGCCCCAGCTTCCTCCTAGCCGCCCCCCCTCACCCCGCCACCAATGACCACTTCTATCCTGCTCAGTAAACACGGAGTACAGGAACTAGGGCACATGAAATGGGGTCTGCTTGCTGGACCAGAGTCCTTCCAAATGTCTTGCCTGTGGTCATTCTTTGTGCTTGGAAATCCTCTGTCCTAGATTTAGTCTTTTGCGCTTTTGTTCTCCCCAGTCCCCATTGCTAATGCTGATTTTTGGTGAGGTGAGAGTCCTGGTGTGGAGATCTGGGTGGAGGCCTCTTAGCCCATTTAGCGGCAGGACTTTAGCTGTGGCTGGACCCAAGTCCCAGGACATGGGGGATGAGGCCAGTTATTGGAGAAAACATGGGCCATGGTAGGGACATAGTCCAGGACCCAGAGCCACTCCCGGTTCTGAGTGTCAAGATGAGTTTGGTCACAGGAGGCAGGAGTGTGGTCTATAGCACGGCCAGGGTGCTCAGGTCCCCTCTGAAGGAGGGGTTGGTTCTGACCAGGGACAGGCAATGACTCTGGTGCTGAGGGTGGGGCAGTGAGCCTCTCACAGGTCCTGGGCCCCCAGGTGCATTTGGCTGGTGGCTGGCCCTTCCTATCTCCAAGACCTCTGGGTTGGCTCTGTTAGGAGACAGTTGGGTGGTGGGAGGACTGGGTCCTCACACTGAGGGTGCCACCATCTCTGATTTAGATGGGATCCACACACTCACCTGTGCTCTGATGCTGCTCAACACGGACCTGCACGGACATGTGAGTTGGGGAGGCTGGACAGGGGCATGTGCTTTCACTGATCCCCCGCATTTGGTCCTGGGGCTTGCCCTTTCTCCCCTCTCCTGACACTTGCTTGCTGGCCATGGCTCCTTAAGTAGACTTGGGAGTTGGGCAACTTGGCTTCTAGACTTGGACCTATCTTAGTTTATCTACCTAAGACCCGCAGCAGTACAGTAAGAACAGCTGAGGCACAGGGCAATTAAGGTTTGCTAAATAAGATGTGCCCCTCCCCCCACAAGCTGTGTCGACTCCAGGCATTGCTAAAAGATCTCCTGTTCTTCCTCCTCCTGTCCTGCAAGTCTCAATGTGGACTGCTATAATGTCTTGCCCCAGGCAGCCCCTACCCAACGAATGGTAGGTCGCCCCCAAGAGGCATTCTTGTCACCCCTACCCACCACCACCGTGCAAACAGTGAAGTGACAAGTGTGAGCCCCAGGCTATGAGGCTATGCTGTCTCAGCCCTGGGCTTTCTCAGTATTGCTTGTGATTCAGTAACCCCTTCTTCTTTCCTACATCTGCTCCGGGGACCCCCCCTCTTCGGGCTCCCTTGCCCTCCCTCAGGTGGTAAGTGTAGCTGGTGGTGTGCATGCCCTGTGAGCCTAGATACCCCCATCTCCATGTTCCCCCTCTGTGTTCCCATCACCTCATCCTCCCTACCCATCACAGCCCTGTCATTGCTGACTTAGAGGTGGCCAGAGCCCCTCTGCTGGGTTGGGGATCTTTCATCAACTCATGGGGACAACAGACCAGCAAGTCTGGTTCTGGAGTTAACTGGGAAAGCTCAGGGCATATAGAGTGAAGAAAGAGCTAGGACAGACCCAACTTCAGATCCTATCTTTGCCTCCATGTGGAAGTTCTGTGATGCTGGGCAAGACGCTGGGACTCTCTGGGTATCAGGTTCTGTGTCTTTGAGGTGGGTATAGTGATTTTCTGACAAGTGTCCTGGGGAGAACTGAGAGAATTAATACAACACTAAGTGTCAGGGTCTCCTCACTAACTCTCAAGTTCAGCATCATACACTTCCTGTGACTTAAGGAGATGGCGCTTAGCCCGGGGCCTGGCTGTAGTTCCTGCGAGCTCTCCAAGGGCCCTCAAAGGGAGCAGCTTTGCCTGGCTCTGTGCTTTTCCCCTTGCACTCTGCTGCTCTTTTGAGAGGAGTGCCAGGTGGGTGTGGGCATCTCAGGAATGTGGGGCCTGCTAGGGCCCCCATGAACAGCCCTGGTCAGAGAGGGAGGCTGTAAAGGGGCTGGCAGAGGGGTGGGCACATGTTCTTCGGATGGACAATTTTAGTAGATGTCTCATGTGGGCTTGAAAAGAAAGTCCATTCTGTAGTTGTTGCTTGTCATGTTCTGTATGTGTAGATAAGGTCAAGTCTTTTCTTTGTGTCATGCAAGTCTTGTACATTCTTATTAATTTTTTTTATTGTGGTAAAATACACATCACATACCATTTAAACCATTTTAAAGTGTGCAATTTAGTGGAATTAAGGATATTCACATGGTGTGCAATCATTGCCATTCTGTATTTCCAAAACCTTTTCATCACTCCAGAAGGAACACTGTGCCCATTAGCAGTCCTGCCCCATTCTCTGCCTCATCCTCCTCCAGCCTCTGGCAACCATGAATTTGCTTTCTGTTTTTTGGGGGGTTTGCCTCTTCTGTGTATTGAATGTGAATTCAGCCATATAATTTGTGGCCTTTAGTGGCTACTTTGACTTTGCATATGTCTTCAAGGTTTGTCCATGTTCTAGCATATGTCAGTACTTCATTCCTTTTTTTTTTTTGAAGATTTTATTTATTTATTTATGAGAGACTCAGAGAGAGAGGCAGAGGGAGAAGCAGGCTCCCTGCAGGGAGCCCGATGTGGGACTTGATCTCCGGTCTCTAGGATCATGCCCTGGGCTGAAGGTGGCGCTAAACCGCTGAGCCACGCAGGCTGCCCCTACTTCATTCCTTTTTAGGACCAGATAACATTCCATTACATGGATATACCACATTTTGTTTATCCAGTTACCTGTTGATGGATATTTGGGTTGTTCAACCTCCTGGGTATTGTGAATCGTGCTGCTGTGAATATTTATGCAAACTTTTTTGTTTGAACACCTGTTTTTCAATTCCTAGGAATGGACTAGGCCCATCACATGCGGATTCTGAGCTTAACTTTTTGAGGAAGGGTGAAAATGTTTTCCCACTGCCAGTGTGTGAGGGTTTCACTTTTTCCACAACCTCGTTAATACTTCTTTTCTTTTTTTTTTTTTTCTTTTCTTTTTTAATGATCAATGTCCTAGTGGGTATGAGGCAGTATCTTGTGTGGTTTCAATCTGCATTTCCCTGATGACTAGTGATGTTGGAGCATCTTCTCATGTTTTTTGTTAGCCATCTGTACATCTTCTTGGGAGAAATGTCTATTTGAGTACTTGGCCCATTTTTTTTGATTTAAAGAAGTTATTTAACAGTTGTTGTAAACAAACTTTTAAGTTGTGGTAAAATACATATAGCATAAAAGTTACCATCTTATATAGTTTAGTTCCATAGTGTTAAGTGTATCACATTACTGTGCAAGTAAGCTCCAGAACTTTTTCATCTTCCCAAACTGAAACTCTTTACAAAGTAAACAGCTGCTCCTCAATACCCTCCCCCCTCCCCCTTGTCTCGGGCAACTGCCATTCCTCTTGATGCTTCTGTGAATTTGACTATTCTAGATTCCTTAGACAAGAATAGAGAATTTATATATTTGTGACTGATTTATGCCACTTAGCATAACGTCCTCATGCTTCATCCATGTTGTAGTATGTGACAGAATTTCTTTCCTTTTTAAGGCTGAATAGTATTCCATTGCCTATATGTATCACATTTTCCTTATCCTTTCATCTGCTTATGGACATTTGCATTGTTTCTACCTTTTGGTTTTTGTGAATAATACTGCTATGGACTTATGGATATGCAGATATTTCTTTGAGGCTCTGCTTTAAATTCCGTTTGGGTATATGCCCAGGAGTGGTATTGATGGATCCTATGGTGATATAATTTTTCACTTTCTGAAAAACAGCCATACTGTCTTCCATAGTCACCAACCCTTTTTATGTTCCCACCAGCAGTGCACACATTTTTCATTTCTCCACATCCTTGCCAGCACTTGTTTTCTGTGTTTTAATAGTAGCCATCTTAATGAGTGTGGAGTTATATCTCATTGTGGTTTTGATTTACATTTCCCAAATGATTAGTGATGTTGAATGTCTTTTCATGTGCTTTTTGATCATTTGTATATCTTTGGAGAAATGTCTATTTTATTTATTTATTTTTTTTAGAAATGTCTATTTAAATCCTTTGAGGCACCTGCATGGTTTGGTTGGTTAAGCCTCTGACTGTTGGTTTCTACTCAGGTCATGATCTCAGGGTTGTGAGATAGAGCCCTGTACAGCTTTGTGCTCAGGAATCTGCTTGAGATTCTCTCCCTCTGCCCCTCCCCACTGCCCCCCGCCATGTTCTGTCTCTTTCTCAAATAAATAAATAATAAAATCTTAACTCCTTTGCTCATTTTTTAAAATTTTTTATTAATATTTTATTAATTTATTTGAGAGAAAGAGAGAGCATGAGCAGGGGGAGGGGCAGAGAGAAAAGAAGAAGCAGACTCCCCACTGAGCAAGGAACCTGACATGGGGCTCAATCCTAGGACCCTGGGATTATGACCTGAGCCCAAGGCAAATGCTTAACGTACTGAGCCACCCAGGCACCTCTATTTTTTTATTTTTCAAATATTAAAAAAAATTATCGTTTTTTTTTTTTTTCTTTTTAGAGAGCACATGCATGTGAGCTGGCACCAGCATGGTGCGGTGGGGGTTGGGGGTGGGCACTGGGGGTGGAGGTAGGGGGAGAGAGAGAATCTTAAGGAGACTCCATACTGAGCATGGGGCTCAATCACACATGACCTGAGCCCAAATCAAGAGTCCCATACTTAACCAGCTGAACCACCCAGGCACCCCTTAAAGATTTTGTTTTTAAGTAATCTCCATACCTATCATGGGTTTGAACTCACAACTCTGGGATCCAAAGTCACATGCTCCAAACTGAGACAGCCAGGTGCCTGTCCTTGGCTCATTTTTAATTGAATTGTTTGTGTTTTGTTGTTGAGCTTATATACTTTGGATACTATACCCTTATCAGATACATGGTTAGTAGAAATTTTACCCATTCTGTGGGATATCTTTTTACTCTCTTGATATATCTTTTGATACACAGAAGTTGTTAATTTTGATGAAGTCCAATTTATCTTTTTTTCTCCCTTTTTGCTTGTGCTTTTGGTGTCGTCTAAGAAACCATTGCTAAATCCAAGGTTATGAAGATTTATTCTTATTTTGTTTTCTAAGAGTTTTATGGTGTTGGCTATTATATTTAGATCTTTGGCTTGTTTTAATTTTTATATATGGAGTGACGTAAGGGTCCAGTTTCATTCCTTTGCTGTGAATATACAGTTGTCCGAACACCATTTGTTAAAGAGACTATTCTTTCCTCATTAGATGGTCTTGGACATATTAATTGTTCATAATATTACAATATGTAAATATAGTAATATACACTACTTAAACAGATGCAATGTTATTTGTCAAATTTATTCAGTAAAAGCCAGTCAATTGTCCATAGATGTATGGATTTAGGGATTCTTAATTTAGTGCTACTGATCTATATGTTTATTCTTATCCTGGTGCCTCTCTGTCTTGGTTATATAGGCCTTTAGTAAGTTTTGATATCAGGAAGTGTGAGTCTTCTAACTTTGTTCTTTTTTTTTTTTAAGATTTTATTTATTTATTCATGATAGTCACACACAGAGAGAGAGAGGCAGAGACACAGGCAGAGGGAGAAGCAGGCTCCATGCAGGGAGCTCGACGCGGGATTCGATCCCGGGTCTCCAGGATCGCGCCCTGGGCCAAAGGCAGGCGCTAAACCACTGCGCCACCCAGGGATCCCCTAACTTTGTTCTTTTCCAAGGTTGTTTTGGGTATCGGGAACCCTTACAATTATATATGAATTTGAGTATAAAGTTTTACGCATCTACAAAAAAGGCAATTGAGATTTTGATAGGGATTGCATTAAATCTATGGATCAGTTTGGGAGTATTACCATTGTAGCTAAATTAAGTTTTCCAATCCATGAACACCAGATATCTTTCTATTTATTTAGGTCTTTAATTTCTTTTAGCAATCTTCGGTAGTTTTCAGCATACAAACCTTTTCTCTCTTTGGTTAGATTTATTTCCAAGTTTTTTATTCTTTTTGATGTTATTGTAAATTAAATTTGGTAAATGAAATTGTTTTTTAATAATAAATTTATTTTTTATTGGTGTTCAATTTGCCAACATACAGAATAACACCCAGTGCTCATCCCGTCAAGTGCCCCCCTCAGTGCCAGCCACCCAGTCACCCCCACCTCCCGCCCTCCTCCCCTTCCCCCACCCCTAGTTCGTTTCCCAGAGTTAGTTTTTTTATTTTTTTATTTATTTATTTTTTATTTATGATAGTCACACACACAGAGAGAGAGAGAGGCAGAGACACAGGCAGAGGGAGAAGCAGGCTCTACGCACCGGGAGCCCGACGTGGGACTCGATCCCGGGTCTCCAGGATCGCGCCCCGGGCCAAAGGCAGGCGCCAAACCGCTGCGCCACCCAGGGATCCCGTTTCCCAGAGTTAGGAGTCTTCCATGTTCTGTCTTCCTTTCTGATATTTCCCACCCATTTCTTCTCCCTTCCCCTCTATTCCCTTTCACTATTTGAAATTGTTTCCTTAATTTCAGTTTATGATCATTCTTTACTAACATCGATTTTTATGTGCTTGTATTCTTTTTTAAAAATATTTTATTTATTTATTCATGAGAGACACACAGAGAGAGGCAGAGACACAGGCAGAGGGAGAAGCAGGCTCCATGCCAGGAGCCCGATGTGGGATTTGATTCCGGGACTCCAGGATCACGCCCTGGGCCAAAGGCAGGCGCTAAACCACTGAGCCACACAGGGATCCCTGCTTATCTTGTATTCTGCAACTTTGCTGAATGTGTTTATTTTTTGGTGTATCTTTTAGGATTTTCTATACACAAGGTCATGTCATTTGTGACTAGAGAGGTTTACTTCTTCCTTTCTTATTTGGATGGCTTTTACTGCTTTTGCTTGCCTAATTGCTCTGTCTAGAACTTCCAGAACAATTTGGAATAGAAATGGGGAAAGTGGCATGCTTGTCTTTTCCTAATCTCCAGAGGAAAGCTTTCAGTCTTTCACCATTGAGTGTGATGTTACTGTGAGTTTTTCATAAATGCCTTTTATCATACTGAGGAAGTTCTCTTTTATTCCTAGTTTGTTCAGTGTTTTTTTTTTTTTATCATGAAAGGAAGTGTTGAATTTTGTGAAATGATTTTTCTGCATCAATTGGGATGAATATGTGGTTTTTTTTCTCCCTTTATTCTATTAATGTGGTGTATTACATTGTTAGAATTCTGTATGTTCAACCACCCTTGCATTACTGGGATACATTCCATTTGGACATGGTATATAATCCTTCAAAATGCTGCTGGATTCTGTTTGCTGGCATTTTGTTGAGGTTTTTTTGCATTTATATTCCCAAGGGATATTATTATGTGGTTTTCTTATGACATCTTTTTCTGGTTTTGTTATTAAGGTAATGCTGGCCTTATAGAATGAGTTAGGAAGTTTTCCCTCTTTGTCAATTTTTTTGGAAGAGTTTGAGGAATGTTGGTGTTAATTTTTCTTTAAATGTTT
The DNA here is from genome assembly GCF_053574225.1 of Canis aureus. NCBI lineage: Eukaryota > Metazoa > Chordata > Mammalia > Carnivora > Canidae > Canis > Canis aureus. The sequence continues at coordinate 35,829,069 of NC_135615.1, forward strand.
GGTAAAGTTTACTACTGAAGCCATCTTGCTTTGGGCATTTCTTTTGTAAGGTTTTTGATTCTTGGTTCAATCTTTTTACTTCTTATACATCTATTCAGATTTCCTATTTCTGTTTGAGCATTTTTAATAGTCTGTGTGTTTCTAGGAATTTGTCTATTTTATCTGATTGTTGTTAACGAATTGTTTAGTATATTTGTTCTGTTACTGAGAGCAGTGTTCAAATTTCCTTTTTTTTTTTTTTTTTTAAGATTTTATTTATTTATTTATTTATGAGAGGCAGAGACACAGGCAAAGGGAGAAGCAGGCTCCATGCAGGGAGCCCGACGTGGGACTCAATCCCAGGTCTCCAGGATCAGGCCCTGGGCTGAAGGTGGCGCTAAACCGCTGAGCCACCTGGGCTGCCCCAGTGTTCAGATTTTCAACCAGGATTGTGAATGTGTCTTTCTCCTTTTGGTTCTGACAATTTTTGTCACTGTGTTATTAGGTGTATACACATTTAGGATGTTTATATCATCTGGTAGATTGGCCCTTATATTACTATGAAATTTCTCTTCTTCTCTCTAGTAAGACTTGTCTTCAAGTCTATTTTGCCAGATATTAGTGGGTTATACTGGAGTTCTTTTGTTAGTGTTTGCATGTATATCTCTTTCCATCCTTTGTAAGATTTCTGTCCCCTTCTATTTAAGAGGTATGTCTTCTATGATATACTTAAAAAAATCAAGTCTGATAATCTTTGCCTCTTAATTTGACCATTTAATGGATTACTAATATAATTAAATTTAAACATACCAGGATATAATTTGTTTTCTCTGGCTTATCAGCTCTATGTTCCTTTTTTTCTCCTTTCTTGCCTACTTTTGGATTATTCAAGTATTTTTTTTTTTTTTTTTAGAATTTCCTTTTATCCCATTAACCTGTTAGTTGTTCATTCTGTCAGAATTCTTTTTGTTATTTGCAGTATGCAACCTAACTTATTAATGTACTTTTCCAGTTCCTGGGGTACCTTAAAACACTTTAATTCCATTTCTCCATTTATTGCCCTCTCAGCTTATGTATTACCGTTATCATCTTTTTTTTTTTTAGATTTTATTTATTTATTCATAAAAACGCAGAGAGAGAGGCAGAGACACAGGCAGAGGGAGAAGCAGGCTGCATGCAGAGAGCCTGATGTGGGACTCAATCCAGGGTCTCCAGGATCACGTCCTGGGCTGCAGGCCACGCTAAACTGCTGCGCCACCGGGGCTGCCCCTGTTATCATCTTTTAAACTATTAGACTTTCTCTATACTTTATTGCCCAGAAAACTAATTTAAATAACCTACTTTTCTCCCTCCCTCCCTCCCTCCCTCCCTCCCTCCCTCCCTCCCTCCCTCCCTCCCTCCCTTCCTTCCTTCCTTCCTTTCCTCCCTCCCTCCCTCTCTCCCTCCCTCCTTCCCCCTCCCCCTCCACACTCAGTGTGGAACACAGCACAACCTTGAGACCTTGAACTCACAACCATGAGATGAAGACCTGAGCTGAGATCAAGAGTTAGACACTCAACCAATTGAGCTATGCAGGTGCCCTTCCCCAGAAAACTTTATCATTGTTTTATACAATCAATATTCATTTAGATTTAGCCATCCTTTTTGTGCTCTTTATTCCTTTCTGCCTCTTCATACTTCCATCTGGGATAATTTTCCTTCTGCCAGAAGAAGTCCATTTAGTATTTTCTTTCTTAATTTCAATACTTGTATTGAAGTGTGACTGAGGTGTCTCCCCAGGACCTGTTGTCCTTGATGGGCCCTGAGCCTAATTTTTGTTCTCCAGTCCTACTGACTGCTCAGTTGCTCTGCCTTTGGGCTGCTGCTTGTGAACTGGCAAATGCTCTAAGTAGGAAAGCTGCTCCTTCTTGGGCTCATGCCTCCATGCTTTTTACAGAATCCTTACCCTGGAAGTCCTCACTGCTCTTAAATTTTTCCAGTGCCTTCACACAATGTTTTATTTTTCAATTTTAAAAAATTATTTATTTATTTATTTATTTATTTATTTATTTATTTATTTATTTGAGAGGAAGACAGCATGAGTGGAATGAGGGGCAGAGGGAGAAGCAGACTCCCTGCTGAGCAGGAAGACCAATGTAGGGCTCAATCTTGGGATTCTGGGATCATGATCTGAACTGAAGGCAGACACTTAACCATCTTGAGCCACCCAGCCACCCACCCACACAGATATTTTTATATTTTGACCAGCAATTGTTTGTTAGGAAGATTAATTTGCAACAAGATAGCCTGTCATTTCTAGGAGTGAAATTATTGCCTGGTTATCTTTTGATTTTGGACTCTTGATTAGTGGCTGGGGAATGTGCAGTGTGTGGAACCCAGACATTAATGCCTTATATCCTGCTATAATGAATGAATACATAAGTGGCTGCATATGTAGAAACATAAATACACATAAACATATGAAACATACTATATCAAGGCACATGTAAGATCCTGTCTTCTTAACCTTTTGGAAAGGTGTAGAAAATTCTCCCTTGTCAGCTACTTATAAAGCCCTATATCCTTGTTTCCTGGATTATTTTCTGTAGTATGTGAATGTCCCATTTAACATTAATAGATTATCCTTGTTAAAATGGTGACAAGATCAATGAATTTGGGAAGCTGTACATGGGATCCTTCATTTGGAGACTGTCAACACACAAAAGCATATTAAAGACTCTGAAACATGTAAATTTATTTGATTATGAAATCTTTGTGGGACAATACCTATTCCCATCCATAGGTAAGTCTTGGTAAACACTGTCTTATAGCTGACCTAAATCCACAAAATCCTACACCAATAGGTATCTGGTATTCAAGGGTCTTTGTCTTCATAAAGGTGAAGTGCCACCCAGTGTGTCATCAGACATGGATGTTGCAAGAAGAATCCGAAAGTGTGCACATCAGGTGTTGGGTTTGGAGGGCTGGAGCCCCTCTGCTCTTCTGTGGTTTAAAAAAGGCAGAATTTGGGGTACAATCATTCCCAGCTCTTTGTGCCTCCTGGAGTGAGATCATCTGCTTGGGTTCCCTTGATTCCAGCCCAGCTCAGCATGGGGTACCCATGTGTATTGGTGGAAATTGATTTTTGATTCTCTTAAGACCAACCTCTCCCTCACTTCACCTACCTCTTGGAGGTCTTGCCGCCCCTCTGTACAGGTGAGAGGGTGAGACAGTTGTGACGGAATACACAGAGCTTCTGCTCAGCAGCCAAGAGGCCTGGGTTCAAGTCCTGGTGCTGTGTGACCTTGGGAGAGTTAACCATGGAGTAGCGGGTGAGAGCATGGGCTTTGGTGTCAGATACACTCAGCCCTTCCACTTCCTTCCTGTGTGATCATGGGCACGTCACTTCACCTTCCTATTCCTCAGTTTCCTTATCTGTCAAATGGGGATAATAGTAATACCTACCTCACCTTCTCTTTGTTTTGAGAAGGAAATAAAATAATGCATGTTAAGTACAATACCTAGAGCATACTAGAGACCTGGCAAATGTCAGTTTTTATGTTATTTAATCCAACCTGACTCCATCTGGGCTTGAGGAAAACTCCAGCTTCTCATGATGCTTGAGGATCAGATAGAATCTTGAAAGTGAAAAAGAGTCTTGTAAACTCTTGGACACAATGGGAACTAGGCAGTATTTCTTGTTACTGCCCTTGATGCTGCCTTGTCCCTTCTGGCTGGGCAGGGCGGGGTGTGGGGACTATACCAGCCTCCATCCCTACTCTCAGGCAGAACCATTTCTCCATTACAGAACATTGGCAAGAAGATGTCCTGCCAGCAGTTCATTGCCAACTTGGACCAGCTGAATGATGGCCAGGACTTTGCCAAAGACCTGCTGAAGGTAAAACCTATTAAGGGTTCCCACATCCCCAGCTGTACCTGGAGTGGGTACAGAGGAGAGAGGTCTCTGCTTCACTAAATCCTGACAGTCTAAATTTAGAAAAAAAAATCTCTATTCCAGGGGCGCCTGGGTGGCTCAATTGGTGAGGTGTCCGACTCTTGATTTTCGGCTCAGGTCATGATCTCAGGGTTGTGAGATTGAGCCCCACTTTGGGCTCTGCACTCAGAGGAGAGTCTCTTTGAGACCCCCCCCCTCTCTCCCTTTGCCTCTCCCACCCTCTCAAATAAATAAATAAATAAATCTTTGAAAAAATAATCTCCATACCCAACATGGGGCTCGAACTCATGATTCCAAGATCAAGAGTCCCAGACTCTAGTCACTGAGCCATCCACACCCCTTCAACAGTCTATATTTTTAATACTGGGGTCAGAGCCACCAGACTTTGGGACAGAGTTAGTGACCATCCAGTTAAACACTGACTGCTATGTATTCCCTGAGTTATGTAGAAGGGTAGACTTTATGAGATTTGTTTTTAACACTCCATTATCTTCATTGCTGTCACAGTGATCCTTAAAACTACCAACAGTTGTCATAGCTGCCACTGCCATCACCATTACCTTATCAGTACCTTCACCTTCACCACAACTGTCACTGTCATCACCACAGAGAAAAACCCACCCATTTCTCCAACATTATCAGGAATTAAGGGATTCTAGTTTTCTCCTGAGGCTGAAGCCCAGGCGGGAACTCAGGCCTTTTAAGCCTTGTCAGTTCTCTGCCTTGGAGGAAGAGGAGCAGGTTTTTTTGGGGGGTAAGTGATGAGTTCAGTTTTACTATTTTTAAAGATTTATTTGAGAGAGACAGACAGACAGAGAGGGAAGGGCAGAGGGAGAGGGAGAATCTGTGCTGAGTGTGGAGCCGAATGTGGGGCTTAATCTCAAGACCCTGAGATCATGATCTGAGCTGAAATCAAGAGTAGAACGCTTAACCTTAAGATTGAGCTACTCAAAAGTGAGTTTAATTTTAGATAGTAGGTTTGAAGGATATGGTGATACCAGGTAGGCAGTGGGATAGTGAGTCTGGAGGTAAAAAAAAAAAAAAAAATAGAACATTGTCTCTATTACTCTTCTTACCATAATTATCTTCTTCACCATCAACAAGGGCTTGTTAAGAATGTATTTGTGAGATCAAATAATCCCAGTCCCAACACCTACCTACCTACTTCTCCCCATCTACCCATCCACCCATTTAATTGAGCTCCCATGGCACCCATCCCTTTATCCATTCACCTACCCAGAAACTCATTCCCCTGCCCCAACACCCACCCATTCACCCATCATCCACACATATACCTTCTATACCCTTGAACGCTCACCCATCCACTCATTTCCCCACCCAGCCACCTACCCACTAACCTATCTACCCAACTCATCCTCAAATCTATCTATCCATTCATCTAAACAATCATATACTTACCCATCTCTTATTCATTCACCCATCCAACAAACAACTGTGAATCAAACACTCATTTTGCCCCACTGGCTGAAAAGGTGCTTCCTCACTGCATATACATTACTAGAGGTAGATGGAGATTTCTTTGATTCCTTTTTTTTTTTTTTTTGTAAGATTTTATTTATTCATGAGAGACACACAGGCAGAGAGGCAGGCAGAGGGAGAAGCAGGCTCCACGCAGAGAGCCCAACGCAGGACTTGATCCTGGGTTTCCAGGATCATGCCCTGGGACGAAGGCGGCATTAAACCGCTGAGCCACCCTGGCTGCCCGATTTCTTTGATTCTTCATCTGAACTCCTCTCTTTTTCTTTTCCCCTGTCCTAGACTCTTTACAACTCCATCAAGAATGAAAAGCTGGAATGGGCCATGTGAGTAGTGCCCATGGGCTCAGGTATGGGGAAAATGAATCACCTTAAAGGAAAAGGGGGAGTGGCGGATAGTACTGGGAAGGCCCTACTGTCACTCTCCATGGTGCTGATTTCTCGTAAACCACAGCTCTGGTGACCCTTGTCTAGCTGGCCCGCACCACATGATGAGTTCCCCTTTGGGTACATTTTCTGTATTGATAAAAAGTGTACAATGTTAAACTGGTATGGAATTGATTAAACTGTGACTTTGGTTTCATGATGTCCACAACTTCTTTTCTGTTACTGAGGATATTGCCGCTATTCCCAGTGATGATGGCTCTTTCCCTTTTGGGAGGTAGGCAGGCAGGAGGCATTAGTCCCCCTAAAATACCAAGAATACTACCACGTTTAGGTAGCGTCTGCTCTTGGCAGTGCAAAGGGTGACTGCCCCTAAATTCTTCTTCTGCAAAGGCAGTGAGTCCTGGAGGTGCCCAGCCATCTGGAAAGAGATGTGGTCACTTTGCTGGGTGGGGAGACTGAGAGGCTCCTGGGGAAAGTGGATGCCCCTGTCTTTTGTGCTCCCCAGGGCAGCCTTGGCCTTTGGGTCCTTGTAGAGGTCACAGGTAAGGATTGTTAGGAACTCCAGAAACACTGGGAAGAGCAGGCATTCTTCTACCAGGGCTCTAAATAAAGGGGAGCCTAGACTTTAGGGGGCTCACCTACTGGCCCAGCGTGTCTGTGGAGCTTGGGCAGCCACTTCAGTCTGCCCATGGGTCACTGCTTCCTGAGTCTGAGCTTTCAGGGTTGGAGAGAGAAGAAGAAAGACCAGGAATAAGACTAGTAAAGTCTCCAACTTTGTGGTCAGTGGTGAGGATTAGAGCTTGGAAGCCAAAAATCACAGCTCTGAAGACTGGGGTCAGAATTGAAGACAGAGGCAGGGGTCAAAGATCTGGGTCTGTGATCTGGAATTGGAACTTCCCTATCTCTGCTCTTCACCTCTGCCTGTTTCCCAGAGAAGGGTTCATGGGGAGAGAACATGTCCATGTGGGGCTAAGGCTTCCATGGAGATGGTGCTCAGGCCTAGTATTTTCCTAGTGATGAGGATGAGCTGAGGAAATCACTGTCTGAGCTGGTGGATGACAAGTTTGGGACAGGCACCAAGAAAGTGACACGGATCCTGGATGGTGGGAACCCCTTCCTGGATGTCCCGCAGGCTCTCAGTGCTACCACCTACAAGCATGGTGTGCTGACTCGGAAGACTCACGCTGACATGGATGGCAAGAGGAGTGGGTGTCAGACTGGGAAAAGGGCACGGGGAGGGATGCTAGTCTGGGGGGAGAGGGATGCTAGTCTGGCAGGGGGTAGGGTCTGGATCCCGTGACTACTCCTCTGGGGTTGCTTATCCAGGTAGATGTGTAGGGGGATGCAGTAGAGGAGATATTGGGGTGTGTGGTTGTGGCCACACTACCCATATGCCCATCCCTAGCACCCCGTGGGAGGCGTGGCTGGAAGAAATTCTACGCGGTGCTCAAAGGGACCATCCTGTACCTGCAGAAGGTGAGAGGCCCCAGAATCCTTACTCCGGAAGTGCCAGTGCGACCTCCAACAGGCCCATCTTGAGGTGCTCAGAGGGTCCCTGGCAGGACCTGGGGCTTAGGCAGATGCTGGATCCTTCCCTCATTAAAGTCTGACTGGGGCTCACAGAGCTTTGGGTTTTCAGAGAGGGATCTTTGAAATGCCCATGGGCTCAGAGGATACACACTGGAAGCTCTTTTTGGGCCTTGGGACAAACCAGGGTGGGGAGAAGAGTGGTTGGAGTGCTTTGTTAGGATGGGCATGGCACCAGAATGGCAAGAGCTGAAGAATGGAGGGAGTGTGGGGACAGGATGGGGAGAGTTTAAGGGGGGATGGTGAGGGTCGAGGAAGTGTAGGTTAGTATACCAGAGCCTGGTTATGACAGAGGCTTGCCTGTCCCCACTTCACATAACCAGGATGAGTACAGGCCTGACAAAGCTCTGTCTGAGGGCGACTTGAAGAATGCCATTCGTGTGCACCATGCTCTGGCTACCAGGGCTTCTGACTACAGCAAGAAGTCCAATGTGCTCAAGCTGAAGACGGCTGACTGGAGGGTCTTCCTCTTCCAGGCACCGTAAGTAGGAGTGGGAGCCCCCTCACTCCACCCTGGGCTCAGGGCCAGCGGCATGGAGCCTGTACTGCACCCCAATCCTCATTTGCCTTAGGTGAGGTGCCCTAAGCTTGCCTGCACATCATCCACAAGAGTGAGTGTGTCTGCTTGGCACAGACCGACAGCCTGGGTCCCCTGAAGTAGAGGTCCTCCAGTGTGGTCCTGTCAGCATCTCCTGGAAACGTATTAGAAATGCAATTTCTCTGGCCCCACCTTAGACCTACCGAATTAGGAACTCTGGGCCTGGGCTAGCAGTTAGGTTCTAATCAGCCTTCCAGGCGATTCTGTCGCAGGCTGAGGTCCCTAAACCTGGGGCAGATGGAGTCTTAATGAATCCTCCTTCACTGTAAATCGGGGTGGGGAAAGGGATTAGAAAGACTCGTCCTATAGATTCACTGGAAGGCCTTTAGTCCACTCCCTGTCCTGTGACTTGAGATTGGAGTTTCATGTGTCAGGTGAATTTAGAAGGCAGGAGGCTGGTAGGTGACCTCTCAGGGTGGGAGTGAGCATGCTGGGCAAGGTAGTGGGGCAGGGACAGGAGGCCTAATGGGGATACTGCTTAATCCAGGGCTCACCCTGGGCCCACTGGCTCTAGAGCCCATTACTCCAGGGCCATTAGCTCTGGATCTGGACAGCTTTATTTTCATATGAAAATCCAGGTCTTGCCTAGAAGCTGGGACAGCGGGGAGCTCCCTATGCAGACTGGACCAGGCCCACCCAGCCCCCATCCTGCCATCCTCCTTCACTCTTTGTGAAGGGAGAGGCTTTCTCCCTGTGCCAGGCTGGTGGTGGGTCCTGTGTGCTGGGTGGGAGACAGGGAGACCTATTGTGAGGAGCTGGTGCCCTCTCTCCTCCCCTCCTGTCCCCAGGAGCAAAGAAGAAATGCTGTCCTGGATCCTTAGGATCAACCTGGTGGCTGCCATCTTCTCAGCCCCATCCTTCCCTGCTGCTGTCAGCTCCATGAAGAAGTTCTGTCGGCCCCTGCTACCCTCCTGCACCACTCGCCTCTGCCAGGTACGAGCTCCTAGGACCCCAGTGCTACTTCCTCAGGCTGCCTCCAGCCAGGTCTCCATCTAACAGCCTCCTCCTCCAGCTCCTGTATAGTACCTGGTCTTGAGCTAAGAGACAAGGTGAAGAGGCAGATCTTCTCCATCCCCATTGCACTCACCTCACCCTCATTTACAGATGGGAAGACTGAAACCACGCACCGCACAGAGGCCTGCATTCTTTGCCAATGGCGATGCATCCTGTGGATGTCATTGTGGATCTGTGGCCATTGTGTGTGTCTGAGCATGAATGTGAGTGAATGCATGTGTCACAGGGAGCTAGGGACAGGCAAGATGTGGCTGGCCCTGCATCCAGTGCTCTTTTGCTGTCCTTACCTACCTTAAGTGTTTTATTTGTAATCCTAAAAAAACTACTCATCAATACTTGAGTTTTTTAGGGAAGAGAGGATAAATGGTAGACCACTGCTTGGGAGGAGGGCAGGAGGAGCTCCATACTTCCTGTCTTTGTCAGGGCCCCTTTCCCACTGGGCCTTTGTCCTGGGTCTCTCACTGCACTTCTAGGCTGCAGCTTAGGAGCACACACCCCACACCCTGTGCACACATATACCATACAGGCACACACATGTGCATGTGAGCATACACATGTGCTGTGCACCCACACCCACACTGCACACATGCATCATACATATGCACACACATGCAGCTCATTGCCCACCCAGCACGAAGTGGTCTGGCTGTACTTCAGTGGGTGGGATGTGTGTGCACACTTGTCTGTGAGTAACAGTGTCTCTGGGTGATTCTGGGTCTGTGACCTTTATATGTGTCTGGGCACGAATCTGAGAGAATGTGTGCAGTGTACGGCGCCAAGGATAGCTGAGGCCAGGCTCTCTCTTGGTCCATTGGGTTTGTGTGTGTATGTGAGCGTCCATATGAACTGGCAGGGGTGGGGGTGTCTGGAGTGACTGTGTGTCTATGTCAGGGAATGATCTATGTGCTCATTCTAGTGTGAGGCTGTCATCTCCCAAGCCTGCTGTGGTTTTATCTCAGAGGGTTGATGCCAATCAAAGCAAGGCAGGAAAGAGGAGGAAGGGCACTCCCTCAGGGCTCCACATACTTGATGACCCTGGGCAGGCCTCAGTTTCTCTTTGCTGAAGCAGATCCAGTGCAATAGGTTTAGACCCACCCATGACATCCTGAGTGTGGGACCTAAAGTCTAGGACTTGTCTTTGCAGGAGGAGCAGCTGCGTTCCCATGAGAATAAGTTAAGGCAGGTGACTTCAGAGCTGGCTGAGCACAAATGCCATCCCATTGAGAGGGGAGTCAAGTCCAAGGAGGCTGAGGAGAACCGGCTGAAGGAACACTATCTCACTTTCGAGGTGCGTTCTCCTTAGGGCCGATTGCTAAGGATGGCACTGGGGCAGAAGGAGGAAGCCAGCTCTTCTCTCTGTCACCAGCATCATTCCGCAGCCAGTGGCTCCTGGTTTGGGGGGTCTCCACTTTGGGGGCTCCCCTGAGGCAATCATGAGCCATGCATGGCCTTCTGTGGGCCAGTCTGATCAGTTCAGCTGCCAGTTGTTAATCAAACAGATGTGCCCTTACTTGTGTCTCTCAAGGAGCACGAGGTGGGCACCATTCTTCTCCCAGCCGCTCCTCACCTGCGCTTCCCCCATGACCCAGCCTCTCGGGAAGCTGTCACAGCTCAACCATAGACAGTGCAAGCCCACCTGCCTGACCTACCCCGCTTTTGTCTCCTTTTCCTCTTCCACAGATGTTTATCAGCAACAAGCTTCTCCCTTCTCTCCATCTTGTCTCTCTGTCCTCCTGCCCTGATTCTGCCTCACAATGCTCTGTAAATGGGCTGACATCGCCTTCACCTGGTGAAGGGGGGGCAGCTTGGGGAAGGGAGGCAGGAACCACTTGTCCCTTTTGGACTGGCCTTTGTATTGACTTGCTGATGGGGGCGGACAATACAGAGGCTGAGTCTGAGCCTTTGGGGCAAGAAAGGCAGGAAGTCACTGATCTCAGTCTCTGGATTTCTACATTGATTTTTTACTGTGTGAGGAAGAGAGGAGCATTCCCAGGAGAGATCCTGACCTTTTGAAAAACATAAAGCTGTACCACTCTTAAAGTCTTCTCAGACCCACTCTCTCTGCAACATAAAAAAAGGATGGCAAAAGCTACAGTGGACTGATCTCTAGCCAACTGCCAGGCATGAGTGCCTTCACTCCCTTGTACTGATTGCTTTAATCCTCATGTCAACTCTGTGAAATGGGTTCTCTTAGTATCCCCATTTTACAGATGGGAAAATTGAGGCTTGGAGAGGGCAGATCACTTGCCTGAGGTGACAGTTAGTGCAGGAGCCATGGGATGCCTGGGTGGCTCAGCGGTTGGGCACCTGCCTTCAGGACCTGATCTTGGGGTCCCAGGATCGAGTCCAACATTGGGTTCCCTGAATGGAGCCTGCTTCTCCCTCTGCCTATGTCTCTGCCTCTCTCTGGTGTGTGTCTCAAGAATAAATAAATAAGGGCATCCCAGGTGGCTCAGCGGTTTAGTGCAGCCTTCAGCCTAGGGCCTGATCCTAGAGACCCAGGATCGAGTCCCACGTCAGGCTCCCTGCATGGAGCTTGCTTCTCCCTCTGCCTGTGTCTCTGCCTCTCTCTCTCTCTGTGTGTCTCTCATGAATAAATAAATAAAATCTTAAAAAAAAAAAGTGCAGGAGCCAGGATCCTATCCCAGGTGATTGTAACTCCAGCACTCTGGTCTTTCTCACTTGCCCCTGGCTTAACTGGGGGAGGTGAAGCCCAGCAGTGAAGGGTCTTTCTGCTCATGTGACAGAGCTGCATGAGAACAGTGTCTCTGCACCTTTACTCTTTGTTTCTTCTGGGACCTCAGCCTCTCCTGACTGTGGTGAGGGCTGGAAGCTCAAAGTCAGGACCTCAGACATAGTGACCAAATTTCCCTCCTAAGTGTTTACCAATTTGTAACATTTTTTTTTTTAAAGAGTGAGAGAGTGGAGAGGGGCAGAAGGAGAGATTTTTTAAAAATTAAAAATCAATTAGCCAACATATAGTACATCATTAGTTTCAGATGTAGAATTCAGTAATTCATCAGTTGCATATAACACTCAGGGCTCATCATGTCAGGTGCCCTCCTAATGCCTGTCACTTAGTTACCCCCATTCCCCCTACCTACCTCCCTGGGAGAGAGAGAATCTTAAGCAGGCTCCACACCCAACATGGAGCCTGACATGGGACTCAATCTCACAACCTTGAGCTAAAATCAAGAGTTGGATGGTTCACCAACTGAGCCACCCAAGTGCCCCAATTTCTAATACTTTATTTATTTTTAAATTTATTTACTTGAGAGAGAGAGGGAGAGGGGAAGAGATGGACAGAGGGAGAGAGAGTCTTAAGCAGACCCTATGCTGAGCACAGAGCCCGATGCAGGGCTCAATCTCACGACCCTGAGATAATGACCTGAACCGAAACCAAGAGTTAGACACTCAACTGAGTGGGCCACTCAGGCACTGCACCTCCCCCCATTTATAACACTTTAAATAGCTTATGAATGTACTTCTCTATTCATGCTCTTACCAACACTGGACACTACTGGATGTTTTAATTGTCATCAATCTAAGGTTTAACAAGGGGTATCTCATTGCCATTTTAATTTGAATTAAAAAATTTTAATTGTGGTCAATATGCATGGCATAAAATTTATCATCTTAACCATTTCTAAGTGGATAGTTAAATAGTATTAAGTCTACTCACATTGTTGTTTAACCAATCTCCAGAACCGTTTCATCTTCCCAACTGAAACTCTACACCCATAAAACAGCAAGTCCTGCCCACCTCCCCTTGTTGCACCACCTCTCCCCCCCATCCCCCAGGGGCAACTACTGTTCTTGTTTCTGTTTCTGTGATTTTGACTACTCTAGTTACTGCCTATTAGTGAATTAATAACAGATTTTGTGTTTTTGTGACTGGCTTTTGCTCAAGTTTATCCATGTTGTGACATGCATTAGAATTTCCTTCCTTTTTAAGGCTGAATACTATTCTGCTGTACGTGGATACCACATCTTTATCTTTTCATCTGCTGCTGGGCATTTGGGTTGCTTTCACCTTTTGGCTTTTGCAAATAGTGCTGTTATGAATATGGATGTGCAAATATTTCAGGCGCCCCTGAGACACATGAGTTTTAAATTTTGTAATCCTATTTGTCAATTTTTATTTTGGTTGTCCTTACTTTTGGTGTTATACTCAAGAAATCATTGCCAATTAATTTGAATTTTTTAAAAACGATTTTATTTATTCATGAGAGACACAGAGAGAGAGAGAGAGGGGCAGAGACACAGGCAGAGGGGAGAAGCAGGCTCCATGCAAGGAGCCGGAGGTGGGACTCAATCCCGGGTCTCCAGGATCACATCCTGGGCTGAAGACGGCGCTAAACTGCTGAGCCACCAGGGCTGCCCTAATTTGAATTTTTAAAATTATGAGTAAGATTTCTGTGTATGTCTCTTGCCTAGTTTTTTTTATTGGATTGTTTATCTCCTTTTTATTGATTAGTGAGAGCTCTCTGAATATTAAGGAAATTGGTCTTTTGTCACCTAAGATCCAAATACTTTTTTTTTTTTCATTTGTTGTTTGTCCTTTGACTTTGTTTGGCCTTTCTCTTTTTTTCCAGAAAAGCCGTTATGAGACCTATATCCACCTCCTGGCAGTGAAAATCAAAGTGGGCTCAGATGACCTGGAGCGGATTGAGGCCCGGCTGGCCACCTTGGAAGGGGATGATCCTTCCCTCCGCAAGACACACTCAAGCCCTGCCCTCAGTCAGGGCCACGGAACTGTGACTGGCAGCAAAACTACAAAGGATACCACTGGGCCTGATACTTAGCTGGCATTGATAGGCAGGCCTCAGAGGCAGGCAAGTGTTGCCAGACGGGTCAGTGAGCACAATTCCAGCCAGGGGCCACTTGTACCAGCTCCAGGCAATTGACAGGCAGTCAGAGGGGTGCAGAGAGCCCCATGGGCCAAGGAGACGGAGATGCTATTCATGGCGTTGGTCTTCTTGCATCCTGGGGTTTATCTGGGCCTCATACTTTCTCCTCAGCCCTCATGTTCCTCTCCACCACGGAGCCTCATTTTGTAGGCCAGTTGTGTGCATGCTCTAGACACGATGTCACTGGAGAAGGAGGAAGGGCAGCTGACTTTGCAGACCCTCCCCTTCTCACAAGTTCCTGTCATCTCCCTGTTTCCATTCCAAGGGCAGGTCTGGATCCCTACCTGTTCTCCTCTTCCCTCCTCAGACTTGACCAGCAGCAGGTCGGCAGACCACCAGTACCATCCTCTCCTCCCTCCACCCAGTAGCTTCTGCAACCACGCCTTGTTCTCCTGCCTCCCTTTGCAATAATCCAGGACCTGGGCCTGCTTCCTCAACGTCAAGCTGTCTACTTGTGTGTGCATTCACCTCACCTTCCATTTATAGAGGCCATTACTGCTTTCTTTTATATGGACAAAAATGTATATATATAAAAGAATATATATATGGAGCTCCTTTAGAGATGATTTTGGAATTGATATCAAAATGAAAGAAGAAGGAAAAGCCTATACGAGAACTCCACCTGTTAGCAAGGAGGGCTGCCATCTGGGCTCTTGGTAGCCCAGACACTCTGGGAGGGAAGGTGGAGATAGTGCTGACCTCTTCTCCCCCCATTTCCCCTCTTCCAGCTGACCTGGGACTTCCACTGCTCTTCCAGTTGATGCTTTGGAATGAATAGACCGTGTGTGCATATGCCACCCCATCTTGTTCCACAGGCATTCTGGGGTATGAGTAGGGTGGGACCATGGCCCTGTTTATATTTTGGTCTTTATGTTGGTGCTCTGAGCTCCAGAGGTGGCTTCTTGTACAGATCTACTGCTACAGGAATAGAAGATACTCTGCCTTGCAAACAGCCACTTGTCAACAAGCCCAAAGATGTTTGGTGGAGGAGGGTTATGGAAGCCATTAATTTCTGCTCTTGGGAAATGGTGGAGTAAGAAGTTGCTGATTGTTTTTTAAGTTGACATTTCTTTCACTCTTCTGGTGACCCAGGAATGCTAGCTAAGGACAGGCCTGGGAAGGAGAGAAAAATTTGCCATGTGATGACCACCGACTAGTATCCTGTAAGCCCTGAATTCCTTAGACTGACAAGTGGTGGGGGTGATGGTTCCTTTAATGAGCTATGATGAGCAGATCCTTATATATTTAAAGATAGGTTAGTTTGGGCAGCAATTTGACCTCAGTGGTAACATATTTAGTTAGTTGCAAGGTTGACTTGTCTTATTAAGTACCTAACATTTACAAGCACGCTCACATTTGATACAAGGGATGACGTATGAGTCTGTGGAAATATGTAGTGATTTAAATCCAGATTATTTAATTTGGATCCACTGAAGTGTATTTTATAACCAAACCATCTGGCCCCTTAATTTTGCTGAGGGGAAGTAAATGTTCACTTAAATGAAATCGAAAGAGCAATGTAACACAAAAGAGCTCTCTGTACTTTCTCCATTCTGGCTCTAAGGTCTTTGATTTTGAGGGTCAGCTTCCCACCTTAATGAGGGTGGATGAGTGAAAGCAGAGGAGCAACCTTCTGTCTGCTGCAGACAGATATGCTTCCCTGAGCACTAGTGATGTCTCCCATCAGTAAAAAAAATCTGTTGGTCACTTTCTTAATTGTATAATTATTTATTGTAAATTATATACATGTACTACTGTACTAAAATATGTACATTATAAAACATACACAAAAATAGAAATTTAAAAAGATGAGATGAAAATAAATCTAAATCAGAGTTCTAATATTTCTTTCCTACATTCTAATGGGCCATCATATTCCCCCCCAATTTCTGCCCCTAATATGCCCATTTTCCAGGACTGTCCAATTCCAGGGGCTGGAGGACTACAGGTGAGATGCAGCAAGTGGTTTGCGCCACCTGGTGGTCCTGGGAAGTGGCTTCGGGCTCAGGGACTTCTGGGGGCTGACCCTTGACCACAGTGTTGAACCTTCATTTTCTCGTTCACTGAAAGTCACCAGTGCTGCACACTGTGCTGGGTGTTGAGGATACTGTGGGGAGGAAAGGACTGAGGGGCTCCCTGTCCACATGGGGCTCACAGTCTAGTGGGGAGGACAGGCCGTCACTTTACCATTTGGGACCTTGGGAGCACTGAGGACAAAGCCAAAACTGACCTGGAAGAGAGAAGATAGAACTGGAGGAGTGAGGAAGAAGACAGTGACTCAGGAAGCCACCTGAATGTCCTAAGTGCTCCTGGCGGACAAGGTGGTAGTAGGGAAGTCACTAAACAGGGCTATACCTCTTCCTGATGGGTCTATACTAAAGATGCCCCGAGGCAGAATGGAAGAAGAGCCTCTCCAGACACACCTGCTTCCAGGTCCCATTCACAACTGTGAAATGAATGGGTGGTGAATTCGATTAGGCTCTGGCCTTCAACTCTTGACTCTCCTAGGTGTTTTAGAGTCCACAGCAGATAACCAAGCTACCAAATTATTTGACACAAGTACCTGGGGTCAGGAAAATGCCAGGGGGTTCACCAAGAAGTCAGTCACGATTACTGGGGTTCACTGGAGTCACAGGTGGTTTCTGACTAAAAATTTAGAAGGTAATAGCAACTCGGAAGGGTCAAATTTGACACTGAGGGGTTGTGGAAAGGCCTATGGATTCACCAAGAGGTCGTTCACAATTATTGGGATTCACATAGAGGTCAGAAGTCACATAGAAGAATTAGTGGCTGTCAGAAAATTTTAAAGCCAACAGCAAACTCAGAGCCAGCAAAGGGATTTGGATGAGATCACCAGATGGGGCCTGGGAGAGGTCAGTGATTTGCAGGTCTATACACCATTTAGTTGATTATTTCCTCTGTTTCTTTGTAACAAGTGCTTTTCCCCCCAGCACCCCCAGAGTGAACACAATGACTTTAGTTCTTTCTTTACTTTTCCCCATCACCTCCCTTTCATCCAGTTTTTGCCACTCTGTGTGATTCAAGAATGCAAGGCACAGGATACCACCACCACCATCATCATCATTATCATAAAATTAGCGATTAGTAGGCATCATGTGCCAGAAGTAATTCTGGGTACATTTTCGCATGCGCGCGCACTTGTCAGCCACCTGAGCCCTTTGGATAGAAGACTCCCTTGTGTCTGGCTGGAACATAAGGATTCCTGGCACTGGGCACTGGTTTAATAAATGAATCAATGAGAGAAAAGGCTTCTTAACCCTGGACCTCCATCTGTCTTCTCCATGCCCTCATCAGGGACTGCAGGTTTAGACAGGCCCTGGCTCTGAGGGGCTATGAATTTGGGAATAGCACAACACCCTGTGGGCTTACAAGCTGCAGCAGCTGTGGTCTTCCTGGCAGCCAAAGGTACCCATTATGCCATCTTGCATGTCCAGGCCTTGCCTGTGACATGCCTGAGGCCCCAAGGGTCATCTTGCCTCAGCTGCCCCAGTGCCAACCCCACAACCCTTCCCTCCTCACCCACGTAGGCCGGAAATTGTTGCCTCACTGCAGCCCCAGTAGCTCCAGGGCAGGAAACGGGCCAGGTTTCTGAGGCTGAGCTCAAAGCAGAGGAATATGCATCAACCCCTTGGCCAGGTTCCCCAGCAGCCAGGGGGGATACCTTGTGAATATTCTTGGAAGAAGGAGGAGGGTTGCAGCCTGTCCTGGGAGCTGGAGCCAGGGAGATTAGAGGTCTCTTCCTCCTAGGCACTACCTTGGCCCTCTCCAGTCTCCACACCAGCATCCATCCATCTCCACCCCAGGTCCTCATTTTGTCTTCTCTCCTCATCTGGGGGCTAGGCACACACAATCAAACATGAGTTATTTCTGATTTTATTTATAATATAAAAATGTTCAAGTGTCAACAGTCAGGTGTTTGGACATTTCAGGGCAGGGTTCCCATTTGGTTGGTTTTTTTTTTTTTTTTTTAAACAATTACCTTTTTTGACAAATTAGCAGTGGACCCAGTTTGGTGGGGGTGGGGGTGGGGAGGACAGGGGTGGAGAGGGAGTGGAAGTCATAGGTGGCTTGGGGTCTGGAAGAGTTGGTGTTATTTTATTGCTAAAAGGGGAATCAAATACACTGTGGAGTGGCTCTTCTCGGTCCCAGCGTGACCATGCATCCAATCTAAAGAATCTGAAATGCAAAGGACATGCAGGCATAAAATAGAAAAGACAACCTGTAAACGAAGGTGCTGCAGAGGACGGAAGGGCATCCTGGAGGCCATAGGTGAGGAGGAGCCGCAACTTTGGGGCCCTGGCAGAGCTGCCCCCTCCCTGGCGCCGGGACTGTTGGGAAGACCTTTCTCAGTGCCCCCTCCCTTATTAGCTGTAAGGAGCGGGGAGGCTCCCTCCCCTGTCCTGGTTGCTGTCGCTGGGACTCAAGTCTCCCCCTGAATGTCACCTGACCCCAACTCCAGCTCCAAGCCTAGGAGCTTCATGGGTCTGGGACTCAAGATCCTGCCTGGGGGCAAGGCTACTCCTGGCCTCACTTCCTTCCTCAGGGCCAATCCCCTGCCCGCCCCCACCAGCACCCAGCAGGCCTCTTCTTTGCCAGCTTCCTCTCATCCTTGCCAGCTTGAGATCCTACATCTCCCTCACCCCCCCCCCCCGCCCCCCGCACTCCACCCCACAACCCGACTTCTCTCCAGGAGCTCCAGATTAGCGTACAGCAAAAGGCACCACAATATAGGTTTCTATTAAAGAGTCAAAAAATTGGCCCATCTGTCTTTTTTTGTTGTTTCTTTTTTTTTTTCCTGAAGCTGTAAATCAGGATGTTACATATAAATAGATTCCCTATAAAAACGTCTTTCCGTTAGCTAGTATTATAAGACAATTTTTGCTAAAATGAAAATAAAACATTTTGTTATACTTTTTATCTTTTATAGAAAATAAAAATATTTTTATTTCTTTTTTCCCTCCTCTCTCTCTCCAGGCGGTGGTCTCTGTTCTCCCTAAAGACAGTGGGGCAGGCGAGGCGGAGGGGCGGCGGGGCCCCTAGAGGGGCGCCGAGTCCTGCTTGCCCCGCGGGGGCGGCCCGCGGCTGTGTCTGCTGCTGGCCCGCGTGCTGCGGCTGTCCAGGGAGTAGTAAGTCCTGCTGTCGGCCGCGGGGCAGAGCGGCGGCGAGTCCGAGCGCAGCGCGTCGTGCGCCGCGCGCAGGCCGAGAAAGGGCGTGCTCTCGGCCGCCAGCGCCCCGTCCGCGTCGTCGTCCGAGGCGGAGGCTGAGCCGCCCCCCGAGCCGCTGCTCGGCGACAGCGAGTCCCGCGCCGCGCGTGCGCGCTGCGCCGCCAGCCCGTTGAGGCGCGAGCGGCGCCAGCGCCGGGGCCCCGCCGACGTCCTGCGGGACGCGCCGCGGGCGCGCGGGCGCGGCGGGGGCGGGGGCGGGGGCGGGGGCGCGCACTCCTGCGTGGTCTCGTACTCGTCGTCCTCCGGGATGCGGAAGGGGCTGGCGGGCAGGCTGCCTAGGCTGCCGCCCAGTGCGCAGGCCCCACGCCGCGGCCCCGGCCCCGGCCCCGGCCCCGGCCCCGGCCCCGGCCCCGGCCCGGGCCCCGCCGCAGGGTAGTAGTAGCTGTCGTAGCTGCGCTGCATGTCCGCGCCGGGCCCGGGCCCTGGGCCCGGGGGCGCCGGCTGTCGTAGTAGCGGCTGCTGCTCCGCCAGGCGGTAGCTGATGGGCGCGGCCGGCGGTAGAGACACGGCGTGCGCCGAGTTGGGAGACGTGATCTCAAAAGTCGGCACCTGCGTGGCCAGCGAGTAGTGGAAGTCCACGGGAGAGAGGCGCGCGGGCGTGGTCAGCGCTGACACGTACCTGTGGGGAGAGGCAGAGGCGTGGGCCGGGGCTCCGCGCCCCGGTGGAGGGGGTGGATCCCAACGCGAAGCCGCGGTCTAGCCTGGGAGCCCCGCCTGCTAGAATCCTCACTGACCTGAAGCACTTTCCTTAACCTCTCCCAGGCTCGGGATCCTTATCTGTTAAGCGGGGATCACCACAGTGCTCATTCCTTGGCGCTGTTAGGATGAGCCCTTCAACGAATCAAACGGAACGTGCCAGTGCCTGATGCTGCTCCGTGAAGGAGCCTTGGGTGTGGGGGATGCCCACAGTCACCACCATTTCGGAACGGTTGCTTTAGGTCAGGCTCGGGCTGGGGCATTGGACGCGTACCATCTAATACAGGAATTCCGTAAGACTCTTATGTTAGCCTCACACTACACACGAGGAAACAGGCTCAGAACATTTAAATGACTTGCTCAAAGTTCATAGCCCCAGGAAGTGGTGGAGTGGGGATTTGAACCAATGCCGGGCAGGAATCAGAACTTAGACCCCATTGCTTTCTAAAGTCCCCATTACGGGAATCCCTGGGTGGCGCAGCGGTTTAGCGCCTGCCTTTGGCCCAGGGCCCGATCCTGGAGACCGGGGATCGAATCCCACGTCGGGCTCCCGGTGCATGGAGCCTGCTTCTCCCTCTGCCTGTGTCTCTGCCTCTCTCTCTCTCTCTCTGTCTGTCATAAATAAATAAATACATCTTTAAAAAAAATAAAGTCCCCATTACTCTTTCAGAATCACCTGTCTTCCCTCTCTCAAATGCACATCCAATTAGCTACCGTTCCTGTCTCCTGAAACACACACCATACCCAGCTCTACTCCATTCTGGGCTTAGTTGTTCACTCCAGTCATTAATGCACTCCAGGGCCTCTCCTCCACTGTATGCAGTTTCCAGAGCAATCTTTTAACATCACACTTTGCTTAAGGGATCCTTCCTGCTTACCCATCCAGGGCCCACATTCTAAGCAGAGCCCATGGCCATCAGCCACAGCTACCTGGCCCGGGCCTATCTGTTCAGGCCCACCTCCGCTTCCCTACAGCTCACCCTGCTCAGGGCACTTCACTCACTAGCCATGTTCTCAAGCGCCTCTGCTGGAACAACTCAGGATGCTCCCCTTGCCTGGAGTGTTCTCCCTGTCTCTCTACCTCCCAACCACTAAGAAGTCCTATTGCTACTGAAAACAATAGCTACTCCTAGTGTAGGTAGGTAGGCGTCGGAGAGCTACATGCACATGATCTCTGATGGCCTTCAAAAGAACCATGTGTGACAGGTACTGTATTTCATGATCTACAGCTGAGGAAACACAACACAGGGGTGATCAACCTGCTCCAAACCACGCAGGTGATGGAGTTGGGCTTTGAAAGGTTGGTCTTGAAACCCGGCTACTTTCTAGAGCCTGTAGTCAGAGACTGGGTCTCGCCCTGGTAGAATGGCCTGTGCCTAGTATGTTCCATAAGTGGCTATAAGCTTCACTGGTTTGTGTCTGTGGCTCAGAGCTCCTCGGGATCAAGAACCAGGTGGGCCATCTCTGGGTCTCCAGGCAGGCCTGCTAAGGGAGGGCTGACACGGAGTAGGCTAAGTTAGAGCAGGAGAACATTTTCTCTCTACTCCTGCCTGGAGTTGCCAGTACTATGCACCTTTCTCTGCTGTCCTCCCACAGACCCTACTTGCCGAGGGCTAAACAAGGTGGAGGGCTGGCCTTCTGTGACTCCTGGCATGCAGTCAGGGAACAAGGGGAGTTTCCTGGTTCTCACTCCATCCATTCCTCAGAAACTCTGGTGTCTTGATCCTTGGGTCTTGCTGCTGATACTGCCAGGGCCTGAAGTCACTCTTAGCTCGTGCCCAGCCAGCACTCCTTGCAGACAGCCTCCCCTCTCACCCTCCAATCTGCTCGATCTTGGTGTCTTTCTGTTCCTGCCAGGACATGGGGCCTCTGGGTGACACCAGGGTAGGGCTACCATATGTTCTGGTATGCCTGGAACAGCCCCTTTGTTCCTGATGTTCTAGTACAATTATTAACATCCCCTTCTACTTTGAAGAGTGTCCAAGTAGGATAATTAAATCAGATGGCCTCTCCGCACTAGGGTCCAGTGGCCCGGCTGCAATCCCAGCCTGTCAAGACCATACTGATGACCTTGAGCCGAGCATTGAACCTTTCAGGGACCCTGCTGGCCAATCTGAAATACAGGCATGAGAATCTCTAGAGTGTCTCTGTGGTGCCCTCAGGGACAGGCCTGGGTCAGCGGTGCCATTCTCTGGCCAAGGTGGGGCATGAGTCACAAGGCAGGAACTGACCTCTCGCTATGTGGGGAGTCACGCAGGGAGTCTATGGAGTCGTGGTAAGGTGGCCCAGCAGCCCTGCGCCGCTCTTCCAGGCTGTAGGCTGCTGCCCGCCGCGCCCGGGCCTCCACACACGCCGGGCTATTGCACTTGCTGGTGCCTACTGATGACAGCATAATGCCCGACTGGGAGTCGGAGGTCAGGCTTTCAGAACGTTCCAGGCTCCACGTGTGGCTCTCATGCCTGGAGAAGCCAGATGGAGGAAAGGTGAGGGATCAGGAAGGGGCAGGACAGCCCAGCAGGTGGGGTCCCAGGCCCATCCCCTCCCTGGTTCATTTCATTTCAGGCACTATCCTTTTTCACTCTGAGCCAATGTATTGTATCTTGTAGGAAGAAGGAGGGCTGAGTGTCCTGTGGAGGGGTGAGCTCCCATGTGCACAAGCCTCTTTTCCTCTGTGCCACCAGCCAAGCTCCCCCTGGCCTCGGCCTGGGGCCTCCTGTCTGGGACCCTTCCTCTCCTATGGTTTTCACTCACCTGTGTCAAGAACACAGCCCTGGTGGCCAACACATGGGGGCCCTGCCTATTCCATGCCACTTCCCAGGGAAGAAGGGGGCCAACCATGTTATTGCTTGAGCTCTGTGAACCTTTGTGCTGGGGCAGACCTCCCCACCTCTAAAGAAAGGGAAGCTAAGGTGGACTAGGTTCATATGGGCCAACGCAGGAGGGGGCATCAAATAGGTCTGGGTGTTTGAATGAGGAGGCACTTTACGCCGATAACTTGGTGCCCATACTAAACGTCAGGTGGGAGCATAGTGATGCTGTTGTTTCTCAGAGGCTGGTTTAGACTGAAAGAGGAAATCTGGCCCTCTGAGGAGCTAGATGAACGTTTAGTGGTGGGTTCTGGTCCATTTCCTTCCTCTGACTCAGGGACTCTCAAAACAGAGCCTAGCCTGGCTGGGTGTGGGGGGGTTCTCTTTGTATGTCTCCAGGAAGATGTGTGCATGCTTCCTGTGGGTGTGCGTGGAGGAATCTGCAAATCTGTGTGGGCCAGGGTGGTGCCCACCTGTGGCTGGAGGTGGGTGTGGCTGTGGAACAGTGGTGAGAAGGAGAACAGGAGTGGCTCCCAGAGAAGGTGGTCTCGGTTTCCCTCCGGATGACATGGTCTGTGGCTGGCACGTTCTTGGAGATATACTGCAACAGACACAGTTGGACAGGAGTTAGTGCTGGGTGATGGAGTTGGCCCTCTTTCCAGGTGGTGATGGAGAAGCAAAGTGCTAAGCTCTAGGTTGGGGAGTTGTCCACTGGATAAGTGACTTGGTGTTAGGGCAGCGATGACCCCAGCAAATCAACCCCTTGAGGAAGTAGGTAGAGTGAGGCCAGTCATCCTGGTGAGGCCAGGCTAGCAGGCAAGGCTGAACATGAGATGGGCTGGCTTCTGCCCTGGCCTGGCCTTGCAGGGGGCACGACGAGGCTGGCTAGCCAGTGAAGGCTCCAAGGGGATTCTGGGAACACCACTCACATCTGCCATCTGGATCTCCTCAGGGTCCAGCCGGGGGTGGCTGGGGCCATTGGCCAAGCTCCGGTTCTGGTGGGCTGGGCACATGTTCTGCCGGAGGTGACTATGCATCTGCTTCCGCTGTTTTCTGCACAGGAGAAGGGTGTGTTAGCCTGGTACCCACCCCCCACATGTGTATGAAGTTCCCTAGCTATCCCTCCAGGGGAACTCTTCTCCTTCTGCCTGGATGCCAGGGCCTTCTCCTGCTACTGCTCTTCCTGCGCTCCGGCTGCTCGCAGATCTACCTCCTCCACTCCTGATCTACCTCCTCCACTCGCACCACCAGCTTGGATTTGGCAGGACCTGTGCGAATGGGTTCTGAGCTTTGGCTCTGCTGAGAGACTAGAACTCCACCATTCCTAGCTGTGAAATCCTGGGCCAGTTACTTAAAACTCTCCATGTTTCACTTTCCTCATCTTAAAGTGGGTGACCACTTTTCCATTCCCAGTCCACTGAGAATTAAGAGCAGATAAAATACTCAAGCAGTGGTTCATTCATTCATTCATTCATTCGCTATTTCTTGGGTTTTTACCATGTGCCAGATGCTGTTTTAAAACAGAGAAGGTGACAGACATGATCCCTACCCCCATGGAGCTTGCAGGCCAGTAGGGAAGGCAGATAATAACCATATAAATTAATGAACAAGGTACTTTTGGTAAAGTGCAATGAGGAAAATAAAACATGGAGCTGTGGTGAGCTATGCTTGTGGGACTACTCTACTTTGGCCATATTAAGTACCCAATATGTTTGTTCTGTAATGATCCATTACATCACTCTCCTTGAAAGGCCTGCACTGGCCCTCTCTCACGGCCCTCTCCTCACCCTTGCTCTGGCCTCTGAGGGCTCTGTTCTGATCCTTCACTGTGCTGGTCGCCTCTGGCCTCTGCGGCTCTGCATGAAATACTACACTCACTGGAACACACTCAGCCTCTTCACCTGCTAACTCCTACTCTTCTTCCAAGCTCAGCCTAAAAGCTTCTTCCTCGGGGAAGCCCTTCTTGGCCTCCAGCTGAGACTAGGCACCCCCAAAATGTACCCCGTTACACTGGACACCTTGCTTAGAGCACCAGCCATGTGCCTAGTGGAGGGCCTGGTATCCAGGAGGGCATTGAATGAAAGTTTTTTCATTAAATGAATAAATGCACTGGAGCTTAGAATAGGGGTTTGCTTTTCTTCTAGTTCTTGACCTCAGTTTTTCTTGTTGGGCCCAGTCTCCTCTGGGCTCCTTGCGCTCTAACTCCCAAGACTGGCAGGGCCTCAGATTCCATGGGTAGGCACAGCAAGAGTCAAGACTGAGGGACTCAGTCCCCTAAGTAGTGGTTAGGCCCAGACCTGTCACTTTTTCTGCACTACATCACTCTAAAACCGTCATGGACTCCCTATCATTTATAGGATGAATCCAGGCTCCCTAGCTTAGGATTCA
Organism: Canis aureus; assembly: GCF_053574225.1. Taxonomy (NCBI): domain Eukaryota; kingdom Metazoa; phylum Chordata; class Mammalia; order Carnivora; family Canidae; genus Canis; species Canis aureus. The sequence goes on from NC_135615.1 coordinate 35,854,111, forward strand.
ATGCCCTATGCCCTGGTCCCTTACGTGCCCTTGTACATCCAGCTGTCTTCTTAGAGTCCTATCTCTCTTCTTCTTGACCCCGGGCCTTTGCTCCAACTAGTCTGGACTGCTTATGCTCTTGGAACACAACTGATCCTGTCTAGCATTTGTCTGTTGCCTTGCACTATTCTACAGGAACTGCCCAGCACCCCCTTTCTGCACCCTTCTTCCCCTTGCCTCGAGGTTCTTCCCTCATCTTTCCTCTGCCTAGATGTGACCTAGCCTCATCTTTGCTGTGTTCTGGCCTAGCTCTCTTCTGGGTGGGACTACACAGTCCCTCCTGAGGCCTCTTTGTCCCCTGGGAAGGTAGTCTGCCTTTCTGTGCTTCCCCATCCCCAACACAGCTGCAGTGTGCCTGCCTGCCTGCCTGCCTGCCTATTTGACAGGGCAGATGCTCCTACACAGTGTCCTCTGAGGTACATACTAGGATCATTCCCACTTTACAGATGAGGACTCTGAGAAGTCTATCCATTTGCTCAGGGTCATGGCAAATGGGAGAGCTGAATTTGAACCCAGATCTTTCTTCTTCCAACACCTGTGCTCTTGACAATTCTTATTCACTGCTCTGGGGCCTGTCTTCTCTTCCCTCTGCTCCTGCTTCTTGGCCCAGCCCTTTGGCCTTGTACCAGCTCAGAGGACTCTGCAGGGGCTGTTGGGGCACAGGAGGGTGGGGGGTGGTTAGGCCAGACATCGGGGTGGGTGGAGGGGTTAGCAGTCCTGGAGGCCCATCCCTAGTTGGCCTCCCGCAGGCCCGGGTGCCTGGCACTTACTTGGTCTTGCAGTAGGCGACCACGCAGACAATGCCCACCACCAGCAGTGCCACACAGATGCCAGTAATAGTCAGCACCCTCTTCTGGTACAGCTCCTCGGCTTCTGCAGAGGCAGAGGTAGAGAATATGAGGGAACACGGCAGGAGGCAGATCTATGGGGACAGTGATGCAAAGATGTCCCCCTTCCCACCCCCAAAGCTTCGGGCTCCTGTCAGCTCAGGGCCTCCCAGCTCCTTGCATCTCCTTCCCCAGCTAGCCCCTCCCTCCTGGATTGCCTTCTGTTGCCCCAAAATCTACCCACCATGGATCTGGTCCCAAGTGACTACCCCTGAATTCACCTTCCCAAACCGTACACCCTGCCCAGAGCATGTGAATGGAAAATGCAGGGGGATGGAAGTGAGTAGGATGGAGGTGAAATTCCAAAGACTATAGTGGGGGCAACCCATTTTGACCAGCAACCTTGACCGACTCTACAATGGCCTCAGAGAGCCTGGATGGGTTGGGCACAGGTATTCTTCAAGGCAGTGAACATGTAGACCCTGGGCAAAGGCCTGGTTTGCCGTGTCAGCTTTGCCAAGAAGTGGAGTGTAGTTTGTGCTGGGCCAGTGACAGACCCAGAGGTTGGACCTAGGAGGGATGCCAGGAGCAGGGACAGAGCAGACCAGGCCCATAGAGTGGGGCATGGAAAGAAAGACCTTGGTTTACCCCTGGGCCTAGAAAGCACATGGCCCTGGCCCACTCCAGCCTTTCCCTTTGCTGTGAGAAGCCCATGAGTGGCAGCATGGTCCCTGATGCCTACAACAGTTCTTGTGCTCATGGAGCAGCCCCCACCCTTTCAGAGGAGCTGAGCTAGGCTGGGCTTCAAAGCCGTCACAAAGAACCGACTATCCCCTCCACCTCCCATTTCTTGGTGGGGCAACTCCGGCCCTTCTAGAGCAGAGAAAACAAGGAGGAAGAAAAGGAAAAAGGGGACAGCAGGAGCCTAGACACTCCCTGCCCCTTCCTACACCTGCCAGCTGGCCCCTTCTCTTCTCACAGCTCCCTCTCCCCAGTACAGGGACACATGGAGGCCAGACCCCAACACCTAGGGAGCCCTGGGAAATGTCCCTAAGTCCTTGGGTTTGCAGCACCTCCAGTGTGTACCCACTAGCAAACACTGGGAGTCCAAACCCTCCAGACACACATAGCTTTGAACTCTGCCTATCTGTACACAGACACCTTCACAAAAGTTCTCTCATACATGTCTAGGGAAGCATATACATACACGCCATCATGCAGTCTTAAACATCCCTCCACCCTGGACCCCCCTCTCTGGGCTCTGTGGTCCATGTCCTGCCTCCAGTTCTCATCTCTGCCCACCCCCCGCCCCAGTCCTCTCCAATGGGGATATCTGTCTCCATCACTCCTTTGAGACCACTCTGGTCATGGTCACCGACAATGTCCTACTGCAAAGTCCCAGGGTCATCTGCTTCCCCGACAGCTGACTCCCCCGGTTGGGCCTACTCCCCCTGGATGGTTCTTCTCTCCTGGGTGTCCTCCTCCTCCACTGGCTGACCTGTTCAGTTGCTGCTTCCTACTTCAGTTGTTTCTTACTTTTCTATGTGGGCCCAGAGGTGGAAGGGCCCAGAGCTCACAGGCTGCTTTCTTCCCTCCACCTGCCCTCTCTCCTCTCGTGATCTCATGCAGCTCACGTGAAAACTATCTGTATGCAGGTGACTCTCAAATTTGTATCTCCTGCCCTGACTTCTCCCTGAGCTCCAGACTCCTCTACCCAAGGGCCAAGGCCAAACAGAAGTGCAGATTCCCCAGCTTCTTTCTAGACCTGCTCCCTGCCCTTCTCCTCCTGTCCGTGGCAGCCCCTGTTTTCTTGTCACTCTGGCCCCAGACCTTGGAATCACTGCCAATGAGTCCTTTCTCCCACCTGCTCTGATACCTGGTGCTTTAGCAGCGCTTCTCAGCTCTGCCTCCCAAGTAGAGTCTGGCTTGGACCACTTCCACCACTTCTAGTTCAGTCCAAGGTGATGGCAACTCTCACCTGGATAGCTGGTCACCTCCGCCTCCACTCCTCCCAGCCTGTCCCTCAGCCCAGTCTGTTCTTTGCCCCAAAGCCAGCAGACCATTTACTTATTTTCTTAAAACTCACAATGGCTGCCCCCTGCAACTTGAGTCCAACCCAATCACCCAAACACTTCCTATTATGTCCCATTGGTGGTCCAGTCCTCATGTCTGCTGTGCCCAGAGTTGCTGGCATTCCTTCTACCCATTGATTAAGGCAAGCTCAGTCTAACCACACCATCCCTAACTTGCCGTGTCCCCTCCTCAAACACTCCCCCCGCTGTCTGCAGGGTTGCCTACTTTCCATCAGGCTTTAACCCACATGTTACGCCATCGCAGAAGCCTTTCCTGGCCACTTAGCTAAGGTAACTCCCTCCCCAGCTAGGCACCGTCCCATCACCTTCTTTTATTTGGCATGGCACTTACCACCACCTGATATCTTTCCTGTTTGTTGTCTGTCTCATCCTGTGAATTTGAGCACCGGGAGGGCAGGGACTCTGTATGCCAGATCACCAGTCTGGCAAATTCTGGGGTTCAGTAGATGCTTGTTGAGTTGGTGCAGGAATGGACATACAGACCACCGTTACAAACACAGACGTATTTGAGCCCACTCACATTCACCTTCACACCCTCACAGTGCCACCTGCACGATGCTCAGCCCTTAACACAAAGATGTCCCGCTGCACACCTTCATGCACTCAGCATCCTGTACTGGGAGGCCTCACAGGGTATGTGACATCTCCACCCCCCACAACATACACACCCCTGCAGGTCTGCCTCACATACCCCTGCCAGGATCATACACACCACGCAGACTCAGCCCTTCTCCTCCCAACCCATCACTGGCAGCAGACAGACACACTCTTGCATAGACTTTGAGCTCTGTCTTCTGAGAACAGCTGATAGGGGCTAGGTGGTGAGGGAGCTAGTGCCTCCCCAGACCTGCCTCCAGAACAGCCTTTTCATACTGCAGGTTCTGCACTGCATCTGACCCCACCAAAGCCTCGACCTTTCTGAGCCCCTACATTTTTCCTGCTGTAACATGTCTGGACATTTGAGGTTGGGGTGGAGCCTCCCAGCACAGAGAGAGGACAGATGACCCCTTCAGGTCCCTTCCCACTCAAGGTGTCTCCCAGGGCCCAGAGGGCAGTAGTGGGAGGGAAGTGAGGTTCTGAGCCAGGGAGCAGGAGGGCAAGTACCAAAGGCCGGCTTGCCCTAGACCCTGGCTTGTCTTGCCCACAGGCGAACACGCCTGCCATTGTGGAGACAGTTCATGGAGGGAGTGACAGCCTCAAGCAGATGGCAAAGCCTGGTAGACAGACACAGGGCAGGGGCCAGAGGCACAAAGGTGTTCTCAGCTGCCAGCGCAGTGCAAAATGGAAAGCCATGGAAATGGAAGTGGGAACAGAAAGGAAGATTAGAGTTAAACTGAAGAGGATGCCCCTCTGCACAACTCTCCAAGCCAGGATTCTGTGGCTTCTGGACACCAGCTCTGCAGGGGCCCGACTGTTGTCCGGCCAACCTACTGGGTAGCACAGCTCAGGCTGCTCCTCCCCCGTGAGGCCTCCCAGTGACCAGCCTCAGGCAAGGGGCTGCCACTGTACACAGGGCACACAGTCTGAACCCTAGGGTGCTCTGCTCTTCTGAGCTCCTTGTCTCCCCTAGATCAATATAGTTTATGATAGGACATCTTGGTGGGGCCAGAGGAGATTTTTGGAATCATCCCTTTTCCATTTTGGGGGAAGGAAACTAAACGTCCAGCACACATGGTGTCAGAGGCTGCGGAGAGGAGTGGTGTGGATGGCACTGACCGATACATAGAGCTCCATACCCTTTAGTTCAAATCCAAGGTGCTCTGGCAGTGCAGAAGAGAAGAGGGTCACAGAGGGGAAAGGATGGAGGGAGAGATACAGAGAGAGATGGAGGAGTGGGGAGGGCGAGGGAGGGCAGGAGGGAGAGGGAGGGAGAGAGAGAGAGAGAGAGAGAGAGAAACGTTGGTCAGGACTCTTCAGACACCAGCAGCCAGCCTGTGAGGTGAAAGCAGGTTAGTGGTGTCCCCTCCCGGCCTCCTGAGCCCCCACCCTGGCATTCAGTCCCCAAGACCCCTGAAGGAAGGTGGAGAGAGGAAATGTTAGGATCAGCAGGCAGGGCAGGTTCTTTAGAGATGAGTTGTGGGGTTAGTACCTGGTGGGGAGGCAGAGGCGTGAGAGTCAGTTGGCAGGTGTCCCAGGGAAGAGAGGTGAGTGGGGGTGGTGGTCTGAGGAGTCCCTATTTCCCTGCCTCACCCTGGCTCCAGTGCCAGGATTTCCATATTCTCATGCCCTGCCTGGAGACTGTCTGCTCAGCGCTGAGCTCATTCATTAGGCCCTCTTCTCTGTTCAGAACAAGGGCATGGGGCTGCTCAGGCTGGCCCTTGGCTGCGTCCTGCCTCCAGAGGTGTGGTTGGCCTGCTCATCTACAGGGAGCCTGGGCATGGAGACGCTTGAGTATATGGGGAGAGGAGGAAGCTCCAGGCAGCAGGTCATTTCTCCACATGACACTTGCAACACCCTAGAAGCCCACAGGGTCTAGGCCCTGGGGTTTGAGTCAGATTTCACTACTTAGAAAAGCAAACTGCTACTTGTAGGTAGAGCCCAGTGCATTCACCTGTAGAACATGTGGGTGTCAGATGGTGGACCAGTTGCGCTTTTTGAAGTGGAATCATATTGTAAGTGTGCGCTTCCAGAGCCCTGTGAAGTGGGCACCCACGCCATAGAGGGGTTAGATCAAAGGGCCCCTGCCCAAGGGCCAGCCCTGCCCCAGACCCGCTGCGTCTCCAAGTGCACCCAGCCTTTCCACCTCTTATCTCTTCTCTCTTAAAACTGGGTCTCTGGGAGCTCTGCCACCTGGCTTGCTTCAGAATCATCCAGGGCAATGGGATCAGGGCGTGGGGGGGGGAGCCCAGAAATCTCTACAGTGTTTCTGAAAAGTTCGCCTACCATTCTCATGTAGCCAGCACCCATCCATCGGCTCTGAGTTTGTTTGTCCCTAACTTGCTGTGGTGCCTATGGGCAAGTCTAGTCTCTGTTTCCTCATCTGTCAAAAGTGGCTGTACACAGTGAGAGGAAGATGCGAGAAGCCCAGACAGCGAGCCACTCAGTGCACATACAGGAGCCCAGTCTGTGGCCTCCCTGCGTATACAGGCAGCTCATGAGACCCAGGGAGGAGGTAAGATTGTGTTCTGACATTCTCATCTCCTCTAGAGGAAGGAGAGCATGGGAACCATCAGCAGGAAGTCCTGTGCTAGTCCTGCTGATTGAGTCCCTGGGTCTGACTGGCTGGTCATGAGAATGACCACCTGGAGAAGCGAATGAGGCTGAAAGCCATTGAGGACTTTTCTTCTGCTTCCCTGCCCTGGGAACCAAATAATAGTGACAGCAGCTTCTGGGCCTCCTCAGTGACCTTCCCTTTCAGTCAAAGGCCGGTCCCATTTGGGGGGGGGGACCAGTGGTGGCCAACAGGACAGGTGAGGTCATGGAGAGCTTGCTCAGTCTCCAGGAAGGCAGCCCTACTTCCCTCTCACCAGGGATACAGTCTGAGGGGCCTGTGGCTAAGTCTGCTCCTGTCAAAGAGGTCTCCCACTCATCATGTTCATAGGCTGCCACTCAGCCTGTATGGAGTGGTACCACCGAATCATAGACAGGTCTTACCAGCAGAAATTGGCATACTGACCCATGACCATGGCAACCTGATGCTGGACTCCCAAGAGGGCTAGGTTATTGGACAATATACAAAGTCATCATCCTGGACCTGTCCTGTGACACACACTTACAGGGTCCTGGCTGAGGAGGCCATGATGTGGGGCCCCTGATGAGAACACATGCTCATGCATCAGCACAGGTGTGTACAGGGGTGAGCAAATGTGTGTGTTTTGCATGTGAATGCAGGCACATGCTTGTGTGTTTGGGTATGTGTGAATGTGTTTGCACATGTGAGTATATGCTTATGTGTTTGTGTAGATGTCCATAGCTGTGTGTGTTCTTTCACTTGAGGGATATATAAATCCACAAAGTTTGACTCTTGAGAAATGGAGGGGCTGTCAGGGGAAGAAGGAGAAGCTTCAAAGAGCTCTTGTGGCCAGAGGCTCCATTTCCATGGCCATTGCAAAAGGTAATCTGGTCTAGGCTGTCTGGGCAGAGGGGCAATGTCAGACACTTGGCTCAGGACTTGCTGGGAGCCAGCCTCCAGGACACTAGAGCTGGTCCTTCTGCCCCCTGCCCCACACCAGCAGTAGCTGGGAGAGGTGCTAAGCTGCCCTCCAACTACAGCAGCAGGCTCTCCATAAGGCCTCCTTATGTATCACTGCACTTCATCCTCACTGGCACCCCTCCAGGTGTAAATGTTACTATCCCCATTTTGCAGGTGAGAAAACAAACTCAGAGAGGTTCTATGAGGCCCCAAAACTAGTGAGCTCAGCAGCTGGCATCTTTATTCAGATCTGTGTGAATCCAAAGCCTGAATGAACACTTCAGCTTGCATTTTTTTAACTACCTTTTCAAGTATGTGATAGAACAGTATAGAAAGTGCTCTGGGCAAAGTATGTGAAGAACATAAATCCTCCATGAAAAGGTAATAGCCGTGATCCTGATAACACTAGGCGGAAAGGCCTGTGGCAGCATTTCTAGGCTTTTTCTTTACCGCCCCCCCCCCCCCCCCGCCCCGCCAAGGTCCTGCTGACCCTCTAAGCAGCTCTGAGCTGAAAGCTGAAGCAGCCCAGCTGGCAGAGAAGCTTGGCCAGTGGCCGAATTCTGGAGGCTCTGCTCCTCTGATTCATGATGGGATGGGACTCCCTTTCCAGAACAGTCCCATAAGCCAGGGAGGCTCTGGGACTGAGAGGGGAAAGGAACAGGCCCTCCACCGCCTCTCTCCCCTGCTCCTTAGCCTCAGCCTGGCCGCTCTGTTTCCTGCTGAGGCCCCTCCTGATCTATGGTCCTGCAGTGGGGCTGGATCTGACTTTGCAATTCTTCCGGGAACCTGGGCTTTGCAACATTCTATTGGACCACATGCCCTGTCCACAGCTCCGCTCTTACGAGGGGCCGAGTGCTGCCTCCCACACTCTGTGAAGACAGCTGACCATCCTGGCTGCCCAGCCCCCACCTCCCTGGGGGCCTCTACTTTCCTCTTTAAGTCTTGGCTTCCAGGCTCTAGCAGGGAGAAGGAGGCAATGATTTCTAGGCTTTTGTGATGTGGCCTAAGGAGGATTGGGAAGACTCATTACTCTGCCCTGAGTCCCAAACCCACAAACCCTTTTACTCCAAAGGGCCACCTAAATGCTTCCCAGCCGTCCCTCCAACCCCCATTGTGCTCTCTGGGCCTCTTCTGGAGCTCCACCTCTCTCTGCCCAGGCACCATCTCTTTGGCTTCTAATTCTTCATGGGACCCAGCTGTCCTCCTTGGAGAGGGGGATGTGGGGGTGGGCCGAGCTGGGGCTTAGACTGCTCTGGAGTATGGCTGACCTCATCCTGGCTTGCAGGCTAGCTGACTGCTGGGCCCCCAAACAGTCTGGAGGTCCAGAGTCTGGCCTGGGGCTTTTTGCTCTGCTCCACCTCCACCTGGTGGCACTTGAAGAAATTGCTCCCGGCCTCAAAACGCTCCACAGTTATGGCCTCATCTTTCTGCTGCGGGGCTCATATTTTTTTTCCAGCTAACTATGCAAACCAGAAAGGTTCAACCTCAAGTAGAAGAAAAGAAAGGAATGAAGTCCTGGATGGGGACTCAGACCAGAGAGGACCTGGAGAGAATCACCAATTATCCCTTGAATCCTCATGCCCTCTCTCTTTCAGCAGAGTGCAAACCCCCACACCACCCTGTCCTGGAGCCGAAGCGAGGTCTCTGGTCTCTCTGGCTTCCATGGGAACCACTGCCTTGGGGCTTGTTCTTCCTCAATTCCCAGTTCCCCACTCTCCCCCATCACCCCAAATCAAAACCAAACAAACTCTGGCCAGACCCGAAGATAGGCTCTTTCAGAGAGCCCATTTCTCTCAAACATACTGGCACACACAAACGTGCGCACATTCACAGCCTGGCCCCACCAGTATGTGACCTCCTTAAACAGGCCTTAAAAGGCCGGCGAGGGCCCTGATGTCTCCCCCACTGCTGGTCAGGCTGCCTGACCTGGGAGGTGCTGCCGAGACCTGAGTGTGGCTCCAGTCGCCTGCAGAGAGGATGCAGTTGTTTTGTCCAGCAAAGAGAGAGGAGTGGGGTGGGGGTGGCAGGGGGCACATCGGTCTCCTCGGAATAGGCTTTTAGTGAGCCCTGAAGACTAAGAGGAGCCCGGGACACCACCACTCCCCCCATACCTCCTCCCCCATGTCCCCCCCACCCCACCTAGTCTCGCTAAGCAAGGCCCCAGCCCTCCCGCACGGGGAGATTGCCAGTCACCAGGGAAGGAAAGAAATAGAAGAAAGAGACATACTGGAGAAGTTGACCATTGCGAACTGCTGACACCTGTCCCCGGTGTATCCCACAGGACACCTACCAAAAGAAAGAAAACCAGAAAGAGAGAGCCAGGATAGCAAGACACAGGCATCACAACACCCCGGCACGGGCTCCTGCCGATGCCAGCTGGGTTCCTTGCCACCGTTACCGCTTGTACTGGCCTGGCCACTCTGCCCCTTACCTGCAGCCCTGAACTTTAAACCCAAGGATTAGGCCAAAAATGAAAAACAAAGCAAAACAAAACAAAACAAAACAGAAAAACCAAACCAAAACAAAACAAAACAGCCAAAGATCAAAACAACCAACACCCCTGGCCCTATGCCCTACATTGGAAGGGACTGCACCCGGAAGCTTTCTAAGGAGCAGGGACTTGTGTTTGTATCTTCAAACATACTTTGCTTAGGATCTGGCATGTACAATCGCAAAGGCAGTTTCTCCAAACATCTCTGTCCGAAGAATCCGTTTGGACATCTGGAGAAGGAAAAGGGGAAAAATCACAGAACAAACTGGCATCATCCACGAGGCTCAGGTTAGAAATCAAAGTGCACAGTGATGAATGAGAAAACCAAGTTGGGCACTGGGGCACACTCGTCACTGCAGGGGCTGGATTTGGGGCTGGGGGAAGGGCTCAGTCTTCCAAATCTCTCTAATTGATGTTGCTCCATGGGTGGTGGGGGGCAGGGGTGGGGCAGAGAGGAGGATGATTTAGGGAAGTGGGTGGGGAAATTGGGAACCTCATTCCTAACTGTCCTGTGGTCCGTTGAGACTTTCCTTCTGACCTGCCTGGGACCCCAAAAAGAACGGTAGCCCCTTGGTGCCAGGCAGTCAGGCAGGGTGCTGGGAGCCTTCCAGAAAACAAGTTCTGCAAAGCCACTCCTTCCAGGCCCTACCAACGGCTTCTCTCGAGGGTCCTGGGCAGGTTTTCTCATCCATGAAACAGCCCCCAGAAAGCTCAAAGGAGAACTTCGGGAATGTTGTTCCCAGACTGTGTGCCCATGACAAAAGTGACCTTGGAGATGTTTCATCTGTTCTCTCAAAGAGGGTTCTGTGGCCAAATAAATTTAGGAAATCCATTCCCAGGCTTCTTTGTAGAGCTACAGCGCACGCTGGCATATGAAAGGCTAGGAGAAGTTTTGTAGGAGGAAAGAGCCAAATATTCCAGTGTGTCCCAAATTTATTTGACCATGGAAGATGTTTCCTGAGGAACCCTTATGAACATGGTTTGGGGAAGGCTGCCCTGGAGCAATACATGGGGGTAAAAGGCTTAGTGGTGAACAGGTGAGGTTGAAGAGGAGCTGAAATTACCAGCAGTTCAAAGCTGGCCTGCCCAGGCCAGGTGTAGGGGTGGCAAGAACCACCGTCACAGGGTGGAGGGAAGGGCTGAAGCAGGCTCCCTGAGGACCCTGAAACCTCTTCCAGTCAGGGGTCTCCTGGCTCCCTGGGGTGCCTGTCCTTTCCCCCACGACCTGCTACTCCATCAGTGCCTGGCTCTGGGAGTGTGTTCTCGCGTGTTGGGTCCTCTGTAGCTGCAGAGCACCACCCACTCTCCCTGGCCATGTCTCTACCCTCAAGATCCATTTTCTTCTGTTCTCTGGCTGCCACTCTCAAGGGGGTCCCTATCTTGCAGATTTCCGAGATACATGCCCAGCGCTGTAGTATCTTCCAAACCCCAGCAAGGCCAGATACCCTAAGGGAAGCTTAGAGACAGGGCCAGACTGACCATCCCACCCCCAGCCCCTACTCAGAGATGGGTTTGGGCTGCCTCTGCCTCTTCTTCTTTAGGAAATGAGGTAACCCCATCACCGGTGTTCCCTCAAGAATAGGTCACTGTTCAACATGAATCAGTAAACTTCAAGAGGTGAGTGTACTCTACCTCTTAGCATTCTCGTGGATATCAACCATCAGCGACCCCTTGAGCTTATAGGGGTGGTTGCCATTGGCTGTGATGGACACTCACAGAAATCCCGTTGCCCCCATCTAGCCTGGGGGACTGGGAATGGTTGGTGGGCAGACAGCTGGAACTTCTCTGGGCCTTGATGGCATTTCCCTCTGGGGAGGCAGGAGGCTGGTCCTTGCAATGGTGGCAGTGTCTGTGGAGGCCCGCCTGGCCAGCGGGCAGTGGTGGAGGGCTGGGAAGTGTGTCTGGAGAATGTGGCGGGAGTGGGGGAGTTTACAATGGAACTTGATGCACACTCGTCCTGTTGAACAGGGTGGCTCGGAGGAGGAGGAGGAGGCTACCATCCTGTCAATGCATCATCCTTCTCTGATCTAAGCATCCCATCCCAGGAAAATGAAGGTATTTGCTAAGGCTTCCCAACCAGCTCCAGGCAGGCTCAGCTCTCCTTCCTCAGCTCTCAGAGACTGATGTCCACTTGGGATGGGGGCTGGAGAGGAGAAGTGAGTTTTAAAGCAGCAGCACCTTTGGAGAGGAGGATAAAGACTCAGGAAGTTGCCAAAATGACTCTTGGAATCCGCAAAGGAATAAGAAAGAGATAGGTTTGACTGTGTCCAATGTCTGAGATTAGCCTGGCTTGTGTGTGTGTGTGTGTGTGTGTGTGTGTGTGTGTGTGTGTGTGTTTTAGAGAGAGAATGGGGTAGTGCAGGGACAGGAGGGGGCCAAAGCAGAAATTTATTCCCACTGCTGACAGTCAGGGAAGCTGTCCTATGGTTCTTGGACACCGATAAGTAAGTGTATCCCTGCATCTCTGATCCCGCACCAGCCTGGACTAAACCGACTGTATTCTATCTTTCATGGCCACTGAGTTGTACAGCTCTGGGTGCTCAGTCTATGACATGAGTGTGCCCCCTGTTGTTGAGAAATATGGTCTTAATCTTCCTGCCCTGGGAAAGTGTGTTCCCTGCTGGCTGAACAAAAGGAAAGGCTGGGGGAAGGGCACAGCACAGGAGTTTGGGGACTGACACTGTATACTGTTCTTTGGGTACCAAATCTTTCTAGCAGGCTCCTGGACCCTCCTTACCCCTACTTATTGAGAATGGGCCACGTCCAGGAGCCCGGGGCTTCCCTGGGGAAGATTCTGAGGCTGGGCCTAGAGCCTTGCTACCCTGCACTCAGGACCAAGTAACAGGGCACGGGCTAAATAAACCTACCAACAATGAGGGGGTTCTGACCCGTGTCGGGAGCTGCCTGGTAGTGGGTAGGTTCCCACTAAAACAGGGATGGGCCCTGTGAGTTTCAGGGGCACAGGGGACAAATTAGAAGGAGCGGCAGGTCGTAGCTTTCTCAGCCCTCCCCCAAGTCATCAGCTCTGACTTTGGGAGGGTCTGTGCCCAGGGCTGGAGAAGAGCAGAGGTGAGATGGGCAGAGAGGAGAGCCCATGGGCTGTACCTGGGGTGACAGAGAGGTTGGGACTCTTGCCTCCCCGTTTCTCACCCACGTCCCGGGCCTCAGTTTCTCCTTTTGGTAGCCTGGGGATAATGCCATGTGTGCTGCCCTCACCCGGGGGAGGGGGAGGATGAAGGATGAGGGTGTGCCCCGGGCACTGGAGGGGGTGAAGGGTCTCTGGCCTCATGAAGAGTGGGGTGGAGATGTGGAGAGGATGAGCAGGCAGATGGGTATGGGATGGGAGAACCATCTGAACATGGAGGGGTGGGGGGCAGGAGGGGCGGGGGATGAGCTTGATGGGAGAAGGAGGCATGCCGCTGGTATGTGCACAGGGCTGGAAAGAGAGTCTTGTTCTGTCATCATCCCCTGAACCAGTCCCCAAGAGTCACGCACCAACCGTGCTCTACAAAAACATGGAGAGAAGAGGAGAAAGCAGCAAGACGTGCAGAGGCCTCTGTCTGGCCCAGACAGGAGACAGTCACCTTGATTTGGACCCCCATTTTCAAATCCTCCTAAGTTTTCTAAAAACAAAATCCAGTATCTGTGACACTGTTTATTTTGGCTCTGAATTCCAGAAAAACAGGAGGGGACGGAGTGTGCCTGCTTTCCAACACTCCCTGCAGGGCTCTGAACCAATACACAACAACAAGTGTCAGAAAACCAGGAAGGAAAACTGATTTTTATAGAAACTGGAATGAAACTGACCAGTCTAGTTTCATTATCCAAGCTAAGCGGAAATGCAAAAAAATCAAAATAAAAAGTAAACAAACAGCACAAATGGTAAGACGTGAGTTCCATTGCCTAGATTCTTTCTTTTTTATTCCATTCAGGTGTCATCAGGAATCCCAAGAAGCCTGCCCCCCTCTCCCTCCCCGCTCCCCCGCCCCCAGAATGGCCTCTGGGTTCCACCCTGCCCCCCTCCCCCCTGTCCTTCTCCAGCACAGCTCTGAGGACCTGCCCTCCTGAGAGTGATCCTCACCAGGGACGCCCCTCTCCCCTGGGGGCTCAGGGAGTCCGGGAAGTTGGTTCCAGGAGCCCTGGCTGGGGCTGACCTAGGGCAGGTTGAAATGGGGAGGTAGTGATTTTGGGTACTAACTTCGCGTTGTAAGCGGTGAACCCCAGTTGCCCACAGGACCCATCTTCACAGTGATTTAGGCTCCTGCCCTCTGAGAGAATCTCAGATTTAGCTAGGTGTGACTTAGAGGCTCCTAGGGGTGTATGGCCTGGCTGGCAGGACCCTGTGCAAACCCACCTAGCTCATTGCATCTCACTCCACACTGTACACTCACACTGAGCCCTGGGCCCCCGTGGCCTTCCTTGGCCCGGGCACCCATCCTGTGTGGCTGAAACCTCTCTTGCCTGGAGCCAGGGCTGATCTCACTTGAGGCTGCTGGATTCTTTCAAAGTTCTGGGGTCCAGGGGGGCTAAGGAAAAGGAGAGGCCTGGTGTCTGTGTGTGTGTGTGTGTGTGTGTGTGTGCATGTGTGTGTTGAGGGGTAAAAGAGGGGCTTACAGGGCTGGGTGAAGTCTGTGAGGTCCACCAGAACCCTTGTGAGTTTCTATAGATCTATTGCAGAGGGCTCAGAGCATTTTCCTGGCTAGAATGTTCCCTGGGGTCTGTTGCATGAATGTGGCAGCCCTCTGAGAGGCAGAAGAAGGGGAAGGATGAGGAGCTGCTGAGTCCCGGCTGAGAACTTCCCTGAGGGGTCTGCTGTTGCTGCTGGGACAGTCCCCTGCAATTCCCGATGGGGGAGGCCAGCCGAGGGATGGCAGCAGGTGAAGGGTGGGGCTGGGGGAAGCCAGCGGAGGAGGCCAACTGGGGCAAGAGGCACCCATCTGCCTGGCTGTCTGGGCCGTCTCGCCTAACACTGAGGGGAATGTGGAAAAGGCTCGGCCTCTCATTATCACCCTGTGAGGTGGAGGGAACTCGGGCTAAGGCCCTCGGCAATGGGGAGATGCAGCTCTGGAGCTGGAGCCCAGAGGCAGGAGAGCTGAGAAGTGCTGAATCTGACCTTGTCTGTGGGGAGAGCAAATGCCCCCCTCTCTGAATTTCCACCAACACTCTGGTGGCCTTTGCCCAGATGCCTCGTGAATGGGGCAACTCTGGCACCTTGCCTGGGCCCTAGGCTTGGGGTGCTTTGAAAACCCAAAGTTGTTAACTAGTGCCTCCCACCCCTCCTCAGGATCCGGCCAGAACCTGTGCTGCCCTCACTGAGCTCTCCCTTTGGCTCCGTATTCACCCACCAGAGACTCCCTCAGGGGGCCCTAGGGGCCCAGTTGCTTGACTAGGACCAAGCTGGACCTGAACAAGCCCTCCTGGATTACTGTGCTCCCACCTGCCCTGTTTGCTAAGGGGAGCAGGATGGAGATCCTGCTGAGTAGCCTTGCCTGGCTAGAGGACGAGAAGCCCCAACTCAAGCTTCTCCTCAATCCTGACCTCCTCCATTTTAGGCCATACCAGAGTGGTGTCCTTTCTCCCCATAGAGAGTGGCTGGGGTCTGAAGCAGAATAAGCAGCACCCAGGGCATATCTGGACACCAGGCAAGGAAAGCAGCCAGGTCTTGAGGCAAGCACTGGATGGTCCTTGTCTCCCCTCAAGGCTATTTAGAGCAGACCCTCCACAACTGAGGCTCTGGGAATTGTGCTTTGCCTGACCCTGCCAAGCTCCTCACTGCTGGGAGAGACACACCCTGGGAAATGTTTGTCAGAACAGTTTGGAGAGTTGCTGAGAGACTGGGAGAGAAAGGGGCAGGGGTGGGGGGGAGACAGCGAGAGGGAGGGAGAGAGGGGACAGAGAGAGAGAGAGAGAGAGAGCGAGAGCCCAGTACCTAGGGCATAGATTGGAATCCCCATCTCCCTAAAAGTTGTTGGTGAAAGGGTGGACACTGGGAGATGGAGTGGGTTGGGGCCTGAGAAACTGGCACTGCAGAAGCCCCGAGCACTTGAGAGTTTACATCTCCCTATATTCCCGGAAAGGGCTAGGGAGAGGGGCAAACCTCCCTGTCTAAACCCCTTGGGGACCCCCTGTCCATGGCTGGAAGCCCGCTTTTCCTAGAGCCCTCTGCTCCTGCCCAGCCTCACGCTACTCTTGCCCCCAGAGCTGCCCACACTGGTCACTTACTTGCAGGAGAGCTGGTTGATGCCCTCAATGTAGTAGCAGACACCTCCGTTGACACAATAGGACTTGGCTGTCTCGTTGCACTTTCGGGCGTGCCCCGACCAGGATGACAGAGTGGTACTCACTGGAGGTATGAGAGACACGTGCCAGTGACACACTGAGACCACCTCTGGGCCCCAGGAACCACCTCTTTCACACGGTGCTTCATGGCCCCTCTCAAAGCTGGAAGATCAGGAACTGCAGGAGTAGCTGGAGAGGGAAGGTCTGGTGGTTCCTACCAGACACCAGCAAGGCAGAGCGGAGGCCACCAGGAGTTCTGACTGTTTGCCCAGCAACACTTGGCGCCTGTACTCTGGGCCAATGTCTTCCCACCTCTAAAGGGTAGGAAGATTTTCTTTATTTGGGAGGGGATGAGGACCTAGCAGAAAAGTCCTTCTTCTAACAGGTAAGAGCCCACGTCTGGCTTGCCTTTCTAGGGGCTTCACCATGGGTGGATGAGACCTCATGTCTTCCGTGGGGAACAAAGTCACAGGGGTGCAGGGAGGAGACCTCTACACTGCTTGGGATCTCGAGGTAGTCCAGGAGGTAGCTGGAAGCGAGCTGGGCTTTGAGGGGAATGCCACCTTCTGGATACTCATTCTCTAAGATAGAGAGAGACGGGGTGGGGGTGGGGGACAGGGGAGGGGGAGAGAATCTTGGCTTTCATGTCTTCCTCCTTTGTCCCAGAGAGGACCAGCCTCTCGGGACTGCTACAAAGGCCACTCTGCCCCTCTCCGTGGGCACCCAGAGTTTTCTTTGTCTCTGCCCTCATCAGGCAGCCCCATCCTCCCCCACATAGTCAGCTGCTGCATCTGAAGGGAGCCTCGAGGCCTCAACAGCCCTGGCGATAAATCCAGGAGGTCAGGTTGCTGGAGAGGAGGTGGGCTTGGAAGAGGCCTGCAGGGTGGCTGGGACGTGGACACCGGGTGAGAGTGAGCTGGGGCTTTAAGGCTGCTGACCTGGATTGCACATCCAATGGATCAGATTCATTCGATGAATGAAAATAACACAAGTTCTGTACCACCAGGGGATGGCATCCAGAAAGCAAGTAAAAAGTCTGGGCCCCAGTATTGGTTTTCATTTGTGAGCTAATTCCCGAGGCAGCGTATTCAGGCTGGGTAGCACTTCGACCCTCAGAGGCTCAGAGGATCTCCCGCTTCCACCCGGCAGCGGCCTCCTGCCCGAGGTGAGCCACCCTGCCCGGGTTGCTCCCATCTCTTCAGGGGGTACAGAGTCCCTACCGGCCCCCTGTGGGGATGGGATTGAGAGGAGGAGGAGGGGGGCAGGCACTTGGCGCCCTCAGTGTTTAGACATGTGGGAGACAGATGGAGCGCGGGGCTGGGAGTGTATACACAGCGTCACTCTGTATATGTCTGAAGAACTCGCTGATAAAACCTGGTGGGCAGGGCCCGCTCCCACTTTCCCTCCATGCCGTGCCTGCTGCGGCTCTGGCACCCCCAAGCCCCATCCCCGAGGACGTCTCCGCTCAACGCGCAACCCACACTCAGCTGGGACAGGAGGCTTTTGCTGGTCTCTGCCCGCTCTGGGTCAAGAAGACCCCGGGAACCAGAAATGGGACAGGGAAGAGAAACAGCTGAGGTGACCTTGTCTATGAGTTGTGAAATCCTTTGCTCAGGAGGACACCAGAGGTTGCCCTGCCCTGTGTTACACTGCTGAGGAGGAGTGAAGGAAAAGAGCAGAGGGAATGCCTGCCGGAGTCACAGGGTGTGTTGTAACAAGCCCCTGGGACTCCTGATGCCTGGTTGAGCATTCTCACCAGCCAGCTAGGCCCTCATGGAGGAAGAACGAGTCAGCACCAAGGCCTGACATAAGTGGACGGGTGCAAAATGTGATGTGGACCATAGGCTTGGTCCTCTTGTAGGCACTGACTGAGGCAGAGAAGTCTCAGCCCAGCTTGATGACCTCTGTGGTTGTAGGGGGCAGACTGCCCACTGCTATGCCGAATGGGCAGGGGACAGCAGTGACGATGGTGGCGGGGGCTGTGGCTATAATACGTGGTCCTGTCCACATGCATATCTATGCTCATGGAGGCCTTAGGAGGCAGAGGATGACTCTTGGAAGAAGATGGGGCCTCAGCTGGGATGCACGGCCTCTGCTTTCAGAGTCGTGTCATTATGAGGACTGGGCCCCAGGCCCAGAAAGGCAAAAAGTGTGGACGGTGGGGGAGCCAGTGACAGACGGGTCAGAGGAAATGACCACAGGTCTTCCCAGCTCAGAAAGAAGTACCTTGAGGCCACCCCCTGTGATAGCAGGGCCTTCCCAAGTCACTGGAGCCCAGCCCTGCTGGTGGTGAAGGCCCGCGCCAATGAGACTTCCAAACTGAAGATGGAAGTTCACACTGTTCCAGCACACGTGGACTCCCAAGGCAGCACTTCTACACTTCCTTGTCAGCAAATCTATATTTTTTCACTGTGTTCTCTTGTGTTTGGGGAAGTGAAGGTGACATAAAGACTCCAAGTTGGAGACTCTGGCTGCTCCCTTGACACCCCCACTGGGATGGCCCCTGGTCTCCCCACATCATGCAGGGCTCCTGATCATGTGCCAGGCCACTTGCTTCCCCAGGCTTACTCATCACAGTGACTGAGCAGCACAAACCAAAGACCTGGAGGGCACCTTTAATTTATTCTCCTCTGTTGTTTTCTCCATCCATCCATCCATCCATCCATCCATCCATCCATCCATCCACCTTTCTACCTGCTTACAAGGCTCCATCCATGTGTCCCTACCACTTCCCAGCCCAGGTCTCCATGGTCTCTTTCTTGGATGACCACAACAGCCTCATCACTGGTCTTTCTGCCCTCACTCTTGCCTTCCTCTCTCACCTTTTTGCTTCACTGCTGTCAAAGTGGTCTTTAAAACATGCAAAAGCGATCTATCCCTTCCATTTTCAAAACCCTCCAGTGGCTTCCATTTACCCACAGAATAAAGTCCCCCAACTCCTCCCCAGGTCTAATCTGGGCAACCCACCTTTCACATTTCATGTCCTGTCCTTCTCTTGAAGTATCTTCAGACTGTACTAGCTTAGTCCAGTTCCTCTAACAAGCCAGGTGTCTTCCTGTCCAGGATTTTCAAAATAACGGTGTCCCAGAGAGGCCGCTCAGGCTCTTCCCTTACTTCTTCTCTTAGCTGCATACACTCATACTTATAGTACTTATTCTAGCCTAACTAAATGACAAGCTCCTCCACCAGAATGTAAGCTTCATCTGGGCAGGGTCCATGTCTGTCTTGTTCACCAATGAACGCCAATGTTTAGAGTAGTGTGTGACATGTAACAGGTGCCTAACAAGTATTTGTATACAAATACAATACAAATACAAATATTTGTAATGAGCAAGTGAACATCTGATTCTTCGGAGTAAGGTACCTTCTTACTACCATCCCAGGAGCTGGTCTGGTCAACTTGGCCTTATGATGAGAACTTTTCCATAGACTAAAGCATTGTCTCCTATTAAATGCAAATCTTTCTGGAAGGTCACTGGGGAAAGGCAAATCAAAACCACAGTGAGATACCACTTCACACCCCCTCGGATGGCTATATTCATGAAGATGGATGATTATCAAGTGGTAGTGAAGACGTGGAGAATTTGGAATCCCCGTACCCTGCTGGGGGGAGTGTAAAATGGTACAGCCACTTTGAAACACTTGAAAAATTAAATACAGAGTTACCATACGGCCAGGCAATTCCACTGTATCTCTTAGGTATATACCCAAGAGAACTATGTGCACACAAAAACTTGCTAATGAATATTATAGCAGCATTATTTATGAAAGACCAAATGGGGAAACATCTTGGATGACCCAATAACCCAAAATGCTGAATGTGATAAACAAAATGCGGTATAGCCATAAAATGGACTATCATGCAGCCATGAAAAGGAAAGAAGTACTAACATATTTTACAATATGGATGAACCTCAAAAACATTATGGTAAGTGCAAGAAACCAGAGTCCTACAATATATGGCCATTTATATGAAATGTCCAGATTAGGTAAATCTGTAGAAGCAGAAAATAGATTTGTGGTCAGCAGGAGGGGAATGGGGGAATAGGGAGTGAATGCTAATCGGCATAGGGTTTGTTCTGAGGTGATGAAAATGTTTTGAAATTAATGGTGATGGCTGTTTAACCTTGTGAATATTCTAAAAACCACTGACTTATATACTTTACAAAGGGTGAATTTTATGGTCTATAAATTATACCTTAAAAATCTGATTTTAAAAAAATGTCTGGGGGTGCCTGGGTGTCTCAGTTATTTAGTTGTCTGCCTTTGGCTGAGGTCATGATCCCAGGATCCTGGGATTGAGCCCCACATCGGGCTCCCTGCTCAGCAAAGAGCCTACTTCTCCTTCTTCCCCTGCTCTCACTCTTTCTGTCAAATAAATAAAATCTAAAAAAAATTTTTTTTTAAATGCCTGGGAGAATGACTAAAATCAAAAACATAAGGAACAACATGTGTTGGCAAGGTTGAAGAAAAAAAGGAACCCTCATGCACTGTTGGTGGGAATGTAAATTGATGCAGCTGCTGTGTTAAATAGTGTGAAAATATTAAAACTAGAATCACCATATGATCCAGTGATTCCACTATGAGGTATTTACCTAAAGAACATGAAAACACTAATTCAAAAAGATATGTGCACCCCTATGTTTATTCCAGCATTTATAATAGCCAAGATCTGGAAGAAACCCAAGTGTCCATCCATAGATGGACAGATAAAGAAAATGTGATATATAATGGAATATTATTCAGGCATAAAAAGGAATGAAATCTTGTCATTTGCAACTTAGATGGGTCTAGAAGTACAATGCTAAGTGAAATAGGTCAGAGAAAGACAAATGCCATGATTTCACTCATATGTGGGGCTTAAGAAACAGAACAACAGAACAAAGAAAAAAGAGACAAACCAGACTTAACTATAGCAAACAAACTGATGGTGACCAGGGGGGATGTGGGTGGAGGGATGGGTGAAATAGGTGATGAGGATGAGAAGTACATTTGAGGTGGGCACAGGGTAAAGTAAAGAATTGTTGAATCACTGTATTGTACACCTGAAACTGATACAATACTGCACGTTCATTATATTGGAATTAAAATTAAAAGTGCCTGGAAGGTAAGCCCAGGAGGGCTCTATCAGCCAGTAGTGTCTTGGTGGGAGTGAGCTTTTTGAGGCTTTGAAGAGGGAAGGGCCAGGAGGGGAGCTCATGGGCAATATTCTCTCCCTGTTGCTGGCCACTGTAACTGCTCTTCTCCATCACCAATGGAGAAACCTCCACTTCTCTTTCAAGGCCCAGATCAAATAATCTTTCTTCATCAAGGCTCCCTCCCACCTGTCCAGTACGCCCTGTTTCCTGTGGGTAAAGTTGCCTCTCTATCCTCTTTCATATATTAGAATAGGCAGATGCTTTGAGTTTGGGTTTTGGCTTCCTGCCAGGAACTTTGAGGGACTTTGCTGGGAGCCAAGACTATGACTCTCCAGAGCTCAGAAGAGGGTCTTGCTGAACATGTGAGCAAGAAAGCAGGTGTGTGTGTGTGTGTGTGTGTGTGTGTGTGTGTGTGATTAAACAGCTAGCCTTTCTAAGCCCCCAGGTGAGGGAGAGGCCCAGGGTGTCCATGGTCCTGTGACACTCCAGGTCAAATTTGCCTCCCCTCTGGGGTAAAGCTAGGCCCAGCTTGATATCCTGGGACTGGTACAGCCTCCTTGGGACATTCCCAAGATCTCTTTCAGCTGGGGATGAGGCAGCTGGGTTCTCTAACTCAGAGGTGGGTTGGACCAAGCTGATTGTTTTATTAAAAGCACCACAAACTTCTTGCTGACTTCTCCTCCTCCCGGGTAACCAGGGAGGCAGTCTCTTGTGAGCTATCAGAGACTGACTGCAAGAAGGGTCTGCTCTGATTTGGGGAAGGAGCATCAAGCTCTGAGGGAACAGAGCCAAGGTAGGCAGTCAAGAGTCACAGCGATGCCTCATGGGCAGCCACTGCTCCTTGAGCCCTCCCATGCTCTCTTCTGGCCACCCCACCACTGTAGCCTTGGCTTCCCTGGGGCCTGGGCGGGCCGAGCCAACCCACCTCAGGATGAGTCATAGGGGGCAGGCATAGCTGCCCGCTACCCGCCCTCCACCTCCTCCCCAGGGTGTGGTTGCTGCAGGTCTCCTGGGTTCCATGGGTAAACAAGGAGCCTGGGCATCTCTGCCTGTGGAAATGTCCCCCCATAGTGGCCTCCTGATCCCCTGCAGTGGCCCTGTTTACTGCCCCATGTCAAGGGTAGGGACGGCCGTGCACTGACCCGGGCAACAGATGATGTATATGTGTGTTGTGGGGGCTACGTGTACAGGATTTCTGCCTCAACTCAGAAACCTAGAATTTTGCAGGGGAAGAGTCTAGAGATATCTGGGCTCAGCCTCAGATGGGGAAATGGAAGACAAGCAAAGTGGGGTAACTCTCCCAGGATGACAGAGCTTGGAAGAGACTGAAGCTCTGGACTCTCTGCAGCTCTGCCCTGCTGCTCTCAGGCTGGGGAGGCAAGGAGCCCCTCGGGAAGCCCCCGGAGCCCAGCCTAAACCTCTACTGCCTGGTTCCCTAACTGACCAGAGCATGTGCTGCTGAGGGCTGATGGCAGCTCAGGTGTGGCACAGGGCTGCAGCTCCTCTGAAGGGTCTCCAGCTTCAGAGCCCACGCCCAGCACAGGACAGAGGCTGCTACTATGGTGTTCTGCATGGCAGCCCCTTCCTTGTATTCTGCTCATAGCATCCCTCTACGAAGGCGCCCCATGTGTAGTTGTGGCAGGGCCATCACCCCATGACCCTGCCTCTCAGAATGCCCTCTGCACATGCACCAGCCTGGCAAGGATGCCACCGTATCCCCTGAGTATGGCGAAGGGGCCACCCGGGGCACATGAACTAAGAAGCAAGATCAATCAGCATCCATCGCTGGAGTCACGTGAGTGACACAGAGGAAAAGCTATCTCTTTTTCCTCCAGCTGGGAGGCTGGGATGATGTAAACCTGGAGATGTCTGAGGCTGTGGCCTCTTCTTTCCTCTCTAGTCTCCAAACCTGGGAGAAGCCCATTCTATTGTAGGAGAGAATGAAGACGACGCACAGTGGGAGAGGACATCCTGAACCCTACTCTGGATTCTGTTAGGTTTGGGGCCGGTTCTACCTCTGGATTTTTCAGTTTTATAAACCAATGAATAAGTTTCTTAAGATAGTGTTAAGCTGTGTTCTTGTCAGTTACTTTTTAAAAAATTATTTAAGTGATCTCTCCACCCAACAAACTCAGGACCCCAAGAACAAGAATTATGTGCTCTCCTGATGGCCAGCTAGGCAACCCGCTTGTAAATGTCGAATAATAAAACAAGAAATATCAAGTCTGAAGTGGATCTATGAATATCTGCCCCAAAAAGATGTCTGCACGCTCTGGCTGGAGGTAACAGGTGCTGGACACTTAGCATGGTCCGTTTTCCTGGGCTTGGGACAGGTTGGGAAGAGCAGGGGGCCCGGGTACCTCCACTGGGGCAATGTGGGAATCAGGAAAGGCCTTTAGCAGGTTATAAGTCCTTTTCTATATTATTTACCAGGTGCCTACTAAGAGCCAGGCACTGTGCAAAGTCTGGGGACTAGAGTGGCAATTGGCAAGACATAGTCCCACGGAGCTCCCAGTCTGGGTCTGCTAGCTATTGTCATGTCACAAGCTCTCTCATTAACCATCAGTTAGACTTGTGGCAGAATATTTAGCCTCTTTGAGCTTGTCTCATTAACTTATGAGCTACACCGCGGGTTTGTCAGGGCTCAAGAGATAGTAAGGAATGTGGCAGGGAGCATGCTCTCAGGAAGCAGTAGCTCTTCCTGTCACTTCTGGGGGAGAAGGTACCATCCCTGCTCCCCCACTCCTGGCTCTCAGTTCCACTGCAGATGTCACGCTTGCATAGAAAGTTTGGCAGCAGTATGAGATTTGAAAAATGATCTAATAGGATTCAGGAAGTACACAAGACCACAATTGGCCAAGAAGTGGCCTGGGAGCGGGGCATGAGCTGGGAATGACACTGTGGTGTGATGGTGGGGTCAGGGAGGATGGTAGCCTGGGAGAGAGGGCAGGAGGGGAAGGCTAAGAATGGACCGTAAGGGACTGACACAGTGAGGCCTGGAAAGATGGTTCGGGCCAGGTTGGTGTGAGCTGGGCTGTGGGAAAAAGTCCTGGTTCTGTGGCACCACGAGGTGGGGGCAAGACAAGATGAAAGCATCTTTAGAGGCTGTTGCTCTGGTTTAGGTGAATAGAGATGAAACCTGGGCTGGGTTGCCTCAGAGGTAGGGTTGGAGTGGGAGGTACAGACGTGAGAAAGATCCAGAAAGGAGACAGACCAGGACTTGGAGACTTGGACCTTTAAGATACGGTGGTAAGGGAAACAAGGAGGCTGAGGGGCTGGGAAAATGGGGGGCAGGGGCTCACAATATAGGACAGACAGGGTATGTGCCAGGTTTTTCTCCGAAGGTCCTGGGGCAGGGAACGTTCCACATTCTCTATAGATAATGTTGGATTCAGGGAGTACTGGAGGGCTGCCTGGTTAAAGTACAGGCAGGCAGAGGCAGATATTAGACCTACAGGGGCAGGACTGGAAAGGAACCCAAATAACCAGGTAGCCAAAGGAATGCTCAGAGTGTGGGTGTTGGGGGGAGGAAAGCCACGTGTGGGATTTGGAGTTCCCGGGCTCCAGTGGAGGCATGCGGCCTACAGACAGGCAGCTCTGGCCACTTCCCAGTGAGGGGAAGCCAGGCTGCCTGCAAGCTGCCACTAGAGCTGCCATGGTGCAGGCGGAAAGCTGAGGGTGCTGTGGGGTTTTGACCCTGCCTGTTTTTAAGGGAGAGGCCCACCTATGGGAGGAGGGTCTGCCATCCCTGGAAAGAGGCTGCCCGCAGGGGCCAACACACACAAGCCCCCTGGCTGTGGCCCCGGGGAGATGGCTGCCTGCACCCAGGTACCCAGCAGAGCAACAGGCAGTCAGCTCCCACACGCCCGGGGCCTGCCTCTCCCTGACGCCCCGCTCTTGGCAGCCCAGCCTCCCATAATTGCCTTCTAAAAATATCCTTCCCCCACCCCCACCTCTTGATTTCAAAATATTTAGTTTTCAGGATATTTAAAATGAGAGCTGGCGGCTCTTCCAGGCCCAGATAACAAAGCTAAACATTTATGCTTTGACTGCATTTCTCTGAATCGGCTCAGATCTTGGGGCTTGATATGGCAGCAGCAGGAGGGAGGGGAGTCAAGTGCAAGATGGATCATGTGTGGGCCTCCTGAGGGCTGAGGGTGTGACTGGCCTGCCCCTCAGACCCCTGTAGGAACCCTCCCTTTGTTGGGGGACCACCTACCGCTGTTGACGTGGAGCCGGCCCCGGACCGTGTCCTTCCCCAGGATGTTCTCGGCCTCACAGACATACTCCCCAGCATCCTCCACCTTCACCTTGTTGAACTGGAGTCGAGAGTTCTTTCTGGTTGGGGGGGGGGGTGATAAGAGGGGAGAGATGTGAGCCAAGGCCCAGGCTAGCTGTGGTCCCCAGTGGTCACTGCGCGATCATTTCTCCCCACAGAGCCACAGTGGCTGCGCAGGGTGGATGAGAAGTCGATTACATGCGGGGTACAATGCTGAGTCCCCCAAGCTGCAGGGAGACCTGGGGGACAACACAGGGTAGAGCCAGTGGCTGTACACAGGTCTCTAAATCTCTGTGTCCTCATGTCTACTTCTCTAGGGCTGCACCTTCTCTGTAGCCTTTTTCTGGAGGAGGAAAGTGGAGTCTCCTAAGGAAGTCACATGGCTACCTCTCTCTTTTCAGGCTCCCCCCGCCACTCTTCAAAACAGGGCAGCCACTGCCTCACCAGTTACCTCTGCCTGGCCCTAGAAGTGGCTGCCTGCCGCTCTAGATACAGAAGGCCTGCTCCCAGGTACCTGCAGACCCTCAGGTTAAAAGGCTCTCATAGCAAGGGTGCCCAGCCTCCCAGTCCCAACCAGTGGCTTCCCTGGCCTTCACCCTGGCCCTGCCATTAGGTTACTCTGTGGCTTCTCCTAGGGGCTTTAGTTTCATCCATCCATCCATCCATCCATCCATCCATCCATCCATCCATCCATCCATGTAATTAATGTTACTGAGTGCCTTCTATGTGGTAGGAGCTTGGATACCTCAAGGGAACAAATAGATCCTGATCCTCAGGGCCTGACTTGACCCTCATGGCTAACCTGGAGGTAGACAGGCAGTCCAGATGGGAAAACTGAACCCTAGAGGAGCCTCTGGATTTGTCCAAAGGGACCTGGCAAGGCAATAGCAGAGATGGACGAGGAGCTGGAGTTGGTGAGGACACGGGCCCCTCAGTGGCTCATGGACTATTTCCTAGAGCCAGAGGCTGGGAGGCTAGCCCCCTCTGCAAAGGGCTTTGCAGCCAGTCCCTGCATGCTGAAAGTTGTAGGGCCAGGCTGGGCAGTAGGGGTTGTGCTGTGTGTGACTCCAGGGTACTAGGCTCTGGTTCCCCTCTTCTTTCTGAAGACCCTGCCAAAGCTCTCCTTTCCCGTGGTTTCTCTGCATCTGCCCCAGGGTGCCTGGACTCTGCAGGGTCTGTACATACCTCCTGTCCCTCCCTGGGCCGCAGTGCTCTTCAGGGGCCCATCTGAGCTCTGGATAAAGCCTAGTACCCCAGCCTGGCCCGCAGGGAGAAACAAGAAGTAGCATAAAAATTTCTTTACATGATGTAACCTCCTCCACTTTTTAGTCCCAAATTAAAATGCCAGATTCCCAGAATATGTGTAGTGTGTTGGAGGGGTGGTGGAATGGGAGCTGGGGTAATACAGCTACCACTGCCCTGAGCCCTGGGATGAACATCAGAGCCACGACGCTCTTGGGGAAAGGATGGGGAGGTGACACTGGGCCACGGCAGGGGCAGGGGAGCCAGCAAACTGACACCTGTCACCCTGGGGCTGTGCTTTGGGAGCCTGTGTCCTAGGCTCACGGCTGCCTCTGGAGGGCCTCTTCCCAGACCTCCTCACTCCAAGATCCTTTAAACGAGGATCCATGAGGTTGTCTTGTCAATAGGCCCTGTTGCTGTGGTGATGTCCTTGCTGATGTTTAGGCGACAGCTGTCTGCCTGACCCCTCACACTCCCCACCCCGGCTCTCCCCCTTCCTCCGTGACCCTATCCCTCCAACCCTTTCCAGCTCAAGCCAGTCTGTCTCCTTGGCCTGGTGTCTGCCTACAATCCTCTTCTGTCAATTCAAGTTTGTTCTCTTCATTAAACAGAGCCCTGGAGGCCCCTCTGGCTAAAATAAAATCTCCTTCCTGGCTCCAGCCTAATTAGATGCCACAAAGCCCAACTGCCCCAGGACCAGGCTTCTCTCACTTCTGGGCCACAAGCAACTCCCTGACACTAGAGGAACAGAGCAGGTAACTACCTGAGGGTCGCAGGGTCAAGCTATAGGGGGCACAGAGCTAGAACCTCCCTGTCACCCACAGCTGGATTCAAAGGAGCCCCCCTTATACCACATCCTGTGTAGCAGGGAAGGTGGAGTAAGGCTCACAGATATCTTGGGGGACAAAGACTGGAAATGGCAGGAAGGCCTTCCCACATGAGGCGGGTGAGATCTGTGGAAACTTGGTCCAGGGCTCGAGGAGAGGCCCTTTCCTCTGAGGAAATGGCAAGGGGCACCTTAGTTTCTCAGCTGTGTGATGATCTGGCCAGTTCCAGGAAGGGGACCCCAGACTTGCACACAAGGTCCTGAGGTCAGAGCTGCAGGGTAGGGGCTCTATGGGTCCCTCAGCCCTGAAGGAGCAGGAGCCATTGTATTCTCTCATCACTCCTAGCTCCAGGCAGAGACCCTGAGGATTCAGAACCCGGTCCCACCTTCCTGGTAGGCCCGATGCCTGTGTGCCACACTGATCTGGGCCTGCCCCTGCAATGCACGCCCCTCCCCCCCCTCTTAGCCAGTTTTGTGCTGGCAGGGACGGGATCTGGGCGGCTATATCCTCCACCCGTCCACACAGTTTCCTCAATGCCTACCTCATGCTGCCTGCCTGAGGGGCCTGTTCCAGCTTGCCCTCATACATAAGGGAACATGTGGTTCTGCAGGGGAGGGCCCTGTGCTCAAGGCTTGGGGGGCTGGTTTTCTTTTGGCACAGGAAGGCCTGGGTTAGACACCTCAATGTGGCAGCCTCAGAGACAGTACAAGCTGGGGAGAGGGCCTCTGCAGGCCAAGAGCCATTTCAGGAAGGAGGGTGGCCTGGCCGGTGGAGGGCTAGGATGGCCAAAGGGCAAGCTGCAGTGTGGGCAGAATGAAAGAGAAGATTCTGCCAGAGAGGAGACGCCTGCTTACGTCCCTGGCCCCCATGCAGGGGAAGTGTGTGCTTATGTGCAGGTGGTAGCCCTCTTTGCCACAGCAGGGAAATTATAAATTCTCTATCAGAGCTCATTCCACCCCATCAACTCCTGCTGGGAGCCCAGGGGCAGACTGGTGGATTGAGGAAATTTCAGGAGTGCAGCAAATGGGACAGGGCCCTGACAGGAAGAGGGCAGGGGCACACTTCAGGCTCCTAGGGGTCCCCAATACCCAGAACAGAAAGACTTGCCCTGGCCCTGTTTCTGGACTGGAAAACCCACATGTCAGATGAGCCTGACCAGGATGGTAACTTGCTTAAAGTCTAGGTCAACCCAAAGGGTGCCCTGTCCAGTCCTAATGTCACTTGTACCCAGAAGAAGAGTACTCGTCCTGCAAGATTCTAATTAATTCAATACTGAAAGCAGATCTGTGCCAGGCCATATAGGGCAGAAGGGCGTATGCAGGCGGCATCTAACCTCTAAAGCTCTCTCATATTAGAGGGAGAGACAACACCCCGAGGTGCAATGAAATCATGTCTAAGACCCCCTGAGGGGACCAGAAGAGCTGCCTGGAGGGTTCAGGAAGGTGTCCTAGAGGATAGGACATTTAATCTGAGCCTGGAGAACTTTGCCAGGAACAAGGTTGGGGAAGGGGGAGCTGCCAGCACAGGGAACAGCTTGGGCCCAAGTCTGGGATCAGGAAAGGAAAAGACAGGGATGAGGAGTGGTGCAGTATTGGAGAACAGCATGGCAGTGACGAAGAGGGGCGGTGGAAGGGCCTGAGGCCTGGGCTGTAGCTCAAAATGTGTCAAGTAAGGTGCACCTGGGTGGCTCAGCAGTTGAGCATCTGCCTCAGGTTGTGATCCCGGGGTCCTGGGATCAAGTCCCACATCGGGACTTCCCATGGGGAGCCTGCTTCTCCCTCGGCCTATCTCGGCCTCTCTCTCTGTGTCTCTCAGGAATAAACAAATAAAATCTAGAAAAAAAAAATCTGTCAAGTGAGTGACTTATCAGATATGTGTCCTTGTTAGAAAGATCATCCCCTGCTAGAGTCACAGGGATCAGTGGATCTCTAGAACTATAAGCAAAACTGGGTGGATAAGGCACATTTTTTTGGAAGAAAAGGGTGAAGGCCTTTACCACAGTCTGTACTGGAAGCTAGACTGGAAGCTCTGTGAAGGATGGGAGGGGCCATGTCTGGTTCAGTTTCTGGTGTATGTCCAGCCTCTGGCAGAGTGCCTGGCACACCATTGATATTCAATATGTACATGTTAGATACAGAGATGAACTCACAAAGGGGTCTGTGGCCCAGGAAAAGTGGGGATGCCCAGGGGAGGGAAAGAAGCTGGAGGCAGGAGAGCAGATAAGAACACACAGGGCAGAGAGCAGTGTTTCCTGTGGGCAGGGATGGCATGGGAGCAGGTGCCATGCAGCAGGAGGTCTGGTTCTGCCACAGCTGAGAGGGGAGCACAGAAGGGTGCAGCAGGGCCAGAGGGGATGAGGGGGAGACACTAGACTTGGGCCATACAGGATTAGAACTGTCTGTAGGTATCCCAGGGGTGGGATCCCATATTCAGCCAGCAGCATGGGTCTGGAACTCAGGTACAAACAAAATGTCATGAAACTGGAGACAAGGTTATCAGCTAGGAAAGGGTAAAATTACCTACAAGTGGAGAGGAGAGGAGAGGAGGGGAGCCCCCAACACTGGAGAGTTCCAGTACTGATGGTGACTGAGAGAGAGTGGTCAGAGGGACAGGAGGACCAGGAGGGGGGCCGCAGGGGCCACAGAGCCAGTGGCACCCATGCCAGTGGCTGCAGTGAGGCATGGGGCTGGGAAGCTCTGAGGTCACCAGGGCTCTCAAGAGCCACAGCCATAGGTAGCGTGGGAGTGTATTTAGAAGGCAGATTCCAGCAGGGCAGAGAGGCATGGAGGACGACAGGGTGGAGTCAGTGGACACGGGACTGACCCTGGATGATGGTGCAGGGTAGAAGCGGGCCAGGCAGCAGCTGAAAGAGGGACAGGCACACAGGGGTGGAGGGAAAGCTTTGAGAAGGGAAGTGATGGAAGAGAGTTGGTGGTGGAGAGAGAGGGAGGTGGAAGTCATCACTCAGGGCTGCCCAGATGCATCCTGGAGTCTGTCTTTCACCAAAGGTTGCCAAACGGGGGGCTTTCAGACACTGGGGCAGATCCTTTGGGAAGTTTTAGGGACAAGAGGGGACTTGCATAGGTAAAGCTGAGTTTGATAATCCAATTGCCTTCAAAGATCTTCATTAAACATTCACAGTCAGCAAGACACCGGACCACCAAAGCCAGAGGGGCCTGGAACCGCAAGGAGAAATGGGGCAGGGCCAGGAGGGAGGACTGAAGCCGGTCCCCCTTTTCAGGAAGGGTGAGGGCAGCCTGGTGGACAGAGGGAGGGGTGAGAGAGGGAGGGGAGCATCTTACCTGCCGTTGCCATACTTGATGCGGATGTCCCGGCTGCGGTTGAGCTCCTTGCCATCCTTGAACCAGCGGTAGGAGGGCTGAGGATTGCCCGCTGCTGCCTCGCACTTCAGTGACTGCTTCTCACCCACCTGTCCGGTCTGGCTCTTCATCTTCTTCAGCTTGGGCCGGGTGGCTGTGGGGTACAAGGCAGGGAGGTGAGCACAGTGGCAGGGGTGCAGTGCCAAGCACAAGCAGCAGAAAGAAGGCCACTGTCTTCAGGAGGTGGAAGGGTGGCCTGGGGAGCCTACCCTCCTGGTGTCATTTCCCAGTTCAGTTCAATTACTGTTCACAGAGGGTCCGCGGTGGTGTCAATGTAGCTACTACCTATGAAGCTTCCCTCACACTTGCAATGATACTTGGGGCTTTCGAAACATTAGCTTAGGAAAAGAAACCCACGAGTTCACTGCAATGATGAAACCCCTTTACAGATGGGGACAACTGAGGCTAAGAATGCAGAAGTCACTTTCTCCAGGTGAACTGGGAATTCAAACCCAGATCCCCTTGACTCAGATGCTCATGATCTAACTCCTGTCCCAGATGCCCAGGCCTAGGCTGGGCCCAGAGGACACAGGAGGACCAAGATGACAGACACAGCTCCTGCCCTTAGGGAGGTCGGTCTGGCAGAAGGGCCGTAACCTGGCATTAGCATCACAGCATGGCCCCTGGAGGCTTGGAGGTGCTGAAACCAGAGGAAGGACCTCAATCCAGATTGGGGGAAGAGCTAACTTAGTCAAGAGCTAAGGGATGCTAAGACCCTAGGAGTGGCAGGAAGGGAGGTGAGCCAGGCAGAGTCAGCATTGTGGCTTAGGAGAATCACATGGTCTGGAGAGGTAGGCTGATGTGAATGGGTCAGGTGGAGCAGCCATCTGGAGGACAAGGCCTGGGGCTATACTGGGGGACACAGGCCCCACTAGGGCTCCAGGCAAATGCTAGGCTCAGCAGCTTCTCCCATTTTTCTTTTCTTTTCTTCTCTTCTTTCTCTTCTCCTCTTCTCTTCTCTTCTCTTCTCTTCTCTTCTCTTCTCTTCTCTTTCTCTTCTCTTCTCTTCTCTTCTCTTCTCTTCTCTTCTCTTCTCTTCTCCTCTCTCTTCTCTTTTTAAAGATTTTTATTTATTTGTTCATGAAAGACAGAGAGAGAGAGAGAGAGGCAGAGACATGCAGAGGGAGAAGCAGGCTCTTGAGGGGAACCTGATGTGGAACTCGATCCCAGGACCCTGGGATCACGACCTGAGCCAAAGGCAGACACTCAACCATTGAGCCACCCAGGTGGCCCTTCTCCTATTTTTCTTACACAGAATTCTATTTCCACATGCCCAGGTCTCCCATGCTTCATTTCTTTGCTGCCCTCCCCTTGACAACAACAACAACAAAAAAAAAAAAAAAGGAAAAAGTACTCTGTTCTCAGGAAGGTAAGGGCAAGCCCATGTTTCCTGCTGAGGTATGTAATAATTTCCACTGGGCAGCCCTTTATAGGTTACACAATGCTTTCATGCATGCTCTCGTTTGCTCCCTGAGCTCTGTGAGGCAAGTGTCATTGCCGACATAGATGGGGAAGATGAGACTCAGAGAGGTTAAGAAACTTGACCAAGGTCACATAGCCAGGCAGCCAGGCAGCTACAGAGCAGATCCAAAGCACAGGTATTTGTGTTTGCAACACAATGGGCCTGTAGCAGGCTGGTGTCTGCTTTTACAGCCTGTGTCTCTTTTGGGGGAATGGAGAAAATAACTGAAATTCTTCCATCAGCAGAAGGGAGGGTCTGTTAGGGCCAGGGAATTGTCTCGGGAATGAACGGTCCCGTCTCGGCTGACTCTGGAGGAAGGCAGCCAAGAGGGCCTGGCTATCGCCAGGGCTCCCTCACAGAACCTACCCCTGCATGGCTGCTTAGAAGCAGGCAGTAGATGGGAGAAGGTGCCTGGGGGGAGAGAGCAGAAAGAGAAAGAGCTCCTGAAGCTTCAAAAATGATATTACATAGACTAAAAAAACGACAGTGCTTATGAAATGCTTTGTTCGTTCTAGAAAATTAAAAAATACAGATGTATAAAAGAAAATAAAAATACTCAATTTTACCCAGAAGTAAGATACACACCCATACACGTGCATTGTAAATAAATGGGATCAGCATCAGTAACACATTTCTTTCATTAAATGAAAGAAATGTAAGCCTTTGAGCTTGGCCTTGATTATTAGCAACAGCATTTCCCACACTAATGTCTATGGGACGTGAATATCCAGAGAGATGATAATAAATAGACATTACTTGAGAAAAGGGTTCCATGAACAAACCAATTTGGGGAGCAGGTAGGTCAAGAGAGTTAACGAAGTATCATCACTGACTTTGGTATGATTTCCCAAAAAGGGTCTCACAACTTTTTTTCTCAGAACTCTTATAGAATTGCAAGGAAATAAAGTTAAATGGAATAGCTCTATAACCTAACTGGCGTTGGTCTATCTATCATCTATCTATCTATCTATCTATCTATCTATCTATCATCTATCATTTTATCTATCTATGTATCTATCATCTATCCACACATATTTTAATAATATCTTCACATAATTCAAAATCCAAGAAGTGTAAAAGGCTTTCTGACTTAAAACACAAGTCTCTGGGCAGCCGGGGTGGCTCAGCGGTTTAGCGCCGCCTTCAGCCAGGCTGTGATCCTGGAGACCCGGGATCGAGTCCCACGTCGGGCTCCCTGCATGGAGCCTGCTTCTCCCTCTGCCTGTGTCTCTGCCTGCCTCTCTCTCTGTCTCTCATAAATAAATAAAATCTTAAAAAAAAAAAAAAAAGTCTCCCTCTAACTTCTGACCACAGTCACACAGTTGCCTTTGCAGAAGGCAATCAATTTTATCAGTTGCTTTTATATCATTTCAGAGACATTTTATGCCTAGACAAAAAACTCTAGTATTCACACACATATTTTTAAACATTTTCATGGTTGCATAATATTCCTTTATTGGTGTGCCATAATTGATGTAACCAGTTCCTCTCCTGGAGTATTCAGCATGTTTTCTCCCCACTGCCACCTCATTACAAACAGGCCCAGCTTCATCCAGTACATATATTCAGTGTGCCCAGCTAGGACACACAGTGTTCATCCTTCGCACACATCTAGCATGTACTGCTGGACAGGCAGTGCGGCTCTTGACTCAGACTGCCTACATTCAAAACCAGGCTTTGCTACTTAGCTTTTTGTCCTCAGGTCGCTGACCTAATCCTTTTGTGCCTCAGTTTCCTCATCTGTGAAATACGGGTAATCATCACAGCTCTGACCTCATGGGATGGCAGCTGTAAGGATTGTCTGAAACAATGCACATAAAGCTTGGCTTGCACAGAGCATTTAACAAAGGTTAGCTATTACTGCTTATTACTATCTACAATAATTTCCTAGGGCAATCTTCCTAAAAGTGGAATTGCTGCATCAAAAGGGTATGAGATCTTCCTCAGCTTTAAGCATTGCCAAATTGCCTTCTGGAAAGGTTGCACCAATTTGCACTCCCACTGGTGAATGACAGTGCCTGTTTTTTCCACACCCTCCCTAACATGAGGTATTATCACATAGTTAATCTTCGCCAATTAGCTAGGCAAAAGATAACGTCTCTTTGTTGTTGTAGTTTGCATTTATTTGATTCCTGGTGAGGCTGACCACTTTTCATAAATGTATTGTCTCATTGTATTTCTTCTTTTTGAACTGCCTGTTCATGTCTGTACTCTGTTTTTCTATTGGGTGCTCATCTTATTGATCTGTAAGAGGTTTTTAAAATAAATACCAAGGCTATTAACCTTTTGCTATATATATTTTTTCCCTAATTACCTGCTTCTTACAATTTTTAATGCTGGTTTTGGGGTATTTTTTTGGACACCCAGAGGTTTTATGTGTTGATCAACCTATTAGTCTGTTGGACTTTCTGGAATATCATTATTCTAAGTGTGACTAAAGTCCTGCCTCAGCATCCTTGCCCCCTACGTACATCACACTCTCCTTCATCTGCTTTCTCTGGGATCCCTATACTTCTTATCAATACTTCTTAACCTTAGATGCTACTGAGAACCACAGAGGAAGCTTTAAGAATTATGTAGGTGCCTGGAACATATCCTAGATCTTCTGAAGCAGAACCCGTGAAAGCAGGTCCAGGTGTGTGGGTTTTAAAGACATATGATATATAGCATAAAGGAAAGTGCACATATTGTAAGTATACAGTTCAAGGACTGGTGCCAAACTAAAAACATCTTCATGGGTGGCTTTCCTCTAAAGTTGGGTTGACACCTGGTGATCTAACAACCTTTTGATCAACTAGTGACCTCCAACTAGTCTCCTCCTCCTTCTCATTAACTGGGGACATAGAGAGCTCCTCTCAAGTTCTAGAGTGCCTCCCCCCACCGCATGGGGAGTACTGACCTTTCTTGCAGTTCTAAGACAAGGGGCCTCCTGTCTTCCACCCACATGGTGGGAAGAAATGGTAGTCACTCTACTACCTTGTTTCCTGACACGAGTCCTTTTTTTTTTTTTTAAAGATTTATTTATTTATGATATACAGAGAGAGAGAGAGAGAGAGAGAGGCAGAGACACAGGAGGAGGGAGAAGCAGGCTCCATGCCGGGAGCCTGACGTGTGACTCGATCCTGGCACTCCAGGATCGCGCCTTGGGCCAAAGGCAGGCGCTAAACCGCTGAGCCATCCAGGGATCCCCCTGACACGAGTCCTGATACAATACTATGCATGGAGCTTGGGACCATTGCTAATGGTGATGGTGATGGGGAGGGCATGGTGACAGACTGACCCCAGAAACAGCAGGCATGACCTCATTTTAGGGAGCCTGAGGAACTGGGGGCTGCAAAGGCATTCCTTGTCCCCAGTAGAAAATCCAGGATCGCATTACAGATCATAAGGAGCCTACTCTGTCTGGTGAGAATCCTCTGTGACCTGACAGCCACTTCTTGATAGTATACTCACTTCAGAACAACCCCATCTAGTTCACTTGTTCCTCATTTGTTCATTCATTCAACTTACTGCATGCCAGGCACTGTTCTGGGTCCTAATATACAGTAGTGACCAAGACAGGTAAGATTCCTGCTCTTAGGGAACTCAAGTTTTTTTTTTTTTTTTAATTAAAGATTTTATTTATTTATTCATGAGAGACAGAGAGAGAG
Source organism: Canis aureus (assembly GCF_053574225.1). NCBI lineage: Eukaryota > Metazoa > Chordata > Mammalia > Carnivora > Canidae > Canis > Canis aureus. The sequence continues at coordinate 35,889,950 of NC_135615.1, forward strand.
AGAGAGAGAGAGAGAGAGAGAGAGAGGCAGAGACACAGGCAGAGGGAGAAGCAGGCTCCATGCAGGGAGCCTGACATGGGACTTGATCTGGGTCTCTAGGATCCTGCCCTGGGCTGAAGGCGGCACTAAACCGCTAAGCCACCTGGGTTGCCCCGCAGAACTCAAGTTTTAGGGAGGAGGATAGACAACAGCAAATAATCAATAGGGACCATGAGGCAGTAATAAGTAGCTGGATAAAGATCTCGAGGTGGGAATGAGCTTGGTGAGTTCAAAGGCTAAAAGAGGCCCATGTGGCTGGAAGATTCTGGAAGGTAGGGGTAGTAAGAGAGGACCCTAGAGAGGCAGACCCCATGACCAATGTGAGGCTGTATGAGCCAGCCAAGAAGTCTGGATTTGTTTTGCCCCCCCGCCCCTTTTTTTTTTTTACTTCTTATGTGCCTATTTGGATTGCATTATAGTCCTATTCAACAGGACTGGTTTAAAGGATGGTAAAATAAAAATAACCATACACTTGAATCATGCCACATTCTTTTTTTTCCCCACCTTCTTTACAAAGAGTCTTCTTTCACATCTATTAACAGTTCCTCACAAGACTCATCTGAGATACTAAAAACCATGCCCCCTGCTCTAACGGTGTCTAGTCCTGGTCCCTGTTCACAGAAATATTAGTTCACAGCTCTCTGAAAGCCAAAGATGTGCTTTTTGAAAGGGAATAGGACCCTGAGAACAGGCTGCATTTTTTTTTTTTTTTCAATCAGGCAAGTCCCTTGAGGGGAGGGGAAGGAGCTCAGGAGACGGGAAAAAGAAGACCCTTGAGGTGGCACTCAGAACAACACCCAGAGGACCCCTGTACTCTCACTCCTGGGCCCAGAGCCTCCTTAGGCTTTCTATGGTGAGAGGCATGGATAAGCTCTCCAAGATGGCCCAGATTTGTTTGGTAAATACGATGGGAAAATATCAGAGGCTTACAAGTCAGGCAATAACTTGATCTTACTTTGTACATTTTAAGGTCATTCTTACACTGAGCCACCACTGCTTCTTCCACTGTGGCTTCCAGCTTCTGAATCCAGTACCAGCCCCTTGAGACACCCAGGACTAGGCGAAAGAGGCTGTTCACACAGCAGACTTTTGAGGACTGGGAGGTAGTGCTTATGGGGCCTAAGACATGAGTGGGTCAGCTCTGACTCCTGCCTGGACACTCTTTCTGAGCTGGATCTAGTATTGTCTGATGGCTGATATAGTATTGTCTGATGGTGATATGGCTGAGGACCCAAAATGCAAAGCTGTTGTGAGATACGGAGATCATGGTACTGTGTCCCAAGAAGGTCTTGGGGCAGAGCTAAAACAAGCAGAGGAATAGGCTTCCTGGTTTGGATAGGATTTGTCAGGGGAAGAGCTGGAGCAGCCCAGTGGGCAGGCACGCACTCCAAGTCAGTTGACGTGTGTTTACTGAGTGCCTACTGTAGGCCAGTTTCTGTGCTTTGTCCTGGACAGAAATGATCTGGCCATGTAAGAAGCAACCCCTCCCACCCCTCAAGGAGTTTAGTTTGTCCCTCTCTGTTATTGTTTTGTTACATAAGAAATACATTTTTATTGTAGAAAATTATACAAGTAAGGGAAAAGAAAGGCACTTTAAACCCATTCAGTTACCACCAGGGAAAAAACCACTGTCAACATTTTCAAGTACCTCCTGCAAGACTTTTCTAAAATGTTTTATACCCGACTCTTTAGTAAATATATTGTAAAAACATTTTCCCAAATCTAGAAATACAAATCTAAATCATTTTAATGGTCATATAATGTCTCATTGTTCAGATGAATTGGTTAGGTTGTCTCCAACATTTTGCTAATGTTAACAATACTATAATAAACTCTGCAAATTCAGCTTTATAGCCAAAGGAAGGAGCCACAGTCCCGAGAGTCTGCATTTCCCCACATAGAGAAAGGATGCTCAAAGGCCCCCCGGCACACAGATGAGAGACATCAGGTAGAAGAGGGGGGTCTGTGTGTACAACAAAGGAGGTCCCAAGACGGTCACTGATACCCTGCTTCCCTGTGGCTGCTCCTTGCTCGTAGGTGGAAGGGCAGGCAGCAAGCTGATGGCCTAGGTGGCCTTTGGATGTTGAGCAGCCCTCCCTTTACCTCCCTTGAGGTCTCCTCTGCGGACCCAGCCCTCTCTGCTGAGCTTTCATGCTCCCTGAGAGCTCCTCAGCCAGCCAGCTCCCTTCCTCCTGGCACAGTGCCCATCAAAGCAGCAGGACTAGGGCTCTCTGGAGTGGGGATATGGGAACATCTCCTTTGGCAGCTTTACAATAACAAGAGGAAGATCTCTCAAGGATGACCCAGACTGCCACAGAGAGATTTCCCTTGAGGATGGGTCCTGTAGAACCTTAAGATAGATCACAATTGCCACAAGCTGGGCCACACATGGGGTATCTGGTGGCTTCTGCTTCCTTATCACCTGATGCCAAGCCAGGGCATCCAGCCTGTATCTGCTCAAGAGGGAATCCCTACCAAGCGTCACACTGAAGATAACAACAGCAACAACAGTCAGGACTGCTCTATTCCCACATCCCAGCCCCGAGGCCAGGAGGTACCGCTGCTGCCAGCAGCTTGACCTCATTCCTCTCGGTAGTGGGCGGTGGGTGCGGAGCCTGCTGAGATCTGAGGGCAAGACAGACGCCCAGGACAGAGCCAGGCAGCCCAGCCGGGGAGGACCTGACCCAGCCTCCCTCCTAGCAACTGGGGCGGGGGGGGGGGTGGCAGGGGGAGCGGACTCTTAAAAGGGTTAATGATCCTCACCTCATGACTAAGGCTGAGCAGTCCCCTTTGCAGGGCAACACCTGGAGACAATGCGGCCAGCCTGCCTGGCATCAAAGTCTCCCACTGTCACGCTGCTGGTTGGCTGCGGGCTGGCCCCCTCCCCACCCCTTTCCTATCCATAAAGTGACTGCAGCCTATTGGAGGTTAATTACAGACTCCAAGTTCAAATGAGAAAGAAAAGAGCAGCTAAAAATGCAGCTGGTTTAAATGGGCACAGAGAGCCTTCTCTGTGAAACAGGTAGCCAGGTATCCTCCCTGTGGCCCGCAGAAGAGCCATTCATACTCACAGGCCAGGCCCTCCAAAGGGAGTGTGTGCCCTGCTGGGCCTCTTGGCTGAGCCACATCTCCTCAGCCAACCAGCCTGGTGCCTGGGCTTGCCCTGCCCTATTCTCACAACCATCCAACAAATGCCCACCTCTAATGATCCTTCTGATGTATCAGGCACCTACCTACCTGGCATTAGGGATATGGTGCTGAGGCACACAACATGGCTCCTGCCCTTGACTCGGGCTCTGCCTCCTGCCTAGGGCTCCACTGATACTGGCAGGGAGCAGAGCCTCACAGGGGACCATTTCCTTGTATCAGTGAGAACCAGCCCAGGCCTGATGGGCTTTCAGCTCTACACCAGCTACCTCAGTACAAGGTGGAGAACCAGGGCCAGGGCCATCTGGGGAAGGGAGCTAAGAGGGGAGGCAGAGCCTGTTCCAGAAGGGCCAGTACAGAGGGAGGAGGAGGGAGGGAGGAGGAGGAGACAAAGCTTGGGAGTTCCAACACCACCAGAGACCGCTCCCACCTTAGAGCTTCTCCTGCTCATCTAGGAGCACCCATCCTATACCAACCCTATGGTACATGTGCAGAGCATAAACATGCCTGGCCTGACCACCAGGCTCCCTGGCCCCTCTACCCCCTCCACCAGAAGTCAGGCACCCTGACAGAAACGCTGGCTTCCCTGGGGCTCCACCACGGCAGAGATGCTTGGCCTCCAGGGGGGGCTCGGGTCTGAGATGCGGGAACATGAGTAGCAGAGATTTTTTTGGGGGGGGTGTCAAGAGATGTCACCTACGTCTGGGAGACACGGTTCACAGGGCAGAGGTGCCCATTGCTGGGCAGCAGTTGGTACTCAGCACAGACACGCAGTCTCCCTGGGTTCCTCCCAGTACTTGGGGCACAGACACCCAGAGTTAGCACAGATGAGGCACAGCGGCAGCAGCACGGCAGGAGAGGGAAGAGCAGCTAGCTGGGAACACTGCAGTTTAGCTCTTTGTCTCCATCTCCCGATTTCCCAGCTTCTGCTCTTAGGTAAGTGGTTTGGCCTCTCTGGGCCTCAGCTGACTCATCTGTAAACCGCTCTCTGCCTCCTTTAGAGGAAGGGAGGAAGAGAAAGCTCTATACAGAGGGATGGAAGGCTTCTTACCACACTCACCCCTTCCACTGCTGGTGGAAGGGTGGACAGAGCAGAGAGGACAGCACTGGAAGGCCTTTACCGTTTGCCCAAGCTGTTTAATCTCCCCACTGGGGAAGGCTGGGCTCCAGGCCCAAGTCTCGGGTCCAGCCCGGAGAAGCCTTGGTGGGGGGCGCCTGCAGCTGCTGCACGAGGGCCGCCCCTTGCTCAGGGAACCCAGAGAGAGAGCCAAGGAGATCCCAGAGCCCCGATCCCCTTCAGGATGGGCTGCTCTTCCCACCTCCTTGGCTTGGCTGAAGAAAGTTATTTCTGAAGCTTTGGGTCATGAGGAAATGGAGTGGGGGTGGAGAAAGGGGAAGCACCTCACACACCAGACAAGACCGGCTTTTCAGTCTGGGGTACACGCAAAGCCGCAGGATGATCTCAGGGCTGCTTTAGGCAGGCTCTGCCAAGCTCACGAGTAAGAAAAAGCGGCATCTTTGTATTAAAGCAAAGAGACATACGATGGGGATTTTTAAGATAAAAATAAAAGAATTCCAAGAAACACTGGATTTCGGGGAGGGGGGGTAGGTCTTAGCAGGCACCATACAAGCAAGATACTTGCCCATGTGCTCAGTGAATGCAGATACCACGGTGCGTGCAGGGGGCCCAGGTTGCCAGAGGCCAAGCCTCCTCCCCTTCAAGCCCATCAACAAGCATGGAGAGCCCGCATAGGCATTCTACGGGCTTGGAGGGCTGAAATGCGGGCCTTGTGGTCCAGGCTAAGGAGAGACGGCGCCTCGGGGTGGGGGGTTGTGGGGTGAGGGGAGTAGTGGGAGGAACTCACCCCAAATGCTTAGATATTTAGTTGCTGGCTCAAACAGAACATATGGGAAACCAGGTTCCCCATTTCGCTTAAGACCACCCTTTCTCCTGGGTTCCCCCCTTCTAGTCCCCTTGTCACCTGTGACAACTGTGTCTCTCTTGACTCTCTCCAGGGTTCGAGAGCATTCACCTTCCACCAAGCCTCATATTTTCCTAACCCTTCCAGTCTGCCAGGTCCTGCTCCAGGGCATACTGCTCCCAGCACCCCGACTACCAATCCACTAGCTGTGAACATAGGGAAGATTCTCCCCTGAGTGCCTCTCTATCCTTCTGAAACTTCCCATGGCCCCATGACGTCTACAGAAGAAAGGCCACTGCCTGTCCTGGCTGAGAGCCGGGTCCTTGAGGGAAGCTTGCTGGGCCAGGGACTTGGCCCCCTTCCCCTACACACCTGTCTGCTTTTCCCCCTATCACTTGCCTTCAGGAATAGTATATTCCAGGCAAACCAAATCGCTGGCCGCCCCCCAACTCTGCCTGTTCTGTATCCTGCCTGCCTCTGCACCTCTGCTCCTGCTCTCCCGACACTCCATTCCCCACACAGAAGCACAGTTGAGAGGGTCACACACACAGGCTGTGGGGGTCAGACTGCTCTTGGGTTGCATCCTGGCTCTGCCCAGTGTCTTGTGTAACCAATAAAGTTACTTAACTTTTCTGAGCCTTTATTTCCTTGTCTGTAAAACAGGGACAATCTCACCCACCTCATGATTGTGGCTGGAATTAAACGGGGGTGAGGTCTGTCAAGAGCTGCACAGTACCCGGAATGAGAGTTCCATAAGTGGTGGCACCTCAGGATGCCTCAGGATCAACTCTGGTGCCAATGCCCTTCTCCAGACCACCCAGCCAGGAGCAAACTCCGCCTCACACAGACCCCCCTGAGCATTTCCCCTGCCCTATATTTGGGGCTTCCTATCTTGGAGAAGACTGAGTTCTTGACTTTCTATCTAGACTGTGGGGACCTCGGGGATAGGATGCATTGGAGAATCATTCTATTCCTGGCACCTGGCACTGAGTAGGTGCTCACTCTTCATTGCTCATTGGCCAAAAAATGAATTAATCATGTAGGACTGGATTGTGACTGGTGGTACTTCACAGGGGCCCAGAAAAAGACGGCTGCAAGCACTCAGGGGAGGGTGGGGCCTCTCCATGGCTCATCTCAGAGACCCTTCCCTCCCAACGCTCCCTCCTGACTCAGTGCTCTCCTTCCTCCTTTGTCCAGACAGACATCTCCCCCAGGACAGCAAAGCAGGTGATAAAATAGGGACTTTGGGCAGCCCCGGTGGCGCAGTGGGTTAGCGCCGCCTGCAGCCCAGGGCATGATCCTGGAGACCCTGGATCAAGTCCCATATCAGGCTCTCTGTATGATGCCTGCTTCTCCCTCTGCCTGTGTCTCTGCCTCTCTCTCTCTCTGTCTCTATGAATAAATAAATAAAATCTTAAAAAAAAATAAAATAGGGACTTTGCCAAGAACTGCTCTTGCCTGGTCTACCAGACTGCCCAACCACCAAGGGGCCCCTGGCCGCAAGTGGGAAGCTCAGCCAGGGCAGCCTCTTTCCACAAGACTGCCCTCTTCAATTAAGAGAGAGGCCAGAAGGGTCTCCATGTATGGGAGTGAAAGGGCTTGGAAATGTTCTCCTTCATTTGTGCACTCAAGTACGAATTGGACACTCGGCACATGTCAGATGCTGAGGGTCAAGCTGACATGATTTTGGCCCTGGTGGAGATTCTAGCTGAGTAGGGTGTTGCACATACTGTGGGATGGGCACTGGGATGGGGAGGTGCTGGGGGCGGGCACAGAGATGCCCCTGACCCTCCCTCCTTATCCTGGGGCGGGATGCACCTTGCGGAGGAAGCAGAGTCAGAAGGACGACAGGAGTTAGCCAAAAGAAGGGAAATATTGCTCCAGGCAAAGGGAATGATAGGTTCAAGAGACCGAGGCATGAGATCACAGTGCACTCAAGGAACTCTGAGAAATTCTTGACTGGATCACTGTATGTGAGGGTGGAGACATGAGGCTACGGGGGACCAGAGAGGGGGCAGTGCCTCCAAAACTGCTGCTCTTGTTCTTGGCCTGGAACTGCCAAACCCTTTGCCTTGTTGGTGTATGGATATCTTTCTCTGGGCCTCGGTTTCCCTGTCTGTACAGTGAAGGGACTGCACCATGAGCTCAGATCCAGCCTCACCTGACTGCACCAGAAATGGCAGATAAGGCTGTTTCAGATAAGTCTAAACTCACAAGCCTGACCTTCGGCGAACCCACTTTTTGGCCTGGTTGGTCTCTCCACCCCCCACACTGTGTAGGGCAGCATAGTTTCAGGACTGCACCTTATTTCCCAGCATCCTCTGTTATGCACATTTGTTCAAGTGCTTTCCTTAGCCCAGCCCGTCAGAGCCCTCCACCACAGTCCTTCCATCCTCCAAGGTCTATTGGAACTCCATCTCCTCCAGGAAGCCTCCCAAATTTCTCCAATGGGAATGAGTCTCTCCTCTCCATTCTGTGTCATCCCTGGCCAGGGGCAGCCTTGCAACTGCAGTTAGGTCTGACTGTGCCTACCTTGTCCTACCAGGTGGCAAGCCCATTCCCCAATGATGGCCTGTAGCCCCCAAGCACCATGCCTGGCCCTGAGAGGTTGGTTCAATATCCATGAGCCTGACAGGCTCCCTACAGGGCTCTGGTCTGGGAGGCTAGCTGCCCAGCTCCACCAATGGTTCCCATATTTCACCATCACAATCAACTAGAGGACTGGCTACAACATACAGAGTGGCCCCAGCACCAGTTTCTGTTGGCCGGCGGTAGGACCCAAGAATTTGCATTTCTAGCAAGTTCCCAGTTTATGCCTTAAATCAGGCTCCTGCTGATTTGAACATTGACCCTTTGCACAAAGGACTCAATAGGACCAGAAAACCACCCAAACTTGTGCCAGATCTAGCTGGACCCTCCGGACCACGTGCTTGTGTTTTGGCTTGGCAGCTTCACCCTAAAACCTCAGTCTTCCAGGAACACTTGCCTGTGGGTGCAACCTCAGGCCTTGGGGCTGCCCTCTCGTGTCAGTGCTCCATGGTTCCTGTTCACGCCTTACTGCCACTGTCACGCTGCAAGCTCCTCAAGTCACCAGGACTCAACCTGCTCATTCTGTATCCCCTACCCTGCCCAAGAGCCCAGGAACTTACTATCTGGCTGGCTTGAGGTGACAGGAAGGACCCACTCCTATACATGGACTAATAGAGCATCCTATGTCCCTCACTGGTTTTTCTTGGGGGACACAAACTGGAAGAGCCCAGAGACAGGTGATGTGTGCATGTGAGGCAGGGCAGGGGGCAGACCTGAGCCCGGTGACACCTCCACTAATTCATGGCCATATCACGGGCAACTCATGAACTCTTCTTGCTTCTGTTTTCTCGCCTGTAAAGTGGGGATGATAAAATAATACCCAGGCTTCCTAGAACCAGTCCTGGCAGGTAGTAAGTGCTCAGTGAAGGAAAGCTGCTCTCCCTCACCTCCACAGCAGGTTGGGCGTGAACATGATCCTACCTCTTAGAAGGAAGGCCCTTTCTTGCCCGGAATCTGGATTCCACTCAAATGTCTCCTCTTCTGTGAAGCCCTCTCGACACCTTCCCAGGAGAACAAATTCTCCTCCTCACCATACAGTGTCCACTTCTCTGGCTTTACACTTGGTTCTTTTTTTTTTTTTTTTAAGATTTTATTTATTTATTCATGAGAGACACAGAGAGGCAGAGACACAAGGCAGAGAAGCAGGCTCCATGCAGGGAATCTGATGTAGGACTCAATCCTGGGACCCCAGGATCATCCCTTGGGCCGAAGGCAGGCGCTCAACCACTGAGCCACTCGGGCGTCCCTACACTTGGTTCTAATCACAGGTATTTGTGCAAAGATCTCTCTGAACTTTCTGAGGGCAGGGGCTATGATTTGTTCATGGAACAGAAGCTCAGTGGAAGTTTGCAGAAGTGAATTGACAAGAGTGAAAGCACCTGTGTTTGTAGGGTTACCACATGGCCAGGACCTGGACGTCTTTGTAAATGGCTGCGCCAAGGCTGCATTGGAGGAAGACAGGGAGGACACACTGCACTAGACTCTGCTAAGTTCTAAATGGTGTGCTACAGGCTCAGAAACGGTGGGCAAGTACAATGGGAATGTGATTCTGATGGGCTCCAGGCCTCAAGTTTTGGCAATGCTTTGCTAGCTTTAAAATAAAAAAACACACAAAAAACCCCCAACCCTCTCTTCTCTATGCCAGCTGTCCTTTCAGGTCAGCCTTGTGGGCTGGAGAGCAGAGGAAGCCAGGAAGGGGAGTGGGGCTGACCAGGCATGGGCATCCACACTGGGAAGCCCACCTCCAGCCAGAGCTCGGGATTGCCCACTCTAAGGTCAGGGCTGCCCTAACTTGGCCGTGGAGCTCCTGAACCAAGGGCAGAAGGCAGTAATAGGAGTCAGCTGGGGACTCCTGCCAGTATTTGAGCCTGAAGACCTCTGCTTCCCACAAAGCTGCTGCTTCTTCCTCCAGCAGCTAGCTCATGGAGTCCACACAGGTCAGCAGGCCTGAAGGAAGGTACCAGCTCATACTTTTTAAAGGCAGAACATCCCCTCTGTGTGCAGTTTGAAGCCCTCAGTCTGATTTCACTTCCATCCCAGACCTAGTGGCCACCCAGTTCCCCCACCACACCCCAGGTGACTCACTGCTCTACCCCATCCTTACTGCTGTGCCAGTCTCTCTGTCCCCTCATCCCCCATGCTGGGTGCCTGAGACCCGGGCTGAGGGCCGACGAGTCCTGGTCTATAAACTGCTTTGAGCTGCCAGGATGAAAGACTGCTGCAAAAGTACAAAGTCACTCTCTGCTTGTTAGTATTGATCCTAACGAACTCTCTGGTGCCAGGGAGCTGGAGCAGAGCATGAGGCACATGCTGAGCCCCAGAGTGCCAGGAGGACCTCTCTAGGTGCCTAGCTCAGCAGGGTCAGCTTGGAGCCAAGGCCAGAGTTGGAGACTGCCAAAACAACCGACAGGTGCGGCTCAGACATGTGTATGTGGGCACAGAGCCACCTCGGACCCAACCCAGGACAGCCTAAAGAGTAGTTTTTCCTAGAAGTCTGGGTGCTCTTTTTACCAGAGGCAGGAGACGGGAAAGATGGGAGAGAAAGAACTTGCACGGATTTCTTTGTGCCCATTCAAATGAGATGTGTCCAGAGTTCTCAGCTGATGATGCTAATCCACCTTCATACTCCAGGACACCTGGGCTGAAGACCAAAGCGTGGCCCCTGTTCTTCTGTGGGCAGACGCAACTTCCCAATTCACAAGGTGTTCCAGCGGAGGGGCCTTTTCCATCCATCCCTGATTGGTCTTTCAGGAGGGTACACAGAAAAGGCCAGTGACTTAGAATCTAATTCTGAAGTCCTTCAAAACCATAATAGCCCCCTTCAGGGGTTATCAGTTTCTTTGGGGCCAGCTCCCTCCCCCACAACGCCAATCTCATAGCTCTCTTCACTTTGGGATACTCAGAGACACAGGGCCTGTGGGCTGAGGCTCTGCCCTTGCCATGGAAAAAGTAAGAGTTGAGAGCAGAACCCATTTCTAGGAGCCCATGGAGGGAGGGTAGTGCCTGGGGTCACAAAGAGGCAGACCCCAGGTACAAGAGTAAGTTTATTACCTCCTCTTAATACTGCTGGCAAGGCCATGCCAGCTACCTACCTCCTCAGTCCCCGGGTATAAAGGGAAATGAGGGGTGGGAGGTACTGGCCCCAGGTAGGGACAGCAGGCTTCAGCCCCACTAACTCTCACTAAGTCATGGAGTGGAGCTCATACCTGCAGTCAGCCCCACCTGGCACTCCTGTGCTGAGGCAGAAGAGAAGCCTGTTTCCCCAGGGTGGCCTGAGTGTGTGTGTTTGGGGTACTTCTCCTGCTGTTTGCCAAGGAGGAGATGGAGTCTGCTGGATGTGTGGTGGGTGGGTGTGGAGCCAACTCATTAATATCCCCTTCTCCTTCTTCCTTTCTCCCTCCCACTTTCCAGATCCTACCCCATCACACCCAGCCATCTAAGCTGAAGATTTTAGTGGGTAACTAACTCTCCGTGTCTGCACCTCCTAGTCTTTCAACCAAATGTGGCTAAGATTCCCCCCTCCCCCCGCCCCATGCAGCTGCCCAGTGCCCATGTTCTTTGCCATTGGGGTGCTCTGAGCATGTAATAAGAGGACCCTGCAGCCTCAGGTGGGCCTGGAGGGGAATTATGAGGAAGGTCTCTAGCTCTCCAGGCCACTGTTGACTTAAGCACTGATTCTACTGGGTTTGAAATCAGACCCCCTAGTCACATCATAAGCTTAAGAATGGTGCCTCTCACTGACGTGATACTTTCTCTTGATACCTTGTTTTGGAACATGACCCTCCCCCATGACTTCTCCATTCCAGAGAGTTCCAGGTCTCCAAAGTTCCTCTAGCCCAGGCCTTGGGTCTGTTTGGTGTCTGCTCACCAGCCAGCTCCCTTAAGGAAGTCATTCTGAAGAGCTGGCTTTCCCCTCAGAAGCAGGGAATAAGATGAAGCAGAGAAGAAAAAAGCAGGAAAGACTACAGTTAGATATCACGATGATACTTGCTCACAGGAGTAGAAGATTCTGGAAGAGATTGTTGAGAGGCCTGTGGACTCTTCTACTCATAGTCTAGTCCCACCTCTGCCCTAAAGCATACTCTACCCTTGGCAGTAGGCATTCTCATTTCCCTGGCACTATTGATTCTCACCCATTGAAGCCCACCAAGTGGCTCCCTTGACATTGGGGAAGGTAGCCTTAACTAGTCAGCCTTCCAAGGTGCCCATGATTGGATGTGTTTGCAGTGGGTAGGGAGGGGGAGAAAAGGGGCAGATCACTGAGCCAAATTCATAAATTCTGACCCTGAAAATAGGCACCCTGAAATTCTTCAGGTCTCAGATTGGGAGCTAATCCTACACTATACATGCCCAGCTTCTGCTGACCCTCATACTACTCAGGGCAGACCATAGTGTCTGTTTCCTTAGGGTGGACTCCTAGACACGGTTGCCTAGCAGAGATAGGCAAAGAGGCGTTCTTTTTCTTTTTTTAAGATTTATTTATTCATTTGAGAGACAGAGAGAAGGAGAGAGTTGAGCATGGAGGGCAGGTAGAAGCAGAGGGAGAGAGAGAGAATCCCAGGCAGACTCCCCACTGAGCATGGAGCATGACACGGGGCTTGATGCAGAGGGGCTCCATGTGGGGCTCAATCCCACGACCCCAAAACCATGACCTAAGCCAAGATCAAGAGTAGGAGCCTTAACTGACTGAGCCACCTAGGGGCCCCAAGGGGCGATCCTTATAAAGAAGACAACATAGTGCTGGCCTTTCACTATCCCTAGCTCCTACTTTCAACCAGGCTAAAGGCAACGTTTGAGTCCTGGCTTTCCCTAACAGAGAGACCTCAGAGACTACCTTACTACCCTTCCCCCCTCATTATATAGAAATTTAGAAAAGGAAAGAGATTTGGCCATATCCTCGACCACTCTTGAAGCCTCCCAAATCCCAACCCAGTGCTCTTTTGAAGCCCTTTTTAAAATGTAGCTCTCGCAGGAACTCTAGTGAGGGGACAGGAATCCAGCAAAATGGGCATCGCTATCCAGAGAATGCTAATCTGAAACTTCCAGACCTATGTCTGGAACGTACTTTGGGCCTTTAACCTCAGTAGGCCTCAGTTGTTTCCTCTGTAAAATGGGGTGAGGAACCACCTGCCCCCAGAGTTGTTATGAGGAGGAAAACGGAATGCAGCATGCCTAGCCCTCTGCCTAGTACACATTAGTCATTAATAACACACTTGCCTGAAGAGAAAAGTAAGAATCCAGGGTTTCCTGACTGTGCCCCAATAACTCAAGCCTCATTCTACAAGGGAGGACCCACACACCCTAGACTCACCCTGAGAAGCCCCAGACCAGAGCACTCCGTGGGGCCTTTCCTCCTCTACTCTGTGGCGGCTCAGGGAGGGCACCCAAGTGGGTGTCAGCACAGGGCTCTGCTCACCCTTCTCCGCCTCCTCCCTGGGCACAGACCCCAAGGGTCCAAGGGATCACTCCTGAAGGCCAGAGGGCCACCACGCCTGATGCCTGGTCCATTCTGGGGGGAATATCCATGGAGAAGCCATGGAGAAGCCATGGCTCCCCACGGCCCCAGCGCTTACCCCTGAACAGGGCATCCCCTCAGAGCCTCCGGAGCTGGCAGGCGCCTCTGCCCGTGCTCCAATGGCTGAGCGGGACTCCCGGGGGTGTGGCACACGGGTGGGAGTGCGCCTGGAGCACACTCGGCGGCGGCAGAGGCAGTGACAGCTCCGGGAGCGCTCCGAGCCAGGCCAGGCCCGGCCCCGCGTCTACCGGTCCGTTTTGGGTCCGTGACGCCAGGTCCATCCCTCCCCTCACTCGGGGCTCCGCGTCTACAGGCCAGGCCCCGGGGCCGGGCGCGCACAGCCCCCCACGGACTCGGGGCGCGCAGTCCCACGCCTCCCCGGCCCCGGAGCCCCGCTCTCCCGCAAGCACCCACGCCCCTCCGGTGCCTGTCACCCGGGCGGCGGCTCGCGCGCTCCAGACTCTCCAGCGCGGACCTGGGGACGCGTGAGCGGGGGGCAGGTTTCTCTCTGGGAAACGGGCTTTCTGGGTGCGCCGAGGTGCCCTACCTTTCTCCCCAGGTTCGGGCTCCCGCTCCCGCTTCCTCCCCTCTCGGTGCTTCTTGCCTCGGCCTCGGCCCCTCCTCCTGGACTCCGACATTCTGCCCGGGTCCCAGGCGATGGGACGCACGCGAGGCGCGGGAAGCAGGGGCGGCCTCGGCTCTCCGCCGGCGCGCGGCGCCCCCGCAGCCTGCAGCCCCGGTGCCCGAGCGCGGCGCCTTTCTTATAGGGCGGTCACACCCTCCGGGGGAGGGGAGCAGCCAGCCTTAACTCTTCCCCTCCCGCGCCCGCCGCCCTCGCCCCCCCTCCCCACCCCTGCAGGCTGCTTGGGGGGCTGCAGACGCCGGGTCCGGGCCCTGGACCCCCTCCTCCGCCCACCGAGCCGGGCGGGATCGGTGCCCAGACGGAGCGCCACAGATCTCGTACCAGGAGAGGGGGCTTGGCTGGGCTGGGGACCCAGCCATGATGGGGGAGGGGGGAGTAGAGAGCCCCCAGCGAGGGCCAGGCTAAGGACAGCATTGGGGTGGGGAGACAGCCAGAGCAGCCAGGAAGGGACTGACCGAAATGAAGCCCACAGGCCACCCCAGTGGGGAAGGATATGCTCTTGATTCTTGCAGTTTTTCTCCACGGCTTTGTGGGCCCCCCAGAGTCATACAAGCAGTTTGTTTGTGCCTCCTCCTCTCTGAAGGCCTCTGGCCTCAACCCCAAGGGATACCACCATCTGGGGAGTACTTTTTATGCAGCCACCGTTGGTGCTTGGCGGCAGGAGTCTGTGGCCCCGAGTCCCTCTCAGCCAAGGCAGGCTGCTGCCTGAAGCAACCTGGGTGCCCCAGGTGGCTCGGAGCTCCCCTCCCACACACACTCTGACAGTCCAGGCTGCAGGCACAGCTGGCTCCTCTCTTCAAGGCCTGTGAAGGTGAATTCAGACACTGACACCCCTCCACCCGGCACCCCCCACCTCCCACAAGCCACTGGGCAAGAGCTGCCAGAAAGGACAGCATCCCCGCTCCAGCCTGGGTGTGGTGCTGAAAGGGTTACACAGCAAAGGCTCTCCCTCTTCTGGCTCCCAGAAAGCCTGAGCCTGCGGTTTGCCTGCCTCTCTCTGCCTGAGGTGTCCCCTTACAGCCATCCCAACTGGAATCAGAGTCAAAGATCATCTCAGCCACTCTTCTGCCTCATAAGGACAGGGTCCCAAGGCTTCTCTGGAGTGTCCTCCCTAGGAAAGCCTGGAGAAGCCAGGACTCTGGGTCAAGGCCAGGGACTGGGGGGGCTCCAGGGCTGCCTGGGGGCCTGGCCAGACCTTGAGGCCACACTGAGGATGAGCGAATAGACACAGAGAGGGAGGAGATGGAAGCAATGCCCATTCAGAGGGCTCATCTCTGGTGCTCTTGGGGCCTCAAGCCTGTCCCATGGGGGCCAGTTCTGGAGAGACCAAGTATAAGCCCTATCCCCCTTCCCACATCCCCAAGTGAGCACTCCGCTTGATTCATGGAGCATGGTTCTCTGTGAGGTGGGCAATGAGGGGTCCTGGGCAGAGCCAGAGCTGGAGGCCAAGCCCAGGTTTCACTCCTGCTCCAACCTCCTGCCCATTCAGCTTCCACTTCTCCCCCACCAACCACCAACTGCCTCCATTCACTCCCTCCTCCTGTCCTACACAATTTGATCTTCTTGAAGTCTTGCCCCCTCAGTTCTGACCTCCTCAAGGCCTCAGACAGAGCTTTCCAACACATGCAGGTTCAACCTACACGCCTCACTGGTAATCAGAGCCCTATTGCATTGCCTCAGTTCAGAGCCTTCTAGCCCTGAATCCTGTGCCTTAGCCACATTTACCTATAAGCCACGCACACTCTACTGTCATCTCTCTTATCTTTGCACATACTCCTCTCTCTGCCCAGAATGGCCTTCCCCCTTCTTGGCCAACCTCTCTATTCCTTCATTTAGCAAATATGTTAGTAAGCCTCACTAGGTCTCAGGCATGGTGCTGGGGATTGGCAGTGAGCAAGGTTACAGACAGTCTTGGGGGGATAGACAAACAACTGATCACACAGACAGCGAACCATTAAACTCTGTGTTAAATACTAAGGGGACAGGGACGACTGGGTGGCTCAGCGGTTTAGCACCTGCCTTCAGTCCAGGGTGTAATCCCGGGGTCCCAAGATGGAGTCCCATATCGGGCTCCCCCTGCAGGGAGCCTGCTTCTCCCTCTGCCTGTGCCTCTGCCTCTCTCTCTCCCTGTGTCTCTCATGAATAAATAAATAAAATCTTTTAAAAAATAAATAAATATTAAGGGGACATATTCACTCAACAAATGCTTCTTTATCTTGACCTACAGGTCTACAGAGGAAACAGTACAGTGAGGGAAGGCTTTCCCTTCGATTTAAACTGGGAATTGAAGAATGACTGGGAGTTGGCTGGACTGAGGGGAAGAGCATTCCTGGGAGAAGTAACAGCACATCCAGGGCCGTGGGGCAGGAAGGAACCTTCTTGCCTTTGTAAAACAAAAAGGTGGTTGGTGTGCTGAGGGGTGTGTGCGTGTATGTGTATATGATTGTGTAAGGGTGTGTGCATGTGTACAGGGTATGTGTGCATGGTGTGTGTCTCTGCATTTAAGGTATACGTGTATGTCAATAGGGTGTGTGTGGGTGGGGGGGATGTCACATAGAGCAAAAGAAACCTGGAGAGGAGGCAAGCAGTGGTTAGAGCAAATAGAACATTGTAGGCTCATAAAAAAAAAAAACCCTGAGCATGCAATGGTGTGCTACCACAGGATGGTCTTTTGAGCTTTTGAGCAAGGTGGGAGAGGTCAGTGATCAAGTCTTCTGCTTCCTTAGTAATTTCATGTATCTTTATAAGACCATATCACTTTGTATTGGTTTTAATTACCTGTGTGTCTCCCACTAGAGTCAAGCCCCCATAGGGCTGAAAGCCCAGCACCTGGCATAGGGTAGGTGGTCTGGACCTCCCTGGAAGCCGGATGAGTGATCCATCCTGCTAGTGAAGAATGGCCAAGGGTGGAAGCAAGACAAAATGGCCCCAAGTGGAAGGCTGTGGGCCAGCTGAAGATAGGTTCTCCTGGGTAGAGCTTGCTTGGCAGTCCAAGACAGCTCATGGCTTTGTATCAGTGCATGGTAGGAATTAGAAAAGCCATGGTAATTTGGGGTGCCTGAGTGGCACAGTTGGTTAAGCATCTGACTTTTGGTTTCTGCCTGGGTCATGATCTCAGGGTTGTGAGATGGAGCCTTATGATGGGCTCTGTGCTCAGAATGGAACGTGGCTGAGATTCTCTCTCCCTCTCCCTCTGCTCCTCTGGCACGTCTTCCATTTCTGTCTCTCTGTCTCTCTCTCTCTCAAATAAATAAATAGATCTTAAGAAAAAAAAGAGGGGGAGAAGAAAAAAGAAAACCCATGGTAATTCAAAGGGGCACAAGCAGTCAGTCTCCTTGGGCTGAAGTTTCCTGGTGCGGTCCTGAGGGAGGTGTGGCTTGAAGAAAATCTTTAAACATGAGGAGGATTTTGATGGGGGCAGGCGAGGGCTATCCAGTGGATGTGCTATGGCAAGGACTCCGAGGATGCATGCCCTGGGGGTTTGCTCAGGAGACCATGTGCAGAGCAGGTTTATGTTAGGAAACTATGGGAACTACTAATAATTAACATAGCAAACACTTTCCGGATATTTAGTGTACGCCAGAGCTTAGAGCAGAGTGCTAAGCATACTATCCATTTTAGTTCTTGTAATCCCCAGAGCCCTCCTGTGTGGTAGGTTTACGAAGAAGAAACAGACTGGGGATGATGAAATTATTCATTCAGTGTTGTGTGACCAGAAAGCTGCAGAGCAAGGACCCACGCTGTAGCCACCTCACTAGGGCCCATGCTGTTCATCATTACACTACAGTGCTTGTCCACAAGCCAGATATATACTCTGCCTGCCAGGCTGACACTTTTGGACTATTAGGAAATACTAGGAATTCACTAATGATTTTTTTGAGCAAGGGAGGGATGTATGCATTAAAAATATTAATCGGACTGGAGTGTGCAGGATACATGGGAAGAGTGTGGAGGCAAGAGAGCTAGTTAAACAGATCAACCATTAAATAGTTCTGTACCAGGCCATGAGCATTGTGAGGGTCAGTCAGGTAAGGAGGGCCTGAACCAGGGGATAGGCAGTGAAAACAGTAGTAGTAAGAGCAGCTAACATTATATCCTTAGTCTACACTTCCTCACAATAGAGCTATGATGTAAGTCTACTGGTATCCCCATTTTGCAGATAAGGAAACAGGTGCAGAGAGTTGAAGTTATTTTTATTTGTCCAAGTCAAACAACTAGTAAGCAGTGGGATGGAATCAGGAGCCTATGCATTTAGGTACCCAGAGCCCATACCCCTAAGCACAGTCCATGGTGTAGCTCAAGAAGATATGGAAAAGGACGGAGAGTAGCGAAAGGGCCTCTTCAAGACTGACTGCTGGCCTCAGGACGTGCACAGTCTCTGAGGACCTGTGACCAAGGCTCAGTGCTAAGGTGACAGGCAGGTGGCAAGAGCCACACGGTCCTAGGAGGCAGGCTTGCCCTTGTAGCAGAGGCTGCTTGGGTGAAGGAGAACAGCAGGCACTTGGAGCCCTCCCAGCCCGGACCAGAGCTCCTGCCAGGAGCCTGAAAATGACCCCAGAAGAACCCCTTCCTATTACCACAGGTTGTGCAATGCCTTGTACAACCTCCTTTGGGAGGGAACTGAAGCCTGGATGGGCCTAGAGACCACATCACCCAGAGAAGGAGCCTCTCTCCGACCCTAGTTTCACAATGAGACACTAATAGTAACATAACAAGTTAATTCAATTACTTTAAGGAGCAAAAACACAATGTTTAACTGGCTTACAAACTTTTTTTTTTTCCTTTCTAACATTTTCTCCTCCACTTTGAGGCTGTGCCATGGGCAAACTTTGAAGTTTAGGAAAGTTTAGACTTGTTTGAGTCATGTGCAAAAATGCCTTTGAGTGAAAAGAGGAAAGAAAACCACACTACTCTTACCCCCATCTGAGACTTTAGGGCTCCGAGAGGATCAGTTTTCCTGAAAAGGGGTCATGGAACCAAGCTGGCCTTTGCCTCCTCCCTTTCGACTCCCTGACCAGTGGGAATCCCCCAGAAGCAAGTCAAGCTGGGGAAAGCCCGAAGCAGTCCTTTTAAAGACCACATCTTGCCCCAGCAAAAGTCATCCCTGAGGTATCCCAGAACCAAGTATGTTTGCCCAGGAGTCAAAAGCCCTTGAGGATGAGGATACCATCACCCTCAGCCACCCCACCTCAGTGTCTCCAAGTCACAAGTCTCCTCTCTTTCGTCATTCGTCATTCCCCACTGCCCGCTGCCCGCCGAGGCTGCCAGAGGAGGAAATAGATCAATATGCCACTCCCTGCAGGACCAGAGAAAACCCCGCTCCCTGGGGGATTATGCAAGGCCTGGGAAGCCCACACCGCCAGGGACTCTAGGACACAACTAGGACTCAGCAGGACCCTGGCTGGAGCCAGGCATGCCCCAGGGAGCAAGGAGTGAGGGCCAGTCCCAGCTCACCAGACCTGGAGAGCACCTCTGGCTGAAGCTGCACCCTGGCCATAGCTTCAGCATCCCTGTAGCTTCAGAAATCCCTGATGGATTTCTTCTCCTTCACGCAAGTTCACTCCTGCCTCTATCTCCCTCACACAGCTTGCAGAGAACAGGGCAGCCCAAAAGAAAGAGGCTCCATGGTCTGGACCAGAAGGGCTGGGTTAAATGCTGAGACATCTGGGCTTGGATGCAGTTTTGCCCCTGAAATGAGGTTAACCCGAACAGATCACTTTCCATATAGGGACTTAGGCTACACAGTGAGAAGTGCCCCTGGATCCCTCTGTCCACCAGCCCGGGAAGGCCACAAGAATCTGGGTGAGAGAATGGGGCTGCTCAAGATCCTTGGAGAAAAGCCTTTGATTGCAAGATGCAAATACCTTTGGAGCCAAAATACAGACCTGTACACCCTGAATGTTCCCTTCAGAACTGTGCCTACCTGCTCAGCATGTACACTTACATGCACACCTTGGTGTATGAACTTCACTGAGCCTTAGGCCAGCAGAGAGCTGGAAATCAGTCACCTCACCTGGGCTCCAAACTAGTCCCCCCTCAACTGTGATGGTCTGAACAAGACTTGATTTCTCCTTTAAAAAAAAAATAAATAAAGAAGGGGGTGCCCACAGGACCTTCCCATTGGGATTTCACTAAGTGGATAAGGAAGTCATTTCTGGACTTCCAGAAATGCCAAGGCCAGGCCTGGGTTAGCTCCTTAGGCTCAGAGGCCATGCCAGCACTGCTAAGGCAATGAGCCACACCTTCCTGACATGCCCTTTTGATGGATGCCCTCCATCCCCTTTCCTTTTGTTCCCAGGGGACACAGGTCAGCTGGTCCAGAGCCCAGGTTGCAGGGGTAGGAGGAGTGGAGGGTGGGGGGAGGGGGCTGCTGCTGGTGGGCCCCTCTGTCTTCTTTCTCACCATTTAGGAGGCTCCTCGTGCTTCGGCTCACCCAGCCCCACCCCAAACCCAGAAGGGAATTCCTGCTCCTGGCTTGAGAGTTTGGTCTCTTTTTCCTTCATTTTGAACCCTCTTAGAAGAGAGAAGGAGGTGGAAGGGAAGAGGCTAGCCTATCCCGGGATGAGCCCGGGGAGGGACCAGGAAAGAACAGAAAGCATGGGCCAAAGAGTGGGGAGCCTCCTGTAGCTCCAGGGGCCGGGAGAAGAAAGCCCAGGCAGCAATGGGAGAGTAAAGGAGGGGAGAGGTGAGGCAACAGGCAGGCCTGGGCAGGGCAGGAAGCAGGAGAGAGAGAGGAAGGGAGGAAGTAGAGCAGCCCAATGATGAGGGAGGAGCAGGAGGCAGGAGTGGGAGAAGACAAAGGAGGGATGTTGAAAAGAGGCAGGCAGGAGGTAGGCTGGGGCACTGCGGCCATGTCCCGCAGCCTTGACCCTTGGGCAAGTCCCTTTCCCTCTCTGGCCAGCCTCCTTTTCTGGGAAGTTCGAGGTTGGACTAGATGACCTCCAGAGATCCCCATCTGAGCTTCCTGAGGTTCCAAGCTTGCCAGCAAGAGGGGAGATGGCTGGGAGCAGCTGAGGGAGTGGTCCCCAGGCCTGAAGATGGGGAAGAGATAATCTTGGGTCACAGGCCCTTCCCCTTGGGACCTCATGCTCTCCCTCAGCCCTTTCCTGTATGGCCTCTTGGCCTGGCGGAACTGGGCTGTCTGCGAGCCCATCTGTTAGGCTGTGGGCATGGACTGGGCTGGCAGACAGCCCCCGGCATCAGGCCTTGCCAGCCTCTTCCAGGAGACGGCCTTGGGCTAAGCTGTCTCATCTTCATCGAGATACCTGGGAGACTCCAGCACTTCATCTTGTGTAACCCAGAGCCACAATCCCCCCGAGGTGGGAGCCTGCGGAACTTTCCCAGGGTTGGGGATCACCCCCAGGCCTCCTGCCTGCCTTCCCCTTCAGGTTAACTGTATAGTTACGCAGCAGTAATAATAACTGGTGCTCACACACCAAGTCCTAAGTACGTAATTTATTTATGTAATGACATAATGACTGTTTGTTGGCCTGGGGGCTGTGGGGACCATGTGCCAGGGCTTAGCTACCACCCTGGGGGACACAGTGACGGCATGGATCAGTGCCTCATGGGAGCCGTGTTTTCCAGAAGCAGTTGTCCTCAGCCCTGTGGGTCCTGTCCTGGTACAGCAAGGGGAATGAAGAGCCAGCCCTTTTACTTGGAGTTTGCTTACATTTCTCCATCTGCTCAGGAGGTAAGGCTGGAGGCACCGATGCCCATACCTCATCAACTTGAGGACTGAGAGGGCTCCTCTAGAAGGCTGCAGTCCCTTTCTGGGCAGAGGGAGAGAATTTATGCCAGGCTGGCAGATTTGGAGAGACTCCTGGTCACAGCCCAAGGAAACAAGAGGCCTTGCCCAATATAGGCATTTATGAGCCTGGAGGCAAAAAATTCTCTTCTCTTTCAGCCCAGCCCTCTCTCTCCCAGCCTAGCCCTACCCAGCTCAGCCCTGCCACCCTAGGCTTGGCTGGTCCTAGGACCACAGCCCAGCTTGCCTGGCTTGGCCTGGATGCCGGTGCCCATGTAGGTCTCTTGGAAATTCCCAATGGACAACTTCACAGATGCTAACTTCCCAGTGGCTACGTCTGGCCTCCAGGAGCCTGACATCCCAACTCTGGCTCTCTCCTCTTTTTTCTTACTACCCCAAATCAGCCCTCTCCTTTTCCTTAGAGACCCTGGTCACAGCTTATGAAAGTTCTAACACTGATTACAAAGCAAGACCACCAGGATGTCTAGGCTGTGGGATCTTGGAATGCCCCGGAGCTGTGAATAGCAGAATTCACCCAGGAACAGGATATACAAATTCCAAGTAGGTATGCTGTCAAGATGGGGCCAGGAGACCTGAGTTCTCTTTTCGGCCCAGTCAGATTTTGCTGGCGGTTCCTGAGAAGTACTATTCTCCCCTGGTCTCAGTGGCACTTACCTGTGAATGAACCAAGGGAAACTGAAATACTCCCCAAGGGGCTGTTCTAGCAATAAACCTTCAAAGAAGAGTTCTGAGGCTCCAGATCTGTTCTGGACTATGAGAACCTCATCCCTTGCCACAAGCTACTGCTCTTGTAGCTGGCCCTCTAGAAACTGCCTTCCTTGGGGATCCCTGGGTGGCTCAGTGGTTTCCCACCTGCCTTTGGCCCAGGGCGTGATCCTGGAGTCCCGGGATCTAGTCCCACATCGGGCTCCCTGCATGGAGCCTGCTTCTCCCTCTGCCTGTGTCTCTGCCTCTCTCTCTCTATCATAAATAAAAATAAATCTTCAAAAAAAAAAAAAAAAAAAAAGAAACTGCCTTCCTACTTTTAGAAGGTCAACCACTGGTTTCCAGAAATCTCTACTTTTCTAAACCCAATCTGTGGATGCATGTGGGGGAGCCATGGGCACCAGCATGCACACACATGGCCTCAGGAGCTCTGAGCACTGCACTTGGCCATCGGACACTGCAGAATTCCTGTAGTCTTCCTAGGGCTCCAGGCTACGGCATCAAATCACCAGCGATGAGGAGGAAGAGGAGAATGACAAGGCTGGTGACCTAGATGGTCCTCTTGGATGCGTAGTCACCCCTAAATCTGTTTCCTATGCTCTGCCCCTGTCATACCCAGTCTTCTGGTGATTCTGACTCCCTCTTCCAGCCACTCCAGAGCTGTGGGTTCTGCAAACTGTGGTCAGCGAAGTGTCTCCCACAAGCTTTTGTCTAATTACGCACATTGTTCTGGGGTTCTGACTGATGTCCAGCCAAGTGCTTCCTTTATGTGATTTTATCCTTTTAAAATCAGTGGGCAGCTCCAACACCACCCACCCACCCCCTAGTCTCTGGGGTTCACCTGGTAGCCACTGGCTTCAACAGCCAGCTGAGGGGAGCCCCACCAGAGCCCCTGTGACCTCTCCTCTGCCTTGCCTTTGTTCCCTGAGCTCTGACATTGCTTGCTCAGCCCCTGCTAGGTGATGGGCAAGGTGCTTGGCACTGTGAGATACAAAGATTCTGTCCTTGGGAGCTCACAATCTAGAGGGAAGATGACACTTTCAAAGATGAACAAAAATCACCGCCTCAGACAGCAGCAGCAATTTATGGACCACTTCCTTCCAACGGTTGAGACCAAATACCCTGGAATGTCCTTGGGGAGAGAGCTAAGATAACACGGGGTGGTCAGTCAAAGTGGGCTTCCTATGAAAAGAAGGGGGATATTCCACTTGGCAGCAAGGGCTGGTGGTGAGATGTGAGGAGGGGGGTGGGAGCGGGAAGTCCAGAGGGAGGTGCACTGAATTATCAGGGGAACCGCTGCCTTGAATGCCCACCTGTGCCCTTGGGCCATGCCCCTATCCCTCCCGCCTCAGGAACAGGGAGCCCATACATTTGGAGTAGCCTTAAGGGCACCCCGGCATAGAACTCAGCATCACTTAGAGCTACCTTCTTCTAGCTGTGTGCTGGGGTTCCACAGAGAGTGACACCCGCTTCCTGATCTGCACACAGACACACATGCACAACCACCCTAAAACAGTAGCTTCAGGAGCTCCTCTGCCAAATCCCCTAGGATCCTCCCACTCCATCCTCTCCTCTCCCCTCTGTCCCTCACCATCTCATTCACTCAAACTGGTGTACACTCCTCTTCTATCCCTCCCATCCATTACATAACTCCAGGATTATTTTTGCCCAGAGGTATGAGCTGCATTTCTGCATATTTAAGCTGTCTTTGATTCATTCCTGTTCGTTGCTTTAGTTCTGTTTGCCCAGGTGCCCGCCTGCCCCACCCACAGGCTCCGAGGCCCCATGTCAGGTTCAGCTTGCTTTACAGCTACTGGCTGTTCCACTCCAGGTCCAAAGGAGTGGACATGGCCATACCAGGGACCCACTGCTTGGGTCCTAAGCCATGGTAGGCACTGGGGCTTGTCACACTGGAATCACAAAACTGCTGGTCCCTGCCATAGCTCTTCATTTCTCCCTCTCAGTGAGCCTTGGCTCTTGTGTCTCCTAGTCTCTTCTACCCCTCTGGCTGCACCCTGGCTCTCTCTCATTCAAGGGGGAAGGGGCAGTGGGAGGAAAGACAAAATGCTAATTAATGGTTTGTTTCCTATTAGCTTCTTACAAATAGAATGGCTTAATGTAATTACTGAAATGGTTGCAAGGGGGCTCCTGTTGCACTGTAAAATAATTATCTGACAATCATCATTTTATTTTTAAGAGCTCGTTAACAAATGGGCTATAATTCACTCTCCAGTCTTCTCTCCCGCCGTGGAGACGGGGTGATTTGGTGGACAATGGGGTGGGGAATCTTTGTGCTTGGGGTCACCAGTGGAAATGAGGATTCTGCATAGCCATTTCCAGCTACAGTGAGGAGCCGGCGCCAGCCGAGCCATGAAGGCTTGACAGGCTCGGTGGTGGCCAGGGCCTCCCAGGTCCTGCCCACATTACAGTGGTGTCTGGGGTGGACCCCTGATCTCTGGGTCCCCAGGGAGGACACTGAACTCCTCGGGAGACCCTGCCACCCACATTCGGCTCCCAGCATGCCAGTGCTACCACCATTGCTTACATCCTCTGCACCAAAGGCCCTGTTCAAGTGCTACCATGTGTCCCGCTGGCTCCCTGATCGACATGTGCTCTCTCGTAACAACTCTGAGTATTGTTATCCAATTTACAAGCAGAATTACATAGCTTAAATGTTTATGAAAGGCTGGGTGGTAAATTTCCGATGATCATCTAGCTAAAGTGAAAGAATCATGGTGACATTCACATTGCAAAAGATTAGAAGGGAGCGTGGGAAATGCTTTCCTGGGAAATGGCACAGCCTAGGCAAAGGCTTGAGAGTGGGAACCTGCAAAGTGGGTTCACAGAATGATGAACATTCCAGTCTGACTGCCATAAAAGACTCATGTAGGGAGTCATGGGAGATAAGCCTGGGCAGAGAGATGGGGACCAGATGGCTTGGAGCTCTTAGAGCTCATGCCAAGAAAATGAGAGAACATAGATGGTTTTGAAGCAAAGAGGTGACCCAACCAAAGTTATCCTCTTGGAAGCTCTTCTGGCAGCAACGTGCAGGGCAGGATGGAGCAGGAAGAGTCTGGAAGCAGCAAGATTGACCAGTGCAACATTTTTTACAATGGTAGCCACCTTTTACAGCTGCACTGGGCTGCTTGCTGCAAATGTGGAATATCGATCCTATAAAATATGTTCTGAATCACAGTCTTTGGGGCGGGGCCAGACTTGGTATTTGTAACTATTCTGATGCAGATGGTATGTGAAGCACACTTGGAGAAAACTGGCCTTAGATAATCCAGTCCCCACTGCTCAGCTTGGCATTTAAAGCTTTCTGTAACCTCTCCCCACCATTTTTTTTCTACTTATAACTGTATTTTTAAAGTTAATTGAGATATAATGTACATACCATACAAGTGACCCACGTGAAGTGTACAATTCACTGTTTCTGGTATATTCACAGAGATGTACAGCCATCACTACGTTCAATTTTAGGATCTTTTTCATCACTCCCAAAAGAAACTCTCTATTTTGTTATTTCTCTTCTCTCATTACTTGCAGTTCTAAGAGACCACAGATCAACCTCCTGTCTCTATAGATCTGCCTCTCTTGGACATTTCACAGGAATGCAATCACATCACATGTCATCTTCCATGACTGGCTCCTTTCACTTAAAATACCGTTTTCAAGGTTCATCCATGTTGTAGCATGTGTCAGTACTTCACTCTTTTTCACGGCTAAATAATATTCCACGGTCTGGCTATACCTTATGTTTTTTCTTTGGTTGCTTGTGCTTTAGGTGTCACATATTAGAAACCATTATCTAATCCAGGGTCATAAAGATTTATGCCTACCTATTTTTCCTTCTATGAGTCTTGTACTTTGAGCTCACACATTTTTATTTTTGGCTCATGTTAATTTTTGTATATAGCGTGAGGTATTCTTTTGTGTGCAGATATCCAGTTGTCCCTGCACCATGGTTAGATACTGCAGTTGCATTTCTCATCAGTTCCTCTCAGTGATTCTTACGCAGATTGCGGTCTGAGAACCACTGCCTTAGAGGCTCTAGAGCCAGGCTAAGCAGTACAAGAAAGGGCTTAAGCTAGGTGGTACTCTCAAGAAGTGAGATAAAAGGATGGATGAGAGATAGAAGGATGAAGATGATGGAGTGGTTATAGTGACCCATAAAAATCCAAAGATGATAAAACCATGATTACACTCGTTCCTGTGTGCCCTTCCACTGCTTATAACATGCTTCCACATCCCTTGCCTCATTTAGTCCTCTTACTGAGGTGGAGAGGGCATTACTATCCCCATATAACAGACGAGAAAAGTGAGGGTCCAAGATGTGGTTTCGGCTGCCAGCAGGACATGTGTAGCAGACATCTGAAGAGATGGCACTGGAGTAGGCTCTAGAGGTTGGGATTGATGAGGTTTGAGAAGTGGCTACTGAGGAGCATCATTAAAGGGACTGGGGCCAGCGAGCCTGCCTAGGAGAAAGTGCAGGCAGAGAAAGGAAGGCTGAGGCAGGCCCATATTTAGAGGCCAGGAAGAATCAAAACAGTGGGTGGGAAAAGAGCTAGAAGGATTCTCTGAGAATATAGTAGGTGGAGTAGCAAACACTGAATAAATAGCCAGAAGAGTGAAAACTTCCAAAGGGGGATGGGTGGGAGGAGGGGGCTGGGAATGAATATCAAATCATTGTCCTGAAGAGTTGACCCCTGGATCGCACTTCAGTGCCTGATGGGACTATGTTCCTTTGAAAGAAACCCTTCTCGAATTGTTTTGTAAAGCAAGTAATTGCTCTCAAATATCTCTTTTCCTTTCTCTCAAAATGAGTTTTCAGGTAAAACTTTGGCTTAAAGCTAGTCATGCCTGCCCGTGAAAGAGAGCACAGTGTGTTTCCAAAATGCTTCCCCTCCCAAGGGCAGAGGGGCCAGGCCACGTTTCTGCAGTCTGAGTACAGATCCAGCAGGCAATTCTGAGTTTTTTGAGCTTACACTCAAAGTCAGGGGAATGGTAGGTATGGGCTCACTAACTCTCCCTTCCCCATGACCCCTTGGGGCCCATATGGCTCTGTTTTACTAAGAGCAGAAGCACTTGCCAGGGACCTGGTCCTTATGTTTAGTTTGTATGCACTAGCTGCTTGAGAAAATGATCTTCAAGGTTCCTGAATCCCTGTAGCTAAATGATACTCGGGGGCAGGGGGGTGTTGGAGAGCCATGGGAGGTGACAAGATGAGGGATGCAATGTTAGAGTCATCAGACATCTGGAAAAGGGTACTGGATATTCTCTCATTCCACATCTTAGCCCTTATGGGTTTAGTTTGTGTTAGGGTAGAGGTGGGGGGGGGGGGCAAGTTGCATGGTGAAAAGCCTGGCTTTTGATAGTTTACTTCAAATGAGCAGGGCTCTCCAAGCACCCAGCAGATGCAAGCTGAGCACAGTGGGGATACAGTGATGTTGAAGATAAGCCTGGTCTTGAAGCTCTTGTAATCGTCATACTAACAGACAAGAGTAGTGGTCTCTTGCACATACTTGACATGCAAATATTTGTGAAAACAAAATTGAATTAGAATACACACTGCAGGGCTCAAAAAGAGAAGCATGGAACATTAGGTAACCACTTCAATGACAAATATATTGACTATGTTGGTGTACAAGATGTAAATAAAATACAGCAACTGAACAAAGGCAGAGACCACACCAGAGACAGCCATTCAAGGCTCTCAGCCAAAATCAGAGAGGCTGTAGAAGGTAGTAAGGATTTACATGTTTGGTGTTCCATAAGTTTTCTTCCTGCAAACTGGCTTAGGTTCATAATAAAAGTGAGTGGTCTAGAAAATGAGTACTATAGAACTATGGAGGATGGAGTGGTCATGAAAGAAAGAATGAGACTCTGGCTGGGTCCTGATGGATGGGTAAATCTCACCCAAACCAAAGAGAGTTGAGACTATTTCAAACAGGGAGAACAGCATATACAAGTGTTCAAAGATGAGAATGTGCAGGGGGATCCCTGGGTGGCGCAGCGGTTTGGCGCCTGCCTTTGGCCCAGGGTGTGATCCTGGAGACCCGGGATCGAATCCCACATCGGGCTCCCGGTGCATGGAGCCTGCTTCTCCCTCTGCCTGTGTCTCTGCCTCTCTCTCTCTCTGTGACTATCATAAATAAATAAAAACTTAAAAAAAAAAAAGAATGTGCAGACTATAACAAGGTGATATAGTGAGAAAAATCAGCTTAGCTTGGCAAAGAAGACGTGGATCCTGATGTGAAGGCTTATGTGCCAACCTAAATTGTCTGGATTTTATTTTATATGCTGAAGAGGATACTGATTCTCATTAAACCTCACTTTTGTGAGGACTGAGTTAATCCAGGCTAAGTCTTTAGATTAGTGCTAAATGTTTATAATTATTATTTTCATCTTTGTGGCTTGTCTCCCAAGTAAACTATAAATCTGTTGAGGGCAGGGATTCCATATTTCAGAAAAGGAAGGAAGCAGGGGGTGATCAGTTAACCCACACTCACCAAGGTAAGGGAAACCTTCTCGGTATAAAACATGGCTTCTTTAAGACTTGAAGACATTAATTAGGTATGAAGAAGGGGATGTCTGGAGTGGAGATTGAAGGGAGAAGGAGATTGTTCCAGGCAGAGGACACTGCATATAGGAAAGCCCAAAGAGAAGTACATAAAACTAAAAAAAAGTTTAGCTACCATCCTCTGAGAAGGTTTCTGTTTTAAAAACAAATGACAAAGTGATTACACTATAATCAGGTTGCAGGAAAACTGGGTTCTTAATATGCAAAAGTAGTCACTTTCCTACGTACTACCAATGAACAAGTGGAATTTGAAGAACTAAATAAATGGAGGAATATTCCATGTTCATGGATAGGAAGATTCAGTTTTGTCAAGATGTCTGTTCTTCCCAATTTGATGCAATTCCAATCAAAAAATTCCAGTAAGTTATTTAGTGGATATTGACAAACTGAATCTAAAGTTTATATGGAGAGGCAAAAGTCTCACAATAGCCAACTCAACATTGAAAGAGAACTAATTCAGAGGACTGACATTATTCAAATCAAGACTTTCTATAAAGCTACAATGGAAAAACAATAGTTTTTTCAACAAATGGTGCTGGAATATCCACATGCAAAAAAATCAGTCTAACCATAGATCATACACCTATCACAATTATCTCAAAATGGATGATATGTTTAAATGTAAAATGCAAAATTATAAATTTCTAGAAGATAATACAGAAGAAATTCTAGATGACCTTGGATTTGACAATGACTTTCTAGATACACCACTGAAGGCATGATCCATGAAAGAAATGATTGAGGGACTCCTGGGTGGTTCAGTGGTTGAGTGTCTCCCTTTGGTTCAGGGCGTGATCCTGGAGTTCCAGGATCAAGCCTTGCATTGGGCTCCCTGTTTGGAGCCTGCTTCTCCCTCTGCCTATGTCTCTGCCTCTCTCTCTCTCTCTGTCTCTCATGAATAAATAAATAAAATTTTAAAAAAAGTCCTTAAATGGCTAAAAAAAGAGAAAGAATTGATAAGCTAGGGTTCATTAACATTAAAAACTTCTAAACAGGGATCCCTGAGTGGCGCAGCGGTTTGGCGCCTGCCTTTGGCCCAGGGCGCGATCCTGGAGACCCGGGATCGAATCCCATGTCGGGCTCCCGGTGCATGGAGCCTGCTTCTCCCTCCTCCTGTGTCTCTGCCTCTCTCTCTCTCTCACTCTCTGTGTGACTATCATAAATAAATAAAATTAAAAAAAAAAAAAAACTTCTAAATGTTCTCATCATAAAAAATGACAATTATGTGACATGATGGATGTATCAGCCAATGCTACAGAGTAAGCATACCGCAATATATGTGTATCAAA
The DNA here is from genome assembly GCF_053574225.1 of Canis aureus. Classification (NCBI taxonomy): domain Eukaryota; kingdom Metazoa; phylum Chordata; class Mammalia; order Carnivora; family Canidae; genus Canis; species Canis aureus. The sequence continues at coordinate 35,920,150 of NC_135615.1, forward strand.
TCAACATGTTGAGTACCTTAAACTTACACACTGTTATGTAATTTATATCTTAATAAAACAAAAGCAAAAACAAAATTCTGTTCTGTGAAAATGTCAAGAAAATGAGAAGAGAAGCCACAAACTGGAGAAAATATTTACAAAAGACAGATGTGGAAAAAAAAAAAAAGACAGATGTGATAAGCACTTTTATGCAAAATGTACAAAGAACTCTTTTTTAAAAAAATTATTTATTTATTCATGAGAGACACACACAGAGAGAGAGGCAGAGACACAGGCAGAGGGAGAAGCAGGCTCCACTCAGGGAGCTTGACGTGGGACTCGATCCCGGGACTCCAGGATCAGGCCCTGGGCCCAAGGCAGGGCCAAACAGTTTGGCAGGGCCAAACTGCTGAGCCACCCGGGCTGCCCTATACAAAGAACTCTTAAATATTTTTTTTTAATTTTTATTTATTTATTCTTTCTTAAAGACTTTTAAATGAGCAAAACACCTGAACAGATATCTCACCACAGGGGATATAGAGATGGCAAGTAAGCATATGAAAAGATTTTAAACATCATATGTCATTAGGTAATTACAAATTCACACAATGTAATACTACTTCACACCTGTTAGAATGGCCAAAATCCAGAACACTGACAACACCAAATGCTGGCAAAGATGTGGAGCAATAGGAACTCTCACTCATTGCTGGTGGGGATGCAAAATGGTACAGCCACTTGGAAAGAGAGTTTAGCTGTTTCTTACAAAACTGAATATACTCTTATTACATAATCCAGCAATCATGGTATTTACCGGAATGAATTCAAAACTTATGTTCACACAAAAACCAGGATAGGGTTGTTCATAGCAGTTTTATTCATAATTGCCAAAACTTGGAAGCAACCAAGATGTCCTTCAGTAGGTGAATGAATAAATGAACTGGGAGATCCAGACAATGGAACATTATTCAGCGCTAAAAAGAAATGAACTATCAAGCCATAAAAAGACATGGAGCAAGCTTAAATGCATATTGCTGAATCAAGGTAGCCGATTTAAAAGGCTACACCTATGATTCCAAGTATAGGACTTCCCGGAAAAGACAAAACGGTGGAGACAGTAAAAAGATCAGAGTTGCCAGGGGATCCAGAGGAGGAAGGGATGAATAGGCAGAGTACAGAGGATGTGGGGCAGAGAAGCTGTTGTGTGTGGTACTACAGTGGTAGTTACACGTCACTATGCCTCTGTTAACACCCCAAAAATGAGCAACACCAGGAATGAAACTGGATGTGAACTATGGACTTTGAGTGATAATGCGGTGCAGTGTGGGTTTATCAACTGCAGCAAACGTACCACCGTGGTGGGGCATGTCATTAGCGGAGGAGCCGCTGCATGTGCGGGGAGGGGACAGAAGGGAAATCTCTGTACTTGCATGCACTTAAAACTGCTCTAAAAAATAAAGTTTATTGACTTCCAGCAAATGACAATTATGAAACAATTATGTTCACACCCCATTATCTCTCCTTAAAATGTATCTTGTATGCTCCAGTGGTCTTTTGAGCATGTCTGTGGTGGACATTCCTGAAATAGGACACAGCATGCACACAGTGCTCAAGTGAGCCACCAGGACTTGCTGAGAAACCTCGGTGCGAGTCCTGCTCCACCACTAATTAGCTCTGTGGCCTCAGACAGATTTCAGATTCTCCTTCCCTCTTTCTCACTCTCTCCTTCCCTCTCTCTGGGACCCAGTTACTTCCTCCCCGACAAAGAGTTTAGATGGATTATGCCCTCAGGAGGGCCCCTTCCAGCTTTCACGTCCTACACCTGTGCCAAAGATCTTGGGAGCTCTGGCTCTCTGGTACTTAATTTGAGAAAAAGACCTTAGAGATCAACCTCCAAGGGCTCAGCCAAACCCAGAGACCCAGTTGTAATTCCTAAGGCCAACAGGAGACCAGCAAAACCCTAAGGGCTGATAGGATCCTTTTGGTCTGCTAGGAACTGTCACATTGGGGACCTTTATGGTCCTTGAAGGTGGCAGCAGCTCACATATATAAGCTCTGATCAAACAAGTGGATCCCAGACCCCTTGAAGCAGATACCTCAATGCTGCCACAGCAGTCCTGTTGGTCATTTCCCCTTTGAGCTGGCTGCCAGCAGGGTTAGCTGGAAAGACTGGCTCTGACAGCTCCAGGGAGCATGTGTGGTGCCAAGGACTCCCAGCTGCAGCATGGTGAGAGGAAGCAGAGAAAAGACAGCAAGCAAACCAGGCCCAGTCCAGCTCTGCCTGGGATCACTGGGATGGGGTGAGGGAGGCCTCACTGCACCTTCTGTCACCACCTCCCATCACCCTGCAGGCCTGGCACTGGAAGGATCTTTGAGCAGCCCGTGCCCCTTGAGAGGGGAAGGGCCATGGCTGTCTGGGCCCAAGAGCCTCTGGTGGATTTCCATCTCTTCAGATCAGAACCGAACTTTCTTTCATACAATATCCTGGTGCTAAATCAATTAAGTTTTGACAAGAATAAATCTTTTTGGTTTGTGAGACAATATCAAGAGTACAGAATTTCTGGTAAACGAGAAAAAGAAAAAAACGCTGAATATTTTTCTTAAGGGCGATGAATTATGCCTTCCTTGTTGTGTCCTACAGACGGAATTACTCAACCGGCTTGTTCTGTTTTAATTAACCCAGCTAATAACTTCCCTGCTGGATTCCCTTGTTCATAACTTCTTGGTTTCACATAATAACGTGTTTGTTTCTTCCTTTGTGTTCTAATGAAATGATAATAACCTTCTCTGGCATTCATTTCATCCTTAATATCCGGAGATTTCATTAATATAAACCCTCTTTCCATCTGCTCTTGCTCCCTTTTAAAGGAAATATTTCTCCGTTTTCTTTACTCGTCTTCTTTGGGAAGGCTCAGCTAATCTCCTCTTTCCTCCAGAATCTTTCTGTAAGGCTTCCCTGGGCCACCGGGGCTTGGCACGGTTTCCATCAGCCACCTCCCCTTTCCAGGGCCTCATTGGTGTCTCCTTGTTGCTATTTCTGGGACCAAGACCATGGTTCACTTGGAGTCCACCCCTTGGAGGAAGGCAAAGCATAGGCTGCTCACACCTTCTTTGGTGCAGGGTCAGGTAGAAGACTGAAAACGACACTGGTGTGGGGATCCTGAGAGGACACGGTGACCGGAGGATATGTGGTGAAGACTAGGAAGGGCCCAGAGGAAGGCACTAGGAGGCAGGACGGAGAGGATGGCCCAGAGGTCAAGGAAGGCTCACAGTGGGGTAAGAGTGGGGGGGATCACAAACGAGCAGGGATAGTGTGGTCCGTCAGTTCATCTAACTTCCAGTGTCTGGTTGTCTTCTTTCTTGTTTTCTTGGTCAGGAGCTAAGTCCTGACTAAACACCAGTGTCAAGATAGAACCATTCCTACAGACTGAAAGCCCTATGTTCAAAATGATGCTGCACTGAAGGATCTACTGGGTGCCTGTCTGTTCCACACAAACTCAGCACAGCTCTTGCCACTGTTTTGGTGGGGAGACCCCACTTCTGCCTTCAAGAAGTTTCTACACGGGTGGGAGGCTGAGACAATGCTCCTCAAGCACTAACGACCCCAGATCCCGAGGTCTGGGGCCCACTGAAGGTCATGGGGAGGGGACCTTGTAGCTCAGTGGCCAGGAAAAGCAATCACTCTTCCCGGGGATTATTTCCTTTGATTTCTACCACCATCTAGGCTAGAAGCCTCTTCAGAAGTCCTTCTACTCTGCTAATAGCGTAGACCCTTGGAATGTGTTGGGGGGCTTCTGAGAATAGGGAGCCCTTACGCCAACTAGTCAAGGGGAAAAAGCCAAGGCCTGGCAGCCAAACCCAGCTGAGGGAAGTAGCAGCGGGCTGGCAGAGTTGGCAGGGGTGGCAGGCCAAGCCTGCAGCAAGGCTCCAGAGGGCCGCACAAGGGCCTGCAGGAGTGGAGAGCTTGAGGGAGGTGGCAGGGCACTATTCCCCAGCCTAGCCCAGCAGGCCCCACCACTTCGCCCACTCCACCAGGTCTTCCAAACAGCCATCCACGGATGTAGGCAGGCTGCTCCTGCCAGCTGGCAGGGCCCATTCCTGCTGTCCAGGACACCTCCACCCTGTTTCCTTCCACCTCAGTCACCCCCACCCCCACCCCCGCCCTGCCACACACACTGGGCAGGTACAGCAAATGCAGCCACTGCAGCCGCTGAGTCATCCCATCACCGCTAACATGGCAGCAGGGTGTGCGGAGAGCCCAGGCCTTCCTCTGACACAGGAAGAGAGTAAAGGAGCTTTTATCACCCACAACAGATTTACTTCTTCAGGTCCCCAAGAGATAATGTGCCACGTCACCCATGCTCTGGCCCCTCCGCTAGGGTCAGTATGCATGGGTACGGGCATCTCACTCCTCATTCCACATTTCCCTCCACTTGCTGAGGCCGCCATGGGTGTCAGCCAGGAAAGATGACACCACAGAGGCAGCAGGGGAGGAAAAACACGTATTGAGCCCTCTGCAGGGAGCCGTTCATACAGGGCAGCATGGTTCTGCTCAGTCACGTGTGACCATGTAAGCCTGGCTCTCAATGGCCCTCCATGGTAGCCACCCCTTCCTGATTCTCCCTGCTTCTCAGATCACTGGCTGGCTGCAGTGAGTGATGGTGCTATGCTTATTATCTCAGGAGTGCAGCTCCTGTCTGTATGGTCTACACAGAGGACACAGGCATGGCTTCCACCAGGTGTATGTGAGCAGGGATGAGCAGGACTCAAAGGAGTTCAGGGACACCTCTGGGCAGGAAAGCAATCTAAGTGTGCTGTTCTACTTTCTTACTTTCTTTTTTCTTAAGATTTTATTTATTATTCATGAGACACACACACACACACACACACACACACACACACACACACACACAGAGGTGGGGGGGGGGGCAGAGACACAGGCAGAAGGATAAGCAGGCACCATGCAGGGAGCCTAATATGGGAAGCAATCCCGGGTCTCCAGGAGCATGCCCTGGGCTGAAGGCAGGCGCCAAACTGCTGAGCCACCCAGGGATCCCCTACTTTCTTATGTTTGAAGCAATCAGCCTCCAGACTCCATGCTCAGGCGAGGCTGCCGCTAGCCCACCTGTGACTGCTCAGTAAACCCCTCCAGGGATGAAACCCCTGTTCCATCTCTTCTGGGAGGTCTGAAGTCACTATCTAGAACTACTTCCATTTCAAAGTGAATGCAATGGGCCCCATCCGTTAGGTGACCTGAGCTCACCTTCCATTCTAAGCACATTCCATCCAGGCCTTCCACCAGGCAGATGTAGCACCCTCTGTGACCATGGAAGGAAGAAAAGCTGCTTGGCTCCTGAGGGGATGGAGCGGAGGGCCTTGTGCCAGTCACCCACTACCAGGACTCCTCTGCTGCGATGTCCCTCCTGTAGCCTGACCTTCATTTCTTCTCTGCAGTCAAATTTTCAAACAGTGCTCTTCCAAGAGGCCTAGAAGAACCTAATAAAAGGATGTGGTACCTGGCAAGGGTCACAGCTGCCTCTCTGGGAGACCATACTGGGAGAACTTACGAGTGGGAGTAGCAGTCTCTCCTCCCTGCCCTGCTCCCTACTGTGGTTATTCTTGGCTCACTCTGGGCCCAGATGCCTTAACCCTGCCCTATTACCCCATCCTATTTGGAAACTTCACTGCAGTGAGTTCCAGGCAACTATTCTCCCCACTCCAACCCCTCACCCCACCTTTAATCTCCCTCCTGTACCTAAAGCTCTCTGCTTCCTTGCTTAGAGGCTATGGGACTGTTCCTCAAAGAACATATAATACAGGAAAATAAAAATCATAAGACAGGAAAATAAAAATCATAAGAAAGAAATCTGGCAAAGCCTATAGATGAGTTTTGAATACTCTCTGGCCCCACTTGCCCCATATCCCATGTCCAGAGAAAACCGTCCCCAGAATGACTTCACTGGTCTTGGATGGGATGGCTACCAGCTTGCAGCTTTGTCTATCCTTTCTCTGGGATGCCAAGATATGGACTTTTAGAGATAGGGGCTATATCTCTTCTCTGCCCCTTGCCCTGGGAGAAGCCTTATTATGTTTGAAAATGGAACCATCCCCATCCTCACACTATCAACCCCTGCTTGCCCTATAGTCCTCCACCACTAGCAGAGGCAAGGGGCATCAAAGAGCTCTCCGGCCATCAGTCAGCAATACTCTTGCGCCTGGGGTAGCCATCTTGTCAAAGCAAGAAAGATAACAAGATGAGTACGAATGCCCAGGCCCTGAGTCCCAAACCTGAGGCAAGCTGTGGGACTTGCCCAATTCACAGAAACGAAGCCAGCTACCCAGACGGCCTTCCCAAGATTTTCACTTTTCTGCAGCAATGAACACAGTGGGCCACCTCCTTTCTGAAACTTTCCCTCCCACAACCTCTTGTCCCAGAGTACTCTCCTGGTCCTACTAGCTTTTTTTTTTTTTTTTAATTTTATTTATTTATTCATGAGAAACACAGAGAGAGAGGCAGAGACATAGGCAGAGGGAGAAGCAGGCTTCCTGTGGGGAGCCCAATGTGGGACTCGATCCCAGGACCCCGGGGATCACGCCCTGAACTGAATCAACCACTGAGCCAACCAGGTGCCCCTCTATTAGTTTTTTGAAGACATATTCTCTCTCTTCTTCTCTAAGAGACTGTTCCTTTTCCTCTCACTCTGTCCATGCAAGTGCTTCTCAGGATTCTGCCCTTGGCTCATTCACCCATTCAGTTCTTCCTCCCTTCCATGAGCATTTCAGCCTTGTTCTGGGCCAGGTGTTAGGCTGGGCTTTGGCTATTTACTTCTCAACTCCATCTCAATAAGCGTCACTTTTCCAAGGACAACCCAAGTGTACCTCCCACTCTGGCCTTTCTTAATGGTCAATCTTGTGTTCTTAACTCCAGTTGTGCACCTGACCCTGGAAGATGAAGCTCTGACACTACAAATGGAACCTAGCATCTTCTCCCAAAGCCTGCTAGCTTCTGACTCTTGACTCTCTGACTTCTATTACCTGCCTCAGCATCTTCTTGGCCATTGGAGCTGAAAATCAGGAGCTGTCTCTGACAGCTTGTCATCACATCTAGTCACTGGCTGTGTCTGGTGAATCCTGCCAGCATGATGTTCCTCTAGCACATCTGCCCCTGCCTCTCTACTTAACCTCATCATAACCACCACAATCAAGCCTTCCAGAGTCTCCCGACTTCCCCACTTCATCCAGGCTCTCTAGTCCACTACAGTCCAAAAAGTCCCCTACAAAGTAGCTGGGTTAATCTGCCCTAAAAAGCTTTTATCTTGTCATTTCTCTGCCCAATAGCATTTTTGATTGCTCAATCAGTTCTCCTATGTCTATATCCCATTACTTGCCATTCAAGGTGCCCATACTGTGTCTTCTCTCATTGTTCTGGCCACATGGTTTCCAAACATGCCTTATGCCTTCCCAACATTGCTTACTCTGGCCCTCTTGGCTATTTCTAAATGTACTCACCCCTAAAAAAACAGGATCAAGATCAACTGCATCTTCCCTCCAACAAAGCATGTCTTGCCTTCAACTACAATGATTCCTGTGGCCTCACTGCTCTAAGTAGACTATAATTTTGGACTTACAGAAAATTTTTCTCATTCCTCATTGTACTACTAGCACCTAATACAGGGGAGTATTCATACAGGGGGTGCTTATCAAATGAATGAATTTGTAATTCCTGTTTCCTAGGGAATGCAAGGGAATTCATGAGATTGGGTGTGGGCTCCAAGCTTTTCAGAAGGAAGGTATGAAGAGTGGTCACAGTTGTACAGAAATGTCTGCCAAGCAGAGAAGCCACACTTCCATCTGAGTACTAAGGAAATGGTACCCACAGGAGGCTACTTGTAAGTTTTTCTCAAAATGTTTTCAACTACAGAATTGCTTCTCCTCCTTGTCAAAAGATTGGGTACCATATCTTCTCGAGGATACCCCCAATGCTCAGCCTCCTTCCTCTGGGTGGGCATGGTACCTCATAAGCCTCTCCTAGGTCACTGTCAGTGAGAAGAGTTGTCTCCATATTCTAGTCAATTCTGACTCTACCTTGGGGACAAAGGAAGAGAATCACTAACTGAAACATTCACTGCTCATTTGTTGAATACTTTCAACAAACAGAATTCTTAACCCTAGATATCCCATTAGTGTCAGAGAGGGCTTCTGTGCTGATATTTTAAGATGCTTAAGATTTTAAGATGCTGAATTGTTTATGGAACAAACCAGGAATAGAGTGCTTGCCCATAGCACTTTTCTCTTTTCCTAAATCTCTCCCACTCCTTGTCAGGACTGGCTTTCCCCGCTCCCCACCCCCCCCAAACCTAAACCCAAAGCATGACTGGCCTGTTTTTACAAAATTTGCTGTTTCATGCTTTCCCTGGGGGAAGGGAGGTGAGTGACTTAAAAACAAAAAAACAAAAAAACGTTTTTTCCTCCCAGTTTGCTGGCATAAACCAAAGGACTTGGCTAAGCAGCGAAGAAGTGATCACGTGTGCATTGCACTGAAAGCAAGATGTTTCTTATTCTTTAGGAAGCTCTCTGCAGAGAGTTTATGTTTTATCTGTTTTAGCCACGTGTATGGTATGTTTGGAAAAGGATTCAACAAGAGAACAAAAGTCCTCCAGATCTCAAAGACAGAAAAGTAGCAGAGTTCAGTTCAAACTTTTAGACAGGTTCTCTTTGGTTTGTGTTTCTTCTCCTGGCAGGAAGCCTGCTTTCCATCTCTAGATCACGCTTGTGCTTCTGATGATAAAGTGCATGCCTCACTGGCTCCAGGATACTCTCTGTCTGCTGCTGGCCCTGCTCAAGGCCCCACTTGCCAAAAATGACTGGGGCAAGTCATCAGGGGCCTACAAAGACCATATGGGCTACCAAGTAGGGGTTCATGGAGGGGGCAGCCCATAGGCGGGTCCTGAGGGAAAAGGTAGTCTGGACTAAAGCAACAGGTAGGCATGGGCTTCTATCTGCAGTGACAAGAGGTTTGCAGAGAATTCTGGGCTACCAGACACCACCCAAAGAACCATTTTATCTGGCCTTGTCTCACAGGGTGCCAGACTGGTGGCCAGCAAGGACAAGAGGTTACAAATCCAACCAGAACAAAAAGCTAAGGGCACAAGAGCTTTGGGTCAGATAGACCTGAGTTTGAATGCTGGCCTAATCATTCAATCTCACTAGCTGATAACTTAAGATTCACCATCTAACCTCGCTGAACCTCAGGTTCCTCATATGTAAAATGAGGAAAATGATACTTTACAAAGCCATGGTGAAGATAGTACCAAGTCCCTAGGATAAGATCAGTCACACAGAGGGAGCCAATTTGCTGATAGTCTAGAGAAAAAAAAAAAAAAAAATATATATATATATATAATCACAAATACTCAAAGAGTTTATTATAATCTAGCTGGAAATACAAATTACATGAACATTAGCAAGCAAACAGGATATGACCGAGTGCTAGGTTGCAGGGCCCAACATTGAATGCAGCAGTTCAGAGATAAGATCTCTGGGGGTTACAGTCATCCAGAAAGTCAGTCTGCCCAAGGTGGGATAAGAGTAGGTTCTTGAACACAGGGTATGAGGGCAAAAGGTAGAGAGCAGACCCTTCCCCTCTTCCCAGGCCATAAGGGAAATGCTGGGGTCAAGTTTAAAGAGTGAGCCCAAAAGGCCAAGAACAACGGAGTTATTTTGAAGAAGCACAAAGTAGGGGGAGACAAGGTGTGTAGGCCTTTGCCACATGCTGGGAATATAGTGATGAGCCATGAATCTAGTGGGTAAAGCAAGCCATGAAATAGGTGCTATGATAGTTCTCATACCTTGCTGGCGAAACGTAGATGGCTATAACCAATATGGAGGGAAATTTGGTAATATCTACAAAAACTTTAAATGCACATACCATTTGACCAAGCACTTTTCACTTACAGGAACTAATAATGGTCACTGATATTTTAATAGCAAAAGATTGGAAATAGCTATCAAATAGAACAAGGGCAGCCCCAGTGGCGCAGCAGTTTAGCACCGCCTGCAGCCCGGGGTGTGATCCTGGAGACCTGGGATTGAGTCCCATGTCAGGCTCCCTGCATGGAGCCTGCTTCTCCCTCTGCCTGTGTCTCTGTCTCTGTCTCTGTCTCTCTGAATAAATAAATAAATAATCTTAAAAAAAATAGAACAAAACCCCAATTGTCCCAATTAACATTCATGGAACACTCCACTTGGAACACTCTAACAATAATAGAACATACTTGTTTCAAGCACATACAGAATATTTACCAAGCTAGATCATATTCTGGGTCATAATACAAATCTTCATAAATTTTTAAAAGATTCATATCATACAGAGGTTTAAATCATACAATTAAAAAATTAAATTAGAAACCAATAACAGAAAGTTATATGGAAAATCCTCAAACACTTATAAATTAAACAATAACCTTCTAAATAGCCCATGAATCAAAGAAGAAATCACAAGGAAAATTAAAAAACATTTGGAATTAAACTAAAATGAAAATATAACATCAAAATTTGTGGGATATGGCTTAAGCAGTACTTAGAGAAAAAATTATGGAATTAAATCCTTATGTGAGAAGAGAAGAAAGGTCTCATCCATGATCTAAGCTCCCACCTTAAGAAACTAGAAAAATAGCAGGGTAAGCCCAGAAAAAAGGAAATAATAAAGATTGTGTTCATAAACTGGTCAGCCTCATGCTGAAGAATGAAACCGGACTACTTTCTTACACCATACACAAAAATAAACTCAAAGTAGATTGAACATCTAAACGTGAGACCTGAAACCATAAAAATCCTAGAAGAGACCATAAGCAGCGACGTCTCTGACATTGGCCATAGCAACATTTTTCTAGATCTGTCTCCTGAGGCAAGGGAAATAAAAACAAAAATAAACTATTGGGACTACCTCCAAATAAAAACCTTCTGCACAGCAAAGGAAACAATCAACAAAACTAAAAGGTAGCATACAGAATGGAAGAAGATATTTACAAATAACATATCCAATAAAGGGTTAGTATCAGGAATACATAAAGATCTTATACAACCCCACACCCCAAAACCGAATAATCCAATTAAAAAATGGGCAGAAGACATGAACAGACATTTCTCCAAAGAAGATGTCCAGATGGCCAACAGACACAAGAGAAGAAGCTCAACATCACTCATCATCAGGGAAATACAAATGAAAACTACAATGAGATATCATCTCACACCTGTCAGAATGGCTAAAATCAAAAACACAAGAAACACCACATATTGGCGAGGATATAGAGAAAAAGGAACCCTCTTGCACTGTTGCAGTAGGAATGTAAAGTGGTTGCAGTCACTGTGGAAAACAATATGGGGAGGTCCTCAAAAATTAAAAATAGAACTGCCTATAATCTAGCAATTGCACTACCATTTACCACAAAAATACAAACCACTAATTCAAAGGGATACGTGCACCTCTATGTTTATAGCAGCATTATTTACAATAGCCAAATTATGGAAGCAACCCAAGAAACCATCCATAGATGAATGGATAAAGAAGATGTGGTATATGTATGCAATGGAATATTATTCAGCTATAAAAAGAATGAAATCTTGCCATTTGCAACAATATGGATGGAGCTAGAGAGTAAAATGTTAAGCAAAATAAGTCAGAGAAAGACAAATACCATATGATTTTAATCATATGTGGAATTTAAGAAACAAAACAAGCAAAGAGAAAAATGAGAGAGAAGGAGGAGCGCCTGGCTGGCTCAGTTGATGGCACAAGTGACTTGATCTTGGAGTTGTAAGTTCAAGCCCCACATTGGGTGTAGTTACTTAAAAAAGAAAAAAAAATATGAAAGAGAGAGAGGCAAACCAAGAAACAGACTCTTAACTATAGAGAACAAACTGATTATTACCAGAGGAGAGGTGGGTGGGGGAAAAGGGGAAATAGGTGATGGGGATTAAGGAGTGCACTTGTATACGAAGCACTGGGTGATGTGTGGAATTGCTGAATTACTATATTGCAAACCTGAAATTAATATAACACTGTATGTTAACTATACTGGATTAAAATTTAAAAAAAGATTGTGCTCAGAGATCAGAAGACTTAATATTGTTAAAATGTAATTCCTCTTTAAATTGATCTATCAATTCCATGAAATCCTAGTCAAACTTCAAGGAGACTTTTTAGCAGAAATTGATAAGCTGATTCTAAGATGCATGTGGAAAATGCAATGCACCCAGGAGAGCCAAAGCCAAAATTTGAAAAAGAAAATAAAAAAAAAGAAAGAAAAAAATATTAGGAAATTTATACTACTTGACTTCTCAGAGATTTCTTATGAAGCTATAAAAATCAAGACAATGTGATACTGGCATGAAAATAGATATAAAGATCAGTAAAACACAATGGAGTATCCAGAAATACATCCACACACATATGATCAGTAGATTTTTGACAAAGGTCCCAAGGCAATTCAAGGGAATTCTTGGGGGGATAGAACAACCTTTTCAACAAATGGTGCTGGAACAACTGGATAGTCATATATAAAAAAACAAACCTTGACTCTCACCTCCCATTACATATAGAGAAAGTGACTCAAATGGGTCATAGACCTAAGTATAAGAGCTAAAACTAAAAAACTTAAGCATAGGGGAGATTCTTAGTGACCTTGGGTTTGAGAAAGATTTTTTTTTAAAGATTTATTTATTTATTTATTTATTCATGATAGACATAGAGAGAGAGAGGCAGAAACACAGGCAGAGGGAGAAGCAGGCTCCATGCCGGGAGCCCGACGTGGTACTGGATTCCGGGACTCCAGGATCGCACCCTGGGCCAAAGTCAGGCGCTAAACCGCTGAGCCACCCAGGGATCCCCGAGAAAGATTTTTTAAAAGATTATTTATTTATTTATTCATGAGAGACACACAGAGAGAGGCAGAGCGACAGACAGAGGGAGAAGCAGGCTCCTCACAGGGAGTCTGATGTGGGACTCGATCCCAGAAACCTGGGATCACAACCTGAGCCAAAGGCAGATGCTCAACCACTGAGCCACCCAACTGACCCTGGCAAAGATTTCTTAAACAGGACTCAAAAATACAAAAGGCAAAATAAAAGATAATAATTTGGACTTTGAAATTAAACACTTCTGCTCTTCAAATGACAATGTTATGAAAATAAACAGACAAACCACAGCTTGGGGAGAAAAACTATAAAACCTACCTGACAAAGGGACTATATTTAGAATATAAAAAATTGTTATATCTAAGTAATATAAAGACAAACAACTCCATTTAAAAATGGGCAAAAGGTTTGAGCAGACACTTTACCAAAAAAGATATGCCAATGGTAAAGAAGCACATGGAAAGATGGCTAACATCATTTTCTATCAGGGAAATGCAAATGAAAAACCACAGTGAGAATACACTGTATATATATCACAATGGCCAAAATTAGGAAGATTGATCACAGAAAAGATTGGGGAGGATGTGCAATAATTGTAATTCTCATAAACTGCTGGAATAGTAAATGGTACAGCTTGGTAGTTTCTTAAAAGATTTAAATACTACCACCATACCACCCTGGCATGCCATTCCTCCATATTTATCCAAGAAAAATAAAACATGTACACAAACGTTCATAGTAGCTTTAATTGCCCCAAACTGGAAACAATTAAAATGTCCACCAATAGGTGAGTGGATAAACACATTGTGGCACATCCATACAATGAAATATTACTTAGCAATAAAGTGGAAGGAACATAATACACATAATAACATGGGTGAATCTCAGAAACATGCTTATCACAAGAAACCAGACACAAAACAATCTATACGTGGTGATTCCACTGAAATGAAATTCTAGAAATAAAAACTTAAGCTATAGTGACAGTGATTGCCTGGGGCATACGGGAACTTTCTGGGGTAATGGAAATGTCCTATAACATGACTGTAGTAGCATTTCACATGACTGTATACACTTGCCAAAACTAATAGAACCATGCATTTACTACTGGTGTTTATTGGATATAAATGCTAGCGCAAATTTTTTGTATTTTAATTTTTTTAAAAGGCTGATGCAGTTCTATATATGGAATAAACTTCTAAGTTTATAGTAGGTAGAGGGCAAAACACCCAGATTCAGACTATATGTATAGTATGGTATTGCTTGTAAATAAATAAATAAATAAATAAATAAATAAATAAATAAATAAATAAATTTTTAAGAAGAAAGGAAGAGAAAGAGAGAGAGAGAACCTATATGCATGCCCTACACAGGCTGAGAATCTCTAGAAGGATACCCAAGAAAATGTGGGTAGCCTCTATGAAGCCACTACCTTCATAGTAGTGGTAGCCTCTATGAAGAAGAATTCAGTGTCTGGAGTCTGAAACAGACAGAAAACTTTATTTTCCATCATGCATTCTTGTACTTTCTGCCATGCACATTTTTAAAAAGATTACTGAGATAGGGGAGATAGAGGATGCTGTGGACGTTCACAGGAGGAATATCGATCTCATGTTGGTGGGAGGTATCAGTAAATATTTTCTTGAAAAAGTCGTATCTAAGGTAAGACCTGAAGGACAATAAAGAGTCAACCAATGGATGTGGGGGAAAGGTGGACGAGCATTCCATGAAGAAGGAACAAGCATGTGCAAAGATCCCAAGAGAGAAAATGTAACAGGGCATGTGGGCGGCTCAGTCACTTAAGTGTCTGACTCTTGATCTCAGCTCAGGTCTTGATCTCAGGGTCATGAGTTCAAGCCCTGCCCTGGGCTCTACACTGGGCATGGAAAAAAAAAAAAAAGTGGCATCAGGCAACTACAGGTAGTCCTGTGGAGCTACAAGGTTAAGGGACAAAGATGAGGTTGGGAAATCAGGGCTCGGTTTTCATCTTGCAAGCTAGAGTGCCAGGTAGTAGATATTTTAGACTTCGTTGGCCCAGAGGCAAAATCAATGATATATTTTAGGTATTTATATAAGAAGAGAAAAAGATGAATTTCCATACTTAAAAAAAAAAGATTTATTTTTTGAGAGTGAGAGACAGAGCACACGTGCATGTGATCAGGAGGAGTGGCAGAGAGAAAGGGAGAGAATGTCCGGCATAATCCCTGCTAGCGCAGAGCCCAACATGGGGCTCCATCCTCTGATTCTAAGATCATGACCCGAGCCAAAATCAAGAGTCTGACGCTTAACAGAATGGGCCACCTAGGTGCCCCTCCAACGTTTTATTGATAAAATTAGAAATATAAGACTTGAGTACAGTATTTTGTAATACAGGTCCACTGATGAGAATTATGGAATTCTTCTCTGGGGCCGGAGGAGGGGATAACATTTCACTTAATTGGGATACAAAGTGAGCGTTCCACCCTTGAAACTGATGGCAAATTCACCTGGTGACACTGATCTGTAATGAGATTTTACATATTCCATCTTTGAAAATGCCTTTTCACACAGATAAGTACTGCCGAATACTGATACCAGTTCATGAACATATGATTTTACTTGAGCATATTCATCACCTCGAAGGTATTTATAGAATTCTATTAGGTTCTTCTCTTGCTATTTGCCTCTTGGCCTATCATTACATTGCAGATTAGTCACGTCCAATTGAAGGTTAGGTGGAAGCTCCTCAACTGCACAGTTAAATGAATTTTGAAATATGGAAATTTCCTTTGAGTTTGCATCAATGTTAGAAGAAACACAGATGGAATTATAGTTTGAGCTCAGAAAATACCTCCCTGCAACTTGTGTGGGAATGGAGATAGCCCACTTCTGATAGCATGGGAAGCACATAAAGCAGCTTGACATTACTTGTGATTCAAACAACATTCATTGTGGTTGGGATTATTTTACCAGAATAAAAACTTCACACATAACTATTGTTTTGTCTTGTAATTCTAGGCTTGATTCATCAATAACTATTTTCAAGTCCTCAGCAAAAGCTAAATTCTGAAGCCATTCACTGTTTGATAACAGTGCCAGGGACAATTTTTCTGATTCAAAAAAATTTCTCTCAGCTCTGAACTCAAAAATATAACAGCAAAGCTTTACTATTGTTAAGCCATCAAACTGCTGTATGATAGGAGAAGTTATAGATTTGGCTCTTATTTCTTTTTTTTTTTTAAAGATTTTTATTTATTTATTCATGACAGAGAGAGAGAGAGAGAGAGAGAGAGAGAGAGAGGCAGAGACACAGGCAGAGGGAGAAGCAGGTTCCATTCAGGGAGCCTGACGTGGGACCCGATCCTGGTTGCCAGGATCACACCCTGGACCAAAGGTGGCGCCAAACCACTGGGCCACCGGGGCTGCCCTTAGCTCTTATTTCTGATTAAAATTTGCAGAACTGTCAATGGTTAAATTCTCAAGAGTACATATAGTCTATCGATATTGATATATTTATATAGATAAATATATATATGAAGTCCACTGTTGATGTTACTGGTTGATTAACACATGATAGATTAAATATTTTCCGCAAATGCTTGCCAGTGAATAATACAGTGACTAACTATACGCTTTAAACACCTTTTACATTTTCACAAGTTTTGTGAATTTACCCAACTAAGCCTCTTTATGCTCTACACATATATTTTTAAAAAAAATTTTTAAAGCAGCCAGTGTGGAGTAGAACATGGGACTTGAGCTCACGACCGTGAGATCAAGACTGGCTGAGATCAAGAGCTAGACACTGAACTGACCAAGCTACCCAGGTGCTCCTTCTCTGGAATATTTTTGCCATTATTACTTGCAACACATCTTAGCAGATTCCACTTCAGGTTGTACTAAACTAGTGTTTTCTCAACTGTTCTCACCTGTATTGCTTTATGCAAACTATTCTTTGGGGCCAATTCTCCGGTTACTTCAAACTTGGCCTTGATTCCTTAAATAAACAGTAATAACTGTACAGTATCATTAACATCTGTCAACTCATCCAGAGCCAAGGAAAACCACTTGAAATCATTTGCTTGTCTCTTAGTTTACTAGTTATGTTGTTCTCAATGTCTTCAGCTCTTTGAACAACAATTCTTGCCCAAAGGCTTATAGTCTTTATGTGTGTTTATTTTCTCTGGACATATTCTTTGGTTGCTACAATCAAACATGATTTAATTAACTTGCCATTTGTAAACAGCCTTCCTTGCTTTGCTGACAAATGAGCCCCTTGGAAACTTACTTTGGTTACAGCTTGATTTTTATTTTTTATCTTTGTGAAGAATTCTGCTGTGATAGTCCATTTTAAATGTTCTAATTTTTCTAACCATTGTTTTCCTGTGACTTGGGGATTGTGAGGAATATTTAGTTTGGTAGTGCTGATGTACTTTGTGTTCTTATAGCATAGCTATAATGCATAATAAATGCAGAATAAATATTCTTCATCATTTAATTTGATAACAAAATAATCCACAGTCCACCGTGGCCTCAAAAGTATGACATTCAAAGTCCACTTTTCTCTTTTTTTTTCTTGTTTTGACAGGATAACTGTGTACTGTTAATAGTAAATAGAGTGCCACACAATAGTGCTATGAATTTCACTTGAAACACTCAAATTATAAGGGCATCACTGGTTTGTAGTGGAGCAAAGCAAAGTGATAACAGCATCATATATGGTCTGTATTGCAATGGTTCAACTCTGCTATTGTAAGACAAAAATAGTCACAGAAAATATGTGAACAAATGGACAGCATGGCTATGCATTCCAAAACAGCTTTATTTATGGGTACTAAAATTTGAAGTTCATAAAATTTTCACAAGTCACAAAAGTATGTTTAGGTTTTTCAACCATGAAAAATGTATAGGTAAGAAATTTTTTAAGATTTTATTTATTTATTCATGAGAAACACAGAGCGAGGCAAAGACATAGGCAGAGGGAGAAGCAGGCTTCCTGCAGGGAGCCTGATGTGGGGCTCGATCCCAGGACCCCACAATCATGACTTGAGCCAAAGGCAGACCTGGCTCAACCACTGAGCCATCCAGGTGCCTCTAGGTAAGAAATTTTGATAAAACCTATCTCTACTTACAAATAGCACAAACTTGCAGAGAAAACTCTATGGAGTTCGGTAAGAAAAACTCTGAGGGCTAATGAACAAGTTCAGCAAGTTTAAAGGTATAAGATACAGATTCCTTGTATTTGTAATTATATATATATACACACATATATAAAAAATTTATTAACATATATACACACATATAAATATATGTATATACATACATATGTATGTATATACACATAGGTATGTATATGTATATACATACATATGTATGTATATACACATAGGTATGTATATGTATATACATACATATATGTATATATTTATATATACATATATAATTTGATAACATATATATACATGTATATATATATAAATTGTATTTCTATACATGTAATATATACTTGCAATGAACAATCCAAAAGTGAAATTAAGAAAATACTTCCATTTATAATAGCATCAAAAAGAATAAAATACCTAGGGATAAATGTAACAAATCAAGGGCAGAACTTAAACTCTCAAAATTACAAAATACATTGCAGAAAGAAATGAAAGATCTAAATACTAAATGGAAACACATCCTATGCTCATAAATCAGAAGTCTTAATACTGTTTAGATGGCAATACTCCCCAAATGTACACATAATGCTTGTGATTCAAAACTAAAAAGGTAAACACAACTCAATTTTGAATTGGTCAAAATTTAAAAATTTTTGAATGGGCAAAAGGCAACTCAACAACAGCAAAAACAAACAACCTGATTTAAGCAAAGGACTTGAGTAAATATTTCACCCAAGAAGATAAAGGAGGCCCAGTAAGCATATGAAAAGATGCTCGACATCATTAGTCAATTGGGAAATGCAAATCTCACACCCACCAGGATGACTAGAATAAAAAAGTCAGGTAATAACAAATATTGGTGAAGATATGGAGAAACTGGAACCCTCACACATCACTGCTGGGAGTGTAAAATGGAGTAGCTGCTTTGGAAAACTGCCTGGAAGTTCCTCAAAAGGTTAAACAGAGTTACCATGTGCCTGAGGAATCCCACTCCCTGATGGGTATGCACTAAAGAGAAATGGAAACATACATTCCTATAAAAACTTATGCACAAATGTTCAAAGAAGGATTATTCATAATAGTGAAAAAGAAGAAACACCTCAACCGTCCATCTACCGATGAACGGATAGATAAAATGTGTGTATATACACACATAGACATACAATGGAATATGGCAATAAAAAGGAACAAAGTATTGATACAAATTACAACATGGATGACTTTGAAAATATGAAGCTAAGTGAAAGAAACCAGTCACAAAAGACTACATATTGCATAATTCCATTTATATGGAATGTCCAGAATAGACAAATTTATAGCAACAAAAAGCTAATTAGTGGTTGCCTAGGGCTGGGGGGTGGTAGAAAGCTAAAAAGTATGGGTTTCTCTTTGGAATGATGAAAATGCTCTAAAATTGATTGTAGCGATGATTGCACAACTCTGTGAATATATTAAAAACCAATGAATCATACCCTTTGAATGGGTGAATTGCATAGTATGTGAATTATATCTCAATAAGGCTATTCTCTATTCTACCCAATGTAAAAATGTAGCTTGCTGGGCCATTCCAAAACAGACAGCAGACTCCTTTCCTGGGGTTAATACTCTCCACAGCTAGAATTGAGCCAGGATCCACACAATCCCATTGCACTTGACATCTGGTCACATCCAACCTCAAGAGTCTCACATATCAACACTTCTGGTGGTGGGGAAGAAGTTCCCCTGTGCCTGTCCGGAGAGACCTCATCACCTGAATGTACTCCTCTTGACCCCAAACCAGAGGTCACTTCACGAATCACTGTTACCATCACTTTAATGATCACTGCCACCATTCCAGTGCATCATCTCAGCCCCTATCCCAGCCTACGTCCTGACTACTAGCTCAGCCAACATCCTGGCCACTGCTGCCAAGAGCAGCTCTCATTTAGTGGGCACCTGCGATGCAGTCTCTAATCTTCATTGAGACCCTCACACTTAGGAGTCTGGACTTTATCCTGAATGCTATGAGAAGCTCCTGAATTGTTTTAAGCAGTATAATGATAATATCATTTCTGCATCTTAAGATTTACTCTTTGGAGAATAAATGCTAAGACTGGAGTTAGACCAGTTAGCAGGCTATTGCCGTAATTCCAGGTGAGATAAAGCTAGTGACAGTGAGGATGAAGAGAACTGGTAGAATGGAGGGATGCTCAGAAGGTGGATTTTATAGAATTTGATTTCAGATTCTCCCAACACAGGCAACTTAGGTGGTCAAGGGCAGCCATGTCCCACTAACTATCAAAGTATGTGTGTCCTAATATCCCTGAGGCTCCCAAGACCAGACCACTCAAGTCTGTCAGATAAGGTTCCCCAAAGATCCATACTGCAGGCACTTCAAGGAAGAATGGAATTGATAGGACTCATTTGACCACCAGAGAAGTGGTCTCCTGTCTCCCCTTTTCCTTTCAGAGAAAACAGCCTCTGCTCTGCATATCAAAGGAACTCCTGGAGGCTCAGTCTTACCTCTACCAAATTTCTATCCTTTCCACTTCTTTATCAGTCCTTAAAAATCCATTGATCAATTAATTCCATGGACATTTGCTGGTCCTGTTATCTACCAGGTATGGTATACTACATTAGGTGTAAGGATTCAGAAATGATTTTCATTCCTCTAGCTTATCCTGCTTTTAGGAAAAGACCCAGAACTAACTTTTACTGAAGCACAAATGAATGATGTCATCATGTGATTGTCCTTTAGGGAAACTGGAAATAAATTCCTTTCTTATTTCAAAAGTCATTCACATTGGCGCCTGGGTGGCTCAGTTGGTTAAGCATCTGCCTTTGTGCTCAGGTCATGATCCCAGGGTCCTGGGATTAAGCCCCAGGTCCAGTTCCCTGCTCAGCAAAGAGTCTGTTTCTCCTTCTCCCTCTGTCCCTCTTGTGCTCTCTCTTTCGCTTTCTCTCAAATAATAAAATCTTTTTAAAAAGTAATTCACAGGTAGATACAAATAAGACATAAAAATCACTAGAACTTCTACCACCTGAGGATAATCATTATAAACGTGTTGCTCATTGTCTTGCCAGACTTCTATGCTATTTCTTTCTTCTGTGCTTCTATTTTATTTTAACTAGAGAATTTACATTTTACTTAAGAAGAGCATCTCCGGCTAAAGAATGATCCAATATGACTAATATTTGGTGCAGCTTTCCTCAAGCCCTCAAAAGTCCCATCTCTCAGTTTTCCAGCATAGGTGATTTTTTCAAAATGAGGTCCTGCTGGGTATCTGGCCATGGCTGTGTGTTTGTATTTACCAGCTCCCTCTACACAAGCCCTGCCCACCTCAGTTTTAGAGTACAAGAAAAGGAAATGACAGACGCCCTCAAAGCTAGGGCAGCGGGCTGGTCAGTGCAGAAGGTCTCCCAAAGGGCCGCTAGAGTTGCTACATTCTTTGCATGGCTCCTGCTCTGTCTAAACAGCAAATTGTTGCTAGGACCGGCCCATCTTGACAGAGAGACAAGTGAAAATTTGTTAAGAGAGTGGTGTCCCAGACTCTTCCTAGGGGAAACCTGATTAAAAGGATTATTTCAAAGGATCATTAGTAGAAAAAGAATTTCAGGCTCCCCAGGGTAGAGCCGCCTTTGAGCCAGGCTGTTTCAACACTTCTAACATGTCCCCCAAAAGGTCAGCTGGAATGAGCTGCACACCAGAGATGAAACTCCCAATGCCAGGACACAGATGGTCAATGCTGGCCTTGTCCCTGACTGGCTGAACCTTCTTTACTGGCCCCAGGGTGTTTGCTGGAGTGTTTGCTCAACCCCTGGGAGATGGAATGCAGCCCCTAGAGGTACCAATACTTCTCTCACACCCCGCGGGTATAATATGCCTTCTGTAGTACCCTTAGCTTCTTCCCAAACAGAAAATACCCGAAGTGGAGAGTGCTGAAGTCTTTCCTTTCATTGAAACCTAAGAGCACCTCCCCATTCCCACCTCTTTAGAAAGGTCCCGGTCCCAAAACTGTGTTATGGTGTCCCAAAGCTGGGGAACCAGGGAGGGGGTAGCTGTGGACATCCCCAGGCTGACCATTCCTCCTGCAGATGCCTGCAAGCACAGCTGCCTCCTTTCCTGGGGCAAATTACCCTCCACAGCTAGAAAAGAATGAGGGTCCAAACATCTCACTACACCTGACATCTGGTCACATCAGCCCTGGGGCTACCTTATCCCAACACATGTAGAGGCGGGGAAGAAGTCAGCTCTGGACCTCCTAAGAGACCTCACCTGAATGGACCCCTCCGGTCCCCCAAACAGAAATCCACATATCATTTGTTACCAGCACTTTGAATATCCCTGCCACCATTCCAGCCACCATCTCAGCTGCATTCCAAGCACTAACCCAGCCAGCATCCTGGGCACTGCTGCCGATTTATTGAGCACCTGCTACATTGTCTCTACTCCTCCCTGCAAACGTGCAAGGTCACGGAAGAGGAAACTGTGGCTCCAATATATTGAGTCACAGCACAGAGAAGAGGCAGGGCTGGGTTTTCAGTCTGGTCAGGATGATTCCCCACTGCTTCATGATGCCTCCCTGTGCTGGGCTGGGCTCTGGATGCAGACTGAGAGGATGATGAAATTGCTGGCTGTGTGACCTTGGACAATCACTTACCTTCTCTGTGCTTCAGCTTCATCTCTGTAATGACAGTTCTGTTTGAGGCAGGCACAGACGCAGAACAGTGGTTTTATTTGTAGGTAGGGTCAGGAGGGAAATTGTGTGTGTGTGTGTGTGTGTGTGTGTGGTTGGGGGGTATGTACTGGGATCAGGTGAGGGAGGGGTGAGGCCACTGTTCCTGCTCTCCAAGACCAGGGCAACCAAGTACTGCAGCTGCCATGGTACCTGGAATCAGTGACTGGAGTCAGTCATGGTCAGGCTGGAGGCTGCTTGCTGCCACCCCACTGCCAACCGCCCCCCCCCCCCCAGCCACCATCCCTCTAGGATGCCACATTCTGCGGTCAGGAAGAGGGGCCCCTGGGAGGTGCTGCTGGAATGTTCCATCTGCTGGGAGCCCTTTGGAGGGCTGATGGAATGATAAGGCGACAATAGCAGCCTGGGCTCTGTGGCTCCCTTCTTTCCCTCTAATGAGGTGCCTTCTGCCCCACAGCCATGGAAAACTCCCAAGTTCCCCACAGATGCCTCCTCAGCCCATCTGCCTGCCTTTCATCCTACACCACCCAGTTTTCTCAACTCCTAATTGTGTTTGTGGAACCTCAGTCCCCAGGCCCTTGACCAACCAGGCAGAAAACCCACTGGTTGCAAACACTACAACTGTGGCCCAGCATCCCTGCTACATGCTCTGCAACCCCCGCCCCCCGCCCCCCCTGGCTCACCCTGGCAGCCCTGCCTGGCCTGGCAGGAAGGCCAAAGCTCACAGCTTCAGGGTCTCCTCTGTGGAAGATCCAGAGGATGCAGCGGCTAAAAAGGAGGACCCGCGGATGGGTCGAGGCACTCAGCAGCTAAGCTGCCAGGGACACAGCATGGCACAAGGGTGTGTGATCTGTAGTCAAAGAGGCGAGGTTTAGGATTCTGGCTCTACCTCTTTCTAGCCATGTCACCTTGGGCAAGAGATTTAACCTTTCTGAACCATGCTTTCCTCATGTGTAAAACAAAGATAGGTGCAAAACAAAGGTGGTTGCAAGGATTAACTAAGTGAATATATTTAAAGCACCTAGATCAGTGTCTGATGCACAGTTGGCACCCAGTAAATGCCTGTCTCCTTTGCCTCCCCAGATCTGCCTGCCCAGTCTCTGCCAACACCGGTGGGCAAACAAACTTGGCAGATCACCTCTCAATTACCTGAGAGTCCAGGGCGCTCAGTCTCTGTACTTTCTGTCCTTTAAACTGCATGAGCCGTGGACTACAAAAGGTGGGAGAGAGAGAGGACAAGGAGACAAGGGTGGGAAGAAGGTGGATGAGCAGCAGAAGGTTAGAGGGGAGCCTCCATATGAGACTGGGGTGCTCATGTGGCTTAGGGCCCTGAGTGCCTCAAAATAAGCGTGCCAAGAACTTGCTGAGAGCAGCTGGCCCTGGAGGGGGTAGGGGTGGGCTCCAGACTCAGAGCCTGGTTTCAAGCAGGTCCTCCCCACTAGCCTGTCTGGGCTGGAAGCAGGGAACCTGATATGTGCAGACCTCCGCAGCTGTGTCCCAAAAGCCTGCCTGCCTTACCATGGAGTGGAGCCAGCAGGGTGCATAACTGCACCAAGGCCAAGCTCCCCTCTGAGAGCTAGATGACCTCAGTGCTTCAGTGCTCTGAACACAAGGGGGTGGGGGGTTTGTGGGCGTGTGCAGCTCCAGCCCCTAGCAGAGGAGGCTGTGGGGCTGGGTTCAGAGGGATGCAACATCTGGCCAGCTGCAAGCCTGAGCCAGATGTACACCGACCAGATGGAGGGCAAGCTCCCCTGCGTAGGGGCTGCACAGGAGGGAGTCATAACCTCATTGTGCAGCCTAATCCTGAACATATTACTCTGGAATATGTGCACCATCAACAGCATCACCATAAAAAGAAAAAAAAAAGGCCTCAGTGAAGAGAGAAGAAAAGAGCAAGGTCCTGAGAGGTGTCAGCAGGCCTCTGACACACTTTCTGGCAAGCTGGGGAGAAGGTCTGAGCTAGCTAGCACTTAACCCTGGGCCCTAGCAGTGCACATGCTTTTGAGGACTGGGGGGCTGAGCTGCAAGGTGTGGCTCCCACCCTGCAGAGGAGCTACTAAAGCCCAAAAAAAGGCTTTGTGATGAGCTTTAAGGGTTAATGGATCTGGGGGAAGGGGGAGGTTGAGTCTGGGAAGGGCTAGAAGTGAGCCAGAGAATAACTCTGGGCCTCCTTCTTCAGCCTTCCTGAAACTGGGTATTCTGGATGCTTCCAGCAGGGAAAGCACTGGAATGTCTGTGTACTCAATCCCCTCTCTACCATCCCCTCTCCCATCTGCACCCCACCCTTCTCCCCTCCCTCCTCAACCTGAGAGAAAGGTCCAGAGGAGCCACAAAGATGCAAAGCCAAGACATTGGGACTGGACCTCCTTCCCACCTGGGGTCTTGGGCTTGGGCTTTTTCTGGAAGACTGATGAGGTGGGCTTGGGCTTTTTCTGGAAGACTGATGAGGTGGGCTGGTCACAGCAGGCTTCCTGGAGGAGGAGTCCCAAAAGATAAGAGGAATTTGACTACATGAGGAAAAAAGGACAAGGCATGTCCTCTTCAGCTAAGGAGGTCCCAGGCCCCTGAGAAGCTGCAGTAGAGAGGGGAAAACAGAGAAGAATCACATGAGCACCAGAAGGACCTCAGAGCCCACATGGCCCAAGCCCTTCATGTGACAACAGAAAGAATGAGGAGAAAGAGGCAAACAGCAGGAGAGAATTGTGAAAGGGATCCCTGACTATGGGCTTACAGTCACTCAAGGAACACGACCCTCACCCTCACCCCCAGGCAGCATCTCTGCTCTGAAACCCCAAAGAGAGCATGGAAGGATGGGTCAGCACTGAGGGCAGGCAGGCTGCTGACCTGGTGGGGGAAGAGGAGGAGCCAGTTGGAAGCCGCTTATGTATGAGACCCAGAGAAGGGTGGGAGACACACAGAAGTGAGGGAGGGGCTGGGCTGGCCATCCTCTCCCTCTACCTCCTACATGCTCGAGGCAAGCACAACTGCTTCTCATTAGCAGAAGTGATCATGGAGGAGAAATCCAGCCCAGCCCGGGTCACGGTCACGGCCCTAAGCAGCCAGCCTCAGCCAAGCCAGGAGGGAGGCAGGCTGGGGCCGCGGGAGACCTGTGTCAGTGCCTGAAGTGGGCAGTGATGAGAGGGAAGAGTCTAAATGGCTGGAGGAACAGGATCAGAGGGGAGTTATGCCAACACCCTCCTTCTGGAGGGCTTGCCTGTTATTTTCCCTCCTCATTCATTCATCAACATCATTGCCAAATCCTACCCCACCAATCTCCTGCTGAGAAAGTGGCAGTGGCTTTCCATGGCCTAAATCAGGATAAACCTCTGAGCTCAAATGTAAAGATTCTCTGTGATTCAGTTGCTCTGGGCCTCATCAATTCTCACTACCACAGTCCCTAGACCAAGCCTTCTGCTCCAGCTACTCTTCACAAAGGTGCCTGTGGTGTATCTGACCCAAGTCCCTTTCTACCTTTGCTCATGCAGTTCTTGTAACATAAAAAGCCTTCTTGTCTCCACCAGCTCGTGACGATTCCTCTTTTACATTCCACTCATCACTAAAACTGGAGTGTGATAGTGCCCATCTCATAGGGCTTCTGTAAAGACAAAACTAGAAAGAGCCTGGAACAAAGCCTGGCACAGAGTATTTACCAGTTCAACGTCCTTCTGTTCCAAAAGTATGTGTCGGGCACTCTACACGATGCCAGGCACCACAGTAGGCAGCAGGGGTGAAATGGAGAATAAGACAGTTACTGTCTTATCCTCAAAGAGCTTACAGTCTGGAGAGAATCAAACAAGTAAAGGACAGTTATGAGGGGGTGTGCGGAAGCCAAGCTCAGGGTACCTATGCACATAGCACTACTAGAGCAGGAGTAAGACCAGCACTGAGGATCTGGGAGGGCTTCTTGGAGGAGGTGATAAATAAGCAGGCATCTGAAAGCTGAATAGGAGTTAGCAGGTGGATGGAGGGAGAGGTGTTGCAAAAGGTACGTGCAAGTGTGAGGGGAGGAAGAATGACGGATTTGGAAACCACAGTGAGTTCAGTAGGGTCATGATTGGGAGAAAGACCGGGGAACACTGAGACTAGAGAGATTTGGCAGGAGAGGGATCTGGAGGGGCTGCGTAAACTGGACTGGGATGCTAGGGCTGAGTCCCATGCACAACAGGGAATCATGGCAGGAGCTGCACTGCTCATTTTGGCCGTCAACACATGTGCCTGGAACTATTTTAACTGTTTCACATCTGCCAGACTTGAGTCACAGCTTTATAATCTGGTATATTCTACTATGGCTTTTTTTCAATTGATAAATAAGTAGGTATCAGATGCTCCTAGAGCAGACCAGGGATCGCACCAGGCTGTGCCTGGAGCAGGGGTCCCACGAATGTCTTGGGCCAGGTGATATAACCAAAGCATGCTGCGCTCTAGAGAGCGCAGTGGAGCCTGGGTCAGCACCCGGTCACGGGCAGCCTGAGGACAAGCACTCAGATGCCCTGACACTCAGTTTCTCCCCCTGCAAACAGAATTGTGCCACCTGTCAACCTGCTGGCGACACATGGGAGGACGAAGGAAAGCCCTGCAAAGGTACTGCAGAGGAGGAAGTGGATGCTGAGACAGGAGGGTGCTGACCCTACTTCGGGGCTGGTTCTGGAGGCTGGGGAAGGGAGCCTAAGCCAAGAAGAATAAGAAACAAATGCATGCGACTCAGCAATTCTCCCATCATCCATAGCACTCTCTGTGTCCACTTGTCTCTCTCCAGCTTGAGGGAATCACTATCTGCCCTGCAAACTACCCAGTCACCCTTGCCCTCACACATATTACAGTAACTGTGGACCCGAAGAAGTCAGGTTAGAAGGCTCCAGACTAACTAGTGCCTCCTCCAGGAAGCCTCCCCTGACCCCCAACTTACAGTGTTCTCTCCCTTCTCTGACCTTCTGGGCTTTTGGGTATCAACATTCATGAAACACATGACTATGACTTCCCTCTAAGGGAAGGGCTCAGAGGGCCCCTCTCATCCTCAAGACTCCAAGCTCCTTGAGGACAGGATCCATCTGTTGCCTCTCCTCCATCCATAGCCCAGGCTTCTCAAAGGATTGCTGGCTCTTGCTCCTTCCTCTTTGAAGCTGAGGAAGAGGATCTGAGGGTCCAGATGGGCCAGAGTTGGGTCCTACAGATGGAGAAGGGGGAGAAGAGTGGCCTCTTCTAATAGACACTTACTCTGCTTTCAACAGTCAAGGGTCAGAAACTGGGAGCCATGGTCACGTGGCTGTCAGATGTCAAAGCAGCTGGGCAACAAGTGCTGAAATTGCAACAGGCGGAATGTGCAAGTTCAAGGAGGCAAGGCAGGGAGTCCAAAAGCTGCCTTGCAGGAAATTTAAGTGTACTTCAGGTTTTAGTACCTGACAAGGGGTCTAAGGCAAAGCCTCCCTCCAGGCAGCTAACCCAGACCTCTCCCGGGCTGCATGGTCCAGTGGGTGTGCCCAGAGAATCAGTGGAAATATGGGCTACCATCTGGAGATGACAAGGTCTGGAGACCATGTCACCAAATGGCCTTCTCCCTGAGGCAATCAGGGCAGGCCTCATCAGCACTTTGAAATGAACATCTGGCTGGTTCCAGATGTGGAACCAGATGTGAGAAAATGACATCCTGGCATCGGCTGGTAGGAAAGTTCAAGGTCCATCCTCCACCCTCCCAGCTGGCAGAAACTTCTGAAGTTCTTTCCATCCATGCCCCTGCCTGCTTAACTCCCCTATTCCTCAGGACCCTCAGGGTTGGCCAAATGGCTCCTCACATCTGGATGCGGCCCACCCCAGAATCAGTTTATTCTCTTGCTCCTCAGAGTTAGGAACTATCTGGTCCCCATGGCCTAAATGTCAAAATCGGTAAAAAAAAGAAAAAAAAAAAAGAAAAAAATCTGGTGTGCGTGTGTATGTACATACACATATATGTGCATGCACATTCACATGAAGAACCTTGAGAGCATGAGGCCAAGTCCAATCCCTGGGCCTGCAGGGGGCTGTGGAGTGGGCACAGCCCTGCGCATATGCTATCCAGGTAAGGCAGCCGAGAAGGAGAGGAGATGTCTGTCAGGGGCAGGTAGGAGGCAAGTGGTGCATCTAGCAGACTTAGGCCTCAGGCATCAGGCTTCCAACCACACTGCTGCCTCCATCACTCCACTCCAGGCCCTAAAACACCCACTCCAATCACAGCCTTGATCTGCAGAGGGAAGAGAGCCCATCTCCTAGGGGAGAAGCGCTCACTGCCATGAGCTGCAGGTACGCATGTGCAGATGTCAGAGTGAGGAAGGGCATTCAGAAGATGGCACGTCCTCTTCCCAGCTGGAATAGTCAGGGCTAGGGAGTGTCTGAAAGAAGAGGGACTGGGGGAGGGGGTAGCAGAGAGGAAAGAGGCCCCCAACACTAATTTCTAAGGGATGGAGCCCAGGGGAGACCCCACCCCCCTGCCACTTCCTCTGGGCATGTGAGCCATGGTCACTTGGTTCCTCAGAGGTCGGCCCTTCTGGATTCCCTACCACCACCACCACCACCACCACCATTGGTCCCAGGACTCTGGAACTAGTGACTACTCTAGACTCTAAGATGCCTCCCAGAAACTTCCTGGGATAAGAACCTCAAACATAAGCTTTCTAAAGACCAGTTCACTTCATCTTGCAAAGCAGTGCAAGGCCTGACTCCACCTTTGCTCAGCGTCAATCTGTCAGGCGGGGTGACAGGCAAACACCATTCAGAGTGGGATAGGATATGGCTGCCATCTTCAGGCAGGAGATGTGGCCACGTCCTTCCCAACCACTCCCACAGGAGTTACGGTTCTAGATTCAGGGTCCACTCTGGCTTTATTGACGAGGGGACTGCCATAGAGGGCATGAGGGCCAGCAAGCAAGAAAAGAATGCAGAGTTTTTTCAAGCATCAACAATTTTCTGAATTTGAAACCACTCTTTTCCAAACTCCGCAGAGCACACACTGTACAGTCCCCTTCATTAAGGATTAATTACTAGCCAAGTTTGAAGTCTTTGGAGTTGTTTGAGAGTTATTTGAGCTGAAAAAGAAAACAGAACTATGTTGTTGTTTCTTCTAAATGGAAAAAGGATATTTTTTTGTGGGTGTTTCCAATGCTCACAAACAGCTGAAGGGGTTTTTACTCTATCTTTCCAAAAATCATTGCTCCAGGCCATGACCAAATATGGAAAAAATGACCAAAAAAAAAAAAAATCCCCAAACCATGAACTTTTCAGAAAGTTGCAAATAGCTGAAATAGAAGCATGCACTAGAAATGGCCAGTGGGCTTGTCTAGCACGACTTCCCAATATTTCCTGCCCCTGCTTCTGCCCACTGCCTGTGCCTGCAAGGTACCCAGGCATCTCTCAAGAGACTTTCTCTTCTAGACATCCAAGAACCAAGCAGTTAGGCACAGCACTGGATTAACATCCTCATTTTCCAAGTGAGGAAACTGAGGCCCGTTGGAGGCCATAAATGACTTGCCTTAGCCCCCACAGCAAGCTCTGGCAGAACCAGATCTCCAGGTTGGCTTTTATCCCGCTGTCACCCCCTCCCCAGAAATGCTGCAGAGAAGACTGAAGCACAGTGTTTGGGCCTCCAGGAAGCCAGGACAAGAAGCCATCCAGGGCTGTGCCTGGCCTTGCACACCCCTGAGGATAAGGCAGGTATTGGAGAGACGAGGGTTGGACACAGGGACAAAGACTCCTTCCCTGTCTTAGACGGAGAGAGTGGCTGGATCTCATCAAAGAATGCACTCACTGTACCCGCCACTGCCCCAGGTAGCTCCAACCCCCACCCTCTCCAGCTCTTGGACAGCTGGCACTGAGGGAAAATGCATAGGGGTGGGTGATACTTCACCCCCTCCCCTAGGTCCCAGGCTCTAATTCACCAGAAACAAGGTCCAACCAGGATCCTCCTCTACAACATCCCTGTAACCACCGTTGCAGCCACGGTTCCTGGGATGTCACTCCCTAGA
Source organism: Canis aureus (assembly GCF_053574225.1). NCBI lineage: Eukaryota > Metazoa > Chordata > Mammalia > Carnivora > Canidae > Canis > Canis aureus. The sequence goes on from NC_135615.1 coordinate 35,950,852, forward strand.
CCAATCTCCCCAAGGAGGCAGAGAAGGGGACGGAGCTGAGCATGGAGTTCCGCCTTGGCACAACTCTGCCCTAGGCACAGTCCGGAGCGGTAATGTAATTTTGAAGTCAAAATTCTGGCACCGACTTCTGGGGTTTGGATCCTGACGCTATCACTTACTAGCTGTCTGCCCTGCAAGTTACCCAACCTCAGTTTCCTCATCTGTAAATGGAAATAAATAATTAATCCAGCACTTCTCCCCTCTGGTTCACAGGAAGGACTACTATGTAAGTTGTCGCTACCATTACTGCTGCTACCTAATCAATATCAGCAACTGAGGGAAGAAAGAATAAACAAGTGGATACCAAAGAACCCAGAACCTACTTCCTAAGCAGGACAGAACCTCCCCATTTATAGCCTCCTGCCACCTCCTCCATTTAAGCCTCAAAAAGTTGCCAGGCTCGTCTGGGCCTCGGTTTCTCCATTAGTAATATGGAGATAATAGGACCCTTTGCTGTTCTGTCAAGTTCTTTGAGATGCTTGGATGAAAGGCACCAGCAGCAGGCCGAGATGCTGCTATTACAGCTAATGACAGAAGCAACACGCTCGTAAGCTGGTGCCCAGCTCTGACTCAAGCTGTTTACGGTTCTAGGCCTTGCAAGCTGGGGGTGGGGGGTGGGGCTGAGTGGATCCATGCTTTGGGGAGAAGAGGGAGCCCTGGCTGGTGCCCTCACCTGCCCTACTATACTAGTGCATCTTCTGGGACCAAGCTTCCTGCAGGGCGTCCTCTCTCTGGGTTGAACCCCTACTGCCCTGTCACCCTGAGAATCCCAGCCCCCTGGATCCACCCCTGGAGCTCCCTGCCACCCACTTCTGCCAGGACTCCGATATGTGTGTGACACATCCCTCCAGAGGACAGTCAAGCCTGCTTAGAAACGAAGCCGTGGTCTTGGGCTACAGCAACCAGAAGAATAAAACATTCCCCAAGGCCGGGTCCTCCCTCTCTCACCAGCTCAGGGACAGAGACCCAGAAGGGAACAGTCAGCATCAGCTGGACTCCCGCCGTGACCTCCACATCTGGTCAGATGCCACAGGTCGCCCCTCCCCCTAAGAAGCTTCTAATAGGATGCTTACACAGGGAAGGGAATTTTCCATAAGTAAGCCCCCCTCCAGAGATCCTATTGGGCCACTCCTGTTTTGTATCACCAGTTTAGTTTCTAGACTGGGATTGGCCTCTTAGTCTCTCTGGGAACTGGAGGTAGAAGGGGGGCTGGTGAAGCCAAACAGCAGCTGATATCCCTGGCCTCCTGTAATAAGGGCTCTTTCCTTGGCAGCTCAGTCCACTTCCAGGAAGCCTCTGCAATAGCTTCTGTCCCCACCTTAGCCCTGGCCTAGGGATGTGCAAACTCCTCCTAGATGCCAGGATGACTTGGGGTCAAGGCGGCCCTAGGCAAATGCCAGCTGGCTTCCCAAAGTGTATCCCCCTTACCAGAGCTCTGGCTTTCCTAACCAACCCAAAGAACAACAGGTCACTGGGTGGCTGGATGGCCAGATGGCAGGAGGCACTGGTGGCAAGGGTGGTCTGCAGGCCTTTCCCAATCTACCTGTCTGTCTGGTCCCCAGAATTAGTCCTTGGCTTCCTGGGACCCTTCCCACCTCTCCACCCACCTCAAGTTCCTACTATGCACAAGCTCAGTTCCCAAGAGTCCTTTCTTCCTTCAATGCTCCTAAACCCTAATTGCAAGTCATGAGGCAGACACAAGTGCCAAAACAGGGGATAGCTAAAGCAAGCGTGAAAAGAGGAACACTTTTGGAGACAATCTATGGAGGATGGAGGGGGGAAACACTGAACCTCCAATGGGAAGAGGGCTGGCCAAAACCCAGCAGGCTTGAAGCAGTCAGGACAGAATGGGAAACTGTAGGAGGAGACGGAGGAGAGCATTCTGGGCAGGGGTCATGGCACCAGTAAGAAATGGAGGAGAGGGGTCGCGGTCGCTTGGCATGGCCAGAAGATTCTGATCCTATGGGGCACACAGGCTTGAGGGGAGATGGAGAGTGCTTTGGGGATCCTGGGCAGCAAGGGAAGCACATGGATTCAGGATGCACCATGGGGGTGGTTAGGGAAGTCAGTTCACAGAGACTCCTCAGAGCTAAAAATTGGGGCCCCTTCCTCAGAAATCTAAGCAGTTTTGCAGAGGTAAGCTCCTTGACCTTCCCAAGCCCTGGGAGGCAGGGAGGAACTGAAAGGAAATACTCCCATCACAATTTAACAGAGAAGGAAACTGAGGCTCATTAGTGCTTAGTCATCTGTCCAAGGTCTTAGAGTAAGTCAGTAACTAAGCTAGTGGAATATTCTAGACGCCCGGGTGTGGAGGGGTCCTCAAGAGGTCACCTAGTCCACTGCTTTGCCCCAGGCAGGCCAGATCCCAACAAATGGGGCATCTGACTATGCCTGACCATGTCAGAAAGCTATTCTTTACCACCAGTGCCAAGTCTTTGTTGAATTCAAGTCTAGCCTGAATCCTACCTGCTGCAGTTTAAATATGCAACTTCTCCAGTTCATAGGCAAGATGGAGTCCTCTAAAAGCCTTCTGTGGACCAGAAGGTTATTTTTGGCTCCCAACCCCCTAATTTCTTTTCTCTAATTTCGATGTCAACAGTTTCTTTCTCTGTAGGTCCACACTTCCCGTGAGTAACATGGCCCATACATGAGGGGCTCCAGAGCTATCAAATCAATGAAAGGAGGGTGAGTGAATGAACAAACGAACCACTGGTTTCCAGACAAGCCCAACACTTGGAGCTCCATGCAATAGCAGTCTCTCGACACACATGAACACATGTAATAAGCTGACAGGCTCGATGTCTACCCACTGTTTAGGGTTATCTGGACATATTCTTAGAGCATATTCTTACTTTAAAAACAGGTATCCAAAAAATAAAAAAGCCAAACAAACAAAAAACCATGGGTTATAATTTCTTAGTGCTTTTGTGTCTTCAGAGCGTTTATTGCTCTGGGGCGATATGTTTTCTCATCGCCTGCTAAACCCTACGACATGCATGTGTGCACACACGCATGTGCTTGTGTGTACAAATAAAGCATAAGTGCCAGCCCCTGTGACTAAACCCATCCCTCTCTTAACCAGGTTGGCATCCTTTCTGGTATCTTTTGATCTAGAAGGTTACTTCTGCAGACTGTTATGATCTATGTCCTAAAAATTGTCCTCATCTTCATGCCCATGATCCTGATACATGAAAAGAACTGAGCCCTCTCCATATATGTATCACTTACGCTTACAATGTGATAGACACTGTGCCAAACACCATATGTGGATGTTCGCATTTGGTCTTCACAACCACCCTATAGGTCACAGAAGAGGAAGCCAAGACTTGGAGAGGTGAAGTCTGGCTGATAAAGCATAGGTCTGCCTGCCTCCAGAGCCTAACCCTTATCTCGCTTGCTGTCCTACCTCTCCCTAGGCCTGGTGGTGGAGGGAAAGGTGAATGCCCCTGCACTGCTCCCTGCTCCCTCAACCTCCACCCCAGCATGAAGAACCACCATCGTAACAGGGGGTGTTGTCCACATCCAGCAACTTGTCTTTGTTCAAACTAGTTCCTTATCTGGTTGTTTCTTTTTCTCCTAATCTCAGATTGAAGACCTATTATTTCCAAGCCAGGAAAAAAGAACAAGTTAAAAAAAAAAAAAAGGAGCTCTGTTCCAGGAACTATAATATCTCTCTCTGTGCTGCTCAATTTCTCACTTCTCTGACTCTTGGACAAGCCCAGCCATGCCTGGCCCCCAAATTTGGCAGGACCAAAGCCTTTTTAGGGTCTTCTCTTCCCCCATATACCTCAGGCCAAGACTAAGGTGAGAGATTAAGGAAGGATGGGAAGAAAAGCAGATCAAAGAAAGGCACTAGAAAATGATATCATGTTCTAGTCCCAAATGGGCCCTCTGCCGTGTACCCTACTCTCTTAGGACTCTGCCAAGTATCCCCTTCCCGGTGTGGGGAAGCAGCTCCAGAGAGAACATGTGGTTAGTCACACAGAAACAAAGATATGCACATGTGGGTGCCCATAGCAGCCTGTCATAAACACACATCCCAGCCTGGTCTCATTCACAGAGGCACTCAGGGCCTCCAGGGACACAAATACCCTTGAGGCTGAGACACAGATAATCATGAGCACATGCACTCACAATCACATGTTTCCGAACACTACCATAAACATGCCCTTTCTCTCAGGCACGAACATTGTCACATGGATGCTCCGGGAGTGCAGACCAGCTCTCTGGGCATAGGCATTTGTGGACAGGACCAAAGGACAAAGGAGGCTGGACCCAGACCCTTGAATCAGGGTCAGGGGACCCCTAGAATCTATGGGACCTCTATTTCTCAACCTCCACTCCATTCAGTCTCTGAAGTTAGTGAACTGGCTGAGTCCTATCCAGACCAGGGAGAGGCGAGGGTCCTCTACAACTTGCCCTGTGGCCCTTGTGCCCTCTGGCATAGCCCATCTATCCTGAGCCAGTAGAGGCCAAGCTCATGCCGGGAGGGATGGTTTGTGTCTGAATGTCAGAGAGAGGCCACTATGTCTCCCTGGGAGAGAGTGGCGTTTCTGGCCTCAGGCCAACAGGAGCCTCTAACCTGCAACTGGCATCCACTCTCCCAGCCAAAGGGGAAACAAAAGGGCCCTATGGATGTTGGTGGCAGGAGACACGTCAGCGCTGCCCTGGGGCAGGGACTCTGCCACCACCTTATTAACCCCACATGGTCAGGCTGCCCCTCCAACCTCCCCCCTACACAAAGCCAAGTTCCCTTTGCCCTGGACACAGGCTAGCACGTGCTCCCTGATAAGACCCCAAGACCCCAAGTAACCCAGAGGGCTACACAGTTCACTAATTTCCAGGTCAGGGGACAGAGCACTCCAGAGGGACACCCCAACTGTCTCACATGTGTTCACCCAAACAAAAGCCACCAGTTTTCCAAGAAGGCAAACAGCTGTTCAGAGGAGAAAGCAGCCCAAGCCAGCCGAGCTTCCAACAGATCTGGAGGCACTGCATTCCCAGTCCAGCCTGGCCCAAAGCAGTGACAAGATGCTTCTGGGTGGCGCTGGCAGTGGCAGCAGCTCCAGGTGCCACCAGGAGGCTGCGGCTCTCATGCCATCCCACACCAGTCCTGCTCCTACTCCAGTGTGCAATCAGGGAGCAAACATTTCACCCAACCAGACCCCCGATGGAAGGACCCTGCCACTCCTGCTGAGTCCAGACCCTCCGACACCAAAGCAAGGGGTTATCCTTTCTGCCCTGATACAACTTCCCACCCCAGAGAGCCTATCAGCCCCAGTGCAGTCAGTGCTAAAAGAGAAAGCTCCTAGGAATGCTCATCAGCATGCTCTTGCTGAGGACAGGACTCCGAGGTAAACCCAGCCGAGGTGTGAATGCAGGAGCTCAAGGCTTCTGCAGAGGAACAGGTGTGCCAGCTCCTGGGGCAGAGAGCTTCGGAGGCCCAGCCCTCCTGTGATTGTCACAGGACCCAAAATAGCTGAGGTAGTCCTTTCTAGAACTGATCACCATATGTAATTGTGTTTTCTTTCTATTTGCTTGTTTATTGTTTTTTCCACTAGGATATAAGTTCCAGGAGTTTAGGAACTTATAAAATAAGACTATGTCTTATTTTACTGTTGTGTCCCAATGTCAGCACGGTGCTTGGTGCATAGGAAGGGTTTCATGATATTTACTGAATGAATTGATGAATTAATGGTTTCTGCCCACAGAACCTCCACTATCCAAAAATATTGGAAAGAAATATTTCTAAAGAGCTAGATAATCTAGGACAGGAATGCAAGGAAGTTTTCCAAAGAAGTCCTACCTGCTCCTCATCCACCTGTCAGCTCCTACTATATCCCACAAATCAATCCTGAGCACCCATTTTGGGACCCTTGGAGCTGAGGGCACCTCCACAAAATTCAAAAACAAAACCCCAAACCTTGGCCCCTTCCCTTAAGGACATAGTGCTTTGGTAAGGAAGACATATCAGGAAACAAACAGATACAACTCAGTCTGACAAGTGCCACCAGAGATAAGAACAGAGGACCTGGGCCTGTCCGAGAGAGCTGAGAAGGTCTCCTGGAAGAGGGATTTCCAAAGTGAGCTCTAGGAGTGGTATGGATTAGCCAGCAAATGTAGGGGGAAGCAAAGAGGAGGAGGAGATTTTATCAAGAGGTATGGGTACTTGCTAGAGTCTAGAAGTGAGAGGCTGTGTGGCCTCTGTAGGGAAAGGAGAGAGATCCAGGGTGGCCAGTGAGATGGGGAGATCCTGGGAGGGCCTGGGAAGGCAAGCAGGAGGCCCTGGAGGATGGTGTAGAGAGCCACCGAGCGGGCTGTGAGCAGAAAAGTGAAAGAATGGAAGCTGCAAGTTAGACAATTCCTTAAGTACTCAGGAATGGATGCGCAGCACACAGCTGCTCAGCAGAGAGCGAGTGGCCCTCCCTCCATCCTTATGGAGGGTAGGACAATATGGAGCTGCTTGGGGAAGAGACCTGAGGGGAGATGGGTCGTGCAGGGTGCCCAACCTGCCTCAGTGGCTCTGGGTAGACAGATAATCCATTGCTTTCTGCTTTGAGACATCACCCCCCAAAAGGTGGCAGGAGACTGGAGATGTCAGTCCCGTGGGCAGTGTGAGAGGGGCCTCCGTACGTACTCCATACTCTCCACAGGGGAGAGGAAGGGCAGTGCCAGGAGAGGAGGAAGCACAGAGTGGTGCTGGGCCCAGAATCTCGGGAGCCATCGTAGCTATTTAGAGTCAGCTGCCTCTGTCCATTCTAAGCACCTCCAGGAACCACTGTCACTGGTCCCTGTCCTGCTCAGCCCTGAGCACAATGTAGAGGCCCAAGAAGTGTTGCTCCTGGGCAGAGGAAGAGAAGCACATTCATGCAGGCTCAGAATCCAGATAACTCCCCTTCTGTCAGGAGAGACTCTCTATTGAAGATGAAAAGCAAGACTCTTTCCCCTCCTTCCATATCCTACAGTTCAAAAAGGCCACCATGGCCAAAGGCATCCTCCTACCAGCTCAGAGAACAGAAGTGGCGAAAACGCTGCTGCCATGTATGATGTGGGCCCTGGAGACATCTGGTGACCCCATGCGAGGAAAAGCAGAGACACTTCCAAAGAGAGGCTGGTAACCTAGGGTCCTGCAGAAGCAAGACCCCGTCAGAGATGAGGAAGGCCCAAGGTCTAGCCAGAGATCAGCCACCAACCTCTCATGGAGCTTTGGAAAAGTCTTCAAAACTGTCCTTGATGTTCTTACCTATAAAAGGAGAACAGGGGTGCCTGGGTGGCTCAGTGGTTGAGCATCTGCTTTCGGCTTAGAGTATGATCCTGGGGTCCTGGGATCAAGTCCCACATCGGGCTCCCTGCGAGGAGCCTGCTTCTCCCTCTGCCTATATCTCTGCCTCTCTCTCTCATGAATAAATAAATAATATCTTTAAAAAAAAAAAGAAAAAGGAGGACAGGACTACATGGTCACTTGTTTCCTGCCAGTGCTTGGATCCAGTGGGGAGGAGGCTGTGTGGATGCCTCCAGGCCACTGAGTGATATCCCTCTGCTTTCCTAGTCGATGCTGACAGTCTCTTCGGACGGCTTCCCAGTCTGATGGCACACCTGGATGGAATACCAAGGCTGGGTCCAGGATCACATCCATCAGACTGCTGGGGAAAAAGTTAGGAGAGGGGCATGGAAGCAAGTTGTTGACAAAATACAAAAAGAAAGGGACTCGGTGGGCCTGGGCCCTGAGCTGAGAGGGCTGGCTCTGGGGGGCAGCTGGGATCTGGAGCCCCAAGAGTTTACAAGCAGCCTGGGATTTGAACATTCTCCCCAGGGGAACAGCCCAGGGGAACTCATCTTGGGTCCAGTCCTGCAAGTCAGCCTCAGGACTGGCCTTAATCCCAGTCGTGTGGAGTCAGGAATCTGGTAGATCAGCACCGAGGAGGGAGGGCCAGAGAGAGAGCAGCAGCTTCCCTTCAAGACATACTCAGATCTGGAAGGAGGAAGGAAGACTGGAAAGGGAGGAGGAGTGCTTTCCAGCTGGAGCACCAGCTGACCAGCCACACCAGGAGATCTCCATTCAGCTAACCGGCAGTAAGGGCCTGCCCCCATCAGGCTATCTTCTAGACCCCACTCTGATGAGTGACATGGTGAATCTCTGACATGCTGCACTGTACACAGGGAGCAAGGCCACGAAGAGCCTGCTCCATCGCTCCCCACAGGGCAGCAGAGGGATCAGCTGGCCCTACATGGGGAGGGAGGCAGGAGACCTCTAGGAGGGTTCCCTATCCCCTCTGCCAGGGAGGGGCCCCCTTCCAGAGGACAGTCCAAGACAGGATACAAAGCCTGCCCCGCCACCTCTCCTGGTGGAGAGCAGAGGAAGGTACTGGAGAGGAGGCTCCCACAGGTAGTGCCCTGCCACCTGGTGGAAAGCAGGGGTGGAGGATTCTGGAGCTCACATAGGATCCGTCCCTGTTGCTGACCGCGGGGACTCACTCAGCCCCTTGGCTGCTGGCTGTCCAAGGCTAGAAGATGAAGGATGTACAAAATGTATTCTCATAGGTCAATAGACAGAAGACTAACAGGTAAATTTTAAGGGGAAGCAGATTCTATCTCAAGAGAAGGAATATTCCTAGTAATTAGAGTTGACCCCCCTGGCAGTCTTCAAAAAGAGTGAGCTTTCAGGCAGTAGGTGTGTTCAAGCAAGGCAGAATCACTAGTTGGCAGAGAAGCTAGAAGGCCATTTTTTCTGTACAGGGATCTTACTGTCCCTTCCAAAGCTGATATGTCACAACAGCTTTTCTTCTCTTCCTATCTTTCTTTATAAACATTTATTGAATCTGCCCTAGGCTAGATAATGGAGATTGCAAAAGTAAGACATTACACTTGCCCTGAAAGATTTTAGAGTTTAGAGAGGGTAGTGAGCCTCGAGGCCCACCCCAGATAATATATGATATGATGGCCTTTGGCTTAGACTACCTTTGCCTTTCAAAGAGGAAGGGCAAGGGAAATACATTCCCTTTCTAGCATTATTGGAGTAATTCTCTACCTTCAGTGGACACACAAATTATATTTGTTAAACTGGGTGTTCCATCGTGATCTAAAAATAATAGTATAAATAATGGCAATAGAAACAACCAACATGATTTCACTCTATGCCAGGCATTGTACTTGTCACTTTACAAATATGATTTTTACTTAATTGTGCTAGCAAAAGTTCAAAGACAAACTTAATCTTTTAAGTCCCTAAAGTGTTCTACAAAAAAAAAAAAAAAAAAAGGTGGCTGCTCTCCACATTGTCTAAGTCATGCCACAGGATGACAGTTTTATTTTGCAAGAAGACTGGGCTGGCTGCAAAATAGAACATTCTGGGAACAAGACGGCTCAAAACACTAGAGTAAAATACCAACCAAAGCGATGGTGTTTCCTTCTTCTGGAGACTAGGAGAACGACATAGATTTCCATTGGCTTCTGGTGGTAAAAGGAAGAGCATAGAGAAAATGATGTGGTTTGGGCAGCGGCTAGGTCTGGGCATGTGACTGGACTTTTCAGGCCACGATGTTGAAACTCCCTATCATCTGGTCTTTATGGGGCCACCAGGACTAGAGCAATGTCCCCACTTCCCACTAGGGGGACACTCAGAGCCAGGCACCAGAAAATGCAGGCAAGGCTTATTTGGGCCCCACCCCAAATAAAGGTTGTTTCACTGGGCACTCTAGCCTTCCAGGTCCACACTCCCCTCCCCCCATCCCTCCAGGTCTTTCCCTAACCACTCTAGCCCCTGTGTCCCTCTACTGGGTGACCCTCTCCAGGGCATCCCGGGGGCTACTTTCTCCTCCAGCATGCTGCCCTATGCAGGAAAGACCAGAGAGCAAGGAAGGGAGGGCATGGGTGGGGGTGGGGGTGCAAAGATAGGAGGGTGGAATTGGGGTTCATCCCTCTGGGAAATAATCTCAAGTGGTAACATCAGACAGAAATGGCATCATTAATCTCCACACTTAACGAAAGTAGGATGTGTAAAACCTGCTGACACTCCTTCATGCTAGCCACAGAATCACTCTGATGTGTTTGCTTCCGACGTAAAAACGAAGACAAGCAAGTTCCTTTTTTTTTTGCCTTGAGACTCGAACGTTAATGAAGTGTCTGTCCTTCTTAGAAGGAGCACAGAGCTGCAACAGTACCTTCTTGGAGTCCATCCAGCCTGCCTGATCCCAGCTTCTCCAACGTGAAGGGAAAAGAGCTGATCTGACTCTGCCTTTGAGTCACAGTAAAAACCACCTCAGATGCCTTTGGCCACCCCAGATGCCAAGCAAATGGCATTTATAGGCCTTCAAGGGTTTTCTGAGAGCTCCGAGGCTTGGCACCAAATTTAATTTAAATACTCCCTCCTCTGGGGCCTCTATGTTTGCCTTGGCTTTGGTACATGCACCTATTTTTCACTAGATGGTGAGTGGCTTCTTCCCCAGCATCCAAATGGCTGGAGCAGGAGAAGGGAAAGAATGCGCTGGGCATCTGTTTCACAACACGCCTGGCCTTGGGAGGCAGCTGACAAGGAGCCAACTGTGCTGGCCATTGCTTCCCCAAACTCTCTGCTACAACCGCAGGGAATAACCGGGAGGAGCTATGGCCCAGATCCAGAAGGAAATTAAATAGCCTCAAATTAGGTCAAACACGCCTTTGGCACAAACCTACCAAAGGCAAAACCAGAAGACAGCATATTTTCCCCTCCAGTTACAAAATCAACGTATCAAAAGCAAAATTCCTCCTGTATATAAGTAATATCAATCAGAAAATAGGATGACAAAACCGTTCCATTAATAATGTCAATAAAAACATAAAACGATGGGAATAAGTCAGAAATGTATAGGATCTACTAACAGAAAACCATGCTCTAACTCTGCTAAAGGAAAAAAACAAAAAGACAAGAATTCATCGAAAACTGTAGTATTTGATGATGTAAATCTTCCCAAGTTAGCCTCTAAATTTAACACTGTTCCAATCAAAATCCCAAGGGCATAACTGATTCTCAAACTCATCTGGAGGAATAAACGTTTGAGAAAAGCCAAGAAAAAAAATTAAAAGGGCACTAGCACTGTCAGATAATAAGAGGTACTATAAAGCTACAATAATTTAAAATGTGGATGAGGCAGGGAAATGCAAATCAGAACTGCAATGAGACACCAGCTCACACCTGTCAGAATGGCTAAAATGAACAACACAGGAAACAAGTGTTGGTGAGGATGTGGAGAAAGGGGAACCTTCGTGCACTGTGGGAATGGGGACCATGGCAGGCACTCCAGGAAACAGTACTGAAGTTTCTCAAAAAGTAAAAATAGATCTACCCTACAATCCAGCAACTGCAATACTGTATATTTACCCAAAGGACACAAACACACTAATTTGAAGGGATACCTGCACCCCGATGTTTATAGCAGCATTATCTATTACAGCCAAATTATAGAAACAGCTTAAATGTCCATCGATTGATGAGTGGATAAAGAAGATGTGGTATATACACACTCAATGGAATATTACTCAGCCATAAAAGAAGGAAACCTTTCCATTTGCAAAGACATGGATGGAGCTAGAGAGTATTCTGCTAAGCAAAATAAGTCAGTCAAAGATGAATATCATGTTTCACTCATATGTGGAATTTAAGGAACAGAACAAATGAGCAAAGAGAAACAGAGATAAAGAGACAAACCAAGAAACAGACTCTTTAACTATAGAGAACAAACTGATGGTTAACAGAGGGGAGGTGGGTGAGAGGATGAGGGAAGTAGGTGATGCAGATTAAGGAGTACACTTGTTTTGATGTGTGGAAATGCTGAATCATTGTATTGTACACCTAAAACTAATATTACACTGTATGTTAACTGGAATTTTTTAAAGAGTGTGGCTAAGGCATCAGAATACATTGATCAGTAGAATATATTTTAAAGGCAAGAAACAATTGTGCTCTCATTAAAGGTGCCAGTGCTTATATAAAATGTAATATTATAAGAGCACCTAGGTGGCTCAGTTGGTTAAGAGTCTGATCTTTGGTTTCAGCTCAGGTCATGATATCAGGGTCATGAGATTGAGCCCCAGGTTGGGCTCAGAGCTCACTGCAAAGTATGCTCAAGTTTCTCTCTCTCCCTCTCCCTGCCCCCGCTTTCTCTAAAGTAAATAAGTAAAATCTTTAAGTGTCATATTATAAATACATATAGAATGTAAATGAAACTTCATATTAAGAGAGAAAAGATGGATTGTCCAATAAGGTGCTAGGATAAAAAGTTAACTAAAATTTTTAAAATACCATTCTTACAACACAAAAAAATAAATTGTGGATAGTTAAAAGATTTAAATTTTAAATAAAACACTAGAACATTTAGGTGCATGTTTGTGTAACACAGAAGTAGAAAAGTCTCTTTAAGCATAGATCAAAAGGCAGCTCAAAAATAAATACTAAGATGTTTACTACTTTAAAAATCTTCATGTCAAAAAAGTCACAAAACCAAATGCAGATGAACTAGAAAAACTACTGTTTGCAACATTTATCAAACAAAATGGGCTAATGCTCTTGCAAGAATACAAACTTGTAAAACAGTAGGAAAAGATAGATACCTCAAGAGAAAAATGCTCAGACAGAAACACAAACTGTTAAACACATTAAAATGTTCAGCCTAAGTAGTAATCAAAGCAAATCAAAATGAAATAACATTTTGCATATCATATATTAAAGGTAAAAAATAACATTAGTGTGCACAAATAGACCAACACTGGTGGTGAAGCATAAATTGGTACAATTTTTTTCTGATTTGTAATTTAGCAACAAGTATCATAAGCCTTAAAAGGTGTCTTTAGTCCCTACGGTTCCATCTGGGGAGGAAATAAGAATATGTAAAAAAAAAAAAAAAAGTCATCTAGAAACACAAATGGAATAGCAAAAAAAAATTTTTTAATTAACTACATTTCTAATAAATAATTGATAAAATAAATTATAGTTGTCTCCAGACAGTGAAATACTGTGCAACCTTTTAAAATAACGGCATAGGGATCCCTGGGTGGCGCAGCGGTTTAGCGCCTGTCTTTGGCCCAGGGCGCGATCCTGGAGACCCGGGATCGAATCCCACGTCGGGCTCCCGGTGCATGGAGCCTGCTTCTCCCTCTGCCTGTGTCTCTGCCTCTCTCTCTCTCTCTGTGACTATCATAAATAAAAAAAAAAAAAAAAAAAAATTTTTAAATAACGGCATAAAAATACAGTGTTGCCAAGGAAAGATGTTCCTACATACTTTTAAATGAAAAAAAGGGACAGGTTATGAGACAGTAGGTATAGTATTATCCCATTTTTTAAAACAGTCTTTAATATGCAGCAAAAGGTCTGGAGGAATTTACTCCAAAATGTTCCCAGTTTCACTGCTGGGTGAAATGATGAATGTTCTGGGTTTTTTTTTGTTGTTGTTGTTATATCCTCCATACTTTCTAACTTACCTACATTAAGCACTTCTTGTGTAATTTTTATTTTTATTTATTTTTATTTTTAAATTAATTTTTTTTCAGTAGGCTCCATGCTGGGCCAATCTCAACAACCATGAGATCAAGACCTGAGCCGAGATCAAGAGTCGGACACTCAACTGACTGAGCCACCCAGGCATCCCTCTTGTGTAATTTTTAAATTAGAAAAAAAAGAAAAGATGGGCAGCCCAGGAGGCTCAGCAGTTTAGTGCCGCTTTCAGCCCGGGGCCTGATCCTGGAGACCCAGAATTGAGTCCCACGTCAGGCTCCCTGCATGGAGCCTGCTTCTCCCTCTGCCTGTGTCTCTGCCTCTCTCTCTCTCTCTCTCTCTCTGTGTCTCTCTCTTTCATGAATAAATAAATTAAATCTTAAAAAAAAAAAAAAGGAAAAGAAAAATGAGCTGGCAATTCCCAGATACATAGTCCTCCCTGGCCCTGTTTGGTCTAGGGAATAAAATGGTTTCATTAAGGAGAAATGATCCCAAGGCTTGGAAATATATGCCCCCACCCCAAAAAAGTTTCATTCCATTTCCTCACTCGGGTTCTCCCTCTTCACTGAGAAAACTGCCACAAGAAGTTATAATGCAAAATGGATTCCAGTTCCCCCTCTTTCCTCTTCTCCTCCCCCATCCCCAAGGGGAGTATCCCTGTCCCCAGCCAACTGAGGATGAAATTGCCTGTGGAAGGCAACAGGGTACTCCAAAATGCTTCAACCCAACCAGATGGGGAGAAGGCCCTGGGGCCTGCAAAGAGGGGGATCTGGGTTAAGTTGGCAGCATGTGAATCTGAGGATTGTAAGCTGCCACCTAGACCATAAAATAGCAGGGAGGCGGGGTCTCTGAGGGCAGGGGGGCAGAAGCAGGACAATCATCCTTTCAGCTAGGGTTATAATTATATATTTCTTAATAGAATAATTTACCAATAGTTTTTTCCTGCCAGTCAACATCTAAATTGTTAAAAATTTTAAATTCCAAACTGCTCCTCTACCTCAGCTGTTACCATCCCCCACATCTTCTCCACACGGGGTACAGGCCTCAGAAATGGCCTAATCCTCCACCCCAAACTCGGGACCAACGTTCTCAGCACTGAGCCTGGGGACAGCAGCTCTCCAAACGGGAACGGGCCAGAGGCCCCTGCCCTTAGGAGGCCTCTGCTGCCAGGTCACAGGTCCAGATCACTTCTGCCCTAAACCCAGAGGGGGACAGGCCCATAGATCGACTCCTTAGATGCCGCAAATGTTCCCTGGGTGTGGAAAACCCATTTCCTGATCTGTATGTGGGCCACGGGCCTCCTATGTGGGCTGGCAGCCAACCTGCCTCTGGAAAAGAGGTTTCTTGAAAATGCTGATCCACAAGTACCTCATGTGTGTGTTGCAAATGTCTATGATATGCACTACATGTGTATAATGTGTAGGCCACCCTCAGCAACAAAGGAATGTCCCTATACCTCTTGCTTCTTAAATCTCTTGGAATCACTCAGCCAATTCTAACCCTAGCAGCCTTCAACTTGGCATTAAAATCAAGTCTAGCCTCTCTGATGCTCTATCTTCTGGTAAAAAGGAAGGAGGAGGAGGAAAACACCTCTCCCAGCCCTGCAAGAACTCATAGGGAGGTCCCTCTGTCCCTATTCTGCTAGCTCCCAGGGTCTGACAGGCACAGATGGGAGCCTCCTGCTATGGGAGCTGACCCTGCTGTGTGGCCCAGCTGGGCCCAGGCCTCCACCCTGGCCCTGGTTCTGCTATCACGGTGGGGCTGCTCTCACTATGCCTCCTGAGCACAATGTCAGGGACCCCAGGCCAGTAGAGGGCACTGGAGCCGAGTCCCGAGCAGCTGACAGAGAGTAGGTGACACGTCCGGGAGGTAGTACGCTGCAGGAGGAACCCCCGTGGACAGTCCTGTTCACCTCATTACACAGGGGAGGGTGGCCCTCCAGAGCCCCAGAGAATTTCCCCAGAAATTCCCTGGAGAATTTCAGACAGCACTGAGGCAGGTGGGCTGGGGCAGGCAGGACTGGGCTGGGACTGTCCTGCCAAGGCGACACGCTTTCTTTGCAGCTGGTGGAGAAGGAAAGAGTCAGTGAGATTTAGTAGATCCCCATCCCCACCCCACCCCCACCTCAGTAATATGAGTGAAGCCCCCTGTATCCCAGGACTGAAGTCTTTCTCAGCAACTGGTGTTTCTAACCGCTTGGAATTCCAAAAGGGCAACAGACCTCAGAGTCAAAAAAGAATATTTTTTAGAGCTGCAAGCAAAATAGTTCTATTCCAACAAATCCTAAAAATAACTGCCACTTATTTTTAAAAATTATTTATTTATTCATGAGAGACAGAGAGAGAAAGGCAGAGACACAGGCAGAGGGAGAAGCAGGTTCCCTGCCTGATGCAGGACTCAATCCCTGGACTCCGGGATCACAAACTGAGCCAAGAGCAGACACTCAACCACCGAGCCACTCAGATGCCCTAACTGCCACTTATTAAACATTTATGGGCCTAAGTAAGCATTTTACTTAAATGACATTAAATCTGAAGAACGAGTCCACAAAGTAGCTATCCTTACATTTTCTTTACGTCACAAATGTGGAAATGGACACACAGAGAGGTTGAGAGATGGTCCAAGGTCACCAGCCTGTGAGAGGCTGGAGGGTCTACAGGACTTTCAAGTCCATGTCCTTCACCACTCCAGGACACTGCCTCTAGGATCCTGACCAGTCAGGATTTTAATGAATAAATGAATTTTTTTGTGTAGAGTTTACGCTCCTCAAAGAGTGGGTTTCTTTAATGTTTGAGAAAAAAAACTATTGCTCAGAGTGGTTTCTCTAGAGGCCTTAGCCCTGAAGGCTCTTGGAGTAGTTCAGGGGAGTTAGCTCAAATATGGAGCCATAGCCTCAGGATCTTCCCTTGTGGGGCAGCCAAGCGATTGATTCTCCGCAAAGTCAAATCTATCCCACCCATCTTCAGGCTCATTCCCCAGGTGCCAATGATGCTTGGGGCCTGGGGAGGCAGCCTGGGCCCATTTTTCCCCAGTTTTCCAACCGACAGCACCCCCTACCCCTGCCAAGCCTCCAGCCAAAGGCTCTGGGACAGACTGACAAGGTTGCAAAAAGTCAGAGGCAGAGGAGACCCAGGGTCATTCATCTAATCCTATCATTCCACAGATGAGAAGGCTGAGGGCTGAAAGAGGTCATTAAAAGGCTGTCATTCTCCTGGCATCTTCTTATCTTTCCAGAAGCTTAGGCCCTAAGGGTCGGGCCAGATGTTAGTGCTTATGTGTACGATTCCTTTGGTAGAAGCAGGAGTCTGAGGATGAGAGAGAGGAAGAGCAGTATAAATGGTTAAGAGCACTTACATGGGAGCGAGAGAGAACACAGTTCAAATGCTCACTCTGCTTCTGCACACAGCTCTGTGATCTCGCCAAGTGACTTCATCTCTTTGTATCTCCCTTCCCTTCCTCGGCAACACAGAGATAATAATAGTGCCAATCTTATAGGACGGGTCTAAGAATTCAGCACAATAATGTCTAGCCCAGTGCTTGGCTCAACTACAAAGAGGTAAGAAGAAAATATGAATAAAGGATGGACTTTAGCTAATAAGGTGTTGATACTGCTTCAGTAATCGTAACAAATGTACCACACTAGTGAAAGAGGTTAACAACAGGGTAAATTGGTTTGGGATATATGGGGACCCTCTGGACTATCCTCACAATTTTTCTGTAAATCTAAAATTTCTCACAAAAAGGGTTTATTTAAAAAAATTGAAAGGAGCATAGTAGAAATGGGGCTTGTTATTGAAGGCAATGATTATGAGCCATGTCCCTGAGACTCTGGAAAGAGCCAGAAAGCATCAGGCGGCAAGTCACACAGCGTCCAAGCCCTGAACACTCAGTCAGCCAGCTCAAGCCTGCTCCAATTCCCAAGCATGAATATTGATAGGCAATGAGATTGACAGGTATCCAGGGCTCAGGAGAAGATTACTAAATCTGAAGTCATACAGTCCCCAAGGTCAAGGTTCCAATTCTAATCATCTACCATTTAGTATCTCCATGGTGCTGGGCAGAGACCTTCCCTTATCAAGCTGCTTTCGTCCTTAGCTGCAGACCGTTTCTCCCTGTCTGGAGCAGAGGTGTAAGGGGCTGAAATGAGAAGTGTGGCAGGCAGCCTCTCAAATGTCCCCAAGAATCCCCGCCTCTTGGCAATCACACTCTGTGTCATCTTCTCCCCGTAGGTGTACATTGGACTTACTGACTTGCTACTAACAAACAGAAACTGGCCAGTGATGTGATGTCAGGTCTGAGATTAGGGTATAGAAAGACTGGGCTCTCTGTGCTGGGGACAGCTAGCTGCCAGGTTGTGAAGGAGCCCGACGGGAAGTTGCATTGGGTAGGCTCAGAAGCAGATCTGCCAAAGCCTCCCAACAACATGTGAGGGAGCTGCGAAGCCCACCCCTCAGGCCCACTTAGACCTTGAGACATCTATGGTGTTGGAAGCCGGCTGCGCTGCCACCTCCTGGAAAACCACGAGCCAAAAGCACCTGGCTGAGTTGTACCTGGATTCTCGGTGCACAGAAACAGCCAGATGACAAGTGAGTTTTGCTGTTTGGGCCCACTAGGTTTTGAGGTCAATTTTCAGTGCAGTATTATATAACTAATAAGAGATTATCTGAGAGAATACTTTATGGAAAACCACGAAGCTTAGGGAAGTCAGAACAAAACCAAACCCTAAGACCCATCAGATTCCATCACAGCCCTTCCACATAGCCACCTCCCATGCCATTTCTGCCTATCACTGTCTCTTCCTTCCTCTTGTTCCCTGAACATCTGGGGCAGGTGGCTTTGGTGACAGTAGCCCCTGAACTCTCCCCACACTGGAAGAACTCAGCCATCCTGGGGTCCAGGACTCAGGTGAGGTAGCTTAGCTATCCCTTACTTGAGGCGGGTACCTGGCTTCAGATCAAGCCAAACAGTTTTCCCAAGACATTCAGCCCCAGCAATTTGGCCGGGGTAGGGGTGGGGGTGGATTTCTCTGTCTAATTCACAGCATGTTCACTGCATCCCCCAAATGTTTAATCTTCCTTCTTAAAAAAAAAAAATCTTCCTTCTTTTAAAAATTAATTTAAGTTAATTAATTAATTGTATTAAGTAGGCTCCATACCCAGCACAGAGCCCAACACAGGGCTCGAACTCACAACCCTGAGATCCAGACCTGAGCTGAGATCAAGCGTCAGATGCTTCACCGGCCAAGCCACCCAGGTGCCCCCAATCTATCTCCCTTCTACCTTATCGTGCTCTTCGCAAGGTTGTCTCCAAAAGAAAGAGAACCTCTTTACAGAGAAGTCCAACCTCAAACCCACAGGAATAAAGCTCAGGCAAAGAAGCTCTGCCCCAGCACAAGGCTGGTTGTAGTATGTCCCCTCCCATGTGGGACTACCCCACTCCCACGGCCACTATTCCTAGACAGGTATTCTCGAAGAGTGAGGTGCTGTGAGACTATCCATCTTCCAAGAGAAGTCCAAGTTCTCTGATGGCCTGGCACCTCCAGCTCCAAAGAGTTCTGTAGGGCAAGACTGGTTTTGAAGAGTTGGGGCCACTTAGGGGAGAAAACCATCTCCTCAGACCAGAAGGACTCTACACAATGCCAGCACCAACTTCCACAATCACTTGGCTTCAGTACAGAATTTTTCTTCCAGTTTTTTTCCCTGTCTCTTCTCCCTAGCACTCTGCACCCCGGACTTTCTGGAAACTCTAGGCAGCCCCTTTTCCCTAGGGAATCTCCCTCCTACTTTTCTTTCTCAAATGGCTAAAATCTACAACTCTCAACCTGATTACCCCCTACCTAACAGCAGCTGGTTGTGCAGAGGTTTCTGTAAATGCTTCTCGGAGGGGGCAGGAGAGGGAGGGAGCTGCTAAGTCTCAGCTCCTGGGGCGCAGCCATGGCTGTGAGGAGTTGGCAGAGGCATCAATAGTGGTGGTGGCTCCCCAGGAAGGGCTCCCTGTGGTGACTGATCCAGACCTGGAAGCCCAGAAGGGAGCCAGTGGGAGTCAGGCTGGGCTAGCTACATGTGCTCTCAGGCCCCAGCAGAGAGGGCTGCAGCTGAGCACCTGGCAGCTGTGCATGCCCCACACCAGCCCTAGAGGCCTACTGATCTTGGTCTGGGCCCTTCCCCCTGGTCATCCCTGCTCCTCCAAAGTTCTTTCAGAGGGAGCTTGAAACCCTTCTTCCCAAACCTAGGGCTACAGTTTGCAGGTGGGAAAATGTAGCTCACCCAACCTCACAGCCCTGGGGAGGAGACAGCCAGCCTTCCCAGCAACCATTTCTCTCCCTGCTCTGGATCTCCCTTGAGTGGGACTCTTCTAGAACCTTCAGCTACCTCGCTGGCTGGTATCAGTCATGCCGCTGCCACCTTCCCCCTTCCCCCTTCCCTCAACACTGGGGTGCTAATCCAGAGAGTCGAGGTGGTCTGCAGAGCTGGGCTGAAGTTCTGGTTTTCACCTAGATGCCTAGGAAGTAAGGACGTAGTCAAGGTCTCAGAACTTCCAGGGCTCCACCGAGAGCTCCATGGTTCCAACAGGCTGTGAGGAAGACTCAGTTTGGCATCGGAGACAACCAGCGGCCTGGCGTACTCTCCATCCACATGGTACTTCATCTGGTGCCACCAAACTGAGCTCCAACAACAGAGCCTGGGTCCCACTCATGTCCATGCCCCAGCCCTAGCCTAGGGCAAGTCCTCAGTGTGTCTGTCCTCTCTCCTGCCCCCAGTGCTGACAAGCCCCAAGCTGCCAGCCCTAGAGGAGACACCAGTGTGGAGAAAAACAAGGACCAGAGCAGTATCTGGTGGCATGGCAGGAGAAGCAAGGGTGTGCAGCTAACTCCAAGGCCGAGGCAGCCACAGAGCATGTCAGCCACACAGCTTGGCTCAGGAGCCACCTTACAAGGCTCAGGGGTTAGCAGGCCTCACGGAGGGCAAAAAGGAATTAATTCAGTGGGAGTAATCAGCAAGGCAAGGCTTCCTACATTTCCTCACACTACGGGTTCTTTCTACTCTATTTGCTATAGAACCAAGACGAAAGTCCTCTGCCTGGAATTCAAAACAGTCTACAATCTGCCTGCCTCCCCGCCCTCCCACCACTCCTCTACCCACGCATCCCTGCACGTCCTGGGTACCCAGTGCGCCAGCCTCTCTGCTGTCCGGCCTGCTCCCCTCCCCACTAAAAGCGCTCCCTTCCTCCTTCCTCCCCCTTCACAGCAGCACTGGGTCCTGGCCTGTTCTCCGTGAAGCCTGCTCTAATCGCTTCAGCCCACACTGATCTCTGCCTTTTCTGAACTCCTACAGTGCTCCCAGCCTGCATCACGTGCCCAAGCCCATTTATAGCATCGCACGTTGCTCATTAGCTGCTTTCCTTCTAGTTGTAGTCAGCTAGAACAGGAGAGTTACACAAGCACCAGCAGAGTGCCCACGAGGACCATACGACCAGGTTCAAATTCTCTGGGAGCTGGGACATATCGGAACTGTTCTATATCTTGCCTGGTCCAGGGTGGGCTCAGGAATTGCAATAATCATTTCTTTTTTGGGTTTCAGGTACCATCGTCCCATCTCCTCTGAAGACCAGCCCCTTGGCACAGTACTCTAAACAGGCTGAGAAGAGGTCTTGTCCACGGGTGGGCTTTTATCATCTGCCTGTGTCAGAAACTGCCTTAAGGGGGGTGCATAGCACCCTGTTTGCCACGCCTCTGCTCTCAAGCTCCCCTTCATCAGGCTTTATCAGCCCTGCTCCCATCTCTGCCAGGCCAGGCTCTGACGTCTGGGGGATTAACTTGCCCCGACTGCTCAGTACCACAGCCTCTGTTTATGACACTAGGTCTCTGGCTGCTGCAGGCTGGGGAGTGTTGCACATTCCTGTGGACAGGGAGGATCCATGTCATGCAAAATGTTCTGTCATGATTCTCACAGTCTCTGTGCTGAAGGTAAGCAGCTGGGCCAGGGTGGCCTCCTCCTTTCCTCTTTCCCCATTCCCACAGGACAGGAGCCAGCCTATCTTAAGATCTGAAAGAGAAGGTGGCTGTGAGTTTGACCAGACAAACCACTAAAGCTGCCTTCCAGAGAGTTGAATCCCAAGGTACCCAGTGTCAGATGACAAGGTCTCTGCTTCTTGGGAGGCATCAGTGTCTTAGTCCGGGAATGGTCCCCAAGACAGTGAGTCCAGCCAAAGGCTCAGCCTAAAGGCCTGGCCCATCCTGGGGCTGCTCCTCTTGAAGACTTTTCCCTGTAGAGCTTCCCAGACTCTCCTCATGAGGTTTCCTAGCCTCACTTCCCTCTTGTGCCTCAGACAACTTGCCTTCATCACCTCTGTTTCTCCTGTCAGCCTCCAGTCTCGTGATGAGAAAGGCAAAAGAACAACCTTTACTACATTGTGATATGTTCAATGAGTTCACACACACACACACACACACACACACACACAATTTCATTACATGTTCCCAGCATTCCTTCATGTCAGGGAGGTTAAAGATTAGTCTCCCCAAACCGGAGAAATAATGTGACTGGCTCATATCATTGACAGGTCACATAGGGTATTGACTGGACCCCAGAGTTTAAACATTTAGTTTTAGTTTTTTTTTTTTTTTTATGAAAAAACGTGGCCTAAACTCCCTCCCCTCTCATTCTGAAAACTTTCTTACCATAAATTGTTCTCCTAGCATTAGACAATTCTACAAGAGAAGTAGGCACTAATCCTGTTGTAAAATCATATCTCCACTTCTAGATCTCCACCAGGATCATGGAGACATCTACCTCACACACTCAGAAATACCTCGACTGCAGTAGGGAGAGAAGGATATTAAGTCCACATGAATTCATCATTCTCATCAATGCCTTGCACTTGTATGTGTGTATGTGTGTGTGTTTAACTGGACCAGCTTTACATTTTGGCCCTGAAACCTCAATTCTAAGAAGTTATTATAAGGAAAGCAATTAATACTAAAGTTTATATACAAAGTTGTTCAACAAAGTATTATTTATTAAAAGGAAATAGCTGGAGTGGTACATTATAAATGGTCTACACTTGGATATTTGTTTTTAAAAAGTTTGGTTCTTTCAAATGATAGAACATCAGCCATTAAATTCAGGTTTCCAAGGAACAATTAGTGGTCTGAGTAAATAAATAGTCACTATGTGATAATAGGCGAGAAAAAGTAGTATATAAAATTATAACATTAAGCTCTAGTAAGGAGAAAAAAACATGCAAGGATAAATAGTTTGGAAGGAAAATTAGCAAGACTTACAAGAGGATGTATTTTGGCATGATAAAACAGTGAATCATTTTTCTTTTTTCATGATGTGTTTCTTGGTTTTCAATATTTTCTATAATGGGCATTTATACTTAAAAAAAAAAAAGGAAAACAGAACAAATGCTAATTTTCACGAAATTCTTTTTTTATTTTCCATAACAGCCACTGTCAGTATCTAGGACAGGGGAAGTTAACCCATTTTACAAAAAGCATAATAAGCGATGAGAAGCTAAGCAACAACCAGTGTCACAAAGTGATTGAAGGTCAACATCAGGATCCAGACCCAGGTGTCCTCAGACCTAGCTTATAAGCCTTCTGCTGCACTATAAGTCTCCCTAGACCACCACTTTCCCATCACTGAGTCAGGCTTTTACTTTCAGCCTGGAGACTTGCACAGCTCACCTTTCTTGGGCACATGCACTCCACTTTTGTCTTCTGGAATGTACCCACACAGACACCAGTCTCACTAGGGGCCAGAAATCTGGGATGGTCAGACCTCAGGGGTAGTGCATGGGAGCCAAAAAGCATTTTGATTCCACCTCAAGGGCCTGCCATGGTGCTAGGCAGTTGGTAGGGGCTCAGTAAGTACTTGGTCAGCAGGTCCTTCTGCACAGGTTGTTCTAGGAGCTCCACTCAGAGAAGCTGCCATCTGACCTCCAGGCTTTCACTTCCCCTCCCCAGGCAAGAATGCATCTCCTCTCTTCAGCGCCAAAGAGGGCCAAGAAGTCGGACCTCCTAAGGCAGTGATTCAGAACCTGAACCTCTTTGGGGTTACTTAACTCTCCAAGAATCTGATGAAAGTTATGGGCCCCCTGCAGAAAAATGCATGCAGGCTGATACCCACACACTCTTGTATGTAATTCATGAAGGTCTAAGGAGGCCACCTGAGGCCACCCATGATCTTGGTTTCTGGGTCTGAGCAGGCAGAGTGCCCAGGCGGCGTGAAAGCCAGGCCCCTCCTCAGCGCCCCCCTAGAGTTCCGCTCCTCCCATTGCTCGTTCAACTTGCCATTTCTTTGCCTCCATGAGCCCTAATTAGCTCCTGTCTGGGAGGTGACTCAGGGCCATTATCCCTCCTCCACCCCTGATGACCCATTGGGAGGAGAGGGGAAGTGACTTACATAGACTCATACCATGAGTCAGTGCACAAGCCAAGACTAGAATATGGCATTTGGGGCTCCCAGAGCTATATTTAGGTCACTGGGAAGAGCGCTTCTCATGGCAGGGTCTGGACATATGCAGGGAAGGGACATAGGCGGATGCTAACTAACCATGGCCCTAGGATGGTAGGAAGAAAACAATTTGGAACATCATCACCCTTAAGCACCCCTTTCTCGCAATTCTAGAAGGCTTAGGAGCAGTGTCATCCTCATTCTTGCAAGAAGAAACAGAGGTGACAGGAAGGAATGAAGAACTCTGAGTACCTGGCTTCGCTGTGATGTTCTTCTCTTCAGCCACTGCAAACCTAAGCGAAACCACAGCCTGCCTGCACATCAGGAGCGGCCCCTGGGATTTCCCGTCCAGCCCTTGCAGTAGAGGAAAATGGCTTTGGCCTAGGTCAGTCAATGTCATGAACTAGTGATCAGGTTTATCTTATAAAATATACATACACATAGTTCTTAAGATATAACTGTTATAGAACTAGAGTCCTCTGCTCAAGGCCAGAGAAGAAAAGGTAAAAAGAACCTAGATATAATTAAAACTGATTTCCAGATCAGCAACAATCTAGCAAGTCATGTCAATTGATACCAAGAACTTCCACCCACCCTCAATGACCATTCTGATCCCACATCTAAAAGGACCCCTGGGAGCACCTGGTTGGCTCAGTTGGTTAAGTGTCTGCCTTCGGCTCAGATCATGGTCCCGGGGTCCTGGGATGGAGCTTCAAGTCAGGCTCCCTGCTCAGTGAGGAGCCTGCTTCTCCCTCACCCTACCTCCCTGCCCACCTCCTGCTCCTGCTCTCTCTCACTCTCTCTTCCAAATAAATAAAATATTTTTTTAAAAATAAGACCCAGAAACTATTGACTACAAAATTAGACAACTTTAGCCATAGTAATATTAAGAATTTCTATATATCAAAAGTCACCTTAAAGAAAGTGAAAAGGCAAGTTACAAACTGGGAAAAGATCTTTGCTGCATACAACCAGCAAAGGATTAGTGTCAGAGATGCACAAAAATTATTCCAACAAATTAATAAGAAAAACCCAAATTGGGGCAGCTGGGTGACTCTGTTGGGTAAGTACCCAAATCTTCATTTCAGCTCTGGTCTTGATTTCAGGGACATGAGTTCAAGTCCCATGTTGGGCTCCATGCCCAGCATGGAGCCTACTTAAGGAAAAAAAAAAAAAAGCCCAAATGATCCAGTTTTTTATTTTTATTATTTTTATTTTTTTTGATCCAGTTTTTTAAAATAGGAAAATGCCATAACAAGCATTTCATAGAACAGGAAACACTTAAGATCAACAAAAATTGGAAGAGATGTTCAATATCATTAGTGACAAGGGAGGTATAAGTTGAGACAACAACTAGAAAATTTTTAGCACCCATTTGATTGGCAAAAACTGAAAGTTTTATAATACCTATAATACCAGGTGCCAGAAAGGAATTGCAGCCACGGATCTTCAAAACTGCTGATGGAAGTGTAAATTGTTAAACAGTTATGTTTTAACATTCACATACCCTATAATGCAGATATTCCACTCCTAGGAATCTATCCAAGAGGAAATCTTGTACATGTGCAATAAAGGATATGGACCAGAATGTATTGTTTCCAGTAACAACCTAGAAAGTCTTACATGCCTATCAATGAGAGATTCGATAAACTAGGTCTAAAAACACAACAGAATATTAGACAGCAATGTAAATGAATGAACTATAGTTATATGTGACAATAAGCATGAATGTTAGCAGAATACTGTAAGGGCAAAAAACATTGCATACCACATGATGTCCTTTTATTAAATTATAAATAACTTTAATAAAAATGTGTACTTAGGAATTTTTGTGGATGCAGTAATACTACATAAAAAGGAAAGCAAGGGAATGAGAATTCAGGATGATGGCTGCCTGGCATGGAAGGAGATAAGGACATGGGTTGGCTGAGTTGCTAAATGGTTGGATGTAGGTGACTGTCAAGTTGCTATCTCTTTACTTAGGTGGTAGATTTATGAGGGCTTATTGTGTTAAAACAGTTACCTAGGTAGCTGGTTGGCAAGCTAGCTAGCTCTGGCTGCTACGTGGAGAATGCGTTGAAGTGGGTAAAGGTAGAAGCAGGGTGACCAACTAGGAGGCAGCTGGTGCTTTGTACTTGGGTGGCGCTTTGCACCCAGATGGTGGCAGTTGTGATGGAGAATAATGGACAGAGTCAGAATATATTTGGGAAGTGATGGAGGACTTGCTCTGATGGCTTAGAGGTGGGAGGTAAGGAATATTCTATTAGATGAAGCTACTATAATTTATTTAACAATCAGCTCTTGTAATCTCAATTGCTCACAATATTTTTTGCTCCATAAAAAGGTCTAAAATGAGTATCCTTGTACCTTAATCTTCATATATCTAAATTAACTTTTTTTCTAAATTAACTTAAGTGCAACTTCCAGAAGTGAAATTATCATACCAAAGATATGTGCATTTAACATGGCTTATGATACATATTATCAAACTACCTTTTTAAAAAAAAAAGATTTTATTTATTTATTCATGAGAGACACAGAGAAAGAGGCAGAAACATAGGCAGAGGGAGAAGCAGGTTCCCCGCAGGGAGCCCAATGTGGGACTCGATCGCTGGACCGGGGATCATGCCCTGAGCTGAAGGCAGACGCTCAACCACTGAGCCACCCAGGCGTCCCTCAAATTAACTTCTTGAAGGGTTATAGTGCTTTGCCTGCCACTAGCAGTATGAAGCCATGCCCATCAGGGAGGTTTATTCCTTCTTTTTTTTCTCCATCCAGAGCTCTGTATTCAGAGTGGTCTCATTGGCAGTTGAGGGAACATATATCTTTCTAGCAATTTCCTCTGGAATGATTTTTGCGATTGTTCAGTCTCCCTCTGGCCAGGAACCTTACCATTCAGAGAGCATTTCTCCTGCTTCCTCCAGTGGGCATCCTTAAGAGTTTTGAATTCCTGTATGGGATCCTTCCCCAAAGCATATAGTCTGGGATATGAGATGGCATAATCTCTTCCTTGGGAAAGGCTCCTTAACACATGGATCAAAGAGAACTCTTCCCTTCTTTAATGCCTAGAGTCTTCCACTCAGACTTTGCCTATCCCCAAACCTCAAAAAGCCCTGGGGATTTCTAACAAACCTGGCAATTTTTCTGAATCACTTGGGTAAAGGTTAAACAGGCATATAAAAGAATTAATCAATTAATTGCTCAGGTTCATGTCCCCTCAGAGCATCTGGAGCTGCACTATCCAAATATAGTAGCCACTAGCCACAGGAGGCAATTTAAATTAATTAAAAATAAATAAAAATTTCAAATTCAGTCCCTCGGTTACACTGATAACATTTCAAGTGCTCAATAGCCACATGTGGCTAATGGCTACCATACTGAACAACACGGATCTGGAACATTTGCCTCATCATAGACAGTTCTATTGGATAGCAATACAGTAGTTGGGTTACTCAAGAAATGTTCCCAGGGGTCCTTTTATTTTTTGTTTTATTTTATTTATTTGGGGGGGGGGGGCGGAGAGAGAGGACAAGAGTTGGTAGGGGGTGGGCAGAGGGAGAGGGAGAAGCAGACTCCTGGGACCATTACCTAAGTGAAGGCAGACGCTTAACCAACTGAGCCACCTAGGCATTCCTCTGGGTCTTATTTAAAAATCCTTCCTTACTCAAATTCTATAAGATAATCACCTACGTTACCTACTAAAAGGTTTAAAGTTGTGGGGGTTTTTTGTATTTCAATCCTCAAACCATCTGGAGTTGATGTTTTGCATATGGTGTAAGGCAGGCATCCAATTTCACCTTTTTGCATATGAATTTTTTCAAGTCCATTTATCATATAGTTTTTTAAATTTCCCTACTGATTTGACATTCTACTTCTGTCATACATCAAAATTCCCTATCTGTGAGCCCTATAATCCATTTTATTGGTGTTTTTGTTTTGTTTAGTCTCATGCCAAGACCACACGGTCTTGATCACCTTAGTGTCCTACTGAGTCCTGGTGGGTGGCAGAGCAAGTCTCTTCTCTCTACTTTGCCTTCAAAATTTCAGAATCTCTATCAAATAACAGGCAAAACCCTGTTGGGGTTTTCACTGGAGTCTGTAGGTCAAATAAAGGAAAAGTGAAGAACTGCAATCTTTAGGGCATTATGTTTTCCCATCTAGGAGTGTAGTACCTTCCTTCATTTATTAATTCTCCTTTTAAGACCTCTTAATGAAATTACACACGTTTTTCCCCCATGGATGACTTGTACACCTTCTGTTAGATTTATTCTTAAGTATTCGATCTTCTCTGAGAGTGTTTTTAATGCATCTTCTCTTTATGTTTTCTAGCTTGTTGTTGGTATATAGAATGCAGATTACTTTTACATATTAATCTTGTATCAAGTTCACTTGGCAAATTCTATTTCTAATAATTTGTATATTGTTCAGGGTTTTCTATGCAAATAATGACACAATACAAATCATGACTTTTATCTCTTCTCTAATTCTTATGCCTCTCACTGATTTTTCTTGAATTTTTGCACTGGTGATAATAAGCATACTTGCTTCATCCCTGGTTTTAAAGTGAATATTTGCAACATTTCCCCATTTAGGAAAATGTTTACTCTCGTATTTTTATAGTCACTCTTATCTGGTGGGATGAAAGTTCTCTTTCATCCCATTTTATCATGAGTGGCTGTTGAGTTTTTTAAAACTTTTTTTTATAGCTAAAATAACACAAATATAGAAAACAGCACCAAACAAATATACAACTTAATTATTTTAAGACTAACACTTTTGTGGGATGCCTGGGTGTCTCAGTGGTTGAGCGACTGTCTCTGGCATGATCCAGGAGTCCTGGGATTGAGTCCCATATCTGGCTCCCTGCAGGGAGCCTGCTTCTCCCTCTGCCTGTGTCTCTGCCTCTCTCTGTGTGTCTCTCATGAATAAATAAATAAAATATTTTTTAAAAAAGACTAACACTTTTGTAACCACCATTCATGAAAGGAGACCAAACCAGCCACCCCAAAAGCCCGCCATGTGTCTCTCCTCTATTTATAGGCCCTTCCCTCTTCCTACCTAAGAGTAACTGTTCTGACTTTTTGGTAATCACCTCCTTACTTTCTGAGGGGTAATTTATTACCAAAACATGAATCTCTAAACACTATGGTTTAGTTTTGCCTAGTTTTTTAAAGATTTGTTTATTTATTTATTTGAGAGGGAGCAAGCTGGAGAGAGCAAGCACTAGCAGCAGGGGAGGCAGAGGGCAGAAGAGAAACCACAAGAAGACTTCCCACTAAGGCCAGAGCCCATAGCAGGGCTCAATCCCAGGACCCCGAGATCACCACCTGAGTCAAAACCAAGAGCTGGCCACTCAACCAACTGGGCCACCCAGGTGCCCCTAGTTTTGACTAATTTTTTCAACTTTTTTTAGTTTTAATTTTTTTTATTAAGACTACTTTTTTAGAGCAGTTTTTAGGTTCACAGCAAAATTGAGAGGAAGGTACAGAGGGTTCCCTCCCATATGCTCCCTGCCCCCACACATGCTCCCTGCCCCTTCCCCACTATCACCATTCTCCACCAGAGTGGTACATTTGTTAAAGTGATAAACCTACTGACATTATCATTATCACTCACAGTCTGTAGTTTACATTATGGTTCACTCTTGGTGTTGTATATCCTATGAGTTTGGACAAATGTATGATGATACGTATCCATCATTATGGTACCACACACAGTATTTTCACTGCCTTAAAAATCTTCTGTGCTCTGCCTATTTATTCCTTCCCCCACCCAACCCCTGGCAACCACTGATCTTTTTATTGCTTCCATGGTCTTGCCTTTTCCAAAATATCATATAGTTGGAACATGCAGTTTGTAGCCTTTTCAGATTGGGTCCTTTCACAGTAACGTGCATTTACTTAATTTTGAAATATGTCTTTTGAATTCTTTTCCTCCATCCCCTCACAATCTACTTGGTGAAGACACCAGATCACTTATTATGTGTTGTTTTCCTCTGTTAGGTATTGATTTTTATCAAAAGTTTTCTTTAAATCTAATGAAATGGTCATGTGAGGTTTTAATCTGTTAATGAGTTAAGTTAAATTTATGGAAAGCAATATTCCTAAAACAGATCAGATTGTGCCCCTTCCCTCCAACAGTATCTCAATGACCTTAGAATAAAATCCAAACTCATGGCCATAGCTAACAGGGCCCAACGAGGGCCTCCATCTACATCTACCTCTCTGACTTAACACACAAATTCCCTCTTCCCCACTGTTTTAACCATTCTGGCTTTGTTATGGTTCTTCAGATGTGCCAAAGTTTACTCTTGAGCTTTGGTCCTTATATTAGCTGTTCTCTCTGGAATGTTCTTCCTCTGATCTCTACATAGGAAGCTCCCTTGTCATCTCATATATTTTTAATAACCCTTCCAGTACCTGGAATTATTCTGTTCATTTGTTCATTTTATTGTCATCCCTCCCCCCATCTCAACCCACAATGTAAGCTTTAAGCAAGTTTTGTTCATTGCTCTGTTCCTAATGTCTAAGCTGGTACCTGACATATTACAGGAATTTACTGATGGGTAAAGATAGTCAAGCCACATTAAGCTGATCAAAGGAGTATGTACCTATGAAAGGATTTGATTTTTGCTAAAAAAAAAAATCATCTATATGTGTGTCTGAATCTGAAAAGAAACATCTGGAAGGACAGCAGCACAGAATTAGTAGCAGTCATCTCTGGAAGAGTGAGACTATCTATTCCTGGTATTTATGTTCTTTGCTTGTCTGCATTCTCTGTTTTTTAAAATTTCTTTGACAAGCACCTATTGTGTTTATGAGAAGACAAATAAGAAAAGTAACCTTGTTATGATGAAAGAACGCATGAAATTCTCCTTTAAAGAATTCACAGTCTAGTTAAAAGCACATAAAGACCCCTCGAATACTTGAAAATCAGCATTAGCCTCTGCAATTGGCAAATAACACACAGTAAGTGTACACCCAGCCCTATCCTGGGTATCACAGGAGCCCAAAGACTACATCTGCATTTATTTAGTCACAATATTCTGACTGGCTCCAATAAAAGGAATTGTTGTGGTTCATAAGAAGGTAGATCCCTCTCTTATCACCTATTCAAAGAGAGAGGAGACACACACTAATGATAAAGTGAACTCTTCACATTTGGTGGCTATGTCTCACCCAGTTTCATATCCTTCCTAGAACCTACCAAGGATTTGCATGAACACTGGCACCTACTGAATGCTAGGTGAATAAATAGTTGTGCATTTTTGATATTACAACATGGTCCTTGATAAAACATGAAGCAAGATGAAGAGTTGGTGTGTCATGGGTCTAGTTTCAATTTTGCATGATGAAAAAGTTCTAGAGATCTGTTGCATAACGATGTGAGCAGACTTCACACGACTGAACTATACGTAGGAATGGTTATGAGGGTAAATTTCGTTCTTTGGGTTTTATCACAATTTTAAAAAAATACGGCAAAGAAAGCATCTGAGACCCTAGTGCTAAAAGTGTCTGACCCAGGAGGGATCAGTGTGCAACACCAGGGGTCTGGGAAGACTTGGGAAGGAAGGACTTCAGTTGGCCTGACAAAGAAGAGGAGAACTGGATTCCATGAAATGAAGGACAGTTCAGAGAGGAGGCCAATGGGGCCCAGGGAATCAATGGGTTGGCTCTAATGAACTATAGAGGGTTTAAGGTCAGTAGTTGGAATAAGAGTATGCAGGGTTCTTCTATAGAGGGTTGGGTCGGAATGTGGAAGGCCTTTGGAGGCCAGGCTGAGGAGTCTGGACTTGAGCCTAGAGGCAATAAGAAGAGATAGAAGGTTTTAGTTTTGGGAAATGAGGTGATAAAGGGGTATTTTAAAAACACTAATTAGCATTCAAATTAGAATATAGTATACATTAATCTCAAACCTGCTGATGGTGAAGGAAAAGGAAGCACCCAATCTCCTAACATGACATTCAGATGACAGCTATTGCTGAGACAGACAGAGTCTAGACCAAATAGGTCATCTGAAGGAGCTTTTCAGGGAACAGAGACCCTGGCCCCCACCGCTACTGCGAAGAGATGGATTCTATGACTCTTGTCTCATAACTTTTTCCCAGACTGGCTCAGAATCTCAAAAGCACCTTTTTCTTCCCAGCACTGTAATTAGCTAGACAGTGGGCAGCAGTGATTCCCTGACTAAAATACAAAGTATGAAGAAGGCTGGATTTAAAAAATATGGCTCCCAAATATGCCGACAGGACAATCCAACCTCAGCTGCCATGCGCCTAGGGTTTCCATAACTAGGAAGGAACACTTAGAGCTTCCTGCGAGGCTTGGCTCTCCGAGTCAGAAATAAGCAGGCTGCCCAGTGGCCCCCAGCCCCAGCCAGCTAACTTGTCTTTTCAGGAACTGAAGACCAGAGTGAGTCAAGGGCCTGTCCCCACAGAAAAAAGGGACATGTGACCCACTGGACCTGTCCCCCCAACAATTGCTATAGGGCATTCCACCTATGTTACCTAAAAAAAGGGGAAACATCAGAGTTATTTTATTTGCAAGTTAACACATATGTAGCAAAAATCGGAAAATGGATAAGAAAAAAGAAGATTAACGAAACAGTCATGTTTTAGCATGTTATTATGTTAACAAATATAA
The DNA here is from genome assembly GCF_053574225.1 of Canis aureus. Lineage (NCBI taxonomy): Eukaryota > Metazoa > Chordata > Mammalia > Carnivora > Canidae > Canis > Canis aureus. Next base: position 35,983,458 of record NC_135615.1, read on the forward strand.
ATAGAATCATATTGGACATATTATTTTAGAACCCATTTTTTTCCATGGGGCAATCTACTCTGAACATTTTTTTTTTTTAAAGATTTTATTTATTTGCTCAAGAGAGCGACAGAGATAGGGACAGAGAGCAAGAGCCAGGGAGGAGAGGGAGAAACAGGCTCCCTCCTTGCCGAGCAGGGAGCCCGATGTGGGGCTCAATCCCAGACCCTGGGATCATGACCTGAGCTGAAGGCAGGTGCTTAACTGACTGAGCCACCCAGGTGCCCCTACTGTGAACATTTTTTTGATGTAAGTAAAATTCTGCAAAAATGATGTGTGATGGTTGCCTGGTATTCCACAACATGTGGAGATGTTAGAGACCACAGTCTAGTTAACCAATGTCCCCTTGTTCGATATTTAGGTTGTCCCCAATCTTTGGCTATCATAAATAATAGTAGAGTGAATATCTAGGAACTCAATCACCTCACCCCTAGGATCCTAATGTTGCTGCTGGTGCTGAATGTGTTAAAAATGTGCAATAAAGTCCTACTCCAAAGGGATATACCTACAACACTCACTTTGAGAACAGTGTGTGACTTCAGGGACCTGACTCAAATCTCACTTCTGCCAGGAAGGCCTCTCTTGTCCATATCCATCCAAAGTGCTTCCTCTCCCTTCCAAGTACTCTGATCTCCTGCTCTGTGGTTGTGTCCTTCCTTGGGCACTTAAACCCTGCCTGGCCTGGTCCTCCTCATGTGTCCTTGTGTCTCCAATTATACCAGACACTGCCTGAAGGCAGAGAACACACTGAATACTTCTTTGTAGTCCCCAAATGATGGCACCTGTGACTAGCAGTCAATAATATTCGTTAGGTTATTTCATTTAAAGGTCTGATGGGAAATGGTGTGGCAGGTAGAGGCGGGATCTCCTTCAATTTTAATCAGGGCTTATGGGTAATCATTGGGAATGAGGAACAAGGTTAAGAGTCCACCCTTCCTTTGCCCATCCAAAGGCACTGCTAGAACTCCATACCCTTCCTCACCTCCTGGGCCCTCAATACTCAAAACTATGACAACTCAACAACCAGCAGGAATAAATGGAATAATCTTACAAAGACCATCTAACACATGGTTTGCGGGCACTGCTCTGAAGGTGTCTGTCTAAGCAGTGAGTCGCCTCCAACCCCCAACAGCACTTTCCATGCTCTTTAGTGAAGGAAGGAGGAGAACAAAGGTTAACAAAGCAGACTGGCTCCAGAGATTAAGGGATAACACCCCTGCCTAATCCTGGGTGAAGGACAGATACAGCAGAGCCGTTCTGCCATGTTGGGCATCAAAGGCCAAAGAGCAGAAATAGATGGAAGTCACCCGCCGGAGCAATGGCTTGGTGGTCAGTGAGGATGCCCTCACTTGGCCCACGACAGACCCTGGAATGAAGCAAATGGCCAGAAAAAGGTAGCAGGTGAATCCTGTTTAGCAAGAAGGCAGACTTCCCAGTGGGGCTCCCTCTAAGTGGTCCTATGGGAAGCTGTGGGCCAGATCCTACCGGTGAAGGGCCAAAGTTAATCCTCCTTTTTGGTGCTCAGTTACTCAGAACATTGTATGTCCAGGGACATCAGGAAGTTTTTGTGAAATGCCTGCAGTGCCCTAGACCTGGGCTGAAAGCAGTGAGTTATGTGAGAAATAAAGCACAAACCCTGTCCCTCTAGAGCTACAATCAAGAGGTCTGAAGTTAGCGATAGAGCAAGGAATAAAACGCTGTGTTGGTGGGCAGGGGGCAGGGTGCAGGTGGGTAACAGAAAGCCAAGAACTTGAGGAAGTCAGGAGGCCCACGTTCTAGAGCTCTCTGCCACCAGTGAAAAATGACACAGCTTCGGGTAAATCACTTAACCTTCTCTAGCTTCTGGTTTCTACACTCAAAGAATGACACACTAATTCTAATGCTGCCTACAAAAAAAGCTAACAGGTCAGAACATGGTTCTAAACAAGCCTCAGAGGGCTGCAGGAATGTCTTCATTGTGGTTAATACTTACATATTTAAACAAAACCAGAAGCCAAGAAAGCCCTGCAAAGCCAGCCACTGCTCCATCTCAGGTACACACTCAGTGATTTGTAGGGTTTCCTGGCAGACCAATGCCACATCAGAGCCCTACATAGCCGAGGGGTGCAGCTCAAGATAACTTGTCTACCCCTTCTACTCTCCTCATCTCCATCTTCCTCCAAGTCTGGTGTCTCCTGGGGATGCAGCAAGAAGTGCAGAAGAACCCCACCTATGGTGGGGAACCTCAATTCCCAGGAGACCCAACCCTTGCTTTGGACAAGGCTGAATAAGAATCACAGCTAAGGATTTCAGAATTTGAGAGTTACTGAAAAACAAACAAACCCCATCCACTGCCCAGAGTCAAAGGAATATACTGTGACTTGGAATATGGGGTAAGAACAGAGAAACGCAGGAACAAGGGAAATAGGAAGAGGAAACAAGACAGGGGAACATTGAGGGAACTTGCTCAAATCAGTGAAACCAAGAAGGTTTCTAGATTTCTAAATTGTATCAGAAGCCGCCCAAACTGCCCGTCACACTCCCTTGGCCCACCCGATTTCCATACTGTTCTGCATGAGCTCAGATCTACCTCCCAAGGACAAGGTTCCCCCTCAAGCACATAGCCTCTTGAGGCCTTTGTTGACATGTAGGACAATGCTCAGTCAGTGGGGAATGGGAGCTAGCGGGCAAATGCTCCAGCCACCCATCCTGCCAGCAGATGGTTCCAGGAGGCATTCTGTGATTTCCAGAAAGTCCTGGAAGAACTGAGTCCCTGCTGCACATGATAGGATCCCTGAGTACCACACCCTTGTGTTGGCCTTCTCTGCTCCCTTGCCTTGACCCCGACTCATGCTGTTTCCTCCTTCCTGCTTCATGGGATTCCCTCTCCAAAAAAAACTATCCATTTCCAAGTCCTCACCTCAGATTCTACCTTTCAGGTGAACCCAAATCAAAAACATCAGCAGAGAATCTGGTGCTTATAAGCTGGTTAGAGAGTTCTGTGGTGATTTGGCATCTTTTATTCAAGGGATGACACATTATTCTGAAAAGCCTTCCTGTAATTCTCTGTTCACCACCAGGTCTGGTTACTCAACTGGACGGTGAAGCCAGCTCATTGGGCTGCAAAGCCACCACTACACCACCACCACCACCACCACCACCACCACCACCACCACCACCACCGCCCCAAGCAAGGTTCAGAGACAGAGGGAAGGGACGCAACACTGACTGGTGCTCTGTGGCTCTCTGGAATCATTATTCAGGAAGCAAGATTATTATACAACCCCAACTGCATCTTCCCCACTGCACACCGTCCCATGCTGAGCTCCGCCAAAACTTACCCCTTCCTGGAAGAACCAACAGTCTTTTACAAGGAGCATGATTTCACTTTGGAAAAAGGAGGAGAGTTGTAGGAGGGAATCTCCCAAACTACATGCGAAATACATTTTGGGTGAGAACACTTTGGTGCTGAGAGCATGTGTCCCATTCTGTACCCATTCAAGGAAACCTAGGGAAAGACGGCATGTACATGTGCCACACACACACACACACACACACACACAGGAAAATACACACACAGGTGTGCAGGAAAAGACAGTTATCAAAATAACTAACCATCGTTCTCTAGGTAATGGGATCATGGGTCACTGTCATTCTTTTTTTTTTAATACTTCTTTTTTTAATACTCTCACGGATTTTCTATAATGAATGTGTGAACTCCCATAAGTTTTTAATTTTAAAAGAATGACCTTTGTCCCTTCCACACTCTATCTGCAAAGCCCAAAACATGACCTATAAATGTCCATGGATTTGATAAGGGGATAATCTAGGACAGCAGTAGACTCCAGATCTTGTGCCAGGAGTTCTTAGACAAGAGATGAGGAAACACAAAATATTCTCATTTATCAAGCATTTCCTCTCTCAGTAACTTGGTCTCTTAGAGGAAGTGAAGCACAGAAACACAAGTCAGCTGCCTACATACCTCTGTGTCTGAACTTTGACGTTCACCCCACCCATCTTCACCTCCAGCTTCTGCACCTCTGTTTTGATTCTGCTGCTGCTAAAGAGCCAGGAGCGACCAAGCATGGTATGCTGGCCACCCCAGGGCCTTGGGCATCCTGCTGAATGGTGAGGAGGGTCCGAGGAGAAGCAATCAGGAAGACAGAAAGCCCCTGATCCAAACCAGTTGTGAAGTAGGCGTGAGAATCCATCAGCTGGAAACGCTGAAGGCGGGCAGGCAGGCGGAATGATTCTGGGTGAAGGAACATTGTAAATGTTGTCACCCAAAATAGAGCTGAGCTGAACCTGGCTCCCAGGCACTGTAAGCCTTCTTGCTCCCTGTCGGCTCCCTTCCGAGGTCCCAGAGATGCTCCCCAGGCGCCACACCTCCTCCTGCCTGCTGCCAGGATTGGCTTCATTTTGTGCTGCTCCTCACACCTGGAGGCAGTGAACAGATCAGCAGCTCTGACCCGGGGGCTCATGGAGTCATCCTGGGGACAGGTGCACTTTCCCCTGGCTCAGCAACCTTATGGATTTGGTAGCCAAACATCAGGGAACTCGGTGAGGTCAGAGCAGACCAACCGGGATTATGACGTGGACCCCCTTCTCTCTCCCATCACCTCTACCCTCCTGACTCCTGCACTCCCAACCTCCAGCCCTACCTTCTGTGTTCTTTAACCCATCCAGTCACCCAAGTCAGAAGACTCAGCATTACCTTCAACAGATCCTCCCTGACCTCACAAATAATTATTCACCCAGGTGTACCAATTCTCCCTTCAAACTGGCTCTCCAATCCATTCCCTTCTTTCTTTTTGACACCTTCTGTTGTGCTCTGGGCTTCCAGCTTTTCCAGATTACTGCAGGAGCTTCAGAACCACCCTCCCTACCTTCAGCCTTTTCTAACCATCATCAGACATGCACCCGTATCACAAGGTACCATGCTAATCTCCTCTTCCAACACTTTTGAGGGGCTCCTCACCACCTATAGAATGCAGTTCAAACTCCTGAACACAGCATTCAAGGTCCTTCCTTCACCACCTCTCCGTGACCTACTTTATCAGCCTCATCTTCTGCCTTTTCCCCGTCCACACGGCCTGTGTCCTGGCTACATGGGACCTCTCAGATCCCCTGGATTTTCTAGAGCCAAGGTGTTAAGGTGAGACCTTACATGAAGCCTGAGACTGCTGGTCTTGCTGATGACATCCCCCACACCCAGCACAGCTGCTCTTCTGGGACATCCATACTAGATGGTAGTCACTTGGCTCATCTAGTTAGGTAGAGCTTACTTTTCTTTGGGTCATCACCACTAGGGCTAGAAGAGCTTGAAGGAAGAAACTGTCTTACATATTTGTTTGCCCTTGTACCCACCACTGGGCCCTGTACTTTATAGGATTTAATATACATTTACAGCCTACGATGATACCATTAGTCATCTTTTCACACCTTGGGTATTTTATGCCCAACCAAATTCCACACAGTGTGAGGAGATATAGGCCATATCTGAAAATTCTTTTTATCTGCTTAAACATGTACCCTAATGTCTTGTATACCTCAGAAAGCAATTGATAAATATATAGACCGACTCTAAAGGCAGATATTCATTCATTTCCACAAGCATTTATTGAGCACCTGCTATTTGCCAGGCACTATTCTACACCCAAGAGATGTGGCAGAGAACAAAAAAGACAAAAATCCTTGTCCTCTTGGAGTCCGCAATTTTAGTGGAAGGAGACAGACAACATTTAGAAAATGAATCAGTAAAACATCCAGTGATGTTAGTGACAAGAGCGAGGTGAAAAATAAAACAGAAAAAGGGACAGGAAGTGGTACAGGAGTTACGATTGTACATAGGATGGCCTGAGAAGTGCTCGTTAAGGAGGTCACATTTGAAGAGTGAAGGAAGCAAGGGAACAACCCATGCAGATTTCTAGGTAAAGCATACAGCGGTGAATACAATAACAAAACAGAGCAAACAACAAACACAGATGTGCAGAGGCAGGAAGAAGCCTGGCAGATTCAGGAAATAACAAGGACAGTCATGAGCAGTAAAGATGGAGAAATGAGGGGAGAAAGCAATGCTGGGGTCAGAGACAACAGACCAAGCCATGCAAGTGGGCCTTTGGTCACCTTGCTCTAGTGACAAAGAGAGCCAGAGGAGGCTCTGAGCAGAAGACTCATAGGAACTGACTTATTTTTCATATTTTGGTTAATTTTGTGGCAGTGTTCAAAACAGACTGAAGAGGGGGTAAGGGTGGAAGCAGAGAGACCAATTTGGAGACTATTAAAACAACCAGGCAAGAAATAATGGTAGCTTGGATCAAGTGGATAATCGGGGAGGTGATGAGAAAAGGGGAGTTTGTCAGTTGCTGAGCAAAATTGCCTGGCTGTCTCTTGTAATCTTCTTCAATTCAAAAAACGGTAGGACCAGTTGTTCAGGTCAAACATCTTGGCGCCAAAGTGCACTCCTCCTCTTCTCATACTCCGTCCACATCCAATCCTTTCACAAAGCCTCTACATCCTACCTCAAAATATATCCAGACCCCACCAGTATCTCTTGCTTGATTGTATAGCCTTTCTATGAACGAGGTAATTTCCTACTTTTGCTAATTCTACTATGGTTATATAACATGTTCACCTTAGGGGAAGATGATGAGGGGTGTACAGGAACCTTCTGTACTATTTTTGCACATTTTCTGTGAATACCAACAGGAAACTAATATACAGGGGCATAAAGAGAAATAGATCACATTTTTGGAAAGAAATACTGTTCTTGAATAAAGACTTAATCAAGGAATAATCCATCCTGTCAAGATTATGTCTTTAGCTCTACTCTACAGTACATACTATTCTATAGTTCATAAATACAGAAATAGAAAAGCATTATCAGGCAAACACCACAAACAACTGTTGCCAAGAGGATCCACCATTAGATGCCAAGATTAGCAGTCGAAAGTTGGAAGAGCAAAAGAATTTGCATAGTTTCAAAGTATATCTCCAAGATATTTATTTTTTTTAAAGATTTTATTTATTTATTCATGAGAGACACAGAGAGAGAGAGAGAGGCAGAGACACAGGCAGAGGGAGAAGCAGGCTCCACGCAGGGAGCCCGACGTGGGACTCAATCCTGGGTCTCCAGGATCAGGCCCTGGGCTGCAGGCAGCACTAAACCACTGCGCCACTGGGCCTGCCCTCCAAGATATTTATTGACTATAAAGGGAACAGTAGTAACTTTAGTGGAGACATTCAGCAGACACCACCTAACCAAACGATCCAGTTTGCCATCACCTGTAGGACACACTGAGGACACAGCCTCATTTCTGTGGTAATCTCATCAAATAGGCAAAACTTCAGTGATGAGAAAAAAGGACAATCTAAACTGAGGTACATTCTTCAAAATAGCTCATCAACACTCTTCAAAATTGTCAAGATCATAAAAAACAAGGAGAGATCAAAAAGCAATTTAAAAAATTAAAGAAGACAGGAGTTAAGAACTAAATGCAACGTGTGGGGTCATAGGGAGGCCCATGGAGCAGGAAAAGAATGAGTGGAAAACTGAGGAAATTTAAATAAGGCATATATTGCAGTGGATAGCATCGCACTGATGTTAATTCCCCAGTTTTGATCATTTTACTACGGTTACGTAAGATGTTAATAGTAGGGGAAGTTGGATGAGGGGTGTACGGCATTTCTCTGTACTATTTTTGCAACTTTTCTATGAGTCTAAAATTAGTCCAAGATAAAAAGTTTAAAAAGATAGATTATATCTCTAGATTTACCATTGATTAAATACCATCCCACAATTTCAGGTAACTTTCCCTCAGTTTTACTACAGAACAAGGTGAACCTGATATGGTCTCAGGAAATGTGGCATTGGGTAGGTCTCCCCACAAAATATCCTTTAGATCTTCAGCTCCCCAAGCACAGAAGTAAGAATTTCAAAGGAAAGACCCCTCCACAAGCTTTAAACATCCTTCTTTCCACAGATGAGAGGTCTTCCTGTGAACATCAAAGGACCTGATGATAGAGGTGAAATTGTCATTCACGAGCACCGGTTAACAGTTCACCAGAGAACTTCACCTTCACTTCCACTAGCCATAGAGGTGGTCAGAGACTAGAGGTGGGTGCTCGCCCAGACTTGGTCACCCCAGCCATGTGGCAGGGCCAACACTGCCCTTCCTCCAAGCATCTGTCCCTATAACAAAGGAGAAAAGGCTTGGTCTCAAAACCTGTCTCTCTCTCTCTCTCTCTCTGACTGCATTATGGCCTGACTCTGTTTATCTTCCAGTCCCACAGTGACTACATTCTTAGACAGAGACAGCCATGGCAGGAGTGCTTTGGGTTGCCAAGACCAGAAAGGCCGACAAGGTCAAGTCCAATATCCCAGGTGCCCTGTGCCCACCCCATTGCCAAGTCTATCCGCAGCACCTCAAACATTGTAGGCTCTGGGTCAAAATTAGAAATTATACCTACTCCATGTTCTTTCACCAAGAGTGCCCAGGATGCATCCAGGAGGCTGGAGGGAAGAATAGGAGAGTGTAGGGTGCAGGTCAGGGCCAGGGAGAGAAGGCTGACACTAGCAAAATTCCTTCTAGCCAGCTCCACCTCAGCTGTGACTCTCTCTACACCTCCCACGTAGGCCACTGGATTCCTACTTTAGAAAACTACGTGCCACATATGTCTGGGTCAGAGGCTGTGAAAATCAGTGGCTCCTTCAGAAGACTGGTCAGGTAGGGCCATTAGTGCACATCACTCAATCCTGGGCCAGGCCAAAAAGACAGGATTCTCATATGGCATGATCTGCCATGGGTTCTCTAGTCTTGGGTCTTAGTTCTGTCAATAATTCTAAAATATGCTATCTGTCACTGATCCTGGTCAGTACATGTTCAGCCCAGCTGCACCATGAGAGCAGACCACCACTGTGCTTTTAGGGCTCTTGTGCAATGTTACAAATAAAATGGGGATTTGTTCAGCTTCAGCAGAAGCCCGAGGTGTTGAAGAAAGCTTTTTTAAAGTACAGATTGCCCCAATTTGGTTCTCTCATACACTGCTGGTATGAAATGGCACAACCATTACAGAAGGCAACCAGATAATATATACCTGAAGCCGTAAAAATGTTTCCACCCTCTGACCCAGCAATTCCACTTCTAGGAATTATCCTAAAGAAAACAGAGTTGCATACAAAGATTCATGCACAAGGTTGCTCTCCCAGTATTAGCTCCTGTAGTAAGAAATTGACACAATCAATGTCATAACAACCAAAAATTGATTAAATAAAATACATGACCTGCATAAGATGGCCTTCTATGTGTCCACCAAAAAAATCACATTTCCTAAGAACGGTTTGCCATCTACTCTGATATGATCCTGATTTGGTCTCTAGGTGGTGTGGAAGGGGAGAGGTATGCAAATTAAAAATGGAGGAAGAAAATACACCTTAATCATAGTTATCTCTAGGTATTTGAGATGCTAGCAAATCTAAAGAGTCAAATCTAAGACAAATCTCTTTAGATTTGCTTCTGTATACTTTAATGCTGCTTCTAACTTGTTTTCAACAAACATCAATTACTATCTTAATAAGGAAAATGGATAGCCCCATTTGATAGGGGAATAAACAGAGTTACAGAGTCTCATCGCCTTAGGATCTTCAGTGAGTCAGAAGTGAAACCAAAAACGAAGACCGGGATTCTCAAAAGCTTTGCTTGTGTCACAAGGTACCAGCACGTGTGCAGTAGTAGCTTGAGGACAGCGGTTCTTAACTGGGGCAATTTTGCCCCCTGGGGACAGTTGGCTTGTCTGAAGACATTTTTGGTTGTCCTAACTGCAGGAGGAGGGGTGCTACTGCTGCTAAACGTCTTACAATGCACCACAGAGAACCCCCACAATGAAGAACTATTTGGCTCCAAAGGCCAGTGCCACTGTTGAAAACTCTGCGCTAAGAGGAGGGAACCACAGATTTATTCCCTCACTATTGCATCTTTAAAAAGCTCAGGTGGGGGACAGCCCTGGTGGCTCAGTGGGTTTAGCACCGGCTTCAGCCCAGGGCGTGATCCTAGAGATCTGGGATCGAGTCCCACATCAGGCTCCCTGCATGGAGCCTGCTTCTCCCTCTGCCTGTGTCTCTGCCTCTCTCTCTCTCTCTCTCTGTGTGTCTCTATGAATAAATAAATAATATGTTTTTTAAATTTTTTTTAAATATAAGAAGCTCAGGTGACTGAAAACTACATCAGGAACCTCCAACTTGTTTCCCATCCTAGGCGAGCGGTAGCGCCTTCTGCTTCCAACGGGATTTGACTTGGCAGTTAACAGGCCCTGGAGCGCACAGCACCAATGACATTATTACTAATATTAAGCAACCTTCCACTCCCAGCCAGAGAAAAATAAATTGTATTTTACTCCAGAGCCACAACGAACGCCAGTGGGACATAGCTTGGGATCAAGAACTCAAACGGAGGAGATGAGCCCAGGGAAGAAGGCAGGAGTGCAAGTGGCACACTGTGATCACGAGGCTGCCAGAGCGAGCAGTGGGGGCCTATGTGCGTGTCATTCCTCTGCGTCTTCACTCCCGGCACCTCAAGAGTCCCAACTGACCATGCCAGACTCAGCTTCCAAGTATCTTTAGAGTAATAGGAAAGGAGAGAGTCCCACCCAAACCCTGAAAGAGACTCTTCCCCCTTTTGGAAACTGTCCTCCTTCAAAGAGGCCATCTGCTTGGACCTATTCACGAGTTTCCAGGGAAGAGGAATGTGATGCCAGCATTTTCTTCCCTGTGACCTCGGGCCCAACTTAGCAACTCATAAGGACTCAAGAGCTTGGAGGAATCTCAACCAAACTCTGTCCTTTATAGATCAAGAAACCAAGTCCCAAAGAAGCTAAGTATCAGGTCCAAGTCACACAGCTATAACAGAGCCAATACCTGAACCCAGATCTCCCATCCCTCTAGTCCTTCCTTTTTTCTAGTTACCAGGAAGTCCACTGCTGTAGGACAATAGTCTCATCAGAGGATGTTGTTACTCTCTAGTGACATCTCACATGAGAACTGGTGTGGAGGGATCCACACAGGAATGTGGACACAATGGGCAGACGATCTGTGTCTCCCATCTGGCTGCAGCCAGTGAGGACATGCTCAGAGTCTAGCCAGAAGATGTGTGAGGAAATTAGAGACGTGTCCCACAACAAGTATGACTCTCTAGTGGTGCTACTGCCATATCCTTCAAGGAGCCTAGTGAACCTGATTTCAGCAGAAACAAAAGGGCTCTGGTCCCACTGGCATTGCTACAGGCCCCTTTCACTGCAGAGTGTACCACTTGACTGTTTGCTGTACCTATTCAATAAATATTTACTGAGCACCTATGATATGTCAGAAACTGAGCTAGGCACATACTATTTAGGTCTGATCTAGTCTCTGCCAGGTCCAGCCCTGTTATAGGTCAACCCTACTCAAGGATTGCTTTGAGATCCCTTACTCCTCAGCACCCCAGGGTTCCCTCTGGTAAGCTCATCTTTACTTGAACTACCTTTAGAGAATCTAAGTTTGGTTTGTGACCAAGGAAGCACAACCAAATGAGATTTATATATACTGCAATAAATTCCAGATGGGTCAGCACTCAATACCAAATTAAAACCTACAAAGAAAAAGAAGAGCCTATGGACCCCAGCAGCAGGGGGAAAATAATCTTCTGACAAATGATAGGATCAGAGACAAGAACAACAGACTCAAAAAAATAAAAGCATGAGGACAGGAAGAGTATGGTAATATGATTAGGATATGGGATCTGCAGGCAGACAGGCCTGCCTGTACTTCTAACTAGCTGTGTGGCTTTCAGGGGAGTCACTAACATCTCTGAGTCTCACTTCCCTATGTAGGGGAAATATAGGATATAAACATAAGATAATAGCAATAGTACAACTTCCTAGGATTGTGGTGAGGATTGAATGAGATAATGTGTTCCAAACAATTACAGAGCCCTGGTACATATTTGGTAACAATTCTCTCTGGCACTTAGGAGCCACGAAAAGCTCACCCTCCAATCTGATCCTACTCTATCCCCAGAAGATGCTAGCAAAATGGCACACAAACTTCCTGATGCTGCAGAGTTCACTGCAGTGTGCAGTAACACCACTGTGTTGCTCCACTCACTCAGGCACCAGGAACCCTGCTGGAGCCAAATGCTAACTGTGAGCCCAGGGCTATCTTGGGGTGACACTAAGTGGCCCAGGAGTACTGGGAGGCTGTTCCAGAATGTGGTAAGGTGGGGATGAAAGGCCTTCCCAAACCAACAGAAGTGGAAGCTCAACAGTCCTCTGATACTATGAGGGCTCACCCATCATTGAAGACCCACAGAGAAACCAGCAGCATCCTGGGCTGCCACTGCTGCGGGGGTGTGGATGCACGTGGAGTCTCTCATCTGCCCTGCCTCACAGTGACAATGTCCCAAATCCGAACCTGATCACTTCTGCCTGGAAAGAGGCTGAAGGCTCTTCAGGAGTAGAACCTTGTACTCTGTATTCCCCCAAACTCTCTGATGTCCTATACACAGGAAGCGCTTCAAAAAAATTGCTTCCAGGGACGCCTGGGTGGCTCAGTGGTCGAGCGTGTGCCTTCGGCTCAGGGCATGATCCCAGGATGCTGGGATCAAGTCCCGCATTGGGCTCCCTGCAGGGAGCCTGCTTCCCCCTCTGCCTATGTCTCTGCTTCTCTCTCTGTGTCTCTCATGAATAAATAAATAACATTTTTTTAAATGGCTTCCAACTAAATATTTTTTTACTGTCAGCAACAGAACTGGGCATGTGTACCTTAGTTCACATCCCTGTCCCATCTGCAAGGAACAGCATCTTACTCGTGCTGGATTATGTACCTTCACTTCCAGCCAGGACCCTCTATGATCCAAGTGGAGAACTTCAAAAGCTTCTGATCCATCCTTGCTCTCCTAGGAAATCCTCCAAGACTTGTTCCTAATTGGTTAAATATCCTTTGAATCTGCTCTCCTTCTCAATGCCTACTGCCATTAACTTGATTCAGGCCCTCTTCTTCATCCACTGGAGGGCGCCCTGTCACCCACCGCTCCCACTCCCAAAGGTCCCCACTCAGCTGGAGACCAAAACTAATTAGGTCGCTCTCCTACATAAAAGCCTTCAAGGGATTTTCTCCTGGTATGAGGAGTAAAGACCAAACTTCTCAGCACAGTACCAAGACCCTTTCCGATGGGTCTTCACGGAGCTAACTTCCACCACTTTGGACACTTCATGTACTGCATGCCTACATGTCATTGCCGGTGTCACTCCCTCTTCCTGAAAATTCTTCTGTGCCATCTTTTCCTAGTTGTTCCTCATCTGTCTCTCTGGAAACTCCTTAGCCCTCCTTGAGGCTTATGACTGCAGCACCTGAGCTGGCCCCCAATGCTGCTGCCTCCTAATGTTGCTGCCCTATGCAACATCTCCCCTGGAGTGAGGGCTGGACCTAGAGACTCGGTTCTACCAAATGGAATATAGTGAAAGGGATGATACGTGAATTCTGTAGTTGGGTCATAAAAAGACTGACTTGAAGCTTGCCTGCTGTCTAGTGCTCTCTCCCTTGCTTGCTCTGAAGGAAGTCAGGTGCCATGTCATGATGCCACCCATGTAGCAAGGAACTGATGTCTGTAGCCTGTAGCCAGTAAGGGAGGACCTGATGGCCTGAAGCCTACTGATGGCCAGGTGAGTGAGCCTGAAAGCCTCCCGTTCTGTCTTGAGATGACTGTAGCCCTAGCTGCCACCTTAACTGTAGTCTTGTAAAATTCCTAGGTCTGAAAATTTAGCCAAGTCACATCTGGATTCCTGACCCACAGAAACTGCGAGAAAATAGATGTTTGTTGCTATAAGCCACTAAGTTTCAGGGTAATTTGTTTTGCAGCCATAGACAGCTCACACAAGGGCCCCAGTCGAATGTCCCTCATCTACTAAGCGGTCCTCAACACTGTCTTCTATCCCCCCGTCCATCGACACCTCTCTCACTGCTCATGGGATAAAGCGTAACTCCTTAATACTGCCCCAAGGCCCAGCACGATGACCCCACTCACCTCACCTTAAGCTCCTCTAGCACCACTGTGTGTGGCACCTGCAATAAGATGTTCTTCCAGTTACTCTAGCACGCCCCAGCCTTGTGTTTATCCCTTTGCACATATCATTCCCCCTTTCTGGAGTACTTCTTCCTCTCTTTACCTTCCATTTGTTCTTAAAAGTCCCCACATAAATGTCTTTGCTCCAGGAAGACTTTGCAGCCCCCGGGGCTGGGCTCAGGTGTCCTCCATCTGTGCTGCCCTCCCCTGCACTTTTCCCATCACAGCACTTACCACATTATGCTGTCAATGCTTTTGACTTGCTTATCTCCTGGGTTCAAATGCACATTCTTTGAGGGCAGGACACATGTCTGTTATTCATATGTGTAATATACTAGTCCAATCTTAACTTCTAGAAATGTCATTACACTTATCAAGTGATTCCTGCCAGTATCTTGGCTTCTCGGTTCCTTTCATTCTTTCTCTCTAGCAATCTTGTGCTCCACTCTTCTCTAGCCACTGACTCATTCACCCACTGTAGTCCTTGTCATCACTAGAAATTGCAACCTCTCCATGATCGTGAATGTAAACATCCCACTCTCCAATCACTTTCCAGCTCAGTCCCTCTAGGGTTGGGACCCCAACAATTCTTTTATCTAGTCGATTGATGCAACCATCTTTCCTGGGTCCTCATAGTGAATATTGTGTCCCTCTTCCCTTCCTTCCCACCTTACACTCAAAATCAATCTTTATAATAATTCCTTTTCTTCACTTTGTTAAACCACAATCTTAGTTAGATCCAACCCAGTATTTGCATTCAGGCAATTGAATGCACCTGAAGAAAAGCCCACAAACACACAGACTGATCTCACTTTAAATTCATGACCATGATCCAAAGATGGGCCCTTCCAGGGATGCCTGGGTGGCTCAGTCAGTTAAGTGTCTGCCTTTGGCTCAGGTCATGATCCCAGGATCCTGGGATTGAGCCCCAAGCCCCGGCTCCCTGCTCTGTGGGGAAACTGCTTCTCCTTCTCCTGCTCCCCCTGCTTGTGCTCTCTATCAAATAAATAAATAAAATCTAAAAAAAAAAAAAAAAGTGTGCCCTGACAATGATACTTTTATTCCCTAGTTTACTCTATTCACTCACCTAGTTAACTACTTTACACCTTCTTCCTCCTCAAACCTCTAACATTCCTACCCCAATCTCTCAGCCAATGACTTTGTTTCCTCCTTCACTGAGAAAATGAGCAATGAGTTTTCATAGACTCAACACATTTATGCACCTATCAGCATCTGTACACATAATCCTGCCTGCATTCTCATTACTAAGATGAACTATCCATGGTGCCAGAGCCAACCCCTCTGCTTGTACTCCAGATCTCACCACTCCCCTACTCTAGGAAATCAGTCCAACAATCTCCACTTGCCCTCCTACATCAGTAACTTCCCCTTCTCAACTGGATCATTCCCACCAGCACAGAAACATGATATGAATTCTCTCATCTTAAAAAAAAAATTATAACAGACTGTCAGTTTGGGAAGATGAAGAAGTTCTGGAAATGGATGGTGATAACAGTTGCCCAAAAATGTGAATGTACTTAGTGCCACTGAATTATATGCTTTTTAATTGGTAAAATAGTAAATTTTATGTATATTTTACCATAATAAAAAAATAAAATTAAAACCCTCCTGATTCCATTTCTTCTATTAGCTTCCAACCTCTCCTCATCCCCTCCTTTGCTACCACAATACACAGAGAAACCACTATCTCCTTCCTAGATGTTTGCAGTGACCTCCTAACTGGTTTCTCTGTTTTCTCCCTTGCTCCCAAAAGTCTATTCTCAACATGGGAGACTCTGTGATTCCTTTCAAATGTGCATCAGATCAAATAGATTCTGTACTCAAAACCCTCCAGTGGATCTGGTTTTCACAAAAAGAAAATCCCAAATCTTCACAGTGGCCTACAAGTCCCTGCATGATCTGGCACCCATTGCCTCTCTAAACTGAGCTCATTCCACTCCAGATATAAGGACGTTTTTGCTGTTCCCTGGACTTGCCAGGCATGCTTCCACCCTAGATCAAATTCCCTCTGCCTGATATTTCTTTCACCAAGATATCCATAAGGCTAACTCCCTCGCCTCCTGCAAGTCTCCACTCTATCGTCACTTTTGTAAGTTAGGGCTACCATATCCACCCTAGTTAAAACTGCAACCCACCCATGCACTCTCTTTACTCCTTTCCATTCATTTTTTTTCTTTTTATGGTATTTATCCTATTCAAAACACTAATTTACTTATTTATTATGTATAGTCTATATTATTGGTCTCTCCCCATTAGAAAGTAAATTCCATGAAGGCAAAGATTTTTGTTGCTCAATATTCCGATCACCTGGAAGGAGTTCTGATCTACAGGAAGAACTCAAATAATGCTGAATGAGTGAAGAGGCCTATTATAATGCCTAGCACATGATAAATGCCTACTAAATATTGTATGAACGAGTGAATGAAGAAATGAGTGGTCTATCACTAAGCTATGAGCTTCCCATGGGCAGAGATGTGACTTCCTCATCTCCATGTCCTCCATTCCCAGGGTAGTCACGGAGATTTAATGGTTAAGTAGAAGGGGGAAAAGATAAAGAAAAAAACTGAAGATGAGTGAGGGGACACTGGAAATGTGAGGTGCCAGCATTCTATAGTTTATATTCTAAATATCCTGTTTCCTGCACAGCCACTCCCAGCCTGGAGTCTTCCATTTCTAGATCTTACAGGATGGAATTCTGAGTGAGAAGGACATAAACCCGACGGAGGAAGGACGCCTTACTGAAGAAGCCCTTCCCTGTATGCTTCAACGAAGGCTTCACCCTCAGACCACACAGGTGGAGTTCTCAGGCAGGTGCACAGTGAGCCCACAAGGAACAGACACAATCCAGGCTCCCAGAAGCTTTAGCTCCAATGTCAGGCTTCCAGTCCTCAAATTCTGATAACCTAGAAACTGGAAAATCAAGTTACTTCAACAAACACATCCCTTGTGTTTCTCCTTTCAGGGCTCCACATCTCACCAGGTAAGGCTGGCGTTGGCTTAGATGCCTTTGCAGCCCATCACTCATTGCTAACCCTGGAGGGGAGGGGAGGCCAATGGCTCCTGAAGCCACAGCTGTGGGATAGGCCGCTCCCACCTGCCACCCTCACTCACAGTGGGGAGGAAGCAACTCACCTTCCTGACTCCAGAGCCTTGCTCAGAACTGGAGAACGTAGAGCCTGTCACCTGTATGAGAGGCAGGGAGGGGGTGGTGCAGAAGAGAGCAAGTGCCAACCTGGAAGTCAGGCAGGAGTTTGAACTCTTACTACCTCATTCTCTGACCTTGAGTAAGTGGCTTCCCTCTCTGAGCCTTCATCTTCTCGTATTTAAAACTAAAACTCTGGGGATCCCTGGGTGGCGCAGCGGTTTGGTGCCTGCCTTTGGCCCAGGGCGCGATCCTGGAGACCCGGGATCGAATCCCACATCGGGCTCCCGGTGCATGGAGCCTGCTTCTCCCTCTGCCTGTGTCTCTGCCTCTCTCTCTCTCTCTCTGTGACTATCATGAATAAATAAATAAAAATCTTTAAAAAAAAAAATAAAAAATAAAAAAAATAAAACTAAAATTCTGAACCAGATAAGCTAGCGACGTGATTCTTCGAAAACTCAACTATTATTGACTTCTCGAACTTGACAGTTTGGGAGGACAACCTTGTCTGCATACACCTCCCTGCAAACTCATCTCAATCCCCTCTTCCCCAGCTCAACTGTAATTCATTCATAAGGAACAATCCTCGTGCCCCCTATGTGTCAGGCACTGTGCTAGGACTGTTTGTGACACACACAGTCTCTGCTCTCAGAAGTTTGTGGTCTAGCAGGGAGCTAGATAGCCAATGTCAAACAATGTCCTGTTTATTACCCCGAATAAGTACTAGAAAGATAAGGAAATGATGGTGGCACAGTGTGAGCAGATGTAGCATATACCTGTCGCCTAGTCTGGAGTTTCAGAAAGCCTTCTGGAAGGAAGTAACATCTCAGCAGAGTGCAGAAGGATGGAAGGAAGGGCATTTCAGAGACAGGAATGAACACATACAAATGCCCTGAGGCAGGAGCCCTGTCTCATCAAAGCCAGTGTGACCCAAGCACCCAGTGAAGAACATGAGGTGGAGATGATATTGGCGATGTCGACACCGATGAGACCACACAGGGCCTGCAGGACATGAGAGGGATGCGCTGGTAGTATGTGTTAAGGTTAAAGAAAGAGATTGGAGCAGAGTAGGGGTGGCCCAGTGAAATCTGACCAGACGTGTGTTTTTAAAAGCCCACGATGTGAAGAATGACTCTAAGGAGCACAAATCGCTAAAAAAAACAGGTGAAAGCCAATCAGTATCTGACATGGGTGCTGTCACTGAAGAAAGAGATTCAAGAGAGATTTAGGGGGAAAAGTAACAAGATGATGCACTGCAGGGGTGGGTGGAGGGGTGTTGTTCAGGCAGAAAGAAGAAAGTAACAAAGTACAACCAACGTGGTTAAGCCAGGGGACCCTGTTAGAGGTGTGGGAAGTGGGTGAGATTATTAGTTCAGTCTGGGACAGGCTGAGTGTTCAGGGACTTGGGAGTTCACTCTGATGGAGGGGGAAGGGAGGAGGACGTCAAACAGGGGCCAGCAGGGGTGGTGTAAGAGGGATGAGGGGTACAAACAGTTCTTCCAGAAGTCTGGCTGGAGTGAGCACAGAAAGCCGGATGGGAGCTACAGATGGGAGAGATGTCGGTGCATGGACATGTAGAGAGACAAAGACAGGGAAGAGACAGTCGCAGTGTGCGGATCCAGGAAGGTGGGAGGGATGGACCACAGGGTGGGGCAGGCCTTGCACAAGGGCAGCTCCTCTGCATCAGTGGGGAGGAGGTGAGAATGAGCGAGCACGCCAGTCCGTTTTTGTTCATCGGACCTAAAGTCAGCCCTGCTAATGCTTTCCCAAGCCAACCCCCAAAGTTATAGGGTCATGGGTTGCTAGTGAGCAATGTAGACCCCAGGAAGCCAACAACCTCTGTAGGTCCCATTTTGGCACCCGGTACAAGACACATGCCCTTCCTCCGCCCTGGGCTCGAGTCAGAACGAGGCCACACGGGAGCTGCTTGCAGCCCAGCCGCCTTCAGGAGATGCCCAGGGCTCCTGGGGAGACAGCCCCCAGGGAACCAGGCCCAATCTGGGGAAATGACTGCAGATGGCAATGGAGTAGAAGAGAAGTCACAAAGCACCAGCACACAGACAGAGGGTCAGGTGGGAGTGTGGGGAGGGAGAAACAGCCCCACTTGTTCCCACAGGTAACTTTGGAAGGAGGCAGAGGCTGCCTAATAGACCGAGCTCTTATTTTACATGCAACTGTCTAGGGCATGATGCCTCCCCCGTGCACCTGACCTCCAGTTCCCCAAACTGGATTCTGGGCCAATTTCTCCATTTTGCTGTCTTTAACTACAGCTCTGACTCTGGGACCAGAATTCAGTAAGCATCTCTTAGTGCAAAGTGTACAAACAGCACAAGGACACAAAGATTTAAGAGGACAAGTGCTTGCCAAGGTCACAGGAAGCAGAAGACCAAAACACAGAAGCTGCCAAATCCCAGGTCAGCACTTGACCTCGGCAGATCCAAACCCACCCCTCCCCCACCCCCCACCCACCCTCAAGGTTTGCTCTCTTTTCAATCCTTTGAGGCACTCCTTCCCTGGACCCGAGAAGCTACTCACTGACGGTGCCAGCACTTCTAACAAAAGCCCATCCCTTAGGGAAAAATCAACAGAAAAGCTTAATTCCTAATGAAGAACTGTACAAGGAACCTATTTAGAATGTTCCTCCTGGGTCCCTGTCGCCCACAGTCCCCAAAGCACTGGGGAAGACAGGGAGAAGAAAAGGCAGGGAACCACGGGGAAGTGATAGCTGACACTTAGCAGACAGCCTATAATAAGCAAATGACATAATAGAAATAAACACAGCTTTGGGGAGAGGCGCTGCAAGTGCTGGCCTAGCAGGCCGAGGGGCTCCAGGGAGGCACGCTGGGCTAGAAACCCTGTTATTTCTAGGGCACCAGGAGGCATCTGACCTGAATCAGGAGGCTCTGGAAGCAGAGGCCAGAGGGCCAATCAGAGGCTGAGCCATGGGAGAGCTCCAGCCAAGAGCCAGGGTCACCAGCCCATTCCCAGAATTGAGCAGGGAAAAAACCCCACAGAACTCTTCAAAGAACCCTGTCCAGTCATCTCTTGCATCTCCACATTAGCCAGAAGGGAATGTCTAGGTAATCAGTAAGTGCAAGTAATCCCCTTATTGCCACTCTTTGTTTTCAGACTGGTCCTGCCTGGAAAGCATGGCTTCAGATTAGTTCCATCACTTCTAGCCAGTGTGGCCAGCTTGGAACTCACTGAATTGTTGAGACTCAGGTTCCTGGATGTAACATCTGGAAGAGAAGGCCACCTTCCTAGGCTGTTGTGAGAATCAAATGAAGTAATGTCTGTAAGAGTACGTGCTCACCAAATGTCAGCGCCACTTTCTTACCCATCTTTACCTCTGACCATTTACATGTGGAACTACAAGGTCTGCATTCCCTGAGCACAAGGCAGACAACAAGAGGGGCAGTGGCTCAGGAGTCTCCTTGCCATTCAATTGAAAGGAAAAAAGCCCTTCCCTAAATCGTCAATAAAGACACTGAAACAGGGGCACCTGGGTGGCTCAGTGGTTGAGCATCTGCCTTCAGCTCAGTGCGTGATTCCAGGGTCGTGGGATCGAGTCCCGAGTCAGGCTCCCTGTGGGGAGCCTGCTTCTCCCTCTGCCTATATGTCCCTGCCTCTCTCTGTGTGTCTTCCATGAATAAACAAATAAATAAAATCTTTAAAAAACAAAACAAAAACCGCTGAAACAACAAGAATTGGTACTAAGAAAGAGCTCTGAATTTGCAGTTGAATCTGAAGATCTTTCCAAAGGTAAAAGAAAACAAGAACAGATTCATTCTGAAGAGAGAAGCTCCAAGGAGGGTGTAGTGGTTGTCCCAGCGCTGGAAAGGTTTATGTTAGGGGTTTGCAGGATACAGACAGGAGGTCCAGCTCCTCACCTTCTAATGCACCAGAGCCCAATACAGTCAAACCCAGGGTAATAGAAACTATCCCATTAACCAAAATGCATCTTGCCTTCCACTTTTGAAAAGCCAGGAAATCAATGACAAAATGGTCATCAGAGATTTTTTTTTTCCCCAATCAAGAAACAGGATGCATCCCAAGATCAGGGCAGATACATTCCTGTTTACAGAGGTCGGTGCCATTATAAAGGATAACCATGACACAAGGCAAGACGTTCAAGGGCAGACTAAGCCCTACAAGCGCTGAGGCAGCAAAATGCCCCCATGCATTTCAGCAAGATCTTCTCTGGCAAAGGTTGAGATAAAATAGCTTTTCATGTAGGAAGAAAGAAGAGAGTTTTGTATATGTGACTTGCCTGGTTCCAAGAAAAGAGTTAGCTGATTTCATCATATCTACCATGCCATCAACTGTCGGGCACGGCCCGATTTGAGATGTTCGTGTTCAGGGTAGGGAAAGTGCTTCACACAGCCAATGGGTCTGCCTAGGGAAATACTCGGTGCCATGAGTCAAACTCCCACTCCGTGGCCCTGCCCTAGAAGTCCTTGGCAGAAGGAGTATGAAGAGGTTATGCAAAAGGCACTCTCAGGACATTAATCTTTAAGACTGAGCAAACTGGCTAGTAGTTGTAATAATAACAGCACATTCTGATAGAGCACTTTGCAATCTCAAAGCGCTTTCACAGACATTATTTATACCTTTGTTAGGAAAGAAAAGCAAATACCATTAACCCTATTTCCCAGTGAAGGAGAAAGGCTCACAAAGGTCAGTTGTCCCAAGGTCACAGGGCTAGTAAGTGACAAATTGGGAGTTTAAAGCGTTATCTCTCTCCTACCACTGTGCTGTTTTACGAGATGAAGTATGAGATTAGGATCATTCCAGCATGTCCACTGAAGAAGTTCACAAGTAATGCCTGGCCTCTGTATTCTTAAGTTCTATCCCTACCTACTCAACACTGTTTTCCTTAGAATGATCCTTAAAGGCCTAAAGGGCTATGGAGTACTGGAACACACCATGCTCTGCCAGTCTTCTGGAAGTAACTGCCCTTGACATCAGAGAGAGCAATCTCAACCACAAAGGTTTCATACCACATAGGGAACCCAGGGTTCCCTGAAATATCACCTCTGCACCCGTAACATGCATATGGTGTCATATCTTAATTCCTTCTTCAGTCCAGGCAGAAGGGGCCTAGGAGTCCAGTCTATATCTACTTAGGGAACAGTGACAATGAGAAATTCACTTACTCCAGGTGGTGAAAGACCTCTGAAGAGCAGAGGCAGAAAGCCAGAAATGGTCTTCCACTCAAATCTAGGAGACAAACCACCACAGCCAGCAAGCCACCAGGCCTTAGTTTAGAAAATACTGGGCTCATCCCAAAAGAAGACAGACTAGCTTACATATCAGCATGCATAAAACAAAAAGGCTCCATCCTCAGCTCTCAGCTTCCCTCCAGGAGTCCTCTGCCCTCATAGCATCAGCTACCCCCTCCTCATTCGTATGCTGTGGACTTGTAATTCTACATCATGATTATGCTCCTCTCATGGGCTCCAGCCGTCTCTTCAGGGAGCAAGCCCCCTCTCCCTGCTGTCCAATTCTACACTGTAGTCTCACTAAAACCACTCCCCATTCCAACGCAAACATTTACTGAGGTAGAAACGGTGCCCTGTGTTGGTCCCAAAATATGTTTTGAACTTTCTTCCATCATGTTATTCAAGCTTTTCTCTCTATATAGAATGACCCTTTCTCCTACCACCAACTATCAAAGTCCAACTTGACCTATCTTTCAAGGTAGATCTACAATCCCATCTCCTTCCTATTCAGTCTTTTCTGATATCTCTAACCAGATATGTATGCATTTGTCCCCTGCTTCTTTATATATGATACCTTCTCATAGCACAAAATTTAGTGCCCCTTAACAATTGGACAATCACTCTTCACTCCCTAGACCTGTACTGGCTCCTTAATGTTATATCCATATCATGCCAATTATTACATTTCCTGAAAAGAGTTCTGCACAAAAGAAGCATTTAACAAATATTTGATGTCTTACGGCGTATTACAGTTTCTACATGGGTCTCCCATTAATAAGGGGGAGGCTAGAGTAAAGGCCTGGGTTCAGAATGCTGGCTCTGCCATTTATTGATAGCTTCCTGATGCTGGGCAAATTCTTTAACCTCTCCATGCTTGAGATTTCCCCTTTGTGATCAAGAGGATGATAACAAAGTATTTCTTTTATATGTTTATGATGAGAGCTGAATGAGTGAACATTATTATGAAGTGGTTAGTACAGTGCCAGGTTCCTAAGAAGTGTCACATAAGTGTTTGTTAAGTAAATAGAATAACAGCCAACTCGTCATTTTCCTACTTAAATTCACATTTCCTCACAACTTCTCCATTTCTGCTAATGGCATTATCCTTTTTCTCATCAGCTTTCCAAGATTCAACTTTGACCCCTTTCTCCGCTTCATGAGCCCTTTCCCAGCTGCTACCCAGTTCCTGATCAAATCTTACAGATTCTGGAAAGAAACAGCATACTTTCCCTGCCTCTTCACCTAGTTGCCATGGCTTCAAGGACTTTATAACTCCCTCCTTGATCTCTGAAACATATATCTCTCCCCAACTCCAGTCCACTCTGAATTGTGTATATAATGTATTTGCAAACATTCCTCTCTTCATATCATATCTCTGCACCAGTACCTACAATGAGGCCATATCACCTCCAGAACCAAGTCCATGCTCCTTGGCCTGTCTCTGGAGACCGTCTTTAATCTGGTCCTGCCCTGCTTTCCTAATCTTATCTCCCCTGTATCTCTACCCCAACCACACTAATCTCCTCATGGTCCTGTAAAGACATCTTGCTTGTCTCTACCTCTGCTCATATTGTTCTTCGGGCCTAGAAGCCTTTTTCTTATCCTCTTAAATCCCAAAAACCTATTCATTCTTCAAGACTAACCTCCAGTCCTAACTCTGTTCTGGAAAATTTCAGCCCCAACCGATCCTCCTCATCTCTGAATTCTACAGTCTATTTTCCTTTTTTGTAATTACTATATATCTTTTGCTTTACGTCGTGTGTTATTGGTTCATGTTGACCTGATATCCTCAACTAGACTATAAACCCTCAAGAGTAAGATACATGACTACCAGACCTTTCTAGCTTCCTTCAAAGAAAAGAACAATAAAGGAACTAAAGTACTATTAGCTATTAGCCAATATTTGATGACAGACTTACCTCTCCCTTTGTTTAGGAGGCAGGGAATGAATGAGAACGGGACCGTATACTCATCTAGCTGATTCTATATGCTCTGTTCACAGATGGTGTGGCAATCCTACCTGGGGGATCTGCTATAGCCAAAAAGCCTGTTCTCTCTGTTGACAAACGCCAACAATCACTGTAATCTAGGCTGCCATATGGTTCACCCAGTTCTGTAGCAAAATCGGTTTCTCAGGGATACGGAGAGACCAAGCAGGCCAACTCTCCTATCTGTGGAATGGAGGGAGGTCACCTTGAACTCGCCCTACCAAAAACAGGCAGGCAGAGTCTCCAAGGACAAGCCAAAGGTCAAGCAGATGCAATCCCATGTGCCCTGAGGCACCTGCCAACTGCCATCTACCCCTCCCCTGGAATCCAGTGACCTGGGCCCAATGAGTCTCTTTTCTCAAGACCCTTGAGACTTCTTAGAGGAATCCACAGCTGGGCAATGGCAGAGAGGAGGCTACACTGCCCTCCCTGCAGGGAAAGACCTGTCCAAAATCAGAGTTTAACTTCCATTTTCACAGCATCTGGTCCTGAGGGCCATTAGCAGTAAAACATCTTTATCAACGAGCCAGCTGTCCTAACGTAGGAGGGGCACTCCCCATTTTCTGATCAACTATTTATCATTTTCCCCATTTTACTTCCTTTGTGGATTTCAAAGGCAGGAAGCCGTCGGGCCCCCATCATCTTCCTAAATTGCCCCAACCTCTCCCATCTAATTATCACAATCACAAACTCATGGACGTTTGTAATACTCGGAAGTCCAGCTTCAAGAGTGAAATTCAGCATTCCAGACGTCCAGATTGTTCCTCAGTCTGGGATTTTATTAAAATGTTCACAGAAAAGCTATAAACCCATGCAGGCTCTATTTTGATGCCATGCCACTTACCTAGTTGGCTTGTAACACTCTCTCCTCCCCAATTCTCATGACTGAAGAAGAAACAAGCATTTGTCAGCTCAAAACAAAGCTCAGGGTGTGAGTACAGGCTGCATAAGGCCATACAGAAAGCAGTGGGCCGAGACTGGGCATGGAGAAGACTGATTTCCAGGAAGGGCTCTCGTCATTGAGAAGCAAAACAACCATCAGAAACCTGACAATGTCTGAAAAGTCTCCTCTTCTTGACTAGGACTTGGCCCAGACTCCTCCTGGCCACCTAAAAGAAGTTCCTGTCACTTCTGACTGCCTGATTTCAATTGTAATTCTGCCACTCACTTGCTACCAATCATGATGTCTACATCCAAATACCCTAGAGGCCTGCACTCATCTGTGGCAACGCAGAAAGCTCTGAGTATCAAGAGGATCCTGGATAAATTACTTGCAATGAATAAGACTTTTCTTAACTTTGGCTGGTTTTGAACTGGCTCTCCAGCTGTGATCCCTGGGAATGGCACATGTAGGTACCTGAGAGTCACAGAGGAGGAAAAAAATCACTTCTTCACCCTTCTTCCCTCCAGTAGTATCTATTGAGATCTTCTAATATGCTAAGTACCATGACGTACACCAGTGTACAAAACAGCTCAATTCTCAGGACGCCTGGGTGATTCAGTGGTTGAGCGTCTGCCTTTGGCTCAGGTCATGATCCCGGGGTCCTGGGATTGAGTCCCACATCGGGCTCCTCACAGGGAGCCTGTTTGTCCCTCTGCCTGTATCTCTGCCTTTCTCTCTGTGTCTCTCATGAATAAATAAAATCTTTAAAAAAAAAAGAAAAAGAGGGATCCCTGGGTGGCGCAGCGGTTTGGTGCCTGCCTTTGGCCCAGGGCGTGATCCTGGAGACCCGGGATCGAATCCCACATCGGGCTCCCAGTGCATGGAGCCTGCTTCTCCCTCTGCCTATGTCTCTGCCTCTCTCTCTCTCTCTGTGTGACTATCATAAATAAATAAATAAATAAATTTTAAAAATTATTGAAAAAAAGAAAAAAGAAAAAAAAGAAGAAAACCAGCTCAATTCTCCTAACCCTGACTCATCTTAGGTGCTTAGTAATTAGTACCCTGAATAGTCAAGGTATTCCCCTCAGAGGCTAATAAAATACAGTCTCTAGTCCACACATGAGAGATTTGGTTTTTCTTGTTATAAACAGTAGCAGCAATAATAGTGAAGAGTCTGGTATAGCACTCTGTAACTAAACCGACCCCCTATTTTCATCTAAAATAGCTGCCTCAATTTACCATTTTCATATATTCCTGCTAACATGTAATACACCTAAGCCAATCTCCTTCCATGAACTAGATGCTTAGTCTAATGGCCGGCTCTAATCCTAAAGTAAAAGTCCTTTTCTCTACAGGTCATCTAGCAGTCGTTAGCCATCTAACTTTACAAAGGCACAAAAAAATAAGTCTGATACACCCTTTGCTGCAGTTCTGTCTTACACACAGGAAGCTCATAGTCTAGAGACCACAGACACATATGCCTGCTTCCCTCTCTAATGAGGCTAAATGATAGAATAGACTGCTACGATTACAGAAGGGCTATGAACTGCTACAGAAACATAAAGGAAGCCGTGATTCATTCAGACTGAGGGGATCAGAAAAGGCTTTGAGAAGTGGGATCTGAGCTGAACTCTGAAGGACGAGGAGGCTAGCAGCTGAGAAAGAAAGGAAAAGCATACCAAGCCAAGGAAACAGAATGCACAAAAGCACTAAGGAGGAAAAAAGGCAAAATGTCTCCCAAATTTTCAAAACAGTACATCCTGACTACAGCAAAGAATAAGGATGGCCAAGCAGGCTGCCAAGCTTAAAGGCAGTGGGGGGCCAAACGGTGGAAGGCCCTTCATGTCATGTGAAGACATTTTCACTTTATTCTACAAGCAATAAGAAGCTAATGAAGACTTCTGGGTTGGGCAGCCATAATTACTTTGCTTTAGAAAGCTCATTCCAGGCAAGATGATAGAAGAGAGTGGAGACTCTGAAAATGGGAAATTCCATTTAGCAGCTACTATGACAGGGTAGGTGACATTCAACTACCCAACTAGAGCATCATGAATGAAAAGAATTGGATTGAAGACACTCTGCAGTAGTAAAAATTGCCATGAACTTGACCATGTACTAGACACAGGGGTGAAGGCAAGAAAGGAAGCAAAGATGACCAATTTTGAGGTTCCTGATGGTCTTGAAGACTAGATCAGTGTCACTACCTAAGATGGACACTCCTATACAACATAGGATGCGGTAAGGGAATAATGAATTCAGTTTGAGGCATTCTGAATGCCTCCTCATCCCTTGTCCATTCTTTGTTAAGACCTCAGAAAAATGTTTAAAAAAGCAATGTCTTAAAGAAACTTTGAGACAGATAAGAGGCCCTCTAATGATCTTAAGGACATGCCTCCCAGGTCCTTTCCATTCAAGAACAGGGATTACACTAATCTGAAGGGTGTTGTCGTACAGCAGCCCACAGGGAGCTCAAGGCAGAGAAGAGCTTATCTTGGTAAGATCTGAGAGCATGGCTTTTGTCTAACGCTGTGAACCCTAATAAGATTCATAGGCAAACCACACATTCTGAAAAAGAAGTGTACTAGCCAGAACACGGTCTAAAAGGGACCCAGCACTGCAAGATGAAAAGCCTTTGAGCCCCCAAACATCTATAAGTAGGAAGCAGGCTGAGGCTACTATAATATAGTTTTTGTTTTCTAGATAACATGAAGGTTTGACATCTTAAAAACCCTTTCTGTCTGGAGATGCTGCCCCATCAGGGCTAGCCACCTCTTAGAGATAACAAAGGATTCAACCAGGAGCATGCCTTTGATATGCAAACTAACCAATTCAGAGCCATACCTCCTCTATCTGCCCCTTAATCATCCTAGGACCAGGGATCAGGCAAGCAGGCACCACTCTTAAAGCTTAGAGTCCACCAGAATTATTCAAACTGGCCTGAAACAATTCTCCCTGCCCTGGCTCTCTCATTCCCAAGGAAATCCCAGTAAGGTTTCTGGCCTCTTGTGGTCTGTGCTTTTCTGTCTTCTGCCTACCTGCCCAAAACGTGGTACTTCCTCTTGATCCAGATCCATCTAGGATCTGTGAGTATAGTAACCCTTGAGTGTGTTTTGTCTTTCCTGTGTCTCCTCTTGGAGCTGCACCTGAGTGATCATCACCTAAAAGAACACAGAACACTGAGAAAAGTCCTTAGCTGCAGACACAAGCCATATTTTATGGAAAAAAAAAAAGGATAATTTAGGGGGGCAAAACCAGGAGCCCATAGGGTAGAACCAAGAATGGTAGAGAATCATTCCCAGACAGTAGGACTGAGCCTATTCATGTGCCAGGCTGGATCTCAGAACTGCTGATGCACTAGTGGCTGCTGCTTCCCCCTTTCTAAATGGAAATGTCTACCTCAGAGAGAAGGCCAAGGAGACATGACAGCTAAATGTGATAGGAGATTCCAGACTGGATCCCAGACTAGGAAAAAGTCAATGTTTAAGTATTACCAATTTTTAAAAGGGGGCATCTATAGTGGTCACCCTGCATCTATAGCAGTCACCCTACATCTATTCCAGCATTATATGGTAGTGGAGGGTTGGCAGTGCGGAGTCAGATAATTTGTTTCTATAGTTCACCTCTTCACGTCAGGAGGAGCAAGACTCAAGTGGCTGTACCCAAGGAACTGCCTTAGAAAAACCTCATCTGTACCTACACCTGACTTAGAGGATGAGACCCTGGCCCCTAAGCTTGAGCCTGCTGCCATAATAGATGAGACTTTTTTGAAGGAGGACGATTTCAGGTGAGGACGAGTGTATTTTTCACATCAATAGTTTGTGAACAGGGGCAGCCCGGGTGGCTTAGGTGTTTAGCACTGCCTTCAGCCCAGGGCATGATCCTGGGGACCCTGGATCAAGTCCCACGTCGGGCTCCCTGCATGGAGCCTGCTTCTCCCTCTGCCTGTGTCTCTGCCTCTCTCTCTCTCTCTCTCTCTGTGTCTCTCATGAATAAATAAATAAAATCTTAAAAAAAAATAGTTTGTGAACAGAAAGCACACCATAGGGGCACCTATCAGTTAAGCGGTCAACTCTTGGTTTCAGCTCAGGTCATGATCTCAAGGTTGTGAGATCAAGCCTTGTGTCTGGCTCTGCGCTCAGTGCAGAATCTGCTTGGGATTCTCTCTTCCCTCTCCCTTTCTCTCTCTCTCTCTCTCTCTCAAATAAATTTTAAAAAGAAAAGAAGAAAGCAGACTGTAACGGTTTCAAAACATATTCATGAAGTCTTTGACAATCCTTCCACCAAGAAGTAGTCTAATTCTGCTCCCCTTGAACCTAGTCAGGGCTTAGTCACTAACTCTCTTCTAACAGACAAAATATAGTAGAAGTGACTTCTGAGGCTAGATTATAAAACACAACTCTGCTTTTACCTGGCTCTCTCTTGGGATGCTCCCAGGCAAAATCCCCTGCCCTGAACTCCAACTAAGCTCCCAGATGAGAACAGCCAGCAATAACTTCTAAACATGGCCAGAGGAAACTCTGAAGTGACGCAGTCTCACTACTGACTGACTGCTTGGCCACCCTGTGACCAAAATTTACATGAAAGATACTAACCTCCTAGCTGAGCCCAGTCAATCCCCAGGACAATGAGAGATAATGACAAAGAAGTATTGCTGCTTGAAGCCACTGCATTTTGGGGCAGTTTTTTTTACTCAGCAACAGATGCCTAAAACAATATGCCACAGGCAATTGGAAACAGGGACTCCAAAAAATTAAGCAACTTTTCCCAAGTTCCCATAGCTGGTAGGGGAACATAGCCAAGATTTCAATAAAAATCAGCCTGAATCCAACATTTTCTTTCTATAACAACAGACATGTCAATAAAAGTAATTTCTGCTAGCCTGCATTGAAGGCTGTCTCCAAGCAGGTACTTTTTGGAGCACTTTATGTGGAGGAGGAACTCGCTGAAAGCTTACCCTGGTGTCATGAGGTAGGTACTATTATTAGCCCCATCTTATAGGTGGGGAACCGGAGCCAAAAAGAGGTTAATTAATTTGCCCAAAGTTATACAGCTAGTAAGTCACAGAGCCAGGATTCAAAGTCGGCTCTGGAGCATGCTGTCTTAACTGTGATGCAATAAGCAGTTGAAACTTCAGAACAGAAACCATTCACTGAGAACCAAGGACAGCCCCTTAGGAACTGTACCCCTTCCCAAGATGGTCCAGAGAAGAGCTAATGATGGAACGACAGAAGAAGGAAGTGCGACAGGAAAGAACCAAACCCCGCACTCACAGCATCACCGGACAAACCCATGGCAGGATCCACAGAGCGGATTCCATCTTTAAGGGTGAATGGGTCCACAGCCATCCAGCCATGAGCCGTTCCCCAGACTCACAGGTGTCAGTCACAAACCCTTCCACAGAAAGGAATCTCTGACCCATAGAATAGAGAGTAGTACCCGCAGAGGATTGCCCTCAGAGACCTGGGGCCCGAGCAGCACTATTGTCCATTTCTACTTTCCTCTTACAGTGATGGCATGAGTGTTGGGGGCGTTTAGAGTGTCTGGGGGGCTCAGTCAGTTACTCCCCTGACTTCGGCTCAGGTCATGATCTCAGGGTCCGGGATAGAGCCCCGAGTTTGGATGGGGTGGGGAGACTCCCTGCCTCCCTGCTCAGCGGGGAGTCTGCTTCTCCCTCTGCCCCTCCCCCTGCTCTCTCTCTCCCTCAAATAAATAAAATCTTAAAAAAAAACAAAAACCAATGACGACATGCACCCCTCCTCTGAAATGACTAGGCTATTATTTAACTTGAGAGATGAGGAAAGTAAGCTTGCATACTCAGTTTAAAAAAATATGGTTTGGGAGCGTGACCTATTGAAGACCATCAATCTCTATGACCTTTTTATCCACTTGATGTGATTCCTTCACATAAGGAATCTAAAACAATGCCTTTAATCCTCATGCTGTACAACAAGCTCCAGGCCTAAGGCTCATTCACCCAGAGGCCCTGAGGCTGTGACATCACACAGAAGAAGCCAGGAGCCCACATGCAGTGTGGGGCAAAGTAGAAGCTGCAGGGGTTGTGGGGGCGGGGGGGGGGGGGTAATAACTGGCAGACGGGAAAACAATATTCCCAAGGGAACTAGTCTCAGCTCCTGCTCGCATTCACCCTCTCGGTTAGATGAGCGCAGACCATGCACAGTAGAAACCTACTCAGATAATTTGCATAATGAGAAACAAAGACAGGAAGCTCCCTCCTAATCTGGGGGCCATCTGTGTGCCTCCCTTCAATGTACAAGTTAGATTCTTTCCCAGTAGCCCAGCCTTGGAGGTGCCATCTGAAAGGATTACTACTGGTACTTGGCCAAGACAATTTCACATACATGTCACTAGGAGGCCCCGTGAATGTTACTAGCTGTTTTGGAGAAAGTGTTCCCTTTTGCAAATGAAACCTGTAAGTATGGGAGAGGCTTTCTTGGAAAAAAACGAAAAAACAAAAAAACAGAACTAGACCTGAGAGGAACTCGGCCAGATTTGTCATATGTCACTCTAATCTCATAGGTCCCTCTCACAAGCCTTGTTCATTATCTTTCCACTAGGTCCATCAGACCTAAAGTCCAAGAAAGGGTTGGAAAGTTTGCACTAGAAACTTCTGGAAACTTCTCTTGTTCTTGGGAATAGGTGCTGAGGATCAGCTATTACAATGATGACAAAAGCAAGTATAACAGCAGACCTAAGTAGAGAGTACAGAGGGGTAAGGTTGGAGAGTTGGAACCCCAAGTAAGAGGTTCTCAAACGTAAAGCCACATGAATAGACTATGAAAAGGAAACCAGGGCAGCCCCCGTGGCGCAGCGGTTTGGCGCCGCCTGCAGCCCAGGGTGTGATCCTGGAGACCCAGGATGGAGTCCCACGTCGGGCTCCCTGCATGGAGCCTGCTTCTCCTTCTGCCTGTGTCTCTCTGCCTCTCTCTCTCTCTCTCTGTGTTGCTAATAAATAAATAAAATCTTTGAAAAAAAAAAAAGGAAACCAACTAAGAGTAAGCAGCACACAGGCTGCCTTTGGAAGCCCCCGTGTCTTTTGAAAGAGACTCTTCACTTATGGGCCTTAGCTTTACTCTATGATAGTTGGATCACATTGTGGTCTGAGACTTGTTCCTTCCTTTTTAAAAAATTCTTCTTTTTATTATTTTGTTCCCTGAAATCCAATCAACCAATAACAATACTAGGAAAGTTGCACTGGATGCAGGCTTGCTGTTCTTTTTTGCATTCAGAGACAGGAAGCCATACATGATAGATCTACTTAATTTACTTGTTCCATCCCAAATGGTAAATAAACCTTCCTCTCCAAAACCATACAAAATTCCTCCAAAACAGAGTCATCAGTTGAGCAGTGTTTGCAAAATTCATCACTGGCCTAAGGAACTGTAGAGGGATACCTGTACTGAGATTATACTTATGGCCACAGGCATCAGTGGAAGGGATTGACTCGAGGAAGCTGGGTGTCACAGCCTTGTGCAAAGTGGCAGCTGGTAGTCCTTAGGCACTCGGAGCTAGAAGAGAAACTCCTCTTGAGAGCCACCCCCAACCCTTACCTAATACATTAGCCAAGCAGATATAAAAGAAAATGCCTCATTTTAAGGATATGGTAAAGAATGAATGCCAAAGAGAGACATGAAGAAACACTGGGTTCCCTCTTTCCTTACCCTTTTAGGAAACAAATATGATATAAGAACTAGTCCTAGCCTCCAGAAGCCCCCAAGCTGTCTACTAGGGCAAAGAGATACAACAACAGCTAATTGGTGGCCTCAGCTTACTACAAATGACACCTGGTCATACCTCTTACCTCTCAAGGTATTCAGCCTGAAGCATGAACAGGTAAAGTAACCAAGTCCAAGTGGACACCTCAGTGAAAAACCCGAATGGGGAACATCCAAAAAGCTCCTCTGGCAAGTGAAACTGGAGAACTTTTTGCAGATTGCCAACTAACCAAAAGACAGAAAGGAAACACAAGCCAAAATATTAACATGTGTGAGGAAAACCACCTAATCATAATTCTACAACTTGAGAAGAGTTACCCGCAAAATGCTACAAACTATCAAGGAAAAAAAAAACTGAACGAAAACATAACAGAGAAGCCAAATTCTGCCCTTTCTCAAAATGTCTGAGGATACTTTCTATGATTGCTCTATTCCCTTAGTCTGGGCTGTCATTTGAGGAACCTTGAGTCTAGGGCAAAAGTGGTCAGTAGAAAAAGCAAAAGGACCCACTCACCCCCTTCTTTCTTGGCAATAGCCACCAACCAAATATTTATTCTATCATATATTAAGATACTGCCCCCAAAGATCTTACTATCAGGTGAAGGAAATAAGATACTGACCCATCAAAAGGTAATTAACAATGCTTGGCATTAAATAATAAGTGTCATATACATGGTACAGGCCATAAATACTAAAACTGTAAGAATAAGAAAATAATGGGAGAATATGAGTTTAGGGACATGCAGCCAGCCCAGGATCTGAGGGTTAACAATACCTGACAAATATTTAGAGGAAGAAGCCAAAGCGAGGAGTAGTCCCACAAATATTTAAGGAGCAAAGATTCATACTTTCTTCAGGTTCCACATGTCAATCAATTAGGTACAATTAAAATTAAGCCCCACAAACTCCAAAAAGGCCACCTGTTACATGCCCACACCTCTACCCCTCTGACCCTGTTCAGCCACTAGATCCACACCAACCCAGTATAGAAACAAGGAAAGAGTATGAATGAAGCAGTGTGAATCTCTCCCCAGCGCTGGAAACCCCTAAATCAAAGCAGGATGAGTCAGAAACCTGCTTTCTTTGGGGGAGGGGAGGTAAGGAAAAAGACACTTTCCACCAATTTCCAGGGACTTTGAGCAGCTCCTCCTAATAACAGATGAGACTGTGATAGTTAAAAAGCATGCCTGGCAGGACTTCAGATCTTGGACTCTTGAGTGACCCCACAAGCATGCTGAGATTTGGAAAAGGGACACTTTGGAGTATGGATCATAGTCTTTCCATTTGTGAAACTGAGAAAAGCAGTACCTATCTGTGAGATTCTTGGAATATTGACAAACAGAGACCCATGGATACATCAAGACTGACAGCCTACTAGGGACCTCCACAGGATCAGCATTCATACCCTGAACTCACATAAACTTCCCTACACTGAATCTACATATATAACCCACTCTCTTCTCACCACCTCCGCCAGCCCAGGTCAGGGACTCTCAGCTGAAATAAACAGGAACACCTGGGTTAAAATATAGTGGGTGGGGACACCTGGGGGGTGTTCAGCGGTTGAGCGTCTGCCTTCGGCTCAGGGAGTGATCCCACAGTCCTGGGATTGACTCCCACATTGGGCTTCTCCCTCTGCCTATGTCTCTGCCTCTCTCTCTCTCTCTCTCTCTCTCTGTCTCTTATGAATAAATAGATAAAATCTTTTATAAAAAATAGTGGCTAGTGAAATTTTCCCCTTTGCCTGCCTGTATAGTCCCCTTCTAGAACTTAAAATCTTCACTTACTAGCCTTCCTGCTCACATTGGTCTAATAAGATTTTGTTAATAATTAACTTTTCTTAAACATTTATTACTGGGTGTGTGTTAATCATTCTACATGTATTATCTCATTTAATACTAACAGCTATTCTATTAAGTGCTATCATTATCCCCATTTTATAGGAAACTAAGACACAAGCAATAATTGACCCAATTATCACCTGGCTAGAAAATGCAGAAGATGGTTTCCAAACTGAGGTCCATATTGCTGTGGAGCCCAAATTCTTAGTCATTACACCATACAAAAAATCTTCAGCTAACTTTGTAATTAATAGTGAAAGTCTGAGGGGCACCTGGGTAACTCAGTGGTTGAACATCTGCCTTCAGTTCAGGTTGTGATCCCGGGGTCCTGGGATCGAGTCCTGCATTGGGCACCCCCCAGGAAGCCTGCTTCTCCCTCTGCCTATGTCTCTGTCTCTCTCTCTGTGTCTCTCACGAATAGATAAAAATAAATTTAAAAATAATAAAAAAATAGCAAAAGTCCAAATGCTTTCCACCATGATAGAACAAGGTTGTTTGTCCTCATTGCTCTATTCAACATTGTCCCTGGCAGCCCTAGCCAGTGCAATAAGGAAAGAAAAAGAAATAAAGACAGATTAAAAAGGAAAAAGTAAAACTGTCTTTTTTTCACTGACAACTTAGTCATGTACATAGAGAAAAGAATCCGAAGAAACCTATGCAAATTACTAGAACTAATAAGCGAATTTATTAAGGTCACAGGATACAAAGCCAATATTTTACAAATTATCTTTCTATATGCTAGCAATTAATCACTGGAAAACAAAAAAAATACCCTTAACAGTAGCATCCAGAAAACATGAAATACTTAGGGATAAATTTAACACAGTATGTGGAAGACCCATTCACTGATAACTACAAAACATTACTGAATAGCTTTTTTAACATAAGCCTTCAAATACTACTTGTATAATTACAAATAAAGTCAACAGCCTAGCATTCATGACAGTTGAAAATATTACCATCTCCGACCTCTCCAGACTCCTCATCCAGTTCTTTCTTTCATTCTGGTTATTTTGTATACCATAAGCATACCCCTCTACTAAAGAAAATGCTGCTCTCTCCTTTAATTTAATCAGTCCCTCTCAGTCTATCCCTGTACCATCTGTACCTCAACTATCTCTGAATATTAGAATCCCATCTCAAACTACTTCTCCAAGAAACTTTGTTTACTCCTCTAAGATCTTCTTTTTCGCTAAGATGATTCCTCTACTCCCCAAAGCACTATGCTAGTATATCTTATGGCATTTACTGTACTCTGGACTAAAGTGCTGCTCTATCTTTGTCCTTCTAGACTGTAAACCACTTGATGACAGGGATTGTGTCTGATACAACTACCCTGAAGTACCTAGTTCTTTATTTTTTTGAGATTTTATTTATTTATTAATGAGAGAGAGAGAGAGAAAGGCAGAGACACGGGCAGAGGGAGAAGCAGACTCCACGCAGGGAGCCCGATGTGGGACTCCATCCTGGATCTCCAGGATCACGCCCTGGGCCGAAGGCAGGAGCTAAACCGCTGAGCCACCCGGGCTGCCCTCCTCTCACTCACTTCTGAGGACTGTTAGCTCAGTTCGGCTTCTGTTAGTTGGACCAATATCAAGATCGAGACGAAGTAAAACATCCTAGCCCAAAGGACAAAGATAGATCCTCAGTCTGAATAAACAGATCAGGGAGGGAAGAGGAGGGGTAAGCCAATGTCATCAGCGCAAGGCAGGAAATCTATGAAAAAGCAAAGGAGAACCATTAAAGATTCTGTTTCTGAAGACAGAATAAAAAGCAACCTGAACATCACATTTTGGGGGAGGGAGTTTTCTAGTAGAATATAGAAACCTCTAGGATAGATTCCCCACCACTCTGGAGATCTACAAGGCTAAAAGCAGTATTAACCACCTACCTCCAGCCCACCCCAGGAGGCAAGCAGCACAATCAGGTCCTGAACAGGGACAAAGGGAGGAGGTAACAGGCTCTGTCCCAGAGAAGGTCCCTGGAGAGGCTACTTGGATCTCACTATAAGCACAGAATGGGAAGGGAATGCTGCTGCAGAATGGAGTTCAGATGCCACACTTGACCGGACTCAACTAGCCAGAGAAAGAAGGTTCTTTAACTTAACCCCGTTTCATAATTACCAAAAAATATTACAGCTGATTAACAGTGGATGCTCTCCATCAATGTGAATCTCGGTCTTTTGACCCCAGATTGCAAAAGCTTCGCAGCTCTTTGTTGAGTACAGGATGTCCTCTTGCATGTCATTGTAATGCCTTGTAATCATCCTCCAGGTTTGCTACAGGTCCCATATAGCACGTGGAGCTCCAAGCACACCAAGATTCACTTGGGTGCATTGCTGTTTTTAAAGGAGTCTAGGGGATCCCTAGGTGGCTCTGCGGTTTAGCGCCTGTCTTCAGCCGGGGATGTGATCCTGGGGTCCCGGGATCTAGTCTCACGTCGGGCTCCCTGCATGGATCCTGCTTCTCCCTCTGCCTGTGTCTCTGCCTCTCTCTTTCTCTGTGTCTCTCATGAATAAATAAATAAAATCTTTTTTAAAAAAAGGAGTCTAATTTCACAAACTTGTCATAAGCTAGCACTTCCACAGTCAATTCACCTACCTTCCCCAGTTTTCTAAAGAGTTCGCTATATGTCTCTTGAAATTCATAAACTGACCTTATTTCTATGTGCTAATTCCAATAAGTGAGTGGGAAGAGAAGGTTAATTACTAGAAACAAGTAAGACAAAAATCCCCCATTTCAAACACATGCCTTCCAAACTCAAAACCTGGAGGGAAAATTATTTTATTTTTGGTTCAAATTATATTACCACCACTTCAGACCTTCAAAAGACCCCAGAACAAGTGGTTAAAAGACAGCACAGGGGACATTGATACCATCGTTCCTTTTCCAAATCAAGGTGCAAAATTGCCAGATGCCACTAAGCCACCAGGATTTAGAGGGTTAGAACCTTCCACCATTTCCATTTCCATATTTGCTTTTTTTCCCAAGTATTCAAGTGGCAATTTCCTGATACTCTGAAATTTTAACACTGCTTTCAAATCGGTTACCTTAAAGGTACTTCAAAGTAGTATTCAAGTGGATAATTCCTCCTAGAATTGTACCAGCAGTATAGGAATATGGTCAAAATCAAACTCTTCATCAGCAACTGGAGTCTTTGTCTTGACTTCTAAATGAAAAATCAAAGCAATCCCGCACTGTGGGGTTTTCTCTTTCCACATATGGAATCATATGATTTTTCACGTGGATTCTGTTGTGAGATTATCAAGAGTGTGAAACAGTAGGAATTGCTGTAAGGGCAGATCTGCTGCCCTGAAGCTCAGTGACAAATCCTTCCATCTATTCAATGATTCCAGTTACGACTCATCACAAAATCCACTGTCACAGAAAACTTCTTAATGGCAAAGTATCTGAAAACAACTTGGTATTTTTATTCCTGACCCTAGGGTTCTATTTGTGAAGTGGGGGTAGTGATTAAGATCTTGAGTTAGGTTAAAAAAACAAGTGTATATATATATATATATAATATATATATATATATATATATTATATATATATATTTCTATATATATATAACATACACATATATGTAATATATATGTGTATATTTTATATATAATATATACACATATATTTTGTGTATATATATATATATATTACTTGGGAAGAATTTACCATAAAATTGACTTAGTGGCAAAATTAACATTTTCCATCTGTTAAGAGAAAAACATAAAGACTACTCTAACAAACATTTTGCTTTTAGAAAAGTACACATTTAAGAATATGTTCTTTTTCAATTGCCTTAGGGATAGATAGCTGAGGACAGGGCTGAGAGGGAGACTTTGGACCACATATTCATATGCACTTTCTGGATTGAGGTATATAAATATAATTTTATAAAGGGGGAAGAAACAATGCATTTGCTATTGGGAAATAAGACGAGGGGCCCCTGGGTGGCTCAGTGGTTGAGTCTTTGGCTCAGGTCGTGATCCCAGGATCCGGAATCAAGTCCCACATCTGGCTCATGGCAGGAAGCCTGCTCTCTCTCTGCCTATGTCTCTGCCTCTCTCTGTGTGTCTCTCATGAATAAATAAATAAATCTTAAAAAAAAAAGAGAGAGAAAATAAGATGAAAATGTCCTAGATAATAAAAGATGGAAAATAGGATTGGGACCAAGAAGTTAGTCACCTTAGTCACCTACTTAGTTCATATACCACCCTCTCTAGCTCCCAAAATATTTGTTAATTCAAACTGATAGTTGTTTTATTTTTATTTTTGTTTTGAGAGTGAGGGAGGGGTAATCTACTCTCAAAAAAAAAACAAAAAACAGGGATCCCTGGGTGGCGCAGCGGTTTGGCGCCTGCCTTTGGCCCAGGGCGCGATCCTGGAGACCCGGGATTGAATCCCACGTTGGGCTCCTGGTGCATGGAGCCTGCTTCTCCCTCTGCCTGTGTCTCTG
This sequence comes from Canis aureus, assembly GCF_053574225.1. NCBI lineage: Eukaryota > Metazoa > Chordata > Mammalia > Carnivora > Canidae > Canis > Canis aureus. The sequence continues at coordinate 36,022,857 of NC_135615.1, forward strand.
CCTCTCTCTCTCTCTCTCTGTGTGACTATCATAAATAAATAAAAATTAAAAAAAAAAAAACAAAAAAAAAAAACAAAAAACAAAAAAGGGTGGGTCCTCTTCAGCAAGACCTTTATTCTCCTCTACTCAAATCCCATTAACACTAATCAGCACAATGATGAAGCGCATTGTGGTTAAGTACTCTAGTTGATAACCATCCTTTGGAAAAAAGGTTCCCATAGCGACAGGTAAAGGCAATCATCAAACTTAGTTTTTCAGAACAAGACTTGGTGTCACAGATGAAAGAGTTAAGATTGTTTTAGCATTAGTCTGGAGCCTTGCTTTTTCAACTTCACTTTACTTTATCCACTCAAAAGACACTTAGGAGAGTCTCTGTATACACCAGGCACAGTACCAACATCAGGGGCCAGGAGAGGTAGGAAAAGGACCTCAAAGATAAGATATGGTTTCCACCCCCCAAGAACTTCAATCTGCTGAGGAAAGCAGCTACTAATGACATTATGATGGTAATTCTACCCCTCAATCTATAACCAAGGCTTGTCCTCCCCACTAGGAATGGTCAGTTTCTAGACTAGTTTCACTTTCCCATCTTCAAGCTGCAGCACAGCTGGGTTTCCAGCTGACTAGAGAAGAAAAGATTCTTTAAATAAACAGCATTTTAAAAATATGCAGTCGCTTTTGCTATACTCAATTTTTGTGAACCACCTTTCTCTAATACGTGAATCTAGTTGTCAAATTAATTAAAAACTATCCTAAAGAAGGTAAAGTCCCCCTGGAATACACCTTTTCCATCTTTAACAACAAAGGATACTATACATTGGAAGAAAACTGAAATCAGAAAGTACCAAAGGAAGAATGATTTTTTTTTTTACGCTATCTGCTGTGTCTATGCAACAAAGAGACAGCTTAAAACCATATATATAGGAAAGCAGCAAGATAGGGTGTGATTATACCAAAATATATGCGACCATTGTTAAAAATGCAGGACTAAAAAAAAAAAATGCAGGACTATTTGCAGAACAGGATGCTTTTATAGCATTGTACCGAGTTGCTAATCCCTAAGCCTCCTTTCTAACTCTTTTTCCTCTCCCTGCTACAGAAGGCACATAAAACACCTCCCTGAATGCAAGCTTCTTAGAAATGCAAAGATTTTACTCAACTCTTTACCACCAGAGGTAGTAATTTTGGATGAATGATACACATGAGATCTATAAAAATACCCCTCTGGCAGATATTGCTATTCCAGCCAGACTTCACAGGCTTCAAATCAATATTACACAGTGGCAGTGAAATTAGCCATTCATAAGGACTTTCTAGAAAGGGTCTGGTATGACCCTTCATTGATGCTACTGAGGCATGTGCTAACTTTTAAGCTCAATATCCCTTCATATGATGCATTGGCCCAAAGTCCTGGCCCACCAAAATACACACCTTTCTAGATGATCTCCCTAGGAACCACAGCTCAGACACATTCAGAGCTAAAACTGGCTAAACAAAGTAACAATTCAACCACAGTTGCTCAATATAACAGGCATGATGACAGTTTCTGAGTGCCAGTTTCCCTATTTTGCAATGGGCAAATCTGCTCCAAGGAGAAAATGTTCCCAATGACCCTGTGGCCCAGAGGGCTTTCTTTAGAGATAGAAAACAGAAAATGAATTTGTTAGTTATTTCCTGCTGAGCACAAGGAAGGTGTTGTGGTTAGTTAGGATGATTTGTTTCCTTATTTAATATACTATCACCAGTGCATATTTTCCTTAACCCCATAGTAAAAAATAAGAAAATGCAGTTTATGCTCTGGCATCTAGTCACCAGTTCCATAAATTTCCTCTTACAAGTATGTCCTTTAATTTCTAATCCCCTTATATAAAACGCCCCCTCCCAAACTGACACAGATCTATATGCTATCAACTCAAACCCAAATTGTTTGCATTCTCAAGTGTTTACTTCAAGACTCACTCCTGCTCCTTGGCAATTTGCAGGGTGGGAGGGCCTTCTCTTTAGCAGGGATTGCAGTATTTGCCGAGAACTCTGCTACTACACATGCTACTTCAATAAAATACGGTGATCGTAACCTGAAAGCACACAACAGTATTTCTGACCTCCAAATTGTTCATGATCTCTACATTCAACTCTCAAACTCTCACCAAAACAAACAAGGTATAATTGCTAAAGAGGGAAGGGGAGAAGGAGGAGGAGGAAGACAAGGGATTATCTGACAAAGACCATTGGGTCTCAGTGGACCAGACCAGGGATTATGTGGTGATGTGTACCATGCATGTTCAGTCAGGAGCAACACACTGAAAACCAAAACAGAAGCTGTCCTTGGACAAGGCTCAATAAATGTTTTTACTATCTATTGCCCACTGCACAATACAGTTCCACAGCTCCCCTCAGGATCTCAGATAAAATCCTTTACAAAATAAAAAATTAGAAATTCCTAACTGGTCCTGACTTGTTGTCAAAAAACACTTAAGAGCACGAAATCAACATTAAAGAGCAGTCAACAGGATTCCTCAGAACAACGCCAGAGAGAGAAATTGCTGTTACCACCAAAGTTTTCCCCTCCTTATTAAGATACTTCACGATTCTTCTGATTGAAATGGCCACAGTTTAACATAGTGCCCAGATACACTGCCACCACTACCTGAAAATTTGTCTCTTGAAGGACAGGGGCGGGGGATGGGGTCAGAGGAGGAAAGCTTCAAAAAGTCAAAGGCATTGATCTAAAAAGATGAGGGCAGCAAAACTTCCTATGAGCTGTTCCACATTCTTTGCTTCTCAAAGCCTATCTAGAACCCCTTGGTAAACTGGTAAACAAGCCAACTTCGACAACAGTTCAGGACATCTATCATAATTCAGTGACCACACAGCTCAGAGTCACACAGCAAGCACCAAAATCAGCCTTAGTTGGGACAAAAGGAATAGCCACAAGACAAGCTAGCACCAAATACTCCAGTATGAGGACGATGTGGTTTGAAATTTCTCACTGAAAAATAAGTACTGGGTTCAGAGATGAGAAACAAAAGCCCGTAAGCTGATATGTCTTTGACTTTGGACAGGCGAGACCTCCACTCCTGACTACGGAGGTCCAGGGACTTCAGTGTTTTGTTTCTGATCACCTGCATTCCTGGGCTGCGCCCAACATCAGAAGGCTGAGAGATGCAGTCAACACATCCTGCCAGTAAGATGTCAGAGCTCGAACTTACAGCATTCAGCAGAAGTTGTTACTCTATGTCATTGTCATCACGATCAACGGATCTAGTAAAATCTCTCAGAAAACAGCCGAAAGATGGGTCTGCTCCCTTGTCCTAGAGGTTAAGAGAAGGCTGTGCTCACCGCCTCGCACAGATAGGCAATCACGGTGAAGAAAACCCCCGAGCCACACGGAGGACGAAAACAGTAGCAGAAAAAGTCCAACTCTGCCTGCGCCAGCGGTGTGGATGAGCAGAACCCGGAGCCCGGGAGAGGCAGGAGGGGGCGGGGGCACCATTCCCTGGGAGAACTTGTGAGCGGAGGCCTTCACCGTCTGAGAGTCTGGCCAGCTGCTCCTGCAGACCCTGGCCAGCCGGAATGAGGCAGGCTCGTGGGAGCTGGGCAGGCGAGGCCTCCGAGGGTCACTCCTGACTCACCGAGCCTCGGGCCAGCACCACCCGGACTTCTCCGTTTTTCCTGCCGCTACTGGGCTATGATGGCAGCTTTCCAGCTCCACATGCCATACATCAGCCGCAGATCGCTGCTGGCACAAGCCAGCGCCTTCCCCCGCCCCCCACCCCTGGCACACTTTGAGCCTGATCCTCCTTCTCCCCGACCCCAACCCCCTCACCCACCCGGGCCAGGCGCCCTGCCCAGGGGCGGCCCCACCCCCCAGCAGCCGGGCGCTGCCAGGCCTGGGCACCTGCAGCACCTCCCCGCCCCACCCCCATTTTCCACCACCTCGCCCCTCCCCCCTTTCCCTAGCAGAGGGAGGGGGCGACTCACCGCAGTCAGTGCACAGGATCTTGCCCACCTCTTTCTTGAGGTTTTTGCCGTTCGTGTCGATGGGGGCAAAGGCCGTCTTAAAGACTAAGGGCTGCTCCGTGGGCTCCAGGAAAAAGATGTAGCGCTGGTTCCTTTCGAGCGGCGCACAGGAGCCCACGCTGATCACCTGCTCGCGCTGCAGCCCCCCGCTCCGGAGCGGCCACTTGTCCAGCACCTTCACCAGCGCCACCCGACCCGAGGCGGGCGGCTCGCGGGTGCTGTTGGAGCCGGAGCCGCCGGCCGGGGCCAGCCCCTGTACCTTGCCCTCCACCACCACGGGCGCCTTGTATGCCTGGTCCTGCACCGACTTGAGGCTAGGCGAGTAGCAAGCGAGCGACACACCGAAGAGCAGCATGGAGAAGCCGGGGGCCGGGTCGTGCCTCATGCCGCCGGCGGCTGCGGCTCGAGAGCGGGCGGCGGCTCTCCGGGCTGCGGGGCTGCGGGGCTGCGGCTGCTGCGGCGGCCGCGGCTCTGGGGGCGCAGCGGGACGGGAGATGCTGCTGTTGCTGCTGCTCCTGCTGCTGCTGCCGCCGCCGCCGCTGCTGCTGCTGCTGCTCCTCTCGCTGCTGCTGCTGCTGCTGCTGCTCCTCTCGCTGCTGCCGCTGCTGCTGCTGCTGTCGCTGTAGCTGCTGCACCGAGCCTTCTCCAGTGGCGGCGGCGGCAGCGCTGAGCAGCAAACCTGCCGCATCTGGCCAGGCCATTTGGGGGGCTCCGCCGCTCCGCCGCCGCCGCCTTGGGAGGGGAAACAGAGCCCGCTAGAAAACCGGAAACAGCGTAACGTTAGCGCCTCGTAGCCCTCCGCCGGCAGCCGGGGGAGGCGGCCCAGCCAGGGCAGGGGACAGGCGGCGAGCCGGCCGCGATGCGCAGCGCGGAGCCGCGCGACGCTCCCACCCTGCGCGCCAGGACCTGGAGGAGGATGCGGAGAATAGGACGCCCGCCCACTTGCTCTCTCGCGCCCCCTCTACCCCCGAACCGAGTGAGGAGCGCCGCTTCTGCAGGGGGAGCTCGAGACTGCACTGCTTTAGCGCCCGGTTTCTCGGCCCGCAGGGGCGCGGGAGGGATCGTTCTACCTTTGCTCCTGCGATTTATGGGCAGGACAGTGGGAGAGTACGTGGGGAGAGGGCGGAGTAGAGAAAAAGAATTCTGGCACTGTCCTATGAACGTGGGAGTGGGACACAGGGCGTGCCCCTGCCTTCGGCCAGCGGCTGGAACAGCCAGGGAGATTACCACCTCCTCGGTTGTCCCCTTCCCCGGGAGGACCCCAGAGGCCCGCCCCTCATCGAGCCCACGTGTTCGGTCCTGCCACCGCCTAGTGAGCTCTAGGGATTCAAGTGGAGGTGAAGAAGGATTCCGGTCCCGTCATTTTGGAAAGAGTTAGGGCGACGTGCAGTCTTGTCTCGGCATTGGGGACACCTAACTGAGCGTGGTGGCTGCAGCGGGTCCAGTCCCCGAGAGTCTTCTGGGCTTTCTGCACCGGCCAGGCAGGACCAGGCTACATGCTGTACAACCTCATCTTTTAAAAAGCTGTTCCCATGGGAAGTGGGGGCTTCTTAGGGGCAACTCCAGAGCCAGAGCCTGTCAGGGCCAGAGGCTTCTCCGTAGGAAATGGTTGCCTTTTTAAAAGTCTGGTCCTTGCGAGGGGCAGGAAAGTTTGATCCACTGGAGCCAACGTCTGATTTTAAGAAGCAAATCCATCATCCATTCTCCTCCTGTCAGCTCTAGGGAGTTTTCAATTCCCAGAGTATATCCTTGAAGGATGTGGAGCTCAGGAATTCCACTCAGGTCTTGGAAAGTTTTATCCCTGCCTGGGCCCTGCAGGAAATGGGCCCAGGGATGTCTGGCTCAGGCTTAGACCGCTATTCTGGAAAGGAAGGACACAGCTAGACCTTTCTGCTGGCTAAGAGACACCTCAAACTTAATTTAATATCCAAAGCCAACAGCATCGTTTCTCCCACCCATTCCAAATGTCCTATACTTGTTAATGGCAGCATTTGATACTTGGCCACCTGATCCATTCCAATAAGTCTCTTAGTCTCCTCTCATTCTGTTTTAGCCAATCAATCACCAAGTCTCTCTGCTGTACCTTTTAAAAAGTCTCCAGCATATCTAGCTCCTCTCCAACTCTGTTGTGAATGCTTTAGGTCTGAGTGTTCATCATCTCCCACCTGGACTACTGCAAAGCCTCCTAACTAGTTCCCCCACTGCCTGCCTCATCAGCCTCTTCCAGTCCTACCACTGTCAGAGTCATCCTTCTAAAAATAAAATGTAAATATGAGTTGGCTATGCCACTGCTCTCAGGAGTCAAGTCCAAACTCTTCAGCATGACTCTTCATGGGCTCCGTCTACCTAACCAGCTCCGTACTCTGGGAGCCAACCCTCTACCCTAGAAATTCAGCACAATGTGCTGTTTTGTGCTGTGCTTCTGCATATAGTATCTCTTGTATCCAAAAGCCTCACCTCAGCCTTGCCCATCTGGAAAGTGATTCTTACCCCAAGGCCCAGCTCAGCATTATACCTCATGCCTCCCTTCCTTACATCCACCTCCATCCCAAGCAATGATGTATGTGACATGATGGAATTAATCCCTTTCTCTTTCTTGTAGCCATGTGCCTCATACATATTACTATTATGGCACTAACCTATACTAAAAGTAGCTGTTAGTAAGTCTGCATTAGAGCCATCAGACTAGGCACCTTAATGGCAGGACTATGTCCTTTTGGTCTTCGGAGCCCATTATATCCAAATGGATATCAGGCACAGTGCCTGGCATAAAGTAAAGATCAGCAAATTTTCAGTGAAGAAAGGAGGGAAGGAAGAAAAGAATCAAAAATCATCTTTCTTGGTGCACCTAGGTGGCTCAGTGGTTGAGTGTCTGCTTTGGCTCAGGTCGTGATCCCGGGTTCCTGGGGTTAAGTCCCACATCGGGCTCCCTGTGTGGAGCCTGCTTCTCCTTCTGCCTGTGTCTCTGCCTCTTTCTGTGTGTCTCTCATGAATAAATAAATAAAATCTTTTTTTTAAAAATATCCCTCTTTTTTCATCCCCCTTAAAGGCATCAGGCCAATTTTGTTGGTCCCTTCCACATCCACCTTTCCATTTTCATAGATCACTATCTTCTACATCACAGAACATCACTGTGAGGAATAGTGCTAACTTCACCCCCTCATTTTCCAATGGAGCAAACAGTCCTAGGGAGGAAGAGGGACTTAGTCCCCCATTTCTGACAACAGAGTAGTGGTGAAGGGCTTGGCTCTGGAAGTCAAGCAGAGCTGGGTTTCAAACCAATTGTGTAACTTAGTAACTTTGGAACAAGCCTGTTTTTCTCCCTAGGTCTTAGTTTCCTCACCTGTATAATAGAGGTAACAGTAGGGTCTACCTCATAAAGCCGGGTTTTGCTCATGTCCTTAATATCCAGTTAATAAATATCCAATGAATGGCTCCTCTGTGCCAATCCCAGAGACATGGCACTGCTGCTGGATATGCTGCAGGGAGCCAAACCAACACTGGCCTTGCTCATAAAGCCCGTATGGTTGAGAAGACAACAGTAAACAAGTAGACAAATAGGTAACTAATTAGGTAAAGCAGTTCATCTCCTGAAGGAAATAAACAGGATGAAATGATAGGGACTGATGGAAAGGGGAGAGGGCAGGTGTACTCGGATCGAAGAAAACTTCTCTGAGGAGATAACATTTAAAACTGAGCTGAGGTAAAAAAGTAAAAAAAAAATAAAAATAATAAAAAAATAAAAAATTAAAAAAATAAAATTAAAAAAAAAATTAAAAAAAAAAAAAAAAAACTGAGCTGAGGGCAGCCCCAGTGGCTCAGTGGTTTAGCGCCACCTTCAGCCCAGGGCATGATCCTGGAGACCCCGGATCGAGTCCCGCGTCGGGCTCCCTGCGTGGAGCCTGCTTCTCCCTCTGCCTGTGTCTCTGCCCCTCTCTCTCTCTGTCTCTAATAAATAAATAAAATCTTTTTAAAAAAGAAAAAAAACTGAGCTGAGAAGAATTTGAAGGGTGTAGATTATGTGAGGTTACAAGTATAAAGTGCTTAGAACAATGCTTGATACAGAGTAGGGGCCAAAATTAATGTTGAATATCACCGATAACTTTCTTCTACCAGTGGTTCCCCATCTTAGCATTGAGAATCTCTAAGCGACATGTAGTTAATGTATGTTTGGACTTTCTGTATATTAATAAATACAATCTAACTTTTCAATAGTAGATGGCACTGTGATGAATAAAAATACCCATTCTCTCTTTTTTTCACATATCCAGTTGAAAGTGTAAGACATTGTTAAGTATGAAGAACAGTGGAAAGATCTGCTATCGTTTTGTCTTTTGGTAAAGGACATATATGCAAGTATTTATAAAGCATAGATTACCTTTGAAAGGACACAGCAGAAATTGAAACAACAGTTGGCTCTGGGAAGGGCACTGCGTGGCAGAGTAGAGTGCAAGTTCTATTCCCTTTTGTACCTTGTGAATTTTCTATCAGGCTACTATACTATACTACCTACTCAAAAAACATATTTGAGAGGATCCTCTAACTTCTTACCATTGCTAAATTTTTACTATGTAGGTTGTCAGTCAAAAGCTACTTAAGGGGCAGCCTGGGTGGCTCAGCGGTTTAGCGCCGCCTTCAGCCCAGGGCCTGATCCTGGAGACCTGGGATTGAGTCCCACGTTGGGCTCCCTGAGTGGAGCCTGCTTTTCCCTCTGCCTGTGTCTCTGCCTCTCTCTCTCTGTGTCTCTCATGAATAAATAAATAAATCTTTTTTAAAAAGAATTCCTGCTCCTACCTCTGCCTCTCTTTCTGTGTCTCTTGTGAATAAATAAATAAAATCTTTAAAAAAATTTTTTTAAGCTACTTAAAATAGAACTGTTATTTTATGGGATTCCTTGAAATTATTTTTGCCTTCAAATTAGATTCTCATGCTAAAAAGAGTTGGGAATTAGTGTATTAAAATTTTACCCTCTTTAGAATGCAAGTTAAGTTTTGAGAACCCAACAGACTACTAGAATTCCTGTGCTCACAGAAGGGGGACTTAGGCAAAGATTTCTAAGGAGAAGAGAAATACCTGTCCAGGCTTTCTCCCAGGGTGTGATGTATATGAGGATAAGCTTCCAGAATTAATCTCAAGCATTTTGTGTGGAAAAATACAGTATTTGGTTTCCTAGGACAGCCCAATTCTATATTGGCTCTTTCCTGGGGATCAAAGTGAATTAGTACATATGTTTTAGAAAATAAATCTTGATATTCTGAACCTGCTAACTATTCATCATAATTCAGTAATTGATAGTAAAAATAATAATAGCCACATTTATTAATGGCCTATTGTTTGTTGGGAGCTTCATGTTTATATTTCCATAACTCAACAGCTTTGCATTTTACAAATTGAGGAGACTTATAGAGGTTTAATAACTCGCCCAAATGACAGGCAGAGTTGGGATTCCCATCCAGGCTTGTCCATTGCCAGAACACTTGCTTTGTGCACACCACCTCCACGGCTCTCTGCCTCACTGCATTGTCGTCTGAAAGGTCTCTGATTTCTCCCAACTACTTCCACCAGTGGCACACTATTTAAAATTTACACCACTAGAGAACAAGGGTTGTACGTATCACTTTACAAAAAAGATGAGGAAGATTGAGACACTGAGAATTGAAGTGACTTTCTGAAGATCACAAAGCCATGGATAGGGCCAAGATTTATCACAAACTCAAGCTCACATTTTTGGGAGCTTCTTGGTCAGTTTTATTTTTTTTCTTTCATTTGTTTTTTATTTTTTCAGCTTTATGGAGGTACAATTGACAAAACTGTAACATATTTAAAGTGTACAAGGCAATGATTTGATAGACATATACGTTGTAGAAGGATTCCTAGAATTGAGTTAATTGCCACATCCATCACCTCATATATTTACTTTTTTTTTTGGTAAGAACATTTAAATTCCATTAATAAATTTTGGTTATATAATACAGTGTAATCAACTATAGTCACCATGTATACATTAGATCCTAAGAGCTTATTCATTTTATAACTGAGAGTTTGTACCCATTTACCAATCTCTCCTCAGCCCAAGGCAACCATCATTCTATTCTTTCTATAAGTCTGACCTGCAATTCATTTTATCTCATTGTTTTATTTTGTCTTGGTTTGTTTTGTTTTGAGATTCCACACAGAAATGATACCATGTAGTATTTGTCTTTCCGTCTGGCTCATTTCACCTAGCATAATGAACTCTAGATTCACTCATGGTGTTGCCAATGGCAGCATTTTCTTCTTTTTTAAGACTGAATAACAATTTTATAAAGAGAGATATATCACATCTTTATCCATTCATTCATTGATGTACATTGGGGTTTCTATACCGTGGCTATTGTGAACAATACTGCAATGAACATGGGAGTATAGATATCTCTTCAAGGTAATAAATTTGTTTCTTTTGGATCAAGCTTACACTTTTGAAAAGAATAACACGAAAAAATGGAAAGCCAGACCTGTTGACTACACCATGGCTCCCCACCAGGTTCTGAAAAAACTGGTTCATGGTAGCAGTGGGCTGTGTCACTATATAATAATCACTGAGAATAAAAACAGAAGTAGACAGAATGGTATAGACATTCTGAATTCAAGATAGAACACCCACATGAAAAGTTTGGCTTCTTCTTCCAGTCCCTCCTACACAAGATGGGCTTCTTCCAGCTTTAGTTGATTCAGTGGCCAGAAATGGCCATTCGACCAGGTTATATGAGTCGCTCTGACCAGGAGACCTGGCTTGTCAAGGAGATGTGTATGGTCTCTGTGTAGTCACCAAGTCTCACTTATCAAGCTAAACACTACAGGACAGTCTCGTTTTCTAAATAAAGGCATTTTGTAAACTTCATTTTTCTGCTTTTGAGATCTGTTTTCTAAATTTGGCTTCCAGAATCACTCTCGGGTTCTGTGTGGTTAATTTCTTTTCCTCCAAGGATTTTAAAACAAGGGACGGAATAGAAAACAGATACTGAGAATCCGAGAATATTAGCACTGGGAAGGACTTTAGTGGCAATGTAGCCCAATAGCCTTCTTTCACGGAGGTAGACAGAGGCCATAGAGATGAGGTGATTTGCTCAATGTCACAAAGCCTAGTTAGTGGCAAAGACGGCTCTAAAAACCCAACTCCTTACCTGTTGCTATTTTGTCCACGGTTCAAAATCCTGGCCCCACCCCTACCAGAATGTGAGCTTGAGCAGGTCACTTCACCTTTCTAAGCCTGCGTTTCCTCCCCACAATTATATTGAGGTGACAGTGTATCTACAATGTACAATGTAGGAGTTTTTGAGGATTCAGTGAGATAATCCCTGCAACAAGCTTTACAGTATCCAGCACAGAGTAACTGGCTTAGCATGTGGGCCCCAGGCTCATATGGTCTACATCTGAATTCCAGCTCTGCCACTTGCTTCACTGACATTCTGGCCTAGTTACTTCACTTCTCTGCATCTCAGTTGCCTCAACTGTAAACTGGGTAGGGTGATAACATGTTCTACCTCGCTATGATTATAATGAGTCTTAAATATAATAATATATGTAGCCTACTTAAAATAATGCCTGGCCTATGTTAGCTATTATTACTCTGCCTAGACTAACCACTTTTCTTACTTTAAGTAGCTGGACTTTACCTGAGCTGAACATTTTAAAACTAGCCACTTTCATATTTTTAAAAAGATTTTGTTTATGATTTATTTATTCATGAAAGACAAAGAAGAGAGAGAGAGAGAGAGAGGGGCAGAAACACAGCCAGAGGGAGAAGCAAGCTCCATGCAGGGAGCCTGATGTGGGACTTGATCCTGGGTTTCCAGGATCACGCCCTGGGCCAAAGGCAGCGCTAAACCGCTGAGCCACCGGGCTGCCCTATTTTCATATGTTTTTTTTTTTTTTTTTTTTTTTTTATTTTCATATGTTTTGAACACATGCTAAAAATCTTAAGATTTTAGAACTTTAGAGCCTAAGGTTCTACTTGATATATGCATGCATGTATGCATGTATGCAATTGTAAGAAGCCACATCATTGAATGACCCAGCTCCCAATGAAGAGAGGACATGATTCAATAATTACTAGCCTAGGGCTATGTCAGGAGTCCAAGGGCTTCTACTCTCCAATTTCCTGAAAAGGGCAGCAACCCCTCTGTCTGAGTTCTTCCATCTGGGATAATAGTACTTATTTCTTCATAAAGTGCTTGGAGACCTTTAGATGAAAAGTGCTATATGAGCACAAATTATTATCTCTTTTCCAGATACCACTTTTAGATTCAAATCCAGAAACTCGCTAAAATAGACCACAGCAGAGGTATAATCTGAACACAGATTATCTGGTCTGTATTATCAGACCTGATCAGATAATCTGTTCACACTTCACACCATCATTAGTTTTCTTTTACATGGCAGAGCATATCTAATTGGTACTGGGGAAAAATGAAATGTCCTCAAGCTGGATGTCTTTGCTGGTTAACATTCAGAGATTTTGCTTCCCTCTGTTTTCCTGATTTGTGTATTTGGAATCCTCTCCTGAGGTCAACAGAAACTCTGAGGTTGATTCAGCTCTGGGGGCATGAAGCAGGCCAAGAAGAAGAAAGTGTTCTCTTATTCCCAAATCCTTGGGCTACTGTATCTTGGAGTGTCCAATTCAACCTTGTCTCTACCTCATAAATGGTCAAAAATGTTAATACTTCACCTTTCTTGAATTTTCATTCCAATTTATAAGCTCATTTATTCATTCTACCAGAAAGCATTTATTGAAAACCTACTATGCATACTGATGCTAAAGAAATAATTGTCAGGATTCCTGTTAGCTAGAGTTAAAAATTAGGCAAAATTAAAATCAAGAGGTAGCACTTGCTCTTGACCTCTCCCTGCCCACCGCCAACACACACACACACACACACACACACACACACACGCATTTCTCCTGTAATGTCACCCACTTTGCCTCTCAGGCTCAGTGACCCTCCATTCTTTCAACTCTCCCAATTATGAGGGCAGAAAGAGTTTGCTGGGAAAATGCTAGGTTCTCAATGTTTGCAGAATATGACAAGCTCAATTCCACTAAGGAGTTAATATCTATTAAGGCCTAATGCATTATCTCCTTAAGCTGTGCCTTAATTTCTAAAACATCCCACACTATTCATTCCAAAATGAAGTTACTGGGATCCCTGGGTGGCGCAGCGGTTTGGCGCCTGCCTTTGGCCCAGGGCGCGATCCTGGAGACCTGGGATCGAATCCCACATCGGGCTCCCGGTGCATGGAGCCTGCTTCTCCCTCTGCCTGTGTCTCTGCGCCTCTCTCTCTCTCTCTGTGACTATCATAAATAAATAAAAATTTAAAAAAAATGAAGTTACTTATTCCCAAAAAGGTTTCATTCATTCCTTCTTTTAAAAAATCCATTTGATTCATATTTATTTTGCATTTATCACTCAAAACTATTTTTAGTGCCTACTCTGGACCAAGCTTTATATGAGATACTGAGAAGACAAGTGCAAATAAGACATGTGAGATCTCTGCTCTTGAAGTGCTTATACTCTGAAAGGGGGTAGATGCTAAAAAGGAAACAACGACATAAAACATTTTAGGAAGACAAAGAAAAGAGAAAGATATTTTGTGAGTATGATTAGATTGGACATGACTTGGACAGACTGCCACTTGCAGGGATGGTGATGGTCTCTCTACAAAGGCAGTATTTGAGCTAAGATCTGAAGGAGGAAGAGGAGTTGTCACACAAAACTCCAGGGGCAGAGCGTTTGAGGCAGAGGGAAGAACAGCATACAAGAGGCAATCACAAACTCAACATGATCAAAGTACGGAAGGAAGGCCAGTGAGGTTGGAAATTGTTATAGTAAGGGGGAAAGCGTGGCATGGAATGAGGTTAGGGTGATCAGTAGGGATCAGACTAGGCTGAGCCTTGTACACTACAGTAGGTTTGGATTTTATTCTAAGTACAATGGGAGGTCATTGGGGGACTTGAGTGAGGGGAAAGACATGGTCTGGTGTACGTACAAAAGAGATGCACTCTTAAATATGGGGCAGACTGTAATGATTGTAAGAGTGGAAGCAAATAGAGCAGTTAGGAAGCTGTTACAGTAGTGTGGGTAGGAGGTGACAGTGGCTTAGACTGAGGTAGTGGCAGAGGAGATGAAAAATGGATGGAATTCAAAATGTAATTTAAAGGTAGAACCAACAAGACTTGCTAGAAGATTGGGTGAAGTGAGTACAGAAAATAAAGCAATTGAGGATGACTCAAATTTTGGCTTGAGTAACTGGACAGATCGGGATGGGAAACTCAGCAAGTAACATAAAAGGGTTGGAGGAAATAGACAATTCCAGTTTTGACATGCTAACATCTCAGATACCTATTAGACGTGAGGGTGGGAATTCACATATCAGCTGCATAGATTAAGCTCAAGCGAGAGGTCGGAGTTCAAGGTCTGAGCTGGGGAGTCAACACATGGATGTTATGTAAAGCTATGGAACTGAATAATGATGAAATGAGAAATTTAGTAGAGAAAATGATCTAGAACTACTGTCCAATAGAGATATATGTGAGACCCTATTTTGAATTTTCTTATAGCCTCATTTAAAAAGTAAAAAGAAACAAATGAAATGAATTTTAATAACCCAAAATATCCAGGGGGCACCTGAGTGGCTCAGTCAGTTGGGTGTGACTCTTGATTTTGGCTTGGGTCATGACCTTGGGGTTATGGAATCAAGCCCTGCATGGGGCTCCATGCTACGTGTGGAGCATGCTTAAGATTCTCTCTCTTCTTCTACTTCTGCCCCTCTCCCTGTGCTCTCCCTCTCTAAAAATAAAGAACCCAAATATACACAAAGTATTATTTCAATAGATACTCATATAATAAATTTTAATGAGATATTTTATATGCTTTTTTTCACATTTAAGCCTTTGAAATTCAGAGCACATTTTATACTTAAAGAAAATCTTATTTCACACTAGCCACATGTGGGTGGCTCAAGTCTAGAACTTAGCCCCGGAGCAACCCAACATTTAGAGATTGAATAGAGGGGGATGAGCCAGGAAAGGAGACTGAGCAAATGGAAGCCAAGAAGAAAGTATTATTTTAAAGACAAACCAGTCATCTGTATCCAATGTCTATAAGAGGCTGAGGATGAGAAAGAGCAATAGAATTTACCAACATGGAGTTCATTTGTGACCTTGACTAAAGTTTTTTCAGTGGAGTGATGGCTTCCTTCCAGGAAGCCAGGATGGAGTCAATGACAGGTAAGGAAGTGGTGACAGCCAGTAAAAACAACTTTTCAAAAAGTTTTGCTGGGCAGACAAGCAGAGAAATGAAGCACTAGCTGGGAGGGGAATGTAGAGTCAAGGGAATGTTCTTACCAAAACAGGAGATGGTAAAGGATGCTTCTACACTGTTGGGAATGTTCCAATAAGGAGAAAGAAATTGTTGTGAGAGAAAGGGCATAACTGAAGAGGGAGGTTCTTTGGAAGACAAGAGAAGATGAGCACAAGAGCACAGAGAAGGGGGCTGCTCTTTGAGATGAAAAGTGATCCTTCTATTATAACTGGAATGAAGACAGGAATGTAGATACAATGTCAAAGTAAAGAAACAGATTAGCTTATAGATTTGGGTAACAAAAATCTTCATCTTAACATAAAGCTCAAGCCATAAGCAAAACAAAACAACAACAGCAAAAGATGCATATTTGAGAAATGCAAGCCAAAAAGTAAAAAGGTAGTATGTATGTGGGAAGGGAAAGATGGACAACTGTATTCTTTCTCTCTCTTTAAAAATAACAATTTGATTAATATAAGAGAAGACTGTACTTTTTTCGGGGTCTGAAATGTTGGTGTCCAAGCTCCAAAGTACTCCTTTCTCTGGATCAAACTACCTAGGAAACCCATCTAGTAGTCACAAGGTTGCTTGATGATCAATCCCAAGGCAATGAATAATCCTGAGGTCATTTCGAGCTGTGAAAACACTAGATAAGCTATCTCTGATACATATAACAGGGTATGCATGTCTGTCATATTCAGAGTCTCTCTCTCTCCAAATGGTATTGGAAAAAGTGATAAAATTTCATGATGCAATCTGTGGGACAGTCTACCTGAAGCCTATTTAATCTTATACCTATTTGGAAGTCCAGGACTTCCATGCATTTAAGAAATTTGAAAGACTACCAGGGGGGAAATATATCAAGCAGGATCTCAACAAGGAAATAAAATTGTACTTGAAACAATTTACTGAAAATACTTCACTAAAGTGACTATTTACAAGGATGTGGGCAGATCTAAAAGAAACAAAAGGTAAGTAGAGGCACCCAGGGACTGGGAAGAGTTTGTTAAAATCTTCCCTTCCCTGGACATGCAGGGGCAAGGTGAGGAAGCAGTTATAGGATCCCAGTGAGTGCTAGAACAATGTGGGGGGTGTTGTTGGCAGCCACTACAAGAACCTGGCACCAAAGTAGGGGGGAAAGAAGAGAAGAAATCCCCAATATCTTTCTTCCTCTTCTTCCTAGCCCTATGCAAGATTCTGCTGAACCCAATGGAAGCCAGAGGTGATATCCCACGGAGGTTGGTGCTCCAGGGTTCAGAGCAGCACTGGGTGGGTGGAGAGTGAATCTGGTGGGAGGTGGGGTGGTATGTGGAAATGGTGGCACACTGAGTATAATTAGCACTAGAAGAGGAGATATACTTACATGAAACAATTAAACAACTGAATAGAAATATCAACTATCAACTATGTATGGAGCACTAAGTATGTGATAGAGTTGAGGGGAGGGGAGGAGAGAAAGCCAAATAAAACTAGAATTGACAATCAGGCTAAAGTAACTCCGAGGTTTCAAGCTTTCATTGACCTTTCTTACTAGAACAGAGATTTGGAGGAGTGAGGGTTGATTATTTTGTCCTTCATTTTATGAAAGAAAGGAGTTTATTTCCCCTTTATTATGTATAAGGCAAAAAAAATCCTAAAAGTAGAAACATTTGTTTGATTGCTTAGAAAAGAAATCCTATGCAGATTTTCATATCCTATCATTCTCAGTTCTTCTGCTCCCACCTCCTCCCCCCTGCACCTCTGGAAAGAGGCCTAAACCTCCAGGAGACACTGCCTTACTGAGGCTTAAATGTAGACAAAAGCTTGATGCAGACATTTGAGGTCACTAATCTTCTGTCACCATATGGACATAATCAAACAGAAAGCAATACAGCATTGTGGTGAAGAAGGTAGGCTCCAAAGTCAGATTGCTTGGATTTAAATGCTTCCTCTACTACTTACCTTGGTAAGTGACTCCTCTTTTCCTCTGAGCCATCTGTGAATGGGGGTAATAATAGTACTTATTCCGAGGGTCATCTTAAGAGGATTATATAAGATACTTCACATAAAGTACTTTGGATATTGTCTGGCCTATAGTGAATGCTTAAGAAGAGTCTTATTGTTAATAAAGCCAATTTTCTGATTCCAAAGTACTCTGTAGCCAACTGTAATGCTCTGTAATAACCTGGACTTGCTTTCCTGTCCGCATCTTTGGATCGTTCTCTAGAAACCTCTCTCTATCTCTCTGTCTCTCTGTCTGTCTGTCTGTCTCTCTCTCTCACACACACACACACAGTAGATAGTGGAGGCATCATTTATACCAAAAGTATATGGATATTTTTAAATTCATTCATGTACTGATTTATTTATTGAACGTCTATTGTGTTCCAGCTACTGGACTAGGTGCTGAGCATAACATAAAAGTAAGAAAAAACAAACTTAGCCTTTGCCCCTAGAAGCTTGTGATCCAATGAGGGATAGAGACATTAATCAAATTACTACAAATAAAAGCTATGATAGGGCTATGTCCATTACTGAATCATGATATTGCAGCTCAGTTGTTTTTTTTTCAGATTCTAGAGAAAAAGGTGAGCAGAATTTTGTGAGCAACAAGTGAGACAGCAGGCTGTCCTGTCCAATATGGTAGCCATTACCCACATGTTGCAATTCAAAAATTAACTGTAAGCAATTAAAACTAAATGAAATTTTAAATTCTGTTCCTCATTGTACTAGCCACATTTCAAGTGCTCAATCACCATATATATGACTAGAGGTTACTATATTAAACAGTGAAAATATAGATTTCCATCATTTTAGAAAGTTTTATTAGACATGCTCTGCAGGAGGCCTCAGATATGAAAGAAAATCCTAAGGTCTGGAAAGGGGATTTTGCAGGCAAAAGTAGGAAAAGTGTGGGGCACTTGGGTGGTTCAGTGGTTGAGCATCTGCCTTCAGCTCAGGGCATGATCCTGGGGTCCTGGGATGGAGTCCCAAGTTGGTCTCCCCGCAGGGAGCCTGCTTCTCCCTCTGCCTCTGCCTCTGCCTCTCTCTCTGTGTCTCTCATGAGCAAATAAATAAAATCTCTTTTTAAAAAATAAAGTAGAAAAGTGTTATACAATACAGAAACTGTGGCAGAGATAAAGTTTTCGAAGTCAGAACCATAATTTCTAGTAAACATAACAATGCAGGTATATTCCAAGGTCTACAGTATCACACGGACTGTCTCCCCTACCAACCACCTCCTGACCAAAATGACATTTTTTTAGTGGAACTTTCTATTCAATTTCAGGTATTTTAAAAAATATTTTATTTATTCATTTGAGAGAGTGAGAGAGCACAAGAGCGAGGGGAGGAGCAGAGGGAGAGGGAGAAGCAAATTCCCCACTGAGCAGGAAGCCCAATGCGAGGCTCGAGGCTCAATCCCAGGACCCCGAGACCTTGACCTGAGCTGAAGGCAGATGCTTAACTGACTGAGATACCTAGGCACCCCTCAGGTATTTTTTAGTATGCAATTTTGTGATATACATCCAGGGAAAAACAGAATGCCCTTTAAAATGAATTATAAAGCTTACAATTCAGGTGTTTTTGAAATGGAAAACTCTAGAGGCTAAGTGGCTCTTCCTAGAAACTACATTTTTTAAAATTTATTTTCTATTTTTTTAAAGATTTTATTTATTTATTCATGATAGACATAGAGAGAGGCAGAGACGCAGGCAGAGGGAGGACTTTTTTTTTAACCAATCAGTTAACTCTCTTTTATATTTTCCTGACTCCACTGTTTCTTACTCAGGAACATACAACTTTTTCAGCTCTCCTTTTCTTTTTTCTTTTTTTTTTTTTTCAGCTCTCCTTTTCACCATTCTCTCAGGAACACAAAGCTTTGAGTATAATTTCACATTGACTGTGTTTATATCCATGGAGTTCAGAAGCAAGAGCTCTTCATTTCCCCTGTGGGTGATCGTTTTTTCAATGTTCCCCTTATTTTTTTTATATGACAAAAACATCCAAAAAATGCCATAACTGGTATTGGGGGAAAAATAAGGCTTTAAAATTTTGTAGTCAGGATAAATCTGCCATGTGCACAGAAAAAGAGGAGGAGTCTTGGTGACAGGTGGCATTTTTAAAAAAAAAGATTTTATTTATTTATTTATTTATTTATTTATTTATTTATTTATTTATGAGAGACAGAGAGAGAGCAAGAGATAGACCATGAGTAGGGGGAGTGGCAGAGGGAGAAGCTGACTCCCTGCAGAGCAGGGAGCTCTACACAGGGTTTTTTTTTTTTTTTTGGAAAAATGTAGAGGTCTTTTTTTTTTTTAATTTTTTATTTATTCATGATAGAGAGAGAGAGAGAGGCAGAGACACAGGCAGAGGGTGAAGCAGGCTCCATGCAGGGAGCCTGATGTGGGACTCGATCCCGGGACTCCAGGATCGCGCCCTGGGCCAAAGGCAAGCACTAAACCGCTGAGCCACCCAGGTATCCCTCTACACAGGGTTTGATCCCAGGACTCCTGGATCATGACCTGAGCTGAAGGCAGATGTTTAACTGACTGAGGCACCCAGACACCCCGAGGTGGCACTTATCTACCTGGAAAAAGAGATGCAAGTCACCAAAGGAAAAATAAAGCTTTGCTTATTTTCTGGGTCTGAGAAAAATCACAGCTGTTGTTGCTATTGTTAAGAATACTTGGGGCAGGGGATCCCTGGGTGGCTCAGTGGTTTAGTGCCTACTTTCGGCCCAGGGCATGATCCTGGAGTCCCGGGATCAAGTCCCACGTCGGGCTCCCTGCATGGAACCTGCTTCTCCCTCTGCCTGTGTCTCTACCTCTCTCTCTCTCTGTGTCTCTCATGAATAAATAAATAAAATATTTTTTAAAAAATTTTAAAAAAAGAATACTTGGGGCACCTGGGTGGCTCAGTCCATTAAGCGTCTGACTCTTCATGGTTAGTGGGATGGAGCCTCGCATCCACTCCATGCTCCTGGGAGATCCTGCTTGGAGAGTCTCTCCCTCTGCCTCTCCCCCTACCCATACACTCTTTCTCTCACTCTCTCTAAAATAAATGAATAAATCTTTTTAAAAAAAGAATTCTTATCTGACAGTTTTAATTAATAAGACAAATTATGGATATGGCTTCCCAGCTATAGATTTTATGGGTAAATTTTAAAATGTGGTCCCAAAAGCTGAAAACTACCCTAGTATTGAATGCCTTCCAAACAGCCAAGCAGTTTGACATGTAAGATGTCCTTTTCCCTTAAGGCCACCATACTGTGAGGAAGCCCAAGCATCTGTGTGGAAAGAGCCACATGCAGAAGAGCAGGGCCCCTGGCTGACAGCCCCAGCTAAGCTTCCCACTAGCAGCCAGCACCAACTGCCAGCCATGAGAGTGAGGCCATCTGGGACATTCCACCATTCTCCGCACCTCAGCCGAACCACATGAAACAGAAGAACCACCCGATTTCCAGAATAGTGAGAAATAATAAATTGTTTTAACCCCATAAATTTGGAAGTAGTTTGTTAAAAGGCAAGTGATACTAAAACAGTATCTTAAAAAAAAAAAAACCAGTATCTTAGGCAAGACTATCTAGAGACTATGTAGTTTACTTCCTTTGTGTACCTTACAGGTAATGGTAAGCACATAGTTTGTTTTGATGAACTCAACTACATTGTGGTTGAAGAAAGAAAACTGACTGGCCTTCCCCCTTCTTCCCACTATGAAGCACACCAACATTTCCGTGCCTGGACTCACTCTCTGCCTTTCCTCTCTCACATTGGAACAACTGTTCCTGTTCCTATCAAAAGCCAACATTGTGGGATCCCTGGGTGGCGCAGCGGTTTAGCGCCTGCCTTTGGCCCAGGGCGCGATCCTGGAGACCCAGGATCGAATCCCACGTCAGGCTCCCGGTGCATGAAGCCTGCTTCTCCCTCTGCCTGTGTCTCTGCCTCTCTCTCTCACTGTGTGCCTATCATAAATAAATAAAATTAAAAAAAAAAAAAGCCAACATTGCCAGTTGTGTTCCAGATCCTCTCTTTTCTTGCTTTTTCAAGCACCACTCAGTTATCTTTTTCTGGTGCTTCATCATCAACTTTTTCCCATCTTTTGACTCATTCCCATCAGTAGACAAACATACCTTTATATCATCTATTAAAAGAAAAAAAAACTTCTTTGACTTCATATTCCCTTCACCTATTGTCTCCTTTTCTTGTTTCCATTCATAGCAAAACTTCCTGAATTAAGTATCTCCACTTTCTTTTTTCTTTTTTTAATGACTTATTTCTTTATTTGAGAGAGAGTAGGGGGAGGTGCAGAGGGAGAAAGAGAGAGAAAATCTCAAGCAGATTCCCTGCTGAGCATAGAGCATGATGTGGGGCTCGATCCCATAACCTCACGATCAAGACCTGAGCAGAAATTAAAAGTTGGATGCTTAACGGACTGAGCCACCCAGGTGCCCCAACTGTCTCCACTTTTCATCTACTATGACCCCAACCCACTCCCACTGGGTTTCTATCCACACCATTTCACTTAAAGTCTCCTTTCTGGCTCTCCTCTTCTGATCAAACTCAAATTGTTAGTATTTCCCAGGCATCAGTACAGAGGATGAATTAATTCTCTCAAGAAACACAAAGGAGAGGGATCCCGGGGTGGCTTAGTGGTTTAGTGCCTGCCTTTGGCCCAGGGCGTGATCCTGGAGACCCGAGATCAAGTCCCACATTGGGCTCCCGGCATTGAGCCTGCTTCTCCCTCTGCCTTTGTCTTTCTCTCTCTCTCTCTCTCTCTGTCTTTCATAAATGAATAAATTTTTAAAAATCTTTAAAAAAAAGAAACACAAAGATGATGATGAGGAAGAGAGTTTCTAAAGGATAAACAGGATCTTACCAGGAGGATGAGGAGAAAAGTATATCAGGCAAAGACAACCATAAAGTGGCATTCCTAAAAGGGTGCCAGTCCCTGGATAAATCATACTGTGTGTCCTCCTCCCTAAAATTTTTTGTGGATACCATCACCTTTGAATAAATAGCAGCAAAAGCCATGGAGGAAAAGTATAAACGAAACATAAAATTTAAATTTGGTTTACAGAAGAGGAACAAGCAGTCCAGTTAGTCTTGGTGATGGGTTGTGTGTATGTATTTGAACTTCTATATACCAATACACACATGCATGTTCTTGTCTATCACCAATTGACCAACATTGAGATTATGATACAGTTAACTAAAAAATTACCTACACAAAACTTTTATAGAACCCACTCTTGCATAAAGAAAAGTGTAATAAATAAACTTCTAAATTTCATTTTGAGCAAGATAAAATAAATAAAATAACACAAATAACTCAATAACTCAAATGAATAAAAAAAAAACACATTGAAAACTATGTCCTCCACTTTCTAAGTCTCTGTGTTCTCTCATCTGTGAAAGTCTGTTAATTAATTGCAATCTTTCTATTAAGGCTGTAATATATACATATGAAAAATATTGTTTGGAGCATAGGCAAAGGAGAAAAAGAAATAAAATTAAATCTACTGCCACTGTCTCTGGTCCAAGTTGGAACATCTGAATCAATTAATAAGTATACCACTATTTACTTGGCACTGTTAGATAAACAGAAATGTCCAAAGGCATGTAAAAGTAATTACCATATACAGTCGAGTAAAAATTGGAGAATTTTGCCCAGCAAGTATATGTGCACTTATGAGATAAACAGCCACTGTTACCTTAATCAATAGTTTTGACCTCAAGAAATCCACATAGAAATAAGGCAAGAAAGTGTAAATGAAGTCCTGAGCTATGCCATAAAAACTGTAGGCACTATCCATGTTCTGAGGATGAAAGCAAAGTTAGTGGGACTCATGACCTCCAAAATGCCAATGTCTTTGTTACAATTTTGTATTATTCTTCAGAAGTTTTTCCTCCTCTGTTAGAAAAAGAGAAAGTTTATTAATGAAAACTTGGAAAATAGAGAAAAAGAGAAAAGAAAAAATCAATTGCTCATATTTCAAAGAATTATCTTCTAAGTGGCTTGTTTTTTAATATGAGACCCATTTGATGGGGCATCTGGGTGGCTTAGTTGGTTAAGCAACTGACTCTTGCTTTCAGCTTGGATCATGATCTTGGAGTCGTGGGATTGAGCTCCTGGACAGTCTCGGTGCTCAACATGGAGTCCACTTGGGATTCTCTCTCTACCTCTCCCTCTGACCCTCCCCCTGTGCATTCTCTCTCTCTCAGATGAACAAACAAAAAACAAATAAATAAAATATTTTAAAGAGAGAGCCATTTGAAAAAAAAAAGTAAAATTAAATCCATTCTTCACACCATGTACAAGAATAAACACTAAGTGGATCAGAGCTTTAACTGTAAATAAATAAATACTATACATGTTCTAGAAGAAAATTTGGGTGAACTCCTCTTTAAATTCTGTATAGGGAAAGGCTTTCTAACTATAATTTTAAATATAGAGGCAAGAAAAATAAAACATTAATAAATTTGACCTAAATTTTATCTAAAGTGGCATAAAAAAAGTGGCATATCATAAAGTGGCATTCCTAAAATGTTATGTTTATGTACATAAAGTGGCATTCCTAAAATGTTATGTTTATGTACATAAAGTGGCATTCCTAAAATGTTATGTTTATGTACATAAACATAACAATGTTTTGTACAATAAAACATAGTAAGCAAAGTCAAAAGACAAATAACAAGATGGGATATAATAATCACAGTACGTATTACCAATAGAGGGCCAAGATTTTAAATTTACTTTTTAAAAACCTCCTTAATGAGAAGCCTGGGTGGCTCAGTGGTTGAGCGCCTGCCTTTGGCCCAGGGCATGATCCTAGAGTCCCGGGATCGAGTCCCACATCAGGCTCCCTGTATGGAGCCTGCTTCTCCCTCTGCCTATGTCTCTGCCTCTCTCGGTGTGTCTCTCATGAATAAATAAAGTCTTTTTAAAAAAACTCCTTAAAATGGAGAAAAAGAGGCATGAGGCATGAACAGAAAATTCACAAAGAAACACACAAAAATGGTTTTTAAATATATAAAAAGATGTTCAACTTCATACATAAAAGATATGTAAATTATGAAAGCATATTGAAGTATTTCTCACTCACTAGATTGGCAAAATATTAAAAGATTTTTAAAAATTTATTTATTCATAAGAGACACACACACAGGGAGGCAGAGACATAAGCAGAGGGAGAAGCAGGCTCCCCATGGGGGAGGCCAGGATCATGCCCTGAGCCACCCAGGTACCCCGCCCCCCCAAAAAATTAAAAGTTTGACAATACACTCTGTTGGTAAAGATATAGGAAAACAGAGGTTCTCATAGATTACTGGGGGAATGTGGCAAAACCATATACAAAATTCCCCTCTAACACAGCAATCCCACTTGTAGAAATTTATCCTGAATTACAACTCCAATAATATAAAAATATCCATGAACAAGAACACAAAAACACACATGAACATTGCAGCATTATTTGTAATTTCAAAATATTGGAAATTACCTAAATATCTAAGTGAAAAAGGTTATTTCAAAATGATAGTACATCCATTCTTTGGAGTATTATACAACTCTGAAGAAGGAGGAGGAGGACGATCTCCATGAACTGATCTAGAATGATTTCCAGGACATATATTTTTAAGATTTTATTTATTTATTCGTGAGAGTCACGGGGGTGGGGGTGGGGCAGAGACACAGGCAGAGGGAGAAGTAGGCTCCATGCAGCGAGCCCGACTTGGGACTTGATCCCAGGTCTCTAGGATCACGCCCTGGGCTGAAGGCGGCTCTAAACCGCTGAGCCACCCGGGCTGCCCGATTTCCAGGACATATTAAGTGCAAAAAGCAACATGCAGAGGTGCCTGGGAGGCTCAGTAGGTAAGTGTCTGACTCTTGTTTCTGCTCAGTCATCATCTCATGGTTGTGAGATCTAGCTCTGTGTTGGGCTCTGTGCTGGGTATGTAGCCTACTTGCCCCTTGCCCTCTGCTCCTCTTCCCGCCTTCTCCTCCCCCACCCCTTAAATAAACAAACAAATAAATAACATCTTTTCAAGAAAGCAAAAGAGCATATATAATATGCTACCTTTTGTATAAGGAGAAAGGAACAATAAGAAAATACACATTATCGGGCAGCCGGGGGGGCTCAGCGGTTTAGCGCCGCCTTCAGCCCAGGGCCTGATCCTGGGGACCTGGGATCAAGTCCCACGTCGGGCTCCCTTTGTGGAGCCTGCTTCTCCCTTTGCCTGTGTCTCTGTCTCTCTCTCTCCCTGTGTCTCTCATGAATAAATAAATAAAATCTTAAAAAAAAATACACATTACCATTACAAAGAGAAACAAAGGCAGGATAAACTAGAAATCAATGAGGTGTGTTTCCCAGAGGGAGTAAGGGTGGGAGAATGAATGGAAGGGACACAGAAGGGAGTCATCCTTCTCTGAGTGTAACTTTTTGTATAGTTTTGACTTTTAAAGTATGTTAATATCAAATATTAACATATTCAAAAATCAAATCAATAAGAATGGAAGGCAAAACTAATGAAACAAACGGAGGCAATTTATTTCAATGACTACTATAACCACAGTGAATGGGAAAAAAAAATTGAGCAGAATGAACTAACCCAAGGAACTTATGAACACAATATATCCCAGTTTTGAAGAGGGTGGAGAGAGAAAAGTGCAAACAAATCCTTAACTCTTTAGTAAGGCTGTTCATTGTCCTGTTATGGGCAAAGCATTCTGAAACTATTTTAGACGTAACCTAGGATTGAGCAAATGAGTAAATGTGTTGCTATTCTTGAGAGCCAAGTTTCTCACTGTAGAAGGGGCATGGAAGTATGGAATGGAGGAAGACAAGAAAGAATCCTGTGGAGATGGGCTGGACTTAAGGAAACTAATGTGAACTCATGATTTCTAAAATGTGAATATGTGTGTGTATATATGTGTTTATGTATGTGCCCATGTATATTTACATGCCTGTATCTCCCTGATCTGGCTATTCAAAGTTTCAAAAAACAAATACAACCCAATAGCAATGAGCATGCCTAGTGCCCAGATCTTGGTTTCCAATACCATTCTCCACTCAAGAGAACCTGGACTCCTTAAAAAAATGGCCAATTCTGGGGCTGGGTAAGATAGGTACAATTGGAACCCAGAACATCTTATTATGCCAGAAAATAAGTGCTAAGAGATTATGGGAATGTGTTGCAAGGACTTGGGGACTAATTTGAAGAAGCTACCAGTGGCCAAATCTGGGACAATTTAAGCACCAAACTAAGTAAAAATGAATTAGAAACTTTTTAAAAATAGCAATCTAGGAGCCTACACCTATATCACTAAGAGATAGATGATAAATAGATAAATGAAGGAGAAAGGAGGTCTTTTACTCAGAACAGAATGCTGAGAGCCCAGAACCAACTTATCCATTATGCACAGTGTCTAAAGCCCATGATACTTTTTTTTTAAGTTGGCTCCAGGCCCAACATGGGGTTTGAACTCAAAACTCAGAGATCAAGAGTTGCATGCTGTACTGACTAGACCAGCCAGGTGCCCCAAAGACTGGGATACTTTTAAAGGCCCATGAAAGTGTTTTGATTTTTATTTCTTTTAAAAGGAATCAGAAGACTGGGGTGCATGGGTGGCTCAGTTGGTTTAGCGTCCAACTCTTGATATCAACTCAGGTCCTAATCTCAGAGTCATGAGTTCAAGCCCTACTTTGGGGTGCGTGCTGGGCGTGGAGCCTACTTAAAACAAAATGAACAAACAAACGAAATCAAAAGAAAACTAAATGTAGTAACAATTAATCCAGCCTGGATCATTTTCATCTTTATACAAACACAGTCATAAAATATAATTTAAAAAAATGTTTATGGAGAAAGGGGCCCATGAAGACAAAGAGTATAGGGCTCATGAAAATCATAAAGAAGCCTTGTGGGGGATAACTGATATATGTGGACAGGGAGCAAATTGGAAAATCATCATTTTGTAAACTTCATAATAAATATTGGATAAAGGAAGAACCGTCAAAGAAGCTACATCTAAAGGTACCTGGGTGGCTCAGTCAGAAGAGTGATGGACTCTTGATTTCGGGCTCAGGTCATGATCTCAGGGTCCTGGATGGAGCCCCATGTCCAGCTCCTCACTCAGCAGGGAGTGTGCTTGGTGATTTCTCTCCCTCTCTCTTTGCCCCTCCCCCAATTCATACTCTGTCTCTGTCTCTCTCTCCCTGGGGTGAATGGATAAATCCTTAAAAAAACAAAAAAGATGCTAAATCTAGAGGAAATTTTGGTGAAGAATGAAGAATAGGATATTTGCATGTCTTAAACCATCTCACCCACCTTTCCCCAACTTTTTAGTAGTTGTAAGAAAGAAAAAGAAAAGTTAATCATATAGTGGGGAAGTCAAGCACCACCTTGACTGGGTGATCAAAATTAATATCTCCTACGAGGAACAGATGAACACCACATACATCCAGATGTAATACCATGCGAAGTCTACAACAGCATCTATGCAGTATTCCTGCTAGAAGTAGTTTCCTTAATAATCAATATAAACAAAGTGTTCTATTTTCTAAAAAGGTGGGAGGTGCAGACATATTACAAACTTCAAAAATGTCAATGTCAAAAAAAAAAGACAAAGGCTGGGAAATCTTCCATATTTAGGAGATATGACAACTAAAAAATGCTCTACCTGACCCTAAAATTGAACCTGTTCTAGAAGGGGAATAACCTATGAGGCACATTACTAGATCAAGTAAAAAAATGTGGAATATGGGCAATAAATTGGATAAAAGTACTATACCCATGCGACTTTATGAAGTTAACAACTGTTTAGCAAAGCCTGTTCTTCAAAAATCCATAATGAAGTATTTAGGGGCAAAAAACTATAATGTATATAACTTACCCCTCAAATGATTCAGAAAAAAAAACTGTGTGTGTGTGTGTATGTGTGTGTGTGGTGAGACAGAGAGAGAGAGAGAGAGAGAGAGAGAATGAATGAATGATAAAGCAAATAGGATTGAATGATAACAGTAGGCAGATCTTTGTGAAGGGTATACAAGTGTTCCTTGTACTACATTTATTTTTGCTACTCCCTGTAATTTTGAAGTTATTTCCAAGTAAATTTTTAAAACTTAAAAAATTAAAAAACATGCTAGAGTGTCACATATTGATTATAACTAATATGGTGTGAATAACATTGGCTGGGTATTTCATATTATAGTTTCCCTTTTTTTTTTTTAAGATTTTATTTATTTATTCATGATAGAGGCAGAGACACAGGCAGAGGGAGAAGCAGGCTTCATGCCGGGAGCCTGACGCGGGACTCGGTCCCGGATCGCGCCCTGGGCCAAAGGCAGGTGCTAAACCGCTGAGCCATCCAGGGATTTCTCCCATGTTCTTACATAGTCTCTGAATATCACTTAAAATGTCTGTGAAGAGGGCTGCCCCTGTGGCTCAGCAGTTTAGCGCCATCTTCAGTCCAGGGCGTCATCCTGGAGTCCCAGGATTGAGTCCCACGTGGGGCTCCCTGCGTGGAGCCTGCTTCTCCCTCTGCCTGTGATTCTGCCTCTCTCTGTGTGTCTCTCATGAATGAATAAATAAAATATTTTTTAAAAATCTCTGTGAACATTCTATCATACTACACTCTAGAGTTTGTGGGCCATTTCCTTATTGTTAAATATTTAGATTATTTAAAAAATTTTTCCTGATTTAAACAATATTTACTGTACTTAAGCTTAAGAGTTGCAGAATTTTACCATATATTTTGAAATCTCAACTCTATTATTTAGTGTCTATGTCAGCTTAAGTCAATTACTTATTTTTCTATGCTCCAACCTCTTCAAGTAGGCATAACAGTCTTTACAGGGTTGTCCTACTAAATGGGTCGTGCATGTAAAGAACTTACAATTGTGCCTAGCACATAGTAAGCATTCAATAGATATTGGATATTTGTATACTTTTGTGTATTAAGCTTTGACGGTATTCTGAACAATGACACCTATGGTTTTCCAATCTTTACTTTCTTTGATTTAAAGCAAGTGTACAGGAGTTCATCTAATGAGAAGACATCTGCTGCTATCCTAAATTTAACCACAAGGTGGCAGCATAACCAACTAATTGGTAATATTAATGTAAATAGATGATTTTCAAACTCCAATTTACAAAATCCCAAAATAGAAAGAGGGCTCTTTGAAAAAAAGTGTGGTCACCGCAGACACATTACATCTATGGTTGGTGAATCAGTTGAGGTACATCTGTCCCAATAGCTCATCAGGTTGGCCAGACATCCCTGAACTTACTCATCGTTGCTCCAACTTCATTTTCATCCAGCTTAGAAACTTTTTCCTCCTTCAGACCTTCCTATCTCAGCGAATGACACTACAGCACTACCATCCAACTAACTGCTGAAGGCAGAAACTAAAGTCCTTCTATTGTGGCATGGAGCTTTGTGCTGTTGATCTCTAGTTTTGTTCTATTACAGTAAAAAAAAACAAAGTAGTCTGTATGATATCAACCCTTTTGTTACTTCTTGAGACTGGCTTTGCAGTAAAATTTCATAAGCACTCTATAAATTTTATAAGTACTCTATAAATACTTAAGAAATACATATACTGTCTTTTCGGTGAAGTATTCTAGCTATCTCCATTAAATCAAGCTTATTAATTGTGTTGTTCATATCTCCTTTATTCTTATTAGTATTTCATCAGTTTTTCTGTTTCTGTAGGAAACGGGGTTAAAAAAATAACTCCCATGTAGTTGAAGAGTTGTTGATTTCTTGCAATGCTGTCAATGACATTTTTGCCTTATATTATGAGTTACATACAGATTCAGAATTGCTATAGCTCCTTGGTGAATTAGTCTTTCATTGTTTTATTATTCCTTTTATTTTTAGAAAATATTTATTCTGAGCAATACTTTTCACTTTAAAGGCTATTTTGTCTGGCATTCATATTACCATACTAACATCTTTTGGGGTAATATTTTCCCATTCATTGGTTTATGTTCTAGCTGTGTCTGTGGTAAACAGCATATAGCTACATTTTTGTACTATTATCTAGTAGGAGCAGTTCTGATTTTTAAGTGACAACTTTCATCTATTTATATATTGAAATTACTGACATGAGTTATTACAACAATTCTGATACTTTTTTTAATTGACAGTGCTATTTCTCGGCTTCTTTTTTCCCCCTCCTTGTATTCCTTCCATCAGGTTGATCTGGTTTTCTCTATTCTTTTTCTTCACCCTCATTGGTTTAGAGTCTTCATATTATATTTTTATCCTTTTGGTAATTCTCCTTACATTTTTAACATGTTTATTAGAAGGTCTAAAGTTAATTTATCTATACTCTTCCTTGAACAACCAAGAGCCTCAGCTGGAGCGCCTGGGTGGCTCAGTGGTTAAGCATCTGCCTTCGGTTCAGGTCATGATCTCAGGGTTCTGGGATCAAGCCCTGCATGGGGCTTTCCAATCAGTAGGGAGTCTGCTTCTCTCTCTCTCTCTCTCTCTCTCTCTCTCTCTCTCAAATAAATAAATAAGATCTTTAAAAATAGAGGCACCTGAATGGCTCAGTGGTTGAGCATCTGCCTTTGGCCCAGGGCATGATCCTGGGGTCCTGGGATCCAGTCACACATTGGGCTCCTCGCAGGGAGCCTGCTTCTCCCTCTGCCTATGTCTCTGCCTTTCTCTGTGTGTCTCTCATGAATAAATACATAAAATTTAAAAAGAAAAGAGCCTTAGAAAGCTTTATAGCCAATCATCCTACCGCTCATCTTGTTCATTGCTGTTATCTAGTATTTTCGTTTCCATATCTTCTGAAGTTAGGTTTTAATATCACTGTTAATCTTGTTTACAATCAATGCATATTAAGAGATGCTGCTGTGTTTAATGATTTCCTTGCTTAGCATTACTTTTTGGATTATGTTATTCCCTTGATTAAAATCTTTCGGTAGCTTCACAGTAGAAAGGATAGCATACAAGTCCTGTATCATAGTCTATGATAGTCAGCATGCTCTGGTCCCCAAGTGCTTTTCAAGCGTCCGCCATGCCACTCTTCCCCACTGCTCACTGCCTTCCAGCAATCGTCTTCTTTCAGCTCTGGGAACAGGTTATAACTGAACACCAATTTCTTTCCCACCTCAAATTCTATGCACATTATTCTCTTTCAATTCAGTATAGTGTTATTTCTATTCTTCCCATTCTCTCCTTGTTTGCCTAAGCGTAATGATCTTAAATGATCTTCTGACAAGAGTTTCCCTTTGTGGGAGATTAGGTCCTTCCCATCCCAAAATTCTATAAAAGCACTCTGTTTGTTCCTCCATGTACTTACCATAAGTCATAATTCCATATTTGAATGTGTGTTTCCTTGTTTGGTGCCTGCCTCTCTGCCCAGACAGGGCTCTATAAGAACATCACTGGAAATGAAAAGCCAACGAGAATGAAAAATATTTTAAAATAAGGAATTAGGGGTGCCTGGGTGGCTCGGTAGTTGAACCTTCAGCTCAGGGTATGATCCTGAGGTCTTGGGATGAAGACCCATATCGGGTTCCTCATGGGGAGCCTGATTCTCCCTCTGCCTGTGTCTCTCATGAATAAATAAATAAAATCTTTAAAAACTGAAAATAATAAAAGAAGGAATTACACATTTTTATATCAAATTAGATAAGATAGCAAATAGAAGGACAACTTAATGCAATTCTAACATTCTCCTTTGAAAGTCTATAAAAATAGAGATACTACTTTCAGAAATAGAATAATTAGGGAAAGAATTCCATTTGAATCAAATTGAGGAAGGGGAAAATTACTTCTGCTTAGAAATATTAAGGCTAGAGTAACAGCAGGACATCCATGTGAAAATATCACAAGGACAATCAGCATTATGCTGGTGGAACATTAGGCTAAAGGTCAGGACCAGAGATGCAGTTGGGGGGATAACTTACACATTTTTTCATCCCTTATCAATTTTTTTAAGATTTTATTTTTATTCATGAGAGACAGAGAGAGGCAGAGACACAGGCAGAGGGAGAAGCAGGGTCCCTGCTGGGATCCCAATGCGAGACTCGATCCCAGGACCCCGGGATCACGCCCTGTGTGAAGGCAGACACTCAACCACTGAGCCACCCAGGTGCCCCATCACCCCTTATCAATTTAATATTCAATTTCACATCAAACCATTTCAAACCTTCTGCTTTGTCCCCATTCATTCAACAAATATTCTTCCTGGCTCTGTGCTAAATGTAAGGATACAATAGTTAAGTAAGAAGGATGCTCTTCCCTCATGAAGCTTACAGCATAGAGGGGGAAAAAGACAATTCAATAAGCAGTTACAATAGAGTGTGACCCACCCAGCCAGAGAGATTAGATAAGGGTGCTATTCGGAACACATAGTAGAAAAAATTAACCTAGTTTGCGAATTCAGGGAAAGCATTCCAGGGGGAGGTCATGCTTTCCTGAAATCCCAAGGAGAATAAGGAGTTATTTGGGAAATAAGGTAAAAGGAGACTCCTTGGTAGAGGAACCCTGTATGTATGCAAAACTTTAAAGCAAGAAAAAATCTACATGCTCAAGTGTCCTACTCTTGTCAAGGAAATATTCTCTATCCAGCCTTAAAAAGACTTTTTAAGTTGATAGAGGTATAATTTATATATAGTGAAATTCACCCTTTTAATGTGTATGAATATGGACAAACTTATACAGCATACAGTCGTTACAACAATCAAGAGGTACAGTATTTCTATCACCCTACAAAGTTCCTCTGGCAACTGCTGATTAGATTTCTGTCTCTATAGTTTTTCCTTTTCCAAATATCACATAAATAGAATCATATAGTATGTAGTCTTTTGAATTTGGCTCCTTTCACAGAACATAATGCTTTTCAGAGTGATTTACCTTGTTTCATGTATCAGTAGTTTGATTCTTTTTACTGCAGAACATTCCACTGTATAGGTGTACTGTGATTTGTTTCCAGTTTGTGGAAAATGTGGACAAAGCTGCTACAAATATTACTTTCCAGGTCTTCATTTCTCTTGGGTAAATACCTAGGAGTAAGATTTTTCCATCATACAGCGAATGCAAGTTTAACTTTAAAGGAAACTGCCAAACTGTTCCCCAAAGTGGCTGTAGCACACTGCATTCCCACTAGCAACATATAAGAATCCCAGTTGTTCTGTATCCTCACCAGCGTTTGACATTATCAGTTGCTATAATTACTGCTGTATTAATTTAAGCCATTCTACTAGGTGTGCAGGGGTATGTCATTGTAATTTTAACTTGCACTTTCCCAATGACTAAAATGGTCAGGCATCTTTTTGTGTACTTAAGTGTCATCTGTTTTCTTTTATAAAGTGTCCGTTCAGATGTTTTGCCTATTTTTTCTTTCCTGAATTGTTTGCGTATTATTGAGTTTAGGGAATCTTAACATATTCCGGTTACCAATCCTTTATCAGATAGGGTTTGTTTGTTTTTAAGATTTATTTATTTATTTTAGGGAGAGAGAGGAAGGAGACAGGGAGAAGGAGAGAGACTCTTAAGCGGACTCTGTGCTGAGCAAGAGCACAACTTGGGTCTCAATCTCACAACTCTGAGATCATGGCCGAAATGGAGAGGAAGAGTTGGTTGTTTAACTGACTGTGCCCCCCCAGGCATCCCTCAGATATGTGCTTTTAAAGTGGTTCTTCCCAGTGGGCAGCTTGTCTTTTCCTTCTCTCCGCTTGTCTTTCAAAGAGCAGAATTTGTTTTTATCTTGCAAAACCTGATTTATTAATTTTTTTCTTTTTCTACCCAGCCTTTTAATACTATTCCTTCCCATCCCTTTCCAATGTGGTCATCTTCCACTGCATTCAGTCATGCAGAAGTCTCTCATTGTTTAGCAAAAATTTTTGCTGGCACCTACTGCATTTCCCCTATTGTTCCTATATGTTTTCTCCTTATTTCTCTGACAGATATTTGGAATAAATATTCTCTGGAAGCCTCATTTCCTTACTACTTCCTCATCTTTAAATCTCTGAAATTTTGCTTCCATTCATACCACACTACCAAAACTAACCTCTGGATGTCACCAAAAAACTTCTTACGTGTCAATTCCAGGAATATTTTCTAGACCCTAATTCTCTGCGTCATTTTGGCAAAATCCTTCCTTCCAGAAATTACTTTTCAGCCTGTTACTTTCAGTATTTCAAAAAAACTGCTTGAAGGCTGTATAGTATTCCCTTAGGGATTTTTTCAATTGTTATTTAATATAATGTAAACAAGAGTTTATTTACTGAATAAAGTCAACTTTTTTGTTCTGAATTCAGACTGAAGTAATAAATATGAAATACGTGTTAAATTGCTTACAGGTAATAATCCCCTTACATGAGCTGAATATCTCTATTTGTTTGTTCAATGACTTCATTGTCTTTTTTTAGAATCCATATTCCCAGTGATGTAAATTTCAGCACAACCTATGACAGTGATTTTTTATTTTAAATTTGGAGGCATGTGGGTGGCTCAGTGGTTGAGCATCTGCTTTGGCTCAGGTCATGATCCCGGGGTCCTGGGATCGAGTCCCCCATCAGACTCCCCAGAGGGCGCCTGCTTTTCTCTCTGCCTATGCTGCTGCCTCTCTCTCTGTGTCTCTCATGAATAAATAAAATCTATAAATAAATAAATAAATAAATAAATAAATAAATAAATAAATAAATAAATAAATTTGAACTACTAGAGTCCAAATAAGTGAAGCTTTACCTTAGCTTTTCATTATAATATATATGTTCATCTATATGATACCGTGGATTAAGAAGAAATATAATCCAGGGGCTGGCTATCTGCTAGGACAGGGATAAAAGTAGTTATTAGAATCACAAAGTTTTTTCTATTATTTTTTGGGTGGAGAAACAAATACAGTCAAATAGATTTTTCCTCAAAAGACAAGTCATAAAGAGGGCACAGCAAAGAAATTTCTTTTTTTTTTCTTAAGATTTTATTTATTCTTTCATGACAGACACACACAGAAAGAGAGGCAGAGACACAGCCAGAGGGAGAAGCAGACTCCATACAGAGAGCCATACATGGGACTCGATTCCAGATCTCCAGGATCACACCCAAGGCTGAAGGAGGCGCTAAACTGCTGAGCCACCAGGGATGCCCAGCAAAGAAATTTCAATTTTGATTTTTGCCTCAATGGGACTATAAATAGCAACTAGTTTAACTTTTCTTGGTTATCCCCATAATTATTATGGGAAAAGGATAGGAAAGGATAGGAAAGATACCTCTCCTTTCATTTGCCTTCTCTTTCTGTTTTCCCTTTTTATCTCTTCTAATTAGCATAATGACCAGAGAATGTGACTAAATTAAATCACCCCGTTTCTCTCAACTCTAAAGTTATTATTTTTGTTAGCCCATCCAGCTCTTCTGCTAGCTTTCTTTCACCTGCTGGAAAGTCTGCTTTCTAATGGACAGCCTCTACTTCTTTTTTCTTGGACAGAGCAAAACAGAGCAATGACGAAAATTCTCCTGAAACTCCTTAGTGTCACAAAGCCAGTCTAGGGAAATCAGTGCCCTGAAGCCTTCTATGTTTCTATCTTGAGAATATCAATGCATTCAGAGCACATTGGGAGGCAGCATCACATAGTAGAAAGCACTCTGGAGTTAGGAAAACCCCAATTCAGATCAATTCTGATCAAGACTTACTAGCTTTTTGACCAGAAAGTCAATAAATCCTCTGAGCATGTTTCCTCATCTGTGAAAGAAAAAATAACATCTACTTGAGCAGGAAGCATGAGGAAAAAATCTGATACTTATTAAGTACCTGATACATTTTGGTGCCTTTCTTCCCTCGTGCCCACAATAATTTTCTTTTCTTTTCTTTTTTTTTTCTTTTTTTTTTATTTTTTTTATTTATTTATGATAGTCACAGAGAGAGAGAGAGAGGCAGAGACATAGGCAGAGGGAGAAGCAGGCTCCATGCACCGGGAGCCTGATGTGGGATTCGATCCTGGGTCTCCAGGATCGTGCCCTGGGCCAAAGGCAGGCGCCAAACCGCTGCGCCACCCAGGGATCCCTCTTTTCTTTTCTTTTTTTGAACATTTATTTATTTATTTTAGAGAGACAGCACACAAGCAGGGTGAGGGGCAGAGGGAGAGTCAGAGAATCTCAAGAAAACTTCTTGCTGAGCATGGAGCCAGATGAGGAGCTCAATCTCCCTACCCCAAGACCATGACCCAAGTTGAAATGAAGAGTAAGACACTCAACCCAGCCAGCCACCCAGGCGCCACTCCCTCACAATAATTCTTTTAATAAAGAATGACTCTTTGGGGTGCCTGGGTGGCTCAGTCGGTTGAGAATCTGACTCTTGATTTTGGCTAGGTTCATGATCTTGGGGTGGTGAGATCGAGTCCCATGTCTGGCTCTGTATACCAGCACAGTCTGCTTGGGATTCTTTCTCCCTTCCTTGCTCTCTTTCTAAGAAATAGATAAAATCGGGATCCCTGGGTGGCGCAGCGGTTTGGCGCCTGCCTTTGGCCCAGGGCGTGATCCTGGAGACCCGGGATCGAATCCCACATCGGGCTCCTGGTGCATGGAGCCTGCTTCTCCCTCTGCCTATGTCTCTGCCTCTCTCTCCTTCTCTCTCTGTGACTATCATAAATAAATAAAAATTAAAAAAAATAAAAAAAGGAATAGATAAAATCTTAAATTTAAAAAAAAAGAATCTTTAAAATAAATGTTGCCCTTTCTTAATGCACTGATACAAGGCTAGTCATTTGGCACCTGCCATAGGATGCACTGACATTCTGGTGAGATAAGGGGATAGGCTGCCTCCTGAATATATTTGTGTTCTAACAGGGACTTTGAAGATGGGCATTTTTGGTGTAAGGGCAGTGCTAGTGGTGCTTTCTGTAGCATGCTCTAGGAAATGTAAAAGTTCTGTGAAGCATCTCAAGAAGTCCCTGACGGCATTTCAACAGGAGACTTATTTAGTGTCTGCTTGCTCTGTGACCTAACCTTAACAACAGGTACAAAGGACATCTCAGCCTTCAATTGGACTACTTTACATAGGAAGAGCATACAGAGCTCTATAAAAAATCACACAGCAGGGTACCTGAGTAGCTCAGTTGGTTGAGCATACAACTCTTGATTTCAGTTGGGTCATGATCTCAGGGTCATAAGATCGAGCCCCACATTTGGGCTCAGTGCAGAGTCTGCTCGAGATTCTCTCTCTCTCTCTCCCTTTGCCCCTCCCCCTGCTCACTCTCAATTAATAAATAAATAAATAAATAAATAAACAAACACATACATACATAAATACATAAATAAAATATTTTTAAAAAATCACAGAGCAGCTCCAAGTCTGTAAATAAAGTTCATGGCACCTTATATATCTTTTTTATTCTGAACTATTGTACATATATTATGTGAAATAAATTAACTTCATTTTGAAATTCCTTTTCATCACAAAGTATACATGATCTTTAACTATTATTATACTTCTAAGACTCTGTCCTAGAATATACTCGTGTGTGTGTGTATGTGTGTATATACATGTTTCTATATATATGCTCATTGCAGCTTATTTGTACTAACAAAGACTAGAAACAATTGGTTCAATATTATAGCATAGTTATATGATGGAATGTTATCAACTCTTTAAATAACAAACAATTGGGGTGCCTGGGTGGTTCAGTCAGTTAAGCATCTGACTCTTGGTTTCAGCTTGGGTCATGATCTCCTGGATCATGAGATTAAGCCCTGCATCCAGCTTTGCACTCAGAAGGGAGTCTTCTTGAGATTCTCTTCCTCTGCCCCCCCAAATAAATAAGTAAATCTTTAAAAATAAATAACAATGAATAATTAAATAGCAACTGCATGCTTATAATCTTATTAAATGATAAAAGAGAATAAAAAGAAGTATAAAGCATGTCTTCTGGAGGAGAATATTACCTGGTTGGGAAAGGTCAAAGATGCACATGTTCCGGCTTTAAATTTTGTGTCCTCTGTGTGACTCAATTCTTTGATTTGTGTTCTTGAAAATAATCTTCTGGGGTTGCCTGGGAGAGCATGCAACTCTTAATCTCAGGGTTGTGAGTTCAAGCCCTATGTCAGACATGGAACCTACTTTTTAAAAAATGAATAAGAGGGATGCCTGGATGGCTCAGTGGTTGAGCATCTGCCACTGGCTCAGATCATTATTCTGGAGTCCCA
Organism: Canis aureus; assembly: GCF_053574225.1. Taxonomy (NCBI): domain Eukaryota; kingdom Metazoa; phylum Chordata; class Mammalia; order Carnivora; family Canidae; genus Canis; species Canis aureus. The sequence goes on from NC_135615.1 coordinate 36,061,355, forward strand.
GGATCGAGTTTTACATTGGGCTCCCTGCATGGAGCTTGCTTCTCCCTCTGCCTGTGTCTCTGCCTCTCTCTGTGTGTCTCTCATGAATAAATAAATAGAATCATTAAAAAGTAATAAAATAAAAAATGAATAAGAAAAAGAAAATGAATCTTGTGGACTAGGGTTGGCAAACTATAGTTTGTGGGGCATAATCCAAACTCCTTGCCTATTTTCATAAATAAAATTTTACTTGAACCCAGCCATGCCCATTCATTTACCAATTATCTATGGCTACTTTCCTGATACAGAGTTGAGTACCTGCAACAGAGACCATATGTTCCACAAAGCCAAAAATATGTACTAACCTGTCCCTTTACAGAAAAAGTCCATCAACTTCTCTTATAGGACTTAAAAGCAAAACAAATAAACCTTAAAAATAGTTTGAAATTAAGCTTGGTGGTTTTAAAATCCATAAATTTTTCCATACACTTTTCTTTAAAAGGTGAAGCTTAAGTCTCCTCTCTTTGAGTGTGGACAAAAACTTGGTGACTTCCTTCTAGAAAAAAAGAATATGGCATAATTAAGGGTGTATGACTTCTGAGATTACTTCATAAGATGTTACAGCCTTCTCTTTGCTCTTGTTTGGATCACTTGGTGAGGGGAAGCCGGTTGGTACGTTGTGAGGACATTCAAATAGTCCTGTGGAGAGGTCCGTGTGGCAAGGAACTGAAACTTCCTGCCAACAGCTAACAAGGAAATAATGCCTTTTACTAACAGCCACGTGAGAGAACCATCTTGGAAGTTTATCCCTTAGCTCTGGTCAAGCCTTCAAATAACTGGAGCCCTAGCCAAGGTTTTGACTACATCCTGAGAGACCCTGAATCAGAACAACCTCGTTAAGCCACTTCTGAATTGACCCACAAAAACTGTGAAACACTAAATATGTTGTTTTAAGCTATTAAATTTGAGGGTAATTTGTGATTCGGCAATAGATAACTAATACAAAGCTGAAAACTTTAGGTCCTGTAGAGCAGTGGGTTCATAACTTTTTTTAAAGATTTTATTTATTTATTCATGAGAGACATAGAGAGAGAGGCAGAGACATAGGCAGAGGGAGAAGCAGGCTCCATGCAGGAAGCCCAATGTGGGACTTGATCCCGGAACTCCAGGATCACGCCCTGGGTGGAAGGCAGGCACTAAACCACTGAGCCACCCAGGGATCCCCCTCATAACTTTTTTCTTATAGGGCTAGATAATGAATGTTTTAAGCTTTTGGGTCATATGATCTTCATCTCAATGACCCAACTTTGCCACTGTAGCAGGAAAGCAGCCACGTGCAAGAGGTAAACAAATGAATATAGCTGAGTTCCAATAAAACTTTATTTATAAAGACAGGTGGCAAGCCTGTAGGCCACAGTTTGCCAACCTCTGGTCTAGAGAAAGCAATTTTAATGATATTAAGCAGTGATTAGAAAGAAGTGATAGAAGCTGGGGGAATTTTCAGCTTCAGATTGCAAAGCAAACTACCAGGGAAACTCATTATTAGGAAAGGCTATGTGTACAATGTCATCATGATTCTCTTTTATCTTTCCCTGCTAGTTTTTGCCAAGAGGGTAGAGAAATAAAATAATTGCATAGATGATGAGACTTTTCCCCCAAGAAATCTGATAGAATGAAAACTGAGCACCAAACATAAAATAGGTAAAAACCGCTCTTCTGGGTTTTGCCAATCTCCTAAAACCCGTGAAGACCAGTGCCAGAACTGGTGGGTTGTTTGATTTTTTAAGATTTTATTTATTTATTTGAGAGCGAGAGAGAACAGGAGCTGAGGGGGAGGGGCAGAGGCAGGGGGAAAAGCAGGCTCCCCTCTGATGGGAGGTTTGGGGGGATTTGGGTGGGGGGAGAGGGCTGGATCCCAGGACCCTGGGATCATGACCTGAGCCTAAGGCAGTCATTCAACCAACTGAGCCACCCAGGCGCCTCCAGAGCTGGTGTTTTAAACATGCAAAGCACCGTTATTTAGGGTGGGAAGAAGATTATTTCCCATTAACACCTAGAAATAAGAACAAGGAACTGATGACTATTAGTGGAAATTAAAAAGCAACCCAAACTTCACTTAAGTCTATTTCTTAACATTATGCTCTAAGTGCATCATATTCTCTTTGTGGTCCTTAGAAGTCAGAAATTATTCAGATTGGGATGCCTGGGTGGCTCAGTGGTTGAGTGTCTGCTTTTGGCTCAGGGCATGATCCCAGGACTTCGGGATCAAGTCCCACATCAGGCTCCCAGCAGGGAGCCTGCTTCTCCCTCTGCCTGTATCTCTGCCTCTGTGTGTGTGTGTGTGTGTGTCTCATGAATAAATAATAAAATAAAAATCTTAAAAAAAAAAAAAGAAATTGTTCAGATCTGTAGATTCACCAAACATATTATGGTGGTTATTATTATTTTTAAGGTGTGGTTATTTTTTTAAAGATTTTATTAATTTATTTGAGAGACAGAGAGAGCGCAAGCAGAGGAAGAAGAAGAAGCAGACATCCTGCAGAGCAGGGAGCCATATGTGCTACTCCACCCCAAGACCCTGGGATCATGACCTGAGCTAAAGACAGACGGTTAACCAACTGAGCCACCCAGGCGCCCCTACCAAACACATTATTATGAAAAAAACTCACACCTTACTGGAGCCACATGCTAACCAGATATCTGTTAGAAGGAAGCCTAACTGGATCTTACCATCATAGTCAGAAGCCATTATTTTTGTGGCAACTCCTCAACTGCAGGCTCACCACACAGCCATGCCACTGCAGACCTACTGCAAACAGGGCTCATATGTACTGAACACCTACTAAACAGCAGGTGGTGGGGTAAGCATGTTTACATGAACTCTTTCCCAATCTCCTCAATAACCCTGTGTGGTCCTTATTATTATCCCCATCTTATGGATGAGAAAAAGCTGATGCTCAGTAGCTCATCCAAGGTCACTCAGCCAAGGGGCAGACCTAGAACTGGAACCTAGGCAGTTTACTTCTGGAGTCCACCATCCTAACTAGCACCCTCCACAGCCCTGAGGAGAAAAGGTTAAGTGCAACATTGTGTGATAGATATGACCTCACATTTTCTTTCAAAGGTCAATTTAGTTGAATGAAGAGAATTCAAATGCACTAAACAATCAGAAGACACTTTCACAAAACACAATAGCCACGATCATTCATTAACACACAATGGAATAATATCTAATGGGGGGTGGTTCCTGAATCAACAAGTAAGGGAAAAACTAGGCAGTTTACTCCAGAATTCCTGAAACTTGCTCCTAAAGTACAGTTCTATAGACGTGGTTTTCTGAGAACACAACAGGCTCACATCTCCCTTCTCATGCTCACTCTGTGATGTATCCCTTGTCAGGGGAATGTTCCCTCCAAAACTTAAAATCTCTCTCCTTTCCTCCTTCTCTTCGGTTATATAGAGTTGGATGGACATTATTTTTAAAAACTTTGGATGGGAACGCCTGGGTGGCTCAGTGGTTGAGCATCTGCCTTCGGCTCAGGGCGTAATCCCGGGGTCCTAGGATCGAGTCCCGCATCGGGCTTCCTGCATGGGGCCTGCTTCTCCCCCTGCCTGTGTCTCTGCCTCTCTCTCTCTCTCTCTCTCTGTCTCTTGTGAATAACTAAATAAAATCTTTTTTTTTTAAGATTTTATTTAGTTATTCACGAAAGACACACACACACACACACACACACAGAGGCAGAGACACAGGCAGAGGGAGAAGCAGGCTCCATGCAGGGAGCCCAACGTGGGACTCCATCCAGGGATTCCAGGATCATGCCTTGGGCCGAAGGCAGGCGCTAAACTGCTGAGCCACCCAGGGATTCCCCAATAAAATCTTTAAAAAAAAAAAAAAAAAAACTTAGGCGATCCCTGGGTGGCGCAGCGGTTTGGCGCCTGCCTTTGGCCCAGGGCGCAATCCTGGTAGACCCCGGATAGAGTCCCACGTCGGGCTCCCGGTGCATGGAGCCTGCTTCTCCCTCTGCCTGTGTCTCTGCGCCTCTCTCTCTCTCTCTCTCTCTCTCTGTGACTATCATAAATAAATTAAAAAAAAAAAAAAAAAACTTTGGATGTTAGTCCATTGTGATACAAACGTAGAGTAGAACATACATGCTAAGGTAACCCAAAGTAAAGAACATTAGTAAATTCTTTTTTATAAACACAGCATGGGCATTAGGTACCTCAGGGATATGTTGACGTGTCTCTGTCACAGCATATACACAATGCCTATTTTCCCTCAGCCACCTTAGCCCACCGTGGGCATGGACATGGATCAGGCATAAGAACCTCTGTCATAAGCAGAGCAAATCAGTGTCTCCTCTAGCTGTCTAAAATCAGTAGAGGAATCCAAGGGCTTTTGGAGACAACAGATGACAAAACTTAGCCGGGATGGAGAAATTCAGGAAGCACTGCCTGGAAAAGAAAAGTAAAACTGCAAGAGAACAGAAAAGGACAGTTAAGAATGTTTTGCCAGGGAACTGATCTCAGAGAAAGAAGGCAAAAAAGAAGATGGGATGGGAAAAGCTTTCTGTAAAAACCCCATAATTCCTGCATATTCCTGTTTCTCACATAAAACCAAGTTCAGGAGGGAGCTTGTTCACAAATAGAATAGTTATAAGGTTAAAAAGAAGAAAAGGAGGGGCTAAAACAGAGCCAGCGCTAGAGTAAGCTGAGTGACACAACCTCTTTGGGCACCAAATTTAAGAGGTGTCCTCCAAGACTCAGCGATCAAATAAATAATATTTTAATGCAATAGTTGAAAAAATCAAATTGGCAAACCACAGCCAGCCACCAGCTTTGCAAATAAAGCTTTATTGGAACCAGGTCAGGTTCAGGGTGAAGTGACTGAGGCCGGATAGAATTCGGCAAGGCAGAAAGAATTCTGTCTCTACTAACAATGTTGACATTGTATTCGTTATGGATTTTTTGCACTGATTTTGACTTTTTAAAGAATATTACATTAAAACATTATTTTGATTGCTGGGGTTTTTAGTTTCCCTTAAATTTTGTGCTTCACTCACCACACCCTAGTCCTGTCCGGGTTGTAAAAAAGAGAGATGAGGCAGGGAAGAGATAGTAGTTCAAAAACTTATGCAGGGATTTGGGGTCAAGACCTAAAGCAGAAAAGTGGGAGACTCCATTTTATCCTGCTGTATGCATCCTGTGCCCTGGGCACCCTCATGCCAGTGAAGGCCGTTCTTTCATTGAGCTCCTTCCCTTGGCTTGGCAGCTGCACTCACTTTTATATGCAGGTTCTGGAATGCTGGGAGCTGTATGGCAGCCAACATCTCTCCTCTCCCTTCTCAAACATGACGTTCTCTGTAATTCAGTTACAGACACCTCTTTCCTTAGCCTTCTCACCCAGGGAGCCTGATCAAGGAATCTAAGAACTAAGCCTCATTTGCCTTCTCTGGGTATGCAAGTAAATTTGCATATATCTTGTGTCCATTTGCATTCCCCTCACAGGGGGCATTTAGAATAAAAACAACATTCATGAATCAAAATGAAGCTTGTTCCATTCTTTCTCTGTCAAAGTATGGTGTAAGTAAAAGGAGACCACAGTGTGAGAAGGAGCTGAAATTATATTTGCCAGGGTTATGCATAGTTTTAAAAGCAATCCAATTTGGTGGCATTTACCACCACAAAATTGGCGTTTAATATTTATGGATTTAGCCTTGGAGAAATCACTCATGACTGAAATAGCCACCCCCTTTCACTACCATTTTTGTAGAAATTTGGGCCAAGAGCCCCTAGCAGCTAAAACTACTTTTCCTTCTACAAGTCAGCACTTAGAGGGTGGGAAGCCTGACGGTTGTACTTAAGTGATTTCTCCATCTAGGGAGAAGTGGATGTAGAACCGATTAGGAAGGAGGAAAGGAAGGACTGTTGCTTTCCATTCTCCCTCAGAGAGGGAGCTGAAAGAACTCAGAAAAGGAAAAAGAGCATTCTGGTATGAACACCACACAGAATTTCATCTAAAGAAACAAACCAGTGGGCCGGGTGCTGCCAGCACAAAATATGATAGAGCTCACAATGATGAACATTGATATCACAGATAAGGGCAAGTTCATTACTGAGTTGCTTAAATGAGTAGAGCAGAAAAGGCGAAATACATCAACATGCCTCCAGCACTGTCTAAGAGAACCAGAGGGTGTGAGCCTTGCAATCTGTGTGACAGGTAGAGAGTTCAGTGAAGAAGTGTGACTCAATCATTTTCAACTTGAAAAAAATCCCCTTAGTCCATTTAACCTTAATTAAAATATCCAGTTCTTGAAGCAACTTTCTGGTGATTGGATAATTTGTAACCAAGAAAAGGGGTGCTCTGGACAATGAATTTCTATTTTCAAACAGATTCACCTCTGTATAATTTAACGCAGTGGTCCTGGTTGATAATTCGGCTTTGTGTATTTGGTTAGTAGGAATTGATGCTCAATTCAACACTTGGTTGAATTGATCAAATCAAGCTTCTGGCCAACCTGTCACTAAGCCTTATCATTTCTTCCTTTAAAATGTCATGTGTATCTAGAGAAATACTATGACAAGAATGCAGAGATATAGGAGCAGAGAGGCTCTCTTACCATTGTTCTCAGAGGCACCAGAAAAATCTTGGAAGTAATCTAATGTCAATCATTAGGAAACTGGATAAATATATTATGGTGTATCCATTGACAGATTAATGGATAAAGAAAATGTGATACACACACACACACACACACACACACAATGGACTCTACTCTGCCATCAAAAAAATTAAATCTTGCCATTTGCAATGACACGGATGGAACAGATAGTATTATGCTAAGTGAAATAAGTCAATCAGAGAAAGACAATTATCATTTGATCTTACTCATGTGGAATTTAAGAAAGATAACAGGATCATAGGGGAAGAAAGGAAAAAATAAAACAAGATGGAATCAGAAAGGGAGACAAACCATAAGAGACTCTTAATCATAGGAAACAAGCTGAGGGTTGCTGGAGAGGAAGGGGTGGGGCAATGGGACAACTAGGTGACGGCATTAAGGAGGACACGTGATGTAATGAGCACTGAGTGTTGTAGAAGACTGATGAATGACTGATCTCCACCTCTGAAACCAAAAATACATCATATGTTAATTAATTGAATTTAAATAAATTTTAAAAAATAAAAATATTCAAATGGAAAATAAACAAATATATTATGGTAGATTCATACTATGTGAAACTCCAACGACACTACTAAAGAGAGTAAAATATATTTTTATGTAACAATATAGAAATATTTCTAAGATGTATTATTAAATAATCTACATTTCAGAACAGTATAAGTATTATGATCCAATTTGGGTAAAACAAAGTATACATACATATATGTGTGTGTCTGATATTTGTTTATGATCAAATTTTTCTGAAACAATATCAATATTAGTAGTCACTTGTTTATTATTTTGTATATATATATATTTTTTGGAGTTCGACTTGCCAACATATAGCATAACACGCAGTTCTCATCCCATCAAGTGCCCCCTTCAGTCCTGTCACCCAGTCACCCCATCCCGCCCTGCCCACCTCCCTTTCCACTACCCCTTGTTCGTTTCCCAGAGTTAGGAGTCTCTCATGTTCTGTCAACCTCACTGATACTTCCCACTCATTTTCTCTCCTTTCCCCTTTATTCCCTTTCACTATTTTTTTATATTCCCCAAATGAATGAGACCATATAATGTTTGTCCTTCTCCAGTTGACTTACTTCACTCAGCATAATACCCTCCAGTTCTATCCACATCGAAGCAAATGGTGGCTATTTGTCGTTTCTAATGGCTGAGTAATATTCCATTGTATACATAGACCACATCTTCTTTTTTATTTTTTTAAATTTTTTATTTATTGACGATAGTCACACACAGATTGAAAGAGAGAGAGAGAGAGAGGCAGAGACACAGGCAGAGAGAGAAGCAGGCTCCATGCACCGGGAGCCCGATGTGGGATTCGATCCCGGTCTCCAGGATCGCGCCCTGAGCCAAAGGCAGGCGCCAAACCGCTGCGCCACCCAGGGATCCCCCACATCTTCTTTATCCAGTGATCTTTCGATGGACACCAAGGCTCCTTCCACAGTTTGGCTATTGTGGACATTGCTGCTAGAAACATCGGGGTGCAGGTGTCCTGCCGTTTCACTGCATCTGTATCTTTGGGGTAAATCCCCAGCGGTGCAACTGCTGGGTCGTGGGGTAGCTCTATTTTTAACTCTTTGAGGAACCTCCACGCAGTTTTCCAGAGTGGCTGCACCAGTTCACATTCCCACCAATAGTGCAAGAGGGTTCCCCTTTCTCCACATCCTCTCCAACATTTGTTGTTTCCTGCCTTGTTAATTTGCCCCATTCTCACTGGTGTGAGGTGGTATCTCATTGTGGTTTTGATTTGTATTTCCCTGATGGCCAGTGATGAGGAGCATTTTCTCATGTGCTTCTTGGCCACATGTAATGTCTTCTTTGGTGAAGTTTCTGTTCATGTCTTTTACCCATTTCATGATTGGATTATTTGTTTCTTTGCGGTTGAGTTTAATAAGTTCTTTATAGATTTTTGACACTAGCCCTTTATCTGATAGGTCATTTGCAAATATCTTCTCCCATTCTGTAGGTTGTCTTTTAGTTTTGTTGACTGTTTCTTTTGCTGTGCAGAAACTATTTATCTTGATTAAGTACCAATAATTCATTTTTGCTTTTTTTTCCCTTGCCTTCATGGATGTATCTTGCAAGAAGTTGCTGTGGCCAAGTTCAAAAAGGATGTTGCCTGTTCTCCTCTAGGATTTTGATGGATTCTTGTCTCACATTTAGATCTTTCATCCATTTTGAGTTTATCTTTGTGTATGGTGTAAAAGAATGGTCTAGTTTCATTCTTCTGTACGTGGCTGTCCACTTTTCCCAGCACCATTTATTGAAGAGACTGTCCTTTTTCCAGTGGATAGTCTTTTCTGCTTTGTCAAATATTAGTTGGCCATAGAGTTGGAGGCCCTAGTTACTTGTTTAGAATGGACTTGAGGAAGTATTGTGGGACCCGTAGACTTTTATAAAGTACTTCTGTAACCACATTTACGATGGTCATGCAGTCCTTTTATATTGATTATTAATTTACAGTGATTGATGTATAGTAACTGAAGTAATTAATATATTCTATATACGATTTACTAACTCACACACACACACAAAGTGAGTGCAGGTATAAGCAGTAATGCATATGAAAGAAAACATGTCAGGGATGCCTAGGTGGCTCAGTGGTTGAGCATCTGCCTTTGGCTCAGGGCAAGATCCTGGGGTCCTGGGATTGAGTTCCACATCAGGCTCCACGCAGGGAGCCTGCTTCTCTCTCTACCTATGTCTCTGCCTCTCTGTGTCTCTCATGAATAAATAAATAAAATCTTTTAAAAAAGGAAAAGAAAAGAAAACAAAGAAAGTATGCCAATTACAGTATTTCTCATTAAGTAGTTGGATGCTAAGTGCTTTTTATTTTCTCCCATAAATATGATTTTTCTAGATTTTTATAATGATCCTGGGATAGCTTCCTTGCTGTAAATAGAACTCATGGTTAATTCTTTTTTTAAAAAAAGACTACTTATTTATTTGCAAGAGAGAGAGCACAGAAGAGTACAAGCAGGGGGAAAGGCAGAGGGAGATGGAGAAGCAGGCTCCCCACGGAGCAGGGAGCCAGGAGGACTCAGGACTCCATCCCAGGATCCTGGGACCATGACCTGAAGCAAAAGCAGATGCTTAACAGACTGAGCCACTCAGGAGCCCCTGTTTATTCTTTTCAAGTTACAAAAGTAACTCATTTTCAAAGTATCAAACCTAGAAAATACACATAAAATTAAAGGAACACTATGAAAACTCACCTATAATAACCTCAGCAACCAAAAATAACCATGGCTAACTTTTTTGTGTATATCCTTCTGGTCCCTTCACAATAATTTTTATCTTGTTAAAAAGGTAATCCTTATAGGGGCTCTTCGGTGGCTCAGTTGGTTAAGCATCCAACTCCTGGTTTCAGTTCAGGTCATGACCTCAGGGTCCTAGGATCAAGCCCCACGTCCAGCCCCACATCCAGCCCCACATCCAGCCCCACATCCAGCCCCACATCTGGCTCTGTGCAGAATATGCTTGTCCTTCTTCCTTCCCCTCTGCTTCTCCCCACTCTCTCCCTCTCTCTTAAACAAAAAAATCTTAAAAAAAAAAAAGATAATCACTATATCTGTTCTGTGATCTATGTCTCTGTTTGTTAGACATATTATCCAGAACATTCCTCCAGGTACATAAAATATTATCCAATATGATTTTTGATAACTTCACAGTATTCCATAATATGGAGATATCATAATTTACTTGGCCAACTCTAATTCTGGACTGTCCCAGTTGGGCTTTTTTTTGGGGAGTGGGGGCTATATCTTTTTATCCATCCTATTATTTCCTCCTAGTAGATTCCTAAATTTGAAATTCCTGGGTCAAAGGGTAAGGTGTTACTTTTTTTTATTGTGGTAAAATATATATAACATACAGTTTACTATTTAACTTTTTAAAGTATACGATTCAGTAGTACTAAGTACATTTACAATGTTGTACAACAGTCAACATCATCCAATTTCAGAACTTTTTCATCATCCCCAACAAAAATCTTGTACCCGTTAAGCAGTCATTTCCTCTTCCATCCTTCCCTTAGCCCCTGGCACCACTAATCTGCTCTCTGTCTCCATTGGGCCATAGAAACTGACTTGTATCAGTATCCAGATTTGCCTATTTTAGGTATTTCATATAAATAGAATATTTGATCTTTGTGCTTAGCTTCTTTCACTAAGTGTAATGTTTTCAAGCTTCATCCAGGTTGTAGCATATATTAGTATTTATTCCTTGTTATGACTGAGTAAAATTTCATATGGATATATCATATTTTGTTTATCAGTTCATCTGTTGGTGGATATTTGGGTTGCCTCTACCTTTTGGCTGCTTTGAATATTCATGTACAAGTCTTTATTTGAACATCTGTTTTCTGTTCTTTGGGATATATATCCAGAAGTAGAATTATCAGATCATATGTAATTCTATATTTAACTTCTTCAGGAACTGCCAAACTTTTCCACAGTAGGCTTCATCCACTTACGTTCCCATCAGCAATGTAGGAGATTTCCAATTACTTCACATCTTCATTAACACTTGTTATTTTCTGTTGATGTTGCTTTAAATTCTTTTTTTTAAAATTCATTTAAGTAATCTATACCAACACAGGGCTCAAAGTCATGATCCTGAGATCAAGAGTTGCACACTCTTCTGACTGAGCCAGCCAGGCACCCCCTCCTTTTAAAAAAATTATTGTTGTTTTTTACTGATCACCCTAGTGAATGAAGTATTATCTCATTTTGGTTTTGATTCACATTTCCCTAATGACTAATGATGTTGAGCATCTTGCCATGTTCTTGTTGTCCATTTGTATATATTCTTTGGAGACATATCTATTCAAGTTCTTTGTCTATTTTTTAAAAAGATCTATTTATTTACTTTAGAGAGTGTGAGTACAAATTGGAGGGGGGGCAGAAGGAGAGAATCCTCAAGCCGACTCCCTACTGTGCACAGAGCCTGATGTGTGGCTTGATCTCATGACCCTGAGATCAATACCTGAGCCAAAAACCAAGAGTCAGATAATGGATTGTGCTCCAAGTGCCCCTCTTTGATCAAATCAAAATCAGCCAGCTTTACCCACTGCTTCTACTGTAGATGAATGAGAAGGAAAACTGAATTAAAATATATTTGAGAGGGCAGCCCGGGTGGCTCAGTGGTTTGGCACCTGCCTTCGGCCCAGGATGTGATCCTGGAGACCTGGGACTGAGTCCCACGTGGGGCTCCCTGCGTGGAGCCTGCTTCTCCCTCTGCCTGTGTCTCTGCCTCTCTGTGTGTGTGTGTCTCTCATGAATGAATAAATAAAATCTTTATATATATATATATATATATATATATTTGAGAACAAAGGAGTAAGGAGATACATCCTTTTATCAGAGAAAAAAATAATATTTTAATCTCAAAATCAACTGTCATTTATCCTTTCCACACATTAATTGGATCCTACAATGTGTCCCAGGATTATAAGAAGGAATAAGATCCAGATGCTGTGCTCTAATTGTTCACAGTTTAGAAAAGGAGACAGTTATTTTTAAACATAAATTATAATCCAACACTGTAAATGCAGTAATAAAAATGTGAATAAAACACTGTGGGAATACCAGAGTGAGGCAAGTTTAATAATAGGAAGGCTCTTTTTTTCCTTAATAGATCTGTTAAATTTCCACTATAATTATCTGGAAACTATTTTTTATAGTATTTCCCCATCACTAGTTTATCTTTTGATTCCTTCATTTATAAATATTTATTGACTGCCTACTTAATGCAGAGAAAGAAATTTCTCACTTGGTTGGGATTAAGTTCTATAGCTGTAAAACTTTCAATCACACTTTCCAATCTTGTGATTATTTTTAAATTATATAAAATTAATACATTAGAAAAAAATAATACAGTACAAGTTCACAGCACAAGATCTCTGATCTAAGACAAGGACCAGATGATTTGCCTAGATTGGCAGATCTCAGTGATGGTGCCTCAGTACAATGGTATGTAACTATAAATTGTTCATCATGTCACAATAATGTGCACCCTGATAGTTAAGATGTCAGAGTTTGCACATTATTTCATACACATACTTGCACACACACAGAATTGAAGGTAATTCCTAGATAAATCATTTTCATTTATTTGCATCCTTATATATACTTACTTGAGAAGTTTAGTTATGAATTCTCAAAAGGGAAAGATTGATATATCCAGGACAGATTCCATGAAGAATTCAAAGGATGGGTAGCATTTGGAGAGAAGTTGGATAAGAGTACATCCCCCAATGCAGGAAAATTGCAAATATGCATGATGGATTAGGAGAAATAAATAGACTGGCCTAGCTGAGTGGAGTCTTATAGAGGGCTAAGGGTAATATGATAAGGATGCTGTTAATACTGTAAAATTATAACACCAAACTTAAGATGCAAAAACATTTCAATAGAGCCTTGAACATCTTCATCTGTGTTCATCAGGCACTTGAAGAATACCAGGCAAAGCTACTCTGGGAATCTAGTAATAATAATAATAAAAGTTAAACTCGGGGGCTATCTTCTAGGCACCATTCTAAGTGTTTTACATGTATTAAACCACTTAAGCCTTATAACAACCATATGTAGTAAATATAATCATTCTCCCCATTTTGCTGAGGCTTAGAAAATTTATGCTTCTTGCCCAAAAGCCCAGAACTAGCCATGATTTGAACCCAGGTAACTCTGTATTGCCTTTCTTCTTATATTCTATCTAATAGCATAGTAATGTAGAATAGAATAGTAAGCATACAGGAAAAAACTAAACAACCAAAAAAGATGTCAAAACTTGTTAATGTCTTTCATTTTGCCACAATGGATTCCTTCAGGCTAAAGCCTATTGACTTTAATCTTAGGCGCAATTTTAACAAGTGGGTTATTTTTAGAACCCATGGGAGATGATAAGGAACAAATAAACATGCAGATTTCTGAGAGAAAAGTCAAGAAGGAACAGCAAAAAATGAGAATGCTGACAAAATTTTAAATGCATAGCAAGTCTGGGTGTCTTTCAGGTCACAGTAAACATACCTACTTACTGCCAACAGCCAATGAGGGTATCACTGTGCCAACACATAGAAATGATATTCCTAACAATTATCTTTAGTCATCAATTAAATATCAGTTAAATATTGGAGGTGAGAGGGTGGCACAATCAGTTAAGTGTCTGACTCTTGGTTTTGGCTCAGGTTGTGATCTCAGGGTTGTGAGATTCAGCCTCGTGTTGGGCTCTGCATGGAGTCTGCTTGAGATTCTCTCCCTTTCTCTCTCCCTCCCCCTCCTCCTCCTCTGCCTTTCTCCCTGCTCACGCTCTCTCTCTCTCTCTCTCTCTCTCTCACACACACACACAAATAAATAAAATCTTTTTTTTACAAAAGAAATACATTTAAAAGAAAAGTTGAGAGAAAACTCAGTCTCAGACAATAAAGAACAATATGGGCTGAAATAATCCTGGTTATACAAAATAGAGCAAACTCATCTCTCTTCTCTTAGCAAAATAAATCTAGGCTGCCTTGAGGGGGGAGAAAAAGACATTCATTTGTTTCAATCCAAAGTAAATACAAAAACAAAATCTGACAAAGCTGCCACAATTTTTAAAAAGGTACTGAGAAAATATTAACTAAAATACTAGCAAATAAAATTCAGAAGCATTTTTTAAAAATTAAATACCAGACTGAGTAGGATCACATCAGGAATGCAAGAATAGTTTGAGATCAGAGAATTTATTGTGATAACTAATCATATTAACTAATTAAAAGAGAAAAAGCATATTATCAACACTTTTGAGTATTGATTGATTCATTCAGCCAACGAATTTTCATCATGTATCTACTGTGTACCAGGTGCTATACGAGGTGCTGAAGATACAGTAGTGAGCACAAACAGAGAAAGTCTTTGCCAGCAACAGCTTACGTTTTAGTCAAGGTAGATACATAATAATTAGGCAAGTAAATATATAACATCTCTAACCATATGCTGTGACACAAATAAAGCAAGTTAAGGAAGATGATGATGACGGATGCTATTTAATATAGGGTGACCATGGAAGGTCCCTCTGTTAAGATTACTTTTGAGCAAGACCCCTGGGTGGCTCAGTGGTTGAGTGTCTGCCTTTGGCTAAGGGTGTGATCCCTGGATCTAGATTCGAGTCCCACATTGAGCTCCCTGTGTGGAGCCTGCTTCTCCCTCTGCCTATGTCTCTGCTTCTCTCTCTCTCTGTGTCTCTCATGAATAAATAAATAAAAACTTAAAAAAAAAGATTACTTTTGAGCAAGATCTAAAGGAAATGAATGGGCTAGCTGAGAGAATGTTTTTTACAAATCAATGGTTTGTGGCAACTCTGTGTTGAACAAACCTATCGGCACCATTTTTCCAACAGCATTTGCTCACTTAATGTCTCTGTGTTACACTTTGGTAATTTTTTTTTTTAATATTTTATTTATATATTTATGAGAGACACAGAGAGGCAGAGACACAGGCAGAGGGAGAAGCAGGCTCCCCGTGGGTAGCCTAATGCAGGATTCAATCCCAGGACCCCGGGATCACGACCTGAGCCAAAGGCAGACACTCAACCACTGAGCTACCCAGATGCCCCACATTTTGGTAATTATTGTGATATTTCAAACTTTTTCCTTATTATATTTGTTACAGTGTTCTATAATCAGTGATTATGAGCCACTGAAAGCTCAGATTATGGTTAGCATTTTTTAGCAATCAAGCATTTTTAAATTAAGGTATGTACATTGGCTTTTTAGACATAGTGCTATTGCATACTTACAGTAATAGTATAAACATAACTTTTATTTGCACTGGTTAAGAAAGTATTGGGATACTTTCTAAACCCACAATATGCCTGCATATATTCTTCACCCCTCCAAATCCTGTGGCATTCTCAGGTTCCATGGAACAAATCCATCTTGTTACTGTTGTCTTTTTCCTCTGCAGTCTCTAAGTTTTACCATTCTCTGGCTTGTTAAGTCATTTGTCATTTCTCGATCACTTTTGGCCTTCATGTACTATACATTGGGGTTAAAGATGTCTCTTAATGTCATGGAATACGGATTTAATGTTTATATTTCTTGTTATCCTCCTACAAATGTCTTTAAAAATATTAAATTTGGCTTAAGGTGCCTAGTTGGCTCAGTCAGCTAAGCTGCCAGCTCTTGATTTCATTTCAGGTCATGAATTTGGGGTCCTGGGATTGAGCCCCACCACCGGCTCCATCCTCAGTAGGCAGTCTGCTTGAGGATTCTCTCTCTCCCTCTCCTTCTGCCACTCCTCCTGCTCTCTCTCTCAAATAAATAAAAATAAACATATTGAATAGCCTAATATCACTCATAATAGGAAACTACAAACTAACTAGCAAATATCATTCACAAGTTTCCTCACTACATAAGCCTTTCCATGAGTGGGTTGTCTAAGTGTCCTCAAAACATGGAAGCTGGCTTCCTCCAGAGTGTTGGAAGTGATGGAAGAGCTAGAAAGCCCAAAATGGAAGCCAAAGTCTTTTTTTTTTAACAGCTTTATTGAGATATAATTCATATACTATGACTGACCCATTCAAAATATACAAGTGAATAGCTTTAGTATATTCACAGAGTTTTCCAGTTATTACCACACTCAATGTTAAACATTTTCATGACTTCCAAAAGAAACTCTGAACTAAGCTATCATACCCCAAGCTCCCCCTACTCACATCCCTGCAGTTCTAGGCAACTAGCAATCTATCTTCTGTGTCTATAAATTCACATATTCTGGACATTACATACAAACAGTATCATACAATATCTGGTCTTTTGTGACTGGCTTCTTTCCCTTAGGATTTTTTTAAGATTCAACCATGTGCTAGCCTCTGTCAGTATTTCATTTCTTATTAGGTGCTCTCTTTTTCCCACTATCTTTTAGTAAAATTCCTACTTACTTCTATTTACATATACAAGTTTTTCTGTCTTTTACTTTTCAAGGTCCAAGAAAGACTTGGGCCTTTTTAGCTCAGGATCTGGGTTGGCACTTCCCAGTCTCAGAGAAAGTACCTTATAGAACCAACTGAGGTTCTGATTTGGCCTGTGGCCCCTGGGTTCTTACAGTCTTTTATAACCTAATCTTACAAGTGACATACCACTACTTCTGCCACATTCTGTTGGTTATACAGACCAATCCATGTACAATATAGGGGAGGGGGAACACACAAGAATGTAAATACCAGGAAGTAGGAATCACTGAGGGCCATCTTGCAGGCTGACTACTACAGGTAAGGATGTTGTCATGTTGCAATTCATGTGAGAAATAAAGACTTAACCTCTGGATTTGCCCCATCTTATAGATCACCACTTACAAAATACCAAAAGCAAACAAACAACAAAAAATCTCTCACATGCTGCGTGATACAAAGAAAAGGCATTACTTGGAGCTTGTGGAAGAAGTCAGTCTTGTCACAGAAGCACCTGATGTCCCTTGATCAATACAGAACGTGAATACCTGGCATCATAGGAATGAGGAAATGAAGCTTAACACTCGGACTTAAAGAAACCAATGGCTGATAGCAACTTGACTAAATACAGTGTTAGCTATATAAACAAAGTTGAAAAACACTCACCTGACATAAATGTATTCACCCTGATGGATGATTGTTTCCAATAATAAATGCTGTACCATAGGAAAGAAAGTAGCTACAACTTTCTTATGGTTTGGTCATGAATATTCACTCAGTCATTTTGTTAGTCAACAAATATTAATGGTACAGCGGGGACTTTTGCACTCAATTAATATTCTGAGTTCCCTTTTGGGATATAATACTATATTTAACAATATAATAAAGAAACATAAGAAACATAAAACAAATACACAGCCCCCCCCTTCAAAAATCTTTCATTCAAAGGCAAGAAAAAATAGACAAATGACAAACTGGTGTTTGTTTTTAAAGACAATAAACACAAGGGGCTTTAAAAAACAAGTTCATATATATATATATATATAGCCATTTGTCTTGAATTCTTCCTTTTCATATCTATATGTTTTTAGTTATTGATGAAAACTATTTATATACAAGATGGCTTTTTCAATTAAAAAACCCCACACATTTTAGGGCACAGTGTATTAGCACCCTCTGTTTGGAGTTATTTCCCTGGCTAACATGTATGGGTCAGCTCAGTGGGTAACAGGAGTAAGATAATCATTTGGAGTTTTGAAATTCCTTTAGCTATATAAATAGAGATCAATTTGTGCCACATCATGTAAATGTAACTGTATCAAAAGAAGGTAAGTTGGATCTCTTTGGTACAACTAAAATACAAAGAAATATACAAAGATGTATTTACTAAATTTGATTCAGTGGAAATATTCCAGATCAACAGATTGAAAAAAGCTTTTATTTAAAATAGTTTTGCAGTAAACTCAAGATCCAATTAATGGGCCAATATTAAAGAATGTAATTTCCATTTCTGTAGAGCATTAACAAGAAATTTTAGTATGTGTATGCAAGATCAACTTAAAAACAACATGTAAACTACCCAGTTAGCAGACTCCATCCCATCTCAGTTTCTATACCATTAGCAGAAACTATCAGACAAATAAATACTTTCTCTCAAAGGAACTCCCAAGCACAGTAATGTCAAATGAGGCTGCAAGCTCTTAATATATAGAAAGAAAGAGGAAGTTTAGAAAGCTTTAAGAGGACTCCTTCTTCCATCCTATTAAAAGCAGATATATAACATGTCACCCCCACCAGATTGGCAAAAGTTACATGTAACAATACCAAATATTGGGAGAAAGTAGGATTCTTGTAAACCGTGAGAGAATTGAAAACTATTTGGCATTACTTATCTCACAAAGTTGAATATTTGTATACTCTCCAACGCAGCAATCCTACTCTTAGATATATAACCAGGAGAAACACTTCACATGTATGACCAGGAGGCATACATAAGAATTTTTATAGCAATGATGTTTATAATTTTTTAAAAGGCTAGAAACAACTCAACTCTTTATCAATAGGAGAGTAAACTGCAATATATTCATATAATAGAATGATATTGAAGATGATACTGAAAATCAACAATCATTATATACAACATGAATGAATATTGGCAACATAGTGTTGAGTAAAAAGGGCAAACTATATATTGGATGACAGCATTTTTCTTTTTTTAAATTTAAATTCAATTAATTAACATATATTAGTTTCAGAGATAGAGGTCAGTGATTCAACAGTTTTCTATAACACCCAGTGTTCATTACATCATATGCCCTCCTTAATGCCCATCATCTAGTTACCCCATCCCTCTATCCGCCTCCCCTCCAGCAACCCTCAGTGTGTTTCCTATGATTAAGAATCTCTTATGGTTTGTCTCCCTCTCTAATTTTGTGTTGTTTTTTTTCCCTTCCTTTCCCCTATGCTCTTCTGTTTTGTTTCTTAAATTCCACACATGAGTGAAATCATACAGTATTTGTCTTTCTTTGAATTACTTATTTTGCTTAGCATAATAACCTCTAGTCCCATCAACATCGTTGAAAATGGCAAGATTTCAATGGCAAAATTTCAATGGCAAGATAAGTATAGTGGTCCAAAATCAAGAAAAGGAAAGAATACTTGAAGGTTTTTGAGAACAATGCAGTTGATTAATCTAGTTATGAGGAAGAGGAGTTTTAATCAGGTCAAGGCCTGTGACTTGAATGAAGAAAAGAGACAGAGAGAGAGACAGACAGAGACCAAGAACTTGGCTTGGATCTTGAGAGAGGTAGGAAAAGTTAGTGCCACAGGGTGGGAGTTCACATTTATGGAGCACTTACTATGTGCCAAATCCTCTTGTAAATGCTTTTTATGAATTAACTAATTCAATCCTCATACTATACCTATGTGGCTGTTGATATTAACATCCTTATTTGGTATTTCTTATGGTATTAAGAATAAGGTAATACCTTATTTGGTATTAGAGTGACCGCTAATCAAACACATTTCAAACACATGAGGAAATGGACCTATAGAGATGAAGTAATTTGCCCCAAATCACATAGTTAGGAATCTGAGAGCAGAGTTTTGAATCAGAAAACTTGGATTACCCCAACCATGTTCTTGACTACCACACTGAATGGAGGAGGGATCTCTTAACTAATGGTTAGGAAAAACAGAAGAGCTGTTATTCATCACTTGAATCCATTGAAGTCATTGCTTAGAATCAGTTGAGATGAATGAACTATAAATATGAAATTTTCACCTCCAAGACACTGTTACACTTTGGTAAATATGGTGTGCCTCAAAGATTTTGTTGGATACTACCAATGTAGAATATTTCAGAGGAACTAGCTGGAGACAAGCTATGTCTCCTCAACATGGTCTTAGGAGAAAAGGTCATCTTCTTGATTCCCTCAGGAGATAGAGGCAGAAAGGTCCGCAAGGTAATCCTTTGTAAAGCCTTCAATTTTTTATATAAACGATGTACTTTATCACCAATCTCAATTCACATATATATTTTCCTTCTCAGCAATTTAGTAACTGACTTGTTGGCTCCGTTGGTTCAAAATGATGCTAATGAGGTAAAATTGATGGGTTTGATTCCATTTTAGCTCTGGTGGCCATTGACTACATCCCTAAACTTGGCAAACACGAGCTGCTGAATGACTCCTGAGAAATTGTTTGGATCAGAACAAGTCTATCAACATTACACAAAAGATAATGCTTTACTGAGTGTGTGTGTCAGAACCTTCATCTTTGTATTCAAGGGCAACACATTCATTTTCACAGAGAACTAAAGTGACTTGTTTAATGTCTCACAATGTATTTCTAGGATGATCAAGAATAGATACTTGGAAAGTTCAATATAATATACTTACTCAAAGTGACCCTGTGTTACACAGTTATGATAGTCTTTCGGTAACTTCATAAAATATACTCAATCTTGCAATCAATCAATGAATCAATATAAAAATGATCTCAGTTTCTAATAGGTAGTGGAGAATTCTTACCTGAGGACAAACTAATGAAAACCAAATCAGTTTCAATTCAAAAATGTGAGTTTAATATGCCTAGAATAAAGTTGTCTGAAGCAGTTATGTAATCCATTGAGTGAGAGAAACCTACACATCAGTGACAGAGCTTTATTTAGCAGGTGGTACTTCTCATTAAACGAGATGCAAATTTTTAAATGTGATCTGACATCTGACAAGGCCATAATAATAAAGGAGGTGTTTCATCATTATGCAAGGATATTCAGTGAAGAAAAGGGTGGTTAAAGATGAGGTTAACATGAGAATCTATAAGACTGAGAATGAGGATAAGTAAATCTGTGATCTCAATTGAAAACAAATTGGCTGAAATTGCACCAGGGCCAAATAAAATAAAATGAAAAAAAATATGTTGAAGGATATTTGTAAAGAAAATGTAAAATTTTGACGTATGATATTTCATAGTAAAAAAACCCATGCTTTTAGAAAGGGCTGATATTTAAACTTCTCCAAAGCAGAGGAGAGAGAGAAAGGGATAGGGAGAGGGAGAGTTAGTTTATTGGCAAAGAATGCAAGCTAGGAAGGAAAATTGTCTAGGTTCAATTCTTAGCTCTGTCACTTAGTAACTGTGTGATTTTGGCAGTTTCCTTAATCTGTCTGCACCTTAGTTTTCTCATTTGTAAAATGAGGAAAGTAAAACTTACTTATAAGGCTGTTGTGAGGAGTTTATGAGCTAATATATTTACATAGTGCCATGTACATAATAAGAGCACTATATAAACATTATACTTTGAATAAAAGATATCTAAAGATTAACATCAATAGTGATATTTAATGAGAGAAACAAAAATAAATCTGGTAGATGTGCAATTCTTTATCCAAAATTCTTGGGGCCAGATAGGTTTCTGAATTAAATTTTTTTTTATATTTTAGGAATGTAACATATTATACTATCTATATTTTACATACCCTGTGTTGTCCTGGCAGTGGCCTCTAATCAAACACATGTTTCCATAATGAAATGCATCAATATCACACCAAATGGAATAATGAAGACTTTATAAATAGAGTCATGTCAGTTCAGATCAGTTTTTACACCAAAAAATTAAGAAAAAAAAATGTTTTGGAATTTGGAATTGCAGATAAGGAATTGTGAAGCTTTATCTATCATAAATCTTACTGTATTAAGTAATGGAATAATAACCATGGGAAATACAGAGCAGCAATAATGATATTAAATGATAAACTTTTCTGAAAACCTAATGTGTACACAGGAAATTTGAAGAGTTTTTCTCCCTCAAGAAAAAAAAAGATGTATACATAGTTGCCACATGGGTTGTTACCTGGATTATAGTTGGGTGACTTTATGAGGCATAAATTTTTCATTATGTCTAGAACATCTCCCTAGATATTCTCATGACTATTTCAGCTCTCTGCCCCAATGTTACTTCCTCAAGGATTCCTTGATCACGCTATTTAAAATATCAGGTGGGAGGCATGCACACAAACAATCACACAATGAACTCTTGCCCCTTTACTGCATTTCTTTTCTTTTTAGTACTTATCACTATCCAGCATTATATATTTGTTTATTACCTGTCTTACTAAACTGGAAACTCTATAGGAACAGGGATTTGGTTATGTTGAAGCACCTGCTATGATGGCTGGCAAACAGGCAGTTGATAGATATTGTTCAATAAATGATTTAAGAAAATAAGCCTGACTGATAAACAGTGGTGAGTTCTGAGAACTCGTCTTCATATAGCAGGTAATACTTTCCAAAAGGAAATTCAAGGCAAAAATAAATAAATAAAATGCCATCTAAACATCACCTGTAATATGTTTATAGAATATATATATACATATAAATAGAATTCCAGAATAGTAATTTAAAAACATTTCTTCTCGGGGTGCCTGGCTGTGTCAGTCGGAAGAGCATGTGACTCTTGATCTCGAGGTCGTGAGTTTGAGCCCCACCTTGGGTATAGTGATTACTAAAAAAAAGAAACGTTAAAGGTTAATAAAAGGATTTCTTCTCTATAAACATATTTATCAAGTAAATATCGATTTACTAGCTAGGAAGTAAAAAAACTAATCAATATACTTACATTCCATTTATATTTAATACTTAATTTTGAGTATCTAAGTAGATAAGAAAAAATATACTCAAAAATAAAAATACTAGAGCACAAAATATTAAAGAAAGAACTTACCTTGTATTTTTCCCAGGGAGGATTATCTTGATTTTTCCCTTGATGTATTTTACTCACCACTGAAAGAAACCAACTGATTATCTAATTGCAAAGTGCCACTGCATTTGGTTATAAAAATCATCTAAATTAGCTTCAGAGGGCAGTGTAATCTGGTTGTATGTACACACTGCTCCAGGTAGTAAAATAACAGCTCATTTATATTTTAAAGTAAACAAAGGAATTTGGGGGTCATCATAAAATGTGCAATAACATTCAATAGTACTTTCATTCCAGATAGATTCACTCCTTGGAAAGGCCCAGGTTTCCTTTTCCTTTCTAACTTCTCCCATAGGTCAGTTTTGACTTGGGAAAGGTGCAAATTGGAATTTAGGCCACACTCTTGGTAAAAGTATCAAATATAACAACCATTTTCAAGTTACCATACTATATCTTACAAATTGACATTCCACTGATCATGGTTAAAAGTAATAGCATCATTCCAATATCTATCTGTAACCTTTACTTTTGCACTTTTTTCTTTCCATTACTCTTAAACCAGGAAGACAAAAACAAAAAAGAAAAAAAAATCCAATAGCAGTTTAATGGCTTTCAAACTCTGTTAACCCAGATTATGGAAGGATTTTCTATCAGGATTATTTGAAACAAATAATGGAAATCGTGAATGTATATGTTTCCCACAGGAAGAGAGGCTCCCTGAAATAACACGAATTAGCACACATATCTGGGTCAAGTGGTGTTAACCAATGGCTCTGGGACGGGAAAAAGTAGGTAAAAAAGATGAAACCAGACAATCAATACCAAAAAGATCAGAGGCTCATAATTATGACAGTGAGATCAAGTCTAAATAATTACTGGCCTTTTTGCTCTTAAGCGATATATGGTGATAATGTAGGTAGGAGGATGAAGAGTGATTTGCCACAGCTCTGTGCCCTCAACAAGAGAGGGTTCTGCTTACCTGCTTTTGAGAACTGGTTCAAGATCATGTCAGCATTTAAGAAGTAAGCGGTCCACTTCAATAAATTCTACACCAACAAAGAAAAACCTGCCCTTGCTTAAGTGGAAATTCAAGATAACTAACGTAGTCTGTCAGGGCACATATGAACTAGACAAGTCTCGTGCTTCTGACTCTTGTCTTCAAGTCCCCAAACTGGAATAAAACCAGATAAATGCCTGAGGAACCACTTCACACCCCAAACACGTGCAAACTTTGTTCAACAGAACACCCTACTGCCAAAATGGAGTTGGCAGAAGTTTGGAGCAAAGGCCCCCAGGCTGCATGATTTGCTGGCACCAGAGAGCTTAAAAATCTTAACAGAATACTGCTGAGTTTGGGCTCTACCAGTTTGCTTGAGACTCTCTCCAAGTTTAACCTGAGAAAGATGGAAGCTGCCATCAAGAAAGACTTTATTAACCCTTGATCCTCTACCCAGAAATAATGTGCTCTCCCACTCCTGATGGTCATACTTCTATATTCTTTCACAGTGTATACCATAAATCTAATGCAGTCTATTTTGAAACGCATGTAAATTCAATTTTGTTTGGTAGCTTGGACAAAGGGGTACAGAGAGAACTACTGTAAATACACAAAATTATGATAAAGTTCTACTTAGAGAATTTTTTATCCAAATAGCCCCCATACATCACAATTTATTACCCTCAAACACTGCAGCAATAAGATATAGGATATCTGTGAGTTGCTATCAGTTTATATATAGTTTAACTGAAATTATCACTTTTTTGAGTTTGAGTAATGGTGGTTTAGTTTGTACATGAACAATTTAGGAAGCAAAGAAAGGAGCCAAGAAGAGTTCTTCTCTTCCACAAGGGTCAACAATAAGGTGCTATTTGGGATTCTCACAAGCTTGATGCAGTTTAATGAAGAAAATTGCACCCCAAATCTAAAATTGTAAGTACAGGTGCCTGGCTGGCTCAGTTGGTAGAGCATGCGACTCTTGATTTGGAGGTCATGAGTTCAAGTGCAACGTTGGGTAGAGCACTTACTTAAAAAATAAAATTGTAGTTAGAATACTAGCAATATACAACTAGCAAGTTTAAACTTATAAAATTCTTAATATGCTGTATTGAGAAACTATGGTTTGCTTTGAAAGGTTATTTTGTGCTGGTTCAATACAAGATCAGGCTTAGAGTGAAGATGCTACTTGCTCCTTATACAGCTAAAAAAAAAAAAAAAGCTTTTTAAAAACCTTCAAATCTTTCCCTTCAGTAACTCCATGTATTACTTTCTCTTTTGAAAGCCTTTCTGTTTTTCCTCCTCTAGAACTTCTTAAGTATTCTAATTCTCAGGTATGATTTCATATTTCTAATCTCCACAATAGAATTGGATGTATTTAGGACAAAACACTCTTTAGGATATCAAGTTGCAGAAGACTGTAGTTTTAAAGATATTTATATAGTAGTGCTGCCACCTAAAGATGAGGTGAATAAAGAAGCAATTCAAAAGAAATGACCCATCATTCTTAAACCTGTCTAAAAAATTTTACCCCTAACTAGGGATTAATAAACATTTTGCTGTTAGTATGGAATCCGAATTGTTTCACAATAACTTATTGCTCAGCTATAGTTTTCTATGGCAGAAAATTCCAACCTCAAACCAGTCCTCTGGGATTTGGGGTCTCCAGGAATACCTACCAAATTAAGCACTGCTTATAATACATGGGGAGGGGGAGAGGGACATCCAAAGACACCTAGAAGTAAACAATTGAGGGATCTTTGGCTTAGTGGATAAAGTAGGTAATAAAAGACCTAAGGTGTTTCCCTCTATCGGTGACAGACTCCTTGCAACTCTGAACAACTGACTTACATTTTTGTAACTCGATTTTCTCATCTATAAAATGGGGTTAATTTCATCTCACTCCTACTTGCCTCAGAGGCTTAACTAGATAAGCTTCCTTTAAAAAAGGTCTGGGCCTATAATAAATGAGTTTAAAAGTCTAATACTGCCTATTAAAAGGATATTTTACTGTGTATTGCAAGGTAACTTCGAAATAAAATATACTGTTAAATAAGTTAGGCCAGTGACTAAATTTTCCTAAAGTGCAGACTAATTTCTTTGAGACCTATTTAAATAAGTGACACCTTCTATTTATTTGCAGCTGATAATCTTTAATTGATCCATCTTCCACGTACGCGGTGTTACAGGATGGGAGATGTGACAGCATACAAAATGAGGGGAAAAAGTTGCTATGCACCAAAAATCCTGTCAAACTGGTAAAATTTCAAGAAAACTCTTAAAGGACATTTAATAGTTCTGCATTTCGTTCTTGCGTAGCAATTTATGAAAAATAACTCGTCTCTTCCACTTTCTCCCTCTCAGCCCAAGGACGCATAAATAATTTTTATCAGGGTTTTGTCCTTAGTCACAGTCCCTCAAAGGGGCCCAGCTTCACCTACACTGCGTGGGAGGCTGGGCAGCAGCCCCACGCTTCCTGTCAAGGATTCCTGGGGCTAGAGCCTGAACCTGGTCTCGCTGCTTTCTTTTTTATGCTAATTCTGCCCTTCTAGCCCTCTCGGCGGGCGACTGAAGGCCAAGGTGAGACCCTCCCGGGAGATGAAAGGCCTATTGCCTCCCGAGACGTGCGGGCAGAACGGGGGCGGGGGGAGAGGGCGACAGGGTGGTAGCTGCACCAGTAACGCCGCTTAGGGCCCTAAGTTGGAGCTGATGCAGGCCCAACGGGGTTCTTGCCCCGCCTGAGCCTCGCTCCAGTCTTCAAAGCCCAACGATGGACTGAGTCCTCCTAGGGGCGCCACGGGCGGTGAGTGGAGGAAGTGCGGGCGAAGAGGCCACAGGCTGCCCCCTCCTCGGACGCGCCTCAAGGCCTCGGCCGCCGGCTGCTGACGCGCCAACGGCGGAGAAGGCGCGCGCACGCGCAAGAGGGAGGCGGCGGGAGCGCGCTCGCCGCCCGCCGCCCGCCGCCACGGCAACTGAAACGGAGGGACGCGAGGGCGGAGGGCGCGAGCCACGGGGGGAGGATGGGGGAGAGATGGTGGGTAACGCGGAACGCGCGCTGACGTCGCTCGGAGTCACGCACGGAGCGCCGGGTTACGCGCCGACGTCTGGCTGCCACGACTTGCCGTCTGCGGCGGCGACGAGCGGATCCCGCAGGGGAAGGAGGAGGAGGAGGGAGAGCCAAGGGGGCTGTGAGTGAGCGGGAGAGGCAGGGTGTGAGCCGAACTTGCCCGCGGGAGGGAGAACGAGCGAGAGCCGAGCCAGCCGTCCGAGCCGCCTCCTCCTCCTCCCCTCGGCGTCCCGCCCCCGCCCGCCAGCCTGCCCTCCTTCCTCCTCAGCCGGCAGAGCCGGAGTGAGGCGCCGCTCGGCTCGCGCCGCTGTCCAGGACAGGTGTGCGCGCGCGCGTCCTCCTCTCCCTGCTCCCCTCCCCCTTTCCTCGCGCCAGCCTAGCGCCTGCCTCGCGCGCGCCCTCCCTCCCTCCAGCCCGCGCCCTCCCTCACCTGCGGCAGGACAGCGCCCGCCCGCCCGGGTAAGCCCCTCGCGACCTTCCGTGCTGCCACTGCCACAACTCGAGGTGCCGCCCACCCCGTCCCCTCTAATTGCGCTCTTATGCCCCAGGAATAATTACTGTACCATTGTAGACATCCTCGCACCCTCCCTCCGGGGACTCTGGCAGTGCAGCAACATCCCCCCCCCCCCGCCCCGTAGCGCACGAACGAACGAACGAACTCCCACCTCCAAAAAAGAACAAAATCACACGCCACTTAAAAAAAGGGGGAGGAAAAAAAAAGACAATCCTACCTCCGCAGACGCTTGTAGACCACCAGTGGTGCCGTTTGCTTAGCAATCCCTAAGCCCCATTTCTCCTGACCACCTTCGCCCCGGGCCTGGGACAGTGCGCCAAACGTGGCTGACACTCCCTGCACAACAGCCCTGGCAGGAGGGGAGAAGAAGGAGGGTTCTAGGCTTCACTACCAACCCCTCCTCTCCTCTGTTCAACCCCCACCCCCGCAATGCATACACCCGCCCAGGATGCGTTGTAAAAATAAAAAATAATACATTGGTACTGACATCGCAAATGAAGGCAGGCCCAAGGATGAGTGGCCCGAACAAGGCATTTTCGCAGCCCCACGGAGCTAGGTCAGCTCTACAGCTTCGTCTGCCTTTGTTCGGGGGCAAAAGGAACGGATGCGAAGTTGGGGGTCTTACCTTTGAGCGACAGTGGGCTCCGGAGGCGGCTGATATGTCTGTAGAAGGGACCCTCACAAATAAATCTGCCTTGATTCTGAACTTGGGTAGAGAAAGGCCCAAGTACGGCTAGGGCAACTTTCTTTGGCTCGTTGCTGTCTGCCCCTGAATTAATGCCACCTTCATTTCCGCTGTCTGTGAGGGACCCTCTTGAGGGTTCTAATTCGTTCTGTCGGGCCAGGTGCTTTCGGAGAGCTTTTTGGCAGCGGTGTCTATGCTTGTTTCCCGTGTCCTTGGAAGGGAGGTCCCAGTGCTTTACAATAGACGGAATTTGGTTTGACTTCTTTTGGTAGACTGTCAGAGGAGAAAAGGAATTTTTTTTTTATTACTTCAAGACCCCCCACTGCTTCCAGCCCAAACTAACGTTTGCGAATTGCTGCTTTGAAAATTGGAGTGTTGACTAGAGTGTGGAGAGTTGCTGATTTCATTCCTTTGGGTACTAGTAAAACCTTTTAAGCATCAGCCGGAAGAGAATGAGCTATTGACATTTGCATCGGTTCTGTTTGGGCCTTTTGGGTACATAAAATATCGGGTTCTTGGAATCTTTGATCGAATTTAGGATGCGTGCTACGTTTATTTAACTCTTTTGCAAATGCTTAGAATGAAAACATTTTGTGAAATGCGAGGGTTCTGTCACATGGATTGTTCTCTTCAGATTTTGGATGTTTAATTCATATCTTTAAACATTAAAATAGCATTGGAGAGGTATAATTTTACAGATTAGGTGAGCTATAGAAGGACAATGTGCATTTAAAAAATGATTGATGAAATACTATTACTATTAGTCTTTGTTGTTAAACGTGAACATTTACCCTTCATTTTCCTGGAAGATAGCCATGAGAAGAAATGGGTAATTCCTCCACTATGAACACTTGGAATTCAACATTCCACTTAGTTTTAATGATTTAGATATTGAAGATAATTGTCTAGTTTTAAAAAGGCATTTAAAGTAGCAATTGAAAACACAATTTCTAATGTTCTTGCTTCTCTTTTATTTTGGTAATCTGTGGTATTAATCAGCATATTGTCTGTTGGGAACTCCATATAGTCAAAAGGGTTTATTACCCAGTAGATTCCCTCCTTCCCAGTTTATTTTATAAATGTGTGTGTTAATTTTTACTTTTCAAAACTAAATTATTTAGAATCACCCATGGTTCAGGCTGAGGAAAAGTGAAGCTTTTTTCCTTCTTGTTCTGTCTAATGTTTGTTTCACTTGTGAACAATTTTTTGTTAGTAAGGGTTTGTTAACGACAGAGATAGTGGGATTGAAAATAAAGCAATCTCTGTTCTCAAAATGTGTGTGTAGTATTAATAAAAGAGCACAAGAAATATAAAGACATCAGATTTTTTAAAGTAAGCAAACTTTGAGTAGAAAGGGAATATTTTTGACGAATTTTAATTAACACAGATATTTTGCTGCATATTGATATATTTCGTTTCCCCTTTGCCTTTCCCATATTGTATTGAAATTATCAATTTAATTTTACAACTGTTTGTTTCAAAATAACAAATTCAAAAAGCCAGACACTGGAACTGACTTTTCATTTACTAAGTATATTATTTAGGTAATTAACAAGTGGCTAGAAGTCTTTTCAAATCTACAAATTTTCTAATGGAGTTTCAATGTTAGGATGCAAATCTAACTTTGAAATTCTTTTGAAGGTTCTAAACTTTTTAAGACTTTCGAGTCAATATTCATTCTTCCCAGGCTGCCTTTTAAGGCTACTATATTATCTAACCTAAGGAAAGCCGCCTTTCACCACCATCCCCTCCCCAGTCTGACCAAAGCCCCACATTTACAGGCTTATCCTGAAATTAACTTTTTGAGTAGTGAAAATGTGCTAAATATCCCACTTATCATTGAATTGTTTTGAAAAAGCCATTGTTAACCTTGTTTACCTTTTAGATACCATTTGTAAAATAGAGAAACTGGTATATAATGGCAGAAATTTTGTATATATATAATAAATAGCATAACATAAGTGCTTATTTATGTGGAGAGATCCAGGTCTCAGTTATTTGCTGATTTGAGCTTAAAATTCCCAGAGTAAGCATGCAAATGATATTTAACTTGTGTTTTGCCTAGAAACTTCATCATTTGCCTTTGCGCTGGGGAACTAAGAACTCAGTTTCTGGTGACAGACACTTTTTCAGAAAATCAGGGTGTTCCCAAACTCAAACTGTTTCAGAACCCTGGATGTAAACGTTTGGGACAGTGAAGAAATTTAGACTCTAAAGTTGGTCCAAGAAGGTGGGGAGTTTTAAACCCTGGTTTTCTGTCCTGGAGAAAGCAGTCATTAGCGTAGAAGAATGGCAGGGACCGTAAGCGCGTGCCCCCTCATCGCAATCTCTTTGGGCTTCTTGCTCCTGTGAGCCCTCTTAAAGGGGCAAGAGCTTGGTTCTGCGCAAGGTAAACCTGAGAAGAAGAACAGCGGCTCTTCTATATCAGACTTAAACAGATCTTAGCCTCATTTTACAGCTGGGAGTATAATACCCGACTCTGCTCTGTTCCGAGACCCTGCCACTCATCCTTTATGTCCCAGTTTGGGGCCAGGGTCTATCCAGGGTCCTGATTGCTACTGTGTGAGCTTGGAGGTGCCACTGCCTTTTTCTCACTTGAAATTTTGCCCAGTGGGAAGTTCACCAACAGGTCTTCTCTTCCCTTCCCTGCAGACTTGGAGACAAGGGAGGGAGTTCAGAAAAATCCGCACTAAAAGTGTACTATGCAATGCTGGAGAATGCCCCTGCCCAACTAAGGAGAAATTCTTTATGGGGTCCAAAGTCTGGATTTCTTTCTCTCAGAATGGGCCTCCTCTTCAGGGAACCATTTCAAGGACCACTGGATGGGTGGGTGGTTCTGGGGCTGGTTCCCACAGGACCACTCCAGTTTACTCTTTGGTAGCCATCGTGCTTTGCCCTGTTTCTTGCTCTTTAGCGGGAAGTAGCAAACATCAGCCCAGATCCAAAGAAGCTTCTGCTGGCTAGAACGGGGCCCTGGCTAAAAGAAGAAGGAAGCTGTGAATACTTAGCAGGCAGGTTTGCCTAGGTGATGAAAGGATATATTAGGGGCTTTGAGGGCTCAGGCATTGAAAGGCTTATGTCTTAGACTAGTCTAGGTTTCTTGATCATTAGTCCTCTCTACCCCTTTCTTTTCCAGGAAGCCTGAACAACTAGGTACTCAACAGTCTCTGGGGCTAAAAGAGGGAGGGAAGGCTCCTTACTTTGGGGGTTGAGGGATGTTCAGTGGGAATGGAGCCCACAGATGGGACAAATTTTTCTAAGGATAGAGGCAGCAATCCATTGTTTGAGAAAGCCAGTAGTAAAGCTGTGAGTATCCCCTGAGCCCCTTACGGAAGGTGATAAGGAGAATGTAGGGGGATTGGCAGGAGTTCCCCTGGAGATAGGCCTTAGCTTTCCTTCAACTGTTAGAACTATAGACTGCAGGGAGGGAGTATGAGCATTTGCTGTATATCTAGGAGAAAGAAAACAGGCCCGAGATGATGATTTAGATCTAGGAAGGTAGAATTCACTTATTTCCGAGTCCCTTTGAGAGACCAGGGACCCCCTTTGGCTGTCACTATCCAAAGATTCATTGGTTAATTCATGGTTGGTAAACTAGCTGTCCACCTAAAAACCATTACTTACTTAATGTTTTACTTTTTGAGGGGTGGGAGCTCTCTTTGACACTTAGTTGTTTCTGGGAGGGGGGGTGAAAGGGGAGAGCGACCTGTGTTAATGAAACCCGTAAGGAACTGCGTTTCCCAGGAAATTCCTGACATTTTTAGCTCGTGAATTTCCTAAATCTTGCTTGGTTTTCTCCTCCATTCTGGGTCCTTCCAGAGGGGAAGAGTGGGTTGGGGGCTGAAAGCTCGGCAGGGCCTGGTTCATCCGCAGAGCTGGCCGGCAACCCAGGCTGGGCTCAGCCTTGAGCAGGGTGCCCCCCTTCCCCAAATCTCCGAAGGAGGAGGGGGAGGAAGGCGGGCATTTGTGGTCCCAAAGGGGGCTGGTTGAAGGTTTTTGGGTGAGTGTGGGGTTTCTTTTTGATTGTTGCTTGGGGGGAAGGGCAGAGCCAACGGGAACAGGCACTGCGGGCACCCCGGCCCCGGTGCGGCTGCTGTCCTATGCTCAGCTCCCCCCCGCCGGTGAGTGCGCCCGCCCGCCGCCCGCCGCCCGCCCGACTGTGCGGGGCTGCGGTTGGGGGGAGGGGGGAGCGGGATCATCTGAGGCCAGAGCCGCTGCCTTGCGCGGGGAGGGGGAGCGGCGGGAGCGAGGGGAGGGACGGGCTAGGTGTCTGCTCCTCCGCGCCACTGCTGCCGGCGCCCCGTCCTCATCCCAGGCAGCCCCTTCTGCAGCTAAGGTTTACCGCCGCACCACCTCTCCTGTTCCTTGCCCGCCTCTGCGGCCAGGGCTCTGCGGTAGGAGACAGCCCAGTCGGGCAATGGGTGGGCCTGTCTGGGTTTGGGTTTGGGTCTGGCTGGGCCCCACAAGGAAGGGGGTGGCCGTGACTCGGTGTCCCCTGTCTGCAGTGAGCTCAGTTGCGCTTCACAGGCCCTTCCCCCTACATCCTCTCTTTGGGGTCACTGAAAAGCAGGGCTCAGGCCTGCTCCCTGTGCTTAGTATGGCAGTCCCCTTCTCACCCCTGGTCCCCCAACTCCCTGGGCCGAGGCCGCCCAGGGTCTGGCCAACAGCGACAGCCACAGTGGTGGTGGCGGCAGCAGCTGCGACGCGGCGCGTCCCACAACATCCCCCCCCCCCCAACCAGGGGTGTGGGGTGAGGGCCGGCGGGTGGGCGCCGCCTGGCGGGCGGGCGGGCAGGGGGCTGGCATCAGGGAGGGGGCGCATGTCACGTGCCGGCGGGCGGGTGGGCGCGTACAGTAGGGCGCCCTGCTACTGTACTGGGGAGTCAGTGCCCTGTTACCGGGTCTCGTCTCTCCCGCAGATCTCGCGAGAGTGGCTGACTGGCTGTGGGGGTTGCGGCGGCAGCAGGCGGAGCCGGGGAGGGAAAGCAGCGGCGGCTGAGGCGACTGAGGCGGCGGGCGGAGCGGCAGGCGGCGGCGGCGGCGGCGCGGCGGCGGAGCGCAGCATCATGGCGGACCGAGACAGCGGCAGCGAGCAGGGTGGTGCGGCGCTGGGCTCGGGCGGCTCCCTGGGGCACCCGGGCTCGGGCTCGGGCTCCGGCGGGGGCGGTGGTGGCGGCGGGGGCGGCGGCGGCAGTGGCGGCGGCGGCGGCGGGGCCCCGGGGGGGCTGCAGCACGAGACGCAGGAGCTGGCCTCCAAGCGGGTGGACATCCAGAACAAGCGCTTCTACCTGGACGTGAAGCAGAACGCCAAGGGCCGCTTCCTGAAGATCGCTGAGGTGGGCGCGGGCGGCAACAAGAGCCGCCTCACTCTCTCCATGTCAGTGGCCGTGGAGTTCCGCGACTACCTGGGCGACTTCATCGAGCACTACGCGCAGCTGGGCCCCAGCCAGCCTCCCGACCTGGCCCAGGCGCAGGACGAGCCGCGCCGGGCGCTCAAGAGCGAGTTCCTGGTGCGCGAGAACCGCAAGTACTACATGGATCTCAAGGAGAACCAGCGCGGCCGCTTCCTGCGCATCCGCCAGACGGTCAACCGGGGGCCCGGCCTGGGCTCCACACAGGGCCAGACCATTGCGCTGCCCGCACAGGGGCTCATCGAGTTCCGCGACGCTCTGGCCAAGCTCATCGATGACTACGGAGTGGAGGAGGAGCCGGCCGAGCTGCCCGAGGGCACCTCCTTGACTGTGGACAACAAGCGCTTCTTCTTCGATGTGGGCTCCAACAAGTACGGCGTGTTTATGCGAGTGAGCGAGGTGAAGCCCACCTACCGCAACTCCATCACCGTGCCCTACAAGGTGTGGGCCAAGTTCGGACACACCTTCTGCAAGTACTCGGAGGAGATGAAGAAGATTCAAGAGAAGCAGAGGGAGAAGCGAGCTGCCTGTGAGCAGCTCCACCAACAGCAGCAGCAGCAGCAGGAGGAGACCGCCGCTGCCACCCTGTTGCTGCAGGGTGAGGAAGAAGGGGAAGAAGATTGATCAAACTGAATGGAAAAAACCCACACACACATGCATACACACACACATACACACACACACAGCCACACACAGAAAATATACTGTAAAGAAAGAGAGAAAATAAAAAGTTAAAAAGTTAAAAAAAAAAAAGAAATAACTGTTAACTCCAAGGGAGCACCACCCACAGAACCTCCACCAACTGACAGTTTCTCTTCTTGACTTGCCACCCATCGCTGGATGTTGTCCACTTTATCCACCATATAAAACAGTAAGCAGCTGCTAAAAACAAAAAACAAAAAAAATACAAAAAGTAATAACATTATATGAACTGTGTTTCCTACTTGATTAAAAAATATAAAGAACTGAGTGTTTATTTCCCTAATTAACCAAGAACTTTTGTACACGTTTAAGCTATTATTATTAAAAGTGTTTGCAAAATGGTCAAGATTATAATATTGCTGAATTATATAAAAGTCCTTTTCATGTTGAGCTAACATTTGACTTTAGCACAAAAAAAGAGATATTTTAGAACACGTAAAATAATATTTTTAGTTTTTCTCATTTTGTTACCAAATTTCAAACCTTACATGGAGGTTATTATAGTATATTTGACACCCTATATACCTGTGATTAGAGATGTGTATATATATGAGGGCTAGGCATGCTGTGTGTCTGAGCTTTGTCTAAATGTTATGCAGAAGTTTGTAGAGTTAAAGGTACGTAGGTTTAATTCATGCAAGGTAAACAATAAGTGCTCTCTTTTATACAATATGCATTGCATCTGGACCTTAAACATAAAAATGGTCAGTGAAACTTCTGTGAACATGAAGAAATTATTAAAAAAGGCATTTAAATGAAATTTGCTAAGTTGTGATTTTTATGGTTGGAACCAAAGTTATTCAAATAGTAAAAGGAAAAAGAGAAAGAAAGAAAAAGGAAATCTCCCATGATATTTTTCTGCATCTGTTTGCTTTGACTGAGTAGGTGTTTTGTCATTATTGTGTATATGAGATGTATCGTTCATAATATATTTTTTTTATTATGTGTAGAAAGATTTTAAAAACTAACGTGCAGCAATTTCCAGTGAACCTGTACTTGGACATCAGGTAGCGAGTCTATTTGTGGTCACTAGCACTGTCTCCTAAACTAGTAAGAGGTCTGAAGCTATTCTTTGATTTTTGCCAGTGCTATTAACTTATGTAGACCTGTTAAAAAGCAGAGCAACACAATTATAGTTATCCTACTGAGCCATGGATTCTGAGTTTCATTTTAAAAGTGAAAGCCAAGTTGGTATGTGTAAAGGATTTCCATGTAGCTGTGGTGCTAGTTATTACTGGCTACATTATATGCTAAGTGTATTTGTGTTCCCCAAGTGTACAAGCCTTCTATCAAAAGTGTGTTCTATAACTCATATATTCAAGGTGTAGGGTATGAAAATGCAAAGCTTAGGAGAGCACTTTCCCAAGCTGGTGTCCTCCAAACTGAAATTGTTTGTAACGATAGTCTTTTACAGGTTTTCATTTAAAGATGTTCGTGTGCTTTTAATTGACAACTAACTTCTTGCTGCTGTATAGTAAAATATTAATATATTTTTATCATTAAACTGCTGCATGACTATCATCTTTGAGTGAAGAGAAAATGTTATAAAAAAAAGATGCCTTAAACAGTACATTTTGGTTTGGAATTCTGTAGAAAATATTTTGGTTAAAAAAAAAAGGATCTTGTCTGATATAGAGAGTTCTGGGGATGGAATTGTTTCTTGGCAAATCCAGCCATATAGATCTTACTGCTGTATGTAGAAGACACCACCTGTAGGAGCTGGAAGGTATCAGTGCTTCTCACATTGTAAAGCATTGGCCTAGGAAGGTGAAAGAGTTGTCTTTTTGAAGGATTTTTTTTTTTTTTCTTCTGCTGGTTCTTTGGGTTTTGATTTGATATTTTAAGCTCCCTGGTTGAGTGTGTTGTCTTTGTTTTTGAGATCTACTGTATGTGTTGAATAACAAGCTATTTCCATTGTACTGTGCATTTTCCCATTAAATTGTTTGCTTTTAATATTCATACAATGTTAAATATGAGGTGACCGTACAATAGTTAGGAATTTCTTTACTTACAAAAATCACTGGAAATTATTAAATTGCTTTTCCCCTTCCCCCAAGGTGCATTTTTCTTATTTCCATATAGTAAAGTTGAGCTTTTACAGTGCATAATGTGACATTTGGAATGCTTATCAACTGCATGTAAACATTAATAACCTGCACTTTTTTGTCTTAAGGTTTGTTGAGCTGTTTTGTTCACTGTACTTTTACTGTGATTTGGAAAAGACTGCATTCTCTGTGCTGTTACTAGTTAGGAAAGAGAATTGCTTTGATTTTGTCTCTTGTTTACTATAGCTTCTTAAAGTTAAGCCTTGTACTACAGGTTGTTGGAGTACTCCTAGATCAGTGTTTCATAGTAGCCAGCAATAAGTAGTGCAAGTCAACAAAAACACAGCAAACTTAGGCAAAGTGTCCTTTCTTTGAGATGCGAGTTCTTTCATGAGGTTTTCTTTAGGGTCATAGTTACCTAAAGTGAAGCCTTTCTTACCTACAGACTTCAGATTCTGCTTGGAATCCTACCGGATCAATAAGCACATGTATTGTGCAATTGTCTTTACACTATAACAGTTAAACACAATCTTACTAAGATTTTGGAACCAGTGTCTGATTTATGGTCAGTGGGTTTAAAAAGAAATCCACATGCAAATCTTTTAAGACTTAAGAGGTGATCTTAGAAAAGACTAAGTGACTGTATAAAGATGCTCTTTTTTGCATCTCACTTTACCTCCCCAAGCACCCTCCCAGCCTTCCCTTTCCTATACTGTTTCATCCTTTCCCTACCCATCCTCCCAGGTGCTCGGTACATTACCAAGGTTCTATATCAGTGTTTTATGTTGGAGTTTTTCCTTGTTTTTATTTTACTAGTTGGTAAAACCCTGTTTGTGCTGAAATGAAAAAGGAAACGGTATATTTGACCATATGTGTTATTCATAGAAGACAGTATGATCAAATGTGCCAAAAACAAGCAAACAAAACTTAATTCCTGATATGTATGCCTTATTTTTAATGATCTGCTTTGTCTTACGATTAAGGTCCAAGAGCTTGGTTAAACTATATTATTTGCCTAAGTATAACAGAAAACTTGAAATGCATTGCAATATTGACGTTCTTTACAATGAGAGACACTGTCAAGTAATTTAATCCAGAGATCAGCCACCAGATTTGAAATGCCCATATATGTGTGTGTGTTTGGTGTTGTTCTTTTTTTTTTTTTTTTCTTTTTAAATCACCAAATCTTTTTTTTAAGCTACTTTTTATTTGTGCCTCCTATTTATCATGCTGATGTTAGAAGCAGCAGTCATCCAGCCACAGAGGGAGCTAAAGTTAACTAACCAGAACTGTAGAAATCATACATGCCTTTGACAACAAAGGAAGTTCATAAGAAAAGCCATGTCGGCTTTTCCTCTACTAGATACAGATTGAAGGTAGATGAATATTTGCCAAATGGAAAGGAGAGACAATGTGAGTCAGGAAAGACAAACTTTCCCAGCTTCCTAAAAGCCATGGAGAGTAGAAACCAAAACCAACAGGGAAATAAAAACCTTG
The DNA here is from genome assembly GCF_053574225.1 of Canis aureus. Lineage (NCBI taxonomy): Eukaryota > Metazoa > Chordata > Mammalia > Carnivora > Canidae > Canis > Canis aureus. Next base: position 36,099,057 of record NC_135615.1, read on the forward strand.
AAAGTCTCACTTTCTAGTCCCACGCAGGGGTTGAAATTTGACTCAAAGTGGAAAATATATCAATCTGTTTTTTAGGTCTTCACATCTAGAGAAGGATAACTATTCCAATTTGATTTTTCGGGTAATGGAGAAAGCTGCTAGTAATTTTAACCCCTGCCTAAAGAAGACAGATAATTTCATTTGGGAGCAAATACTTATTGCCTTGAAAAATAGCACTGTAATAGCCTATGATAATTAGTTGTAGAATAACCTTTATCCCTTTTAAACTATGCAAATTATTAAATAAGTGTAAATTAGGACTCAATTAAAGATAGTTGATTATATTGCAATCAGATGGCATTCACAAACTTAACTGGAGCATATACAAATGAAATCTATTAGTCTAAGAGTTTTGTATGCTAACAGAAAAGTATAATTTAGCTACCTATTCTAAAAATGGTGAATATTATTAATATTGTATAATAGGACTGGGAAGACTGCCTCCTTTTTGAAGAGAGAAAGATTAAGGATTTTTATAATTGTTTTTCATCAAATTTTAATATTTTTGTCAAATTTTTAGGTATTTAATTTGTAAAAGTTTGCTTTGTACTGGCATACAGAAAATAGGGTATTGATTTTAAACTTTTTGAAGCCAAGTGATCAAGTACATTTGTAATAAAAGTCAATGGATCTATATCAGTTGTACTCACTGTTTTCATTTCTTACTCTTATTAATATAGGAATGCTATACTTTTTCTGCAGGAACACTGTACTAAATTTGGGTGGAAGGGAGGGGAAAAGATAAGTCCGTTGATAATGAGAATCTGGGTGGGTACCATGGCCCCAAACACTTTATATAATCTTTGAGTCAGTTAAGATTTGGTATTGAAAAGATGCATGTCAGTTTTTTTTCTTCCTATTTTCATACGGAATTTGATGTTTGTGAGGGTTATCTCATTCATTGTTTCTGTGCTTTAACATTTTGCATTGGGCACTGTTGAAGCTTTCTAAACATATTTTTCTTTTATGACATTTTGGGTTATATGCCAGCCATGGTGAGCTCACCATGGGCATGATTATTACTTCTATCTCCCATGTATGGTTCACCCTTTCTTCTTCAATATTCCCACTCAGTTTTTCATATTTCACACGCATGCACACACGCTTCCAGGTGATTTTAGAATGGAGATTTCTGAAGTTGTTGCTGTAGTTGTTTTCATAGCTCCACAATTCATTTTATTTTACATGTGAACATACTTTTAATATTTTTCTCCATTAAAAAAATAAGATACCAAATCTAATGACTTTTTTTCCCTTTTCTGAGTTTTTTCAATATCAGAATGAGATCCTGCTTTCTACGTAAAAGGATGCTAAAAAAGGGAATTTTTAGCAACTTAGGTATAGAACAATTGGTGATAACTCTGAGTATAAATTTTATAGTTGGTTATCCTTAAATTTGAATATTTTAATAATTTGGAGAGATACATACTTTTTCATGGGAGTGGAATGAATAAGAAAGAATTTATTGGAATCACTTAAGTGAGAAAATTCACTGATTTATGCAAAGTTTTCTGTTAAAATGTATCCATGTTTAAATCATACATTATTATTATAATGTATGTATAATATTTCTGGGTTTTTAATTGCAAATTAACTGAATTTAAACCATTTGTAATAAGGTACACTATTAAACTAAAATGATCACTGCTATTATAATTACTGTTTCCATCTAGCTGCTTTAATTACCATAGAGAATTTGCAATATATTTTTAAGAAAAGTTGATTTTAATATTTAGGGAGTTATTTGATCCTAAAAACCTAAATTTAAGGCCTAGGCCATTTGATAGACTCTTTTCAAAGAGAAATTTCTTTATTATGGGTTAAGTGAAGATCATCTAAACTAGCATTATCATGTCAGGTAGAATTTCATAATGGAAAAACAGCCAAGAGAATAGTAAAAGATAATGGTTTTAAGCCAACAATTTGTCATCTTACAGCTGCTAAATTGACTACCAAGTTTTGATGTTGAATGGTCTAGGTAATTTATGTCTTTAGGAAAGCTTGAGTATGGCAAAGGTCATTTGTTAGAAATCCTTTTCTTTAAAAAATTTCATAGTTACTCATGTATTTTTATTTTGTCCCTACATTACGTTTGGTATTTGTATTTTTCTTTTCTTTTTTCCCCTGATGTGCTTTGCTTTTGTGGAAAATTGTCTTGTTTGATAGGTAGAAACATGGTGGTGATCTTCGATGTAAAATAAAGTTCATTTTTAAGGACCAGATATATTTTACTCATTTTGGAATTGCAAGATTTTTGAATTTTTCATGAAAGCATACTTTGTTTTGATGATTATTAACAATTTTCTTATTGATTAAAATTTTATAGCATTTCATGGGGAAAACTTTAGCTAAGAATTTAATTGTCTTGATTTCGGGTGCACTTTAATAATTCAAGAGGCCTCCAAGTTCAAGGACCAAATCTTTATATTCTGGAGTTTTGAGAATCATGGAAGTACTCTTTTTAACATCTGTTTTAGTCTAAACTGGATTAAAACAGAAGGATCCTCAGAGGACTTAAGATGTCCTTATTGTGAAGTAGCAAACTTATGGGACAGATGACTTAATGTATTCACCTTGGCTAGCTCAACCAGTTAGGAGTATCAGCTAATGAATTATTGGACACATGTTGGTATTGGGTCAAGCTCTCATTCAGCTGGAGTGGATTGGCAGTTTCCAGCGTAGGTAGTTGTTGGTGGCATTTGACCTACCTTCCTACCATATACATTTGGCTTTTTTTTTTCCCCTCCCATCCTCCTTTTTCCTTGTTTCTCTCTCCATCTTTATTCTTCTTGCCATAGGCCTGCCAGTGACACTCAAACTTACCCCTTTAAAGGGAAAGTGAAGAAATTGCTGGCTCCTGCCTTAGCACATGGCTAACCGATCTCAGAAAGATTTCTGTATAATGAGCTAATTGGGCAGTTTTTCTGACTGCTATTTTCCCCATAGTCTTAAGTTGGCAATCAGAAGAGCGGTGAAATTGTTAAGAAATTTGTGTATTGAAGAGAGTAATAAGTATGTGTATTTTAGGTAAGTTACTGGGGGCTGATATTTACTGGTTTGGAAATTTGAGAGCAGAAAGGGAAGAACTGTTTAATGTGTTCATGAATGGGAGTGTGAGAGTTCTATAAGGGAATGATTTGAAGGTAAAGTGGGAGAAATTTTTATTGGAGGTAGGGAAAGATACTAAAATGGAGTCTTAAATGAGCGCTGTTTGCTAAGGACAATGAAGTTGATCTTCACTAATGAAGTTTCAATAAGCCAGAGAAAATGGGTCCCTTGTTGGTTATGAGAAAGCTGTTGGTCTGTAGCTAGATGTTATGATGATGATGCATTATACAAATCTGCTTTCAGGTGTAGGATATTTGCTTTTCTGGACAAATTAAATAGCACAATTGTGGAAGACAGCTTCTCTGGTCAAAGCTTGTTGGTACTGGGGACTTGCTATTTCAAGGGAAAGAAGAAAATTTCAAACTTTTTCAGTTACAATTTTTAAATTATCAGAAATATTTATTATACAGACTATTTTCCAGGGATCATGTTATACTGTAGTCTAGCTTTACTTTTCAAAAGGGTCCTTAGAGTAAATCATTTGATTTTACAGTTCACAAAGATCCATATCCTATCTTGATTTTACAGAACCTTGAGCCTTTGGTCCATATTAATTTCTTACAAAAGAGTAAACTAGGTAAAAACACTAAACTGCAATTTTAGGTATCTTTTCCATTTCTTTTACATTTGCAGTCCCATGTTTTAAGACTGTAGACCTTATGAAACCCTCTATAATACTGTATTTTTCAATTTAGACAATGTACCCCCTTAAGCTCAAATTTCTGTTTGTATTTCCACTTTCTCTGTTACTTTAAAATTATGTAATTCCCCAGTGTTTTTAGTGGTGGCATATGATTTTAATATAATTTAGTGTATCTTGGAAGTTCTTATGTTCTTTGTAGGATGAACTGATAGTATTTAGATTTCTGTTCCCAGTATCCCAGGAACATTTTTAATTATTTAAGATAAAGAATTGCTGTAATATTTTGTTTTATAGATTATATAATTCAAGTGTATTTGGACTCCTTTTTAGTTTAATATGGACTTCTTTTCAGTGATTCTGACATTATTTATTTCATTGTACCCAAATCCGTATACATTAGTGATAAAATTTCTTAGCTAAAAAAAGAGGTTTTGATTTTGTATCTGGAAAGTAACTTTTTTTTTTTACAAAGTCAAGTTCATTAACAATAGAGTTATTTTTATTATAATTTATTTTTTAGAGTTAGCACTTAGTATGCTTTTCCCATCTTACCAATTTTAAATTATGATACAATTACATTCTATAACTTATTGAAGTCTGTGTAAAGCCTTCTAAAATAGCCCCTCACTTAGGAACTGTTTTTTAAAAAGTGAATTCCCAAACCTACTCAAGAACCAGTGATTTAAATGACTGCCTTTGAAAGGCTTCCTTGAGTCTAGTCAATGGAGATAAATGATAGCCCATTTCCATGCTGCATACAGTTGTTAGGGTTTATAAAGTTATCAATATGTAAAAGTGCAAAAGCAGGAAAGATGTAAAGTTGCCTATAAAATTTCTAGTTTTCATTATTTGCACTATTTATCTTTGCACTTGATTTTTTGAAAGTTAAGACTAGTCACTTTCACTTTTGTTTCTAGTCTTTTCTAATTTCTTACAGAATTGTTTTCAATATCCCACCCAAAGCAAAACTTATATGCAATTAAATATGCTTTATAAGTCCAAGAAAATATTTCTTAGTGTTAGCTATGTAGAACAAAAAATTTGTTTTGATAAAGTTTTTAATATGGGCCTTTATTTGCCAATATAATCCTTTATAAATGTGAGCTTTATTAAACTATTTGAATAGATAAAGTGAAAGCTTAGGGTAGAAAATACATATATATGTGTGTGTATATGAAACAATGTCTTGGAGATCCAGCTTCCAGCCTGAGATGGCCTGGTTTCGGAGTGTTGATTTGTTGTCACTGAAGTCAATGAGCTCTGAGTCTAGCCGAGTATTGGCTTAAAAAGCTGGAAGTGAAGTGGGTGGCAAATGACAGCTCCCTCTTTCATGTAGTTTTCCATAATGCTCATAGAGTTTCATCATGGTCTATGTGATATAACTGGTATTGAAATAATTACGTTAAATGAATATTCCTTTTTGGAATTCAAGGTTCACTCACTTTTTGAGGGGGGGAGGGTGGCAAGGGATAAGAGACTTTATTTTAACTAAGAAGCATTCTTATAACCTCAAGATGTGCTCTAGGAAGAATAGGAGAACAAAATGTGTACCTGTGAACATATTTTTTGTCTTAGTGAGATTGTATAACACAGTGTTCAAAATTGCAAAAAAAGAAAAAAGTCAATAGTTTTGTCAATAGAACAAATACGTTTTGGTTAAAATTAATTTTTGTAAGTTATTATTTCATTTTATATTCCCTTTCCCATATCCTTTTGGGCTCTTCATACTTAAAACTAACAAGTGAGAGGCCTGTCTTTAGATCTGGTTTATTTTTGGAATGCCTGAGTGTGTTTCTCAATGGGAGGGGGGTGGGGGCAGAGGATGGTGTTTTAATTCTTGACATGCTCTTCTCAGCATGTTTTGGTGGTCATTCTGGATCTCATGTTTGCAAATTCTGTTGATAATTCAGTGATGTATTGAAATGAGTAAGTCCTCTATGACATAGTGTGAATGTTTGTGGCTGGCCTTTATTGTAGAACCTTGTGGTTTTGTGTTGAATTGGGATAGAAAGTTAAACTTCCTTTGTTCAAATTTTAGGTTTCTCTAGTGGAATTGTGCCTGGTAATTGTCTAACTATGGACCAATTTTGGGGAATGATGATTGACAAATGTATATTTGACTCTAGATAATCTTTTACCCAAAATCGTAAATTAAAGGCTTATTGTATTAGAATTATCTTAAGTTTTAGATTGTCAGATCTTTTAAATGTGGATGTTGATCAGCATTATGTTTATGAATTTCCTGAGGGAAAAGAGAAAAATTCAATCTCCAAACCTTTTCTTGGAGACTAAACTTACCATATGTGCAAAATGAAAATATTTTAGAAAGTGGCTTTGCTTATTTAATGGAGTTTAATCAGCTTAATTAATTATTTTTCCTAGGTTGAAGCACTTATTTCCCAAATTTGAATAAAGGGAAAAGATCAGTAATTTGGCCCCTTTTTTTTGAGGCCATTTTTAGTTTTCTGCCCCCATTTCCCAGCCCTAGTGTAAAATGAATTACGGGTATCCCTCTAAGTCCCTGTAACCCCTTTTTGAGATCACAGATACCTTTGATAATCTGATGAAAGTGATGGACCCTCTCCCCAGAAAAAAAAAATGCACATACACCAATAATTTTCCATACAACCTCAGGGGCATCACACATCTGAAACCCAAGTTAAGGATCTCTGCTCTGAGTCAACTCTATAGTAAAAAAATTAATTCAATTAATTAATGAAATTAAGAACTATTGGCTTAAAACATTTCAGATTGGAATTATTGTGAGATGGTGGCCCCTACTAGCAAAATGTGACATTGCAACCAGCTTTGTTAGACATCCAGACAGAAGGAAAAAGGAAGCAATGTTCGAGAGCTATTTATAAGGAGTCAGGGCATCTCTAGATGTGGGAGCCATTCCTGGTTCAAGGCAGGGGTCAGGGTGCCTGACAGCTTCTGGCAGGGTAGAGTTTGATAAACCACAATGCTCAGGATGCCAAGGGGTTAACCATTATCTTAACCCCTTCCTCACCAAAAGATTTTAGTTTTGTCTATTAGAAAAAAAGATGTCACTGGGAAAAAAAAAAAAGATTTGCCTTACAACTTTGCTGGAACACATCAGTTCAGTGACGTACGGGACACCAGTATTATTTGTGAGAAGGTACATAAAACCAAAGTAAATTATTCTCTATGTAGAACATTATTTACTAGTAACATTTGTTTGGATGTATTAGCTTTGACAATTTTTGCCAGTAAATATTGGTTTTATTTAAAACTGGGAATCCAGTTTATAAATAGAATAGTTGTTGTATCTGTCCTTTCCCCTATGTAAAGAATAGTTTAAAGATTTATGCATACTTTTTACTTTTCTCTCTTAATGCCATGGAGTTGGGGGGGCGGGCGCGTGAGGGGAGATCTTTGAGTCAACTGACAAAATGTCTTCTCCAAATTTAAAAATTGAGAAACAGCACTTTAAGTCTAACTTTACACCATTTTAATGCATGTATTAGTTTTCATAATGATTTTTGGTGCATGCCTTTGGGCTTCTTCAAAAGTGTATAATAGGAAAGTGTATTTCCTTTCTTAGAAAGGAGATTTTTTTCTACTTTGCAACTTGTGATTACAAAAATCTTCCTCTGTGGGAAGATTAACCATGTATTGAACTACTGAAAAGTATATATTTTTAGATATACAGAAAGAATCTACATGGAGCAGCATTCAGACCTATATAGAAGTCATAGCATTCTGTATAGGACCAAAAAGGAAATAACATTAAACACTTAAACAGACTTTGTTGGGTAGAAATACCTTTAGATCTTGCATTGACTTCCAAAAAGAAAATACCACAGAAGTTTGCTGAAAACTTTTGTTGTTTGAATTTTCTCTGTCAGTGTATTTAGCCCAAATACAACAGCTTTGGGTTAACACATACATAAGAATAAAAAAAACAAAAAGCAAAAAAACACAAAACTAGCTAAATAGATCAGTCTGGTTTGCCAATCCAGCTTGACTAAGTAAACTAATCACTTGGAACATGAAAAACTGTCCAACTCCTCTAAGGTTTTGACAAAATAACCTTGGCTGATGTGGGAAGATACCCACTTTGATTTCTGACCTGACAGTGAAGATTCATGCTTGACATGATTTCAAACCTGACAGTGTCTGTTTAAGGAGCTATGGTACAGTTTGCTAATTCAATCCCAGATACCTGTTGATTACCTGTGAGATCTAGAGTCCAAAGTAGCCAGCAGCCATATCCCGGAGTGCTCTGTGCCCATCAGATCTCTTAAAGTAAAGCAGGGTTGGGACAGGTCAGGTCACAGCTCAGATGAGTGACCTCAGGTGCTGTGGACAGCCCCAGATTCAAGAATTGTATCTCTTTTCTTGGGAGTCATCACTGAACTAATGTCCCACATAGTGTTACTTACTGTAGATGCTCTCTCTTGGAGGAAGCCCAGAGCATACATCCTAGTCGCTTGTGGTACTCAGAGAGGGGGTGCTAACTCTGAGGCCCCGGCCAAATTCCAGTTTAGGGATGTGGGTCTTCTTCTTGCCATTCTAATTGGAAATGTGCATCGCTTCCCATTTTCCCTGTTGACCTCAGTGCAAACTGCATTAGTCTGTTTCTTTGCCCTGGTCCCAAGTAAGATGCTGGTGTGTATTATATGGGCCAAGTTCATGCCTTATCTTAATGCACAGGAGTTGAGGAAGGAGTGAGCAAATCAAAGTGTCCTGTAGTGAGAGGGGAACTCTTGTGATGCTTTGGAGGTGAAGCAGGGCCCTTTTAGCATAAGTTGGGGAATATGCACTGGCGGAGGCTTCCAACCATGAGGTGTGAATTGAAACCTATCTCCCTCTTTTCTTACAGCATGTTGAGAAAAATCTGTTGGGTTTTCAGCAGTCAGGGAAGGCCGGAGTTCTGCAGCTTTAATCTGGGTAACTGAGGCTGGTTGGGGCAAGACTTCGGTTAATTAACTGGGTTCTCAGATGCCACAGACTCCGTGAAAAGTCACCATTATTTTCAATGGTTGTGATAGAATTTCCCCCCGGTAGCCATTATTTTAAGATTATATTGCAGAGTTGCTTTATTTGAGCTTTTCATGTATACACAATCCCAAACTGGAAGAAATAATTAAAAAAAAAAAAAAAAGGAATCCTGCTGTGAAAGGTATATATTGCTCTAGATTTTTCTTACTGTAAATATTGTAAGATTGTAATACTGTCAATATTTTATTAACCAACAAATGTTAATCTATGTGAATTCAGACTTATTTTAAATGTGCTTCTTATTTACTGTGTGTGGTCCCTGTTGCTGACAGTATTAAGTTATATTCTGATGTAAGATTAACTTTATTAAAGAATGTAAACATTAATGTTTCCTTATGGGAAAACAAATAAAGTATAAAGAAGACAATTCTTTTCATTAAAATATACTGTGTATTTACACTTGCTAGACCCAGCACCACTTATAAATTTAGTACACTGTTCAGAATTTTAGTTAACACAGCTGACATGGTTGTGCACTGTTTGAAAGTCTAAGAGTAGGTATTGTTGGAATATAAAGTTTGTATTTGTCTGCTGTGAATCATAATCTTGAAATTTCTAATCAAGTTTGTAAAATTTTTATAGTAAAACATTTTAATGACAATTTAAAAATTTACTTCTCTAAAGAATGGTCAAAACAGTATCCTTTCAAATATAGAATTGTTCTTTAATATCTTTCCAAACTGACTTTGGTTAAATGGACCAGATGTATATTAGTTAAAATTTAGGCCAAAGTTGTGATATTCTTTGAGTTTACAAGTTAATCCTTATTGGAGATGTGCCAATTATACAGTAGAATACCATTAATTTGCACTGTTTGAGGACCCCATTAAGAATGCTGAATTTTGCCAACTAAGAAGTAAGCAAATGCAATTTAAAAAATAAATTTGAGCATTCTGTATTAAATATGTGCAGTTATTATCACATGAAGAAGCGCAGTGTGTCGGGCTGTAATATAACCATACTTGCTGTCATGTGCTCCCATCTCAGTGCTGGGAACTCACCATGTGGAAACCAAGCAAATGTGTTGTGCATCAGCCGGCTTGAGTTTGTTCAATATCAAAGCTGAAACTAGCGAGGTCTGCTGTACTGCTTATTGAAGTATTGTGATTCTTTTAGGCATTGATTCTTACAAAATATATACTGTAACAGTATACTTTGTACAGATTTAAATTTTATTTGAAAAAAATGAAATAAAGTAGGCAAAAAAATAAAGATGTTTATTTTTCATGTGACTATATAAACAGATCAGTCTTTTGTTTCAGTGTCTTTGGGGGGATCTGGTTGCTCTTGCTTTTTTTTTTATGTAAACCATTTTTAGGATTCAGTAACAGGCATACTTGCTTGATCGTTAACTGGCTGCAAGCTTTAGTGTGCTCTCTCAGTGGAAAACTCTACTTTCTATTTTATTTTAAAACACATTTATTTATTCTAAAGATTTTATGTGAATGACTTGCCTATTTTTTTGAGTCAGTTTTTAAAATTCTCTAGCCCATCACAAAAATTTGAAGTTGGTTTAGGTTAGTGGAAGACTTACCAAAGAGTACTTGACTAAACGAGAAGAGAATCTTCTGCAGAAATTAGAGGTTATGATTTAGATCCTTTCAAAACTGTTTTCCTAGTGAGTGGAGTGGTAGAGAATGAAGTTACCAATGAAAATGTGGCTCAGATGTGATCCTTCAGAATAGTTTTAATGGGGTTTTCTTATAGAAGATTAGATTATTGGACCCAAAAAATCCCAGTTTTGACATCTAGTTAAAAAAAAAAAACAAAAAAAAACACCGAAGGCCTTAGGTGTATGACATTTTCCCCAACCTGTGGTTTTGGTTTTTGTTTTTAAGATTTTATTTATTTGAGAGAGAGAAAGAGAACAAGCAAGGGGGGGAGGGAGAGGGAGAAGCAGACTCTCCATTGAGCAGGGAGCCTGATGGGGGCTGGGATCATTACCTGATCCGAAGGCAGACCAGTAACAGCTTAACTGACTGAGCTATCCAGGTGCCCACATTTTCCCCAACCTTGAGAATAGAGTTGCAAGTTTTATTTCTGCTTTCTCCTCATTTTATCTTTGCTGATGCTTTCACTTACTTTAGGCTGGATATAAGGAGGCTTGGAAAAAAAATTAAAAAAAATAAAAAAATTTTAAAAAAGGAGGCTTGGAACAAGTGGTTGCAGTTGCAGGGACAAAATACCTGCCAAAAATCACGCCATAGAAAATTTTTCAGTGTTATATGTACGTGACTGGTTATTTTTTAAAAACTGATGCATGGCCATAAAAATATTTCAAGATCATAGTATTACAGTTTCAGGCTTTCCTGGGCGAATCCCGAGAAAGTTTTGCTCTTGCTGTTATAGGTTTTTTTCTTGCTCAAGTGGCCTGCCCTCGTAGAGAACAGCGGACTAGCTGTTGGACTAGCTTCTTCATCTGACAACCACCATTCCAATAAAAATAATGCAGAAACTTTGCTTATGAAAACTTAAAGCTGAGGCTGTTACTGTTTGGAGGAGATAGGTGGGATGCGAAGAAAATTTTCCTTAAGTTCTGCAGGGCTTTTAATTTGGGAAGCACACACAGAACAGGTGAGTACTTCCTGAAAAGGAGACCAGATTCCCTTCTGGGCTCAAGGTGGAACCAGACAAACCCTTGGGTTCCTTTTGAAGAACTGGGCTCTCTAGATATAGGAGCTTGAGGTGGAAACTCTATAGCCATCATTTGCGGTAAGTATAAGGGAAGGAAAAGTCAGAAGCTAGGCCCCTTCCTCACTATCTGTGACTTTATTACTCTTTTAAAGACTCCAAATGGGACTATGATTAAACATAACCTGTGGTCATTTTAAAGAGCAAGTAGTGGAGTTCTGTAAGGCTACAGGTGATGATTGCGATTGCCGAACTACAGGACAAGGCTTATAGTGCCACAGGAGACCCTCAAGAAAGAGGCCCAGCAGGTTCAACAGAACTATTTGTCATACTTATTTAGCTCTTTGTTTTCTAAAGTGATGTAATTGGCAAACTCTTCCTACCCCCACCTCTAATAGATGTTAACTTTTATTTAACCATGTGGTATGTCATTTACTTTGGCTCTTTTGCATGGTTTTTAGAAATCTCTTTGTTCCTAGTTCCAGTAAGAATTTCTTTTTAAGCAGACAGGACTTTTTGATTTAGCATACAGGATTTGGAAGAGGTTCTGCTCATTCAGGATCAGAGGAAAGAAGAGATCTCTTTTTCACTGTTTGACTGCTAGCTAACCTCAGGGCCAGGACACATCACCACTGCTTTCACTTCAGCACCATCCCCCCACACTTCTGGAACTTGAGGAAGAGGAGCCACTTTTTTTCCCCCTGAAAATGGGGATTCTCCCTTCATATTGCAAGTCTCCAGAATGTTTTTAGTAATGTTGTTCCAGTCCCTTATCAACATTGATTTTTATTTATTTTGGTTTGTTCAAATCAGGCCATTTGACAGAGGTGGGCAGTGAAGAAATGTCACAAAACAGAGTCAGTGAATGTTGCAGTGTTTAAAAGAGCAGGCTAGACCCACCTTACAGCTTGAGGGGTCTCTTAACCTACCACTATCCTAGGAATCTGGATTCTCCTTGCATACCCAGCTAGTACCTTATACCTTCCCCAGGAAGCAAGAGTTTCTTTGTCATCCTCCTGGGAAGATTGGCAGCGGGTCTAACCTACTTCCACTTTTTGTGTCCCTGGCAGTGACACTAAGGGTGGGGTCTTTACTGCTACCATCTTAAATTGTTCCAAGCCCACTACTGTTTTTTATTTTTTAAACTAACATTGAATTCTTAAAATATGCAAGGCACCAAACCAAGTGTTTTATCAAGGCTATTTTATTTAATTCTTACTACAACACTATGCGATAGGTACTATTTACCCCCATTTTACAGAAGAGGGAAACTGAGGGCACAGAGAGATTAAGTAACATGCCCAGGGCCACACAGTCAGAATTCAAGTCACAAATTCCGCCAGGCTGATGCCAGAGCACACCCTTGGTCTCAGTCATTCTGGCGTGTTGTCTACCCTATAAGGTTCCGCCTCCTCTCCTAACATGTAGAGTCCCCCTAACTTTGACATTGCCTCACCTCAGGATGTATTTAGCTGGATGGCAAAGCTTATGTTCCCTATAGAGCTCAAAAGCCACACTTCCTGTTCTGACAGTTGATTCATTAATGAATTCACATTTCCATCCACCGTCCGACCCCCTATCCCCCCCCCACCCCCGTCTTCTTTTATGGGGGAGTGACTTACTCAGAGCAGGGCTGAGGAAAGCTGGCAATAGCCCTTCCAGGCCTCTCCACTGCTCTTGCACAGCCCTAAATATTACTCTTGCTTCTTGCCACCCTCACCACAATGACTTGACCGAAGAGCTCTGTGAATGGAGCCCCTGAATTCCGTCTAATGGAGTTGTTGGTTTCTTTCTATGTCCCCAAGGCTGGCCCCCAAAAGACACCCTGTCCTGCTCACAGCACACTGTCTATCTGGGCCCATCTGGGTTGAGATATAGGCTCATAAAGGATCAGGAGGCAGCCTTTAGGAAAGGATCCGGGTCTGCCCAGATTCCCAAAACCTCACTGTTCACCAGTATTGGCCTAGTAATTGGATCAGCCAGGCCTAGTCCTGTAGTTTCTAGCTCAGAGTTACGCTTAGAGCTTTTATGTTTCTGAAGGCACTTTCCTGCATCCTCTAAAAATGCTATTTTCTAGATGCTTCCTGACCTCCAAGGGGAGGTCCAGAGTCTGTCACTCTCCAAGGGCCTCTTCCAAAAATAAAATATGAAATTCCCAGGGACTTGGGGTGGTTTAGATGGCTGTGGCATGTATTAGAACTCTTGTCTGAAAAGAAGTTCATCATTTAAACTGGAACCCTTCATGTGTTTTGTATCCTCTGTAGCAGTGATTCTTAGAATGTGGCTCCTGGATCAAGAGCATTGAGCATTCCCTTAAAAATTGTTAGGAATGCAAATTCCTGGGCCTAACTTCGGAATGAACTGAATCAGAACCTCCACCTTGCTCTTCAGGGCCCAGCTATCCCTGTTGTAACAAGCCCACCAGGTGACCCTAAGGCACGTGCATGGAAGCGTGAGAGCCACTGCTCTCTGAAGCAAGGTTCTGTATGTCTTTTCGAGTCTTAGGTTTGAGAATCTGGGTGAAAGCTTATGGCCCTCTCGCTTGCTTCACAGATCCCCCTGTGGGCCAAGTTAAGAATCCCTGTTCTGCGACTTTGAGTTTGTCCATCCCTCTCTGGTTTCTACCCCCTGGATACCACCTCCAGAAGGGGTGGCCACATCTCCCTATTTTTCTTCTCTTCTCTTCTCTTCTCTTCTCTTCTCTTCTCTTCTCTTCTCTTCTCTTCTCTTCTCTTCTCTTCTCTTCTCTTCTCTTCTCTTCTCGTTTGTTTTAAGTAGTCTCCATGCCCAGTGTGGGGCCCTCATCCTCCGTACTCACGACCCTGAGATCAAGAGTTGGACATTTAACCAACTGAGCCACCCAGCCGCCCCTCTCCTCTGTTTGTTCTTTCATCTGTGTACTGTTGGTTGTCGCCCAGAGTGCACCAGAGCACACAGGGAAAAGGGCACGCTCCATGTATGTGCTGCAACTGTAACCCATGGCCTCTAGACAAAAACCAAATGCTCAGGCATGGGGCACCAGGCCAGGAGCCTGGGACCAAATAGAAAAGTGATTCTTTCTCCTAGGGTTGGGAACTCTGTGTTTCAGAGCAGAACTGTTAAAAACTGCTAGACTTCCTGTGGTAATCCTGGCTGGAGCTGGCTGATTGCAGGTAGAGTTCTGTCAATGGCCAGTCCTGGCTCTGCCAGTTGTAACTGATAGTTTGTAACATCCCCCCCATTCACCTGCACAAGTGTCCTGGTTTGGACAACAGATTGCGTGGTCACCCATTTTCTCCCTAACTACCTCCTCTCTGGTCTCCTTACTGCCCCCTGCAATCCATTCTCCACACGACAGCCTGCTTGTAAATATGCTTTCAAGTTTCTTCTGAGCCAGCCCCTGTCTAACTCTCCATCTTTGTCTCTTACCTTTTACCTCCCCGTTCACTTCTCTTAAGTCATATGGTAATCTTCCTGTACCTTGAGTGCGTGGAGCCCCTTGCCACCTAAGAGTCTTTGGCTTTAGTCTTCCTCCTGCCTAGGGGCAGCCCCGGTGGCGCAGCGGTTTAGTGCTGCCTGCAGCCCAAGGCGTGATCCTGGAGACCCTGGATCAAGTCCCATGTCGGGCTCTCTTCTCCCTCTGCATCTCTATGAATAAATAAATTTTTAAAAAATCTAAAGTCTTCCTCCTGCCTGGAAAGTACTTCCCTCCACATCCCCACACAGCTGGCCCTTGTCCTAATCGGGCCTAAGCTTGCATGTTCTTGCTTCAATGAGGCTTCCTCTGATGACCCAAATTATGTGATGGTCCCTCCAATTACTCTCCCTCACTACTCTATTTCAGTTTTCTTCCTAGTGCCTATCACTGTACAAGAGTGACTTTTCTTTTTCTGTTGATGGGCTATTGCCACAAGGGCAGGACTCACTAAAACATCCCCGGTGTCTGAATTAGTCTGGCACGTGACAGACAGTAAACATCTCTTACCTAAATGACTGGACTTCAGCAAGTACAGGCCATTTCTGAAAGTCAGCTGTGCCTCTGAGGCTAAATTCCTCATCCACTTTGAATGCAAGTATTGTCACTCTTTACTCTCACCACTGGCCCACAGGTGACATAGGACAGGGGCCCTGGGTATGAGATGATTTTCTTTGCCTGCTGCCAACCTTCCTTAGCATCCTCTATCTCCCACCTCTGTATAGGGCTCAGTATCTCCTCTCCCTAGCAATTTTGTCTCTAGATGAGGTTCTGGGGAAAGGACAATAACCCCAGACTCAACAGATAATGTCCACTCTGCCCCCCAGAGCATCATTAGCTGGGGCTCTAGCCACTCAGCATGCATTTGGGGGCCCTTTGGCCACATTCACCTGGGCTTTTCACTTGATGAGCCGGTAACTCACTCACTGAGAGGAGGGAGGAGACTAGCTATCAGCGAGAGGTGATGTGCCCTGTTTCTAAATGCTGAGAGGTAGGAGATATCCAGAAATGTGTGGCCTCCACAGAGCACCAGCATCATTGGTGACATTTCACTGAATCCCAGATCTTCTACTCTCTGTTCCTTGGCCATCCCCCAAGTCTTTAAGATGGGAGTGGTGACACCTCCCCTCCCCCACAACAATTCTACAGAGAAGAAACAGAAAAGAGCCTTCCTCCTTGATTCTAAACCTGAGGAGGAAATGAGGCTCCTGAGCTCAGCTGAGTTTAAAATAAATTTCGGCTTCAGGCTATGGAGTCATACAGTCATAGCTAAGTCAGACAGAGGATATAGAGTTTGAGGGTTTCTAACCACTTCTCCATAAAGTGAGTCCTTGAGGAGAACCAGGCTGCTGCATGGTGAGCAGAGGATGGGGAGGGGGGAGTGAGGAGCAAGAACTTGGGAGACCAGACTCTCACTCTGGAGGGTTTCCAAGGTCTTTGTCTGAGTCCTAGTCTTTTGGAAAGGAGGATGGAGGCAGGGATTAAAAGTATTAGGTCTGGGGGGCACCTGGGTGGCTCAGTTGGTTAAGTATCTGACTTTTGATCTCAGACAGGTCTTGATCTCAGGGTTGTAAATTCAGGCCCACACTGGGCTACACACTGGGCATGGAGCCTACTTTAAAAGAAAAAGGGTATTAGGTTTGAAATCAGACCTACGTGCAAATCCAGGTTCTGTCCTGTCACTCACTAGCTCTGTGCCTTAAGCAATGCTACCTTATCTCTCTTAGTCTCAATTTCCTCACCTGTAAATAGAATAAGAGTGCCTACCTCATTTGATTGTTGGGAAGATTAAATGAAGTAATTTATGTCAAGAGCTTATAGCACAGTTCTTGGCACAGACTCGTGTTCAATAAGTCATTATCATCATCCTTGTTGTCACTGTGCTATTGTGGTTGTTATTGGAAAAAGGGAGAGAAATGTGGAAATGGAGTAGTCAATAGGAGTACTGCTTCGAGCAGCCTCTGCATTCTAGGTAGAGGAACCATGCAAAGAGCAGATGGCTCTAGAATGAATAGCTAGTCTGCATTTAGCTAAAGAGAAAGCAAGCTGTTCTGACCCCTTCCCATTCCAGCTTAGGTACAGGCCTACCCTCATACCTCTCTCCTGCCGGTCCAGGGGGGATCAGTCCGTAGCTCTGACTTCACAGACTTACTTGTATACTGGACCAGATTTATTTTGGTCTGTTTTTTTTTTTTTAAGATTTTATTTATTTATTCATGAGACACACACACACACACACACACACACACACACACAGAGGCAGAGACACACAGGCAGAGCGAGAAGCAGGCTCCATGCAGGGAGCCTGACGTGGGACTCGATCCAGGGACTCCAGGATCACGCCCTGGGCTGAAGGTGGCGCCAAACCGCTGAGCCACCCAGGGATCCCCTGGTCTGTTATTTTGTGTCTCTGTTCTGGACCTGGGGTGTCTGAGATTTTCTGGTGGTGGTAAATATGAGTGCTTTTTTGAAAAACAAAATGTGGTCTCTGTCTAGGGACTCTGCTTCCTTCTGGCTAAAGGCAACAGCAGAGACTCTGCCATCTGCCAAGGGTATGAGATGACTAGAGGTCAATGCTGAATATTAATTCACCTGTTGGACATCTAAGATAGCAGTTAATCAGCCCTGGGAAACAGCTCTTGCGTAAGAAGAAAAGGAGTGACTTACCTTTGGGGCAAATTCTTAAACTGGGGCTTGGGTGCTGGGTGGGGGGCAGGGGGGTGTTCTATAAAGCTCCTGAAAATTTATACAAAGTTACACCTGCATGTGCAATGTACATTTTTCTAAGAAGAGGATCCATATTTTTCTTCAAAACTCTTAAGGGAAGTCATGGCCCAAATAGATTCAGAATCTCTGGTCCTGATCTGAGAGTAGAGAGTAGAAAGGCCCCTCCTCTAGGGGTCTCTAAGAAGCTTCAGCCCACTGATTGACTGGACTGTTAGTGAGAAGGGCTGAAAGGATTGCTGAGGCTCTGAGGAAAGAGAGCTAGCTGCCCTCCGTGTTGGACGTGTGTTGGCTGGTTGGAGCCTGCCATAGCCACTTGGGAAGTTGGTGGTTTTGAGGTAGCTAAATAACTCTTTTCCCTTAAATTTGGCTACAATCTTTTAAGGCACTCTAAACTGTCATATATTGTGCTACAGTATGAGGGTCTGATCTGGCATCATCTCAGAACTGGGAGATAGGGTTGGGTGCTTCTCAAGTTGTTTTGGTGGTCATAGCCGTAGGGTATGCAAGAATCTCATTATGTCGCCCTCATCTGAAAGTTTGATACATAGTCACTACTCAGCCATAGATAGTGTCCTGATGTCAAGTTGTTTCCTTTCCTTTGAAGACATTAAATCTAAGGTCCATAGTCTATTTTTTTTTTAACTTCCTGGAGCCTGGTGGCTTCTTCTTACCCCTGTGGCATTCTTTCTTAGGGTTGGGGAGGAGGGTCAGGTGCCTTGGTCTTACTTCCAGCTGTACTTGCTTACTCCTTATTTCTCACCCTACAAATTCTGAACAGTGTCTCTGAAAGCCTACTTGGGGCCTGTGAGATTATCTGATGCTTTTTGGAATATGATTCCATCACAGAGCCTAAGCTCCTATTCTAAGCAATCCTGATATTGTATCCTGCTGTTGTCAATACCCATCATTCTTTGTTGTAGTTTCTTGTTCATGTTCAAAGATGGCATCTACCGCCCTGCTGAGACTTTCCATCCTCCTCTCAAACCTCAGGTCCATGTGCTCAGCCCAGCTTAGCAGATGGCATCAGAATGAATCAGAGGTTTCCCAAGACCTGGCTGTCCTCCTGCCCGAACCAGGCAGACATGCTCTGAGCTCAGAGTCAGGTCGTAAGTGAGTAGTATAGACTGAGAGGACAAGAGCACAGTGGTTCCCTGGGCTCCCCCAAGAGGAGAGCCTGATCCCCATAGAGTGAATCGGCTGAAGAAGGCTCCACAGGACAAGAGTTTCACTTTGCTTGGGAGGCCTTGTTCTCTAAACATGAAATAGTCAAGTCTCCAGGACACAGGCCTCTGACTTGAAGCCATCAGATCACACAAGGCCACTCAACTCATTCAAGGACATAGACATATCCATCGTCACTGGATATCCCCTTAACCCACTCATTTTAAGCTAGCTTTTAATAACTATGACCTGAATTGCCTCTTGATTATAGGGCCCTGGGGATGGTAAACAATGGGGAGTAAGCCATCCTCTGGTGTTTATTTGCTTCCTCCCAAATCGTGACTTCTGAGAAGGAATTGTGAGGGAAGAGATAGACCTCAAAGGCCATCTGATCTCGCGGTCCACTCGTAGGCAGAACAAGCCACCCCTCAGTCCAGCTGTCTAGTCCTCCTAACCTTAAGGCTTCCTTGGGTGATACAGAGGCTTTTTATTCTGATGAGATGTATCAGTCCTCTCCTTTAGGCCTTGGTATTTTATGGTCTTTAAATAAGGCTTCCCTATCCTTAGATAATACACATATTCTCCCATATTGTCTTGTATTTCTTTTATAGTTGTGTTTCTTTGTTAGTTCTTTAATCCATCTGGAATTTGTTTTTATATATGGTGTGAGTTAGGAATCTCATTTTTGTTCCACAGGGTCACATGCTGTCCAGAATTATTCTATAGGCCATCTATTTCCCAGTGACTTGAAATACTACTCCTATCATATTCAGAATTCCCATAAATACATGTGACTGTTTCTGGATTCTCAGTTTCATGGCATTGAACTGTTTTATAGTCCTTGGACCAGTAGCACACCGTGTCAGTTGCAGTTTTTGAGAATTTTTTTTCTTTTTTCTTTTAATGTAAATTCAGTTAGCCAATAGAGTATGTTTTAATACAATATATTTTTCTCCTTTGTTTTTTCCCTCAAAGTTGTTTTATTATTTGTACATATTTTATCCTTCTAGATATACTTTCTAATCAGCTTATCAAATTTCATTTAACAAGTCCTATTAGGAATTTGGTTGGGATTTGATTTTATTATATAAATTAAGTTGGAGAGAGTGGATATCTTTATAATGTTGAGTCTTCTCATCCAGAAACAGAATGTCTCAGCTATGTTCTTAAAGGCCTCTGGGGAAGACATTCCCTCTTTTGCTGATGCTTGCAGTCCCCTCAGCATCCCTTGGCTGGTGCCCTGAGCCACCAGATCCTCTTATTGCCATGTCCTATGATTCTAGCTTATTCACTCCCTCTTCCTACTCAGATATGAGTGAAGCAGCTGAGCATTTGCTTTTGCTCAGGCATTCCAAGCTTTATCTTTCTAAGACTCAGAAGAACTCCAAGGGGATTATCCTATCTCCTTTATTCCCTGCCTTTACATCCCCTTCCCAGAATCTCCCTTCTCATCTTGCTCCCTCAGGAATTGCAATGTTTCTAATCTAGAGTAGGACAGCTCGATGTTTCCTTTAGTCAGGCGGGGTGGGGGTGGGGGGAATCTGGTTGGTCTGAAACACAACCCCTCATTCTGACCTCTCTTCTCATCTTGTTGCATGTAATTTCTAAGCTTCGTCCCAACAAGATGGATGGAAGGAGAGAAGAACTCACAGGGTATTTGAGGGAATAGAAGTATTAGTGATTCTATGCCAGATACCCACACTAAAAGCAGGAGCTTATGACTCCAGATCTGCCAACAGGTAGCAACCTATGACTCTGCACATCAGCCTGGATGCCACAGAGCGTCTAGTAATTCCTAGCCATTTATGATCCTTGATTTCTGTCATATACATCAGCCTCAGGAGGCAGGCCGTTAGGTCCAGCTGACTGTCAAAAGCCTAGGGGTGAAGCAAAGAAGGCCCTTCTACTCAAAACCCTTTCAGGGACAGCAGTATCCAGCAGTTCTGTTGCCGCTCTGAAAGCCAAAGGAGCCAGATCTAAGGTTGTGTGGGCTCTCAGGCCAGGGAGGTGGCTGGGAAGTAGAAAAAGAGCAGCCCAACTTGGGATCCTGCCTCATCCCCAAAATAGCTATGCTTTAAAGCCAGGTACAGTAGCAACACAAAGACATAGGCAGTTTGCCCAGAGTGCTTGCGTATGTACTCAGTACCCAGAGAGGGTCCCAGACACCCAGACACACTTTGCCCAGCCATTCTCTTCTCTTGTCTCTATGACCACTTGGCTCTCTCTGAATCACCCCCTCCTGCTTCTGGACTCCTTTGGGGTCAGGTCAGCACAAGTTACCACTAAAACATCCCCTGGCCTTGACAAATCTTCATCCGCTGCTTATCCGGAGGACAAGATTTCAGGGTTGGGACTGCAGAATTTGTAACAGTGATTGGAAAGTTATTCTAACATAAGACTATTACAGAAGATGATTTCTAGACATTTGTGTTTCAAAGGACAGGATGAGCCATTCCAGCATAGTAAACCAGTTTTGGGGACAGGAAATCTGCCGCAGTGGCTGAAAAAGTTCTGGTAACACAAACAGAGCTACAGTGTCTGATTCCTTGAGATCTTTCTTTTAGACACAATATGCTGCAAAGATTTTTTTCCCTGGCTCTCCCCTACCCTACCCCCCAAGCTGCTCAAGGCCCAGCCAGCCACCCAGTTTGACATGTCTAAATCTGAAATCAAAGTCCCAGGCAGGGAGAGGGATTGTCACAAGTAATTGCAACATCCCACAAGAATTTGTTTGGAGTTAAAAGGAGCCAAACCTGGGCCTTCTCCAAAGCTTGCAAGTCTGAACTTTTGAGAACCACATTTGATCTGTTCCAATGCATTGGATACAAATGTTTGTCCTGTACCTGCCTGGCAGCTCTAGTGGACCCTGTAGGACTCCTGTGGCCCACCATGGTGATGGGTGTGGCTCCCCCTAGTAGAGGACAGTGTGGGGATCTGCTTGAATGAACCACAGGCCCCCAGAGTTGGCCTTAACCTTCTGAGCCATGCTAGTGCTGGGAACTCAGTCCCAGGGCAAGGGAAGGGACAGGCAAGCCCAGAGGGATGAGGGCTCCCACATGAGGGGAGGGTAAGGGGCAC
Organism: Canis aureus; assembly: GCF_053574225.1. Taxonomy (NCBI): domain Eukaryota; kingdom Metazoa; phylum Chordata; class Mammalia; order Carnivora; family Canidae; genus Canis; species Canis aureus. The sequence continues at coordinate 36,120,923 of NC_135615.1, forward strand.
ACTGTTACATCCTCTCTCAGCAACTCACACTCACTGTGCCCCTGCCCTCACCCCAACCTTATCTCATTTTATTCTTATATATTCACATCCTGACATTATTTTGAGATGATGTTGTCTCTTCTTCCATATAAAGAATAGCCACCTTCAAAGTGACAGCTTAAGGCTAAACACAGTAGCTACCCTGACTGTATCTCAAGACAGCCCAATGTCACTGGGGGATACAGTTGGCTGTTATGAACCAGATACAATCATTATTGTCATCATCGAATAGCTACCACTCGCTGAGCCCTTCCTTTGTGCACAGCCCCCACTGTGGGGTTGACATTGCTATTTCCCTATTTGACAAAGTAGAGTCCAGGCCTGCTGAGGTGAAAAGGCCTGACCTAGGTTGGTCAGAGTGGGAGCCAGGCCTCCAGATAATCTGGGACATTGCTGTGGCTCATTTTCTTGGGGAAGGAGCAGAAGGAAGCAGAACCTGGTGAGGTGCCCTCCAGCCTTGCCAGGCTCAAACTTCCAGGTACTGTGGGAAGGGTCTCTCACAGCATGTCTTTCCTGGGCCCCAGGTCTCCCACAGCTTACACAACCTCCAGAATGGGATGCCTCAGGGATGGGGATATAGTAGGCGAGGAGCAGGGAAGCCCGGGCAGCTCTGTCTTGGTTCCCACATGGTTGTGGCCCTGCACGACACAGTGGGCATAGTGCCTCCCTTGTCCCTGTTCTCCAGGACTTCAGGGCTGAGGCTTTCTCTGAGAAGTAGGTTACTCCTCATTCCCACCATTCTGGCCCTAGCTTCAAAGAACACAAAGAGAGCCAGAGCAGGCCAAGGTAGATTTCTGCCTGAAGGCCACCTGACCCTCAGCCTAATTTCTTTTCAGCACAGCCCAATATCTCTTTGTCCCCACTGCTGATTTACATGGCAGGTTTATTTAATTAGCCAGAGATGAGTCAAAGTGCAGCTTGTCCTCAGAGTTAATTAATATTTACTGAGCCACCACACAGTGAGTGACGCCAAGACTGGACTGTGTCCTCTATATCAGCTTAGGGAACAGACTTCAACCCCTTGCGCCTGCCTGGGGTTGGGAACCGGAAGCAAAGAGTAGGGATGATGAGCCCCTGAGCTCCTAAGAGGAACAAATGAGGTCATTCACCTGATGTACCTACCACAGCACGTGGCACCTAATAAGGACGTGGAGATTGATAGCTGTGTTTGTAAATTTTACAAGGGGGCCACAGGGAAAGGTGGCTGAGAGACCATGTGCCCCTATGGGGTATATTCCTACGGAGCAGCGGGTAATGGCAGCAGATGCTACAAGGGATGCACGCCCCCTGCACATGCACATAAGCATCATTCATGAACAAAGTAGGCAGGTGTCTCCCTAGTTCCACCAGGCTTCTGATAGAAGAGGGAGAAAGTGGGGGGTGGCTGACCCTGGAGGAATGCAAGCAGAGCATGAATAAACGGAAGCTCTCCTTTGGCTGTGATTTGACTGCAAAGGTGAGGAAACCTGGCCTGGGCAAAGGAGCACTGGCAGAGGAGCACCAGTGTGGCCATGCTAGGCCAAGACCCTTCCCCTACTCAGCCCAGTTCTGCACATACCATACCCCTATCCCACTCTTAGATGACTTCTGATTCTGGCCCTTCTTCCAGATGGTGCTTCCTCCTCAGGCCCTCTCCCGTGGAGCGTCCTGACAAAGCCATCACCGTGGCAGGATTTGGTAACAGTGCTTGCCCTCTCCCTCTGCCTCCTCCTGGGCTGCCATGCCTGACGAGCAGTGCACAGCCTGCCCTGTCTTACTTCTGAGCTGCAAGGTGTCCCATTCCCCCAAAACCCCTCTGGCCAGCCAGCCCCTGACTCTCCTGGCTCATCACCTGAACGACCTCAGCCTTCCTCATGGAAGTGCCAGCAGCCAGCAGAGCCAGTGTCTGGGCTCTTCAGTCTGTCTGCCAGGCTTGACCCCATGTCTCCATGAGAGCCTGTCCCAGAGTTAGGTTGAGAGGTCACCATGAAACAGTGCAGCCCCAGGTATGGGCAGGCCTTTCTGGAATCCAAGGCCAAGTGGGAAGTCATGCCACTAAAACAAGACCCAGTGGTTAGTCTGTCTCCAGCCGCCAGAAAGGTGGCCTAAGTCAAAAATGAGGCAGGATAACAGCAAGCCCTCAGACCTGGACAGATTTGGGCAGGAGGGCACAGGGAGGTCTGCAGGTTTCATTCTAGGTTTGCCACATTTTCTGTACAGAACCAAAGACTGGGCGGGAGGGGTTTCCAATTACCTAAGATGTATTCTGTAAGAAAGTGGAATGGGGAAAGGGAGAAATCAGGGCAGCCAGATTGTCACTGCGGCCCGCCAGGAATAGATGTGAGGTCCTGAGGGCCCTGCGCCCCCTGCTGGCCCTTAGATGGCGCCTGCCCGGGGCCTGCACCCCACCCCACCCCACCCCCCCCACCCCCCCGCCGAGGCAGCCTAGCCGGGTTCCCCTCCCAGCGCTACTTCACCCGCGCGCTTCCCCTCACTCTTTCATCTCTTCGCCTTCGGACCTAGCCGCAGCTGTCTGTCTGCCTCCCATAACCTGGGCTTCCTCCGCCCGACAGAAACCTCTGCATCTAACCTAAGCTTTGCTTTGCTTTGTAGTGTGTGGCCCAACTGCCTTTTGCTTTCCCACCTGCGTACACACCCCTTAGACAGCAAGCGGCATCCCTCCTCACCCAGAGGAGAGGCTTGCACATCAGAGCAAGCCTTGGCTGCCGTTTCCCAGGGGGGCTCCCAGCTTCCAGCTCTCCTCCCTCTGCCTTTCCCACTGCAAAAGCCAACCTTTACGCAGCCTCTGGGATGGGCCACCCCAACTCTTCCACAGCAGCCCTCCCCTCCACATTGGACCGGGACTGTCTTCTCCCCTCCTTCCCTCCCTCCCTCCTTCCCTCCCTCTCTCCCTCCCTCCTTCTTCCAAATCTTGCCCATTCAGCAAACTCGAATGGCTCCAGTGTTCGCTCTCCGGCCCACCCCCAGCATGCCCTCCCCCTGGAGCTCCTGCTGCCAGGCCACTTGCTGTGCCAATAGTCTCCTGAGTGTCCTTGCCTTCTGAGATTGGAAGTACCTAGAGGGCAAGAACGTCGATCTCCCACTATCCCTGGGGCAGTGCCGCGCTCCCAAGGGGCACTGGGGACCGTGTTGGATGCTGATCTTTGGATGACCTCCTAGCACGGCCTCAGAGCTCTCCGCCGGCCGCACGGTCTGGGTGGGGCGGGTCCTGCGGCGGCTAAGTTGGCCAAAGTTATCATTGTCAGGTCACTGCAGAAGGAGGGGAGATGTGGGGACCCTGCCCAGAATAAATAAAAACGAGAGAATGGCTTTTACTTCCCGAGAGCCTGGGTGAGAGGAGGGAGGACCAGGAGGGGACGAGGTCCCCGGGCGTCCGTCATCACGCTGGCGGAGAGGCCCACGCGAGACACGGAGGACGCGGATCCAGGGGAAACCCCCAAACCTCACAGGGGTCGCCTCCCGCCGCTCCCCCATTCCGCGCGGGCGGCCTGCCTCGGGCTTCGCAGCCCCGGGACAGATTCTGGCGGGACCTCGGCGGCGCCGGTGCTGCTGTGGACAGCTCATTCCGCTGCGGCGGCCGCGGCGCCCGGCGAGTCCGCGGCGCCGCCAGGGGGCGAAGAGGGTGCCCGCCAGCTCCTGGGACGCCGGGCGCGCGGGCGCTGCGCTCCGGGAGGCCGGGCCGGGAAGGCGCGCCCGCCACGGCTCCTCTGCTCTCGCCGCCGCCGCTGCGGCCGGGCCGGGCCGGGCCGGGCCGGGCCGCCGCGTCCAGCCTCGCCGCTCGGCCAGGAGCCCCGGGCCTGGCGGGGCGCAGCCGCCGGGCGCCCTCACAGGTGGCGGAGCCGCCAGCGCGCCCGGCTCGGCGCGCACCGGGCTTGCTGGCCTTCCCGCCCCTGCGGCCGCCCTCTCGGCAGCCCGGGCTCTGCTCAGGCGGTCGCCCGGATTGCGGGTGGCTGAGTAGGCCGCACCCCGGGCGCAGCAAATGGAGGACGCTAGCATTGAAGGACGGGGCGAGGGAGGACGCAGCTCGGCCCCGCGCCTTCTCCCAACCCCTCCGAGGCGGCCGCGGGCGCGCCCTGGGGCCCCGGCCGCCCGGGTGCCCACGCCTGGGGAGACCCCGCGCGAGGCCGGCGGGCACGCACGTCCCGCCCCTGCACCTGTCGGAGCCCGCCTCACCCTGCTCCCCCGAGCGGGCCTCCAAGACACACGCCACCCCCGCTGCGGTCACCTACTGAAGCGGTCACGTTTGGCTTTAGGAAAACAAAACAAAAAAGTGGGCCTGCAGCCGCACACGTCGACCGACTCCCCCTCTGGGTCAGCCAGTGGTGAGGACCTATTCTGGTGCGCCTGTGGGCTCCGCGGCTCAAGAAGACTTGCCCTCGCCCTCCCGCCTTGGCGCTGCTGGGGATCTTTAGGTGTTCCCCTCCCCCAAAGGTTTTAAGTAATCTCTGCACCCAGTGTGCGACGGAACTCACAACCCCAGCTCGAGTGGGATGCTCCACGGACCGAGCCATCCAGATGCCCCGGGATCTCTCCTCTTGATGAGATGCTGTTTACATAGAAAAAGAGCCCATTCTTTGGACTCAAGTCCAAGTCAGCCTTTATCAAAACATGTCAGGCCTGCCAGAGTTGATGAGTGTGTGTGTGTGTGTGTGTGTGTGTGTGTGTGTGTGTGTAATCCTCTCCGTGTCCACTCACTAGCCTGCATCTATTTTGGGTATATAGTTTTATCATTGAATAAAAGAAGGTCAAGTTTATGTTTCATTTCAAAGGGAGTCTTTGAAACAGTACCTCCTATTTATTTAGGAGAGAGAGAGAGCAAAGGGCAAAGGGCAGAGAGTCACAGAGAATCTTAAGCAGACTCCACACCCAGCACCGAGTGCTGGGGAGGACAGACCTGGACCTCACCACCCTGAGCTGAAACCAAGAGACTGTAGATTAACCCACTGAGCCACTAAGGTGTCCCTGAAATAGTACCTTTCTAGTTGCCTGCTGGTCAGTCACCCACATTTAGGTTCAGTTTGGTTTGATTTGAGGTTTTTTGCAAAACTCAGAACAAGAATGAAAGGTTAAATGATGTCTCCATCTGCACATAAGCTCTGGTTTCAAATCCTATCATCCAGCACACATTTCCACAGTAGGAGTACAAGGGCAGGTATGTATCAGTCTTTATTCTGATTCACGTAGGTCAGAGAGATGCTCAGACAGACCTTTGGGGAGAGGTTCCCAAATTAGTGCATTCTTCTAAAAATAAAACTGGTTTGTCAGCTCCGAGGGGTAATCACTAAATGGCAAGTCACTTTTAAGCTCTGAGATGTGGGGCTGGGCTGCCAACTCCAAATCTGTTTAGCCTCCAGGATCTGGGTCCCAGGAAACTCTTTCCCTCCTCCTTCTCCTCTGTTTATCTGAACACGGAAGGAAGGCTCAGAAATCAGAGACTCTGGGTGACTGCAGCCCTGAGGGTGCCTCACCTCCCAGGACACAGTGCTCACACTCTGCTGAGAGTTTCGGGCATCCACTGCATGTCCAGCATGACATCCCACCCCTGGCCCTCTGCCCCATGTGTGTCTGAGACTTCCTGGCTCTGTGAAGGCAAGGAATGGCCTGAAATCCAGATCTCCTGTGACCATAAGACCCTCAGATCTGGAAGAGTGGCACTTGTCGGGGCTCTGGCCCCAAGTTCTCAACCTTAGGAGTGTCTGTTGAATAGCCTGCTTGACATGGCCTCAGGTCCTGGCCCAGATGCCTACTGTGCTGCTACCCAGCTCTTCCTTTAGCTTTCCCACTAGTGAATGGTCTTCACATGTGGCTCCCATAGAGCTTCCCCATTTACCCAAATGTAGCAACCTGCCTGGAAGAGCACCCCCAGTTCAGCCGCTTCAAGGCTTAACTCCCTTTTTCTTCTGAATCAGCACTACCCTCTCTGTTCTCAGCCCTGCTGGGGAGCCCTTTGTTACCAGGAGACTTACCTAGAGGAGGAGGCTGTGTCCTCCCTGCCTTCTCAAGATGAGAAGGGAAGACGCGAGTCTCATTAACACCCCTGGAAAGGCTCCTCTTGCCTCACTGTCACTCCCAGCGAGTCTTCCATCCCACGCAATTTAGTGGGTCCCTACTTTGTGCCAGGCACCAGGGTCAGGGATACAAAATCACCAGAAGTGGTCCCTGCCCTTGGAGAGCTTGTGGTGTGTGATGGAGGAATGCTCCCTGAAATTCATTCCTTTACCAAATGTGTATTAAACACCAACTATATGCCAGGGCCCATGCCAAGTGCTAAGGGAATCAGTGAAGAAGAAAAGCTAGCCCCAGCCATCCTAATAGTACCACATCCTAGACTCATGGCCCATAGGGGAGACAGACTAATTAATCAAACCAAGTAGAGAATTACAATATGATAAAGAGAGTCACAGGATCCTTTAAGCACATGTAAAAAGGTTAGGGAGAAAGTCTGAGTGGGAGGTGAGGGTCTGGGTATGGTGCTTACCTTTCTTCTAAAACATGACCCCAGAGCTTCCAGGATGCTCCTCCCTATACCCTAACCATCACACCCACACCCAGGAAACCTGCCAGCCCCTCCACATGGTTCCGTCTCTGGGGATGCCAGGCACCTTTCCTTGGTGCCTATTGATTGGTGTCAGGAGGTCTCAGTACCCCTCATGGCCACTGATTCAAGTTCCCAGGTCAGCAGGTGGATGGGCCTTCAGGAAGTGGGGCCGCTGTGTCCCAGCCTCTCAAACCCCATCCCAGGAGCTGGGATTGGGGCATTTAACAAAAGAACCTCTAGGAGAGGAACAAAGAGCTGGGGCACTTTCATATTCACACTTCCTGCCACTCCATCGTCTCTCTGACCATCTCATTACACAAGACCTGGCCAGGATAAATCCCCCACCCTCACCCCTCAGGAGAGGGCCAGCAAAGACCCTGGCCTGGAACTTATCCGACAAGACAGCCACTCTAGACACCTGGATCCACCTAGCTTTGGTTCCTCTTTCACCCCACATTCTGGCCTGCGTCTGGGTGGGACTGGCTACCCTGCTTCCAGGTAAGGACTGCACTGCCCAGATAGCTGGGGGAGGGGGGCTCTCCCCTCCCCTGGGAACACTGGGACCACAGCAAAGAGGCTAGAGGCAGCCCCTCCGTGGCTCATCCCACCTGTGGACTGGCTCAGAGAAGGCTGAGGAGCCCTCTACTCCCTCTGAATGGCAGTGGGGAGTCCAGTACCACCCATGGCTGGTAGCTGGAGGGGGTGGGGGTGAGTGCTGTCCACTGTGGGGAGCTTGACTTAGGCCTCAGCTTTAAGGGGCAACAGCGTGGCCAGGGTTTCCAGGTGACCTATGTCCTTGGGCATAGCCTTTCCCTCATCCTCCTTGGTCTCCTCAAGAGGGAACTGCAGGGTGGCCTGCCTGGGAATGTCAGGGTCTACCCACTGACATGCAGGTGCCCTTGCCATAGCCACACAGTAACCAGACGCAGCCTTGAGGAAATGAGGTGGGCAAGACCCCAGGAAGTTGTGTCCTTTGCATGTTGCTTCCTTTTGTCTCTACAGATGTGGATGAGACTGATGTGTGTGTCGTGGGGGCAGGTGTAACCTCCACGTTGTGAAGCCAGAGCCTGGGACCTGGTGGAATGCTTGATGTCCCGGTTTTCCTTTGTGGCGCAGGCTATGAGGGATGTGGGTCTCTCAGCCTCCCCGCTGCCAGCTACTCCACCTCCACAGTGGCTACAAAGCTTTGTAGCTGGATTTGGGTGCCCCCGAAGGCCGCCAGCACAGGCAGAGGGGCCTCTTCTGCTGCTGATGTCTTTGTCCAAGGGGCATGGACAAATGGAGAGGAAAGTTGGAGAATCCCCAGTGCAAAGCCAGAAGGATGCACTGAGCAAAGGTGTGATCCCTGTTATCACTTTTCTGGTTGGGCTTGGATCTCACTCCATTCTTGAGCTGGGGTGCCCCCATGGCCTTCAGGCCTGGACCCTTGGCTCTTGGGCAGTAGAGCTGCCCACTTGTCTGAGTTTCCCACATCAGAAGATGCAGCAAGTCCTCCCTTGAGCTTTTGAACATGGAAGAGGTAAAGATAGCAGCAGGATCCACCCCCCCCCCCCCACACACACACACACACACGCCTGGGGCTCCAGGCAAGGGGTGGGGAGCAAACAAGAGCGGCTTCTGCCTTAGCACTTGGTGGGCCCTCTTCTCTTTTCACATCGGGTAATTGAGCCCCTCTTTAAGGCATGATGAATGCTCAGCTAATTCTGACTCTGTTAGGTTGGACAGCATTAAAGTATCCTGGGTAGATGCTAGGGATACAGTAATAATAGTAATATCACCATTTTTTATTCTCTTAAGATATGTACTCTGAGCTCAGTGAATTATGTGAATTTTCAGAATCGATCCTTACAACTTTCTAAGAGACATGTGCTGTCATTATCCCCATTTTATAGCTTAGGAAACTGAGGCTCAGAGAAATGAAATTACCAGCCCAAGGTCACACATGGCTAGTTAGGATTAAAATTGATGCCTATTTGTCTCCAGGGTTCATACGTTCCATCCTTCCTACCTACTATCCCCCAGGGCACTGGAGGAAGAGAAGAGGTTGGTGCCATGCTGGCCTCCACCCTTGGTCAAATTCATCCTGCCTCCATACAGATTGTCTTTTTGGTCTTGGAGATGGTGGCCTGATGGGTGGACAATGAGGCCTCCAGATATCATGACCAGGTGACAGCAGCTTGCCCATATTTCTGATGGCTGAGCTCCCCCGACACTTGGGCTAACTGACTCTGCTGCCCCCACCCCACCCCTCATTGGGCCTAGGTGGTGATTTTCCAGACACTGGCACCTGGCAGGCAGGTAGTCATGAGACTGAGGACCCACCCAGAAGGTCAGAGGTGCCCTCTGAGCCCAAAGCCAAATAAAAGTGAGCAGAGGACCTTCCACTGCAGCCATTTGTTTGTGCCATGTGTCCAGGAGCCCACCTAGGCACCCCTGCCACATGACCCAGAACTGCCCTGGCTTCTGCACCGTGGGAAGGTGTGAACCTACAGAGGGCATAGTGGGAATGAGGGGGTACAGAAGTACTGCAAATAGGGTGCCCCGCCAGCACCCACCCCTCACCAGTGGAGATCACAGACCTTTGGAAAAGACAATCACCCCTTGTCCAGAGTAGCCAGGGGGAAAGAAGAGGGTCTTTTTGGAGATTATTACATTCAGTCCTTAAAGCGACACAATGAAGGTGCTGTAATTATCTATTTTACAGACGAGGAAAGCTGCAGCGCGTCCCCGAAGCGGACATGTGGCCCCATGGTCAGCCCCTCTGCTGTACCACAGCCCTTATTAGGTTTGTGACAGGGGGTTGGGATGAAGGGGAAGAGAAATGGGGTCTCAACCAGGATTTTGGGAAGAAACCAGAGTCACCCCCACTCTTACCCCCCACACCCACAATAAATTGTGAACTACTAAAGCCATGAATGAGGTGGTCCCCACTCACTCACCAAGTCCACTGGAGCACTTCACCTTTCACATGCAGGTCCTATGCAAGTGCCAGGACCCAGCAATGGCACCAGCCCTGTCCTGAGGCAGGTGGCAGTGGTGAGAGGTGACAGATAGTTCAGAAAGCACCTACACTGGAGAGAGCAGGAGCGCTAGATGGCCTGGACAGCCAGCCCGTGCAGCTTGGGACAGGCAGGGGTCAGCGAGGCTTCCTGGAGGGAAGTTCTAAAGAAAGAGAAGGAGCTAAATGAGTGAGACAAAAGTGGCAACGGTGGGGGCGGGGGCAGGAGGGGGAGCAGAGCCCCAGAAGCCTAAGTCCTTTGCGGCTGCTAAGAGTTGCAGTTGAGGCAGACAGAGGCAAAAGGAGAGGGCTGTGGGTGGGCAGGCCAGAAATCACAGACCCTAAAGGCAGGGCTTGTGGGTTTCTAAGCCTGAGGAACCTAGGACAGCCAGACACTCTCCCACAATCTCCCCGAGTTCATCACTGTGAACCGGACTGGGAACATTCCAGTGTAATCAAAGCTCAGATAGGCAAGTCCCTGAGGCTGCACGCACTGGGGCCAACTTCCCTCCACCCCCCATCCAAATGCCCCCCAAGCTTGCTTGTTCCTTGCCCAGCCGGGCTGGAGTGGGGGTCCCCAGGTCCCAGGACACTCCTCCAGACCCTCAGAAGGCTGGAGGCCCAGAGTGGGAGAACTGGATGGGGATGGAGGGGAGAGGAATAGAAATGGAGTCAGAGGCCCCACCTGCACCCAAAAGATCCTGCCTGTGGAACAGGACCTGGGAGTGATAGGTTCTCAAGAGGCCCCTGCTCAGGCTGATGTTTCTAGAAAGCGCTGAGGGGCAGGACTTCAGCCCCAACCCGAGCCCCAGTCAGCACCACTGCCCTCTCCCAGCCCAGCCCTGGTCACTCTCAGGGGACAAGGAAGGGAGGGGACAGAGAAGCACAGCCCCTGGCCCTGGAAATGGGTGCTTGTCAGCCACCTGAACTGCAGACTCTGGTTTAAGTTAACAATTTTTATTTCTTTGTGAAAGCGTCCATTCTCTTATTAGCAGTGTTGTGCCTTCAAGGGCAGCACTTTCAGGGTGTGGGGACCAGTATCTTAAGTCCACTAGCAAATATCACCCATTTCTGCCTGAGATTAAAAAGACAAAGATGACCCCTTCCCTCTTTGCAATTGAAGAGCCTACTCTGTCTCATTCCCCCAGTTCCCTCCTTCTCCCCTCTGGCTCCCTGGCCCCTAGAAGCTGGGCTGTGGCATTAGCAAAAGTTAAAGACAGAAGCCATGAGGGGGAAGAAAAGAGATTATGCGGCCTCAGGAGAAGAGGTCCCCATCATGTCACAGGCTGGCCAGGTAAGCAGGTGGGATGCTGGAGTGAGCTCAGCATGGGTGACTCTCCCCTGCAGGACCTCTGAGCTTCCTGTATCAGGGCCCAAGGACCCAGTGTCATTATCAGCAGGTGCAGGGAGGGAACCTCCCCTAGTTGACCTGGCTGACCCCCATCTCGGGGCTGGCCAAACTCCATGCAACTCTGTGTGGCCTTATCTCCAAGCCATCATTAATGACAGTGCCAGGAGCCACCGCAGCAGCCACGCAAAGAACATCACATCACTTTCCATCTGTTATCTTTTTAAATCCTCACAAACTTGTGAAGTTTAATGAACCCATTTTACAAATGAGGCAACTGAGGCCCAGAGCACTTCGGTGACCTCCCAAAGCCACACAGTTTCTAAGTGACAGTGTCAGGACTCATATTTAGTCTGACTGCCTCCAGAGCCTATAGGAGGTGGATTAGCTGGGCTACCATTGCTCTTGCCCCAGCACGCCAGCTCACCCCCAAAGCCAAGACCTTACAGGGCAGTGTCTTCTGTACATCTGTCTGAACTCTGCTCATTGTTTTTGTTTGTTTGTTTGTTTGCTTGCTTGCTTGTTTGTTTTTAACCTCTGCTTTTCTTGCCCAGTTCTGCCCCAGGTTCTGGCCCACTCTTCCAGAGCTGAGGAGAGAGCAGGACGGACTCAGGAAGGTTCTATGCTCCTCCATCCTCAATGCCCCCAACCCTGCAGTTGTTTAAAACACACAGGATGCAAAGATCTTATCTGCCTTAGACTTGTTCATTGTGCTTATAACACACTTGGCGCATGTCTCAAAAGTACGGGCTGCTGGGGTATCTCATGGGGAGGGGAGCAAGTGGCAGAGTTGGTGCACACTGGCACGTGGGAAGGGGCCTGAACTCGGCTTGGCACACTGACTGAGCACAATCTGGCCAGCATCAGCGTCACACACACGTCAGAGTAGCCATGGTCACTTTTGTTAGTTAAGATACTGCACTTGGCCCGGAAAAAAGAAAAAAGGGAAGGGGCCCAGCCAACAGGCCAAAGTGGGTGTGGAAGGGGGCACAACAAAATCCTGGGGGCAGAGTTGAGCAGAGATTTGCGGCTCGGGCTGGCAGGAAGGCTTGCCAGGGCCCTGTAGGTGGCCTCTGCACCCTTCTGTTCTCTCCCTGCCTCCCCACTGCTTCCTGCTCTGACCCCACCATGCCTGGGGCACCTGAGACCCCCCTCCCTCACCTCCCAAGAGCACAGGCTTTGGAATGAAAGGAACCTGGGTTTGAATCCTGAGATTCTAAGCAAGTTACTTAGCCTCTCTGGATCATGGGTTCCTGAGATCCCGACTGGCAGAGCCCTGTGATAAAGGAGTTCATGAAAGAAGGTGTAACAATAGTGCCTATGTTTATGAAGTGCCCACTATGTGCCAGGATAGCTCATGTATTATATCACCAAATCCTCAAAACCACCCTGTGATGGTTGGTGCTTCTTAACACCCCCACGTTACAGGCAAGGAGGCTGAGGTTTAAGTAATTTGCCAAAGCTGATAAGCCAGTGGGCTTGGCCCCCAGAGTCCATGCTCCCAGCTACCCTGCTGTGCTGGTGGCTGGTGTGTGAGGGCACTCAGAGCCACCAGCTCACTCCCTAGGCCACTTTGCAGAGAGGCTGCAAAACTTTCTGTAGCAGCCAGGGGTGCTGACCTCAAGCTAGCATGCTGCCCCAGGGTCCCCCCACATAGGCCCTTCTGATCCTGTGGGAGGCCTTTCCTGACCACCTTCTGGCAAGTCTCTTCCTCCTTCCTCAGGGCTGGGGCTGGGGACCTAACATGGTATGGGCATGTTGCCAGGTGACATAAGGGAAGGGCAGCAGATCTCAGGAGGAACCTGTATACTTGGGGTACACTTGTTTTTAAACTGCTCCTTTTGACCCTTGCCTGGCCCAGGATGGGCCTGATGTTCCACTGAGTGATGGAAGCAGAGCTCAGAGGGGCTGTTTAAAGGGAGGGGTTTTCTTGGATACCTACTCATTCCCATTTCTCAGCCCTCAACCCACAAATCACTTCCTGCAGGGAATGGCTCAGGCCAAGCTCTTGTCCTGTCCAGTTAGCACCAACAGTGCTAAGTGTTATTTTAATCACCATCTCCCCTCCCCTCCGGGACTGGGTGCTTCTTGAGGGCAGAGACAAGATAACTTTGCTCATCACTGCCCCCAGGGCCTGGCACCCTAGCACCTGACATGTGTAAGGTAAACAAAGGCCTGTCTGGGCCCACGGTGTCCCAGGGAGGCTGAGAGGCAGCATGAGGGTTTCCCCAGTGGTGACCACAGCAGAGACAGGTCTGACCCTGATCAGAGGATAAGACCTGCTGTGGGAGACAGGGATGCCCCCCCCCCCGCAACTTCCTGTGCCAGTTCACAGAAGGAACCAGACCAGAACTGCCAAGGGCAGGTCCCAGTGGAACGGCCCTCTTGGCCCAAGGCTGCCAGCCTCAGCTGGCACCTGCCTTGAGCCCTCGGGCCTCAGCCTCTGTGAAGTTTCCTTTCCCAACAACAGCACCAGCAGTAATAATATTGCCTAAGACTCACCCAGTGTCAGTGTTACTGTGTTCTGGGCCCTGGGCCAAGCGGCCTCCATGATTATCTCTCGGAATCCCCCAAGTGACCTCTAGAGACAGGAGCCTTTTTCACCTTTATCTTACAGGTGAGGAAACGAAAACTCAGAGAGGTTAAGTGACTCCTGCAAAGTGGCTCAGCACATGAGGGGTGGAGGTAAGGTTGGGAAACCAGAGTTCAGGACCAGAAGTCTTAACCCTAAAGCTCTCTCTGCCTCCAGGGCCTGCCTCTCTAATTGGATAGTCTGGGGCCTGTCCCCCCTGCTCAGTGGGCTCAGGCATTACATTCCACCTGCAGGACTGTCAGGAACCTGCAGCCCTCTCTGTCCCACACCCCTGGGGCTCAATAGGGCACTCGTTCATTTACCATGTTGATAAATATTTGTTGAACACCTGCTATGTGGCAGATCTTGTACTAGGAGCCAGGGATGCGCTGGAAAACAAAACCAGACCCAGACCCTGCTCTCATGGAGCATATATTCTGGTGGAAAAGAATCAGACAAATTTGTATCCAATTACAAATTGTGATACGTGCCCAGAAGGAAAACTGAAGTTGGTTTCGAGGGAGAACAACACAGGAGGACATCACAGAGACAGCGGGGAGTCCTCCCCCGAGATGGCAGTTATGCCCTGACACCATTGACAGATGTCGGTTTCACCTGCGAGGTATTAAGAGGTTTCCCTTCCTTCTCCTCTCTCTCTCTCTCTCTCTCTTTAAAGATGTTATTTATTCATGAGAGAGACACACAGAGAGAAGCAAAAACACAGGCAGAGGGAGAAGCAGGCCCCCTGCGGGGAGCCAGATGCGGGACTGGATCACGACCGGAGCGAAGGCGGAGGCTCTACAGCCGAGCCCCCCAGGCGCCCGCGTTCTCCTCTCCATCAAAGAAAACTGCTGCGGCCCACGGCCATTTTGCCATTTGCGGAGGAAAAAAGCCCCTGAGTTTCCAGATCCTGGTGACCCCAGAGTAAAAGGTGAAGGGAAAATAGAACTTCACTTCTGTGGCTACAACGGAAGGGCCCCGAGCCCCGGGCGGAGCGGACGAGGCTGGCACCCCCGCCCCCCACGCCCTCCCGCCCTCCCGCCCTCGGAAGTGTGGTGCTCTGTCGCCACCTGGTGGCCGTAGCCGACTGCGGGGGCGACCGGGCTCCCCCGTCAGGGGCGGGATTCGGAGCGCGGCTTCCCTCCCGCGAAGGCCGAAAAAGAGGCGGTGGGCCCGGGTGGCCTCCTGGCGGGGCGCGCGGCTGACAAAGAGCGAGGGTGGAAGGGCAACTGAGGCTTGAGAGTCAACTGACTGGAGGCGACAATGGCCCCATTGTGTCCGGGGCCTTGACCTTGATTTCCTGCCACTTCTCTCCGGCGTGGCATCACCCGGGTCTGATTGGCCGGGCGTCTGCTCCGCGACGGGGCGCGCCCCGGGCTGGAACCCGAGCGACCGGCAAGGCCGAGGTGCGCGACTGTCCCCAGGAAGCCCGGAGAAGGCCGCCTCCTCTCAGAAGTCCTCAGCCTCCCCGCTCTGCACGGCCGGGAGTGCGGGGCCGGCACCAGGCTCGCGCGGAAAGGTGTGGCGCGGGGCGGGGCGGGGCGGGGCGGGGCGGGGTAAGGACTGAGCTGCGATCTGAGACGCTGCTCCAAGTCAGTCACGGGATCCTTGGGCGCCGACTTTACAACCTCCTACCTTTCTGCTGTTGTTGAGGACACACCCACGGTGCCATTCCCATGGTTAAATATATATGTATATATATTACAGAGGCGCCGGGTGGCTCAGCGGTTGAGCGTCTGCCTTCAGCTCAGGGTGTGGTCCCGGGGTCCTGGGATCGAGTCCTACAACTGGCTCCCTGCAGGGAGCCTGCTTCTCCGAGCCTCTGCCTGTGTCTCTGCCTCTCTCTCTCTGTCTCGTGAATGAATAAATACATGTTTTTAAAATATATTACACAATACCATAAAAAGCTGTCCCTTTTTCACACTCACCGCCCTCCTCTGGTAACTACTGTTGGTTTCATGAGTGTCCTTCCTAGTCTTGCTCCAAGTATTTTATGAATCTATACATAGGAAAATGTGTGAGTTGGTGTATGGACTCTTTGGGCCTCTATTTTTTTTTTCTTTCTTTCTTTCTTTCTTTCTTTCTTTCTTTCTTTCTTCTTTCTTTCTTCTTCTTTCTTAAGATTTTATTTATTTATTCATGAGAGACACAGAGAGAGAGAAGCAGAGACACAGGCAGAGGGAGAAGCAGGCTCCATGCAGGGAGCTGAATGCAGACTCGATCCCTGGACATGGAAATCCTGACCTGAGCAAAAGGCAGACACCCAACCACTGAGCCACTCAGGCGTCCCTGGGCCTCCATTTTCTAATCTGAAAATGGAAATGAAAATAACAGAAAAGCTACTTGAGGTCATCCATGTGGAGTGTTTATTTAGCTCAGCACCTAGCACTATCTTTCTTGTCATTATCATTGAGCCCTGGGTCCACTTCTGAGGTCCCAATAGAAGCTCTTTCTTACTCCATAAGCTGTGCTTCCCCCTCCTTCTCCCCTCTAATAAACTGGGTTAAAAATCTGTGTTCCTGGGGCACCTGGGTGGCTCAGTGGTTGAGAGTCTGCCATTGGCTCAAGTCATGATCCTGGGGTCCTGGGATCGAGTCCCCCATGGGGCTCCCTGCATGGAGCCTGCTTCTCCCTCTGCCTGTGTCTCTGCCTCTCTCCCTGTGTCTCTCATGAATAAATAAATAAAATCTTTTAAAAAAAATCTGTATCCCCTAATGCCTGTATTTTTTTAAAGCTAGAAAGAGCATCTTCAGCTAGCTTCTAGCTGTTTTGTACCTGTTCTTCCCTGCCCTCCACTTCCTTCACCCCCACACCTCCCCTTACCTTCCATGTTTGACCCGATGCGACCACTCACCCCACGGTAGGGAGATCATCCCACTCTGTGCCAGAGGGAGAGACTTCCGCCTGCACATGGTGCTGCTAAACCCACGGTGACTCTACCTAAAAGCTGTCCCCTGGGTAGAGGTAGGGCTAGTGGCTCAAAAGGGAGAGCGCTCTGTGAAAGGCCAAGTGGCAGAGCAGGTAAGTGCAGGGCTAGCTGGCACAGCACCCCAGGGGTGGCCAAGGACAAGTCCCTTCCCCTCTGCGAGCCTCAGCTCCCTCACCCGTACCATGGGCTCTTAACAGGAGCCACCACATTCAACTGCTATGAGAATAACACAGCCCCCATGGAGGGACCCGGCGCTGAGAAAGCTACATGGTAGTTATTATGAGGTAGGAAAAACGAAGTGTCATGTTTATTTAGCATTTTTAGGCTTGCAAAGGGAATTTATAAGTTCTTCCTTCTCTTTAAGAGGAGCTAATCCAAAAAAATAAAAATAAAAAAATAAAAGGAGCTAATCCTCAGAGAAAGAAGTTTGGTTTTGATTGACAAGTCTCCAGAGAAAGGGAAATTCCTTCACTTCCGCTTCTGTTGGAGCAGCCAGTTTTCACTTCCTGACACTGTTGCTTGTTCACTTCCTGACACTCAGGTCCCTGAGATGGGCCACAGAGTCTCCCTGGCCAGACAGCACCAGGATGCAGGACACTACAGGACCTCGCCGTTCCAGATGATGCAGCAGGGAAACAGCAAATCGATGTGAGTAAGATAAGGCCAAATTACCCATCAAGCAGGTGCTCTGTGCCCAGTCTACCACACCACGCTGCACAGCACAGGGTCTGTTTCCCCTATTGGGGAAAAAAAACCCTTACTGCACATACTAGCTAATACTCAGTGCTTATTAGATCCCAAGTGTAAGCACAATGAACAACCTAGGACGGAGACGATCTTTGCCCTCATGTAGCTTGCTTTTTTAATGGTTCTGCACGTGATAACTTCCTCTGCTTTTTTTCCCCTATTTTTTGGTGTAACTTACACACATTAAAATTCACCTTTTTTAGTGCAAAGTTCTATGAGTTTTGACAAACACAGTCATGTAACCATCATCACAATCAAAATATAGAATATGTTCATCACCTCCTGAATATTTTGTTACTCTTTAGTGGCCAGCCCCTCCCCCCATCTCCAGCCATTGGCAGCCTTTAATTTGAGGGCTATCCTTGTATTTTGACTTTTACAAAATGGAATCTTTCAGTATGTAGCCTTTTGAATCTGGCTTCTTTACTTAGCATGATGTTTTGAGATTTATCCCTATTGTTATACATATCAGCAGTTCATGCCTTTTCCTTTCTTTCAAATTTTTATTACAAAAATGTTCAAATATAAAGTTAAAAGAATAATGCAGTGAACGCCTATAAACCTACTACCTAAATTCAATAATTGTTTCTATTTTGCTATATTTTAAAATGATGTCTATACATAGGCATATATTTGGAACCATTCAAAAGTACTTTATAGACCTTGACACTTCCCCTATAAAGCTTCAACATGTGTTACCTAAGAATGAAGACAATTGGTAAGCATATCCCACTGAGCAAGTTGACAAGGATTCTCAAGTGCCATCTACTACCCATCCATTTGTAAACATCCCCTATTTCAAAAAAAAGTCTTTTGTAACTTTTTACCCAACTGTCAGAACTTTGTTTCTTAATTTTTAGTTTGAAATAATTATAGACTCACAGGAAGATGCAAAAAATTAGAGTCTTGTGTAGCATTTAACCAGCTTCCTGCAATGGTGACATCTTAAAAAGAGCTGTAGGAAACTCTCCAAATCAGAACACTGACATTGGTACATTACTGATAATCACACTGCAGACCTTATTCTGTATTCACCATTTTATAACCTGCACTCATTTGTGTGCATGGATGTGTGTATAGTTCTATGCACTTAATCTTGTGTATGGATCTGTGTATCTACCACCACAGCCGTGGTAGGTAACTGTGACCTCACCATGGAAAGATTCTCTAGTTCTACCTCTCTGTAGGGACACTCACTCTCACTTCATGCCTCCCTGTCCCTGGTCTACTAAGTTTTTCTCTGACTCTACAGTCTTATCATTTTGATAATGTTCTATACATGAAATCATACAGTAGTATGCCACCTTTTGAGATTGAAGTTTTTTTTCACTAAGCATACTGCCCTTGAGGTCCGTCTAGTTTGTCATGTGTATTATCACCAGTCCATATCCTGTAATGGCTGAGTAGTAAGCATTCTTACACAGATGGACTGCAGATTAGCTGTCCTCCAGTTGAAGGACATGTAAATTGTTTATGATAAATAAAGTTGCGGGATCCCTGGGTGGCGCAGAGGTTTAGCGCCTGCCTTTGGCCCAGGGCGCAATCCTGGAGACCCGGGATCGAATCCCACGTCAGGCTCCCGGTGCATGGAGCCTGCTTCTCCCTCTGCCTATGTCTCTGCCCCTCTCTCTCTCTTTCTCTGTGACTATCATAAATAAATAAAAATTAAAAAAAAATAAAGTTGCGAACATTTGGTACAGGTTTACGTGAGAACTTAAGGCTCATTTCACTTGAGTAAATACCTAGGAGTAGGATCGCTGGGTTGCACAGTTAAGTCTGTCCTTCTGTGAATCTGCCAAAATCTTCTGCACACTGGCTCACATTCCCAGCAGCATGTGTGAGAGTTGTCATTGCTCTGCACCCTGCCAGTCCTAGCTATTACCACTTTTTCAAAAAAATTCTAGCCGTGGGGCACCTGGGTGTCTCGGTTGGTTAGGCATCTGTCTTCAGCTTAGGTCGTGATCCCAGGGTCCTGAGATCAAGCCCCACATCAGGCTCCCTGCTCAGTGGGGTAGCCTTCTTCTGTCTCTGTCTCTGTCTGTCTCTCTCTCTCTCTCTGCCCTTCCCCCACCCATGCTCACTCACCTCTCTCTCTCTCTCTCAAATGGATAGATTAAAAGTAAATAAATTCTAACCATTTTAATATATGTGTGACGATATCTCCCATAACTTTTAAATCATAAATAAAATCAAGTTAAAACTCTTCTTAAAGCCCTCTAGTGGCTTCCCATCACAGAATCAAATTCAAACTCATTTCTGAGGCCTGCCAGACTGGCTTCCTCCACCTCTTAGAGACTCTGCCTCTAGTTCTGGTACAGCCCCAATGAACTCCTGTGGTTTCTCCAACGCCCTAAGCTAGCTAGCTTTCCCTCAAGGCTTTTCTCTCCTAGTTCCTTTTGCTTGGAATGTTCTTGCCTCAGGTATCCACATGGTTCATTCTCTCTAACACCAGCTTCTCAGAGAAACTTGCTGATGGTCAAAATAAGCCCTATATCTGCACTCATCTTCACAATTCTCTTACCCTGTTTTATTTTTTTTCCTGGCACTTACCTCTTCTTGGTATAATATGTGTCAGTCACTGAATTGCTTGCTGTCTGCCTCCCTTACACAGGCAGGGATTGGCTTTGTATGACTATCTCCACTGCTTAACACAATGCTTGGCACAGTGGAGACACTCGATAAATACTTGTTTAATGAATGTGTGTCAGAAACTTGTGACCCTCTTGTCATCCTTCTGACCCACCTTTTAGTCATCTGGCATCCTGGCAACCAGCTTGGAGCAGGTGGAAACCACTTGGTTTAGCTGCTCCCCAGGACTCTTGCTTTCTGCTCAGGGCTTCTGTCTGCAGGTCTGAGGTTAATCCTGCTGGGGCAACCCCTGACCAATGGAGCTCTATTTGGTTAGGGGATGTTTACTCTCTTCTCTAACACTGGGTAGAGGTTCTCAGGTGCAGACCTCCGCAGGATGGAGCCCCCATTGCCCACAGTGGTGACCAGCTCCATAGCACACCACGTCCTGGCTTTCTTTCCTTCCCATCTGCTCTCTCCACCCGCCTGCTCCTGTTCCCTAGAATCAGTGCTGGAAGTGACTTGCAAATAAGCCCTTTCTCTGCTTTCTCTACCTGCGAGGAGGTAGCAGGGATGGAAAAAAGCCCAGGTTAAATTAGAACAAATATATGGAGCCCATAGTCTAGTGGGAGAGACAAATAATACTTTTAAAAAAGAAACAAAATTTAAATAACTACAGTTGAAGGGATAGAATTTTCAACAAATGGTGCTCTAGTAACTGAATATCAAAAAGGAAAACAATGGGTCTCAATCCCTACCTCACAACATACTTGAAATAGATCAAAGAACTAAGGATTTAATAAAGAAAAACTATAAAGCTTCTAGGAGAAAATTGACATGACCTCAGGATAGGCAGAGTTCTCTTAGATCACAGGTAGAACTAATCATAAAAGGGGGCAGAAGCAGCATTAAGAATATGAAAGGTAAGTCACAGAATAGAAGAAAGTTTTTTGATACATATATTTTTTTAAGATTTTATTTATTTATTCATGGGAGACACAGACTGACACAGGCAGAGGGAGAAGCAGGCTCCCCTATGGGGAGCCCGATGCGGAACTTGATCTCAGGACCCTGGGATCATGACCTGAGCCGAAGTCAGATGCTCAACTACTGAGCCACCTAGGTGCCCCTCATTACATATTTTTGACAATAATTTGCATGCACAGCACACAGAGAAATATATAACTCAAGAAGAAGGCAAAAACCAAATTAAAATATGGCAAAAAACTTTGGCAAATACTTTAAAAGAAGATATACAGGGCAGCCCTGGTGGCCCAGCAGTTTGGCAGCTACATTTGGCCCAGGGTGTGATCCTGGGGACCCAGGATCAAGTCCCACGTCGGGCTCCCTGCATGGAGCCTGCTTCTCCCTCTGCCTGTGTCTCTGCCTCTCTCTCTCTCTCTCTCTTTCTCTGTGTGTCTGTCATGAATAAATAAAAATAAAATATTTTTTAAAAATAAATAAAAAATAAAAGAAGATATACAAATATCCATAAGCATGTGAAAACTTGTCCAATATTACTAGCCATTAGGAAAATGTAAATTAAAAACATGAGATGACACCATACACCCATTAGAATGGCTGAAATTGGAAAGAATGGTAGTAGGTGTTGATAAGGATATGGACCAACTGGAATTTTCATATGCTGCTGGTAGCAGTGTGAAATGGAAAAACACTGTGGAAAGAAGATTGGCAGTATCTTATAAAAATTTAAACATATACATACCATCTCCCCAGTGATCTCCATTATACTTATTTACCTGAAGGAAATAAAAATGGAGGTCCACAAGAAGACTTGAACATGAATTGTCAAAGCAGCTTTATTTATAATAGCCCCAAACTGGAAATAGCCCAGGTGTCCATCAATAGGCAAAGAGATACATTGTGGAATATTCATACAATTTCTTGGTACTCAATAAAAAAAACAAATACTGATAAGTGCTACAACATGAATAAACCTCCAGAACGTTAAGCAGAGTAAAAGAAGCCAGATTGAAGAATATATACCATATGATTACATTTATTATTTTTTTAGGATTTTATTATTTATTTTAGAGGGGGAGAGAGAGCACAAGAATGGGGGGGGGGGGTAGAGGGAGAAGGAGGAGTAGGCCACCCACACACACCAACAGGCCGTGGGACTATGACTCCAGCCAAAGGCAGACACTTAACTGAGTAAGCCACCCAGGTGGCCCCATATGATTACATTTATTTTTTTTTATTTTTTTATTTTTTGATTACATTTAAATGAAGTTCTAGAACAAGCAAAAGGAAGCCATGGGAACAGGAAGTAGGGAGTGGTTGGCTGGGGCTGGTCATAGGTGGGTAGGGAGTGGGGAATATTGACTGGAAAGAAGGATCAGGAAAATTGGATAGGTTTTGGAAATTATATATTGAGTAGAGTGGTGGATATATGAATATTTGTTAAAACTCGTCTTTTATTTATGTAAATTACACTTCAATAAGGCTCGTTTTATTTTACTGTTTTTTAAAGATTTTATTTATTTGAGCGAGAGAGCAAGCACAAACGGGGAGGGGCAGAGGCGAGGGAGAAGCAGACTCCCTGCTGAGCACAGAGCCTGATGTGGGACTCAAGCCCAGGACCCCGGGATCACAACCTGAGCTAAAGGCAGACGCTCAACTGAGTGAGCCACCCAGGTGCCCCATAGGCTGATTTGAAACAAGAGGTAGCTATAGCGTGTGATGAGTGCTCCAAAGGGAAGAAAACAGAGTACCATAAGAGAAAAAATGGGGAAGTAAGACTACTTTTGATTGGTTGAGCAAGGAAGGACTCTTGAGGAGGTGACATGGGAGCAGAGATCTGAATGTCAAGATGGAGTCAGCCATGGAAAGATCTAGGGGAGTGCATTCTAGGAAGAGGTCACTGCGGGAACAAAGACCCAGAATCAGGAAGGAGTTTGGTGCTATTGGCAACAGTCTGAAGGCCAAGTGTAACTGAAGTGGTAGGAGACAGGGTGGAGAGGGGGGCAAGAACCGGATCATGAAGGACCTTATCAACCCTGATAAAGGTTTAGAATTTGAAATGAATAAAATGCACATCTCTCTAGTGGGTCTAGTAGGGCAGAAACACATAAGCAAATAAAAGCAAAATAGGGTCATGGGTGATATATATTTGGGGAGTGTACGAGGATAAAGGAGGGACTAGTCAGCACTCCTGGGAAGACTTCTTGGAGGAGGTGACATTTCAGTCAAGATTTAAGGAAAAGCAGCAGAGGAGAAAGGATATTACAGTGGAGGGTACTGTGTCTATACAAGCCCAGAGGCATGCAGCCCCACAGAACATTCGAAGACCTGAGCATAATGTCAGTCTGCTTGGAGTTTTCTGTAGGAGTGGAAGTGGCAGGAGACTGAAAGCTGTAGGGAGAGGCTTTTGAGCCTGTCAGAAGACAGAAAAACCCTAAAGAATGTTGAGTAAGGGAGTATCAGGACCAGGTGTACATTTCAGATCAAGACCTCCAGAAGGGTCAGGTGGAGAGCAGGACCACTGGTTCTGAAGTGACATCACGGAGAAGGCCTCAACAGGCCGGGCAGGAAGAAGGGCAAACTCTACAAAGAGGTGACTGGGCCTATCCTGAAGCTGGGGGCCCAACTGGCCTGTGGCTTGAAGGCCTATCTCCCCTGGGGGATAATGATCCAGGTAAGTAGGACAGATGAGGAGAAACAGGTTGAGGAGAAGATATGCAGTTTGAGGCAGCAGAGGGCCAGAAATGCTAACTTCAAAGTGCACCTGCTGCTCCCTTAGAGGGCTTGTTAGGCCAATATCCCCAGGCACTGGTCCCAGTGAGTCAGAAGCAATAGGTCTAGAACAGAGCTCAAGAAACTGCATGTGTACAAAGTGCCAAGTGCCACTCCCACTCTAACGCTGGTAGACGCCTTACCTATGGGACTGCCAATTTGGTCTCTCCAGGGGCCTGGAGCAGGAGGCAGGGCAGGTACATTCTCATCTGGAATGTGGCCAGAGCAGTACAGCAACCCGAGCAAAGGTGGCGTCTAAAATAAGGCTCTGGATGTAGTGATATAGTGAGAGCAAAGATAGCTTGGGTTTCCACTGCTGCAGCTAAAGAATTGCAAGAGAGAGGCCCTGGTTATGATGTGTAACTCCTGATTACCTGCCCAGGGAGCCACAGAAACTCGTGATGGGGCCATGATTAAAGCATATGTCTGCATCTGCACCCTCTCTTGTGTTGCAGATGTTGGGGGCATGATGGGATTTACAGTGGTGGTGAACTCTGCATGAGTTCCGGGCAAAGAGAGCAGCTTCTACCAACCAACCTTCACTACAGCTCTGTGTGCTCAGTCCTATTATTATTCCCATTTTACAGATGAGGAAACGGAGGCCTCGAGACATTTAGTAAATTGTTCTGGGTCCCAAGGCCATGATTCAGGAGAACCCACGCTGGAACATAGGACTCTGGACTTCTCTAATCATAGCCTTGCCCTGCCTCCATAAGTCATTCCATTTCTTAATCTTAATTGATCTTCCAAGTAAGGGAGAGGGCATAGTACAAGTTTTTTCTGTTTTGTCCTGCTCAGAAAGTATCTAGGTCCTTACTCTGTGTGTTTTCCAAAGAAGAGGCTCCCAGGGCCCAGAGGAGCTGGGACTTAAAGCCTCATGGTGCATAGGGAGTTGTCAGGTCCCAGGCAGGAGCACGTGCCTAATCTTCTATTGCTTCCACAGCAGTGCCACCTGTCTCCAGTAGCAGGAGGTGGATGAGGCGGCAGCAGCAGCAAACCTGTCCCCAGTGCAGTGCAGTCCTGTTTGGCTGTGATGAAATACTCATGGCATATGGCTGCAGAGTTACTATCTTGAGAGCAGACAGAAATGAGATTTTTCATGTGCCAGATTTCACTCCCTCTCTGAAACAATTCTTGTAGTAAACAGAGGTTTCCTGGTTTTAAGATCTACAGGATGGGAATTCCTTTACACTTTTTAAGTAAAACTATTGTCTTGCAGAGTTTCATTCTATTGATGGTGCAAATGTTTTTTAAACACAGAAGCTCTTCTGTGTCCCTCCCTTCCCCCAGAAGCCAGGACAGGAGGAGGCGCTGCCACCAACTCTGTTCCAACCCCAGACCACCCCGGGATGAGACCTCCCCATGTCCCATGGCTGTCATCCCTTGGCAAATGGGATGGGGAAGAGGAAAGGCTTGCTGAGTGTGGGAGGCCACAGGGTGGAGAAGGCAAGGAAGGGCCAGGAAGCAAGTAGAATGTGACTTTTAGGAGGAGAATTATTTTGAACTATGTCTTTTGCTCTGACAGCATAATGATCATTATTAGGACCTCAGATGTAACACGAAGCCCGCCCTGAAGTTAAATTTTCCCTTTCAGATAAGCGTGGCCTGTCAACCCACCATAGGATGGTTCTATGCCAACCTCCTCCATGTTGGGGGGGGGGGGCAGGGTGGGGTTGGAATGTTCAGCTGCTTCCTCACTCTTACCTTTCATTAAGAACTTTGCTTTCTCTTTTTTTTTTAGTAAACAAGGCACCGTTTTTCTACCTTAGCCTTATGAAATCAACCTGAGAAATGCTTTGTGCAAGGACCACAGCTGTTTTTACAGCTCTCTACCTACATTTCTACCCAGCTGCTCTCTGGAATCTCACCACCCCAGGGACCCTCCTGGACACGCTGTTACCTCTAATAGAGCGGCAGACCCAGAGCCCGAATTATGCCCAGACAGATTATTTTTGGCTTTCACAGTGTTATAAAAATCACTTTTCACATCAAAATCCTGTTTGTGGGCTCCTCTTGAAAAATCTGAAAATGTAGCTGCAGTGAAACACATTTCCCTGTGACAAGTGGCTGGAGCTGAGTAATAGCGGCTCCCTTTGCACTGAGTTTGTTCCCTGGTTTGCCACAGTCCCCACCACTCTCCTTCACCTCCCATCCACTGCCTAAGAGAGAGTAGCAATTAAAAGGCAGATACAGAGATAAGAATTTCAGTCCTAATACTACCACTCATGGTCTGTGGCTCCTTGAGCAGGTGTCTACATCTCTCTGAAGCCTGTTTTTAATCGGTAGGAAGTGGAGAATCATCCATGTATGCAGAGCACTGGCAGAAAGTCTAGGCTAGAGGAAGCACTCACTGAGACTTTGCCAAGTTTGTTAAAGGTGTATATGGACACACTATTGCAAATATAAGCTTCATATAAGCAAGGATTTTCTAAATCTGTTTTGTTTATTCCTACATCTTCTGAGTTTGGGATAGACCCTGGCACATGGTAGGCACTTAGCAAATGGGTTGAATAACTATGTGAATTTAATGTTACCATGAGTTCTTATGCTTCATGTATCATGTGCTAAATTATTATTATCCATCCATTTTAGAAATATAAATGCAAATGGATATAAAGGTTGATTATTTCAGGGCTAGTCTTCAGAGCTGTTGATGGAGATTTCATTGCCATATTCCACTGAGTAGCTGCCTAAGAGAAAAATGTGTTTTCCTCCAGGACTGGGATCCTAAGATCATTATCCGAATACCAGGCCACTTAAGAAATCAGTGCTTCAGAAAGTCACAATTAGAAATGCACGCATTTGTGTAACGCTTCTTGAGAACTCAAGGTGCTTTACAAACATGTAAAGCACTAAGTGCTCCCGAAGCACTTTCCTCAGAAGTAATACTTCCAGAGAGGATAGTGCATTTAGGTAAAACCAATGGAAGTTTCTATGCCACGATCTCAACAAGGCTCAACCTCTGAGTGCTGAAATTTGCTCCCCGCTGGATGCTGCTTTCCTGGAAATACAGAAGATAGGTTGACTCTCAACTTGATTCAATGTTAACCTATTGGTCCATTGCATTACTTGTGCCTTCAGGAGCCTTCCATTGACTTGTGGTTTGGGTATTGGCGGCCTTTAGGGGTCAGCTGTGTTTTTTGTTTGCTTGGCATCGGCTTCCTCATTGTGGTAACTAAACTTCAATTTTCCTAGGGAAGCCCTTCCTTGTACACTTTCAACTGTAGGGTTTAGTGGTGGCTTAATCTCACTGGTGCTCAGCTCCAGAGGAGAGCATGGAAGTAGCCAAGGTGTCACATCTCTTGGCTCCAGCCAAACATTCAGAAAAAACCCAAGTTACCCAAAGCCAATGCAAACAATGAGACTCCAACCTGGAGCTTTTCTTAAGACTATTGGGAAAGAGAATGCCTTTTGTTTGCTGGGACTTTTTGCTGTGGGAATGTAATTCTGACACTGCCAGAGGCACCACCTGAGAATGCAGAGAAAAGAGAGCTGAGCCAGAGAAAGCAAGAGAGGAGATTTCTGGTGATAGTATTTGAGTGGCTATATACAGCTACACCTGAAACTTGCCTCTGGATTTTTGGTTTCATGAGCCAATAAATAAAATTTCTCTCCTTTTTTCTTAAAAAACCAATTTGAATAGCATTTTAGTCGGTTGCAATGAAGGCATTCCTGACTAGCAGATTAGAATTTGAAAAAGTAGATCAGAAAAAGAAACACAAAACTGTGACACCCCTTGCTCAGATGAAAACTGAAACCTTGAATGTGGCCACAAACAAACTGATGAGTTTGCCTTTTCTTCCTTGACCTGGACCTCCAATTCCATTAGACTCCGGCAGAGCAGTGACCTAAGAAAGAGTACAAGAAGCATAATTATTTGTCTCATTTCTTTAATACTCTGACACAAAAAAAGAATCTGGTCACTCTTGAGCTAACCACATTCACTGGCTTTCCTTTCACATGTATTAATTTGCTAAGTAGAAGACACTGAAATAAGCCAGGGGCCAAGTCTTAGTAGACTTCTCCAGTGCTTTAAAACACTCTATACTTGGGGCACTTGGGTTGCTCAGTGGTTGAGTGTCTGCCTTCAGCTCAGGGTGTGATCCTGGGGTCCTGGGATCCAGTCCCACATCAGGCTCCTTGCAGGGAGCCTGCTTCTCCCTCTGCCTGTGTCTCTGCCTCCCTCTGTCTCTCATGAATAAGTAAATAAAATCTTAAAAAAAACAAAAACCCACACACAAACCACAACTCTCTGTGCTTGACCTAGAGAAGTCCACTAGTGTTTGCCATTGAACCTGTGAGCTCCAGAAACATGTTGTTCAACTTGTGCAACGTCTAGAGAAGTCCATTTAATAGAGTTACTGAGTGTCTCTGTGTGTCAGGCTCCAGATTTCACACAGCTTTATTTTTTTTATTTTTATTTTTTTTTAGATTTCACACAGCTTTAAACAAATGGTGGCAGCCTTTCTCTTTTTGAGGAAGGCTTGTTTCTAGTCCTTTGTCATCCCTTCTTGACTCTTTGGGGCAACACCTTTGCCATGACCCTCTTCCCCTCTGACCAGCCTGAACTCTGCTGCCCAGTGATTACAGAAGACTGCTTCCCATTCCCATTTCCCATTTCCAAGAGCTTCCCTGGTTCCCTGTGGGTTCCATATGGAATCTATACTCTTCTTCTTAGCCTTTAATAAGAACAATACCGAGACTAAAAGCTCACAGTTTGGAGCATTTACCGGGTACTGGGCACTATGCTTAGGTTTCATATGCACTCTCAGTTAATCCTCAAAATGATGCCATAAAGTAGATATTAATAGTTATACCTATTTTTTTTCCCAGATGAGGTACAGAGAGGTCAAGTAATTTGCTCAAGTCACATGGCCAATAAATGATAGGAGTCCGAAAACAACTCTGTTACTTCAGCTTCAGACCTCATGTTCCTACCAGAAGATTCTGCTATCTTCAGAGCTCTTCCACAACCTGCTCTGTCTCTACCTTGTTCCTCACAACTCTACAATTTCCGCAGTCCACTTAGGCTGGTCTTCGGTTATGCCTGCTGTTCTCTGATTTTGTTGTCTTTGCTTATTTGTTTAGTCATTCGCTCATTCAGCACATATGTACCTAGAATGCAATCTTTCCTTCTACCTCTCCAAATCCTGCTTTTCAATGCTTTGCTCCACATCCTTCCTTTCATGCATCCCACATTAGCCAGTGTACTGGCATAGCCTTGCTTTCATGAATGCTGGGGACACAGAAGGGAATGACAACATAGTTGAGCATTCGGTTTCACAGGGGCCTTACCAGATCTCATGTTATTTGGCTTTCCCACCAGGAGGCAGATGCCTGGAGAATGAGGTGAGGGAGCACCTCTTCTTTTGTAGCCATCACCACACTGAGTGCACAATAGCCATTCAAGAAACATTTTCATCCAATTGTTGAGTGAACAAACAGGATCCAGTGAAAATATAGTGGTTTTTTAAATTTATTTTTATTTTTTTACTTTTTAAAAAGATTTTCATTTATTTATTCATGAGAGACACAGAGAGAGAAGCAGAGACACAGGCAGAGGGAGAAGCAGGCTCCTGGCAGAGAGCCCGGCGCAGGACTTAATCTCAGGACTCCAAGAGCATGACCTGAGCCAAAGGCAGACGCTCAACCACTGAGCCACCCAGGTGCCCCAACACAATGGTTTTTTAAATGGCCTTGTGAAGGGGCACCTAGTGGCTCATTGAATAGAGCATGTGACTCTTGATCTTGGATTTGTGAATTTGAGCCCCATCCTGGGGAATTTGAGTTCTATCCTGGGGCATAGAACTTCCTTTCAAAAATAAAAAAGTGAGATAAAATGGCCTTCTGAAAAATCATGAATCTGGATTCTTTCTTTCATCAAGACTTCAGGTAAAGTTTATGAGGTAGGTGTCACTATCCCCATTTTTACAGATAAAACTGAAGCTCAGAGAAAGTGGGTAACTTGGCCATCTTCATAAAATGCATCGATCTCAGAGCACAAGCTCCCTAACCACTGCATCAGGCTGCCTCTGCATCCTTAGATAGTTCTCCTGAATTACATGTGTAAAAAAATCCATTACAGCTTCTGTGGCTAATGAACTTTTACAGAAAATATGCTTTGTCAGGGCCTTCTACACAATTTTTCTTTATTTCTGGGAATGGAAGGAAACTCACTACTGTTCTGAAGAAACTTGGTAAAACTGCATCAACTTCTACCACTGCCCCACTGCTGCGTCCTGGGACTTGAGGTCAAATTCTAGAAAGAACCACATGGGATCCACAACCTGGCTATGTCTCTCAGGTTCTTGGATGCTGCCAGCAGCATTCTCTGGGTTTGTACTCACATGACAGCACTCCTTCATTATGGATGTGGAGGTGGATATGAGGGTGGGAAGTGTTCTGTTTTTCTTTTGATAGTTATGCCCTCTCAATCCCAACCAACTCAGTAAAAGGGGAGTGGCCAGGGACCTTACTGAAAACATGTCTCATCATCTCTTCTTCCCCAGCACAGCCCTTATTTGTCCCAACTCTCATGATAAGGCAGTTATCCCTGCCTTATACCCCTCTTTCTCACCTTGCTCTGCCCTCATTAGGACCTCAGAGGCATATGATTGCCCCTAAAGGCCTAGAAAAATTTCCACAAAGTCTTACTGTCAGAGTAGACTTATGGACGTAGAGTAGACTTATGGACATATAGTCTCTGGTCTTCTGTATCGGTGGGTCAAGCCCCTGATGGTCAAAATAAGGTTTTGGAGTGTGCATAAGTGACCTTCATTCTTCAGAGGCTAACAGGCAATGCTGTATTCCCCTGCCAACCTTAGAAGGACACTCCAACCCCTCAGCACTGCTTCCTGGGTCTCTCTTTATCTTGCCCTCCCTTTCAGCAAACCTCTTCCCAAAACCACTGCTGCATCTCCTTTCTCTCCAATCCCTCCTCAGTCTGGGCTCCCAGCATGTTCCCTTCCACCATATTCTTCAAACCTCATTCTAGCTCAATTCTGCCCCCACCCTCCCTGACCTCCAGGAAAGATTTTGGTTAGATCTGCTGTACAACCCAGGTCTCACCGCCCCAGCCCAGCTCCCAACATCTTCCTGCCTACTATTCTCTGCCCCTTGGGACCTTGGGCTCATGTTTTCAATCTCTTCTATTAGTACAGCTCTGTCTGAAGCCATGATTCTTCTCTACCTTTCACAACTGTCGTCTTCCCCATTTATATGTGTTTCTTTTAAAAATAAATGCAGACAAGTAAAAAAGTATCACTTAAAACTATTCATGAACTAATAATGAGTACAGGTGATACTTTGATAGGAGACACACTACTCATCAAACTCCTAATCTTCAGAGATTATGTGTCAATCAGCTGGGCAATGCCAAAAGGTGCTCACTAGAAACTGATCATAAAATAACTTTTTTACCTGTTAAATAAAAAAATTCAACCAAAGAATTTTAAAGGTCTAATTGGCTTTATTAAATGACTAAATCAGACAGCATCCCATCTGCCTGGTAGAGGGTGGTTGTACAAAATGGAATTTTTTTTCTTTTTAAAGGATTCTTTTTTTTTAAGATTTTATTTATTTGTTCATGAGAGACACACAGAGAGAGAGAGAGAGAGAGAGAGAGAGAGAGAGGCAGAGACATAGGCAGAGAGAGAAGCAGGCTCCATGAAGGGAGCCCCATGGTAGGACTTGGTCCCGGGACTCCAGGATCACGCCCTGGGCCAAAGGCAGACACTCAACCACTGAGCCACTCAGGCATCCCCCTTTTTAAGGATTCTATGTATTAGAGAGAGAGAGAGAGAGAGATTGAGAGAGAGCAAAAGCAGGGGAGGGGAGAGGCAGTGCAGGGGGTTAAGCAGGCTCCCTACTGAGCAAGGGAGTCCCAAGAGGGGCTTGATCCCAGGACCCTGAGTTCATGAACTGAGCTGAAAGTAAGTGCTTAACCAACTGAGCCATCCAGGGAGCCCTGGAAGGTTTTGTTTTGTTTTGTTTTGTTTTGTTTTGTTTTGTCAGAAAGGAGGTTGGAGCAAGAAAGTTGTCAGCAGAAGAAAAGAAGCTCTAACTTTGTTAGGGCTGAGTAGAAGGCTTCCTATAATGCAGATTACCCCATTTTCCTTTAAGGGATGGACAGCAAGTACCATGTGACAGATTGTCTCATTGGTGCTTATCAGAAAATTCCTGACTGCATTTCTGGCAAAGGTTGAAATTGCAATTGGGTTATAGGTTATTAAGCCTTGGTATGGTGACTCGGCCAAAGTGACATCGAGGTCTATGGTTTTTCTTTTTAATAAGTCTAAAATCCCATAGTTTGAGAGGGAGGGACAATATATGAAACCGCCATAGTAGTGCAGGGAATAACAGAGTAGAACTTAAATGAAACTCAATTAGCAAGAAGCAAAGGGGTGAGATAAACAGTGGCTCTCAAACTGGGACTTCCATGGGATGTTAAATTCTCACTTTGAAGCTGGTGGTCTACACCGGTCACAGAAGTGTCGGCATATGGTTATAGCAGGCAAGGGGAGGACACGTGAGAAAAAACAATTTCTAAAATGAGTAAAAAATTATTTTTGCAAGTAGGACTCGCTGATTTTTCCTCGACTTTGTTCTGGGAGTGTTTCGGTCATTTCTTTTTCTGTGGAAACACAAGGCTTTCAGAACAGGAAGTCGGGGGCCTGGGCCTGAATGAAGGAGGTTGTTACATTCTCTGGCAAAGGCTTCACTACTTGCCGTGAAGAAAAGTTGCCAGAGAGCAATCCAGTTAGTTTCAGCCCCGGTCCTCTCAGGTACAGCTCGGAAACTAAACCCCCGAACGATCTGAATCTAGACGGAGAAGACACCAGGAGAAACGGCCTACAGCGAGCTCGGCCTGAGCGGGCCACGGCGGGGACACAGTCTGCCTTCCAGACGCCTGCAGTGGCGGGGGCCAGGCGGCATCGTCTGGCGTCTCGGAGAACCAATCCGACCTGAGAGAAGTGCGGGTTGGGAGTCTCCGGTACACCCCAGCTCAGGGGCGGGAGCACGGAAGCCAGGCTCCCGCCTCCGGTTCCCACTCAGCCCCCGACCAGAGCGCGCTCCGGGAAGCGCACGGAGGCCCGGAGGCTGGGGGTGGGGCTTAGTGCTGTGACGCCATCGCCCCGCCCCGCCTCGCCCCGCCCCGCCCCGCCCCGCGCGCGTTGCCGGGGTGATCAGGTGACTCGGGGCTCGCGGCGTTCCGGGCAGCCGTGACGTCAGGCGCGCGGCTGTTTCTCTCTTGCTGGGTGGCAGGTGCGGTGCATCTGGTGCGGTCTTATCTGGTCGGACCAGGTCCAGACCCAACCAGTGCCGTACGGATTCGAGAGGAGGGGAGGTGAGTCGCGGCGGACGCAGGCCCGGCCGAGCTGGGATCGGGGAGCGGGTGAGGCGCGGGCGGGGCCCTTCGGAGGTTTGGCGCGCCCCCGGGCTCCCCAAAGAGCTGTAGGCGCTCGTAGAGCTGTAGGCACCGGGACGCGGTGGATAGACTCAGGATGGGGTGTGCGCAGCCTCCGGAGAGGGGCCACCCGGGAGCCCCGCGGCTGTTCCTCCGGTTCTTGGT
The DNA here is from genome assembly GCF_053574225.1 of Canis aureus. Taxonomy (NCBI): domain Eukaryota; kingdom Metazoa; phylum Chordata; class Mammalia; order Carnivora; family Canidae; genus Canis; species Canis aureus. The sequence continues at coordinate 36,153,989 of NC_135615.1, forward strand.
CGCCGCGCCGCTCTTGGAAGCTCGGGGGGCGGAGATCCCGCGCCGCCCGGCCGGCCTCGGGGCCGTGGTCTGAAGGGGCCCCGCATTTCCGCGGGCCTCGCCGTGCCCGGCTTCGCGTGCTGGGAGCGGGGCTCGCCACACCCCGTCCCGGGGGACTTGTGCGGGAGGCTTCGGCAGCTTTTCGCCTTGGGCTGCGATTTCTGAGGCGCCGCCAGGGCCGGGAGGCCGCTCGGGAGCCCCAGGGGTGAGAGCAGAGGCCGGGGTGTTCGGAGGAGGCGTTGCGGGGCGAAAGGAATCCTGATTTTTTTTTTTTTTTGGAATCCTGATTTTTGAGGGTGGGGGGTGAATTGGGATCTCAGTGGACCTGTTGGTGTGGGTGAAATCTGCGCGGAGTCCTGAGGGGTGGGGTCCCGTGGTCAGCCGCGGTTGGGGGTAGAAGAGTAAAGGGGAAGAGGCCCTCCGCTGAGGGGATCCTGAGCCCTGCGCTGGGGGTAGAGCAAAGGCAGCTGTACGGAGACTGATTGGACCGAGTGCTAGGGCTGTTTTGGGAAAAAGTTTGGAGAATTAGGATTGGACTGGTTAGAAAAAACTCTTGAGTGATCAGCTGAGGGTTTGTGTGCTGTGGGGAGCCATGGAAGCGTCGGCTGGATTGGGGTGGTCGTGGGGAATACTGGGTCCTAACCTGGTCTCCCTAGAGACCACTGAGGGAGCTGTTGGGGCAGCCCGAGAAAGAGGTGACAACACCTAGAACTCTGGTCTGGTGGGATTCTGCGATCCCTGCTTGTGAAATATAACGAATTCGCAGGCAGCCGGGTGTCTGCGCTCCAGCCACGGTTAAAAAATCCTAGTCAGAGAAAGGAAGTACCCAACTGCAGCTCATTTTCTTGTTGCATCTTTTTATTTTTTGAGGGTTTTTTTTTTTTTTTTTTTTTTTTTTTGAGTAATCTCTATACCTAAGGCAGGGCTCGAATTTAAAATCCCCAGATCAAGAGTCGCACCTCTACTGACTGAGCTAGCCTTGTGTTCCTCTTATTGCGTCTCTTGGCGGATTGCAATGCCTACGTATTAGCTTGCCCCCCTCATTAAGTAAAGAGGTTGTATTGTCCACAGCCCTTGGCCTTTAGAGGTTTCAGTGTCTCATAAATACTTGTTATCCCCAAAGTGAAACTCAAATGCTAAGTGATTGGTAGAGTTACTGGAGGGAAGTTATTTTATAAAGGATAATTAATGTCCAAAACATGAATTTGGAACATTGGGGAAACTGAAGAGTCTCATGCTTTTTGTTAATCACAAAACTAAGAGGTTCCCTTTCATACATTCCCCCCTGCCCTAGTGGGCTTCTCAGCCTAAGGCATTTTAAATGTTAATTGGCCATTTTGTCTTGATTTCTTGAGCAACATTTTTTTTTTTTTTTTAATAGAGAATTCCCTCCTGGGGGTGGGCAGAGAAAGAGAATCTCAGGCAGGCTCCATGTTCAGCCCAGAGCTCCATGCCAGGCCACGACCCTGAAATCATGACCTGAGGAAATCAGCAGTCAGATGTTTAACCGATTGAGCCACTCAGGTGCCCCCAGGAAACAGTACATTTTGATTATTAAAGATTAGTGATATGCTGTTTTTTTTTTTTTTTCCCCAGCTCTGAAATTTGCTGATTCTGTGACCCAAACAAACAAACAAACAAACAAAAACAAAAGGCACTGCTCCTCCATTTTATACTGAACCTTTGTGATTTATGTTTTCTGGGAGGACGTGAAATGGTTGAACCTTGCCACCAGTTTGTTTTTGTATATGTTTGTGGCAGAAAATAGAACTGGACCTCCAGGGATCCTGTGCAGTAAAAAGTAATTTAGGGAACTGCAGAGAACTTGGGAAGGTGGCTGCAGCTGGTTTGTGCATAGTGCAAACCAGCACAGCACTCGAGGGAGGGCAAATCTAGAGGCTAGAGGCGGGGAGGGGGGTGGGGGTGGGTGGATGAACTTCCCTTCAGATCAGTGACGCCATTCTCTGTAAAATAAATGTTAAGTAAGATAGGTTGGTCACTTGAGGTACGGGTGTTTACCACACACTACTCAGTGAAGAGTTTTTCCTCATAACTCTTCCTGATAATCCCCTGGTAGGGCTTGTTTGCATAGTGATTTTTAAGGGTCTTTGTAGGAGTCCTGTACTGTTAAAACATCTCTGGAAGTTATTTTGGTCACATAAAAAAAAAAAAAATTGTTAACCATTTTCTAACTCTCCTGGGCAGTATCTGAACCAGCCAACTAATCATGCTTCCTTTGGAAAAAAACCAGCCCTTCCCCCACTCCAACCCTCTCAAACACTATAACTCTGCTGTTAGGACAGTTAAGTAGGCCAAGAGTTTTGGGAGATTTTTCCACTTTCATTTACCCATGCCACCCCCACAAGTTTTCCCATTGGTAGAGAATCTGACTTCATCGTCAGGAAAAACATCTTCCTGTGTTTCCCTAAACAAAAGCTATGATACACACCAGGACTGGCAGTTCTCTTGTTAAGATTGCTCTCCCTTAAGGGGCTGTGAGCCAAAGTGAGAGGCAGGGCTGGGGTATAGGCCAGAGACTGATCCAGGGAGGAATCTCGGCCTTAGCCTTTGTCACCCAAGGCCCTGGGCAGGGCTGTCCTTTTTTGGGACAGAAATATTCCTTGACCTTGAAACAGGACAATGGTCAGTACTCCCTTCCCAGAGGTATCAAGGAGAATTAATGAGCGGCTTATATGAAATTTGAACTTCTCCAAAGCTGAATATTTTGATTTTTGGATAAATGATGCATTTTGAGATATAGTAAAAGAAGAGATGGATATTCTAAATTTTTGTGAAAGCCTCATTCACACTCTGAGGTGTTTTGTTGTTTTTTTTCTGGGGTATTTGGGCTTGGTTATCAATAAGCCTATAATCAAGATCTAGAGGCCTGAGGGTACGTGTTTGTGTTTCATAAGGAAATCAGGTGATTCCTTACTTCTGGTTCTCTGAGAGTGCCTAGAGTAAACCAGTAACAGCCACAGCCAGGCGTGGCGCTTTCTACCCAATATCCTCTTAACTCCAAAGCAGTTAGTTATTTTGTTCATCAGAGGTAAAAAGTAAAAGTGGGTAAGAATGTTCCCTAAATTAAACGAGGAATGAAATAATCATTTTTTTGGGTAAGATTTTATTTACTTATTCATGAGAGACACAGAAGCAGAGACTAGGCAGAGAGAGAAGCAGGCTCCCGGTGGGGACCCTGATTCGGGACTCGGTCCCAGGACCCCAGGATCACGACCTGAGCCAAAGGCAGATGCTCAACCACTGAGCCACCCAGGTGCCCTAAAATAGTCATCTTTTAAAATTCCCATATCCTATGTCACTCCGCCAGTCCTGCTACTCAGTTGTATATTCACATGCTTGCTGATGTGCCCGTGAACTCTACGGAACTACAACATCCATCTCTTTGACTTCTGTCATTTGTTGGCTGGGCCTGGTTTTCACACGAGGGAAATTCTGATGGGAGAGGCTGCTTGTTTCTCTCTGGCAGGGCTGAGTTACATGCCTCCAAGCTCCCAGCGCCTGGCCGAGTCTGCTAATTGGCTTGGCTGTAAAGTGGGAGTCAGCAATTAAACAGCAGTATAGGAGCGAGGGGATTGGGCAGGAGTTGACCCTCCAGCCAAAAAGGTTCACGCCACTTTGTACACTGTTTGCAAAGGACTCTTCAAAAGGAAATGAACTTGGAATGATTTCTTGTGTAGTTTTAGGAGACATAGGTGAAATATTAGCATTGATTTAGGCCCCAGAACCAGAGTTAGGAAACTGGATGGGCCCTCATTTTTGGAGCAAGGGAGACAAATGGTTTGAATTCAGTCTCTGTGGACAGCAAGCCTGTGGTATGACTTTGCCAAAAACAAGAGATGATTTGTATTTTTGTGAACCCTTTCAATTAAATGGTTTAAGGGAGTGTTGGCAGTCATGGTGGGAGGAGAGTTTGATCTACCTGAACTTAATCGTTGGGTGGTAATGCTGTATTCATTAGGTAGGGGTGCCTATCATTAGTTCTCCAATTTATGCTAAGAAGCCTTAGTTCCCAGAGAGTTGGCCAGAAAATACATCATTGCTGAAAACTATCAGACCACATTGTCATGGTTCAAAGAAAGATAGAGATGGAGAACAATTAACTGCAAAGTTATTTGGGAAGATGGCAACCTGGGAAGAGGTGCTAGACTTCTGCCATATTATTATTTTTTAAGTAGGCTCCATGCCCAGCATGGAGATTAACGCAGGGCTTGAACTCACAATGCTAAGACCTGAGCTGAAATCAAGAGTCTGACACTTAACTGACTGAGCCACCCAGCGGCCCCTGCCACATTAAAATTTTAATGCTGTCTGCAGTACTTTACCAGTCAACTTTCAGTATCAGGACATTGGGCAGGATCATTTGGAGAGAGATGTCAACTCAAAACCTCAAGATCAAGAGTTGCATGCTCCACTGACTGAGCCAGCCAGTGGCTCTATTCATATCTTGACTATTGTAAATAATATTGTAATATCATATAATATTGCATAGATATAAGCATAGGATGCATATATCTTTTTGAATTAGATTTTTTGTTTTTTTTTTTTGGGGGGGGGTAAATACCCAGTGGTAAAATTACTGGATCATAGGGTACTTCTATTTTTAATTTTTTTAGGCACCTCCATACTGTTTTCCAGAGTGGTTTTACCAGTTCACATTCCCACTAATGACGCACGAGAGCTCCTTCCCACATCCTCACCAACAGTTGTTATTTCTTGTGTTTTTGACTCTAGCCATTCTGATGGGGGTTATAAGGTGCTATCTCATTGTAGTTTTGATTTTCATTTCCCTGATAGTGACATTGAGCATCTTTTTTTTTAAGATTTTTTTATTCATGAAAGACAGGGAGAGGCAGAGACATAGGCAGAGGGAGAAGCAGACTCCTCACAGGAAGGCTGGTGTGGGACTCGATCCCCAGACATGGATGGGATCACACCCTGAGCCAAAGGCAGGTGCTCAACAGCTGAGCCACCCAGGTGTCCCTGAGCATCTTTTCATGTGTCCGTGGTCATCTGTATGTCTTTTTTTGAAAATGTCTCTTTAGGTCCTCTGCTCACTTATTAAAAATTTAAAAAAAAATATTTTCTTTATTTATTAGAGCACAAGCAGGGGAGAGGGAGAAGCAGGCTTCTCCTGCTCAGGTAGCCTCATGTGGGGCTCGATCCCAGGATCATGAGATCATGACCTGAGCCAAAGGCAGACATTTAACTGACTGAGCCAGGCACCTCTCTTCTGCTCATGTTTTGGATTTGTTTTTCTGATGTTGAACTGTATAAGATCTCATGTGTGTGTATATATGTATATGTATGCACATATATGCATATATATGTATTTTTTTAGATCTTTATGTGTTTTGAACATTAACCCCTTACCAGATCAATCATTTGCAAATATCTTTTCCTATTCAGTAGGTTTTATTGATGGTTTCCTCCACCATGCAAAAAGCTTTTTATTTTGGTGTAGTTCCAATAGTTTAATTTTGCTTTTGTTTGCCTTACCTGAGGAGATGTATCTAGAAAAATGTTCTATGACAAGTGTCAAAGAAATTACTGTCTGTGTTTTGTTTCAGGAATTTTATGGTTTCAGGTCTCATATTTAAATCTTTGATCCATTTTGAGTATGTTTATGGATGCTAAGAGAGTGGTCCAGTTTCATTCTTTTGTATGGAGCTGTCTGGTTTTCCCAGCACCAATAGTCTTTCCCCCATTGTATTTTCTTGCCTCCTTTGTCATAGATTAATTGACCATATAAGCGTGGGTTTATTTCTGGGTGGATGCATTTAAAAAAAAAAAAAAAACTCATCAATACCCTACACTACTTTGAGCCCCTTGTCATCCTCATATATAGTAGCTCTTTGTGGATGTTACTGGCAGAAATCTGGGGTTACTTAGCATTTGTTTTTTCAAACCTTTGTTGGCCTTACTGCCTTTTGCTCTCAAAGTCCTAAGAAGATGAAGAAAGGAGGGGAGATGTCGCTGCTTTGGGGTGGTATGGTCTCTTAAGGTAGCCCACATAGGCACATGATAGGCGGCAGTGGCTTCTGCTGCTGCGAAGTGAGATTCTCTCTTGCCCATTAAGAGGCACCCCACAGTGCTGACTGGGCTGCTGCTTTTCTCTGGGGGTCAAGAGAGTGCACTAATGGCCCTGGCTGGCCCTGTAGCCAGCAGGAGCCGGGAGTGCCTCGTTAGATTGCCAGCACATTAAGCTGTAGGGGCATCTGTCTGAGCCATCAGGATTTCAGGTTTCCCACAAAACCTAATCTAATGCATGGGAGGGGGCAGGGGAGCCTCTTTGAGGGGCTGTTCTGGTGGGGGACCTGGCCTGGGAAGTGGCCTCATCAGGCTTGTTGGGAAGGAGGGACCTGTCCTTTTCTAGTGCGTCCTCTCAACTTGGCAGGGGGCAGAGTTGGGTCCTTCTCCTCCTCTCTCTGCTCTAACCTATCCTTTCATGTTCCCAACTCACTTTCGGTGTTAATAGCCTTCTTCCCTTTTTCTGTCCCTTCTGTTCACTGCTGTCTTCTCTTCCCACGCTCCCTCTTGCTGGGCCTCATTTTCTCTCCATTGTCACTTTGAGGGCTGGCTCTTTGAAGTTCCAGAGTTACAATGCTGTCCTGTATGTCCCAGCGACTAGATGTAATTCAGAGGTCCCCAACCTTTTTTACTGAGGAGGAGCCAACCTTCACTTCCCCACTGGCTTTCAGATAACATCATAGCTGGGTTACTGACCAGAGTCCCTGAGCTGAGTGGTTGGATGAGGCTGGAGGTACCTTTCCCCCAACTAGGGATCCCGGTGGTATGGGGAGAGGATTGTGGTCGGGATTTGCTGGTGTTGTTGGGAGCTGTCAGACAAGCTCAAGTCTACCTTGGGAAGTCCTTGCCAGGCAGACCTGCAGTTTCTGCAGAGGACCATACATAACTAATAAAGGGGCTCTTGGTGAGGTGGTCCTGGAACCCCCGAGACTGTTTGCAACTGTGGACACTGGTCTGCAGCAGGGGTTTTCCAGGTGGTGACTAGAACAACATGTTTTCTCAATGGTAGTTAGATGATTGTTGTAGTGTAGTGTGATGATTGTGTAGTGATGATTGATGTAGTGTAGTGTAGTTGTTGTTCCATGTAGTGGAAGCATGGCTTTCCACTTAGTGGGTTATGAAATGGATTATTTTCTCCTAAAAGTCATGTGGCAGACTTTACCCAAAGATGATCAGCAGGAGTCTTAACTTCCATTATTAAATGTATGTGGAAAGTATGTATATAACAAGAAAGTAAGTACAGTTGAATGGATAGTTATATTCATTAATATAACTGTAATGTATTTAGATTTAGAAATAGAACTTTATTTTAAAACCCAAATGGGGTAATAGAATGTGTTGCATTGCAATTTGCTTTTTTCAATGTGTTAATGCCTTTACATATCTGCACATGTAATCCTATCTCATTCTTAAGGGCCAAATAGTAATGCCACCATTTGGAAGTTCCATGGTTTGTTTAACCATTCCCACATTGGTAGCCCTTTAGGATTTTATACATTGTATGTGTGCGTATTTGTGATGTGTTATATAGCAGTTATAAACAAATGCTGTAATATCTGTGGAGAGGGGGCCTCGGAACCGCGGGTCAGACCGCAAGACCTGCCTGCCCACCATGGCCGAGAGTGATTGGGATACGGTGACAGTGCTGAGCAAGACGGGCCCCATGGCCGCCCAGGCCAAGTCTGAGCAGGCCATCTTAGCAGCTCAGAGACAAGGAGAAGATGTGGAGACTTCCAGGAAATGGACCGCTAGCCAGAACAAACAGCATTCAGTCATCAAGAACACAGCCAAGCTAAGCTGGACGGGGAGACTGAGGAGTTGCACCATGACCGTGTGACCCTGGAGGTGGGCAAGGTGATCCAGCAGGGCCGGCAGAGTAAGGGGCTGACCCAGAAGGACTTGGCGATGAAAATCAACAAAAAGCCACAGATCATCATGGACTACGAGAGTGGAAGGGACATTCCTAATAACTAGGTTCTGGGCAAAATTGAGAGAGCCATTGCCTCAAGCTGCAGGGGAAGGCTATCCGAAAGCCGATTGAGAAGGGGCCAAGGGTGAAATGAACACAAAGCCTTGAAATCAGTGCGTTCCAGCTGATGTCGCCTGGCTGGTTGCCCTTGACCACCAGCATCGGCATGGGTCTCTTGATGTGGCTGCGTTGAATGTGGGGCGCCAGCCCTGCCCAGGAACCCCCTTACTTGCTGTCAAACAAACAAAACCTTGCAAAGTATTGCTTCTCCTGATTTTTTTTTTTCCCTCCCCACCTTTGGTGTCTGCCCAGTCAGAGTGACTCCCTGGGGACCTCTGAGTGGGACCACCTCAGGCTGGTGGGGCTGCGGGGTGGGGCAACCTGATCAGGAGAGAAAACCCAACTCTGGTCCGGCTTTTAGAGAAGCCAGTAAACGTTTGTTGCCCTTCAAAATAAAATAAAATCTGTGGAGAGGGTATAAAATTGTATGTGTAATTTTTTTTTTTTTTTTTTTGCATACCAGAACTAGTGTTTATCTGTTAGATGAAATCCTGAAGGTGGAACTGTTGGTTCAAAGACTAGGATGTTTTTATTTATTTAAGGTTTCACTTAAAAACATACTTTTATTGAAGAGTATATGAGAAAACAGGATGGTCCCTAAGTAAAAAGGATGTTTCAGGGCACCTAGGTGGCTCAGTCGGTTAAGCATCTGCTTTCAGCTCAGGTCATGATCTCAGGGTCCTGGGATTGGCCCCAAGTTGGGCTCCCTGCTCAGCACAGGGAGTCTGCTTCTCCTTCTGCCCCTCCCTCTGCTCATGCTCTATCTCTCTCAAATAAGTAAAATCTTAAAAAAAAAGATGTTTCCTCCAAACATTAGGGTGGGATACCAATGCCTGGGCAGCTTGGGTAGGCTATTTTAGTTTTGATAGCTCTTTGATATAGCAGTTATTTTTTTAAGGACCATTTAATAAATGTTGTAGATGTTAGATTTTATAGAGCAACAGTCTTGGATCCAGCCAGAGGTTCTTTATAGAAAGCTTTATACAAAACAGCTTTAGCAGATATGTTCCCCTCTCTTGAAGGGAGCTTCTCTGTATTCCCTCAAAGTGTCCAAGTCCGAAAGGACGCTAAAATCTGCACACCAAGTTTAATGTTGGAGAGAGGCAAGATTAATTGGCTATTGTCTTTTCTTCTTCTTTTTAAAGAATTTATCTGGGACAGAGAAAGAGTGGGGAGGAGCAGAGGGAGAGAGAAAGAATCTCAGGTCAGCTCCATGCCGAGCATGGGGCCCCGCTTGGGACTCAGTCTCATGACCCTGAAGTCATGACCTGAGTTGAAATGCCGTGGGACGCTTAACTGACTGAGCCACCCTGGTGCTCTGACCATAGTCATAATTTCAAATAATATTGAATTACTGTGAATAATTTGGGGATGATTCAGACTTTACTACTCCTAATCTGATGGTATCAGGACAAGTTGAATGTGCTCACATCTTTGTGTTGGCTTTATGTTGGGGATGTGGGGGGGGGTGGCTTAAAGCAACCCTGAATGCCTGAATGGCATTAGCAAAGCATATTAATAAATAGTTTGTAGGATTTTAGGCTCCTTTGTAGTTTTTATGTCAGAATGAAGCTCTGTTACTTTAGGACAGGGCCTCCAGAGGTAGATGAGCCACTATTATTTTTTTTTCCCCTTTTTGGGCTTTTTGACACCCTTATTCAGTAAAAGGTACCATTTCTGAGCTCTCTGTCATTATGTCCTCCACATTATGTCCATATTCTGGCCACAGGTCAGAATGTTGGTACAAAAGACATGCTCTTTTTTTTCCTTTATTAAAGACATGCTCTTATATGCCCTTACTTATTATGTGCGGACAGCTCAGCACCTGGTAGAACTCTGTGACAAACAGAATGCCCTGAACGAGGTAGGGGATGGCTAATAATATTTGGAAGATTGACACCAGAATCAGCATTTCAACAATGGTTATATCCTTCCGACCTGCCCCCCACCCCCGCCCCAAAGAAAAGCAACTTAGGACATGGTAACACAGCAAAACATGTTAGAAATGGTGAGCAAGTTATAAAATCCAAGATCTTGCCCATGTTGTAACAATCGTCGACTCTCAGGGGTCTCCTGGTGTTGCTCTGTTGTTGGGAGCATCACTACTGTATTTACCAGGTAAAGTTCCTGTTGTTGCTGCTCCCCAGAGCTCCTGTGTCAGGTTGTCCATGTCAGGAGTAGCTTCTTCCTAGGTGTAGGACCATGGTTCTGGAATGCCCATTCTGTGGTTTGGGCTTCAGAGTGGAGGACGCTGCTTGTCCCCTCTGCTCGTTGCACATACAGTATCCTGTACTAGCAGGGCCGTCCAGGCACGTTCCTTGTATCCATTCCGGTAAGATTGCAGAGCTTATTAAGGTAACCACCCAAAGTGAATTCTTTATAGTCTGAATAGCCAAACTATCCTCACTATACCCTAGAAATCTGGATAACTTGCAGCATTTTCCATCGGATGTAATAGACAAATGGAAATGACCATTTTATTTTTATTAGCACTACTGAAGGGTAAGAGCAAGTCAGTGAGGATTTGTTCTCTCATGTCCCCGGATCAGGGATGTCTTGGCCTTAATACTGTTGAATGTTGTCTGTTGTTGAATCAACAAATGATTAGGTTTGCCAGTAGTATCTGACAAGCAAACAAAAGTAAAGTTACATGAATCCTTTTACAAGAGGTAATAAGTATAGAGCTGGAAGCTGCAGTCATCCTGAAAGTCTATTCTTAACAAGGCCGTTGGTGAGCTGACCCTTTGGCCTGGTCCCATCCTGTCTGCTTGGGCCATAATGAACCCGTTCAACTTCTCCAACATGCTCAGGGGTTTTTCACAGGTTTTTGTCTCTGACCAGAGGATGAAGGTTGAGTAGTTGGATTTCTGTTTATGCTTAACTCTTAGTGTAAAAATCACTTCCTCCCAGAAGCTCTCTCTGACTTCATCACCTGTTGTCTCTACTTGGAACTCCCTGTACTGAGTGCTTTTGTCTCTTGGCTTGGTTTCATCAAGGCTGATGTTAGTGTCCGCCTCTCTCACCCCAGTGGAAGCTGTCTCTTGCTTACCTTTATCTCCATAGTGCCTAGAACCACTGGTGGTGGGTTATTGTGGGTGCTTTTTGAAGTATTTATGGAATGAACAAATGACCATGTGATTGGAATAAACCAACATGCCAATGTTAAAATTTAATGAAAACTGTAAACCGAAGAGGATAGAGCAGCACAAAACCAGTAATTCTAGAGCTTTTTTTAGCTCAACAAACCATACCCAAAATTATGGGTCTGAGAATCCAGAAAAATTGAGGGACCTAGAATATAAATCTGTTTACAAAGATCGTGTTAAAAGGCCAGCTATAATCAGAGTTTTAAAAAAAAAAAAAAAAAAACCACACACAGAGGTCGTTAGAGTAAGATCTGCTCTCATGCTTTTAAACTTTATAGACAATCTTATAAATTCTGAAGGAGTATATAGAAGAACAAAAGCATAAGCATGATTTCTGGCTTTGACGATAACAGTTTCGAAGAGGGAGGAAATCTCCATGCAACCAAGACAATTTTTTTTTTTAATTTTATTTTTTGCCTCATGTCTGGTACTCAGTCAAGTGACCTCTTAGTTTGAAGCAGAAAGGAAACATTTAAAGGACTTAGTAGCTGAAGCATCTTGTGAAAAAAGAACCGTAATTACAGAAATTTTTGTAAAAATCAGGGAAGAACAGATATAAAATGTTACTAGCAAGGGTTAGATGAGTAGTAGGAAGGAATTTCAGGGAGCTGCAAGTGGGTAGGTAGGAGGTCTGCAGAGGCATGCTAACGAATAAGAAAAAAGTGAGTAGCATTAAAATATCCGAAAGCACTAAGAGAACTTTTTTTTTTTTTTTTAACTGTATAGGTTCCCTTCTTGAAACTGTTGGAAATACAGAAGAATATAAGTAAATAACAATTGCCTATAATGGCAGCACCCAGGGAAAACCACTATAAATGTTTTTTTTCCTCCTAGCCAAATTTTGTCTGTTTGCTGTTACTGTACAACTTAAAGTGTGAAAATCTTAATGTACAACTCAATGAGTTTGTAGTATTCATGTAAACATGACTCAGCTCAAGATGTAGAACATTTCCATCATTCCAGAAGGCTCCCTTTGTGCCTCTTCCAGTCAATATCCGTAGATTCCTTTTGGCTGTTCTCAAACCTCATATAAATGGAATCGTACAGCGTGAAGTCTGTTGAATCTGGCTCCTTTTATTCATCATCGTCTGTGAGATTCATCTCCGCTGTTGCATATAGTAATTGTAATTGTTCTTTCTTTTATTTATTGCTGGATAGTTTTCTGTTATATATACCATAAGCTATCTCTTCTGTTGATGAACATTTGAACAGTTTCCACTTTAGGGCTATTATAAATTAAACAGCTTTGAATGTTCTTATGCACTCATTTCACGTCAGTATACATTTGAGAGCAGAGTTGCTGAGTCATAAGGTAAATAGTGCCAAAGTCATGAATATATTATATATATACTGTGAAAGTTTGATTGTTGTGTATAGGCCCATGATGTAGTGTGAATTATTTTTTTGTTCATAAAGTTGAGGATCAAGATTCATTTTTTTTTTCTCCCTCTGCAAGAATATCCAGCACTATTTTTTGGAAAGACTGATTTTTCTGAATTGTAGTGGTGCCTTTATGTACAATTAGGTGACTACTGTATGGGTCTGTTGTAGGCCTCTTAATTCTCTACATTAATCTAAATTATGAGTATTTAGTTTAAAGAAAATGTGATTGGGGCTCCTGGGAGACTTAGGCCATGATCTCAGGGCCCTGAGATTGAGCCCCCCATGGGGCTCCACAGTCTGCATGGGATTCTCTTTCTCTCTCTCCCTTCACCCCTCCCCACCTCTGCATATGCTCACACGACACTCTATGTCTCAAATAAAATATTTTTTAAAAAGATTCTATTTCAGAGAGAGCACAAGTATGAGCAGGGGAGTGGGGCAGAGGGAGAAGCAGACTCCCTGCAGATTAGGGAGCTGGATGTGGGGTTCAATCCCAGGACCCAGCGATCATGACCCGAACCAAAGGCAGCTGCCTAACCGACTGAGCCACTCAGACACCCCTAGATAAAATCTTTAAAGAAGAAGAAAATGGGATCATGCTGAATATATAGCTTAAATTTTTTTTTAAAAGTAGGCTCAATGCCCAGTGTGGAGTCTACTGTAGGGCTTCAACTCATGACTGTGGGATTGAGACCTGAACTGAGATCAAGAGTTGGACACTTAACTAATGAGCCATTCACCTCTTAATTTTTTTTTTATGTTTAGTACTACATTATGCTTCAAAAACCATTAAAAATGCAAAAGAACTACTAGATAGCTGCAGCATAACTTTTCTTTTGGACATTTAAATTTTCCTATTCTGTTCTCTTTTATGTTGCAGACTTTACCCAAATGTTTGATAATCTCTGTCCATTTCGTTTATGTATTAGGCAATAAAAAGTCAATTAGAAGTTCTGTGTGTATGAGCTTTGCTGTGGGGTGGGTGACTGGGTGAAGTCATTTCTTGGAGTCTCCTCAAATACTGATATCAATAACATTTCTTCCATTGGGGCTGTTTAGTTTTTCCAGAGGAAAATTTGTCACTGTTCTCCGTTCAGGGTCAGTGCCAGGCTACCAGATATCTTGTAATTATTATTATTATTATTTTTGGAGCCTGTCTTGATTGGGATAGTTGGATAGCATTGTTCAGTGGAGTCTATTAATGGATCTTGGCTGCTGTCTCATTTGGAGCTCAGATTTGTCTTAAATAGTACAATTTCCAATTGACAGTTGACCTTTGGTGTAACACACTCTGGTATAGTAGGGCTTGCATTTCACCTCACCATATTTATAAGGGAAAATGTTCATGTTACAGAGTTCAGTGTCATACCTTGAATTTATTTTATTTTTTTTTAAGATTTTATTTATTTGCGAGAGAAAGAGCACACAAGCAGGGGGAGTGGCAGAGGGCAAGGGAGAAGCAGATTCCCCACAGAGTGGAGAGCCCGGCTCAGGGTTCTTTCCATCCCAGGACCCAGGGATCATGACCTGGCTGAAGGCATCCACTTAACCAACTGAGCCACCCAGATGCCCCTCATACCTTGATTTTCAAGCTCATTATAGAGGCGCCTGAGTAGCTCAGTCAGTGGAGTGTCTTGACTCCAGCTCAGGTCATTATCTCAGAGTCCTCCCCCTGAGGACCTTCCACAACCTTCTTGGTAGAAGAGAGGAGATGCCGGAGTGGTCTGGGTTTACATGCAGATTCATGTAATTATTGCAGTGTTAGTCACCATGAGCCTTTCCATTAGGAAAGGTCATTCCCTGGTCAGAATGTGATGCCATGTTGGCAGAGAGCAGAGAAGGCAAAGAACTCCTTTTTTTCTGAATACCAGTTAGACCCTGGAAAAATAAGGCTCTAAAATGAGGGACCAAATCCAGATGTGGTCCAAATAGAGACCCACAAGCCATATTATAAAGTTTCAATTTATAATAACCTCCTTCAAGTGATGCTCTCACTCATGTTCTTCTACTGGGTTTAAACCCTTATTCCTGCTCAGCTGTTTACCACGTTTTCTAAGAATCACCATCCTTCTGTTTGCCTTTGTAACCAGTTGCTCAAGAGCTAGGTTTGAGCCATATTTATGGCTGTACCCCATTACCTTAGCACAGCACCAGGCTCAGCACTGTATATTTACTTGCTTGAATGTCACTCAGAAAGGTTCATTAGCTTACTGTACTGTTGGTTCCTAGAACTGGAAATTCCGTAGAGGTAGTTTAGGTTAAGCTAGGTTTCTGCCTGATTTATGAACTTTAAAAAATCATCTGGAATCGCTTTTCTCTTTTTCTTCTCTCCTTTTCTGAAGTGCCCCCTTTATGTTAGGGCTGGCTTCCTCAGGGCTGCAGATTGGATGTTGGCTGTCAGCAATTCTGTAGGCCGTGTCCTTGCTAGATTTGGTGTGTACTCAAGTTAAGGGGAGAGGAAGGTGGGAGTGTGTTAGGAGAACTCAGCTTTTAATATCGAATCACTTCAGAACTAGTCCTAGTGGCCAAGGGAATGCCATTTGTGATTGACTTAGTCCTGGATTCCTTGCACTAATCTTTTTTTTTTTTTTAATTTCTTTTTATTGGAGTTCAGTTTGCCAACATATAGCATAACACCCAGTCCTTGCACTAATCTTGATGAAAAGAGGGAAAGAGTGACCTGGGTTGGCTTAGGTTACCCAGAGCTTATCCTGGAGCTGTTATGGAAGCAAGAATGGATGGATACCTGACTAGGAATCTGACTACCACTATGAAGGGGGATGTGGTGGTTGTGTGGGCAACCCGCAAAGTCCACTATTATTTTAATCTGGATTTTCTGGGGGTACCTTACTTTATGGTTATTTTTTATATACATATGGAGTCACTTCAAAATTTGATTTTGTGTTATAAAGAAGAATTAATAGTGAAATTATTATATTTTGACTATGAGAGTCTTCTATTATGTTTAATTGGGGATAGAGAACCTCTGAATAGGTAGAGTTAAATATCAATACTGCAGATGGGTAATGGTATAACGTAGCAAGATGATAGATACCGAGTTTGTCTGGAGTATGTGCTTAGTATTCCGCAGTAATGCTCTTAATCAAGACATTGTAATGTCAGACACTTATAGAGGTTGCAGAGATGATGGAGAGGAGATGCTGGCCCACCAGGTTTCAGGCCCAATCAAGAGAATAGTTAATAAGTCGCTGGGGGCTGGGAAGCAATGACTTCCCTCACAGAAGCAAACCATCAAGAACAGGCACCAATAAACACAAATGTGAGGGTTCTTGGTGACCTCTCCAGAGTCCTAGGAGCCTGGATGGTATGAGGAGATGCTTAGCTATAGTAATGCTGTTTGTTAGAAGACCCCAGTGTGGAGTCCAACCTTGTTTATGAGAGGATTTCTAATGCTGGGTTAGCCCCCATGGATCCAACTCATAATTAGTGTTGTTACATTTTATGCCTTCTTCCTAGGTTATGTAGTCACATTTGTGGACATTTCAGAGAATTTAAAAAAAAATGATGTTTTTGTACCCAGCATTATGCTAAGTTCCAAGGTCATGGTGATGAGCCACAGCTGACTTGATCCTTGTTCTCACAGCCTACAGTCTAGTGAGGAAGGCAGGCAGAAGGCAAATAAATAGGTACATGAGATATTTGTCAATTGTGGGAATGGTGAGAAAGAAACAGTGGGCAAAACTGAAGGTGTACAAGAGGTTTGAAAGAAACAGTGAGCAAAACTGAAGGTGTACAAGAGGTTTGAGATACCTTTAAGGTGTTTTGTAAATGACCTTGAGTTGGAATTTTCTTCTGAATGATTTCCACTGATTAGATGAAAATAATTTTCATTTTTTGTCTCTTAGGTACATTCTGCAGGTCCCTGATGAACCCAGGGAACCCTCCACCATATCCAGGCCCTGGTCCAACAGCCCCGTACCCACCTTATCCACCACAACCAATGGGACCAGGGGCCTACCCTCCAGGACCTATGGGGGGACCCTACCCACCTCCTCAGGGGTACCCCTACCAAGGATATCCACAGTATGGCTGGCAGGGTGGACCTCAGGAGCCTCCTAAAACTACAGGTACTGGGAGTGGGATATGTGTGTATGCGGGTGTGTATGGGCACAGTCCCAGGTCACCAAAGTTAATGTTTGTATGTTTTCTTTGGCAGAGAAGGAACTCTGGCCTTTGTGTGCTATGGTTGACGTTCCCAAAACTTGGAGACTGCTTAGCATGGTTTCTAACCCCTGAGAAGAACTTCTTCCTCAGGAGGCCTGAGGCATTTCTGCCTACTTACCTCTATGTCTTTTATCCCTCTGGGGCTGATGACTTCCTGGTCAATGTGTTTTCTAAGAGTACCTTCTGGAATACTGCTGGGGGGAAAGTATCAGGTGGATTCTTGCTCTCTCAGCCTGTTGTGTTTTTTAGATTTGGCCTGTTGAGATTATTTTCTCTCGGTTTGTTGACCCTCAAGTCATCCTCTTGCCCTTGCTGTTGAGTGGCTGATTTTCTTTACTTCTATGTTTTCAAAATTCTCTTGAACCTAATTGAGTTCTCAGAAGGCCTGTGAGTCTTTCTTGTGTGCTAGAACAGTGTTACTCAAAGTTTACTCTGCAGACAAGTGCCAGTCTCTGAACGGTTGTGATAAGTACAGAGAGTGAGAGTAAACACTCAAGAACTTTTAGAACAATTGGACACTGCTATGACTTTCAAGCAAGTGATCTTGCACTTGAGAAAAAAGTATCAATCCGTGAAGGATTAGAGAGGAAACATCTTGAGAAGCACTGTGCTAGGTGTCTTGGTGACTGTGAGGACTGTTTTATGATTTTTTGGTTTGCATAATAGTTGCTCTCTTATGGTGCCTCTTCAGGTTTTTAAAATAGCTAAGTCTTCCCGAGTGCTTGTTGTATGCCAGGGGGTCTTTTAAGAGCCTTATTTACATTAACATTTAATCCTTGCAACAGTCCTATGAAGCTATTTGCATTTTATGGTGAAGTCATGGAGTCACAGAATGGAGTAATGACTTGCCACAGGTCACCCAGCTAAAAGTGGGAGATTCCAGATTTGAATCCTGATGGTTTGGCTTTGGAATCTGTACCTATAACTTTTTTTTTTTTTTTTTTTTTAAGATTTTATTCATGAGAGACCTAGAGAGGCGGAGACATAAGCAGAGGGAGAAGCAGGCTCCCTGTGGGAAGCTCAATGGGAGACTCGGTCCCAGGACCCTGGGATCACGACCCGAGCTAAAGGCAGACACTCAATCATGAGCCACCCAGGTGCCTAGCACATATAACTTTTTTCCGCCTGGATGACTTCAGATTTTATCAACCACTGCAGGTACATCTCAACTGAAGTGTAAGCGTGCAGTCTATTCTGTTAACTACTATGTACATTGGTAACTGTTCTGTTACAAGAGAGGGAAGGTCGTCTTAGCTGCTGTTAATCTGTGTCTGGTAATCAGTAAGGACTTAGGTTGTGTTGAATGGATAGGTAGCGGGGTAGATGGCTAAGCAGAAACTTAGTCTGTTTATGGTTCAAAGTTCATATTTTTACTACAGAAATTATAGTAAAAAATACCCTGGTTTTTCTCAGGAAACTAGTTTTTTGGAAACCATGTGATTGGAGGTAGCAGGTGCTCATGGGAATGAGGCTTCTCAGGGAATGTAGTTGCAGTATGTCAAGGGTCTCCTGGGATGATATTTACTTTTTAAATTCTTTAAAAAAGATTATTTATTTGTTTATTTATCCATTCATGAGAGACACACAGAGAGGCAGAGACCCTGGCGGAGAGAGGAGCAGGCTCTCTGCAGGGAGACCGATGTGGGATTCGATCCCAGGACCCCAGGATCACCTGATCCAAAGGCAGGCGAGAGCCCCCCAGGGGTCTTTCCTGGGATGATATTTAATAATAGTAACTATGACAACTAGTATTTCTTGATCGTGGTGCCTGCTCTTAGCATCACTTAACCTTCCCAAGACCCCTATATCCCATGTTATAGAAGTAGAATCCAGGGTTGGAGAGGTTGTATGTCAGTTATCTATCATACAGCTTAGCACCCCAAAACTTGGTGGCTTAAAACAACAATGATTATTATTACTGTTTATTATATAATATATATTATTCTCATGATTCTGTGAGTTGGCTTTATGTGATCTCTCCTGGGGTCACTTAATTCAGCTGTGTCAGCTTGGCTGGGAGTAGAATGTCCCAAGATGTCCTCATTCACATGAGTGAAGTCCTGGTTTACCTCCATGTGGCCTCTCTCTACGTGTTGTCTCTCATCTAGCCTATCTCATTGACATGGCAACTGGCTTCCAAGGGGGTGAAAGTAGAAGCTTGCCAGCCTTTTCAGGGATAGGCTCAGAACTGGCCCAGCATCAATTACCCATACTCTGCTGTTCAAAGCAAGTCATAAGGGTGGCTGGATTCAGTAGGAGGGGAACTAGATGTCATTGACTGCCACCCCCTTTTTTAACAGCTTTATTGAGAGATCACTCACATATCCTACACTTAACCCATTCCAAGTGTACGTTCCAGTGGTTCCTAATATAGTTGGAGTTGTGTGAGCATCACCACTGCAATTACAGAACATTTCATCACCCCGAAAGAAACCCATATCCTTTAGCAGTCATCCCATCTCCTTAACCCTCCCCTTCCGTTAATCTGTTTTATCTCTGTAGATTTGCCTGTTCTAGACATTTTTATAAGTGGAATCATATGATATGTGACCTTTTATGATAGGCTTCTTCTACTTAATATAACATATTCAAGATTCATCCATGTCATAAGCATCTGGCAGCATGTTGGTATAGAGCCAGAGGAATTGTTGGTGACCATCTTGGCAGACAGTTCACCACATGGCAGTATGCTCCCAATAGTTCACATCGTCTGCATCTGTCCCACCTCTTTCCAAGACCACGGGAATCTCATCAGTCATTACATTGGCTTCAAGTCCAGGATGTCATCATCCGGTATCTAGAAGCAGGCAGGGCCTCTTCATGCTTCACTCCCCACCCCTCATCCCACTGTGTCCCTAGCCTACACACCTGGGGAGGGACACTCTGTGAAGCTTTCCCTGTATATCCCACCACCTGGTATAAATTACCAGCCCCCCATGCTTCAGCTGTATCCCGTACAGTCTGCTTCCTGAGCACTTCCCTTCTCTGAATTCAGTTAATTTTCAGGTTCTGTGTAATCTGCCCCCTTAAGGTCTGATTTCAGTCAGCCTGGCTTGTACTGTCCTAGTGTAGGCTTTTACCTTTTGAAGCTAGTCAAGACTCTCAAGGCTGCAAGTGACAGTATCCCAGCCTTAAATATTAACAATAGAGGGTTGCCAGAGAACTGAGTAGAGGCTCCAAAATGATAGATGGTGACCAAAACAGACCAAAAAAAGGGACCTAAAGGGCCAGAGACAATGCAAGGAGCAAGAAGGAGAAAAGGGGGGAGGGGGAAGACCTCTAATAGTCTTAGTTATGTGGGAAGATAAATCCTAATGAAATAAGATTAGGGATGCTGTATGAAAAGGAACTCAGGAAGCAAAAGCATTTAGCCAAGAAGAATGCGAAACCAATGTTAGCCCAAGGAATTAGGTCCAAAAAACCCATTCATATGGCCAGCTCTTGCCAACCCAGAATTGAAGGCTTTCTGCCGCAGGTGGAAGGTTGGCATATTGCTATGTAACAGACCACCCCAAGTTAGAGACTCTAATTAGGACAGGGCTTGTCTTGAAAGATCTGTCTCTGCTCCCCTTAATAACTGGGGTGCTGGGTCTACTATGTGTACTTTCTACCCTTAAGTGAGATTAATGAACTCCCCTCTTGGCAATTATGTTTAAAGCATGAGCAAAGGGGTGCTGTCATTTTGGCTCGCATGCGCAGTACAGAGAAACTGTGTGGTTTGGCGGAAGCTTCAGAGGGGAGGGGGGATGGGAGCCCAACAGCAGTTGGACAGGCGAGGTGGGTAGGGAGGGTTAGAAGATAAACACACTTAGATGCTACTATCTTTATTTTTTCTAATTTATTTATTTTCATTTTTATTGTTTTTAGATTTTATTTATTTATTCATGAAAGACACACACAGAGAGAGAGAGGCACAGACACAGGCAGAAGCAGGCTCCATGCAGGGAGCCCGATGTGGGACTCGGTCCCAGGTCTCCAGGATCACACCCTGGGCTGAAGGCAGTGCTAAACCGCTGAACCACCTGGGCTGCCCTATTTTTTTCTAATTTAAATTTTAGTTAAGATACAGTACAATACTGGTTTCTGGAGTAGAATTCAAGATTTATCACTTACAACACCCAGTGCTCATTACTAGCCGTTCGTGTCTTGTATGTGTGTTCCAAACCAGGCTTGAGCTTCTCCACTCTTACTGGCTTTGCTTCCACCTCTTATTATTTCCCTTGAAGGTTTAATATCAGTTTAGCCTTATCCTGTCAGCTCTTTTCTTTTTCAGCAAAATCTTGTACTTCTGGTCCATTATAACAAATCATAGTTCTTTTATATCCAGAAAGCCCACAAAACCCCACATCTGATGTCCTTTCCCCCCTCCTCCTCCACGTGGCCTCGCAGTCGGAAGGCTGGGCATCGTCACAGCACAGCGGCCACAGGAAGCTGGCTTCCCTCATTCTTCAGTGTCAGTGTGCAAAGGTGGAAGCTTCCAGGGCCAACCGCCCCCCCTTTTAATTTTTTTTTTTTTCAGGCATTCCTTTGAAAGAAAAAAAAAGAAGCTTTCTTGAATTTCTAATTTTGAAGCCATTGCAGAAATAATACAGATGATTCTGTGCACCGTTCACCCAGATAGCCCCGAACCTCACATCATTACCATGTAATGATCATGTAAAGGCCCATCTGCTGGGCCTTTTTCCTTGCCAGGCTCAGAATAGTACCTCATCACACTCCATTGGTCCAAGCAGCCCCAGATCTGTGTAGCCGGGACTCAAGAGTTCACTGCTTGGTAGGCGAGTGACAAAGCCACCCTGCAGCATGGCAGATGTATTGGGGGAGCTTTGCTAGCAATCTAGGAAGTCCCAGTGATAATAGGTGGACTCCTGTTCAGTGAGGCATTCTAACTACCAAAACTGTTTCTAGGTTCTCGTGACTATGCCACAGTTATGGAATTTATTTATTTATTTATTTATTTTTTTACAGTTATGGAATTTAAAGTGAAAAATTAAACACAACGTATCTTCGGTCTTACATCAGGAAATTTGTCTTTTGAAGGGAGGTTCTGTGAATTGGTTAAAAAGTAGTGAAAGAGTTTTATTTATTTATTTTTTAAAGATTTTATTTATTTATTCATGAGAGACAGAGAGGGGCAGATACTAGGCGGGGGAGAAGCAGGCTCCATGCAGGGAGCCAGATGTGGGACTTGATCCTGGGTCTCCAAGATCATGCCCTGGGCTGAAGGCAGGCGCTAAACCGCTAAGCCACCCCAGCTGCCCTGAAAGAGAGTTTTAAAAATTCGTCACCAAAATTAAAATGAAAGCTCTTTAGTTACCTCACAGCAGCAGCAAAGGTCCTCAGATGATCAACCAGGTTAGTCACCCTCCCAAGCTCATGGCCGACCTCACTCATTGGCCCTTTCTGCTGAGCCCTCACGTGGCCTCAGAATCCTCCTTACCACAGCCCCCCTGGGCAGCCACTGAATAGGCTGGAATTGTTGAATGAGATGAAACCATTTGCCATTTCTTGCTAGGCTAACCCCCTCTTTTTAGAGAGATTCAAACCAAAGCCCAGAGAGCTTTAGTGACTTGCCCAGGGTCAGCGAGTTTGACTAGGATGTAAATCCTGGTTCCAAGCTAAATGCTTCTCCTTATTTCGTCCTAGAGCTGTGGTCCAGCAGATTCTACATCAGTTCTCAAACACCACCTCAGGAAAATACCTTCTTAGCAGCCCTTCCCCATCTCTCCACTGCCACCTCCCCCCACCACAAAACACAAAAACCTGATAGTTTAGAGCAGGAGGACATGGGCTTCCTAGTGGCAGATGCAAAGTGGAGTATGATTAATGTGGGTGGATTCAAATCCCCTTATTAATACCAGGATCTGGGCACCTTACTTAACCGCCTGATCTTTGCATACCTACCTCCCCTTGGAAACCTCACAATGGCTGTCTTTCTCTCCTTCATCTCTGCTTCCACAGCACCTGGAGCATCTCTGCCACATCGTATGTGCTCAGTAAATATGTGTCAGATGAATGGAAATACCACCATTTTGAAAGGTGGTTGTGAATTCATGTTAGTGGTCTGGGTCCCTTTACCTCTGAGCCCCTTCCGGTGCTATTTACTGCTCGGGAGTCCAGATATTATTAGGGCTTTGTACATGTTATTCTGGTTTAGCATTGTGATATCTGGCAAGGTATTGATTGAAAATGAAATAAATTCAGGGCACCTGGGTGGCTAAGTGGGTTAGACATCTGCTTTTCTGCTCAGATCATTATCTCAAGGTCCTGGAATCACTTCCTGCTCAGGGAGGAGGCGGCTTCTCCCTCTGCCCCTCCCCTCTGCTCATGCTCTCTCTTGCTGTCAAATAAATAAAATAGTTTTTAAACTAATGAAGTAAATTCTATTTCAGCAGAGTCCTTGGGATGGCCCCATGGAGTTCAAAAGCCCAATTGGCCTTTGAACCAGGTTTTGAAGCCTGTAAATCAGGAACTAAAAGTGACCTTTTTATGGTTCTTGTAATTTGAAGATGGAAAAGGGGAGTGCCTGTTCCAGGAGTGCCCTACTGGGTCATTGACCAGTCAGCCAGAAGCTCAGAATGGCCTCCTCTTTGGTCCAGCATCAACAGTTGGGGGCAGGGTGGTGATAGAATGTCATTTTTTTCTTTCTGGACGTTCTTGGTGTCCAATGCTTGTCTCATCGTCATCATGAGGATGGAAGAGGAAGGAATTTAATGGTCTGGCATCTCTGGCTAATTGGCTCAGGGTGTGGAATTACAGCTTGGTTTGTTTGAGCCTTTTAAGCTTTTTATCATCAGAAACTCTGATCAGGTGCTTTCAGTGCCCCAGGAAGCCTTTCCAGCAGAAATAAAGTCCAGCTCAGAACCTTCTTTGCCAGGTATCAAATGACAGAGTGCCACATGGTGCCACCAAAAGCTGCACTGCTTAGGAATCTAGGTGGAGTTTCTTTTTTTCCTCAGGCTTGTTTCCTTTTCTGTAAGATTAGGATTACAGAGTGTGATGGGAAAAAAAAGTAATATGCCTTGGACAGTTGATGGCACATTGGTGGGCACTGAGGAAGTTAGTAGTCTCCTTCAGCCCACATGAATTTTCTGAGTTTTTGCTTGTGGGTGGATAGAGCCAGTGAAAACAGGAGGCCCTTCGGGGTGGTGGGGAAGCCAGTTGCTGAATGTCCTTCCCAGTCTACCTTGAGCATCCCCATGGGCCCAAGGCAACTGGGACAGCTCCTGAGTCATCCTCTGCAGTCATAGCCACGACCTGGTCTCCCTCCTGCTCTTGCCCCTGCTGTCTGTTTTCTGCCTGCCTGCCCAACACCCCCCACCCCTGCCACAGTTTCCCATGTCACTCAGAGTAAAAGCCAACATCTCTCTAGTGGCCAGCAAGGCCTGCTCTGCCCCACCTCCAGGGCCTTCGCTTTTTCTCAGAAACCTGCATACCATGTGGCCTCTTCTGGCCTGTACTCAGCATCACCTAGTCAGAGAGGCCTTTAGCTGCCTCCCGTTGCCCTCCACCTCAGTGTGGCACTGTCTGTCCCTGCCCTTCTCATCCCTTTCCCACTATACTCTCTCATGTTCTTTGGGTGCCTTTCTCCTCCTGCTGGAGCAAGAGCTCCTGGATGGCAGGGACCTGTGGATGTTAGGTTCACTACTCAGTTCCTCCTCTTTGTTGAATGGTTGCGCATCCCCTTCCTCTGTAACACCCTCCACCTAAGCAGGTATCTTATGAGTCCTCCTCTTTCAGGTCTGACCTTGACTTCTTTTCCTACTACTACTTCTTTTTCTTCTACTCCTGGGAGTGGCCCTTGGGCGTTGCTGCTAACTGAGGTTTTGTGCTGTGTGCCAGGCCTGGTGCTAAACACTGGGTATCCTCCACCATTTAATCAGCAGGACAGCTCTGTGAGGTGGTCCTATTAGAGGAATGAGTTTGCCCAGGTCAGAGCTAGTAGGTGGGGAATGGGCATTCTAATACTGGCTCTGACTGGAGAGCCTGTATCTGTGCTGACACCTCTGAGACGGGTGGCTGGTGTCCATGGGCCTTGCTCCTTCACATTTGAAGTCTCCAACTTTCAAATCTGCCTGAGGGCCACACTTGGCATACTTTGTGCTGCTTTGGTTCTTCTTCCTTCTTGGCCTCCTAGTTTATCCTGGTCTCCCACATCTTAATGGCACAGGTTGATAGCCCTGCAAAATATTTCTTTATATCTTATCCTCAGTTTCTCTTTGTTCAATCCATATAACCTTTGTTCTTCCTCTGGCATCTCTTAGCCCATATCCTTGGTCATTCATTTGAATCTTCTGATGTTCAAATGGCGTTTTCATGGAATTCCTTGGAATGCCCTTAGGTTTCACAAGGGCCAGCCTCTTTAAGGCTTGAGCCAGCCCTGTCTGAATTGAGAAGCTTATGGTTTCTGACCCAGCAGGTGGGTATAATCATATTTACTCTGCTCTGAGGAAGAGACAGATCCAGTGGCCAGAAGGATGGAGGCCTCTAGAGAGGGCAGAGGGGGAAGATGAACAAGGAAGGTGGGGCGGTAGTGCTGTTCCCAGACCCAGCACAATACCTAGTGATTCGTGGGACTTCAGAAAGATGTTCTGAATGAACTCTCAGGACCTGTGCAGATGACAGCACACCTGGAGACCAGTGGGAGAGTTGGTTCTGCTGTGATACAGTGTTAACAGAGCCCTTCAAAGAGGGGAAGCTGGGCTACTTAAGGGGTCCCCCTGGGATCTGTGGCTCTTTCCAAGGGCTCTGACAGCTGTTTCTCCCAACTGTCTTGAGGGCTCTCTTTTCCCTATCTCAGAGAGGACTTAGGCCTTTATGATCTGCTGGGCTTAGGACCCGTTGAGCCTTGCTTTGGAGGGGAAGCTGTTCCCTCTCTGCAACATTCCGTTGGCTTCCATTTAGTGTTTGTTACTGGCCTGGGTTTCTGTGTGGTAGGCCAGAGGTTTTGATTTAACTGAAGATAAAGAGGTTCAGCAGTTTCTTCCCCAAACCATTGGGCACACCAGTGAAGGGTTTATACATTTCTTTCACTCTCTGTTACCTGTAGAATAAAGACCAGTATTCCAAAAGGTCTTGAAGCCTGTCATGGTTTGGCCCTGCTAACAGATTGCAGTTCAGTTCCTCAGCCTCACTGGGCCTCTCTTCCCACTTGGCTTTTGTATATGGTATTTCGTCTGTATGCTTGTGAAAAGTCTTCACACACCTCTGTTGGCTCAGGTAACCCCATTAAATCCTTCCCATCCTGCTCATGTGTCACTTGAGTGGCACCAAGTGCTACCTTCCAACCCCTAGTCTAGGTCAGCTTTCTATCCTCCACTAGTTTTTAATTTCATGATCTTGGCTCTATTTATAGTACTAAAGTCTCCTATCATAGCAGAGAGTTTGTCTGATTTGTCCATTTCATTCTCTAGTAACTTCTTGTTGCTTCATTAAAGATGAAGAGTTTAAAGAGAGGCAGGAGAGGGGACAGGTGAGACTCTGGAATAAACTTTTTTAAGTTGTTCAATGCTGGGCTTGAATTTGCAGAAAAGACTGCACTACTTTTCCCTTCCTCACTTTATTCATTTATTTGCCTGTGTTCAGAGTAAAGTATTTGCTGTGTAGCGCAGGTTGGGGCTTTGTTGCAGGGCTGGATGTCAGCTGTGTGAGTGGTCAGAACCCAGAGATGGAGCTTCGAGTCATCCTTGCCTCCACCTAGCACTCCCCTGACTTCTTCTCTGGCCCGTAAACATAGTGACAGCTCATGCAGGATTTTTTTTTTTTTTTTTAATTTCACTTATCCAGATAAACCGTCATCTGAAATCATTTTTGCATTTTTACTTCCTAGGCAGTTCTTGTTAACATGCCTGTGTCATTTGTACCTGGCTGCCATTGTAGTGCAGAGTCCTGGTGTGTTCTGTCTCTTTCCCTTATTTGTCACAAGCATCTTTCCTACAGGGCAGGGTTTCTAACCTCACAGTTGACATTGGGACTGGATGATTTTATTTTAAGATTTTATTTTTTATTTTTTAGAGAAGGGGAAGAGGCGCAGATGGAGAGAGAGAACCTTAAACAAGCCTCCACACCCAGTGCGGAGGCTGGCTCAGGGCTCAATGTCAAGACCCCGGGATCATGACCTGAGACAAAATCAGGAGTTGGATGCTTAACTGACCAAGCCCAGGTGCCCCTTAAAGATTTTACTTTTTAAGTAATCTCTGCACCCAACATGGACCTTAATCTCAGAACCCAGAGGTCAAGGGTCATGTGTTCCTCCTATGAGCCAACCACATGCCCCTCCCTGCTGGACAATTTGTTTGTTAGGGTGTTAGGGTTGGGTGGGGTTTTCTCCTGCCTTGTAGGATGCTTAGCAGCATCTCTTACCTTTATCTACTAAATGCCAGTAGTATCTACCTAATGATGGCAACCAGGTTGTTTGCAGACATACCAGATTGCCTAAGGGTCCAAATAATCTTCCTTTGAGAGCCACTGAGATGGAGTCTGCATAATGAAAGATTTAAGTTGCTCATTGCTTTTAAGCCCAGTGGCAGAAAGGGATTTCCTAATCAATTTTCTCAGCAGCTGAAAAATACAAGAGGTTTTTTGGTGGCCTGCTTGGGAAGAAGGCTCTGGGAACTTGGAACTATATAGAACTCCCTTCCGGGCACCTGAGTGGCTCAGTGGTTGAGCATCTGCCTTTGGCTCAGGTCGTGATCCCGGAGTTCTGGGATCCTAGCATCAGGCTCCCCTGAGAGAGCCTGCGTCTCCCTCTGCCTGTATCTCTGCTTCTCTCTTGTCTCTCTCATGAATAAAACAAAACAAAAAAAACTCCCTCTTGACCTTTGACTGGACAGCTTGGGTTTCTGAGTCTCTTTTCAATCTGGCACTGGAGAATGTTGAGTATTTGATACCAGTCCCTATTTATTTATTATTTTATTTATTCAGGAGAGACACAGAGAGAGAGGCAGAGACACAGGCAGAGGGAGAAGCAGGCTCCCTGCAGTGAGCCCGGTGTGGAACTCGGTCCCAGGATCATGCCCTGAGCCAAAGGCAGACCTTTAACTACTGGGCCACCCAAGTGCCCCTCAATCCCTATTTTAAAACCAGCAGGAGGGCATGTGGCTGGCTCAGTCAGAGAGTGTTTGACTCTTGATCTCAGAGGTTGTGAGTTGGAGCCTCATGTGCAGTGTAGAGATTACTTAAAATCATCAAAAAAAAAGAAAAAAGAATAGTTTGAGTGTTGTGGTCCATGTTTTAAACTAAAACTAGCTAAATAATACAGCTAATACTTAAATGGTTACTATGTGTCAGGCACTTTTATATAGTAACTTATTTCATCCTAGGAACAACCCTGTGAGGTGGATCTATAATTTATTATATAAATTATATATAATATAGATGAAGATTCTGAAGCCTAGAAAAGACTAACTTACTTACATTCACCCAGCTAGGAATTGGCAGAGCTGGGATTCAAAACCAGTCCAACCCCAAAGCCCACGGCCCTCATTGTCTACTATTTACTGGGCACCCCGTGAGCTACCTGATGCAGGGCTGAGAGCTTTATGAATGTGGCTTCCCTTCTCCCAGTGTCCTTCAGGCTAAGTGGTATTCTCCTAGATTTCACACATGTGGAACTGCGGTCTTAGAGAAGTTGCCATGTCTTGCCCTGGGTTCCCCTCGCCCCCTTCCCGTGTCTGACCCAGAGCTGGACTCTGTGTCAAGTGGCCTCCCATGAATGAGTAAAATAAAAATTTTCTACCTTCATCTTCCTGTTTCCCTTGGTTCAGGCACTAAATAAATGGTAATATTTCTAATTAGAACTTGTTCTTCAGGTGCTTTGTCTACATTATCTGATTGAACCCTTAGAGCAGTGATGGTGGTTTCCCATTTTAGAGATGAGAATGAGATTTGGAGAAAGGAAGTAACTTACCTAAAGGCAGAAAGTAATTTCCTGAGCCATAAATTGAACCCAGGTCTGTCTGATTTCAAACTGTATTCTTAACTTTTATGCTCTTTTGCATTCCATTAGGAAATATCCTTAATTAAAATACATCAAAATTAGGAATAGTGTTATTGGTTAGCAGCGGTAAGGGAAATGGGTTCTATGGGTAAAGTCCAGTTCTTTATGGAGACACTCCACTGCAGCTCTGTTCTTTTCACAAAAACAGGTGAGCTTGGCCTTGAGTGAATGCATTGGGCTCTCAGTACCAGCTTTGACTCTTGTTCCACACACTTGTGACTTCAGGCTTTAACTTGATAGATCTGCTCAGCAGTGGACAGTGCTTTGATGACGTCCCTCTAGCGACTGCTGTAGGTGTCATGGACCTGGGCATCATGTGTGCTCACGAAGACTCTGGGGGACCATGGGCTCCTAAACATAGCCTCGGATGTTTCCATTCTCTTGGATATACGAATGTATTCTGGTCTGGTCAGATGCTTTATGCAAAACACTCTCTGTTTTGCCTTTTCAGCAGCCTTAGCCTGCCCAGCACTCAGGGATAATGGAGTATAAAAAGGCAACTGCTCTTGCAGATCCAATTACTGACCTGGTTGGTGGGACGTGCTCATTGCCTGCTGACTGGGAGCTGCTGAGTTGGCTAGACCTTGCTGTCCCAGGGGAACAGAAGTTGTGTGTGTGTGTGTGTGGGGGGGGGGGGGGTCCTCACTAGCTCCCAGGCCAGTTTGCCTCATTGTCCTTAGCCCCTTTTCCCCAGGTATGGCCTAGGTTTTCTGCTCTAATGCTACTTTTACCTGTACATTCATTTTATCTCTTGCTGGAGCTTTTTAAGGCTACGTTGATAGAAACAATGAGGAAATGGGTTAGGTGGGCATAAAGGGGACACTGCTTTGGTTAAATGGCATCTTGGGAATCAGAAGGTGCTTCTAGGACAGAGCCAATCAGTCTCTAGGATTGGAGCCAGGACTGTGGGGTTTGGACCTCCCTGGGAGAGTGGGCTCACCTGGAGTGACAGGAATCTGGCCCTAGAACATACCCTTCCAGGCAGTCACTAGGCATGAGCTGTGCTGGAGGGGCCAGCTCCGGGCTCTGGCCATACCTACCCCCGCTGGTGTGGTGAGGTACCTGCACAGACCTAGTGCCAGCTTTCCAGCGGTCACTGTGGTTTGCCTTAGTGGGGGAGGAATCGATATTCCAGTGATACTGTGGCTCTCCAGGGTTGTCCTAAAAAGTAAGACATGACACATTTAAACATTTTAAAACTAAAGTGTTTCTAGTGCGAAGATGATCGGTGTCCACATCATTGGATGAAGGCATATCCCCACAGCTGCTACACTGGTGTGGTGACCCCAACCAGCATGACTGGGACAGTGGCTTTTCCCACATCCC
Source organism: Canis aureus (assembly GCF_053574225.1). Taxonomy (NCBI): domain Eukaryota; kingdom Metazoa; phylum Chordata; class Mammalia; order Carnivora; family Canidae; genus Canis; species Canis aureus. The sequence goes on from NC_135615.1 coordinate 36,184,143, forward strand.
AACTTAGGGCATCTCTGCCACCCCCCAGGCTGCTGCTTCTGGGTTACACTCCTGTTCTCTCACAGAGAAACATGGCCTTGGTCTTAAGATAACTTTTTAAATTACAGAGATAGCTCTTCGACATAGAATGTAAATAACTTTGCTCTCCAGAGATAGTAGTTAATATTTTGGTAAAAATCTTTTGTTCTGTGTCCAGTTTTTTAAAAAATATTTTATTTATTTATTCATGAGAGACCCAAAGAGACAGAGGCATAGGCAGAGGGAGAAGCAGGCTCCCCACAGGGAGCCCAATTTGGGACTCCAGGATCACGCCCTGAGCTGAAGGCAGACGCTCAACCACTGAGCCACCCAGGCATCCCTTTGTGTCCAGTTTTTTATGAAGCAGCCCTTGTTGAATTTCAACTAGTATGTTAGTCTCTGTTCAAGGAATATATTTGCAGCAACTTTAATACTACATGAAAGTGTTGTTGGGTCTGTTTTTTTTTTTTTTCCCTTCATTTTCAGTTCCTCAAATCCTGTATATCCTTAGCTGCATCTCCGCCCTGTAGGCTACACAGGTGTTCAGGAGTGGTGATCATTTGTCACTGAAGGTTCCATTTTAAATATTTTATTTATTTATTTATTTGAGAGAGGAAAAAAACAAGCAAGGGGAGGAGCAGAGGGAGAATAAGCAGACTCCATGCTGAGTGTGGAGCCTGATGTGGGGCTTGATCCCAGGACCCTGAAGTCACTACTTGCACTGAAATCAAGAATTGGATGCTCATCTGACTGAGCCACCCAGGCACCCCTGATGGCTCTGTTTTAGATGTCAGTCCCTCTGTTGACTTCATGCAGGAGTGTCCCTTCAGTGCATAGTATTGTTTTGAAAGAGCTCAGTACAGGGTAAAACTCGAACACAGGTTGCTTTTCCTTTTTACCTTTTATTTAGTTCTTTGAATAACAGCAATGATAATAGCTACAGTTTGTTGCCTGTTTTTACTTTGTGCCCGGCACTGTGCTAACCGGTTTTCAAGGAATTGATCATATAATCTTCATAACAATCCCAAGAGATGGGTTATTTTATTGTTCCAGTTTTCGTGTTAGGAAACTGAGCCACAGATAGGTTAAGGGCATTGCATCTTACTTAAATGGGCTGGATGTAGCAAGCATAACCCCTGAATTTGGTAAATCTGTATCTGGAGGAGCTGGCCCTTTTGAAGTACAGGAGTGAAGAGGACTCTGTTCTTACTCTGTGAGCTGAGCCAGCAGTTGGGTAGGGGCTGAGGAACCCACAGAGACAGACCAATGAATGGATCCTGACACTATTTATAGCTTGCCCTAGTCTTTTGTTCCAGACTTGCCTGGCTCCCCTCCTTCAGGAAACATTGATTTTCCTATCGACTCTTCTAGAAAGCCTTATCAGCTTGCAGCAGGAAGCTTGCTGCTGTAGCTGTCAGGTTGCCGCTCTTTTGGTTTTGAGAGTACTGTTCCCTGCCTTTTCCCATTGCTGGGCTCGGTGGCTTTTTCCTCATTTGATCAAAAGTGGCACACTTTCTATAGATGTCCTTAGAATTTAAAGGCTGTCTGTAGCTGAAGAAGCACATAGAGCCCTCTACCCACTATACCCCTGCCCTGCCCACTGTCCTTCTGGGATGTTCCTGGAGGCAGGGTGTTATGCGGAGAGCTTTTTCCTTGGGGTCCTAAGCATCTGACCCTTTTCCCTGATTAAAGGCCATAAATTGGGAGTAGCCTGGGAAAGATTTCAGTTTCCTTAGGGAAAAATCATCATTAGATTTTTTTTTTTTTTTTTTTTTTTTTGGTTCCCTCTGAGCTTTTCCCACTTATCCTTGAAATGACTCCCCTTGGTAGCCTGGGATACTTTGTAGCCTGATGGATTTTAGAGAAAGTCAAGATTTGACTTGTTCTTAATGGGTAAAAAATGGATTTTTGCTTTTGGGTGGGGTGTGTTTCATGGGTAGCTTTATAAAGGATCAGTATCTGCCTTCCCCCCCCCCGCCCCCGGTCCAAGTTCCCTTGGGCAGCCACAGGTAATAACCACAATTCCTGGAGGCTGTGGACAGAATGCCCTGTGCCTGTAGATCCGAAGGAAAGGCTCCCAAAAGGCCTGTGTGGAGAAGGCATTTTCTGTGGGGTCCACCCTCCCTAGGTTAGCCGGCCTCTGGACCCTGAGCTCCCTTTACTCGCTTGACTCCCAGCATATCCTCCTGGGCAGCTTGGTCCCTCTGGGATAAACTGCCTGCTTCCCATACCAAGGACTGCTCTCAGCTGTTGCAAGAAAGTTTAGGCCAAGTGAGGTCTGTTGAAGGGTTTGAGCTGACAGAGGAGGAAGTGGCTCCCTTCCTTAAGAGCTTAAAACTGATGAGTCTTCATATATTTTTTATAAAGATTTTATTTATTCATGAAAGACAAAGACATAGGCAGAGGGAGAAGCAGGCTCCCTGCAGGGAGTCTGATGTGGAACTCAGTCCCTGGACCCCAGGGTCATGACCTGAGCCAAAGGCAGACATTCAACCATTGAGCCACCCAGGCACTCCTTATATTTTTTCTTAGTAATGCTTGCTGTTGCTTCAGAGAATAGCCAGCTAAGTCTATACCTGCAGCTTGCTTGGGTAGTGCCAAGGAGAAGTAGATGCTTCTTTTACCCCATTTCTGAGTCCCTTGTTTATTCCTCAGAAAGACTCTTGTATAAAGTGAAAACTGCCTATAGAATCTCTCTACCAGCTTTATGTTAGGCCTGTGTTGCTTCCAGGTGCTCACCAGTTAGGGAGCCCTACCTTCCCACCTTCAGATCCCTTGTCTTGGAAGGAACAATAGCAGCTGAGTACCCCTTGTATACTAGGCCCTGGCCTGTGTGGATTAAGTCATTAAGTCCCTGAAGAACCCAATGAGGGAATAGGTGCTATTATTCTCCCCATTTTGTAGGTGAGGAACCTGAGCGTGGGAGACGTGGTCACACCTTCCAGCTGGCACCTGGAATGGACACCAGGGTGTCCAACTCCAGGGCTCCCTCTCCTCCTCCCTCCAGGGTTCCTTGGTGAGCTACTAGGCCCAGGAGCAATCTCTTGATTCTGCTTGTGCTATGATCTGGGGAAGGGGAGCTCCCATCCACAATGATGGCAGAGCTGCAAGAGTTGAATGTGCTGGGCTTTCAGAGTTTGCTGAGATGCTCCTGTTCTCCACACGTGGTGGTGCTGTAAATAAACACCCTGCTTTGGGCAGCTGAACACTGTTCAGTGGATTGGAGCAGGTCGCATGCCTTCTGTCATTCTTGACACATTGGAGGCTCCCCACGTGGCTACTCCATCTCCATGGCTAAGCCCGCTTAGTTCCCTCACTTTGGGGTTTTCATAGTAAGGATTAGCCTGTCTTTTGGAAATGGAAATTTTCTGGCAATGCAGTGGTAGTTGGTTGATCTGGTAGACTTTTTTTTTTTTTTTTTAAGATTTTATTTATTCGTGAGAGACACAGAGGCAGAGACACAGGCAGAGGGAGAAGCAGGCTCCCTGTGGGGAGCCCGACGCAGGACTTGATCCCAGGACCCTGGAATCATGACCTAAGCCAAAGGCACATGCTCAACCACTGAGCCACCTGGGTGTCCCCATAGTAGACTTTTTTTGATCAGGCTTCAGTACCAAGCTAGCCAGAATTCCTCAGTTGACCACAGAAAGAAGCTGTTTCCCTGAACCCAGCCCTGTCTCCTGGCTAACAGAGTTCTAGTCACAGTCTTATCGACCAGGCCACCCCCTCCGTCTTCCTTTCTCCACTGGGGAAATCTCTGGCATCACATTCACCAAACGTCACATCTCAGTGGGTGAGGACCTGCATTTGGGGGTGATGTTGGCATGTGGCAGGGTTACAGGACAGAAGGGGTTGTTGTGGAGGACACAGTGGGGACCAGGCACCCTATACATTTCTTCCCAAATCTATAAGCATGACCATTATTGCTCATGGTGGGCAGGGAGCTAGGAAGGTAGACAGTCCTTACAAGTGAAATCTGCCTTGAATCCCCTCCCCATGTTCATTGAAGATGGTCATCCATTCCATCCCTGACCTCAGAACTCACCTTGTACTTAACCAGGGCTCTAAACTGAGGTACATTCAGGTGAAAACAGAACTCTTTATTATTGCAAAATTAAGCCTGACAGTAGGAGGAGGAAATAACCTGGGGTGTTTTGCATGAATGTATCTGTTAATCAGTAACACAAGAATCTCGTACACCTAGAAGCCAGGTATGGTCTATATACCTAAGATAAAAAACACACTTTGTATTCAGTAAAAACAATATGGCAATGTTTACATTGTTCCAAATGCAGCAAGTCCTGTTTGAATGAGACTCCTGAGGCTGGCAGCTCAGTGTGAGTCAGACTAGTGTTGCTGATAACAGAACAGCCTGTACCTCTCTGTGCCTGGACACTAATTGGTAGAACCCAGCAGCTACCACCTTGGCGATATCTGCCCTTTGGGGCAAGTTTCAAAGAGCCAGCTCCCCTCCAAGTGAACTACCTCTCCATTTTTTTTCTGTAACCCAGTGCCTGAAAACCAGGAAAATAATAATTTTTCTGATTTTGGGGATCCCTGGGTGACCAGCGGTTTAGCGCCTGCCTTCTTTGGCCCAGAGTGTGATCCTGGAGTCCCGGGATCAAGTCCTGCATCGGGCTTCCTGCATGGAGCCTGCTTCTCCCTCTGCCTGTGCCTCTGCTTCACTCTCTCTGTCTCTGTCTCTCATGAATAAATAAATAAAATCTTTAAAAATAATAATAATTTTCTGATTTCTCTTTTAGCTTCCAAAATCATGACAGTGATTGTCTTATATTCAAGAGCCAGAGACATTGGGAGTTTGTGGTTTCTCATCTCTTGCTCTCTTCTTGCTTTGTTTCTCTGATTCCTTGGTTCTAAGCATCTTTCCTCCTGTTCAGTGGGGTATGAAATAACAGATAGTATGTTAACCACCTTCCTTGCATCCCCTCCTTGGGGAATGGGGGGAGGATAGTGAATCTTTCAAACCCACTTCCTGCTGAGGGAGGAGCTCTCACATGGGGGGCATGGGGCTTGATTCTACAACCCATGAGATTGTGACCTGAGCTGAAACCAAGAATTGGATGCTTAACTGACTGAGCCACCCATGAGTCCTATGTTTTGTTATCCATTCCTCCATTGATGGACACTTGGGCTGCTTCCACTTTTTGGCTGTGAATATGCTGCTATAACATGGGTGCACAAATACCTACTTGTTCAAGTTCATGCTTTCATTTCCTATGGGTAAGAGTTTTAAAGCACAAGGAGCATGATGTCTTTGAAGGTCAGTTTCTGATAAATACACCACCACCACCTCCCCCGCCAAGAGCGAGGCTTACAGACCAAAACTGAGCTTTACTCACCGTCTAATTTTAGACCCAGACTTAAGTACCGCTGGTCACTTGTAACATCACGCTTCATTTTGATATTTGATAGGCTTTTACAGCGTGTTACAGTTCCACTTTTACATATTACCTGTCATTGACTACACTTAGTTGGCCATTTCCTTGTGATTGTGGAGGCACCTTCTCACTTGGTAGTTGTCCTAGACAGGACACCTTACTATAGCTGGCTTACTCTTGGGTACAAGGCTCTTTCTGAGTTTGCCCCCCCAACCCAAGTTGGCCTGGTCTTTTGGCCTTGTTCACAGATCTGGCTCCATCTTGGGACCTAAAACCCTGAACCCACTGACAACTGAGGCTGTTGAGGCTTCCTGTCTTCCCCCCTCCAGGGCAGCTTTGTGAGGCATAATATTCTCCCCCATGTCTGCTGGTTCTTATAATTTGTTTTCATTTCATCCAGTTCTTGGTACAGCCTTTAGCATTAATAGAATTATATGTGAAGTTTTTCCTCGGAAAGTACAACATTTTCCTGAAATACCTTGGCATTTGGCATTGCTATAGGAACTGGTTTTTTCCCTGCACCAGTTTAGACCTAGTCCTAGGACCCTTGGTAACTGGTGAGCTTTTGATGGATCCAGCTGTCCTGTCCCAGGTCTACCTCCAGATGAGACTTCCTTAGTGCCCCTCTGCACTTGGCAGACAGGCTCAGGAGGTAGAGATAGCTGGGTGTGAAATTCTTTTCTTGATGGTTATTCTCTTAATTTCTTACTAGACATTGTCCACGTTTGCAGATGAGCCAATTTCTGGCTCTTCTGCATAAAGACGCTGTGAATCACCAGTGCCTTGGAACTCTGAGCCCATGACAGGATGAGACCATGGGCTGTGCAGTCCTTATAAAATGGGGCCAGGACCCTGCCCCTGCCCACTGTGACCATCTGTGCTCGGCTGGAAGGTTTTTGGTGCTGTGTATTAGCAGAAATGGCATGTTCCTCATCCCCATTCCCTCCCGCCCCGCACTGCCTTTCTGTGTGTCAGGCCCTGTGGGGGCAGTGCTGATGGAAGGCCCATTCCCTGCACTTGAGGAACTCCGAGTCTAGGTAGGGCATTTAGAAATCCTGATGACAAACCAGCTATTTCTGAGATGATCCTGGGCTTGTTCTGTTCCAGTGACATGAGGGAAATGGTACGATGGCTGGCGTACTGTGGGAAGGTCTCCTGTGCTTACTCCCAAGCTATTCTGGGCTCTCAGCCACACAGACTGCTGGGCACTTTCCCTGTCATCCAGAGCCTTGCCTAGGCCCCATCTCTGTTTCAGTGCCGCCTTCTTAAGTACCGTTTGGTATTTCCAAGGCTGTTCTCGAATGACAGCAGTGATAGTGTGGTAGTAGCAGTTCAGTCAGAAAGATGCTTCCTGGGCTGGGTCAGGAAGGCCCCTCAGAGGAGATGCTTAGAACTCCAGGTGATGGGGACCGTGCACCTTGGTGATGCAGAGGTGAAGGATGACGATGAGAACATCTTTGCTCCTTTTCTCTTCTGCTGTTCTCAGGGCCAGCTGTTAGCTTCTCCTCCTGTCTGGCACATGGCTCCAGGGCCCGGGAGGGGAGATCAAGCCATATCTTGTTGCCAGTGCATTCTCATCTCTATGGGGCCTCATTACAGATACCACTATGAACCCTGCCTTTTCTGTAGGTGGGAACACTGAGCTTCTGAGAGGTAAAGGGAAGGGTTGAGTCAGGGGAGGCTGCCTTGGGGCCCAGACTGAGAAGGAAGGAATTAGAGTCTTGTGAACCTGGGGATGCTGAGAGAAGGCATCAGTACTTCCAAGTACTGTGGCTCTTGCTTTAGTGCCCTGATGGTCGCCTTGTCTGGGTTTGTTTTAGATGCTGGAGAGTGAGGGACCAAGTCTGCCAGAAAGCAGATCAGCTGCTTCTCAGAGGATCAGAAAGATAGGGGTGGGGTGTGGAAGGAGAGCTGTTCACACAGTAACACAACTTCAAGTTATGTCGCTGGCCTAAACGTTGGGAGGGGCCTGGCTAGTGAATCAGGCAGCTATTTTTGGAGCTGACGTGGAGAGGGGATGTTCTTCTGCCCTGGGCAGGCCAGCCAGTCTTTGGGCAGGGAGCGAAGGGGGAGGGTTGAGGGAGTATACAGATCCTGGAGGCTGGCTGGTATCTGTGCTCACAGGTGTCACTGTCTGCATGGGAAGGCTGCTGACTGGCAGGTGCCTGAGAAACCCTCAGTGGGGTTTCCTGCTGGGATGGGTGGCCACAGAGCCGCCTGGGCTGTCAGTCGATGAGATGGGTTGTCACTAGGCATGGGCTGCACAGTCCAGATACAAGTGTCTCTGGCCTGTGGATTACAGCCTCTGTGCTCTTTGTACCCATGCTGGTCCGGTTCTCCTTCTCTCCCAGACTCAGCATAGCAGCCCCTTGTTCCCTGCCCCTGGAAGCTACTCTGTCCCCAGCCCTGCCTAAGTTTCTCACACTCAGACCATGCCCCCCTGAGCCTGACTTTGGGCTCTGATGCCATGTGGTTGGTTGAGCCAAAGAAGAAGGGATGGGGACTGTGTATGTATGTGTGTGGGTTGAGATGAGGGCAGGGCCCTGAGCTCCTGGCAGGTCCCCTTCTGGCATTTTTATGTTCTTCCACCATGGGTCTGCTAGAAATGGGGCCTGGCTCTGTTCCTTCGCCCCCTTCCCTCAGACTGGATTTGGCCATATCCTTCCCCTGGGCTGAACCTGCTGTGTCCTTCAGACAGTGAAGAGCCAGCTTACCTAAGTACAGCCTTTTGCTCCCAGGATGGCCTCTGACTCTGCCTCCCAGCCTCTTGCTCTTTCTGTGGCTTCTCCTCAGAGTCTGGGTGAGACCCCCCTTCCCTCTACCTGTGTGGAGCTGTCTGCAACAGGCTCACTCAGTCAGGGGAGGGGTCTGCCTTGCACGGTCATGGTCATTTGAAGAATGGTGAGGACCCAGGGAAAGTTGATAGAAAGCTTTACAGTATACTAGGTGCTGTGCGAAGCATTTTACATGCCTGGTCTCCTGATTTTCCCAGCAACCTGTGAAGTGTAGATTACCAATGTCCCTCTTATATTACAACATTGGAAACTGAGGCTGAGAGAGGTTGTGTCCAAGGTTATGTGGCCAGTGTGTAGATGAGCCTATATTTAAATCCAATTTGATAATGTCTCATTAAAATCTCTGTTCTTGGGGATCCCTGGATGGCTCAGCGGTTTGGCACCTGCCTTTGGCCCAGGGCGTGGTCCTGGAGTCCCTGGATCAAGTCCCACACCGGCTCCCTGCATGGAGCCTGCTTTCCCTCTGCCTGTGTCTCTGCCTCTGTCTGTCTATCTCTCTGTCTCTCATGAATAAATAAATAAAATCTTAAAAAAAAATAAAATCTCTGTTCTGAAATCCTAATTGTGGTGCCTCCCACTAAATTGGAATAGGGTGTTTTTGGGAATTGTGACCTGGATTGTAGTAACAGTGTCAGGGAGGATTCCTTCTCTGCTTCTCTCTGAACTTCTGTCTCCAGGATCTGGTGAGAAACCTACTGCCTTACACACACGTGCGCACATGTACTCACACACACACACTCTCTCTCTCTCTCATTCTTCCTGCTGAACCTCAATTTCCTGGGAAGAGATCCTGTGGCAGCTGTAACAGGCAGCTGGGGAGATGGGGACAGAGCCTTTCTGAGAACACAGCTAGCACCCCCTGTGGGTTGGATCTTGTGTGTTGGAGGGTGGGGTGGAGAGTACATGGACTTCCTGCATGGGCTGGTCTTTGCTAGGTGGTCTCTGCCCACCCACCTCAGTAGTGAGCATTGCAGGGGCTTCGGCATAGCCCTCTGCTCTGTGAATGCAAGCCTAAGTGGACACCTGCCTCCTCCCAGCAAACCTATCCTGACCTCACCCAGCTTTCTAGAGACCAGAGTTCTGTACCCACCAAATGCAGGCTTTGGTGTTTGAAACCCAGAGGAAATTCACCACAGAGTATCAGTACTTTCCTTTGGGTTATCAGTTGTTCCCTTGCTAGCCTTCACACTGTGCATGTGCCTAGAATCAGGTTCCCTGACTCATGAAGAGGAAGCACTGGGCTACCTCCCATGTAGCACTCCAAGGTCTCCTGAAAGGGACTGTGAGGCCGACTGAGTCACGACGGGGCTAGTCTGAGGAGCAGCCTTCCTCGCAGAGGCAGACCGGTCTGATCTCGGTCTTGAAAAAGCAAAGAAACTTGACTGTGAAGTACCTGGGGCCCTCAACAGGGTTGGGTAGCAGGGCTGCTGAAGATGGGAAGGTACAGACTCCTGGGATCCATGCACGCTGACTAGATAGTCCAGTGGCCATGGAGAAAGTGCTGGAAGAAGCAGGAGCCTAGATGTTTTGTGTCTTTTTAGAGACGGGGGAGGGGCAGAGGGAGAGGAAGAGAGAGGGAATCCTAAGCTGGCTGCTTGCCCAGCATGGAACCCAACACAGGGCTCGATCCCATGACCCTGAGATCATGACCTGAGCAGAAATCAAGAGTCGGACACTTAACTGATCGAGTGATGCGGGCCCCCCAGCCTGCATGTTGTAAGCAAGCAGCAATGTGATGGGCATTAAGTGCAGAATAGCAGGAGTGTGCTACCCCAGAAGGCAGGAAACACGTGAGTGCTGCCTTCTGGCTGGTTTTGGGCAGACCACGCGGTTGCCTCCTCCGTAAATGGCCCCCGGTGTTTCTTGCCTGTGTAGGCGAAGGGCTGTACAGACCTCAATGACAAAGATAAGAATGAGGCAGGTGGCGCCCAGGAGCAGCAGGCAGCTGCCTTGGCTGAGGTGCTATGTGTCCCATGTCCGCGGAATCCAGGGCGGCAGCGGTAGAAGCGTCAGGGGCACGCTTCCAGGATGGAGGAGGGGACGAGCCCAGTGGCCTAATCGCTGGCCAGCGGTTTGCGGGCGCGGGGGCTGCTCTTGGGGTCTGGTGGGGAGGTGCTGAGGGCCCTGGCGGTGACGTGGCGGTGGCGTGAAGGAGGGGCTCTGCGGAAGAAGCAAGGAGAAAGAGCACGATGTTGGCCTTCAGGGTCGAGCAGAAAGCAGAGCCGGGGATGGTCGGGGACCTGAAGGTGGCCCTCAGACGGCTGCAGGCCCCTCCGGGGTGTGCACGCGCAGAGACGCGTTGCTCCTTCTCACTCGGTACCTTCATTCCCTGGGCCTCGCTCGGCACCCGGACCCACACTCACAGGGGAAGAACCAGAGAGGCTGGGGCTGGTTTGGTAGCTCCTGTGGTGCCACCCGCCGGTGTTGCCGCAGCAGGAGGGACCTTGGCAGCGGGTGCCATTTGGAGGGCCTCTGGCGCCTGAGCTCCTCAGAGGGGTGGGGAGCCAAGCTGGGACTCCACCGCGCTGCGTTTGCCCAGAGCTGCCCTGTGGGGCGTGTGTGATAGGTGGGGCCAGGTCAGGCCAGGAGGAACTGGGAGCACGGAGTCCGGGGAGCTGGCCCCGGCGGGTGGGGGTGGTGTGTCTCTGTGACAGTGACATGGGGCAGGCTGCTGGGACGGAGGCCGGTGCCCCCAGGGAGCCCACGTCGGCCACGGCCAGCTGCCCCCCGGGGCCCCGGGAGCAACAGTCCAGGAGCAGCCTTCCTTGCGCGTGGCTTTGGGGTCAGACAGGCCTGGATTGAGGAAGACGTAAAATGGGAAGTAGAAGCCTCTCCCTTGTACAGACCACACGGGCATGCTTGTACCTCGCGGCCTCGTTGGCAACGTGGAGGAACCAGCTTGGTCTTGTTAGTGGCCGTTCCCTTTGGGCTGCACCGCTTCAGCCAGCTCTTCAGGCTGCCGCTGGCACCGAAGTGGTTGGTTGCTTGGGGTCATTTGGTTCCGTGGTACTCACACATATCTGGACACTGAGACTATTGTTTTTATAGGAAAAATCTTAAATGTGGATTTTGTGGTTAAAAATTGGATGTACCCCACCTGCCCCCTGTTCTTTTTTTTTCTTTTAATTAGTTGAGAGCAAGCGTGTGCGCGCTAGCTGGGGGAGGGGCGAGGACAGGAAGCCCAGATGGGAGCTCAGTCCCAGGGCCCTGGGGTCACACCCTGTGCAGGAGGTGGCAAGCCTCGATCCCCCAGTTTACACTTGGGACAGTGTCTGAGACAGACTTGCTGAGGGCGACACAGCCATTGGTGAGGATTAAATGAGATATGCCGCCAAGCTTCCAGCCAGTGCGTGCCACACCCCACTGCAGGCGGGGCTTACTCCACACTGGGTCACTTGGGACAAGCATTGCACTGGGTACAGGGTTGAGTTTCACTGTCAGCTTGGGGAAGAGGAGGTGATAGGACACAGTGGTCTGACAGCTGTTGAGCAGATGTCCCCTGCGTTCCTACATTTAAGAGATGTTCCACGAGTTCCTGATGTGTGCCAGACGCTGGAGCAGAGGTGGAACAACGACCCGGGCAGGCATGGCTCCCGCTCTCCTGGGACTGACCCCGCCCAGGGACTGTGGGGACCAAGAGCCAGTCTTCCATGGCTTGTGCCCGCTGCTGCCCACCTAGGATGCTCCTGCCTCTATCCCCTCTGACTGGATCTCTCTCTCCCCTGCCCTGCCCTCAGTGTACATGAGGGAACAAGAAAGGAAGACGGATGCTGGGTGTCAGGCGGCCCTGGCCGCATGCTGGACTGCTCTCTGCTGTTGCTGCCTCCTGGACAACTTGGACTGAGCAGCCGGGACCAAGTGCTCCCTCCAGGCCCACTGCCTTCTGTTACTGCAATAAACAACTAGTGTTGTGCCGTGCCATTTTTTTCTTCGTTTGAAAAATAATAATCTACAGACGTTACCACCTATGATAGGTGTGAAGTAGCATCTCGCTATCTTTTTTAACATGCTGACTCAGCAATTCTGTATATTAGGCATTGCTCACCACAATAAGTACAGTCACCATCTGTCACTTACATTAATGCAATATTCTTGATTGTGTTCCCTATGCTGTACTTTTCATCTCTGCCACTGATAATTGGAAGCTTATACCTCTCGACCCCTTTATTTCTTTCACTCATCTCCCCACTCACTTCCTCTTTGGCCAGCAGCACTTCTGTATTTAAGACTCTGTTTTTTAATTCCACGTATAAGTGAAATCATACAGTATTTGTCTTTCTCTGACTTATTTCACTTAGCATAATCCATGTTGTCACAAATGACCAGACTGTGGTCATTTTTTCTTACGACTGAGTAATGCTGCAGTGTGTGGTATACACAAGCGCATGTGTCTTGGGGCGGGGGGGGGGATGTTTTTATATGTGCCACATCTTTATCCATTCATCTATGGAGGGACACTTGGGTTGCTCCCATATCTTGGCTTTTAATAGTGCTCCAATAAACACAAATTATTGTTTTTGTTTTCTTTGGATAAATACCCATTAGTAGAATTACTGGATTGTGTGGTGGTTCTATTGTTAATTTTCTGAGGAACCTCCATTCTTTTTTCCGGAGTGGTTGCACCAGTTTGCATTCCCACCAGCAGTGCACAAGGGTTCCACTTTCTTCACATCCTTGCCAGCACTTATTTCTTGTCTTTTGGGATAATAGCCATTCTGACAGGTGTAAGGTGATAGCTCATTGTGGTTTTCATGAGTATTTCCCTGATAATTAGTGATGTTGAGCATCTTTTTATGTGTCCATTGACCATCTGTATATCTTAAGAAAAAGGTCTATTCTGAGGGCACCTTGGTGGCTTGGTTGGTTAAGCATCCAACTTCTTTTTTTTTTTTTTTTTTTAAGACTTTATTCATATGAGAGAGAGAGATCACATGTGCGTGCGAGTGCAAGTAGGGGGAGGGGCAAAGGGAGAGGGAAAAGGCTCCCCACTGAGCAGGAAGCCCAGCTGGGGCTCCATCTCAGGATCCTGAGATCATGACCTGAGCCGAAGGCAGACACTTAACCAAGTGAGCCACCTAGGTACCCGGTAAGTGTACAACTCTTGATTTCAGCTCAGCTTATGATCCTTGGGGTGGAGATTGAGCCCTGCATTGGCTTATTTAGGACGGGTATGAAGGCTGCTTAAGGTTTTCTCTCTTCTTCCCTTCCTCTCCCCCCACCCTGGGACGTGGGCACTCAATCACGTGTACTCTCTCAAAAACAATAAAGAAAAAAGAAAAAATGTGTATTCAGGCCCTCTGCCCATTTTTAATTGAGTACTTTGTGTTTTGGGTATTGACTTGTATGGGTTCTTTATATACTTTTGGTGTTATGCTCTTTTGGGATATATAATTTTCGAATATCTTCTCCCATTCAGTAGGTTGCTTTGTTATCTTGTTGATAGTTTCCTTTGCTGTGCAAAAAGCATTTTATTTTAGTGTGACCCTAGTAGTTTAATTTTGTGTTTGTTTCTCTAGCCTCAGGAGACATAGCCAATAAAATGTCATCAAGGCTGATGTCAAAGATTAATGCCTGGGTTTTCTTTTAGGAGTTCTATGGCTTTAGGTCTCACATTTAGGTCTTCAATCCATTTTGAGTTTATTTTTGCGTATAGTGTAGGGAAGTGGTGAGTTTCATTCCTTTGTATGTAGCTGTTGAGCTTTTCCAGCACCTTTTATTGAAGAGGATGTCTTTTCTCCATTGTATATTCTTGCCTCCTTTGTCATAAGTAAATTGACCATATAAATGTGGGTTTATTTCTGGGCTCTATATTGTCCCCTTGATCTGGGTATCTCTTTATGTGCCAGTACCATACAGTTTTTTAAAAATTGACAATGTTAATTTCAAATGTACAGTAGTGATTTTACAAATGTATACATTATGCTATGCTCACCACATTGTAGCTACCATCTGTGACCATAACAACAGTATTACAAAACCATTGACTATATTCTCTGTGCTGTGCCTTTTATCCGTGTGACTTATTTTGTAACTAGAAACCTGTATCTCCCACCCCCCTTCACCCATTTTGCCCCCGTCTGGAAGCAATTAGTTTTTTTCCTGTTATTTATAGATTTGTTTTGTTTTGTTTTTAGATTCCACATGTAAGTGAGGTTTTATGGTATTTGTCTATCTCTATCTGACATATTTCACTTAGTATAATACTCTAGATTCACCCATGTTGCACATGACAAGATCTCATCCTTTTTTATGACTGAATAATATTCCTGTGTGTGTGTGTGTGTGTGTGTGTGTGTATTTTATCCATTCATCTATTGGTGGACACTTGGGTTGCTTCCATATCTTGGCTATTATTAATTATGCTGCAATAGACATGGGGTGCATATATCTTCTCAAACTAGTGTTTTTGTTTTTTTTTTTTTTTTTTAGGTAAATACCCCATGGTAGAATTACTGGATTTTATGGTAGTTTTTTAAATTTTCTGAGGAACCTCCATACTGTTTTTCACAGTGGCTGTACCAGTTTATGTTCCCACCAACAATGCACGAGGATTCCATTATTTCCACAGCCTTACCAACCTCTATTATTTCTTGTCTTTTTTTTTTTTCCTTTTGATTCTGACAGGTATAAAGTGCATGTCATAGTGATTTGATTTGCATTTCCCCCATATTAGTGATACTGAGCATCTTTTCATGATCTTTTGTCCATCTGTATGTCTTCTTTGAAAAAATGTTCAGGTCCTCTGCCCACTTTTTAATCAGATTGTATTTTTGATATTGTTGTATTCTTTACATATTTTGAGTATGTATTTTTTTTATTTTTTTTTTAATTTATTTATGATAGTCACACAGAGCACAGAGAGCGAGAGAGAGGCAGAGACATAGGCAGAGGGAGAAGCAGGCTCCATGCACCGGGAGCCCGATGTGGGATTCGATCCCAGGTCTCCAGGATCGCGCCCTGGGCCAAAGGCAGGCGCCAAACCGCTGCGCCACCCAGGGTTCCCGAGTATGTATTTTTTTTAATTATTCATGAGAGACACAGAGAGAGAGGGAAAAGCAGACTCTGCAGGGAGCCTGATGCGGAACTCGATCCCAGGACCCCATGATCACAACCTGAGCCAGTGGCAGATGTTCAACTGCTGAGCCACCCAAGTGTCCCACGTGTTTTGAATATTAACACTTTATGGGATATATCACTTGTGAACATCTTCTCCCATTCAGTAAGTTGTCATTTTGTTGCTGGTTTCCTTAGCCATGCAAAAGCTTTTTATTTTGGTGTGGTCCCAGTACTTTAATTTTGCTTCTGTTTCCTTTGCCTCAGGAGACCTATTCAAAAAATGTTGCTAAGGTCAGTGTTAAAGAGATTCCTGCCTGTATTTTCTTGTAGGAGTTTTATGGTTTCAGGTCTCACATTTAGGTCTTTCATGCATTTTGAGTTTATTTTTGTGTATGGTGTAAGGAAGTGGTTGGTTTCATTTTTCTGTATGCAGCTGTTCAGTTTTCTCAGCACCATTTATTGAAGAGACTTTTTCTTCATTATATTCTTGCCTCTTTTGTTGTGAATTAATTGACCATATATATGTGGTTTATATCTGAGCCCTCTATTCTGTTCCATTGATCTTTGTGTCTATTTTTGTGCTAGTACCATATTGTTATATTACTGTGGCTTTGTGTAGTATATATATCTTGAAATCTAGGATTATGTGTCCAGCTTTGTTCTTTTTTTTTTTTTCAAGACTGCTTTGGCTATTCACGTTCTTCTCTGGTTCCATACAAATTTTAGTATTATTCTAGTTCCATGAAAAATGTTGTTGGTAGTTTGATAGGGACACGGTTGTATCCATAGATTCCTTTGAGTAATATGGCATTTTTTTTCTAAGGTTTTATTTTTGAGTAATCTCTATACCCAGCATGGGGCTCAAACCTACAATCCTAAGATCAAGGATCACACTTTTCACCTGCAGAGCCAGCTGGGCACTTCTAGGTAGTCTGGACATACATTTATTTATCTATTGGGACATGTTAGCAATATTAGTTTTTCTAATCCATGAGCATGAAATCTTTTTTTAAAGATTTTATTTATTTACTTTAGAGAGAGAGAGTGCATGTGAGCATACAGGCAGGGTGAGGGGCAGAGAGAGAATCTTAAGCAGACTCCACTCTTGGGACTGGGCCATCATGGGGCTCAATCTCATGACCCTGAGATCATGACCTGAACTGAAATCTAGAGTCTTAAGCTTAACTGACTGAGCCACCTAGGTGCCTCCATGGAATATCTTTATATTTGTGTTGTCTTCATATTCTTTCATAAGTGTTTTTTTTTTTTAAGATTTTATTTATTCATGAGAGACACAGAGAGAGGGGCAGAGACACAGGCAGAGGGAGAAGCAGGCTCCATGCAGAGAGCCCAATGTGGGACTTGATCCCGGACCCCAGGATCATGCCCTGAGCCAAAGGCAGACGCTCAACTGCTGAGCCACCCAGGCATCCCTCATCAGTGTTTTATAGCTTTCAGAGTACAAGTCTTTAACGTCCTTGGTTAGGCTTATTCCTAGGTATTTTATTCAGTGTTTCACTATTTTAATTTACCTTCCCTGATTACTACTCCACCTTGAGCAGGGAAGCTGATGTGGGGCTTGATACAATAACACCGAGATTATGACCTGAGCAGCAACCAAGAGCTGGATGCCTGACTGTGCCACCAAGTCGCCCCTAATATGACAGTTTTTAAATATCATGTTTATCAATCATTCCCTTATGCTTTGTGTTTATCAAGCATTCCCTTATGCTTTGAAAAATCCTTTTCTATTCCAATATAAAGATAAGCCTATATTTTCTTGTAAATTTTCTTCACATAGTTTTTAGTTGACCTAATTTTAGTTTTGATCGTGGTGTAGGTTAGAGTTCTGGTTTTCTTTTTTTAGTTCCAACACCATTAGGTCATCCTCTCCTGATTGATTTGAAAAGGGATTTGTCACATACTAAGTTCCTTTATATGAACAGGCTAGAAACAAGTCTGGTGTGATAAGCATCTTCCCTACCCCCAGCACATACATCCATACACACATACCCTTTTCCTCTTCAGAATTTGCTTGTCTGTTCTTGGCCTTTTACCCTTTAATCTGGATTTCAGGATGAGTGTATCAGTTTCTATGGATAAGTACTGTGTTAGGCTTTACTTGGAACAGTATGTAATTTACAGAATAACTGGGGGGAAGAATTGACATATTTACAGTACTGTCTTCCTATCAAAACCATGGTATCTATTTTGGTCATCTTTATGTCCTTAAGTAAAATCTTATGGTTTTCATTGCATAGCTTTTGTATATACTTTGTTGGCTTTATTTTTTTTTTTTTTACTTTTATTTTTTTAAGATTTTATTTATTTGAGAAAGCACAGTGGGGGAGGGGGAAATGCAGAGGAGAGGGAGAAGCAGACTCCATGCTGAGCAGAGAACCTGACTTGGGGCTTATCCCATGACCCTGAGATCATGACCTGAGCCGAAGGTAGATGCTTAATCAACTGAGGCACCCAGGCGCCCCTGAGGTCCATTAATTTTAAAGCTATTGTGAATGGAATCTTTAAAAAAAAAAAATACATTTTTGGTGAAAATGATTTCTTCACTCTAGTGGGGTCATAGGTTATAAGATTCTAAAAATTTTTTAAAGATTTTACTTATTTATTTATTTGACAGAGCACATAAACAGGGGGAGCAGGCAGAGAGAGAGGGAGAAGCAGCCTCCCACTGACCAGGGAGCCCTACGCAGGACTTGATTCCAGGACCTTGGGATCATGACCTAAGCCAAAATCAAGAGCCAGATGCTTAACCAACTGAGCCGCCCAGATGCCCTGAGGTCCGTTAGTTTTAAAGCTATCATGAATGGAATCTTATTAAAAAATATTACACTTAAAAAAATTACATTTTTGGTGAAAATAATTTCTTCACTTGGGTCACAGATTAGAAGATTCTAAACAAGTTTTATCACAGCATTGTCTTGGGGCACTTTAGTTTTATTTTATTCTTAAGTAATCTCTATATTCAGTGTGGGGCTTGAACCCAAGACCCTGAGATCAAGAGTCACGTCTCTACTGACTGAACCATCCAGGCACCCCAACCTTGGGACGTTTTAAACTGTGAGAGGAGCTACTGAATCTACAGCATGTATATTCCTGGGGAACCTCTGTCAGTCTACAGGGACCATCATTCACTAAGTAAACACTGGACATTTCCAGTTTGTTAGGTAATGGATCACAGAACAGATACCCCTCCATGTCTTTATGGAGCTTCTTTACACTCTAGGGAAGGACCCAGACATTAAATAATCCCACAGGTAATAATTAATATTCTTCTTTCCTATAAAGGGAAGATACATATGAAAACATATAAAAGGGGACCATCTTGAACAGTCTGGGAGAAATCTGAAAGATAAGTAGGTGTTAATAGGCAAAACCGTTGTAGGAAGAGCAGGTGCCAAGGCCCAATGGCAGGAGAGAACATGCCTCATTTGAGAAGCTGGAAGAGGAAATTAGCATGGCAAGAGCAGTGAGATGTTAGGAACAGATGAGAAACAGGTAGGAGCAAGATAAGGAGCTCATAATCCCAGTTAAAGATTTTGGTTTTTGATCTGTGAGCAGTGGAAAGCCACTGAAGGATTTTAAGCAAAGGGATGACATGACCAAATTGGCATTTTTAAGAGATTCCGTTGGCTTCTATGTAGAGAATGATTTGGAAGGGGACATAAGTTAACATGATGATCGAGGGACATGAATGCATTTGAGATATTTGGAAGTAAAATCAAGAGTACTTGGTGATGGACTGAATAAGGGGGCTACAGGAGAAAGGCACATTCAGGGATGATTCCTGGGCCTCTGACTGGAACTGGATGGCTACTACATTTGTGGAGGTTGGGAACAAAGGAAAGGAACTATGATTGGTTGGGAGGAAGAAAACCATGTTAGACTCTGAACATGTTGGGTTAGATGGAGGTGTCATGACATCAGTGAGACAGGTGGAGATATCAGGTAAGCAATTGTATATATATCTGGAGCTTGGAGGAGAGAGTGGGCTGGAGCTAGAGCTATAGAAAGCATTAGTATATTTTGTGGTAATTGGAAATGTGGAGGTGAGTGAGATCAAGTTGGGTGAGAAAAGAAAAGGTGGCAGTTGAGGGCTGAGCTTTAAGGAAAACTAAGTTGGACCTACGGTGATAAACCTGCAAAGGAGTCAGATATGGAGAACCAGGAGAATGGGGTGTCCTGAAAGTAGAAGAATTTGTATTTAGAGAAAGGGAGTGTGATCAGTAGCATCAACTGTTGCTTCAAGGTCAGGTAAGAATTCGAAAAAGTCTACTAGACATAGTCACACTATTGTCCCTGAGGGTGGGTTTCTCCCCAGTTCCTAGTCTGTGAAGGATACCAAGAAAGACAAGACTGCTAGGACCAGAGAATAGGACTCCTTGGCCCTGGAGGGAGGCAGACATTTGGGTAGGTGTGAGACATGAGCTCAGAGGTGCAAAGAACCAGCTGGGGCATGAATGGAACACCTGCTACACTGGAGGCAGGAAAACTGCATGTGGCCAAACATCAGGTTCCAGAAGGGCCAGGCACAAAGTAAGGAAGTCAGGCTACGGTCTCTCGGCTTTGAGCCTGAACAGAGGAGACCTTGCTCCTCAAGCAAACTGTGTCCTTTGGAGGGTCTTTGGCAGGTCCAGTGTATTGATAACCGTTCCTGCTCCAGGGAGGCCCTTCTGAACAGCAGCAACACTATAGACCCTTCAGACCATATTTTCACACTTTATGATTGTTTTCATTTTTCCGAGATAAATCTTTTCAAAAGAAACTTTAAACATAACTCCAATGTGGAAAATAGAATCTGTGGAATTGCTGGTGAGGCAAGGAGGGACCATCCCCTGCCTTTTTTATGGAAGCCCAGGGCCCCAAGGAATACATTAGAAAGCCTTTGGTCATTCTGGGTTTTCCACTACATTTGGCAAAGGGAGATTTGGTTTGGATGGGTTTTACCCTGGAATGCCTGTGATAATTGCCTTGCAAATAAAATAAACCACATGTAACTGCTGGTATATTATATGAAAATCTGGTGGGAACTTTATATTGCCGAGTAGCACTCCACTGTGTGGTGGTACCAGTGGATTTATTCACCTGTTAAAGGACATTTGGGTTGTTTTCACTTTTTAGTAATCACAAATTTACGTACAGGTTTTTGTGTGAATATAAGGTTTCATTTCTCTAAGGTGAATACCCAGAAATGGAATTTCTGGATCATATGATTAAGCATATATTTAACCTTAAACTGCTACAGTTTTTGTGTGAGCAGAAGTTGTCATTTCTTGAAGGTGGATATGCAGGAGTGGAATTTCTGGATCATATGAGTAAGTGCATGTTTAAATTGCTACCATTTTTCAGAGAGGCTATACCCTTTTGCCTTTCCATCAGCAATGAATGACAGTTCCAGGTGCACTGTATCCCAGCCAGTACTTGATACTGTATTTTTTATTTTGCCCATTTGATAGGTACTGTGGTATCTCATTGTGGTTGTGATTTGTGTGTTTTAAATGGTTAATAATGGAGTGCCTGGGTGGCTCAGTCAGTTAAGTGCTCAGTTCGTGATCCCAGGGTTCTGGGATCAAGCCCCATGTTGGGCTCCCTGCTTAATGTGGAGTCAGCTTCTCCCTGTATCCATACCCCCTGCTTGTGCTTTCTCTCAAATAAATAAAAAGTTAAAAATAAATAAATAAATGACTAATTATGTTGTCATGTACTTGTTTGCCCTCCTTGTATCCTCTTTGGTGAAGTATCTATTGGAGTACTTTGGCCACTTCTAAATTGAGTTGTTTTGTTACTGTGGAGTCATCTTAAGAGTCTTTATATAAACTTAATGCAAGTCCTCTGTTGGATGTTATTTGCAAATGTTTTCTCCCAGTCTGCTGCTTTCCTTTTCATCCCCTTAACAGTGGCTTTCACAGAGAAAAAGGTTTTAATTTTGATGAAGTCCAGTTTCTCATTTTTCTTCTTTTCTACAAGGCTTTTGGCATCAGCTCTGAGAAGTCTGCCTACCACTTGGTCATAAAGATTCTTCTCTTCTGTTATCTTCTAGTTTTTGGTTTTATCCATTTGGGATTAATTTTTATATAAAATACAAAGTTTAAAAGAGTTTTTTGTTTTTGCATGCCAGTTTTTTTTTTTTTTTTTTTAATGTTTGAAGACTATCCTTACTCCATTGAATTGCTTTTGCCTTTCTGTCAAACATAAATTGGGTCTGTTACTGTCCTCTCTCCTGTTCCTTTGATCTGTGTCAGTCCCTTTGCAAATACCATAACTGTCTTGAGTATTGTAGCTTTATAGTAAGTCTTAAGATAGTGTAACTCTTCCAAGTTTTTCTCAAAATTGTTTTGGTTATTCTGGTTTGCCTTTCCATAAATTTTAGAATGAATTTATAAAAAAACACTGATAGGATTTTGACCAGAATTGCGTTAAATCTGTACAGGGCCTGATGAGTATTTATTTAAAAGGGATTTCTTGCTCTTTTTAAAAATACATATTTTTTAAGATTTATTTGAGAGAGAGAGAACAACCCCTGGGGTGGGGGCAGAGGGAGAGGGAGAGAATCTCAAGCAGACTCGCTGCTGAGTGTGGAGCCCAACACAGGCTAGATCTCATGACCCTGAAATCACAACCTGAGCTGAAACAGTCAGACGCTCAGCCCACTGTGCCACCATGTGCCCCTGCTTGCTCACTATAACCTTTAATGACTTAAAGCAGCCTGTTTCTTCATTTGCTGTGTTGTGATATTCCAGTTAGTGCCCTAGATAGGACTGATTATAGTGGTATCTTTTGAAGTCTGGCAGTAAAGGAGGGGGGGGGGGGATACATCAAATCAGGTAGAAAAGGCTGGGAAAATACTGTTGAGGGTCAGCCACCATCATTCACAACTTTGGTCTCCACATCTCACTTCTGAGCAGGTTAGGAGCAAGAACATGCACCGTTGGCCAGCCATTAGGTTCCCCCTCCTCAGGTCCTGGAACTGTTGTGTACTGGGCATGGTCAGATTGCTTCTCTAGATTTTCCTTAATTTCTTCTGCTTGGCATAGCAGCCTCACTCATATTTCTTTCTCCAAAAACTGCATTAGAAATACACTCATGATCTATCATGACAAAACAAATTGCTTCCTCCCCTGTGTTGTAGTGTCCTTGGAGCTTCTCCTGTTGACCTCTCCCTCCCCTTGGACCTTACAGTGACATCTTCCTCAGTTTAAGCCCATGGTTCTTCTGGTCTGTCCAAGACAGTGTCACAGACAGATTTCTAGTGAAATAGTGGGGTGCCAAGGAGCCGGCTGTTGCTTGTGTTCTCAGCCTCTTTACTTCTCATTTGTAACGTTCAGCCCCCTCTACGTGCACTTGACTGTCTTCAGAATAAAAGAAAAAAGGTTTTTCACTCCCCAAACTAAATGAGAAACACAGGTTATTCTAAGATAATCTTTTTCCCTCAGGGTACACGAGATTACTCACTGAAATCTTTTGCAACAGAACTGGAACTGTCACCTTAGTAAACATCCGAGATTGGCTTTTGGTGGTTTATTTTCTTCTCAGCAGTATGAGAAGCTCTTGATTGATAATACAATAAATGATCTCTAGCTCTTCAGTTTTATGAACTCAGCTGGCTGAGCCCCCACACCACCTCTGAGCCGTCAGTCCTGCTGTCAGCTGGGAGCATTCTGTGGATGTGCAGGCCCAGGATGCTGGTCCAACAGACGGGAGAATGTAGATGTTGCACTGCCAACAGCTGGCACCTCCATTCTCTGGTTCTTTGGCCATAAACCATGGAATGTATATCAATATGGAAGATGTTTGAAGTGTACCATATGTTTGCATTATTTAGGAAACCCCACGATGAAACTTACCTGTGAGTAAACAGAGATTTTTTTTACCTGGCCTAATGTTCACCTCTGTCCTTACCATATTTTCCCATGTTGTGTCATCTAGTTGGTAGACTCCCAAGTTGGTAGCAGGGATATGGGCCTGGTTTGGACCTGTTCTTTTGTTGGTAATGGTGTGTGTGTGTGAGAAACCTTTATTTTCTGTTACTTCAGTGGGGTAGGTTCCACTGTCTTGCTTATATAGCATGGTCTTTACTGAGAAGTACCAAGCACATCAGGGTCTCCAGCCTTCTACACTTCAACTGTCAGCTTCCAGCACTGCAGTGAGGTGGGCATGAGGAAGCCACTTTTGGCTTCTCTACCACACGCCCTGCCCTGTGCAGGCTCCTTGGCAACCTTGTTCACTGCTGCAGCAGCTCCATTTGGGATGTGGGAGGAAGATGGGTGTTTCACTTGAATATTCTATGACCATGGACAGAAGAAAATGCTGTCACCTCCCTTTCTGCACTTCTGTACTTTCCTGGGGGACTAGAGGGAGCTGCCTCTGTAAAGACACACTTGTCCCTAGAGAATTTAGCCCCTTTCCTGAGATTCCTTGAATGTGGCCACCAGTCCTGCTAGAATTTCTGAGACTCATTTGTGGCCTCATCCCATTTGACCTTTTCTTCTAAGGCATAAGAAGAAACACCTTACTCTTCAGTTCTTAAGTCTTTGAAATGCATACATCCCTTCCTCCTTGACCTCTCTTTCATATTGTTTCTTACCACATTCTTCTGTGGACCTTTGTGTCTGCATGGTCTTAATGACAGGAACAGACTCATCCTATATACGCAAGTGCTTACATGGATATGTATGAACGTTTTGATTCACCCTCTCTAATGTTAAACAGCCTAAGGTGTGTGCACACAGCCTCCCTAGCCCCTGGCATGCACACCCAGCCCCCTGCCTCTTCCCAAGGTTGTCTCCGCTTTCCTGTTCTCTCAGCAGCCTGTACTTTGCATGGACCGCCAGTGTCCCTGCTTTTGTCATCCTGTGACAGTTTGAGGCCATACACACACATACATACCAATCTGAATGTGGATTGGTTGGAGGAGCCCCTCTATGCACACAGACTCACAATAAGAAAACAGATTTCTGGTGATTTCTTCCATTGGACGTGATCACGTTGTGGCTCCTACAAAAGACCTCTTCCCTGCTTCACTTTATGCAAGGGCCTGGGCCAAGCACTTTATTTACTACTACTTCCCCTGGGTCACAAAGCTAGCCAGTGGCAACATTAGGACAGGAACTTGGACATTGTTTCCCTGGAGCCCATGTCATAGCCACTGTCCTTAGAGAATAAAGTCACCCCTCCTTCTCCTCCCAACCCCCAGGAGGTACCTTGTTCAGGGCCAGCACACCTACTTGCCTGCCTGATGACTGCCAAGTGAATGTCAAGGACGACCCTGCAATTCACTCCACCTCCCGGTTAATCAACTGCTGGACCAGGTCATTCTGAAGTAGGAGACTCTTGACTGTCTTAGGGACACACTCTAAAACACAGCAAGGACTAGGTCTTGCCCTCCAACAGACTTTGGATTTCAGGGCCCAGAGAGAAGGGATGCCTTTCACTCCTCCATACACAGTCACATTTCAGGTCACTTGCAGCCAGGCTACTGTTTGATTTGAAGTGAGCCTAAATGATATGCAGATGTGGCAGGAAGGTTGGGGGACAAGCCAGGAACTTGCCTTAAATTCACTATGTGACCTCAGTCAAGTTATTTCTCTTCTCTGAACTCAGCATTCTTTTGCCACAAAATAACTGGTCAACCTGATCCCCAAGGCAGTTTCACGTACAATTTTGACATCCAGGAGGTTCTCAACTTTCTCAGTATCTATGACCAACTCTGTCCCAGTTGCCCCAGCAGATCCAGCCCAAGGATGAGGCCACAGGAGGTGGCAGCAGTGCAGTCCTACCTTTCAGACTGACACAGCGTGTCCAAATATGCTTGTTTTTGTTTATGAAAAAGAAAAATCTTATCAGGTCTACTATTTTTATAGGACTGATTGGGGTGGGCAGGGCTAGCATACAAGTTGACCTTATGATGGAACCACATGGGGCCTGGAGGCCTGGGGCTCCTTAGACCTTTGTCAC
Source organism: Canis aureus (assembly GCF_053574225.1). NCBI lineage: Eukaryota > Metazoa > Chordata > Mammalia > Carnivora > Canidae > Canis > Canis aureus. The sequence continues at coordinate 36,209,383 of NC_135615.1, forward strand.
ATCTCTCAGAAGGCCCCATCTTGGCTTTGTCTAGCAACTGCCTCCTTCATAGGATGGGGACAGCTGCACTTGTGGAGATCTCAAAACATCCACCCACCCACCCACCCACCCACATGCAGGTCAGCAGGTTCTCACCTTTTCCAGGCCAATCCACAAAACACCTGGCACCCAATGCCTAAAACAATGATGGGGGGCAGGGGGGTTCATGATCTCTTGGGTGGCAGTCAATAGCTGTAGGAATTGGAGGATGAACTAGTTGGCCAGCTTCCAGACTGTTGCACCCTGGAGTGGGTACGTTGGAATACTGAAGCAAGAGAGACGGATAAACTTGGGGGAAATGAAAAAAAAAAAAAAAAAAAAAACAACTTGGGGGAAATGGCCTCATCTCAGTTTCACAGACAGTGTAGCCAGAGCTAAAACTGCAGGAAGCAGGAGGAGCGGAGTGGGCCAGGAGGCCTAGGGAAGGTGGTGAGCTTAGCCCAACAAAGACAGCTGCTGTTGCGGAGCCTCGGCCCAGCTGTGCCAGCGCTGCCAGCCCTGGATCCCACCCAAGTGCGGAGGAAAAGGAAAGTAGAAGGCCTCACATCCTCTCCTGCTTTTAACCTTCACACTCCAGGGAAACTACACCTCCATTGTTTGCCTCCTCCATTTCTAGCCACCTTTCACCCATCACTCTCCCCCTCAGCCTACATACTTGGTACTCATGGGCTCTGAGAGCAGGTGGCACAGTGGTACTGCCTTTAGGACATCTTTTCTCATCAGTGGGGCCCATCGTGCTGAGTAATACATGATCCCTCTGCACATGTACGTCCAAGGAAAGCTACAGTGAGTCCTCAGCAAGTTGTGTACTCGCCTCTCTGCCACTTGCTTGGAAGGAACAGTGATCCATCCCTATGGCTATCTGGAGACTTTGTTTATCAATATAATGCTTAAATATTTGCCCCACCCTTCCTGCCTCTTCGTATGAGCAGTAGGAGGGCTGTTCTGGCATCCTCTGATACCTCCTGGAAGACTGACTGACTTCTGTTGGTCTATATTCTCAAGACTGGGCAAGGGGCAGCTGAACACAATTAAGCTCCCTGCCTCTGGCAAAGTTGTCATTTCTGCTGAAGGCACTTCCTGGGAGTTCCTTTGGCCGTGGTGGTCTTAGCGGTTGAGGAGCAGTCCTGGGTGTGAGCAGCCTTCAAGTTGCTGAAGCATAAAAGGCCCAGACATCAGAACTCTCTGGGAAGCCCCCCAGTGTTTTTGCTTGCTTCTTATTAGCTCTCCTGGGTTTGGGACTGTGTGCACACACAAATAGGAAGGGCATAATAATAAGGCTGCACCACCACTTCAAAGCACTTGATTAATCATTAAAAATGTCTGAGCTGTTCAAGTAAAGGTTTCAGATTCCAGGGTGGGGCTGACTGAGGTATGGGAGCCTTCAACTGAGAAGGCCTCAGCTCACATTTCAAGTCATCTTCATCTCTGCCCTGGAGCCCCACATGCCCACTGCTACAGAAGTGAGTATCTGAGTAGCACCTGTAAATGGCACTGTTAGGCCTAAGACTGCAGTCCCAGAAGTTGGAACTGCTGGTTGGTGACTGGTCGGCTGGTGGCTACAGAGAAGACCCTAGGGCTTGGTGGGCAGGTAGCTGGGCACAGGGGTTGCATGCCTCCAATTACCTTCCATCTATTCCCTCTGTTTCCTGCACCCAGGACTAACCTAAGCCTTTCTGACCTAGTCTAGGTCTTTGGGTCACACCGTGTGTACATTTCCCCAGCTCCCTTCACTACCACCACACGCACACTTTTTTTTGCACTTGTATTCATGTGGCAAAGCTCTGAGTACCTGCCCCTCACTTAGGGTCACTGCCAAAGGGCTACCTGGGAATAAGCGAAACCTGCTAGTGAGGGGACCCCTGAGCTGATCCCACACTCAGCTGTAGCTTTCTGGGAACAGAGTCCCTTCTTACATGAGGCTATTACAGGGATGTGAATTTGGTGGTATTGGTATTGATACCAGACACAAATGGGGAGGGCTGGCCTTCTGGCTGAGGTGGGTATAAGCCAATCCCTAAGGCCCTGTGTCCATCAGGAGCTGGAGCCCAGGCTGGCCACAGGGGGCATCTGATCTCTAAGAAGCAGCTCAATCTGAGCAGTGCCTGCAGGTACTAGAATCTGCCTGCCAACCTTGGCAGACTGCTGACCTACCTAGAAGGGCAGTACCTGCTCCCACTCCCATCTACTGCTCTTCTGGCCCCCTCTTTTTAAAATCTTTAATTGTGAAATAGTTTTAGACTCACAGAACAGTTGCAGAGAGAGGAGTTTCTCTATACTGCTCATCTAGCTTTCCCTAATGTTTAACATCTTACATAACCATGACACTTGCCCCCTTTCAGTGCCCTGCTTGCCAGTGGAGGCCATTTGTCAGGAAGGCCTAGATATGAACACCTGTGTTGGAGTCTTCTTGGCCACAGCTCCTGCTGTCTAAGCAGTATCACCAGTGACACCTCACTGCACATGAGTCTCCTGGCTTCAAGTACCCAGGGCCTCGGGCAGAGTGGGCATGGCATTCTAACTGGCTAGACAGGACAGTGTAGGAGCTCTTGGACAGATTGACCCCATGGGTGGCAGAGTTAAGTGAGAAGCAGTGGGGTGTATCCTGGGGAAGACGAGGTCGTGTTGCTCAGGGCAGCAGGCACTCTTTGGAGGTCCAGGACTTCAGACCCTACACGTAAGGCATCTATGAAGATAAAGAATGCCATTCCAGGACCACATGGTGGGTGCTATGAGGAACTGTGAGGCCTTCTTCAAGAGCTTTCTTCTGGGCCAATCACTCCTGCTTTGGGTGACGGAAAACCAAGGAAAACATAAATCAATCCTGCCCTCAGACATACCCTCCCCACACCTTCTCTTCCATTCCCTACTTTTTCAGTAGTTTGGAGGTAGAGGTTCTGTTGTCACCTAATGGAAAGGAAAAAGTCATAAGGGGTTTGGGAGACTTGGTACTCCAGGAAATAAGTAACAGGGTTTCTAAGGTATGCAGAAACTGGCCACCCCATCACCACCCAAATGAGTTTGACACAGCCCTCTGGTTTGAAGCCTCCTATCCTGTAGCCAGACTGATTTTTTTTTTTTAAGATTTTATTTATTTATTCATGAGAGACAGAGAGAGGCAGAGAGAGAAGCAGGCTCCATACAGAGAGCCTAATGTGGGACTCGATCCAGGTCTCCAGGATCAGGCCCCTGGCCGAAGGCAGTGCTAAACTGCTGAGCAACCCGGGCTGCCCCAGACTGATTATTTCTAACTGCCCGTAAGCGCTGTTTGGGAGTAATGAGCTCTAAGTCCCTGATGCCCCAGGTTTCAGAGTGTGTCGTGTGAAATAAGTCTTAGCAAGGACAAACTTGACTGAGGGAGAAAGGTGTTAGAGAAAGGGGCATTTTTGCTCAATGAAGTTGCCCAAGGTTTTGTGGTAAAATAGGGAAACACAGGGAGGAGGGGAAACAGTAAGGATGGGTGTATCACAGGGTTGTGAAGTCTGGTACTATGTATAGAAGGCCCTTGGTGCAGGTCCCTATGCATTTGTGCTCTCAGCATAATGGTAGCTTAAGAGAAGATGTAGGACCACTCACCTAGAAATCAGGTGGAGTCTCAGGCCTGGGTCAGGCAGGCTGTTTCTAGAGCTGGCAAGGGAGAGCGCCTCTCTGTCTCGAGGGCAGCAGAACCAGTCCTCTGGCAGGTAGAATAAAATATGGAATTACTTTGATGAGTGCGCATTCCACTGTGTTCGTTTCACTGTTTCACTGTCCGAGGCTGCCCACTGCAGGATCAGGGGAGGCTGGGGACTTGGGTGGGTCATCTAGGCAGACAGCAGGGGAAAGCCCTTGCCTAGGGCTTTCCTGCTGATTTGGCCCCAGGGGTCTGGACTATGCATGCCTTTAGTGGGTGGGGTGGGCTCTGGCTGGTGAAAGAGAGGACCCTCCAAGAGCACATTCAGTCCTGGACTCATTCCAATCCCTTTTCTGTCCCAGATGGGCCTGGGAAAGTCTGGCTTGCCAAAGGCCTGGGTTCAGGCCCTGCTGCCTGCCTCTGGCTGGTTATGTATGCTTGGATGGGAGACTTAACTTCTCGAACCCTTGTATTTCTTACCTGTGAAATGGGAATGGTAATATCTATGTTCAGGTACTGTTACTAGGACTAAATCTGGTAATGTATCTTATCAGGCCTCAGAATAAAAGTCTTCTCTTTCACTAGGCTTCCCTGGGGCTGGGTTTTGTCTCCCAGACCTCAGAACAACTTTGCTTGTGTTGCTGAGTGGGGTCAAATGAAACAGGTGGAGTTGAAAGCTGTGCCACAAGAGAAGGGAGGGGAGGTCTGTAGAGGGTGGCTGACACAGGGGGACAGCCTGGAAAAGCTCCTACTAACCCAGAGTATTCTAGCCAGTATAGCAGGCTTCAGAGAGAGGAGTTGCCAAGAGAGGGGGTATAAAAATAGAACTGAAAGAAGACTGCCAAAGGACCAATTTAGAAGATTCATGTATTCATTAACTTTGAAAAAGTTTAAAATCCTTACTGTTTATAAATGAGTTTAATGGTGGTGGTGGTTTTGAGATTTTCTTAAAAGGGGCCACAGATCCTCTGAGACCAAAGCTGTGCTTACTGGAAGGAAGGCTGATGTCTGCCCCAAGTCAGCTGACTAGTGAAGGGAGGAGGTTGGAGGTCCGTCTAGAGCCATGGATTTGTTTAGCATTTGAGTTTCTTAATAGAGCTCAGCCCTAACAGGACTCAGATTTCCAGCTCCATTCTGCAAAAAAGCCAAGGTGCCAGGTTCCAGCCACCTCACTCACTTGATGAGGTCTTTTTTTTTTTTTTTTAATTTTTTAAAAAGATTTTTATTCATTAGAGACGGGGGGGGGGGGGGGGGCAGAGACACAGGGAGAGGGAGAAGCAGCCTCCATGCAGGGAGCCCAATGTGGGACTCAATCCCGGGTCTCCAGGATCATGCCCTGGGCTGAAGGTGGCACTAAACTGCTGAGCCACCTGGGCTGCTCTTGATGAGGTCTTCATCCTGGCTTCCCACCCCCTTTGTGTGTGAGTTCAGAGGCTGGGGCACATTCTGATAGTGTACACTGCCCAGGTTTGAAAAAAAAAATAGGAATTCTTGGTTTGGGGGCCTGCAGTTCCTTTTTAGGTGGGTGTTTTTTTTTCTGTTTTTTGTTTTTTTTGGAGATGGCATAAGCGTATCTGAAGAAAAGCCATTAAGGTACAGGACACAATGTTGCCTGGTTGATAAAGCAAGCAGGGCTAACCAACTCTGGCCAAACAGTAATATACACTTATCTCTTTAGTTGCCTTGGTGTGAGGCCATTTTGTCTGTTCCCTAGTACCTGTCCCTACAGGGCTCAGAGTCCTTAGGAGGAGGAGAAAAAGTAGCTGAGGAGCTAAGCCACCATTCCTCCCAAATAATCTGCCCCAGTGTAAGTGAAAAGCTGCATCCAGTCTGCTGAGTGGCTTTTGGCTGCCATAGCCCACCCCAGGTCCAGGAGGCACTGGCTCTGTAGGGCCTGGGCTTTGTGTCAGTTCATTCTCACTTTCTCTTTCCTTCTCCCTCCAGTGTATGTAGTGGAAGACCAAAGACGGGATGACCTGGGCCCATCCACCTGCCTCACAGCATGCTGGACTGCACTCTGTTGCTGCTGTCTCTGGGACATGCTCACTTGACCAGCTCGGCCTTCCTGTCCTGCCAGTTCGGCCACCACCTTCAACAGGTGTGCCTGCCCCATCTCTTCTGATTGCTGAAATAAATGAAAATGACTAGCTCTGCACAGATACTTCTACCTTCGACACAGTGGGATTCTAGATTAGCAGGGATTGTGCTGCGTTTAATTCAGTGACTGTCTTTTTAATGTTCAAAATCCATTTCTTATTGGCCTTTCACAAATGTGCTAAATGACTTATTTTTTTGGCCAAAGGCTTAGCTATAAAATATATATTTATAAGATTATACGTTCACGGTAGTGACATAATGTAATACCACTGAATGATTTATTTGCTTACACCCTGTATGTTTCAATAAATTTGTCTGAACCTCAACTGTTTGAATTATTCCAGACAGAACATAAGTCTTGGGTTTCTCCACCAGGAACCACTGTTCAGTACTAGGAGGAGGGGTCTACTTACCTTTTTGTTCTACTGTGGGTCAGTGCTATGAGGAAGGCAGATTCTATGGAGCCCTCAATAGGCTAGCAGTTGCTGAAGGTGCTGGTGCTTTTACCCAGAGCCTAGGAAAGGACCTTTAAGTAACTGTGGGCTGCTCCACAGACTGGCCTGGGGCCAGAACCGAGGCCTTCTTTTCTGCTGCCTGCCCTCTCCGCCCCCTCCACACACAGACACATAGGAGAGAAGAGCTATCCTAATTCAAGCCTGCCAGCCAGCCAGGCCACCTATCTCAGATTTGGCCACAGGGTGGCGCCGAGCCACCATAACAGAGTCAGATTTTCTGTCAGTGGGCTGGCTCTACCAGCCCTGGGAGGCTGTAGTCAGCAGCTCTCTGCCCACTTAAAATGTGAAGCAGTGATGGGCCCATAAACATTTACCAATTCTCTTTAAAAGAGATCCGTATTTTATCCATCACCTGCTTCCATGGAGTAATTGGTCCCACAATAGCTGATTTCAAGCTACCAACATGTTTCTGAACGCAGAGTTGGGAAGAAAAAGCAGAAGAGTGCTCCATTATGTAGTATTTCCATGATCCAGATACAGTAGTCTTAACATCATAAACATAAATAATGACTAGATTTAGTAATGAGGAATGGGTATATTCTGAATATTTATGATCCTTATTATAAATATAATTTAATTGTATATTTACCTAACTTAATTTTTAATAATTGGCTCTCACGAACCAGTAAAAGCCAGCGCCAGTACACCACTGTCCCTAAGCCTCTAAGGAGGCCTAGGATTGTAGTGTCCACTTCTATGACACTCGCCAAAGAGTCAGCCATGGATGTGCTGCTGCTTTATTACTGCATTTTCTTGAACATTTGCAACATGCCACCAAGGTTACTTAAATTCAGCTATCCCCCCTGGTCTTCCTTATTTGCATGGAGGCTCAGAGGTGAGGGATTTTACTCAAAGGAACAGAAAGGGACAAAAGCACCAGCAAAGGCTTAAATAAAGAGGTCAGGGAGGAGTTGAGGTTGAAAGCCTCTACCTCTCTGGCCCTTGGTTCTCATCCTTCAGCTCAAGAAAGGCAGACTTCGTAGAGTGGCTGGGGGAACACATGCCTTTTATTGGTCTAAGGAGCATAACTAGTTCATAGGCTTGGGCAGAGCTCCCCTATCTGTATGGCTCCCATCTCCCTCTCCTGGGAGTTTGTGACTCACCCCCAGGGAGAAAAGTGTTCTGGACAGGGGTGGCAGACAGAGCCAGGATAAAAAATACAGAACTGGGGTCTGAAAGAGTATCATGGTGAAGTAGAAAACACAGGGTTATGAGATCATCCAAATAAAAAGTCCACCCGGGCAGAAGAGAAGTTTCTCCATGTGGGCCTCCCACCTGCCCTTGCCAGGAATGGGAGGGGGCAGGAAGCTTCGGCTGGAGATTTCCTACTGTGCCCTTCGTGCCATCAGCATCTCCCGGATGTTGTCCTCAGCTTCCTTTACACTCCGCTCCAGGTAGGATTTTTTCTGCTGCAATATGAAAAAGAAACGAGAATTAGGGAGTATGGATCAGGTTCACAGATGCAGCTTTTATATCCAAAGGTAACGGCTTGTCTTCTCTGATCAGTGACTTCCAGTACATATTGTCTATTGGGGCCAGATACATACACACCTGCCCAGAGTGCTCCCCTCATCCCATCCACAGGCCTGAGAGGGGGAGAAGGAAAAGGTTATTTGGTGCAGGAAGCAGAAGTGCTCTGTGGAAGGCAGCTGTGCTCTTCCCTTAGGAGGAAGTGGACTCAAAACAGGCGTCTCAGTACATGAAGTTATACCAGACAAAGGCCAGGAAATTCCAGTACAAAGCTCTGGCCTCATAACAGACTGTCTCTCAAGGTTTTCCATGCCCTGGGCCCGGTGCCTGTAGCTGCCAATGCTGCAGAATGGACAGGGTGGGTACCAGAGGGTTCTGCTCTGTCCAGTGAGAGGACACGCTGCATGAGTGCTAAGAAGTTTTATCACACATCTCATCAAGGCAGATGAGTCAGGATGAAATCTGCTTTTCTAATGAAACTGCTGCCTGCCAGAAATCCAGGACAGTGACACACTGAGTAAAACAGACCTTTTGGAAGTTTACCTCCTACCCCATCTGGGTCCTAAATTAAAAATCTCAACTTACACAAAGAACTTTAACTACTTCAGGAACCACATCTGGGCCAGGATTACAAAAGATTAGTCAAAGGAAATGATGTCTGTACGTTATTTGTCCTGTGGTCGGTCACTCAAAAAAGTATGGTGGCTTCACCACTAGTCCCTGCCCCAAGGACATAGTTGTGGCTGCATTCCCACTTAAAAGACATGAAATGAGACTTCCTTTTTGAGGAATACTCAAAATAGTCCCCTCTCTACGGGTACATGTGACTGGGCACCACTGGAGTCTGCCAATAACACACCCCGATCTAAGCAGCTAGGGTATAGGCCATGCCCTTCTCTCACTCACCCCTATACCTCTGACCCTGGTGGCTGTGAGTTCACTCTGACCAATAAAGTGCACAGATGACCTGGAAAACCAGGGAAAGATTGGGCCAGAGAACAGGTGAGCAGCCTGGCCTGACAGGCTGTCCTTAGGAACTGATGCCCAACCAAACCACTGTGTTAGGAAAATAGAAATGGAGGCCTTCACCATTAAAATCTCTGGTGTTCTTCTACAGATCCCTGTGTCTAACTTCTCCCACTCTGTCCAAATTTTTTTTTCCAAGATTTTATTTGAGACAGAATGAGCAAGAGGGGGAGGGGCAGAGGGAGAAACAGACTTCCTGTTAAGCTTGGAGCCCAAGATCATGACCTTAGCTGAAGGCAGATGCTTTAATTGAGCCACTCAGGTGTCTCCAGGTATTTATTAAATGATACATTTGGAAACTTTTTCCTATATGCTCCAATGCTGTGACATCAGTATCCGTTATGTGAACCTCTGATTCCTGTTGGTATTCTCCTAACTTCAAATTTACTGAAGGCTAGAAAAGGCTCTATCTTCTTTACTCGTTTCCCATGTGTCCAACTTGCACACAATTCCTTACAAAACAACAGGCGCTCCACAAAAATTCATACTGGCCACAAACGTATACTGTTGCTAAGGAATTTATTATGTTGCTAAACCTGATAACAGTGCTATCACTGTGATATCAGCTATTACTGTGATATCAGAAAGGGAACTTTACATGTGGTGACTTAAAGAGAGAAATACTAATAACTCCTGACACACCACTGAAGAATGTACATGTACTGGGTGTTGCACAGAAGGGGAGCAGAGCAAATAGCGAGTGCCATGTACCATCTGGGCACCTTCCCAGCTCTGTGTGAATCTGAGGAGAAGGCCAGTGGGGCAAGAGGAGCTGTGCTCCCACAGCATCAGCTGGCGCTCAGGGACCCAAGTCCTCTGCAATTCCATCTCTGCCAACTTGCTGCCTCAGTTGTCGAAACAGTAAACTTGGAACATCAGCTGGAACTTTTCTACCTACTACATGGGCCTCTGGACAATCAAATTCAGATTATAATTCTTATCTTTAAAATTCATCATTCTGGGGATCCCTGGGTGGCTCAGCGGTTTAGCGCCTGCCTTTGGCCCAGGGCGCGATCCTGTAGTCCTGGGATCGAGTCCCACGTCAGGCTCCCGGCATGGAGCCTGCTTCTCCCTCTGCCTGTGTCTCTGCCTCTCTCTCTCTCTCTCTCTCTCTCTCTCTCTCTCATTCATAAATAAATAAATAAATAAATAAATCTTTAAAAAAATAAAAAAATTCGTCATTCTCTGCTCTTCTATCTTCCAGTTTCAGTTTTGTGATTTTTTTTCCATGATTTTTACCATTGCCTAACCTAAACTCTTCAAGTTTAAAAAAATAATGCAAAATAAACCTATCTTTCAATTTTTAATTAGCTTAGTAAACTTACTGCACATTAAAATTTTCTTCTCATCCTAATAGGTGGGTGGGTCATCTCTTGCACAAAAGGATTTTTTTTTTTTAAGATTTTATTTATTTATTCATGAGAGACAGTGCAAGAGAGGCAGAGACACAGGCAGAGGGAGAAGCAGGCTCCTCGCAGGGAGCGCAATGTGGGACTTGATCCTGGGTCTTCCAGGGTCACACCCTGGGCTGGAGGTGGTGCTAAACCACTGAGCCACTGGGACTGCCCAAAAGAACCTGTTTTCTAACATTTTCAATAGTTCCTGTCTCATCTTCAAACACACCTAAGCCAAGAAGACCTTCATAATCAAACCTGAATCAGAGTATATGATATGCATTGAATGGTCTCTCACTAAAAGACATGTTGAAGTCCCAACTCCCCACCACCACCACCTGTGAATGTGTCTTTATTTGAAAATAGGGTCTTCACAGAAGTAACCAAGTTAAAATGAGGTCATACTGAGTTGGGATGGATCCTAAATCTAATGATTAGTGTCCTTATAAGGCTATGGAAGGGACACAGACACAGAATGCCATCCCTTGAGGGAGACAAAGGAAGGATCAATCTATAAGCCAAGGAAGACTAAGAGTGGTTGGCAACCACCACAAGCTAGGAAGAGGAAACAAGGATTTTTCCCCAGAGGCTTCAGAGGGACTGTGGCCCCATGACACCTTGATTTTGTTCTAAAACATATGAGAATAATTTTCTGTTATTTTAAACCAACCAGTATGTAGTAATTTGTCAAGCAGCCCTACAAAACCAGGAAGTGAGGGATGTCCCAGAGACACAATCTACCCAAAGTTCTTCTGTACCCACGGTGAATCACAGAGGTCTGGGGGTAAGGATTCCTTTAGGTTGATATACTACGACCTGGACTTCGCCCCAGAAAATTGTGGTACAAGGATTCCAAATATAAACAAGACTGTCAGAAAGGATGCAGAAAATTAAAGAACCAATGATTAAATCAAATTTTCCTTTCTTGAATTTCCACACTTTTTTCCCTAAAACTATTAGTCAAATTAGAAATTCTGTGGACCTGTCTTCCCCATTTCTGTAAATGACAACTCCATTCTTGCAAATGCTTAAAACCTTTGGTGTCATTTTTGAATCTTCTTTTATATCTGACATCCAATCAATCAACAAATCCTATGAGCACTACTCTCAATATGTATCCAGAATCTGACCTTAATGTATAGATAGCCTCCTAAGTGGTCTCCTTTCGTCTGTCTTTTGATCCCTATTAGTTTCTTCTCCACACAGTGCCCAGAGTCCTCTGTTAACATTTTAAACCCTCCAATGGTTGCCCATTTCAAAATAAAAGGCAAAAACCTTTTCAAAAAGCCATGTTTAGTCTCCTCCTCACTCTGACCTCAATTCCCTGTCACCCACTCGGCTCCAGCCACACTGGCCTGCACCTTCGACTCTGAGCTGCCCCTCCAACCCACCAGCCATGCTCCTGCTTGGCTTTGGCCCTTTGGCTCTTTTAGAAACACTCTTCTTCACATATCCACACTTGCTTGCTTGCTTCCTTCAGGCCTTTCTCAAATGCCATCTCATGAATATATGACAGCTCCATGCTCCCTATTCTCACCCTGATTTGCCTACACAGCACCTGTCGCCACTGGAAGTGGCAGTATTTGTCCATCTTCCCTTACAAGAAAGAGAAGTCCACGAGGGCAAGGCTTTGTTCTGTTTGCCGATACCCCACTGTCTAGAAAAATGGCTGATACATGAGAGGAACTCAATACCTGCTGAATAAAAGTGCATTTATTATGAGCAATGACGACTTACTGATGTACCTGCATGCATGCTGCTGTCTTTTATACGTGCCATTCACGTTTATAACGTGAATGAATGAGACATATCAACAGAGCAAGCAAAGGCAGAACATGACTGTCTCCTTCAAGATGGTTTTCAATTTGGGGCACTGCCTGCAAACCTCTGCCCCCAGGTAAACATAGGTCTAAAACTCAACCGTCACTGATGTCCCTGGGAAAATTAGAGGCTTGCTTCCACAAACAGAACAGGCCCTAAGGGTCAAGCCCTTTATTAGATCAACTTGTAAAATTATAAAACAAACTATCCCCATTTCCCATGTCTTGGAGTTGGAAATCCTTGAGAAAGTGCTTGGAGACTACCAGGGCTACTGTGAGCTACAAGGGGATTATGGCTGCTGTGTAAACTCCAGAAAGCCTTTCAAACCCGCACCTTCCAGCAGGAGTCCCAGGAACGCATTTTCTGTCCTCACTGCAGCATTCTTTGTCTTGCTGAGCAATCTCCCTCAGAACCTTTTTCCTAGGAAATTCTCTAGTGAAATCAAACCACAGAGCTCTGAGTGCAGTGACATTCTTGTGGGCCGTGCTCTATAGTTAAATTCTGAGATTTCCTGTGGGGCTCACCATGGCCAGGGAAATGACATTGCTGGAGTTATTGCTCATCCCCCTGAGGTTCTTCTTTCTGGAAGTCAGTCTGAGGAGCCAGTGTTCCATTTATAACCTTCCATGAAGGAAAGAGGTTCAAGTCTTTACAACTCTTCTGACATGACACAATCTCTCAGACCCTTGAGGGTAATTCATCTTGTGATGCTATCTTATTGACTTTTTTTTCCCTTAGGGACTTTGTTTCCCCTTTCTCTAATATTTTTCCTCTCTGCCATTTCTTAGGGTATAGAAAGCAGTTTTCCTCTCTCATCCTCTACTCCCCATCTGTAAAATGAGGATTTAGACAGTACCAGTATCCCTACTCCCCCATTAGTCACAGAGCTTTTACTTCAAATTAACTCATCTCAAAGACAAAACGTAAGATGGGTAAAATAGAGCTGGGATAAGGGACAGGGGAGATATGGTGGATAAAAGCAGACCTTGTGGCTTGTCCCATGCCTCTAATCCAGGCTACAGGGGCAGTAAAAATGGGCATCTTGATTCCCTTCTGCTCCTGATATTCTATGAGATCATTCAGAGACCCTCTGCTCTGAGTCCCATGTTTCAGATCCTGAGACTGACCTACCCTGACCACACACTTCTCCCTTATGCTGAATCCATGGCTGCCAGCTTCTGCAGGCCACTGCCAACTTCAAACTCTACTAATTAATCAAAAAAATGTGAAGCAAAGGCCACCTTCTCATTGTTGCACCCATGACTCCCAAATTAGAAACCCAGAGCCTCACTCTCATGCTCTCTCAGTTTGCAGAACTCTAAAATGGCCGGAGGATGCCAGCTGCCCACACTGGGGAAGTTTAGTAAGAGGCCAAGAATTCACCGAAGGCTGAGAAGGCATGTCTTGGCAGATGGAGGTAAAATGTGACAAAGGCACAGAAACAAAAGGAGGAAGAGAAAATAAGAAAGGCAACGAGACAGGATCAGAGAAGTCAGGAAGGGAAATGAGACCGAGGTAGCAGAGCTGTAGCAAGCAGGAGCACTGCAGAGCTCTGAAAGTGCAAGTGAATGGGTGAGGAACACTCACCAGAGGTGGGAAAGACAGGCCTTGCCTGACCGGGAACTGAAAGCTAAGAGACTGATCCACAGACACATGTCTACTTGGGAACTCACTGGCGTACATTCACTGCACCATTAATGACACAACTAGGCAATAAGGGAACTTGTGAACTATAACATAAGACTGGGAGACAAGCTCAAGGAATGCGAAAGCAGTTTTAGCCATTGACTGGGAGAATATAAGAGAAATAAATCTAAGGAGTAACTGTCTCTGCAATTTTCATTAACTGCTTTCAAAAGTTCCTCTGCTAAAAGATGTGGTTCAGCTAGACACTGAACCTATAAAAACTGAACAGTTTTTCTCCCAGGTGTTCTCTTCCCTGCAAAGAGACTCTGACATTGCTACTGTGTGGGGCCAGAATCCCAAATCCCACCTGTGATTGCATGCTTAATCTACCCAAGACAAACCTCGACACGACTCAACACCTTATGGCAGAAATACACTTAAGGCAGCCCGGGTGGCTCAGCAGTTTAGCACCGCCTTTAGCCCAGGGCGTGATGCTGGAGACCCGGGATCGAGTCCCACTGTCAGGTTCCCTGCACAGAGCCTGTTTCTCCCTCTGCCTGTGTCTCTGCTCCCCACACCCCCTCTCTGTATCTCATGAATAAATAATGAATGAAAGAAAGAAAGAAAGAAAGAAAGAGAGAGAGAGAGAGAGAGAGAGAGAGAGAGAGAAGAAAGAAAGAAAGAAAGAAAGAAAGAAAGAAAGAAAGAAAGAAAGAAAGAAAGAAAGAAAGAAAGAAAGAAAGAAAGAAAGAAGAAAAAGAAATTCACTGAAGGAAAGGGTGGGGAAAGAAGGATTCTTACTTCTTCCCTGCAGTCCCCCTATGCTTTGGGTGATCAATACCAATGTTGCCCTCCCTAACACATCAGCTTCATTTAAGTCCCAGAGAAAGTCCAGCCCAACAGACAATCCAGGAAGAAAGTAGAAAGAAAACTCCTATGTAAGTGCAGAGCCAGCAGGGGCAACTGTTTCAAGGCACATGGCACTGATGAGGCTACATCCAAAGCATCACTACATTTTGGGGCACCAGGATTAAAAGGGATGAGACATGCCAATATATCATGTCAAGTGATAAGCAGCTGAAGTAGAGACATGTGGCTCAGAATAGATTAAGAGGAGAAGGAACCTGACCACCACCTTAAATATCTTAATGCAATGGCTCTTAAAATGTGGTCCCTGGAATTTTTCCAGCATCAGCAACTCCTGCGAACTTGTGCAAAAAGCATAATCTCAGGCCCTAACCCAGATGCACTGAATCAAAAAATTCTAGAGATGGGGCCCAGCAATCTGTGTTTTCAAGCCCTCCAGGTGATTCTGAGGCACACTTAAGTTTGAGAACCAATGTTCAAAAGTGAGAGTCAGCAAACTGGACTTTTTCTATAAAGGGCCAGATAGTCAATATCTTTGTAGTCTCTGTCACAACCAACTACTCAACTCTACCACCATAGCATAAAAGCTGCCATAGACAATGTGTAAACTATGCATGCAGTATAAACAAATGAGGATAACAGCTATGTTCTAAAAACACAAAAACAAGCAGCAAGCTGGATCTGGCCAGTAAGCTATAGTCTGTCAGTCTCTGTTCTTAAGAAAAAAAAGTGAGTCTTAGATCCCTGGGTGGCTCAGTCGGTTAAGTATCTGCCTTCGGCTCAGGTCATGATTCCAGGGTCCTGGGATCAAGGCCCGATCAAGCTCCCTGCTCAGTGGGGCGCCTGCTTCTCCCTCTTCCTCTGCCCCTCATCCCGTTCATGCTTGCTCGCTCACACACTCTCTCTCAAAATCTTAAAAAAAAAAAAAAAAAGTCTTAAAAGAACTGATTCCAACAGGTAGAGATTTCAGAGATGTTTAACTTTCGATGAAAGCTACCTAATAAAAGCCCAAATTTCCATCCATCCATCCATTCAGCCTAGTGCCAAACCATTTTCTTTTTTCCTTCAAAATTCTGGTCCTTGAAGTTTGTGGCATCATGCCTTATCATCATCCTCTCCCCACCTTCCTGTTACTGCAATCTATAATTTCCGGAATACTGTCCTTCATTCACTAATGGCTCACTGTCTTCCTTTCCACCACTGCTGCACTACTCAAAGTGCCTCCAACAAGAAGGCAGATGATCCATCCAATACCATGACGTCCCATCCCCTTGCAATTTTTACTTCACTCCACCTCAGCCACCTGCCCACAGTCATACCCTAGGTACCATGTCATCACCATCAACTGTGCCATCTCCAAAATTTCAGGTTCACCACCACTACTTTGTATTTTTCCAGCCTGCTTTATCTGAAAACTCAATTCCAGCACTTTTTTTTTTTTTTTTAAGATTTTATTTATTTGACAAAGAGAGAAAGGAGAGAGGGAGCACAGCAGGGGGAGTGGCAGGCAGAGGGAAAGGGAGAAGCAGGCTCCCCATCACGCAGAGAGACCAACATGGGGCTTGATCCCAGGACCCAGGGATCATGACCTGAGCTGAAAGCAGAGGCTTAACCCAACTGAGCGACCCAGGTGCCCCAACTCCAGCACTTCTTCAACCTCATCTCAATGACAAGTTTTTCATTATACATTATTGTTTCCATGTCCTTTCCCCCACTACCCACCCTACCAAACTAAGCTTCCACAGTACATTTATATTAACCCCTTACAAACATCCTTTTCTTCTTTGCTCTGTTCTCCCTCTGTTGCACCTGCCTGGCAAATGCCAACCCAAGTTAAACCCAACCCTTTGCCTACTCCATGATTGTACCTACATGTTGCTAGAGAAGAACACTTAAATGCACAGAATGGTTTCACTTTAAATTCAGGACCATGAATCTCAAATGAGCACTCAACATTGTCCTACTATCCTATTAAACTACTTTAATAAGGTCACTTGTGTATTCTCCAAAATAACTATTTCATACTTTATCTTGTCTCCTCAAATCTCCTATACTCACTCTCTCCTCCCCTCTCCATCTCAGGTCACTGAGAAAATACAAGCAATCTCATGAGAATTCACTCTTCCCTCTGCTACCACATCTACTACCTGACCCACACCTATACATATATCCTCTTCTCTCCCCTGTGTTAAAATGCAGTGTCCCTGCTTCTGTCAGAACACAACTCTTCCACTTGGGCACTGGTTCAATCTCCACTCACCCTCTCAAAACTCACTGCTGCAGTAAGCCTTTTCCTTTTTTTCCTAATTTTCAATTTCTTTCTCTGCAAAATCTTTCTTGTTGAGGCAGATTATTTAAAAAACACTTTCGTGTACTCACATTCCCTGCAAGTACTCTCCCCTTTCTCTCCTTTCCTTCTTAGCACAATTTCTTGAACCAAGCTTTTAGTAGCTCCCTCTACTTCCTTACCTCCCATTTGCTCCCCAGATGTCTCCAATCTTCAATTACTATTGTGCTTATTTTTTATAGACTAGAGGAATCTGTTACAATCTTCTTGTAACTCTGGGACTCTCTCGGCCAAATACTCTCTCTACAAGCCTTCCAAATGAGCAAATAGGTAAGTTTTACTACTTCAGGGTGCCTTTCTTTAGTTTGCCCTAGTCTTACAAGAGCTAGAGAATCCAATCAACAGTATGTACAGTGGAGTTTGGCCTGCAGGCATGATAAGAGTAGGTGGAAAAGGGTGTGCCTTCTCAGAGAGGAAGTAAGGGCAACACCTCAAATTCTTGGAAGTGGAGGTGCGCCTGACTCAACTGTGAGGGTAAGACTACAGGGAGGTACATGAGGCAACCACCTGAAGTCATTTCAGCACTACTCTCTGCTCCAAGCAAATCAAGAATTTCAATTTTCT
The DNA here is from genome assembly GCF_053574225.1 of Canis aureus. Classification (NCBI taxonomy): domain Eukaryota; kingdom Metazoa; phylum Chordata; class Mammalia; order Carnivora; family Canidae; genus Canis; species Canis aureus. The sequence continues at coordinate 36,226,762 of NC_135615.1, forward strand.
TGCAACTTAACAACAAAAAGATAACAGGATTAAAAAATGGGTAAAGGACTTAAAAGGACATTTCTCAAAAAAAAATATATACATATATAAATGTTCAATAAGCACAACAAAATATGTTCAACCTTATTCGTCCTTTGGGAAATGCAAATAAAAACCACAATGAGGGGTGCCTGGGCAGCTCGGGTGGATGAGTGTCCAGCTCTTGGTTTTAACTCAGGTCATGATCTTTGGTCATGAGATCAGGCCCCTCATGAGCTTGGCACTCAGGCCAGAGTCTGCTTGAGAATTCTTTCCCCATTCACCTCCCCTCTGCTTCCCCAACTCCTGTTTGTAGTGTGTGCTCTTGCACTCTCTCTCTCTCTCCCTCAAATAAATAAATAAAAATCAAAAAAATAAAAAACTTAAAAAACCCCACAATGAGACACTACTTTGTACCTACCAGGATGACTATAATCAAAACCAGAAAATAAGTACTGAAAACGATGTGGAGATATCAGAACTCTCATATACTGCTGGTGGGAATGTAAAATGATGCAGCTGCTATGGAAAACAGTTCGGCCATTCCTTAAGAAGTTAGAAGCTAAAACTGTCACATGACCCAGCAATTCCACTCCTAGGTGTATACTCAAGAGAAATGAAAACAGGTGTCCAAACAAAACTTCTGAATGTTCATAGCAGCAATATTCACAATAGCCCAAAAATGGAAACAACAAAGGGTGATATACTCCTACAAGGGAATGCTTACTGTTCAGCCATAAAAAGGAATGAAGTTCTGACTCATGCTACAACATGGATAAACCTTGACAACATGGAACTAAGTGAGAGAAGCCAGATACTAAAATCCACACACTGTATGATCCATTTATATGAATATAATAATAGGCAAATCTATACAGACAACAGATAAGACTGCTGGGTGCTGAGGAGAGGGAAAATGGCCCGTGACCATGGGTAAGGGTTTCTTTTGGGGGGTGATGAAATGTTCTATCAGAGAGTGGAGATGGTTGCACAATATTGCAATTTTATGTTACATGAACTTTACCTCAATTAAAAATAAAAAGAAATTCCCAGTCTTCTCAAAATGCTGAACCAAGAAGAAAAGACAGGGCATAAAAGCCCTGTGTTTAAAAACAAGCATGGTGGAGTGCCTGCATGGCGCAGTCAGTTAAGCCTTCAACTTTTGGTTTTGGCTTAAGTAGTGATCTCAGAGTCTTGAGATTGAGCCCCGAGTTGAGCCCCATGTCAGGCTCTGCACTCAGCATAGAGTCTGCTTGTCATTCTTTCCCCCTCTCCCTATGGCCCCTTCTGGTCATGCTCTCTCTTTCTCTAAAACAACTAAATAAATCTTAAAAACAGGCATAGCAAGGCAAGCTCCTAATGAATTACTTTCACAACAAATCAGTCTTTGCTCTACCCAAAAACTTAAGAGAATCACACACAAATGGGCCAAGGTAAAATAAACTGACGTATTAATTTCTGAAAACTAACTTTAATGTTATAAGTGTAAACACTAAATATTTAGATTAATGAGTTAATTAAGTACTTTGGGAGAACTAATGAACAAACAAGGGTAAGGAAACTTCTATGTGCTCACATTACTACTTTCCAATTGAGGAACATATTTATACAACTAAAAAAATAGAGATATGGCAACCGGAAACCCATAAAAGGAATGGGAACAGTGAAAACAAGCAAGAGCTCAAAGCTACCACAAGCACAGATTGATGACTCATAGGCACCTCCCTTTGCTGATTTGTCTAGGTCAGCAGAGGGCAGAACTGGAGAACTACAAATATACAATATCAAAGAGCTATTTATAAAGCTTTCCCCCCAAATGTGCTTTCTTTTCATTAAGAAAGAGAAAAGGGAAAATAATAGTTATACCTCTCAGTATCACCAAAGATTACTACGGTTCTCAAACTCTAAGCTAAACCTATAGGTCAAACAACCTAGAGTCTTTGCTCACATTGCTTGCAGTACTCTAAAGGGCACCAGGAGGTCAGCTCACATCACCCAGTGACACTTCTCCATCTGGGGTGATCCAGGAGCTCATACCATGATGAAATTACTCTACAGACCAGACGTCACAGCTGCCACTTGTCCCAACTCTACACACACCCAAGTTACCATGGAACTGGTACAAACAGAATGGAGTTTAATATGCTATTAGCTCTGATCTAAGTAGCTGACATAACACCAATTAAATTTATAATGACACTGGAATAATAAAAGAGCACTTGGCACACTTCTTTGCAAACATGATTCAAAGGGTGGTTTTCACTTAGCCCTTTCTTCAATTTCCAGATGCTAGATCACTTAGGAGCCACTTACAATCTTTCTATTCAAAGAGTTGGTGGTGTTTAGGAGGGTTATCATTTCATAAGAAAAGGACTACTAACTTATAAGGCCCAGCTACTAGGAATATTCAACTACAGTACAGCAACCTCCATTTCTTGCAGGGTAAAATGATTATTGTGGTTGGAATCTAGAATCTTGAGTTCCTACCCATCTTCCTCTCTTTCCCTGATTCTAGTTCTGGCTCTATGAAGAATATTTGATCTCTACTTTTAAAACACAGGGGAAAATAAAATAAAATAAATAAAAAATAAATAAAACACAGGGAAAGGCCATGAAATTCATGAGATGGCTTCACCAAGGAATCCATGGCTATTAGGAAATAAGAGCAGCAGAGCAGCAGACATCACTAATCTGCTGGCACTTGCATCCTTGAGCCCCTCAACTAGCCCTACCAATAGTTGTATTTATGCTATGCATGGAAGAAGTCACTGGGCCCTCTGGGCACACTGACATGATATATACTGAAGCTATAGATAATGGGTCCTTTGCTCTTATGGAATACTCTAGAGTAATTTAAATGAGTGAACTACATATATTAGTGTGGGGAGAACTTAAAAAAAAAAAAGTTACTGAAAGATACGAACACTATGATGTTATTTGTTAAATATAAGATGCCAAAAAACATGGAATGGAAAGATACATACAAAAAACTGGACAGTAGTTACTTCTGGTGAATGGGAAGAAAACTGAGGTGGGCCTGGAAAGGAAGTTACAAAGGAGATGTCAATTTCATTAGTATTGTTTTATTTTTGTAAAATAATAATGAAAAAGTAAATATTACAAAATATTAACATTAATCCTGGGTAGTGAACAGGTGTTCATTAAGTTAGCTTTGTATATTTATCTTCAATTTTTTTCCAAATTTAAAAAAACACTTTATCTTATAAACATTTGGTGGCAATATGCTCAATAGTAAGTCGCTCCTGAGCATCCACCATATGTAAACAACAAATCTTCTATTTATTGAGCATTTACTTGATAATAAATGCATAGTGTCAAATGATTTACATGTATAATGTTAAAAGGTAGGCATCTGGCAGGGGGTGGGGGGGGCGGTGCCTGGCTGGCTCTGTTGGTAGAACATGAGACTCTTGATCTCAGGGTTGTGAGTTCAAGCCCCACGGTGAGTACAGAGATTACTGCCGCTCCCTCCCTACAAAAGGTAGAAATTTTTAAAAGGAGAAATGCTTATCCTCCTCACCTCCTTTGTTCCTCAGCTATAGCCCTGGCCTCAATTTACTCTCAGGAAGATTAGTGGATTTTCTGACCAGGAAAAAAGTAATGTTGCTCAACCCCTTCTGCTCTGCCAGGATCTGCCTGCTTGCAACAGGTACGTATTTTCCTCATTTGTTTGACAGTCTCAGCGTGCCTCTGCAGCAAGAGACCCGTGGTTGTCCCACAAATGCAGAGATTTGCTGGAGAAATTAATCTCATCAGTATGCCTAATTCTGGATCCATTCAGAAACTGCTGTTATTGCTGCATACTGAAGCCATATTCTTCAACATTATATTTAACTAATAGAGAAAAAATATATAAAAAATTTTATCTCGGCAGCCCCGGTGGCTCCACAGTCTAGCGCCACCATCAGTCTGGGGGCCTGATCCTGGAGACCTGGGATCAAGTCCCAAATCGGGCTCCCTGCATGGAGCCTGCTTCTCCCTCTGCCTATGTCTCTGCCTCTCTCTCCCCTCTCTCTCTCTCTCATGAATAAATAAATAAAATCTTTAAAACAATTTTTTATCTCAATCTGCCTTTCAGTTGGCTCCATACTTAGGCAGATAAGAAAGGGATTACTTCCTCTCCCTCTCCATCAATACTGTTGTTGTTACCATTTTATAGAAGAATGGATTTAGGCTTAGAGGCACTAAGTAATTTATCCAATGTGTAGTAAGCAGCAGGGTTGGAGTTCAAATTCATATTTGTCTGATTCCAGAGTTTACATCCTTAATTATTATGTCCAGACATTATGCTGCACATATCCGAGTAAAGAAAAGCAATACCTACTACTTGCTAAAAATCTTCAGGATGAACTAAAAAAAAATTCTAAAAGTTAAAACTTTTCTTAGTATATACTGAAAGAGGGTAGGAAAGTGCACATATTTATGTGTGTGCATATGTGAGAATGTATATGGATAAAGTAGTCATTATAAAATCCCTTTAGGAAACTTTTAACCTTCAAAACTAGTAGGCATGTTTGTGTTCACCCATGTAAGGTCCCACCACCCTCAAATATGACTCAAGATACCACAGATGCACAGCAGGGCTGCTTATCTTCTTTGCTGTAAATGAACTGTGTTCAACCACTCCCCTGCAGTACAGAGCACTCAGCTCTGAGCCTAAGCTGATGTCAGCCTCTACCTCCTGCAACCCCTCCCCAAAGGAACAAACCTGCTTCCCTCAGCAGACCAGGTTTGCCCAACTCCAGAGTCAGTACTAGTTAAGAGAAGTCCACAAAGCATTTCTAACTCAAGTGTAGGTAAGCTGACAGCTCCAGCTGCCACCACAAAACCAAGGGCCTGAACAGCCTCCTAACTATGGAGGGAGTAAGCCCCTTCTCAGCACAGGCTTGCCCACATGGGCACTCACTTAGTTCTTTGGACTCAACACTACACACTGTCCACACCTCTGGAAAGAGCTTTACATCCAGCTACAGTGCTGATGGGCTTGGTCCATGAATTTCATTCATTCTTTCTCTAGCTGCCTTTTCTCCTTAGTTGATTAAATCCAGTTCTGTAACTTTAAATGACACCTAGAAACTGACAATTTTTAAATAATTCTCAATTGTATTTCACTAGCCTGGAGTACCAGATTCATATATCCAACTGTCTATTCAGTACCTCTACTTGGGTATCACAAACCAAACTTTCAATTTGCTTTTAAAATTACTTTTGAAACATTAAGATCAAGTAGGAAAAATTGACTAATGAATGACCAATAGCACATCTGTTCCCATAAACATGTGGAATCTCTGTGAAACGCAGTATACATGGAATGCTGGGTGGAAATCACACTACATGAATAGCATTGACAGTAGGAATAACCACTTGCCCAGAACAAGTAGTACTTAAACAAAGTGAGGAGAAACAATGCAGATTTCATCCATTTTAGCCTTAACTCTTTTCTCTTAGACCTCTCTAGTCTCATTTCTCACCCCAGCCTCCTTTACCACTCTACTTCCAGACATTTGTTCCCACTATTTATTTGATCTGAAATGTTCTCCCCCCTGGCTCAGCCCTAATCAAGCAAAATTGTAACCTTCAAAGTCCAAGTGAAATGACCCCTCTCCCATGAGCCCATTCCAGATCTCTCCAAGAGGAAAATGAGTGATACACGTGGAAGGAAGGAGGGGCCAAAACTTTGAGTCGTCTCTTTCATCCCCACACCCAACTGTCTTTGGCTCTACCTTAAAATATATCCAGAGTCTGACCACCTCCACTGGCACTGCCCTGTCCAAGATACTAGCAATCTCTCACCTGGATAATGTAACAGCCTTCTAATATATCTCCAAGTTTCCACCCTTCTCCTCTATAATTTTTTTTTAAGATTTGTTTATTTATTTTGAGGGGGGCAGAGGGACAGTATCTCAAGCAGACTCCTCACTGAGAACAGAGCCCGACACAATCTCAATCCCATGACCCAGAGATCATGACCTGAGCCAAAATCAAGAGTCAGACGTTTAACCAACTAAGTCACCTCTAATCTATTTTCAATATAGCATCCAGTCTGGTCCTGTTAAAGTATGAATCAGATTATGCAATTCATCTGTTCAAAACCATCTCCAAACTCCCAATTCCAAGGCCCTATGAAATCTATTCCTCATCTCTTCCCTGATTTCTTCTCTTAGTATTCTCTACCTCACTCAGCTCTAGATGAAATGGCCTCCTTGCTATTCTCCCAACTGGTCAACTGAAGTCTCACCTTCAGGTTTTTATATTTGCTAGTCCCTTTGCTTGGAATCCTCTGCTCCCAGATGTATAGGGAGCTTGCTACCTCACTCCCTTCAGGCTTCTGCTCAAATAACCTTATAAGAAAAACCTTCCCTGTCAACACCATATAAAATAGATTGTACACTCCCATCATTCTCGGTCTCCTTACTCCAAAATATTTTACTTTTAAGCATGCATAAATTATATTGTTTATTATATGCTGCCCTCTTCCATTCACCAGAATATAAACTCCATTCCCATCAGAGCCTTTGCTAATTCTGTCTTCATTGCATGTAACAGTGCATGGCATATAGCGAATACAATCGACTGTATGTAAGTATGAAAGTAAGAACAAAAAGCCTCCACAGACATACCATGTGTAATCCGGACACTCAGCAAACATTTAATAATACTTTTAAAAAAATATGCATTGGGGCGCCCGGGTGGCTCAGTCAGTTAGGCATCTGCTTTTGGCTCAGGTCATGATTCTGGGGTCCTGGGATTGAGTCCCACACCGGGCTCCTTGCAGGAAGTCTGCTTCTCCCTGACTATGTCACGGCCTACAATCAAAAGCTCCTTCTTTATATTTTTCTTCACCACTTATCTAAAGAAAGCACTCAGAAAGTATGCTTTAACGAAGGCTTTGAATTTGAACTCCAAAGAAAACCCAGGTTCCGAACAGAAAGTGAAGTTTCTCTTTACAAATTTCTGGAGCTAATTAAACTCAACCACAAATTACATGTTTTGAGCTACTTTAAAGATTTAAAGTACTGCCAGATATGTCACTCCACATGAATCACAAGACTTTATCATATATATGACACAGATAATCCTGAAGATTTGTACATATTTGAAAAACCTTTAGTTCAGTTAAAATCATGATTTCAGGACGCCTCGGTGGCTCAGTGGTTGAACGTCTGCCTTTGGCTCAGGGCATGATCCCTGGAATCGAATGCCGTATCAGCCTCCCCACAGGGAGCCTGGTTCTCCCTCTGCCTATGTCTCTGCCTCTGTGTCTCTCATGAATAAATAAATAAATAAAATAAAATCATGATTTCATTAACTTAGGGAGTAGGGCAGGTTGGTGACTTAAAAAATGTCCAAAAGTAAGCATTCCCAAAACCTATAGTAAAGTGCTCAGATCCCAAATCTTTAGGTAAACACCAGGATCTACATTAATACAGGTTTCCCCAAGATATTTCTCCCCAAAGAATCTCCAATAAAACCAATCCATTTCTTTCTTTGGTGCTTATAAAGCGGTCAGGTTCAGACCACCTCCCCCCCATTCCCAAAGAACAAAAAATTGCACAAAGGAACGGATTCTGGATATGACTTCAGATATAAAAATCAGTAGGCAACCCAAGACTATAAAAATCAGTAATTCCTTTGGTGGTTCAACAAAAACTGTAGAATGCCAAAAATATAACTGAAAAGTTGGTCCTAGTTTTCATATACTCCATCACTGGTGAATACATAGCAAGGGACAGGAAAGGCATTTAAATCATTCCCTCAATGATCAACAGGTTTACAAACAAGTACCAGATTGCTATCTCTACTTTATAGGAAGTTATTTCTATTATTAGAAAAAAGCAAAGGCAAAGGCAAGTCAAGAGCCGAATTCAAGGAGAGCTTCACATTGGCACTGTGGGTTAAAACTGCAGAGGTATACTGCAGTCAAATGTGTGCAAATGTCATCAAACAACCTGACTCCCTGAACAAAGAGTTAGGAAAAAGGACTGAATAGAAAGGTTTCTTTATTCTCACACTAACTCCCCCATCTATAATCACCATTTTCTCCCTCTCACCCTCTCTCATACACCAACTGCTTATTTCCACTGTCAAAAGCCACATTAAAAGACCACAATCACCTGATTAACCTCTAGCATAACTACTGATTGGAGCATGCTCTTTAAGCCCCCAAGCTCCGGCTCTACACTGCAAGTGGATGTGGGTGCGTGAGCCACTGGGGTTTGGGAAAAAGGAGAGCTCAAACAATGTTCTTGTTAGCACTTTAAACAAAAAATCCATTCAATGGGAATGGCACCATGTTCCTTTTGCCCTTTCTCCCTAGGAACTAAATTAAACAGATTACAGATAGTGGCAAGAGCTGGCCTTAGAACAGCCTCCCCCTTATTTATTATTTTTAGCTATTTAGTCCGACAACGCCTGACAACTAAACATGCCTAGAATAGCTAAATGGAGGGGGGATTATCAGATACTACCAGCAAAAAAAACACTAGTCATCACTTCCTCCAACCCTAAGAAAGAATCATTTTCCATGTCTTTATAACATCATGCAGAGTTCGAACTTTTAGAGTCTCATATAAAAACAGTACATATAAAACATCAGTGGAAACCGATAATGCTTCCTGATCTGGAGGACTGTTCCACCCTCACATGTGTTTTCTTAAAAACAAAAGCAGAATAAAATGAACTAAGCTGTTTTACACAAAAGTTAGGAATAAAATGCATCTGTGTCCATTTTGGAAGAAGTCGCTTACAAGATAATTATGTACCCAAAAAGAATGGCTTCATATCATGAATAGTGAGGGAATTCAAATATTTTTATTATGCTGGTGACAACTGAAAGATTTGTAAGCAAGACAAAATGAGGTAGGAGAAACTCTTCTAATTAATCAAAATTAGGAAGACAGCATATAAATGTTTATAAATGAAAAAAATAATGTAGTGAAAATTCTGGAAAATGAGAAAAATAGTAAAGTAATAGAACTATCTGCACCAGTAGATTAAAACTCATAAAAATACATCTTTATATTTAATAAGATAAAATGTCCAATACATTCAGGAATTTATAATTTATGAATATTTTCTGAACATTTTTGCCACTATTCTAAGTATTATGTATTTTATAAGATAGTATAGGATAAAGCACTACAAATCAGTAAAATGATATCTTCCTGGGTATGTAATTTTAATTTATGTATGTGGAATTAATAATACAGCTCTATCCAAAAGTACCTCTAAAATAAGTGATGCCTAATATACTACCTTAAGCTATCACATGCACATCTGTGATTTCAGTAATTAAGCAACTACTACAAAGATATCAAGAGATGCTGTTACCTTTTATTACATTTTAAATGGCAAAGCTATGAGGAGACTACTTTTATTCTACCTTCAAAGAAAAGAATTTCAATTAACCTCTTAAATCAAATCTGGACATGAAACTGGTTTTTGTTTTGTTTTGCCTCCTTCCATCTTGTTTTGTAAGGGGCATTTTTGCTCCTCAAGTGTCAATTCAGAAGAATACCAAAGTTGTAATGATTAACTTAACAAAAGTGTAGGTATTTTCTAACCCAACCTCTCATCTTACAGATGAGGATACTGAAGCTTACAGCAAGGGCTACAATCCAGAACTCTTAACTCAGCAGAAGGTATTTAAATTAGGAATCTAGGGTAATGAATGCTCTGTTGTAAATCTAGTACACTTGGAGATCTCTACTTATGGTTCAAATATCAGTATGGATCTTGTTCTTTCGAGTAGACATGCAGAGTATGCTCATTAATACAGGTGTGGCCTGTCCACATGTATTAAACAACTCACTTCCTCCGGCCAGTATCTATTACTTCAGGTTTGGGAAGACCTGTGGCTATAAGAAATGACCAGAGTCAGAATCTAGGGTAAAGAAAATGTGCATACTGATTAATTTCCCCTTACCATCTAGATACAAGAGCAGGGAGGCATGCAATAACGTGGAAGAAAATTCAAAGTCTACCTCATCGAAAGAAATCATTCTTTAGTAGGCTGAAAGTGACTACAGGAACTCTCAGGCATGGGGGGGGGGGCGGATAAGGAGAAATATTCACAGGCACAGAGAAAAGTTAGATCATATAAAACACAAAGTAGTGAAACTTGAGGTCAGTCAGCAGCCCCTGAAGCATTCAAAGGCATAGCTATAGGCTATAGGCAAATATTCCAAGGAAATCAAGGCACCCTGGGAATGCATTCTAGAAGAAAGGATTAACAGATGCAAGATGCAGAAAGCTAAACTCAAATTTAACTGGAATGCAAATCCTTCTTTTACCTTAATCATGAAATGAAGATACACATATCAGTGAATAGATGAAATGAGAGGGGTGTATGTGTAAGATACTTGTAATATATATTTTACAAATAAGAAAGGCTGTCTAGTTAACAGGGCAAATCTATTTGAAATGTTCACATCTAAGTTCTCATCAGAGCTGAAATATTTTTTTAAGTAAACTCTACCTCCAATACGGAGCTCAAACTGACAATCCTGAAATAGTTACGTTATACCGACTGAGCCGGTCAGGCATCCCTGAGCTGAAATATTTCTAATAAGGAAGTGAAATATATTATATCATAGTTTACATTTAAATAAATATTAGCACTTGGATCATAACACATGTACAACTGACCAAAGTACTGAAAATATTGTAACAACCAATAAAGAATACTCAACCAGAAAAAGACCATATAGGGCTTTTTCAGACTCATGCCTATTCTTTAAAAGTCAAAGAGGAAGATTAGGCAGCTACATTGAGCCCCAAGACACCAGAACATAGAGAATATATATAGTTCACTATAAACTCTAGGGCTTCCAACCATCAGGCTCTTTTAGATTTAAGTCTTAAATAACTAAAAACTATTTTAAACATCCATTTTTACAAATGTTGAAATGCAAATGAACTCTATAAAGAGAAAAGTATTCATATGTGAAATCCCAAAGTATGGGACAGCAAGAGAAACATCACTCACAACTCTCCAAGTCAAAACATGAAAAGAGATGAATTTACTAACTTGGAATTACCTTTTTGAATTAAAAGAAAAAAAGAAAAAGCCACTCAGAGGGTCTAGTGACCTAGCTGAAAGTAGGACACCATCAAGCTAATTCTTAAAGTACGAACATTTTATACTTCAGTACTCAAATTCTCTTGGGTTAGAGTGAGGTCTCTGAAAAACAGCTCCCTTCAGCAAATGACTAAAAGATAAACCGTATCAACACTCTATGAGAACATCTTGACTTGTTAAGAATAAAAATGGACTGTATACAAAGATAAACTGTGGTAACTTTACATAATGGAATACATAATGGAATAGCAATGAAAATAAATCACAATATCAAGTAACATGGAGGTTACAAACACAAAACTGAGTAAAAAGAAAGCAAAAAAAATCTATATAGTGATTTTGTTCATATAAAGTGCAAAAACAAACCAGAGTAAATTACATTGTTTGGGGAAGTACAAATAGCTAGTAAAGCTATACTAGTAAAGCTATACTTAAAAAAAAGTAGGGGGCACTTGGGTGGCCCAGTCAGTTAAGTATCTGCCTTCAGCTCAGGTCATGATCCCAGGGTCCTGGGATACAGCCCTGCATCAGGCTCCCTGCTCAGCGGACAGCCTGCTTCCCCTCTCTCCTTCTGCCCCTCCCCCTGCTGGTACACTCCCTCTCAAATAAATAAAAATCTTAAAATTTAAGAAAAAAAAAAAAAAGGAAAAGAAAGAATACAATTACATCAAGAACAGTTAGATACCTAGGAATAAACCTAATCAAAGAGGTAAAGACCTATACCCTGAATACATAACACTGATGAAAGAAATTAAAGATGACACAAAGAAACGAAAAGACATTCCATTCCATACTCATAGACTAGAAGAACAAATATTGTTAAAATGTCCATACTAGGGCAGCCCGGGTGGCTCGGCGGTTTAGTGCCGCCTTCGGCCCAGAGCCTGATCCTGGAGACCCAGGATCAAGTCCCGCATCGGGCTCCCTGCATGGAGCCTGCTTCTCCCTCTGCCTGTGTCTCTGCGCCTGTGTGTGTGTGTGTGTGTGTGTGTGTGAATGAATGAATAAAAATCTTTTAAATAAATAAATAAATAAACAAATAAATAAATAAATGAAATGTCCATACTACCCAAAGCAATCTACACATTTATGCAATCCCTGCCAAAATAACATTTTTCATAGAGCTAAAACAAGCAATCCTAAAATGTTTATGGAACCTGAAAAAAAACAAAAGAAAAGCAAAGCTGGAAGCATCACAATTCCACACTTCAAGTTATATTACAAAGCTGTAGTCATTGAGACAGTATGGTACTGGCACAAAAATAGAACACAGATTAACGGAACAGAATAGAAAACCCAGAAATGAACCCACAATTATATGGTCAATTAATCTTCAATAAAGCAAGAAAGAATATGTAATGGGAAAAAGACTATCTCTTCAACAAATGGTGTTGGGAAAATTGGACAGCTACAAGCAAAAGAATGAAACTGGATCACTTTCTTTTTTTTTTTTTTTTTTTAAGATTTTACTTATCAGGAGAGACACAGAGAGAGAGAGAGAGAGAGAGGCAGAGACACAGGCAGAGGAAGAAGCAGGCTCCATGCAGGGAACCCAATGCGGGACTCAATCTGGGGACTCCAGGATCACAACCTGAGCCAAACAAAGGCAGGCGCTCAACCACTGAGCCACCTAGGCGTCCTGAAACTAGATCACTTTCCTACACTATATACAAAAACAAAAATGGATTAAACACCTAAAGATGAGACCTGAAACCAAAAAAATCCTAGAAGAAAACAAAGGCAGTAACTTGTTTGATATCAGCCATAGCAACTTCTTTCTAGATATGTCTAAGGCAAGGGAAATAAAAGCAAAGATAAACTATTGGGACTACATCAAAATAAAAAGCTTTTGCACTGCAAATGAAACAATCAAAACTCAAAGGCAGACGGGCACCTGGGTGGCTCAGTTGGTTAAGCATTTCTCTCTTGATTTCAGCTCAGGTCATGATCTCAAGGTCGTGAGACTGAGTCCTGCAACTGCATGAGGCTCTACACACTCAGCAAGGACTCTGCTTGGGATTCTCTTTCTCCCTTTCCCTCTGCCCCAGCCCCTGCTCAGGCACATGCTCTCTCTTGCTCCTCCTCTTAAAAAAACATAAATAAGTAAGATAAAATAAATAAAGAGCTTATAAAACTCAACATCCAAAAACTGAAAAATACAATTAAAAGGCAGAAGACAGGAATAGACATATTTCCAAAGAAGACATACAGACATCCACAGTTAAAGATGTGGTGTATATATACAGATGTATACACACACACACACACACACACACACACACACAGTGAAATATTACTCAGCCATAAAAAAGAATGAAATCTTGCCATTTCCAATGACACGGATAGAGCTAGAGAGTATTACACTAAGCGAAATAAGTCAGAGAAAGACAGATACCATATGATTTCACTCACATGTGGAATTTCAGAAAAAAAATAGGCAAAAGGAAAAGCAAGAGAGAGAGCAAACCAAGAAACAGACTCTTACCTATTAAAAGCAAACTGTTATCAGAAGGGAGGTGGGTTAAATCACTGATGGGGATTAAGAAGTAGACTTGTGATGAGCACCTGTGATGTACAGAAGTGTTGACTCACACTATACTGTATACCTGAAACTAATTTTACACTGTATTTTAACTAATTGGAATTTAAATTAAAAAAAAGAACTATCACAAAAGTTAGGGTTATAGCTATGGGAAGGGGCAGGAATGGCATTTGTATGAAGAGGAGAAAGAATGGGAGAGCCTCTGGGGCATGTCAATATTTTATTTCTTGGCTTGCATGATGTTACAAGTGTTCACTTTATAATTATTAAGCTATATGTATTTTAACATTTATTTCTGTAAATGCTATATTTTGCTATAAAATAAATGACTAATTTCTTAATGGATAATAAATTTTGAGCTATGCCAGTATATAATTCTTGTATAATCTATTAAAAAATCCCATTCACTAGCTCTTCTCTTACCTGCTCTTTTCTATCTAAACAGAAACAGAAGAGAATCACTGTCTATCATATAATAGCGTCCACTTGACATCACCTCCAAAGAGGGGCTCTCATCATATCCACAATGGTACCAACTCAAAAATGAAGTACTCAGGGCAAAACCTGGACATCAAGCCAAGTGCCTACCAGTTACCACCATGCTACGGAAAAAATGATGTTCAATAGGCAGAGTAAAACCTCCACAATCACGGGAACTCCTCCAAAAACATTTTCTCATCAGAGTCTCAAAACTCAGCCAACTGCAGAATGTCACAGGCACCTCCTACCAGTTCCCTTGCCACCATTCTTCCTACTTGTTTCAGGAACCACTATCTGACTAAAATTGTCATTTTTGTGCAAGAATAGGGACTTTTACAATTTCTTAGATTTTACTTATAGCATGGGCTGCAGAGCTATTTCACAACCCTGAGATTGTAACATTTTGCGTCAGAAGTGGCATTATGCAGGCCAGAATGTCCTGGGTTTCCTTACTCTTATTATGTCACTGCTAAGCTATCCAGGGTAGTGGAAGGGGCAATGACCAAGTCAAAGATAAAGAAAAGGAAGTGATCAACTTGTATACACGTGTGTCTAAAATATAATGGGAACTTTAGACTAAATGCAAATGGGCTTCAAACAATGATTGCCTCTCACGTGGAACAAAGGAGCGAACCTAAGAGAATGGTGGTCAAAATGTGCTCAAACACATCAATTTTGAGCATCAAAATGTGCTCAAACACACATCCTTATAGTTATCTCAAGGATTCCAAGTATTTGAAATTCATTAGGCAAGAGGTAAGAAACAACTCTAGCTCATCTGAAAAGTGATTCCAAGTTTTTCTAAAGGCAAACTCCATAAAATTATATCCTTCTTACTTCAAAAAAAGTAAGCAAAATATACAGGAAGTATTTTTTACTCTTTAGAAGAAACATATTGCCTCAATCTATCAATGTTTTTTTTTAATCTATCAATGTTTTAACTCAACTTTAAAACTGAATTTTCTAAAAACAAACAAACAACGAAAAAATAACCTAGTTTCCCATTGTAGCAATGTTCATTTCAAAACGAAAATTATTTTTATAAAGACAGACAAGAGGTACCTGGCTGGTTCAGCTGGTGGAGTGTGCAACTCTTGATCTTAGGGTTGTAAGTTCGAGCCCCATATCAGGTGTAAAGATTATTTAAAAATAATTTTAAAATCTTAAAAAAATAATAAAAAGATAAGACTCAAGAGTCATCATTCGAACTCCCCAATTATATCCATGTCATTTAAGAAATAAGTTTTTGTACTTTTCTAACATATACTGTATTACGTATTACAGACATTCAGCCATCTTTAAAAAATTATCGTAATCTTTAAAAAACAGACATAAATAACATGGTTACTCTCTATCATACTGAAGCCACCCTTTTATATTTTCTCTTAGCCAGGACCAGAATCATTGGTCTATACTAATCACCATTAGGATGAAATGATTATTTTTTTCCTCCAAGAACCTGATCTTTATAAAGGAGAGATAGACATCTAAATAATACTATCATATTTTGAGCCTATTATGAAAAGATTTTTTTTTATGAAAAGATTTTCTAATTAATCCCAGTAAAATGACTACAACCCAAAGAATAACCTGATATTTGCGTAGTATTTTGTAAATATGGTCTACCTTCCCAATAAGGTAGTACTTGCCTTTACCCTTCTGGTAAATAATCTAACTCCCATCAAGGGAACATGAAAGCAGGGTTATAGAACCCCCACCTCTGCTCCATAAAAGGAAAGGGCCAGTAAGTGAGGCCACTAGATGGGCTAACAATGTATGCACAGCTTTAAGAGAGTTTATCAAGAGCTAAACAAATTCTAGGTAAGCTTCGCACTCATCAGCAAAGACTGGGGGGGATATTTGCAGAAGACAAACATGAAGAAACAGTAAGAACAGACATGGATAAAAGGGAGTCCAGGAAATACTAATGAAAATGGGTTCTTTGATGCCTGGGTGGTTCAGCGGGTGAGTGTCTACTCAGGGCATGATCCTCGGATCCAGGGATCAAGTCCCACATCAGGTTCCCTGCGAGGAGCCTGCTTCTCCCTCTTGCCTATGTCTCTGCCTCTCTCTCTGTCTCTCATGAATAAATAAAATCTTTAAAAAAAAAAAAAGAAAAAAAATGGGTTCTCATTTCAGAGAACTTGAATCAGATAAGCACCTCTGTCATTAAAAAGGTATATCCATAGTGTCATTTGTACAGACTACTGGCAGGAAGTGAGGAGGCATACAAAGTGGGCCAAGTTAACAGCTTTGATCAAAACTTGAAACTACAGGGACGCCTGGGTGGCTCAGCAGTTGAGCGTCTGCCTTCGGCTCAGCATGATTCTGGGGTCCTAGGATCGAGTCTCGCATCAGGACCACCCAGGTGCCCAGGACACCCTATTTGCAATTACCTTAAGTGGTGACATATAGTTCAAATTACCACAATATGCTATAAAACTAATAAAATCATTACGGAGAACAAGGAAAAAGGACCTAACTTAAGAGTGAAAAATCAGGGACACCTGGGTGGCTGGGAACAGCTGGTTTAAAGGTGGGGGGGGGGATCCCTGAGTGGCTCAGTGGTTGAGCGCCTGCCTTTGGCCCAGGGCGTGATCCTGGAGTTCCAGGATCGAGTCCCACATCGGGCTCCCTGCATGGAGCCTGCTTCTCCCTCTGCCTGTGTCTCTGCCTCTCTCTCTATCTCTGTCTCTCATGAATGAATAAATAAATAAAATCTTAAAAAAATAAATAAGTAAAGGTAGGAGGAGAAAACTCCAGAAGGAAGACACTTAATAGAGAAAACAGGGAAGAAGTAATATTCAGAAATAGTAAGAATTTCCGGAACTAATGAAAGATTTTAATCCACAGATTCAGAAAATCCCACTTAAACCAAGCAGAAATAAGAAAAAAATAGTCTAAAAAAGACTAACTCCACACCTAAACATATCCCAAAGAAACTGCAGGGATGCCTGGGTGGCTTATGGGACGCCCAGGTGGCTCAGTGGTTGAGTATCTGCCTTTGGCTCGGGTCATGATCCTGGAGTCCCAGGATTGAGTTCCACATTGGGCTCCCTGCATGGAGCCTGCTTCTCTCTCTACCTCTCTCTCTCTGTTCTCTCATGAATAAATAAAATCTTTAAAAACAAAACAAAAACAGGGGATCCCTGGGTGGCTCAGCGGTTTTGCGCCTGCCTGAGTCCCAGGATCGAGTCCCACGTCAGACTCCCGGCATGGAGCCTGCTTCTCCCTCTGCTTGTGTCTCTGCCTCTCTCTCTCTCTCTCTATCATAAATAAATAAAAATAAATCTTTAAAATCTTTAAAACAAAAACAAAGAAACCACAAAGCATGAAAGACAAAAAGAATATTAAAAGTTACCTGAGGGACAGGTGAGGGGCTCAGTTGGGTGGCTAACTCTTGGTTTTGGCTTAGGTTGTGATCTCAGGGTCCTGGGGTCCAGCCACATGTTGGGCTCCATGCTCAGTGGGGTGTCTGCTTAAGGATTCTCTCTCCTCGTCTCCCCCACCCCACTTCTCCCACTCTTGTGCATGCTTTCTCTAATTAATTAATCTTTTTTAAAATAATAAATTAATTAAAGTAAACAGAGAAAAAAAGACAAATGAACAAGTAAGCTGACAGAGGCCTTCTCAACAACGACAATGGAAGCCGGAAGTCAAAGACCTGAGAAATTCCCAAACATATAAAGCAAAATGAAACCTATCCTCTGAACTATGTACACAGTAATAATGAGCACTTAAATACACAGACAGTAATCTCTAAACACCAATCCCCACTAAAATGAAAGATGGAGAAACTGGTAAGTATCATCATGGAGATCAGACTTGTGTCTCTCAATCACGAAGTGAATAATCAGAAAAAAAAAAAAAGAAACAGAATCTGAACACTACAATTAACAATGTATGTGTGCATTAGTGCACATGGGGACATGCATATACTTTAGGCTGAAGTAACAAAACCCCAGAAGTATGGCAGTGTAAAATACAGGTTTGCTTGAGGAGAGAGAAGAGTATGTAGTGGGAAATATTATCAAAAATACAAATTAGGACAGTACTGTAAAGTGTATTAAATGTAGAGGTACGGATCATGCAGTAATTAAATGTTGGATAATAACCTACAACAGTAAGAGAAGTGGAAAACAAGAATGTTGAAAATATAAACTAGAAACTAGAAGTGGAAAGATAAACTATCAAATAATGAAAACCTGTGTATACAGCATAATTCCTCTTTATTCAAAAAAAAAAAAATCGGGATCCCTGGGTGGCACAGCAGTTTAGCGCCTGCCTTTGGCCCAGGGCGCGATCCTGGAGACCCGGGATCGAATCCCACATCGGGCTCCCGGTGCATGGAGCGAGCCTGCTTCTCCCTCTGCCTGTGTCTCTGCCTCTCTCTCTCTCTCTCTCTCTCTCTGTGTGTGTGACTATCATAAATTAAAAAAAAAAAAAAGTGTATATGGGTGTATGAATGTGTTCATAAAATAAAATTAGGAATGATACATACCAAACTGTAGAGGTGACATTATAGGTATGTGCAGGGAAGAGGGGAAAGTAGTATTTTCATTTATCAACAAGCCAGCTAACCCATTTCCATTATCTGGCAGATATCAGGATACTCTACCAGTATTTGAGAAACTCCAAAAAAAGGTAACTTTGAGGAAAAAAACTTCTCAGGGTGCCAAGGTGGCTCAAGTGGTTTAAGCCACTTTCAATATCAGCTCAGGTCTTAAGTTCAAGCTCCACGCTGAGTATGAAGCTTACTTGAAAAAAACATTCTTAATACTCATCAAACTGAACAGTATGCTAGAATCATCACCTGTGGGGGCACTTGGAGGGCTCAGTGGTTGAGTGTCTGCCTTTGTCTCAAGTCATGACCCCAGGATCCTGGGATCGAGTCTGGCACCAGGTTCCCCATGGAGAGCGTGCTTCTCCCTCTGCCTTTCTCTCTGTGTCTCTCATGAATAAATAAATAAAATCATTTTAAAAATTTAAAAATTATAAAATAAAATCATTACCTGTGGCATATCCTTTTCAATTATAAAAGTAAACACATGCTTGTTATAATTTACCCAATGCAAAAATTATAAGAAAAAAATAACTTCATGCCCATATCCCATCTAATTTCCTTAGGATAACCAGTGTTAATGTAATATATTTATTGACATATCATTTTGAAATTTTATATAGAGCACTTATTTTTTGTGTTTTCATAAAAAAGAGAATCACAGACACAATACATCTGGTTACTTATAATTTTTAGATGTATTTACCTACAGCTACAAAAACAGGTTTTTGGTTATCTACATGAAATAGTTTTATTTAGAGTTTTTTAAACTACTATCCTTGAAAATAGTAGAAGATATAAAACTCAATCAAGAACAGCTGGGCTAACAAAAATGATAAAATAGGACACAATAACAAGTTGGTTACTAAAAGGTAAGTTTTTTCTTTTTTCGTTTTTTTTGTTTGTATGCTATAAATGTTTTGCTTTTAAAATACACCTTTCTAAGCTACAAACCTATTATCAGGTTGGTTAAATTATGGTCACTAGTCAAACAAAAATAAACCTAAGTAACCTAAGACTCTATATACCCAGGCCATTCCAAGTTGGTGCCCCTAAGAAATCCCTGGGAGGATACAGGGGGTGTCTCACCAATTCCACAGAGGGCTGAGTCAGATTCTGAACTACTGCCTCAAACAGTACTCACACAAATTAGATAAAGTGACCTATGAAGTCATTGCAACCACCCTCATTTCAGGAAATCTTGGCCCCAAAGAAATAACAACCAGTCTTTTGCCCAGGCCAACTTTTACCATGTATAGGATGGACCTTCCACTCAAGCCCAAGAAGAATATCTCATCAAAGGTCTTAATGTATATGGAAAATGTAATAAATTGCAATTATCCAAAATTTTACTAAGTTACTCTTACCCATCACCTTTTCCCTAACTGGAAAAAAAATTTTTTTTTTCCTCATTGCAGTACCATCTTCAGATAGTGATACCTAATCTTCATTAAGCAAATTACAATATATAAGAGACATATATCAAGATTCTTTCAATACTATTATCATTAACCACTCTCAGGCCAATCCAGCATAATATGGGCTGTTTCAATATACACTATGTGCTTTGCCTTTTTTTTTTTTTTTTTTTTTTTAAGATTTATCTATTCTACTGAAAGAGCACTAATGGGAGAGGCAGAAGAAGAAGGAGACAGAAACCTAAGCAGACTCCATGCTGTGTGGAAAGCCCAACACAGAGCTCAATCTCACAACCATGAGACCATGACCAGCTGAAACCAAGAGTCGGACACCCAATTGACTGCGCCGCCCAGGTACTCTTGCTTTGTTTTTAAAAACAGACATGTTCATTCAAAGGTAATGGAGAAGATATATTCAGATTAATAGCATCTGATCTTCTTAAAAAATCTCCACATTTCCAAGACGCTTTTTTTTTTTCTTCCTCCCTTCCTTTTTTTCTTTCTTTTGGGGGAGGAAGGAGGAGTGTCTTACACACTGCTATAAATATGACTGCTTTATTGCTCTAACACAATTTGAAAAAATGAAAATAATGTGACATGACTTTTGCAGGTATACATTTTCATTTAACATGACACAGTGAGATAATTACCTTTTTCTTCAAATTTACTGTCAATATTTACTCAAACTTACTTCTAGTTCTTTAATTTTTTCTTCTGCTATTTTCTGTTTCTCTAACAGCTGACTGTGAATTGCCTCCTTGGACTGAAGAATAAACCTACAAAACACAAAAAAGTTGAAGATTAAAGCCACATGTCCACTATAATCATCAAAATCAACAGCTACATACCATAAACATTAAACTATGAAAATTAAAAGGATGATCTATCTCCCAACTTGGGACCAAAAAAGTGCACTACTACATTAATGTGACAAACTAAGTAAACCACCACAGGTTTAAGCCTTGGCTGAGTGCTAAAGTTTAAAAAAAATTCTGCTTTCTACTCTAAGAAGGAAATCAGGCTTTAAGTAGGATTCATAAATAAATGAAAAAAATTAAAGGAATAAAAATCTATCACATGCTAAGGGAAAAGTTAAATAATAAATTTCCCCTATAATTTTTTTCAGTTGTCTAGATCAACTTTTATCTAATATTTTTTAAACAATATTTTTAAGTTAGAGCTCCCCCTCCAATCTTTTTAAACTTTTTTCTAACAGCAGTAACTCATGACCTTTTAAAGTTACAATCAAGTACTGTGTTAGGATCAATGTATTAGTGTTTATAGGAGTTCCTCAAACAAAAAGCACTGTAAAAAAGCCTAGTATCTTTTATTATTATTTCCAGAGTGTATAGTACCTCTGAAAAGCTCAAAATGCACAAGTGGAAAATTTCAACTTTTTCCATTTTACCATCAGGCAAATTATTTACAATTCATGAGAGTGGAAATAGGGGAAGCTTTAAAAATTAGCACTGAATCCATTTTGTGAACATATGTTCATAATTCCTGCTGTAGGGAAACGAAGAATAAACTATTTGTAGCTTTAAAAAAGTGAAATGAATTATTTTCCTTCTACTGGAATCAAGTGTCCAACTAGGCTATAACAGATTTCCATTAAAGATTGTAATTAATTAGGCAGATGGTTTCTTCTCTTTGCATATAACCTGAGAGTTTAGCAACAAAGAACTAAACTTCATTTCTTTATTATTATTTTTTTTTTATTTATTCATGAGAGACACAGAGAGGCAGAGACATAAAAGCAGAGGGAGAAGCAGGTTCCCTGCAGAGAGCTTGATAAGGGACTGGATCCAGAACCCCGGCATCACGACCCAAGCCAAAGGCAGACAATCAACCACTGAACTACCCAAGGCATACCATAAACTTCATTTCTTTTTGTTGTTTTTATTGAAGTATAATTAACAAATAATATTCTATTGGTCTCATGTGTATTATGTAGTGATTCAGTATTTGTATATATTATCAACTGATCACCACAAGTCTAGTTAGTTATCATTTCTCACCACATAAAGTTAGTATTATTAACTGTATTAACCATGCTGTATATTATACCCCAAGACTTAGTTATTTTAATAACTGGAAATTTGTACCTCTTAATCCCCATCACCAATTGTGCCCCTCAATCAGTTCCTCCCCACAAACTCTCTGTATCTTTTAATCTGGGGTTTGTTTTCTTTGTTCTGCTTTTTTAGACTCCACTGGCAGTGAAATCACTTGGTATGTTTTTCTCCGACTTATTTTACTTAATATAATACCCTCTAGGTACATCAGTGTTGTCACAAATGCCAATATTTCATTTTTACGTGGCTGAGTACTATTCTATTGTGTGTATATGTTTTCTCATGTGTCTGTTGGCCATCTGTAGTCTTCTTTGGAAAAACTTCTATTCAGATCCTCTGCTCATTTTTCATTTGGATAGGGTTTTGTTTTGTTTTGTTTTTTAAGATTTTACTTATTTAATTATTCATAGAGGCACACAGAGAGAGAGGCAGAGACACAGGCAGAGGGAGAAGCGGGCTCCATGCAAGGAGCCTGATGTGGGACTCGATCCCGGGGTCTCCAGGATCACGCCCCGGGCTGCAGGCAGTGCTAAACTGCTATGCCACTGGAGCTGCCCTGGATAGGGTTTTGTTGTTGTTGTTGTTGTTGTTGTTGTTGAGTTGTAAGAGTTCTTTATATATTTTAGACATTAACCCCTATCAGACATATGATTTGCAAATACCTTCTTCCCTTCAGTAGTTTACCTTTTCATTATGATAATGGTTTCCTCTGCTCTTTGGAAGCAGAGCAAAGCTCTGAAGTTTTGTAGTTTGATGTAATCCCACTCATTTATTTTTGCTTTTATTACTCCTGCTTTTGGAGTTAGATCCAAACAATAACAAAAGAAAACAAAAAACCTCACTAAGACTAATATGAGGAGCTTGCTACCTATGTTTTCTTTTAGTTTTATTGGTTTTAAGTCTTACATTGAAGTTTTTAATCCACTGTAAGTTAATTTTTGTTTATGATGTAAGATATTGGCCCAGTTTTCCCAACATCATATACTGAAGAGACTATCCTTTCCCCCACTAGATATTCCTCTAAGTTAATTGACTATATGTGCATAGGTTTATTTCTGGGCTCCCTATTGTTTCACTGACCTATGTATCTCCTTTTAACAGCCAAATAAGAAGTCAAGATAGCAATATGCCATTTTTTCTGCCAACCTCAAACACCACCACAACACAAAACAAACAAAAAAACCACCACTGTGTCTAGGGTGGGTTTTTATCAAGAGGATCTTATTATAGATACAAAACAAGTAAAAACAGATTTTAAAAATGGCACTTCAGCTCTGTCCAAACATCTGGAAGAAAACTGCTCCTCTTCTTTATAAATATACCCTGACATATATAATACAATCTGGTAAAGTTCTCTTTCACTCTACAATTAACCTTGTTAATGTCCTGATAGGGACAGTCCACATCATTTAACTAATGATCCTGGTCTTCAGTAGTAAGTTGATCCTTTGTTAAAATTTTAGTCATGTAGTCACTTGCAGTGAAAGCACACATTCATGCAAAATAAGGACTACTATATAACCTCTTGTGACCAAACTATTATTAGTCCAAGAGACAGGTGCTGTTTCTGATGAATATTTTTTTCAGAACTATTTAGTATAGTTTCTGAAGAGCAAACAAAGTGTTTCAAACTACTAAGTCTCAGTGGTACCATGTAAAAACTATTGTAAATCTAGGCACAAAAGTCACCAAATTATGTCATAACATGCACAATTTTACTAACAAAGCCTTTTAGCCACAGAAATAATTTTCAGAGTAAAATACACATTTTTAAATAGCACTGACTGCTGGCCAGTGAGTAGTATTCTCAAATAATAGGTCATCAGACATTACCTTTATTAGTGTCTGGGAAATTTTCAAAGCTAAGATTAGAGATCAAGTCATTACTTATGTAGCCTTTAAAAATAAAGTATCTGAACAGATACTAAATCCCTTGAGCAGAAAATAAAATTACTAGAAAGCAAGAACACTCAACAACAAAAACATGTTTTTCCATGACCACACACACTTTAGGTAGTTACACTGGACTGTGCCAACTTCAAAGGCCAGAGAGATGGTGTCACTGAAGCTGGCCAATTTTACTATATAAGGACATCTCAGCCATAAAAGTTTTAAACAAGGATGAGTATTGAATAAACTCCAATGTTTACCTCAATGAGTAGTTACACTGTAAAATTCAGACGAAAAAATATACAGAAAATTTGGTTTAGTCTTTGATTTTTAAAAAATGCCAACCAGGGATCCCTGGGTGGCGCAGCGGTTTGGCGCCTGCCTTTGGCCCAGGGCGTGGTCCTGGATATCCGGGATCGAATCCCACGTCAGGCTCCCAGTGCATGGAGCCTGCTTCTCCCTCTGCCTGTGTCTCTGCCTCTCTCTCTCTCTCTCTCTCACTGTGTGCCTATCATAAAAAAAAAAGTTAAAAAAAAAAAAAAAAGTTAAAAAATGCCAACCATAAATCTAATGAAGATTGGGAAGGGCTCCAAGAAATATTTGACTTTTTGGAAAAACTCTTTAGAAGTATTTTTTTATTGTTAAAAGGCACTGAATTATCAGATGCTATTTTGAAGATAAAACATATAATAACGTAATTATGACTCCTATATCATAAATATTAAGCACATAGTTTCTCAAAGTAGAGAATCTCACAGAGATCCTGCCTGATAGTTTATGGAAAGCCAAATGGTAGATAAAGGATTCTGCTGTTCAAAATGTGCCACAAAGGAAAAATAAACAGTGAAGAGGAAAATTATTTTTATATGACAAATGACATGCAAAGAATGTGCTTACAATATTCAGGATTATATATTCTAGACTAGAGTTACTGCTCATAAAAAGCTTCTACACTGGAAACCAATAATATGTGGCCCTGCACTGTCAACTTTCAAGCACTAGTAGCCTGCTATTTAACTTCTTCATTTATTTATAATGATGCCATCTAAGGGGCACCTGGGTGGCTCAGTCATTTAAGCATCTGCCTTCAGCTTAGGTCACAACACCAAGGTCCTGGGATAGAGAGCCATGTCAGGTACACTACTCAGCCTGCTTCTCCCTCTGCCATTCCCCTCACTTGTGCTCACTAGCTCTATGTCTTGGTCAAATAAGTAAAATATTTAAAAGATTTAAACAAAATAATTATGCCATGAAAAATACATCTTTTTTTCAAATACATAATTTTTATGATGGCTTTTAGGTTTGTTTCTTGAGAAATATAAGAGGCTATGTTCTGAAATATCCTGCAGGTTGGTACATGACTTCCACTTTCTTATGACTCAGCATGAATCAAAAGTGTTGTTTACCTGCCCAAAATACAATCCAAGATGAGTGACAACGTTGTCTTTTGGGTATGCTCACATGGACACACATTATTCAAACACAACAATATGCTTATAATATATTTTATATGGGTAGGAAACTTTTAGAAGAAATGTAAAAACATATGGCATTTAGGGCATTCACAAATTAAGTGGCAAAGAAAAGGATGAATAAGAATGAGTCTATCTTGGGACACGTAGGTGGCTTATTTGGTTAAGTGTCAAGCTCAGGTCTTGATCTCAGAGTCATGAATTCAAGCCCCATATTAGGCTCCATGCTGAGTGTGTAGCCTACTTAAAACAGAACAAAAAGAATGAGTCTATCTTGCTTCTTTCCCTCATTCCACTTATGATGAAAACCACTAGCATGTACACACAAAGATCTATGTGCAAAAAATTTTTGTCATAATTTTTTTAGCAAGCAAGCAAGAAGAATCTAAATCCCTTAGTAAAGAAGGAATTTTAAAATTATCGTACATCCAGGGCACCCAGCTAGTTCAGTCGGTGAACCATGTGACTCTTGATCTCAGGGTTTTTAGTTTGAGCCCCACATTGGGTATAGAGATTACTTAAAAGTCTTTTAAAAATAAAATTATGGTACATCCATATTGTGGAATACTGAACAAGTAGAGACTTTCATTACTAGCATAATGGAAAAGAGATACCCTAAACATTCTTCCTATTAAAAACAAAGCAAAAAAGAAAAAAAAAAAAAAGTTTTTCTAACAGTTTGCTGAGCAAACACACATGAAACATTCCAGAGGCCCAAAAGAAGTGAGATCAGGAATTCTGAAAGGTATGAAAGGAGTAAATTTGCTTTCAACTTGAGAGTGCCTGCTGAATTCCAGAGACCTTGAGGATCCATACTGGCAAAAAACAAAACAAAACAAAACAAATAAACAAAAAAACAGGAGATAAAATCTAGAGACCACACAAAATGAAGATACTAGTAGGAAAATCCTCAGTTAAAGCCAGGTCCCCAAGGGTTCCACCTTCAGTCAGAATGAAGAACTTGCCCCTCAGTAGGATAAAACAGAAGAAAACTGTCTACACCACAGTAGTAAATAAAATGAGCAAACAAAAAAGTCTCCTAAACATGTATAACCAAAGGAAGGTAGGTAGAGGGATGGCAAAATGGGTAAAGAGGAATGGGACATACATGCTTCCAGTTACAGAATGAGTAAGTCACAGGGAAAGAAGGTACAGCATAAAGAATATAATCAGTGGTACCGAAAGGGCATTGTACTGTGATAATAGCTATACTCATGGTGAGCAGAACATATACATTTCTTGAATTACTGCTATACACATGAATCTAATTAACATTGTATTGTCAACTACACTTCAATTAAAAACTTTTTTTTTTTTTTTTTTTTAGGGAAGCCCAGGTGGCTCAGCGGTTTAGCGCTGCCTTCAGCCCAGGGCCTGATCCTGGAGACCCGGGATCAAGTCCCGCGTCAGGCTCCCTGCATGGAGCCTGCTTCTCCCTCTGCCTATGTCTCTACCTCTCTGTGTGTGTGTGTGTGTGTCTCTCATGAATAAATAAATAAAATCTTAAAACAAAACAAAACACTTTTTAAAATTCAACACAGTAAAAAAAGAAACATAGTGAAATGGTAATTTTTTTTAAAAATCTGTAAAGATACCTCAGTTATATAGGAGGAGTGTATAGGGGGAGCATAATTTTCAGATTTTAATCTTCAGGATGTAAATAACTGTTTTTCAAAATGAAAGCTATGAGTTCAAATTTTTTTTTAAAAGTTAAGTAGGATATATATATAAAACATTTCATTATTACTCAGAAAAAATACTTGGTTATCTTTTTTTAATTGTGATATAACCAACATGTAACATTATATTAGTTTCAGGTATCAGTTCTAACTGGAATATAAGGACTCTATTATTTTTATTTTTATAAGTAGTTATCAAAAAGCAAATGACAAAATCGACAGATTGTGAATTATTTCTAAAAGCAACGACATTAAACAATTAACTTATAAAACTTATGTGAACTAGTGCTACAAGGTGTTAAAGCCTCACTAAAGGTAAACCTACATTTCCTACAAATTTTTTTTAAAAAGTGTTTTGGTTATTTTTTTTTTTTTGAAGATTTATTTATTTATTTATGATAGACATAGAGAGAAAGAGAGGCAGAGATACAGGAGGAGGGAGAAGCAGGCTCCATGCCGGGAGCCTGACGCGAGACTCGATCCCGGGACTCCAGGATCGCGCCCTGGGCCAAAGTCAGGCACCAAACCAAACCGCTGAGCCACCCAGGGATTCCCCTAAAAAGTGTTTTAATTAAAAAAACAAAAGAATGGGTAACTATACCTGGCCTTCTCATGGGTTGTGGTCCAAATCTGACCTACTATGTGGTTTTAGAAAATCTCTAGTACCGACTTTAATTTATAGTGTTCCTTATTAGGTGGGTGGCAAAGCTGAAGTAATATAAAATGGGTTAATAAAAATTAAACTAAAAGAGAATGGGTTAATGAAATGGGTTAATAAAAAATAGGTTAATAAAATGGGTTAATAAAAATAAATCAAACTAAAAGAGAAAAGGCTATTAAGAAAACCAATAAAATAAACAAAATAAATAGGATACAGCATGAAAAACCTAAGGAATAATATTGAGCAGCCTAAAATATTTATAATTAGAGATCCAGAAGTAAAGAATGAAGCAGAAGAAACACTTGAAGAAATAATGAACAAGAATTTCCTAAAACAAACTAAAAACAAACAAAACAACATACTACCAAATCAGTTCTAAGACACCTGGAGAAATCCAAGCAAAAAAAAAAACAAAATCAGATGTAGCAGGTAGCATAATCAAACTACTAAAACAAAGATAAACAGAAAATCTTAAAGGCAGCCAGAGAAATTACAGATTACATTCAGAAAAAACAAAAGTAAGAGTCACAGTAAACTTGTCACAAACTATATATGGTGGAAGACAATGGGATAACATTTTCAAAGTATTGAAAGAAAAGTTACTAACTCAGCAGTACATAAAAAGTGAAAGTATCTTTCAAAAATGAAGAAGGGAAAACTAACTCGCTGGCTCAGTTGGTTAAGCAGCCAACTCTATCTTTTGACTCAGGTCATGATCCCACGGTCCTGGAATCGAACTCTAAACCAGGCTTTAGGGACGCCTGGGTGGCTCAGTGGTTGAGCACCTGCCTTTAGCTCAAGGTGTGGTCCTGGAGTTCCAGGATCAAGTCCCACATTAGGCTCCCCTCGAAGAGCCTGCTTCTCCCTCTGCTGTGTCTCTACCTCTCTTAACGTGTCTCTCATGAATAAATGAATAAAATCTATAAAATAAAGTAAAATTAAATTAAATTAAATTAAAATAGATCAGGTTTCGCATTCAGCAAGGAATATGCTTGAGGATTCTCTATCATCCTTTGCCCCTCCCCCTGCTCATGCACCCTCTAAAATTATTTTTTAAAAAATAAAAAACTTTAAAAACTGAAGGAGAAATTCAAACAAAAACTGAGTTTATTTTGGCAAATATAGACCATAAAAAATGTTAAAATTAGTTCTTCAGCGAATAGGATATAACCAGGCAACTTACAAAGAAATAAAAAGCACCAGAGATTGTATAAGTTAAGATGAATATGAAACTTTTTTTTTTTTTTACCACTAGTCACTTTTTAAAAAAGATTTTGTTTATTTATTTACTTGAGAGAGAGAGCATGCAAGCAGGGAGAGGAGCAGAGGGAAAGGGACAAGCAGACTCTAAGCCAAGCAGAAGCCCAACATTGGGCTTGATCCCATGACCCTGAGATCATGACCTGAACCCAAATCAAGAGTCAGACACTCAACCAACTGAGCCAGCAAGGCGTCCCTGTTGTTAGTCATTTTAAAATGCAGAGTGGCAAATGTGGCTAGCATGCATTTGCCAATGCGGAGTGGCAAATGTGGCTAGCGGTCCATTCCAGGCACATCCATGTGTTTTTATGTCTATGGCTGTTCTCACCAAAAAGGCAGAGTTAGGAGAGACTGTTGTGACAGAGATCATATGGTCAGCAAAGTCAAAAATGTCTATCTGACCCATTAAAAAACAAGCTTCTAACTCCTGAACAAAAGCAAACCATAACACATAAAATGTGTTAAAAAAAAAAAAAAGGAATGGAGGAAGAGATTTGAAATATTAAAGATGAAGCAATATAATAGTACTTAAAGGTAGACAATAAAAACATATATTGTAAAAACAAGAAAATCACAAAAAAAATGTTGTTTACTAAGGACAAATAAACCAAAAATGAGGATTAAATATTAACATAAAAAATAATCTAAAAGAGGAGTACATGAGTAGGCAGTCTATTAGGTGTCCGACTCCTGGTTTCAGTTTAGGTTGTGATCTCAGGGTCATGAGACTGAGCCCCACATCAGGCTTTCCGCTTAGTGCTGAATCCACTTGAGTTTCTCTCTCTCCCCCTCCCTCTGTCCCTCCCCTGCACAGGCTCTCCCCCTGAGATAAATAAAACTTTTAAAATATATTTTTTTTCATTGAAAATATATTTTTTTCATTTCATTTAGAACATATATATTTTTTAAAAGATTTTATTTATTCATGAGACACACACAGAGAGAGAGGGAGAGAGGCAGAGACACAGGCAGAGAGAGAAGCAGGCTCCAAGCAGGGAGCCCAATGTGTGACTCGATCCTGGGACTCCAGGATCACACCCTGGGCCAAAGGCAGACACTCAACCACTGAGCCACCTAGGCATCCCTAAAATATATATATATTTTTTTATTAAATGCATTTATTTTTAAAAATTATGTATGTGTATGTATATATACATATGTGTGTATATGCATATATATGTATATAAAATCTATAATATATATATAATCTAAAAGAAGGCAGGAAAAAAAGAGGAAAAGGAAAAAAGAACAAATGAAACAAATAGGAACAAGTAGCAGAGTGGTAGATTTCAATCCAACCACAGCAATAATTACTTGAAAAATAAATTATCTAAACACTCTAATTAGAAGGTACAAATTGTCAGAATGGATTAAATATCATGACCCAACTATGCAATCACCAATAAATCTACGTTAAATAAAAGGACATATACAGGTTAAAAGTAAAGGCAGATCACACCCACTAGGATATAAATACTGAAAAAGATAAATAACAAATGTTGGAGAGGATATGTAGAAACTTGAACCCTCATCCATTGCTGGTGGATATGTAAAATAGCATGAGCCCTATGGAAAACATTCTGGCAGTTCCTCAGAAGATTAAATATAGAGTTATATAATGACCCAGCTATTCTACTTCTAAGAATATAGCCAAGAGAAAGGAACACACACACACACACACACATATATAAATATTCAAAGCAGATTATTCATGATAGTCAAAAAGTAGAAACAACTGAAATGTCCATCAACTGATAAATGGATAAATACAATGTGTTATATTCCTACAATGGAATATCACTCAGTAATGAAAAGGAATAAAGTACTGATACACACTACAACATGGATTAACCTTTAAAATATAATGCTGAGGAATGTCAGGCAGGCTCAGTCAGAAGAGTATGTGACTCTTGATTTCAAGGTCATGAGTTCCAGCCCCATGTTGGATGTTAGAGATTATATAAATAATACTTAAATAGGCATATCTATACAAACAGAATGATTAGTGACCGCCTACAATCTAAAGAGGAAAGGAATATGGAATAATGACTATAGGTTTATGAATTCCTTTCATAATGAAAAATATGTTCTGGAATCAGTGGCAGTGATTGCACAATCTGATGAATATTCTAAAAACCAGGGATTTGTACACTTTAAAATGTTTAAAAAAGTCAATTTTATATTATGTTAGAATCTTCTCTTTAAAAAAAAGAGCCAAAAACTTAAACACTTCATCAAAGAAGACATGAAGATGACAACTAATACTCAACATCATGAGTTATTAAAGAAATGCAAATTAAGCCACAAGGATATACCATAACATATCTAATGGAAAGCCTAGAACTAACAACAAAAAAAGGCGATACCAAACGTTAATGGAGATGCAAAGCAACTAGAAACTCTCATACATAGATGGTTGGCAAAATGGTACAGCTACTTTGGAAAAGAGTTGGTCAGTTTCTTACAAACTTTGACCACCAGGGAACTCAGCAATCCCACTGCTAAGTTTATAATCAAGAAAAATAAAAACATATATCTGCAAAAACAAAATTAAACAAAACTGTACACAACTATTTATGACTACTATAGTCATAATTGCCAAAAACTGAAAACTCAATGTCCATCAACTGGTTAATGGACAAAATGTGGTACAGCCATACAATGCAATGCTATTCAGAAATAAAAAGGAACAAACTACTGACACACCTAACAATGTCAAGAAATCTCAAAAGTTACACCAAGTCAGACAACAGACACAAACGGTTATAAACAGTATGCTTCATTTACATAACATTCTAAATAAGTGGAAAAAAATAAATCAATAATTATCAGGGAGTAAGAGTAAAAAAAGAAGAATGACTAAGAAAAGTCTTTAAATTTTTTTTTTTTTAATTTTATTTGAGAGAAAGCAAGAACATGAGCAGGGTGAAGGGCAGAGGGAGAAGCAGATTCCCCACTGAGCAGGGAGCCCAACACTGGGCTAGATCCCAGGACTCCCAGATCATGACCTGAGCCAAAGGCAGACACTTGACTGACTGAGCCCCCAGGCACCCCAGGAATGTTTTGATGTAATCAAAATATGATGTAAATATTTCAAAGCCAGACTGCGGTGTTAACTACACAACTATATAAATTTGTCAAAAGATATAGAACCAAATGACTAAAAAGGGTAAATTTGAGGTGCCTAGGTGGCTCAGTTGGTTAAGCATCCAACTCTGTGCTCAGGGCAGTCAGCTTGTTTCTCTCTCACTCTGCCCCTCCACACTGCCCCCCTTTCTAAAAGAAAATAAATAAATCTTTGAAAAAAGAAAATCAGGAAATGATTTCCAACAAAATGGAAAGAATAGATTAATCCTAGAATGACATTAACATAAGTATACTTTAGAGTCTCAAAGTGACTAAGAAAAAGAACATCCAAAAAAAATCCATTTTTTAAAATTATGAAATAAAATCAGACAGATACATATCAAGAAAAATTGAACAAAAAGAACCAAATTCTGTAAGTTAAAACTAATAAAAATAATTATAATTACAATAATTAGTTAAGAGATACAGGAGACAAAAAGATGTAAAGTGGACATAGATGAACTATGTTTTATGCTAAATGAAATAAGCTTATAGCATTTATGCTAAATGAAATAAGTCAATCAGAGAAAGACAATTATCATATGATTTCACTCATGTGGAATTTAAGAAAATCAAAGGGTAAAGGAGGAAAAAATAAAATAGGATAAAATCAGAGAAGAATGCAAACTATAACAGACTCTAAAACTATAGGAAACAAACTGAGGGCTGCTGGAGGGGAGAGTGGTAGGGAGTGAAGTAACTGGCATTAAGAAGGGCATGTGATGAAATAAGCACAGGGTATTCTATACACTCGATGAATCACTGTACTCTACCTCTGAAACTAATAATACACTATATGTTAATTAATTGAATTTAAATAAAAATTTTAAAAAGATGTAAAACATTACTGTATGATTTCATTTTTATGTGGAATTTAAAAAACACAATAAATGAGCAAAGGAAAAAAGATACACAAACCAAGAAATAGACTCTTAACTATAGAGAACAAGCTGATAGATGGGAGGATTGGGGCGGGGGAGGAGTATGGGGAGAAGGCTGGGTCAAATAAATGATGGGGATCAAGGAGTGCACTTCTCATGATGAGCACTGGGTGAGGATGTATGGAAATGTTGAATCACTATACTGTACACATGAAACTAATAAAACACTGCATGTTAACTATATTGGAATTACAATATAAAAATAAGCAAATAAAAATAAAAAACATTCCTATAACCTGTAAAAAAAACAACAAAAAGATGTAAAATGTTAAGTCAAAAACATAAAATGTGGCAAGGCAGGAGTATAATGTTGAGCTTTACAATGGGGTCAAACTTAAGTTGTTATCATTTTAAAACACGTCATTTTAGGGGTGCCTGGGTGGCTCAGTCGGGTAAGCATCTGCCTTTGGCTCAGGTCATGATCCCAAAGTCCTGCAATCAAGCCCCACATTGAGCTCCCTACTCTGTGGGGAGTCTGCTTCTCCCTCTTCCTCTCTTTCTGGCCCTCCCCTCACTGGGGCTGTCTCTCTCTCTCAAATAGATAAATAAAATATTTTAAAAAAGAAATACATTACTTTAGATATGTCATTGTATGTAAACCTCATAGTGACCATAAAGCAAAAATTGATAGTAAATACACAAAAAAGAAAAAGGAATATAAGCATACCACTAAAAAATTCACCAAACCACAAAGGAAAAGAGCAAGAGAAGAAGAAGGAACTGAGAACCACAGACACATCCAGAAAACAATTAATAAAATGGTAATAAGCACAAATCTATCAAGAATTACTTTAAATGTTAGGGGACTAAAACTCTAAGTCAAAGGACAGAGTTAATTAATAAACAACACTCATGACCCATTTACATGCTGCCTACAAGACACTCCCTTTAGAAGTGGAGACATATGCAAACTTAAAGTGAAAGGATGGAAAAAGATACGTAATGCAAACAGAAACCACAAAAAAGCTGGAGCAGCTATACTTGTACCAAACAAAATAGACTTTAAAACAAAGACTATAGTTACAGACAAAAAAGAGCACTATACACTGATAAAGGAATCAATCCAATAAGACAACATAACATTTGTAAATATTTATGTGCCAACTGTAGGAGCACCTAAATATATAGCAAACATTGGCACACCTGGCCGGCTCAGCTGGAAGAGCGTGTGATTCTAGATTTTGGGGTTGTGAGTTCAAGCCCCACGTTAGATTTAGAGATTACTTAAAAAATAAAAATCTTTAAAAAAATAAATAATTAAAACAAATATTAACAAATCCAATATTAACAAATCCAAATATAAACAAATCAAAAAATAGCAACACAATAATATCAGAACACTTTAATGCCCCTACTTCCATCAACAGATAGAAAATCACTAAGGAAACATCAGCCTTTACAACATGTAACACCAATAGACTTAGCAGATATTTACAGAACATTCCATCTAAAAGCAACAGAATATACATTCTTCTCAAGTGCATATGGAACATTTCCCAAGTTATGTCATATGTTGGGCTACAAACAAGTTTTATTAAATTTGAGGACTGAAATCGTATATGCATCTTTTCATGAAATGAGAAATTAATTATATGAAAAAAACTGGAAAATTTACAAACACGTGGAGACTAAACAACATGCCACTAAGCAGCCAATGCACCAAAGAAGAAATCAAAAGAGAAATAAAAAATACTTTGAGATAAATGAAACTGGAAAACAACATACCAAAATTTACAGGAAGAAACAAGAAAAGACAATAGAAAAGATAAAGGAAATTATGAGCTGGTTGAGAGGATAAACAAAATAAATAAAGCTTTAGCTAGACTCACCAAGGTAAAAAAAAAAAAAAAAAAGAGATGACTCAACATCAGAAATGAAAGAAGAGATATTATAAATGATACCAAAGAAATACAGAAGATCATAAAAGGCTGAACAATTACATAGCAACAAACTGGATAACCTAGAGGAAATGGATAAATTCTTAGAAACATACAACCTACCAAGAGTAAATCATAAATAAACAGAAAATCTGAACAGACCAATTACTAGGAAGGAGACTGAAGTAGTAACCAAAAACACCTTAACAAGTCAAAGTCCAGAACCAGACAACTTCACTGATGAATTCTACCAAACACTCAAAGAATTAATATTAATCCTTCTCAACTCAACTCTTTCAAAAAAATAAAAGAGGAGGGAACACTCTCAAATTCATTTTAGGGGTCAGCATTACTCTGATACCAAAACCAGATAAAGACACCAAAAGGAAATAAAATTTATAGGTCAATATCCCTGATGAACATACATGCAAAAATCCCCAAGAAAATCTTAGCAAACCAAATTCAACATACATTAAGGGGGAAAAGGGGACGGGGGAGACTTCTAGGGAAGATAGTGGGATAGGAGAATCCTAAGCTCACTTCATCCCAATACAACTAGGTAACAACTGTAAAAATGTAAATAACCCAGAACACTGGCAAAACAGACTCTCCACAGCTAAATGTAGAGATGGGGCCACATCAAAGAGGGAAGGAAGGTGGAAAGCAAAACAGATCCAAAGGACTGTCCACAGGAGGGAGGAATTTGGCAGATGCAGAGAGGGGAGATGACCAGATCCCCAACCCAGGCACCAGGTACCTGCGCAGGGAACATGAATCCCCCACAATATCTGACTTTGAAAATCAGAGGGGCCTAACAATTAGTAGGGCTTAACACTTGGAATTTTAATAATCAGCAGACTCTGCTTTAGGAGAATGCAGAGGGAGGAGCCCCTGCCCTTAAAGAGACAGCACAACAGGGGCACCTGGGTGTCTCAGTTGGTTGAACAACCAACTCCTGATCTGGGCTTGGGTCATGAGCTCATGGGTCATGGGATCAAGCCCCCATCAGGTTCTGCATTCAGTGGGGAGTCTGCTTCAAGATTCTCTCCCTCTGTCCCTCCCCCCACACATGCAGGTGCATGCGCTCTCTCAAATAAATAAATAAACCTTGAAAAAAAAGAGAAAGCACAAGAAACATTCTTGCTGAGATATGGCACAGCAGCAGCAGTTTGAGAAATGCCTGGGGTATATGCGAAGATTTATTGACTAATCTCAGAATGTGTATGGGAGGGATTGGGATCTTTGGGAGACATTCCCAAGAACAAAAGAGCTAGCAGGTATCATTTCTCTCCCTGGCCCTACAACCTAGACACACCTGGGGGAACCAGCACAGTACCTATACTCTCCATCTTGCTTGCTAATAACATCCCTGCCCACAAGCACTTCTGCAGTTCTGCCCCCTCCAACCTGGCAGGCCTCAGCAAGAGTGTTCCCAGGCAGCGGCAGGGCCCCTCTTGCAGCAGATCAGTGCAGAGCATGCTAGCAGTATGAGCCCCATTGTCATGTTCTGCTACTAATGTGCTCATTCCAATACACCCTTGTTAAAAGCCTGTCCAAAGTGGTGTCACAAGCCTGGTAGTTTGCAAGCAGTCTCAAGATTGCCCAACATCACTCCAAAGTGACTCCTGTCCCAGAGAGAAGGAAAGATAACTTCATACATCACTCCAACTGCAGCCCCAAATGGGGGCAGGCATCAGGAACATAAGTTTCTAAGCAGACAACACCCTTTAGGGAGAGCACCCTAAAGTTCAGTGTTACTGCATCTGGCAAAAAGCTGGTCTGACTCAACTCAAGCACAAGGTGGACCCAGACTGCCCCATTAACAATACGGGGGCCAAACCCTGCCCACAACAGGCAAAGAGAGCCATTAAAGATTAATAGACTGAAGGCAAATGCAGGTCAGCCACAAGAGTAGGGCACACACAACACACAAAGGAGAGCCCCTGAAGTAGTGAAGAGGGAGCACTGCACTGCAGGGCATTACAGGATCTATTCTTCATCAGGCCACTACTTTCAAAAGCAGGAGAAACAGCTGACTTTCCTAACACAGAGAAACAGACATAGAGTGTTAGACAAAATGAGGAGACAAGAGTATGCCACAAATTAAACACAAGAATCAAATCATGACAAGAGAGCTAAATGAAATGAAGATAAGTACTATGCCTGATATGGAATTTAAAGTAATGGTTAGGGGGATCCCTGGGTGGCTCAGCAGTTTAGTGCCTGCCTTTGGCCCAGGGCATTATCCTGGAGTCCAAGGATCAAGTCCCACGTCAGGCTCCCTGCATGGAGCCTGCTTCTCCCTCTGCCTGTGTCTCTGCCCCTCTCTCTCTCGGTCTTTCATGAATAAATAAATAAAATCTTTTTTAAAAAATCAATAAAGTAATGGTTAGAAAGATACCCAATGGACTTGAGCAAAGAGTGGAGAACCCCAGTGGGGCCCTCAACAAAGAGAAAGAAAATGTAAAATGAACCAGAGATGAAGAGCTCAAAAGTTGAAATTAAAAACACACCAGATGGAATAAATAGTTGACTACAGGAAGGAGAAGAAGGAATCAGCAACCTAGAGGACAGAGTAATGGAAAGCAGTCAAACTGAACAGAAAAAAAAAAAATAATAATAATAATAATAATAATTAGAATAATGATAATAAACAAAGACTTTGGGAACTCAGTGACATCATCAATGTGAAACAACATTCACATTATAGAGATCCCAGAAGAAGAGAAAGTTTAAAAGGGATAGAAATTTTATTTGAAGAAATAGTTGAAAACTTCCCATGTCTGGGGAAGGAAACAGAAATACAGATTCAGAAGGCACAGAGAGCTCCCAACAAAATCAACCCAAGGAGGTTCACACCAAGACACAAGGTAATTAAAATGGCAAAAAGTAGTTATAATGAAAAAAAATTTGAAATCATCAAAAGAAAACAGTTACAACAAGGAAAAACCACTAAGGCTATCAGCTGATTTTCAGCAGAAAACTTGGCAAGCCAGAAGGGAGTGGAACAATATATTCAAAATGCTGAAGGAAAAAAACCTGCAACCAGGTTTTTCTCTATCCAGGAGACATAAAGAATTTCCCAGAATAGAAGGAGAGATAGTTACCCATACAACAAAAGTTAAAGGAATTAATCACCACCACACCAGTCCTACAAGAAATGTTAAACAGAACTTTCAATGGAAAGGAAAAACTTTAAGTAGAAGAAAAACAGGAACCACAAAAGCAGTAAAATTAGGTTTATATATAAAAATCAGCCAAGTGATTCAAAAAATGAAAGGACGTAAAACATGGGGGGAGGGTAGTGAGTGAAGAATGGGTTCAAACTTAAGCGACCATCAACTTAATATAGGCTGTTATATGCATAAGGCGTTAAATATAAACCGAATAGTAACCACATATTAAAAACTCTTAGAAAAAAAAAAAAAACTCTTAGTAGACACACAAAAATAAAGAGGAAGGAATCCAAGTATATGCCAGTAAACTTTGAGAGAAGAGACCAAAGAAAAAAAGGAACAGAGAATACCAAGAAACAAAAACAAATAAAAAAAAAAACAAAAAAACAAACAAAAAAAACCAAAAACAAATCAAAACAAGTAAAACCACAAAACCCACAAAACAACTAAATGGCAACAAGTAAGTATATACCTATCAATAATTATTTTAAGTTTAAATGGACTAAACACTTCAATCAAAAGACATACAGTAATAGAATGGATAAAAAGGCAAGACACATCTATATTACTGCCTACAAGAGATGCATGAAGATTGAAGTGAAAAGAAAGCTGGGATAGCAATATTTGTATCAGACAAAATAGACTATAAAACAAAGACTAGAACAAGAGACAAAAGGACACTATATAATCATAAAGGGAACAATCCAACAAGAAGATGTAACTGTAAATATTCACTCAACATGGGAGCACCCAAATACATAAAGCAGCTACTAGCAAACAAAGGAAGTAATCAATAGTAATACATTAATAGTAGGAAACTTTTAACACCTCCTTACATTAATGGACAGATTGTCCAAACAGAAATCCACAAGAAGAAAACAGTAGCTTTGAATTATACATTGGACCAGATGGCTCTAACATACATTCAGAACATTCCATGCTAAAACAGGAGAATACACATTCTTCTCAAGTGCACATTGAACAGTCTCAGGAAAGATCACACATTAGGTCACAAAACAAGTTTCAGCAAATTCAGAAAGACCGAAGTCATACCATGCATCTTTTCTGATTACAACACTATGAAACTAAAAACCACAAGAAAAAATCTGGAAAGAACACAAATACATGAAAGTTAAATTACAATACTAAACAATGAATGGGTCAACCAAGAAATCAAAGAAGAAATTAAAAAATATAGACAAATAAAAATGAAAACACAATGGTCCAAATCCCTGGGATGCAGCAAAAGCTGTCCAAAGAGGGAAATTTATACCAATACAGGCCTACTTCAAGAAACAAAAAATCTCAAATAAACAACCTAACCTGCCACCTAAAGGAGCCAGAAAAAGAACAAACAACTCAAAACCAGTAGAAGGAAGAAAATAATATAGACATAAACAAACAGTAAAAATAAATAAAATAGAAACAAAAAAAACAATACAACAGGATCAATGAAACCAGGAGCTGATTCTTTGGGGTTGTTTGTATTTTTTTTTTTTTTAAGATTTTATTTAGAAGAGAGAGCCCAAGTGGCCAGGGGGAGGGGGCAGCAGAGGGAGAGAGAAAAGCAGGCTTCCCACTGAGCCTGGGAAGAGCCTGCTTCTCCCTCTGCCTATGTCTCTGCCTCTCTATGTCTCTCATAAAAAAAAAAAAAAAAAAATCTTTAAAAATAAATTAAATAAATAAGTCAACAGGGATGTAAACTACAGCATGCTAATTATATTCTATTGTATATTTGAAAGTTGTTAAAAGAGAAAATCTTTAAAGTTCTCATCACAAGAAAAAAATTTGTTACCACATATGCTGATGTATCTTAACTATACATACTATGGTAATTCAAAATATATACAAACAGTGAATCATTATGCTGTAGACCTGAAATTAATATGACATTATACGTAAATTACGTCTCAACAAATAAGTACCAACTTGGACATTTACAAAATACCCTATTTTTTACATACAGATTTAAACGTAATAGACTTATATTTAAATCACTGTATCTAGATAGATAGATATCATCAAACATACAAATAAATAGAAAACGGGACTAATAATCAGGAGAAAATT
This sequence comes from Canis aureus, assembly GCF_053574225.1. Taxonomy (NCBI): domain Eukaryota; kingdom Metazoa; phylum Chordata; class Mammalia; order Carnivora; family Canidae; genus Canis; species Canis aureus. The sequence continues at coordinate 36,267,109 of NC_135615.1, forward strand.
TAGTTAATAAAAAGAGACTCAGGAGAGAAATAAAGCAATTAGCAGATAAAAAATTTAAAAATAGGGCACTGAGGTGGCTCAGTCAGTTAAGCATCTGCCTTTGGCTGAGGTCATGATCCCAGGGTCCCGGGATTAGGCCCCACAGACTCCCTGCTCAGCGGGGAGCCCCCTTCTCCCTCTGCCACTCCCCCTGCTTGCTTTGTCAAATAAATAAATGTTTTTAAAAATGTTAAAAATATTATAATAAACATGATTAAGAATTAATGAAAGATATGAGCTTAATAAGCAGAGAAAGATATCAAAAAGGGGCAAATGCTACTTCTGGTGATCAAAAACATTGTATCTAAAGCAACAAAATCACTGGAGAGGCTTCATAAAAAATCAGACACTATAGAAGAAAACAGAATTGAGCTATCAAGCCATGAGAAGACATGGAAGAAATTTAAATGCATACCACTAAGCAGGGAAAAAAAAGTCACTCTGAAAAGACTACATACTATATGATTCCAACTATGTACACTCTGAAAAAGGCAGAATTACAGAGAAAGTAAAAAGACCAGTGGTCACCAGGAGTTTGGGGAGAGAGGATGAATAGGTGGAAGACAGGAAATTTGGGGGACTGAAACTATTCTGTATGATACTGTAATGGTCAATAGAAGGCATTACACATTTGTCAAAACCTACCAAACTGTATAAAACAGTGAATGCTAATGTAAAGTATGGATCTTAAATATTAATGTATCAATATTCCTATATCATTTGTAACAAATGTACCACACAAATGGAAGATGTTAAAAGAATAAGTTGGAGGGGGGTATATGAGAGCTCTTTGTACTTTGTGTAAATCTGAAACTGCTCTAAAAGAGAATTAATTTAAAAAACAAACAGGGGCATCTGGGTGGCTCAGTTGGTTAAGCTTAAGTGTCTGACCCTTGATTTCAGATCAGGTCATATCTCATGGGTTATTAAGACTATGTCAGGCATGAAGCCTGCTTAAGATTCTCTCCCTCTCTCCCTTTACCTCTGCTCCCTCCCCTCCAACCAGGAGCAATTTAACTTTCAATAAAGCTTACTTAAGAAAAATGGATAATTAGTACTAGAGTATGCCAGATGGTTATAAAGTGCTATGGAGAAAAATAAAGCCAATAAAATAAAATAAAGTGCGTGCACCTGTGCTCCAGTGCTCTATCTCTAAAAGAAACAAATGAAAAAAAGTGAGACACAAGTTGGAAACAAACTGAAAGAACCAATGACCAAAGTGGAACTACTTGAGCAACAAAATATCATAGTTTCAGTTTATAATCCAGAAATACAGCACTTAGACCAACCATACCTTAGACAACAGAAATCTGCAGAACACAGTATGCTCATACCTAACTGTGAGGGATGCTGCTACATCTTAGAACTTTACTGTGTTCCCCTCATTAACTCCCATATTCCTAAACACATCAGCCCCCTCCTTTTCTCTTCCAGGGCCAATATTACAAGCATTATGCAAGGCTACCCACTAAGCTATCTCTACCCAAAGTTCCTCCAAGAACTTATTTTCAAGGCTTCAACTTGGCTAATGGCTCGCAAAACAGCATTACCCCCATCACCTGCACTATGTCTGCATCATTTGTCATTTCTACCTGTATGTCAACATATCCCAAATTAAACTCCTTTTATCCTATACCAACACTCCCTACAAGCAGTTTCCCCATTTCAACCGCAGCTATCAATGATACCACTATTTGCCCACTCACCTAAGTCCCAATCCTGCAAATATCTCCCTTGTATCCTATATATTCCCAATTTATCACTAAGACTCATCATTTTCTTTCATACTGACCCTTCTCCTCTCCATTCCACTTCTGCCACCTTACCTTATACTTATGCCCTTATTATTACACTACTAAATTACTTCAATAGCTTCTTCTGTAATCCCTGATTAAACTCTCCCTAATTCATCCTACATATATTACCAATATTTTTCATGTAGCTAGCCTTCAACTGTTGGTCACTGTAAAGACTTGCTGACAATTTTAGTAGACATTATTGGTTGTTACCCAAAATCCATTCCTCTTCTTTGTTGATAGAGCCTAAATTTGTTTCAGGACCTTCCATTTCCCCAAGTGATTCAATGAAGTGAATCCTAAGGTGAATCTTGACTGGCCTTACCCAATCATGGCAGTCTCATCCCCCATGATTTAAGCCCAAGCATGTGGTTCAGTTTTTGTCATGAAACGTGAGAGGTGGGAGACTTTTAAAGACTTCTGGGAAAGATTTCTTTGTTCCTACAAATGTGACATAGAAAACATGGTAATTCTAACTCTAGATGTTGTCACATCTGAATGAAATATCTGGGACTCCTACAGCCAACCTGAAGATAAAGCTGGCAAGCACAAAGAGGGCAGAGGCAAAAGTAAAGAAGTGGAACTGAAGCCCAGTACTGAAGGCCTGATATCAACACTGATAAATCTCAAAAGCATTGTCCTTAATGAAAGAAACCACATAAAGGAGCACGTTCTATGATTTTATATATATATTCCTTATGAAGTTCGAAAGCAGGCAAAATTAATCTACAGTGATACAAGTCAGATTATTAATTGCCTAGAGCAGAACCTGGGGGAGGGAAGAAATGACTTGGGAGAAAAAAGGAATTTTTGATGAAAATGTTCTATATGATGACTGGAGTGGTGGTTACAGTTGTCAAAATTCATCCAACTGTATTCTTTTTTTTTTTAAAGCAAACTTTTTTATTTTTATTTATTTATTTTTTTATTTATTTATGATAGTCACAGAGAGAGAGAGAGAGAGGCAGAGACACAGGCAGAGGGAGAAGCAGGCTCCATGCACCGGGAGCCCGACGTGGGATTCGATCCCGGGTCTCCAGGATTGCGCCCTGGGCCAAAGGCAGGCGCCACACCGCTGCGCCACCCAGGGATCCCCATCCAACTGTATTCTTAAAAATGAGTGTATTTTACTATATATAAGTTATAGTATAACTTTCAATAAAGTCTACTTAAGAAGGTAAAATTTAACTTTCAATAAAGTTTACTTAAGAAAAATGGATAATTAGTACTAGAGTATGCCAGATGGTTATAAAGTGCTATGGAGAAAAATAAAGCCAAAAAAAGAGAATACAAAAGGCAAGTAAGTCGGGGGAGGAGGGGTCGAAGTAGGAGTACAATTTTAAATAGGATGGTTATGAAAGGCTTCAATGCCTTTTTAATAAAGACCTCAAGAAGATAAAGATGTAAAGGCCTCAAGAAGATAAAGATGTACGGAGACATCTGGAAGAACAGAGCTCCAGAGAGAGAGATCAGCACCTGCAAAGTCCTTGTCTTTTTCAGTGATAACCATCTGAAGGTTTTGGCTAGAGTGATCTGACTTATGTCTTAAAAGGATCACTCTGGGCGCTCAGTTGAGAAAAGCTATAAAGTGATAAGGATGGAAGTAGAGAGTTCAGATAGGAAGCAGTTACAATAATCCAATGCTAGCTAAGGTCAGGGTGGTGCTAAGTAGAAATGTTCAAATTCTGGACCAAACTTAATGTTAGTCTTCACTAATGGACTGAATGTAATATTGAAAGAGAGGAGTCAAGGATTTCTACAAGATATAGAAGGACAGAAAAGCCATCTACTCATATGAAGAAGACTATAGGGAGGAACTGGCAGTGAGAATTTTATTTTGGTCAAGTTAATTTTGAGATGCCTATCAGACCAACAAATGAAGATATAAAGTAGTCGCAGGTGGATATACATGTTTAGAGTTCAGGGAAGGGGTCTAAGCTAAAGATAAAAATCTGGGAGTTGCCAGTATATAAAAAGGCACTTAAAGAGATAAGCCTGGATGAAATCACTAAGAGACTGAGTATAGACAAGAGAAGGGAAATTTTCCAAAGGCTGAGCCCAAGTCAATCTAAAATTTGGAAATGGGAAAGAAAAAGGAACAGTAAAGGAGAATGAGAAGGAATGGCCAGTAAAATAAAAGGAAAACCAAGAAGGGTTTTTTTGGTATCCTAGAAGCCAAAGGAAGAAAATGCTTCAACAAGGGAAGCAAGACCAGCTGAAATAAACACTACTGATAGGTCAAATTAGATGAAGATTGAGAATTCACTGGAATTATCAGAGAACCATGGTCCCTTCAGGAATCCAGGCCCATATAATACATCCCTTTTTCTAGAAGAGTAACTCATGTACTGCTAGGTTCAATTTGTACTAATTAGAAATCACTGTGTATTTTTAAATCAAACTATTACTCCTAAAATGGAAGTAGTATGTTAATCTATTTTAAACATGATGTTTATTTATTTTTGGTCACTATTTGGTATTCTAAGTATTCTGGTAAATAATCACCTCTGATGTTTACCACTTTTACTCTAGCCTCATTAAACCCCAAACATATCCACATATAACCATCAAGATTTGCCTCAACTTTTTCCAAGATATGATCTTTATTTTACTAGGTTAAAATGTAACACCAAATGAAATGTAACCACTGAATAAAAAAAATTACTATCCAATGAGTACTGAAGGACATAAACAGAAGATTTCTGGTACAAAAGCAGAAAGTCAGAGAAATATAAATATTTTGGCACAAATGCGTATGAGTCAATGAGACACACATACAGGATGCATATTGTGATTCAAATCTTTTTACCCTGAGCCAAACAATGTAAAAGACTCGGTTTAGGGCAGTCATGCTCTTATCTATTTAAAGATACATTTTTAATACTGGGTTCTTGCTGCTATGCAAATTTTCATGTGAGAACATTTCAAGTCCTCTTCAAAACCAAGGAAACAGTATCTTCCAAGTAATCTGGTCCATTTCAAGGTAGCTGACCTTCCTCAAAACAAGAGATGGTAACGAGAGTTCCTGGCCAGGACAATAAGAGAACATTCCCTCACATATGTCTATTCGAACTCAAATGCTAAAAATAAATTGAGCATACATTCTTCACAAAACCACAGGCACTAATGGTGCATGCAACAAACTGCAATCCTAATCATTCCTTCTGGGCAAAGGGTATTTGTAGCGCATAGCAATTCTTGATACAATAAACAGGAAAGAATACTAAGAAGTCACTACCAAGTGTGTGTTCACATACATGGACTGACTTTTCCCCTTTAGGTCAATATTTTTTCTTAGCTCCTTTTGGATGTTTCGTTAAGCAGATTATGTTCCTTGACATGACCATTTCAGTCCTCTCTCAAACAGATTAGATAGCAAATTGTTCCTAAATTTGCCATTATGAGATAAGTGGCAGCTAAAATCAGAAAATTCTCAGTACAGCTTAACACTGAATGTTTTTCATTTCAGAGAAACTCAGCTGAAGTCAGTTGCAGCAAATAATTCCCAAATGACAAAGTAACATAGTTCAAGGTTACTGTTACCTTAACTTTTATTTACATAAGGAACAAGGTAATGATACTTTTCATCCTTCCCTCAGTTTACTAAATCAATCCTTATCACCAATTGGAATACACTGTAGTATCCTCTTGTGTTGCTGAGTAATTGCTACTTTCGTGCAACAAAAGCAGGTTTTGTTTAATCCTTTGCCAGTTTAAAAAAAAAAAAAAGTCAGGCCTTTTGATGTCAGGAAATACAAAAGCCAAATCCTCCAAGTAACCAAATGAATCAATTACATTTACATTTTTAAATCAAGTTCGAGCCTAAAATATGTAACCCTACAAGGACACATTAAATAAAAATTTTATTTTTGCATGTTTCTACATCCCAAGCTAAGAATAATGGACTTCTTTTCCTTTTTTACAATAAACTTCTAATTAGCACAATTTTTGAATCTAACTTCCTGTGTTTCAGTGAGTCTGGATTCTGGAGGACATGGGAGGGGAGGAAGGGAAAGAATTATTAAAAGTACTCTTCTGAAGAAGAAACATAGCTATGTAATTCCTACGCAAATGTTTGTTAACTTCCCCAGGCGCAAAAACAGTGATGTCATCCCACACAGCCTTACAGCAGAGTTATAATGAACATTTGAGTTTTTAAATCACTGACTACTTAAGGAAATTAAGAATATTACTCAAAAATCTCCTCTCCCTAGAGTATCGCATCTGTGAAAGATGAGAGTGTGCCCATCTGGGGTCATATACATACTCAGTATCAACAAGACTGAAGTCATTTTTCCCTGCACAACAGGAAAAGTTGGGTTTTTTCCCCCCTTAGAACTCTGAGCAATGAAAGCCAGGATTTTAAATGGCTCTGTATAAAAACACAAAAAGGGTGGGTCACAGTCTGTTAATAAAAGCAGCTCAACATCAAGAACCCCTCTTCCTTTAAAATGAAATCTAAAAAACAATTTTCAAAGGTAAGAACAACATTCTTAGCTATCTTTGCTTCATTTTTTTCTAAAATACAGATTACCTTTAAAGAAAGCATACAAGGAGTAAAGAAAGCATACAAGGAGCCAATAAATTTATATCCGTAGTGTGCTCTCACAACAAAAATAATGTGCACATTTTTTCTCCTATAGTAATCACTAAATAACCAAACTTGATTCCAGTAAGAATATAACTATTTTTACCATAACATCAATAATATTTATTGCACCAAGATTTGTGATTTATTTCCTAATCTAGTACAACTATTTTGCTGGCTTTAAAATTACCTCAAATTGACTGGAATACCAACTCTACAGTTACATGAAATTGTAAAATGGTTGCAAAACTGGAGGCACCATGACCATGTCCTTCTATTAATATTTAACATAACAAAACAGAGAAAGAGCAAATTACTTCAACTTGGCTTTACTCAATGTCATGATTCAAATTACAGGTCAACATCCAAACTAACAAAATCACAACAAACCCAACATAGTATTTTAAATAAAGGGTAGTTCAATCAAGCTGTCATGAAGAATTCATTAAATCCTAATTAGTCGGGATCCCTGGGTGGCGCAGCGGTTTGGCGCCTGCCTTTGGCCCAGGGCGCGATCCTGAAGACCCGGGATCGAATCCCACACCGGGCTCCCAGTGCATGGAGCCTGCTTCTCCCTCTGCCTGTGTCTCTGCCTCTCTCTCTTTCTCTCTCTCTTTCTCTCTCTGTGACTATCATAAATAAATAAAAATTAAAAAAAAAAATCCTAATTAGTTAAAAAGTTGCTCAAATTTTAAGATTTTTGTTGTTGATGTTAATTTGTTACCTATCAGGAATATATCTACTGTTTTACTTTCTACCTGTGGCACAGTTATCTTAAGTTCCACACTTCTGGATCTTTCAACCATTAGAGATCAACCATCAAATTACTTCAACAAGTAGAAATAGCAACACCGCTCCCAAACAGCAATTTCTGCATTGCTAGACACTTATCTAGTTGGTAGATTTATACCATTGTTCATTCTTAGTTCCTTAAATGTAAAAAATACCCACAGAATGGTGGCATACCTCTAAATTGGTTTAAATATGGTACAAAGTTATTTTAGTTAGGTTCAAGTTTTAAAAAGGCACTAATCATTCTTCTCAAAGGCTAATCTACTCAAGTTCATCCCATATTAAAAAAAATTAAAAGCTTCATTTGTCTATTTGGAAAAGAAGAAATTTATGCAATGCTCAAGTAAAAGGACATTAAAATTATAGAATAAACTTGACATCACACCTACTGCTAATAAAAATAAGTCTGACATTTATTCTAATGATGGTCCTTCCAAATACCAGCATGGTTAAATGTCCTTTACATGTACTTTCAAATATCATTCTTATTTTTTAAAAATACTCTTTTATTTTCTAGTGTGCACAGTAAAAGGGAAGAAAATCCCCATAAACCATTATAAACTGTTCTTATTCATGAAGATACAAGAAACATCCATGTAATATTTGAGAATTATGTCTATTCCCTTCTTGCATGCTAGAAAGATGCAAAGACAAACACTTGCAACTATTCAGACAGATCATTCCACAGTTGTAACTTTCATCATAGTTCTCAAAGCAGTATGGTGAGGTCAGCTCACAAACAGCTTAAGTAGCCAAACTAGAAATTGGTGGTAGTAGTATCAGGCTACATAACAGCCTCTCCAAAGAATATGAAGTAAGAGAACTAAAATGTACTGGCAACACGCCAAGAGACTGGATGGAATATAGCTTTGAGCAATGAATATGGAGAACTTACATTCTACAGCAATTCATCATCTCCTACCCTGTAGCTTGATTTTTCTTGCTTAAAACCAAAATTAGCTGTATATGAGAGGTATTTAACATTACCAAATTTCTCCATACTTATGATTTGAAAGACATGTGAGCTTGCAAGATTTGATTAAAATACATACCCTATAAAGGAAAATCTGACTTCCATCCTATATGAAAATGAAGAAGGAAAAAAAAAAAAAAGAAAATGAGGAAGGTAAAAGAGACACTATTATACTGATAGTATTCTGCAAAGAATCGTCTTTATTCTCTAAGGATTATATTGGCCTCGGTATAATTCTAAAGGCTTCGGTTCTTCTATATTGTCAGTTGTGAATGAACATCTCTGCAACTGGCTGGCATTTAGAATTGTTCTACTTTCTTGGTAAATTTAAAGAATTAATCCTGTCCAAACGACAGTAACAACTCCTCTGACCTTAGTCAAAATAATATTACTTATACAATTTCACCTTGGTTGAATCATATTTTATTTTAAAGATTTGAGAGAGAGAGAGAGGGGACAAGAGACTACAAGCAGAGGGAGCAGAGTATAAGCAAGGGGAGAGGGAGAAGCAGACTCTCTGCTGAGCAGGGAGCTGGATGAAGGGCTCAATCCCAGGACTCTGGGATCATGACCTGAGCTGAAGGCAGATGCTTAACCAGCTGAGCCACCCAGGCACCCCTGTTTAATCATATTTTAAAAGAGAATAAGAAAGCCTAATTCTTAATTGTCCAACTTTCTAAACTCATTTTCTTTCTAAAGAAACAAAAGAAAATGCAGTTATTTTAGACAAGAGAAAGAATTATACTCAATTCAAATCAAGACACATTTAACACCTATTTTGTGCCAGACATCATATCGAGAACTGAGGCAACAAAATATGTATATGGTCTCACAGAACTGACAACCTAGTTGAGAAAAATTATCCACTTAGAAATCAATCGTCTCTCTCTCTCTCTGTCTCTCTCTCTCCCCCCTCTACTAGCTATAGGAACAAAAGCTCTGCTATCATCCAGCAAAGTATAAATACGTCTGTAAGGGAGGAGAGAAAAATCTTCAGAGAAGATGAGCTGTGTCTTGAAGGATAAGAATTTCACAAGGAAAACAGGATACTTCAGGCCAAGGGCAGAATGAGTAAAAGCAAGAAAGCATAAAAACCTGTGTGACAAAGCCCTGTGAAAAAAGGTAGGGGCAACCATTTCTGGTACATGTGCTAATTACTACTCTTCTACCTTCACCCATGACAGACATTACTAATCAACTAAAACATGTTTAAAGCCCACATGGGAGTCAAACTCCTTCTCAACAGATAACTCAAAATCAATGCAAGAAGTCCATGACATGAAATTTACATGCTATCATGAGCTTGGGAAAAGACAGTGGCAGGACCTGAGGTGAAGGGGGTACACTGAGGACAGATTATGCATGAATACGAATGATAGATTAGTAAATTTAGATTTTATCCTGTGGGCATCAAAGAATTTTATGAAAAATATGGACGTGATCAATTTCAGCAGATGTATAAAGAGTGCATTTGGACAAACAAAACAAAGGCAGAAAGAACAATCAAAATGCTATTGCAATAATCTAGGCAAGATACAATGAAGCCTGAATTTCATCAATGGGAAAAATCTACTGCAGGTACTAAAATAAAAATGGAGTGTCTAGGATTTTATAATTCATGGTTTTAAAACAGCTTGAGAAAAATTAGTATTTTAACTAGAATTCCCAAATAATACTCAAAAAGGAAAAGACAAATTAAGGTAAAGACTAGAATTAAAGAAGTGAATCACAATGATACTCAAGATTACTCAAGACTATAAATTCAGAAATAGTTATTTCAGGTTTAGCATCAAAGGAGAACATCCTCATGACCAGACTAATACTCAGCAAGTCTTTTCTTCCTGAGGGCACTAATACTCTAGCCAAACAACAAACGCTATTCACCTTACATGCCCCTACAATGCAGGGTCATATTCGCACTCCCAGTGGGATGCAGAAAGCACAAGAGTCAAATTGAAAACCAAAGCTTGAAATTATGTAGGCTTCACTTTATCCAAACACTTAAAACTATATATTTCTTTTACATGAGATAAATCTTCCTGAAATACTACTACTGTTTTACTGTTAACTAAATAATATCACAGCCTTTTAACTCTAGACTTCTATGTGTAGAATACAACCTATTTGTAGCACTTAGGGCGGTATGCAAAAAAAGCAACTACCCTAGCACTTCTGCACAACGTTTAATAAATTAAATTATTCTGATTAAAACTAAAAATTTCATTATAGCTCAAAAGGCCAAAGACAGTCAAAAGAGTGTTGCTATTTTTGGCAAAAGAGATTCTTTAACTGTTGCAAAAGCTAATGTTGTGACATGAAGTCCAGGTGTAACATGTTAACAAACATGCTATAAAAGCTGGCATTACTGTTTTAACACCAAGGATATTCACATTAAAGATAAAATTATCCTGTAGTGAATGCCAACAATGCACCTCATACTACACAGACAGATATTTAAGGGTTCTACTTTGTTATCATCCCAATTATTTCGTGTCCCAGTAAGCAAACTCTAAAAGTGGGATTCTCTTCCTCTAAAAATAAGCTAAAATGAAAATTATGAATTACAGAGATAAAATTTATTTGTAACACATTGTTTATGCTAAGAAAGCAAATCACATGTTTATCATAATATATCTCTTTTCAAAAAGAAATGGAGTAACTAGTCATGAGCACAGTCTACTTCTCATGATGTCATTCCAAAGCCATTACTAATGGTTACACATGTTATGCTTTCTTCAAATCAATCACAAAACAAGTCATCCTAAGACTAAGGTCAAATTCCACTCAACTAAAAGATCCCCAAACTTGTAGTAATGGTCCACTCACTAAATAATATTCAAAGACCAAATTCCAGAAAAACCCTCCTCTTGCACCTCCCCCGCTTAAGAAAAAAATCAGTCTTCTCCTTTTAGCTCATTGTAATGGAATGTGACCTGTAGTTAAAGGCTTTTCCATTCCGTATTTACTGCTTAGAGAACACGAAGCAGATCTATTCTCCCCTTGTGAGAGATGCAGTCTTTCTCAAATTTATCTCTTAAAAGAAAAAAAAGTTCAATGTAGGTGGTTAATAATATAACAGAACAAACAGAAGGTAAACAAGCTTATTTGATTTCTCATGTTTGATAGAATGACTGTATTTAAATGATATACAAATCTTTATTTTTATTTTACAACACTGGTCAAAGACCTGAAAGATCCATATTTTGTACAACTCCTAATAAATCAGATAGGATAAGGGAAGTTAAAACTACATCTACTTAAATCTTACACACAAAATTACATCTTTTCCTGACAAGTCATGTATTTGTCATTGAAGTTATACACTTAAGTACCTATCTGATTATAGAAAGAAGAACAGGAAAATATTTAAGAAATGTACTTCAAAGTCTAAAATTAAACATATTTATCTGGAGTTTAGTTAGCATTTTTTGAAAGGAGGTATCTGACTAGATGATCCTCAAAGCTACTCAAAGTTTGTATATTTTAACCCAAGGTGGTTTTTTTTGTTAAGATTTTATTTATCTATTCATGAGAGATACACAGAGAGAGGCAGCGACATAGGCAGAGGCAGAGGCAGGCTCCCCTTGGAGAGCCTGATGAGGGAGTCAATCCCAGGACCCTGGGATCATAATTTGAGGCCCTGAGTCCAAGGCAGACATTCAACCACTGAGCCACCCAGGTACCTCTTAACCCAAGTTTTAAAATGAACAAATTCTGGACAAAAACTCTCCCGTTAACAACCCCCTTAAGGATATATTTTACTTACATTCTTCCTACACCTTCATACATGTTAGTCTCATCTACCAAAGTCATAATCTCTGTATCTGTAAGATGTGCGTGCTTTTTCGTTCTGTTTAGCTGTTCAATCTGTATGTCTGCAAGCTTCACCTTCTGTTGAGTGTCAATAACTTTGGCTTGAAGTTCTGTGAAGGCCTAACAAAAACAAGCCCTTGATTTAGTGGGTGAAACATTTTATAGGAGACACTTAAATCAAATCCAAATATATTAAAATAAAGCATGCTAACCAGAGACAAAGCTGTTAAATTTACCAACACAAACATCAGTAAAAGTCAATGATTGTAAACAATCAAGCCACCATACTAAATAATGAACTTATCTTGTCCTCAGAAGATGCAGTCTATTTGAAGCAGAACAAATGCACATTAAATAACCATATGAAGGAGCAGGTGTCCAAGGAGTAATAAAAACAATAAATGCAAGAGTCAGAGGATGAAACCCAGGGATTCAAAACAAGAACCGTAAACACAAGGACTTACTTCATTTGTGTTACATGACTATGTTTCAAAACACTTTCCCATTATTTGTTTGAAATACTAACAAGGGAATATTAATATGAGAACACTGAGGAATTACTAATATCTCATTTAGTCCTCTCAATAATCCTATGAGTTAGGGATGGCAGTTTCATCATCACTCTTTACAAATTAAAGTTACAAATTTATTAAAGAGATATAAGTGGCCTGCACAGAGTTCAACAACTATCAGGTGAAAGACGGGTACTTAAATCCATTTCTTCTGACCCCTAGTTCAGGAATGTTTCTATTCTACTGTCTACAGTAATATTCAAAATACAAATATTTTTGAGATAAAGATTAGAAACAAAGAAAACAAAGCATTGGTAGAACTGCATCATGATCTTCATACACAAATACCAAGCCAAATTTGACCCCTCGTGTACACATCTCAAAGATAAACATAGTTCTTGGATACTCTTAAGTTTGGGAATGACTTTCAGATGCTGTCAAACTTATGCCTTAATAATAACATTTGTGACTGCAATACACGGCAAAGGCTACTAAACTTTTTTCTGATTGATGACTAGTAAGTTTTTAAAAACTAATCAGGGGAGACTGGAGGTGCCTGAAATTTCCTATTAGTCTCCACAAAAAAAAAAAAAAAAAAAAAAAAAAAACCACCAAAACCTTATAAAGATACTAGAAGATAAAACCTTTAAACAAGTTTCCTTTTTAGTTAATTTAATTAGCCGTCAAAACTATCCAATTAAGGTCTCCAATCATCTGCAGTCATTGTCCAAGGGTTTCTATTAAGAAACTAATTCAAATACCAGGAGGTAAATCCATTCACAGCTGTATTCTATTGCTTTCACTAAACTCTGATTTACATTTGAACCTTAACAGAAGAAAGGTAAACTTTTAGAATGTGTTAAGATTTCTTACGATGAATTTTGTTTTGCATGTAAAATTCCAGGTAATACCTGATTGTTCTGTACACACTTTGTTAAGGAAGCTGGTATATTGTTTAAACTGAGATGTTAGGGTATTAGGGAACACCACGTTAAAGACTAAATTTACAAGTTTCAAAAGAAGAAATACAAAAAGCACATTACATACAATCCACAGAGCAATAACAAATAGCTTCATTTATTAGGAGCAACAACTATTTCAGCTGTCCTAGTTCATATGCAAAGGTTGACCAGAAGTAGTGTTAAGACGTAAAATTTGCTCTTCTGGAGAACCTAAATTAATAATCAAAAGATGTGGCGTAGAGAATAGTGGATTCTAGTCCCAACTTTTGACTAAATCTTTTCTGGAATTCAGTTTCCTTTTCCAGAAAAAGTACAGGATTAAAGGAGATAAGGTCCAGGATCCTTTCCGTGACAAGCCTTAGATGGCAAAAAACATTTTGAGTAAAACACATTTATAAGCAACTGTTTGAAGAGAGAAATCCAAATCCTTCTGATAACAATTTTATTTGGAAAATTTTACGGACTCTTCTTTTTTTTGACAAGTCCTTCAAGAAAAGGGGAATAGAGGGAGGGCTGGGAGTTAAAGCCCTGAGTTAAAGCATTGCTATGAAACTAACTCTGAGTACGTAAATATTGCGACCTTTTAAAGTATGGGATCGAGTAAGTGGCCTAAAAACACTGGGTGGACTTGAAGTCTTCCAAAGCAAATGAAGTTTTAGAATTACAAATGCCTCAGCTCGAGCAAGCTCCCCGAAGGAGCTCCAATTTGAAATGCTATGGAACTTCAGGCCTTGCTATGGAACTGAAGGATCCACACAACGAAAAGGCTCTGGCGCTCAGAACCAGAAGACCCGCCAGCCACCGGCCCGCCAGCCTTATCCAGACTAGCCCAACCGGCTCTTACCCAGAGAGAGCTGCTCGCCTCCCGCCAGCCTACGACCTAGACCCGCCTTAGGACTCTGGGAAATCACTCCCCAGTTCCCTGGGGCCTCTTCCCTTCCTCAGGATTCGAGCCTCATTTGATATTCTTATCCACAGTCCCCTTAGCTTCCCAAACAGAAGACTCGGGCAGGTCAGGACCCTCTTTTACCTTCTTCAACTCCAGATCCACGGGAGCCGCCATCTTGGTTCACTCGGTGCGCCTGCGCAGCCGGAGTCAGAAAGAGGGTGGGGGAGGGGCGCGCCTCCTTCTGCGCCTGCGCATGAGTCGGACCAGCAGGGCTTCTAGAAATACTAGGGACGCAGGTTACGTCTTCCTCCACGTGACTTATCAGGCTTGGCACACAGATTTTGAGTGTGGTTTTAAGCACTTTGACAAATAGCTTAGTTTGTGCTCGTTGAATAGAGTTGTATGTAGATAAGGCCAAAACATCTTCAGGCATTCATTACTTCAACGAGTCCCTGTGCTCTCGGGGAAATCCGAGAATCAGCCTACACCTCAAGAATGCCAGTATGGAGAAATCCAGAAGTTTTAGTACGCGTTCTTCCAAAGAATGTATTTCTACTGAAATCTGGTGGAAGACTTTCTAGGCACAGTGGTTCTGGAGAGGCCAAATAAATTTGTTAAAAGAATACAGATTCTCTGGGGGGTACCTGGGTGATACAGTCAGGTGAGGGTCCAACTGGGTTTCTGCTTGGGTGGTGATCTCAGGGTTCTGAAATTGAGCCCTGAGTTGGACTCCACGCTCAGCAAGAAGTCTGCTTCAGATTCTTCCTCTGCCCCTACCCCCTGTGAGAGTGCTTTCTCTCTCAAATAAATAAATCTTACTAAAAAAAAAGAATATAGATTCTCTGGTCCTCATCCCAAACTTAATGACTTAAAATCTTTGAGACGGAGGCTTGGAATTTTGTGTTTACACAAACACAAAATGACCTGATGACCTGATGTAAGTCTACCTGCAGACTACATTTTGAGGATCTGCTGTAAAAGACCTGGCAGCTGAACCAGAAGAATGACTAGTAGTTAGACTTTTAGAAACTAGAGATGGAGGTGTTGCCTACATTAAAAATTTGAGAGGGAAGGGAAAGGGCAGGAAATTT
The DNA here is from genome assembly GCF_053574225.1 of Canis aureus. Lineage (NCBI taxonomy): Eukaryota > Metazoa > Chordata > Mammalia > Carnivora > Canidae > Canis > Canis aureus. The sequence goes on from NC_135615.1 coordinate 36,282,564, forward strand.
GGAGCCAGCCAGATCTGAATTCAAAGCTTGCTCTACCTGGAGCCTAGGTCTGTCTGGTTCCACTTCAATAGCTGTGTGACAATAGAGTTTGCATCTTCATTTATTTTTTAAAAAGATTTTATTTATTCATGACAGACAGAGAGAGGGGCAGAGACACAGGCAGAGGTAGGGAGAAGCAGGCTCCATGCAGGGAGCCCAATGTGGGACTCGATCCCACATCTCCAGGATCAGGCCCTAGGCAGAAGGCAGTGCTAAACCGCTGAGCCCCCTGGGCTGCCCCTGCATCTTCATTTAATTGGAGAGTAACAATATTGACCTCACAGTGTCATTGTAGGGAATAAGTAAGACCAAGAAAAGCTCCAAGCATAGCACTGTGCTCACAGTAGGTACTCAATAGTTAAGTTAATGTAGTTAGCATTATTTTTTTTTTTTTGTAGTTAGCATTATTATGTTTGTCTTTCAAGTTCTAGGAAGCAGGCCACCTCTTCCAATATCTTTTTGCTTTTTTGTATCACTCATCACGCAGACCAAAAATAATCTTTCCTCTGAACTCTCTCCAAGGCTACATCCATTACTTTCTCAGGTACATGATACTTCCTACCTGGAAAAAAAAAAAAATTCAGGGGCACCTGGGTGGTTCAGTTGAGCATCTGACTCTTGGTATAGGCTCAGGTCATGATCTTGCCTTTGTGGGATTGAGCCCTGAGTAGGGCTCTTATCTCAGCACAGAGTCTACTCCAGATTCTCTCTCCCTCTCCCTCTTTGCCCCTCCCTCCAGCTAATACTTGCTCTCTCTTCCTAAAATAAATAAAATATTGAAAAAAAGTTCTTAGCAAACTGTAAGCTCCTTGAAATAAAGAACTATGAAATAATGGCTCTCCCACTTATACCCAGGACGCCTATCACAGTACCTCACAGGGAAAAAATACAAAATAAACAGTAAGAATGAATTCTTCAGAAGAAAATTTGTCATTTCGCTCTAATTTGGTAAAGAAAGAAAGGCCTGGGGCAGCCCAGGTGGCTCAGCGGTTTGGCGCCTGCCTTTGGCCCAGGGTGTGATCCTGGAGACCCAGGATCGAGTCCCACGTCGGGCTCCCTGCGTGGAGCCTGCTTCTCCCTCTGCCTGTGTCTGTGCCTCTCTCTCACTCTGTGTCTCTCTCATGAATAAATAAAGAAAATCTTTTAAAAAAAGAAAAGAAAAGCCTAATTCTACACTGAGACCTTCTTAGAACTTCATTATAGATAATAAATAAAATAATTACTGAATATTAAAATTCAAAGAAAGTCTCAGACACTTTCCTGTACATTACCTCATGAGATTTTAAAACACTCCTCATAGAGACATATGTAAAGTAAAAGTTAGAAGCATAGGCTAAGGTATCAGACAACTTGGGTTCAAGTACTTCCTGCACGACTTAAGAGCAGTGTGACCTTAGGAAAGAATCTTCTCTCAATTTTTCTGATCATTGTTCCTTTTGCATACCACTCTTTCCTTCTGAGTTCAATTTTCTTATTGACGAAGTAAATCCTTTAGTAGATTCTTTCAGGAAGAGGCTTAGAGAATAAACTCTTGGCCTTTATGTTATGGGTTTGACTGTGTCCCCCTAAAAAAGATGAGTTGAAGTAAATCCAAACGTCATCTGTTTGGAAATCAAATCTTTATATTGGTAATCAACCTTAAAGTAAGGTTGTTGAGCTGGCCCTAAACCATTATGTCTTAGTCCTTCAGACTGCTATAATAAAATATCACAGACTGGGTGGCTTATAAACAGCTAACGTTTATTTCTTATAGTTCTGGAGAGTGGAAATTCAAGATCAGGGTGCCAGCACAGTTGGATGAGGGTCTTATTCTGGATTACAGACCTCTGACCTCTTTCTCTGTGTTCTCACGAGAAAAGGTGAAGGATCTCAGTGAGGTCTCTTTTATGAGAACATCAATCCTATTCATAAGGGTTTCTTTCTCATGACTTAAGCACCCCCCAATAGCCCCACCTCCTAATGCCATAATCTTTGTGAGTTAGGATTTCAACAAATGAAGTTTGGGGGTGCACAAACATTTATACCATAACACAATGACTGGTGTCCTTATAAAAAGGGGGACTTTAGACACAGACATAGACATGTACAGAAAGAGGACTGTGTAAAGAGGTAGGAAAATGCCATGTGAAGATTATAGTTATGCTTCTGGCTCTCAGAAGCTGGAAAAGGCAAGAAATCCTCTATAGCTTATAGAGGGATAATGACAGTGTCAAAATCTTGATTTCAGTCATCTAACCTCTAGAACTATGAGAAAATAATTTCTGTTGTTCTAAGCTACCCAGTTTGTAGTATTTAGTTATGGTAGCCATTTGAAAGTAAAATACTTTGTATATGTAAAATTGTCTTAATTTCACCCTTCATTTTGAATGACAGATTAAATGTGTACAGAATTACAGATTCACAATTATTAGGCATTTTTCCATAGTCTTCTGGCTTTTACATACTAATAAAAAGTCCTGTCAGGCTGCTTTTCATGATTTTTTTAGAAATTTGTCTTTTCTTTGGTGTCTTTTTAGACATTCACTTTGTTCTAAGTTCTGCCCTTCTACCCATGGGGGTGTGTGTGTGTGTGTGTGTGTGTGTGTGTGTTTTATTTTTCCTGTTTGGGACATTGTATACTTCTTTAATCTGAGGATTTATGTTAATCCTGAAAAAATGTTCAACCAGTAATTCATGGAATATTGGTTTTCCAGCATTGTCTGTCATTATTCCTAACTAGAACTCCCATTAGAAATATGTTGAATCATCCATATCTCCTAGCCTCCATTTTATACTATCTATCTCCTCATGCTGAATCTTGGGTGATTTATTCAATTTTCTCCACTAAGTTACTAACTCTCTCTTCAGCTATGTCCAGTTTACTATTTAAGCCCTTCCTTGGGGTTTTATTTGAATAACTATAATCTTTAATTCTTAAAATTCTATTTGACCCTTTCATGACAAAAACACTTAACCAACTAGGAATAGAATGAAACGACTTTAACATAATGAAAACCACATATAAAAAACCCATAGTGAACATCATATTCAATGGTAAAATACTAAAAGCTTTTCCACTAAAATCAGGAACAAGGCAAGGATGCCCACTTTCACCACTTCTAGTAGTGGATGTCCTAGCCAATTCAGGCAAGCAAGAAAAGAAATAGAAGGCATCCAAATTGGAAAAGAATTAGTAAAATTATCTCTGTTCACAGATGAAACAACCTCATAATTTGAAAATCCTGAGGTTTACACAAAAAAATTGTTAGAACTCATAAATGTATTCAGCAAAGTATAAGGATACAAAGTCAGCACGCAAAAATCATTTGCATTTTTACACACTAGCAATAAATAATCTAAAAAGGAAATTAAGAAAACAATTGCATTCACGATGGCATCAGAAAAAAATTACTCACAAATAACATAACAAAGGAAATGAAAGATTTGTGCAATGAAAACGACAAGATGTTGCAGATGGAAATTTAAAAAGGCACAAATAAATAGAAAGACATTCTGTGTTCATGGATTAGATAATTTAATATTGTTAAAATATCAATCCTACCTAAAGTGATGTATAGATTTAATGCCATCCCTATCATAGTCCCAACAACTTTTTTGCAAAAATAGATACACCCTCCTGAAAAGCATATGAAATCTCAAGGAACCCTGAATAACCAAAGCAACCTTGAAAAAGAAGAGCAGAGCTGAGAATTCACACTTTCTGTATTCAAACTTTATTACAAAACTACAGTAATCAAAACAGTATGATATTGGCATAAAGACAGACATGACTACAAACGGAATACAAAGGAGAGCTCAGTAGGGTGTCTGGGTGTGCAGTCAATTAAGCATCTAACTCTCGGTTTCAGCTCAGGTCATAATCTCAGGGTTGTAATCCCAGGGATGTGGGATTGATCCTCTTGTTTAGCCCCAAATCGGGCTCCACACTCAGCTAGGACTCTGCTTAGAATTCCCTCACCCCCCCTCCCGCAGATCCTCCCCCTGTACTCTTTTTCGCACTCTCTTTCTCTCTTTAAATCAATAAATCAAGCTTAAAAAAAAAAAAGAGAGAGAGGGTAGCCCCGGTGGCTCAGCGGTTTAGCACCGCCTTCAGCCCATGATCCTGGGCATGATCCTGGAGACCCAGAATCAAATCCCATGTCAAGCTCCCTGCATGGAGCCTGCTTCTCCCTCTGCCTCTGTCTGTGCCTCTCTCTCTGTATCTCTCATGAATAAATAAATAAAAATCTTAAAAAGAGAGAGAGAAAGCCCAGAAATAAATCCTCAATATATAGTCTGATTTTTTTCCCACAAATGTGCCAAGACCATTAAATGGGGGAAAGATCAGTCTTTTCAACAAATTATACTGGGAAAAATATATAATGATACAAGCCTACCTAAAGAAATAAGAAAAACTCAAACAATGTAACCTTACACCTAAAGGAACTCAAAAAAGAACAAAGAAAGCCCAGGATGGAAGGAAATAACAGAAGGAAGGAAATATTAGGGTCAGAGCAGAAATAAATGACAGACAGGTGCCTGGCTGGCTCAGTTGGAACAGTGTGCAACTCTTGATCTTGGGGTCATGAGTTCAAGCCCTATGGTAGGCATAGGGTTTACTTTAAAATAATAATAATATAAAATTAAAAAAATAAAATAAATAAAATAATAATAATAATGATAGTTTTCTTAAGAAATAAATGACAGAGTGACAGAGACCAAAAGAAAAAATTAATGAAATCAAGAGCTGGTTTTTTAAAAAGACAAACAAACTTGATAAATCCTTAGTCAGACTCATCAAGGGAAAAAAGAGAAAAGACCCAAATAAATAAAATCAGAAACAGAAGAAGAGAAGTAACAACTGACACCATAGAAATATGAAGGATAATAAGAAGTGCTGTGAAAAATTATATGCCAATAAATAGGAAAAATCTATAAGAAATGGATAAATTCCTAAAATCATAGTCTTCCAAAATTGAATCAAAAAGAAATGTAACATCAGAACAGACAAATAATTAGTAATAAAACTGAATCAGTAAGAAAAAACTACCAAAAAATAAAAGTCCAGGACCAGATGGACTCACAAATGAATTCTACCAAACATTTATTTAAAAAAAAATATTTTGTTTATTTATTTATGAGACAGAGAGAGAGAGAGAGAGAGAGAGAGGCAGAGACACAGGCAGAGAACGAAGCAGATTCCATGGAGGGAGCCCAATGCGGGACTGGATCCCGGGATCCCAGGATCACGCCATGAACCGAAGGCGGGAGCTAAAGCACTGAGCCACCCAAGCATTCCTCTACCAAACATTTAAAGAAGTTAATACCTATTCTTTTCAAACTATTCCTGAAAATAGAAGAGGAAGGAAAGCCTCCAAATACATTCTTTCTCTTTTTTCCCCTTTCCCTCCTCCTTTTTATGTGTATGCTGTCATATACCTTTTTTCGTACCTTTTAAAATCATAACTCTCTATAGAGGATACTGGAAAAAATTGATATCTACATGTGGAAGGATGAAGTTAAACCCTTACTATGCACAATGTACAAATATTAACTCAAAATAGATCAAAGATCTAAATGTAGGAGGGGAACCTAGAGGCTCAGTCAATTAAACATCTGCCTTCAGCTTAGGTAATAATCCCAGGGTCCTGAAATTGATCCCTGCGTCAGGTTCTCAGCTCAGTGGGAGCCTGCTTCTCCCCACTTCATCCTCCATTTATGCTCTTACTCTCGCTCTCTCAGATAAATAAAATCTCTTTAGAAACAAAATCAGGGACACCTGGGTGGCTCAGTGGTTGAGTGTCTGCCTTCAGCTCAAGGTATGATCCTGGAGTCCTGGGATCGAGTCCCACATCGGGCTCACTGCATGGAGCCTGCTTCTCCCTCTGCCTATGTTTCTGCCTCTTTCTCTCTGTCTTTCATGGAAAAAAGAAAGGAAAGAGAAGAAAGAAAGAAAGAAAGAAAGAAAGAAAGAAAGAAAGAAAGAAAGAAAGAAAGAAAGAAAGAAAGAAAGAAAGAAAGAAAGAAAAGGAAAGAAAAGAAAAGAAATCCAAAGACATAAATGTAGGAGCTAAACTGTAAAATTGGAGAAATCTTTCTGACATTGGATTTAGTAATGATTTTATGGAAATGACACCAAAAGCACAGACAACAGAAGAAAAGTAGATAAGTTGGATTTCACAAATTAAAAACTTTTAAGCATGAAAGGACACTATTCTTTTAAAGATTTTATTTATTTATTCATGAGAAATACAGAGAGAGAGAGAGGCAGACATAGGGAGAGAGAGAGAAGCAGGCTCCACTCAGGGAGCCCGATGTGGGACTCAATCCCAGGACTCCAGGATCATGCCCTGTGCAGAAGGCAGGCGCTCAACCGCTGAGCCACCCAGGTGTCCCAAAAGGACACTATTAAGAAAGAAAAGACAACCCATGGAATGGGAGAAAATATGTGCAAATTATGTGAATAGTAAGGAATTAGTATCTAAAATATATAAAGGACTACAATTAAACAATGAAAATGTAAACAACTCAATTAAAAATGGGCAAAGAGGCTGGGCAGTCCCAGTGGCTCAGCAGTTTAGCACCGCCTTCAGCCCAGGGTGTGGTCCTGGAGACCCGAGATTGAGTCCCGCATCTGGTTCCCTCCATGGAGCCTGCTTCTCCCTCTGCCTGTGTGTGTGTGTGTGTGTGTGTGTGTGTGTGTGTGTGTGTGTCTATGAATAGATAAATAAAATCTCTTTAAAAAATGGACAAAGAGGGATGCCTGGCTGGCTCAGTGGTTGAGCGTTTGCTTTCAGCTCAGCTCCTGCATGGAGCCTGCTTCTCCCTCTGCTTCTCTCTGTGTGTGTCTCTCATGAATAAATAAAATGTTAAAAATAATAAAATAAAATAATTTTTTTAAATGGGAAAGGATTTGAATAGACATTTCTCCAAGAAAGATGAATACATGGGAGGATCCTCAACATCACTAATCATTAGGGAAATGCAAATCAAAACAATGAGATACCACTTCACAACCATTAGGATGGCTATTAATAAAAACAAAAACAATATATAAAATAACAAGTATTGACTAGATGTGGAGAAATCAAAACCCTGTGTTTTGCTGGTGGGAATGTAAATGGTGCAGCAGCTCTGAAAAACAGTATAGTGCTTCCTCAAAAAAGTAAAAAAAAGAATTACCATATGACCTAGCAATCCTACTTCTAGGTGCATCCCCAAAAGAATCCAAGTGAGTACTAAAGCAGATATGGATACACTTATGTTCATAGCAGCAAACTCACAATAGCCAAAATGTAGAAGCAATCCAAGTGTAATTTATCTGTTATAAATGAATAAACAGTATGTGGCATATATGTACAATGGAATAGTATTCAGCCTTTAAAAGAAATGAAATTCTAACACACGCTACAACATGGATGAATTTAGGGCATAATGCTAAGTGAAATAAGCCAGTCGCAAAAAGTAATGCTATATGATTTCACTTACATGAGGGACCTAGAGCAGTCAAAATCATAAAGACACAAAGTAAGATGGTGGTTGCCAGGAAGTGAGGAGAAGGGGAGGAGTGGAAAGTCATTCCTTAACAGGTACTGTACAGATTTCAGTTTTACAAGATGAAAGGACTTCTGGAGATGGATGTTGGTGATGGTAGTAGAACATTATAAATTTATTTAATAACACTGAACTTTATACTTGAAAATGGTTAAGATGGTGAATTTTATGCTATGTGTATTTGACCACATACAAAATGGAAAAAAATTTACTTGTTCCTTTTTCAAATCTACATGCTCTTTCTTTTTCATACTGGTATGTAATGATACAGTCTTGTCTAATAGAACGTAGTAAATATAATTATTTAAAAATTTCTTAACAATGTATTATAAGTTTTTGGCTTGTGAATTCTTTCACTAGGAGTATTGCTGACCTTTTTTTTTTTTTTTTTTTTTTTGCTGACCTTTTTTTTGACAGTTGATTTTCTCCTGTGATTCATGAGGTGTTTTTTTGTTTTTGTTTTAAGATTTTATTTATTTATTTTAAAGATTTTATTTATTTATTTTTCTTTTTTTTAATTTTTATTTATTTATGATAGTCACAGGAAGAGAGAGAGAGGCAGAGACATAGGCAGAGGGAGAAGCAGGCTCCATGCACCGGGAGCCCGACGTGGGACTCGATCCCGGGTGTTTCAGGATCACGCCCTGGGCTAAAGGCAGGCACTAAACCGCTGCGCCAACCAGGGATCCCTAAGATTTTATTTATTCGGGATGCCTAGTTGGCTCAGCAGTTTGGTGCCTGCCTTTGGCCCAGGGCGTGATCCTGGAGACCCGGGATCGAGTCCCATGTCGGGCTCCCTACATGGAGCCTGCTTCTCTCTCTCTGCCTCTCTCTGCCTGTGCCTCTGCCCCTCTCTCTGTGTCTCTCATGAATAAATTTTAAAAACGTTAAAAATTTTTATTTATTCATGAGAAACAGAAAGAGAGGAAGAGACATAGGCAGAGGGAGAAGCAGGCTCCCCACAAGGGGCCTGATCCAGAGTTGATCCCAGCCCCGGGATCACACGCTGAGCGAAGGCAGATGCCCAACTGCTGAGCCACCCGGCAGTTTTGGGCTAACAGTTTGTCTTCAGTGTCTAGCATGTCCTGAGCAGTAGAAATATGCCTAAGCATGGCCTCACATTCACTTCTATCAAAGCCCTATGAGATTCCAGACCAGTTTTTAATGTTAATTCTTTTTTTTTAAATGTTAATTCTTGACATACACGAGCAAAGCAAATCTGGGGAAAAATAAAACTTTCCCTGGGCATAAAATTGGCAGAATGTGATATATTTATAGGCTGGAAGCCATTATATGTTTCTCCCTTTCATTTGGGTCTTCAAGATAAATTATTTCCTTTCTCTCTCTGTAACTTCTTCTTCTTTTTTAAATCTTATTTATTTATTTCAGAGAGAGAGAGCACAAAGTGGGGGAAGGGACAGAGGGAAAGGAAGAAGCAGGCTCCCCTATGAGCAGGGAGCCTGACTCAGGGCTCGATCTCAGAACCTTAGGAGCTCATGACCTGAGCCGAAGGCAGAGGCTTACTGACTGAGCCACCCAGACACCCTCTCTCTGGAACTTCTAAAATGTCAGGAAGACGCTATGAAAATCCTGAAGGGTTTACAGTCCTTAGACACTTGCTACAGTGTCTAACCATGATGTGCTAGCTTCTACTGTTTTCACAGAACAAATAGACTTTACACTAAAGGCTTCACTAGTACAGAGATGTGCTCCTTCCAAGGTTGAATTAGTCCACAGTTGTGGAACTTAAAAAGGTGATTGATCATTCCTCCATTCCACCATTCCTATGGTGCATAGTCAATACACTTATTCATTCAACAAATATTTATTGAACATCTGTTAGACACTGATCTAGGCCTTTGGGATATAGCAAAAACAAGAGACAAACTCTCTGATCAGAAAGTTGGTGGCAAAGTGCAGGAGGGGGTTGAGCAGACCATGAAAGGTCTTTGCAAGCTACTGTCAGGTTAGAATATTATTCTGATGTGATTGGAAGGCACTAAATGAATTCAAACAGGGTATTGATCTGATCTGAAGAGAGTGATATGATCCCATTTGAAAGAAATTATTGTAGGTGCTAGATGGAGAATGGATTGGAAGAAACAAGAGTGGAAACAAAGAGCCCAATTAGGAGACAGTAAAAGTGGCACAAGAGAGATGGTAGTGGTGTGAGTGAGGGTGATAGCAACCTAAAGGTAGAAGTAGATGAACTCAGGTAGAGGTTACTGAACTTGGTGAAGGAATGGATTAGGGTCAGGGGGGTGGCAGTGAAAGAAAAAGAAAAACCAAAGATTATATATATATGGCATCTTTCTTTCTTTTTTTAAGATTTTATTCATGAGAGAGACAGAGACAGAGAGAGGCAGAGACACAGGCAGAGGGAGAGGCAGGCTCCCTGTGAGGAACCCAATGTGGGACTCAATCGGGGAACTCCGGGATCAGGACCTGAGCCAAAGGCTGACAGTCAACCACTGAGCTACCCAGGCATCCCCAAAGATCATTCCTAATCTCCAAATAAGTATGCTGAGTGGAAGAAGCCAGACAAAAGAAGAGAAACATACTATACAATTCCAAGTATATGGAATTCTAGAAAATGCAAATAAATCTGAAGTGGCAGAAAGAAGATCAGTAGTCAGAGAGAACTGGAAATGAGAGGACCTGGGGAGAAGATAGAAGAAAGGGATTACAAAAAGAAGAAGGAGGAGGAGGAGGAGGAGGAGGAGGAGGAGGGGAAGAAGGAGAAGGAGAAGGAGAAGGAGAAGAAAGGGACTACAAAGGAGTATTAGGTAGCTTTTGTAGTGATGGATATGTTTATTATCTTGATTGTGGGGAGTTTCCTGGCTGGAAACTTACCAAATTGCAAACTTTAACATATTCAGTATATTGCATGCCAGTCATACTTCAAGAAAGCTGTTTGGTTTGGTTTGGTTTTAAAAATCTATTTATTTATTTTAGAGAAAGAGAGAGAGCCCAAGTTGGGGCAGGGCAGAGTGAGAGAGAGCGAGAATTCCAATCAGGCTCCATGCTGATTGTGGAGCCCTATGCCAGGCTTGATCTCATCACCCTGAGATCATGACCTGAGCTGAAATCAAGTCGGGTGCCTAACCAACTGAGCCACCTAGGCATCTAAGAAGGTTGTTTTAAAAGGAAAATACGGTGTCCTAGGTTTTTGACCTGAGCAACTACTTGAATGGTAATGTCTTTCACTGAGAAGTGAAAATTAATTTTTATGATACCGCCTGCATGCCATTTCAAAGCATCTGTATAAGAAAAATAATAATAATCCTCCCTCCTTGTGAAGAGACTATATTAGTTAGAGTATAGGTGTAAATGTTATAACAGAGATCCAAAATGGCTGAAACAGGATAGAAGCTTATTTCTCTCTGTCACAGTTATCCAGACAGATGCAGTGTAGGATAAATATGTGAATTCCACAAGGCCAGAGTTCTCAGGCTCCTTCTATCTTATCCATATGATCCAAGATGACTCATCACCACCATGTCCATGGCCTACCTAGAAGGAAGGGGAAAAGGAAGGAGGAGACTCATTCACTGTCTTTAAAAAAGCCAAGTCCTAGAAATGGTAGATATGGTTCTGTTCATATCACATTGGCCCAAACAGAATCATATGGCCATTCCTGGCTTAGGAAAGCCTGGAAATGTAGCTAATTATTATGGGCAACTATGTGTCTAGTTAAGTTAAACACCAAATATCCTATTATTATGAAAGGAAAACAGAAGATGAATTTAGGGGGTGGAAATTAGCAGTTTCTGACATTAGAGTTTTTCAGCTTACAAAGCCATGTTCTATTCATCAGGTCGTTTGATCTTTGCAACTTTGTAAGATAGATAGACCTTCAAGGGTTCATTCAGTTTGAAAAGAACTTTAACAGTTTCAGAACATTTGCTGGCTGTAAGATCTAAGGAAAATTGCTTAATTTCCCAGAACCTCCATCTCTTTAACTATAAAATGGAGGTAATAGTATTTATGAGTTATCATGTGAATTAAATGAGATAATGCATGTAAAATTTCTGGTGTATAGTTGCACCTAATTAACAGTTGCTATTATTATGTGTCAAGTATTGCAAGAAGACAGATAAAGGGCAGTTCATAGTACAACAAGGTTCACAGATAAACAGAAAGTTATAAAAGAATATGAAAATTCTGCTATAGAGAGAGTAACTCCAGGAGCTGGAAAACACAGAGGAAAGTCTCCTAACCCAGGAGTCTTATAGGTTGGAGCCTTGTTTGGTTGCCAAGTATGGGAGGAGGGGGGGATGAGTCAACTAGGTGAAGGGGATTAAGAGGTATAGACTTCCAGTTATAAATAATTTACAGAGTTAAAAAGTATAATATTGAATATAGATATAGACAAACATTTATTATAAAAAGAAGTTCTTGGCAAAGAAGGGAGAAAGGGATTGTGCTAATATTCCTAGAAGAGACAAAGACACCAAGGTGAGAAGCTGGTGTCTTCAGGGAAATATTAGTCGTTTGGTGTGGCTGGACTACAGTAGCTTATTAACTATGAAGTGAAGGCCAGAGAGATGGATGGGGGCCAATGGCTGAGGGCCTTCCAAGTCAAGCTCAAAAGGTTGGGATCTCTCCTCATCCAGTCACTGAGTTCAATGGAGTGTTATATGCAGAGGAGTGACTGGTCGCATTTATGCTCCAGAAGATTGCCATGATTACTTCATGTGGAGTGATTCCCAGCAAGCAGAAGATGAGAAACTAGGTCAGAACTGAAGCAGCCATCCACATCAGGCAAAGGGCACACAATTAAGGCAGTGGAAAAAGAGGAAAGCCCCAGAGTTCATCTGCTCTTCAAAATTTCTGTCCTGTCTTGAGCAAGTTCTCTCTTAACTCCACTGTTTTTGTATCAGCTTCCTAGATAAACATCTTCTTTGATAACATTTCTGTATAAGGGTGACCAACCATCATGTTTTGCTCGAGACTGTACCAGTTTTTGCACTAAAAGTCCTGTTTTCTGGGAAACCCTTCGATCCCGGGCAGGCCAGGATAGTTGGTAGCCCAAGCTTTAGAGGTTTATGGAGAGGCAGTGTGGTTTAATGGTTAATAGCAAATTCTGGAAGAAAATTGTCTGGATTCAATTCCTAAGCCCTCTCCTGTATTAAGTACAGGACCTTGAGCAAGTTAATTCACTTCTCTGGAGCTCAGTTTCCCCACATGAAAAATGGGAGGATGCATGGTAGTGACCATATTATAGGATCATGGTGAAGACTACATAAGTTAATATACAAATATTTAAAATGGTGGCTGGAGCGTTCTATTTGTTATGAGCATTTTGAAATTAGAGCTGTTATAAACCTACCACCTTCTGGTTTATTTCAATTCTGTCCCACATATCCCCTTGCTCTGTCCTTTCTTGGATGCCTCCAGACCTTTCCCTTCAGCCTCTCAGTCATCCAAACTGAGGGTAGTTAGAAAAGGTAATTCTGTGACCCTGGAGACTCTCTGGCCTGTGGATAACCTCTGAGAAGATTAAATTGAATTAAAAAGAATTAAAGGTTTTTAAGACTCTCTCACAAGTGGGCTACTTCCTGATATCAAGAATGGGTAAGTCTCGCCTGTTACCTTTGAAAATGAATTCTGCACAGTGGCCTGCCTAGGAGTAGGATGGGATTGGGCGGGGCATTTGTAAAGCTTGTGTGGTAGTTCTGGGCCTGAGTGATCCTTTCCAAGCGACACATTTGCCAAGAAACTCTGAGGTAGCTCTTCTAGTTAACAAAGTTAGGTTTGGAGCAGGGACCTTTCTAGGAAAGAAAGGGGAACCTTAGCTGTGCCTACCAAATGAAACAGTCATTGGAAACTACAAGGAGAGGAAGTGACTTGTCATAAGCAGGAACTGGTGGTGGCTTTTCCCAGGCACCTTGCCACATCTGATTCAATCTGTTTATGAAAAGTCCAAAGAAAGTGAATGTTTTCAATCAGTCTGGTGATTTAAACCTGTGTAAGAGATGAGGCTGGGTAGCAGAGCATAACAAAATCTGGATGTAAAAAAAAAAAAAATCTGGATGTCTATCCCACAGCTCACCAGAGAAAGTGAGAGTGTGGAGCTGGCCACAGGTGAAAGCCAAGAACAGGAGATGTGCCCAAGAATAGAAAAAGAATAAAATCAGGGAAATCAAATCTAATGGAGGACCCATGCCTCCATCACCCTGGCTCACTCCAAGCAGAAAAAGTTCACGGTCCTTTAGAAGAGGAAGAGGAATACAATGGGGTTGGGTAGAAATCTGGACAAAACCCTGTATGCATTTTATAAATAGGCACCAAAAAGTACCAGTACAGAGAAGTTTTCCAACCTCAGAGCTGTACCTAAGATAAGGTGACTAACATTTTTCCCCAGAGTACATACACTTAGAAGCTCCAAACATTTTTATTTTAAGTAAGTTCCATGCCCAGCATTGAGCCCAATGCAGGGCTTGAACTCACAACCCCGAGATCAAGGCCTGAGCTAAGATCACGGGTCACATGCTTAACTGACTGAGCCACCCAAGTGCCTCTCCAAAAGCTTTTCTTATTTTAAAAGATGTATTAATTTATATTAGAGAGAAAGCATGCCTGTGAGTCATGGTGGGGGGCAGAAGGAGAGAGAATCTCAAGCAGACTCCTTGCTGAGCATGGAGCCCGATTAGGGGGCTCAATCTCATGACCCTGAGGCCACAACCTGAGCCTAAATCAAGAGTTGTACACTCAATCAACTGAGCCACCCAGGCACCCCTCCTCCAAGTTTTTAAACAAAAATTTCTTTTCATTGTAAGAAGCTAAAATTTTTAATATTTTTCTTTTATAAATCAGGACATAAATGAGTGTAGCACACAGTAAGCAAGAAACTTAGTTGAAATAGGAAGCCCCACATCTTCCACCTTGTTGCTAATACTCATAAATATCCAAAAGCAACTCCAGACTTACATTTAGGTTAGCTTCAACAGTGGAAAGAGCCTTTTTCCTTCATAGCTCCAGAAAGAGCCTCAGGATTGAATTTCCCTGACCCACTTGGGTAATTGCCCATTTTTATAACAATCACAATAGCCTGAAATATAGAATGCTCTGATTGATTAGGTGCATTCCTGGAAGGTGAGAGGTATCTTCTCATCCAAAAAGCACATGGACTGAAGGTGAGTAGAAAATGTCTTCTTTACAAAAGAATAAAGTATAATTATCAAAGGAAAAAGCAATTGGTGTCACAAAGAGAAAGAAAAAAAAAAACAGATGTCCAGTATTTCAATCCTCTCTCTGAACGAATAGGTCAATTCCATTTCAATGGGCATTTCAATAAGCTTCATGATTGTGAACCCATATTCTTCTCCAGATGGTGATGGTCAGGACCTCAAGGAAACAGGCCCGCATTGCACTGGAGTCCTTGGATCCAATGGACACTGAAGAATACCATCCTAAGGGACTGAATCTAAGATTTAATGTTGCTCAGAGACAATAAGACTGTCTCTCAGTTTCATTAAAGACAAATTATAACTGTGGATAAGGATGTGGAAGTTACCACTTCCTTTTGTCCCCTCAGCTAAGGTCAAATGCCTCAGCCTGGGTTTGGGAAGATGGCAAAGTGTGGTTGGCTATGGGTGAGTAGCCTCTGTGACCTCACAGGGCTTTGCCTTTCTGACCACAGTGATTAGTAGAATACCTAAGACATCACAAGCTGGAGTACTTCCCTCTGGAATACCAGAATCTGGAGGCAGAAGGCCATATAGAATTGTGAAACAAACTCTCCAAGAGACCCTATTAATCCATCCATTTGTGCTCTGCCATCTAAAGTAGATCCTGTATAAAATTTCCTGGAAAGAATCCTAGGCTAAAAGAGCTGGAAGGGATCTTTGAAGTCCTCTAGTCTACCACCTCCATATACAGTTGAGGAAAATGAGTCTCATAAAAAATTGACTTAGCAGGGATGTAGCAAATTGCATTCTAAGCTCAGAGTCTTGGAGTCCCTTCCAGAGTTCCTTCTACTCTATGTTGTGGCCTTTCTTGGATGGATTCCAGCAGTACTATTGAGTTTCAAATAGAAGGCTCCATTTGTCTTGGGAATATGGAACTCCTCTTTGTAGCCACTTACCTTCAATTGTGCTTAAACATCCAGATCTTGAAAAGGGCCCCAATCCCAGAGCACCAAGAGATGAGACAGAAAAAGCCCTGGGGCTCTTCTCCCTAGAAGCAAGAAGAACCTGGTCTTCTTTTAGACATGGACTATGAACTGGGAATTTTGGGTACTCTATAAATACACTAAGCTGTCTGGAATATCCTTGACAGTGTATACTAATTATTGTACCTATGAGGTGTTTTATTCTGGATCAGGATGAACACAATCACCTCAGCATCTTAACGGGGCTAATCACCCTCAAAAGGTTAAGAACCAACACACTAGGGATCCCTGGGTGGCGCAGTGGTTTAGCGCCTGCCTTTGGCCCAGGGCAGGATCCTGGAGACCCGGGATCGAATCCCACGTTGGGCTCCCGGTGCATGGAGCCTGCTTCTCCCTCTGCCTATGTCTCTGCCTCTCTCTCTCTCTCTCTCTGTGTGACTATCATAAATAAATAAAAGTTAAAAAAAAAAAAAAAAAAGAACCAGCACACTAAAGTGATCTTCCAAATGTGGTTTGACATCAGAATTTCCAAGGAAGCTTTAAAAGCACTGTTACCTGGGTCTTTACTGCAGATTCTCATTTCCTGGAGTGGTGGACTCAGTGGATCTGGGCTGGAGCCCAAAGAATCTGCATCTTTTAGAAGCTCCCAGGCTTAGCAGCTGTAGCTCTAGAAGAAAATATTAATGGAAACACTTTCTTGGAATTAAAAAGGAAAAATTACCTTAGGACTTATCACTTTGATGCCATTTTGATGTAAATGCCTCGGGTGTTTATGACAGAGAAATATTAGAATTCCTGGAAAGAAGGGAGAATTGGAACTCAAGAAGCCATAGAAAAAACGGGATTCAGAAAAAGGCTGAAGTTCTGTGATAACGCAGGGTGACCACAGCATACACCCAGGGAAATCAGCTCTTAGCCCATACTTTGTCTCCCTGACTCTACCCTCCTGGGATTGTCAGATTCTGTAAATCCCCAGTGCCCAGGGCAGACAAGCATCACTGCCAATCCACCATTTCTTGGTGTTTTTATAGTTACAGAACAAAAAAATTTGCATATTTTGTTCATGTATGCAGGAAACAAATATTTAAATGCCTATAGGATGATGGGTTCTATTCTAACAGTGAATGAACAGGACACTCTCCCAGGCCTCAGGATGTTAGCAGCTCCATCACACTAGTTTCTCTTCTGTTTCTAGAACACAACATGCATGTTCTTCCCTCCAGGCCTTCTATGTGCCTGTTCTCCAGAGCATTCTTACTTGCACTCGGCCTGGCCTCTGCCTTGAAGTCTGTGGGTGGAGGGGGGCTGCTTGGGGGAGTCAGCAGTTGACCATCTGCCTTCTGCTAGAGGCTTGATCCCAGGGTTCGGTATGGAGTTCCGCATGGGACTCTGTGTTTCTGCCTCTCTCTGTGTGTCTCTCATAATTCATTCATTCATTCATTCATTCATTCATTCATTCATTCATTCTGGGCACCTGTGTGGTGCAGTCAGTTAAGAGTGGACTCTTGGTTTCAGCTCAGGTCATGGTATCAGGGTAATGAAATTGAGCCCTGTGTCAGCTCCATGCTCTATAAGGAGTCTCCTCCCTCCCTCTCCCTCTCACCTCCCACTCATGCTCTTGGTTGATCCCTTTCTTTCCCTCTAAAATAAGTAAATCTTTTTTGAAAAATTAACTCATACAATAACTATTTATTAAATGAAAACAGGGACGCCTGGTGGCTCAGCAGGTTGGGCATTTGCCTTTAGCTCAGGTCCTGACCCTAAAATCATGATCCTAAAATCAGCCCCACATTGAGGTCCCTGCTCAGCAGGAAACTGCTTCTCCCTCCCCCTCTGCCCCTACCCCCTACCACCACCACTTGTGTTCTCACTCACTCTGCTTGCTCTCTCTCTCTCTCAAGTAAATAAACCTTTTTGGGGGTGCCTGGGTGGCTCAGTGGTTTAGCGCCTGCCTTCAGCTCAGGGTGTGATCCGGGGATCCAGGATCGAGTCCCACATCGGGCTCCCTGCATGGAGCCTGCTTCTCCCTCTGCCTGTGTCTCTGCCTCTCTCTCCTTGTCTCTCATGAATAAATAAATAAAATATTTTTTAAAATAAATAAACTTTAAAAAAATAAATGTAAACATAAATCCTATAAGAGGGAAATAAATTTAGCTTCCTGCTCCTGACCCCCTGATTCTCGATTCTTTTTCCCACAGGTAAATACTCTTAGCCCTTACATTCTCTAGATATTCTCTGCTGTCTTGTGGTTCCATGTAATTATTTATTAACTGGCTATCTCCTGTACCAGGCTGCGAGTGGTACTGTGTCTATTTGTTCGTTGCCTTTTCCCTGGTACTTGGCGCATGATCAGCACCTTAGATACTGGTGGAGTGAATGTAAGGATGTTAAAAGAACAGAAAGAAGGAGTCAGTATCTAAACTGCCAGCTCTTGTATATTTCTGTGCCTCTGCTCAGCACGGAGCACACAGTGAACTCTACTGACACTCCTGTGCTCCCCTAACTTTTGGTGTATAGCTCTGCAGGGGCAACCTCTCTCGTGGTACTGAAATTATAGTTCTCGTCTGCCCATCTCTCCCCAGAGGCTGTGCACCGCTAGAGGCCAGGCCCTTCAATCTGTGCTAAACTTTAGGACTGGTTGCTTATCTAACCTGACTCACTGGACTGCTGGCTCCTTTGCAATTCTGTTCTCAAACTTCACTTTGCAGCTTGTCAGAGCAGTTAGGAGTTGTTATTTTTCCAATGAAGACTAGTTAGTGTCTTCTTCAGAATCTCTAGAAAGATGCACTTTCCTTGGTCTTTACTGCAGATTCTCATTTCTTTAAGGACTCAGTTTCCTCATCTATAAAATGGGGATAAGCATGCCAGCCTTCCAGGATTGTTGTGAAAATTAAATGAGGTCTTGTGTGAAAACACCGAGCGCATCAAGGCAGCTGTTCATTTCCCCACTCACTTTCAGCAAGAGTCTCTGTGCCTGTTTTTTTTAAAAGACTTTTTAAAATTGTATTTTATTTATTTGAGAGAGAGAGAGAGAGAGAGAGAGAGCACAACCAAGGAGACAGAGGGAGAAGTAGTCTGCCCACTAAGCAGGGAGCTCGATGCAGGGCTCAATCCCAGGACCCTGGGATCATAACATGAGCCGAAGGCAGACACTTGACAGACTGAGCCCCCCAGGGCTGTTTTCCAGTGCCTATTTTCCTGAAAAGGAGAAGTCTCTGCAGGGGAAGTAGTGTCTTGCAGACAGGAATTTTAATTCCAACCCAAGTTCAAATATTTTTGAGACAATGAGATGAGAATCATTAATAAAGTAAAACAAAAACAAAAGCAAAAACCCACCAAAACCACCCTCTTTGAACAATGACTTGAAATATAATGATGGCAGGTCAAAGAAGCTGCTGAGTGATCATCCTCAGGGAATACAAGGACTCGGGAGGTCCATCAAGACCATGTGCATTCTGGTTCCTGTCCATCCCCCATCTCATCTTGCAGGTGAGACTGCCTTCCTCTCCTCCAGGCTTTAGCTACATTGAGCCTCCTTTGTTCCTCCGGCTCACACTGTTGATGCCAGGCCTTTGCATATGGTCTTCCATCTGCCCGTCACTCGCTTATCCAATACTCCAAGCTTTAAACATTTCTTCCCTGAGAAGTCTTCTCTTTACCTCCTGAGCCTGATGAGGTCTATAGGCTGCCCTATAGAACCCTGTTTTTCCCCTTTCGTAGCACTCATTATAGATATGAATTTCCAGAAGGCCTTCATCCAAGCATGTATTTATGCAACAATTATTTCCAGACTTCCTGCAATGTGCTGGGCATGATTCCGGCAGCTTGGGGAGGTAGTGATAGGCAAGATAAGCAAGATAAGCATGTTCATGATGCTTTCTAGCCAGAGAGACAGATAATAAACTGACAAATTAATATAGGGATTTCTGCCTTACTTGTTGCTGCATTTCCAGAATTGGACATTGTACCCAACACATAGTAGATCTTCCATGAATACTTGTTGAGGTGAAGGAAAAGAGGTGAGGGAGAATGGCAGCTAGCCTCAGGGAAGAGGCAGGAGTGACCAGTGTCAGAGCCAACACCACTAACCACCACAGGATCATTTCACCCTGAAGATCTGCTCAATTTAGGGCAGGTCCCTGAGGAGGGACCAAAATCGGTGGAAGCCTACCTTCCCCTATTGGTCTACAAGAACATGAGCCTAGGGAGCGGAAGCAGTGGCTTTGCTCTATTTCTGTCCGCCTGTTCCTGTGTAGGCATGTACAAATGGGAACAAATAAATGGGGAAAAGCCTCAGATTTGCCAAGCGATCTTATCCACTCCCGTGCATTCTTGTGCCAGAGACTGGCTAGCTGGTTGCCAAATTTACTTCCTCTTTCTCATGGACACCTACCTAAATAACATCTTCCTACACTTCTTATAGTTAGGTATGACCTAAGTGATAGAATCTTCCATGCACCATCCTTCATCCTCTTTTCACCATCACAGCGACCTTGAAAGCTTGTGTATTAAAGAAGGCAGAGATACAAGATGGAAGGACGTGGGTCCCTGAACTGCTACTTGGAAAGGTGTCTCCCATTTATTAGGGCTTCCCATTTTGGACTTAGCCTGAGTGAGAAATAAGCTATTGTGATAGGCCCCAAAGGATAGGAGTTTGCCTGTTAGAATAGCTAGTGCTGGGGCAGCCTGGGTGGCTCAGCGGTTTAGCGTCACCTTCAGTCCGGGGTGTGGTCCCAGAGACCTGGGATCGAGTCCCACGTCAGGCTTCCTGCGTGGAGCCTGCTTCTCCCTCTGCCTCTCTTTCTCTCTCTCTCTCTCTCTCTGTGTGTGTGTGTTTGTGTGTCTCTATAAATAAAAATTAAAAATATTTAAAAAAAGAATAGCTGGCGCTGTCATAACTCTGTAATTCCTCCCTCTCTCTAAGCCAATGACACCTCTCCAGCCCAGAGCCCATCCCTAGGCTCAAGACTTGGCTCTATATCTATGCACTGAGCATCTCTTCTGACAAGGTGGTCACTACTTTATTTTGTTAAAACTTTATTTATTTATTTGGGAGAGAGTGAGAGAGAGCACAAACAGGCGGAGGGGCAGAGGGGCAGGCAGAGGGAGAAGCAGGCTCCCCACTAAGCAGGGAGCCCCATGGTGGGCCCAATCCCAGGAATCCCAGATCACAACCTGAGCAAAGGCAGATGCCGAACCGACTGAGCCACCCAGGCGCCCCAGTGGTTACTACTTCAGACTTAATACAACCCAAACTAAGCTTGCTATCTTCACTTCCAACCAGCATCTCCTTCTCCAGAATGGCCAATCTCAGTGGATGGCACCACTTTCTACCAAGGTGTACAAACCTAAATCTCAGTCATCCTTAACTCCCTTTCCTTTTCTCTCATCCTCTACATACCTCTTGAATTCATATACTTCTCTTCTTATCTGCTGCTATAACCATCAGACCTGGATACTGTCTCAGCCACCAACCAATCAGTCTCCCTATGCAACTGTAGCTACGCTTCTGGCCCATTTTCTACACTACAGCCTGAGTCATCTACCCAAAAGTAGATCTGATCGTGCCACTTCCTATCTACACTCATGTGAAAACCCTGCACTGGCTCTCCATCACACTGAGAAACCAATCCAAAATCCCTGGCACAGTTTTGAAGGTGCCTGTATAATCTGGCCTGGTCTCTCTCTGTAGCCTCTTCATCGCTTCTACTAACTCCAACCCAGCTGTCTACACTCCTGTTACACTAAACTCACTTAAGTTCCTCATTCACATCATCCTCTCTCTCTCTGTTCTGTTATCTCCTCTTACTCTTAATAACCTCCCCTCTTCCTTTGGACCATAGCTGCTCATCCTGCCTTACGTTGAATTTTACTTCCTCAAGGAAGTGGCCCCCTTAACCCCTGGAACAGTCTCATTCACCTGGAACCTCCTACCGCCCATCATAACTGTCTTGACTCAACTATTGTGATTTGTTTAATTGTCTCGCTTCCCTGTTAGAGTACAAGCTCCTAGGGGGCAGGGCCTGGGTCCTGTTCACTCTTGTGTGTTTAGCTTCTAGAACAAAGTAGGAATCACTGTATGTCTGTAAATGAGTGCACATGAGAGCAGTGAACTAGTTCAATCATTGCGAACTTAAACTCACAATATAGACCCCTTGGACAGCTTCTTAGGAATATCAGGGTTCTTTTATGTTAGCAAAGAGTTAATTCTCAGTTTCTCTGCAGTCTGAGTCAGAGTGATTAGCCTGGCTTATTAATGAGGAAATGGAACCCCAGGGGAGCAGGTGCTCTGCCCCAGGGAGGCAGCAAGGTGAGGTAGTCACAGGGCTCCAGCTCTGACCACACTACTTCTACCTCCCCCTCCTACTTTTCTTGTTTCTGAGCAATAGGCAGAAACGTAATGTCATGACACATTGGGGATTTCTTTCTTCCATTGCATTTTTTTTATGTGACTCCAGTCTGGGGGTTGGGGGAAGCACAGGCCAAGGGAGAAGGGAGGCGGGTGGTGGGGAGGTTACTGCCACATTCCTCAGCGGCCTCCGTTTGCATAGCTCTGAGAAAGAAGAAGGAAGTTAGCAAGCTTTGGCAGGAACACTGGGCATTCAGCTCCCATTCTGGCAGCTGCAGAGGCTGAGCCTGAACACACGCTCTGCCAAGGCCAAGGAGGCAGGCTCTCTCTCTCCTGGCTCAAGCTGCCAAGACGAGGTGGAGAAGGTCAAGGCCTTGGCCTAACATGGGGGATCACAGAAAGAGTCCCCTTCTTTCTGCCCAGCCTAGCAGCCAGTTGGCCATGAGCCGTTAAGTGTATGCATATAGGGTGGGGGTGGGAATTAGTGTCAGGGCCTCAGTGCAAAAATCTTTCCAGGTTGGAGAGCAGCTTTGGGCATTAGATAGCCCAAGGGCTATCTCGGCCCCTCACTCACCCCACACATATTGGAGGGGCAGTCCCTGAGCAGATGTCCCCACCCAGCCGTTGGGACCACTGCCATCACATTCCAGAGAAGGTCAAGCACCCCAGAGCATGGCTTGAGAAAGAGCGTGAGGCCCCACTCACCATGGAAACTAGGCTTCCTAGGAAAAGGTCACATATTTGATGTGGCTGTCATCCAGGCACCTTAAATGCAGCACTGTTCCTGTTTTCCTGAGGACACCCGCCAGCAAAGAAGCCCTGAGACAATGGGGGTGGCAGCTGACCTGTTTGCCACTTTAGGCATGTCCGTGTCACAGTTACCCCTTCTCAGCAGAGCCCAGGGCTGTAACTGCTTACAACCTGCACCCACTGGGACAACCCAGCAGGCTGAGCCATGAGTCTGGCAAGGACACGGCTGGGCCAAGAATCTGGAGAAGGATGTGCCCACAAAACCCACGAGTATTAAAAGTAGCAGAGAGCTAGAAGTCAGAGCTTCTTAATAGCTATCGTGGACTGGCTACTTACTGTACACCAGGCACTGTGATAAATGTTTTACGTGCATTATAATACTCACAAGAACCCTAAGAAAACTGAAACTTTGAAAGGTTAAATAATTTGTTCAAGATTATTATACAACCAGAAAAATGGCATGGTTAGGCTCTGAGATCAGCTTTGTCTGATCAAGAGTCTAAGCTCTTTTTTAAAATTTTTTAAATTTAAATTCAGTTAATTAGCATATAGTGTATTATTAATTTCAGAGGTAGAGTTCAGTGATTCATCAGTCTTCTATAACACTCAGTGCTCATCACATCACGTGCCCTCCTTAATGCCTGTCACCCAGTTATCCTGTCCCCCCACGCTGCTCTCTTCTAGCAACCTTTAGTTTGTTTCCTATGATTAAGAATCTCTTATGGTCTGTCTCCGCAGAGTCTCAACTCTTAACCTCTACTCTACCTTCACTCGTTCATTTATTCATGCATTCATTCATTTATTTCATTGTCCATTCACTCATGCATGCATCAGACATTTAGTGAGAGCCTCTGATATGCTAGCAGTTGTACTGGGTGCAGGCATCCAGAGCTGCAAAAGGACATGCTCCACTACTCCAAGAGTTCGCAGTGAGTTTAGTAGATGAGTAAACAATGACAATACATGGTGTGACAAATACCATGAGAGAGGAACACCAAAGCTGCTATAAGAAGAGGACTAATTTTCTTTGCATTGTCCAAGGCTCAGTGCTGTGAAAGTCCGGAGGAGGGGTGATGAACACACCGGGACTGAGTGTGGGTGGCAGACTTTCTCTAGAAGGTGCCCAAACATGCACCTGGAAGAGGATGTTTGTACCTGTAGGGTTGAACTTGTCTCAGACTTCTTTAGGCCTGGAGTCTCAGGATCCAAATTTCCAGCCACTGGACAGAAGCAAATATTTCCTCCCAAATGAACCTGATCAAGCCATCCATCCCAAGCACAGGGCTTCCCAGGGCCACCCAACCAACTCAGCATCACTAAAGAAAGAGAAGTCAGGCCTTCCTAGAGAGCCTTGGGTTGAGGTCATGGCTTACCTAGCTAGCCTTAACCCAGACACTAGGAACATAAAAGAAGAACCAACTGGTAGCTTCTTCTTTCTTTCATGGTCCCAAAGAAGCTGGCCTGCTGTCAAAACCAAGGGTCAGCAGAAACAAAAGTAGTCCCTCATTAAAAGGAAGCCAATCCAGTGACTTCTAGGTTAGGCAAGAAAAGAATGGTTGGTAAAAGGGTGACTTAATTCCTCCCATCTGTCTGGTTCCTACACCCACATCATATGTCTTTGGGGAAGTCTCCCACACAGGCTATGATCCATTAACTACAGCAGTCCAGCCCTGAAAGGAGCCCTTCTCCTTAGATGCCCTGTTGGTTAGTAATGGCCAAGATGTTGGGGGGAAAGAGGGGGGGATGGAGAGAGGGAGGGGTGCAGGGGGGAGGGAAGCAGGGAGGGAGGGAGAGAGGGATGTTCTCTGAAGAGCAAGAGGGCAGCTGACTTCCTTCACAGCTGTGTGGGTGGCAGTGAGCTAAGAGGTCCCTGATCTCTTTTCCATCAGTCAAGAGCCAATCAAGAAAAAATGTGCCATTTAAAAAGTTCAAAAAGAAAATCCAAACCACAACAACCTCCAAATTATATTAATTTGGTGGTGGTCTCATATTCCGGAAACAAATCATGGAAGGGGACAATTCTAACTCCCTCTTCCTGCTCATGAATGAGGTTAGCCTTTTTTTCCCTTTTCTCCAGGGTCTGTCTTCATGGAGCTTCACTGCCTGGTGCCCTGTTCCCTGGAGGCCTGGTCTGGTCTGGGCACTTTATCACAGCAAGTAGGAAAATACAGAGGTTTCTCCTCTCTTCTCTTTTGGGAGGATGGTGGCCAAGATGGGAGTCTATGGTCACTGAGGAGACTAGGCCCTCCTGGGAAGGGTCAGAAGCAAAATTGCATTAGCTGACAGAAGTCCTGTGCGACATAGTGTACCTCTCAGAGCCTCTTGGCTCTTATTCATGAAACTGGGGATAATAATACTACCTGAGGCACTATGAGAATTAAATATGATGCTATAATAGGAACACACTTTAGAGCCATGAAACACCATGTTAATGTCAGGTGTCCTTACTGTTTCTGTTTTCAGATCCTTCTTATTTACACTTTTGCCTCTTTTTTTTTCTTCCTTGCATCCCACCTCCCTTTCATTGTCTTCTCTGCAGTGCCCTCCTTCACTCCATATGGACTTATTATGTCCACAAAAAAATTATTACGATGGCTGCTGTGAACTCCTCCCCCATTCCTTCACATTTTGATGAATAGAATCATCCTCTACTCAGTTTCTCAGGTTAAAATCCAAGAAGTAAAAAAAAAAAAAAAATCCAAGAAGTTGTCTTCAAACACCCACATTACACCCACATGTCTCACAGGTGATTTTTTTTTTTTTTTTTTTTTACGATAGTCACACACAGATTGAGAGAGAGAGAGAGAGAGAGGCAGAGACATAGGCAGAGGGAGAAGCAGGCTCCATGCACTGGGAGCCCGATGTGGGATTCGATCCCGGGTCTCCAGGATCGCGCCCTGAGCCAAAGGCAGGCGCCAAACCGCTGCGCCACCCAGGGATCCCCATAACAGGTGATTCCTCCAAAACATATCCCAAATTTGACCATTTCTCACCACCACCTCTCCTACCACTGTAAACCTGGCCACCAGCATGTCTTCCCTGGATGCCTGCAGGGGCCTCCGAACTGGTCTCGCTTCTTTCACTTTTGCCCCCTTGAACCCCTTTTGTGCATAGCAGAGTCATATTTGTAAAACATAAATCAAATAATATCATTCACCTGCTCAAAACACTCCGCTGGCTTCCAAATGGTTTACCATAGTCTACAAGGCCCTACATAATCTCGTTTTTGCCTTCCTCTTCAACCTGCAATGGCTATACTACAGCTCAGGGGTGTCTTTCTGTCCTTCATACAAACTACACTTATTTTTGTCTTAGAGCCTTGATATGCCTCATCTCATCTTGTCTCGGTTCAGATGTTACCTCATCAGAGGGACCTTTGAGCTGCCTATATAAATTAATTCTGTCCCCAATGACTCTTCAGCACATCATTCTTTTGTGTGTGTGTGTGTGTGTGTTACTTATTTCTGAGGTTATCCTATTTCTTTATTTATACATGTATTATTGGTCCATGTTTCAGTCTCATCCACCAACCTCCAGTGGCAAGAACAATACTTGGCACACGATAAATGCCCACTCAATTTTGTGGATGAATGAATGAATGCCCTTGCTCCAGAAGTACTTCTCTCTCTTTTCTTCCCCTACCCTTGCTCCAATCAAAATGCCCTCTCCTTCAGAGCATGGATTTCATTTGGAAGGTGATAGTGAGGTTTCCACAAATATTTGCTGAATGAATGAAACTAAGATGAATTACACCAACAAAGAATGTCAGCCTCTTGATGCTTAGCTATTCCCAGAAGCATCAGCATTCTCAAACTGGAAGCTTGAATTTCAGGCATTGTTGACAAAGGGAAGAATTTCAGGCCAGCCAAGTTGAAGTGATATATTTGGATAGAATTGCTGTTCCAGGGCTTCTTAAACCCACAAATATTTATTAAGACCCTTTATTATTTTTTAAAGATTTTATTTATTTATTCATGAGAGACACAGAGAGGCAGAGACACAGGCAGAGGGAGAAGCAGGTTCCATGCAGGGAGCCCGATGTGGGACTCGATCTGGGCACTCCAGGATCACTCCCTGGGCCGAAGGCAGGCGCTAAACCGCTGAGCCACCCAGGCATCCCTATTACGACCCTTTAAAGCTCCTTTGAAACCACAGTTGACATTAAATGTAAAACAGTGATTGAGAAGCACTGTTTGTGTCTAAGGAAAAAATTGTGGACTAGGAATCAGGAGGCTGGGTTTCAATGCCCAGTGTGCCTCTAATTAGTTCCTTGGACAAGTTGCTAAAGATTATTAACACTTACTGAGTATCTAACATGTGCCTGGCCCTGAGCTAGGCACTTCCTTCACAGATACCATTTTTGCAACTCCTCAACGTGGATATATTTAGTATCTCTTTTATAGGCTGGGAGAGAGGTTCAGAGAGGTCAGGTATCAGGTATGAGGGCACTCCCTAATGAACAGTGGAGCCTGGACTCAGACCCAAGATTGTAGCAGCCTGCCCTCCCATTGCTTCCCCTGTACACTGATAAGGCACCTCACACCTTCTCCCATGAATTTGTAAACTGGGGGCGGGGAAGAAACTCTTGGGCTTTAAGGAATTGCTTTCTGAAATCCCTTTCATGTGAGCTCCTCACTGTAGTCTTATTTTTGGATGAACACAGGAAGAAGAGAAAACAAGTCTGGCCATAAGAACTCATTTAGGGGGGCCCCCTGGGTGGCTCAGCGGTTTAGCCTGAGGAGCCTGTTTCTCCCTCTACCTGTGTCTCTGCCTCTCTCTCTCTGTCTCTCTCTCTGTCTCTCACGAATAAATAAATAAATCTTTGAAAAAAAAAAAAAGAACTCATTTAGGAATGTAACTTAGTAGTTAGAGTGAAGGTTTGGGAGTTAAGATCCTAAGTTAACATCTAGATTTTGCCACCTCACCTTAGGCATCCATAACATGGGTAATCAGAGCACCTGCCTCCTAGGTCATGATGAGATGCAACCGAGATGATGTTGGTAGAGTGTGAGGCCCAGGGGGCCCGGGTCAGGGAGCACTTCCTTGACTATCAAATATTTGCTAGCTTAATAATGATTATGATGAACATTATAAAAGAAAGTATGGTAAAGGCAGCCAAAAGGGAAGCACATAGGCGAAGAGGTAGGTGCTTCTCAGTGCACAGGAGGGCCAGATTACTGCTAGCCAATCTTGAGAAGAGGCTCCCAGAGCCACATCAGCCAAGTAGATGCCCAGTGAGGGCTCTGTTGAAGCTGAGGGAGCTCCCAGCAGCAGCAGCAGCAGCAGGAGAGAGCTCCTGAAAGGCAGGAAGCCCAGAGGCCGCAGGAAACATTAGCTGGAAAAACCAAGTGTGTTTGAAAGGCTGAACCTGGTGTAAGATTGGAGCAGGGGAGCCCCACGAAGAGTTCAGAGTAACTCACTGCCCCATAGTTATTTCTGACATCTGTACTATTTCTCTGATTACCAAAGTAATATACTGGTACTTTACAGAGCTTTATATAATGCAAATAGCAAAAGAGTCCCCTATCCAGGTTTTGAAAAGTCTTTTTATTACAGTTTAATATGTACAGAGAAATGCACAAAACATTCTCAGTGAATTTTCTCAAAGTGAATACTTCCTGGTAGCCAGCACCCAGATTGTGGAACAATGTTAATCAAGGGGCCGGAAGTCACCCTGTCTTGCCCCTTTCCAATCACTGCTGATCCCAACAGGAATTTCTTTCACCATAGATTAGTATTACCTGTTTTAAAAATTTATTTTTATTGTTTTTAAAAATATTTTATTTATTTTAGAGGAAGAGCATGCATGAATGAGGGAGTGGGGGGAGGGGCGGAAGGAGAGGGAGAGAATCTCAAGCAGGTTTTGTGGGCAGCACAGACCAAGGCAGGACTTGATCCCATAACCCCTGAGATCATGATCTGAGTTGAAATCAAGAGTTGGATGCTTAGCCGACTGAGCCACCCTGGTGCCCCCTGTTTTAATATCTTAAATGAATAGAATCACATAGAATGTACCCTTTTGTGTCTGGCTTTTTTCACTCAGCATTATGTTGTAAGATCAATACATATTGCTATCTAGTATTTCATCACGTAAGATATACCACAATTTGTTTGATATTTCATTTCATTGTCAAATATTGATGGCTTTAGGGGTAGTTTTCCAGTTTTTAATTTTTGTAAGCTGCTTTTAAGCTAAACTATTTTTAATTATTTTATGTTAAGATCACTCTTGTATATGTCTTTTGGTAAATATATGTACTCAATTCTCTTGTATATATCCCTAGGAATGAAATTGCTGGGTTATAGGATGTGTATATGTTCAGCTCCGGTAGTTAGTAGTCTCCAAAGTTTTAAAACATATTCAGATATAAGATCTCTGTGTGGGTTCCTGGAGAAATTTGAGAGTATCACAGTTCTCTAAGAGAAAAGGATGAGGAGGGAGCAGTCCAGTAGCACTTGTCCAATGACCTCCCAATGGATCTCTCTGCCTCCAATCTACCCAGGACACCATGGCCAGATGACCTACCCCTAATTTCACATTTATCCCATCATCTCCACCCATCCTCCCCAACAGCTCTTTATTTTATTTTTTTTTAAGATTTTATTTATTTATTCATGAGAGATACAGAGAGAGAAGCAGAGACACAGGCAGAGGGAGAAGCAGGCTCCATGCAGGGAGCTCGACGTGGGACTCGATCCCGGGTCTCCAGGATCACACCCTGGGCTGCAGGCTGCGCTAAACCGCTGTGCCACCAGGGCTGCCCCCCAACAGCTCTTTAAACCCAACCACACTTCCAGGGCAGCATTGGATCACATACCTGCCCACTTGCCAGCCTTTGACTAGATTTTAGTCATTTCTTATTTTCATTCATCCATATTGACAAATATTGAAAGCCTATGATTAGTGCAATGTACATATCCCTACCTTCATAAAGCTAGCATTCTAATAGGAAGAGATAGACAATCAACAAATAAGAAAATGGGGACGCCTGGGTGGCTCAGCGATTGAGCATCTGCCTTTGGCTTTAGAATAATGAGTGAAAGGGTTTGCTGATAGATTGGTTGTGGAGCATGAGAGGGAAGTCAAAGATGCCTTGTTTCCACCAGAGGCAATGCCTCATTGTGGATACAGCACAGGACCAGGCCCTGAGCCCAGAGTCTATTTACTAAATGAGTGGACATCTTTCCTGGTTATAGCCAGTCAAACTTCCAATGTGAAAGGTTTATTTTCTGTTGTCTCAGAAATAGTATAAGTATAAAAACAAATAATTGCAGTCAGACTGCCAGTCCCAGCTCCGTCACTTACCAACTGTGTTTCTTCAGGCAAGTTACATAATATCTCTGAGCCTCAGTTTTCTCTTCAGGAAAAATGGGATGATGACAGTACCTCTATCACACTGTTGTCAGGGATAGCAAGATAGAGTACATAAAAAAGCCTGGCCTAGAGCCTAATATTGATTCAGGGCTTAGGAAATACCTATGTTAAACCAGTTCCCAGATAAAACAGAAAGAAGTCTATGGAGTATGGGTTATCTTTATTTGAATTGCAAAATATAAATATGAACCAGGTTTGGAAATACAGGTTGTAACAGTTCAGAAATGGCACCAGCAACTTCCAGAAGGGACCATGACAGCATACCTTTTTAGTTTAAGTGAGGTGGATGGGTTTACACAGAAGCCCCCCGACCCCAAACTGTGTAGTAATCGGTAGGTTATCAATTAACAAGAACAGGCAGCTCCAATGTTTCCTGCTCCTCCTCAGCCTTCTTCTTTGCTGATACCTTCTCTAGATCCTCCTCTGCTGCACTGACCCCTGCATGGAGTAGCACCAGAAGAATGGCAGGAGTAAGAAAAAATGTCTTGACATGAGAAAAAAGGAGTTCCCACTCTGTGGGCCTGGGGCCATAGGGGTGGAGGAGCTAGGAAAGCTGCAGGCATGGAAGTCCAACCTCTTAGGAGATTTGGCAGGGAGAGGACACAAGGAAACACCAATATCTGTTACACTTTGACATCAGCACCTTGGGCTTTTGAAACATAAACGGTAGACAAAATCGCCTAGGCAAGACTGCAGTCCAGCTCATAGAGTGGATCTGACAAAGTTAACTCCTATATCCTGACCGTACTGACCACCCCCTGTGGCACCATGACTGTGGAAGATCTTCAGAAATGTGTATAGATAACAAATGACTACAGATGGGTCACAGAACCATCTCAAAGTTATGGCAGAGGAGAACAATGCCGAGCCAGATGGTGGGCATGCCAGGTGGAGGGCCAGGACACTGCCAAAGTAACAGACTAGGCACTTGAAATATTATTGTTAGATTGTTAAAAACTAAATAAATTAACATACATAGAATAAAATAAATATATAATTTAAGAGGCATTTTACAAACAAACAAACAAACAAAAAATAGTTGTTATTTTTCCATCTGGGTAGAAGTCCCAAAATTCAGTTCTCAGGCTTGTGGTATTTCACAGTTAGCTCATCAAATCCAGCGCTTGAGGATCCAAACAGCAGATCCCTTGGTGGCTACTTGAGTATATGGCTTCTCAATCTTTGTTACTTTCTTTCAATCCACAAATCTTTAATTCTTCTTCTCCTTCTTCTTTTTTTATCTGCCAAAGATCCTGGAGCATATGGAATTTAACTGGCATCTTAATCCAGAAGTTAATTATTTAAACAAACTTATGGGGGTAGGTGGGGTTTGGTGGAAGGAAATCAGAAGGGCATGAAGGTCTCTCACTTTCGCTTTCTTCTGACCAAGATTCCATTTTGACATATTCTGTTTGGCACTTGAAGGCTCTGGTATTTTGGCAAAGCAATTATGAAGGGCCAATCTAGATAGCAACTGGGAAAGAAGGAATCTTCCTGACTAGCTGTGACGTCCTTTCCCTCTGCAGAGTCTATGATCAGCTGTATCTTCTCGGAGGTAGCAGTCCCCCTGCAGATTCCTAAAGCACAAGAGGAAGGCATTTAAAGCTGGATCCAGCGGCAGCTGGGTGGCTCAGTCAGTTAAGCATCTGCCTTCGGCTCAGGTCATGATCTTGGACTTCCAGGATCGAGCCTCAAATCAGGCTCCCTGCTCAGTGGGGAATCTGTTTCTCCCTCTGCCTCTCACCCCACTCATACTCTCTTTCTCTCAAATAAATAAACAAAGCTGGATTCGGTCTTAAGAGTTTCCCAGGTCCAGTCTTATGAAGTAGGAAGATCACCTGGGGCAGAAGAAGGGACAAGGATAGGAGAAAGTATTGTCTCAGGCATCTCTCTTGGGTATTTCTCTAGGAACTGTCACCCCAAGTGGAAACAACCCACTGAAAACCTTTTTGAAAACCATTCTGCAATGGGACCCTAACTCCACAGTAGCCTGCCCCCCAACTCCTAGGTCGAGAGAAGAATTCAGAATACTTTGAAACAGATCTAGAGAAGATGGTGATGGTGCCATGGGGCAAAGGATGGACCATTACCTTGAGTACAGGTCTCTCTCAGTGGGAAGTAGTCATGCCTAACTTCACTTTCTCTTCACTTTCCACATCATAACCTCCTCTCCTATGGTACCTGAAGGAGACAAGTTTTGTGAGCAAGCTCTGCCTGCTATGACAGGGTGCAGGTCCCAGAAGGTAGTGGTCCTTCAAAAGGCCATTGCCATGGTGGTTCTCTCTATTACCTGGAAATGCCAAGAGGCTATGGCAGCCCAACAGATCTCTGGTCAGAGGCCCAACTGCCCCAAGGAATGCCTGTCTCTAACAGCAGGCTATAATTTGTTGAGAACTTTGACCTCACCTACACGATCCTCATAATATCCTTATGAGGTAGGTAGAGATTACAATCATCATGAGATTTTAACCCTCAGAAAGACAGGTAACTTGGCCCAGGTCTCCCAACAGATGAATTGTACAGCTTGAAAATGGGCATCGAGCACTTGGTAGGTCTCCCCCAACCTAGAATACAACCTGGACTGGAAGCATGGCCTGAGGTTGAAATGCCTCAGAATTGAAAGGATATACCAATAGCCATATACCACCCATGCTTTGGCTATCAAACCACACACTAAAGCCATCAGAGAACAGAGCAAAGGGAAGGAACCATATGAAGAGAGACCCATGGGTGGGTTACTAGACTTGCTATGAAAAGCAGGACCTGCTATGACCTGGCAATTTTTGCCCTGGGCTCTGGACACTGGACTCACATCTCACCCAAGAAGCTAGGTGCCTAGAGAAGCTAGGTTCCTCAGGTATGTCAGTCAGGTTCCTAGCCTGGAATTTGGGAGGTTGAAGGGCTCATGTGTTCACAGGCAGAAAACCCAGCAGGAGGAATGGAAGTTATTTGCAGAAACAACCTGCAGGGGGCCCCAATACTCACCTAAACATGAGAAGCCCCACGATGACAAGCAGACAGACAGATGACAGCACCACAGCCACCACAGCCAAGATGGTTGTATGGTCGTAAGTATATAAGCGATTTTCTACTGGAAGGCTCAGCCCATGGCACCTCTCTCCATGGTAACCGGGGTGGCAGCTGGTTCAAGACAGAAAAAAGCAGAGATGAGGTTAGTGGTTTGGCCTCTCTCTCTGTAGGCAATGACCCTCCTACCTAAGCCAGATCCCAGTCCTCACAGCCTCAGCCTATCAATCCCTGGTCTTGATCCCTGCCCTTTCTCTCTCCTTCTAGTAGGAATCTAGGAGAAGACTCTTGAAAAGCCCCTCTGAAGGTTCTGTGACTTTCCTCCCCGCACTCCTAGGCCCCCTCTCCATTCCCTCTGGTTATCTGGCTCAAGATTACTGCTCCAGGCAGGGAAAAAGTAAGGAAGGACTTCAAGGTCCAAGCTACATATGTTCCATGTGTGGATGATTTATTACATGTGTATTAAGACAGTCTGTTTAAGCCCCTCAGAGGTGTAGGCCTATGTACTAGTGGGTTGAGTCGAGGGGACTATCACTCCTTCTAGTGAGGCCCCTTAACTCTGACCCAGAAATAAAGCCAGCCTTCTCCACCACTGCTTCCAGCACTCAGTGCCTCTCAGCCACAGCCCATCCTATTAATAGGTCCTGTTCCTTTGCCAGGAGCCATTTTTCTCAAGTTCCCTTCATTGAACTCCCAGCTTCCTCTGGGTGCAGGGCCCAACTTGAGAGCTTCACATTGACTTTTGGCCTCTGAACCCTGGGCTATCTGACCTCCTACATCATAGGACAAAGTAAACAAACCAAGGTAACTTCTTGCCCAGCTGTCTAGCCAGAGCATGGAAAAAAATTAAAAACCTTTTGGGTTTTCACACTCAAGAAATAAATCAGATGGCAAATGCCTGTTCTAACTAAAGCATTTCCTTGAAGCTCTTAGGAAGACTTGGAAGCACTTTCAGTTGAACAAGTACATTCACGTCCCTTCCTTTATCCAAGCACTGGAAAGGCCCTTTGATGTAGGTGGAACCCCATGTTACAGAAAGGCAGAGCTGTCTTTCCCATGGTCACTTGGCAGAGCAGAGGTGTGGTCTTGGTTTGTTTGACCCTGAGCTCCATGTGTCCCATCACACTCACAACTGCATTGGTTCCATCTGCCTGGGGACTCTAGGCCATTGCCTCACTGAATAGCTGGCTACTGGCCCTCTATTTTGAGTTGGCCCTCCTCTGAGAAGCAGGTCGTACATGTGATGCCTCAGAGCAAGGAATCCCTTCTTCCTACTGAGAGGCACCCCAGAAGCAGACCTATCCAAACCTGGCAGCAGTAGAGGGGGCCAGGCTGCCTCTGTGGAGTGCTGGGCACCTCTCTCTGGCTCAGCTCCTCCTGGGTGCTTTGGGAAACCACCTCACTGCATGATAAATGTGTGTCAGCCCCATATACACACAGCAGGGCACCCAGCTCCTTGCCCAGCCTCTCTATGCATCTGTCCCGTTGGCCAAGGCGGGGCAAACAACAACCTCCATGCTGACAGGATACAGAGGAAGCTCTCGGGAGTGCCCTTGGAAAATTGCTCATGCACAGCAGTTTATAGAGCACACTACTTATCTGCTAGCCCAGCTGAGACTCATACCATCTGGTAGGCAGGTACAGCCCCATTTTACAGACTGAAAGACTAAGAGTAAGGGTTAAAGGGATTGTGATTTGCCAAAAGTAGCACAACTAAGAGGCAACAAGACTAAGACTAGAAACCAGTCTTAGGAGATTTCAAATTCATGATTCTTCTCACTCTGAACAGTGCAAATTACCCCAAGGAAACACATATCTCATGAGGTGATAGCTTCCTGGGGCTGTCTGACCCTGCTCTTTGACTTATTATTATATTATTATTATTAACTTGGATAATAAATAGCAAACATTAAAGGCTTACTGGGAGCCAAGTACTCTATGCTAATTGCTTTACAAGAATCATGTGGTTCAATCTCAAAAACATCTCTGTGAAGTAGGAGTTACTATCCCCATTTTAAAGAGGGAGAGAGGGATCCCTGGGTGGCGCAGCAGTTTGGCGCCTGCCTTTGGCCCAGGGCGCGATCCTGGAGACTCAGGATCGAATCCCACGTCGGGCTCCCGGTGCATGGAGCCTGCTTCTCTCTCTCTGCCTGTGTCTCTGCCTCTCTCTCTATGTCTATAATGAATAAATAAAACCTTTAAAAAAAAAAATAAAGAGGGAGAGATTGAGGCTTAAGTTCCTAGCTAATTTGCCCAAGGTTATACAGCCAGTGAGAGAGCCAGGATTTAGCCCAACACTCTAGATGACTTCAGAGACTATGCTCCCCTGGGGGGGTGGGGAAGGGAAGCTGAGGCTGTTTTTCACTTCCAGCCATCACTCAAACCCCACAGGTAGTTACTCAGATGATAGAAATAAAGCTTGGTCTCAGAGTCCCGCAATTCAGTTACATAATCCCTCCACCCCCACCCTGAGTCAAAAGGATAATAATGTAAACATCCTAATATTACCCACCTCCCTCTCCCTTTGCAAATGACTCCTGGCT
The DNA here is from genome assembly GCF_053574225.1 of Canis aureus. Taxonomy (NCBI): domain Eukaryota; kingdom Metazoa; phylum Chordata; class Mammalia; order Carnivora; family Canidae; genus Canis; species Canis aureus. Next base: position 36,318,296 of record NC_135615.1, read on the forward strand.
TTCCCAGGGAGTGGGGGGGGCAAATGAGTATGTTCCAAGCATGGAGGGGGTGGCAAGGGGGGGGCAAGATCATGTGTCTTGCTCAAAGCCAGCAACCCACCAAACTGGAACATGTTCCTCCTACTGATGGTTGTGACCCATTTCAGAACTTGTATTACAATGGCAGTAAGAAACCTCTAGGGTCCAGAGACATTTTCCAAACCAGGTTTCTCCGCCCCTACACCATGTCTTGCTGCTATTTCTAGCCAGGTGGTCTTAAGCAAATTACTTTTACCTTTCTAAGCTTTGGTTTACTCATTTGAAACACAGGAATAATAAACACCTACCTCTCCAGAGTATTTTGAGGATCGAATGAGATACTATACTTAAACAGCACTTAACAAAAGGCCAAGCTCCACATATGTGTGAGTTATTACAAAATTAGACTCCACAGGGTACTGTCCTGAGGAATGGGGCTCCAAGGTCAGGTGGAGCCAAAGAGAAGGGGGGTCCACATTCCTTCTCAGCATCTGGCCAATGAGGCCAAGGGAAGGCTCCATGCCTGTCTCCCTCCCAGCTGATTCTCCTCAGCCTGACTGCCTCCAGGCTTCCTCCGGCCACAGGAAACTTTGCAGCCAGCTTCTGGGTCAGCAGCCAGTCAGGAGCCCCAGGAAACTGCTCTTTGAGGGCAACTTTTGGCTGGTGACACAAAAGCGTTTTCCTGTATATGGTGGCTGTGGAGGAATAGTTTAGGAAGCCAGCTAGCCTCAAGCTCCTCAGGGCAGCCTGGATGCACCCTGGCTGGCGGTTCCTGAGTCTAGAGGGAAAGAGGAGCAACAAAAAGCCCCAAATCTAGGTGACCAAATGTCACATTTCCCCAAACTGGGAGCTCTGTGTCTTCTTGCTACATTCTGCCCTGAGCTCCAAAGGCTGGAGGCAGGGGGAGCCAAAGCAGACACACAATCCAGTCCCTAGAAAATCTGTCTAGGAAGCAGAGACAAAGTCTTTAAATCAGACTGCCATGCTCTTAGGCTAGTGAAAGCCTTCAGAGACCTCTAACCTAACAGCTGTCCTCTATAAAATCCTGTTCAAACTCTGGAAGGATAGATAGGGAAGAAGGACACAAGCCAATACCTGGTCCTGCCTGGAGGCATGAAAAGCATGCTGGACTGAAAGTCAGGCACCTGAATCCTTGTCCTGTTTCCATCCATTTATTTAGCTGTTGATCTCAGGCAAATCACTTCCAACTTCCTGGCTCTAGTGTCCTCATCTTTCAACTAGAGATAGCAAGCCCTGTCAACCACCCTAGAACTTTTGATAATTCCAGGACAGGACTATAATTCCCCATTCCCTAGAATAGTTGGCACCAAGTGGGTACTCCACACATACTGGCTCGGTTCAGCTCATATTAAATGTTAATTGTGAGGCTATGGGGGGCAAAGGAGAGGAGGCACCACCTTTGTCCCAGGGACCCTCATCTACTGGCTTTAGTTGACAGTCAGGATCTGCTCTCCAGGATAGCAGCCTTACAAAGGTTCTCAGCTAAGCAGTGGAAGTCCATCCACCAAAGCCCTGGACCAGTTTGGACCAGACAGACTCCTGGTCTCGACCCATCTTGACTGCCTTCGGAGTCACTACCTCCATCCTGTGCTAATGACGGCATTTTACAAATTTAAGACAACCATTTCCTACCCTATCCCCAAGACCTTGGGAAGAATAATATGGGAACTGTCTATGTTACTTTAAAGCAACTCCCTCTAATTCCAAGCTCCTGAAAAGGATGTTATTGGGGAGGACACACAAGTGATCATGAACATGGTGGAGAGTGACGGGTCTGCCTGCCAGCTGCCAAATACAGGGCAGCTTTGCTATGTAAGATCAGACAGGACAAGGAAACTTTAAAAAGCCAAGGGATCTGGACTAATCACAGTAGCAGAGATGCCAGGCAGCCAGCCTTTTTTGACAGGTTGAGATGTGGTGTGCACCTAATAATCTCCTGGTCCTGTCCAGAGTCTCCCAGGTCACAAAGCCTGTCTCTCCATAGGGACCTTGTGCCCAGAGGAAGAGAGTGGATGTTTGTAGTCGAATGTGGGTGTTGGCCTCGGGTACAGTGGCCACATTATGCCTGCCAGATAGCAGGACTGTGCTGTCATCCCTGAGGGGTGCCAAGGCAGCCATTTGCAGGGCTTGGCCTGGCAGAGAAGCTGGGGAACCCATGGCCCCTCCACCCAGGAAAAGGGTGGTGCTGCCTGACCAGGGGCTGATGTCTACTGGGTTGGGTTCCATTTCCTGTTAATCTTGCACAAAGGAAGTGTTCTCCCAATCCCATGGCCAAAGGGCAATTCCCATTATGTCCCCCAGGTCTTGGCCCTTGCTGAGATGAGGAAGAAGAGGGGAAAGGGCCTCTCCCTGCTCCTGCGATGATTGCTTTCTGTATAGTCCTGCCATGCCTTCAAATCAACCCACGTGTGCTCACTCATGTGGGCACACATACATCCAAGCATACACATCTGCACAGCGTGGGTCCAAATGCACCTCCCACCTGTCTGCAGGGCTTGGGAAGGGAGGCCATAGGAGCTCCACTCCACCCAGGAAGCCTACATGGGTCCTACTGGCTTCTCCCATGTGGAATAGGGCATGAAGTAGGAATGAATGAAGGACCTGGCTGCAGGCATCAGCTCTCTTGGCCACATGTCATGCCTGAGCAAGCAGGAAATGTCCCTAAGGATGAAAGAGCGTCACAAATCTACACCACAGGAAATTACAAACCCATGCAGGGGAGAGCCCCTTCCGCTGACTAAAAATATTTCCCCTCCTCCCAGCTTCCGCCTAAAGATTGAGAAGCAACTGGGTAGAATTATGAATTCAAGGAACAGTGACAACGAGGAACAGCCACGTGACTGACAGCTCAGGGAAAGGACACTTACATGCAGGATGGAGCCCGGAGCTCCTTCACATATTTGCATTCTCCATGGATGCAGAAGTCCTTGTATTTCCGAAGACACGGGTCTCTCTTCCTCCCTAAGCCTTTGCCTTTCTTCTTTTTTTTCCCACGTTCCTCCTTACTGGGTGTGGCCAGAGCCTGTGGCTTGGAGGAGAAAGCAGCTGCTAGGGGGGAAAAGGACCCTGTTAGGCCTTTAACTCTCCTGGGGGAAAGACTCAGAACAGCACCATGTCTAGAAGGAGTACAAGCTCTTTAATCTCACCTGTAGTCAGAGGCTTTGGGAAGCCCCTTGGCTCAGTGCCTCCCAGGAGCTAAAGGAAGACTGAGCAGGACCACCAGAAGGCAGGGGAGGAAGCAGAGACTACAGGGGTCCCAAGGAAGGCATTTCTCAGACTTAGTTCAAGAACTTCATTCGAACAATGCTAGCTTCTGTTGAGTTCGCTGCTGACGGGGCAGTTCTACTAACCTCACCCCCACCCCACTGTCCATCCCCATCTACTCCCCCACGCCCACTTGGTGCTATTTTGGCCTTAAATCAGCATCATTTCCTGATGCTGCACTCACTGACCCACTTGCAGGAAGACAGTGTCAGAGATAAAAATTGTTTCTGGAGAAGGTACTTGGAGGGTTTTTTTCTTTCTTTGGTGGTGGTGGGGGAGGCTCCTAAAATAACAGCAGTGTCCATGTCCAGATGGCCCCCTCTGAAGCACCCACTAGTACCAGGGTACCATGAGCCCAGGCCAGAGCCAGGCTTGGGAACCACAAGCAGGCCATCCCTGGTCAGGGCCTTGCTTTTTTTGACCTCAAGCAGAGTATTTACCCTGCTCTATGTCCTTTGCAACTTACCACTCCTCTCAAAGGTCTATTACATTTATCCCCAGATGTCCTGTTTATAGCTCTCTAGGATGGATAAGTATAATGTGTACAAGGGGGAGAAAGATGGAAAGTAAGGAATTACGTAGAAGGAACTGGAACAAGGATGAACCCCCCCCCCCCCAATTCTTTTCACATTTTCCAGCTGGGACTGACCATGGGCTACACCCAGCAGCCCATCAGGGGTCTGACACCAGTCCCCTTTCCCCTGCTCCCAGAGGAAAAAAAGTGCCCACTGTCCATGGCTGTAGCCTTGTGTCTGGTGCAAGGGTTAGCATCAAACATTAGACTGGAGACGCAGGATCCTCAAGCGGGGAGTCACTTGAAAGAATATCATGGCTTTCCATTTTCTGATAAAAAACTTGAGGTCTCTTAAAATAAAAAAAAAAATGTTTTTTAATTAAAAAAAATAAAAAAAAACTTGAGGTCTCGAAAGGCAGTGATTTGGTGAAGGTCATGCAGAATTGAGATCAGAAATGTGGTCTCTAGATTCCATATCCAGTACTCTTTCTCAATATACCAAACTGCTCACACACCCCTGTCCCTTCCCCTGTACAAGTCTAGAACACCCCGGATATTGAACCAGGAAGGAGACAATGAATGGACTCTGAAGTCAACAGACCTGTGCTCCTGCTTCAGCGCCATGAACTTGGGCAAGTGACTTAATCTCTCTGAACATTGGGGTGCTCAGTAAGTAGTGGCTAGCAGTGCAATTTCAGAGCGTTGCTACAGGATTAATTAACCCACAATAGCATAATGACTGCCTAGAATACAGCAGGTACTTAATAAACAGTAATAGTTATTCATTTTAGATGATAGGATCCCCAGACATGAAAATCAGTTTTCACCCAGCAAAGCCAAGAGAAGGGCAGGTTGGGATCCCTGGGTGGCGCAGCGGTTTGGCGCCTGCCTTTGGCTCAGGGCGCGATCCTGGAGACCTGGGATCGAATCCCACCTCGGGCTCCCAGTGCATGGAGCCTGCTTCTCTCTCTGCCTGTGTCTCTGCCTCTCTCTCTCTCTCTCTCTGTGTGACTATCGTAAATAAATAAATTTTTAAAAAAAAAAAAAAAGAGAAGGGCAGGTGCCAGTAGTCCTACAGACCCCAGTTTCCTCTGGTATAGACCCAAGCCTCTTCAGCGCTCAGAAGGTGAAGCAGATGCTCAAGAGTGACCAGAGCTGTGGTGAAATTGTGGCAGAAGGGGCAAGCCAACCAGAGAAGGGAGGAAGAAAGTGACAGGGTGACAGCCAGGCTCCTGCCAGGGACAGGGAGCAGTGAGTCAGGTCAGCAGAGGTATGAGGAGCAGCTGTGTGGGTGGAGGGTGAGTCACAGCCCAGCTCTGCCCAGCCTAGGAGGCGATGGCTAGGAGAATCCAGGTTGTTCCAGCCACGATGGCTAGGAGAATCCAGGTTGTTCCAGCCACGGGCAACCCAAGAGGCTACTAGGAGAGGATGAAGGTTGACAACGCAGGCCCAGCTTGGGAGCAGACCTTTGATTTATACAAAGCAAGACAGCACCTCACCTAAGGGAAGCTCTGGGTAAGGGGTGGCTAAAGGGCAGGCAGGGCTAGAACAGGTGGGTATCTTTTCAACCCAATATAGTAATTCTGGTGCTTCAGGGCCCAGTCCCTGCTCCACCCTCAAGAATCACTTCAGGTGGCTGGGGGCAGGCAAGTGGGCAACGCTGAAGGCTCTGGACTCTGCCCTGTGCCTGTACTCAACTCCAGCCACATCTGCTGGAGGATCCCACGTGGCCCTTTTTCCCTTGGAGTGTCTCTCAGGGACTCAGGGTGGTCAGGAAGTCTCCAGGCTTTGGGTAGGATTTGTAGACACGTAGCATTTCATTATGTCTCCCTAGAGACCCAGTGCCCATCATTCACAGCCTCCCAAGGAGGTGCTGGCCTCACCTGGGAGACCAAGAGACCCTCATTCCCCTCCGTTTCTCCAGCCTGGAGACAGGTGGACGGAGAAGACTGCACACCTACTACATTCCTAGGCTCCCCACATCTATCATTTTATACACAATGGTCATTTGATAGAGGAATTAAGACTTGCACCGATTTTTACATAGGAACTTTACAGAAAACATCCCAACCATTCCTTGTTCCTTACTCCAGCTTACCCAGAAGTGTACAAGACCACCGACACCCTGCCTGCTCACTTTGCCCTAAACTACCCAGAAGGGGAGCAACTGGACATGTGAGACTCAACAGCAAGAAAGACAGCGGGATCCACATTTCAGGATCCCCTAGCAAGCTTGTCGGGTTTAGCAGGTTTTCCTTGAAGTCCGCCATGAATACTCCCAACTCACAAGTGTGCCCAAACAGCGTGAACCCTGGATCCACTTATCCTTCAAGTGCCCACCGGGGTCAAGGATGAGGAGCCTTCATACCCACCTCTTAAAAGGTCCAGGTCCGTCTCTTCTAAGTCCAGGACTTCCCTGGCCCGGCCGCCTTCCGGGGGCAGCAGCCGGTCCGTGGATTCGGTGGGAGAGTCCGGGTTGCCAGTTCCGGCCGCCAGCCCTCTCCGAAGACGCCCCAAGCTCTCGCCAGTCACCGACGCCGAGAGCACTGCAGGGGGGTGGGGGCGAGGCCGCGCATCAGACCCCTCTGCACCCCCGGTCGCCGCGCGCACCGAAGCCGGCAGCCGTCTGCCGGGGAGCACGGGCCCCACCAAGTGGCCCGCGGTGGAGTCGCTGCAGCGCCCTTGCCCCCGGGCCCCCGGCACCGTGGCCCCAACCCCCCCCCCCACCTCCGGGGGCGTCGGCAGCCCTCTCACCTGCAGCCAGAAAGAGCTTCAGCACCACTGACCGCAGCAGCTTCATGGTCCCGGACCGGGCGGAGGCGGCGACTGCGGGGCGCTGGCACGCGAGCCGGGCCGGGCGGAGCTCAGGGGATTCGGCCGGGCTGCGTCTGCCGCCGGCCTCTGGGTGCAAGCCTAGCCGGGACCTGCGCCGAGCCGGCGGCCGCTGGGTGTCTGTCTGCTCGCTCGGTCCGTCCGCCCACCCGGGCCCCTTGCGTCTCGGTCAGGCCGGCCAGCTGCTCGCCGCCCGCAGATCCCTCGGTGACTGAACGCTCCTGGCGCGCGGCTGGGAATAAGGCTCCAGGAGGCGCCGAGGCTCCGCCCCGCCCCCTCCCCGCCCCTCCCCCTCCCCCTCCCCCTCCCCCTCCCCCGCCTCCGCTCCCTCCCCCGGCCTCCCGCGCTGGGCCGCTCGCCCGGCTCCGGGCGCCCCTAACTCCGCGGGCGCGGCGAGGGAAGGGGGCGGGAGTAGGGGATGGCGCTCACATAATTTGGGACCCGGCCGGCCGGGGTAGCCACCGTCTAACTGTGGGAAGGGCTGCCGACCGGCAGGTGGCGGGGACCCGTTCCAACCTTTCCGCAAACGCCGGGTGCGCTGCAGCCTCGCGAACGCTGAGCTGAGCCCTGCCCTTGGACACCCCTCGTTCCTTCCCCTACTCCAGGCCTGGTCCCTCCAGCCATCCCTGCTCCAATCCAGGGATCTGCACCCATGTCACCTGCTGAAAGTAACATTCTCCGCTTTGCCTAGCTACACAGCAAATAGTAAATAATAATGAGTTCGTTTATCATTTAAAAATTAGGTGAAAAAAAATTAGATACACGAATGCCAGCAGGTCTCATGAGCCCGAAGTAACCAGAACTGCAGTTGCAGGCACTTGGTATCAATCCAGCAAAAGCAAAGGAAGTATTCTTCCAGCTGCTGGAGTGGCTTCCCTCCATCTTTCTCCCAGAGGACATAGTCTTCATTAAGATTTTTGAACTATGGATTTTAATTCCCAGGCATCTGGGATCTGAAGGACAATGGTTGTGCAACAAGCCTCATACTATTCCTTGTCTTGGAGCACCACTTTCTTCTCCAACATAAAAACTGAGACCCTCTCCCATGGGACCCAGCTGGCTAGCATAGGTTGCTATGTTCAACAGGTGCCAGGAGATTGATGTATTTCTCCTCCAACCTAGTATTTTTACAGGGATCTTCTGCTGTCAATGTCCTAACCCAAAGAAATGACTCCCAGTAGATATTTCAGCTCCCAGGGATGTGCCGGGGAGGGAGTTGTATGACACAGGGCTGGGTTGGCATTCAGAGTCCTCAAATTGTGCCAGATAGAGCTGCTTGCCTGATTCAGCCCATGTGTAGAGATAAAAACAGGCTTCCTATTTATACACAGGCTATCCCACTGTTTCTATCCATCCCCACTTTTGTAGGGTCTGCCCTCTTGACTTGCCCTAGCAACACTTCCCATGCCTGGGTTTCCAAAGTACACTGAAATCACTACATATGTAAGTTGGAATCTGGACCTTACTACTTACTGAGTGACCTTGAACAAAGTATTTCATTTCACTGAGCCTCAGTTTCCAAATCTCTCAAATGGAGGTAACAATAATAAGACTTTGTAGAGAGCTTTTTGAGGATTGAATGAGGAAACTCATATAAGAAAGCACTTAGTACAGTGCCAGGCATATTATAAGTTCTCAATAAATGTAAGCTATTATCTTATTATTACTAAGCATTCTACTTTGACAACTCCATTTCCTTAGAGGCTTTTTACCTCTCCCTTCTCCCTGGGTCTGAGGCTATATGTTGTGGTTGGACTGGTTTCAGGCGGAAGCTCACCTGTCACCCATTTGGCCAAGTGCCACTGGGGGATTATTCTTTTGGGTGATCACTAGAACCTTAGTGGTTGGTCATCATCCAAGCCACACCTTGGTTCTCCCTCAGCAACCACATGACCACCTCCTTCCCCCAAATAAAACCACTTTGGGATGAGAGCTCTCCCCAGGGGAGGGTGGAGGGAAACACTTCCTGACACACAGCCAAGTCACCCCCTTCCCCTACCTGCCGCCAGGTTCACACCCTGCTCTCTTGTCCCAGCCTGCCTCTTCCTTTGCATGCTGTCTTTCTGCCTTCTCACCTCCACATCAGCCTTAGCCCCATTCATGGGGCAACTCCAAGCTTTCATCACACCTAGGAGCCTCACCCCACCTTGGTTTGTGTGTCAGCCAGGTTTTATGGGAAGGGCCTGGAAGATGAAGACAAAAGGCCTGGGATGTTTTGGGACAGTCACTTCCCCTCTCAGAACCTGGGGTGTCCTCTGACCAAAGAAAACAAATCACAATCCAGGCTGGAGTAATTTCAGTAGCTTATTTATTCCACAAACATCCAATGAATGCCTTTCAGCCACAAGGGACCCAGCAATAAACAAGACCATCAAGAATGCACTTTCATGAAGCTTCCACTCTGCAGAGAGGGAAACGGGCAACATGTTTAGTAAATAAAAACAGCTCCAAAAAAAAAAAAAAAAAACAGCTCCAGGGAAAGTTCAAATACAATGATACACTATAGGGTGATGTGTCCCAGTGCTTGGGATGACACTTTAGGTTTGGTGACTGATCAGCAGTGTCCTCTCTGAGCATGTGACATCTAAGCTGAAGCCTGAATGAAAATACAGAAACAGACTTATGGTCATCCATTGCAAAAGCATCCCAAACCATGCAAATAGTTCAAAAACAGAAGTGGAAACAAACTTGGAACATTCAGGGAACAGTAGGAAGGCCAGAAAGGAAGGAGGGATATATAAGATAATGTTGAAGCAAAGGGCTAGTGACAGATGATGGAAGACATTACAAGCCCAGGCAGATGATGGATTTTATTTTCCTATCACTGTGGGCATGAAATGAGATGTTGAAAAGCACAATTATGCAGGATTTTTCATGTACTCCTCCACCTGCTCTCTGGCTGTCAAATACCAGCGACATACTCCTAAGGAAGTAGAGTCCAGACAGGCCACTCCAATTTCTTCAACTGTCTATGGATCTTGAGCAAACTGAGGTTTGAAGACTTCCTGGCCTTCAGCCACCAGTGAGTCACAAAGGGGCAAATCCAGAGCAGAAACCCTGGCATCCTGTTCTCCAGTTCTGTCCTGGGTTCCCTAGCCTCTGGGAACACAGGCTTCGTGGGACACTGAGTGTCACTGACTCACTACTAGGCCATACAGACCTTGATTTCAAAGAGGGAGAGGGAGAGGAGCCAGTGGGGAGGAGGTGGGGGAAAGGGGTAATTGTGGTGGGAAAAAAGGGGGAAAGGGAGTTGGAGAGGGAATCAACTTGAATCCCTTCCCCAAGGTGCCTGAGATGTCTGTGCCAGTAGATTCGCTCCCCCAAACTGGCTGGGTATCAGCATTACCCGAGAATTCATTTTTTTATTATTATTTTTTGTTTATGATAGTCACAGAGAGAGAGAGGCAGAGACACAGGCAGAGGGAGAAGCAGGCTCCATGTACCGGGAGCCCGACGTGGGATTCAATCCCAGGTCTCCAGGATCGCGCCCTGGGCCAAAGGCAGGCGCTAAACCGCTGCGCCACCCAGGGATCCCTACCCGAGAATTCATCAAAGATAAAGAGGTCCAAGCCCGACCTAGTCCTCCTAATTCAAAATCTGGGATGGGGCCCAAGCACTTATACTTTTGTTAGTAATTCTGGCATCAGCCAGTGCAGAAGCACTGGTCTGCAGAGTTAACCAGAATAACTTATAGCATCTGAACAAAAATCTGAACCTCTGAGGCAGAGGAGCTTTAGGTAATGAAACTTCTGTGCTCAACACCTCACCTGCATTATGTAGCACAATCCACACAATTGCCCTCGGACTAGATACTCCTCCCCATTTTATTTTATTTTATTTATTTTTTTTTTAAATTTTTATTTATTTATGATAGTCACACACACAGAGAGAGAGAGAGAGACAGAGACATAGGCAGAGGGAGAAGCATGCTCCATGCACCGGGAGCCCGACGTGGGACTCGATCCCAGGTCTCCAGGATCGCACCCTGGGCCAAAGGCAGGCGCTAAACCACTGCGCCACCCAGGGATCCCCCTCCTCCCCATTTTAAAGGGTCAAGCTAACACAGGTGAGTAACAGTTCCAGGTCACCCAGTTGGTGAGAATCTAAGCCTCAATTTGAATTCATTTTTTTTTTTTTTAAGATTTTATTTATTTATCCATGAGAGAGGCAGAGACACAGGCAGAGAGAGAAGCAGGCCCCATGCAGGGAGACCACCCGGTCTCCAGGATCACGCCCTGGACTGCAGGCGGTGCTAAACCGCTGAGCCACCGGGGCCGCCTCTCAATTTGAATTCTTTCCTTCTTTCCAGGCCTGTGTTCTTAAGCTCAACCCTAGCCCTTAACAATCGAATGAGACAATGGCTACCTTCTCTCTGCTTCTACAGACAGTAACACGGTCAGCTTTACTGAGCCTCAGTGGTCCCCAGTGGTCCTGCAGGGACAGTGATAAGAATCTGCCTCAAGGCTGGAAGAAGGCCTCCGTAGGACAGCAGAACAGCTAGTGAAATGGGCATACCCTTGAGAGCCAGAAAGCCCAGGGTTCAAATTTTGAATATGCTTTTTTAAAATATTTTATTTATTTATTCATGAAAGACAGAGAGAGAGAGAGAGGCAGAGACACAGACAGAGGGAGAAGCAGGCTCTATGCAGGGATTCCAGGACTTCAGGATTATGCCCTGGGCTGAAGGCAGACACTCAACCACTGAGCCACCAGGCATTCCTTGAATATGTTAGATTTTAGCTTTCTAACTTAGGACATGTTATTCAACTTCTCTGACCTACAGTTTGCTCATCTGCAAGATGGGAATAATAGTAGTAGCTGTTCCTATAGGGTTTTGTGATGGTTCAATCAGATCATGTGCAATAAAGCAGAATATGATGCCTGGCACATGGGTAGGTGCTTACTTGGTGACAGTTGCTACTAAGAACAAACACTTCAAAAAAAAAAAAAAATCCACATACACAAAATCCCCAAATGTTCACCTCTTCCTCCCTTCCCTTCCCTTCCTTCAAGTGGTCCTAAGAAGACCCAAAGCTCTGCTGGCTGGGGAGAGGGCACCTCCCTTGAGGCTAGGGTGCCATTAGCCCAGAGTTATCCACACTTAAAAATTGAGAGTTAAGGAGTCATAGTTCCTTGCCCCAGCTGCCTTCATCCCAGCTCTCTATCCCCAGCTGAGTCAGTGAATCAGGTTGTCTTAGGGGTGCAGCTGATTTGTACTCAGATCTGCCCTTTGGAACTCCTTTGTACCTCCTATGCTGCCTGGGGGCTCCTGGGAGTGGTGTCAGATAACACTTCATGCACACCCAGGGATAAACAGGATTCTCCTGTCTATTGCCTGAGGTCAGGATCCATTTGAATAGGATGAAGACTAGGAATGGATGAGGTGGGAAGGGGGTTTAAGGGAATCAGGAGTCCTCATTTCCAGATGTTGAGGAAGGAATATTTATAATGTGCTTGCTCAGGCCTGGATTCCAAGCCATCCTCCTCCATTTCTGGGCCCATTTCTGTGACTTTGGGGTTAACAGGACTTTACCACTTTGGTCATCCCCTAGCACAGATGGCTGTCTGTCATCAGGGAGGGGGCAAGTGATTCCTCACTCATCCATCACACAACCCATCTCACTCTTTAAGCCTCAGGTTCCTCACATGTAAAATTAGAGGTTGAGACAATTGTTCTGTATTCAGGCACTGGCCAGTAAATGTCCATCATGGATTGTTAGCAGGCAAGCTGCTATTCAAAGTCCTGCTGAGACAATTCTATGACAGCCCACAGTGCCTGATTTATGGGGCATGCTAACCTTTCTTCCTGTGCTTCTTTGTCTCTCAATGTGGAGAATAACAATCTACTTAGGGGGTTCTTGTGACCCAGGAGATAGCACCTCTGCAAGTGCTTGGCTAAATGGAGAGCCCTACATAAATAGGTCAGTACTATTGTTACTGACTTCTCTAGGGCTCAACCATGGAGTGAGGTCGCATCACATCCTGTACCAGGAATGTGTAAGTTTGGTTCCTCTTAGAAATGCAAACACAGAGCTGCAATTTAAAAATGTAACCTCGGGACGCCTGGGTGGGTCAGAGGTTGAGCATCTGCCTTTGGCTCAGGGTGTGAACCCAGTTCAGGGATTGAGTCCCACATAGGGCTCCCTGCATGGAGCCTGCTTCTCCCTCTGCCTGTGCCTCTGCCCTGCTCTGTGTCTCTATTGAGTAAACAAATAAAATCTTAAAAAATAATAATAATAATTTAACCTTATCCGTTTACTTTTTTTTTTTATAACAGAGTTGATCAAGACAATGGTTCACAAAGGAAGAGATACTGCCCCCTACGGGTCATTCTAGGAATCTGTGGGGAGTTTTGGTTGTCCCCCAAACTAGGGAGTCCTCAGGCATTTGAAGGAAAAGATGTCAAGTTCACACAAGTGAAAATTGCCCCCCCCATTGTCCCATATTCCACATGCTTTTGAGTGTCCTGCCAGACATACATGTGGGTGAAAAACTTGATTATAATCCCTTGAGCCTAGAATCAACTCTATTTTACATTAAAATATAACAAGTGTTTCTACATTGACTTTTCCAGGAATGAAATTAGCATGAATTGGGGCACGTGGGTGGCTCAGTGGTTGAGCCTTTGGCTCAGGTTGGATCCTGGGGTCCTGGGATAGAGTCCCACATTAGGTTCCCACAGGGAGCCTGCTTTTCCCTCTGCCTGTGTCTCTGCCTCTCTCTCTCTGTCTCTCATGAGTAAACAAATAAATAATAATAATAATAACAATAAAGAAGTCAGCATGAATTGTCCATTTGGGTGGTATCTGAGTTGTCAAACAACACACTTGTTCAGTCAGTATTTGTAGCTGTCACATTCAATTTTTTTTTAAAGATTTTATTTATTTATTCATGAGAGATACAGAGAAAGAGGCAGAGACACAGGCAGAGGGAGATGCAGGCTCCCTGCAGGGAGCCCGACATGGGGCTCAATTCTGGGTCTCCAGGATTACGCACCCAGAAGGCAGTAGAAGGCGGCGCTAAACCGCTGAGCCACCCAGGCTACCCCAGCTGTCACATTCAAAGTAAATCTGTGTAGGTGCAAGCAATGGGCTTCTTCATTGAGATCTCTAGAGTAGTTCTGAGCAAGTATTTGCATATTCAAATAATGTTATTTAGAAAAACATTTTTAAAGATTTTGAGACAGAGCACACGAGAAAGGAGAAGAGGTAGTGAAAGAGGGAGAAGCAGACTCCACACTGAGCAGGGAGCCCGACAACGTGGAGGACAATGTGGGCTCCACATGGGGCTCAATCCCAGGACCTTGGGATCATGACCTGACCTGAAGGCAGAACCTTCAGCAACTGAGCCACCCAGGGGCCCCTTAAAAACTTTTTTTTTTTTTTAAATTTGGGACGCCTATGGCTCGCTCAGCAGTTGTGCATCTGCCTTCACCTCAAGGCATGATCCCAGCCAGGATCCTGAGATCAAATCTGGCATCAGGCTCTCTGTGAGGATCCTGCTTCTCCCTCTGCCTATGTCTTTGCCTCTCTCCCTGTGTCTCTCATGAATAAATAAAGAAACAAAATCTTAATTTTTTTTAAATTTAAATAATCTCTACATCCAACATGGGGCTTGAACTCACCACCCCAAGATTAAGAGTTCCATGCTTTTCTGACTGAGCCAGCCAGGTGCCCCTCTCTATAATTATTTAAAAGTACTTCTGAAACCTAGATATAGGTTAAAAAAACTGGAAAAATACATCAAAATATTAACATGGACAGATTTCTACAAAGGAGAAAAAAGTAAATGTAGAGATAGGATATTCTCTGTGAACTTTATTTCAGGATAGTAAAAGAGTATTAACATATTTCCTATAAAAAGAAAATATTTTTTCTGATGGGGCTGAAGACCACTAACACCAGAAGTCTTCACATAAGAAGCCTTTCTGTATCCTTTGTAAAATGCTGTTCTAGAGACTATTACATATAAGGTCCCTGGCCAGAGCCTGAAAAAGGTGTAACAACTTCCTCTTGTAGTTAGTTCAGTGTTAGAAAGTTTGACTCTTGTGACTATCTGGCATAGCTATTTCCTTTTACTAGATACTAGATTCAAATGTGGAACTCATATGTTCTCTTTTTGCCTCCAGTACCAGAAAGATCACAATTAAGTTTTGATGCTCAGTTGCAATGATTATTGTCTAGCCCAGAATTTTGAGTACAATTATTTCTTTCTTCTCCAATTTGGTTTCATCATGGGTAATCATTTTTAAAATATTTACTTGTATCCATGTCTTTTATTGTCTTTAAGTCTTTTCTGGAAGTAAACAGAGCAGATATAATTAATGTGAAACCCAAAAATCACATACCTGAAGTTGCCTTCCCAACATTTCCTAATGTTCAATGCGGGCTTAGAAAGCCTGAGGCATGGGATCCCTGGGTGGCGCAGCGGTTTGGCGCCTGCCTTTGGCCCAGGGCGCGATCCTGGAGACCCGGGATCGAATCCCACGTCGGGCTCCCGTTGCATGGAGCCTGCTTCTCCCTCTGCCTGTGTCTCTGCGCCTCTCTCTCTCTCTCTCTCTCTCTCTCTGTGTGACTATCATAAATAAATAAAAAAAATTAAAAAAAAAAAGAAAGCCTGAGGCAGAGCAGTTTATGGCATGTGCAGGTGGTTTTGTATGGAGACCAGCTTCTCTGATACCTCTTCCTTCTCCCCTTCAAACGCCCTCACCCCTATATTCCAGATGGAGTGTGAGCAGTGTGAGGGAGGAGAAGCGGGCTCCAGTTGTCAGGGCCCGTTCCAAGTGTTGGCTGGGTGTTGGTTGCCCAGGGTTAAGGTGGGCGTCAGGCAAGGATATCCCAGCTCCAGGGTCAGAGAAGCCCAGACCTCCAACTGGAGAGACTTTCCCTCCACATTCTTTTTTTTTTTTTTTTTAAGATTTTATTTATTTATCCATTCATGAGAGACACACAGAGAGAGGGAGAGAAAGGCAGAGACACAGGCAGAGGGAGGAGCAGGCTCCATGCAGGGAGCCCGATGTGGGACTTGATCCTGGGTCTCCAGGATCACGCCCTGGACTGAAGGTGGCACTAAACTGCTGAGCCACTGGGGCTGCCCTCCCTCCACATTCTGCTAGCATCTTGTCTGAATCCCTCAGAGCTGAGGCTTTGAAGCTCAAGCTGAGTTAGGAAACTGACCCCTTTCTGAGCCCTGGTCCACTAGCCCCTAGCTATGACTTTGGCCAAGGTACCTCAGAGACTCAGTTTCCTCATTCATAAATGGGACCGGTACTTACCTCCAGGGGCTTCTGTGCTCTTGGAGATGACATGCGAGGTGCTAAGGT
Organism: Canis aureus; assembly: GCF_053574225.1. Lineage (NCBI taxonomy): Eukaryota > Metazoa > Chordata > Mammalia > Carnivora > Canidae > Canis > Canis aureus. The sequence goes on from NC_135615.1 coordinate 36,334,267, forward strand.
AGTGCTTGGAACCCAGCAAGCGCTTGGAAGCCAACAGATGCTGCTCATCTCAGTCAGCCCCAATCCGTGTTCCTCTTGTTCCTGTCTGCTGCCCCCAGCTGGGAGCAATGGAGGCAAGAGTTTTGACTCCTCACTCATAAGCTCAGTAGTCATAGCAAATTGCTTAACCTTTCTGAGTCTCAGTGTTCTTATGATAAAGTGGGAATAATGAAATATGTCTCATTTTGTGGTACAAGTAAAATTATCAATAATGGTTATTTTATGGGAAGGGCATTATGAAAATTTATTTTGTTATTTTTAGTTTTAAGGGCATTTTCTGTTTTTTTCTATAATGAATATGAACTTAAAAATAAATATGAATGATTTCTATATCTCAAATCACTTTTCAAAACATGCTTTTTCTAAAAAAAAAAATTACTGGGGCGCCTGGGTGGCTCAGTTGGTTAAGGATCAGATTCTTGGTTTCAGCTCAGGTCATGATCCCAGGGTAGTGAATCAAGCCCCGAACAGGGCTCTATTCTGAGTGCGGGGTCAGTTTGAGATTCTCTTTCTCTCTCCCTCTTGCCTTCTGCCCCTCCCCCTGACTCTTTCTCAAATGAATAAATAAAATCTTTTTTTTTTAAGATTTTATTTATTCATGAGAGAGACACACACACACAGAAGCAGAGACACAGGCAGAGGGAGAAGCAGGCTACATGGAGAGAGCCTGATATGGGACTCGATCCCGGAACCCCGGGATCACACCCTGAGCCAAAGGCAGACGCTCAACCGCTGAGCCACCCAGCTGTCCTGAATAAATAAAATCTTTTAAAAAAAATTAAAAATACTTAAACTTGTTGAGTGCTCACTACATTTTAGGCATTGCTCTTTCTATACATTATCTCATTTAATTCTCACCACAGTCCTCTGAGGAAGATAGTATTTTCATCTCCAGTTTATAGATGAGAAAACCGATGCTGAAGGAAGTTGAGCAACTTGCCCAGCTTGTGAGTGAATCTATACATGTCATACACTTTCATAAATCTATACATGTCATACACTTTCATAAAACTATATACACACAGACATAGACAAATGAATACATGTAGAAACAAATGAAATCTGAATAAGGCCTGTAGTCTAGCTAACAGTATTGTGCCTCTGTCATTTTCCTGGCTTGGATACTGTGCTATCTTTATATAAGATGTTACCACAGGGGAAAGCTGGATGAAAGGTACTGGCTGGAAACCTCTCTGTATCTTTTTTGCAACTTCATTGTTTCTTCTTCTATAATTAGGCTCTCAAAAATTAAAGTTTTATTTTTAAAGATTTATTTGAGGGGGAGGGGCAGAGGGAGAGAGAGTCTTTTTTTTTTTTTTTTTCGATTTTATTTATTCATGAGAGATACAGAGAGAGGCAGAGACATAGGTAGAGAGAGAAGCAGGCTCCCCGCAAGGAGCCTGATATGGGACTTGATCCCAGAACTCTGGGGTCATGACCTGAGCCACCCAGGGGCCCAAGAGAGACAGTCTTAAGCAGACTCCATGATGAGCACAGAGTTCGACTTGGGGCTCAATCTCACGAGCCAGTCACTTGGCCAACTGTGTCAGCCAGGTGCCCCAAAAAGTAAAAAAAAAAAAAAAAAAAAAAGTTTAAAGCTTGTTGCAAGGATTATGTGAGATAATGGGCCTAGCACAGAGTTGGATACAATTAGTGTTCCAATATATATTTTATTTTTCCCCACTGTATGACAATTTTCAGTTATATAGTAATAACAGCCTCCATAATGTGTATACTATGTGGTAGGCTTAATTTGCATGCATTGTGTCATTTAATAAAGACTATGGTGTGGGTACTTTTTTTACATTTTGCTTGTAAGAAAACTCAGGTTCTGCAAAGATAAACCTCTTTTCCACTTGTTAGAAAGTAACCAAGCCTGGATTTACACCAAGACAGTCTGTTCATGACACCACTCCCTTCTACTCAGGGTTCAGCTCAGAGTGTTGCGTAAAGGTATGCTTTGAACCATGGAAATCATCTACCCAAACTGTTTCGGTTTATACAAAGAAAACAGGCTCAGAAAAGGGAGGACTTTGGTCAAGAACACCTAATAAATGTATGACTGAGCTGGGATGAGAACTCAATTTTTGGATTCCTGTGTCAGGGTATTTTCCAGTGCCTACACCCAACGCTGCTCGCCCATATAGCCTTCCTTCCCTGAGCCGCCTGGGAGACCACTGGTGCCCACAGACAAACCTGTGAGTCCTCACTCACACCCCTCACCAACCTACACAGCTCAGGGCACCCAGGACCCAAGAGGTAGCAGTGGAGCCTGGGGAGATTGGAGGCATGGTGGTCCTTTACTGCAGGCATCCTTGGAAGGCAGGGTAGCTGGGGCCACAGAGAGAAAGGGAGGACCCTCTGAACTTTGGCAGGAGTGGGAGTGGGAAGGGAGGATGTGTGTGTGAGAACGGGTATTCATGCCAAGTGCCTGTTCCTGTCCCCCTCAGGCTTTTTTGAGTCACTTGCCCTGAGGTTGGGGCACATTCTTGAAGTGGGTGGTCACAGGGATTCCAGGACAAGGATTCCTCCTGGGGCTGAAACCAACACCCCCCTTGGACTCAGCACCTCATCCTCAAGTGGTAATATAGTGACTCACTCCTTTCATTCCTATCCTGGGACCTCCTTGGACTTGGGGCAAATTGCTCCAAGTTCAGACGTGGAGTTGGTGGGGAGGATTAGCCCAAGTCCCACTTCCCAGGGAAGAGACGGGTCCTACGTATCTAGTGGAGGGTTTGATCCACGTTCAAGAGAGCACGATTAGCCCTCTCTCTCCATCCTTGTTGCGCCTCCCCGCCCCCCATCCCATCCCACTGGGCCAATCCAGGAAAGGTTGGAAGATTAAGGACCCCTTCCTGCTCCCTTAACACCTCTGCGCCCTGGCGGGCCACTGGGGAAGCAAAGCCGGCTGGTGGGTAGACCAAGCAATCCTGTCCGCGGGGAGCAGCGCCCTCGTGTGACCTTCGGGAGAAGCGCATTTATTTCCCAGCCCCTCCCCTCCTATGCGCTCTTTGAACAAGTATTTTTGAGGGCAACTAGGTGTGCTAGGGACAGCCATGAAGAAGACAGGTAAAACACCTGCTCCGTGAACGGTACATTCCAGAGTGCGTGTGTGGCGGGGCAGGCAATAAATGACAAACAAATAAATGAGGCAGATAGTAATAGTGATAACTGCTGGGAAGAAAATAAAACAGAGAAATGTGATGGAGACACAGGGCTGGGTGGGGGGCGGGGGGAAGATCTCCTTGAGCAGGTAACGTCTCAGATGACACTTAGATATAATAATAATAATAATTAATAATAATAATAATAATAATAATAATACACTTAGGTTCAAGGATCCAGTCAGGTGATGATCTCAGGGAAAAGCTTTCCAAGCAGAGCGAAGAGCTGCTGCGAAGACCCCCCAGGCAGGAACAGGCTTTGCATAACAAAGACCTTCACCGCTGGAAAGGAGTGAGCCAAAGAGAATGGTAGGAAATGTGGCTGGGGACGTAGACTAGGGCCAGACTGTAGATCTTGTAGATCTTGTAGGTCATGACAGAGTTTGATTTTTCTTCTAAGAGTAATGGAATATATTGGGTGAGTTTTGAGAAGAGTAATGCAGCTTGATTACCTTTTAAAAGGATCCCTGAGGCTGCTGTGTAGATTAAGAATTTGGGGCAAGGAAGAGTGGAAGCAGGAAGATTATTGCAAGAGATTAAAAAGCTATTGAAATAATTCAGGTGAGGCAGGATGGTGGCTTGGAACTGGGTAGAAGTGTGGGAAGCCGGAAGATGTGGTTGGATACTGGGTTTACTTTGAAAGTAGAGCCAACAGGACTTGCTAATAGACCACATTCTCCTTTGCTCTTTTGGCTGTAGGACCTCCTTCACATACACACTCTCATGGACTCCTCTACCCTCAATGCCAGGCCGAGTTAGAAGGACAGAACCCAGGGGCAGGAGCTAAATGGAAAGTTTCCAGGTGTAGTCTGACAAAAGGAATTTAAGCCTCAGGCACTGTGTTCTCCTTGGCATGCCTCCTTAGCCCGTTAAACGGGCTGAGACTAGGCCTGTTGTCTCCCCTTACTGTGTAGTCTGGCTTCCGCAGACCCAGTTACTTATCAGGTCTCTGTTTATCCAAACGAGTACCTTAGGGTGTGATGGTGACACCCCAAACAGTCCTAGAGGGTTGGTGTTTGTATTTGATACAGAGTAGGGGGCAGGATTATCTGAGGGTCTTAGTCCTCAGACCCACGTTAGTGACTTACTCCCATTAATTTACACAAAACACAGTGGGGTCAGACCTGATCCCACAGAAAAAACACACAACATTTCTGCCCCAGGTTGGGCATTTCTGGAGAGCCTGGGAAAGATCAGGTTAGCCTTACAAACACTCTCAGGCAGCAAGGGCTGGAGAAAGCAAGCAGAAAAGGGAATGACCTGGTTGGCTCTGGAGTCAGCAGGCCTTGCTCTGTGTTGTGCTGCATGGGGTAGTGCATTATAAATGCAGCCAGCGGAAGGCCCCTGAACTCAAAACTGTACCAGTCCCCAGAGTCTCTGTACAAGCCTCCCCAAGATGAAGCTACCAGGCCAGGAGGAGTTTGAAGTCTCCAGTGCTTGTAAAAATGTGCCCACAGGAGAGTTGGACAGTAGCCCTGGCTCTAGCCCCAGCCCTGATGGCCCCTTGAACACCAAGAGAGGGGACCTGGGGGTATCCAAGGACCCGCTGCTTTTCATCCAGCTGAATGAGCTTCTGGGCTGGCCCCAGGCACTGGAGTGGAGAGAGACAGGCAGGTGAGTGGGACCCAGAGCCTTTTTATGTGGTCTTTCCCTTTCCCCAGCTGGGGACTCTTCCATGCTTGTGTATGAGGCAATCAGGAATTCCTCTCTGCGTTCTCCAATTCAGGCCCTCACTATCCATGATGCTCAGCTTTCTATGTACTTTACTTCTGAGTTCCCCAAGCCCCCCAGTCGAGGGGTGAATGCCCAGGAAGGGGCATACTTTGCACCACTGGGCCCAGGACTCCCCCATTGCCCTAGCTTCCTTGGCTCTACTGTGTCCCCACTCCTAGACCTGGGAAGGATGACCTCAATAACATAGTTTACTCCTCTTCACCGCAGGTGGGTGCTGTTTGAGGAGAAGGTGGAGGTGGGTGCGGGCCGGTGGAGTGTCCCTCACGTGCCCACCCTGGCACTGTCCAGCCTTCAGAAGCTCCACAGCCTATTGGCCGAGGGCCTTGTGCTGCTGGACTGTCCAGCTCAGAGCTTCCTGGAGCTCGTGGGTATGCTGGGAGCCTTGGCAGGGAGGGCCTGGGCAGTCATGCCATTTCCCCAGGACTTCCCTCCAAAATCTTAGAACTTTCCAGAGCTCACCCCACCCCCACCCCCCAGGGATTATCCTTCCCTGTCACCATGGGGCAGGAGGGGAGAGATGGAAGAATAGAGTGGAGGAGCAAGTTCCCTGAGACCCCCAGAAGGGAAAGGGACCTGGGCAGGGGAAAGGGGAAGAGTTTGGGGCAGGGAGCTCTCAGGAAAGGGTTGGAGCCCCACCTCTGTTCTTCAGAACAGGTGACCAGAGTAGAGTCGCTGAGCCCAGAGCTGAGAGGGCAACTGCAGGCCTTGCTGCTGCAGAGACCCCAGCACCTCATCCAGCCCACAGGCACCAGGCCCTGCCAGGGTGAGAGGCCCATCCCTGGGCCCAGGACCAAAAGCCCTGGGTGAGAGTGTCCCCCCGCCCCCTCCCTGGGCCAAGACCAGCCTAGCCTTGGCTCATACCTCCATCCAGGCCTCATGGTAAGAAGTGGAGGTCACGGTGAGGAGGAATGATGGAGGGGCCAGAGTTCTGGGAAGGGATGTTCTGGTAGGCAGTGTGCCAGGAGCTTTACATGTAGTATCTCATTTAATCTTCACAACCATCCTGTGAGGTAGTACCACAATAGCCCCATTTTAGTGATAAGAAAACTGAGGCTCAGAGAGGGGAAGCTCCAATTTGTCAGAGGTAAAGCTGGTCAGGGAGCCCTTGTGGATCTACCCCTAAAGCCCATGTTCTTAGTCACTGCCTAATCCTGTTTTGAAGGATCTGCTCATCCAAGAGAGGCTTCTTACAATGAGGAAGCCCTGCTGAAGGAACAGGTTTGTGGCCCTTCCTTGGACAAGCCTGGGAGAGGAGTCGGGGATTAACAGAGGTTCACCCTCCAATGGCCTCAGTATCAATCAGTATCTTGCCAACATCCACCTCCTTAAATAACCTCTTATCCTTTGTATCTCCTCAAACCCCTCTCCAGCGTCAAAACCCTCTGAGACAGAAGCTGCCTCCAGGAGCGGAAGCAGCAGCTGTGCTGGCAGGAGAGCTGGGCTTCCTGGTGCAGCCCCTGGGAGCCTTTGTGCGACTGCGGGACCCAGTGGTGCTGGGACCCCTCATGGAGGTTCCCCTTCCCAGCAGGTGAGGCTGCTGAGAGTTGGGGGTCCTGGAGACCAGAAGAAGGCTCTTTACTGGGGAGGGGATTGGGAGGTCTCTGGTCTAGTTCTTTTGAGGGTGAGTGTAGGAACATGCTTGGGGGTCTGGGGAAGGGTAGTGGTCAGAGCTGCAAAGCAGGTGTGCACATGAGTGTACATATGGGGGCTGGTAGGGAGGTTGGAGATCAGGGCTGCCTTAGGGGATAGTAGCTTCTGATTTTTGTGGGGCCTGGTTCCTTCCTCAGATTTTTCTGCCTCCTCCTTGGTCCCTCCACAGTGGGAAAGGGCTACCACGAGATAGGCCGGGCAATGGCTGTCCTCCTCAGTGACTCGGTGAGCTGGGCAGGGTGTGTGTGTGTGCACGTGCACATGAGTGTGCATGTGTGGACTCTAGATGTGTGACTGAATACAGCAATGAGGCAGAGCGTGGCTTTGTGTCTGTAAGCATGAGGTTGGAGCCCCCTTATCTAGCACAGTGCTGGCACAGAGTAGGCACCCAATAGATACTCACTGCATGTATGCATTCATGAATGCTTGAATGACTTCTCTGCCTACCTGACTCGTGTCTAGCTTTGAGACTGTGAAAATGTATGTAAAGATCCAGATCTGCATTTCCTGCCCCCATGTGCTCCTACCGCTAGCAATTCCAGTGGACAGTTCGTCGGGCCAGCAACCTTCACGACCTTCTGGCAGCCTTGGATGCCTTCCTAGAGGAGGTGACAGTGCTCCCTCCAGGTCTGTGGGACCCGACAACCCGGATCGCCCCACCTAAATGTCTACCCTCCCAGCACAAAAGGTATATGGACTTTCACAGGCCTTGGGTCCAGTCCCACTGTTGAGGAGGGTAGGGGGAATCCCAGGAAAGGGATAGAAACTGATCTTTGGGTTCATAGCTTGCTGGCAGAGACACGAGTAGCCACCAGGGGGCAGTCGTGTTCTGGTTGGAGAACTTCAGGCAACCTGTGTTCCCCTTCTCTTCAGGCTCTTCTCACAACTTAGGGAGGTCAAGGGCCCTCCTGCCCCACCTGGGGCCCTGGCTGAGGACAGGCACGGCCACTGGCTACGTACACCCAGCCCAGAGTTACAGCGGACAGGCAGGTGAGGTGAGCTGGGGTGAGAGCTAGGGGGAGGGTATGGGGAGGGGAGAGGGGTCACAGGGCACAGAGATTATGCTTCCTGTGGAGGGGCTCACCCAGTCCCAGGGGAAGTAGCAGGGATAGGGGTGTGGGGTGTGGACACCTGGATCACTGACAAACCACGGGTGGGAGGCTGTTTGGGGGCCTCCTCCAGGATGTGCGCCGGAAGGCTTCATGGTACCCTAGCGACTTCTTGGATGCGCTACACCCTCAATGCCTGTCAGCTGTGCTCTGCATTTACTTGGCCACAGTCACTAATGCCATCACATTTGGGGGTCTGCTGGGGGAAGCTACCAGTGGTGCTCAGGTGAGTAGGGAGGTGTGAGGGGACACTGCCAGCCATGCCCTTTATGCTTCCCTGGGACAGGGGGTGGGCTGCCGTGGAAGCTTGGGTTGCTGTGCCGAGGACCCCAGTGTTCTGTGCTGACAGGGTTCCCTGCCGACTTCTAGGGCGTGCTGGAAAGTTTCCTGGGCACTGCAGCAGCTGGAGCCACCTTCTGCCTGATGGCTGGCCAGCCCCTCACCATCCTCAGCAGCACGGGGCCAGTGCTGGTCTTTGAGCGCCTGCTTTTCTCCTTCAGTAGGTAGGTCACCAGACCCCTCACTAGCTGCACTCTCGGCCTGGTCCTGGCTGCGTCAAGAGGGGAGGGTGGAAACTATCTCCAGGGGCACCTAACTGAGGATAAGTGGAGAGCAGAACAGCTCTGCCAAGTCCTGTCTTTCTCACCACCTCCCTCAGAGATTACAGCCTGGACTACCTGCCCTTCCGCCTATGGGTGGGCATCTGGGTGGCCACATTTTGCCTAGCACTGGTGGCCACGGAGGCCAGTGTGCTGGTCCGCTACTTTACCCGCTTCACCGAAGAAGGCTTCTGTGCCCTCATCAGCCTCATCTTCATCTATGATGCTGTGGGCAAAATGCTGAGCCTGACCAGTGCCTATCCCATCCAGAGCCCTGGCTCCCCTGCCTACGGCTGCTTTTGCCAGTATCCAGACCCAGGAGGTGGGTGAGGGAAACAGGGAGCTTGGTGAGATGGAGAAGGACACATGAGGGGGAGGGTTGTCCCCTTGCTGACCCCCTTATTAGTGTCAGCAAAATCCTGAATACTCACCCAATAGCCAGCAGCACTCTTCCCCACTCTGGTTTTGAATCAACTGAGAAGTAAGAGAGCAGGCCCAATATTGTCTTTATTTCTGACAATGCTGATCGGAGAATGTGCTCATATCATATTGGGGAATGGGCTTCTTAACAATGAAACCAAAACTAGAGAGGTTTACCCACCCAGTCATGGCTGCACTGAATGGGAATGTCTTGCCCCAGAAGAGCAGAACTAACTGCATGCACAGCACAGGCAGCTTACTCCCAAGAGTGGGGGAGATGAAGGGACAGGGAGAGGCATGCCCAGCTTCTTCTCTCAAACTCACCAATCAAATAAAATGCTGCTTTTCCACTAGTCTGAGTGACTGACTCAGGGGGAGAGCTTCTCAGCATATTATACTTGCACAAATACCTCCACGTGGAAGGAAGCAGCAGGAATGGGGAAGAAATGTCCTCTCAAGAGTGCCAGACTCTGCTGGGCATGAACAAAACCAGTTCTGGTCCTGGTAGAAACCCAGAGATTGGTGTGCTTATTCATTAAGCAAACATTGGCTAGGCATCTGCTCTGGCCAGTCCTGTGCTGGGCACCAGGGATACCAATAGGTAAGGAATTTGAGGGCACCAGGCAGTGTACTGAGGAGCACAAACTTGGAAGCAGTTGGAGTCAGCAGACAGATGAGTCAGAACTGAGAACTCTCTGGTTCACTTGGACCGATGAGATTAGGCTCCCAAGGGATTGGAAAAGGTTCCCAGGAGAGGGGCATATACCCAAATTGTTCTCTGCTTCCCAGGAAATGAGTCTCAGTGGACAAGAACAGAACCCAAAGACAGAGATGACATCTCAAGCATGGTGAGGCCCTGTTCCTGGGAGGGCCTGGGAAAGAAAGGCTAGAAGCCAAAGAAGTCAGTGGTTCCTGGCTTTTCCCACCTCATAGGCTAGGGAAACCCTCCTAGGTCACAGAGGCCCAGACATGTGCTATGGCTGGAGACTTCTTATTCTGGGTCCTTGCTGTCTCAGTGTGTGTCAGTCAATGTTAACCCATCCCTGACCACCCTTTCCATATAGGACCTAGGCCTGGTCAATGCCTCCTTGCTGCCCCCAATTGAGTGTGCCCGGCGGGGAGGCCACCCTCGTGGCCCCAACTGTCATACAGTCCCAGACATCGCCTTCTTCTCCCTCCTCCTCTTCCTTACCTCCTTCCTCTTAGCCACGGCCCTCAAGCATGTAAAGACAAGCCGCTTCTTCCCCTCTGTGGTGAGTGTTACTCTCTTTCTGTGGGAAAGTACTGGCTCTTGGCCTCAGGCCCTGTGTGTAAAAGGGAAAGTGTGAAGAAGGAGGGGGCTGGTGGGCTGCATCTGACTTGAGTGTCCACTGTATGGCCAGGTACGCAAAGTGCTCGGTGACTTCTCCTCAGTCCTGGCCATGCTGCTGGGCTGCGGCCTTGATTCCTTCCTGGGTCTGGCCACGCCAAAGCTCACTGTGCCCAGTGAGTTTAAGGTGAGAGCTGGGAGTATAGGACAGAGGGGAGAGCACGGACCTTGGAGGAGGAAGATGCGTAGATCCCATGCTTCTCTTCCTCTGAGCTTCCATTTCCTCGGTTATAAAACAGAAAGAGTAATAATAATGACCTCACAGAGTTATTGTGAGGATTCATGAGGCACTGCTGCTGACACAGTGGTACAGAATACATGATAGCTATTATTATAAATTAGGGGTTAACAGGATGGATTCTGCTCAGCCAGCCCTGGGTTTGAGATCCTGTTTTGCCACTTCCTAGCTGTACGACCTTAAGCAAGTTAACCCACATCTCTCATCAATGAGCCTCAATTCATGCATCTATAAAATGGAAATAATAAAGAACAATGGCTCCTACGCTATAAATTGTCCTGAGTTTCACGGAAGATGAGTGTAGAGCATTTTATCACAGTGCAGGGACTGGTACACACTAAGACCTTAATAAATGTTGCTTCTTATTGTCCGAGGTTGGCCCTACCCACTCCACTATTCTCCACTCTTTTTGCACCCCCAGTTGCCAGCTCTGATCTGGTAAAGCTAGAGCTCCCTCCCAAGGGCATGACAGTGCACAAGACAAGGCTTAGCACTAACTTAGCACCTAGGCTTTGCCTGTGCATTTGGAGACCTCCTTTCCAGCTTTCCTCAGGACAGGAGAGCAGGAACTCCAATTGGGGTAGCCTCAGGGGCTCAGAATCTGAGACAGTAACAGGGGTCCCCTCCCCCACATAGACGCTTGTAATCAAAGCAGACGCAGACACACCCAGCTCTGCCCCTGCCCCAGATCAAGGCAGGTTTGAGCCTGAGTCACTCCACCCTGGTTGGTGGAGGCGTTGCCTAGGGAGGAGGGCTCTGCCCCAGTAGGCAGGCCTCACCCACCATATCCTCTTCTTACAAGGAGGGAGGGCCCCTGAGAACCAAAGTCCAGAACCTCTGGCTCCAGCCCAATCCCCAGGCTGGTCCTCCTCCTCCTGCCCACTTTGAAGACACTGGGATGCTTTGAACCAGCTGTGCATGCACACATACTGCTCCTACCTGTCATCTAGGGTTTTGGGATGGGGGTAAGGGGTTGGAAAATTATGGAAGAATGCCAACTCTGGGGTGTGCAGGTGAGGTACTCTTGGCAGACCCTTTCTAACTTGTCCATGGAATACCCTCTTCCAGCCCACACTCCCTGGGCGTGGCTGGCTGGTGTCACCTTTTGGAACCAACCCCTGGTGGCTGAGTGTGGCAGCAGCCCTACCTGCCCTACTGCTGTCTATCCTCATCTTCATGGACCAGCAGATCACAGCGGTTATCCTCAACCGTGCTGAATATAAACTGCGGGTAAGGCCTGCTGGGTAAGACCCTAGCCCCTAGACCAAAAGACAAAAACTCCAGGATGGGACGCAGTCCTCCCTCTCCCACTCCAGAGGATAGAGAGCCCAGGTCTTGTTTAGTTTCACCCTCAAAGCTCCACCACTACCTGCAGAAGGGAGCTGGCTTCCACCTGGACCTCTTCTGCGTGGCTTTGCTGATGCTCCTCACATCAGTGCTGGGGCTACCCTGGTATGTCTCAGCCACAGTCATATCCCTGGCCCACATGGACAGTCTTCGAAGAGAAAGAAGAACCTGTGCCCTGGGGGAGCCCTGCAGCTTCCTGGGGATCAGGTGAGGCCAAAATTCAGGAGGCTAGAGTAAGAGGTGATCATAAGGTGGTATGGTGGGATAGAAAGCTTTGGACAGCTTAAAATCTACGCTGGTGGCCCCAGAGGGTTCTCTCACTGCTCCATGAGCACTGCAGTGGGGTGAATGAGAGGGTTCTGGACTGAGATGGGTGTGTCAGATCTTCCCCCATTGTCCTTCGGCCATGGGATTGGGAGGGCCCTGGAGAGGAGCCTCATGGATGTAAAGGAAGAGGCAGCCAGGGCTGAGCAAGGGTGAGGTGCCACCTAATAAACCCTGGGCTCAGTGTAGGAATACCTCATTGAAGTTACAGAGTTACCATCACAAAAACAAGTTTGTAACTACTAGAAACACAATCTGTGGAAAGTATGTGAAATCAACTTTGAAACTGTGAAATAAAAATTTTTATGGGAGTGTAAAATAAAACCCAAACAACAACAACAACAAAAACAAAGAGCAATGATGAGCTTGAGTTAATGGGGAGGCCTGGGACAACCAAACTGAAGTGCCCTGACCATTTCTGTCCCCAATTTCACACACCATGCTAAGGCCCCTCCCTGCCAGGTGACTATTGGGGGATCCCTCCACGTCCCTCCTGCAGGTCCCTATAGTGGTATCTGGTCCACATCTCCAGGTCCAGCACCTTGGGGGCTCTCCCAGACCCTGGCTAACTTTTCCCTCTCTGCACAGGGAGCAGAGGCTGACAGGCCTGGTGGTATTCATCCTTACAGGAACTTCCATCTTCCTGGCACCTGTACTCAAGGTACCTTTGTTAGGCTGGCATCAGGGGCAGGGCAGGGCAGGGCAGTAATAATAACAATAAATAAAGTGAGAACTGACACTGGTTAAATACTTACTGCACACCAGGCACTGTGTTCAGTTTTCTCCACTTAGTCTCATTTGATCCTCACATGAACCCTGAGAGGCATCTGTACTTCACAAATGAGGAAGCGGAAGGTTGAAGAGGTTAAGTAGCTTAAAAAAGATGGATCTCATCTGAGAACTCAAACGCTTACTCAGGGGGCTTTCTCCCCAGTGGAGCAGGGTGTGCACACCACCATCCCCTAGGGGCCAAGTGATATGGTATCATTGCTCCAGCCTCCCAACCTTAGACTAAGAGTGTGATCATCATGTCCCAGAAAAACCGTGAGGCAAAACCCCTTCACTTCTCCCTCACCAGATGTTTATAGGACACCTACCGTGCTCAAGGCTCTGCTAGGCACTTGGGAGAAGGTGAGGGCAGGAGTACTGAAAAGAGATATAGAGCCAAGCCTCTATCAGCAACATACACACATGAACAAAAATTAAGTAACAGGTAATCACAGAAAGTTTCCACAAGCCAAGGCAGCAAAGCAATCGAGGAGCATGGAGAATGGCATACAAGAGTCACCGGTGAGGAGGTTGTTTGGGGAAGGAAAGGTCATGGAGCTGAGTGAGAGTGGAGTAGTTGAAAGAGCCAGATGGACCAGATGGGCTGCTTACTAACTAGGTGACTCCTGTTCAGCAGAGATGTACGAAAGAGCATAAACCATATGCAAGGCACCGTTCCAAAGACTGGGGATATAGTAACGATCAAAAGAGGGAATCTCTGGGTGGCTCAGCAGTTTAGCGCCTGCCTTCCGCCCAGGGCGTGATCCTGGAGTCCTGGGATCAAGTCCCAGGATTGAGTCTCACGTTGGGCTTCTGCATGAAGCCTGCTTCTCCCTCTGCCTCTCTCTCTCTCTCTCTCTCTCTCTCATGAATAAATAAATAAAATCTGAAAAAAATGAGAGAGACCATCCACTGCTTGGAGTCTGGTGAGAGGAGACAGATGAAAAAGAATTAATAAAATAGGATAATTTCAGACAGTGATTACTTCTAATGAAAAATATATAAGGTGATTAAGAGTGCAAGGGGTCTACTTCAGATTGAAAGGTCACATCCTTCTAGGGTGTCAAGAGATGAGTAGTGAGAAGCCTGAGTAGTGAGAAGAAAGTCAAGGAAGGACATTTTGGGTGGAGTGAAATAGCAAAGCAAAGGCCTTGCAAGGAAGTGAAAATAAACTTGGGCATGTTGAGGGAAGGATAGGAAGGCATATAGCAGGAACAGAGACAGCAGAGAAGAACCTAACACGTAAGACTGGAGAAGTAGGCCAAGTAGCAGAGAAGTTAACTTAGTCTCTCTGAAATAAAATCCCCCTTTTTGTAAAATAGAGACAATTATAGAATTTACCTCATCTAACTATCTGGAAGATTCAGTATCAGGCATGCAAAGTGGGAAAGGAACAGAAAGAGCTGGGCAGGCTTAGATATAGATGCTGGAGCCTGGGGTTGGAGCCTAAGTGGAGGGTGGGGGGCATCTGGGCAGTGAGCAGAAGTGAACTCCTTTGCCAGCTCTCCACTTCTTTCTACAGTTCATCCCAATGCCTGTGCTCTATGGCATCTTCCTGTACATGGGTGTGGCAGCGATGAGCAGCACCCAGGTGAGCCCATTATAAGCACCATACAATCCCACTCCTCCTCTTCTTTCCTGCTGGTACTTCCTGCCTATATTGCCAAGTCCTTCCCTATCCTCTTTTCCTGACTCCCCTGGGCACAGGGACTCTGCTGCCCTGCTCTGAATGGGGAGAGGGGGCACCAAGGGAACCTTCTGACCTCCTGCTTATGCTGGGCTTAGATAGCTAATAGTGACACCCTGTAGGCTGACTACCCTGCTTTTCTTCTCCTCTTGTTCCCCTAGTTCACAAAGAGGGTACAGCTATTATTGATGCCAGCAAAACACCAGCCAGACCTCCTGCTCTTACGGCATGTGTCTCTGAGCAGGGTCCACCTCTTCACAGCCATCCAGCTTGCCTGCCTGGGTCTGCTTTGGATAATCAAGTCTACCCCTGCAGCCATCATCTTCCCCCTCACGGTGACTTGGGGCAGGGTTGGGTAGTGTCCCAGGGGTCCTGGGAGACTCTGAGTCTGGCAGGGTGGGCAAAGCCTCCACAGGAGTAAGACCCTCCCCTTCTTGCTTGCCCTGGCTCTACCTGGTTGGGAATCTTTGGACAAAGAAAGAAGGCTGAGAGCTGCCCACAGATAGGCTAATCCTAGGATACCTGATTCAATCCCATTTCCAATCTCTTTGGTCTGACCAACCACAGACAGGGATATAAAATCAAAAAGAAAACTGGGAGAAGCAATACTGGCACTTCTGTTACTCAATGAGGCCATAACACAGATGGTTTCTGGCCCTATTCTTACTCCCTGAGGAAGTTAAGAGCCCTGGGCTTTCTAGTAGGACCAATCTGACTACCACATCCTAGCTGTGTGACTTCTGGGAAGTTTCTAAACTCTCAAGTCTTCAGTTACTTTCTCTATACAATGGGAACAATTATATCTACCCTGTAGGAACGTATTAGCATTAAGTGAAACAATGCACAATGCTGGGTACATAGGAAGTGCTCAATAAGTGTCACTGCTGTTCATGTTTCAGTTGCTATTGCTGACAACCCTGGGTTTTGTTTCTATCCTTGCAGTTGCTGGGCCTGGTGGGGGTCCGAAAGGCACTGGAGAGGGTCTTCTCACCACAGGAACTCCTTTGGCTGGATGAGCTGATGCCAGAGAAGGAAAGGAGCATCCCCGAGAAAGGGCTGGAGCCAAAGTATTCACTTGGTGGTGATAGTGAACATGTAAGCCCCAGGATGGACCCTCTTAGGAGAAGGGGGCAGGGGTGGGGAGAGTCCTTTTGTCCAGGAGTTAGCCCTACAGTTTAATATTTCTATTAAGTCTGAAGATCTGATCAACACCATCATTGCCTTTAGGTCCTCACCAATATGGGTATACTGAAGGGGTGACAGAAATCTTTCTTTATAGAGCAGGGGCCCGGTTTATAAATCCATGGGGGTGGAAAGGTCTGGGAACAGCTCTGGTGGTCTTTTTCTTTTTTCTTTTCTTTTCATTATTATTATTATTATTATTATTATTATTATTATTATTATATTTTTGGTGGTCTTTTTCAACCTGGTCTCTGTCTCAGTGTGGGTCATATCCTTTCATTTTCTGGGTCCCTTTCTCTCTGCCCTGTCTCTGTCTATTCCCAACTCATCTTGCGATCTTTCTTCTGCAGTCAGAGCTGATGTATCAGCCCAAGGCTCCAGAAATCAATATCTCTGTGAATTAGCTGAAGTAGGAGTTTGGGAATAGAGACTTCAGGAAACTGAGCATGAGGTGAGGATGTGAGGGGAAGTGTCCCTGGGGTCGAGGGTGGGGAGGTGGGGGCTCAGAAACTTGGAAACCTCCATTGTGCTGGCTACCTGTTTTCCCTTCATGTTCCAGTCTCTCATGAACCCCAAAGTAGGGGAGGGAATAGAAAGATATCTCCAGAGGAAGAAAGAAATGAAGGAGAGTACCTGGGCTTGGCTCCCTATGGCACTAATACCTGGCCAGTAGAGGGAGCTCAAGTTCACACCAAAATGGATGTAGAGACCCAGGTGGGGGGGGGGGGGGGTTGGGTATGATGACTAAAGACTGGTAGGGAGTGGGGAGGAGAAGAAGGGAGGATAATGCTCCCTGCTGTTTTCCTTTGCCCTGGAGGCCATTCCCCTGGGCTGCTGAGAACCACCCTCCAGACAAGTGGAGGGATTCTCTGTCACTTGCCCACCTTGCCATTCTTTCCATTTTTATTCATCCATTTATCTTTTTTTTAAAAGATTTATTTATTTATTTATTCATGAGAGACAAAGAGAGAGAGAGGCAGAGACATAGGCAGAGGGAGAAGCAGGTTCCCTGCAAGGAGCCCGATGTGGGATTTGATCCCGGATCCCAGGATCTCGCCCTGAGCCAAAGGAAGCCGCTCAACCGCTGAGCCACCCAGGCATCCCTCGTCCATTTATAAAAACATTCTATGAGTACTATACTTAAGGAGTATCTAGTTACTAGAGATACAGTGGTAAGATAATCATGGTCCCACACCTATCTCATCAGTATAAATTCCACTGGGAAAGATCAACAGGCAGTTGCTGGAATAGGATAGTGTTGGCTAAGGGAAGCACCAACTGTGGGAGAAGAGAGGCCTCTAAGCCCTTCTTGCAGGGTGGTGACAGTGGGGTGGTGGGAGTTGGAGAACAGGAAATGGTTCATAACTTGAAATTTGGAAAATGAATAGAAACTAGCCAGTATAAGATGGAGGGAAATCTTCTAGGCAGGAGGTGCAGCATGTGCAAAAGCTTGACATTTTTTCCCCTTGATAAGCTGAATTCTCTCTCTTTTTTTTTTTTTTTTTTTGAATTCTCTTTTGGTCCACAAGAACCCCCTTCTATCCATGCCTTTCCAAGCTCGAGAGCCCAAGAAGCCCCACCATTTGCAACAGAACATTCTGGAGGGCAATTCAGCAGCTGCCCCAGAACAAGATCTCCTGGGCTTGCCATATCCCCTATGGTTCTTTGCACTATTCTTTGCCCAACTGTGCCCTTGAGCACTTGTTCTGACATCACTATGTCTTGTCTCAGTTCACAGGTGTTACTCAGAAATCGGGATATTGTTGGCCTTTGGCTTAACTGCCAGATTCTCAGTTGACCTGAAGGAGATGGGAAGGCCTAGAGGACAGCTGGCCAAGATTTCCGTTACCCTCCTGAGTAGTGGATAGAGAGTGGTAGAAAATAAGCAGGTTTGCTGGTAAGCCTGGGGAACTGACCAGGCCCCATTCACTCTCTACCCCATTAAAAAGACACGGAAACCCTTCCCATTTGAGGACTTTCCGTCCTCACAAATTCTCTTTTTCACAATTGGGAGTCTTTAGGGAACTCTTTTCAGTTTGCAAAAGGGGAAAAAATCTTCCAGAAAAATTATTCCTCTATTTAAAAGTTTTTTATCCATATGAAAATAATCTTTACTGTTTTTTTTTTTACCACAAAAGTAAATGAGACTAGTGCCAAATAGCAAAACACTACAGATATATATAGTTTTGAAATGAAAATTGTACCAGTGATATTCAGTGTTCAAATTTTGGTGTATATTGTTCAAATTTATTTCAAGGGATACATTAATATTTTCATTAAAATGAGACTATACTGTCAAATTCTACAACATGCTTGTCCTTCGATATGCATTGAACATTTTTCCCATATCTACCTCATTCTTTTTGTCATCTGCACAGAATGAACAACCTTATAATCTGAAAAAGGTACCATATATACAAAAGAGTACATAAAATGTTTTCTGCAAGTACAAGAATTTCTTCAGAGCACATACCTAGGACTGAAATTAAAGAGTAAAAAAAAGAACACTTGTGTATGTCAGTTCGTCTATGAATTCTAAAGTTAACAATTATATTTAATCTGGGATCCCTGGGTGGCGCAGTGGTTTGGCGCCTGCCTTTGGCCCAGGGCGCGATCCTGGAGACCCGGGATCGAGTCCCACATCAGGCTCCCGGTGCATTGAGCCCGCTTCTCCCTCTGCCTGTGTCTCTGCCTCTCTCTCTCTCTCTCTCTGTGACTATCATAAATAACTAAAAAAAAAAAAAAAAAAAAAGATTATACTTAATCTAACATTTTCGTTTTAATTAGGAAAGTTGTTCAGAAATTTTAATCTATAAAATGCAAGAAGTGGAAATTCTTTTTTATTTTATTACATTTTATTTTTAGGTGATCTTGACCCAAACTCACGATGCCAAAATCAAGAGTTGTATGCTCCACTGATCGAGCCAGGCAGGTGCCCCAGAAGTGGGAATTCTAGTGGCTTTTTAAAATGTTTTAAAGAAGGCTCCTAAGAGCCCCTGGATGGCTCAGTTGGTTAAGCATGTAACTCGATTTCAGCTCAGGTTCCAATCTCAGGGTTGTAAGATACAGCTCCAGGTCAGGCTCCTTGCTCAGCAGGGTGTTTGGTGGAGATTCTCTCTCCTTCTCCCCCTGCCCCTCCCTGATCCCCACTTGTGCTGCCCGCCTCAAATACATAAACAAATCTTTAAAGAATGCTCCTAAAATTATAGTCTAAGTATCTATTGAGAGAAATATATACCCAAAGTATAATTTAAACTTGGATAATTATATATTTTACCTGTTTCCACAACATCTACGTTTTGTTTGTTTTGTTTTTTAAGGTTTTATTTATTTATTCAAGAGAGACACAAGAGAGGCAGAGACACAGGCAGAAGGGGAAGCAGGCTCCCCTCGGGGAACCTGATGCTGGGCTCAATCCCAGGACCCCAGGATCACGACCTGAGCCAAAGGCAGACGCTCAACTACTGAGCCACCCAGGCGTCCCATATCTACACGTTGTTAAAAACATCTTCAGTTAGTCTTATTTAAACATTCAATAAATGCTTAGTGTATATCAACAATATCCTGTCAGATAGTTTTTAACTTCATGGAGTTTATACTAAAGGACAGAAATAACAAAGAAAAGCTAAGAATATCCGAGATAATGACAAGTGCCCTGAAGAAACTCAAACAGGGTAAAAGGGCAGGGACTGGGTTCTCCCAGTCTTCTTGCTTGATGTAGATGTTCAGGAGGGCCTCTCTGAGTAAGGGACCTTTAAGCTGGGATCTGAGTGACAAAGGACCAAATAAATTATTATCTGCCTTTAGCCAAGACATGGTAAACATACACATGAATTTAAGCACTCTATAGTCCCCAAACTGGGGACCACTGTCAAGAGGGAAAGACTGAGGTCAGGTCTGGCTTCAAACTTAGCCCTTAACTTGCTCAGGCCAGGCTGTATGAGCCTGAAACATGCCTTTCTGGGTTCTCACAGGCTTCAGTTTTCTGTCAGTAAAATGAGGCCAAGAGCCCAGATTCTAGGGTGCTATAAGTGTTAATTGATACCTATAACATTCTTTAAGATGTTTAGATGAAACACCTAGGACTGTATAGAGGGTTATTAGAGCCTCCCAAGCCCCAGGGAAAATCTCTCCCTATCAGTAATGTAAATCTTCTCTTCTCCAGTCTGTAGCTATGGGACAATGGCTTTCAAACTTCTGTGGGTATTAAAATCAAAGATTGTCATAATGTGAACTCTTGGGCTGTTGGTCTGAGGTTCTGATTTTCTCTGAGGTCCTGGGTTCTTATCTTCTCAGTTCTGTGTTTTGCCCCCTCGTCAAGGGCCTCATGCTTCCCAACACTCTAGATTTTTGTCTTTGCAAAAATGGACCTGAGTATGCACTTGTCCACATATGCGATGGTCAGAGACATCTTTAGTCATTTTTCCTAAGAGTGATCCAGAGCAGAGACTGGGGAAGGCAGGAATGTGTCTGTACCTACTTCTCTAATGTCAGCAGATGTTAGGAAGAGGATTTAGGGGAAAACATTTAACAAAAGAAGGGAGGAAAAGCTGACTGGTAGAAAACGAGAGAAGAAATTGAGCACAAGGAAAGTAATCCTTGTGTGAGGGTCAGTTCACTGCTCCTTACTATTTTTACTGATGCTGAATCCCAGTATAGGGGCTATTCAGGGCTTGACTGACCAATTTATTCATTCATTCAATAAATAGATATGTATTAAATATCTATTATATACCAGGCAATGTAGTCTATTATATTCCTATGTGTAGGAATTCAATGTGAAATAAGAGAAAAACTCTGCTTTCCTAGAGTTTCCACTGTAATAGGGGGAGACTGAAAATAAATAAATAAATAAACAAACAAACAAACAAATAAATAAAATGATATACACATGAGACTATTTCAGACAGTGATTAAGTGCAATAATACAACATAATGCAACAAAGAGGGAAGGTTTAGTGGGTGAATACCCTAGGTTAGGGGTGAGTAATTGCCTCTCTGAGAAGATAACATTTGAGTAGAGACCTGAATGACAAGAAGTCAGCCTTGGGCATAGGGGAGAGGGGGTGGATGGAAAGCATTTTTGGCCAAGAGACTATCAGTGCAAAGGCCCTCAGGCAAGGAAGAACTTTGGAATGTTTGAGAAGGCCCATATGGCTACAGTGGAAGAGTGACAGAGAGAATATTGCAAGGTGAAGAGAATATTGCAAGGTGAAGCTGGAAAAGATGAGGATCTGTATGGTAGGCTATATAATGAACACCTTGGAAGAGGCAGTATGGATGAGGCCTTGTCCCTTGGGGTAAGAATAGTAGGGGCCAACCTAGAGTAGCCAAAACAATCTTGAAAATGAAGAACAAGTTGTCTCTGATTGCAAAACTTGCTTCAAAGCTACTATAATCAAGACAGTGTGGTACTTGCATACGAAAATATATACAGGATTGACAGTCTGGGAGCACACATTCGCACTTACAGTCAATTGATTTTTTGATGAGAGTGCCAAGATAATTCAATGGTGAAGAATAGTCTTTTCAACAAATGGTTCTGGGAAAACTGGCTATCTTCATGGAAAAGAATGAAGTTGGACCCCCTACCTCATATCACATGCAAAAAGTAACTCAAAATGCATAAAAAACCTAAATGTAGGAGCCAAACCATCTCTTCCTAGAAGAAAATAGGTGGTAGGATGTGTGGGTGGCTCAGTAGTTGAGCGTCTGCCTATGGCTCAGGTTGTGATCCCAGGGTCCTGGGATCGGGTCCTGTATCAGGTTCCCTGTAGGGAGCCTGCTTCTCCCTCTGCCTGTGCCTCTGCCTCTCTCTCTGGGTCTCTCATGAATAAATAAATAAAATCTTAAAAAAAAAAAAGAATAAAAAAGGTGGTAATCCTATATGACCTTGGACTTGACAATAGTTTCTTAGATATGATACAAAAATACAAGGAACAAATTTAAAAAATAAATTAGACCTCATCAAAATTTTATTTATTTATTTATTTATTTAATAATGTTTGTTCCTGGA
This sequence comes from Canis aureus, assembly GCF_053574225.1. Classification (NCBI taxonomy): domain Eukaryota; kingdom Metazoa; phylum Chordata; class Mammalia; order Carnivora; family Canidae; genus Canis; species Canis aureus. The sequence goes on from NC_135615.1 coordinate 36,355,913, forward strand.
CTTTTTTAAAAAAAGATTTTACTTATTTACTCATAAGACACACACACAGAAAGGCAGAGACACAGGCAGAGGGAGAAGCAGGCTCCATGCAGGGAGCCCGATGAGGGACTCATCCGGGACTCCAGGATCACACCCTGGGCCGAAGGCAGGCCCTCAACTGCTGAGCCACCCAGGCATCCCAGACCTCATCAAAAATTTAAAACTTCTGTCCTCCAAACAGCGTTACTTGAAAGAGAAAAGACAACCTGAAGAATGGGAGAAAATAAACACAATCATATATTTGATAAGGGACTTGTATCTAGAACATATGAAGAACTCTTACAACTCAGTAAGAAGGAAGGGTGCCTGGGTGACTCAATCGGTTAAGCAACCAACTCTTGATTTCAGCTCGGGTCATGATTTCAGGATCAGGATTTCAGGGTCATGAGATCAAGTCCCATGTGGAGCCTTGCATCAAGCCTCAAGTGGAGCTCCACGCTCAGAGTGGAATCTGCTTAAGATTGTCTCTCCCTGGGGTACCTGGGTGGCTCAGCGGTTGAACATCTGCCTTTGGTTCAGGGCATGATTCCCGGTTCGGTGGATGTTGGGTGTAGAGATTACTTAAAAATAAATGAACTTAAAAATAATAAAGAAGATACATTAAGTGGACAATAAGTACACAAAAAGATGCTCAACATCATTAGGCATCAAGAGAACACAAATCAAAACCACAGTGAGATACCATTCACACTCATTAGGATGGCTATAAATAAAAAGTATTGGTAAGGGCTCTCTGCTCCTCCCCATTCGACAGAGAGCCGCATCTTCTGCAGTGCCAGCTGCGTCCCTGAGACACGATGGTGAAGGTCTGAGTGAACGGATTTGGCCGTATTGGGCGCCTGGTCACCAGGGCTGCTTTTAACTATGGCAAAGTGGATATTGTCACCATCAATGACTCGTTCATTGATCTAAACTACATGGTATACATGTTCCAGTGTGATTCTACCCATGGCAAATTCCACGGCACAGTCAAGGCTGAGAATGGGAAACTTGTCATCAACGGGAAGTCCATCTCCATCTTCCAGGAGCGAGATCCCGCCAACATCAAATGGGGTGATGCTGGTGCTGAGTATGTTGTGGAGTCCACTGGGGTCTTCACCCACCATGGAGAAGGCTAGGGCTCACCTGAAGGGCAGGGCCAAGAGGGTCATCATCTCTGCTCCTTCTGCTGATGCCCCCATGTTTGTGATGGGTGTGAACCACGAGAAGTATGACAACTCCCTCAAGATTGTCAGCAATGCCTCCTGCACCACCAACTGCTTGGCTTCTCTAGCCAAAGTCATCCATGACCACTTCGGCATCGTGGAGGGCCTCATGACCACCGTCCATGCCATCACTGCCACCCAGAAGACCGTGGACTGCCCCTCTGGGAAGCTGTGGCTAGACCGCCGAGGGGCTGCCCAGAACATCATCCCTGCTTCCACTGGCGCCGCCAAGGCTGTGGGCAAGGTCATCCCTGAGCTGAACAGGAAGCTCACTGGCATGGCCTTCCGTGTCCCCACCCCCAATGTGTCAGTTGTGGATCTGACCTGCCACTTGGAGAAAGCTGCCAAATATGACGACATCAAGAAGGTAGTGAAGCAGGCATCGGAGCAGGCATCGGAGGGCCCCCTCAAGGGCATCCTGGGCTACACTGAGGACCAGGTTGTCTCCTGTGACTTCAACAGTGACACCCACTCTTCGACCTTCGACGCCGGGGCTGGCATTGCCCTAAATGACCACTTCGTCAAGCTCATTTCCTGGTATGACAATGAATTCGGCTACAGCAACCGGGTGGTGGACCTCATGGTTCACATGGCCTCCAAGGAGTAAGAGCTTCGTGGACCACCAGCCCCAGCAAGAACAAGAGGAAGAGAGGCCCTCAGCTGCTGGGGAGTCCCTGCCCCAACTTAATCCCCCAACACACTGAGAGCCTCCTGACCTCTGATTTACATCCTAGACCCGGAGGAAGGGGAGGGGCTTGGGGAACCCTACCTTGTCATGTAGTATCAATAAAGTATCCTGTACCCAGAAAAAAAAAAAAGTATTGGTAAGGATGCAGAGAAGTTGGAACCCTCACACATTGCTGGTGGGAATGTAAAATGATGCAGCAACCCTGAAAACAGTTTGTAGTCTTCAAAAAGTTAAATATAGAATTATCATCTGATCCAGCAATCCCACTCCTAAGTATATGCCCAAAAGAATTGAAAGCAGGGAAGCAAACAGATACTTTACACCAATGTTCATACCAGCATTATTCACAATAGTCAAAAGGTGAAAACAACTCAGATGACTCAACAACCCAAAGTTCTAAATAGATCAACAAAATGTGTTATATCTATACAGTGGAATATTATTCAGCAATAAAATGGAATGAAACACTGATACATGCTACAATACTGATAAACCGTGAAAACTCATTCTAGGTGGAATAAACTAATCACAAAGGACCACATATTACATTATGTGAACCATCCAGAATAGACAAATTATAAAGACAGAAATAGGCTATTGGTTGCCAAAGGCTTGAGGACCTGGCAGGGGTGGGGTGGGTGGGTGGACGTTGAGAGATAATGGCTAAGGAGTATAGGATTTCTTTTAAGTGCAGACAAAAATATTCCAAAACAGATATGATGGTTGTAGAACTCTGCAAATACAATGAAAGCCACTGAATTGTACTCTTTGGGTAAATTGTGTGGTCTGTGAATCATATTTCAATAAATCTATCAAAAAAATAAAAACATTGGTAGGGGGACGCCTGGGTGGCTCAGCTGTTGAGTGTCTGCCTTTGGCTCAGGGCATGATCCTGGAATCTGGGATCGAGTCCCATACTGGGATCCTTGTGGGAAGTCTGGTTCTGCCTCTGTCTGTGTCTCTGCCTCTCTCTCTGTGTCTCTCATGAATAAATAAATAAAATCTTAAAAAAAAAATTGGTGGGCATCCCTGGGTGGCTCAGCAGTTTAGCGCCTGCCTTCGGCCCAGGGCGTGATCCTGGAGTCCTGGGATCGAGTCCCACATCGGCCTCCCTGCGTGGAGCCTGCTTCTCCCTCTGCCTGTGTCTCTGCCTCTCTCTCTCTCTGTGTGTGTGTGTCTCTCATGAATAAATAAATAAAATCTTTATAAAAAAATTGGCAGAAGCCAGAGCCTGTCATCTGATTAGCAGGGTCATAACAGGGAGGTCGAAAACCTCTGGGGCCTCCAAGACCAAAGGAATTACCACTGCTGGGCAAGAAATGAGGGAATTCTCCAATACTGACTTTGGGAACCTAACAGCCAAGTGAACCCAAGGGAAGAACCACAGTCTTGGGAGGTTTCTCTAGGTTGTTTTCAGAAACTTGTGTTTGTTCATCTCCTGTGAATATATCCATGCCCAAAGGGGATAATGCACAATGATGCAAACTAGAGCTGTGTTCCCTTCCCAGATCCTCTGCTCTTTTCAATGAGAATACATTTACAACAGAGTGCTTGGTTCTTCTGTTTATTAATAACCATAGGATCACAGAGCTAGGAGATCGTCTCATCTTAAAGATGTAGAAACAGAGAGCTACTTGCTTGATCACATTGACACAGAGAGGACTCAAATCATCATAAAATGCCTTACCCCTCAATTCCCCCTCCTACTGACTAAATCCCTAATGATTTAGTAATAGCCTAAGGAAGGACAGGGCTCAGGCCAAGGGGAGGGGATGGATGGTAGGAGGGAAAGTGAAAGGTGGAGCTGGATGTGGAGGTGGAATGCGTGTATGTGGCAAAGCAGTAGTTGTTACTATGTTGGCTTACTTTATTTTTTTTCAAGTTTGATTTCTTTTACATTGGCCTATTCCAATTAACCATATGGGAATGTGGCCTATAAGAATTGTTGGTTCTTAAAAGTCACAGAAGACTTTAGGGCTATTTTTAAAAATGGGCCAGAATAGGAGGAAAAAAATACAAGTATCACTGCTCTAGGAGTTGTCCCTGGCTCTCCCAGTTCCTGCTATTGAGCCCAAGTGGACCAGCTATGGCCCCTTATAGCTTGTCCTTACCATTTAAGTTCAAAGTTTCTATATAAGTTCCCTAATGGCTAGGAAGGTCCCTCCCTCTCACCAGCCATTTCCAGTCTCTCTCTTCACCCTATGCAATTGCCACATCTTGTCTGGAGATTTAGGGAGAAAGAGGAAAAGTAGTGCCTTTTTCCTTTCATGGATTCCCACCAGAGATATCCAGAGCATAGTTCTGAATTCTTCCTTTCCAAGCTTTGACCGCTGGGTTGAAGATGAGAGTTGGCTGAGTAAGGAAGGACTGAAAACTCAGTAGTCTTCAGGTTATCTCCTCCATCCTTTTGCCACTCCTGCAACTGCTATAGAGTACTGTAGCAGTTCGGAGACTCAGAATCCCTGTAAACACTTATAAATTAGTAAAGATTCAAAGAACTCTTGTTTATATATGCGGGTTTTATCTATTGGTATTTAGTATATCAGAAATTGAAAATGAGAAATTCACAAAAATCTGCTTAGTTCAATTCATAAATGTGAACATAAGTAACATCTTTTTTGAGAAAAATATATTTTTCAAAGCAAAATTTATTAAGAGTGAATTTTTAATGTCTGGCTTAATAAAAGATTCTCCTGTCTGCTTCAATATTCAATTAATTGCAATATAGTATTTTGGTTGAAGAATATGAGGGAAATCTGGACTCACATGGATATATAGTAGGAAAAGGAGGAATATATTAATGTTTTTTTTCAGATAAGTGTGGTTATTATCTTTCTAAAAAATATTTATTTATTTTTGGAGACAGATAGAGAAAGAAAGGAGAAGGGCAGAAGGAGAGGGAGAGGAGAGGGAGAGAGAGTCTCAAGTAGACTCTGTTGCTGTTGAGCACGAAACATGGAGCATGGAGCATGGAGCATGGAGCATGACGCAGGGCTTGATCTCATGACCCAAGAGATCATGATCTGAGTTGAAATCACGAGTCAGACACTTAACCAACTGAGCCACCCAGGCCCTCTGGGTATTATCTTTAATATCAAACCAAAATTCAACAACTGTTCGTTTTCTTTTTTTTTTTTTTAACTGTTAGTTTCCTAAAGGTTGAAACTGTAACTATAAATTTTTCACACTGTGTTATGTTAAAATCTACTGGTCTGTCTTTGAACATTCTTTTATTCATGCATGGTTTTATAATATCATGTACTGGTCATTTGGGAAATAGGGTTCACTGAGTTATGCAGCTCTTGAATATACTGATACATTTTAGTATATAATGTCAAAAATATATTTGGCAATATCATCACCTATCTCATCAAAAATCTTTAAGTTTACGGAACTGTTAGCCAATGACAGTGGATGCAATTTTCCCAAATCCTCATTTCTGCCCCAGAGCTTGAATTTTATATTTGGAAACAAATACTGTCATACTATCAGCTGTTTTCCATCAAGTGGCAGAGTACAGGAAATGTCTGCCAAATACACAAGTCTGAATTACCAAAATTTATGTCAGTCATACTTTCAAGTAAAAATGATGCTTGATGAAAAAATGGTTAATTTAGCTTACAACAAATACAGTTGCATGAGTCTTTTCCCTTGAGACAACCAGTGTTCAGCAGAAGTGCTCTGTGTATATTTCCCATTTCCTCACATAGAATATTAAAAATACATGTACTCAAAGGCTGAGACTTGATGAATAAAATTAATCTTTACTGCTTCATTAAAGACTATTTTTTAGTAAAGTTTTAATTTATTTATTCATGAGAGACACAGAGAGTCAGAGACATAGGCAGAGAGAGAAGCAGGCTCCCTGTAGGGAGCCTGATGTGGGACTTGATCCCAGGACCCCAGGATCATGACCTGAGCCAAAGGTAGATGATCAACCACTGAGTCACCCTGGCGTCCCCATTAAGGACAGTTTTAAAAATATATATTTTTTTTATTTTAGAGAGAGAACACAAGCAGAGGGAGAGGGACAAGCGGACTCTGCTGAGCGTGGACCCTGACTCAGGGCTTGATCCCAGGATGCTGAGATCATGAACCCAGAAACCCAAGAATCCAAAGTTCAACTAACTGTTGGCATCCCAAGCAAGGGAGGGGCAGAGGGAGTGGGAGAGAAGCACACTCCCCTCTGAAAGCTGAGCCCTAAGCCAGCTCGACCCTACCACCCTGAGACAATGACCTGAGCTGAAGTCAAGGGTTGGAAGCTCAACTGACTGAGCAACCCAGGTGCCCCTTAAATGAAGCTTTTCTATTATTTTTCTCTTGAGAGCTTAGCACTTGGATTTTGCAAAGACAGACAGACCTGGGTGAGAAATCCGTCTCCCACTTTCCACATGTACAACTTTTTTTTTAAGTAGGCTTCATGCCCATATGCAGTCCAATGAGGGGCTTGAACTCAGGATCCTGAGATCCTGATCCTGATTTCTGAGTGGAGATCAAGATTCAGAGGCTTAATGGACTGAACCACCCAGACACTCCTATCGGTACCATTTTTGCAATAGCATTTGCTCACTTCATGTGTCTTTGTCATATTTTGGTAATTTCTGCAATATTTCAAACTTTTTCATTATTATATTTGTTATGGTGATCAGTGATTAGTGATCTTTCATGTCACTATTATAATTGTTTTGGAGTGCCATGCATGAACTATGCCCATATAAGGCAAACTTAATAAATATGTGTTCAAGTGAATAAGAAGTGTTCAAGTGAAAGGAAGAATGGTATATCTCTCACCTTAAATCAAAAGCTAGAAATGATTAAGCTTAGTGAGGAAGGGATGTTGAAAATCAAGATAGGCAAAGTAAATTAAAAACCTTCTGTAAAGGATTCACCATTCTAGATGCCAAAAGAACATTTGAGGTTGGGATGCCTGGGTGGTTCAGCGGTTGAGCGCCTGCCTTTAGCTCAGGGCGTGATCCCGGAGTCCTGGGACTGAGTCCCTCATCAGGCTCTCTGCATGGAGCCTGCTTCTCCCTCTACCTATGTCTCTGCCTCTCTCTGTGTCTCTCATGAATAAATAAATAAAATCTTTAAAAAAAAAAAAAAAGAACATTTGAGGTTGACTGCTTCTCCCTCTGCCTATGTCTCTGCATCTCTCTGTGTCTTTCATGAATAAATATAAAATCTTAAAAAAAAGAATAAAAAAAGAATGTTTGAGATTGAGACTATCAGAATTAACAGGAATTTGGAAAAAGTTGATTCTGACCCTTCTGGATGACTTTGAGGGGTTACCCTCTTCAGTGAAAGAAGTCATTGCAGATGTGATTGCAATAGCAAAAGAAATAGAATTAGAAGTGAAGCCTGAAGATGTGACTGAATTGCCACAATTTCATGGTAAAACTTTAACGGATAAGAACTTGCTTAAGGATGAGCAAAGAAAGTAGTTTCTTTTCTTTCTTTCTTCCTTCCTTCCTTTTAAGATTTTATTTATTTATTTGACAAAGAGAACCAAAGAGCACAACTGGGGGGAACAGCAGAGGGAGTAGGAGAAGCAGGCTCCCCGCTGAGCAGACAACCCCATTGTGGTGCTCAATCACAGGACCCGGGGACCACGACCCGAGCTGAACAATTAAGTCACCCAGGTGCCCCAGAAAGTAGTTTAAGACAGAATCTACTCTCAATGAAGTTGTGAAGACTGTTGCAATGACAACAAAGGATTTAGATACTGCATAAACTTAGTTGATAAAGCAGCAGCAGGTTTGAAACCATTGACTCCAAGTGTTTTTTTTTCTTAAGATTTTATTTAGTTATTCATGAGAAACACAGAGAGGCAGAGACACAGGCAGAGGGAGAAGCAGGCTCCATGCAGGGAGCCTGATGTGGGACTGGATCCCAGGATTCCAGGATCACATCCTGAGAGGAAGGCAGGCACTCAACCACTGGGCTACCCAGGCGTCCCTGACTCCAAGTTTTTAAAAAGGACTTAATATTTATTTATTTATTTATTTATTTATTTATTTATTTATTTAGGAATGTATTCTTTTTTTTTTTTTTTTAAGATTTTATTTATTTATTCATGAGAGACAGAGAGAAAGAGAGGCAGAGACACAGGCAGAGGGATAAGCAGACTCCATGCAGGGAGCCAGACATGGGACTCGATCCGGGGCCTCCAGGATCACACCCTGGGCTGAAGGCGGCGCTAAACCGCTGAGCCACCAGGGCTGCCCAGGACTTTATTTTTAAGTAATCTCTTCACCTAACATGGGGCTTGAACTCACAAGAGTCTCATGCTCTACTAACTGAGCCAGCCAGGCACCCTAGGATTGACTCAAATTTTGAAAGAAGCTCTACTGTGGGTAAAATGATGTGAAACAGCATTACATACTACAGAAAAGTCATTCATGAAGAGTCCTTTAGTGAGGCAAACTTCATTGTTGTCTTATGTTAAGAAATGGCCACAGCTACCACCTTCAGCAACCACCACCCTGATTAGTCAGGAGACATCAACATCAAGGCAAGACCTCCACCAGCAAAAAGATGATGACTTGCTAAAAGCTCAGATAATGGTTAGCATTTTTTACCTGCACCACTACTTATTTAACTACTTACTGATGGACACACAACGTTTCAGTGAACACCTTCATACACGTTTTTTGAATTTATGTGTGAGTGTGTCTGTGCCAATTCCCCTAGAATCGGAAGTGGATTTTGCTAGATTTAAAAATTTGAAGGCAACTCCAAACTGATTTCCCTAAAGATTTTATCAATTTACACTCTTACTGGGATCCCTGGGTGGCGCAGCGGTTTGGCGCCTGCCTTTGGCCCAGGGCGCGATCCTGGAGACCCAGGATCGAATCCCACGTCGGGCTCCCGGTGCATGGAGCCTGCTTCTCCCTCTGCCTGTGTCTCTGCCTCTCTCTCTGTGTGTGTGTGACTATCATAAATAAATAAAAAATTAAAAAAAAAATTTACACTCTTACTAATGGCATAGGTGAGTACAACAGGAAACTTGTGAGAATAATTGTTGGGAATGTGATGATCAGTCTCTGAATAGTGGTCTCACCGGTGCATTTGAGGGTTTTACAATATTTCTGAGTCCTTCAGTTACTCTCTAGGAATTATATTTATATGAAATCCCTAGTACACAGAACAGTATTGCTGCTTTCTTTGGACTATTATGGCTCAATCTTTGTGAAAAACCCTGGCAGCTTATGGCAGGAAAAGACTAGGGCTTTAACCAAACCTCAGAGGCCACTGACAGGCTTGTCCATTTCTCAGACATTTGTCCTACATAACTCTTGTCATGATGAAACAATCCTCTTCAAAAGACAAATCTTTTTTATCTACTAGATCTATGCTGGAGAAGTCCAACCCTGGTTATTTTTCCTTCCTTGTCTCCAGTGGTGCCAATTCCAGGGCTTAAGGGGTCCTTGTAGGTGAAAAGTTTCAGAGTAGAGTCCTGACCAAAATATATTTTTTAAGACTTTAAAAAATTTATTTATTTTTTCATGAGAGACACACACAGAGAGAGGCAGACACAGGCAGAAGGAGAAGCAGGCTCCATGCAGGGAGCCTGATGTGGGACTCGATCCTGGGACTCCAGGATCACGCCCTGGGGTGAAGGTGGCGCTAAACTGCTGAGCCACCCGGGCTGCCCCAAAATTTTTTTATAGCTTCTGTGAGCTTATATGAGACTGATGTTTCAACGAGACTGTCTATAGGTGTCCTCTCAGAGCCACAACAAATACCATGTCGCTTCCTTGGGGAAGAACACTGGGAGGTGGCACTGTTACCTGCCCTGCAGGTGAATGCCATGCTGCGTCTCTTGGTTTATAGGTCTGTCTTGATGAGCAAGGGGTGTGGCAAATGAAGTTGAGTTCAAACACTCCAGTCTCTAAGAACAGTTTTCAGAGTGACTCAGTTCTCACCTATAAGCCAAAATTGCTCTTTGAGTTGGAATCCTGGGCTTGCTCTCTTCTCATTTTGGTAAGCAATGATGTATTTCTGATTGTTTCAGGAAACATCAGAGGATGATGGAGGTGGTATTGACCCTAATGCCCAGTCCTCCAGTTTCTTTTTTATTAAAAGGTCAGTATGAGGCCTAGAGTACTCTGCATAGATCCTTCTGATCTAAAAGTACTCATTCACTATGAGCTAGACCACCTAGAAGATACGCTGAGTCTTGCTGTGGGGTTATTTAACTATTGTCTTATCAGGAAAGTGCTCAGACTATGAGATTCTAAACTTTCACCAATTCTGGGATCTTCTAGAGTCTGTGGCAGAATGCCATGGTACCTGCCAAGGAGAGTTCTAGAGAAGGTAGGTGTGGCTGCCCAAGTGGCAGGGCTTAAGAGGCCATAGGAAACATGATATTTGGTGTAGTCAGCCTCAGGTTTCCCACATATGTGGAATAGGAGAAGTAGGGGCTTCTTTGTGATGCCTATGGTAAAGTCCTGGGTTTCCTCAAAGGATCTATTGATTGCAGGCTCTTAAAACGCTATCTTGTCAGTGAGCTTATTAGATAGCCATGGATCGAGGTATCTGGGCTGAAGGCCTATACACTTGCTGAAACTTATTCATCAGTGTGATTCTTGGGCTTCTCTTTTAATTATTACTAAGGGGTGGAGGAAAGCTCATAGAATTACTGCTAGTACTTCAGTATGCATCTTTCTGTGGAGGCAACGCCCAAAATAGTTCACCAAGGACTCATCTGGGGGAAAAGTGGCTTAATCTTCATTCACTAACTACATGATCTTTCTGCAGAGAAATGTTTTCTTTTATGAAAACCAAAGCTACAACTTGACAGCTTTTAAAAATTTGTTTCCAGTTACAGTAAAGATATTTATCTGTATTTCTGTTGAATATGCTTCTCTTGGGGTTTTCTGGTAGACTTACCATATAATGCTGTACACATCTAAGTGTTCCCATTGTGGTCTGAAACCAAACACATAAGGTGAACCTATTATCATCTTCCTTACCTGAAAAAGAATTGTTCCTGCTTAATTTTCCAAACCCTGCTAATAAGTATCTCATTTGATCAATCCTCTGATTTTACACCTATAGTGATTTTTTCTTACAACCTTTACTACATTTTTTTCTATCACCAGAGTAACACATTACTTATAAAAATTTTGGAAATAGGGCAGCCCCGGTGGCGCAGCGGTTTAGCACCGCCTGCAGCCTAGGGCGTGATCTTGGAGACCGGGGATCGAGTCCCACGTCAGACTCTCTGCATGGTGCCTGCTTCTCCCTCTGCCTGTGTCTCTGCCTCTCTCTCTGTGTGTGTCTCTATGAATAAATAAATTTAAAAAAATCAGAAATAAATAATTCCCACTATCCCACCATCCATAGATAATCTCTGTCTGATGACTGTCACTTTTGTTTTGCTTTGTTTTTTGGTGTTTTTTTCTGTATTTAAGTAATCTCTACAGCTAACATGTGACTTGAACTCATGACCCCAGGATCAAGAGTCACTTGCTCTTCCAACTGAGCCAGCCAGGTGCCTCTGATGTTTGTCATTTTGATGTATGGAAATACTCTATTCATTGTAGTGTATTTAAAATATTATATACCTTTTGTATATGTGCTGCCAAAGCGAGCACTACACCTTTTGTTTTATAAATTTATTTTTTTTATTTAAAATAATGTGAGCATCATTTTTAGTGACTATAGAATCAAATCATATACAAGAGTTAGCCATTTTCCTGTTAGATATTTAAGTTGTACTAATTTTTTCCTTCTTTTTATTTATTTAATAAATAAAGAGCAAGCCCTGAGCCGAAGGCAGATGCTTAACCACTGAGCCACCCAGGCGTCCTTGTACTAATTTTTTCTATATAATGTTTTTGTGCCTATGTCTGATTGCTGTGTTTTTTTTTTGTTTGTTTGTTTGTTTTTTAAGTCATCTCTACACCTAACATGTGGCTCAAACCCAGAACTCTGAGATCTGAGAGTTGCATGTTCCATCAGCTGAGCTGGTTAGGCACCCCAACTCTTTTCTTTTTTAAGATTTATTTGTTTATTTCCGAGAGAGAAAGAGAGAGAGACAGGACATGAGTGGGAGGGGCAGAGAGAGTGCTGAGTGCAGAACCCACCAGAGGGCTTCATCCCATCACCATGAGATCATGACCTGAAACGAAACCAAGAGTTGGATGCACAACCAACTAAGACCCCCAGTCGCTGGCATCCTCTTAATCATAAATTCCTAGAAGTCCAAAGGAATAAGCATTTTTTTAATTTTAAAAAATATTTTATTTATTTATTTGACAGAGAGAGAGAGAGAGCAGAGCAAGAGAGAGCATAGTTGGGGGAGGGGCAGGGAGAGAGGAAGCAGACTCTTCACCAAGCAGAGAGCCCACAGGGCTTGATCCCAGGACTCTGGGATCATAACCTGAATGGAAGGCAGAAGCTTAATGTTCAGGTGCCCCTAAACATTTCTTTTTAAATTTATTTTAAATATTTTATTTATTTACTTATTTGAGAGAGAAAGAGAGCACAGGAGAGCATAAACAGGGGTAGGAGCAGAGGGAGAGGGAGAAACAAACTCCCCACTGAATAGGGAGCATGATGAGGGGCTTGATCCCAGGACCCTGGAATCCTGAGAACCAAGACAGATGCTTAATTGACTGAGTTACCTAGGTGCCCCAAAGGAATAACCATTTTATTTTATTTTTATATATATTTATTTTTGTTTGTTTTTAAAGATTTTTATTCATTTATTTGAGAGAGAGAGCATGAGAGAGAGTGGATAAGCAGGAGGGAGGGGTGGAGGGAGAGGAAGAAGCAGATTCCCCATTGAATAGGAAGCCTGATATGGGACTTGATCCCAGGACCCCGGGATCATGACCTGAGTCAAAGGCAGACACTTGATCAATTGAGTCACCCAGATGCCCAGGAATAAGCATTAAAAAAATTTCTTTTTAAGATCTACTTTCTTGTGAAAGTTTATGAAATTTATTGTGATAATCATTTTGCAATATATAGGTATATCAGATCATTACGTTGTGCACCTTAAACTAATACAATGTTAAAAATAAGTTATATCTCAACAAAACTGAAGAAAATCAAAATAAAAAAAATTTAAATTTTAGAATAGTTTTAGGTTTTTTTTTTAATCTTTTTTTAAAAATTTTTATTTATTTATGATAGTCACAGAGAGAGAGAGAGAGAGAGAGAGAGAGAGAGGCAGAGACATAGGCAGAGGGAGAAGCAGGCTCCATGCACCAGGAGCCCGACGTGGGACTCCATCCCGGGTCTCCAGGATCGCGCCCTGGGCCAAAGGCAGGCGCCAAACCGCTGCGCCACCCAGGGATCCCTAGTTTTAGGTTTAAACTTTTTTGGGGGGGGGGGGTGGAAAGAGAGATAATCTTTTTTTTTAATTTTTTAAATTTATTTATGATAGTCACAGAGAGAGAGAGAGAGAGAGAGAGAGAGAGGCAGAGACATAGGCAGAGACATAGGCAGAGACATAGGCAGAGGGAGAAGCAGGCTCCATGCACCGGGAGCCGAACGTGAGATTCGATCCTGGGTCTCCAGGATTGCGCCCTTGGCCAAAGGCAGGCGCCAAACCGCTGCGCCACCCAGGGATCCCAAAGAGAGATAATCTTAGGCAAGTTCTACACCCAGCACAGAGCCTGGTGTGGGGCTCAGTCCCACAACTCTGAGATCATGAACTGAGTTGAAATCAAGAGTCAGATGCTTAGCCGACTGAGCCACATATGCCCCATAGAAAAGTTTTAGATTTTTTTTTTTTAAGATTTTATTTATTTATCTATGAGAGACACATAGAGGGAGGCAGAGACATAGACAGAGGGAAGAGAGCATAAACAGGGGTAGGAGCAGAGGGAGAGGGAGAAACAAACTCTCCACTGGGCAGGGAGCCTGATGTGGGACTTGATCCCAGGACCCAGGATCACACCCTGACCAAAGGCAGATGCTCAACCACTGAGCCACCCAGGCATCCCAAGAATAGTTTTAAGTTTAAAGAAAACTTGGGAAGATAGTACAGTTTCCACATAGCCCATATCCAATTTCTTCTATTTACTAATATCTTACAGTAATATGGTACTGTGTTGAAATTAATAAACCAATATTGACATATTATTAGCTAACTGATACATTATTACTAAGATTCATACTTTACTTAGATTTACTTGTGTTTATTTTTTTTACTTTTTAAGGATTTTATTTATTTGAGAGAGAGAGACAGAGAGAGAGAGAAAGAGAGAGACATGCAAACTCCCTGCTAAGCAGAGAGCCCAATGTGGGGCTCAATCTCAGAACCCTGAGATCATGACAGAAGCTGAAGGCAGATACTTAACTGACTGAGCCACCCAGGCATCCCTACTTCATGTTTACCTCATGTCCTTTTTCTGTTCCAGTATGCCATCCAGGATACCACATTACATTTTCTCATCATGTCTCCTTAGACTCCTCTTGACTATGACAGTTTCTCAGACTTTTCCTGCATGTAATACTAAGGGAATACACTATCAATACAAGTTATTACTGTTGATGATAATCCTGATAACCTCGCTGAGGTAGTGTTTGTCAGATTTCTCCAGTATCAATTTACTCTACTTCCTCTTTCCATATTTTACTCTTTGGAAGGATATCACTATGCACAGTTCAAACTTAAGGACAGGGGACTTAAGGCTTCACCTCTTTAAGGGCAGGGTTTCTACATAAATTTAAAATTCTTCTGTTTGGAAGACTTACCTATTCTCCCCATTTATTTATTTACTCAAACATTTATTTATACCCATAAGGACTCAAGGATATTTATTTTATACCTTGGGCCATAATTCAATACTATTTATTTATTCAAATTATTCCAGCTTTAGCCATTGGGAGCTCTTTTTTTTTTTTTAAGATTTTATTTATTCGAAATAGAGCAAGAGAGAGAGCATGAGCTGGGGGAAGGGCAGAGGGAGAGCAGACTCCCCATTGAGCAGGAAGCCCAATGTGCGGGGCTCAATCCCAGGACCCTGGGATCATGACTTGAGCCAAAGGCAGGCATTTAACTGACGGAGCCACTCAGGTGCCCTGGGATCTCTTTCATTTAGCTCCTATTATCTCTCTCAGATACCCTCATTATTTTGTACACACATATTATTTATGTGTGTCTGTGTGTGCATGTGCACACATATGCACGCATGGATGTTTACTACTTTCTGGCACAGGTTCATCTTGTATATTTCCTGCCTCAATTCTAGATTAAACCATTTCTCCAAGGAGCCATGGTTCCTCTTACTGGAGAATGTTATTAAAAACCAAGATGTGGGTGCAAGGCGTGCATGTTGCTAATGGAATGTTATTTCTAAGTCATCTCAGCTAAGAGAGCAAGGAAAAATGTGTGTGTATACTAACATATGTATATACACATATCTATACATGTTTCCACTTGTAATTATATTAAATAGGAGTTCTGATCTCCAACTCTAATTCTTTACCACACAGATCATTCTAGCCTCCTCCCCTTGCTTATCTGTAATCTCCCACTCCAACAGTGAGAAAGTAGGCTCTCACCAACTGCATCTATTTACATGGTTTTTCTTTTTCTTTTTTTTTTTTTTTTTAAGATTTTATTTATTCATTCATGAGAGACACAGACTGAGAGAGAGAGGCAGAGACACAGGCAGAGGGAGAAGCAGGCTCCATGCAGGGAGCCCGATGTGGGACTCAATCCTGGGACTCTGGGATTGTGCCCTGGGTCGAAGGCAGGCGCTAAACCACTGAGCCACCCAGGGATCCCCCTACATGGTTTTTCAATTCCAATACACATACATGGTTTTAGAACTGTTAATGCACATCCCCAGGGAGAATCAACTTTGTCAACTAGAGTTTAGTGCTCATGTGCTGCTTTTCCTTTTGCCTTTAGTCTTAGAGCCATAACTGGTATCCAAAACTATGTAGGTCAGTAACTTTTTTCTTCATTCCCTCACTGAAGTTGTTTTACACATTTGTAACACAACTAGATTTTTTTTGTCACCATCTGCATTCCATTCTTACATTCCCTGACCTACCAAATAACTTAAAACATTTTTTTCATACATTAAAATTCACTCTTTGTACATAAAGTCTGAGTTTTGGCAAATGCATAGTGTCATGTATCCACTATTACAGTTTCATACAAAATACATCATACAGAATTTTACCAGTCTGAAACATCCCTGTACTTCATCTATTCAACTCTTTTCCCACTCCAACTCTTGGCAGTTATTGATCTGTTATCATATCCATAGTTTTGCCTTTTCTAGAATGTTACATAAATAGAATAATAAAGTATGCAGCCTTTTTAGACTGCTTTCTTTTACTTAGCAATATGCATCTAAAATTCATCTATGTCTTTGCATGGTTTGGTAGTTCATTCCTTTTTACTACTGAATAGTATTCTATTATATGGTGATAACACATTTGTTTATTCATTCACTTTTTGATGGGTACCTTAGTTGCTTCCATGTTTTGGTGATTATGAATAAAGCTGCTATGAACAATCACATTCAATGCTGAATTTTATGTAGATATGTTTTCCATTCAGTGGGTAAATACCTAGGGAGTGCAACTGTGGATTGTGTGGTAAGACTATGTTTAGCTTTGTAAGAAACTTCCAAACTCTCTTCCAAAGTGAATGTACTGTATTGTATTCTCACCAGCAGTGAGTTCTTATTCTTTGCATCCTCACCAGCAATGGGTATTGTCAGTTATTTGGATTTTAGCCATTCTAGTAGATGGAAATAAAAACTTAAAGAAAGGATTTTTTAGTCAACTCTATGACCAAGGTAGGGTGCAAACTCAATCCTGAGATCAAGAGTCACAGACTCTATAGCATGAGCCAGCCAAATTCTCCTAAAGAAAGGATCTATTTGTTATATTTCTCTTCAGAAATTCTGTATCAGATTTTCTGGAGTAACTTTTGTTTCTATACTCCTTATTCCCCACATTTAATCAGGTACCAAGTCATGCTGATCCTTTATGATTGCTAACAGTACATTTTACTCCATCTGATAGTCACTCCTCTGATCTGGCCTTCATTACCTCACAGTTGGACTGAGTACAACAGCAAGACTGTTTATTTCCCAGACTCTGGTATTTCCTTGTTCTTACAAAACTCAGGCAACGCAGCCAAGACAAAACAAAATTGAAATCATCCTTTAACAATTTTTATCATGATAACTTTGCTTTTTAAGAACTATGGTGGGTGGCCTATTGAATCAAATTTAAAGCCCTCAGTCCAGCATTTAGCATTTCTTTAACCAAATTTCTCGTGAATTCCAGTTTTGATTTCTCTATAGTGACCAAGTTAGTCTTTTACTGTCCTGACATACCTTTGAAGACTTTCACTTCTTTGTCATCATTCCTGTCATTTCTTTCCATTTGGAATGCTTTACCTCTTCTATTTCCCTCAGTCACTGTCCTAGCCAAAATGGCCATAATCAAGTTTTCCCTAAGTAAACTTACTCCATTTTAATATCTCTTTTATTTTTTTTATTTCTCTTTTATTTTCTATCTACTCAGTGCTGTAAAATAGTTTGTTATACTGTCTTGAATTTGTTTTCTTTTTTTTAATTTTTATTTATTTATGATAGTCACAGAGAGAGAGAGAGAGAGAGAGAGGCAGAGACACAGGCAGAGGGAGAAGCGGGCTCCATGCACTGGGAGCCCGACGTGGGATTCGATCCCAGGTCTCCAGGATCGCGCCCTGGGCCAAAGGCAGGCGCCAAACCGCTGCGCCACCCAGGGATCCCTTGAATTTGTTTTCTATTATTCCCTGTACATTTTATCTCCCTAATCACCAGCCAATAAGTATGTGTGTGTGGGGGGGTGTGTATCAGTATAGTTGAAAGGAAATACATAACTCTTCTTTCCATTTTCTCTAAAGCACTTGGCAGACTGCCATGCAAATAGCAGGAATTGAGTAAATGTTGGTTGAATGAACAGATAAGAAAATTGCAAAACTTATTTGAAATAAGTTTATTTAACTTAAATATTTAATTTTTTATTACACAAAATATGGAAAAAAACTAAAAAATAGAAAAGTCTAGAAGATACAAATATTCAAAAAAGTAAAATAATTGTATAAATCTCTGTGTAATTCCATTGCCCAGATATACTTACTACTTTTTGTGCTGTTTTTTTAAAAGATTTTTCATTTTATTTTAATTTTTAAAAAATATTTTATTTATTTATTTGAGAGAGGGAGATAGCAAGAGAGAGCATGAGCAGCGGGGAGAGGGAGAAGCAGGCTTCCTGCTGAGCAGGGAGCCTGACATGATGCTCCATTCCAGCATCCTGGGATCATGACCTGAGCTGAAGGCAGATACCTAACCCCCTGTGCCACCCAGGCACCCCAAAGATTTTTTATTTTAGAGAGAAAGAGAGTGCACATGCAAGCAAGAGGAGGGGCAGAGAAAGATGGAGAGAGCTGAGTCCTCAAGCACACTCCCTGCTGAGCATGGAACCACACATGGGCCTTGATCCCAGGACCCTAAGGTCATGACCTGAGTGGAAACTAAGAGTCGGCGGCTTAACTGAATGAGCCACCCAAGCACCCCTTTTCACTGTTTTTTTTTTTCAATTTTATTTTTCAAGTAATCTCTGCACCCAGTATAGGGCTTGAACTCACAACCCTAAGATCAAGAATGGCATGCTCAACCAACTGAGCCAGCCAGGCACCTCCCCCTACCCCCCATGATAATTTTTTTTTTTTTTACCCCCCATGATAATTACTACTAATCTCAGTTTTACATGTAACTGACCATACTTTTTCAACGTATGCACCATAGACATGTAGATTAGAAAGCTACATATCTGTAGCACTGTTTGTTAAGGGGGAAAAAAGGAAACAATCTAAATATTCAACATTATAGACTGGATAAATCATCTGAACAGAATACCATAATGTAGTAAACAAGAATGACAGAGCTCTTTATATGCTAACATGGAATATCTCTAGAATGAATTAGGTGAGAAAAGCAAGATACAGAAGTGTGTATAGTAGTATGCTGCCATTTGAGTTTAAAAGGGAAAAAATAATTGACATGTATGAAATTGCTTATATATTTAAAAATCTCCAGAAGAATACTTTCTTTTTTTGAGAGAGAGAGAGCACACATGCACATGCACTGCACAGGATGGAGGAGGGGCAGAGGAAAAGGGGGGTGGAAGGGGGAGAGGAAGAGAGAGAATCTTAAGCAGGCTCCATGCCAGCAGAGTCTGAAGTGGGGCTCCACCTGGCAACCTTGAGATCATGACCTGATCTGAAATCAAGACTCTGATGCTTAACCAATGGAGCCATTCAGGCGCCCCTCTAGAAGGATATTTTAAAACCTAATAAGATGGTTTGGGCAGCTCTTTCTGCCCACAGGTCCTGTCCCCATGCTTTAATAAACCCACCATAAACAAACAAACAAACAAACAAACAAACAAACCTAAAAAGATGGCTTGCTTATGAGAGAGGATCTGAGTGTTTAATGGGTAAAGTAAAATGACTCCTTTCATATGTTTTTAAAATTCTTTTTGAAATTTGAACCATGTGACTATATTAACTATTCAGATTTCTTAATGTGAAATTACATGGTCTAAGAAATTAACAATATAGTTGGAAAAAACAGAAAATGTTTTAAATTAAATGTTTCCAGTTGTTATAAAAGAGGAAGATACCAAATTTGGTGGCAGGCAGGGATAATTTCACATAGAATTCTAATTAGTAGGTCTATAAGAAAGATATAATGGGGTCAGCCCCGGTGGCGCAGCGGTTTAGCGCCGCCTGCAGCCTGGGGTGTGATCCTGGAGACCCGGGATCGAGTCCCACATCGGGCTTCCTGTATGGAGCCTGCTTCTCCCTCCGCCGGTGTCTGTGCCTCTCTCTTCGCTCTCTCTGAATGAGTGAATAAATAAATCTTAAAAAAAAAAAAGAAAGAAAGAAATATATAATGGTTGGATTATCATGTCAGTTTATCTGATTGATGAAGTTCCTCTGCCCTTGAGGGTACCAAGGGATCAATGTGATATAGTGGGAAGAGCATGGGTTTTGAGATCAGGTGGAAATAAATTCAAATCCTAGCTTTTCCATATATCGGTCCTAGAAACTTGGGTAAGTTATTAAATCTTTTTGGAGTTTCAACTTGCTCATCTAGAAAATGAGTGAAATCTTGATAAGTTCATTATAAAGGTTAAAATATTTAATATCCAAGTGCAACATATTTGTAGTTTTCTTCTTTCCTTACACAGACAAACTGAATTGTGATGCACTGACATGCAGAAATTAAATGTCTTGAGAAAATGCAAGTTGCACATGGAAGAATTACAGCTAAAGTAGTTAAAGTAGCTTACATCCCTGTATCTACAATTTCATTTGTCAATCTCATATTTCTCACAAGAAATGAAGCCTTTTATTACTTCAGAAGTTTTAAAAATCCTTGGGATATACAGTTTTCTCTTTTGCCTTTTCCTTCTATGTCTGAAAGATAGTCAAAAGGAAAAGAGAGCTTTGAAATACACTACAACTACACCCTAATCAATATTCCTGCTGGGTTTTGGGAGGAAAACATTTTATTCTAATGTTCACTTCTAACAAAATATATATATATATATATTTCTAATTATATATATATATATTCACTTAAAAGAGGGATTTTGCTCTCTTTTGCTTATTTAGCATTTGAAAAATTAGTGTATCTTTTGTTAGTGGCAAATACCAACTTAAGATATGATGTATCAAAACCAACATTACCCAATAAATCACATTAAAATTATTAATATTTTTCATTGAATACTTTAAGTGTGATTTGGTTTATTTACTTAATGTATTACTACTTGATATAGTGATGATTTCTCAATTAGATTTCACTACATTATGTGGTATGTATAGAAATATTAAGTTCATATATAATACAGTCTCAACAATAGTCACCAAAATCTATAAGATTGGGAGTTTCTAAACCCTAAAATGATTACTCAATTGTCGTCAAACTCCTGGCAACAAGTGTCTCAAGTAAAGATCCAGGTGAAAAAAGATTATTGCTCAATAATATTTTCTTGGCTATACTCACAGTTGATTGCTAGGTACTGAGTAAAGACTATATATTTCTCTTTCAAATATATTGGGAAAAATGCAAATGCCTAGATTTCCTTTCTCTCTGTTCTTAAGATACATTACATTTGTTCAAAGAATTTAATGAGTTTGTTCAGGGAGTTGCATCAGAAATTATTTTTGTATTAGTGATAGGAATGACAAGCAGTTCCTTTGTAATGCTGCACTAGTCAATACCTGTTTTTGCCTAAGGATGTATCCATACCAATTCTGGATAATCCAGCTTTGAAGTGGGTTGGGCAGAGCTGGGTTTCTTTTGTTGGTGCTATTACTTTGGGTTGTGACCTAGTCACACATGCATTCAAAATTTAAACAGCACTGAGAATACAGGCCAATTAAGCCGGTAGGTTCTAACTAAAGACAGTACACAGGGCATTTATATCAAAATAGTTTTGTAGAAAAGGTCAAGTGTTTTTTCCATTTCCTACAATTTATTATCTAGAAAGAACATTCACCCTAACCTTCTACTTATAGAAAACATTCCTTTAAAAAAAAAATTCAGGGATCCCTGGGTGGCGCAGCGGTTTGGCGCCTGCCTTTGGCCCAGGGCGCGATCCTGGAGACCCGGGATTGAATCCCACGTCAGGCTCCCGGTGCATGGAGCCTGTTTCTCCCTCTGCCTGTGTCTCTGCGCCTCTCTCTCTCTGTGACTATCATAAATAAATAAAAATTAAAAAAAAAATTCATTTATCCACTCAGGAGAGACACACACACAGAGAGAGGCAGAGACAGAGAGGGAGAAGCAGGCTCCCTGCAGGGAGCTGGACATGGGACTTGATCCCCAGATCTGGGATCATCTCGCAAGCTGATGGTAGGAGCTCAACTGCTGAGCCACCCAGGCGTCCTGAAAACGATCCCCTGAAAACGATTTTTTTTTTTAAATCTGAAATGCCAAAATTAGAAATTACCAAGCTAGGGGCACCTGGGCGGCTCATCCAACATCTGCCTTCAAGAAGCTCCGGTCTTGATCTCAGGGTCCTGGGATTGAGCCCCACATAGGATCCCTGCTCAGCAGGAATCCTGCTTCTCCTTTCCTCCTGGATGATGTTCTCTTGCTATCTCTGTCTCTCTCTCTCTCAAATAAATCTAAAAAAACAAACAAACATAAATTACCAAGCCAAAGAAATGTTCACAATCTTCAAAATGTTCTTTAAGTTTGGCAGAATCAAGTTTTAAAAAATTGTTTTATATATATGTTTAAGATTTTATTTATTTATTTTTAGAGATTTTATTTATTTGAGACAGAGAGAGAGAGCACAAGCCGGGAGGAGGGTCAGAGGGACAGGGAGAAGTTAGACTCTTGGTTCAGCAGGGAGCCCAATGTGGGACTCAATCCCAAGACTCTGGGATCATGAGCTGAGCTGAGGGCAAACGCTTAACCAATTGAGCCACCCAAGTGCCCCAAGATTTATTTTTTTGAGAGACAGAGAGAGAGAGAGAGAGAGAGAGAGAGATCACCAGCAAATGGGGGGAGGGGCAGAGGAGGCAGGAAAGAGAATCTCAAGCAGATTCCCTCCTGAGCAGGAGCCTGACTTGGGTTGGATCACACCACCAATGAGATCATGACCTGAACAGAAATCATCAGCCAGTAGCCTAACCGACTGAGCCACCCAGGTGCCCCAAAATCGTTACATACAGAATTTTCAGATTATAGTTCAAGGGAGGTGAAATGTTAACAATTGCACAATCAAGATATACAAAGCCCTTTGTTAGAGTTGCAAGAGAGGAGACATGCCAAATCTTTTGCTTTTTGGTCAATCTAAGTCATATGGACATTCACTGGGTCAAAGGACGTTTGCCATACAAACTTCACCAAACGCCTTTCTGGTGATCCTTGATCATAGGTTTAGTTGAAGCATGAGTATTTTATTTTATTTTTTAAAATTTTTAAAAGATTTTATTTATTTATGATAGAGAGAGAGAGAGAGAGAGAGAGAGAGAGGCAGAGACATGCCGGGAGCCCCACGTGGGACTCGATCCCGGGTCTCCAGGATCGCGCCCTGGGCCAAAGGCAGGCGCTAAACCGCTGAGCCACCCAGGGATCCCCGAAGCATGAGTATTTTAAATTTTATATTCCATCTTTATTGACAAGGGGAATAGAGGGATTGAGATAGAAGAGATAATAGAAGTAGAGACAGATGGTTAGAAGAGGGGAAGATACCTCTGCACGCCCGCTGCCCGCCCCCTCCTTGGCCCCCACCTTAGCTAGCTTGTTTCGAATCAGATCTGACAAGAATTAGGTTGGTTGGCAGGGCCCAGGGTTAGGTGGAAGCCTCCTGAAGGAAGAGTAACTAACAAAAATGGGTCTTCCGGTTTGGCACTTTGCTAATTGCCTTATGCTAGTTACCTTATGCATTCATAACAACGCAATGCGGGACGTGCTGGTATTAGCCCCATTCTACAGATGAATGAACTGATTCTCAAAGATTAAACACAAAACGCCCGTAGGTCATACAGCAAGTGAGTGGTGGCGGCAGAATTGGAAACTGCTCCAGATCACGCACTCCTCACACCGCTATCGGCCCTCGGGTCTGATCTCCTCGAGCTGTCGGCGGGCTTCGCACCTTCCTTCCTGGGACAGTTCCCAGTACCGAGGCATGGCGCTGTCCAGCCCTCAGGCCTGCCGCACTCCACAGGCAAGAGAACGCGGCCCCGGGGGGCCATCCCGCCCGCAGGTGGTAGAACTGTCGCGCCCAAGCCCGTCGCCTCGCGGCGGCCATCCCCAGCAGCCCCCCGGGGCTTCGCGCTCGGGGTTCCACTTGGAGAGCCTGGAGGGCCCAGGCAAGAACGGCCCTGCCTCCTCGCCTGTCCCAGGCCCCTACTCCCGCCCAAAGAGCCAGAGGCAGAGATTACACAATCTCACCTGTCCCAGAGGTGGCGACCGCTCGAGTGACTGACGCTTCGCTCCTCCAACCAGGGACTGTCAGGAAGGTGGAGACTAGATGAGGATGATTGCATCTTTCCTCCAATCCCCGTGCAGCGACTCTCCGGCCGCAGTCTCAGCGTCTCGCGGAGAGCGACAGGTGGGAGAGCTTCGTAAAACTTCCGTGCCTCTTGCAATCCTTGACAGAGAAGCCCCAGAAAACTGAGGGTGAATTCTACTCCACATCTTACCAATCCTTGCGGGTCGTCACCTCTGCCGTAATGTTAATCACAAGTGGAAATTCCCCAACCCTTTCCCGTCACCTCAGATGGGGGCGGGAAGAATGGTACTATTGCGGGCCAATTGTACCACGCGACGTCCTGTGACAAAGTGATCGACGCTTTATGGCGCCAATGAAGCCTCTCATTGTCATGGGTCACCGTGACTGACCACAAGACGAACTAATCCACTTTAAGGTCGTGACGCGATAGTTAGGGACGTTGACCAATAGACGTAGAAAAAGACCGGAAGTCGGCGCGTGGGGTCTGGGAGGCGGGTGTTCACAACCGCCTAGGCCTGCGCGGGTCAACGCAGCTTGGGGGCCGCGAGCCAGCAAGCGGCGCGTGACGAAGAGCCTGAGCGACGGGTCACCTTGGCCAATGATCTGCAGCCGCTGGGGGGCTACAGCCAGTGGCGAGTGTGGGGGGCGGGAGGCAGCAGGTTAGGCGGTGAGAAGTTAGTGGCGCTGCTGGGACGGGGGGAAGGAGAAGCTTCTTCCTCCTGCTGTTCCTCTCGTTCCGGGGATCGGCGGCGGCGGTGGCTGTGAGTGACTCGGCAGCGTCTCCGGCTCCGCGTGCGAACCATGCTGACCGATGGCGGAGGCGGCGGCACCTCCTTTGAGGAGGACCTGGACTCGGTGGCTCCGCGATCCGCCCCAGCCGGGGCCTCGGAGCCGCCTCCGCCGGGAGGGGTCGGGCTGGGGATTCGCACCGTGAGACTCTTTGGGGAGGCTGGGCCCGTGCCGGGAGTCGGTGGCGGCGGCAGCGGTGCGGCCGGAGGGGACGCGGCGCTGGATTTCAAGTTGGCGGCTGCCGTGCTGAGGACCGGGGGTGGAGGTGGTGCCTCTGGCAGCGACGAGGACGAGGTGTCCGAGGTACGCTTCCAGGACCCCCGCCTCCCATACGGTGTGAGGCATGAATTCTCTTTGGGCCGGCACAGGGCCCGGGCCACCTTCTCGCTCCCCGGGCAGAGCCGTTCTCTGACAGCGATCGGCTCCATGGCGTCAGTGGCAGCGGTGCGGGCCTAGTGCGCCCTCAGCTTACTCTTCAGCCGTCGGCTCGAGCCGGCCCGGTTCCCGTCACCATCCGTAGACCCACAATGGGGAGTCCTTTGGTCTCTAAGCTTCGCGCGGGAACAAGGACTCCTCTAGCTACCTCCCGCCCACCCCGCTTTGGAGATGGGGGGGTGGGGGGGCGGGGTCTTGCCGGAGTCCCTGCCCTTGGTACTGAGAGACCGAGCGAGACTGGGAGAGGGAGACAGAGAGACACCGAGACCGAGACCGAGACCGAGACAGAGCTGGCTAGCTGAGAGAGCATTTCCACTATATGCCTGTTCCCAAAGTTGAGTTCTCTGTCATTTATTTGCCCTGTGCCTTGCCTGTGTAGAAAGAAGAGTTCTTAATTTCCTTTTTTTAGTTTGAGACAGGTTAGTATGAAGACTCTCTCTGCTTTTACCCTGAGGAAGCACGTGAGTCTTGCACCTGGGACCTTTTGTGAAGTTACACAGGAAAAGGAAATTCCAGTGCATCTTTGAGCTTCAGCAAAACTGAAGTCTGTAGATTTTTAGGCTTGGAGTAGGTAAAACAATGAATACCTTTTGTAGCATTTAATGATCAGATCCTTCATTTCTTTTAACTCTTTAACTCTTAACTGTGCCTTAGGTCTGAGCAATGTGGGATGGAAGGCATTGTCCTATTTTGGTCCCTAGGGAAAAGGTCCCTATATGTTTATATAAAATATATGTACTTTTTTTTTTTTTCCTCCTGACCATGGTTTGGATTTAGTACTGTTCCTTGATGGCTATTGTTCTGAGTGCCCAGAGTATTCTATTTTGGTTCTAAGGTGCCTGGTTCATTCCCCTATGACCAATTATTTTAGCCTCTGATCTTGGTGTTAAAGTACAGAGATTTCTCTGTATACAACTATCCTGGCTGCTGTATTTGAGAGGAATAAAAAACTGTTTGTGGGTTGCAGAATACAGTTAGTGCATTGTCTTACCATTCCACCATTGTCTTGCCATGTCTGAACAGGGGTTCATTTATATTTAAAACGTTAATGCATTTTCACTCCAACGTTATGCTTTGAAAAAAAAAATAGTATGTGGGATGTAAGGGAGCTAGTCCCTTGAATGTCTGTATCTTGAAATTTCACTTTAAGAGAACTAATTTCTAAGTCAAAGTGAGACAGGATTGTATTTGAGTAGGCAATTATGGGGAAAGTTTCTGGAGCATCTCTACTTTTGTGCTTATGGATGACTTTCTTTTATCCTTTCAATGAAAATTGATTAGAGAGGAACCTAAAACACATGTACTTTTTACCACAAAATAAAGTGGGACTACTTTTAGGTTCTAAAAATTAGAGTCTTCTTTTGGTTTTGTTTTAACTTGTAAGAGAGACTGAAAAGGTTTGCTTTGGTCTACATGTGATGTCCTTGATCTTCTGGACCATTTTTTACATAATTCTCATAGGTGAAATGAAAGATCACTATTTCACTTTTACATAAATAGTATTCTTAATTTTTTTCAGGAGAGTGCTGGTGAGCCTTCAAAGTCATAAATCTCTAACTCTTTTAGCTCATGTGTTATATCTGGGAAATGAACTTTTTAACTATTTCTCTGAGGCTTGTACACACATAAACACACATGCACAGACAGTCTCTCTCTTCCTCTAACTTACTGTATTTCATTTGGATTTCCCGTACCGTGTGATTCTGTGAGTAGAATCCACACCATTTTTTGGGTGTTCATTGTGGAAGTTAATTTTGATGATTCTTACACCCATTTAGGTTAATGGTAGAAGAACTCATTTTCCTGTTAAGTTTTCTGTACCTAAAAAGGATTTAGTTATTAAGTGTATATGGATAGGCCTCATTTTGGAGTGAATGTGTCTGGGATATCCAGAGACTTTACCATAGTCTTAATATAATGCTCAGTGTGAAAAAAAAAAAAAAAAAAAGATAATGCTCAGTGTGTATATAAATTTTTTTCTTAAATTGTGGATGAAGAAAATTTTGTTTTTATGTCTTCTTTCTCATATATCATATAGATAAGAAATTCCTGGAGTATCTAATCTTTTCTGTACAGTATGTGTGGTAGAGTATAGTCTGTGTATTTGTGAGAGAAATGACCTCTTTTGCTCAAGCAGATTTCTTCTCTCTCTTTTCTTTCACAGGATTAGCTGTCTTCTCCCATATTATGGCCTTTGAATTTCCAGTATAAAGAGACCATAATGTTCACAAAACACTCACCCAATTGGCATTTGATAAATAATACTAAAATCTTTATTTTCATCTTCTCTAGATGTTTTAGAACCAAGTATTTAGAATCTAGACATCCAGAGAAATAAGGAGTTATTTTATAGTTTGAGAGTGAAGTTTGTGTTGTTCTCCAAATGGGGCAGGACTCAGTGAGAAATAAGAAATGTGGAAGCCTAGTTTATTTGCTCTAGAATTAGTTGAAGTCATACATTTGGTGTGCAGAGGCATAGATACTCTAAGGACCTCTTTTTTGTTCATTATAAGAGCCAATCGCTAAGAAAAAACAAGCTATTTTCCCTTGCTGGCTAAGTCAAAAGACCTTTTAGTTTAAGGAATGGGCTGGGTCTTTCTGTAAATTTTTATTAGAATTGTACAAGCTTAGAGAATGCCATCATTTGGAATCTTGATTCTTGTTTTAAACCTTGGTAAATATCTGTTTTGTATTTCTTCAGGCATGGCAAGATGTTCCTTAGCATCCAAAGCCTTGAATAGAAAGCAGAACTTGCATTGGGTCCTATTGAAATGTACTATTGTTCAGAATAGAGATCAGGTTGAAAATTCTTTAAAAAATAATTTTTAAATGTTGACTTTAGATTAGGAGTCTTTTTTTTTTAAGCAAGTAAAAATGAAGAAAATACCTAAAGAAAATGCATTTGTGAGGTTTATGACTTAATTTTTCACTGTCATAAGAATGTATGCATATATATGCATGATATCCTTTCAAAATTATAAAAGTCATATAGTCTCATGCTGAAAAATTCAACAGTGTAGGTAGTAGATATAAGGTACAAAGTAAAAGTCCTCACCTCCCACTAACCCTTCAAATTCCCTTCTTCAGTGATAACCAATGTTAAAATTTTTCTTTCAGTTAATTTTCTGGGCCTGTATACACACACTTTAAAGACAGATACCGAATTAGATAGCATACCTTTATTTTATTTTATTTGTTTATTTGACAGAGGAGAAAGCATGAGCAGTGTGGGTTTGGGGGCGGGGGAGGGTGGTACAGATGGAGAAAGTCAGGAAAGAGGGAGAAGCAGACTCCCAGTAAGCAGGGAGCCTGACCTGGAGCTCAATCACAGAACCCTAAGATCCTGACCAAAGTCAAAGGCAGACGTTTAACCGACTGAGCCACCTGGGTGCCCAGACAGCATAGTTTTGTATCATAAGATTTTTTTCTTATATTGAGGCAGGTGCATATTTATAATTAGATAGAAGCACACAAACACTGTATATAGCAATTTTTTTTTTTCATTTATTTATGATAGTCACACACAGAGAGAGAGAGAGGCAGAGACACAGGCAGAGGGAGAAGCAGGCTCCATGCACCAGGAGCCTGACGTGGGATTCGATCCTGGGTCTCCAGGATCACGCCCTGAGCCAAAGGCAGGCGCTAAACCGCTGCGCCACCCAGGGATCCCTGTATATAGCAATTTATAGCAAATTATAGCAGAAGCTTTGTAGGGATTTTTTTCCTGAAAAATATTTTTATTTATTTATTTTTAAAGATTATTTATTTATTTATTCATTCATTCATTCATTCATTCATTCATTCATGAGAAACAAAGAGAGAGGCAGAGACACAGGCAGAGGAAGAAGCAGGCTCCATGCAGGGGAGCCCCACGTGGGACTCTATCCCTGGTCTCCAGGATCACGCCCTGGGCTGAAGGTGGCGCTAAACCACTGAGCCACCCAGGCTGCCCCTGAAAATTATTTTTAGAGGCAAAAGTACCACTATACAATTTCCATTTTGATTTTCTCTATTTGAAGAGGAGATGTATCATTTCCTTTAGAGTTCCTTATAATCTATATCTAGAGGCAAAGTTTCTCAACAGAAACATGCTGACATTTTAGTCCAGATAACTCCTGTTAGAGGCTATCCTGTACATTAGCAACATCCCTGGCCTTTACCTACTAGATGTCAGTAGTACCCGCCAGTTGAGAACCATAAATGTCTCTAGATATTGCTAAATGTCTCCTGGGGACAAAATCACCCCTGGTTGGAACAATGGTCTAAGAGTCCATTCTTATCAGCAGGGATGGCAATTTTGAAAAATTCATTGTCCATGAAAATAAATTTCTAAAACACTTTATGGGGACTTTGTTCAAGGTAGAAAGGGCTTTATTCCATATGTTATTAGTAGCGATGAAATAGGAAATATAACTTTGTATTCCAGGGAGCAGATTTTGGAGACATTGGAAATGTTTACAGAAGGAAAGGCTACATGTTATCACTGTCACAATTTGTTACATTGCATAAGTATCAACTTAGCATAAGTTTCATTCTGTAAAGCCTTAAGACTTTACATATAAAATGATATATTGATAAGTATGGTTATATGAATGGTGGGTCAAACCAGAGCTGATTAGGTTTGAATGGAGGAAAACCTCATTGTGAAACTTGAAGGATGAAGGGTTTTCTTATGGTTATTATTTAGTACATTACAGTAGGTACACCTGTGTACAATTGATGAGTCAGAGTGACGGAAAGGCAAATACAATGAAAAGCCTTGAACTAACCCCCTTCTCCCAAGTATCTTGCCCTCTACACTTTAATGTTTTTTTCTTTCAGAATTTATGGAAATACAAATATGTGTTTTTATTTTCCCTATTATATAACAAAAAAATAACATACTGTGTGTGTGTGTGTGTGTGTGAGAGAGAGAGAGATTTCTAAGTGGTAGATTTGAGAAAGATTTGGACTTTATCTAATGAGAGTGATAAAACATGTTAAGAATGAAGCATTGGAGATGAGTTTAAGCACATTTCTTCTGAAGTCTATCTGGTGGTGATATGATAATGTACTAGATAACTTCTGAAAAATCAATTCTGGCCTTCTGATGAAATGATAGATAAAAGATTACACTTTGACGAGAAAACAAAGCAGTTTTTAAAAAGTTTTAGTCTCGAATTGGCAAGTAAAAAGAAAAGAAATGAAGAGTCTACCTCTTTTTTGTATTTTGCCAGATTTACCTTTCTACATAACCAAAGGTATAAGAAATAAAATCAGTTCCTTTCTTTTTTTTACCCATTATAAATGAACTATTTCAACATATCTCTCTTCTTGGATTTCATTATTTACAATTTTCCTTTCTTGTTGCTTGTTTATAAAATCATAGAATCTTGTCTCATTTTTAGGTAACTGCTACCATTTATGGAATACTGCATAATATATGCCAGAACCATATTAGATACTTTTGTTATTTTATTTCATTGTTTCAGCACACCTTTCAGGTAGATATCTACTTTTTTATAGATTAATAAATGTAGGCTCAGTGCAATGATGAATCCATAAATCATAAAACAAAAGAATGGTTAAAATGTTACATAGCTAGTAAGTGGTAAAGCTAGGATTTGAATCTAGTACTGAATCCAGAAACCATGCCATTTTTGTGCTTCTTTAGATTAGGAAATAGCTTTTGGTTATGAAATACTGCTTTTCCAGTAAATGCTTGCTTAGTCCCTGTAGAAATTTTCATATATCTAAAGTAGAATGAGAAAAGTAAGGACAGTGTAGTGAATTTCTCATAAAGCTATTTTTCTTCTCATTGTTGCAAAATGAAAAATTGAAAATATCCATATTTGACAAAATATGAAATTAGAAACTGCATGTCGGGACACTGAGCAAAACCTTACAAGTCTGTATACCTTGAGCTAAGTGACTTGCCCAGGATAACACAGCTAATTTGTAGTAGAAAATAGGTCATCTGACTCCCATTATCTTACTTGTCCTGTCAGTTGTACCAATGAATTTAATTAGTTGCTTAAGACATGCCTGTCTCAAATCAGCATATAATCCATAGTTGACCTTGTTGGAAAAATTTTATATTATTTAATGAAATTGATAACTGCTGTGTAGATCAGTATATTAGGAAGACAATTAAAAGTATACCATTTAGGGGATCTCTGGGTGGCTCAGTGGTTTAGTCCCTGCCTTTGGCCCAGGGCGTGATCCTGGAGTCCTGGGATCGAGTCCCACATCGGGCTCCCAGCATGGAGCCTGCTTCTCCCTCTGCTTGTGTCTTTGCCTCTCTCTCTCTCTCTCTCTATGTCTCTCATGAATAAATAAATAAAATCTTAAAAAAAAAAGTATACCATTAAACAAAAAAGTATACCATTGAGTATACATTGAGGAGCACTATTCTTTTTTTTTTTTAAGATTTTATCTATTCATGAGAGACAGAGATGCAGAGAGAGAAGCAGGCTCCTTGCACGGAGCCCAATGCAGGACTCAATCCTGGACCCCTGAGCCGAAGGTAGATGCTCAGCTGCTGAGCCACCTAGGCATCGCTTTATTTATTTATTTTTTTTTAATTCTATTTGCCAACACATAGTATAGCACTCAGTGCTCATCTCATGGAGGAGCACTATTCTAAGGTAATTTTGTAATTAAACTTACTTGAAAAGTTCAGTTCTTGTCATTATCTTTAAAAATTTGAATAAATATTAAAACTATGGATATGGATATGGATATATGAAAGGCATATTCCCCTACTTTGCACCTTTGCCAATATGGAAAATGTTGGTTTTGTATATTTTTACACTCTAATTTGTAGAAATTAAAATAATATGGGGCAACCCCGGTGGCTCAGCGGTTCAGCACCACCTTCAGCCCAGGGTGGGATCCTGGAGACCCGGGATCTAGTCCCACGTCAGGCTACCTGCATGTGGAGCCTGCTTCTCTTTCTGCCTATGTCTGCCTCTCTCTCTCTCTCTCTCTGTCTGTCTCTCATGAATAAATAAATAAAATCTTTAAAAAAATTAAATTATGTGTGCTCTTCTCTTGGTAGTTAATGACAGCGTGTAGTTCATATGAATGATCATTTGCCTTGTGATGATTGACTGGCTTACCTTGCTTCTGGCCAATTTTACCTAAACCAGGAAGAAAGTAAAGTTGTATATAAAGCTCTATTTTATTTATTTGCTAGACTAAAATATAGCAGCCGTTTGTGACAGCACATTTGATCTTCCTCCTTTACATACATTTCTGTTCTCATAAAGTTTTTCCCATAATGGATGTTCTCAGTAGTAGAAAGGGTATTTGTTTGTTTGTTTGTTTGTTTTTTAAAGTAGATATCCCATTGTATCCTAGCTGTTTGATATACCTGCATTAGTGTGCAATTTTGAAAAGAGAAAGGCAAGTATACCCCCAGGGGTTGGCCTTAAGAACCAAAGAATTGTACAGGAGAGCAGTTTATTAAGTTGTCGAGGTAAGTTTGATTTGCTTAACAATTTATAATGAGGACATTTAGATTGAGAACAAGCTTTTTGTTTGTTTTTGTGTGTGGTAAAATATACAGAGACAGAATTGACCATTTTAACTATTTTTTTGTGTTTTTTTAGTTGTCTTAGAATATACATAGAAAAATTTACCATTTTAACCTTTTTGAAGGATAGAGTTCAGTGGCATTAAGTATATACACATTGTTATGCAACCATCACCAGCAGCCATCTCCAGAATGTTTTCACCTTCCCAAACAAATTCTGTATCCATCCCTATCTACCCTTCCTCACACTCTAGCAACCACAATCTACTTTCTTTCTCTGTAAATGTGACTACTCTGGGTATGTGTGACTGGCTTGTTTCACTTAGCATTATGTTGTCACAGTTCATCCATGTTGTAGCATGTGTCAATTTCATTCCTTTTAAAGGCTAAATATTATACCATTTTGTATATATACCACATTTTGTTTATCCATTCATATTTGATGGACACTTGGATTGCTTTTATCTTTTGGCTATTGTGAATATGCTTCTATGAACATGGGTGTACAAATACCTGTTCAAGTTCATTTGTTCATTCTTTTTCTTTTTCTTTTTCTTTTTTTAAGATTTTATTTATTCATGAGAGAAACAGAGAGGCAGAGACATGGACAGAGGAAGAAGTAGGCTCTCTGTGGGGAGCCTGATGTTGGACTCAAATCCCAGGACCCCAGATTACCACTTGAGCCAAAGGCAGATGCTCAACCACTGAGCCACCCAGGTGCTCAAGTCCTTGCTTTCAATTTTTCTGGGTAGTGGGGTTACGGGATCATTTAGTAATTCTATTTTTAATTTTTTGAGGAATTACCATACTGTTTTACATGGCAGCTATAGCATTTTATATTCCCATCAGAATTGCACAAGGGTTCCTATTGCCACACACTCTAGCAAATACTTGTTATTTTTTATTTTGTTTTTGTTTTTGATAATAGCCATCCATATGAGTGTAAACTAGTATCTCTTTGTGGTTTTATTTTGCACTTCCCTAATGATTAGTGATGTTTAGGATCTTTTAATGTGCCTTTGGCCATTTGTATGTCCATTCAAATCCTATCCCCATTTTTAATTGGGATGCTTTTTCATTGTTTAATTGTAGATATTCCTTGGGTATTAATCCCTTATATATATAATTTGCACCTATTTTTTTCATTCCATGGGTTGCCTTTTTACTCTGTTGATATAGTGTCCTTTTATTCCTCAAAGTTTTTAATTTTGATGAAGTCCAGTTTACCTATTTTTTTTTCCATTTGTTTATACTTCTGCCATCCTATGCGTGAAGTTGTTGCCAAATCCAGTGTTGTGAAGATTTTCTCTGACGTTTTCTTCTAAGAATTTTATAGTTTTAACTTTTAATTTAGGTCTGGGATCCATTTTGAGTTAATTTTTGTATACAGTGTAAGATCAGTATCCAGTCATTCCTTTGCATATGGATATCCATTTTTGCCAGCACCATTTGTTGAAAACCCTATCATCTCCCAATTGATTGGTCTTGACATCTTTGTTGAAAATCAGTTGGCCATATATTGGAGGGTTTATTTCTGGCTTGTCTGTTCTTTTTTTTTCTTTTTTTTTTTTTAATAAAGGTTTTATTTATTCATTCATGAGAGACACGGAGAGGGAGGCAGAGACATAGGCAGAGGGAGAAGCAGGCTCCACGCAGGGAGCTCAATGTGGGACTCGATCCCAGGACCCTGGGATCATGCCCTGAGCCAAAGGCAGATGCTCAACCGCTGAGCCACTCAGGCATCCCTGGCTTCTCTGTTCTATTCCATTGGTCTGTACGTCTGTTTTATGCCACTATCACACTTTTTTTTTTTTTGATAACTTTTCTAGTAAGTTTTGAAATCAGGCAATGTTGGTTTTTCAAATTTGTTCCTTTTCCAAGATTGTTCTGACTATTCAGGGTCCCTTGAAATTCCACATGAATTTTAGGATGAGTCTTTGGGGATTGCATTGAATCTTTAGATTACTTTGAGTGAGAACAAGTTTTAGTGCAAATCTTAATGTAATTGTTTTGGGGCACCTGGGTGGCTAAGCTGGTTAAGTGTCTGATCCTTGATTTCGGCTCAGGTCATGATGTCAGTGTTGTGGGATCAAGTGCTTGGCGTTGGGTTCCGTGCTTGGCGTGGAGTCAGGTTGGGATTCTCTCTCTCCTTCTGCCTCTGTCCTTTCCCCCCACTGTCTCTCTTTTTCTCTCAAAATAAATAAATAAATAAAATCTTTTAAAAAGCTTAATACAATCGTTTTATTACATTAGATATTAGCAAATCAAAAGGTTTGAATTTGACAAAATAATAAAAATCATCTATAATAGGGAAAGGTTGTAGGAACACTCAGTGATGTCTTCCCTAAAGACATTGAACCCAGTTAAAATGGAATAGTGTAGATGAGTAGATGTTTCTGAAATATAATCCTCATTTTTTCCTGATTCATTCTCATATTGACTAACTTGTGATTGATCACAATGCTTCATATATTGATTAAATGCTAGGAAGAATATGTTTTTTTTTTTTGGAAGAATATGTTTTATTTATCCTTTATATAACTAGTGGTGAGTTCAGTTTTAGAAAAATTATCTCAGTATAGTATTAAAGCTAGATAAAGGAACCTGTAATATTTTCTTTAATGATGTAGAATTGAAATTTCACATTACGTAAGCATTTTATGAAATCTTAGAAAGTAAAGGTTTGGTCTTGCTAGTTAGTTGATACCTCGAGTGGTACACTTTGGAAGGACTTTCAGTTCTTACCAGCTTCTGATTTTTTTTCTCTGTTTAGTTATTTTTCTGCTATATCTCTACATTTTAATTTTTGCCTTTTAAAAATTGTAGTCGCTAAATTCAGTAACATATGTGAAACAAACTGTCGTTATCAAAGAGCAATCCCAAAAGGGGCAATAGTCCAATTATATTGGATACATTGTCTTTCTTTGTTACTTTTTATTTTGATGTAATTTCAAGCTTACTGAAAGTTGCAAGAATAATACAGGAACTCCCCCCATATATCCTTTATCCAGACTCACTAATGTGTTCATGTTATATTGTCCTACTCTCTCTCTCCATTAACAAATAAATGAATAATTTTCTGAATAATTTGAAAATAGATTGTATGCATCATGCTTCTTTATCTTTAAATTCTTTTTTTTTATCCTTAAATTCTTCAGTGTACATTCCCTGAACATTCTCTTACATAGCCACAGTACATTTATCAAATTAGGAAATTGAACACATTTCCAAGGTATTTTTCAAAATCAGATTCCCGAAGTTTAAAAAATTGAAACATAATCCACATATCCTAGGTTCATTCTTTATGTACAATTCAGTGGTTTTTAGTATATTGACAAAGTTGTGCAACTACTACCACTATTTTTTGAAAACATTTTCATCACCCACCAAGCAAAACCTTGTACTCATTAACAGTCATTTCCCACCCATCATCCAACTTCCATCCCATATTCTCTGATAATCACTAATGTGCCTTTGTCTTCGAATTTGCCTAGTCTGGGCATTTCATATAAATGGAATCATATGACATGTGGTCTTTTGTATCTTCTTTCACTTAGCATATTATTGCCAAGGTTTCTACATGTTGTGACTTGTATCAGTACTCCATTTGAAAAATATTCCATTTTGTTCATTGATTATTTCTACATTTTGGCCAGTAGGAATAATGATGCTTTGAACATTTGTGTACAAATTTTGCATGAACATTTCTTTTCAGTTCTCTTGGGTGTACACCTAAAGAGTGGAATTGCTAGATCATATGATAACTAACTCCAGGGTGTTTGACTTTCTGAGGAACTGCTAAGCTGTTTTCTATGCAGCTGCACTATTTTACATTCCTATCAGCAATGTCTGAGGGTTCCAACTTCTTTACAAGCTTGGTAACTTTTTTTTTTTAAGACTTTATTTATTTACGAGAGACACACAGAGAGAGAGGCAGAGACATAGGCAGAGGGAGAAGCAAGCTCCATGCAGGGAGCCCAATGTGGGACTTGATCCCAGATTCCAGGATCTCACCCTGAGCCCAAGGCAGACACTCAACTGCTGAGCCACCCAGGCGTCCCTAAATAAATAAAATCTTAAAAAAAAAAAAAAAAAAAAACCTCCAAAACATATTTGTAAAAAAAAAAATCAATTGACTGAAAATGTTGGGGTTTATTTTTGGAGGATTTATTTCTATTAAATTCCATTTATTCTAGATGTCTTATGCTAATTTTATACCATCTTGATTACTGTAGCTTTTTGCAGTAAGGTTTGAAATTGGAAAGTGTAAGTCCTCCAACTTTGTTCTTTTTCAAGATTGTTTTAGCTATTCTAGGTTATTGGATATGTTCTTGTTCTCTTTATCAGGTTTTCAATAGAGTTTAATAGGGGGTATTCAATATTCTGCAGAATTTGTGGTCACACAAAAGGGCCCTCCTCTTGCATTAGTAATATTCTAACTCTTGAAATTTCCACCCCTCTTATATACACTCTTTTTGGACTAGGGGGACAACTCGTGATTTAAACTTGTTTTTGCCAGGCTATGAAAAGAGCAAGTTGTCACAATTTAAGTGTTTGATTTTTTTCATGTATCCTCTCCTTGACAAACCATGGGTATGTTTGAGAGGAGATAAAACTGAGGTAGGAGGAGATGATTGGTTTTGGTAGCTGTAGTCTGAATGCATCTGATGTGGACTATAGTCTGCATGAAGAATGCAGATGGATTTCTTTTTTTTTTTTTTTCAGGATAATAGATAAATGAATAAGTGAAATAAAATATAAACCATAGTAATTAGAGTTTTTGTGTTTAGTATCTTCTAACAACTACTTAGGAGGTGTGAATCCAATATTTAAGTAACATACAATTTGCTCTCTCCCAACCTAGTGTTATCACCTGTGATTAAATTGCAGAAACAGATCTTACATGTGACTGCTCAAATGGTTGCAATTATATTAAATTATTAGTTATTTTCACTCTGTAAACAGAGTCTGTACTATATTTTAGTATCTTCTACTTAGGAGTTGATAAAGAAAAGTTTATTTTCTTTTAGTTTGAAGACAGCATTATTTAAAGCTATATATAAATCAGGTGCATGGATTTGATCTATTATTCCTCCCCCTCACAAAATTTAGAATAATATGATCATACAGTATTAAAGTTAGTTTTCTATTGTGTATTATATTTCCTTGTTGCTAATCTGTTACAGTCATTCATTCATTCCCTAGAAAAGAAAATCAGAGCTTAGTTTAGGGTAGAACCTCTTCATGAATTTGTGTCACACATAATAAAGTTATGTCTTTCAGAACTTAGAGTCCTTGGTAATCCACCCAGGTGTCCCAGCATTGTGTACTTTGGTTGCATTACCTCTTTTAATATTTTCAAGGTCTTGGGGCACCTGGGTGGCTCAGTGGTTGAGCGTCTGCCTTCAGCTCAGGTCGTGATCCCGGGGTCCTGGGATAGAGTCCTGCATCAGGCTCCCCGCAGGGAACCCACTTCTCCCTCTGCCTATGTCTCTGCCTCTCTGTGTATATCTCTCATGAATAAATAAAATCTTAAAAAAAAAAATGTTTTCACAGTCTTGTGACAATCCAAGATCCTAAACACAAATGTATGTATGTCTTGTGTAAGTTGGATGATCACTGTAAGGTTGATATTTGGATGTCTTACTTTAGGAGTTTGATGGGTTTTAGGTGGCAAGTTTAAAGAGGCAATGATTAAAAATGAAATGATACAAAGTCCATCAGCATATGATTGTCTTGTGTTCATATTTAAGTAGAATCACAACTGCTCCATTAGGGTCTGTAAACTCTCCAAGCATGTTGTCCTTCACAGCCTTTGCAGTTTATTCTCTCAGGAGCATTCTTCTCTAGATATCCATGTGGCTTCAATCTCCTACTTGTGCAGTCTGCCAAGAGGCTTTCCAACTGCCTACTCTATATGTATTTGCATAAACACCTCAGGGTCACCAATTTTAATTCTGAACTCATCATTTCCCCCTCCACCCTGATTTTTTTTTTTTTTACCTCCACCCGTGTAAATTGCATTGCCCTAAAATTAGTTACTGCAGTCTGAAACCTCACATCTCATATTTGTTATTTCTTCTCACCATACATATTTAAGCAGGCACTAAGTCCTGTAGGTTCTTTCTTAACATCTTGTTTATTTGTC
The DNA here is from genome assembly GCF_053574225.1 of Canis aureus. Classification (NCBI taxonomy): domain Eukaryota; kingdom Metazoa; phylum Chordata; class Mammalia; order Carnivora; family Canidae; genus Canis; species Canis aureus. The sequence continues at coordinate 36,394,747 of NC_135615.1, forward strand.
CCTTTCTCTGTTTCCTTAATGCTTCTGCTATAAATAAAACCATTATCTTTCACTGGCATTTATTTCAATAATCCCTGGCTCTGTCTACCTTCAAGATTATATCCCTCTAATTCTTACTCTACCCTGCTGTCAGAGTAAATTCTCTAATGTCAATTTAGTCATGTCACTCTTGACAAAAAGCCTTCTCATTTCTTAGATAAAGGATAAGTCAAATTCCTTGACGTGGCATACAAGGTTATTTAGGATTTAGCTTCTGTCTATTTTTTCAACTGTCCTTCTTGTGCCCTACTTTATTTGCTTTTTGTGTTCTAGTCATACCAAATTGTTGTTAGTTCTCTGAACCATATCAAGCTGTTATAGGCCCTGGTTTAATTTGCTTCTGCTGCTTTGACTTCTAGAATCATATTAATAGCTACTATATGTTGAGTGCTTCTTGCCCACTGGGTTAAGTACTTACTTATATTTTCAAATTTACCAGTGCCATATGAAGATTTTTATTTTAATCAAAAATCAAAATTGCAAAAAAAATTAGTTCCAAATTACAGGTGAGGAAAATGAAGCTTAGAGACATTGTATGACATATACAAAGTTGTATATCTAGTAATGATGGAGTTGGGATTTGAATTCAGGTATCTTGGACTCTGAAGCTCATGTTTGTAACTACCACTAAACAGTGCTGCTGCTGTCACTGATGTCCCCTCTTTCTCATCCTGCTGAATACCTTCTTGTTCCAAAACTGTCATCTCTAACTCATGTCCTTTATTGCTACTCCATTTGGGATTGGCCATTCTTTCTTCTGTGTTCCCATGTTGTTGTCTGTGTATAACTATTATAGCATCTCTAATGCTTTATTGCATTTATTTGATTTTTTTTTTTTTTTTTAGATTTTATTTATTCATGAGAGAGACAGGGAGAGAGAGAGACTGAGGCAGAGACACGGGCAGAGGGAGAAGCAGGCTCCATGCAGGGAGCCCGATGTGGGACTCGACCCCGGGTCTCCAGGATCACACCTTGGGCTGCAGGCGGCACTAAACTGCTGAGCCACCTGGGCTGCCCTTGATTGTCTGTCTTAATGAGCAAGAATCATATTTATTTTTGTGCTCCCAGTATATAATAGAATGTTTGGCATATAGTAGGTGCCTAATAAATGTTGAATGAATGTATTTGTAGTGCTTAATATGTTCAGGTTACTTATTAGCCTGAAATGATTAGAATAGATCCTATATTATTTGTGTGGAGTGGAGAGTAAGAATAAAGGAAGACAAGGCAAACTGACTTTAATGATAGTAGTAGTGGTAATATTAATAAGAATAATAGCAACTAATATTTGTTGAGCAATTACCATGTGTTAAGCATTGTTTTGCAATTTTAGATATAACATCTTGCTTACTCGTCATTAGCCCTGTGATACAGGTACTGCTATCCTTATTTTATAGCTGAGATAAATGAGGTTAAAAGAGGTAAGACAAGTTAGCTAAGATCACACTTTGAGTGATGAGCTGGTGTTCTAAGAGTCTTCTTGCTCTTAGTCATTATGCTTTCCTCCCCTTATTGTTATTAATTGGAGGTTTATGTTTTTTTTTTTTAAGATTTTATTTATTCATGAGAGACAAAGAAAAGCAGGCTCCGTGCAGGGAGCCTGACGCGGGACTGGATCTGGGGGTCTCCAGGATCATGCCCTGGGCTGAAGGCAGGCGCTAAACGGCCGAGCCACCCAGGGATCCCGGTTTATGGGTGTTTGAGGCTCTTTTTAACTTACTAAATTCAAGTATTCTTTTAGAGTGTTGAATGCTTATTTTCTATTTGGGATAATGGGTAGAAGCCAGGACTTCATTTTTCTGCTTACTTTGTTAATGTTTGTTTTTTAGAAGATTCGCTTAATATGGTTTGGTGTGGTAAAAAGAGTATGAGCTTTGGAGTCCAAAGTACGTAGCTTCAGATCCTGTATAGTTATGTGATATTGGGCAAGTCACTTTTCTGAGTTTCAGTTATTTAAAGTGAAAGTCAGTTAATCTAACTTGAGTAGTTAAGATGATTGAATGAGGGGCACCTGGGTGGCTCAGTCCATTGAGCTTCCAACGATTGTGTTTTTTTTTTTTTTTTTAAGATTTTATTTATTTATTCATGAGACACACACACACACACACACACACACACACACAGAGGCAGAGACACAGGCAGAGGGAGAGGGAGAAGCAGGCTCCATGCAGGGAGCCGGATGCGGGACTGGATCCCTGGACTCCAGGATCAGGCCCGGGCTGAAGGTTGGCGCTAAACCGCCAAGCCACCCGGGGATCCCCTAACTACTGGTTTCTATTCAGATCATGATCTCAGGGTTGTGAGATTGAGCTCTGCATTGGGTTCTGCGCTTAGGAGTCTCTCTCTAAAATAAATAAATTAATCTTTAAAGAAAAAAGATGATTGGAATAATATATGGAAAATGTTGGTAGATATTAGGCATTTTATTAATGGTAGCCTATTTTTTTAATGCACTTAATTCATGGTAGCTTTTTTTTTAAATAGAGTTTTTGTTTTTATTTCTTTATTATTATTTGTTAAGCAGATGCTTTGCCCAAGATGGGATTGGAACTCATGACCCTGAGATTAAGAGTGACATGCTCTACCAACTGAGCCAGCCAGGTCCCCCAAGTAGCAATTACTTTTAAGAAGACCTTCCTTTCTCCCATCTTTGATTAGAAACTTCAAAAGAAAAATAGATTCTGTATTAAAACTATAGTTTAGAAATTGGGTGTTTATAATGGAGCAAGGTGAAGTTAATTTTCTCTAGATTTAACTTAGAATTAGGAAAAGCATACTGGTTCTTTCTTGTATGTGCTATGTGGAATTAATCAACTTCAGATATCCCAAAGTATCATTTCTGTTTTGTTTTGTTTTTTAAGATTTTATTTCTTTGAGAGAGAGCACACAAGCAAGGGGAGGGGCAAGGAGAGGGAGAAGCAGGCTTCTAGCCAGCAGGGAGCCTAATGTAGGGTTTGATCCCAAGACTCTAAGATCATGACCTGAGCTGAAGGCAGATGCTTAACCTACTGAGACACCCAGGCGCCCCACCATTACTGTTTTTTGAGAAGAGGATTGTGGGTTTGAACTTAGAAATACAGTTTTCCTTGTAGAAAGAAACTTGAAAAGTTTTTGTTAAGGAATACAGTCTTTTCATTCCAGTATTTCAAGATGTTTTTGTTGATTTTATTGGGTCTTATAGTATCAGTAAAACTTATTCCTAAATTTATCATTATTTGGTCCTAAATTGCAAATGTATTACTTTCTCCCTTTGAGTACATTTTGGGGGATGTTTGTGGTGATACTGTTATCAAAACTTTTAAATACTGTGTTTTTTTGCAAAAAAGAATTGCTATGTCCTTTATTAATTATCTCTTGGAACATGATCCATACTTTTTGCTGTTCCAAGTAGAAATCCGTAGTAAACCACCTGTATTCTGAAATGGTATAAATGCTGATTCTGATTTAGAGGGCTTACTGTGAGTGGGGAAAAGTAAGACATACTGGTCTATCCAACTATAAACTACAAAAGAGAAGAGATATAGCAAATGCAGTTTAAAAAATGTTACAGATGTTTACAATGTTTTACCTAGCTTTCCATTTTAAATGATCAAATCTGAATCTCTTATTTATTTATTTAAAGATTTTATGTATTTATTCATGAAAGACACAGAGAAGGAAGAGACATGGGCATAGGTAAAAGCAGGCTCCCTGTAGGGAGCTGATGCCAAGACTGGATCCCAGGATTCCGGGATCCCAACCTGAGCCAAAGGCAGACACTCAGCCACTGAGCTACCCAAGTGCCCCTGAATCTCTTTTCTTTTTAAAGAGAATTTTTAAAACGTTTATTTTTTAGTAATCTCTACACCCGATATGGGCTTGAACTCCTAACCCCAAGATCAAGAGCCACACACTGCCCTGACTGAGCTAGCCAGGCACTCCTCAAATCTGAATCTTTTAAGGGAGCTTTATTTTTGAAAGTTTGTGAGAAGAGGTAGTGTAAAACATTTACCCTTCTTTACAGCCCAGGTTGGAATTCATGGGAGTGAGGTTCTTCTTCTTCTTCTTTTTTTTTTTTAAAGATTTTATTTATTTGAGAAAGAGTGAGTGAGGAGGGGGGAGGAGCAGAGGCAGAGGGAGAAGCAGGCTCCATGCTGAGCAGGGAGCCTGACAAGGGACTGGATTCCAGGACCCTGGAATCATGACCCGAGACGCTTAACTGACTAAGCCACCTAGACGCCCCATGGAGTGATGATTATTCATAAATATTAGCGGAAACAAACTTTGTGGCTATAATATTTTAGTCCCCAACTCAAAATACAAATTTATTTAACATGTTTGAAATAAAAGTTTCATAATTCATTGTTAGGTTAAAAGATGTTCTATGTAAAAAATGTATTTTCAACTTATATTTGAGAGCTTGGTAGTCTTTGCTTGTTGCATGATATGACCAAGTGACTGGAAAATATATAAAGAAATATATATAATGTACATGTTTTGGGATGCCTGGGTGGCTCAGTGGTTGAGTGTCTGCCTTCAGTTCAGGGCATGATCCCGGGCTCTGGGATTGAGTTCTGCATTGGGCTCCTTGTGGGGAGCCTGCCTCTCTGTCTGTCTGTGTCTCTGCCTCTCTCTCTCTCTGTGTCTCTCATGAATAAATAAATAAAATCTTAACAAAAAGTACATGTTTTATGATCAAACGTTCCCTTTTTATTATTTTCTCTAACTAGCAATTGCTATTTCCAGAAATATACCTTAGATAAGGTAGCAATTGGTTATTGACAAATGTATTGGTGAGGTTTTATCATTTTACTTTTGTAAGACTTAAAACATATTAATATTGTTAAAGTTTAATTGTAACACTGGTACTTACACTTGATAGAAATTATATGGGGGTTTTGGTTGTTGTTTTTTAGTGGAATTGAGTTTTGGCCAAAGCGTAGCTGGGTTAATAAATGATTTTTCTAACTAGATTTTGGCCAGGTGATTGACTTTGTTTTTTCAAGGTGATAGTAGTTGAGTCTGTGGTTAATCTTCTTAGTCACTGTTGCCATCCATCCAGTTGTTCATTTTAGAAATGCCAGATGGGATTAAAAAAAAAAAAAAAAGGAGAAAATGCTTGTTCCCTTTTTCTACCCTGCCCCCCTTTGTTTAAATTCTGTTTTAAGCTACTACTCTCAGCTTTTTTTTAAAAGAAGGGAGCAAGAGAAAAGACTTTTGAGAAGGAAGACAAAGTGTTTTGCCTGTAGCATTTAGAAAAGATTACCTATAAGAGAAAAACAGTTTTTTGAGGGCCAGATTCCCTCTCATCTTTTTTCTTCCATCTTTTGTTTTTGTACCTAATCAGGAGATAGTAAAAGAATCTGCAACCTTTAAGACTTGAAGTAAACTTTCTTGTCACTGGCAAAAACAGTACCACTATAAATGGATGCTTTATGTTTGCTGTTCAGGGTAGCTGCTGGATAGAGGAAGCAATGTAATTATCATTGAGCAGTAGGTATATTTCTGTGATCCTTTAGCTGTATGTAAGAAATTTTGGAGCTTCTTTATTCACTTACATGATAAAGACTAATTTAATTAGATATAACATTATTTTGGACTTACCTATTTTCTAGATGTGTTTTTTGGGACTACATTACCAAGACTTTTATGTTAGATATACCAAGCCTTTTATGTTAGTCTAATTTAGTATTTTCATGTAACTATAGATGGTTTCTGTGTTGTCTAGTTGAGATAATGCTATTGCAATCTGAATTACAAGAGTATGTGTTTCAGTAGTTTTACCGGGTAAGATTTTTTTTTTTTTTTTTTCCGGGTAAGATATTTATGAACTACCAAAAGTAACGCCACAAGTATTCCCAAAGTGATAGGTATAACTGGATATTTTGTCTTTTTATTGACTCCACATTGAGACTCGCTTTTAAAATTTTAGAGAGGATAGGACAGATGATATATTAGAGTTGAGTGCTTTTTTAGTACATCTAATTATATTCAAATCATTTGTGTGTATAGTTAAATATACCACAACTCATTCCGGGAAACTTAAGGTTTTTCCCACAAGTGTAGATATTTAAAATTTTATCTTTTTATTATTTATTTATTTATTTTTAAGTTTTATTTATTTAAGTAGTTTCTACATCCCACATGGAGCTTAAACTCACGACCCTAAGATCAAGAGTTGCACATTCCACTGACTGAGTCAGCCAGGAGCCCCTAAAATTTGATCTTTTGGGTCAGAACTTAAGTATAAAATGCCTAAAACTACACTTGGAAATTAAAGTGATCATCACAAGGAAAAAAATTTTAACTGTGATGTGATGGATGTTAATTAAACTTACTATGGTGATCATTTCACAGTATATACATCCATGAAATCATTATGTTGAACCCCTTAAACTCATACAATGTTATGTGTTAGTTATAGCCTAATGAAACTGGTAAAAAATAAATAAAATAAAAATAAAAGAATTCAGGGGAATTCTGATGAAAGTGTATCATGTGAGATTCTTAGTGAATATCATTTTTCCAGTTTGAAAGGTCATAGAAGATAGATCCTATGGTAAGGGACAGGACAAATGAGTTTTAATTACACAGAATTAGTATTCTAAAAATTACGTTTATATAGTATTTTATTATTTTCAAATTATTTTGCCTTATTTCATCATTTCAATAGCATTGTAAGATAGAGCAGGTTTTGTCTTTGTTTATTGAGGAAGAAATGAAACATCAGAAAGGCAGAAAGTGACATGTCTAATGTCACACATTGTGCCTGGTGAAAGTGATACTTCAATCTCATTTTCCTTATCTGTAGTACAGTATTCTTTCCATTATGTCATGTTGCCTAACTGAAACGTGAATTTACATGTATTTTAAGATGTAGGAAAATTAAACTGAATAAATTGTCTTGTGAATTATAATTTTTAGAAGTTATAAGCCCCTTGAAGCCAAGGGACATATCTCTATTTTTTGTTTTTTTCCCAAACTTGGTTCTTCCCAAGCACTTAGGAATGTGCTGTCTTGTGTATGTGATACTACTGTTACTGACATCCAGGATGACATTGCTACTGATTCTCTCTTAGTGGTGGTGACAGGTAGATGATGAGCAATCTGTCACCTTTTGCATGGTCTTATTCAAATCTTTTTTTTAAATTTTTATTTATTTATGATAGTCACACACACAGAGAGAGAGAGAGAGAGAGAGAGAGAGGCAGAGACACAGGCAGAGGGAGAAGCAGGCTCCATGCACCGTGAGCCCGACATGGGATTCGATCCCGGGTCTCCAGGATGGCGCCCTGGGCCAAAGGCAGGCGCTAAACCACTGCGCCACCCAGGGATCCCGGTCTTATTCAAATCTATCTCCAGTTCTTTCTAGCCTAAAGCTGTAGTGGTGCTCTAGGTACTTTATGGTTTTTTTAAAATTTGAGATAAAATTTACATACCGTAAAACTTAGCATGTTAAGTGTACAATTCAATGGTTTTTTAGTATATTTAGAAGGTGTACAGCAGACACCACTATCTAATTCCAGACATTTTCATCATTCCAGAAAGAAACTTTAGACCCATTAATAGTCCCTGCAATCCCTCCCTCTCTGACTCTTCACTTAAACCATTAAGTTACTTTCTGTCTCCATGAATTTGTCTATGCTAGACATTTCATATGAGTGGAATCATACAATAATTGACTTCTTGTTTCTTGCTCTTGCATTAAGCATAGTATTTGCATGGTTCATCTATGCTATGGCATGTGTCAGTACTTATTCCTTTTAATGGCAGAATAATGTTCCATTATTTGTATATATACCATATTTTATTTATTCATTTATTAGTTGATAGACTTTTTTTTCTATTTTTTGTCCATTGAACATAACATAGCTATTAACCTGTATGCAGATTTTTTTAAGTTTTTTTTTTAAATTTATTTATTTATGATAGTCACAGAGAGAGAGAGAGAGAGAGAGGCAGAGACACAGGCAGAGGGAGAAGCAGGCTCCATGCACCAGGAGCCCGATGTGGGATTCGATCCCGGGTCTCCAGGATCGCACCCTGGGCCAAAGGCAGGCGCCAAACCGCTGCGCCACCCAGGGATCCCTGTATGCAGATTACTGTATGGACATGTTTTAAATCCTCTTGTGTAGATAGAAATGAAATTTCTGGGTCATATGTTTATTCTATTCTGTTTAATTTTTGGACCACCACAAAACTATTTCCTGAAGTAGCTGTGTCATTTACATTCCCACCAGCAGTATATGAAGGACCTTATATTTCTTGAGAGTGGACCATTCATCACTTTCCGAATGCATCTTCAAGCCCCTTTTTAATTTCATTCCCTTTTGCCTCTATTCCCAATGCCTAACCTATATGCTGTTTCTTGTGCAAAGTCTTACATTCCTGGGGCTGGAAGCAATTTCTCTCTCTTTAATGCATTAAATGGTAGTTGTACCATTTATTTCTCTTCGATGCCTTTTGTGATAGTCATGTTGCCTTTGACTTATATCTTCTACCAACATTTTTGTACTGTCAAGGTGCTTCATATAAAATAGGACTTCAGTAAATATTGGGAAATGAGTAAGAGAGAATAGAGAATTCTAACTTGGATTTTTAAAATATTACATGACACAAATCTGTATTTGACTCAGTAGTACATGTAATGCCACATTAGACCAATGTTTTTTATGAAATAAAAATGATAACTTCTAAATACCATCTGTAATAAAAAATTCCAGAATCTGGCATGATGGTTTTATCTATCCTCATAACTGGCAAGTATATGTATCTGCAAATACCTAATAATTTCTTGGGCCTGAGATTTTTTTTTTTTAAAGATTTTATTTATTTATTCATGAGAGACACACAGAGAGAGAGAGAGAGAGAGAGGCGCAGAGACACAGGCAGAGGGAGAAGCAGGCTCCATGCAAGGAGCCCGATGTGGGACTCGATCCTGGGTCTCCAGGATCACACCCCAGGCTGCAGGCGTCGCTAAACCGCTGCGCCACTGGGGCTGCCCGGGCCTGTGATTTTTATTGTACAAGCGGTTATCTTTTCATATCATTTAACAACTGATAGGCCACATTTATCTACTGGCATCTTTGTCTGTAATTACATATTAAAGAAGCTGTGTTGCAGCAGCATAGTAATGTGGCTCAATGTTATTAGATGTAAAGTTAAAAGATTTATTTTGTAAAATTTTAGTACTTCATGAGGTAATAAAATGTATCCAGATCATTTTAACTTTACAGTCTTTGTTGGGACGTTTATTTGGTGGCCATTATGAAACTGATGACAAAATAGCCAAATATGCCAAATAATGTAGTCCAAATACTGTGGTCCTGAAGTAGCATTGTCTAGTAGTTAAGAGCATAAACTGTGTAGCTCTATGGTGGGGTTTGAAACCTGTCTTTGTCATTTATTAGCTATGTGACCTTGGAGAAGTACTTAACCTTCTGTTCCTGTTTTTCTGTCTACAAATATGTTAACCTCCCTGGTTGTATGTATTTACAATTTTTTTTTTTTTTTTTTTTTTGCAGTTCTTGGCTTTACTTTTCTTTTTTTTTTTTAATTTATTTTTTATTGGTGTTCAATTTACCAACATACAGAATAACCCCCAGTGCCTGTCACCCATTCACTCCCACCCCCCGCCCTCCTCCCCTTCTACCACCCCTAGTTCGTTTCCCAGAGTTAGCAGTCTTTACGTTCTGTCTCCCCTTCTGATATTTCCTATACATTTCTTCTCCCTTCCTTTATATTCCCTTTCACTATTATTTATATTTGTATTTACATACAAATATATGTATGTATGTATGTATTTATATTTGTATTTACATATTGTAGATATATCTAGGTACATAAATATATACTCATGTTTATATACATGATAGTCTTGTTCATGTTTATATGCATGTATGTATATATACTTTTAGCAAAATAAAGATCATACTGTTTTGAATCTTACGATTTTCACTTTATGAATACTTTCTCATGTCACTAAATTTGCTTTAGAAACATTGTTTTTAATGACTGTACGGTAGTCCGTCGTATAACTGACAGAATGTATTTATCAAATTACCAATTTTAGTTTTCTTCCTCTCATTTTTGGAATTTGAATTCATGTGCAGTGACCATCCTTGCATATTTTTGTCTTGCTTTCAGATACCTTTTTAAGGATAGAATCCTTAAAATACGGAACGCCTGGGTGGCTCAGCAGTTGGGCGTCTGCCTTCAGCTCAGCGCGTAATCCCGGGGTCCTGGGATCGAGTGCTACATCAGGCTCCCATCAGGGGAGCCTGCTTCTCCCTCTGGCTGTGTCTCTGCCTCTCTGTCTCTCTGTGTCTTTCATGAATAAATAAATAAAATCTTAAAAAAAAGAATCCTTAAAATGGAATTACTAAGTTAAAGGGCATGAGTCTTTTAAAGCATTTTGATACATATTTCCAAATTGCTTTTCAGAAGGATTGTACATATTTTATTTGTTAAGAAAATTCATTTAAGAATTAAGTTGATTTGAAATTAGAGGAGTATGTGTTTATTTTCATAAGTTGCTTTTGCTTATGCTATTCATTCATTTCAGTAAATACAGATTCAGTACCTACTATATATGAGGTATTCTTTTTTTTTTTTTTTTTAATTTTTATTCATTCATGATAGTCACACAGAGAGAGAGAGAGAGGCAGAGACACAGGCAGAGGGAGAAGCAGGCTTCATGCACCGGGAGCCCGACGTGGGATTCGATCCCGGGTCTCCAGGATCGTGCCCTGGGCCAAAGGCAGGCGCCAAACTGCTGCGCCACCCAGGGATCCCTATATGAGGTATTCTTAAGCCCAGAGAACAGAGCATTGAACAAACAGGTATGGGTCCTAACTTCATGAAGCTTTCTTGTATATAGGGCTCCAGATATTTGCCAGTGTATGATGTCTTATTTTCGTTGAAGAATCAGAATTTAATAAATTGATTAGAAGAGAGAAAAAACTGTGCTTTAATGACCTACCCATGCTGTCTAGTCTTTTTACATCTAGGCCTGTTTACATCTTCCCAAGGACTATGTTAATGTACTTGTTACATTTAAAAAAACAAAAACAGGGATGGCTCAGTGGTTGAGCACCTGCCTTTGGCTCAGGGCATGATCTGGAAGTCCTGGGATCGAGTCCCACATCAGGCTCCCTGCATGGAGCCTGCTTCTCCCTCTATGTCTCTGCTTCTCTCTGTGTCTCTCATGAATAAATAAATACAATCTTTAAAAATAATAAAAAATAAAATAAATTAAAAAGAAAAGAAAAGCTGTTTTACAAGCTCTGTGCTAGGCACAGAAGATATAATGCTCTTCAGGAAATTTGAATCTGGTGTGTCTGAGGTATATTGTAGTCATGTCTGAAGATAAGCAGATAGGAGGCTCCCTCAAAGTCCCTTCCCACAGCCCCATGTTTTTATAATAATTTATAAATTCCAAACCAGAAATCATACTACCTTAAAGTGCAGTTATTCTAACAATATTGACATCAGTTTCATGAATATTGCATTTTTAATTCAAAAAACAGGTCGAATCATTTATTTTGGACCAAGAAGATCTGGATAACCCAGTACTGAAAACAACATCAGAGATATTCTTATCAAGTACTGCAGAAGGAGCAGACTTACGCACTGTGGATCCAGAGACACAGGCACGATTAGAAGCATTGCTAGAAGCAGCAGGTAATTTTGTTTTCTTGTTTTCTTATTTTCATCTCTTTTAAAAGTCTAGATATCTGTGTAAAGCTATACAAGAGTACCCCAAAATATATGACATAATATGAAATTTGAACTCTGACAATGTATTATATTTTTTCTTTTCTTTTTTTTTTTTTAAAGTTTCAGGAGATACTGGCTTTCTTTTTATTTTTATTTAAGAATTTTATTTTATTTTAAAGACTTTATCTATTTATTCATGAGAGACACACAGAGAGAGAGAGACAGAGAGAGAGAGAGAGAGGGAGCGAGAGAGCAGAAGCAGGCTCCATTCAGGGAGCCTGATGCGGGACTCAATCCCAGGACTCCAGGATCACGCCCTGGGCCAAAGGTAGGCTCTAACCCGCTGAGCCATCCAGGGATCCCTATTTTTTATTTTCTAAAGAAAATATTCACATTTTCTATTTTAAAAATTCTTGGTTGAAAGTTGTCAATGGATGATTACTGGGTTCAACATTGTTTTTAAGTCTTAGATAATCAGCTAGTTATCAAGGAAAACTTACTTATTACCAATTACATTATAAGTGTGGGAGATAGAGTATCTGCCTTTGGCTCAGGTAGTGATCCAAGGGTCCTGGGATTGAGTCCTGCATCAAACTCCCAACAGGGAGCCTGCTTCTCCCTCTGCCTATGTCTCTGCTTCTCTCTCTGTGTTTCTCATGAATAAATAAATAAAATCTTTAAAAAAAATGTGGGAGATAAATTTTGTTCATCAAATTATGAATCTTTGATCTTAATTAACTGATTTGGGGTATTCTGCATGTGATTACTTGTTTACTTTTATCTAGGGGTAACTTAGTTATGAATTGCTATTTTTTTCTTAGAAGACAGTTAAATAAAAATTGAACACTAAATTAGACTGAAATATACCTAGCTGTATATCATCTTCTTGTTCTGTGGTAGCTTAAGAGAAAAATCTGTGATAAGCTTGTTTTCTCAATAATATATACTTATCACTATTTTATATTATGCAATCTACATATTATTTGTTGTATGGAGTTTCCATTCCACTTTAATGAAAGCCTTTTATCAGCTAAAATTGTTTTAAGAAGGAAGTTAATTTTTTCTAATCTTTGTATATTGCTTTTCTTTTTTTCGGTATATTGCTTTTGAGATACATTCATTTTATATGATACTCCTTTAAGTTACTTATTTAGCATAAATATATGTGCATATTCAATATGTGTAAGAATTTGTTTAAAAAAACTTTTAAAAGATTTATTTATTTATTTGGAAGAGAAAGAGAGAACACAAGCGGGGGGAGGAGTACAAGGAGAGGGAAAAGCAGATTCCCCTCTGAGCAAGGGAGCCCATTGTGGGGGCTTGATCCCAGGACCATGTGATCATGACCTGAGCCAGAGGCAGGCAGTTGCTTAACTGACTGAGCCACTAATGTGCCCTACATGTAAGAATTTGATCTAGAAGAATGTATAGGTTATTTTTGAAAATAGTGTCCAAGAATATATATTCAGAAAAATCACAGCAGCCTTTTAGCACATTTCATATTGATTGAAGAAAAACAGTATTACATTTGACCAAATAATGATAGGACAAATAAGAGCAAAAATAAATTGAGCACTTTTATATTATTCTTGGAAAGACCTAGATGTTATGTTAAAAATGAGCTTGCTTGATATCCTCTTGTTACTCCTTTAACTTTGTCCTGTTATGGAAAAGCATAGGTACAATTTGTAGCAGATTGACTTTAGGCAACCTAGTGTTCTTTTTGCAACTGATAGAAACTTAAAATTAGAGTCAACAAAATAAGACTATTTAAATTAAGGCAGAACTAGTAATTTTTTAAAAAAAGGTATAAAGGGGGATCCCTGGGTGGCGCAGCGGTTTGGCGCCTGCCTTTGGCCCAGGGCGCGATCCTGGAGACCCAGGATCGAATCCCACATCGGGCTCCCGGTGCATGGAGCCTGCTTCTCCCTCTGCCTGTGTCTCTGCCTCTCTCTCTCTCTCTGTGTGACTATCATAAATAAAAAAAAAAAAAAAAAAAAAAAAAAAAAAAGGTATAAAGGTCACATTAGTAATTACATTGAATGTCCCTCCCTTAGAGTCTGGGTTTCCTGTGTGTCTCCTACTTGTGATTTAGAGATATCCTGTATAAGATTCCTGAATTGGCAGTGCCATGACCATCCTCTAGTTTTGGGGGGTGTTATGTTTTTGCTTTGCTTTGGAACCTTACATTATTTTGCTTAGAGCAGAGAGAAATGTGGAGAAAAGACATCTCTCTTCTCCAAGTCTTCTCTTGCTTTCCTTTTATTTCCCAGATCAAGCTTTGTTTACTGGTGGTAGTACATTTTTACTCTCTGGCATAGGCTCACACTTCAATCATGTTGTATTACTCCTTAGTCCCTAAATAAGAGTTTTAAACTCATTTTTCTTTTTTTTTCTGGCACTTCATGATTCTCATTCAGAGCTGTTTTCTGATAACGTTAAACATTTTACTTTCCTTGATTTCTCTTTTTATTCATATTAAGTCTGAAATAATCATCAAGATACCTTAGAATTGCTTGTTTGTCATACCTATATTGATAGAAAGAAAATAATCCTTGAAAATAATGATACCTGCCTTCCTGGGGGGTGTCAAAAACTATTGAATTTTTAAATTTTGTGTATTTTGACAATTTGAACTCCATACATGGTTGGATATAATGTTGTGTCTAAAGAAATTGTTAGGCCTATTTTAAGATTTTTAAATTTAATTTTTATTATTTTTAATAAGTTCAATGGCTTTTTTTTTTTTAAAGATTTTATTTATTTGAGAGACAGAGAGATCACAAGCAGAGAGGAAGGATAGAGGGAGAAGCAGACACCCTGCTTAGCAGGGAGCCCAATACTGGACTTCATTGCAAGATGCTGGAATCATGACCTGAGCCAAAGGCAGACTCTTTACTGACGAAGCCACCCAATGCCCTATTTATTTGGAGAGAGAGAAAGAGAGAGAGAGAGAGAGAGAAATAGAGCATGAATTAGGAAGGGGCAGAGGGAGAGAATGTCAAGCAGACCCCCTGCTGAACGCAGAGCCTGATGCAGGGCTTGATTTCACAACCCATGAGATCATGACTTGAACAAAATCACCAGTCAGACACTTAATCGATTGAGCCACCCAGGCCCCCCGTTAGATGTATTTTAAAATGATGTGCTCCTTTCTAAGACCTGTGCAAGCTGACTATTGGATGAATATTTTCTTTTTGTGCTTCAGTATTTTCATTTGCTTTTTGAACATTGTGTTGAGGAATTTTTAGACTCTGTGTGTACGTGTGTGTGTGTGTTTAAAAGTAATCTCTACACCCAATGTAGGACTGAAACTCATGACCCTGAAATCCAGAGTCACACTTTTCCAATTGAGCCAGCCAGCTAGGTGCCCCTAGACTCTGTGTTTTTAATTATGAGAACATATTAGGTATTACTAGGCTTCTTAGTTTATTATGAGCATTGTATAATATGGTATGTCTATCTCCCTTCTTTCTTCATTTTTATCTTATTTTATTTTATTTTTTTGAGTGTGAGGACAGAGGGCACATAGAGAGGGAGAGAGAATGTCAGACAGGTTCCCTTACCCAGCACAGAGACTGGAATGGGGCTCTATCCCACAACCCAGAGGTCATGACTGGAACTGAAACCAAGAGGTAGATGCTCAACCAACTAAGCTACCCAGGCACCCCTGTCTTTCTCCTTCTTTTAAAGGATAAGATAATATTATCTTGCTTAGATGTACCATAATATATTTTACCAATTCCTTATTGAGATACTTAGATTATTTCCTATTTTCCGGTATTACAAGTATGCTGTAATTTATATTCATATGTAGCTTTTCTTATTTGTGCAGGTATCTTTATAGGACAAATTATTAGAAAGTGGTATTACTGTGTCAAAGGATGTTTACATATAAATGTTTTATAACTTGTCAGATTTGCCCCCACCCTGCCAACTTTGTACCCCGGTATACATTCCTATCAACAGTTTCAGAAGCCCTTACTCCTCAATCAATTTTTTGTCAGTTTTATAATTTGTATTCCTTTAATAACAGTAAGTTGCATCATACTCTATAAATGATTATTTAAATTTATTGGGTATTGATTTTTTTCTGTTTTTATTTTGCCTTAATTTATCTTATTTTTATTTTTTTATTTTGCCTTAATTTTATACTGTGTTTAATTACATAGAAATTTTTACTGAAATTAGAAGTGTTCAATATCACATGTATTAATCTTTTATTTTGTGGCATTTGGAATTTAGTCCCATGCTTAGAAAAGTATCTCTTACATCTACATTAGAAAAATACTGCATAGTATGATAGTACTTTTCAGGTTTTTTTTTTTTTTCTTTTATATTTAAATCTTCAGTCTGCCTGGTATTTATTTTTATAAATGATGTGAATTAGAGATCTGACTTAATTTTTAAATGGTAACCAATTTCTGACGAGTGTTTTTGAAATGAGCCCTCCCATCTCCTTTGATTTGATATTTCACATCTATCACACATTGAATTTACAAATAATCTGGGGTCTTTTTTTGGTCTCTGTTGTATATTCTTGACATAATTATCTGTTTTGTGCAAGTATCATACTGTTATAATTTGCACATAATGGCATAATACATTTTATATTTTATTGGGCAAGTTTTCCCTTCTTGTTTTTCTTCTTGTTGTTCTCCAAAACTTTACTGACTTTTCCTCTTATTTTCAGCAGTGATCAGGCAAAATTTTCTTTTTTTTTTTTTTTTAAAGATTTTATTTATTTATGAGAGATAGACAGAGACACAGGCAGAGGGAGAAGCAGGCTCCATGCAGGGAGCCTGATGTGGGACTTGATCCCGGGTCTCCAGGATCACGCTCTGGGCTGAAGGTGGCGCTAAACCACTGAGACACCTGGGCTGCCCAGGTGAAATTTTCTGTACAGTTGTCACTGATTCCTTACTGAATCAAGAGAAAACGTTTTATTGGCAACTTACACATCTAATAGTCCTACTAGACTGTGAGCTCTGTGAGGACAGAAGCTATGTCCTTTTTGTCTTTTTGTCTCCCTAGTATCTGGCACATAATAAATATGAGCATGAATTTATTTTAGTTTACACTGTTTTCCTAGAGGATGGTTCTAGGTGGCTTTTCAACCAAAGGGAGAAACTGTCAGATTGTTTATTGTATTAATGCTGAATAGCCCCTTTATTACCACTGAAAATATGATCTTATACTAGAGATCTTATAGTATGACTATATATTTTGAAAGAACTTTCCTTCATTTACCTCAATGAGCATCATGTTAAGTTACATTTGGAGTTAGGTAGGGCAAATTAATATTACGTGCATTGTAAAGATGTGGTTATGTGATGGCCTTTGCCATTAGTGGCAAATTGATATCAACCTTATATTCTGATTGTCAGCCTTATCAATGGAAACTATGCTGTTTGTGCCCTAGATAATAGTGTTTAGCAATGTAATTACAATTTTTTTAAATTTTTTTTTTTTGTAATTACAATTTGTACTTCTATGCTTTTTCTTCCCCTGCACTACCTGATTGATTGATGTACACTGAAGGAATTGGCAAATTGTCAACTGCTGATGGTAAAGCTTTTGCAGATCCTGAGGTACTCCGGAGACTGACATCCTCAGTAAGTTGTGCATTAGATGAAGCTGCTGCTGCACTGACACGGATGAGAGCAGAAAATAGCCACAATGCAGGACAAGTAGACACGTATGTGTATAATGACTTCTTCTGGGTGTAAAATATATTCTTGAATGGAATTTGGGGAAGTAGCAACTTTTGGTTAATTATATCTTTTGGAGGGGATTATAAACTTTAGCTAAAGGGATATTAGAATGGATATTATATTTTAAGTAGATATATAAATATATGTATGTTACATGGATATAAAAATAGATACCATAATTTTAGTCTTGCATTTCACTCATATTCATTGAGCATTCTTGTGGCATGTACTATACTAGATTCTGTAAGAAATCCAAAGTAAGATCTTATTTCTCTTTCTAAGGAAGTTACTTGGGCTAAAGATTATAGTAGTAAACTGTAAGCTGACTGCTTGAGTAAATAATAAGTGAAATGTGTTGTTAATGCAGTAATCCAGGTGCATGCTACTGAGATACGGCCCATGACTAGCAGCATCAGCATAACCTTAGATCTTGTTCAAAATGCAGACTCTCAGACCTCACCTTAGAACTACTGAATCAGATTCTGCATTTTAACAAGAAATGGGTGATTTGTACACACATTAAAGTTTGAGATTGATTGATTTTGTTAATCATCGTGCAGTAAAATTTTTACATAGATTACACCTTCTGTTATCAAATAAAATTTTTAAGCCATGGAATTATACCCCAAATATCCTTGGGAATTATTGCACTGGTAGAGCTTAAAAACTTGTGCATCAAATACTTTTTAAAACTTTATTTAAAATTTAATATAAAAAAAAATTTAATATAAAAAATAAAATTTAATATGACAGTATGTTAGAACATTTTGAAAAATAAAAATGACAGCTGTTTTCATATTCAGTGTATTGCCTTTCTGGCTTGGTTGGCTTACATGAATAATTAGCATTGCAAACACACAAAATGTTCATATAATTTTTTTCTTTATTGTATCAACACTTTTCTGTGTATATTTAATATAATTTATTATCATAGGATTCTGAGTGTTTCTTTGTTGGTTAATTGTTGGTGGTTTTGTTTTCAGTCGTAGTCTGGCGGAAGCTTGTTCAGATGGGGATGTGAATGCTGTTCGTAAATTGTTAGATGAAGGCAGAAGTGTAAATGAGCATACAGAAGAAGGAGAAAGTCTACTCTGTTTGGCTTGTTCAGCAGGGTATTATGAATTAGCACAAGTAAGCACAACTTATCTTGATTGATTGAAATTGTGGAAGGATTTTGATAATCAAAGAAATTATCATTAGAGGCCAAGTTCTTTTTGGCAATAGGTAAAAAAGAAACTCGTACATAAATAATTTTGTTGCCTACACATGTAACTAGGCATGGTGCATTTTTCTACCATTTTCTTAAAACTATTCCTAATGGATAAGAAACACATAGAAGTAATAGTAATATTTTCAACTTGTGTTTAGAAATAATACACAGCTATAGTTGAAAGTAGTGATTTATTGTCATTTCATCCAGATTACCTCAATTCTTCTCATTTTTTTCTGTCTGTTCTAGCAATATTGGAAAATAATCATGTTTTCACAAGTTAGTTTCTGTCTTAGGAGTGTAGTTTTGCTGTTCTCTTGCTAAATAATCCCAAGTGTAACACAAAATCTTTGACAAGAGCAGTTAACATTTTATAATAGGATGGATAATATGATTATCTACTTTACTTAAAGATTAATATGTAATGATATCATAAAATATAGCACCGTTAGGTTGCTGTTATGAGTGGTGAGCACTGACATATTTTCCCCAAAAGCGATTATTTTTTATTTTTTTCACCCCTATTCTCGAAGAATATCCTTCCAGATTCAGTATATTCTCTAGAAATACTATTAATAGTAAGAATTGACAGTTTCTGTGTAATGTGTTTTAAAGGTATTACTTGCTATGCATGCTAATGTTGAGGATCGAGGGAATAAAGGAGACATAACTCCCCTAATGGCAGCATCCAGTGGAGGTTATTTAGATATTGTGAAATTATTACTTCTTCATGATGCAGATGTCAACTCTCAGTCAGCAACAGGTAAGTAGAAAATTATGTTGTAATTTGAGGAAAATAAATTAATATAATTAATAATAACCTAAGAGATAAAAATTTGATTTTTACAACTGGAAAATGAATTGTAAATCTACAGAAAAATCATAGGCGTTGTTTAGAATCTCTGAGTAAAATATAAATTAATTTGATATCTTCAAAAGACTAAGATTCTATTTGGCTAAGATTGACAGTTTTTCTGCTGGAAAAAGTTTCTTATTTGCCATAATGATGAGGCAAAATTATGAATTGTATGTCTTATAATTCTTTATCTCATTTAAATCCAGCTGCCTTGATTTTAGATTATAGATTAACCTGAGAGTATTTACCTTGTGGGGTTTTTCATGTCAGGCATACTGAATGCATTTTACTACTACTAAGATATTCTTGTGGCAGAATGCAAGCTATTCTAGTAAGAGTTATTCTTTTAGTCATTTATATTTCCCAGACACATAGATAGGAGGAGCCTTGGTCATGTGTCTTGAGTTATAGGTATAGTTTTAATAGTAGGATTAGTTTTAGTGAGGCAACAACATCATTTTTAAAAATGTACATCATGAAAGTATATCATTGTTCCATACCTTAAGTGAATATTAAATGTAAATGAGCAAGACTTCCTAGAAGGGATTGTAGACTATTTTGCTGACCACTTTGTTTTAGTTTTAATGATAGTAATATGCATAATGTGTGAAATGGTTGAGCAGTTGAATTCTGAACACATTGGATTCTGGAATATTACTTTTCTTGCTGAATCTCTAAAACAGTCTTCAGTGTTATATCATTAGATAGTTAAACCATCTCCCTTACCCCTTCTAATAAATAAAAAACCTCAAAACAAAATCAAGAAAGAAATAATGGCAAACCAAGGGATAATGACCTTTTTTTAAAAGTTTTTATTTATTTATTTATTTATTTATTTATTTATTTATTTATTTATTTATTTATTCATGAGAGACACAGAAAGAGATGGGCAGAGACATAGGCAGAGGGAGAAGCAGGCTCCATGCAGGGAGCCCGATGTGGGACTCAATCCTGGAACTCCAGGATCACGCCTCAACTGCTGAGCCACCCAGGTGTCCCAGATAATGACATTTTAACGAAATTTTGCTTTTGAAGGAGTTATGCTAAAAGGGATTTATATCTTCCTTATTAGCTTGTCAAATAAGATTGTTATCTTGAAAAATCCCTTTCAATATATTTTTATTTAAAATATTATAATGTATCATTCAAAATTATTCCCTTTTCTTTCTTTTTTTTGTATCCTTTTTCTTTCAGTACTGTACAGCCTAAAAATTTTCAACATTTTCTTGTGTATATATTCATTTCTTGATTTTCTTTTACCTTTCCTTTATCTATGCAGATTTATTCATAAGACAGTTTGTTGTTTTAGGTACATTTTCCTTCTGATACATATCTTTAATCTAATAGGAAGAGAAATAAATTGACCTGTTTATAATAAGTCTTTGCATTAGTAAGAAAATTCAGATGATGAACCAATAGAACAAAAAAAATTGGGATGATACTTTTAGTAGTTTATGTAAGGAAATTGAAGAAGTAGAACTAGAGGGGCTCTAGTCAGTGGCTCACATCAGTGGCTCAGTGAGGTGGCACTGAGGCTCACCTCAGTGGCTTAGGCAGGTCATGATCTCAGGGTCCTGGGATCGAGCCCTGAGTTAGGCTCCCTGTTCAATGGGGAGCCTACTTCTCCCTTTCCGTTTGCCCTTCCCTACTACTTGTGCTTCTCTCTCTTTCTGTGTCAAATAAATAAATAAAACCTTAAAAAAAAAAACATAGAACTAGAAATAACATAGTTATAGTTGTATCCATTTTATCATAATTCTGTATATCTTTTTATCCCTTGTTAGGAAATACTGCATTAACTTATGCCTGTGCTGGAGGATTTGTTGACATTGTGAAAGTGCTACTTAATGAAGGTGCAAATATAGAAGATCATAATGAAAATGGACATACCCCCTTAATGGAAGCAGCTAGTGCAGGTCATGTGGAAGTTGCAAGAGTTCTTCTGGATCATGGGGCAGGCATCAACACTCATTCTAATGAATTCAAAGAAAGTGCTCTTACCCTTGCATGCTATAAAGGTACTCTATATATATGAATATTTACAATTTTTTCATAACAACTTTGGAAATTTAAATATTTGAGGGTTGAGTATTTGAATTAATTTTATATTACTTATGTTTTCCCTGTGCTGTCAAATTATGTAATTTGTAAGAGATTATATAGAAAGTCCATTTTAGCCTGTATTTTGTAAAGTATAATTTCACAATGTATGTTTTTTTTATTATTTTAATTCAGATTTATTCAGGTAACTGTGAAGTCAACAAAAGCTCATAGTACAGATTTAGAGAGTTTCCATTATTTAATAACTTTTGTTTTATATGATTTTTCCAACCTTTATTTCAAAAATAATACTCAAATAATAGTGATAATCATAGTTGATACAGAAAACCTCAAAAAACACAGAAAAGCTAAATAAGGAAAAGAAATTTTATAATGACATGTAATGTTGCCCCCTAAAGATTAAAGCATGTAAGCAGTATTTTAGTGTACTTATTTCCAGTGAGTTTTTTAATCATATATATAAACAAACATATATACATATATATATTTAAACTAAACAACCATATTGAACTGTTTTATAGTCTGCTTATTTTATTTAGTAATAAATCATGAACATTTCCCATCTCAAATATTTTTGTAACACAACTTTTGATGGTCACCTAGTATTTCCCTATTTCAGCTAGCAGTAAATATGGCTGCATGTGTCATGAAACCTAAACAAATAATGATTTAAACAAAAGAGAAACTTTTATATATATATAAATCAAGTCCAAGGGTAGGTTGTTTAGAGCCAGTATAACCATTCAACTGCTATCAGGATCTCAGAATTCTGTTTTTCTGTTCTGCCTTCTTAATATCCTAGATAGTGGTTTCTATCTTCAAAATTACCTTTAATCCAAGATGGTAGCTAGAGCCCCATTAATCTATATTGTAGGAACAATGAAGAGGATAAGGGCAAAATGGGGAGTGCCTTCCAAATTAGTAAGCTACCTTTAAGGAATCTTAGACGTCTGCCTCATAGCTTCTATTTACATCTCATTAGCTACACGTAGCAAGGGAAGCTGGGAAATGTAGTCAGGCGTGTTGCCACTCAGATAAAATCAGAGTTCTATTATTCAGGAAGACTGAAAGAGTGGATATTGAGTAGGGAACTAGTAGTCTCTGCAAATACATCAAATGGATGCACCATAATTGCCTATTGTTGGACCCTTGAATTGTTCCCAGTTTTTCACTATTATTAAAAACACTGTAATAACATCCTTGTGCAGACATCTTTGCCTAATCTCTGATTATTTCCTTAGGATAAATTCCTGGAAGTGGAATTGCTGGGTCAAAGGGTATGGACATTTTTAAGGCTTTTGATACATATTGCCAAATTGCCTTCTAGAAAGGTTGAACCAATTTGCACTCCCACCAGCAGTGTTTGAGAGTGCCCTTTATCCCACCCTACACCCTCACCAACACTGGGTATTATCATTCTTTTTAATATTTGCCATTTTGATAGTAAAAAATGGTGTCTCATTTTAATTTTCATTTGTTTAATAGGAAGGTTTAATTTTTTTTTTCAGTTTAGTATTCATTTGCATTTCTTTTTTAATAATCATTTCATGTCCTTCATCCATTTTTCTACTGGAGTGTTTGTCTTTTTCTTACCGACTATTAAGGATTTTTATATATTAAATGTATCCAGAGGGTTGAAATTATTTTGAATGGAGTTTTCTGTGCCTGTTCATTGCCACAGTGAGTTTATGGTCATTATTTTAATGCTGCTTTTATGAAAAATATGATCCAAACCTATTTTGCTTGGCATTCTATTTGATTTCAGTGTTTTGATTTGATAGTTTGATAGTTTATATAGATTAAATCAAAGAATAAGTATTCTTGCTTTACTTAACTTGAGTTATGTGCTTTCTACTAATTCCATCTTTAAAACCTAGATGCCTTGATGAGAGCCTGCTTATTATTTTGGATTGACTTTGTAAAACAGTCATTCCTTTCTTGAATGAAAAATGAATTCTCATAAATATTTGTATAGATACCTGAAAGAAAATGTTTCCTCATTTTAATACTTATATATTAATACTCAATTCCTTAGAAATACAGTTTGAAAATTTATGTGTTTTGTTTTTAAGGCCATTTGGATATGGTTCGCTTTCTACTTGATGCTGGTGCAGATCAAGAGCACAAAACAGATGAGATGCACACTGCTTTAATGGAGGCTTGCATGGTAATTTTAAATTGCACTCCTTTGAGATGACACTGAAATGCAATGTTTTGTTTAACCTTTGTTTTTGTTTTATTTTTTTGAAAGAGAACTTACTACTTTTATGTACAGAAAATTCAACAGTATACACTTAGCCCAGTTTGGTGGTCAGTTCTTTAGCCTTTGTCTTTTCCGTCTTAGCAATGCAAATCACCAAGTTTGGACCTAGGATGTTGCCTCTCCAGTGACAGCAGATCTCATCATATTTGTCATTATAATTGGTCCTGATAGCTTCTGCCAGCTTAGCCAGAGCTCCTTTGTCTTCTGAGTTAATCTGTGTGAAGGCAGGACAGTGGTGTTGGTCTTCCCATGGACCAGATGCCCTAACCTGGCCTTCCCCTTGATAATGAAGTAGGAAACCCCATCTTACAACACAGGGCAGGCAAGAAGACAACAACTCAGTGGGATCCACATCATGTGCAATCACTACTAGCTGAGCCTTCTTATTTTCCACTAAGATGGTGATAGTATTAAGCCCAGCTTGAAGGACAGGCAGCCTCTTAGTGGGGGATATTCCCTTGGCTCACAACTTTCTTCTCACCCCATGTCAACAATCTCTCCTTCTCTTGCTTTGTCTCTGGTGTGTATTTGTGGGCCAACTTAAGTAGTTGAGTAGCTGTTTGGTGGTCCAAGGCCTAGGTGAACTGATTAATTGTGGGAGGCATTTTTAGGCATTTATAGAAAAATAGCCTTTTGCTGCTACAGGTGGATGTAGTGGGGCCATTTGACGAAGTGGATGAGGTCCCTTTTGGGCTGGATGTCTTGTCTGATGCCAGAATTCTTGGGTTTTTCTTAGACAGGGTTGACTACCTTCTTGGCCTTCTGCTTCTTCATGACAGCTAGGGCCAAGGCCACTTTCTTCTCTTAAGACTTCTTTCCGTTTGGCATCTTGGATGGCTAGAGGAGGTTTGTTTAACTTTTTTTTTTTTTAATTTTTAAAAAAGATTTTATTTATTTATTTGCAAGAGAGAGAGTATGCAAGCAGTGGGAGGAGCAGAAGGAAAGGGCAGAGGGAGAGGGAGAAGCAGACTCCCCACTGGATAGGGAGCCCGACTTGGGGCTTGATGCCAGAACCCTGAGATCATGACTTGAGCTGAAGGCAAACACTTAACTGATTGAGCCACCCAGGCGCCCCAGTTTGTTTAACTTTTGCTAGTAAATCTGTCATTGTAGGTAACAGTACAAAAGGCAGGCTTGGCTCTGTCGATTCTAACATATTGATAGACCTTTATTTTCTCTAATTTTTTTATTGTGGTAAAAGATATAAAATTTGCATTCTTGTACATTTTTAAGTATATAGTTCAGTGTATTAAGTACATTCATGATCTATAACCGTCACCACCATCTATCTTCATAACTCTTTTCATCTTGTACAACTAAAACTCTGTAACCATTAAATAGCAACTTCGCATTCCCTGCTCTCCCCAGCCCCTGGCAATCACCATTCTACTTTCTCTTTATGATTTTGATCACCCTGTCTCATTTAAGAGTAATCATACAGGGCATCCCTGGGTGGCTCAGCGGTTTGGCGCCTGGTGTGATCCTGGAGTCCCAGGATCGAGTCTCACGTCAGGCTCCCTGCAGGGAGCCTGCTTCTCCCTCTGCCTGTGTCTTTGCCTCTCTCTCTTTCTCTCTGTGTCTCTCATGAATAAATAAATAAAATCTTAAAAAGAAAGTTATCTTACAAAATTAATTAACTAGTTAATTAATTAAAAGAAGAGGAATCATATAGGATTTGTCTTTCTGTGACTGCCTTCTTCCACTTAGCAGTGTTCTTAAGGTTCATCCATGTTGTAGCATATGTCAGAATTTCCTTACTTTTTTAAGGCTGCATTATGTTTCCTTGTATATATATATATAAAATACATATATATAAAATATATATGAAATACATTTTGCTTATTCATTCATCCTTTGGTGGATGCTTGGGTTGCTTCCATGCATTAGCTATTGTGAATAATGCTGCTGTGAACACAGGTGTACAGATACCTGCTCAAGTTCCTGCTTTCAGTTCTTTTGAGTATATACTCAGAAGCGATATTGCTTGATAATATGGTATTTCTATTTTTAATTTTTTGAAGAATTGCTACCATACTGTTTTTCTACAGTGGTTATACCATTTTTACTTTTCCGTAGTGTACAAGGATTCCAATTTCTCTATATTCTCACCAACACTTGTTATTTTCTGGGAGTATTTTGGTAGTAGCCATCCGAAGGGTTGTGAGGTGATATCTCATTATAGTTTGGATGTGCATTTCCCTAAGGATTAGTGAAGTTGAGCATCTTTTCATGTGCTTATTAGCCATTGTATATCTTCTTTGTTGAAAAGTCTATTTAGATCCTTTGCCTGTTCTTGAATTAAGTTGGTTGGTTTTTGTTTCTGAGTTTCAGGAATTCTTTATATATTTTGGATATTAATCTCTTATGCCCATTATAGATATATCCAAATATTTTCTCCCATTCTCTGGGTTGCCTTTTTACTCTATTGATAGTATCTTTTATATACAAAGCTTTTTAATTTAATGAAATCCAATTTGTTTATTTTTTCTTTTGATGCCTGTGCCTTTGGTATCATATCCAAGAAATCGTTGCTAAATTCAATGTCATGAAGCTTTTGTCCTATGTTTTCTTTTAAGAGTTTTGTAGTTTTAGATTTTTGATCCCTTTTGCATTAATTTTTGTATATGGTGTTAAATAAGGGTCCAACTTCATTCTTTTGCATGTGGATATACAGTTTTCCCAGTATCATTTGTTAAAAAGACTATCCTTTCCTAATTAAATGGTCTAGACATCCTTGTCAAAAATCATTGGCCGTATATGCAAGAGTTTATTTCTGGGATCTCTGTTTTATTCCTTTTGTGTATGTCTATCTTTATGCCAGTACCAGATATTATGATTACTGTAGTTTTGTATATGTTTAGAAATCAGAAAGTGTGAATCCTCCTGCTTTATTTTAATTTGTCAAGATGGTTTTCAGGGGTCCCTTTAGATCCATATAAATTTTAGAATTGGCTTTTATATTTCTGCCAAAAACCACCATTGGGCTTTTGTTAGGAATTGCATTGAATCTATAGATTGCTTTGGTTAGTATTGACATCTTAACAATATTAAGGCTTCCAATCTGTGAAAATAGAATGTGTTTCCACTTATTTATATCTTCTTTAATTTCTTTCAGCAATGTTTTATAGTTTTCATTATGTAAGTATTTTACTTTCTTGACTAATTCCTAAGTATTTTATTCTTTTTGATGATATTGTAAATGGAAGTGTTTTTCTAATATACATTTCAGAATACTTATTGTAAATGTGTTGAAATGCAACTAATTTCAATGTGTTAACTTTGCATTTTGCTACTTTGCTGAATTCATTTATAAGCTCAAATAATTTTTTTTAAAGATTTTTTATTTATTTATTCATGAGAGACACACACCTAGAGAGAGAGAGGCAGAAACACAGGCAGAGGGAGAAGCAGGCTCCACGCAGGGAGCCCGATGTGGGACTCGATCCTGGGTCTCCAGGATCACGCCCTGGACTGAAGGTGGTGCTAAACCACTGAGCCACCAGGGTTGCCCCCTCAAATAGTTTTTTTTGTGTGTAGTCTTTAGTGTTTTGTACATACCATCTGTGAACAGAAATAATTTTACTTCTTCCTTTCCTTGAATGCTGCTTTTTTTTTTTTAACTTTTCTTGCCTAATTGTTCTGGCCAGAACTTCCAGTACAGTTTGAAGAGAAGCTGTGAAAGTGGGCATTCTTGTCTTGTTCTTGATCTTAGAAGAAAAGCTTTCCGTCTTTCACCATTGAGTAGATGTTTGCTGTGGATTTTTCATACTTGACTTGTATTATTTTGTGATAGCTTCCTTCTATTCCTAATTTGTTGAGTATTTTTATCATGAAACTATGTTGAATTTTGTCAGATACTTTTTTTTTGTATCAATGGAGATGATTCTGTGATTTTTTTCCCCCTTATTCTGTTAATGTGGTATGTTATATTGTTTTATTTTCTTATGTTGAGCCATCCTTGAATTCCAGGAATAAATCCTCGTTGATCATGGTGGATCAAGGATAAACCTTTTAATATGCTGCTGAATTCACTTTGCTAGTATTTTGTTGGGGATTTTAGCATTTGCTATTCATAAAAGACATTGGTCTGTACTTTTTCTTATAGAACCTGTGGCTGAGTTTGATATCAGGGTAATGCTAGTCTCATAGAATGAGTTAAGTATTCCCTCATCTTCAATTTTTTGAAGAAGTTTGAGAAGGATGAGTGTTAATTCTTTTTTAATGTTTGGTAGAATTCACCAAAGAGCCATCAGATCCATGAGTTTTCTTTATTGGGAGATTTTTTTGAAATTACTGGTTCAATCCCTTTATTAAAGTTCTATTCAAATTTTCTATTTCTTTGTGAGTTAGTCTTTATAGACTTTGTGTTTCTTGGAATTTGTCCATTTCATCTAGGTTATTCATTTTGTTGGCATACAACTGATGTGCTGTCTTTTTTTTTTTCTTAAGATTTTATTTATTTATTCATGAAAGAGAGAGGCAGAGACATAGCCAGAGAAAGAAGCAGGCTCCCTGTAGGGAACCGGAGGAGGGACTCGAACCCAGGACCCCGAGATCATGAACTGAGCCAAAGGCAGACACTTAACCACTGAGCCACCTAAGTGACCTGATGTGCTGTCTTATAATCCTTTTTATTTCTGTAGAAGTGGTAGTACTGTCCCTACTTTCATTTCTGATTTTACTAATTTTTTTCTTTGTCCATCTAGCTAAAGGTTTCTCATTTTTATTTACCCTTTCAAAGAACCAGCTTTTGATTTCATTGATTTTTCTCTATTTCATTCATCTCTCTTTTAACCTTTATTTCCTTCTGTCAGTTTTGTGTTTAGTCTTTTTTCAGTTCCTTTAATTGTGTCTAGCTTGTGTAATTAAAAAAAATTTTTTTAAATTTCATTTCAGTATAGTTAACATACAGTTTAATATTAGTTTTGGGTATATAATATTCTGATTCAACAATTCTATACATTACTAGTGCTTATCATAATAAGTGTACTCTTCAAAATACACACCGTGTATTTTGTCCATCCCCCTACCCACCTCCCCTCTGGTAACCATCATTTTGTTCTCTGTAGTTAAGAGTCTATTTCTTGGTTTCTTTCTCTTTTTTTCCCCTTTGTTCACTTTTTTTTTTGTTTTTTTGTTTTTTTTAAAGATTTTATTTATTCATGAGAGACACAGAGAGAAAGAGAGGCAGAGAGACACAGGCAGAGGGAGAAGCAGGCTCCATGCAGGGAGACTGATGTGGGACTCGATCCTGGGTCTCCAGGATCATGCCCTGGGCTGAAGGCAGTGCTAAACCTCTGAACCACCTGGGCTGCCCCATTTGTTTTGTTTCTTAAGTTCTGTGTATGAATGCAGTCATATGGTCTTTTTCTGACTTATTTAACTTAAGCGTTATACTCTAACTCCATGTTGTTGCAGATGTCAAGATTTCATTCTTTTTTAATGGCTGAATAATATTCTGTTCTATTGTGTATGTATATATGTGTGTATATATACACACACACCACATCTTCTTTATCTCTCTATTTATTTGTTATTATTATTTTTTATATCCATTTATTTATTGATGGACACTTGGGCTGCTTCCATAATTTGGCTATTACAAATAATGCTGCAATAAACATAGGGGTACATATATCCTTTTGAATTAGTGTTTCTGTATTCTTTGGATAAATACCCAGTAGTGCACAATTACTGGATTGTACAGTAGTTCTATTTTTAATTACTTGTGAACCTCCATACTGTTTTCCACAGCAGCTGCACCAGTTTGTATTCTTACCAGTCGACCACAAGCGTTCCTTTTTCTCTTTGCCAACACTTGCCATTTCTTGTGTTGTAGATTTTACCCACTATGACTGTTGTGAGGTGATATTTCATTGTAGTTTTGATTTGCATTTCCCTGATGATGAGTAATGTTGAGTATCTTTTCATGTATCTCTTGGCCATTGGTATGTCTTCTTTAAAGAAATGTCTATTCATGTCTTCTTCCCATTTTAAAATTTTAATTTAATTTAAAAATTTTAAAATAGTTTATTTATTTATTCATGAGAGACACAGGAAGAGAGAGGCAGAGATACAGGCAGAGGGAGGAGAAGCAGCTCCATGCAAAGAGCCTGATGTAGGACTCGATCGTGGGAATCTGAGATCAGGCCCTGAACCAAAGGCAGACGTTCAACCGTTCAACTGCTGAGCCACCCAGGCATCCCTCTTCTTACCATTTTAAATTGGAGAATTTGTTTTTTGGGTGTGAGTTGTGTAAGTTCTTAATACATTTTGATACTACCACTTTATCAGATATGTCACTTGCAGATACCTTCTCCCATTCAGTAGGTTATCTTTTAATTTTGATGATTGTTTCCTTAACTATGCAAAAGCTTTTTATTTTGAGGTAGTCTCAGTAGTTTATTTTTGCTTTTATTTCCCTTACCTCTGGAGACATATCTAGAAAAATGTTGGTATGGCCAATATGAGAGAAATTACTGCCTGTGATTTCTAGGATTTTTATGGTCAGGTCTCACATTTAGGTTTTTTTTTTATCCACTGAGTTTATTTATTTTATTATTTTAAAAAGATTTTATTTATTTTTGGGGCATCTGGGTGGTTCATTTGGTTGGTCATCTGCCTTTGGTTCAGGTCATGATCTCAGGGTCCTAGGATTGAACCTCACATTGGATTCTACTCAGTGGGAGTCTGCCTCCCCCCCCGCCCCCCCGCCCCCGCTCATGCTCACACGCTCTCTCTCTCTCAAATAAATAAATAAATCCCTATCAAAATACCATGGACTTTCTTCAGAGAGTTAGAACAAATTATTTTAAGATTTGTGTGGAATCAGAAAAGACCCCGAATAGCCAGGAGAATTTTAAAAAAGAAAACCATAGCTGGGGGCATCACAATGCCAGATTTCAGGTTGTAGAAGCTGTGGTCATCAAGACAGTGTGGTACTGGCACAAAAACAGACACATAGATCAATGGAACAGAATAGAGAATCCAGAAGTGGACCCTCAACTTTATGGTCAACTAATACTCGACAAAGGAGGAAAGACTATCCACTGGAAAAAAGGCAGTCTCTTCAATAAATGGTGCTGGGAAAATTGGACATCCACATGCAGAAGAATGAAACTAGACCACTCTCTTTCACCATACACAAAGATAAACTCAAAATGGATGAAAGATCTAAATGTGAGACAAGATTCCATCAAAATCCTAGAGGAGAACACAGGCAACACCCTTTTTGAACTCGGCCACAATAACTTCTTGCAAGATACATCCCTGAACGCAAAAGAAACAAAAGCAAAAATGAACTATTGGGACTTCATCAAAATAAGAAGCTTTTGCACAGCAAAGGATACAGTCAACAAAACTAAAAGACAACCTACAGAATGGGAGCAGATATTTGCAAATGACGTATCAGATAAAGGGCTAGTTTCCAAGATCTATAAAGAACTTATTAAACTCAACAGCAAAGAAACAAACAATCCAATCATGAAATGGGCAAAAGACATGAACAGAAATCTCACAGAGGAAGACATAGACATGGCCAACACTCACATGAGAAAATGCTCTGCATCACTTGCCATCAGGGAAATACAAATCAAAACCACAATGAGATACAACCTCACACCAGTGAGAATGGGGAAAATTAACAAGGAAACCACAAATGTTGGAGAGGATGTGGAGAAAAGGGAACCCTCTTACACTGTTGGTGGGAATATGACTTGGTGCAGCCACTCTGGAAAACTGTGGTTCCTCAAAGAGTTAAAAATAGACCTGCCCTACGACCCAGCAATTGCACTGTTGGGGATTTACGCCAAAGATACAGATGCAATGAAACGCCGGGACACCTGCACCCTGATGTTTATAGCAGCAATGTCCACAATAGCCAAACTGCGGAAGGAGCCTCGGTGTCCATCGAAAGATGAATGGATAAAGATGTGGTTTATGTATACAATGGAATATTACTCAGCTATTAGAAATGACAAATACCCACCATTTGCTTCAATGTGGATGGAACTGGAGGGTATTATGCTGAGTGAAATGAGTCAATCGGAGAAGGACAAACATTATATGTTCTCATTCATTTGGGGAATATAAATAATAGTGAAAGGGAATAGAAGGGAAGGGAGAAGAAATGGGTAGGAAATATCAGAAAGGGAGACAGAACATAAAGACTCCCAACTCTGGGAAACGAACTAGGGGTGGTGGAAGGGGAGGAAGAAGGGGTAGGGGTGAATGGGTTACGGGCACTGAGGGGGGCACTTGACGGGATGAACACTGGGTGTTATTCTGTATGTTGGCAAATTGAACAGCAATAAAAAATAAATTTATTATTAAAATAAACAAATAAATAAATAAAATCTTTAAGAAAAGGATTTTATTTCTTTTTTTATTTGAGAGAGAGCATGAGTATGGGTGTGCACACATAAGTGGGGGTAAGGGCAGAGGGTGAGGGAGAAGCAGACTCCCCACTGAGCAGGGAACCTGTTGCAGGGAGCCTGATGCATGTTTCCCAGGACTCTGGGATCATGACCTGAGCTGAAGGCAGACACTTAACTGAGTGAACCACCCAGTCTCCCCAATTGAGTTTATTTTTATGTATGGTGTAAGAAACTGAACCTTTTTCCTTCTTTTGTATATAGCAGTCCAGTTTTCCCAATACCGTTTGTTGAAGAAACTATATTCTGCTGGTTGTGGTAGGGTGTTCTGTAAATGTTAGATCCTGTTGGTTAATGGTAGAGTTCTTCTACATTCTTTCTGATTTGCTGTCTAGTTTTTCTAACAATTATTGAGGGACTTGTGTTAAAATTTTCAGTTGTACTTGTGGATTTATGTAGTTCTTTTAGTTGCATTTCATTTTTTTTCCCACATGCTGGAGCTCTGTTGCTTGGTACCTATACATTTTTAGAATTGCTATGTCTTCTTTGTGATTGAGCCTTTTATCATTATGTGATGTTTCTCTCTTTGTCTGGTAATCTTCTTTGTTCTGAAGTCTCTTTTGTTAACATAGCTCCTGATACTAATCAGTTTTCCATCGATTGTTTCCCTGATAAATGTTTTTATCCTTTCCTTTCAATCTTTGATATGTGTGATATGCCTATATTGTTATACTAAAGTGAGTTTTTTGCAGACAACATATTTTTTAGTTCATGTTTTGTAATCCATTCTGTCCATCTTTGTTTTTTAATTGGTTTGGTTAGACCATTTATGGCTAAGTGTAATTGTTGATATGATGTTCTTATTTCCTGACCCTATGTTAAAATTTGTAAATTAATTTTCTCCATTTTCCCCCTTTATTTATTAATTTATTTAATTTTTAAAGAAGATTTTAATTTATTTATTCATGAGAGACACAGAAAAATAAGCAGAGACATAGGCAGATGGAGAAGCAGGCTCTTCGCAGGGAGCCCGATGTGGGACTTGATCCCTAGACCCTGGGATCACGCCCTGAGTGAAGGCAGACACTCTCAACCACTAAGCCACCCGGCATCCCTATTTTCTTTAATATAGCATCAGTGGTCCTTTTCTTCCATCTCTTATATTTGATTTAGTTCTAGGTCTAATTTTATTGGTTATTGTATATATTGACAATCAGTACATTTTCCTCCCTTTTAATGTGTCTGGTATTTTTATTTGTAAGCCATATGCTGTAGATGATCCCTTTTCAAGGATCCTTTTCAAGGATTTCCTATCCTTCTTGTAAAACTGTTATGTTTGTTCTAGCAGGCAGTTAAACTACCAGTATTTATTCTGAGGGTTAATTTCAGCTTGACTCTTCTACTCCTAGTTCCTTACTCCTTGATCTTTGGCTACTCCTTAGGTATGGCTCTCTACCATCGCCTTTGAAAGCCTGGATATTCACCATTGGTCTTTCTATTCTGATTGAGGTCTTCAACCTTCCAGCAGTCATTCTCTGCTAGGCATTCAGGAATGTCATTTTTGGTGTGTTCAACTCAGGATTTGCCCAAGTATCTGAAGATAATTTTATACAGATTTTTGAGATTCCTCTGTATTTTCTTTTTCTCAGGTATCTTGCCCATACTCCTCATGTCCCAACTGTCTTGGCTACTTTGTATTCTGATCTTTGTTTTCTTGGCTGAAAGAGATCTTCACTCTGTTTAGCCTCAGTTTCCTTAGACCATGGCTTAGAAGATGCCTAAAGAACGAAAGCTAAAGTGAATGTAGGGTTCATCATATGTGCTGCCTTTTTTGGTGCTTAGCCTCAGGTTGGTTGCTATTCAGTGCCGCCGGTTGCTTTATCTATTTTTCCCTAATTTTAAAGTTGTTTATGATAGAATGAGTCCAGTATCAGCTACTGACTAAAGTCTTAGAATTTTAAAAAATTCTAATGATTCTTTTAGACCTTTAAGATTGGATTATTCTGTTTTTACTTCATTCTTTTTTCTCCTTTGACAAAATTAATACTTTTTTATTAAAGAAAAAGTGCTTACTGTAACTTCTGTCTTAATGTATGTACTCAAGATAAGGTAGCACAATCAAGAAAGAAATTGAAGTAAATTCACACAAAACTACTGGGAGCCTAGAGGATCAATGCACGATGGTAGTTCCCTGATCTGTGAATACTTATAACTTCTGTTTTCTTTCCATTAAAAATGTATTTCAAACACCAAATAACTTACATGTAAAATAAAACATATTTTAAACAAATTATGTATTAAGTTTATTATGCATTATTTTATATGTATTTGAAATATTAGTGTTTAGTAGTAAAGCTAGAATTTTATTTTAGTTTGAATAAATGTGTAATTTTAATGCCAGTTCATTTGTTTTTGATATGTCAAAAGTGATTAAAGCTGGTCTAGTAATTTAGTTGAATATAACGAAACTCTTGATAGATACTGAAATTTAATATTTAATTAAGGGTTCTTTAATTCTTTAATAAGAGAATTGCCCAACCTTATAAAACCTTATTTTATACTCAGTCTTTACCTTTCATTAGCAGTATTTTGGTCATTTTTGAATTACAGGACAGCACAGCATTTGACTTTATATGCTATAAGAGTTAAGGCCTGTATAAAATTTTGAAGTAAAGAATTTGAAACTAAAGAAAGATATTTATGGCAATAGAGGGATAGAATGAATTACCAAGAGAATGTTTTATTAATTGCCTTACTGTCTATGCAAATGGGTCCATGGTAATATTATTTACAAGTGAATAGATAATTTATTTTTACATCTTTGTAAAATCTTTCTTTCATTGCAATGAGCTAGTGCTGAGGAAAAATATAGGGTACTATGGGTCCACAGGAGTTTTCCTTGGTGACATAATCCCAAGTGGTAATGACTTCATAGAATTTGTTGTTATTTTTTTGTCAAGTCTTTGTTTCTTAAATAGATCTAATACAGTTTCTACACTTAAATAGGACACCTAGGTTTGAGGGTATAGTTATATTTGACTTGGCAGTAGTATAAACAGTAATTATTTTAAGTATTATTGTCTATGGATTTAACGGTTTTGAACTTTTTCAAAGAATGTGAAAATTTGAAATTGTTTGGAATTGTTAATGCATGTCACAAATCTGATTCTTATATAAAATTTTGGGTTTGTTTAAAAGTGAGGTAAGGTAATTTTAATGGAATTTTTGATAAGATATCTCAAGTTTCTCAGATGAACATGGTAATATGTATGGCTCTAAGGTGCATCTCCTTTTCTTCCTTTCTGTCTTTCCTCAATTCTTACCTCTTTTCTCCCAATTAAAAAATCTCAAAAAAAAAAAAAAAATCTCAAACAACAACATAAATTCCTTCCTTCTTGCCTTACTTCTAAAAATCTGCAGGATGGACATGTAGAGGTAGCACGTTTGCTTTTGGATAGTGGTGCTCAAGTGAATATGCCTGCAGATTCATTCGAATCTCCGTTAACGCTAGCTGCCTGTGGAGGACACGTTGAATTGGCAGCTCTACTTATTGAAAGGGGAGCAAATCTAGAAGAAGTAAATGATGAAGGATATACTCCCTTGATGGAAGCTGCTCGGGAAGGCCATGAAGAGATGGTGGCACTCCTCCTAGCACAAGGTAAAGTAGTTTTACTTCTTCTTCTTCTTCTTCTTTTTTTTTTTTTTTTTAAGATTTTATTTATTCATTTGATGGGGAGAGAGAGAGAGAGAGACCAAGCACAAGCAGGGGGAGCAGCAGAGGGAAAGAAAGGGAGAAGCAGGCTCCACAGCAAGCAGGGAGCCCAATGTGGGACTTGATCCTAGGACCCCAGAATCATGACCTGAGCCGAAGGCAGATGCTTAACCAACTGAGCCACCCAAGCACCCCTAGTTTTACTTCTTTAATAAAGAAATCGATTTTCTTTGGATGGCTTGTGTTGAGTATCAAGGAAGTTTACTACAACTTAAATATTTTTTTACATTGATGGTAAAATAAATTATCATCACCCTAGAAGGAATCTCAGAAGTAGGGAGAGATGATTAACACAGTTTAGAAAATATCTTTATCATAAATCTATTGCAGCTAGTTTATCAATTTTTGTGCTTTTCTCTCAGGAGCAAATATAAATGCCCAGACAGAAGAAACCCAAGAAACTGCTCTGACCTTGGCTTGTTGTGGAGGATTTTCTGAAGTTGCAGACTTCTTGATTAAGGCAGGGGCTGATATAGAACTTGGCTGCTCCACACCTCTGATGGAGGCTTCACAGGAGGGACACCTTGAACTGGTTAAATATTTATTGGCTGCCGGTATGTGGCTTTAAAAATGCCTTTTAGGAAAAGGCTTTTTTATATTGTTTTCATAACTTTGCCAATTAATCTTAACTTTTTCATAACTACAAAAGTTGAAAGCCAGCTCCACAATTTGACTGCTCTTCCTAGGCTCCTAAATCTTTAAAAATCTCATTTTAAGACATTTTCTTATTGTTATTAATGTTTGCTTCGTGACCATAGCCTTCTCATTGACCTTCTCTCTCCATTGAATAGTTTGTGGCTTCTGGAAGAGAGAATTTATTTTTTTTTAGTCTCTATTAGTAAGAGGAAGTGAGGATGACATTATAGAGGTTGTATTTTGACACTTTTTAAAAATATTTTATTTACTGGAGAGAGAGCGAGAGAGCATGCATGTGCAGGGCAAAGGGCAGAGGGACAAACAGATTCCCCCGGTGAGCGACGAGCCAAATGCAGGGCTCAATCCCAGGACCCTTGGATCATGACCTGAGCCAAAGGCAGATGCTTAACCAATTGAGACACCCAGGAGCCCCTGGTACAGTTCCTTTCTGTGTGCCTAAAGACATAAAAGAAAGTTAGGATACTTAAAATATCCTATAATATTTTAAAACTTTGAATTCATCAATTTCATCAAATTGTGAAATTGGACTATTTAATAAAACTTTACAGTTCATAAAGTAAATATTTGTTTTGTTTTGTTATTTGCTTACTAGGTGCTAATGTTCATGCTACAACAGCAACAGGAGACACAGCCTTAACCTATGCTTGCGAAAATGGACATACGGATGTTGCAGATGTTTTACTTCAAGCAGGAGCTGATTTAGTAAGATATTTTTATTTTTTATTTTTTTATGTGAATGTTGATATTTCTTCATTTGTTTTTCACATTTAGAAAATATTTCTAAAGGAGATCAATAGTTTACAGACTTTGTATAAAATAACTTAAAAAAAGTTATTTATAGTTGTAGTTATTGGTTTTCTTAAATATATTTGAAAGTACTTAGTTTTTAATAGGGCACACTGTTTCTTTGCTAGATAAAACTGTTAGTTCATTTCTTCCACTCACCCCAATCCCATTTGACATTCCTGAACTTTTTAAACTGCTCTTTGTAGACATATCATAATTTAAATGATATGTTTAAAGAATAGAATAACCTATAAATCACTTTGATTTCTTTTGTTTCTTTAGTTTGACATTTAAAAACAAAGCTACTGTCCTCTAAATAAAACATTATTACAGCATTCTATTCTTTCTCTGTTCTTCTAGTGTTTTCTATTTTGGCTTTTCAAAGTTTCAAATTAGATGGCAGGTTCGTATGTGTAATAATCTTTACAACTATGGGGAATTGTAAATAGTTTAAAAATTCATACTTCTTGATGAAATGCGTGCTTTGGCTAATTTTTATTTTGTGAGGGTACTTTAAACTGCTTTCTAGAGTTTTCTCCAAATTTCCTTATATATTTCTTAAAAATCTGTGTGAGACATAGACAGCTATAAATGTTGTAGAGAACTGATACATTATTTAGAAAAACCTGTGGAAATACTGCCTTTTAAACCATTTCAAGTAATAGACATTCCCACATAGATAACTGAGAACATTATTGGAAAGTAATTTTTGGTTACCATAAATGTATATACTATGCATTTATGCTCTTTATTTATCACTATTTCTACTGATACATATTATAAGGATAACAATAAGATTCATTTTCATCAATCAGGATCTTCCCCATTAGGTCTGAATTTCTGAAAGGTATTCATTTTTTGCTTGAAAAGTATTCAGAGTGATATGTTAAGTAGATATCAATTTTCTGCCTTCTTTCCTTTTTTAGACTTGCTTTGGGTCATCCATAAAAATTAAGAATTGAAATATTTCATCACTTAAAATAAAGAAATAGGGTATAGCATAAAAGCTATATGCAAATTTAATACTCTTATCCTCTAAATTCTTATCTGACTTCCCTCTTCCATTTTTCTATGCAAAGTCATTTTCTTAATCTTTTGAGAATTACTCTGAAAATATTCTATAGTAAAAAGAGAAACCATAATATATAGAAAACCTTACTGATTTTGATGGAATTAAAAATCTATTATGAAATATTTTTAAGTGTTTTATTTTTGTTGGTCTGGAATTATACAGAGTGTGATTAGAATTCCTCAGAAGAATCAAAAGATTTGAATTTATCATACTATTTTACATTCAAAATGTACAATTAAAAAAGTGGCTCAGATAAATATATATCTTAAGTAGAAGGGTAATATTGTTAATCTAATATAATTGTTTATTCTATTTTGCAATCTACCTTTGCATTCATATTAATGTATAATTATAACCATAGTGTAATATAGTTTTCTATTTTTTCCATTGTGTTCTGTCATAATCTTTTCCATATTGCTATATAGTCTCTATATTTCTAGCTCTTCCATTAAGTTAATGAACCATAATTATTCACTTATTGAACTTTTAACTTTTCATTTTTCACTGTTATACTGTTAGATTTAATAACTATGCATAGCTTTTTTTCTTTTCAATAACTTCATATATTGAATTTTACTTTAAAAGTATATTGCCTTTTCCATGCTTTTGCCATCTGTGGAGACACATTTCAGTTTTAATATTAGTTCTTTTCCTCATTAATAAAAAGCAGTACCCATTCTTTATATAAAATGTGGCAAGTATGAGAAAAGATAGTAAGTTTGGTATTTAAAACCTATAAATAGGGGCAGCCCTGGTGGCTCAGTGGGTTTGGCGCCACCTTTAGTCCAGGTGGTGATCCCGGAGACCCTGGATCGAGTCCCGCATTGGGCTCCCTGCATGAAGCCTGCTTCTCCCTCTGCCTGTGTCTCTGCATCTCTCTCTCTCTCTGTGTCTCTATGAATAAATAAATAAAATGTTTAAAAAATAATAAAATAAAACCTATAAATAAACTTTGTAATTTCAGGCTTTACTTTGTAAGCAAGAGGGGGATAAACAAGACATAATCAAAAATAAGAAGTGAGTAAAGCAGGCAGATCAATCTCAATCCTGAGAAAAAGTGACTGATAATTTTTACTGGCTGAACCTTACAAGACAGTAGCAGAGTAGCATCTTTCTTGTCCTCCATTCTTTGCTCTCACTTTCTACTGTCTGTTTCAGGCTGTACTAATTTAGTCCATTGCTTCGCAGACTCTCCACTCCCATTCTGTCCCTGGCATCCCATTGGTGTGGTTCTGATACTTACATTAGCTAGCTGTTTAAGTTAAATGAAATTTTTGTGTGTGTGGGCTGGCTGAGGACCTTCATTTTTTTTGGAACGATTTTGACCTTCAGTTTTAAATAAGGATGTACAAGTCAACCTTTGGAACACAGTCTGAACCAACCCCTATTCTCTGTTAGATTTGAGAGCCTAACTTTTCTCACAGTTAAAGGTTTTGATATTATAGTTTGTAAAAAGGAGCTTAAAAACTGTTGTTTCTCATTCTTTAAAATATCTTGTACCAGAATCAGGATATTATTTATGGTTTAAAAACCTCTTAATGCAACAATTTGGTTTTCTTGTATTGTTGCCTGAGATGAACCTGAAAACTTTTACGACTTTTCATTCTGAATGTATAGTAGGTATAATTGATGACTTTGTTTTAAGGGAAATGTAGAAATTTTCTTATTGATTTAAAAAAAAATTCTCAGCTAGAACTGTTGGTATACTTGAGTGTTTTCAGGTAGATCCTCAAATTATGTGCATGTTCTAATTTTAAACTTAGTTATTTAAAATGTCACTTTTTCTAGTTTTAAAAATATTTTAAATTAAAATTATTTATAGATATATTTTTTTAAAGATTTTATTTATTTATTCATGAGAGATACAGAGAGAGAGGCAGAGACATAGGCAGAGGAAGAGGCAGGCTCCATGCAGGAAGCCCGATGTGGGACTCAATCTTGGGACTCTGGGATCCTGCCCTGAGCCAAAGGCAGATAGAGCTCAACCACTGAGCCACCCAGGCATCCCTATTTATAGATATTTCTAGTAAAAAGAACACTGAATATCATATTTAGAGGTTGTGGATTGATATGTAGCTTGTCTAACTTTTTAATAATTGAATAAATTTGAATAATCTGTTTAAAACTTTTGGACTTGCTTAGTATCCTTAAATAGGCTACTTAAAATTTCTTCTTGAAAATAAAAAATTAAATTTAAAATGGTCCATTAATTCCAGAAGTTTTTGAAAATCCTCCCTGTTTGGCATGCAGAATCATTTTAACTACTCTGTAAATAGAAAACATTTAGCAAATCCCCTAATTCATATATTCCTGATCTTTCACATCTCGTTACTACAGTAATGGGAATCATTGTATATTGAAATAAAGATTATTCCTTTATGTGTTTTCTTTCTCTGCATAGCATCTTTGTTTATTGGGCCCATGTTTGTTTTTAGTATTTGATATGATTATAGGTATATGATGTAAACCCATTGTAAGAAAGTTTGTATTAAAATGCATTAGCATTACTTAAAATCTAAAAGAAATATATTCTTTTAAAAACTGCCTTTGGAAA
Organism: Canis aureus; assembly: GCF_053574225.1. Classification (NCBI taxonomy): domain Eukaryota; kingdom Metazoa; phylum Chordata; class Mammalia; order Carnivora; family Canidae; genus Canis; species Canis aureus. The sequence goes on from NC_135615.1 coordinate 36,435,800, forward strand.
CTACTTAATCTCATTTCTCTGAAAAGGAATTTTCATGTTATTTGTGTCTTCACACATTTGTTGCTAAACCTTTTGATCAAAAATTACTAATAGCACCATTTAATAACTGAAATTGACCAAGTCCTATACTCTTTTAGACCCTGCTGTGGTGTTTTTTTATTACTCTAAGCTATTGTCCCCAATTATTGGTCTTTCGACCAGAAGGCAGAGTTTTAGTATTTCATACTTGTTCTCATCTCTGTAGCTAGCTAGATTCAGCTAAAGTACTTATGGCTTGATTTCTTTTACCACAGTTGTCTTCTTAATATTACTTTTCAGTAAGAAGAATTTGCATTGTTAACTATATGACAGTTTAATTTGATTATAAAACTTTTTTTCTCATGTTTGCCTTTAATTTTGACTTTGTGTTGGCTAACATGTCAGAGGTGTTTTGATTTGGTGTTTGTATTTTTCAAACCATTTGTGAAGATGATAGATTCTTTCTCTTTTCATCATGACATGTTAATTTCAGTATTAAAACTTTGGTACATTTGTTAAGATAGAAGAAATAATTGTCATCTGTAGAATTTCCTTCACATGTATTTGCAGCAAAGCTGAATTTGGAATGGGAGAGAAAGTAATATATAAATCAGGTAAATAAGTCTCCAGCTCCTTGGCCTTTCATTTCTAGAAGAGGTATATCATAGGATAACCGATCAGTAAATTCCAAAGTCGAGGAGTACTCCCTATGATAAACAACTAATATAGGTATTAGGAATATGAGTACATTCTAGATAGGTTCATATAAAAAGATTTAGTGACCCTACTTAGCATTTTATAGGCCAGCATTGCTATTTGAAAGTAGAACTTACTATAAACTTACTATAGGAAAAAATGTTTATAGAAGATATCCTATAATCCTATATCTAAATGGAGGTCTAATGAGTGACAAAAGCTACACTTAGTTGTTTAAGAACTAATGCTGTGGAACATTAGACAGAACATCTACGTTTTCAGTATAGCCATCAAATCACTGATTAATACAATAAGGAAACATTTGCCTCAATTTCCCATCTGTTAAAGTGAAATTTAGTATTATTTTCTGAACTATTTTACCAAGTCCTGTAAAGATTCTCACTTTGGTTCTGCTGGATATCCTTGGGCAAATCACTTAAATTCTCCAAGCTTATTTGTTTGTCTTTCTTCTCATCCTCGTCCTCCTCCTCTTCTTCTTCCTTTTCTTTTTTTTTTTTTATGAGGAGTTTAGACCAGATGATCTTGACTGCCTGGCTTAAGAAATCTAATTTTGTGATTTCTGAAGAACAAGTGAATTGCCTATTTGGAGGTATTACATGCTCTAGATGATCTTGAGTGCTTGTTAGTCTAAGAATATGTAAAGTGCTATGAGATCTTAAAGAAAATGATTTTTTTAAGATTATAAACCATCATTACTAATAATGGTGATAAATATTATATAAATTATTCTCTCTTAAAATATTTGTATCTATTAGATGTATTTTAATTACTCCAAACATTATTTTTGGATATTAATTGTAACTGATAGCAGATTTAACTTGTCATAAAATATTTTATAGATTTTTTTTTTAAGATTTTATTTATTTATTCATGAGAGACAGAGAGAGATAGAGAGAGAGGCAGAGACACAGGCAGAGGGAGAAGCAGCCTCCATGCAGGAGCCTGACGCGGGACTTGATCCCGGGACTCCAGGATTGCGCCCTGGGCATAAGGCAGGCGCTAAACCGCTGAGCCACCCAGGGATCCCCCTTTATAGATTATCTTAACGGATAAAAGTTATTATTCCCTGGAGTGCCTTGGTGGCTATACCCTTGATCTTATCTCTGGTCTTGATCTCCAGGTCATGAGTTTGAGCCCCATGCTGGGCATGGAGTCTACTTAAAGAAAAAAGAAAGTTACTAATCCCTAAAACACACAATTAACTTGGTAAAGAATAAATAAAGAATAATCATTTTAATGCTAAATCATTATCTCTTCAATCCTAAGTCATCTATTAATATTTTATTCTACTTAAATACTATTAAAGAAGTAGGAAGAGGGACGCCTGGGCGGCTCAGTGGTTAAGCGTCTGCCTTCAGCTCAGGTCATGATCCTAGGATCCAGAATTGAGTTCTGCTTCAGGCTCCTTGCAAGGAGCCTTCTTCTCCCTCTGCCTGTGTTTCTGCCTCTCTCTCTCTCATGAATAAATAAATAAATAAATCTTTAAAAAAAAAAAAAAAAAAGAAGTAGGAAGAGTTTCCTTGTCATGGATTTTTGTTTTTTTTTTTTTTTTATTTTTGTTTTAAGTGAACTATTTCCTCAAGAATACAAGTTTCTCAGTTATTTTTGGAATTATTCAATTATAAATACATTCTTTTTTTCTTGCAGTTAAAGTTTATTTCAAGTAGTAGGATAAATTTGTGTTACATCTTCTCATCTTACATACCTTAAAATTTTTCAAAATGTCCTTTGGGTAGGATTGTTTTTACAGCTTTGGGTTTCAAGTATATGTAAGCAATGTTCAAAGAGAGACAAAAATTAGAATGCGATTTTACTTTAAGATGTCTGCCACCTTGAAGATAGGAATGAAAGAGGGAGAGGATACCAAGGACATGAGCTAGAGTATGGTTTTTTTCTTTATGCTCACAATGAATCTCTTTTAGGTGAAATGGATCAGAGTAAATAAATAGAACCAACCTAAAGAAGTGTGGTCGATCACAGCATTGCTAATTATGGTGTCTTTGCCATATTGAGTAGAAGTTGGTCCTATACCAATAGCTTATTTTCCTTGTTATTGTGGCTAAATTTTTGTTTAACAAAAGCTTATAACTGATTGAAATTTTTTTCCTTAGTTTTAAATAGGTAATATCTTTACATGATTCAAAATTACAAAACATAAAAATGTCCTGTGGGCACTTACTTTCCCTCTCCATTGGCAATAATGTTGTTCATTTCCTGTATCTTTCCAGAGATATTTTATGTGTATGATGAAAAGTCACATATATTGAAAGAAAGAGTTAGCAGTGTTCAGGGTTTTGTATAATTCCTTATTGAGATTGAGTTTTGGTTTTTGCTATACTAATTTTCTCTGTAGTTTTGACCATAGCTTTTAAGAGTTTTTAACATTTTTAATATTTTAATAAAAATTGAAGCACTTGGCACTAATGAGAAAATTGGGCACTCTGAATATGTCAAAATAGTCTGTCACTGATTTTCATCCCTAACCATAAAGGAGGCTTCCTGACTCTTTTTGCTTTTCTTGGATTATATCCTGCAGCCAAATGAACTTTTTGGGGCATTTTTTAAGAATACTTGAAACTAAGTGATTTGAAGAAGGATGCATTAACACTCTCGTCCTTATTCGTGGAATTTATTTCTTTGAAATGAGATTTGATATGGACTTATATCAAAAGAAAAAGTTTAGATTAATTAGTATCTATATTAAATCTTATGTAATGGAAATGCGGACCAGGTCCTTTTTCATAAGTTTTTTTTTTTTTTTTAATTTCGGCAATATGTTGTTTGTCTTTCTAGACATTTCTATCCCCTGAACATATATATAGTTTGTGTATGTGAGCAATATGTCTTTTTTATATGAATGGTTTCTTATCACATATATATATATATATATATACTCTTCCATAAATTTTTTCTTATAATATTTTTCTATATTAGTTTCAATAGATTTCTCAGTTTTTTCCCACAGGTCCCAGGGTTCTATATAATTTATTGATCATATATTTATTCATAAACTTCTGAGTTATTACAGTTTTTAAATATTATAAATGGTGCTATACTAAGTGTTGTTAAACGTATTTATATATTTTTGTTACTTTTGTAAATATATCTGTAGGGATAAATTCCTAGAAATGAAATTACTGGTTATCAGAGGATCCACATCTAAAATTTTGATAGCTGTTGCCAAATTGTTCGAAAATTCTGAACCAGTCTGCATTTCTATTAACAGTTGAGACCTGATTCCCCACATCTTGTTAACATGAGTTAGAGTTCTTTCTTTCTTTCTTTCTTTCTTTCTTTCTTTCTTTCTTTCTTTCTTTCTTTCTTCTTTCTTTCTTTCTTTCCTTCTTTCTTTCTTGTTTAATTTTCTAATCTTTCATCATAGTCCTCATGTTTGTTTTATCTAAAAAATCTTTCTCTGTTCCAAGTAGCCCTATGGGCTACTACTCATTAATTGCTTCTAAAGCTTTTGTGAACTATGTAAAACAAAGGTATAAAGTTATTTTCTGAAAGAGTATTCAGACATCATTTACAAATGCAAACTTTGAAATATTTTGTTAATTTCTTTAACATTAATTTTTTCAAAAAAATCAAATATTCAAATAGTATCTATTGACTTCATTCTGAAAGAGGATAATAGATCTTCCACCACAGGATTTGTATAAGTTCTTTTATTTTGCACTGTCTTGGTTTTATAACATTAACATTTTGGTTTTATGGCCCTATTTCTCACAGTTGTTTAACTCCAACTGTATATTTAGGGGACTCAGTGTTTGCTATACTACTCTTTTGCAGTATGTACCTCTTAATTCCTGAGTTCCTAAACTTGACTCTCCTTTTGGCTGGCAGATATTTGGTATTTTTATTTGAATTTACTCTTCTCCCCCCCAAAAAGGAGTTCACAGGTGTGCTCATATTTTTGAGACTACTATATATTATATTTATAAATGAATGTAGCCATATATAAAATTATTGAATCGCTTCTTTTTTCTCCTCAAAATTTTAAGCCATGTATTCTACTGTCTTCTGATACTGAATATTTCCAAAGCTTGCTAGATTATTCCCTATTATGTGTAACTTCCTTTTTTTGCCTGTATTATCATTAGTCATTACACTTTTAAACCTCTGTGATTTCATCAGAATTATGTTTTAGTGTTTATTATTTTATATTAATTTTTCCTAGAAATCCATGAGTGCTTTCTGTCTGAAGATTATAGGTCATCCTCTTAGGTCTTCTCTCCTCCCCCTCCTGTGGTTTTCTTGCACTTTATCCTCGAAGACTTCTTTTTCCACTCTGTTTTCTTCTGGGATATCTATTATTTGTATATTGGGTTCTTCTTGTCTCTTTCATCTTTATATCTGATTCTTTGCATTTCTTTATTTTTTCCTCTGTGTTGTTTCTTAAGCCCATTCTCCAGGTCACTAATTTTTCTGTACATTTCTGCTTCTATGTGGTTTTCATGGTTTCATTATTTCATTATTACTTAATTTCTTCTGTTCTTCCACCTTTTAAATCTCCTCTTGCTGTTACATCACTTTGTTTGGTTATTTAAAGAGTTCAGGTTCTTTTTTTTTATTTGGAAGTATAGGAGATATTTGACTAAAATTTTATTGTTTCCATTTTTGTAGGAATTTCCTAGTAGATTCTCTGTTGGATACTTTGTGCTTATTATTTGTATTTGAATGAGGCTTGCTATTTGTTGAACATCATGTGGGGATAGGGCAGGGAAAGGAAGTAAGTCCTAATAGCTTCATATTTTATAAATGTCTCGGCATACTTTCTCACCAAATCTCTACCATAGGAGCACATGTCCCCTTAAGCACGTCACCCAAATAAGAGGTAGGAGTGACTTAAGAGTGAATTTTTCTTGGGGCACCTGGGTGGCCCAGGTGGTTAAGCATTTCAGCTCAGGTTGTGATCTCAAGGGTCATACAATGGAGCCCTGCTGCTGCCCCTGGGAGTTCCACACTCAGGATGAAGTCTGCTTGAGATTCTCTCCCTTTCCCTCTGCCTTCTCCCTGCCCCCCGCCCCACACTGTGCTCTCTCCCTCTCCCTCTCTAAAATATATAAATAGGGGGATCCCTGGGTGGTGCAGCAGTTTGGCGCCTGCCTTTGGCCCAGGGCGCGATCCTGGAGACCGGGATCGAATCCCACGTCGGGCTCCCGGTGCATGGAGACTGCTTTTCCCTCAGCCTGTGTCTCTGCCTCTCTCCCTCTCTGTGTGTGTGTGACTATCATAAATAAATACAAATTAAAAAAAAATATATATATATATAAATAGGGCAGCCCGGGCGGCTCAGCGGTTTAGCACCACCTTCGGCCCAGGGACCCGGGACTGAGTCCCACATCAGGCTCTCTGCATGGACCCTGCTTCTCCCTCTGCCTGTGTCTCTGCCTCTCTGTCTCTGTGTCTCTCATGAGTATATAAATAAAATCTTTTAAAAATAAATAAGTAAATAAATAAAATATATAAATAAATCTTTTTTAAAAAGTTAAAAAAAAAAAGAGTAAAGCTTTCTCTAGGCCATCTTTCTTTTATTTGGAGACTTACTTGACCCTGGTTAGTGACTGAAAAGCTTATTGCTGTTTCTTCTACTGTATCCCTGTCTCAACTTCAAGTACTTTCTGTCACAAGTCTATATTGAGAGAAAATAGATCTATTCCATATCTCAAGTTCTTTGGAGGTTCCTGTCTTAGTTGAAAAGTATGAGTATTAAGGGCATTTATAATCAGGGAGAAAACTATGTAACTATTTAAACACCTTATAGTATTTTCCTTACTTTTTCTCCCAACTTCTGATATTCCCAAGTCCTTTGATTTAATTATTTTCCTTGGTTAGATATTAAGACACTGCTCTTGATTCTGGGGCCTAGTTGTATTTGAAGACAAAGGCATGAGTTCAAGTAATTCAGCAGAATTTTTCTGTATGTGTTAAAGTTTATATTGAAGTTATATTGTAGAGAACCACATTAATGGAAAAAAAATCATAGTCTACTCCTGAGATTATGGTCTCTATAGATGAGAATCTTTTTAGTTGAAGATCCTGAGTTTACAAAGCCCAGCACCTGAAATACCAGTCACAAGGTCTTCATGGCCAAATGTGATTTTCATTTTTGGAATAAGATCCGTGAGTTCTTCTTTTTCCTTTCACAGGACAAGCAGGAGGACATGAAGACTATTTTGGAGGGCATAGATCCGGCCAAGCATCAGGTGAGGGAGGCCTTTGATGCTTGTAAGCTACTACATAAAGAATAGATGTTGTAGGTAACAAGAACTCTGGATATCTGAATTCCAGCCAAGACGTTCCAGGACCTTGCTGGGTGACAAAGGAAATCTTCTTCAATTGAAAAAGATTATGAAGTTCCAATAAAAAGAGATTTATGTTACTAGTAGTTTGCTTCTTTAGTATTCTTTTTATGTGGTATTCCTAAAACATCTCTTAGTTGAAAATAGATTTTTCTTATTCAGATAGTTCTTTTGTATTCTTCCTTATTGGGAGATTCAACATACTACAGAGAGAAATTCTTAGTTATAAAGTCCTTTGCATTCAAATTTGTTCATCAATTTCTGAAACTCAGTCTTAGGGAGCTACACTGGATTGTTTTTTATATAATCCTCAAACAAAAAAATTAGTCAAACATTTACTATATTATTCATGCCATTAATTTCTATAAAGTTAAAATTATTTTAGTAAAATTGTCCCTGTAATTTCATTTTGAAATTGGTTTTTAAGGAGGTAAATGCTTATTCATAAGCAAACATTTCTTTTGAGAAAATGTTTTAAGTTTGTGCCTGATGGTTTTAAGAGTCAAGCAAATTTAGTATCCATTTTAATCCAGAGAGATTTGTTTAAACTCAGGAAGCAGTGTTTAATTTTCAAATTAGGAACAAATTGTGATTGTATCACAATTAACTTAGGCCTTCTAAAATAAATTTTCCAGTATCAAGTCTCTCTTAATCATAATGCTTATTAAGCACCTTCATTATTGGCATGTTGAATGAAAAGTTTTTATAGTCATTCTATTTTGAACAAAGTAAATAATATATTTTATTAAATTTTATGTGAAAATATGAATTTTTACTCTGTTGTATAGTATCTCAGGCTCCTATCAAAAATATAAAGCTGAGTGTTATTTCAGATAAAGTATTTCTTTCTCTCCAGATTGGTTAAAGGAAACGTGATTATAAATAATCTCTTTCTAAGCTAGAATTCTCAAAACTTGGGATACTTTTTTTTTTTAATGAGTTTTGTGGTCCCACTTTTAGAGGTTCAGATTCAGCAGATCTGAAATGGGGAAATCTGCATTTTAAATGATACCCAAGGAGGTTCTGGTGGCAAGTTTTCCATATTCTGCACTTTGCGATATTGCTAGAGTCCATAGATTATTCTGCATCAGTGTTGAGTTCTCCTCCTTTTCCATCTTTGCTTTATTATCCATCATTCTTCCTCCATCTGAACTGAGTAAGTTTGGTTTTTCTCTTTGTTACTTGTGATTTTTAGAAACTGAGCTAAACAGAAGCCCTAGAGTAATGCCTCAATCTTTTTTCCATCTCAGTTGACCTTAGGGATATGAATAAGAACAGTAACAGCAGATCACTGAGGTAATAATAAATAAATAGGTAATAATTAAAACAGTGGTGGATTGGAAGAACATACCCCCTAGATGAGAGTATCAGAATCCTCTAGTAAATATATAGTATAAAGCAGTCTCCCTCTCTCATGATTTTGGTACATCCCTTGACAATGTTCTCCTCCTCCAACTTCAAGAAGCTCTGTGATATAGTTACAGTCCTTCTCTGTATACCTTGGATGTCCACGGTTGTGATTTTAAAGGAAATCAACTAACTTTTTAAAAAATAAACTTAATTTAAATTTTGTGCTCTAAGTCCAAATGGGCAAAAACTACATTTTGTTCCTCCTAGTGCTTTATTCATCAGAACTAGAACTTTGCCGTGTATTTTTCATGGATAAGATTTTCGGGGACTTTTAAAGTTCTAATTTTCCATTTACCAGTTGAATTTTCCATTTACCAGTATATTTCAACCATTACTGATTAGCTTACCTTAATTAACTTTAAATATGACCTCCCACTTTATAAATATTAACTTTTTATTAAGGAATAACATATATACATATTTTTTAGTTTTACTATCCAAAGCAGGAAAACTTTTACCTATTTTTTTCTTGATCTAAAACTATTTGTGAAATATACAAAACTCTTAATACCTTTCCTTTTAAAGGCCAAGTTCTCTCTTTCTAGGTTATTGTATGTTGAATGAGTCCGTTTCAGCTATCTCAAGTTTGTTTTTATAAAAGTACAAATGATGTCCAGTCATGAAGGTAAAGTCAGTGTTAGTATATTTTGAAACCTCTCTGCTCTCTATCATTTCAAGTACATAGATATAATAAATAAAATATGGTAGAAAAACAAACTAAACTAAAAATATATAGCTATACTCAGAAACAAGATTAAAGAACATTGGACTAGAAATGGAGCATATAGATCCACAGCTGAAGCTATAGGCCCAAGGAGAATTAAAACTAAAAGAGGGGGGGCATAGGGACTGGGATTTCAATTTCTGTAGGTAATAGGGACTGAATGCATCACAAATGGAGCAGGCCAGTAGATCTAGTCTACTTGATTGAAACAAGGAACTGGGACTTCTTGCCCTACCTGTGAACAAAGATGGAAAAAATCTTCAAGCAACTTCCTGCAGTTGCAGTTAGAAATTATCTATTTATTCTTGTTAGAATGAAGATGTAAAGAAAACAGTGTAACTAAGAACTTGAAGACACTATTTTTTAATTCAGTGAGCAGAACTGAAATAACTCCATGAGGCCAGAAGTTTAAGTTGCCAATGAAAGATCTACTTCTGAAATGGACTTATAAGGCCAGATTCAGGCAACTTACAAAGCATCTGATGAGAAGGGAAAAGTTTGTGGATAGAAATAAAAGGAAAAAAAAACTCTTATGCAAAATGAGCTTTTCAAATAAAAAAAATTATGAAGTTCAGGAGCAAATCTACCTCGAGATAGTCAAAATGTAAGCAAACAAACAAAAAGCAGCAAAACAGGAGAATACAACCCAGGCGATTGAAATAAAAGACTTTAAACATGCTTATTCTAAACTGTAAGCAATAGCCAAAAACAATGTGAGACAATGAAACAAAAGTCAGTAACTATAAATTAAGAACAGATGGGTATGAAATAAATTTAAGCTTTGGGGGAAGAAAATTGTGGAAATAAAGATTCAATATATGGGATAAATAGTATATTGGACACAGTTGAATAAAAATTAGTGAATCAGATGATAAAACAAGCAATAACACAATATTGCAAAGATAAAGAAATGGAAAATATGAAAGAGAAATTGAGATAAAGAGGATAGATTGAGAAGCACTACTTCACATTTGAATTACCTGAATGAGAGGATAGAAATACAAAGTAGAGGCAATGTTTGAAGAGATAATGATAGAGAATTTTCTGGAATTGAAGCCAGACATGAATACTTGGTTGAAAAATTAGTAAGTAAAAGAAATGAAACTTTAAAATTTGAACGATGAAGAATATCTTAGAAACTACTAGAGGAAAATAATGCATTACTTCAAAGGAACAACAATCACATTTTTGACAGCAGATTCTCATCAGTAATAATCACAGAAGACAGTGGAAAGTAATACCCTCCAAATACCAAGAAAAAAAATAGAATTCTGTACTCAACTATTCTTCCAGAGAAGGAAAAATAAGCCTATTTTCAGATCTACAAAGAATAAAAGAGCTTACCACCTCACATCCTTGCCAAAAGAACTACTAAAAGATATGTACTTCATTAAGGAGACAGATATATCCTGGAGGAAGGCGTGGGATGCAGGAAGCTACGGTAAGCAAAGAAATTAGTAAAACATAAATATAAATTTTTTAATACAAAACCTAAATTTTTATGCTTAAAACCAAAGTAATACTAAACTTCTAGACAGCAATAGCATGAAATTCAGAAGGATGTGTTAGAAGGTTGAAAAACCATGCTAGGATCCCTGTGTTTAGTAGAGGAGGATCAGGTACTGAATAAAGATTTTTTTTTTTGCAAAATTTATTAGTAATCAAAACAAATATAAACCCATTGAACACGGTTGTTAAAGGCAGAGAATTTTGAATTCGATTAAAAATCAAAATCTAAAAATAAAAATAAAAAATAAATAAAAATAAAAATCTAGTCAATTTTTTTTCAGAGGATAAATCTAAAGCAAACTGATAGGGGAAGATGGATAAAATGATGGAAAAAGTTATGTAAGGCAATATTAATATCAGATGAAATGGGATTTTAAGTCAACATTTTTAGAGATAAATGTTCCTTCACCTGATAGTAACAGTCAGTTATTAATCAGCAACTAATAATCTGCCCTCTAAAGAAAAGAGAAAATTACAAAGTTACAAGAAAAATAGGTCTATATTTGTGGGGTTAGGATTTTTCCACACACTTCTGTGTGAGCCTGATCAAACAGATAAAACAATTGCTAAGAATAGAAAAATAAAAATTGCTCCTATAAATAGAGAGCTAACATTCTGTTTCCATCATATATACTATATATTCTTTTCTAGTACATAGAACATGTATAAAAATTGTCCATGTTTTAGACCACAAAATCTTTAAAACAAACTCCTAGTCACACGGACTAAATTCTTTGATCTCTATTGCTTTAAAATTACAAATCAACAATAAAACCTTTTTAAAAAAATCTCATACATACTTACTATGTCTTCCTGATAAATTAACCATTTTATCTTTATAAAATGTCCTTTTTTAATCTCTAGAAAAAAAATTTTTTAAATAAAAAATCCCATATACCTAGATAAGAAAAATACTTCCACATAATTAATGGGTTAATGAGCAATCATAGTAAAAATTACAAAGAAATTATCACAAAAGCTACACATCAAACTTAGGTGAAAAGATACAGGTAAAGTGGTCCTTAGAAGGAAAACTTTTTATATATATAAAATGAAAGTAAATGAAGCTAATAAAAGAACAACAAGCAGCACAAAGAAGGAAGGAAATAATAAAGATAAAGGCAAAATTAATATAATAGAAAACAAAAATAGGGAAGAAAAGCAAACTTAAAAGCTGATTTAACAACAACAAAACACAACTACTGAAACAAAATAAGGCCATTTTTTTTTTACAGAGGGCAAAGGCACAGGTAAATGATAGAAATTTAAAGGGAGTCATAACTATATGATACAGTAGAGATCTTTAAAATTTATAAGGTAATCATTTGAACAATCAATAAATTTGAATACTTACATGAAATGAATACTGATTTTTTTCTGTGAATATATAAATTATCAAAATTGACTCATGAATAGGAAACCTCAGTAGAACAATAAGTATTACACATTGAACCCGTAGTTTAAAATCATCCATCCAATGAAGGTAGGAAGCTCAGATGAATTTATAGGTGAGTTTTACCAAATGTTCAAGAAATAAATAAACCCTAAATTGTTTTAGCTATTTCCAAGAACAGAGAAAGAAGAAATGTTACAATGTGCAATATATAAGTTTATAACCTTGGAAAAATACCATAATTTATATCCTAAAATTTGATTGATCTTGAACAATATTGGCTGTGCTAACAAAACCCAACATTCATAAGTAAGTATATACAAATTTGATTCCTATTTTAAAGATTTATTTATTTAGAGTGAGAGAGCACATGTGCACAATAGAGAGCAAAGGGGGGAGAGCGATAAAGGAGAAAGGGAGTCTCAAGCAGACTCCCCACCAAGCACAGAGCCCACTGTGGAGCTCTATTCCAGGACCTCAAGATCATAACCCACGCTGAAATCAGGAAGTGGCCACTCAACCGACTGAGCCATCCAGATGTGTCTGATTCCTATTTTAAGAGAAGAATTTAGTAGTCAGGTATTTTGGAACAAATTATGTATGTTATAGGATTTACATTATTGATTTTAGGACATGAAATATAAATATATTATAAAATTGGGGCATTGTTTTACCAACCATTTCCTCAAATATAATTATGTTTTTCAAAACCAAAGAATACATATATATATATATATATTAATAAGGAGGAAAGTAAAATAGGCAGCTTTTCACACCTTTTATTTCAGAAATTTTATTAGTATGTTGAATTTTGGAAATTTGACTTGGGATGAGGATCTTGGGACTGTACTTTCTGATTTCTTGTCTTTTAAGAGCTTTAGTAATGTTTTATATATGCAGAACTAACAGTTATTTTAAAAGTTTATTCTAAAGGAGGGCTTTCTGGCAGCCTGGGTGGCTCAGTGGTTTAGCGCCACCTTCAGCCCAGGGCCTGATCCTGGAGACCCAGGATCGAGTCCCATGTCAGGCTCCCTGCATGGAGCCTGCTTCTCCCTCTGCCTGTGTCTCTGCCTCTCTCTCTCTCTCTCTCTCTGTCTATCATGAATAAATAAATAAAATCTTTAAAAATAAAATAAAATGATGGGCTTTCACAATCTTTTGTCGTTGCCATTACTCATGGGACCTAGTTATGCTGATAGGTGTCACTACTAGGCTTAAAACATAAGAAAGAAAGAGAAAGGAAAAGTGACGTTAATATTGCCCACCCATGTTCCAGTAACAATGTGTTATCAAATGCAGATAATGAATGTCTAACTCTGGGTTTAGCTACTACTCTTAATTTCTTGTTAAATTAACTTTTCTTTCTCTTATTTACCTAGTAGAAAATTAAAACTTCAAACCTCAGTACTAGGAGGGAAGATTTGAGAGGTCAGTTACATTTAGGTTCCTTCTTGGTAAACCAATTCATACACCTTATTGTTTTAGACATTCGATACGTAATGGTAAGCAAAAATGGACACAATTCCTGTTCTCATTGAGCTTACAGTTTAGTGGCAGAAGCAGGTTAGCCAAATAGTTATACAAACTAATATATGACTGAAACTTATGAAGACGTAGTTCATATAGCTATGTCCATACAGATGGTCCCAGACTTACAATGGTTCACTTATGATTTTTTTGACTTTATGATGGTGCAAAGCGATATGCATTCAGTAGAAACCAACTTCGAATTTTGAATTTCGACATTTTCCTGGACTGGCGATATATGGTAAGATACTCTCATGATGTTGGCAGCAGCAGTGAGCAGCAGCTGTGGTGAGCCATGTGATCTCAAGGATAAACAACCAATGCACTCACACTGTTTTTACTGCTACAGCCATTCTGTTTTTTACTTTCAGTACAGTATTCATTCATTACATGAGATCTTAAGTACTTTATTATGAAGAAGACTTTGTGCTTGATGACTTTACCCAACTGCGGGTAAATGTTCTGAGCATATTTTAGGTAGACTTAGCTAAACTATGCTATTTGGTAGGTTAGGTGTATTAAATGTGTTTTCTTAAGATATTTTTAACTTAAAATGGGTTTATCTGCAGTAACTCCATCATAAGTCGAGGAAGGTTTGTAATAGAGTGATTGAGTCAGGAAGTTCAGGAAGGTCTACCTTGAGGAAATAACACTTGGCTTGAGATGTGAAGGATGAAAAGGACTTAACAGAAAAGTTACAGGGAAGAAAGAACAGCTTGAGCAGAAAAGCCTTGAGTCAGGAGTGGAAATAACAGATTGCCAAAGGAGCAATTTATTTCCAGTGTGTAGTTGATTGCATTAATATCAGGGGAAAAAGTGAGATGGAGAAACTGAACAAACTTTCTAGGTCTTTCTGAATAACATCTTCTTAATGTATATTCCATTTCATTTTAAGTAAATTGCCAGAATGTTAGATTTGCCTACATTTGAATGTAAATTCAAAATCCATTCCAAAGCCAAAAGATTTTGGCATCACCTGTGTTAACCATCTTCTAGATTTTAAAGTTAGTAAAGATTGCCATCTCATCAATATGTATAACAAGTCAAAACATAAATTAATTTTTATAAGAAGTTGAGAAATTCTGTACTATCAAGATAAACGTTTTTAAATCTCTTAGAGTATAATTCCTGTCACTGCAGGCCAGTTTAAAGTTTCCATTGGGTTGACAGTATTTATCATTGTTAGTTTGCCTAAGTTGTAGGTTAGATATAGTTACATACACAGACTAAAAAGTATCCTATTGGCAGAGCACACTGTTTCTTTTTTTTAAAGGTTTTTCTTTTCGAGGCCCCTGGTTGGCTCTGTCGGTTAAACCTCTGACTATTTAGGCTCATGTCATGATCTCGGGGTCATGAGATCAAGCCCTGCATTGGGTTCCATGCTCAGCTTGGAGTCTGCTTGAGATTCTCTCTCCCTCTTTCTCTGCCCCTACTGCTTGTGCTCTCTCTCTCACTCCCTGCCTCCCTCTCAAATAAATCTTAAAAAAAAAAAAAAAAAAAAGATTTTCTTTTTTATGTTAATTTCCACACCCAATGTGGGACTTGAACTCAACCACAGAGTTGCATACTCTACCAACTGACCCAGCTAGGCGCCCTGAGGACAGTATTTTTGACTGTGGTAGCCAAAGGATTCTCTGAGTTAATTAGCATAGAGCTGAAGTAAAGTTTGAGTTAAGCACTGTACTTTTTTTTAAAATATTTATTTATTAATGAGAGACATACTGAAAGAGAGAGGCAGAGACACAGGCAGAGGGAGAAGCAGGCTCCATGCAGGGAGCCCAACCTGGGACTCGATCCCGGGTCTCCAGGATCAGGCCCTGGGCTGAAGGCAGCGCTAAACCGCTGAGCCACCTGGGCCGCCCTTAAGCACTGTTCTTTATCAAGTTTTTTTCTTTTTTCTCTTTTTAAGATTTTATTTATTCAAGAGAGAGAGCACACACCTAGTGGGGTAGAGGGGCAGAGAGAAAGAAGCAGACTCCATTGAGCAGGGAGCCCAATGTGGTGTTCCATTCCAGGTCCCTGGGATCATGACCTGAACCAAAGACACATTTAGAACTGAGTTAGCCAGGCACCCCTTTATTAAGTTTTTCTTATTAACAAAAGAGGACCAGAACAACAGAAATTAATGTTTACATACATAATGAAACGGGATAGGTGAGCAAACTGCTTCATAGAAGCAGTGTATCAGGTATATTTTATTTTATTTTTATTTAAAAGTGCAAGATTGATTTCTGGAGTAGAATTCAGTAATTCGTCACTTAAATACAACACTCAGTGCTCATTTTAATATTTAGATAAATGTAATAAGAGTTCATGGTTTTCCAAACAGTACTATTTACCATATTAGCAAGCTCCTTTTAGGGGCATTTGATATTAGGATGGTTGCAAGCTGTTTTATCATTCATTCCTCTTCCTGGCAAACTTCCTAGAAGGAATAACTGTCTTTCTGCTATTATAAAACTGCTTTTGCCTTTCACTATTCATATATTTAATTTCTAGTCTAAAAATATGTCTGCTTCATTGGTAATCTTTTTTCTTTTCTCTTTACTCTTGAAATACCATTGTGTTTTTAGAGACTGGTTTCTAAATAAATAATCTTAAAAAAAAAAAAGAGAGAGAGAGAGAGAGAGACTGGTTTCTGTCCTATGATAGAGTTCTTAGTGGTTTCTAATATGACAAGATCAAGATCTTCCTAATCATATGTAAAACTAAGGTTCTTTTTTCACATGTAAATAGTTAGGAAAACATCTTTTTGACCTTAGGATTAGAAAGATGTAGCTATTTCTCTTTGACACTCAAACTAAACATGAGTTATTATCTTTAAATGCTTTTGTTTGGTATGCAAAAGTGAACTTACCTTAAAAAGTTACTACTACTGTGGATGGAAATTAATCCTACATTTTGGAGGAATGGAGATAGTTAGTATAAGTGACTACAGTAAGTATTACATTTTATTTCTCATGTCATTTGTACTGTTTAAAATAGATGGTTAATAAATTGGCACTGATGCATGATTCTTTTGTTTCTTTAATAGGAACATGAATCTGAGGGTGGAAGAACACCTTTGATGAAAGCCGCAAGAGCTGGTCATTTGTGCACCGTGCAGTTTCTTATTAGCAAAGGTAAGGGAAGTACAAGTAATCATTTGTAAGAGGCTATAATTTCTGGAAAAAAAAAAATACCCTAAACTGTTACAAGTTATGTTTAAAGCTACTTTTCCTACAGAAAAGTATTATATCCTAGTCTTTTCTTGCTCTGTTTTATTTAGTAAGTGTAGAATTCATGAGGTACTCGATGGAATTTTTTTTTTTTTTTTAAGATTTTATTTATTTATTCATGAGAGACAAACAGAGAGAGAAAGAGAGAGTCAGAGACACAGGCAGAGGGAGAAGCAGGCTCCATGCAGGGAGCCCAACCTGGGACTCGATCCCGGGTCTCCAGGATCAGGCCCTGGGCTGAAGGCAGCGCTAAACCGCTGAGCCACCGGGGCTGCCCCTCAATGGGATTTTTCTATATTAGTTTGGAGTTTGGAGTTTGGGAACCAATCAGCATATTATTGCTGCCCAAAGTTGGAAAAGTCAAATGTAAAACATCCAGCTATATTTAGTGGATAGAGTATTGTTCAGCACTTAATGATAATGCAGTTCTGCTGGAAGGTGGGATGGGGAAGCAGATGGTCTGCCACTATTGTTTATTGTACAGCTGAATTAAAGATATATACAAGGGTGTTATTATTTTTATATTCCTTTAGAGGTTCTATTATTAGAATTTTTTAAGCAAAGAAGTTCGAATGATGGGTAAAGAAGTAGTTCAGGACTGTTCACTATCGAAAAGTGAAATACTGCTAAACCCATGTTAGTTTGAACCATTAAACTGTCATTTTATACATCAAAAATGGCAATATTCATAATTTCATTTGGTTCAGCCTGAGTCTGTTTATAGTGTTAGAGGTATTCTAGTATCTGATGAAAGATTCTGGGGTAGGATGGTAAAATGCAGGGAGAGTCCACTCAGGTGATACCATGTTGTTAAAATAAGAATTTTAAAATACATTTAAAAAAATATGTTATTTACTTATTTGTTAGAGAAAGACTGAGATAGTGACAGAGATAGTGAGAGAGAGCTCGAGTGTGGGGGAGAGGAAGAAGCAGACTCCTTGCTGAACAGGGTTCCTGACCTGGGGGTGCGATCCCAGGACCCAGGGATCATGACCTGAGCTGAAAGCACTTAACTGACTGAGCCACGCAGGTGCCCCTAAAATAAGAATTTTATTAAAAAAATAAAAATAAAAAATTTATATCTACATTCCAACAGAACTCAGGTATTTTGTGCCACTATAAAAATGTTATAAAAATGTTATCATTTTATTTTATCGTTTTTAAGATTTTTATTTATTTATTCATGAGAAATACAGAGAGAGAGAGGCAGGGACACAGGCAGAGGAAGAAACAGGCTCCACGCAGGGAGCCGGATGTGGGACTTAATCCCGCGTCTCCAGGATCACACCCTGGGCTGAAGGCAGCGCTAAACCACTGAGCCACCAGGGCTGCCCAAATGTTATCATTTTAAATATACTTACTTCTTTTTGTCATTAATTGGATACAGCTAGGTTTATTTTCTTAATAGCACATTTTTGCTACCAAATAAGGCATATCTTTACATAACATTATAACATATTCTGTAAAAGCTATTCACTTCAGACATACTGAAGTAATAATAAACAGATGGGTAACCTTGGGAATTCTCTCATGTTCCTTTACTAAGGAGGTTATCTAATCTCACCCAACACCAACCCTGCTAATCATGTAATCAGACTTAACACATTGATTATAACCTTTCTAGGCTATAGTAACTGCTCAACAGTCCTACCATCTAAATTTATTATTAACAACTTTTAAAATAATCACTTGCTAATGTAAGAATATTGGTGTGTCTTGCCTTTCCCAAAAGGTACTTTTATGTGAGTTAGGATTAGGTTCAGCTAGATATTTCTGAAAATTAAATAAATTCATTATATTGTTTTTGCCCATGGGTTTATTTTTCTCTTCATAAACTAAGTCTAGAATTAAGGAAGGAATATTGCTATAGTCTTTTTTTTTTAAGTTTTTATTTATTCATAAGACACACACACACACACACACACACACACACACAGACATAGACAGATGGAGAAGCAGGCTCCCTGCGGAAAACCCGATGTGAGATTCGATCCCAGGACCCCGGGATCGTGCCCTGAGCTGAAGGCGCACATTCAACTGCTGGGCCACTCAGGCGTCCCCAATATTGCTATAGTCTTAACTATCTGATTGAGACTTTGGGGCATTGAGAAAACAATTAATGTAATTTATCAAAAAAGAGGCCAAGAAAAGGTTTTACGTTTAGACTTTCTTCAGATCATGTTGAACAAAGCTATTTACAGCTAGCTAAATAGCATTTCAGATAACATTTTTGGATATTCTTGTCTTCTCTCCATATCCAAGTCCCTCTGACTCTAAAATACACTGTAGGAAGAATTATAGATCTCTTAGATATTGTTTAAAAGACCTGTTTTCTCTACTTTGAGACCTGGCTATATTGCCACATTCTAGAAGTAGATAAAAAAAGTCTTTACAACATTTTGAGTTACATACAATGATATTTTTTGATGCTTACATTAACCTATATATATTTATTAACTTTAGTCTTCTAGATTTTCCATTTTAAAAGTGATATTGAATGAACGAACTACAGCTATGTGCAACATTGTGGATAAATCTCACAAATATTATATTGAGTGAAAGAAGCCAGACACAAAAGATATACACTGTATGATTTCATTCATATAAAGTTCAAAAACTAAAACCAGTTTGGAAGTCAGAAGAGTAGTATCATTGGAAGGGTGGGTAGTGAGTGAAAGAGGGCACAAGGTGTGGGATTTCTGGCATGTGGATAATGTTCTGTTTCTTGATCTGGGTGCTGGTTACACAGGTATGTTCACTTTGTGAAAATTTTTCAACCATACACTTAGGATTTGTGCACTTTTTTTTATATCTATGTCATACTTCAAAAAAAACCTCTAAATTGATATTATTTGTGACCTTGATTGATTCCAACTTTTTCTAAGATTGCTGTTTATGTTTCTTTGAAGGTGCCAATGTGAACAGGGCTACAGCCAATAACGATCATACGGTAGTATCTCTGGCATGTGCAGGAGGTCACCTGGCAGTTGTTGAGTTACTTTTGGCTCATGGAGCTGACCCTACTCATCGACTCAAGGTATTCTACCTAAAAATAAGTAAATAAATAATATATACATTATTATTAAAAGATATTGAAGATGTGTTTGCCTGATCTCAGTGCTTAATATTCATTACTCTTTAAAAATGAATTTTGATTCTAGACAGGCTGCTAAAAAACTAAATGTCTATAGCAATCATAAGAAATTTACAAATAATTGATTAATGGTTTTGTCAATTTTTCTCAGGATGGTTCGACAATGCTCATTGAAGCTGCAAAAGGTGGCCATACTAATGTTGTTTCTTATCTATTGGATTATCCAAACAATGTTCTGTCAGTTCCTACTACAGATGTGTCTCAGCTCACCTCATCTTCTCAAGATCAATCTCAGGTAAAGTAAAACAGCTGATTTATAAATATAAAGCCTCCAAATTGATTGGGAGTTTTTGTTTAAAATTAGCTTTATTTTTTTTTTAATTTTTTTAAATTTTTTTTTTAAATTAGCTTTAATGAAAATGGATTTGTTTCTCTTTTCTGTTACATATTGAAATAAACATGATTCTAAATTCTTTAAGATTTATTTCCTTCAAAAGCACATGAAAATTGCTTCTTGTCTTATTTACTGAAAAAATGTTCTTTTTTAAAAACACTTAATACCAAATATAAATAAATATTTTCCAAGTTTTCATCTTACTATAGTCTTTAGGGTTTTTTTTTTTTTTTAAGATTTTTTATTTATTCATGAGAGACACAGAGAGAGAGAGAGAGGCAGAGACACAGGCAGTGAGAGGAGCAGGCTCTATGCGGGGAGCCCGATGCGGGACTTGATCCCAGGTCTCCAGGATCACACCCTGGGCCGAAGGCAGGCGCTAAACCGCTGAGCCATCCAGGGATCCCCAGGGTTTTTTGTTTTGTTTTGTTTTGTTTTTAATATTTTATTTATTTATTCATGAGAAACACAGACAGAGAGGCTGAGACACAGGCAGAGGGAGAAGCAGGCTCCATTCAGGGAGCCCGACGTGGGACTCGATCCTGGGTCTCCAGGATCAGGCCCTGGGCCAAAGGCAGCGCTAAACCACTGAGCCACCGGGCTGCCCTGGGTTCTTTGTTTTTAATGAATACATTAAGCATAACCTTAAACTAAGAGATAACTTCTTCCTTAGTACCTCTCAAGACAGTATTAATTATTCTAGAGATAGCTACTTTTATCTACCAGGAAAGTATAGTTAACCAGGATATATGCACCAAGAAGTCATTAAAGTAATTTTTAAATCTACCTAAAAAATATGGAGAGAATATACTAAGTATACAAAGTTCAGTGAAATCTTAAGTTTTTTGTTTTTTTTTTTTAAGATTTTATTTATTCGAGAGAGAGAGAACACAACCAGGGGGAGTGGCAGAGAGAGAGGGAGAAGCAGGCTTCTCACTAAGTAGGGAGTCCAATGTGGGGCTTGGTCCCTAGACTCAGAGATCATAACCTGAGCCAAAGCAGATGCTTAACCAACTGAGCCACTCAGGTGCCCCTTGAGTTCTTTTCTACAACGTTATCCTGAGAACTGCTAAAATACCCCCCCCCCTTTTTTTTTAAAGATTTTATTTATGTATTCAAGAGAGACACAGAGAGAGAGAGGCAGAGACACAGGCAAAGGGAGAAGCAGACCCCATGCAGGGAGCCTGATGTGGAACTCCATCCCAGGACCTGGGGATCACACCCTGGGCTGAAGGCAGGCGCTAAACCGCTGAGCCACCCAAGGACCCCCTAAAATACCCCAATTTAGTGACTTTGTTGGATTTTCTTTTTTTTACTTATACAGAGTTTGAACATGGGTAAATTGGCCAATTAATAACATGACTTGTACTCGTAGCTATAATCAGAACCAACAAGGTCCAACAAGGCTTTCTCTCTAATAAGAGAGTAATACTAATCCTGTTTAGCTTAAGTCATTCACTGTGTATAGATTGGTTAAGTTTGTCTGATTCAGTGTTTTCAGAAATGATTCCTTGCTGAAAGCTTGGGTTTTTGTTTTTGTTTTTTTTAAGAAACAAAAAATTTGGTACTATATGAAGAAAATCTAAATTTCCATTTCATTTATGGGCCCTTGTTTTATTCTTCAGTCTGAGATGATATTTTTTCTGAGTTAACTTTTTAGGTTCCTCGTGTACCAATGCACACACTTGCCATGGTTGTACCTCCCCAGGAACCTGACAGAACATCACAGGAGAGCTCTCCTGCCCTTTTAGGGGTACAAAAAGGTTAGTTATTGAATTATTTTCTTTAAAATGGGTATTCTATATAATTAATGAATTCATAAAAGTACTTAATGGTATACAGTTATTGTGTATCTAGGATTAATTGAGGTAGGTATTTCTGACAAATGCTAATAGTCTTACAGACTATTTATAAAAGAAAGGAGATAAATACCAGGAAAAATTACTTGACTTTTAATTTTCTTGTTAACATACTCCTAGGTGTAGTTTTCATCTGGCACAGATAAAAATACTTAAAAAGCATATTAAGTGTGGATTATATTATAGCAGCAAAAAATTATCAGATACTCATTTTCCACTTGACAGTTCTCTCATTAAACAGTAGTACAATATGAGGAATGAAAATGTATACTGTCTAGTTAAATCTCAGTAGCATTGATGCAACTCATGGCGTTAGAAATTTAAGAATTATATTTAGTTTCTTTCATATAATGCTGAATATGATGGCCTAACATCTGTCATTATGTGAACCTGGACAAATAACTGTCAAAAAGTATATAAATAATACCCAAGTGAATATTAAGAAGAAGCTTGAAACTTAAACCTCAAGTTTATAAGCTTCAATATTTTCCTACTTCTTCACTTGTAAATATAAAGTACCTTCATTTGATAATCATGTATAGTTGTCCTGTCTGAGTTCTGGGATATAAAATAGGTAATATGTATGGTATCAAAAACCAAATAAAAACAAATTTATGAGCATATTTCATTCAGTATATTAAAAACCAAGCTCTAGATGTTTGAAATCACAATGAGGTATGTATGTATACTAATAGTATCTCTAATATTTTGATTTAAGAAAAGTTGATTATTCTTGACTATTATAACAGCAAGCAGAAGTTTCTTTTTAATTATGTTAATTTGAGTAATTTAGAGTATTGAGGGGCTTGACTAAGGGCTACTTCATTTCTAAGCTATTAATTTCACCGATAAAATATATATAATCTCTCTGACATAAGCTAATGATTGAGTTTTCCATTGGACACCTAGCTATTCAAATTCTTCAGAAAATAAAGACTGCTGTTTTGAATTTTAACAAGTCAAAAGCAAATTAACCATGTACTTGTTAAGGAATCTAACCATCCTAACTGTCTTTACTATTTGTAAAATATTTAAACCTAATGTCTCTGGTTTTGTTGGTTTTTTGTTTGGCTATACGTTATAGAGAGCTGTAGTAACTTTGGCTAGGGAAATTCAGTACTAAATAAGACAAATATATTAATAACAGAGCCACAAAATAATCAAGAAATAAGCGAGGAAGGACATGGAGTGTGTGCAGAGAAGAAGTAAAATGTTTTGAATTTAGGTTTAATAGACCTAAGTTTATTAAATCTAACAAATGTTTAGGTAGGGTTTCTTTAAGTTGATGCTTAAGTGAATAATCATATTTTTTTCTGAAATACCTTCTTATGCTGGATATCTACTTGTTTTCTTCACTTTGATGTTTTATTACTTACCAAATAGCATAAAAATGAACTAATCTTTTAAGGAATCTTTCATTTTACTAAATTATAAGAGAAGGAAAAAATGAACACTTGTATTTCACTCTTGGATACTTGCTATTGCCAGATGCCACATGATATTGCCAACCTAATATTTCTTAATGTAGGATCAAAGTGTGGTGATGCACTGTATTAAAATGTAATTTAAAAAAATAAAAATAAAAAAATGTTATTTTAGTATAAATCATGTGCATCATAGAATATTATATCATTATGAATTAGGAAAAATTAGCTGATGATATATGTACACCCTGAATTACCCAAGTAGATAGGAAAATGTATCTTAAATTATAAAAGCTATAATATTTCTTTTTCCTCCTTAAACTAGATTTTTCTCCTTAAAACTTCTTATTTTTGTCTCTAAAAAAGTTTCTTTGTATGATGAAATCTCTGTTTACCCTGTTGTTTTTGTTTCTTCTAAATCTGTAGATTATATCTGTGTTGCAGATGCGATTAGGGATGGAGTTCTTATTCTCTAGGACTCTTCCTTTCTTAGCAATCATCTTTTAAGTTAGAATATTTTACTTCTGCTTGACATCTTTTTATTATTTGTATCTGTATCCTTTTAAAATATATTCATGCCCATAAAACTTACCTAGGTATTCGGGTGCATGGGTGGCTCAGTGGTTGAGCGTCTGACTGTGGCTTGGGTAATGGTCCTGGGGTCCTGGGTTTGAGTCCCGCATCAGGTTCCCCAGAGGGAACCTACTTCTCCCTCTGCCTATGTCTCTGCCTCTCTCTGTGTGTCACTCATGAATAAATAAATAAAACCTAAAAAAAAAAAAAAAAAACTTACCTAGGTATTTTATATATATACTACCCTGATATTCTTTCCTTTCATCATCTATGTGCACCATTTGTTCCATCCATTTTGATCCATGTTCTCCTGATATAGGCCGCTAATCTCACTTGTCCTCTGTTGGTTTTCAAAGGATTCGACATTCTAGGTGATATCTGTCAGAGGCCACAGGATCATCTCTATAGACAAAAGGTGAAACCAGGTGATAGTGATATGCTCAGTTTTCTAGCATTGTTTAGCTTTAACTATAGTTTGAACGTTTATTGGGAAAGGATAAGTAATATCAACTTTAATGCCTTTCCAAATCAATTTTGTAAATTTGTCCATTAAAGCCACTGTTATATCTAATTTGTTGTAACTGGTTCTACAGAGATTATAAAAGTTAGGACTCATGATTATCCTCTCCAGGTTGTGCAACTTAGAATTAATCCACTGGAAAACATTAAAATGATGTCAGGATAAACACAACACATCTTGTGTGTGTACCTCAAGGGCTCTTGAGGAGTAATTTCTTTTCTCTGGAATACTACAGCTCTTTATTGGATCTTCCTTCTGACTCTGGTCAAGCCTGCCCCTTCCCTTCCCTTTGGACTTCAAGTGTAGAAAGTTGAATTAATCTTACTTCCCCTAGAGACAATCATTCTATTGTGTTTGATGTGAATTCTTTTGTTCTTATAAGTTCTTATAAAATGTTTACTGCTTTGTGTGTATTTTTAATTTACATGAATGGTATTGTGCTATAGATCATGTTTTGTTTTTTTACTTTTTTCACTCAACACTGTTTTACAGATCTATCCATGTGTCTACCTCTAGATTGTTTCTGCTGGTAGCATAGTGCTTCATCCTGTATATCTTCCATTTTTTACTTGTTTTTTTCCAATGATGGTTATCCAAATTGTTTCTCATTTCCTACCACCACAGACAATGCTGTGATGAAAATCCTGGTACAGTCCTCTTAAGGATCTGTGTGAGAATCTCTTTGATCTAAAATCAGGTTCAGAATTACTTGTCCTACAGGGTGCCTAGGTGACTCAGTCAGTTAAGCATCCAACTCTTTGATTCCAGCTCAGGTCATGATCTCAGCGTTGTGAGATTGCGCCTCATGGCCAGGGTCTCTGTGCTCAGTGGGGAGTCTGCTTGAGAGGTTTCCCTCTACTTCTCCCTTTGTCGTCCACCCTCCCCCTGGCATATGCGCTCTCTAAAATAAAAAATAAATAAATCTTTAAAAAGAAGAAGATTTACCTGTCATAGGAATGCATAATATTTATCTGACAAAGTGTCACAAATTGCTTACTAGGATGGCTATAGCAGTTTATATTCCCACTGCAATGCATTAGAGTTCCCATGTTATCCATATTATACACCCTCTGTTCCATTTCCAAGCCTGCCAACACTTGGCTTTATCCTTGTATTGGGTTTTGTACATCTCCCCTTTTAGACTGTAAGCTCCTCAAGGGCAGGGTTTATATCGCTTGTCTTTGTATGGTCCACTATGCCTTGTTTGTACTAGTTGTTCAAATATTTGTCAAATAAATTAATGAGTGCCAGGCTAAGAATTCAAATTATTCTGAAGACAAAGAAAATTATTAAGAATTTTTTTAAGAAGAGAGACATTGCAATTAAAGAGGATGTTTAAAAAATTAATGAAGAAGTAGTATCCTAGAATGGTTGGGAAAAGATTGAAAACAAATTTGAATATAAACCAAGAATCAAATTAATATGCTACTTTCTATCCCAGAATTGTTTATTGGTGTAGGCAACATGAAAAGTTCTCATTTTTCTATCAAATCAGTAAAATTATATAGGGATTGTGTACAGTGAATGAAATTGAGAGTTCCTCTGAAAATTTTACTGCTAATATTCTCTAGTTTAGCAGATTTCTATTATGTAATCATGTTTCTGTGAATTTACATATGTCCAAATGTAATGTCTTTTAACCTAGAAGATTTACAGTAAAAGGCAGAAGGTTCAGTTAATCCTTTGGCGTGTTAACACAAATGCTCTGTCTTTGAATGCTCTTGGTTATCCTTCCTGTGTTAAAGATGTATAGCATGCCTGTACTTTGGGAAATTTTAAGACAGAAATTTAGGCATAAAGGAAAAATGAGTCATTTCTAGGCCAGTGGTTTTCATTTTTGATTGTGACCATAGTAAGAAATATTTTATATTGAAACTCAGAACACAGTAGACATCTATTTATCCAAATACAAATTCCATTAGATAATATATATGCTACTACACTTGTCCTGTGTTATTTTCAACTGTACTTCATCAACCTTTTTTTTCCACTTAAGACCCAGTTCAGAGTGTTGTTTAAAAATCATTCTAGTAAGATGCTGTTTGGTGATGTAAGAAAGCAAGGAGATTGTGGAACAATTTTTAAATTTCCTTAGACAAAAATAAGTGAGGAAATGTGAAACCAAATCTATATCTATCCATATGTTGTATATTTTTCCCTTTGGCCATTATTTTTTTTATTGCACAGTATACTAATTAGACATAAAAATGTCTAATGATGGAATTAAACTGGTTTTAATAGTAAATTCAATTTTTGACAAGTATATGTCCACCTCATTCCCTCACTGTGCATAAAATAAAGGCTATATTCTAAGCTGTCTCTACGTCATGGTTTCCTATGACAGACTTTTTAATTTTATTTAATGGAGGAAAAGGGAAAGCTGAGGAAGTAGAATAAACACTAGACCAAAGAGTAAGGCCTTACCTATATTCATAAATAGTACTTTAAAATGTCTCTCCATGCTACTAGTATAGATTTATTTGTATCTAACAATGGGAGATGTTTAAAAAAGCTGGAACTCTTATATTCTGGCATCTTATACTACTGCCTTCCCTTCTAAACACTGAAGGTGTTGCTTTAGCTTCTAGGAATAATTAGGTGACAAAAATTATTTCTTTTTACCAAATTGTTTTTTTTTCTTGATTTATAGCTTATATTAGTGCTTTAATGTGTAGCTGTACAATCCCACTAACTCCATGATTATAGATACTCACCCATTGGCTCTTTTGGGAAGAACCTCTTTTTGTCCATTATTTTCACCATCCTGTTCTTCCTGCTACACATGTCCTGGCCTTAAAGTCTTTATATTAAGTGGAATAAGTTCCTTTAGTAATCTTGTGCTCTAAGCATAGTGTATTTTATTTGTTAACAAGACAGGGCTTATTCCTATCAGTTACTGTCCTCAAAATTCCAATCTTATTTTGGGTCATACTATTCATAAGATTTTAGATCTGATAAGTCCAGGGTGGTCATATAATTATCAGTCAGATTGGTATTGACCTCTTACCTAGTTTTCCTTAATCTCAAATACAAATTAAATAGTAAGTATACTAGCATGTATTAAAATCAATGAACATTTAAAGGAACATTCAGTCTTTGTAGAGGCTGAATTGTCATTGAATTTATTGATTGAAAATTTCTTTGTTGGACTAGCAAAAGAATCTACATTAATCTGCTATTTGTGGCAGCAGATCTCCCTTTTTTTACCTGTTGATTGTTATTAGGTACTTGGAACAAATAAATCATGGATTCCTGGATTCCTGTAAGATCTTCTAGAAGTAGTTATTAAATTATCCCACAGGGGTGCCTGGGTGGCTCAGTTGGTTGAGCGTCTGCCTTCAGCTCAGGTTATGATCCTGGAGTCCTAGAATGGAGGCTGCACTGAGCTCCCTGCTCATTGGGAAGTCTGCTCCTCTCCCTCCCTCTACCCTCCCCCATTAGTGTTCTCTCTCCCTCAAATACAAAAATAAAACCTTTTAAAAAATTATCTCACAAATACAACAGCTTCTGTTCTGAAAGAATAATCCGTCCCTTTGCTCAGATATAAATATGAAACTAAATGTGGGCAATACATTTTGCTTTTGAAGAATAATTAAGTCTCTTAAAGTGATTGCAATAGTTTTGGAACTGTGGCATCCTAACCCTTTTAAAGTCAATATCTAGGAGGAAAACTGTTGGACTTTTTCATTAATATATTGCAGATACCTGAGGTACCTGCAGTTTTGACACCTCCTATTCTAGCAAAAACCAAAAACAAAGAACCCATTGAATCTCTGTTTTTCTCTAGTGTTTCATTACCCTTTTGTAATTTAGAGTATTTTAACATCAAATGGAGGATGACATTTTTCCTTTGGACTTTAGAATCATGTTGAATGCATTGGATGATCCTATTTTTTAAAATCTTATGTTACCTATGTTATTCATATATGTTGACTACAATTCAGAAGAGTAAACAACTTTTTTACTCAGATCTTTTTTAAAAGTAGCTTTACTGTTGTTTAATTTACATACCTTACTGTTCCTGCATTTTAAGTGTACAATGCAGTGAGTTATAGTAAATTTACAGCATTATGTAGCCGTCACTACCATCTAGTTTTAAACAGTTCTATCACTCTGAAAAGATCTCTCATGCTGGTTTGTAATCAGTCTTCATTCTCAATACCATAACCCTTGGCAACTACTACTTTCCTCTCTCTCTCTATAGATTTTATATAAATGTTGTTACACAATATGTGATCATTTGTGTCTGGCTTCTTTGACTAGCGTAATGTTTTCAAGGTTCATCCAACCTGTAGAACCTATCAGTTGTTTTCATTGTTGAATAACCCCAGTTCTTCCTGAACAGGAAGAGTAAGCCTTGTATATTTCCTCCATTTTATGTCCAGATGTTAGGATTGTTAATATTGATAATCATTTTGTCATGAGGGGAGTAACTTAAGTGCGATCCAGAATCTTAAAATAACATACATTTACTTCATTTTTAACATACACTGGCAATATGAGAAATTCTGTATGAGAAGTGATTTTCTCCTCAGTAACACTCATTGTTTTTCTACGTGAAGACTTTATTTAAACTCAGAATAATTGTCCTTTGTGATTTAAGTTTAATGTAGTTTTCAGGTAAAGAAATGTTAAAGACTTATTTAATGGAAAATTTTAGAGGAAATAAACAATTTTACATTGTATTTTAATATAATAAGACAAAGGTTTGGCCGCTTGAAAAATACTTTTCGCTATGTTGATTTATAAGTTAGAGTTTCCTGTAGTAACCTTTATTTGCACAGTTAATATTGTAAGGAAAAAATTGGAATATCTCTAATGACATCCTCAACACATTTTAATTCTGTTTTAGATTTGATATTCTTTAAAAGTCCAATCTAATAAGCAGAATTTTGAGATTCTTTTTCCTCTCTGATTTCCTTTCTCCCTGCCCCACCTTAGTTTCCAAAATCCTCCTATCCTAAAAATTCAATTTTTAATTGAAAAATTCACATTTTTTTAATCAGCAACATCCCAGTGTGTGCTGTGTTGAAATAGATGAGTACAGTCTTTAATCTGACTCCCATTGGTATGAATCTCTGAACATTCATTTTATAGCATTAGTTATAAGGGTCTGGGGAGGGAGGTCCGTGTGTGTGGGAGGGGGAGCTGATTTTTTTTTTTTTTTTTTTAGCATGGCACTTTTTCAAACATTTTTCATGTGCTTAGGTACATCCAAGCAGAAGTCCAGTTCCCTGCAGGTAGCAGATCAGGACGTACTGCCACCTTTTCACCCATACCAGCCTTTGGAGTGCATAGTAGAGGAGACTGAAGGCAAGCTGAATGAACTGGGACAAAGAATTAGTGCTATTGAAAAAGCACAGCTTAAGTCACTGGAGTTAATTCAAGGTGAACCTCTGAACAAAGATAAGATAGAAGAACTTAAAAAGAACAGAGAAGAACAAGTTCAGAAGAAGAAGAAAATACTGAAAGAACTACAGAAAGTGGAAAGGCAGTTGCAGATGAAAACACAGCAGCAATTTACCAAAGAATACTTGGAAACCAAAGGTCAGAAAGACACAGTATCTCTACACCAGCAGTGCTCTCATAGAGGAGTCTTCCCAGAAGGGGAAGGAGATGGTAGTCTCCCAGAGGATCATTTATCAGAGTTACCTCAGGTTGACACAATCTTATTTAAAGATAATGATGTTGATGATGAGCAGCAGTCTCCACCATCGGCAGAACAAATTGATTTTGTCCCAGTCCAGCCTTTATCATCTCCACAGTGTAACTTTTCCAGTGACTTAGGTTCTAATGGGACAAATTCTCTTGAACTTCAGAAAGTATCAGGTAATCATCAGATTATAGGACAGCCTCAGATTGCTATTACTGGACATGATCAGGGGCTGTTAGTTCAAGAACCAGACGGACTTATGGTTGCAACTCCAGCCCAGACGCTTACCGACACTCTTGATGACCTGATAGCAGGTGGGTTAAGAAATATATCTGTAATAATTTCTCTTTAATCTGTGTGCTCAACTTCTTTACACGGCCCTCCAAAAACACCAGCGTGGTACTTTTCCATTTAAGAACATCTTTGTGAAATTACCTATTCCTTGAGATATTTTGGAAGTGAATTTAACTAAGCTAGACAGCACTAACACACAAAATCTTGTTTTCCTCTCTTCTTTTTTGTGATTTGCAAAGGTAAAAAATAAAGTGGCCGTGATCTTTTATTTTAGAACTTTGGTATCAAAACCACCCTGTGCAGTACCTGGGTTGCTCAGTTGGTAGAGCATACAGTTGTTGCTCTCCAGGTCATGAGTTTGAACCCCACATTGGGTGTGGAGATTATTTTAAAAACCTAATTGAAAAAAACAAAACATCACCCTGTGTTCTATTTCGGGTAGGAGATCTCAAAGTAGACTTTCTTTTTAGGCTTTAGAGATACTCGTATAAGATTATACATTAAATTTTCCTGCTAGTGATTTTCATGTCTAGAAATCATAATTCTAAATTACGTTCTCTTTATTTCTGATTTTATTAGATCAATTCAAATATCTCTAATTAAGAGGGATGTTCAGGGAAAACTATAAGCATTCCATGTTCTTGTATGTGTGGTTAGAAGATTCAAATTAAATTGAAGTTATCATCAACTGGATGATGATTTAGAGATTGGGATTTTTATATTAATTATCTTGGTGAAAGCACCAGACAGACACAACAGACATACACACAAGAAAAGAACAAAAGAAAGGCCTGATAACCTTGAAGTATATGTTTCTGTTTTATTGTTGTGTGGAAAATTACAACTAGATATGAAATGAGGTGCACAAGTTTACTTTCCCTTTCATTGTCCTTGCAGCAGTGGGAAAACAGTGCAATTAATCATTTACCTTCCTAAAGATGGCTGGTGAATGTATCACCTCCATGAGAGCCCAGTTCAGAAATGCAGCCAGAATGGCTGTTGACAGTGGATGAAGACCAAGAACTAAGATGTAGCTGGAGTGATATTCAAAGGCAGGCCAGTCCTCTGTCTCTTGATTGCAACATTTTTTTCCTTACTGTTGTCTGTTTCCTCTTGTCATATTCTCTTCCCCTCTTCCCATCCCAATTATGCTATCCCAGTTTCCTTCTTTTGTGAGCTTTTAGCCTTCCTAATCTTTACTGAATCTTTAAAAATGTGGAATAAGCTTACTTAAACCAGGAATTTTATTGGGCATTTGTATGACTTGCAATGTTTCTAGAATTGTGATACTGCCTATGAGCCTCCTTTAATGTATCACTGTATGGAGGAGGAATACTTAAGGAATTAGATTCTTTATTCTTTAATTTGGATTTTTATATCTTCAGCCCACAGCCACTTAACTCAAATTAACTTTGTGTTGTTGGTATTGAGAGTTATTATAAATTATGAATGAACTCTTAGAGCTCATTTATATTTCTAATATCTAATCTGGGTAGAAGCAGATATATGAGCGTCAGTACAATTATGAATAATAATAATGAAACATAATATAGGAATAACATTTTTAAGATTTATGATGACATAAGTAGTTTTTTTTTCATAAGTAGCTTTTTAATGTTCCTAATTGAGTACTCAGTTTGCAGTTATGAAACCCACATTACTTTTCAATCTAGTTTTGTTGTAACTTAGAACTTGTATTTTTTTTCTTTTTTAATGCAGAAATCGCTCTAAAAGGAACTTGTAGATGTTAACTTTATGGTAGTGTTTATGGATGGTTCTTGTAGGGGAGGCAAAATTTATTTCATCGAACTATTTGTTACATTGAGATGGTCTTTTATAAAGTTCAAAAAATTTGTTTAAAAACCTCTTTTAATTATATATAGTGAAACTAAGAAAATGTAATTTCTTTTTTTTTTTAAGATACTTTATTTATTTATTCATGAGAGACACAGAGAGAGAGGCAGAGACATAGGCAGAGGGAGAAGCAGGCTCCTCGCAGGGAGTCCGATGTGGGACTTGATCCTGGGACTCTGGGATCACACCCTGAGCCAAAGGCAGACACTCAACTGCTGAGCCACCCAGGCATCCCTGAAAATGTAATTTCTATTAGAGATTAATGTATAGCGGTAGTTGGCTTATCTTTTTGTACAATATTCCTTTATTAACAAGCTATAATTTATAAATCAGCCAATAACTAAAAAAATTATCTTCATATAAAAAATTTCCATTTTTGTGGTTATCTGTTTTAAAACACATAGCAATAATTAGATTTTCTTTGCTCAAGATGGTTAACTATCTCACTTAAAGTTAAAAAGTTATTTTATTAAGACCAAATTTCTCTTAATTTTCTTTTTCAAAGGTGAAAGAAATTAGACAAGGATGGATTAGGTGAATACCTAATTCTGTAATTTCATGATATATTAATATATCAGTATGATTGTAGATTAGACCAAAGATGTATTAATTTTACCCAAATTTAGTTCTCATCCTTCATATTTAATAAAGGAGAGAATACTATACATCTTACACTTTCACTTTAGAGAATATTCATATATAATAGAATAAATTTCACTCTTTAAATATAGGAGTATTTTTTTTTATTGCTTATTTGTTAAAGTCATGACTTGATTAGCTTATGTAGTATTTTAGTATATAGGCTTTGTGTCATACTTGATATAGTCCCAGACAGAATGTATGTAAACTCTTGATTGGGAGCATGGTTCTTCAGTTCCTTTCTGTGAAGTGAAAGTAAGTTTTGGACTTTTAGAAAGTATCATAATAACAAGTGATTCTCAGTTCAAATGTCTAGAACTAAGGTTGGAAATCTAAAAATATACAAAATAGCTCTTACCTTAAGAGCAGTTCCAGAAACCTCTAGTAAAAAAATTTTATTATTAATATAAAAAGATTGATTAAAAATCAACTCAGTATCAATTTATTCACATTTATTGAGTACTTAACATGTACTAAGTTCTGTGCTTAATGCTTTATGAATGTTATCTCATGGGCTATTTATAATAATCTTATAAAATAGGTCCTTTTCCCAGTCTTTTTCTGTTGAAAAACTGAGGCCTATACAAATTGTTGCTAGTAAGTGTCAAGACTCAAACTTGGTTCAGCCATGGGTTGTTTTTTTGTTTGTTTGTTTTGTTTTGTTTTTCAGTTCGGCCATGTTTAAGAACCTAAGGTATAGTGTAATATGTATGCATCTAATTCATGTTTAAGTTCTGAATTTATTTTAAAGATATTTGTTATTACATTAGACTGCTAAACAATATTAACAATTTCCCTTATTGTTTTTATATTAAGATTTGATATATGTATAAGGTTTAATATAATTTTGTAGCTAGCACATTGTTACTGTTGTTGGCACCTTAATAGGTTCTCTTAAAACAAATTCTAATTCCAAAGTATCTTGCTTTAAGTAATCCTGTAGTAGCTTAGCAATAAAAAGGTAAATAGGAAACCCTCTTATTTTTGAGGGAATTTGCAATAAAATATCTTCAAATAATTTTTTCTAATAAATGTTAATATTTTATTTATTTAATAAAGTTACTATATACAAAACAGATTATGGTGATTTAATTTACTAGAATCTCACAGCATAGTTTATGTACATCTAGTATCTGAGATTTTTATATAAGGTTTATTATTATCTTCTGTATTGCCTACAAAGCCATCTTAAATTTCATAAAGAATTAAGTAGAATATTGCACTTAATTCTTTTATTACCCAATTTTAGGATAGTGCATAAATTTAATTTGAATTACATAGGGCCCTTTGTGGTAGAGATCTGTCATTGTCATTTTCAGAGACATTTCATTCAAAGGTAGAAAACGTTTTAGGACTTTAAAAAAATGTAATAGTGTTGGTACAATTTTATATTAATAAAACCTTTATTCCACATGTATCTTTTAAATCATGCTATTTTCTAGTCTTATCTTTATTTTTGTATGTATTTGATCCTATTAAAGTCACTTTTGTGGAATGCTTCTGATTGTCATTATTGCGAGGAGGAAAAATGTTTCTAGGGTAATGTACGAAAATGTACAATAGTTGATGTAACACCACATTTTTGGTCATAGAGCTGTTAAATGCACAGAAGTATTTTTGAAAAGCCATGTCTGTAAAGAAGTCTTTTATAGTATCACATCTGGCATAGTACTCTAATCAACTATTTAAAATTTTTAAAATATCTGTTTTTCATAACAAAAAGATAACATGGATAAACAACATTAATAATGATAAAAGTAGTTCCTAGTGAGGTATTTGTTAATAATTACTAGACCATTGTTAAAATCTTACTATTCCAGAGGAGCTACATATTGGTCTTTAGCATCTCATTTTCTAGAGCTGTTTTCCAAACATACCAGCTATTTTGAGGAGGTATAACAAAATACTATCTGCTTTTAATTCAGTGAATGACAAAGATTTTTAAAGCTTTTTTTCCATTTTGTGCAGGTTCTTATAGGTGAAACAAATATATAAAATAACAATTCTTATTTGTAACCATGATAGAAGCTACAGAAATTCATATAGACAAAATGATTTTATATATATCAGTGGGGACGAGGATGGTGCAGCTCATATAGAAACATATCTGAACATCTTAAAATTTGTGAGATTATATAAAGAAGTAGTATACTAAACTTAGTCATTTACACTTGTGAACAGTATCCTTGATTGGGTTCCAGTCATATAAAAATTCTAGAGACTAAGCATTCTGTAACACTTGAAATGCTTACATTTTCCTTTGAGACCTATATGTTTTTTTATTTACTTTTAGTCCAGATGAGAGGTTATTGTCATCACTGAAGCTTTGTCTTTTTTTATATTATTAATGATTATGGATTTTTTCTGAGTTTTTTCTTGAGTGAGTAGTAATGTTTGTATTTTTCAATACAGTGAGCAATAGTACTGAAAATCCTATAAAATATCTGATAATTATGCTTAATGAGCACTTAACATGTTCCAAACACTGTGTTTTAAATGCTTTTTATACCTTACCTAGTAGTCAACTCATAAGATTCCTCTGAGACAGGTCCTGTTTCTCCTTCTGTGGGGCAAACTCTGTCTCTTATGAAACATAAGAAAAACGCAGAGACACAAAGATATAATGTCTTTTAATTCAGTTTTCAGACAGCAGTTTCAAACACCCTAAAGAAAGTTCCAGTGTTCATTTTAAAAATTGATTTATTTTCAGAGATTGACTCATTTTAGCAAATTTTCAAAATAAATATTATTGAATTATAAAAACACTCTTTGCTATTTATATGAGAAATATTTTTTTAACTTATTTTCCACCCCTCCTCTTTTGTGCATTGTCCTCAGGATATTTTTGTCTAATTACTTTTTATAAACTAAGATATAAAATTTACTTCTTTATTGGAAAATATTTTTTCCCTATTGACAACATAAAGGGCTATTATTTGTTGTGTATTAGGCACTATGCTAATAAGTACTTCACCTGCATTATCTTAAATGGTGTTTCCAACAACCTCTCAAGGCAGGTACTATTATTATCATTCCTATTTTACATATGAGGAAAATTGAGGCCCTACAAGGTTAAATTACTTGCCTGAGATCAGAAAGTGGTGGAATTGGGATTCAAACATAGGTCAGATTCCAAAGCTTGTGATTTAAGTACTGTTATATTTTTGCTATAAAATTTTGTTTTCTGTGTTTTTCTATATATAAGTGACTTTACTCTTTTAAGTAGAATTCAGCAATATGAATATTGTTTTTCAGCTGTGAGTAGCAGAGTGCCCACTGGTTCAAACAGTTCCTCTCAGACCACAGAATGTCTTACACCTGAACCCTGTTCTCAGTCTCCAAGCAATGTGGCTTCCCAGTCTATGCCCCCGGTCTATCCTTCAGTTGACATTGATGCACATGTGAGTAAATTGCTTGCTTGCTTTATTTATTTATTTAAAAGATTTTGCTTATTTAATTTAGAAAGAGTGCACAAGTGAGGGGGTGGGGCAGAGAGAGAATCTCAAGCTGACTCCACGCTTAGCATGGAGCCAGACACAGGGCTTAACTTCACAACCCTGAGATCATGACCTAAGCAGAAATCACTAGACACTTAACTGACTCAGCCACCCAGGGGCCCCTAGACTGCTTTATTTTGCATATTCTGATTTTCTTTGTTTGGAAAAGAAAATTATCATTGTATGTTCATTGCAGAAATAATTATTATTTGCTCTTAAATTGATAACCATGTTGTAAACAAAAACTAACTTTTTTTTCATCTCTAGACTGAGAGCAATCACGACACAGCATTAACATTAGCTTGTGCGGGTGGTCATGAAGAACTTGTGTCTGTACTCATTGCACGAGATGCTAAAATTGAGCACAGAGATAAAAAAGGTAAATGTCAGAAGTAAAGCTCGAGAGTTAGTTCCATCAGAAAATAAGTTTTAAAAAATTTTTTTTAGAAAACAATTATATTTTTGATTATCAATAAATAGATGGATAAGCATATTTCAATTAGGAATATCTACTGGAGTACAACAAGTTATGGTTGCTTTTCTCCTTAATCCAAAAGTAGAACACACAGAGGTATAAAGGCTCATTATGAGTATAAACTTTAGTAGTTTTGTTTGACTTAGCATTTCCTTTTTATCGGGGGTTTTGGGGTTTTTGTCACTAACAAATTAGGGACTAGAGCAGTTTTATGTTAAATGGTTTTAAGTATCTGCCCTAAAGATTTCCTATTGAAATAGTAGAGAATTGAAAACAATAGCTCAAAAAAATAAAATAAAATAAAATAAAATAAAATAAAATAAAATAAAATAAAACAATAGCTCAATAATTTAAAAAATTTGAGACTTTTATTTTCTGTTTTAGGTTTCACACCACTGATCCTGGCAGCAACAGCCGGGCATGTTGGAGTTGTTGAAATCCTTTTGGATAAAGGTGGAGATATAGAAGCACAATCTGAACGCACTAAGGATACTCCACTTTCATTAGCATGTTCTGGTGGACGTCAGGAGGTGTGTTAATGTTGATTTTCATTTTGTAAACATTATACCCGTATTTTAAATATGCATATGCTTAATAATTTAGCTACATAAATAAAACTTGCATGTGTTGATATGTTCCATATACTAAATTTAGTGGGAGTAGTGAATCATCTTGCCCTTCAGGCAAAAATAATAATAATAATTCTGTTTATCCTTACATTTATTGGGGCTGAATGAGCCACAATCCTAACACATATGAACTGCAAATTCATCCACTCAACCATTGATAAGCAGAATGAGTAACATTTTGTTATTTCAATATAATTGGGAAATCAGAGCTCCAAATTCTGTGATATGAAATTGAATACATTTCTCTAGTGCTGATATTTGAATATTTAGGGCATAATTAAAATGTCAGATACTTAGTCAATGAAATTATAGATTCCATTTCTTTGTGCTTCCTTCATTAGAAGTTGAATCCTTCTCTGTTTTTATTTTACTTTGTAGGTAGTAGACTTGCTGCTGGCTCGAGGTGCAAATAAAGAACATAGGAATGTGTCTGATTATACACCACTGAGTCTAGCTGCATCTGGAGGATATGTTAACATCATTAAGATTCTGCTTAATGCTGGTGCAGAGATTAATTCAAGGTATCTATCTTCATTATATTACTCATGATTAGTATAAATTACTACCTTGGGATTAAGTGTCTTCCTCTAAATATTTGTACAGGTACCATTTTTATTTTTATTATTTTTTTTATTATATATTTTTTAATTTTTATTTATTTATGATAGTCACAGAGAGAGAGAGAGAGGCAGAGACATAGGCAGAGGGAGAAGCAGGCTCCATGCACCGGGAGCCTGACGTGGGATTCGATCCCGGGTCTCCAAGATCGCGCCCCAGGCCGAAGGCAGGCGGCAAACCGCTGCGCCACCCAGGGATCCCTATTTTTAATTAAGATAGTACTAAAATCAACTTTACTTTTAACTAAAAATTAAAAAAATTAAAGTTACTGCTAAAGTTACAAGACCACCAATTATTCCTATAATGTACTTAAAAGTAATCACACCTTATTTTAGCTAACATAGCTATTTTTAAAAAGGTCTAATTTCAGAAGGTGCTTCATTATATATAGCTGGAAATTTATAACTTCTAAATTGGGATTATGTTTTAAATTGTGAAATTTTCCCATTCCTAGTTAGTAGTCTACACAAATAAAATACATTCGTTGGTGTTAGAACCCTTTCTTTTTAAACTAAATCATTTTCATCTTTTATATTCTCTTTGCTTTTTAAAAAACAGTTAGCAACATATTATCTTAATTTTCTAAGCACATTTCTCCCCTTAGGACTGGGAGTAAACTAGGTATTTCTCCCCTGATGTTGGCTGCCATGAATGGACACGTTCCTGCAGTGAAACTGCTGCTTGATATGGGTTCAGACATTAATGCCCAAATAGAGACCAATCGGAACACAGCTCTCACCTTGGCCTGTTTCCAAGGCCGAGCAGAAGTTGTGAGTTTGCTTCTGGACCGAAAAGCCAATGTTGAACATAGAGCAAAGGTAAGCATTTTGTAACTTTTCAACTTCTTAGACTGTATTTCTATGTATTTCTATGTATGTATTTCTATGTATTTCTATGGTGTTGTGGGATACCTTGCTGGCTCAGTTGGTGAAGCATCCAGCTCTTAATCTTGGGGTCATGAGTTCAAACCCCACATCAGGGGTAGAATTTACTTAAAAATATATATTTATAAAAGGGCACCTGGCTGGCTCAATCAGTAGAGCGTGTGTCTCTTGATATCAGAGCTATGAGTGTGAGCCTCATGTTGGTTGTAGAGATTACTTAAAAATAAAATCTTAAAAAAAAAAAATAGCATGGCATTTCAACTCAAATTGAGTGTGCTATTTTAAATTGTTGTAGGTTAAAACTGACATCCCAAGGCAAGATCAGGAAATTGTGATGTTCAGTGGCCAATGACACACTATCATCATTCATGACTTATTAAGGACAATGAAGAAAGTAGAATCCATAGATTTTCCAGCCTCAGACTTGATTAGCTCTCTGTTAATCCTCCAGTTTGCAATCTTTGAATATATAATAAGATATTTTTATAATAAGATTATTTTGTAGAGTCCTCTTTTTTTTTTTTTTTTTTTAAAGTAAGCTCTGTGCCTGACTTGGGACTTGAGCTCACAACTCTGAGATCAAGAGTCACATGTTCTACTGACTAAGCCAGGTGTCCTGTAGAGTCCTTTAATGTAGATTTTTAAAGAACTTTCTCAATGAAGCATGTGGTTAGCATTGATAAAAATCTAATCAGAGGGGCACCTGGGTGGCTCAGTCAGTTAAGGGCCTGCCTTCAGCTCAGGTCATGATCCCAGGATCGTGGGATCGAGCCCCACATTTGGCTCTCTGCTTAGCAGGGAGCCTGCTTCTCCCTCTGCCTCTGCCCCTCTCCCTGCTTGTGCGCTCTTTCTCTCTCTTTCAAATAAATAAAATATTTTTTTAAAACCTGATCAGAAAATTACTGATTAGATCATAAAATTAAGGCAGCTAAAATCTAATTTGATCATAACAGATTCTGACAAATTCATGACTATTTGGCATTTAGAAAGGAGTTAGTATATCAGTGTTTTGAATTTCTGTGCTTAGAACTACTAGGAACTTACAACCCTAGAAAAACGTACCTAATGTAGAATTCTTTATAGTCATACAATAGTCAATCTGGTAGTCATTTCAAATTTTAAAGATTTGAATGAAATTTTCATATTTTCACCCTGCACTGCATTAGTTATATTTCTTCAAATTTAATGCAACCTTTACATTTTTTTTGTAATCTACAAAATTAGGAAGTATAATTTTCCTCAAAATTTTCATAGCACAAAGAAAAATGAAACTTTCCTGCTATCCAGTTTATTTTTTTCGTATTTCATGTATTCAA
The DNA here is from genome assembly GCF_053574225.1 of Canis aureus. Classification (NCBI taxonomy): domain Eukaryota; kingdom Metazoa; phylum Chordata; class Mammalia; order Carnivora; family Canidae; genus Canis; species Canis aureus. The sequence goes on from NC_135615.1 coordinate 36,476,344, forward strand.
GTGTGGCCCACTTATCTATTAGGAGTCCTATAGAAATCCGTGTTACTTTGGAAGTGATACCAGTAGGAAATGTCTCTTGGCTAAAGTTTTGGGGACCAAAGAGCAAAGGACACAAATGCATAAAATTTATGAAGTGATATTTTAATCTATTATTCCCAAGTTTGAACAGGATTAAAAGAGTTTATCCTGAGTTATTTAGCAAACTACATTCTCAGGTAAATATTTTAAACAAAATTTTCCCATTGAACAATGTGCTTTACTTAATTTTCTTTTTATTCATTTTTCGTATCTATATTCATTGTGCAGAGAAGTTATTGTCTGGTGTGTAAATTTATAACAGTTTAGAAATTATAAAGTTGGGGATCCCTGGGTGGGTCAGCGGTTCAGTGCCTTCAGCCCAGGGTTTGATCCTGGGGTCCCGGGATCGAGTCCCACGTTGGGCTCCCTGCATGGAGCCTGCTTCTCCCTCTGCCTGTGTCTCTGCCTCTCTCTGTCTCTCATGAATGAATAAATAAAAATCTTTTTAAAAAATTATAAAATTGTTTTTTCATATGAGGTGATGTGTTAAAATAAATGAATTCATTGTAGCTTATCTAATTCAATCTAACACAGGACTCTTAGGTGGCTCAGTGGTTGAGCGTCTGCTTTCAGCTCAGGGTGTGATCCCGGGGTCTCAGGATGGAGTCCCACATCGGTCTCCCTGCATGGAGCCTGCTTCTCCCTCTGCCTGTGTCTCTGCCTCTCTCTCTGTCTCTCATGAATGAATAAAGTCAATTGTTTTCATCTGTTAAAAAAATTATATTAATTTACTTGCATAAATTTTTGGTTTAAACAGACTGGCCTTACTCCTTTGATGGAAGCTGCTTCTGGAGGATATGCAGAGGTTGGAAGAGTTCTCCTTGATAAAGGAGCAGATGTCAATGCTCCCCCTGTGCCTTCCTCAAGAGATACTGCTTTAACAATAGCAGCCGACAAAGGTCACTACAAGTTTTGTGAGCTCCTGATTAATAGGTAGGTAAATTTTATATTTATATATAGAAGTTATTGGATCCTTTCCGCTTTTGAGCACGTTTACAGTTAATCAGATGGTTTTACTTTATTCACATTTTAAAGAACAGATTATTAAAAAAAATAAAGAACGTATTATTTGCATGCTATCTTATAGAAGATAAAAGACAAATAGAGGAAATAGAAAGCCAACACCTTCTTGTAGATAACAAACTATATTAACAATTTTTTATTTTATAGGGGAGCCCATATTGATGTTCGAAACAAGAAGGGAAACACACCACTTTGGTTGGCATCCAACGGTGGTCATTTTGATGTGGTGCAATTGCTAGTGCAAGCAGGTGCTGATGTAGATGCAGCAGATAACAGGAAAATCACACCTCTTATGTCAGCATTTCGCAAGGTAATTTGATGTTGAGGGAAAAAGGTAAAATGTAATCATTTTAAACTGATTCTAAGTTGAAACCATGTGAGAAAAACGAATTACTCTTGGAAAACAGCCTGAATTTCCATACATAAATCATTGCTTTCTTTCCATTCTTTTTGTGGCCAAATCTAAGAGCTATATGGTAGTTCACTTTAATCAACATCGTTGTTAAATCACTTGGTGTCTTGACTAGTTTTGTTATGTTATACATAACACATGAGATTTAAGTATGCAGATGATGTCTATCTAAGAAAGAACAAAAAGGAGAGGACTCTTTCATAAAAACTTACTAGATCTCCTATATATGTATTAAGGCTTGCTTGTCTGCTATATTTTTAAAAGCCTTTCCATTACAGTTATGATAAACTATAAACTACTTAATATGGCTGTACAAAGCCCTGCATGATATGGCTCATGCCTGTGTCCTCAAACAGTCGTTTATGCTATCCTTCCCCTTTGTTCACTATACTTCAGCTGCTGGTCTAGAATGCACTAAATCTGTATCTGCCAGAGGGAGTTTGTTCACTGGTTTTCTTTCCCTTGCTCTTTGCTTGCTCACTTCTGCTCATCCTTTAGCTCCCAGTTTAAATGTCATTTCTTAGAGAATCCTTCCCTTAATACCCATCTAAACAAGGTCCTCTTGTTCTTTTTTATAGTACCATATTATTTTTCTTACTCCAATTTGTAATTATATATTCAAACATGTATTTAATTTTTTAATGCCTATCTTCCTGGACTGGAAGATCCAGGAAGACCAGGCTTCATGACTATCTTTGTTTAGCTTGGTGCCTGACACATACTAGGTAGTCACTAAATAGTTATTGAATGAGAACAGTGTAAGTTTTGTATCTTACAAAAAGAACTTAAAATATATTTTAGACTTGGTTCTTTTTTTTTTAATTTTTCCTTTTTAATTGAGGTGTTCTTTACATATAGTGAAATATATAAACCTAAGATGCATAGTTTAATGAGTTTTGATAAATGCATATACCTGTGTAACCCACATCCCATAAATACATTAAAAAATGCTTTTATAATCCTGGGAAGTTCCATCATGTCCATTCTCAATTCCCTGGCCTGGAGGCAACAACTTTCCTGATTTTTGTCACCATCAGCCTAATTCTTGAAGATGTTTTAGAACTTGGTTGGAGGAAAACTGCAAGTTTGGTTGTGTTAAAATAGATGGTACTTAGAATAAATTAAGATCATTCACCTCTGATTGTAGCATTTAGAAAGCATTTTACCTAGATTCAAGGCATGAGACTCATATAAATGTGAGCATCTCCCTTGTTTAGTAAGATGGACCCACAATAATGCTTTGAAATCTAGAACATCTCTCTTTTAGGACCAGTTTCCCTTTTATATAAAGGTTCATTTCACACCACTAATTTTTATTAATGGATTTATTCTAGGAAACATTTGTTTTCTATAAAAGTTTTTCTGTTTTCAGTGGGAAATACTAGATTAAATTTAGGAGAAATGTGTGAGCATGTTTTTGTTTTCATAATTTCAATTTTCAGTTTAGTAAACTATCCAGAAGTATTACCACACCTTTTACTCTTAAATTGTTAAACACATGGGTAAATTTTTAAGGAGTTCTTTTGTGCATTTTTTGTTGTACTTCTTACAGGGTCATGTAAAAGTTGTTCAATATTTGGTGAAGGAAGTGAATCAGTTCCCTTCTGATATAGAATGCATGAGATACATAGCAACAATTACAGATAAGGTAGGTTTAATACACTGTTGTCGTACATTTTTGTTCTTTATAGAATTGTATGCCGAAGTGTGTAATTAGCAACCTTCCTTTTGTCTTATGTGAGACGGATACCTAATCTATCTATGCTTTAGTTTCTCCATGGAGAATGGATATAATAATTTTGATAAATTATTTTGAGACTTCCTTCCTGTTATGGACTATCATCACAGTGAGTGCAACTAAGGGTTATTGCTAGACTATTGGCCTGAATAGAAGGTTTTCTAAGAACACAGACTTTTTAGGAAATAGTGCCCCACCCCTTCTTAAAGATTTTTTATTTATTAGAGAGAGAGAGAGAGAGGGCATAAGCACAAGTGGCGCTGGGGGGGCGGGCAGAAGAAGCAGACTCCCACTGAGCAGGGAACCCAACATGGGACTTGAACCCTGGGATCATGACCTGAGCTGAAGGCAGACATTTAACCGACTAAGCTACCCAGGTGCCCCAATAGTGCCTTTTTTTTTGATGAAAGATTAATGTATACTTTAAAAAAAAGGAAGAATAATGTATAACTAGACTCAAAGGATGGCTTGTATTTGGCTTAGTGAGTTTTCATTTGTTTGGGCTTTAAGTCCTGGACTTCACTGTGTTCATCAGTTCATCAGTTTATTTGGCCTGTTGATGTTAATGTGTTCCTATATTTATATAATTCCATTTTCTACTCTAGGAACTCTTGAAAAAATGTCACCAATGTGTTGAGACAATTGTGAAGGCTAAAGACCAGCAGGCTGCAGAAGCAAATAAGAATGCAAGTATTCTTTTGAAGGAACTTGATCTGGAAAAGGTGAGTAAGAAAAATAATTTTTCTTTTTAGAAATTGTTGAAAATTGGGGCAGCCGGCTGACTCAACTGGAAAACCATGTGACTCTTGATCTCAGGGTCATGAGTTTGAGCCCCACTTTGGTTGTAGTAGAGATTACTTACTTATAAATAACCAAACAAATTTTTTAAAAAATTGTTGAAAATTTGCTGAAATAAATTTACCATCCTTATGAACCAAAATATCTTTCAAAGGAAATGATTATCTAGTCACTACAACTTTTTGATTGTGACCTTTTATCCTTAAAAAATACGTATTCTTTTTTTAGAAGATTTTATTCATCCATTTGACATAGAGAGAGTGAGCGAGCAAGCACAAGCAAGTGGAGTGGCAGAAGGAGAGGCAGGTTCCCCACTGAGCAGGGAGCCCGATGGTGAGCTTGATCCCAGGGCTCTAGAACCATGACACAAGCAAAAGGCAGATACTTAACCAACTGAGCACCCAGTCTCCCTTAAAAAATATTTTTAACCATATAAGTGAAAGACTAGTTTTCAAGCAGGTTGCAGTTTGCCAAATGACATTATTACCTAAGTGGTTTTAACATTAGTTTGAGAGAAAATTTAGTAAAACATTGAAAATCTTTTGCTAACTATAAAATGTGTGCTATTAGTAGTTTATTAGATCCTCCCTTATAGAGTTAGTGTCTAATATCCTAAGATGTGTGGTATAATGGAAAAGGATAAAAAAACAAGATTGCTTTTCTGGGGGTCAGTCTGCTTACCTGGAAAATGAGGGTGTTGCTGTTCAATCCAGAAGTTATATTAAAAGAACAAACACTATGATCAAGTAAGAGTTATCTTAAGAATGCAAGAGGTAGCTTAACATGAAGATATTTTGGGCAGCCCGGGTGGTTCAGTGGTTTAGTGCCGCCTTCAGCCTAGGGTGTGATCCTGGAGACCTGGGATCGAGTCCCACGTCGGGCTCCCTGCATGCAGCCTGCTTCTCCCTCTGCCTATCTCTCTGCCTCTCTCTCTCTCTCATGAATAAATAAATAAAATCTCTTAAAAAAATGAAGATATTTTGTTGGTGATTAAAGGAAGAAAAAATACATGATTATTTTGAGAGATACTAAAACCTTGAAACCAATTCTTAGTTTACCAAAAAAAAAAAAAAAAAAATACAGGCTGTTTGGATAGCTCGGTCATTTAAGTGTCCAACTCTTCACTTTGGCTCAGGTCATGATCTCAGGGTTATGAGATCAAGCCCTGCATTTGGCTCCATGCTGGGCGTGGAGCCTACTTAAGATTCTCTTTCTCCTTCTCCCTCTGCCCTTCCCCACCTCCCCCAAACAGACAACCCTCCAAAAAAATGTATAAGCTAAGAACAGAAGGAAAGGTCTCTTACAAATCATTGAAAAAACTGTAACTTGCCCAGAATAAAAACTGATCAGATGAATGGGCAATTCACAGAAAAAGAAATAAAGGGACACCTGGGTGGCTCAGTGGTTGAGCATCTGCCTTCAACTCAGGGTGTAATCCAGGGGTCCAGGATCGAGTCCCTCATCGGGCTCCTGGATGGAGCCTGCTTCTCTCTCTGCCTATGTCTCTGCCTCTCTCTCTGTGCCTCATGAATAAATAAATAAATAAATAAAATCTTTTAAAAAGAAAGAAAGAAAGAAAGATGTCAATTTTTACCAGATTGGCAAAACTTAAAATGTAAAGATTTGATAATAGCTACTGATGGCAAGGATGGGGAAAGGTTATCACTCTAGTGAATGGTTTTTGATATATGGTATAAATTACTATAACTATTAATAGAAGTACTTTCACAAATAAATTTAAAGGGTGGATATCCTTACTCCCACCATTCCACTTATAGAAATTTAGCCTAAGGTAAATAGACAAATGTTCAAAAGATGTGAATATATAAGGGCATTCATTGCTGATAATAAGGGGAAAAGTAGAAACCTTAGGATTATAGGTAAAATCAGAAGGGGAAAAAAGTTATATTCATTTTAAAATAAAGCAAAATTCATAGTTAGATGACTATTAAGGTACCTTTCATGTCTATAATTTTGATTTTTGTGTAGCTACCTAGGCATATGGTCAGCAATTCCCTTGAGTAGCTAACCAGTTTGTTCAGAGTGAGGAAATTCAGTTTTTAGCTGAATATGCAATCTCTTCTCTCAATCCTTTCTCATTTACAGAGGGAATTGCAAACTTTTTCTATAAAATGCCAAATAGTAGGGGCAGCCCGGGTGGCCCAGCGGCTCAGGGTGTGACCCTGGAGACCCCGGATCGAGTCCCACGTCTGGCTCCCTGCATGGAGCCTGTGTCTCTCTATGTCTGTCATGAATAAATAAATGAAATCTTAAAAAAAAAGATTTAAAAAAGAAAATGCCAAATAGTAAATATTTTAGGCTTTGCAGGCCATATGATGTCTGTCATAAGCCCTCAGCTCTGTTGCTGTAGCACAAAAGCAGCCATAGGCAACAGCTAAATGAATGAGCATGGTTGTGTTCCAATAGAACTTTATTTATGAACACTGGAATTTGAATTCTGTGTAATTTTTAAGTGTCATGAAATACTCATTTTATTTTTTTCAATCATTTAAAATGTCAGAGTCTGTCTTGGCTTTCAGTCCATAAACACAGGCAGTAGACTGGATTTGGCATTCAGGCCATAGTTTGCCAACCTCTGATTTGGATTAAAAACATTTCAATGAATAATCAGTTTATGCCTCAAAATGGTAAATTATAATTTTGAGGAAAATGTTTTACTTAATTACCAAAGAAGAATGCATAATTTAATATGTTTCCTACGTGTTTCAAACTTTCATCATGAAGCTAGCATCTTATTACTATGTTCCCTTTTTGGGGAAAAATAAATGACATTTTCTAGTACTAACCATAGCAAAATCTAAAAGTGATCACAAAAAAAAAAAAAAAAAAAAAAAAAATAAAAGTGATCACAATTATATATGTGGCTTTAAAAATTTTATAAAGTAGGAAAATAATTTTTATAATAGTATCTGGTCAATATTTTTACAGTGAGATTTTTTAGTAGTTTATAAAGATCATGATAGCTGCACTTTAGTCAAACAGATACTACATAAATGTATTTTTATTTTCATAAATGTATTTTTTAACAGCATTACTAAGGTTTAATTCACACACACAGTTCACAGACTTAAAGTCTACATTTCAGGGGTGATTGGCTGGCTCAGTGGGTAGAGCATGTAACTCTTGATCTGAGGGTCATGAGTTCAAGCCCCATGTTGTTGGGTGTAGAGATTAGTTTAAAAAAAAAAATATATATATATATATATATATATATATATTTATATAAATTTTCAGAGTACCTGGGTGGCATAGTTAAGCATTGGACTTCAGTTGAGGTCGTGATCTTGGGATCCTGGTCCCAAGAGGGGCTCCCCGCTCACCAGGGAGTCTGTTTGTCTCTCTCCTTCTGCCTCTCCCCCTGCTTGTATTCTCCTGTCTTTTTCTCAAATAAATTCAATTTTAAAAATATATATTTTTTCAAACACACAAACAATCCAGTGGCTTTTAGTATATTCAGAATTGTGCATTCATCACCACAGTCAATTTTAGAATATTTTCACATTGCTAAAAAGAAACCCTACACCCTTTAAGTATCACCCCCTTCAATCCCTGTATGCTTGGTTAACCATTAAACTATTCTTTGGGGAACCCTGGGTGGCGCAGCGGTTTAACGCCTGCCTTTGGCCCAGGGCGCGATCCTGGAGACCCGGGATCAAATCCCACGTCGGGCTCCCGGTGCATGGAGCCTGCTTCTCCCTCGGCCTGTGTCTCTGCCTCTTTCTCTCTCTCTCTCTGTGTGTGTGACTATCATAAATAAATAAAAATTAAAAAAAAAACTATTCTTTATCTTTATGGATTTGCTTATTCTGGACATTTCATATAAATGGAATCATACAATGTTTGTTCCTCTGTGACTGGCTTCTTTTATTTCATGTTTTCAAGGTTCAACCATATTGTCACATGTATCAATACTTAATTTCTTTTTATTGCTAAATAATATCCCATCCCACACACATATTTATTTGTCCATTCATTAGTTGATGGACATTCAGGTTGTTTCCTCCTTATAAGTATACAATAGGTATACAAGTTTTTCTTTTTTTTTTTAATATGGAATGAATTCTTCTTCTTTTAAAGATTTTATTTATTCATAGAGACAGAGAAAGAGAGAGAGAGGCAGAGACACAGGCAGAGGGAGAAGCAGGCTCCATGCAGAGAGCCTGACGTGGGACTCGATCCAGGGTCTCCAGGATCACGCCCTGGGCTGCAGGCGGCGCTAAACCGCTGTGCCACCGGGGCTGCCCGGAATGAATTTTTTTAAATATGAATTTGCACGTTATCCTTGTTCAGGGGCCATGCTAATCTTCTGTGTATTGTTAGAGGTTTTTAGTATATAAAAGCAAGCACAGTATACAAATTTTGTATACAAGTTTGCTATGTATACAAAGTGATCATAGTATACAAGTTTTTGTATGAACATATTTTCATTTCACTTTTCTATCTATCATATATAGATATATATATGAAGGGAATTGCTAGATCACATGGTAATTCTATGTTTAAACATTTGAGGAACTGCCAGATTATTTTCCAAAGCAGCTGCATTATTTTTTGTTCCTACCAGCAGGGTTTGTAGGTTTTAATTTTTCCACATCCTCACCAATATTTGCTATTATCTGTCTTTTTTTTTTTTTTTTTAGATTTTATTTATTTATTCATGAGAGACAGAGAGAGAGAGAGAGAGAGAGAGGCAGAGACACAGGCAAGAGGGAGAAGCAGGCTCCATGCAGGGTCTCTAGGATCAGGCCCTGGGCTGAAGCTGGCACTAAACCGTTGAGCCACCCGGGTTGCCCTATTATCTGTCTATTTTATTTTATCCATCTAGTGGATATCGTGTGGTTATCTTATGATTTTGATTTGCTTTTCTTTGATGTCTAGTAGTTATTGAGCATATGTCTTCATATGTTTTGACTATTCATATATATGTATATATAATACACAATACATATATGTATATATAATACATAATTTTTCATAGATATATCTATAATATGTATATAATTTTTCATATATATATATATATATATATATATATATATATAGTCTTTGAAAAAATGCCTGTTCGGGTACTTTGTATATTTTTTAATTGAGTTATTTGTCTTTTCATTATTGAGTCATGAGACTTCTTTATAGATTCTTGATACAAATCCCTTACCAGATGTATGATTTGCAAAAAATTTTTCCCATTTCATGCATTCTTTTTACTTTGTTGATGGTTCCACTGAAGTACAAAAATTTAATTTTGATGATGTCCAGTTTATCTTTTGTGTGTGTGTGCTTTTTAAGTATGTTTTGAGACTGATATCCATGGGAATCCCCATCTATCGTAAACAAAAATATTCATTCTTTATTTTAAATGATTGCATTATTGGTAAAATGTTATACCTACTTAATTTGCAGTCAAGAGAGGAGAGCAGAAAACAGGCTCTTGCAGCTAAAAGAGAAAAAAGGAAAGAAAAGAGAAAAAAGAAAAAAGAGGAACAGAAAAGGAAGCAGGAAGAAGATGAGGAAAACAAACCTAAGGAGAATTCAGAACTACCAGAGGATGAAGATGAAGAAGAGAATGATGAAGATGGTAAGAATGACCCTTCCAAATTAGGATAAAATTCTGTTTATCAACTTCATTTTGAGTACTTTTTATTCTAATTCTAGTTAGATATCCAGTACTTTAATCTGAAGTTGATAGTTGGCTTTTATAGTAAATATTTCTGAATATTTTACATTGTGAAGTGATACAGAGAAACAAAAAGGGGAAGGCAAGCATGTAATTTGAAGTTCAGTTGTAAGTTCTGTCAAAGGTCATGTATGTCTTGAATGTGATACAGTAAAGAGATTTGCCAGCTTCTCTTCAGGTTCTACCCTACCCTTTCCTCCTTCATTTGGAATCTAGGGAGAGGTCCATTTCCTCAATAAATTTTGAGCTAAGGTTTGGGCTCAAAGCTATACAGGGCTAGAGTTCATTATTCTCAGAGTTGTTTTGTGCATTTTAGCAGTGCTCGTAGTAGACAAGTAATTGTTCTAAGTTTTTATTAAAATTCAAGTTCATGAACATAGTGTAATATTAGTTTCAAATGTACAATTTAGGTGACTCAGTACTTCTGTGCAACACCTGGTGTCCATCACGAGTGTACTCCTTAATCCCCATCACCTGTTTCACCCATCCTCCACCCACCTCCCCTCTGGTAACCATCAGTTTTGTTCTCTACAGTTAAGAGTGTTTCTTAGTTGGTCTCTCCTCTTTTTTTTTTTCCCATTGCTCCTTTGTTTTGTTCCTAAATTCCACATATGAATGAAATCATATAGTATTTGTATTTCTCTGACAGACTTATTTTGCATAGCATAATACTCCCCACCTACCAATTCAAAGGGGTACATGCAACCCCAAAGTTTATATCAGCATTATTGACAATAACCCAACTATGAAAATTTTCCTGAATTTAAGCTGTATTGTGATTTTTGGTTAGTTCATGCGAGTAGCATCTCAGATTTTAAGAATGTTATGGTATGAATGTTTCATATCAAGTTAGACATTAAAATAGTATATAGTACCTGTGTTCTAACAATGAAGATTTCTTTATTTACGAATGAATACTGGTGAAAGGAAAAGATGACTTAAGGGACTGAATTATTGTGAATTATTATGTATATCTTGTCACAGTTTGTTTTGAGATCTGTGGCTATGAGTGTGATTTTTATCCTTTTGATAATTTCAGTGGAGCAAGAAGTTCCCATAGAACCTCCTAGTGCAACGACCACTACCACAATTGGAATCTCTGCAACATCTGCAACATTCACAAATGTGTTTGGGAAAAAAAGGGCCAACGTGGTGACAACCCCCAGCACCAATCGGAAAAATAAGAAGAACAAAACAAAGGAGACCCCTCCCACTGCTCATTTAATATTACCAGAACAACATATATCCTTAGCACAGCAAAAAGCTGATAAAAATAAAATAAATGGAGAACCCAGAGGTGGTGGTACAGGTGGAAATAGTGACTCTGATAACTTGGACAACACAGACTGCAACAGTGAGAGTAGCAGTGGTGGTAAAAGCCAAGAGTTAAATTTCACTATGGATGTGAATTCCTCTAGTGATAGGAGATACACCTCACTGCTACTCCATTCCCAAGAAGAGAAGACAAGTACTGCCACTTCCAAAACTCAGACACGGTAAATTTTTCTGATTGTTAACTCTACATCCACCTTTCCTTTTTCATGACCCACTCAAGAATCTGAAATACATTTTTTAGCACAAGTTGTATTAAACAATTTAGATCTACCACATTATCTGTCTTCAGTATTCAAAACTGAAATTCACTACTGTCCTAATCACATGCAACTTAGGAAGTGAGATTATTAGAGATTTTTATGATTCAGTTTTGAAGTTGAAAATACTAGCATATATTGATTTTATTTTCACTATGTCATTTTTACTGATTGTAGTGCAACTTCTGGCTTCTGAGTCCACTTTAATACTGAAATAGATAATTTCAGTATTAATAGCTCTTTGCTCTGTTTTTTCTGATTTTCTGAACTGATGTGCCAAATTTTAATTCAAATATTTCAGCATAACTTTGTCTATAAATGGTCTCGTGAGTTTCAGTCTTAAAATTTGTTTTACTGGACTTGATAATTCTTTCTTCTCAGACTTGAAGGTGAAACAAGTACTAATTCCTTATCAACAAGCTGTAAGTCAGTGCCATTGCCATTAAGTTCTCCAAACATAAAGCTGAATCTGACTAGCCCCAAAAGGGGACAGAAAAGAGAAGAAGGATGGAAAGAAGTTGTAAGAAGGTAAGTAGAATTAGTCTTATCTTTTTAACTGGCAGAGACTATGCATAGGTTTTTTTTTAAAGAGGTAGTTACCCAATTACTTAATAATTTGAATGTGTTTAATTGGCTAAAGTAAAATGAGAAGGCATATGTAAATTTTGTGTACATATTTTATATGACACAACAAATGTTGGCTTTACAATAACAAAATGTATTTATAGACATTTTCAGATGTTTCCAGACATTTCCAGACAAACCATACAAAATGCTCACAAGCTTCTTGTAAAGATTCTATACTTGACAGCAAAGTCACAATGTTATTTGTGAGGACTATGATGTATGTTTAATAAAAACAGTCAAGTTTGTCCATATACATTGTTTAAATAAAGTTAGACTGGTTTTTTTAAAGATTTTTATTTATTTGAGAGAGAGAGTACAAGCAGGGGGAGTGGCAGAGGGAGAGAGAGAAGTAGACTCCTCACTGAGCAGGGAGCCTGACACAGGGCTCAATCCCAGGACCCTGGGATCCTGGGACCATGACCTGAGCTGAAGGCAGATATTAAACCGACTGAGCCACCCAGGGGCTCCTGAGTAAAGTTAGACTTTGCTGGAGAGTGTGTTCTAAAGAACTGGTTAGCCACTATTAACCAATAGAGTTGCTATTCACCATAACAAGGGGGAAAGGAGCCCATAATATTAAAACTATCTTCACCCTCAAAAAAGAATTACAATGCTTTATACTTAAACCATGAGGAAGGAGATGAATAAAAACAGACAGGCCACTGCTTTAAAATGTTTTGTACAGTCCAGATGATAATTTTAGCCTCTGTTCACGCTTTACAACAAGGAAGATTTGCTAATGGCATTAAATCACCAAAGGAGGGATGCCTGGGTGGCTCAGCAGTTTAGCGCCTGCCTTCAGCCCAGGGTGTGATCCTGGAGTCCTGGTGGGATTGAGTCCCACATCAGGTTCCCTGTATGGAGCCTGCTTCTCCCTCTGCCTGTGTCTCTGCCTCTCTCTCTCTCTCTCTCTCTGTCTCCCTCTCTCTCGCTCTCTTTTTCTCTCTCCCTGTATCTCTCATGAATAAATAAATAAATAATCTTTTTAAAAAATAAATAAATAACCAAAGGACTGAGATGTCTGGGTTTTTATTCTGTACTGTTCCTAAAGATTGTGTCCATTAAATGCAAACAAAAAGAAATCTTGACAGAATAGAAGAGATGCACCCTTGAGAAGCAGTTACCCAATTACTTAATAATTTGAATGTGGTTAGTTGGCTAAAGTAAAATGAGAAGCCATATGTAAATTTTGTATACATATTTTATATGACACAACAAATGTTGGCTTCACAATAACAAAATATATTTACAGACATTTCCAGATTGATTTAAGTATTACTCGTGGCATATAGCCTAATCCATGCTCTACTTTTCAAAGTATCTGAATATATCCTTCCCAGCATTAAGGTGTGGTAAATTTTAATCATGAAAAGTACCTCAAGGGCTGCCATTGTTACTCTTTTGGATGGAATAATGCAGGTTTTTGCAGTTCCCTCCTTGCAAAGGGAAATCATGGGGCCCAGCACTGAGGACTTAAAAATAATGGGAAAATAACTCTCATCTGGTTCTGCTTTAATGCTTAAGAACTGCTTCTACCAGCAAACATTGGGTTTCGTTGATAGTCCTTAGGGGCAGGAGGCCATCTTATCAGATCCCAAGTTCAGCCTCTGGTCTTCTCTCCACCTCTGCTCAGCTCACATATGAATGGAAGTCTCGCATTCCACCTGTGACTTGCTTTTTATGTAGTTCAAATCTGAGGCTTTTTTTTTTTATTGCTAAGTATAAATTATTGACATTGATAAGCTAGCCTCTAGTATTTGGTATGAAGTTTAACAGTATGTTATACATCATTTAAACTTCGGAAGAGTGTGTCCATATGGTTGTTGCAGCTTAGTTGACATGTGATGTTTGGAGCAGATTTAAATGCTTAGATCACAAGTTATTTAAAATAAAGTTTTGTGGGGCATCTGGGTGGCTCATTGGTTGAGCATCTGCCTTTGGTTCAGGCCATGATCCCAGGGTCCTAGGATTGAGTCCCACATCAGGCTCCCCATAGGGAGCTTGCTTCTCCCTCTGCCTATGTCTGTGCCTCTCTCTGTGTCTCTCATGAATAAATAGATAAAATCTTTAAAAATAAATTAATTAAAATATATAACATACAATTTTGTTATGGGGTGCCTGGGTGGCTCAGTCAGTTAAGCATCTGCCTTCAGCTCAGGTCATGGTCCTGGGGTCCTGAGATCAAGCCCCACATCAGGCTTCCTGCTCAGCAGAGAGCCTGTTTCTCCCTCTCCCTCTGCTGCTCCCCCTGCTTGTGTTCTGTGTGTGTGTATCAAATAAATAAAATCTTTTTTAAAAAACATTTTTGTTTTAAATGACAAGTAATTTTTACTTTCACTAAATTAAAGTCAATGTAAGAGGTCAATTGTAATACTTTCCCCTTTAATGTTTGAGAAATATTATTCTACAGGTGTCCATGAACATAGTCACTGAGACATCTTTTTAAATAAAGACAATTTGCTTTTATGAGCTCATGTGTAGTATTCAATTTCTAGGTCAAAGAAATTGTCTGTTCCAGCTTCTGTAGTTTCCAGGATAATGGGAAGAGGAGGCTGCAACATCACTGCAATACAAGATGTTACAGGCGCCCATATTGATGTGGATAAACAAAAAGATAAGAATGGTGAAAGAATGATCACAATAAGGTAATTGTGAAAAATGTATATTACTTGTTCTGTATGGAAATTAAATATTTTTAGAAGCAAACTTTTGTTAGGATATGGTACAATCAAGAATTTTATTCTAGGGCAGCCCCTGTGGCGCAGCGGTTTAGAGCCGCCTACAGCCTGGGGTGTGATCCTGGAGACCAGGGATTGAGTTCCACGTCGGGCTCCCTGCATGGAGCTTGCTTCTCTCTCTGCCTCTCTCTCTCTCTCTCTCTCTCTCTCTCTGTGTCTCTATGAATAAATAAATAAAATTAAAAAAAAAGAATTTTATTCTATGGTTAAGATTACCTGTTTTTTTTGTTTTGGTTTGGTTTTTTATGTCTTTGATCTTGTTTTGTTTTTTGTTTTCTCCCCAGGGGTGGTACAGAATCAACAAGATATGCAGTTCAGCTTATCAATGCACTTATTCAAGATCCTGCTAAGGAACTGGAAGACTTGATTCCTAAAAATCATATCAGAACACCTGCTAGCACCAAATCTATCCATGCAAACTTCTCATCTGGAGTAGGCACCACAGCAGCTTCCAGTAAAAATGCATTTCCTTTGGGTGCTCCAACTCTTGTAACCTCACAGGCGACAACATTATCTACGTTCCAGCCAACTAATAAACTTACCAAGAATGTTCCAGCAAATGTACGTTCTTCTTTCCCAGTTTCTCTACCCTTGGCTTACCCCCACCCTCATTTTGCCCTGCTGGCTGCTCAAACTATGCAACAGATTCGGCATCCTCGCTTACCCATGGCCCAGTTTGGAGGAACCTTTTCACCCTCTCCTAACACTTGGGGGCCATTCCCAGTGAGACCTGTGAATCCTGGCAACACCAATAGCTCTCCAAAGCATAATAACGCAGGCCGTCTACCTAACCAGAACGGGACTGTCTTACCCTCAGAGTCTGCTGGGCTAGCTACCGCCAGTTGTCCTATCACTGTCTCTTCAGTAGTTGCTGCCAGTCAGCAGCTGTGTGTGACTAATACCCGGACTCCTTCATCAGTCAGAAAGCAGTTGTTTGCCTGTGTACCTAAGACGAGTCCTCCGGCAACAGTGATTTCTTCTGTGACAAGCACTTGTAGTTCCTTGCCTTCTGTTTCCTCTGCACCTGTCACTAGCGGGCAAGTTCCCACCACATTTCTGCCCGCAAGTACTCCTCAAGCCCAGCTTTCTTCACAGAAGATGGAGTCTTTCTCTGCCATGCCACCCCCCAAAGAGAAAGTATCCACACAGGATCAGGCCATGGCACACCTGTGCACCCCATCTTCCACTGCCAATAGTTGCAGTAGCTCTGCCAGCAACACCCCAGGAGCTCCAGAAACTCACCCATCCAGTAGTCCTGCTCCTCCCTCCAGTAACACACAGGAGGAGGTACCACCATCCAGTGTGTCTGATTTAAGTCCCATGTCGATGCCTTTTGCATCTAACTCAGAACCAGCTCCATTGACTTTGGCATCACCCAGACTGGTTGCTGCTGATAATCAGGACACCAGTAATTTACCTCAATTAGCTGTACCAGCACCTCGAGTTTCTCATCGAATGCAGCCCAGAGGTTCTTTTTATTCAGTGGTACCAAATGCAACTATCCACCAGGATCCCCAGTCTATTTTTGTCACAAATCCAGTTCCTTTAACACCACCTCAAGGCCCACCAGCTGCAGTGCAGCTTTCTTCAGCCATGAACATTATGAATGGTTCTCAGATGCACATTAACCCAGCAAATAAATCTTTGCCACCTACATTTGGCCCAGCCACGCTTTTCAATCACTTCAGTAGTCTTTTTGATAGCAGTCAGGTGCCAGCTAACCAGGGTTGGGGAGATGGTCCACTGTCCTCACGAGTTGCTGCAGATGCCTCTTTCACTGTTCAGTCAGCGTTCCTGGGTAACTCTGTACTTGGACACTTGGAAAATGTGCACCCAGACAACTCTAAGGCACCTGGCTTCAGACCTTCCCAGCGAGTTTCTACTAGTCCAGTGGGTAAGTTATAACTATTACTGCAGCTCAGTATGGGGTTCTACCAGCATAACTGATTCCTCCAAGATAACAAAGCAGCTATTTTGTACTTACATACACCCAGGTGGCCCTATAGACATTTTTTAAATCATAGCAAGGGTTTGCATTTCTCAGATTTAAAAAGTTTGTCTTGCAAAGGTACCAGTCCCTAATCTACATTATTCTTTGTTATCAGTCTTGGGTCTTCAAACTGAATATTAAGTGATGTTTCATATTTCATAGTATTCTTTATTATTTACATTAGATAGAGATGATTGAAGAGATCCAGTCATTTGTGGGTTCTTACTGTAAAAAGACCAATTTAGATTCATCATTTTGGTTTCTCAAAATTACAGATTAGCTGCTGAGGCATTATAAGGAAGATAAAGATAGATAGGAGTCTAGTGTTGCCTTGAAGATAAGTAAAAAACCAGAGTCTGTTTTCCAGAATCTAGGAGCCAGATTTCACAGTGTTTTGCACTATTCTGAAAAGCAAATTAGAAATCACAGCTGAGGGATACCTGGGTGGTTTAACGTTTAAGCACCTGCCTTTGGCTCAGAGCATGATCCTGGAGTCCCGGGATTGAGTCCCACATCGGGCTTCCTACATGGAACCTGCTTCTCCCTCTGCCTAAGTCTCTGCTTCTCTCTCTCTCTCTCTCTCATGAATAAATAAATAAAATCTTAAAAAAAAAAAAAAAAAAAGAAGAAGAAGTCGTAGCTGACATGGAATGGGGGTAAGTAGCTCTGGCCAAGGGCACCTGGGTGGCTCAGTGATCGAGTGTCTGCCTTTGGCTCAGGTCGTGATCCCGAAGTCTGGGGTTCGAGTCCCACATCGGGCTCCCCACAGGGAGTCTGCCTCTCCCTTGTGCCTAGGTCTCTGGCCTCTCTCTGTGTGTCTCTCATGAATAAATAAAATCTTTTTAAAAAAGAAGCAGCAGCAGCTTGGGACACCTGGGTAGCTCAGTGTGAACATCTGCCTTCAGCTCAGGGCGTGATCCTGGGATCCAGGATCCAGCTTCTCCCTCTGCCTTTGTCTCTGCCTCTTTCTCTTTCTCTCATGAATAAAAATAAAATCTTATAAGAAGAAGAAGAAGAAGAAGAAGAAGAAGAAGAAGAAGAAGAAGAAGAAGAAGCAGCAGCTCTGTGGCCACTTAGCAGTTTTCTTTCAGTTAGAAAAATGTCTTTTATAGCCCATCCTTCCTTTTTGCTAATCATAAACTGATCTGTGGTGTTGAAAATTTGGGAGTTTATGGATATAGTATAATTTTATCCATAAACTAACTTAACTTCCAGATATTTTTTTAATTTACTTGTCTTTTAGGAAAACATAACTGTTATATAATCTTTCAAGTAGATATATAAGGTTACATAAGATCATCTATAGTCCAAAATATTCTCTTGGATTTCTTTCTTCCATTTCCTTTCTTTATTTTTTTCTGTAAATCAGTATCTATTTTAACTTTTCATTTTGGGGAAACTGCAATAGAGGTTTTCAAAGGCCACAGGGTGAAAGAACTCATTGCCAGTGCTCGGGCAATCCGTGTAGAAAACATTAATCTTTGAACTGACTGGCACTAACGTGTGAATTACAAGTGCCTTAGCCCAAGTTTGACTTCAGGTCTCTCATATTCCAGTGTTTGAGCTTTTTGCACTCTAATACTGTATCCCAGAAGGTGTACAGATTATTAATTTTTAGACAAAAGTAAAAGGAGAGAAAAAATTATCCATCTAGTTTGGTAGAGAACAAGGTTTGGAGATCTTAATTACTCACATCTATATAGCCTCAATTATTTACTGTTAATTAAAAACAATCATTTTTTGAAAGCAAGCCTTAGCCTGGACCTTCCCTCTGGGGTCCAGGATTGGTAAGCCTGGACTTTTAACTGCCTATCTAGTTTCTTTTGTTGATCCTTGTTTTTCATAATTTGTCATAGATACAGTTTATTCTTCTGGTTGACAGGTAAGAATTAGTAATACTGAAGACAATAGAGAAGGATGTGGAGAAATTGGAAACCTCAAATGCTGCCAGTGGAAATTCAAAGTCATACAGCAACTTGAGAAAAATAGTTCTTGGCATTTCTTCAAAAAGTTACATGTAGTTACCATATTGATCCAGTAATTCCACTCTTAGGTGAAAGAGAAACATGTCTACACAAAAAACTGGTATTCAGATATTCATGGCAGCATAATAACCCAAAAGTGGAAACAACCCACGGTCCCTCAATTGATAAATACCAAAATAAAATGTGGTGTGTTGATATAATGGGATTACTATTCAGCAGTGATAAGGAAAGAAGTACAGATGCATGCTACAGCATGGATGAACCTTGAAAACATTATGCTAAGTGAAGGGAGCCAGTTGCAGAAAGATCACATACTATATAATTCCATTTATATGAAATTTCCAGGACAGACTAATTGATAGAGACTGTATATTATTGGTTGTTTGGAGAATGAGAAGTTACAGGTAATAGGTACAGAGTTTCTTTTAGGGAAGACAAAAATGTTCTAAATTTTTTTTTCTAAGATTGTATTTATTCATGAGAGACGCAGAGGGAGAAGCAGGCTCCATTCATGAAGCCTGAGGGACTCAAAAGGAATTAAGTATACTTTGAACTTTTAGTTTAGCTTTAGTTTTAGCTTTAAGCTTTTAGTTAGCTTTTAGTTTAGTTTTAGCTTTAAGCCTTGGCTAATTGGATGTCTTGGACCTGTTTTCTTGCAGGCTTACCATCCATTGACCCATCAGGCAACTCCCCATCTTCCTCTTCAGCTACTCTGACAAGTTTTTCCGGCATACCTGGAACACGGGTTTTCCTGCAAGGGCCAGCTCCTGTTGGGACTCCAAGTTTCAACAGACAACATTTTTCCCCCCATCCTTGGACAAGCGCCTCAAACTCATGTAGGAATCCTGAAGGAACTCTTCCCAAAGAGTCTTGAATAAATTATGAAACTATTTGTTTCAGGGAATACTACATAGTAACTTTAGTAAGCTAAAGTTTAGTAAACTAGAGTAACTGGTATGATGGCTTGCAGATACCAAAGGTTTGTATTGCAGTCCTGTCAAAAATTGTCAGTCATTCGTAGAAAACTTGAGAAGGAACAAGACATCCTTCCAAGCCAGAAATGTTTACTCTGAGTTGAATGAAGAAAAGAGGTACTACATGTAGTTTTATAAAAGGACCCTTTGTGGGGAGAATTGCAAAATAATTTCTTTAATCTGGAAAGAAGCAGATTTATGTATCTAGTCAGTTTGGTATGATTCTTAGTTTATCTTTACATTTTAGGAAACCATATTATTGCCACTTGTAAGTGAAAATATGCCTTTGTTCTTCATTATTTCAATATTTAGAACAGATGAAGTTCTCCCAGTACTTAAACAGGATTTGATTTTTTAAAATGAGCGTCATGAAGCAGTCAAGGAGTATTGGCCCTTTTGACAAGGAAAACTACCAACATTACCTGAAAATCCCATTAAGAAACAAAGCCACGAGTTGAATTCAAGATATTTGCTAACATTTAACTTTTTATCCTTATGGAGAAAAAGGACTGTAGAAAGAGAATAGCTAAATATAGAGGACCACCAGCTCTTTTCCAAACAATATGCTGGTTACTGTACAAACATTGCCACATTTAAGTTAATTTAAAATTTTAAATTAATATGGCCTTCCTTTCTAGCTTTATTCAGCAACCTGGAAAAAAATTTTTAGACTATTTGTTTATACTTTGTATGTGCAGAAGTAATATAGGATAATATTCATAGAACTTACATATTTTCATTTGAATGATCTTATAAAATGAAATTTTTCTTTACAGAACCTGTGTTGTGGAATAGATGTTTCCAACAAGGTTTCTCATATTCTTATAATTAGTTTTTAATGTAATAAAACAATAGACAAATATTTTGCCACCAGGTGACTCTCCTATTCCATCTGTTTCTTCGGGATCATCTTCACCTCTTTCAGCCACCTCTGCCCCACCAACATTGGGCCAACCAAAAGGAGGCAGTGCCAGTCAGGATCGAAAGATACCTCCCCCCATTGGAACAGAGAGATTAGCCCGGATTCGACAAGGAGGGTCTGTCGCACAAGCCCCTGTGGGGACCAGTTTTGTCGCTCCCGTTGGACACAGTGGAATCTGGTCATTTGGTGTCAACGCTATGTCAGGTATAGTTACCTTGTCCTATGTCCAGAGGGATAGATATCTCAAGTAAGTTGTGGGATTTTGCCATTAAAACATAGTTCCTTAAAACAAAATAGCTTAGTTCCTACACTTAACAGTCGGTAGGAGTGTTTATACCTTTGAAGAATTCAAACCAGTCTCAGAGATTGGAATATTAATTTGATTTATACATAATAATATATGTAATATGTATAATAATAATAAATATAGATTAGAAGTAAAAGATTCAAAGTGTACTTCCTTTCCCTTTTAAGCTTTCCAGTGTAGAATAGGATAATCATTAATGTTCCTTCAGAGAGCACTTGGTCTTTTGAAAAAGACGAGGTAGAGTATTTGGGGTATTCAAAGGACTTTCCCCAGTTTTCCAGGAACTGGTTCTTTTGGTTTGCAGAGATTGTCATGAACAGGCACTGAGCTCTTCCAAGGAATGAGTTTGTTAAAATTTAGTATGAAAAAAGTTCAAGTAGTAATATATTGTCATTTTACCCAAATAAATATCAAACCTTGTCCTCAATTCTTCTTTCCAGAAGGCTTATCAGGTTGGTCACAGTCTGTGATAGGGAACCATCCAATGCATCAACAATTATCAGACCCAAGCACATTCTCCCAGCATCAACCAATGGAGAGAGATGATTCTGGAATGGTAGCCCCCTCTAACATTTTTCATCAACCTATGGCAAGCAGTTTTCTGGATTTTTCTAAAGTGAGTCAACAAACATTGTAACTTGTTTAACACTTTGCCAGCTAGTGTTAAGGAATAGTTTGTATTGAAATAATTCTTCCTTTTGGTGTAACAAGTTTGTTTCCATGACTTGGCCAGATCTTTTAGTAGTTTCCCTTTTCTTCTTACTTAGCACAGGCTTATTGGTGAAACTAAAATATGGAAAAGTTGAAGGTATTATATGTGTTCATCAAAGTTGGGAAATTTCCTGATACTGGACTTCGTTAGGTTGTTTTTCTTCTTGTTGAAAAGTACTGCTGGGGCACCTGGGTGGCTCAGTGGTTGAGCATCTATCTGCCTTTGATTCAGGATGTGATCCCGGGGTCCTGGGATCAAGTCCTGCATTGGGCTCCCTCACAGGGAACCTGCTTCTCCCTCTGCCTATGTCTCTGCCTCTCTCTGTATGTCTCTCATGAATAAAAAAATAAAATCTTAAAAAAAAAAAAAAGTATTGCTTATGCAGGTAACCACTTTTGGTTTTTCACTACTGTATGATGCTATATTTTTAAAGACTCCTAAGGAGCTCTGTGGATGATGGGAAATTAGAGATATCTAATCTGGAATTATGGAATCATCATTTATAATCACTTCAGGATTAAACCTTTCTTTCTGCTGTCATAGGGTCTGCCAATTTCCATGTATGGAGGCACCATAATACCCTCTCATCCTCAGCTTGCTGATGTTCCAGGAGGACCTCTGTTTAATGGACTTCACAACCCAGATCCTGCTTGGAACCCTATGATAAAAGTTATTCAAAATTCAACTGAATGCACTGATGCCCAGCAGGTAAAATAGACTTAATGCTCTTTTATTTTGTCATGTTATTCTTTTAATTCTTTGGGTAATACAAAATCTAAATATCAAGTCATGACATCTGACCATCTTCATCTGAATTTTTTCAATATCAATATGATGCTACTAAACATTTTATCTCATGTATGTGTATTCTTCCTAGGCAGAAACAGTGAATTGCCATTGCATTTATATATTCAATTTGTAAATGTCTAAAGATTCCTAATTAGAAATTCCAATTTTTCCTCCCCCTTTTCAGATTTGGCCTGGCACGTGGGCTCCTCATATTGGAAACATGCATCTCAAATATGTCAACTAAATTAGAAGGTCTTACTCTTTAGCCTTGTTTGAGAAACCTATGACCTTGGAAGAACTCTGGGGATTTTTTTTTTTTTTTTTTTAATGTGCCTAACTAAGCAATTTTCTCTGAGGCATTAGCAATGGAAATTTGCCCGTTGTATAAGAACAAAGTGATTTCCTATCCACCTGATTATGTTCTCTGGTTAGTTTAGCCACTTTGAACTTAGTGCTTTTGGCTAAACATACTGAATGCTACTTGTATGCAGAAAAGAATTAGATGATTACATGTTTCAACCTTTTAGGGTGGTAAATACATGTACAATTGTTTACATACTAAAAGGAAAAAGTTGAGTAAATTTCTTGTCATATAGTGGCTCTACTTAATGTAGCCTGTATTAATGTGAAATATTTACCAGAATATTCAATAAAAAGATGAACAGTGTTTAGAAGTGGGGTGTGATCCTTTCAGTGGTCATGCAGATATTACCCAATTCACAATCCTATTGAACCAAGTTGTTAATACTGTATTTCTAACAGGCATCTCACATTTTACACTTTGAAGATCATTTTTAGACTGCCTTGGAAAAGTGTTTTGTAGACTAGTTATCTACCAAATCTGTGTTAAAAATTCCTTATTGTTCTCTTCCGTATCATTTTGTAAGTGGGAAAGTTTCAAGCCTCTGCAATTTGTCTTTTGTGACTTTAGCAGATAGGCCTCTGCTGGGGTTAGCTCCTTATGGATGATGAGTGTCAATAAGGACCAAAGGATTGCAATCAGATGACACTGAACAAATTTAGCGACACTCAAATCCTCAAAGTTCAGGCTCTTTTTGTGCTTCCTGACTTGTATCTAAAGACTTACTTGGTTTTAGTGTTTTATGTTTTATTTGGGTTGGGACATAGCAGTGGGTGGGAGTGCCTCCTGTAATACTGTGGTATTGTTGATCACGAGAGTAATCTTTATAAATATGTGACTAATTCTGGGCTTAGTTCCACAGCCCCAAGTATGAAGAGCCAGTATGTTTAACAAGCTAAACACAGGGACACTAGAATGGATTGCCTTGGCCAAACTATAGGTTCTGCCAAAAATCTGATGCAATAGAGAAGGAAAAACAACCCTCTGAAAAGAACAGCCATCAACATATTCATGTTTTAATGTAGTGGAATTTCCTGGTTTTATGTATAGGCACTTTAGAAAATAAAACAAGAAAAAGTTTAAGGCTGATAGAGGAGTCACAACACACATCAAGACAAAGAAGAATGTACAAAAAAGTAGTAATAGCAGCAGAGCCATATAAGCAGCACTTTTCAATTTTCATACCACCAGGAGTTCTTAATCTTACCTGCCTGGCTCCTAAAGCCACCGCTAAATGAGACACACCAAGTTCTGTGTTAGACATGCCTGGTTCTTTTGTCTTCCATATTATCTTATATATGAGAGCTTCTTTAACCTCATTTCTTGTTTTCTATTTTGAGTGGATTTGGAGAGTATCAGGTGTTGAAGGTCCTGCTTTTTTAGTGCTTTGATAAACACATCAGTATTCTCAAAAGACCCCTTGGATCACCTATATATCTTGATGTTTCTATTTATCACTAACAATAAAATGACCAAAAAAAACACCTAATATTAGTGAAATAAATGTGTCCATGAGGGACACAGAGAGAGGCAGAGACATAGGCAGAGGGAGAAGCAGACTCTTCACAGGGAGCCCAATGCGGGACTCGATCCTAGAACTCTAGGATCATGACCTGAGCCGAAGGCAGACGCTCAACCACTGAGCCACCCAGGTGTCCCAATGAGAAATAATATTAAGCAAATTATTCAGTGGGACAAAAATGCTTTTCCTGTTTTGACCATCTACAATACATTTGAATTATCTGGGAGAGCCCTTAATTCTATCTTCTGCACCTTGAGGATAACAGAATGAGAAATTTTATCTCCAGTCAGGAACTAAAATCCATGCAAAGAGGAGGCAATTAGGAGAAACCCTTAGAGGATTAGGAAAAAACAGGAGCTGTGCAGTCAGTAGTAGCTATTTAGGATACCCTCCTCCCTGCCTTCTTTTCTTTCTGTTCGGATCCTTCCTCGCCAACCCATTTTGCCTGCTATAATCTCTTCTTCCTCTGTCTTGCCTCTTCCTGGCATTACTTTACTGCTCTTTTACCATCCTGAACCTTGGATTAAACCTAGCTCAGGTAAGAACTTAATTACTTTAAAAATATGTGAGGGATATGGGAGGTGGCAGCGTGGGTTCAGTGGAATAAGACAAGCCTAAATTCTGTTTTTGTTTCTGTTGCTTGAAGCTTCATGATCTTAGGCAAGTCATTTTTCATTTCTGGGCTTCACTTTCCTCAACTGAAAATAAAATTGAACATAAATGAACCCAAAGAGTCTCCTAGTGCTAACACAGATTTTCTCCTTTTTCTTGTGAATGAGAATATATGAGATGAGAATACTGAAAGCTAATAGAATGTTTACATTACTGAGGTAATGTAACCAACTATCATTGATTCTCACTTGGAATCAGAAGCCTGCTGTTGTGTGGGACAGTACTGATTTTGAAATTTTAATAGAGTCAGAAGAAAACCTTGCACATTCATAGTGAGACCTCAGATCATTAAGAAACATCCGGCTGAGGCATAGATTGAACCCCATGAGAATAACAGCTCTTTCAAGGAATACAACTGATATCATCGAGGTTTCTGGACCCATTTATTTCAAGTAGTAGTGTAATAAAATTCCACCACCAATAAAATTATTGATGTTTAAGTCCCTTTAAACCTATTGTGGCTACAGTGTGCTGACTTGCCTTTTTATAGGCCAGTCTCCTTCCTTCAGTCCCTGCTCTCAAAGGGGAAATCCCATCACCTCAGCTAACCAGACCGAAGAAGAGAGTTGGACAGCCAATGGTGGCCTCTCCTAACCAGAGGTAAGAAATCTCAAGACTTGGAACTACAATTTTCAACTCTTCCTGTAGCTTCTGGCCAAATCCTCTTCCCATCTTCAAAGTTAGCCCATAAGGGAACCATCCTCAGTTTGAGGTGGCTTGTAGAAGGGGAAAGGCTGGTCATATAGTTTCAAGCCAAACAAAAAGGAGTAGTTAGTAAACTTGATTCTGTCCCACTGTTCAAGACCTTTGGACCACATTGAAAACCCAGGAAGTAGCAAATAAGCCTGTAGGAAAACAGCTTCTGAACATCTTGTTCTCTAACTAGCCCTAGATCTCTTCTACCAAGAAGTGTTGCTGGTTGTGACGTCTTTCCAGTGGACCCTGTCCTGGAATGAGGGGCTCTGAAAACCCCATATTTTCTATTCATCTTTAAAGATTTGTCACCATTTGTCATCAGACAGATTCTTCACCTTTACTTTATTCTCTAGCAAGTGAATGAGAGAAAGATAGTTTTAAGTATCCAGAATTTATGTGCATTAAGACCACATCCAATAAAGAGCAGAAGACTGGGCTCTAAGTCCTAATTTGGAAAATAGGATCAGCAGTCTCAACACCAGACTGCCAAACCTGTTTTGATTACTTTTATCTCCTGCTTTATCTTCATGGTATTGGTCTAAGTCCAAAGTAGTTTGGTAGCAGAGACCTGATATTCCCTTAAGGGCTTAAACAGTTCCCTGGGGTTGGAGCCTAGGCATAGATTTTTTGTTTTTTGTTTTTCTATTTTTCTGTTTTTCTTTTTTCTTTTTCTTGTGCTTGTCTGTATCAAGCTCACATATTCTAATGGGTAATCAGTGTTGAGCCTCTAAACTCTTGGTCCTTCATCCAAATTGCATGCATGATGTATCTGGCTTTCTCTCTAAGGCCAATGATCTATCTCTTGTTCCCTAGCCTTTAGAGCACACACAGCACCTCAAAACAAGCTTCTAGTAGCCGTACATAGTAGTGGTAACTGCTGCTGTCATTGTGTAGTAGAGATGAACATAAGAGTGACCTCACTTCCACACTGATCCTTCTTGAAAACTCTGGACACTTCTCAGCCTCCTTTGGTGAATCCTCTTCCTCCACTACCCCTTAAATAAATGTTGATGTGCTCAGGCCTCTTCTTAGGCTGTATCTTCTATCCCAGTGATCTCATCCCACACTCTTGGATTTCACTCCACCCAGATCTCAGTCACTAGCCTAGATTTCTCCCCCTGAGCTTCAGACCCATAGATCTAACTCCTTGCCATGCTGTTCCATCTCAGCATTCCACACGTTATATATTTCCCAATATAAGACAGGCTTCTCTCTCTCTCTCTCTCTTTTTTTTTTTTTTTTTTTTAAGATAGGCTTCTCTTATTTTCCCCACTTTATTAGGGGCTGCTGCTACCACCAAGACTTTTAAGTCAGAAGACTGGAAATTATCCTAGCTTAACTCCTTCTCTCTCACCTCACCCTTAATCAGTCACCTTATCTTTCCCCCTCTGTGTATGGGGATCCTGACAACTTCTCTCCATCCTCATAACCACTGCCCTTCTGTCTACCCCGTTTCACTAGGCTAGAATCCTCACCTTCAGTCTCATGGTCCTCTATCCTATTCCTCACTACCCCCACAAGACTTACCTCAAAAACTGAGTTGTGGGGGATCCCTGGGTGGCTCAGTGGTTTGGCGCCTGCCTTTGGCCCAGGGCACGATCCTGGAGTCCCGGGATCGAGTCCCGCGTCGGGCTCCCGGCATGAAGCCTGCTTCTCCCTCCTCCTCTGCCTCTCTCTCTCTCTCTCTCTCTCTCTCTATGTCTATCATAAATAAATAAATAAATAAATAAATAAATAAATAAATAAATAAATAAATATTTTTTTAAAAAACTGAGTTGTGATAGACAGCTCCTCACAGTCTGCTCCCAAACCTTACCCTCCAGCAGTGTCAATCAAGACCCTTCTTTTAGGCATACATAACTTTGTAAGATGTTCAAAAATATTTTGGAACAATAAAATATAAATATCCTTGTTACCTGAAGTGTTACTCTAAGGACCTACAGAGCTGAGGGACTGTATCACCTGGGACCTAGAAGCTCAGGTCCTACCCCAAACTTACTATATCAAAATCTTCATTTACAACATATCCAAGGTGATTTTTATGCACATTAAAGTTTGAGAAGCACTGAGTAGTAAAACACTTTTTTTTTTTTTTTTTTTAGTGAGTGGAGAAATCAAAGCTAAGGGAAAATATGATGAAGCCAGAACTGAAGTAACATTAATATTGTTAAATGCATGAAATCCAGTGGTCTGTACTTAATTGGGGGGTGAATCGTAATACTGATTTTAAGGAAATGAAGACCCCTTGACCAAATCAAGGTGTTTAGTATGTGTAGGTACTAGGTTTAGTACTTTCTTCTCCACCACCCTTCTCCTGCCTCCTTTCATATCACTGTGACTACATCAAAAAAATCCTCTAAGGCCAGACTCTCTGATCTTCCTTTCCAGAGAGCTAAAGACCAAGCCCTTCTCACCAGCCCCCTGCCTTTCCTTAGTTTCTTAAAGTTAGTTAGCTATATCACTTCTGCTAAAAAGGCTACCATCCCTCTCTGACCTTCCCCTTCCTGCTGTGCACCAGGCCATAGGGCCACTTTTTACCCTGTACTGTAATTGATTAATGGGAGGCAGTCCCCAGCTGTAAGGAAGGGCACAGGTCCTGGCATCAGATACTCTCAGGTCTGACTCCCAGCTCCCCCTCCTATAAGATAGAACTCTCAACCAGGGACTTAATCTGGGCTTTCCTTTACTCACCTGTCAAATGTGGCTAATAATAGTGCTTTACTGTACAAAACTGTTGAGAGAAATGGGTGAATTAACACAGGGCAGTAGTGTGTGCTGTGCCTTACCGGTCCTGGCACCCGGTTTAACCAGTAAATAGCTGAATGGCTACAGCCCTGAGTCAGGCGGCCAGTGTTGAGCCAGGAGGATGCAGGCCTGTGCGGAGGTCCGAACTCCTTTCAAGCTTCCCCTAGTCAGGCGGCCTGGAGTGGGGCGGGACCGTCGGGTTGAGTGACGGCTAGCGGCCCGCCCCGGGCGTGACGTCATCCCGGTGTTGCTGCGGCGCACGTGGTCCACTGAGTCTGCTTCTGAGTTAGCTGCACTGGGCGCCCTGGGCTGGCGCCCTTGCCGACTGCCGTCCTGCTCGCTATGTCCACATCCACGAGCTGCCCGATCCCCGGAGGCAGGGACCGGCTGCCCGACTGCTACAGCACCACGCCGGGGGGCACGCTATACGCCACTACCCCGGGAGGTCAGCAGGCTGGGCTGGGGGTCCGCGGGCCCTGGGCAGGCCCAGCGCGGGCGTCCTGTGGCGGGCTGGGAGAGGGGAGGTGCAGGCCTGGGATCCTCGCCGCAGGCCCCTTTACAGGCTGTAGCTTTTGCAGGGGGTGGGAGGGTGTTTGGAACTGAAGGCCGGTTCAGTCCCCTGAAACTTCGAAGTAAATGCACCGTGGCCTAAAGCCTAGCTCCTGGGTGACTGTGGACTGAACTCCCCACTGTGGCCTGGGTTTTAGGTGCCCCTCCCGACTTTGCCGCCTGGAATTAGGACCCAGAGCCCGAGCTGAGCTTGACCTCAGCAGGAAGCACCAGGTCTCCCAAAGCGGCTAAAGCAGGACTCAGGCAGTTGGGGCCAAAAAGCCTTGAGTATCTGCAGGTGGCTGGCAGCTGTTTGGTTGGGCTGATTGCCTGGGATCTTGAGCTGCTGGGCTCCTGGACCCAGGTTTCCTGCCACGTGGAGGCAGAAGGGAGGGGCAAGAACAGGGTAGGGCCCTTTGAGAACAGAACCGGGGCCAAGTTTCTTAGGCTTGGGCTTAGCCTGATAGGACTTGGGAGGGGTCAGGGTAAGTAAGAACAGTCTGTCCCTGTTTCACCGAGAAAGCAGCTGTCCAGAGAGCACACCTTCTCCTTGCCGGGTACCCAAACCCAGATGGCAGCAAGGGTGAAATCTGCTATTTGGCCTCTTGAGCCAACTGCCTGAAGGGCTAACGACCCCCCACCCTACAGAATTGGGAAGCCCCAGATCCAGCAGAGCCAGACAGGAGCAGTCTTTAGTACCTGAGTTCTCCCAAGTTTTGTGCTCCTCCTTAGAACTGAGACCTGAAGCTTCCCTAAACCAAAATACCTGGACCAGCTGGGATGCCCTACTTGCTTTATGGCACTTAGCCACATCTTGGTTAGACCTGGAAGTCTTTTAAGTGCTCTGAAGGCCAGTCAGCTGAGACCCTGGCCGGTCTGCAGAGCAGTAGCCCTTTTTTTTTTTTTTTTTTTTTTTTTAAATTTTTTTATTTATTTATGATAGTTACAGAGAGAGAGAGAGGCAGAGACACAGGCAGAGGGAGAAGCAGGCTCCATGCACCGGGAGCCCGATGTGGGATTCGATCCCGGGTCTCCAGGATCGCGCCCTGGGCCAAAGGCAGGCGCCAAACCGCTGCGCCACCCAGGGATCCCAGTAGCCCTTTAATACATGGGGAAATGTGAGTTCCAGGTCCCTTAAAAGCCTGGGTATGACACCCTATAAGCTCTGTACCCAAGCTCCAGCCTCTTACCTAGTTCCTACCCCTTGACAGGCACCAGGATCATCTACGACCGAAAGTTCCTGCTGGAGTGCAAAAATTCACCCATTGCCCGGACGCCGCCGTGCTGCCTCCCTCAGATTCCCGGGGTCACAACTCCTCCAACAGCCCCACCCTCCAAGCTGGAGGAGCTGAAGGAGCAGGAGACAGAGGAAGAGATACCCGGTAAGGAAAGCAGGGCCTAAAATTAAGAAATACCGGAGTCCAAATGCCCCTGTTCAGTAGAGTGAGGGTTTAACAGTGAGAGGGGTTTCTGTACTGATGCTAAACTTGCTGAGCTTACAGACCCTCAGCCCATCAAACAGTCCCTGTCTTCTTTTTCTCCAGATGACGCACAATTTGAAATGGACATCTAATCCAGTGCAGATGATCCTGTGTGGAATTAGAGGAATCCCTCATACCACTGCTGCCATCACCTCTTCCTGGTGTATTCCAAACACCAGGTGGCCTCATAATCTGGAAGGGAGTGACTTGTTGGTGTCGGGCCTCCCTTAGTTCTGAGGCAACTAGACCAGGGATACGAGTGGGCAACTTGCCAAGCCCTTAGCTCTTTCCCTTCCGTCTGTAGATGCTCCTCCCAACGCCCAGCCCTCCATCATCAGGGGCTGAGGCTGGGACTAAGGGATGGAGTATGTCACTGTCTAACTGCTTAGTAAAAATTCAAAGAAATGCTTTGACTCTGGTGTTCTCCTTGATACTGACCTTCCCATCTCAGCCACAAAGCTGAGGGCCCCAGCAGACCTGGTGAGGATCAGAGGTCCCCCAGTCCATTCCCAGCTGTCATTAGGTCCACTTTCAGCAGCAGTGAGAGCCAAAGGCAGGTTATGGGGGCAGGCTGCAAGAGCCGCCAAGCCATAAACAGCAATAGCAATAGCCTGACCCTTGCCAAGGGCCGTTCTAGCCTTTCCAGGAAGCAACCTTCCTGGAATTGGGCCTCTCCAGCAGTCCCTCCCTATTGATTCCAAATCAGGAAAAGGAGGCACTGCCCTAGAGTTTAACCTTCTCCAGTCCCTCCCATGCTTTTTCTGCCTTCCACCCATAAGTATCGTCCCCTGTTCCAACACTGAAAACCTGTATCCTCCCTTCTCAGCATAATTTAAGCCTCTATGACCCCTTCCATTTGGCTCTCCTGTCCTCAAGAGGGTTAGAAGACTTCAGGGCCCAGAATGAGTTAGCAGCTTACTTGGTGAATCAGTCATGATCCTACCCACCTAACTACCCCCAAGCACGCCTCCAAAAAGTCATGATCCCATGTTTCAGCAATCCAGTCTTCTTCATTTATACAGCTATGTTCTAATCTCTATAGCACTGTATGTCTCAAGGGTAACCAGAGTACAAACAGAGCAGTCTTCTTTTCTTGAGGGAAAAATCTTCTCTATTTGAGCCTCTGTTCTTATGCTGCAACGAAGTTATACAAAAATAGAGATACTCAGCCCAGCAAGGAATATGTGTTTCAGTCTATTTTGGGGGAAAGTGGCAGAAGTAATTGGTCATGCCTAGCAAAGTCATTCATGATGAAAGGAGGAAGAAGAGAGGCTTGTAAGGTACACAGATAGCAAGGCAGTCAAGGATACCATAAGGGACCAGTTTGGCACAAGAAGGGCTTCTCTCTCCTACCCAGACCCCACTATTAAGATGTTTTTATTAAAACACATGTTATGGGTAACAACACTCTTCCCTGTGGCCCAGGTGCTGGCACCTCTTCCCCCAGAGATGGGTGGAGCAGGCCAACAATCCCAAGGAGGCAGGCAGTCTCCCAAGTGGTAAGAGGGAGCCAGATGAGAGAAGGCCTCCCTGCCAAAGCAGAGGAAATGGTGTGAAGTGAGTCAGGATCCCACAGGATTACGGAGCCTCTTGGACGCCTGGTACTGTCTGGAACTCCTCAGCTGTAGCTGTAGATTTCTCTTCATTGGCCTCTTCCTCTGAAGACAGGTTCCTCTTTTCTGCAATTAACCTTTTAACTCCCACCATCCACTGACTGACCTCAGTCACATGGTCAACCATGAGTGAGCAGTGGATGTTATCTGCAGCATCCCACTGGTGACTTGAAAGCTCTGAGGAAAGAAGAGCAGGTAAACAAGCAGCTTAGGGCAAAACACCTAGCTCCCACTCTTCTCATCCCAACCAGTCAGAATCTCAGTATCTATTCCAGCTCAGCCATCCATGACAAGTTGAGGGAGCTAGGCTATACCAAAGGACCCAGCCATACCTTGCACCAGGAGAGCCATCCTCTTCTTCACAGACACTGACAGCTTCCCTCCAGCCCACTGCTCCTGCAGCAGAGCCAGGCGTCGGCTGATGTCATCACATACTTGCTTCTGAGAGACAAAAGGGCCCTCCAAGTCAGTGCTGCTAACCCAACAGGGCCAGAGGAAAGACCACACCAAATAGGAAGTGTACATACTTTCTCTGGCCCAGAGAACACTTCATCTGAAGAGTTCTGGTTAGAGGCCCCACTGAGAATCTGATAAAACTTACACATCTCCCAAGAAAAATCCATGTATGGCTAGAATTTTAAATTTTCCAATTTCTCAGATCCTCAGAAACTCATTCTGTAGTGCTATTTTACAAACAAGGAAACTAAGGATCTCGGTCCTTTTATCATCCCACTAGTGTGCCAGGGCTTATTACCTTTGTGTGGCCACGGCAGTCCTCCAGTGCCTCTTTCAAAGGTTTGAGCACATCTTCCAGCAGAGTTTCAGATTCCATCACTGGGAGATTTGCTGGCTTCACACTGGAGGCAAGATAACTCCCCACAGGAGGGGGCCTGGAAGCCTGACTTGAAGGAGGTGGAGGCCCCATTGGAGGGGGCCCCTGAGAAGTCTGGGAGGCAGGGACTGAAAAGGTAAAAGCAAGATCAAGCACACATGGCTGAAATGGGTAAAAAGCTCGACTCTAACTTCATCCCTTGTAGAGGGCTACTCTCTAGGACAACTCATTCACTCAGAAATGTGTATTTATGAAGTCTCTACCACGTGCCAGAAATGTGCAAGGCACCAGAGATAGAGTAGTAAAGCAGACGGATTAGGTTCCTGACCTCAAGAGAGCAGAAATTCTAGGGAAAGGAAAATACATACAAGAAAATTATAAGTTATGCTGCATGTTACAAAGAAAACATGATGTAATGAGGAGGAACAGTAGGGGCACCTGAGCAGCTCAGGCCATTAAGCCTTGGACTCCTGATTTTGGCTCAGGTCATGAACTAATGGTTGTGAGATGGAGCCCTGCGTTTGGCTGGATGCTCCTCGTGGAGTCCACTTGAGAGTCTCTCTGTCCCTCCCCCAGCTCATGCACACACTCTAGCTCTCTCTCTTTCCTTCAAAATAAATAAAATCTTAAAAAGGAGGAGGGAAATAGTACAGAGAACTACCTAAAGTCAGTGTTTAAGGAAGGCCTTCTCAGGTGACTTATAGTTTATCCATGCTCACCTATTCTGTGGCATTTGGCAAGTTACCTTTAACCTTAGAGCTTGGGTTCCTTTTCTGAAAAATGGGGATATCATGGTAGTAGCACTTCTTTCACAGGGTTGCAGTGTTGATTAAGTGAAAATATAGGTGCAACTGCTAGAGTAATGTGTAGCAAAAATTGTTCACAAAGTTAATAGCTAGTGGATAAGCTCAATACACCCATGAAAACCATGTACCTGGCTGAGGTAAGGGCAGTGCCTAAAAGGCAGAGTTAAGTCTTGACTTGTTCAAGTTACATAAACCAGCACCATGTGGCTGGAAATTATTAACCCTGAAGAAGGCAGTGTTAGCTATCTCTAGAGAAGCAGGCAGGGGTCCAGACCATATAGGGCTTTGGAGGAGTTTGGTCTTAAGCTTAAAAGTAATGGAAAGCCACTGCAGGTTTATAAAAAGCAGGGATGATATGACTAGACTTGTTTTTTAAGACATTTGCTCTGTATGGTCTGTGAAAAATGGATAATAGGTCAAGAATGGAGGCATGGACAATAGCTGAGAAGTTAATGGAATAGTTCAGGAAAAAGAGCAGACGAAGGGAAATGGAGTGGTCTGAGCTTTATTTAGGAGGAGGGAGCAACAGGACTTTTGGAATGGAATGAGGGAGAGGAGTCAAGGATGACTCTTGGTCTCTGCCTGTAGTAATAGGATGGTGGAAAGCCTGTGGAAAAAGAGAAAACTAAAAGAAAACAGTCATTTGACTTCTAGACATCACATTCACATGGATGATTAATTCATCTTGTTCAGTTTGGCCTCTCAAGTTTCTCGAGCTCCTTGCCTCCAATGATTTTCCCCACCCTTCCACAAAGCAGTCGCTTACTGCTCTCTGCTTTGTTCTTAACAACACTGTGCCATCTCCAAAATCTGACCACCTCCTCTATCCTTCCAGCCCAACCAATCAGAGTTCATGCATTAAAATCATTCCCTTATAGATACTCTTACCTCACTTATCCCCTCCCACTGTCCCACTTTCCTGGTAAAACCAGCTTGTCCACACTTGTTGGAAAGAAAAACAGAACCATGCTGTTCATTTACACTTCAAATTCATGGGTACAGGGATCCCTGGGTGGCACAGAGGTTTGGCGCCTGCCTTTGGCCCAGGGCGCGATCCTGGAGACCCGGAATCGAATCCCACTTCGGGCTCCCGGTGCATGGAGCCTGCTTCTCCCTCTGCCTGTGTCTCTGCCTCTGCCTCTCTCTCTCTCTCTCTCTCTCTCTCTGTGTGACTATCATTAAAAAAAAAAAAAAAAAAATCCATGGGTACAGGGGCACCTGGGTGGCTCAGTTGGTTGAGAGTCTGCCTTTGACTCGGGTCATGATCCCAGGGTCCTGGGACAGAGTTCCATGTAGGGGCTCCCTGCTCTGCAGGGAGTGTTTCTCCTTCTGCCCCTCCTCCTACTTGTTCTCTCTCTCACACTTGCTTTCTCTCTTAAGTAGATAAATAAAATCAAATACATTCATGGAAAGGTATTCAACACTGCCTGGAATTCCTATCCTTTGCCTCATTTTTCCATTTTTTTCAGAACTCTTCACATTTTCTCTCTGAGTTTTTCTATCTTCTCCCCTTACTTTTCCTTTCCCTGCATTCTACATATGACCCCACCTCATATTTCACTGAGAAAAGAGAGGCCATTAAACAGGAACTCTCTCATCTTCCCATCACCTTTTCTACTAATCCATCAGTACCTGTGGCCACTTTCCTTCCTCCTCTGATAGATAAGGCCATCCTTCCATACTCATGCCAGCCTCTTGTCTTCTCTAGGCTTGTCTCCTGCAGTTAGCCTGTTTTCTTACACCATCGGTATACAAACATGCTCTAGTGTTTTACCATCTTAACAAAAATTCTCCCTTAGGTCACATTCCATCCTTAGTCACAGCCTCATTTCTGTCTCACAGCAGAATTTCTTGAAGGAGCTATACAGTCTATAGTTAGTTTCTCTACTTCATTTTACATTCTCTTCTCTGGTCATTTCAGCTGGGTTTCTACGCTTACCTCTCCACAACTGCTTCTGTTAGGTAACCAGTGTCTGTGTAGTTTAGCAAATCCTTTTAGCAGGCCCTTTTCTCTGATCTGACCTCTCACATCATCCATCATAGTCGAGTCAAAATTTTATTCTGTTGGAGTAAATTTTACTTTTCTTCTTGCTTCTTTAGCTATTTCCCAAGCCCCTTTAAACTAGAACCTTGAAATGCTAGAGAGCCTTAGGGCTCTGTCTTGGATCCTCTTTAGGGTTCTATCCACAATTCTCCTTAAGTACCTTATTCAAAACCACAATGTCAAACACCATCCAAACGATCATGACTCATTTCTGCAATTCTGGCCTAGACCTCCCCACAGTAGCTGTCCAGATTTAACAGGCCAAGACAAAGCTTGCCTTTCCTCTCTCCCCAAACCTCTTACCGCCCCCCATTTCCTGGTTTCCCATATCTATGAACAATACCAGCTAGTTCCTCAAGCAAAAAATTTAAGTTATGTTGATGCTTCTTTCTCACCTATATCTATTCCTGTTGAGTTCCTCAGTAACATATGCCATACCCATCCAATTCCTGCCACCTCTATACTGCCAACTCTAGTTCGAATCATCATTAAATCTTGCCCATATTACTGAAATAGCCTTTCCATATCTTCCCTAAAATCCTTTCTCCATGTAGCAGGCACAGTGATCTTTCTTAAGATGTGCATCAGTGTTTCTCAACCTGGGGATATTTTGCCCCCAGTGCAAATGTCTGGAGGCACTTTCGGCTGTCACAACTGAGTGAATGCTACTGGCATCTAGTGGGTAGAAATCAGGAATACTGCAAACATCCTACAAAGTACTAGACAGTCCCTGGCTGGAACAAAGAGTTATTGGGCCCAAAATGTCAATCATGCCAAGGTTAAAAGACCATGATTTATGCGGCGCCTGAGTGGCTCAGTTAAGCGTCTGAATCTTGATGTCAGCTCAAGTCATGACCTCAGGGTTGTGAGACTGAGCCCTGCATTGGGCTCTGCGCTGGGCACGGAGCCTACTTGGGATTCTTTCAGTCCCTCTGCCCCTCCCCTGCTCACTCTCTCTTTCAAAAAATAACAGGGACACCTGAGTGGTTCAGTGGTTGAGCATCTGCCTTTGGCTCAGGTCGTGATCCTGGGGTCCTGGGATTGAGTCCCGCATTGGACTCCCCGCAGGGAGCCTGCTTCTCCCACTGTCTGTGTTTCTGTGTCTCATGAATAAATAATTTTTTAAAATCTTAAAAAAATAGGGGATCCCTGGGTGGCGCAGTGGTTTGGCGCCTGCCTTTGGCCCAGGGCGCGATCCTGGAGACCCGGGATCGAATCCCACATCGGGCTCCTGGTGCATGGAGCCTGCTTCTCCATCTGCCTGTGTCTCTGCCTCTCTCTCTCTCTGTGTGACTATCATAAATAAATAAAGAAAAAAAAAATATTTAAAATCTTAAAAAAATAAACCCTGGTTTGTGTCATCATTCCTCCATAGTGCTGAGTATAGACAACATAGGGTTATTGAAAGAGCTAAATCTGAGCCTCTTTGCTGGGGCCATAGCTCCAACTGTTCACATGAGACATGCTCAAAAGTAAAGGCATCCCTCTACTTTGAACTTTTCAATGGCTTCAATTTACACAGATTAAAATATAAACTCCCTATCCTGGTTTACAAAGCCCACTATGATATGGCCCCTGCCTGCTTCTCAGATTTTAATTTCTCTGACTTAGCCCACTGTGCTCGAGCCATTAGGTATTCCTTCAGTCTGATTTGGCCAAACTTGCTCTCAGGGCCTTTGTGCTGGCTGTTTTCAGTGTGTGGAATGCTCTTGCACCTGAGTCTTTACGTGGCTAGATTTTAACTATTCACTTTAATGTCAGCTCCTCAGCCATCTAAGTTACAGAGTCACTCTTGCATTACCCTGTTTTCTCTGCAGAACACTCACCACTACTTCATTTGTCTATCTCCAAAGCTAGAGTATAGCCTCGCTTGGAGATAGACATGGAAACAAACCTTTTTTATCTTGTTCGCTGCTGTCTAGTTTGCCTCAAGCAGTGCCTGGCTGAGAGATACTCAGTAGGTAACAATGAATGAATAGACACATTAAATCTGGATGCTTACCATATAATCAAGTGAAGATGTAGCCAGAGACAAATGAATATACCACTATGGTATTCCAGGAAGAGACACAAATTGTTAATAAAATGTGAAAACAATTTGAGAATAAAAAGTAGATCTAAAAAAATCCTAAGTCTGGATAAGCTCACCTATAATGAAAGCAAAGAGGGATTCTTTTCAAACTTACCACTTACTGACCTAGGCAGAATTTGCTCGGAAAAGGGCTGCCCTGTGCCCCGTTATGGCGTTCAACCTCTCGGGAAGAGACCTCCGAGGAGTAAAAAGGGCCCTCGGGCCAGGCTTATCCCCGGCACCGCCCTGTCGGCCGGTCTCCGCGCGTGGGACCCCCACGCACCTCTGGGAGAGCCATCCTGGGGAGCGGCGATCCTTTTGGTGAGCGGGGTGCGCTTAGGTCCACCGGCCAGAGTCTGCAGCCCGTAGGAGAACTGGGGCGGGTCGTTCCAGCCACGCTCCTTGTTGCCTGCGGAAGCGAGAGGACACATGAAGCGAGCCTGGGGAAGACGAAGGCTCTACCCCCCAGGGCAGCAGCTGCCCTTGGCCTGGGTGGGGGACGACCAGCGCCCCTAGGCCGCCGGCCGCGCTCACCCGGCTTCACGTACAGCTCCGCCATCTCCACTTCCTCAGGGTCCGCAGCCCATGGCGTCACTTCCGGGGCGGCCGCACACCCGCGGGTCCGGATGGCCCCGGCCGCCCGGAGCCCTCTAGGTTGAACGGCTGTTCAGAAAAGCCGGGGGCCGTCGTGGGGACACTGCGCCTGCTCCCCGAGGAACTCGAGCTCCCGCTAATACCGCACCGGGGCTCTGATCACAAGGCACTAGAGGACGCGGTTTTCCAGGAGGCGGCGCTCCAGAGTCCGAATGCCCGGTAGGTTCAAACTGTCACAGTTGCCCCGGAGACCAAGTTTTAACCACCAGCAGCTCCAGCCCCACAAATGCCCCTGTGTGATCTAGCCAGGTGGAATCCTAGAACCTCACCGCTGCCCGGCACATCTATACTCTCTAGGCTCAGTAATTTTCCTTCAGGACTTAGATGTCGATTCTTCAGGAAGCCTCTAATGCTTTGGATCAGGTTAACCCCCTGACCCGAGCCTCCACAACCTTGAGATTTGCTAGTTGTACTACATACTGTCTTCTACTTTAGCTCTTGTTCGGCTCCCCTTCTGATGATCTCATATTTTATATCCCCACTGCCTAGCACACAGACCTTAAAAATTACATTTGTTTAATGAATGAAATCAATTTCCAGGACGCCTGAGTGGCTCAGCGGTTGAGTGTCTGCCTTCAGCTCAGGGCATGATCCCGGAGATCCAGGATTGAGTCCCACATGGGGCTCCCTGCAGGGAGCCTGCTTCTCCCTTTGCCTGTGTCTCTGCCTCTCAATCTGTCTCTCATGAATAAATTAAAATATTTTTTAAAAAATCAAATTTCCACCACACACCATGTCCCCATGTGACTACAGGCAGCCACCAACACACCAAGCACAGGCACACTCACCTCACACAGGTATTAACCCCCAACCCTATCCCAGGCCCCATATACTCACACCTAGTGAGGTCACTGAAGGATTTTTATTTGTACTGATTTGCTATAAAGTGTTGCTGAGGTAGAGCCAACTGTCCAGGATTGGACAGGGGCAAGGAACACAGGGACCCAGGGAAAGGACAGTCAGGGGCCTAGGTTGTGGTGCAGGGCCTCTCAGTCATCTCTATAAACATTGAATAAATTGGGCAATAAACAGAGGGTAGGCAAGAGCCAGAGGGGCAGGCAGAGAAGGCTTCAAGGAGTGAGAGGCTACAGACCCCTGAAGTATGAAGGGGTATAGAGTTGGGCATGGACCCAGAGCCTCCTTACCCAGTCCTCCTGGATTAACTTAGGGCATATGGAGCAGAGAAGGTTTCAGACGGAAGGCATCAAGAAAAGAGAAGACACCCCGCTTTCGAGGGGCTGCCCCTGCACCCCCAACCCCTCCTTTGAGCAGGGGGAGTGGCAGGGGACCTCCTGGGGAGTCCACAGAGCTGGTCCGCTTGAGCCGCAGGCGGGCACGGGCCTGGGCACCCCAGGCCTTGCCTCGAGCTGCAGAGGCCACAAGACACTTCTGGTACTGAACCTAGGGAAAAGGGGAATATGAGGATCCAGCTCCTTTCTGCCCCTGGGCTCCCTGAAAACATCTGCAAAACAGGGAACTGGCCATGGCTTCAGTCTGGTATGAGGCTGGTAGTTGGCCCCATCTGGAGCCCCTACGACACTCCCTGGGAGCTCAATAACAAAAACAGAAAAGGACATTTAGGAGGGCTTGGCATGTGCTAAATGCTTCACATAATCTCACTTAATCCAAAGTTATTTATCAGGTATTATCACCATTTTGCAAATGAGGAAATTTTGGCTCAGAAAGAATACACGACTTGCCCAAAGTCACCTAGGCAAAAAATGGTACAACTGGAATTCAAACTTATAATATACCTTAAGTGATCTTCTTAATCCATAAATTTAAATTCACTGCTCAAGACCTTTCAATGTCTCAAAGCGACTTGAGACAAAATAAACTCACCCCACAATCTCTAAGTTCTTCCATGACCTGGCGTCTGCCATTTTTTCTGCTCTCACTTCATCTGCCCCTTTGCGCTCCAGATACACTAGATTCATTTAGATACACTTACCCACTAACACTGCACTCATCTT
The DNA here is from genome assembly GCF_053574225.1 of Canis aureus. Lineage (NCBI taxonomy): Eukaryota > Metazoa > Chordata > Mammalia > Carnivora > Canidae > Canis > Canis aureus. The sequence continues at coordinate 36,516,743 of NC_135615.1, forward strand.
CACACCTGAAGTTCCTTGTATTTGGCATACCTTTGGTCCCATCCCCTTCACCTAACTTCTTCATTGGACCTTCAACTCTCACCTTTCTATCACCTCTTTCAGGTAGCTTTCTGCAAGGGGCCATCTCCTCCATCATCATGTGGCATACAACTCCCTTCTGGTCTGTGTCTGATCTAACCTGTGTGTTTTGTGAGGGCAAAAGCTGTGCCTTCTGTATCAGTGAATTCCCAGGATCAGGTATGGTGCCTGGTACCCTGTAGACACTTGTATTTGTTGAGGAAAGAGTAAGCTGAACTTAAGAGTAAGCATCCCACATTCCAATGTGCACAGAGGCCAGGAAATAACCTAAATGAGACATACAGGAGAAATAGTGCCCACCCAACCTCGAACAGCCCCTATACAATTCCAGCTGAATGTTGAAATTTATATGTGTGGGACCAGGATCAGAGTCTGCTACTTTAAGAGAAACAAGAATAGCAATTAATACATGAACTGCCCTGCTTCTCTACATTAGCAACTAACTTAAACTTATTAAAAACAGCAGGAGGGACAAATAAAAGAGTAGTTTACTGTAGTCGGCCTAGATTACTGGCTTGTGATTTCTGGAGAGGGTACCAATCCTGAGCCCCAGTTACCAGTACAGAACAGCTGAAGGGCAACCCCACCCACCCATTCCCACCTGTAACTCACCATGCAAGCAGCCTGCACAGCTTCAGAGAGTCCCCCTGCATGGGGCTGGCACCAGAAGGCTGCACACTGGAAGCTCTGACGGCCCAGGTCAGCAATGAGGCCAAAGGTGTGAGGGTCACGGCCAACACCAATAAAGGTCACAAGTCGCACAGGGCACTGCCACAGTGGTTCCTCCTCTGCACCAGCTTCTGCCTGCCCACACCAGGCCTAGTCACTAGAGGACTGGGCACTGGTTGGACCCACTGAGCTCTTCCAATAGCAAGCAATGAGCCCCTCAGCATCCCTCCCATTCCTCCACAGCCCCCAACTTCACCTTCTTCTGGTACCTGAATGGGATGTGCAGTCATGAGAGAGTCAGACACACTGAGCATGGCAGGGACCCAAGCATCCTGGTCCCCCCGAGTGGTGAGGGTACCAATGGCCTCATTCAGCACGTCCATGCCTGGGGTGGGGGGGGACATGCCCACCATGGTGTCTTCCAGGCGGAAAGAAAGAAGGGATCTGCAAGGAGTGTCTAGGCCCCTCTGACTGACTTGGGATTCAGAGAGGTGGCAATAGAGGGGCTGGAGCTAGGCTTAGAATCCTGAGTTGGGAAGGATGGCACATTCTAGGCCAGACAAGGCCATGAGAGCACTCTGAGAAATGGTGGTAGATCCTACCTTAACCACCTTCTCTGACCTCATCTAGCCCGCCCACTTCCTCAGCCAGCTCAGTCCTTACCCATGGCTTTGGTGACTGGCAAGGTCCCCATGTACAATGCTTCATACTTCTGAGCAGCCTGGCTCACTGCATCCAGCAGCTCCACTGAAATGTACACATAGGAGTTGGCTTCCATACTCTCTCAGTGACCCCTCTTACCCACCCTTCTGAGATTCAGAGCTAGTAGAAGGAAGGCCACTGATGCTCCTCCAATTCAGAGCTTGGGATCCCTGGAACCAGCACACATCAGAAATCCTACGTATCCAGGGAAGGACTAAACAACCAGGACTAAACAACCCAAACTTTCACTAAAGTAGCCTCTTAACTGCAATGCAGCACCTCCCTCCCCATACCTTGCCGTGGTAGATCTTCTGGGGAGATGGGGTCTAGAGAGGAGCAAGGGGAATCACGGGAATCACCACTGACACCTACTCGCTCTGACAATATCTAAAACACAATGCAACCAACATGAGATACAAGGAGACAGAAGAATTGAGGTAAGGTAATACTTCCCTGACCCAACCACCTTAGAAGCTTCAGACCCATACCCACATTCCCTGCCCCACTCTTGGCCCTTACCTGGGCACAGAGCCCATGTAGGGCACTGGCAATGGCCTTGGCAGGGACATCACAGCGAAACACATGGCACTTGAGCATACAGCTGTCTTTGTCACCCGCCACAAAAGCGAAGTCCCTGGTAGGGTCAGAGATGGGGCTGGGGCAGGGACAGGGGCAGAAATTGGGGTAGGGTAGAGGCTGGGTAGGAGGAGGGGCCTGTAGTGCCTAGAGGAGACTGGAAAGTCAGGCAAAGGACATGGGGATGGAACAGGGAGGTAAGGGCTGGGGCTCAAGGCACCAGGCTGTCACTCACCTGTCTCTGTTCCGGAAGCATGTGGGAGCACAGGAGAGAATCAGCCCAGCCTCTCAGACTCAACCCCATCCGTCCCTGAGGAGCTGGGCCCACCCTCCCCAACCAGGGCTGGACCAGGCAGGGGAGGCAGAGCTTGGGTCCATGTCAGAGGATCTGTGTCCAGGGGTTCAAGTACAGAGGATCAGCATCAGTGGGGATCATAGCCTGCAGGAGGGAGGGAGGAGCAACTATCACTTGGGGGGATGCAGGGGTCCTCACCGGCCCTTGGAGCTGCCCACACCCCACACACGGATGTGCACCAGAGGCTGGCAGTGGATTAGACTATGGTCCAGAGGATTCACCAAGCTCATGGCATCCTTCTTTAGGATCATCAGCATGTTCTGGCCCTGCCAAGGAGAGGTCAGTCTGAAGCTCAGATCAATGTGGTTACCATGGAGAACAGGCAATTCAGGGACAGCTGTCTCTGCTGGGCCCTAGGCTGAATCCCTTGAAGGGACAGCCAGCTCACCTCACCCCAGGCACCATCTGGGGGCTGGCTGCGGCTACGGCTGCGAGTCTGGGCCAGTTGCTGGATGCAGTTATTGACTGCAATACTGCTCTTCCCTGGTACCAGATCCTCTTCGGGTACCTCTACCCAGCCCAGGGAGCGGACTGCAAAGCACTGACGGGTTAGGGGAAAGGACAGGACAGCTCTGAGTGAGTGGAGGTGGACATGGAAGTGGAACAGTAGAGTAGGATGGGAGGTGTTGCAGGTTCCACACGCATGAACCTTCTGGTATACATGCCCTTCACCCTTGATCACCTCTTCTCAGCCCGATCCCACCCCTGACCTTTCCCTTGGAACAATCCACCACCCCCACCACCATTCCCTGGGCTGGCCCTCAGACCCAAGACACTACCTTAGCCCCTGGCTCCATACTCTGGATGTAGGATTCTTCACCATACCAGGACAGAGAGGTCCTGGAAGAGAGTAGAGCTTGTAAGGGGACCACACTTCCTGCAAAAGGGAGAGTAGTGAAGCCCTGACTACTTATTGGGCATGAGATGTGGGATAAGTCCCAGAACATAGTGCCCCAAATATGTAACCAGAGTGAGAGAGGGCCTAGGACACATTAAATAAATGTAACAGTGTGGTTTAAAATTTGAACAAAACTTCAGGACATAGGATGTAGAATAAAAGTTGTAAACATTGAACAGGATCCAAAACGTGGACCAGAACTCTAAAGTGAGACAAGACACTCTAGAACACTAAACAGGAACTTCCATGGAAAGAGCTTAGTACAGTGACCAAGATCTAGAACATGACTTCTCAGTACCCAGAACAGGGAAGAACATGTAGCAAAACAGAGCATGGAACAAGGGACAAACTTCAAAATACTGAGAGACTCAAGAAATGCAACAGAGACAAAAACCTGGGCTTGAAAGCAGAATGTGAGTCCAGTTGCATCTCTGAGGGCCATGGAACCCCAAGCCTTTCATTCTCCCTGGCCTGTCCCTGTTACCTGCGGTCCAGTGAGCTCTCCAGGCTCGAGAAGGATCTCCCCTTGGGAGGCCGAAGTCCCCAAATCCCCTCCGTCCTCTGTAGAGAGGGAACTAGGTCAGTGTGGCAGCAGGCCTACAACCACACATGGGTTCAGACCCCCTCCTCACACTCCACCTACCGTGCCCGGGTCCTCTGCATCTCCCGTCTCCCAGGTTGGGCGCTGCCACTGGGTGCTGCCACTGGGTACATGCCAATAGTAAGTACCTGCAGCATCGCTTATCTTCCTCCAGCCAGGGGGCAGTCCTGGCTCCCCCTCAAGACTCTGGTCCCCCCACAAGTCGTCTACAGGAACAGGGATGGGGACAGGAAACACGGGATTGGAGAGGGAAGGCATATTCGTGGGTTCAGAACAACGCTCTGTCAGAACCCTCCCTCCATCCCGAAGGGGACAATCCTTAGGCTGGAGATCCAAAATGTCCTTTACAGCGCAAAGATCCAGGGTTCATTTGTCCCCTGGTCCTTACGGTGAAACATACCCCGTCAACTCCCTCGTTCCCCCTCAGCTCCCGATCCTCCCATCGGGCCCCTCCGTGCACACCATCGCAGTTGACCAGAATGATGGCCAGCATGTAATCCTTGCCCAGCATAGCCCCGACCGCGTCCCCGCCGGCCTTCGCCGGCCCGCAAGCTCAGCCCAGCTTGACCTCCGGAGCTGCTGCGCCCACAAGCCCAGCCTCTCTGCGCTGGCTAGGCCAACCCGCGCCGCACAAATACGGGGCGGGGTAGAAGCCAGGTCCCAGGGGCGGGAAAGGACGAGCCAGAGCAGCGCCGCCCGCGGAGGCGGCGCTTGTAAACAGGCGTCTGGATCCCCAAGTGGGTGCGCCTTTCCGTGCGTGGCTCCGGGAAAAGCGCAAAGAAGCCAACGCACCAGCTGACCTCATGGCGCAACTGTGAGCTCATCGAGGGGCGGACGACCAGCCAGACGAACGTGCACAGCACGCATATGCGTACAAATGAGCTCATCGCGCCCAGTTCGTATGCGCTCGCGGACACTCATCTCGTGTCCTGCCGGAGGGGTCACGTGGAAGTACCCGAGCGGAAACCGCCGCGCTCGGCAGTCAGGGGGAGCACCTCCACCCTTTCCAAAAAATGTCCCGGAAATGCCTTCGCCCTCAGTAAAGATGGCCGCTGCACTTGGCGCGAGGAAGGCGGGGTTGCGCCTGCGCAACAAGTTCGCCGGGGAAGATGGCGGATGACAAGGTGAGTGAATGTGGGCGTTATCTGCAGTGTGGGGTGGTCTTCACACCCTTTTAGTCCTTGAGAAAGGCGACACTGGCCTTTATCCTGCCTAAAGGTGTCCCTTATGGGGTTTTAACTCTTGTCGGGTTTATACTCTTGTTGACTGCCCTCAACGCTGGGGGAATGGAGTAGCGGAGCGCTACATGAGGCAAGCAGAGCTCGGCATCCCCCAGGTGTCCTCTCCGGGTCCTCTCAAGATCCTTAATTACTGGCACGCACTCCGACACACTTACCCTGACATACTCCTCCTCTTTTGCATTCCCTAGTCCCCGAAATCTCCCTCTTAGAAACACGATGTTTCCAAGTCACACGGATACGTGTTCTCGTTTAAACTTTTGGCATACATTGAATTTCATACTTTGAGGTGATCAAAGGCGCTCAGTTCATTTACCCACAATCCTGCAGACAGCCACCCCACCCCCACCCCAGCTAGTGCATCCAGTTACACATTGTTTGGGAAGCCCAGGCAGAAATCAGGTTTATCCTAGAGCGTCCATGAAACTGCCTCAGGTCATTTTTTACCATTGGTCTGAAGTTCTGCACGGTTCACACATCTAAGTACTTAGTAGTCTCTGTGTTAGGCTTGGGGACCAAGTAGGCAAGACGGACAGCTTGCCACTTTCAGTAGCTTATAGTCGAGTCAGTAGTGCGTGCCTGATAAATCGAAGCTGTTCCTCTTGCCTCCATACACACTGCTTGCTATATAAAATTTTGTAAGGGTTGTCACAGATGCAGATCTCATCTGTCACCCCCTCCGTGGCCCCCGTGTGAATTCAGTTTTCAATGTCTTTTTTTCTGGTGCCACGTCATTATGAGGAAGTTTTTATAAGAAGAGATGTCTCATCCTCACACCCCGACCTACCCAGCCCGATAGACCTGAGCAGGGAATGGGGCTGCATTAACCTGCTGCAGCCGATTTCCCTCTTGTTCTAGGATTCTCTGCCCAAGCTTAAGGACCTGGCATTTCTCAAGAACCAGCTGGAACGCCTGCAGCAGCGTGTGGAAGAAGAAGTCAGCAGTGGTGTGAGCCAGGTAAAGTTGTACCTGCCCACCAGACTTCATTGCCCTGTATGGTATTGAATGGGTAATAGAGGTTTATTCAGCAAATAGTTATTGAGGGCCAGCTCTTTGTGACTCCAAGGAAAGTTTCCCGAAGAAAATGAGACTAGAACTGGCGTCTTAAATAGGAATTAACTAGGTAAAGAGGAGAGGATAGAACATTTCAAGCAGATAAAATTACATATGTAAAGCTCTCATGGTGGGAAGTAGCCTGATAAATATGATGAATAGTTTAATTTGGCTGCAGTAATGGGGGAGCATTAGGAAGGGAGGCTGGAGAAGCAGGCAGGGATCAGACTCCTCAGTGACATCTCCGTAGATTTGTGGTGTGGGGTTCTATGGTTGGAGCCTTCTAACCACAGGGTTCTGAGATTGTGTGATCAGGACCCCTAGATTCTTTTTCTGCCTCCAGAATCTTAAAAATCTTTGTGGAGAGAATACTACAGCTTTCCAGAGTAAGGAGGAGCAGGTGGTGGGATGCTCTAGGGCCAGCTTGAGTAGCTTCTAGATAATGAAGGAAGACCCTGGCTGAATTTTCTCCTTCATTTCACTCCACAGGATGGCTCGCTCTTGTCCTCCCCATTCCTCAAGGGCTTCTTAGCCGGCTATGTGGTGGCCAAACTGAGGGCATCAGCAGTATTGGGCTTTGCTGTGGGTACCTGCACTGGCATCTACGCAGCTCAGGCATATGCCGTGCCCAATGTGGAGAAGACATTGAGGGACTATCTTCGGTCATTGCGAAAGGGGCCTGACTAGCTCTGGATCCCATGGAGGAGAAAGGATGAGCACCTCTGGCCTGCAGGTAGAGGCCTTTCAACCACAGACACCATATTTGGCTTCCCTACCTATCACCCTTTTGCTATCTCCAGCTTGCCCACAGCCTTCATCCTTGCTTTCCTTCCTGCAGAGGGTAAGTGGTGGCTTATCAGCCAGCAGTTTTTGGACGCCCCTCCTTAACCCCAAAGAAGCCACCAGCCCCTTTCTTTTACATCCCTGACTGTGGAGTTTGCTGCTGATTCTGATTCTCAGTATACTCTCTAGCAATGTACCACAGCTCCTCCCTCTGGAGAGCTGGCTCCATATTGATTTTCCCCAAACTTGATAGAATTCCCATTGCCCCCTTGCTAGCCACACAAGCCACCCAGGGTCTGGTTTGGGCATGAGTGTAGAGGACGGGGGTATGCCAGGCCTGGGCCGTCCCAGGCAGGCCCGCTGGACCCTGATGCTACTCTTATCCACTGCCACATATGGTGCCCATGCCCCATTACTGGCACTGTGCCATGTGAACGGCAAAGTGCCCTTCCGGCCCTCTTCAGCTGTGCTGCTGACCGAGTTGACCAAGCTACTGTTGTGCGCCTTCTCCCTCTTGGTGGGCTGGCAGGCATGGCCCCAGGGGGCCCCACCATGGCGCCAGGCTGCCCCATTTGCACTATCAGCCCTACTCTACGGAGCTAACAACAACCTAGTCATCTATCTTCAACGCTATATGGACCCCAGCACCTACCAGGTGCTGAGCAATCTCAAGATTGGAAGCACGGCCCTGTTCTACTGCCTCTGTCTCCGGCACCGCCTCTCTGCACGTCAGGGCTTAGCACTGCTGCTGCTGATGGTGGCAGGGGCTTGTTATGCAGCTGGTGGCCTCCAGGACCCTGGGAACACCCTTCCTGGATCCCCGTTAGCAGTTGCTGCTGGCCCCATGCCCCTGCATATCACTCCACTGGGACTGCTACTTCTCATCCTGTACTGCCTCATCTCAGGCCTCTCGTCCGTGTACACAGAACTGCTCATGAAGCGACAGCGGCTGCCCCTAGCACTTCAAAACCTCTTCCTCTACACTTTTGGTGTGCTCCTAAATCTAGGTCTGCATGCAGGTGGCGGCCCTGGCCCGGGCCTCCTGGAGGGTTTCTCAGGATGGGCAGCGCTTGTGGTACTGAGCCAGGCAGTAAATGGACTGCTCATGTCAGCTGTCATGAAGCACGGCAGCAGCATCACACGCCTCTTTGTTGTGTCCTGCTCACTTGTGGTCAATGCTGTGTTCTCAGCAGCCCTGCTGCGGCTACAGCTCACAGCTGCCTTCTTCCTGGCCACACTGCTTATTGGTCTGGCTGTGCGCCTGTATTATGGCAGCCGCTAGCCCCTGACCACCTCCACCTGGACTCCTGACCCTGAAGATTGGCCACCATCAGAGCCACCTCCCAGGCCTCCCGACCCTTCCTCAGCAGCCAGCCCTGTAACAAGTGCCTTGTGATAAAAGGTGGGGAAGTGAGAGCAGCCAGGTTAGTCTCTAGAAGTGGGTGAATGAAGGGTTACCCCAGGAGACTGAGTTTAATTAAAGAAACTTCCCAAAAGTTCGTCTAAGGAATTGGGGGAGCATCCATACCTCAGCCTAAAAATGACCCCATCTCCATTGGAGGAGACTCCCTGCCTCATCCTGCATGAATGCAGTTGTTTCAAGTGGGGTGTGGACAAAAGTTGGCTCTCCTTGCCTCCTGTGGTCACCCCAGCAGACCCATTGCCCCCAGGCCTGATGACAGCTATTCCACCCCAGCTTTGGTACATGAATCCCCCATTAGAGACATTCATCCCCGCACCATAATGCAAGAAACCCTATTGCTACCCAGGCCTCTCTTCCAAGCTCCCTTGGCTCCAGCAGCACCTGGAGACAATGCCCCCTGCTCCCTCCACAGTGCTGCTCTCCATATCCACCCAGCTTTGTTCTGGAAACTCCAGAGAGGGCTGGAGCTTGACCCATCTCAGGGAATGTTGCCCCTGGGCCCTGGCTTAAGGCTATACTCCGGATCTCTGCTCACCCCAAGGGCCCTCTCAAAGCCCACTGCCCCCTCTACAACTCCTAGGAGGTACCATTCTTCTCACTCTGGGTCCTACCCCTGCCTAGCAGTGTCCTAGCTCTCAACAGCTTAGGGAAGCTCTACACAGAGTAACCTGGAACCAGGCACAGGGAAATTTGGTATAACTCAATCAGTGTCTCTATGTAAGCAATAAGGTCTTAATAAAGTATTCTGGGGTGCAGGTTCTGCAATTGACTATGATAGTCCTACGTCTTCTGTGCTTAATAGCTTTGCTGAAACATAATTTTGTTCCCCTGGTGCCCTGAATGTCTTAATGGCAGAGTAACTTACAGGCTAGGAGAAGACACTGTTTTCTCCTAGTTGTTGCCAGAAGTGTTATCTTCTTTAGGGCTCTATGGAGTGGAGACTGTTCTATCATAGAACTTCCCAAATTTCTCTGAAGTACAAAACGTGGGTCCTAGGGAATTCAGAGGAATTCTTGGAAATAGAAGGTACTGGGCCTGGCAGGACAAACTAGATTTTAGGCTAGAGAACTCATGGGTTCAATATGGCTTTGATTCTCATTTCCTCTGGTTCCCTCACTGATAATCCTGTCATCTCTTCTCATGGCCAGAGGGACATCAGGCCCTGCTCCTTGGAAGAATACCTAGTAAGTTTAACATAACATAAAATAATTTTCAAAAGGCAGACCTATTGAAAAATCTTAGGGAATAGGGTAGGGCTTGGGAATCTTTTTTTTCTTTTTTCTTTTTCTTTAATGAGCTGAAATGATTCCAATGCACACTGCATCTTGCAAACCCACTACTGTCTACAGTGTAGAACTCTGGCCAACCAGGCTTGAATTTGTCACTTATTAGCTGACTATCCTTGGGCAGTTTCTTAACCTCTACAACCATTAGTTGCCTTACCCCTGAAATGGGGATTAAATGGTATCTACTACCATGTAGGGTAGTGGGAAAGACTAAAAAGTAGTGGATATGAGGCGTTTAACAGGGACTGGCACAACGGGACTTGGTTAGTGGTATTGTTAATTATCCATAATGAAAATCAGCTTGGTTATTGTAGCCCAGCTCCCTCTCCCTTCTAGAACCCTTAAGAATGAAGAGAAAGGAGCTATCCCTGCAGGACTACTGATCACCAAATTTCTCCCCAGGGCAGCAATCCACCAGGACTGGCCTCAGCCTAGTCTATTCCCTGCCGAAGTTGCTGGTTCTGGGCTCGGAGCTCCTGGTTCTGCGTGGCCAGGTTGATGTTGTCTTGCAGGACACCAGCCAGCAGGCTGCGGTGGTGATGCTCTGTGGTCACAGCCTGCTCCTCCCATAGCCTTCGCCAGGTTCGGAATACCTGTGCCCAGATTCGGAGATGCTTGTTAGTCAGTCAGCCTTGGAAGCACTTCAGGGCCTGCCTTTTGACCTCACTGACCTGCAGCGTATGGCGTGTCTGAGCTCGGGCAGCCTGCACATGCAACTCATAAAGGGCTACGAGGTCTTGCTCTGCATTGTCCTTCTCTGCCTGAAGTGCTTCCAGCTGGAGTCTCAGCACTCTCTGTTCCCGGTGCCATCTCTGCCTCTCCTCAGAGTCCTTCAGTGATAATACATATTCTTTGTTCAGTGCCACCTGCATACCAAGCTCTGTTCTAAACATTTCATGTGTATCGTTTTCATTTTATCCAATGAAAACCATATGGGGTAGTTGCCATTTTACTTTTCCAAATCTGGTGGTTAGATTTGGAAACTGAATCAGAGGAGTGACCTAACCTGCCCAAATTCATATAGCTAGCGAGGGACAGAACTGAGATGACACACGCCTTCAATGGTTCACTGTACCTGAATTTGGTAAAGTCCAAATTCAGAGGCATGGCACACACTGGTCTCTTTAGCCTCGTCTCTGACCTTGCACCTACCAGGCCCCACCAATGGACAATCTGCAATACCTAGACTATGCCATTGCTTCCCTCTGGACTTTTGCTCATACGATATCGTCCTCAGAACATATTCTCACAACCCCCATGGACACAAGTTTTGTTTCTTAATTTGTTCAAGCAAGTTATATTTCCTCAATGCCTATATGTGATGGGTACAACCTGCCTAAGCAGAGCTCAGTCTAGTGAATTCCTCTGGCTGATTTGTTTTTTAAGTCTCAGCTTGGATGCTTTCTTCTGTGATCCACTTCAACCTGGGTCAGGCACACCTTTTTGTTCCCAACAAGCCCTTAGCTCCCTGCATCACAGCACTTAGGACTGAAAATCACAAAGCAGTGAGGACCATGAGAGGGTATGGCCCAGTCTGTTGTGATTGAAGCTGGATCACAGTCCGCAGCACAGTGCCTGAACCAATTAGAAACCTCAAGTCCTGGGTGGCCCAGGTGGCTCAGCGGTTTAGCGCCGCCTTCAGCCCAGAGCCTGATCCTGGAGACTCAGGATCCTGTCCCATGTCGGGCTCCCTGCATGGAGCCTGCTTCTCCCTCTGCCTGTGTCTCTGCCTTTCTCTCTCTTTCTCATTAATAAGTAAATAAAATCTTAAAAAAAAAAAAAAAAAACCTCAAGTCCCCTACTTGGCCCTCCTCACCTCCTTTTCAGCCTCTAGGCCTTTGACCTGGTCACCTGCCACCTTCTCCTGTTCCAAATGCTTCAGTTCCTCTTGGATCCGTATTTGGTGCCATTCGTGCCATCTCTTCTTCCGTGCCTGAGCCAAGAAGAACTGCAGGGCCACATCTGGGGCCTGCCAGGCCCAGGTCAGAAGCCCATATGTGTACACAGCCTTGGGACTTAGGCCCAGCTTTTCAACAGAATCCCACTACCAGGGCTGCTCTGAGAACTATATCTAGGACCTCACTGGCCTGTAAGAGCCTGTAGCCTGGACAGAGACTTGGAGGCCATGGGGAGAAAGGAGAGGTGTTGGCTCTGCCAATAGGTGGTGCAATGGAGGCTTTAGGGATCCTATACTTCTAATGTGACCCAGTAGGAAAAGAGTCTTCCCATGTCCCTCCCTTAGGAATCACATAGCCTTTCAGATCTCCATATTTCCCCCTGTTGCTGAGGCAGGGAAGCAGTAGACATATTAACTGAGCTCTGCAACTCTTTACTCCCCCAACAGCTTCCAGCTTTTCTGGGATACCTGGGGTATTACCGGTTCCTCAGAGTCCCTAAGAGGATGATTTTGATGAAGCCCAGATCCCAGAGATGACGTTATTCCTACCTCCAGCAGAAAATGTGGTTAAGCCTGGTAAAGGTGGAAAAGATGCCCAGCTCCACCCCAAGCCCCAAACCCACCTTTGGACTCTCCCTGGAAGTCTGGGCTGTAGCTTGCTGTTGAATCTATCACCTGATGAGAATATAGTAGGAGTGGGAATTCCATACCCTTCCTCCCAGGACAGTGTGCATTAAGCTCAGGGCTTTGAAATCAGATCTGGGTCCCAGGCCCTCCTTTACTCAGCTATGTGGCCTCAGACAGGTAACTAGTCCTTTGAATCCATGTAAAATAGAGCTGATAGAAGTTGTAGAGAGCATGAAATAAGATAAGGCATCCAAAGCACTAAGTAGTGGTAGGCACTGCTTAGTAAATGGGAGCTTATATACCTAATTCCCAAAGCTCACCACTGTAAAAGCTGTAATTATGAAAAGGGAAGGACCAGGAGAAGTTGCACAGGAGCAGCACTCCAGCCACACTGTGGCAAATCCTGGAAAACAGTGCCCCCTTCTGCACAGGAGAGGCCATGCACTCTAAACAGATGCAAAAGTACTATATTGAGTCAAAGCACTCAGGGGTTTTTGCCCCTCTGCTATCTTTGATTTTATCAGTGACCCTGAGGTACTCAGACCCCTTCTCTGAGCCTCATTTTGCTCACCTGAAAAATGTGAGCAATGTTGTCTTCTATGGCTTTCCCACTGACCTTCAAGATGAAGTCCAAACATCTCAGTAAATTTACAAAGCTCTTTATGACCTGGCCCCCACTTCACTGTTTTTTCTCACTTCACTCTTTCATCCTTCTCTCTTGACTCTTCCTCAAATTATTCTTCAGCAAAATGAGCTGCTTTCAGTCCCCCAATGAGATCAAGCTCTCACTTATTTCTAAAACATTGTTATTTTCTGTTCCTGGAATGTTCTTGATTCATTTTTCCTGGCTACCTCCTTCAGGAGTCAACTTCCTCCATGAAATATTCCTTCCCTCTCTTGCCAAGACTAGCTTAGATGCCCCATAGAACCCTGTGTTGATAAGGCCTTCAGAGAACTGATCACAATGTTACAACTGTTTCTTCCCAGAAGACTGTAAAATCCATGAGGACAGGGATTTCCCAGGGTCTACATAGCACTATGCCTGACAAGTACTGAGAATTCAGTCAGTGTCTGAGAATCAATAAATTAGCGAATGAAGGAAGGGCCTCCTCGTGATGCTTTGTAAACAGGAGAGGAAGGAAGACAGTGGGGCTCCTAAGAGGTTGAATGAGACCTACCTGTAGTTCTGGGAGCTCCACAGCCTCAGCTTTGACCCTTTTGAGTGGCTGGCTTCCTGGGCACTGACTGCAGGCTTTTATCACCTGTGGAGAGAGGGTTCAGGGTAGGCTCCAGCTATTGCTCTCCCAGGCGCCTCCAGGCCTCACCTTACTTACCTGCAACTCTCGAAGTGCCCTGCCCAACTGGCTGAGCCCACTGTCTGTCAGGTTGTCTCCAAGGAGGCCTGAACGCAGGCTCTTAAGGCCAGCCCGATGGGCCCGGGCCTCTTCTACTGCGTCCCACAGGATGGGCCTCACCTGTTTCACCTGCATCCTCCTTCCCTCGGCCCCCAACAGAGCAGCCCAGAGCAGGCTCAGGGAGCCACCTAGTAAAGGGAGATCCAGAGTGAATCACACCTTCTGGATTCCAAAGCATACTACCTGTAATACTTTTAATTTTTATTAATAGCATTATTTATAAAAATAGCTAATACCTATCAGGCATTTACATGTGCTTGATGGCACTGTGCTAAGGATTTTCATGGATTGCCTCTTTTTATCCACATAACACTCCAATGAGGCAGCAACTCTAATTTATTTTACCCCCACATTTTCCAGATGAAGCAAATGAAACTCAGAGAAGTCAAGTGACTTCCTGGTGAGTAGCAGAGTTAAAACTTTAGTCCAGTTCTGTCTGACATTAAAGCCTGTGTGCTTAATCATGATACCAAACTGGCCTGTCCTGCACTGCATTATCCTTGAGGGCATAAACTGCCCTAATTTATTCTCCTTACTCCACAGGGCCTGGCACAGTGCATGGTCTGGGAGTATATTAGCCAAATTAATGTGGTTATTAGTTCTGAAGAGAGAGAGCCAGGCTCTTTAAAAAAAAAATGCTTTTATCATAGAAAATTTCAAACATAAACAAGGTACGGGAAACCCAAGCTTCAATTACCAGGCTTCAATAATTATCAGCTCTTGGCCATTCTTGTTTGATCTCTACCCTCCACTTGACCTCTCTGACATCTCTAACATCATATCATTTCACAGAAGCCTGATTTTTAATAAGTGTGTGCAAATAGGCAAGTTCTTTCCCCTCTCTGATCCTCCCTTTCCTCATCTAAGCCTTCCTCTCTTTCCTCATCTAAATTAGATGTGTCTCATGGGGTTGTGGTCAAAATAAACAATATTAGTGTAAAAATGCTTGGTAAATCATTGAAAGTCTCTACAGGGTGAAGGGTTGCTTTTACTATTGGCCCGCCTCTCCAGACTTTGGCAACCTAGCCATCCTGGGTCTTTCTGAATCCTGGCCCTCCCAGAGGGTCAGGCTCTCTCTGAACTGGGGTTGGAGCTGCAGCTGATTTGATGAAAGGGTGGGTCAGGCATAAGAAGTCAGATCCCAGAGCTTCCGAAGAACCCCACACCCTCCCCCCAGGCCACCTTGAGGGTCCAGGCGAAGAAGGAGGCCACTGTAGTTGTTTCCTTCCAGGAGTCGTGAGACAATCCAAGGCAGAGAGCCCTCCACCTCCTCACCAGTAGCCCTACCAGCCAACACCTGCAGCAGGGGGCAATCTCTGCCAGAGGGAGGGAGGAAGAAAGGAGATGTCCACTGGTGGCTGGGGGAAGAAACTGGCCCAAATGGCCAGTTAATGGAAAGGCTATTTCCAGTAACTTTTGTGTACCACCAGGCAGATTTGCAACCTTGCATAGACCTTTGTTTTATTTTATTATTTTTTTTTTAGAGACACCTGGGTGGCTCAGCAGTTGAGCATCTGCCTTTGGCTCAGGGAGTGATCCGGCAGTCTGGGATTGAGTCCCACATCGGGCTCCCTGTGTGGAGCCTGCTTCTCCCTCTGCCTGTGACTCTGCCTCTCTCTCTCTCTCTCTCTCTCTCTCTCTCTGTGTGTGTCTCTCATGAATGAATATTATTTTTTTAATTACATAATACATTCTCATAGTACAAAAGTTAATTTATCTATCTGATAAGGGACTTGGAGCTAGAATATTTAAAGAACTCTTAGGCCCCAGTAATAAAAGACTAATCACCTAATTTAAAATGGCAAAGCAAGGTGACATCCACAAAAATGGCAGAGTAGGGAACTCTGAGAGTCTATCCTTTTCCAGAAACATCTGGCAAAATGGTCAGAATCAATCTTACTGGAACTCTGGGGGACAAAGGTGTACAGCAACCAAATGAATGCTTCACCAGGAGAAAAGCAACTTACATGTATTGAGATCCTTGTTGTGTTTTAGCTCACCCTAGCCCCAACATCCTCCCCAGCACAGAGGTGGTCTTGAAGATAACAGCTCACATTTCTGGTGGAGGTATTTGACTCTGGAGGGAGCTGAGCAGATCTTGTTTCCAAGGAATTATGTTTGTTGTTTTCACTCTCTTGGGTTTCCCCCCAGAGCACTGACAAAAAGGGCTTCCCTTTGTCTCACTTACTTTGGAACTCTCTCCCAGGGCAGAACAGCTATGCTAGGGGACAGTTGCTGAAAACATGCGTGAAAGATGAAAGAACAAGCAAAAATAGCAGTTGGAGCAAACAACAGATGCACAGAAAGACTGAGAGAAAAAATTGGGGACTGAGATATGGGGGGAATAATTTACCCAGTGCATAAGGAAAACAGAAAGCCATGCACATGCCCAGGGCAGGGTGCATGCTGAGAAGATCATAAGTTTTCATTTCTGGCTGATTTTTAAGTTCAGTGCAAGCAGGAAATAAGGCTAAGGCAGAGCTAGAAATGTACTGGCTAAGCATAGAAGGACTGACTCAACCCAGAGCCAATCTGTGGAAACAGAACTTTTTTTTTCTTTTCTTTCTTTCTCTTTTTCTTCTTAAATTGAAAAAAAAAAGTTTTAAGGAAGCAGTTTAAGGAATTCTGTATCAGATCACTAGCGAACCACTGAGATAAGAGAATGGAGACTTCAGTGATCACCAAGAAAAGGGTGTTTGCAAAAATTGTTTGGAAAAGTAACTAAGCAAGCAGAGAGCTGTGGCCCACGGCAAGCAACAATGCCAATCCTAGAGATGATGGAGAATCTGGCTTTCAGAGTTACTACATTATCACACCCAGAATGTCAGAGCATTAAGGAAAAGAAATGGAGACTTAACAGACCAGTGCAATAAAGAATATAATCGTTACAAAAATAAAATGTTCTCAAATTGGCTAGTTTCCAACCAAAAAAAAAAAAATCAGGCATGCAAATAATCAAGAATATATGGTCCACTCACAAGGAAAAAAAATTAACAGAAATTTTCCTGAGGAAATACACTGGATTCACTACACAAAGACTTTAATTCAACTATTTTTTTTTAAGATTGTATTTATTTGTTCATGAGAGACACAGAAAGAGGCAGAGACAGGCAGAAGGAGAAGCAGGCTCCATGCAGGGAGCCCAATATGGGACTCGATCCTGGAATCCCAGGATCATGCCCTGAGCCTAAGACAAACACTCAACCACTGAGCCACCCAGGCGTCCCTAATTCAACTATGTTAAATATGCTCAGAAAACTAAAATCAGGAAAATTATGTCTCAATAAATAGAAAATATAAATAGAAGCATAAAAATTATAAAAAGGAACCAAGTAGAGAGGTGCCTGGCTGGCTTAGTTGGTAGAGCATGAGGCTCTTGATCTTAGGGTCATACATTTGAGCCCCACTGTGGGTGTAAAGCTTACATAAAAATAAAATAAAATATAAAATAAAATGAGGGGCACCTGGGTAGCTCCGTTGGCTAAGCATCTGCCTTCAACTTGGGTCATGATCCCAGAGTCCTGGGATTTTGAGCCATATATCAGGCTCCCTGCTCTGCGAGGAACCTACTTATCCCCTCCCACTCCCCCTGCTTGTGCTCCATCTCTCTCCAAATAAATAAATAAAACCTTTAGAAAATAAAAAATAAGGATGCCTGGGTGACTCAGTGGTTGAGCGTCTGCCTTCGGCTCAGGACGTGATCCTGGGGTCCTGGGATCCAGTCCCACATCGGGCTTCCTGCATGAAGTTTGCTTCTCTCCCTACCTATGTCTCTACTTCTCTATGTGTGTCTCTCATGAATAAATAAATAAAAATTTTTAAAATAAATAAAAATAAAATAGAAACCAAGTAGAAATTCTGGAGCTGAGAAGTACAGTAACTGAAATAAAAAATTCCCTAGAGGGCAGAATTGAGCAGGCATAAGAAAGAATCTTGGCAAAGTTGAAAATAAGTCAAATAGAATTATGCAGTGTGAGGAGCAGAAAAAAAATAAATGAAGGAAAATGAGCCCAAGGGCCCAGTGAATGCATCAGGTGTATAAACATACACAGAATGGAAATCTCAGAAGGAAGAGAGAGACAAGGGGTCAGAAAGATTATTCAAAGAAATAATCTTCAAATATTCCCCAAATTTTATGAAAGACATGAGTCTATCCAAGAAGCTCAACAAATTCCAAGAAGGATAAATACCAAGAGATCATGCTAGGACACATTATAACCAAATTGTCAAAAGCCAAAGAGAAAATCTCATTATGTACAAATGATACTCCATAAGACCAATTTCTCATCAGAAATTATGGAGTCCAGGGGACCCCTGGGTGCCTCAGCGGTTTAGCACCTGCCTTCAGCCCAGGGCGTGATCCTGGAGTCCTGGGATTGAGTCCCACATGGCTCCCTGCATGGAGCCTGCTTCTCCCTCTGCCTGTTTCTGCCTCTCTCTGCCTCTCTCTGTGTGTCTCTCATAAATAAATAAATAAACTCTTTTAAAAAAATAATAAATTACGGAGTTCAGAAGGCAGTGAGATGACATATTTAAAGTGCTGTAAGAAAAAGCCTGTCAATTCTATATCTGGCAAAATTATTCAAGAATGTGGGAGAAATTAAAGTGTTCCCAGATTAGTAGGAGCTGATGGAATTCATTGTTAGTAGACCTGCCTAACAAGAAATGCTAAAAGAGGGACACCTGGGTAGCTCAGTGGTTGAGCATCTGCCTTTGGCTCAGGGCGTGATCCTGGGGTCCTGGGATCCAGTCCCACATCAGGCTCCCCACAGAGAGCCTGCTTCACCCTCTGCCTATGCCTCTGCCTCTCTCTGTGTGTCTCTCATGAGTAAATAAATAAATTCTTAAAAAGAAAGAAATGCTAAAGGAAGGAGTCCTTCACTATGTCAGAGGTGAGGAAAGGAGACTCTGGGGCTGCCCTGGGTCTCAGCATCCATCCTTCCAGGGTCTTTTCACTCTGAAAGAGAGTGAGCATGAGCAAGGGTAGTGGGAGAGGGAGAGAGAGTCTCAAGCAGACTCCCATTGACTGCAGAGCCTGACATTGGGCTTGATCCCATGACCCTGAGATCACAACCTGAGTCAAAACCAAGAGCCGGTCGCTTAACTGACTGAGCTATATTTCAGCCCCCACCCCACCCCCACCACCACTCCCTAGAGGTCAGAAGCCTCCATGAGACTTACAGGGCTCTGGGCAGCTGAAGGATCCTCAAAGCTCCTCGCCACATGCCCTGGGTCCCAGGCCCCTCAGGAGGATCAGGCCCTGGGCAAGACATGGTGACAGTGAGCAGAGAGCAGGCCCTGTGGAGGAGAGTGTAGCATCAGGCCAAATACCTAAGGGATGGGTGTGGAGGGTGACAGGTGCCCTCCTGGCCTCACCTGCGTTCATCCCCTGCAGCCTGCAAGTACAGCTCTGAGGCAGCTCTTGAGTCAGACACTTCCACCTCGCTGGCATCTTCCACCACCCTGGAGGAAGGGGAGGCTGAGCTCAGCTCTGACCAGAGTTCCATCCAGCCTCACAGAACCTCTGCATGGGGGTTGATAGGGGTCCCAAGAGCCTGTCAGAATCAGCCCCAAGGTTCCAAGCTCATTATATCCCCTAAAAGCCTCTCATCTTCATGATTTCTTTTCTCCTCCTGTCATCTGTCCAGTGAGGGAAACAGGCTAGTTGGGATTGCCCCCATTTTACAGATGGAGAGACTGAAGTTCTGCTCATTGATGCTCAAATCTCCCAGGAGAATAATGATTGAGTTGAAGAGGTGTAGATGGATAGGGTAAGAAGAGTGAGAGGGTTGGGGATATGGGATGCAGGGAAGAGGATGAGAGGGCATGATAAGCATGACCCCAAGTATGTGGCAGTGGAGAGAAACCTCCCAGGTCTGGGTTTGAGGGTGTCGGCCCTGCTTTGAGACAAGCATCCTCAGATCCCATTGGGCCCTGGATACTCACAAGCCCAGAGGAGACACATTGAGCACGGACAAGTTCTCTGTCCCTGGAGAGAGCAGGTCCTGAGTCCTCCCGCTAGGGCTGAGCTGGAATCACGCAAGCACAACACTGGTTACAAATAGAGCCTTTCCCAGCTCCAGCTCACATGACCCTCCCACTGGGGCCCTGGGGGCCAAGCAGGGCACCAAAATTCAGCCATCAGGCAGGAAAAAGGAGACCTTGGAAGGCAAGCGCATGCTGGTGAGCAGCAGAATAAGGCTTGGCTCAAGCTCTTCTGGCTCCTCACAAGCCTCGGGCTCTTTCTGCAGCACCTCAGGTGCCTTGGCTCCCAGGTCTCCCCTCCCTGCAGGGTCTCACCTGCACCAGGCTAAGGGTAACAAGCACAGGATCAGGGCCCCTGTGCGGCTGAGCTTCCTCAAACAGCATCTGCAACAGCTAAAGTGGAGAAAGGAGTTCAGCAAGGATAAAGAAAGGATTAATCTGTATTTCAACATTTCCTGAGGGTGAAGTCTGCACCCAATTCTATGCTAGGTGCTGCAGACACGGTGTCCAGGACAGAAGTAGCCCCAGCGCTCGCGGTTCACAGCAAGCCAAATGAGTAAACGTTTTCAGTGAGACCTGCTGTTTCTTGTGGTAGGGGCCGATGACAAGTTTCTGAGGTAGCTATTTTGATTTGGGGGCATTTTCACAAGGCCCTGAAAACAAAGCTTTCAAGTTTATTATCAGTATTATGAAAAAGTGTGAAGATTAGACCTCCCTGGATATTTGATCTCTGCATACCACTCCTCCCTAACCTTTACCCCATGGGCCCCAGCCTCCCACCTTCCCCGACCTCTCAATTGCTGCCTAGGTTGGCCCTGGCAAAACATTTCTGTATGAACCACAATGTGCTATAAGAACCCCAGAAAGGGTAATGTAATCCAGCTAGGGAGAGGAAGGGAAGTTTGTCAAAAGTATCCTGGAGAAAACAGCACCTGAACCTCATGAGACCTATGCATGGTGGCTCCTCTGGGACTCACTTGAGGTACAAGCCGGGGTGTTTCTGTTTCCCGACCCCGAAGCAGTAGGGCCACGCTGTACCCTTGGGCTACCAGGCCTAGTGTGGACTGGACTCGTGCCAGCAGCTCCTGCTCAGCCTCCTGCAGGGGACACAGAGGAATCCCCCAATCTCAGGTACCCTGACCCAGCCTGCCTGAGTAAAGGGCTTGGGAAGCACTCAGCACTCCAGGGTCCAGGAGTCTGAGAGCTCCCACCCTCTTCCCAGCTCCTTACAACCCTCCCCCCCACACACACACACACCTACCTGAGCAGCATCAGAGCCCAGGACTCTGTCAAAGGTGATGCATTGTTCCTGTGGGGAGGGCTAGGCTCAGCATTGTCATTCCCATCTTCCCCTGCCCTCACCCGCACCCTATCCCATTTTTACCTGAGTGTCTAGAGTGCCCGGCTGAAGCAGACGGATGCTCTTGGACCCCTCCAGAAGGAGTGTGGGGTAACAGGTCTCCTCAGGGCCTGAGAAAGATGGACTATATATCAACTCTCATGGGGGAAACTGCCAGGATTCCTAGGTCCTGCCCTCAACTTTGGCCTCAGTTTCCTAACCTGGAGTACCTGGCACAGGATCAGAGCCCCCGAGAGGCAGAGCTTCCTCAAAAAGAGCATCTGCAGCAGCTAAAGCAATAAAGTAACATCTTCCTTCCCCTCTTCCAAGAGGCTCCCTCGGGCTGCATTACCTCTAAGAATGAATGTGTAAGGACCTCCTACCTGATCCTCTTCCCGGCTCTACTTCCACCACCACAGTCAGCCTGGCCTGGGGGTTGTCCATGAGGGCTGGGGGTACTGAGCTGCCCTAGCCCAAAGGGCCCCTGTGCTTGCTCCCTCTCCTTGCTCAATAGCTTCCATGCCTCTCAGATTCCCCTCAATAATTCATCTCCCTGATCTGAGGGCTCTGGGTAGGGCTTCTAAATAACAACAAAAGAGGTGACAGTCCCCTCTTTTTTAAAAAAAAAAAAAGATTTCATTACTTGAGAGAGAGAGAGCCGAGTAGGGGAGGGGCAGAGGGAGAGGGACAAGCAGACTCCCCACTGAGCATAGAGCCCAACATGGGGCTGAATCCCAGGACCCCAAGATCATGAGCTGAGCCAAAGTTAGATGTGTAGGCGACTGAGCCACCCAGGTGCCTCAACAATCCCCTCTTTTCTGAGTGAGTCAGAATATTACATCAGATTCTGCTTTTTTTCCTCTTTTGAAAAATGTCAAACATATACAACTGTAGAGAGAATAGTCTGATGATTCTCTGAATACCTAGCCTCAGTAATGATCAACTTATGGCTAGTCTTATTTCTTCTGTTCTCCCCATCCCCTGTGGGTTTTTTGAAAGCAAATCCTAGACACTTTTTATGTCATCTATAGCTATTTCAGCTTATATTTATAGACGATAACCACCCTTTTAAAACAATGATGGCTTAGGGATGCACGGGTGGTTCAGTGGTTGAGCGTCTGCCTTTGGCTCAGGGCGTGATCCTGGGGTCCTGGGATCGAGTCCCACATTGTGCTCCCTACATGGAGCCTGCTTCTCCCTCTGCCTATGCCTCTGCCTCTCTCTGTGTCTCTCATGAATAAATAAAAACAATCTTTAAAAAAAAAGATGGCTTAATTTGATGAGGATGCAGAGAAAGGGGAACCCTCTTACATTGTTGGTGCGAATGCAAACTGGTGCAGCCACTCTGGAAAATAGTACGGAGGTGCCTCAAAAAGTTAAAAATAAGCTACCCTATGACCCAGCAGTTGCACTACTAGGTAATTTATCCAAAGGCTACAAACATAGGGATTCAAGGGGACACATGCACCCCAATGTTCACAGCAGCAATGTCCACAATAGCCAAACTATGCAAAAAGCCCAGATGTCTATTGACAGATGAAAGGATAAAGAAGATGTGGGGAATATATATATATGTATATATGTATATATATATGTATGTATATACACGCATAATGGAATATTGCTCAACTATCAAAAAGAATGAAATCTTGTCATTTGCAGTGACATGGATGGAACTAGAGGGTATTATGCTAAGTGAAATAAGTCACTCAGAGAAAGACAAATATCGTATGATCTCACTCATGTGGAATTTAAGAAACAAAACAGATGAACATAGGGGAAAGGAAGGAAAAATAAGATAAAAACAGAGAGGGAAACAAACCATAAGAGACTCTTAGCTATAGGAAACAAACTGAGGGTCGCTGAAGGGGAGGTAGATGGGGGGACAGGGTAACTGGGTGATGGGCATTAAGGAGGGCACTTGGTGTAATGAGCACTGGGTATTAGATGCAACTGATGAATCAGTAAATTCTACCCCTGAAATTAATAATATACTATGTTAGCTAAACTGAATTTAAATTAAAAAATTTTCAATTCTTTTATTTATTTATGATAGTCACAGAGAGAGAGAGGCAGAGACATAGGCAGAGGGAGAAGCAGGCTCCATGCACCGGGAGCCCGAAGTGGGACTCGATTCCGGGTCTCCAGGATCATGCCCTGGGCCAAAGGCAGGCGCCAAACCGCTGTGCCACCCAGGGATCCCTAAATTTAAAAAAATTTTAGCTGAGTGAAGTAAGTCAGTCGGAGAAGGACAAACATTATATGTTCTCATTCATTTGGGGAATATAAATAATAGTGAAAGGGAATATAAGGGAAGGGAGAAGAAATGTGTGGGAAGGGATCCCTGGATGGCGCAGTGGTTTGGCGCCTGCCTTTGGCCTAGGGCACGATCCTGGAGACCCGGGATCGAATCCCATGTCGGGCTCCCGGTGCATGGAGCCTGCTTCTCCCTCTGCCTGTGTCTCTGCCTCTCTCTCTCTGTGTGTCTCTCATGAATAAATAAATAAAATCTTAAAAAAAAAAAAAAAAGAAATGTGTGGGAAATATCAGAAAGGGAGACAGAACGTAAAGACTGCTAACTCTGGGAAACGAACTAGGGGTGGTAGAAGGGGAGGAGGGCGGGGGGTGGGAGTGAATGGGTGACGGGCACTGGGGGTTATTCTGTATGTTGGTAAATTGAACACCAATAAAAAATAAATTTAAAATAAATAAATAAATTTTAATGATTGCTTATCAAGGTGTAATTCATATACCATACAATTTACCCATTTAAAATGTATATCTCAATAGCTTTTACTATCACCATTTTATTTTTTTAAGATTTTTTATTTATTCATTCATGATAGACATAGAGAGAGAGAGAGGCAGAGACATAGACAGAGGGAGAAGCAGACTCCATGCCGGGACCCTGATGTGGGACTTGATTCCGGGACTCCAGGATCGTGTCCTGGGCCAAAGGCAGGCGCTAAACCGCTGAGCCACCCAGGGATCCCCTACTATCACCATTTTAGAACATTTCTATCACTTTATAAAGAAACTTGGTTTCCCTTATTATCACCTCCTAAGCCCACCCTACTACATTCACTAAACAACCATTAATCTATTTTCTGTCTCTATAGATTTGCCTATTCTGGACATTTCATATAAAAGGCATCACACAGCTTGTGTTCTTTTTGTGACTGGCTTCTTTTGCTTAGCATAATGTTTTCAAAGTTCACCCATGCTGTAGCATGCATTAGTACTTCTTTCCTTTCTATGACTGAGTGATTTTTCTACATAGAGATAAAATGACTTCTTTTTTAAATATTTTATTTTATTATTTATTTGAGAATGAGATAGAGAGAGCACAGAGGGAGGGGAAGAAGGAGAAGCAGACTCCCCGCTGAGCAGGTAGCCCAATGCAGGGCTCAATCACCCACCCCGGGATCAGGACCTGAGCTGAAGGCAGATGCTTAACTGACTGAGCCACCCAGGTCTGGAGATGAAATGACTTCTGTTACCATCTGTGCACAGTTTGGCCAAACTTCACAGCTAAGAGGATGTCTCCACTAGTCTCAAACTTGGGCTCCCCCATCCTTCCTTACTCTAACCAGCTAGCAACATTTTCAGGTGTTCTACTATTCCCGCAGGTTCCATAATTTGCTAGAATGACTTACAGAACTTGGGAAGGCACATTATACCTAGCGTATCTGACACCATTCTCTGACAGCAACTGGGCATCCTAGAACTATATTTCAACCCAATTTTGGCGCTAACTACCTGGAGTTGGGATCCCTGGGTGGCGCAGCGGTTTGGCGCCTGCCTTTGGCCCAGGGCGCGATCCTGGAGACCCGGGATCGAATCCCACATCGGGCTCCCGGTGCATGGAGCCTGCTTCTCCCTCTGCCTGTGTCTCTGCCTCTCTCTCTCTCACTGTGTGCCTATCATAAATTAAAAAAAAAAATAAATAACTACCTGGAGTTGGCACCAGCTCCCACAAATTAAAATGCAAGGTCCTCAACACAAGACTATCCTTATTTCTGCTGACAGCCACAGTGGGTGCCCCAAGCTGCTTGCACTACTCTCAGACTTGGCTACAGATTTGGGGGTTCTGATAACTACCCTTCAGGTTCACAAGAATGACTCACGGAACTCAAGAAGGTGCTCTACTGGGGCACCTGGGTGGCTCAGTGGTTGAGCGTCTGCCTTTGGCTTGGGTCATGACATGAATAAATAAAATATTTTTTTTAAAAAGGTGCTCTACTTATGACTATATTTTATTATAAAGGATACAAATGAACAATCAGATCAAGAGGTACATAAGGCAAGATCTGGAAGGGGCCTAAGCATAGGAACTCCTGTCCCTGTGGAGTCAGGATGTGCCACCCTTCCTGTACATCAATGTGTTCACCAACCAGGAACTTCCTGAGCATCACTGTTCACAGTTTTGTTGTTCTTGCTTTGAGGGAGAGAGCATGCTCAGGAGCGGGGTTGGGGGAGTGAGGTGGGGGCAGAGGGAGACACACAGAGAGAGAATCTTAAGCAGGCTCCAATGCCCAGCTCAGAGACTGACATGGGGCTCAATCACACGATCATGAGCTGAGCTGAAATTAAGAGTTGGATGCTTAACCAACTGAATCACGCAGGTGCCCTAACAGTTATTGTTTTTTAAAGATTCTATTTATTTATTCATGAGAGACACAGAGAGAGAGAGGCAGAGACAGCAGAGGGAGAAGCAGGCCCCATGCAGGGAGCCTGATGCGGGACTCAATTCTGGGACCCCAGGATCATGCTCTGAGCCGAAAGGCAGATGCTCAACCCTTGAGCCACCCAGGTATCCCCCTAAGAGTTATTTTTAACTGATATTTTATTATGTAGGCATGTTTCATTAAATTACAGGCTATGTGGTTGAACTCAATTCCAACCCATTTATGGTTGTGTTTTCTGGTGAGCAACCTCCTCCATCCTGAAGCTATCTGGACGTCCAGCCAGAAGTCACCTCATTAGCACAGCAGAGAGATTCCTATTATTCAGGAAATTCCAAAGGTTTTTGAAGCTCTGCTGCTTCAACTGGAGATAAAGGCCAGATATATTCTTTATTAAGCCACTTGATGGTTTTTCACCAACAATCAGTTACAGCAAAAGGCTCATACCTCCTTGATCATCTATGTTTGGTATAATATTTACATAAGAGAACAATAATAAGAACATGAATACGGTAGTCGTCCCTTATTTATGGAGGGTATATTCCAAGACACCTAATAGATGCCTGAAACCACAGATCATTCTGAACTCTATGTATACTATGCTTTTCCCTATGCAAACCTATGGTAAAGTTTAAGTTATAAATCAGCTACAGTAAGAGATTAACAACAATAACTAATAACAAAGTGGAACAGTTATAATAATATACTGTAATAAAAATTATGTGGATGTGTTCTTTCTTTGAAAATATCTTATTGTTGGGGCACCTGGGTGGCTCAGTTGGTTAAACATTGGACTCTTTTTTTTGGCTCAGGTCAAGATTGGCTCCTGATCTTGGGGTCATTAGATCAAGCCCAATGCCAGGTCTGTGCTTAAGATTTTCTCTCTGTCTCCTTTTGCTTCCCCTCCCCCTGCTCACTCACACACACTCTCTCTCTCTAAAAAAAGAAAAAAGAAAGAAAAAGAAAAAAAGTACCTTATCGTATAGTATTCACCCTTCCTCTTCTTGTGAGGATGTGAGATGATGCCAATGTGGAGAGATGAAGTAAGGTGAAAAATGTAGGCTTTGTGACACAGCCTTGGGGAACTGAAACTGCAGAGTGATAAGGGGGTAACAAATTTATGTATGCCTAACGTTTGACGGAATCAGTGTGGGGTAGGTATAGGAGGCTGTTAACTAAATTTCCCCACATGTCTATCAATATTATCATCTAACCAACAATGTTAGTGTTATATCTCATTGTGTAGATGCAATATGAAAAAGAAGAGCAATTAGTCCAGTCCATCACTCTATTTTGTGATTGAAATATCTCCCAGGGCAAGGCCACCCATGTTTGCAGTCTTCAATTTCAATCTGGTCATATAGTTGAGTTGAATAGTGCTGCTATGAACATTTGGTACAACATTTTGTTTTACATATTCCTTTTCAATTCTTTTGCATATATACCTAAAAGTAGTATTGCTGGATCATATTGGTAATTATTTTTTTTTTAATTTTTTTTTTTTATTTATTCATGATAGTCACACACAGAGAGAGAGAGAGAGAGGCAGAGACAGAGGCAGAGGGAGAAGCAGGCTCCATGCACTGGGAGCCCGACGTGGGATTCGATCCCGAGTCTCCAGGATCGTGCCCTGGGCCAAAGGCAGGCGCCAAACCGCTGCGCCACCCAGGGACCCCCTCATATTGGTAATTATATGTTTAACTTTTTGAGGAACAGCCAAACTGTTTTTCACAGTGGCTGCCTCATACTACATTCCTACCAGCAACATGTGAGGGTTCTTATTTATCCACATTCTAACCAACAGTCCTTCTTCTCTCTTTTTATTAGAACCAAACTAGTGGGTATGAAGTGATTGATGCCTCATTATGGCTTTGATTTGCATTTCCTTAATGACCAATGATTTTGAGAATCTTTTCACATGCCTTTCTGGACATCTATATAGCTTCTTTGGAGAAACATTGATTTAAGTTCTTTGCCCAGGTTTTTTTTTTTTTTCTTTGCCCAGGTTTTAATGGTTGTTTGCCTTTTTGCAGCTCATTAATGAAGAATGATGTTGGGTATCTTTTATTTTTTTTTTAATTTTTTAAATTTATTTATGATAGTCACACAGAGAGAGAGAGAGAGAGAGAGAGAGGCAGAGACACAGGCAGAGACACAGGCAGAGGGATAAGCAGGCTCCATGCACCGGGAGTCCGACGTGGGATTCGATCCCAGATCTCCAGGATCGCGCCCTGGGCCAAAGGCAGGCGCCAAACCGCTGCGCCACCCAGGGATCCCTTGAGTATCTTTTAATGTGCTTGTCAGGCATGTGTATAATTTCTTCGAAGAAATGGCTATTTAAGTCTTTCCCCCACTTTTTACTTGAATTATCTTTTTTGTTGTTGTTGAGGAGTTATAGGAGCTGTATATATACCCTGGATACTAGAGCATTATCAAATATATAATTTCCAAATATTTTCTCCCATTTTGTAGGTTGTCTTTTCATCTTTTGGATAATTTTTTTAAAGATTTTATTTATTTATTCATGAGAGACATGGAGAGAGAGAGGCAGAGACATAGGCAGAGAGAGAAGCAGGCTCCATGCAGGGAGACTGATGTGAGACTGATCCCGGGACTCCAGGATCATGCCCTGGGCCGAAGGCAGGCACTCAACTGCTGAGCCACCCAGGCATCCCTGATAATGTTTTTTGATGCAGAAAAGTTTATAATTTTGACGAAATTCAGTTTATTGTTTTTTCTTTTGTTGTTCTTGCTTTTGGTGTCATATCTCAGAATTTATGCCAGATCAAAGGTCATGAGGATTTATTTCTGTGTTTTATTTTAAGACCTTAATAGTTTTAGTTCTTATATTTGGGTTGATCCATTTTGAGTTAATTTTTGTATACAGTCTGAGTTAAGGATACAAATTAATTCATTTATATCTGGATACCCAGGTGTCCCAGTACGAGTTGCTTTTTTTAAATTTTTATTTTATTTATTCATGACAGACACAGAAAGAGAGAGGGAGAGGCAGAAACACAGGCAAAAGGAGAAGCAGGCTCCATGCAGGGATCCCAACATGGGACTCGATCCCGGGTCTCCAGGATCACAACCTTGCTGAAGGCAGCACTAAACTGCTGGGCCATTGGGCTGCCCAGTACCAATTGTTAAAAAGATATCTTCATTAAATGTTCTCAACATCCTTGTCAAAATCAGCTGTCCATAGAAACATGGGTTTATTTCTGGACTCTCACTTCTCTTTCAATAATCTCTATGTTTGTTCTTATGCCAGTACCACAGTGTCTTCATTACTATTGCTTCACAGAAAGTTTTGAAATCAGGAAATGTGAGCCCTCCAACTTTGTTCTTGTTTCGTAAGATTGTTTTGTCTACAGCATCTGTGGAAATTCCATACAAACTTTGGAATCACCTTGTTAATTTATACAAAAAGTTTAGATTCTGAAAAGACATTAATTGAATCTGAGGATCAATTAGGGGAGAAGTGAAATCTTAACAATATGAAGATGTGACGTTATGAATATGGGATGTTATTCCATTTATTTAGATCCTATTTAATTTCTTCCAAGAGTATTTTGTAGTTTTGGGAGTAGAAGTTTGCTCTTCTTTTGCTATATTTACTCCTAAGTATTGTATTCCTTTTGATGCTATCATAAATGAAAATTTTTTGAGTATGTTCATTGTAGGTATATAGAAATAAAATTGATTTTTGTACATTGACCTTGTATCTTACAACTTTATTGAACTTGATTGGTTCTAATATATTCTAGTGAATCCACAGAATTTTTTTAATATACATCATCATAAAATCTATGAATTTAGATAGTTGTACTTCTTGCTTTCCTTTTTTTTAAAGATTTTATTTATTTATTCACGATAGACATAGATAGAGAGAGAGGCAGAGACACAAGCAGAGGGAGAAGCAGGCTCCATGCCAGGAGCCCGACGTGGGACTCAATCCTGGGACTCCAGGACCGCGCCCTGGGCCAAAGGCAGGCGCCAACCTGCTGAGCCACCCAGGGATCCCCCTACTTCTTGCTTTCCAACCTGGATGTCATTTATTTCTTTTTCTTGATTAATTGTCATGGCCAGAACCTCTAGAACAATATCTAATGAAGGTGGTAAGGATACATATCCTTGTTATGTTGCTCACCTCAAGGCAAAAGCACCCAGTCTTTGACTACTATGATATCAACTGCCTTTTTTTTTGTAGATGTCTTCGATCATGTTGAGGAAATTCCCTTCTCTTTCTAGTTTGTTGGGTGTTGTTGCTTGTTTGCTTTTCATGAAACGTGTTAGATTTGATCAATTGCTTCTGTGTTTATTTAGATGATCATATTTTTATGTTTTATTCTGATATGATATGGTATATTACATTAATTGATTTTCAGATGTTAAACCAACTTTGCATTCCTGGGATAAATCCCAATTGGTCATGATATATAATTCTTTTTTATTCATTCTTCTTATAAATTTCTGGAGTCAATTTCTAGTATTTTATTGGGGATTCTTTCATCCATATTCATAAGGGATATCGGACTGTAGTTTTCTTGTGATTTGTCAAGCACTCTTCTTAAACATAATCACAATATCATACCTGTCATATACAATACCATACTTTAAAAAAACACTAGTGATTTTTTTTTATATCCTCAAAGATTTAGGTAAGTGTTCCAATTTCTTCCACTGTAGGTAATTTGAGGTGGCTCATAAAGAGCCCCCCCGATCTAGCGAATAAGGGAGTTCTGATCATGAGAAGTGGTGGGAGGGTGTTAGAGAAAAAAAATTCTCCATGGGAAAGAGCATAAAATCTTGACTCAGGGTATAAGGACTTCTTAGGAAAATAATTGACGTCTGTTTGGTTCCAGATGACAACACAGGAACAAAAGAGGAAGCCACGGAGACTGATTTTGGCTGAGAAATGGAAGTCCTAAGGCCCCAGTCCTACCCTTGCAATATATAATTCATTATATCACACCAGATATCCAAATTCATTGTACATGTGGAAGTGGGACCCTTGCTTCTCCTAATCTATCTCTCACTCCTTGTTACTTCCTTCTTTGTCTAGAGCACATTTTTCAGCCTTGCCCTTAATAACATAACTTGCTCAATCCTTGCATGTCATTTGGGCTGCCCTGTGCACCCACCCTCAATTTTGCTCTGCCAGTTTTTAAGCATCCCCCACCCCAGAAGAAATTGTTTATGCATGGCTGTAGATTCAGTGTATCAGTGGGAGAAGTTGAGTTCAGGATTTTTCCGCATCACCATTTTGAACAAGAACCTCTACCCACCCCCAATTTTTAATTAATGAATCCTACTTCTAGGCTGTTGTACACTATCAGATCAGAAAATACCACCTGCCTGGTGGGTGATTAGAACCTAGCCACTGGAACTGTGACAAATAGTTTACGGTCTCCAACCTCAGTTAGGCAAATATTTTTATTTGACCTTAGTGAAGCAAAATGCTAATCAATCTTTTCTCACTTAACTCATGGCAGCAATAAAAGCCCTCAGCCCACTCTTTCCATTCATTCAATCTATTTTTTAGTAAAGATTTATGGACCACCTACCATGTGCCAGGCACTGTCTTAGCACTGTCTTTGGGACTAGAAATTCAGAAGTAAACAAGATTGATACAACTGCTGCTCTCAGCAGTTGTCACGGAGCTTCCAACATAATACTCAACAAACAAAAAAGCTATCAATAAAGAAGATGATTTCTAATTGAGATTAATGCTGTGAATAAAATAACATAGGATGTTGTAATCAGAATGATGAGGCAGGATGTCAGATGAGGTGACATTTGAGTTGTATCCTGAGCAATGAGGTGCCTGCCATAGGAAAATCTGTATTTAGAGCTTCAATTTGGTAGAAGTTCCACAGGAGCATCTTTGCCCAGATACTCTGCCTTCCAGCCTGGTGTCTACAAGTTGACTGTTTGTATGCTTGCCCTAAGACCAACTATTTTACTGGTGGATTAGATACCAGTCCTTTTTTACCTATTCAAGAACATTCCTTCAGCAGCACTCCCTTCTTTCTCCTATATTATCAAGTTTTCCCTCTCTCTACTGGTTTAGTCCCATCTGCATACAACCATGCTATTTCTCATATCTCCATTATCATGGGGTGCCTGAGTGGTTCAATCAGTTAAGTGGCTGACTCTTAATTTTGGCTCAGGGCATGATCTCATAGTTGTGGGTCAAGCCACAATGGGCTCCACACTCAGCGGGGAGTCTGCTTGAGATTCTCTCTCTTCCTCTCCCTTTGCTCCTCCTCCCACTTGCATGCACACGACCTCTCTCTCTCTCAAATACATACATCTTTAAAAAAAAAACAATTAACATAATGCCATACTCAATAGTGAAAGATTGAAAACTTACCCTCTAAAATCAGGATCAAGACAAGGATGCCCACTTTTGCCACTTCTGTTCAACATAGTGGGATCCTAGCTAAAGAACTTAGGCAGGAGGGGATCCCTGGGTGGCGCAGCGGTTTGGCGCCTGCCTTTGGCCCAGGGCGCGATCCTGGAGACCCGGGATCGAATCCCACATCGGGCTCCCGGTGCATGGAGCCTGCTTCTCCCTCTGCCTGTGTCTCTGCCTCTCTCTCTTTCTCTCTGTGTGACTATCATAAATAAATAAAATAAAAAAAAAAAAGAAAAGAAATTAGGCAGGAAAAAGAAATAAAAGGCATCCAAACTGAAAAGGAAGAAGTAAAATTATCTCTATTCACAGACAACATGATCTTACCTGAGAAATCATAAAGAGGGGCACCTGGATGGCTGTCAATGAGGTGTCCAACTCTTGGTTCTGGCTCAGGTCATGATCTCATGCGTTGTGGGATTGAGCTTCTGGATGGTCTCTGTGCTCGGTGGGGAGTCGGCTTGAAGATTCTCTCCCTCTGCCCCTCCCCCCACTTACTCATGCACATGCTATCTCTCTCAAATAAATTTTTTTAAAAAAAGAAAATGATAGGGATCCCTGGGTGGCGCCGCGGTTTGGCGCCTGCCTTTGGCCCAGGGCGCGATCCTGGAGATCCGGTATCGAATCCCACGTCGGGCTCCCAGTGCATGGAGCCTGCTTCTCCCTCTGCCTGTGTCTCGGCCTCTCTCTCTCTCTCTGTGACTATCATAAATAAATTAAAAAAGAAAAAAAGAAAATGATAAAGATTCCACATAAAAAAAAAACCTGTTAGAATGAACAAATTCAGGAATGTTTCAGGATACAAAATTAACACGTAAAATCTAATGCGTTTCTATTTTTTAATTTTTAAAAATTTATTTGAGAAAGAGAGAGGGAGAGAGAGCATGAGCAAGGAGGAAGAGCAGAGGGAGAGGGAGAAGCAGACTCTCCACTGAGCAGGGAGCCCCATGGGGGACTCAATCTCAGGACCTCGAGATTATGAGCTGAGCTAAAAGCAGATGCTTAACCCACTAGGGCACCCAGGCACCCTCTGTTGAATTTCTATATGCTAATAATGAACAATCAGAGCAGGAAATTAAGAAAAACAATTCCATTTACAATAGCATCCAAAAGAATAAAATACTTGGGAATTAATCAACAAGGTTAAAGACTTGTAGAGTGAAAACTACAAAACATTGCTGAAAGAATTAAAGACACAACTAAATGGAAAATCATTCCATTTTCATGGATTAGAAGACTTTAAATTTAAATGATTAAGATCAATGCTTACCAAAGCTCACACTTTCTCACCTCTCTCAAATCTTTGCTCAGAAGTCACATTCTCAGGTCTATTCTCCACATTAATATAAAATTGTAATCTTTAACACTCTCCCTCAACACTCCTGATTGTTTTGCCCCTGCTCTATTTTTTCCCATAGTATTTATCTTCTAACACACTATAGATTTTACTCTCCCCACCGCAACGTGTAAGCATTTTAAGAACAGGGACTTTTGCTGCTCTGTTCACTAATGTATTCTCAGTACTTC
This sequence comes from Canis aureus, assembly GCF_053574225.1. Lineage (NCBI taxonomy): Eukaryota > Metazoa > Chordata > Mammalia > Carnivora > Canidae > Canis > Canis aureus. The sequence continues at coordinate 36,550,298 of NC_135615.1, forward strand.
TTTTTTTTTTAAGATTTTATTTATGTATTCATGAGAGACAGGCAGAGAGAGAGAGGCAGAGACACAGGCAGACGGAGAAGCAGGCTCCATGCAGGGAGCCTGATGTGGGACTCGATCCCAGGACTCCAGGATCTGCCCTGGGCCGAATGCAGGCACTAAACCACCCAGGGATCCCCATATCCTCAGCACTTCTGAGTGCTTGCCATGTAATGAGAACTCACTAAATAATTGTTGCGCAAACAGCATCGGGGAAGGGAGGGAAAAATAAAACAAGATGAAGTCTGAGAGGCAGACAAACCATGAGACTCTTAATCAGAGGAAACAAACCAAGAGTCATATATGGGGAGGGGCATGAGGGGATGGGACAACTGAGTGATGGGCATTAAGGAGTGCACGTGATGTGATGAGCACTGGGAGTTACATAGGACTGATGAATCACTGACTTCATCTCTGAAACTAATACACTATATGTTAATTAATTGAATTTATTTTTAAAAATATTTTGTTTATTCATGAGAGACAGAGACAGAGAGAGAGAGAGAGGCAGAGACACAGGCAGAGGGAGAAGCAGGCTCCATGCAGGGAGCCCGAGGTGGGACTCGATCCTCCTGGGTCTCCAGGATCACACCCCTGGCTGAAGGCAGCGCTTAACCGCTGGGCCACTGGGGCTACCCTAATTAATTGAATTTAAATGAAAATATATGCAAATTTACGTGAGCTTGAGGATATCTGTGGGAATAGCATTTCAGTCAGAAGCCATGGCAAGCACAAAGATCCTGAGGTCCTTGGAATGTTAAAGGAAACAATAAGAAGGCCACAGTGGTTGAAGCAGGGTGAGCAGAGGTGGTAGGCAAGAACTGTAAGAGAAAACTTGATAATAGTAGGGCCACATTATGTAGGGCCTCGTAAAGCAGTGCTACACAAAATATCATCCAAGGCAAGTGCCAGCCCATACACTATTTGTTACTGCACTGTGAGGAGGTAAGTTTAAAACATCAAGAATGGGGACACCTAGGGGGCACAGTGGTTGATCGTCAGCCTTTGGTTCAGGTCATGATCCCAGGGGCCAGAAGTCCCTCATCGGGCTCCCCACTTCTTCAAGAGGGAGCCTGCTTCTCCCTCTTGCCTTTGTCTCTGTCTCTCGTGAATAAATAAAATCTTTTAAAAAAGTCAAGAATGAATGTTTAGATATTTTTATGAAATTTCACATTGCAGCAATTTCAATTATATTTTATAAAAATATCGTCCACAATGGATTGAAACTTTATTTTTTAAATTTATTTAAAGATTTTATTTATTCATGAGAGACAGAGAGGCAGAGACACAGGCAGAGGGAGAAGCAGGCTCCATGCAGGAGCCCGACGTGGGACTCGATCCTAGGACCCTGGGATCAGGCCCTGAGTCGAAGGCAAGACGCTCAACCACTGAACCACCCAAGCGTCCCAGATTGCAACTTTAAAAAAGAAACTTGGTCCCTTGTCAAAGTGAGTTTGAGAAGCACCAGAAGTATAGAGTATAGTAAGGACTTCAGCTTTTGCACTTAATAAGCTTAAGAACCATTTTTCTCTGAGCAAAAGAGAGATATCACTAAAAGCATGAAGGGATTTAGAGATAATCCTGCAGGATGTGAGGAGTCATTAATGAGTTTTAAGTGGACAGTTACTGGAAGCAGGTGTGTGTTTGAAAAAGCCCACAGGTTGCCACATGGAAGATGGATCAGCAGATTCTAAGGGAGCACCGTGGAGGTTATTGAATGAGTCCAGGTGAGAAAGGGTGAGAACCTGACCAGGACAGCAGCATAGGAATGTGAGGGAAGGAGGCTCCAAGAGCTCTGAAAGAGGCAGAACCCGATGGGTTCCAGGATGCTTGAATATGGGTGAAGATAAGATGCCTCAGAATTATGGTTTAGATGAAGCTGGTTTTACTCAGGGGGATGGAAATGCAAAAGAAAAAGAAGATTGGGGGAAGGGCATTTAAGAGCTTACAGTGCCTCAGGGCACCTGGGTGGCTCCATGGTTGATCTTCTGCCTTTGGCTCAGGGCTTGATCACGGGGTCCTGGGATCAAGTCCCACACCAGGCTCACGACAGGCAACCTGCTTCTCCCTCTGCCTTTGTTTCTGCCTCTCTGTCTGTGTCTCTCACGAATAAATAAATAAAATCTTAAAAAGAAAAAAAAGAGCCTAAAGTGTCTCAGGGACCTACCTCCCTGTGGAGAAATCCAGTAGCTACTGGTCTTTGGGGTTTTAGATCTGACAAGACAAGTTTGGGCTGCATTCAAGAATTGAGGAGCCCTCAGTGTAGAAGTGGTGGTAAAGTCATAGGCATGGGGAAGCTCCCTGAGACCTGGAAGGGGTAGAGCAAGAAGTGAGACTGCTAAAAAGGGAAACTTGGAAAACATCAGTCAGCATTTAAGGATGCAGGAAGCAGAGTCCCTAAAGGAGACAGAGACAAGGAGGAGGCCTGAGAACTTTTCAGGTGGGGGACATAGAAACAGAGTGGTCAGCAGTCTCCTATGCTTCCTTCCCTACCTTTGTCCCTGTCTCTTCTCAACATATTCTAACCATTCAACTCTGGTATTCTTTCTTTTCACACTGGCCCTTCGCTCTGCCTGGTTTTGTATTATTCCTGCTATATCCATGGGGTTTAGCATAGTGTCTGGAACATAATCGGCACTTGAATGAAGGTCTCCTGCTTCCATCACTGTGATCTCCAGCCCTACCTAATCAGTTACATTTCCCAGATCTGGCCATATGCTTTCATGTTTCTGAGCCTTTTAAAGTACCCATTTTTTCCTGGGAATATCCTTCCTGAAGAAGCAATATCCACCTCTCAGGACCCAGATTAAATGTTTCCTTTTCTGTACAGCCTTCCAGAGGACCTCGTAGACTTGATCTCTCCCACTCACTGAATCACAGTTATCTTTTCTGTGTACATCCCCCTTATTGGATTGAGAATTCCCAGAGGATGTGGATGTTTTGGATTCCTATCTGTATATCAAGATGGTAACACAGGGCTTAAGGTTGAGCCGGGGCATAACTCTGAGCATAACTTTGATGAAGAATACTCAAAGCGGGATGCCTGGGTGGCTCAGCAGTTGAGCGTCTGCCTTCAGCTCAGGGAGTGATCACTGTCCAGGGATGGAGTCCCACATCAGGCTCCCCGCGAGGAGCCTGCTTCTCCCTCTGCCTATGTCTCTGCCTCTTCCTGTGTCTCTCATGAAAAAAATAAATAAAATGTTGAAAGAAAAATAGTGCTCAAAGCTAGTCAAATATAAGGAGCTGCTTGAGGTGGTTAGTTCTCGGATACCAGAAATGTTCCAAGAGGCTGGATGAAGTCTTCTTGGGGATACTCCAGGGGGTTTCCTAACTGGAATTGGCAGCTTATTTATCTGTCCCCATGGTTCTTTAGGTCTGTAATACGGTATGTTGTAACTCTCCTATCAATGTTACTTTGAATCCTTCATTCCTATCTGTGTGGCTCTGGACGCTGGAGGGAGGCAGGCCAGAGGGCTGTGTTTATATCCCCCTCCCATCCCTGTCCCAGGTTCTCTGTGAGGCAGGTGTCTAGCTCTCTAATGGATGTGGCTGTCTCCTCGATGAAAAGAGGGATGCCTAGAAGGAACAGTACCTCTTGGCTGATGCTCTGGGTCTCTGAGTTAATGTGGTTTGGAGGGCACATGTCATTAATTGTCCTGTGAAAGATCTAAGATGCTATGAAGGGTCTAAGCTGTTAGCCTATTTGCAAGTCAAAGATCCAGCCAGAAACAATTATACACACATTTATTAACCTAATGACAAAAATCTCTGGTTCAGAGACAGACTGTTTAATGACAGCATCTTCCAACAGCCCTCCATTCCACATTCTCTATTAGATGACACAGTGAAAGCCAGGGTACCTGTATGAGCAGAGGGGCTTTACACAGCAGAAGAGAAACCCTGAAATTATGAAACTCACAACTTATGTAGGACAGATGGCAGAGTTGTCCCTTCTCTCTCTGGGTAGTGGGAGAGAGAAAGAAGGAGAATAAGCAGATAACTCTGCTTTGAAAGGGGGAGCAGCTGGCTCTTGGAAAGTGCACCAGAGAAGAAACATCCTGTATTTTCCTAAGCATGTTTACCATTCAAATATTTTTTTAAACAAACAAACAAAAAGTCTTTTAAACTTTATTTTATTTTTATTTATGATAGTCACACACACACACACAGAGAGAGAGAGGCAGAGACACAGGCAGAGGGAGAAGCAGGCTCCCTGCAGGAGCCCGATGTGGGATTCAATCTGGCACCCCGGGATCACGGCCTGAGCCAAAAGCAGATGCTCCACCGCTGAGCCACCCAGGCGCCCCTCTTTTAAACTTTAACACAGGTGCAAGTAATCTCAGAAAGCCCAACTGCACAGAAACCCCCGTTTCTCACCACAGCCTAGATAGGCAACATTCCCTGCCCCTTCTGTCCTCTAAATTCTATTCTTAGGTTTCTAGGGAATTAGGATGAAAGAAGTCTAAATATAATGGATTCCACATCCAGCACTGTGCCCCAGCAGACACCCAGTACCCACCCGTCGAGTGAATGACACGGATCGTTGTTCCAGATTTTAATGAAGATAGGGCTGCGGGTTGGTTGGTTAAAACGTCCTGATGCGGCTTTGCTGGAAGCAGGGCAATCTGAGGCAATTCCTTGGTCTCTCCTGGGCCTCAGGCAAAGCCCCCCACCCTTTGAAGCACCGCGAGAGTTCCTGACATCCCCACCGCCAGGCCCGAACGCGCACAGGATGGGACCACGCCAGACGTCGTCGGGTTTTCTTGGTACTTGGGAGCTTCGGGGTCCAGAAAGGGATTCCCGTCCAGTGTCAGGTTACTCACCTTAGGCAGCTCTTCTGGCCGAGGCTCTCTGTTCAGCTTGTTGCACCTAAGATCGAGCACGCTCAGCCTGGCGGGTAGTCCCTTAGGCACCTGCCGCAGCCCAGAGAAGGACAAGTTGAGAGAGTCCAGTGCGCTGGGCCAGACACACGCAGGAGCGCCTGGGGCGGTAGCGCGCAGCGAGTTGTGGCTGAGGTCTAGGCGGCGGGGTTGCACACCCGCCACCGCCATCGCCGCGCACACGCCGTTCGGCGTATCCATTCCCGCGTTGCGCAAGACGAGAGCCTGGAGGGCCGGGAACTTTTGCGGACAGAGAGCCGAAGCCAGTCCGTGCTCTCCCAGTCCGGGATTGTCGGATAGGTCTAAGGTGGTGAGCGCCGGGAAGGTGCGGAGTCGTGCGCAGGAAAAAGCAAGCGAGTGTGCCTGCGCGATGTTCAGTACCTTGAGGCCCGGCTTCAGCCACCGCTGCAGTTCGGCGAGCCAGGCACTTCCCGTTGCCCACGACACGTTCCGGAGGGTGAGGGTGGACAGCGCAGGCCCAGTGGCTTCCAGAGGCGGCGGCGGCGGCGTGCCGGTTACCTCCAGGTCCTGCAGCGTCAGTTCCTTGAGGCGGGAGTACCCCAGCGCCCGCAGGAAGGCGGTCACCAGCACAGCAGGAACCTGTGCAGAGGCCACGGTGAGCCGCCGCAAACGCAGGGCCCTGACCATGTCAGCGTACTGCTTTGGGTCCGCGTCTGCGCCCTTTAGAAATTGTTCCAGGCTGCGGCCGCCGCCGTGGATCTCCACCTCGACGGCAATCATACACTGGAATGCGCTGGACCAGTCGGGCTGCGGATCCGTGAAGTTGCAGAAGCAGCGGAAATCGTCGTCATCTACTTCGCAGGGCTCTAGTGAGGTCTCAGAGACGCACAGCACCGGCGGCAGCAGCAGCAGCAGCAAGCAGGGTGTGCGCATCTAGGAAGAAAGCAGAGGTCAGGGCAGCCCCAGCCAGTCCCTGGGGTTCCTTGAGTAATTCCCTCTGGGCCCCAAGATCATCCACTCACCATGGTCAATCGGTGCTTCGAGCCTCTATGTTCCAGCGGGCTCGGGGAAGGGCTCCGGCTTCTTTCCTATACAGCGGCACTCAATGGTTTCTAGGTTCCACAGTATCTGTCCTCTTTGGCGGCCTGGGAGTTTATGCAACCCTTGGGATGTCACTTGGTTCCTTCCTCCGTGAACCCTGGTCACTCCCACGTCTCTGCCACCCAACCACTCCATGCACTACCCTTCCGGGAAATTTTGCAATGAAGGATGTTGCCAGGACTATAACAGGAAGGATCTTGTAGGGAATGTAGAGTGCAATGCCCCAGGCAGTGCCCTGATGAGTCAGACACCCCAGGCTTGTTTGCTAACTATGGGGAAAGAAAGATCCCTAGTGCCTCAAGCCAAGACTTCACCTCCCTCTGCCTATATTTCAGCGGTACAATTGGGGAGTTTCTCTAACTTTTCCCTAGTCTTAGTGATAACTTGCTGACACCCAGTTCCAATCCCCTGAATGCCATCGGATATTTAACTAGATAATTTTTTTGGAAGAGATTGCAAGCCATCTATTAACTCCAAGAGATAGAATGAGATTCAAGAAAAGGAAGTTGGTTTGAAGAACAACTCTATCTTCCCCTTTTATTTTTAAAGATTTTATTTATTTATTCATGACAGACACACACAGAAACAGAGAGGCAGAGACACAGGCAGAGGGAGAAGCCGGCTCCATGCAAGGGAGCCTGATGTGGGACTTGATCCCAGAACTCCAGGATCATGCCCTGAACCGAAGGCAGACGCTTTAACCCAGGCATCCCAAAGACTTGCTCTTTTTAAAACTTTATTAAGAAAGTAACTGCTTTCTTTAAAAAAAAAAAAAAAAGATTATTTATTTATTTGAGAAAGACAGAGTAAGGTGAGGAGCAGAGGGAGTGGGAAAAGCATACTTCATGCTGAGCACCCAGACTAATGAGGGGCTGGATACCAGGATCCTGAGACCACAACCTGAGCTGAAACCAAGATTGGAATACTTGAACAACTAAGCCACCCAGAGGCCCTAGCTTTCTTTCTTTTTAAAAAAGATTTATTTATTCATTTCAGGAAGAGAGAGAGAGAGCGAGAGAGCGAGCTCAAGCAGGGGGGAGGAGCAGAAGGAAAAGGAGAAGCAGACTCCCTGATGATTGGGGAGCCCCATGCAGGCTCAATCCCATGACCCTGATTTTGAGCCAAAATCAAGATAAAATGCTTAACTGACTGAACTACCCAGGTGCCCCGAAAGTAATAGCTTTCTTAAAAATAGAGGTGTTTAACAGAGACACATTGGCCAAGTAGCTCCATCTCTTGCAGTTTCCATTTCTTTGCCCTGAAACTGAGAAACAGGTATTTCTAGCCCAGTTTTCCCCCTTGCACCTAGCTCTCCCCCTACCCTTCCCCCCCAACACAATTGCTATGTCCTAGGAAGGAAATATTGGACCTATGTTGAATGAAGATTAATTAGTAACTTACCTGTTTTGCCAAGAGAAAAAAAAGCAAATGTCCCAGATGGTGGAATAGGGGCTGTGCTTTTACAACAGCCCTTACAGTTCTTCACCTCTGGATTCTGGGGCAAGAGCTATATTAAAATTTTTTGAATTCTCACTTCTCCTAAATAGCTTCACATCTGTCCTCATTCCAAACAAGGTGGCTTCATTAGACCACACTGCCCCAGTGTATCTTGTTGGGCATCCCCTGATACCTGAGCCATGCCCCAAGGCCAGCCAGGCCTGATCTCTAGAACACCACTGAGGACTAGGAATGTGAGTATAGCTCAGTGTTAAATACACTGACTGCAGTCAGCCAGGCTTGAAATCCCAGCTCTACCACTGAGGTTGTAAGACTTGGACAAGTTTGGGGGGCTCAGATTTCTGGGCTTCTGATCTGTAAAATGGAGATAATGATAGTACCTTTCTATGATTACAGAGCCACATATATTAAGAGTAGTCCTGATTTTTACATTCTTCCTCAATGCCTCTGCATTCAGAAGGCTCAGGCCACTGAAGCCTGGCTCCTTAGCAAATATTATCATTTTAGGGGAGGCACTCTGGATGACAGTTACAAGCGAAGAGGGGCAGTGATGATTTTGCAAACATCCCTGACTCACACTTTGATTCAACAAATATCTATCATTTATCTACCAAGTGTCAGGACTGATACAAAGCCCAGGGATGCAGACATGACTATCACACAGTCTCTCAAGTACTCCAATAAGTGGGGGAGGCAAACACAGATCCAGACTAGTCCACAGGGAAAAGGACTCACAGAGGAGAAACTAGGGACTTGTGGAAGCTGTGGAGAAAGGAACAGCTAGCTCTGTATTAGAGAGGACATGGGGCTGTTTTTTACAGGGTTGACAGGGCAGATAAGTACAAAACAACAACAACAAAAAAAAACAAAAGCAGGATGGGCAGCTGTAACGGTCTGGGCAGACATTTTGCCTGGTAACTTGTCTTACCTCCCCTACCAAAGGAAATATGTAGGTGTTAGAAACAGCCTGTCTGGTGACAAAGGAGATAAGACTCAGACTCTATCCCCAGCCAGAGCATGGTGCACAGCAGTTGCTTAGTAAATGGCTATTCTGGAGCTAGATGGATGTTGGGCCTGGAAAGATGTAAGGGTAGGATGTTGGTCTACAGATATTTAACTAGGCAGTTTGTGGAAGAGATTAAAGGCAATTGACTCCAAGAGGTGGAATTAAACTCTAGGAAAGGAAGTTTGGTTTGCAAGTGCCAAATCCTAACCACTAGACTACCAGAGGAAGTTGATTTGAAGAAGTTTCCTTTCTTGGATTTGTTCTTACTTGTACATTTCCCTAAGTAATAGCTTTCTAAAAATTGGGGACCTCCAATAAAAATTCTTTTTTTAAAGGTTTTTTTTTTTAAGATTTTATTTATTTATTCATAGAGACAGAGAGAGAGGCAGAGACACAGGCAGAGGGAGAAGCAGGCTCCATACAGAGAGCCCGACGTGGGAGTCGATCCAGGGTCTCCAGGATCACGCCTGGGCTGCAGGCGGCGCTAAACCGCTGCGCCACCGGGGCTGCCCAGTTGTTTTTTTTTTTTTTTTTTTTTTTTAATATATTCATGAGAGACACACACACAGAGAGAGAGAGAGAGAGAGAGAGAGAGAGAGAGAGAGGCAGAGACACAGGCAGAGGGAGAAGCAGGGTCCATGCAGGGAGCCTGATGCAGGACTCTATCCTGGGACTTGAGGCTCACGCCCTGGGCTGAAGGCAGGCGCTACTGAGCCACCCAGGGATCCCCTCCAATAAAAATTCTTAAGTGCTACCAGGACTCTATTCTGTTGGAGGTGTGAAGGGGGTTTGGGGAGGAAATAATTACACTGTAACTTCATGACAGTAAAAAAGGTTATGAAGTATATGGTGCTATAGGCTCTTAAGACAGGGACAGAGGTCCAGTAGTTCTGAGTAGGGGACATTGGGAATTATTGAGATATTGAGGGTGGTATTAATTAAGGGAAGGGTACTGGTTGGGGGGCCCCCAGGCAGAGACAGAGCTCTAGGCAGAACAACAGCCTGGGCAAAAGCCTGGAGAAGGAAAAGAGTAGGGTTTGTTTAGGGAACAAAGAGAAAATCCCCGGAGAGGTGAATAAGGCGAAGTGCCCTTCCAGTGAAGAAGCTTATTTTGTCACAATGCAGATTCTGAGGGTGAGGAACACGGTTTTTAAAAAATTCATCAGTGTTTTCCCAGTAACTAGTAGTTAGCGGTGCTCAAAATTTGGTTTAAGATTTACTTTATCCCCAAAATAATGCGAATCACTTTGGGGCACAACAGTGAAATAATTGTATTTGTCTCATTTTCTTCATACGAACATAATAGGGATAATTGTCGTCGTGGAGAATATTCAAAAGGGAAATACAAATCCAGCGTTCATCAGTTGGAGTCCAGTTTTGGGTGAAATCTTCCTAGAATTCGGAGTAGTTTTGAATGTTCGTCTAGGGTATGTTATGTGTGGGGAGGTTATATTTGTTGAGTGGAAGGTGACGCATTGGACCCGTACGACGTTGAATTTCTTCCCGGAAATGGGAAAAAGAAAGACGTGAGGGCGCCTGTCTTGGGCTCAGGGCGTGATCCTGGGGTTCTGGAATCGAGTCCTGCCTGGCGCTCCCTGCAAGGAGCCTGCTTCTCCCTCTGCCTGTGTCTCTGCCTCTCTCTCTCCTTCTGTCTCTCATGAATAAATAAATAAAATATTTAAAAAAAAAGAGAGAGAAAGAAAAGAAAGACTTGAGAAGGAGAAATACCAATCAGAAGCAGAGGAGGTGCTGCGGGTCTCGCCCGCTTCTAGCTGTCGCCCCGCCCTTCCCTGCTCTTGCCCCACCCCATTTTCCCCTCCCTTCGCCCCGCCCCTCCCGCGGTCCGGCCCGCCGCACCCCTGGCCCCTCCTTCTCGCCCCGCCCCGCCTCCATTCTGAGCAGTGCCCGCCCACTCGCACCTCCTTTTCCGCCCTGCGCGGCGGCTGCGCGGTCCGTGCAATCTTGTAGGTTCGGGCTTCCGGGTTCTGGGCTCGGAGCGAGTTTTCTCCAGCTCCGCTATGTGGAGCGGCCGGCAGGGCCGCCTCAGGCCGGTGGGCTGCGCAGTGGAGGAGCTACGGTGCCGCTGGAGGGAGCGGGAGGCAGGTGCGGGAGGGCGAGGGAGACGGGAGGATGCGGGGCGCGGTGGTGGTGGTCTGGCGGTTGGGGTTTGGGTGAGGGGGCCTCCGGGTCGCTGAAGGGATTCAGGGTCCTAGGTGCCCCTTCTACGTTCAGCCGGCTTCTTTGTCCCCAGCGCTGCGGAAGGCGCGGAGGGAGCAGCAACTGATCAGTAAGAGGCTGCTGAGAGATGACGCCCTGGAGGAAACTGAAGGGGGATGTGTGGCCATGACCCTCGGAGAAGCCGAGGTGAGGGGACCTGGTACGCGGTGAGGTCTACGCCGCCGGGCGCCAAATTCCTTTAGAGGTCCGCGCCAAACCTGAACGCGGTCTCCTCAATAAATACCTCCATCCAGTGGGCCAAGCCAGAAACTGGGAGATCATCCTCTACAACTCTGTCCCTTGTCCCCACAGCAGTACGTCGAGCCCTAGCAGTTCTTCACCCCTAAAGAGCCCTGGCACCTTTACGATGGTGTACATCGCAGCTACCACCATCCTCTGCTCCGTAGACTAATAATTGCCTTCTAACAGGTCATCTGCATCTATGCTTTGCGGACTTCAAGTTCATTCTCCATATATCAGATGTCTTAAAAATCCACATCTGCTTCCTTCCTAGATGTATGATCTAACGTTTGCCTACCTCCAAGTTTGCCAGTTTACTCATCTGAGCCAAAGTTCCCCCTTTTCCATTTTTGAAAGACATATTGGGCTCTTTCCTATCTCAAGGCTTTACTGGGTCCTTTTTTGTGTTCTGTCTTGACAGCGTGTTTGCAGAATATAAATTGTACTAATTGTTTGCTTGTTTATCGTTTCTCTAACTAGACTTTAAAACCCTGGGAGTCTAGACCCCATCTTACTTTTCATTGAAAACTCAGATGCCCTATAGTATCTGGCATATAGTGGATGCTCATTATTTATTAAGTGAATGACATGATTAGTTTTAGCTGATTTATTCATTCAGCAAGCATTAGGTACTCCCCTTATTTATATTGCCTGTGTTTATGTATGTTGTTTACATAAGCTCTCATGCCTAGGTTATACCATTGGTTCATTTTGTGCTTACTTTATGCCAGGACACTGATGGATATTGAGGTACACAGACAAGGAGAGTCCCCCCCCTTTTTTTAAAGATTTTATTTATTAGAGAACAAGAGTGCACCCCTCGGATGGGAGCTGGGGGAGGGGGAGGTCAACAGGGACCCCATCCCAGGATCCATGGGATCATGGGATCATGACCAGAGGCTTAACCAACTGAGCCACCCAGGTGCTCTGTGGACAGTCCCTTTATTTGCGGTCCTAACAGCAGCCCAGTGAAGACACGTGCTACCACCTGTCATGAAGGAAACATGAGGCACAACAGAAACCCCTAAGTCTTCGAAAGGAACCCAGAAAGGGCTTATTTCCCAGATATCTGAAGGGAGTGGAGGGCCTGGGGAGGGTATCCCAAGGGAAAAAAAAAAAGTGTGTGCAAAAGCTTGGAAGCATTAAAAGAACAAGTCACATTATGCTAGGTGTTGTTGGAGTATAGGTTGCATGGGGAGAATGGCTAGTGGGGTAGGTTGTGCCATCCTGAAAGTTTTTTTTTTTCTATTTTTATTATTTCTATTTTTTTATTTTAAAAGATTTTATTTATTTGAGAGAGAGAAAGCACAAGTGAAAGCAGAGGCAGAGAAACAGGGAAAAGCAGACTCTCAGCTGAGCAGGGAGACCACATGGGATTTGATCCTAGGACACTGAGATCATGACCTGAGGCACCTAGGCATCCCAAGAAAGGTTTAAATGTTATCCTTGAAATAGCTCTAAGACAGCAGGGAAGATGTTATTCCCATTTTTCAGGTTAAAAACAGATTTAGGGGACACCTGGGTGGCTCAGTGGTTGAGCATCTCTTCTGCCCAGGGTATGATCCTGGGGTCCCAGGATTGAGTCCCACATCGGGCTCCCCGCAGGGAGCCTACTTCTCCCTCTGCCTGTGTCTCTGTCTCTCATGAATAAATAAATAAAGTCTTAAAAAAAAAACAGATTTAGTTCTTGTAAAGGAAGTGGCAGGGCTGGTATTAAACCCAGTTCTGGGATCCCTGGGTGGCGCAGCGGTTTGGCGCCTGCCTTTGGCCCAGGGCGCGATCCTGGAGACCCAGGATCGAATCCCACATCAGGCTCCCGGTGCATGGAGCCTGCTTCTCCCTCTGCCTGTGTCTCTGCCTCTCTCTCTCTCTCTCTGTGACTATCATAAATAAAATAAAAATTAAAAAAAAAAAAAAAAAAAACCCAGTTCTGATTCGCCCTTCTTTCTACTGCAAGATTGATGCATATTAGCCACGTTAGTGTGAATGACAGGTTCTAGAGATGGTGGGACATTGGAGTGCTCACAGGTGAAGTGGGCAGAGTAGGACTATGCTTGCTTTCTGGCAACTTTGTGTTGCTGTCTCTCCCCTCCCTGCCCTGTGCTCCAGATCCAGCAGTTCCTCGGGTTAGCGCAGCGGGGGACAGAGGAAAAGGAGAGAGAGAAGGCTCTGGTCAGCCTTCGTCGAGGCTTGCAGCATCCTGAGACACAGCAGGCCTTCATCTTGTGAGTGGGGGTGGCGTGAGTGGGGGCCTGGGCCTCTGAGGGATGGACAGGAGTGTGGAGGGGATGGGCCACAGGCTGAGCAGGCTCTGGTACTCACTCATGTAGGCTGGAGGGCAGCATGCGGACCTTGGTCGGGCTTCTGACCAGCAACCAAGCCCTGTTGCAGCTTGAGGCCGCTCGGTGCCTTCATGAGCTCTCTCATTCTGAGCAGTCTGCGGTGGCTGAGGCCTGCCTGCCAGCTACTTCCTACCTTCTCACCTACCTCTCCAGTCACAGCTCAGACTTTATAGTAAGCCCTGTCCCTTCCTACCTTGTTCTTGGTTTGGATTTAAATATTGTACTTTTGTGTCTAGTTTGAGCTGGCACAGAGGGGGAGGAAAATTGGTTTCCCTTAATGTCCATAGCATTACATACACCCATCATCTTCCACTCCCTTTTGCCCAGAGCCTCAAGGGCAAGACTGTTGATCCTCTGCACTCCTACCCTCACTCTTGCTTGAGCCAGGCCATGCCCCGTGCTTTTGTTGTCCCACTCGCAGGAGCTCTGTCTGTATACATTGGGTAACCTGATTGTGGAGAGTGAGGCTGTGAGAAGGCAGCTTCTGCCACAGGGCATCGTTCCATCTTTGGCCGCCTGCATCCAGGTGAGCATCCATCTGCTTTTTCCCTCCTTGGGCAGCCCTCCCCTATCATGTCTCTACATGGCCCTCCTGCTTTGTTTAGGCAGCTCCAGCCTCTGCCCTGTGCTAAGGAGTTGAAAGTCACAGGAAATCTTATGACCCTGCTTTCAGAGTCAGATCTCTATCCTATCTACTTCTAGTCTCCCCATCTGACTGTGCTGGAAGCCCTTGGATATGCCTTGTCCCAGCTCCTGCAGGCTAAGGAAGCCCCAGAGGCGATCATCCCGTAAGTAAAATTGTGTCTTCAGATGTGGAGGCAGGCATGACCTACTTGGTGATATAGCCTCTGGACACCAGATCCAGTCTTGTTTCCAAAACCTGCACATTTTAGCTTGATGTGTCTGGCTGGGAGAGATTTGAGTTTGGATACTTTCCCACCTGCTATTAGGGTTTGGGAAGAATGACTGGCATCTTGCCTTCTGTGGTTCCAACTCATAGCTCTCCTTCTGCTGGCAGCTCCGTTTTGGGCTCCACTCTCCCCCAGCATATCCTGCAACTGTTGCAACCTGGCCCAAAGCTGAACCTTGGAGTCGCTGTGGAGTTTGCCTGGTGCCTGCACTATATCATCTGCAGGTAACACAGACCATTTGCAAAAGTGCCACAGATCTTCCCTGGGGCTCCCTTCCAGGACACTCAGGTTTTTGAACTATGTTTTCTGGAAGCGCACTGAGTTTTCTTCCTTCTGTGGTCTTCTCTGCTTGAAGCCCAGGAAACCCACAGAACTAGGCCATTTGCCATCTTAAAAATGGGATTGACCTAGTAGTGACTACTTGCTTTCTATTGCCCAGCCAGGTCAACAATGCCCTGCTTATCTCCCATGGTTGTCTGTCCACTCTGGGCCTGCTGCTATTAGACATGGCTGGGGCTGTCCAGAGAACTGAGGATGCAAGGATGGATCTGGTAGGTGAAAGGGGCAACTCACGATCTGGGCTACCCTTTTTCCTACTTTGTTCCCCCTCCAGTATGTAGGTATCCTCTTCCTACTGACAGGATACTTCCCCACTTGTGCTTGTAGCTGGCATGCCCTGTGCTTCGGTGTCTAAGCAACCTGCTAACAGAAGCAGCAGTGGAAGTTGTGGGAGGGCCAAATCAGCTTGAAGATGAGCGTGTCGTGGCCGCTTTATTTATCCTCCTGCAGTTCTTCCTCCAGAAACAGCCCAGCCTTCTCCCTGAGGGCCTCTGGCTCCTGAATAACCTCACTGGTATGTACCGTAATGCGCCTAGGCCTAGACCTTTAAGATTCTGGGTGTGCACCCTCATTGCCTGGGCTGAGGTGGGTAGGATTGGAGCGGGGCAGGGGGACAATTTCAGGCCTAGTTTAAGGGACTTTACTCTGAATTTTCCCTTCCAGCAAATAGTCCTAGTTTCTGTACCTCCTTGCTCTCCATGGATCTGATTGAGCCCCTCTTGCAGTTGCTGCCAGTTTCTAACGTGGTGAGCGTATTGGTAGGTATTGATTGGGGTCACTTAAGTCCAGGATCTTGTGGCAAAATAAAAACATTGGGAGCAGGCCTTTGTACTCGGAAGTACTCTTACCCAAGAGCTGGCAGGTGGTATGGTATGGATGACATTAGGGTCAGACCAGTCTAGGTGTGAGTCCTTAAACTGTTTTACTAGTTACTAACCTTGGGCAAATCACCTTACCACTTTGAACTTTTTAGTTGAAGTATAATTTTATGAATTTTAATTCATACTGAGAATAGCAATGCTACCTGAGGGCAGCTGTGGGGATTACAAAACATGCATCTAAGTGCTTGGTACAGTGCCTGGCTGTGTGCTCAGCACTCCATGTATCTTAGGTATCATTAGTCTTTAGTTTTCATCTTTTGTGGGGACTATGTATACATGTCTCTGCAGGTGCTCACAGTTCTGTGCAATGTGGCAGAGAAGGGTCCTGCTTACTGTCAACGTCTGTGGCCAGGGCCCTTGCTCCCCTGCTTGATAGGCACGCTGGCCTTCTCTGACACTGAAGTAGTAGGCCACAGTTTAGAGCTGCTGCAACTGTTGTTCCTCTATCAGCCAGAGGTGAGTTTGGGCCCTGGTACCCCTGCTCTGAGGCCTCTGGTCTCCCCATGGCCCCTTTCCTTCCCATCCTATCTGTAGTCACTTCTCTGGGCCTGGCAAGCCTACATGGACTCCAGGTCAGAACGTCCCACTTCTTATTGGGAAGGCACTCTTCCAAATAGAGGTGGGCTAACCTGTAAGGCTGTGGGAATTAAATGTTGGGGCACAGGGCCCCAGGTATTGAATCTTTTTCTTTCCTTCAGACTGCAGAGGCCTTTCTGCAGCAATCAGGGCTGCAGGTCCTGGAGAGGCATCAGGAGGCAGCACAGCTCCAGGATCGTGTGCATGCTCTCCAGAAGACAGCTCTTCATAGGTGACCTGCTTGATGGCACTCATTCTACTCATCACCGCCCCCCCCTTCCCCCCCGCCACCAGCTTTCTTGCCCATGGATCCCCTTTTGAGGATTTAGAACCATAATGACATCTAATGCTTTCTGTTCCTATGCCTAAGACAAGACCTTCAAAGCTCAGTTCCTTCTCTTTGACCCAGTACTATCCAGGCAGGAGGACCAAAGGGAATTTGATGTGGGCCTTCAAATCTTTTCCCTCCCCATTAGCAGCCAGTAGTTGTTGATGGGACAGAATAAAGTTTTATTTTTATATTAAACTGTTTTGCCTCAGTGGTTGCAGGTTAAGGGTTGAAGGGTAAAATGAGTATAAGAACATCCAGAGATAGCATTCTTCGGCACAAGAACAGAACACATTTTTTCACATTTTACTCAGTCCAACAAAGCCCAAGTTGTGGGGCTTTTGTTGCTCTTAACAATCAGTGGAGGCTTCAGGCTTTGCCACTTAGCACATTCTCCACGGCTTTGGTTACCTGATCAGCACTCAAGTTGTTCAAGGAGACATTCTTCTCTTGGCCAAATGCTGAGGGGAGAAAGAGGGGACTAAATATCTAGTATGCTCTGTGGGGGCAACCAAAACATTAATAAAAGGTCTTTGTCTTCAACTTAGTCTTGTTAGGATAGGAAAAGTAGTAAAGAGATATGATCAAGGTGTATTTGAGATGCCTAGAATATCCAGTGGGTCTCAAACACATCTAGGAAGCCCAGGTCCAAGTATTATTTTGGCTGATTCTGGGTGGCCGCAATGTAAAGGAAGATGTTTTAGGGCCATTTTTAGGGGCCTGATAGGTATTTATTATTAATCACTGTGAACAGTGCTTTGCGTGAGCCTAGCCTTGGCTGGGTGCGAAGTCTATGGCTCCTACAGTCCTAGTATAATATACTAATCTGTGTCCATCTCCTTCCTTAGTCTACTGGCTTTTCCTTCTTCCAATTTTTAACGCATACTACAGTTATCTACTGTTAGAACCAGTCTACCTTTATTCAGTAAGTGTAATATGTCCTGTGTGCTCACTACGAATCAAGTAATATGACAGTTAATTTTCAGATTGTGGTAAACTTAAATAGAGAATATGACAAAATTGAGCTAAGGACAATGTTACATAATTTGCCAGGGAATACCTCATTGAAGAGGTGATAAGTAAGTTCAGATCTGAATAACAAACACGTGAATTCTAACCAATTAGCCATGAAAATCTGGTAGAAATGCACCCTAGGAAGGGGATACATGTGTAAAGGCTCAACTCTGTTGTATCCTAGCTATGTAACAGTTATGTCCCATGAAAATATTTTTAGTAAGCTCTGCCTAACATGGGGCTTAAACTCACCCCAAGATCAAGAGTCGCATGCTCTACTGACTGACCCAGCCAAGTGACCCTGTTCCAAAACAACGATTCACCTAATCTCTACAATGAGAAAAGAAAGAATATACCCCCTCATATTAGTTAAGATTAAACGAGATTTAGGCAAGAAGATTCTGAAGTTATTATATGTTTGTATTACGGAGGGTATCACACTACCTGAAATGACATTTTCCACCTAATGTATAAGGACTCACGTCAATGGAAGTTGACAAGCATCTCTTTCTTCTTACCCATCTGAACCCTGTCTTGAATTAGGAAAACGACGGTTCCTGGTCCCCATTCAAGACAGGGCCCGCCTCCACAGTGATGTTACTCCAGATACCAGCATTCTATAACCTTCTATTTCGATAAAATGTAAATTTATCTGAAACAACGTCAATAGGAAGGCCGAAGTCCCGAGTTTTAGCCTCCCTACAGGTTTTTGCATGACCTTGGATGCCCTTCTCACGGTCCCAGGCGGCCCGCTTCTCTTGCTCACCGTAGCGGGCCCAGAGTTTGGGCTGCACATCGGAACACTCGCGGATTAGGATTGGCAGGTCAGGGTTCGCCTTCTTCAGCTCCACATAGTGTTTCTCGATGAATTCCCTATGGGGCAGGAGAGAAAGCAGTGCGTGCGGTCTTCGCACGGGCCTCCCCCAAACACCCGGGAGGTAGAGGTCATGACCTGGCGCCCCGAAGCCTACCGGCCCCACCACCTTGCACCTCACCTGACGCCCTGACTGCCGGACGAGCGCTGGCACAAGTGGACGCGAATCTCACGCAGGCCAACTTTAGCCCCAATTCTCAGGCTCGCTGCGGCACCCGCCATCTCCGCTGGTGCCTAACTCCCAGCCCAAGAACTTCCGGTCAAGTTCTCCAATCCGACCAGTCCCGGTCCCTACAGTTCCCGCGAGAGTTAGATGACGTAGGGCGCGGTAAGAGTTAGCCAATGCCTTAAAAGGATTGCAGAGGGAGTGGTCCGCTTTCTCTCCAATTTCTTCGCGAGTGGGCGGTGGCGGAAAGGTTTTGGAGCGCAAAGCACTGTGGGCTGGTTCCTGAGGTGCATGGTGGGAAAAAGCTTATCCCGGCTGTGTTGTCTTTGGAGCTTCAGTCCCTGCTGGCGTTGAAACACCGCCGACGAAATGCCGGAACGAGACAGTAAGGCTCGGGTCATCTGTCCATTATTACCTGCAGGATTTGGGACGCTTGGCACGTTGTTTTCACTTCACAGTTTAAGCCCTGTGTAGGTGGTGTGACGCTGGGACCTGGCGAAGCCGTTGGGTCTCGAATGAAGCCAGGCAGCTCCGGACTCTTGTCTTTCTAAGCGTTGTCCTTGCCCCAAATAACCAGGGGTGTGTTTGTGAACTACTCGCTACCGCCAGCACCTGACTTTGGGCTGCGCCAGTTGATCTTAACACAGAGTATATTAGATGTCATTTTCCGGAAGTATCTGCTAATTCTCCAGCGCCGGTTTAGGGGCCCACTTCTCTGCCCCAGCAGCTCCTTGTATTTTCTCTCTTGGGCATTTATTACGTTGCATTGTCACTGTCGCTGTGTTTTTCTTCCTCATTAGACTGAGCAATTTGACACGAAAACATCAGTGTTGTTTACTAATAGAGTCCCAACTTTGGCACAGGAACTGACACGAAAGAGATTGATTAAATTAACGCCAATTTTTCTTTTTTTTTTTTTTTTTAGGTGAGCCGTTCTCCAACCCTTTGGCTCCAGATGGCCACGATGTGGATGATCCTCACTCCTTCCACCAGTGAGTGTTCCAATATAGTACTCTGGGCATGAACTGAGGGATGAATAGAGTGGTGTGGTGATGGTGAAATAATTCTAAATGCCTTGTCAGCAAGGATGGCGAAAAAAAATGTACCCTTTCCCCTTTATCTCTGAACTTTCATTGGATCAGGTCAACTGCATGAGAGTATTAGAGGGAAAATTCTGGCTGGGAGGGTGCCAGTTTTTAAAGTTAATGTTTAATTACGCATGATAATAGTTGATTCTGGTAGAAAATTAAAGTAGAAGTGAGGGAGGGTAATGATGTGTTTGATAATAATCCTAATTCCAGTTCCTTTCTTAAAGGTAACCACTGTTCCTTTTTTACGTCTTTTTTACCCCCTTACTTAAAAAAAAAAAAAAGGAAAAAAAGTAGTCTGTGTCACTGCCATGAAAATCATCTCCAGGATGGAAAATAAGCAAGTGGCAGTAGGTGTTTTATTTATATATACAAATAAAATAATGCTACTTAATTTTAATATTTCAACTTACAAATAATAAAGTCTTTTCCAACATGCATATACGTATATATAAAGGGATTTTTATTTTTAAAGATTTGTTTATTTCTGAGAAAGAGAGTATGTGTGAGCAACACAGAGGGGCAGAGGGAGAAGGGAAGCAGACTCCCTGATGAATGAGGAGCCTGACGCAGGCTTGATCTCTCCAACTGGAGACTTGGAGATCAAGATCTGAGCCAAAACTAAGAGTCGACACTTAACCAACTGAGCTACCCAGGTGCCCCAAGGACTTTGTCCTTGACTAGACTTTCCTCAGGCTTCTCTGGGGTCTATTTTTGACTAGTCCTGCTAGGCTCAGTTTTAGCAAAGAATGCTGCTAAGACAATTTATGGAGAATCCCCTTAAGTAATCAAGTAGATTCAGTCAAGGGCCTCCCCCTCCCCTCCCATGGCTAACCAAGTTCCTCTTAGTGATTTTCTTTATAAATCCCCAGTTGTCCCAGTTTGTATTCAGAGTTGAGTTTCATTCCCTCTCCCCTGTTGCAGTAGTCTTTATTCCTATTACAGTAAATGTCTTCCTTGGGAACACTTAGCAGGATTCTTTGCTCAAACTGGGCATAGCAGGCTAAGGGGCAGCCTGTCAGAAGAGGGCTCAACGGGGCCTGACTAAAGTTTGGTCAAGGAGTGAGTCTTTGTCACTGTACCGATTAAAATTATCTTTTTTTTTTTTTTAAGATGTTGTTTATCTATTTGAGAGTGTGCACACACATACAAGTGAGAGGTGGAGAGGGAGAAGCAGACGCCATATAGGCATTGAGTCACAGGGCTCAATTGCAGGACCCTGAGATCATGATCTAAGCTGAAGGCAGGCAGGTGCCCCTAAAATTATCTCTTTCATTGCTCTTTGCCTCCCATTTGGGAAACACTGTTACCATTTAGTCTCTAGTTAATGGACATTTAGGTTGCTTTCAAGTTTGTATTACTTTCAAAGCTGAAATTGAACATTTTTTTTACAAGCCTTTTTATACACCTATGCCAGTAATTATCGAATCTAAATATAGGTGAATGGTGTTGCTAGGTCATAGGATATACACACTTAAATTTTGATACAGGCAGGTTGCCGTCCCATTGGCTATACTGATGTACATTCCCCTTAGCGGAATATTCATTTCCCAAATTCTCACTCATACTTGATTTATCAGACTTTTTAATAGTGCTTTGAAGCATTAAGAGTGCTATGTTTTTGTTTTATATTTTCCTGATTTCTAATAAAGTTAACCATGTATTTTACATACTCCTTTCCCAATTCTTATTGGGTACTAATTTTTAAAATTTTTGCCTTCTAAGATCAAAACTCACCAATGAAGATTTCAGGAAACTTCTCATGACCCCAAGGGCTGCACCCACCTCTGCACCGCCCTCTAAATCACGTCACCATGAGTAAGTTCTGGGGTTTTCCAACCTGTTTCGCATCTCCTTTTTTTCCCCCCATCTCCTTCCTACAGAAAATCTACCAAACTAGTTGTCTTAGGAGCTGGAAGGCTAGTTCTTTTTCAAAGCCTATGATTCTGATTCTCTCCAACTGGAGATTGAAGCTCCAGTGAAGATGAGGGTGTTCTAAGATCTGACAGTGTGTTCCACACACCACTTGTACTATTAGAGTTGCTGCTAGTGTTTAAATGGGCAGCTTCCAGGGTCGATTCCAGCCCTGTAGACTCAGATACTTCAGGTGGTTGTGATACTTTCTAAAGCTTAGGACCACTCACCTACAAATGTAGACCTGGATCTCTGCATGGTTGAAGCTGTTGCTTTGTTCCATAATCTAGGCCTTTCTTCATTCTTCAAGGCCACTTGTTGGGGTTTTCTGGGGCTCTGGCAATATTTTGCCATTAGTGAATTTCTCTGTCTTCTAGGATGCCAAGGGAGTACAATGAGGATGAAGACCCAGCTGCACGAAGGAGAAAAAAGAAGAGGTGAAGGAAAGATAGAGGAATGTTGGGCTATAGATTGGATAGTGTTTGGGTGAAAGGCATAGGGGCTAGTAGTTATGAGGCTAGAGATTAAGATTTTTCTGTATTGTCTTGAGGTTCTCTAGTGGATAGGAGTGATAAGTGGGAATTTAGGACTTTGGAGTCAGACTGCAGGATTTCAGTCTCAACTTTACCAGTTCCTGAAAAGACAAAAGATAACTGTGGGCATAGTCCCTAATATTTCTAATTCTTGATATTCTAATGGGTAGAACAGAGAGTGATTTCGTAACTTTCATCTGGTTGTCAAGAGGATCAATTATGATAGTGCATGTAAGCATTTAGTGCCTGGGATATTTTAATTACCCAATAAATCCTATCTGCTGTTGTCACCACCATCATTATCATCATTATCTATAAGATAGTAAAATTCCTGGACCTGGTATTTTGCTGGCCTTTCTTTTTGGGGAAGACCAGCAAGGAATGACTTATTTTTAGTTGAAATATGGAAGGTGATATAAATTTAGATAACTTCTTAGTTGTCCTATGGAAAAGTCTCATAACCTGTTAGAGACTCAGTGATACAGCATTAAAGAATTCTGAAGTGACATGGAATGTCCTGAGGCAGCATTGAAAGAGTATCTCTCTGAACTGGATGAAGCCATAGTTCTGATTTTGAGGATTATCCGAGGGTGACAGCAGTACTATCAGGACATATATGAGCTTTCACCAGACAGTTGGATGAAATAGGAAGAATTCTACTGACCTTGGGATAGCAGCTGGTGAGCCTTATGCATTTGCTTTTCCGTGGTCACAGTTATTATGCCAAGCTTCGTCAACAAGAAATTGAGAGAGAGAGAGAGCTAGCAGAGAAATATCGTGACCGTGCCAAGGAACGGCGAGATGGTGTGAACAAAGATTATGAGGAAACGGAGCTGATCAGTACCACAGCTAACTACAGGGCTGTGGGCCCCACTGCTGAAGCGTGAGTACCCAGGCTGCCAGGGCATGATTCCCTCAGCCTCCAGAGTCTTAAAGTCACAGTGTGAATTCTTCCTAATGAAAAATGAGCTTTCCCCACTTTGGAGCCCGAGCTGGGCCATTTCAAGAGAGACACTTGAAAGGCACTTTGTGAGAGGCACTCACAAAGGACTGTTTTAATGTGGCTTCTTTCATTATACAGGGACAAGTCAGCTGCAGAGAAGAGAAGACAGTTGATCCAGGAGTCCAAGTTCTTGGGTGGTGACATGGAACATACTCATTTGGTGAAAGGGTTGGATTTTGCTCTGCTCCAAAAGGTGATCCTTGGTGGGTGGGTGGAGAGTAATCATAGAATGCTGAATGCTCTTCTGTGGGCCTTTCAAGGTGAAGGAGGGGAGACTGTTAGCCCACACCATAGAGAAGGGCTAATGGTTCCTCCTATGTAGGACTAAGTGCTACTCATCCTTCAAGTCTCAGCCTCAAGGGTTGTATTTTTGGGGGGGCAGCCATCCCTGATCACCCAAGTATGGTTAAACCCCACTCCTCACTTCCCACTTCCTGTACCCTCCATATCTCTCTTATTTCACATATCACAGTTATCACATTTTTTCATTTGTCTCTTCTGCTGTAAGCTCCATTAGGGCAAGGACTGTATTGTCTTGTTCAGTTTTAAGTCCTTGGTTTCTGGCACAATGTGGTAGATAGTGGTGTTAGGTAAATGTTTGTAAAATGAATAAATGTCTAAACCCTACATGCTTTTTTCCTGTTAGGTACGAGCTGAGATTGCCAGCAAAGAGAAAGAAGAGGAAGAACTTATGGAAAAGCCTCAGAAGGAAACTAAGTGTGTAAACATCAGGGAAAGCTTCTAAGTTTAGGTGAGTGGGACTTAAAGTAGGAACACATTTGGCTAAAAGGAAAATTCTTTTGTCTTTTCAGGAAAGATGAAGATCCTGAGAATAAAATTGAATTTAAGACGCGCTTGGGTGAGTATAGAATTTCTACACTAGAGGTTGTGCATTTTAGGTAAATTATAGGGAATTTAATGCTCTGGGCAGAATATGCTTCCCCTTCGTGTCATACTGTTCTCTTTCTTGCCCCCAGATTAGTGACTTCTCTTAGAATACTCTACTAGAACTCAGATGTGGGGTTAGTCATTTCGTGTATGTTATTAATGTCTTAATTAGGTTGGAAGGTCTTGCAGATTGTAGCTTATGCATTAAGGGAGGTAGCTTACAGCTTATGCATTAAAAGAGCTAGCGTGGTTGGTGATTAAAAGCTCAGAATTTGGGACACCTGGGTGGCTCAGTGGTTGAGCGTCTGCCTTTGGCTCAGGGCGTGATCCCAGGATCCAGGATCGAATCCCACATCGGGCTCCTTTCAGGGAGCCTGCTTATCCTTCTGCCTGTGTCTCTGCCTTTCTCTGTGTCTCTCATGAATAAATAAAGAAAATCTTTAAAAAAGATTTAAAAGATTATTCATGAGAGACAGATAGAGAGGAGAGGCAGAGACACAGGCAGAGGGAGAAGGAGAAGCAGGCTTCTCACAGGGAGCCTGATGTGGGACTTGATCCAGGGGCCTCCGGGATCACGCACTGAGCCAAAGGCAGATGCTCAACCGCTGAGCCACCCAGGCATCCCAATAAAGAAAATCTTTAGAAAAATAAATAAAAGCTCAGAATTTACAGTCAAAGACTGGGGTTTGAATCCTACTGATAAAACCATATGAGGCATGTGATATTAGGCAACTGACTTCACAAGTCTCAGTGCCTGTTTGTCTATCTGCAAAAATGGAGTTAATTCACCTCATGGCAGCAACAAAAAACAGTATATGCATTGTAATTATGTTGTACATGTAGCTGAGCTGATTTTCCCATCATTGTCAGTATCCCCTTAAGCCTCATCCTTCTTCCTCATGGGACCTAATACAATGTGAGGCCCATGGTACTTTTGAGAAGGCAATGTAAAAGAGTGGATAGGAGCTCAGGCTTTGGAGTTAGACAGGCTGGGCCCTATTCTTTATTCCGTTGCTTAGTAGTTGTGTGAATTTAGGTAAATTGCTTCACTCTCAGCTTGAGTATTCTGATCATTTAAAAGGAGATGATAACATGTACCTTACAGGGCTCTTGTGAAAATTGAGGCAATAGTATGTGGCACAGAGTAAGCACTTGCTAAATGGCAGCTGTTGTAGAAGTTTCTCAGTGGCTATGCTTCCTCCTCTTCTTTTCATAGGCCGCAATGTTTACCGCACACTCTTTAGGAGCAAGGCGTATGAACGGAATGAGCTGTTCCTCCCAGGCCGCATGGCCTATGTGGTAGACCTGGATGATGAGTATGCTGACACGGATATCCCCACCACACTGATCCGCAGCAAAGCAGATTGCCCCACCATGGAGGTAAGTGATCCAAGTCCTGAGAGCCTGTCATGTGGGCCTCAGACCTGGGAATCAGCCTCAGTTCTACCCTGGGCCTCATCCACCACATTTAACCCATCACTATGAGCCTGTTCACTTTTTACTTTGTAAATTTTCATTGAATCCATTCACTTATCTCTATCAACATTCCAGTTGAAGCTATCGTGTCTTATTGGAACTATTAAAAGATACCCCTATTTTGTTTCCTCACTTTCACTCTGGTTTCTTTCTACTATTTTATTTTTATTGAGTTGTAATTCATGTTTCATATAATTTGCCTCTTGAAAATGTACAATTCAATGGCTTTTAGTATTTGTAGAATTACGCAGCCATCACTCAGCGTGAAATATTTTTCATCACCCCCCAAAAAAAAATACCTCTGTACTTTTAATCATAACCCCACAATCTTCCTAACCCCTTTTCTATTGTGATTTTTACATATGGCCAGTGTGATCTTTTCAACATGTGAATTTTTGTCTCACCACACTTGAGAAGCTTTCAGTGATTTTTCGTTATTAGTATAAAGAGTAAAATCTTTGTTGTGGCCTCTGAGCTCCTGCAACGTCGGCCTTCTGAGCTTCTTTTTACCATGATTCCCTGTTTGTTCTCCAGTGAATCCCATGTTCTTGAATATGCTAGATTTACTGTTTTGTTTTTAGAGAGAGGGAGAGTGTGGGAGGGAGGGGAGGAGAGGTTGGAGGGGCTGAAGGAAAGAGAGTCTTAAGCAGGCTCCACACCTATTGCGGAGCTTGATCTCACAATCGTTAGATCATGACCTGAGCTGAAATCAACAGTCAGATACCCAACCGACTGACCCACCCAGATGCCCTAGATTTCCCTTTTGACCCAGACCTTCATATATGTTACTCTGTGTGCCTGGAATGTTCTATGACACCTGTTTTCCCTATTTTTTACCTGGTTGATTATAATTTATTCTTGAGGGATCCCTGGGTGGTGCAGCGGTTTGGTGCCTGCCTTTGGCCCAGGGCGCGATCCTGGAGACCTGGGATCAAATCCCACGTCGGGCTCCCGGTGCATGGAGCCTGCTTCTCCCTCTGCCTGTGTCTCTGCCTCTCTCTCTCTCTCTGTGTGACTATCATAAATAAATAAAAAAAATTAAAAAAAAATAATTATTCTTGAATTCGTTGAATGAAAGAATGAATGAAGAGATTCTTGCTTTATGGGATAACACCCTTGCTGCTTGGGGTTTCAGGCCCAGACCACACTGACCACAAATGACATCGTAATCAGCAAGCTCACCCAGATCCTTTCATACCTGCGTCAGGGTACCCGCAATAAGAAGCTCAAGAAGAAGGATAAAGGTAACCTGGAGGGTTATGGAGAGAAACCTTAACCCTGGAGGGACATTATTGGGTGGAACCAAGGTTTCCTGGAGCCTTCTGTGTCCAGAGCATTGTGAGGCTCCAGAAGAGGAGAAGAAATGGGAGCATTGGAACATTAACAAGGAGATGGTTACTTCCAGGTTCTGTCTGTTTGACCTACCCAGGAAACAGTGGTCCACTTTGAGGCCTGAGGAGGGAGAGTATCGGGAGCTTTTGTTATCCCACCTTCTAAACAGATGTTTAAATGGGCATTTGAAGGTGGAGAACATGTTGGACTGAGTGGGAATCAACTCAGGAATGTTTTCTTTACTACTCCTTGTACATTTTAGGGAAGATGGAAGAGAAGAAACCCCCTGAGGCCGACATGAAGTATGTATCCCAGCCATGTCACCTGATATGTGTGAGAAAAGGGCTCTGTGTTTCTTGTCTTTGGCATTTTGGGGAGGCCTTGACCTGAGAATCTGGAAAAATGGCCATGGAAAACGGAAGTGTGTATGACTTTGGCAGCTAGTGATCTCTGTTTTTCTAGTATATTTGAAGACATTGGGGATTATGTGCCATCCACAACCAAGACTCCTCGGGATAAGGAGCGGGAGAGATATCGGGAGCGAGAGCGTGATCGGGAGAGAGACCGGGAGCGGGAGCGGGACCGAGACCGAGAGAGAGAGAGAGAGGAAGAGAAGAAGAGGCACAGCTACTTTGAGAAGCCGAAAGTGGATGATGAGGTGAGAGATGGCCCTGGTACCAAGTGGTGGAGCTGCCCATCTCTGTGCCTGCCCCGCCAGATACAAGATTCATTTGTTACCTAGGTGACTTATGGCTCTGTAGTGGCAACGGGGCCAGCTAATCCAGGGTGGGAAGCATCCTGGAAATGAGGCAGGAAGTGGGTAGGGAGTTGATTTACAGATAATCAAGCAGGGGAGGGATGAGCGTGAATTCGTCATAGCACTACTCACTTCAGTTTCTGTTTTCTTTCCAGCCCATGGACATTGACAAAGGTGGGTGATACATGAGACATCTTGCGTTCGATCTGGTGGTCTTGCTTTCCCCTGGGCTGAGTCTATCCTAGAGCTCAGAGCTGGCAGAGGTTGAGACTGGGACTTCCTGGTCTGGGTTCTCATTAAGATGCTTGTCTGGCGGGCAGCCCTGGTGGCCCAGCAGTTTAGCGCTGCCTTCAGCCCGGGGTGTGATCCTGGAGACCCGGGATCGAGTCCCACATTGGGCTCCCTGCATGGAGCCTGCTTCTCCCTCTGCCTGTGTCTCTGCCTCTCTCTCTCTCTGTGTCTCTCATGAATAAATAAATAAAATCTTAAAAAAAAAAAAAAAAAGAATGCTTGTCTTGCTCCATAGAATAGAAAGATGAGCCTGGGTTATCTGCATCTTTTGGGCAATGGCAGGGCATATTTGCTCTGTTAGATACAGTTCCTCCAGTGGTGGGGTTCCGAAGACGTGAGTCAGGTCGAATCAGCAGTATTGTGTGTACACAACTCCATCTTAACCAGAGTAGCTCATTATTTTTATTGTAATTTTTTTTCAAGGATTCATTTATTTTAGAGAGTATGCACACACAAGTGGGAGGAGGGGAGAGAGAGAGGGAGAGAATCAAGCCAACTCCCCAGTGAGTGCAGAGCCTGACATGGGGCTGGATTCTACTGCCCTGAGAGCCCTGGAAGCCTGCTGCTCAACCAACTGAGCCACCCAGGGGCCCCAGAGTAGCTTATTAGTTGGAATTTGATTACAATTTTGTTAGCTAAAAGTTTTTTCTGTTGCCTAAAAAAAAAATATTATAAAAACATTAAAAGTGTGTTGGGGGGTGGTGCAGAATTTGTAAGTTCCTTGTTTCATGATCTTTTCCCTTAGGACCTGGATCTGCTAAGGAGTTGATCAAGTCAATCAATGAAAAGTTTGCTGGGTCTGCTGGCTGGGAAGGCACTGAGTCATATCCTTTATTTCACTATGTTGCTGGATTCTAGAATAGTGTTATCCTGTTTTCATTCTAATTCCACCCATCTCCCTGCTTCCCCAGAACCCCCAGCCCCCACTTCACGCTTTGCTTTTTATGCTAAATTTTGACAGGGCTGCAGTCATGTCTTTCCCATTTCTCAGAGGACCCATTCAAGTCCTTAAAAGTTTCATGTTGGGGCTTCTGGTTCTTGGCCCTTCCTTTTTGAAGCTTTCTGCTATACGTAGAATTATTTTCTTTAACATAGCATATGCTGAAGAAGCCAGAGGACAAAAAGCAACTAGGAGACTTTTTTGGAATGTCCAACAGTTATGCCGAATGTTACCCAGCCACGTATGTAAGACTGTTAAAGGAGGCTGAAATGATTGGAGAACAAGTTATAGAGAGGGGAATGAAGTGTAAACTTGATTACCTGGGACACAGGGATACTTCTTACTTAGATGAATTGTTCTTTTAGGTGCTGAGTGGGAGGTCTTGGGTTGGGGTAGGGGTCATTTTTAGGCATATAACATCTTAGCTGGGTAGGTTTCTGAATAAACTATAGGGGTCTGGGTCTGTACCATCTGTTTAATGTTTTAACTGTTGCTTCTTTTTAGGATGGATGACATGGCTGTGGATAGTGATGAGGAGGTGGATTACAGCAAAATGGACCAGGTGTGGAGTTGGAAGGATGGGTAGGGATTCTTGGGCAGCTATTCTTCAGCACATACCCCCTTCCTGACTCCCAACAGATCTTTGTCTCATATTCTGGGCCATAACCTGCCCTCAGCTGACAGTAAGAGCAACAGCATTGTGGAGTCATAGGAAGCTTACCTTTTTTAAAAGATTTTATTTATTTATTCGTGAGAGACAGAGACAGAGAGGCAGAGACACAGGCAGAGGGAGAAGCAGGCTCCATGTAGGAAGCCTGATGTGGGACTTGATCCTGGAACTCTGGGATCACGACCAGAGCCAAAGGCAGATGCTAAACCGCTGAGCCACCCAGGCATCCTGAAAGCTTACCTTTTAAAGTGTCAGTATGAAAGCAAGTGAGATAGGCCAAAAATAGATTTTTATTTTCTACAAAGTGCTGGGCTTTGATTTCCATACTTAGGGAGTAAGCAAGACTTTAGTGCATAAATAGAAAGGGTAGAAGGAATTTCAGTGTTTACAAAACAAGTGAGTTTTATTCTAGCCAGGATTGAAGTGTTCTTAGTCTTAAAAATAACCTCATGGCACTTGGGTGGCTCAGAGAGTTAAGTGTAAGACTCCTGATCGCAGCTCAGGTCTTGATCACAGTGTCATGAACTGAAGCCCCACATTGGGTTCCATACTGGGTGTGGAGCCTACTTAACAAAAACAACCACAGCCCTGACAAATAACACCTTTAATGGTGAAGAAATTTCGTCTTCTTTTTCCTTGTTTCTCTTTATTGCAGTGCTTGAGCCTGGTTTAATTCCATATTGGAGACTTGCTTACCCTGGTTCTGCCATTTATCAGTTTCATGACCTAGTTTCCTCATCAGGAGAATAGAGAGGAATATGGTTCTCTTTTAATAGAGTTTGAGAGAATTAAAAATGTGTTTGGTGTTCAGAATAATGTCTGGTACTAGTAAGCATTTGTTATTATTTATTAGGGTGGGATTTATGAATAATGAAACAGGATTGTGGGAGAACCTGGCTTTAGGTAAGGGCTAAAGAATTGTTTCCACTGACATTTCTTTCTTCCTTGTTCCCATTCTGTCTTCTAACAGGGTAATAAGAAAGGCCCCTTAGGCCGCTGGGACTTTGATACCCAGGAGGAATACAGCGAATATATGAACAACAAGGAGGCTTTGCCCAAGTGAGTCAGTACTAAATATGGCCAGGGAGTGATGAGAGGGATGATGAGGGGATGGGCCAGCCTTAACCCGAAGGTGTAGTCTGGCTGAGGCATTCCTAAATAGGTTCTTTAGTCACAGGGCCATCTGGGAATACCTTGGTACTGCTGTGCAACCTCTGATGCCTTCTTTCCTCCAACTGCCCTTTATTTTTCTCAGGGCTGCATTCCAGTATGGCATCAAGATGTCTGAAGGGCGGAAAACCAGGCGCTTCAAGGAAACCAATGATAAGGCAGAGCTTGATCGCCAGTGGAAGAAGATTAGTGCGGTAAGTGAGATCACCTCTTGGGTGGATTTCATCTGGGAGGAGACAGTGGCCTACAGATGAAGGAATAGGCAGGGTTGGAGAGCCAAGGAAATAGGGGAGAGGTCAGCCTGGTACCTCATGTGAGCTTAGATGGACAGCATAACTGTTGAGTGTAACTGTTCTTTTTGTAGATCATTGAGAAGAGGAAGAAGATGGAGGCCGATGGGTGAGCAGCAGTACTCTTCTGGGGCACTGTGGGAATTGCTTAGAGTATTGATCTTACATTGACTTATTTCTCCTTCCATTGCAGAGTTGAAGTGAAAAGACCAAAATACTAATCTCCAGTTCCAAGTCTAAAAATGATTCCCCAAAAGGAATGGGCTCACAAGTGCTTGCTTTCTGCAATTCCGAAAAAAGTTGCAAGGTCTCTTTGAATGTATATAAAATGTTATTGTATAATCATTTAGTTCCATTAAATCTAGTTGGGGAACAAAAATGGAATTATGTCCTCCTGAGAGCTTTAGAAATTCTTAGCACACATTGCTTGCTGCTTCTCTGACTGAAGGGATAATCTCGGGGAGGAGTCTTGGGGGATCCCTGTGTTAAGCAAGGTTTGGTGCTCATCAACACCCTGAAATGTCTGCCAAAGCCCAAGATGGATCCCTTGGCTTCTGTTTCTGTTTTTTTTTTTGTTGTTGTTTTGTTTTTTTATTCATTTATGATAGTCACAGAGAGAGAGAGAGAGGCAGAGACATAGGCAGAGGGAGAAGCAGGCTCCATGCACCGGGAGCCTGATGTGGGATTCGATCCCGGGTCTCCAGGATTGCGCCCTGGGCCAAAGGCAGGCGCCAAACTGCTGCGCCACCCAGGGATCCCTCCCTTGGCTTCTGAATCATTCTGTCCCCAACATTTCCTCCTTTCTATTCATCACAAGCACTTTGGCCTGGTTCTCATAAGGGTTTTTTTCTGGCTGGATCCCTACCTGCCACTGCCTGCCCTAAGCCTAAGACTTGTAGGATCAGCTCATACGAGGAAAGCTAGAAGCCCCCCTTAACCTTTGCCTTTGGTCACTTTCAGCTTGATAGGGCAAGAGTGTTTGAGGAAGCCAGCTTTGTGCATGGCATTTAGGAGACTGAAATGGGGCGCTCTCTGCAATAGCACCCTGAATGCCTAATATGAGACAGTAAAGGACACCCTGGTTTCATGGTTGTAGACAGTGTTCCCAGTTAAGAAAAAGATCACAGAGACCTGGCTTAGATGAAGATACCTAGAGAGTCATTAAATTTAAGACCTGGGGGTTGGGGTGCGTGGCTGGCTCAGTCTGTAGAACATGACTGAATCCTGAGTTCAAGCTCTTCCACATTGGGCATAGAGGTTACTTAAAACAACAACTAAAAACAACCTGGGGGTTGACTGTCCATTTAAAATCAGTTTATGCAGGGGAGCCTCGCTGGCAGAACATGGGACTCTCAATCTCAGGGTTGTAAGTTCAAGCCCCACACTGGGTGTTGATCTTACTTAAAAAAAATAAAGTCAGTTTCTGCAAATATCACCAAGCCTGGTGGACATGCTCAAGGTCCTCTGGTTGGTCATATGGTGAGTCACAAGGACCCCGAACTTCACATGGCAACTTTTCCATTCACACAGGACATACAGCTTCTCTGAGGTCCCTCGCCTCACTTTCACCTCTCCTTAAGCGGGTTGGGCATCAGCATATAAGATGTCTTAGAAGGCCTAGTCACACAGTGATGTGAGGCTCCTCTTCAGTCCCAGAAGCTTGTGTCCTTACTTGCCCCACCAAAGAGTGCTCCCATCTTTATGGAATCTTTGGTAACCAGAATGTTAACGTCGACAGTTGTGCCCATTTTTCTCTTCAGAACTCCTTGCCAGCTCTGAGCTCTGCTGGCCTGGCCCACTTGAGGGTATGCAGCCAAAGTGAAGAAACCGCCAGGGCGCTGTTCCTGTTTCCCCAAAGATGTTGAGCACAGACCGCCCCAGTTTAAGCGCGTCCTTGGGCTGCCTACTGTCCACGACCTCTGCAAATCACATTCTCGCTTTTGCTGCCTCTGGACTAAGCTGAAGGCTGCTCTTTGGGTGTCACCAAGCCAGGAAAGGCTGGGGTCCCCTTCTCCTCTGCTCAGGGCAGTAAATCATTCCTACTAGTCACAGGAGGGAGTACCACACTGTCAGCATCGATCAAGATGAGGGAAAAGGACTTACAGTTCCCAAATTTAAGTGATGTGACCAAGGACAGCACTGATAGTACGGACATCTACTTGGTCCAGGAAAGGGCGGGTCCGGGGATTCGCTCCACCCACACCTACTCGCCAGCCGGCCCCGCCCGTTCCCGGCCCAGCGCCACTTCCGGCTCCGCCCCCAGGCGGAAGTGGCGTTTCGGGCCCTCCCCCAGTCCCGTGGGAGGTTTTTGGGCCCACAGCTCAGGTGCGGAGTAGCGCGGCCTCCTCCGGCTTATGGACCACGGTCGTGCGTGTGAGGAGAGGCCAGCCGAGGATGGGAGCGACGAGGAAGACCCCGACTCCACGGAAGCCCCGGTCCGCATCCGAGAAACTCCGGAAGACATCGTGCTGGAAGCACCGGCCAGCGGGCTGGCGTTCCATCCGGCCCGCGACCTCCTGGCGGCGGGGGACGTGGACGGGGACGTGTTCGTGTAAGTGTGGGGCAGGGCTCGGGACTGCGGGATCTGGGAGCTCCATAGGGATGGAGGCGGAATGAGGAGAGAAAGGTGCAGGGAGACAAATCTTTCAAGACACTTCTGGTCCAATTCGTTCAGTAACGTTTGGTTTTAAACCAGTTACCACACAGTCTCTTGCAACAACTGAAAGGAAGACAAAATGGCTGGAGTGTCCTGACAAAGCCCAGAGACAGTACCGGGACAAAAAGCGTTCAGGACAGTTATTTTTCACCGGACTGTATAAAGCCTGCCTGAAACGGGTGGAACACGCCGCACCTCCTCCGCCAGCTTTGCTTCTTGCCGGCTTTAATCTTTCAAAAACACAAATCCAACCACCTCTTGATTAAAATTTTTTTAAAAGATCTTATTTATTCATGAGAGACACAGAAAGAGAGGCAGAGACATAGGCCGCGAGAGAAACCGGTTCCTTTCCTCACCGGGAGCGTAATGAGGGACTCCATCCGAGAATCCCGGAATCAGGACCTGAGCCAAAGGCAGGAGCTTAACCACCGAGCCACCCACGTGCCCTCTTTTCCTGATTAAAACCCTTCAATAGTTTACTTTTGTTTTAAGGGTCTTGGACGTCCAGTCCTCGCTCATTTTCCCCTTTAATTTCTGTGTTCATTCATTCTTACCTTTCATGTGGACCTTAAATCCACAGCTCTTTCGCAGGTTATTCTTTCTCTTGGAAAACGTTTTTCTCCTCACTTGTACCCAGTGTCCCTCAGATCTCAAGATCTATCTCTACACTCCTCCATTCCCGACTAAATGAGATTACCCTTTAGACTTGGCTACTCTGGCACCAGGTAATTTTCCCTCCTAAATTTCATAATGGTTTGTAATCCTACATCCATTTGTTTAATTATCTGAATGCCTGTCCTCTCAACTAAAACATTTTTTCAAAATTTTTTGACTTCACCCCATACCAGAAATACTTTATATATTATGTGTGATGCACCCTGATGTTTTCTGGCTTATTACATTTTTAACTGAAGGCACAAAGACCTAAAATGCTAGTTGCAGCCAGCTAATAGGTCATAACTAGAGTTTGAAAAACACTTTTCTGTAATCTTTAGTCTGTTTTATTCTCCATTATGTCTGCTTCTAGACCAGGCTAAGTGCTCAAAACATATTTGACTTTGAATAAGAGAAGTAGGCTGGAAGCAGTGAAAAGTCATTGAAGGTTTTAACTAGAAGAGTTGTGCTGTCATATTTACCTAATGACATTAAACCTCAACCTCTTCAGTCTCCTTGGGCAATTTAACGTCCGTATTTTCGTCTTCAAAAACGGGAATAATAACACAGGCATACCTCTGAGATATTGCAGGTTTTGCCCAGACTATTGCAATAAAATCACATGAATCTTTTGGTTTCCCCATGCATGTAAGTATACACTATACTGCAGTCTATTAAACGTGCACTAGCATTATGTCTAAAAAATAATATACATACCTTAATTGAAAAATACCTTATTGCTAAAAAATGCTAACCATCACGAGTGAGTCAATTACTAGTGACAGATAATCCTAATAAAAAAGTTTGAGGGGATCCCTGGGTGGCTCAGCGGTTTAGCGCCTGCCTTTGGCCCAGGGCGCAATCCTGGAGTCCCGGGATCGAGTCCCACGTCGGGCTCCCGGCATGGAGCCTGCTTCTCCCTCCTCCTGTGTCTCTGCCTTTCTCTCTCTCTCTATCATAAATAAATAAATAAATCTTAAAAAAAAAAAAAAGTTTGAAATATTGCAAGAATTACCAAACTGTGACAGACACACAAAGTAAGCAGATGCTGTTGGAAAAATGGCACCAATAGACTTTCTCTAGACAGGGTTAGTACAGACCTTGAGTTTGTAAAAAAATAAAAAAATAAAAAAAAATAAATGCAGTGCTTGTGAGGCACAATAAAAGGAGGTCTGTCTATATCCACCTTGTAGAGTGGTCAAGTGTATAGTATGGCAAAAAAAAAAAAAGTGTATACTCTGGACCTCGACTTTTACGCACATCACTATTACTGCAGTTTGTCTCCTTCTCTCTCCCCAGCCATGCCCATTTGGTGGGTTTCTGACCTCTCCCGTGACCATTCTTAAGAGGTTCCTTTTCCCATAGGATTAAATTCATTTTTGCTTGGCCAATCAGGTCTCAAGTCCAGTTCAACCCATCTTTCCAGATTCAGCCATTTCACTCTCCTGCAGCTGGAACCCTCATTCCTTGTGTCTGCCCTAGAAGGGACATTGATATCTGCCTCCAGTATCTGCCAGGTGAACTACTTACTCTTCATGACCCAACTCACATCTTTACCTTAGCTTTCCAGGGCTCTTTTCTCATGCTAGGCACTGGGACAGAGCAAACAAACGGACCCAGTTCTGCTCACCTGGTACTCCTCAGCAACTAAGCCCTTTTCATCTGGCCCCTTTGAAGATCTGCTCTGAGGCAGGCACTGGGGATACACTCTGGACAGGTAGTTGCCTCAAAACTGAACTTCCAGGCTGGTGCTTTTCTGTTCAACTCCATTTTGATTCTACCTCCTTTTCAGCATGTGGACACAGTGTGCTGTAATTCGTTTTAACTTTTCTTTAGCTCCTAGAGACCTGGAGTACAACAGCCACATCTTGTTAATTTTTATATTTCCAATTTATGGGGCTGTTTTTTTGTTTAACATTTTTGATTCTGTATTTGAGAGCCAGAGAGCACAAGCTAGGGGAGTAGCAAAGGGAGAGGGAGCAGACTGCCCCCCCCCACCCCCCCACCCCCAACCAGAGAGCCCAATGAGGGGCTGGCTCCATTCCAGGACCCTGGAATCATCACCTGAGCTAAAGGCAGATGCTTAACCAACTGAGCCACCTAGGGGCCCCTGTTCTTCTTCTGTCTTTATCAAGTATCTCATGCTCTCCATAGTGGTCCAGATCTAGTATTTTCCCAGGCTGGGTGATGTGGGGTCAGTTCACAAAGAAGTCCTAAACAAATGTACTTTGAATTAAAGATGGAATATTTGAAAATGGAAAATTGGGATGGCAAGTTCCTTAGGTTTGGTGGTATACAAGCAGCAATTCCTAGTTAGGTGGATGGTTGCCTAGTTGGTCTTTATATTCCATGCTGGCAGGGTCTGGAGCCATTCACTCTCCTCCTCCCCCCTAGCTTTTCCTACTCTTGCCAAGAGGGAGAAACGAAGGAGCTCTGGTCCTCAGGTCACCACCTCAAATCGTGCCGAGCCGTAGTCTTTTCTGAAGATGGACAGAGTGAGTATTAGGGAAGGCAGCCGGCAATCTGGTGACAAGGGAGCAGTGAGC
Source organism: Canis aureus (assembly GCF_053574225.1). Taxonomy (NCBI): domain Eukaryota; kingdom Metazoa; phylum Chordata; class Mammalia; order Carnivora; family Canidae; genus Canis; species Canis aureus. The sequence goes on from NC_135615.1 coordinate 36,586,836, forward strand.
AGCACCATGACCTGAGCACCTTTCCCGCCAGAACTTGTTACTGTCTCCAAGGACAAAGCCATCCATGTACTAGATGTGGAGCAGGGCCGACTGGAAAGACGCATTTCCAAGGCTCACGGGTAAGGGGAACTTACTGTGTGTTGAGGTCAAGGGTAAGGTGGTAGGTTCCTCCTGGGACAAAGATGCTTCAAGAAGCTTTGTGTCTCTAGTGCCCCCATCAACAGTCTGCTGCTGGTAGATGAGAATGTCCTGGTCACTGGGGATGACACAGGTGGTGTCCGGCTCTGGGACCAGCGGAAGGAGGGCCCCTTAATGGATATGCGGCAGCATGAGGAATATATTGCTGACATGGCTCTGGACCCATCCAAGAAGCTGCTGCTTACAGCCAGGTACAACCTCAAAGCTGCATCCCTTTCCCTTCCCTGTTAAAGCTCTCTCCTTCAACAGGAGCTTTAGTCAAGCCTGCTGCTCTGCTCTCTTTACAGTGGGGATGGCTGCCTTGGTGTCTTCAACATCAGGCGACGCCGGTTTGAACTGCTCTCAGAGCCTCAGTCTGGAGACCTGACCTCTGTCACTCTCATGAAAGTACAAGCTGGTTTTGGGGTTTTGGGGATATGCTAGGGATCCATTTTGATGGGGCTCCACAAACAGTTTCCTTCTTTTCCTACAGTATGGGAAGAAGGTAGCCTGTGGCTCCAGTGAAGGTACCATCTACCTCTTCAACTGGAATGGCTTTGGGGCCACAAGTGATCGGTTTGCCCTAAGAGCTGAGTCTATTGACTGCATGGTTCCAGTTACGGAGAGCCTGCTGTGTACTGGTTCCACTGATGGAGTCATCAGGTGAGAGAAGCCAGGACCACCCTCAGATCACACCAGGGACAGACCCAACCAGCCAAGACCAAACACTGTTTTCTCTCTGCCCAGGGCTGTCAATATCTTGCCGAACCGAGTGGTGGGCAGTGTGGGCCAGCATGCTGGGGAGCCTGTGGAGAAGCTGGCCCTCTCCCACTGCACCCACTTCCTGGCCAGCAGTGGCCATGACCAGCGCCTCAAGTTCTGGAACATGTCCCAGCTGCGGGCTGTGGTAGTAGATGACTACCGCCGGCGCAAGAAGAAGGGAGGGCCACTGCGAGCCCTAAGCAGCAAGGCTTGGAGCACTGAGGACTTCTTTGCAGGACTGAGGGAAGAGGGAGAGGAATCCACAGCTAAGAAGGAAGAGGAGGAGAGTGAGGATGACAGTGATTGAGGAAAGAAGTTGACTCTCAAAATAGGACCTCACTGGGCAAGTCTTACATCCTGGGCTGGATACCTAGAGAGGCTCTGAATTTAAAATACTCCGCAGTGCACAAAGATGCATAGCCAGAGGCTCAAGACTGAGGGCAGTGATGTGAGGAAGTACTTGCCCTGTGGCAGCTACTCCTTCTACCAGTGTAAGAGAAGCCCACAGCTGGGGCAAGATAGCACGGACACAGGCGTACACCAACCAGGGGTTTAATATAAATACAAACGGCAGAGAAAAACCCCAAAATCACACATACACTGTAACCAGACTCTTAAGTAGTGAGGACAAAAGGCAGAATTCTGACCCTCTGGCTCAGCCAGCCTCCAAATAAAATTAAAGATTGACAAATCAGGAAAACGAGATTGATGTTAAGCTACGGGAGGAGAGGAAGGGGTGTTTGCATGTGTATCACACAGAGAATGGCTACAGAATACCACAGGGTCAAGTCAGACCCTGGGCTGGGAGGGGGAGAGCAAAGTCCCTCCCCACACTTAGCCAAACCTGAGCTTTCCCAGGTGCCCTGGGGCCTTGCCCCAGCTGGGAGGCTGTGTCAGAGGTAGGGCAGGACCTGTGGTCTCCCTCCTTGAGATCAGATGGTGGCTGCCCAGGCCTGCTGGGCTGGGGACTGACACAGGCTCTGCCCATGTGTTCAGGCTGCCTGTGAAGAAGACAGGGTCACTGCTTAACCACCATACCTGCCTCAGCCCCAGCAGACCGGAAGAGGCCGGCTCCAGACTCCCTCAGTGCCTCTAGCAGCCTTGCAGACACAGCATCCTTAGCCACTTCATGCCCTTCCTGCCCTTCTGGAGCCAGCACAACCCAGATGAGGCCGCTGAAGGGCACCGGGTGTCCCGGGATCACCACCTGGTACCAGAAGCGGTGCCAGCCTGCAGGGCCTGTGCCCAAACACTTGGTTAGGAACACTGGGCTACCCAGCTTCATTTGTTGGCACAACAGCTGCAGGGTAGCCCGGGCCCCTTGGGACTCCAGCTTGTCCCTGGAGGGGGCCAGTCGACTGCCCTCTGGCTGTAGGCCCTGCAGGGGGGGGCCCATGAACTGCTGGCGGAGTCGCTGCTTCAGGTCTGGCTTGAGCCATTCGACCGACACCTGCTCTCCACAGAGGCGTGACTGCCCTGCAGGAGAAAGACAAGAGGAGATCTAAGCCCTGGATCCAACCCTTTAGAACCTACATTGCCTGTTTAACTTCTAGCCTTCCCATTTCCTGGTGGTCTGACCTGGAGTTCAACTTCTCCAGGCTTCCAGTGTTTCTTTGAAAAGAAACTGCTGTCTTCTAAGTTTCCTTGTTGGGAGTACTGGCTGATGGAGGCTTTGTCTACCTCATGACCATCACAATAGCTAACCTTTACTGTGACTACCTTTACTGTGAATACTAGCCAAGAATCAGGGAATGTGTTAAGTGCCACCTAATTCTCACAACAGCCTTAGGGAGGCAGTTTATAGTAGATAAAAGGTAGACTCAGTAAGACTGCCTAGGGCAAATCAATTTCTCTCAAAACCCTCTCTTCATAACTAAAGAGGGAGATCATCCTGTGTAACATTGGAATGTTGGAGAATAAGTTGCGAGATAATGCATGGGAAGCGTCAACATGTGTGGTGCCGGGTAGCACCAACGGAAATTAAAAATGTATGACGTCTAAAACTCAGGCGTTCTTAACCCTAAGATCCTGCTTTACCTTCTATGCTGACAGGTAAAGTATGGCATCATAATGTTTGGCCGCAGCCCCGCCCCCTTACCTTCCACCAGGGCTTTTTTGGCCATGGCGGCGGCGCGGTGCGAGCTGAACTTGAGCAACGCAATTTGCGCGGGCGCCGGCCCAGGGCTGGGCATCAGCAGCGCCTCCTGCAGGCCGGGGCCCAGGGGCTGCAGCGCGAGCAGCAGCGCGCGGCGGCTCAGGCCCGGAGGCAGCCCGTCCACGCTCAGCTCGCACTTCTCCGTGCTGCGGCACACGAGCAGCGGGCAGGACGGCCGCAGCGGGTGGTTGTGCAGCGTAGCGATGGCCGCCTGGGCGCCGCGCCGCGAACTGTAGCGGGCGTAGGCGAAGCCGCGGTTCAGGCCGCTGAAGGTCATCATCAGGCGGAACTCGTAGAGGCGGCCCACGCGCTGGAACAGTGGGATCAGCTGGTGCTCGTACACGTCCTGCGGCAGCCGCCCGATAAACACCTCCGACCCGGCCGGCGGCGGGCTGCCCACCCAGCCTGGGGGAAGGGGCGGAAAGGGGCACCGTCATCCTCCCGGACGGTTCCGGGTTCGAGCCCGGGAACCCAGCGCGAGAGGGCCTATGAGCAAACGTCTATGAAATGGGTGCAGCAGTCGAACCCCGAGTCGCCAGCATAACTGGGTGCCTGAGCCCACTACAGCGCTGGCAGGGTGGGTGCACCGTGAGGCTGGCTCCCACCCTCGAGGGGGCAGGCGGGCGGAGAGCCACAGACAAGTTTCCTCAGCTGCTTGACCCGAGGGGGGGCGACGGATAGGTAAGGGATTTCCGACTGCAGAGCGCTGGGGGCAGGCCCCTCCCCCAGGCGGTGCCGGTCGGGGCCGTCGAGGCTGGTGGAGCCCGACGGGCGTAGAGCTGGGACTACCGTACCTGGGGGTGGCCCGCCATACTTCCTCTGCCCGTTCACCTGCACCAGGCGGATGCCCGTCTCCCTGACCCACGCCTCCAACGCCGCCTTGTTCTCAGGATTCACCCTCTCACACCATAGCTGAAGGGGAAACGGCAGGCTGGAATGGCGGATCTCCACGCCCGTCCCCACCGCGACTGGGCAACTGCAGCCCAATGAGCCACTACCCCCTGCGCAGCTAGCGCTTGTTGAGCCCCCTTGCCAGCCACTTACCTCACACTCGCGCTTGGACTGCATGACTCTCACGGCTGCCCGTCGGCACCCCCTTTATAACCTCCTCCCCAAAGGCCTCTGGAAGCTTCCCTACCCCTCCTCCCCGCAAGCTCTCATTGGCTCTGAGCACGACCCCGCCCTCCAAGGGGGTGGGGGTACCCACTGCACGTGCGCCTCGGGAACCTGACTTTCAGGTGAAAGCTAGAAACCTAAACCGGTGAGTGTGCGACCAGCCCCAACTCCTAGGGCTTGGATGTGCGCTGGAGGCAAGAGCCTCAAGGGCACCCTTCACCCTGGGGAAGAGCCCGTGGGGCCTACTGTAGAGCCTCCCCGCCCCTTCCCCCCGTTTTCGCCGCTCAAGTAGTTGGAATAGGAGGCCCAAGCTCTCACAGAGAAGGCAGGGCTAGGCCATAGTGACACACAAGCTCCAGTGGTTGAGTCATTTTATTGGACCTTTAAGGGTTGGTTGTGGGGAGCATTCCCTCCATTTGGTCAGGGTTCTGCATAGGGGTCCTGCAGGGGAGACCAACTTAGGCTCCATCCCTGGAGCAGAGACTCAGCCCCCAGGATCTCTTATGGAAAAATGGTGTAATACCTGGCCATTTTTGCCCGTGATTACCAATAAAGTATTCATAATAAAAAATCTCTGACTACTGTGGAGGTCTTCCTGCTGGAAAAGAAGTGTGCAAAGCTGTTCGAAGTACATATGCAGAGTCTTGTTTTAGCCACAAATAGTGCCAGTCCCACTTTCCCCTGATAGTTTGCTCAACTCAGCAGATGCAAAAGGGCTGGCTTGTTCTCCTTTTGATTTCTTCCACAAGGTCTTCTCTTGGGACGTCCACCTGGCCAGGATGGGTAAAGAAGATGGTATGAGCATCTCTGACTCCACTGCTCCCAAGTGCCCACTCCTTCCTCTAGTCACCAGGCTTGGCTCAGCTGGGAGCAGGAATGCAGGCAAAGGAGCCAGAGACACAAAGTATGGTTGCAGATGGGACTCCTATCCTACTATGACAATAGTAACAGGTTAATAACCCTTTAGTCTTTTCCGAGTGGGTACTAACATGAGTTCCAGACTTTTGCTTGGGTCTTGAATGAGCACGGCCTGCCCAAATGGCATACATTCCCCTTCCCTCAGCCTCTCTAGCCACCTACCTACCTCTTCCCTGCTGGCCACTGATCGGAGCTTGATGACCCCATCCTTGAGCTCCTGCTCACCAATGATGGCCACCAGTGGGATGCCTGCCTCCTCACAGTATTGCAACTGGTTCAGCAACTTAGGGTTCTTCTTATAGAGCAGCTCTGCCTGCAGGGGACCAGGGCAGAAGATGAAGGCTGGCTTCTACCATTCTCAGGGACAACTTCCTTGGGGCCCACGTGCTCTTAGCTCTCCTCCACGAAGCTGCTATGGATGAGCTTTTATTTAGGCTGTGCCCAGCACTCCCAAGTTCACTGCCACCCTGGAACTGGCCTCCTCTACCTTGATCCCAGCATTCCAGAGCTCTGAGACAAGCTTTAGTCTCTCCTCCAGCAGCTTTTTCTGTGCAGATGCCACAAGCACTTGTGTCTCTGTGGTCCGTACTTTCTCCTCCGTAGCCTGGGGAAGGGTCAAATAAGAGTCCGAGCTGGGCTACCTTCAAGCAGCCAAGCGAGCAGGCTGTTGTCAGGATTCTGACCTATCAACTGCGCATAAGGTAGCTCCTAGAAGGTAGAAGAAACAAACTGCCTGGCTTGTACGTATAGCTTACCAGAAAAGATAACAAAGGGCAAGAGCCAAGGTAGTTTATGTACATAACTTCAAACTTGTCTCCTTCTAGTACCTTAAGGGGCCATGAGAATATTCACATAGAAATGATACTGTGAACTCACCCAGTCCCCATATACTATCAGCCCAGTCAAGGGACTGTGCCTCTTATACTTCAGTCATAGGGCCCAACCCAGGGTATGGGTGGATAGGGGTAAAGAGAGAATGCTGCTGCTGCTGCCCATTGTCTTTTTCTTGTAAACTATTTTCATAGTTCTTAACAACATACAATGCCTACTGGAACACTGACCTCAATTGGGAAACATGATTTCCACTCCAGAGAAAAGGATGGGAGCACTGGGAAGATTACTGCCAGAGCATTCCCCAGGGGATGAAATGCATCCAGCCAGTTAAAAGCAGCAGCAAAGGAGTGCTTGAGGTCATGAGGGCCTTCCCTCTAGAGGCTAGAGAGTCAAGATAGCCATCTGAAGAATCCCAAGGCCTAAAACACATGCTTACCACTTAGAGGTGATATCAGAGGAGTTAGGAGCAAGACTTTGGAGTTAGACTGCCTGGATTTGCATTCTGACCCTGGTACTTAAAAGTTTCACAGCTGGGGCACCTAGGTGGCTCAGCCAGGTCATGATCCCAGGGTCCTGGGATCAAGCCCTGCATCGGGCTCCCTACTTGTCAGGGAGCCTGCTTCTCCCTCTTTTTCTGCCTCTCCCCCTACTTGTGCTCTGTCTCTCAAAATAATAAACAAACAAACAAATAAATAAAATATCAAAAAAAGGTTTCACCACCTTGGGCAAATTATGACTTATAGTGCTTCAGTTCCCTTGGCTAGAAAATGCAGATAATAAAAGTAGCTACTCTCAGAGGGCTGTGCAAGAATTTTAGTAGATAATGCATGAAAAGCACTAAGCACAGTGCCCAGCACACAGTAGTAAAATATTAAGCATTCTGTATTCTGAAGATTGATGTCTTTGGATATACCACCCCATGACTTCCGACAGTGCTGAGGGAAGTAGGGACCCAGAGGAAAGGATTCTGGGGAGAATGAAGGATCCAAGATCCATCAAGTTGGCCTACAATGGAGTAGAAGTCCATTAAACACAGCAACCATCTTTTCTCCATTTCTTTCCAAAGATGCTCCTTGCCCAAAACAGTACCATTCGCCCCCTTGAAGAACAAAGAAAACAGCTCATATGCCAGTAGCTGCCTGCCCCCAGGACTTACCTCTAGCCTCTGCTCCACAATGGAAAAGATCCGCTCCACCCCAATGCTGAGCCCCACGCATGGCACCTTGCGTCCTTTAGGGTCGAACATGCCCACCAGCCCATCATAGCGTCCTCCAGCAGCCACACTGCCCACACCCAGGGGCTCTTCCCCTGCCTGCACTGGGGTTTGTAGCAGCACCGCCTCATAGATCACCCCAGTATAGTAGTCTAGCCCTCGAGCGAGGCTTAGGTCGAAGGAGATCTATGGGGACAAGATCATAGTCAGTACCAGATAAGGATCAAGGATCTGAAACCTCACACCTCAGCTAAAGTGTCCACTCCCAACCTGACTCACCTTGTCAGCAATGCCAAACAGGGTCAAGTATTCAAACAGTAGTTTTAGGTCTCCCAGGCCCTCCAAGGCCTGTTTGTTTTGGGACAGTTCAGGATCCTGGAGCAGCTGTTCCACTAGGGATATCCCACCTGGGGAGACATCATTTGTGAGCCAGACTGAGTGACAAAAGGAAAAAAGCAGAGGCTCTCTTTACCTTTTTCCCTGGACTACATGTAGGTATACATGCTTGCATACACACACACACACACACACACACACACACACACACACACAGTGTTGGCCTAAGAGTTAAGGCCAGTGAGATGGCTGTTGGAGAGAGGCAGGATCTGTTTCTCACCATGCTGCTGGACGTAGTCCCCAATGTGGTCAGCCACCTCGGGTGCGAGGCCCTTCTCTCCCACCATCTCATTCTTTACTTCCTCCCAGGACACCTAGGCAGACAGATGCCAGTAAGGGACCCCTGGGAAGCTTCTCCACTGCAGGGCAAGTGTGGGCCCTCCTGAGGGGGCAGTTTGGGAGAAGTTCCTTTCAACCTATATTCTGGGGCCAATCTTCCTTTGGTGAGCACAGAGGCAGGCCCCTCCCTCTCTCCTGATCTTGTTTTACATTTCTCAGAGAAGGTGGGATGTACGAGAAGAGTGAAGTGTTTAGGTCATTACCTTGTCCAACTTGTCCACTGAGGAGCAGATGGTACGGAACTTGCTATCAGGAACACCACAGATGGCAAACATCCCATCTAGGATGCGCCTATCATTTACCTGTAGGGACCCAAGGCATAGTGAGGAGGGAATCTCTTTATATGACTGTCAATGGTCTTGTCATTTCGCTATTGGTCTCTCTGCACAAGGATATTTTCTTATGACAGGCTAGGCCCAGCTTTGCCCTTCCAGACCCATTCAGCTCTGACCTTGACTAGGAAGTCGCCTATCTGAAGGGATCTCAGGATCTCACACATGATCTCCAGGCACTCTGCATCAGGGATCATGGGGTCAAATTGTCCGGCAATGTCAAAGTCCTGCAGGGAGATGGGTAGTTATAGTTCTCAGGGTTTTAACCTACTTAAGCAGGGGAAGGCCTGGGGTGGGGGGGGCTAGGGAGACGGGGGGGATGGGCTGGTCCTGGGAGCTCTGTTCTCTCCCTATAAACACCTGTTTGCACTCATGCATACACCACCTTCTTCATTATCTGTCTGACCACCCACCCAGAGGAAACGCCCAGCATTCCTGGTTTTTCTTAACCAACCCAGGTTTCCTTTCTGTCTACATTGCTTCATTATCTCACTCATCTACTTTCCCTTATTTCCTCCTAGCACCACGGGGGCAAATATATGGCTTTAGTCCTTAGCCATTTTCTCTATTCAGAAGCTCTGCCACCACTCTGGATGATCTGATACTTCAAATCCAATTTCTCCATCCTTTGCTGTAATCCTATCACTGTGGTTTAATACAAAGCACTGGACTATGAGTTCACTTCTGACTTTGGCTTTCTTATCCTTATGATCTCTTCATCTTGCTGAGTCTCACATTTACTTGTATGTAAAATAGGGAGAATCATCCCTATCCTCTACATGAAAATATTAAAGAAATGTAACAGCATGATTTGGTGAATCCAGTTTGTTCAGAACACCATGAGTACTCAGTAGATTCTACTAAGTTGATGGAGGGCTATGTTCCCCGTCATGCCCCACATACTCACACACTGATAGAATTCCCGATACCGGCCTCGGGTCATGGCTGGGTTATCGCGCCGATATACTTTGGCTATGTGGTAGCGTTTAATGTTGGTCAGTTTATTCATTGCCAAATATCGAGCAAAAGGAACCTGGTAACAGTTAAGGAGAAAGCCTCCTCCTCACACAGTCTGGCAGTTGATTATCACCACCACCACCAGAAGCTGTGGTCTAACCTCTCTGTGTGTGTGAGTAAAACCACAACCTGTGAGATTAGGAGCATTTCTGAACATCAGGAAGAATCAACTTTGTGACCACAAGGGGCAGCAGAAGTCTCAAAAAAGATTAAGGTTCCTTTCTTTTTGGTTAGTGTCTCTCCTGGGCTATGCTGAGCAAAGCCGGGAGCCAGGGAGATGGGTCAGAGAGCAGAAAAAGGTCTTCATGTAGGATTTCTGAGGAGATGATTCTCTGACATAGCTTGGAGATAAAGGAAGGAGAGCTCTGTCCACTGGACAGGGCAGGGGAGAGATATTCTGGAGCCAAGGGATTATTGAGTTGGAACTGGTTCCTAACATAAAGTTAAAGTCTCACTCAGGATTCAGAAGACTTTTAAGGCTATGTTCTGTTTAGCCAAAATCTCATTCCTAGTTTATTTTTTTTTTAATTTTTATTTATTTATGATAGTCACACAGAGAGAGAGAGAGAGAGAGGCAGAGACACAGGCAGAGGGAGAAGCAGGCTCCATGCACCGGGAGCCCAACGTGGGATTCGATCCCGGGTCTCCAGGATCGCGCCCTGGGCCAAAGGCAGGCGCCTAACCGCTGCGCCACCCAGGGATCCCTCATTCCTAGTTTAAAGGAATAAGTTCCCTAATTGCCACAAGCATCATATTTAATCCCACCCATGTCTGGCTGTCCCCAAACCTGAGACTAGAAAAAGCCCAGGCCAATAAGAACTAATTGATCCAAAGTACCAAGAACCCAAGTTAGAAAGATACAGTGAGGTCATAGCGAAGGGACAATAGCTCTCCACCCTGGTCCTTCAGATCATAGATAAGCTTAGAGTCTTCTCCATACTTTCCAGTCAGTGTTTCCTGGAGAAAATATAAAGAAATGTGATCACAATGATAAATATAACAATTTAAAAGGAAGTTGTTGGTTTTTTTTTTTATTATTTTTAGATTTTATTTATTTATTTGAGAGAGAGAGCGAGTGAACATGTGCACAAGCAAGGGGGAGGAACAGAGGGAGAAGCAGGCTCCCCGCCAAGCAGGAAGCCCGATGCAGGGCTGGATCCCAGGACTCTGGGATCTGGAGCCAAAGGCAGATGCCTATCCAACTGAGCCACCCAGGCACCTAAAAGGAAGTTTTAAAACAAAAACACTATCCTAACATGCCTATTTCAACTTGTCTGTATTTCTGCTGCTCTCTATCCTAATGCTTATGTATTAAGTGTTAATTATAATCAAAAGAAAATACCAATTTCCATTTGGGGACACAATGGAAGTATTATTTTTATTTATTTTTTTGGAAGTATTATTTTTAAAAGCTGCATTATACTTCAGTGAGAAGCAACTCTGTATTTTCTTCCTTCCTGGTATTAACTGTTAACTGATTAGGTTTTTCCAAAACATTTATTTGTTTTAAGATTTTATTTATTTGTCAGAGAGAAGGAGAGAGCACGTGTGTGCACAAGCAGGGGGAACAGTAGGCAGAGAGAGAAACAGGGTCTCTGATGAGCAGGGAGCCTGATGCAGGGCTCTAACCGAGGACCCTGGGATCATGACCTGAACTGAAGGCAGACACTTATCCGACTGAGCCACCCAGGCACCCTGTTCTTTAACATTTCAATAAATATATTTTGGTATATAGTTTTTTCTTTGGAATATATATTTTTGAAGATTACCTCCTAAGAGTGGATTATTTGATCAACAAACTTTTATGATGCCTATAGGTTGAACAATGTCAAAAGGCAAAACTGACATAGCAGCTCTTGCCATGTGATATCTTCAATAAGGTGATAACATTATTTCACTTACCAGAAAGTTTAAAAAGCCTGGAAATTCCCAGTGTGTAGAATTAGAAACACTTATACATTGGTTGGTGTTATGGGCTGAATTGTGTCCCTTTTAAAATTCATATATTGTAATCCTATCCCCCAGTAACCTCAGAATGTGACTATATTTGGAGACAGGGTCTTGAAAAGGCATTTAAGCTAAAATGATGTCGTTAGAGTAGGCCCTAATCCAACAGAAGTCCTTATAAAAAGAGGAAAATTGGACACAGACAGAAGGAAGATGATGTGAAGACACGGGGAAGACACCACCTACAGCCAAAGAGCAAGGCCTGAAACAGATCCTTCATGACCCTCTGAAAGAACCAGCCTGCTGACACTTTGTCTTGGACTTCTAGCCTCCTGACACTACATTTGTTGTTTAAGTCACCCAGTCCCTGGTACTTTGTTATGACAGCCCTAGCAAACTAATATAACTGGTAAACATAAATGAGTACAGTCTTTTGACCCAGCAATTTTCTATGAACTTACCCTGTAAATGAATGCCCACCAGTACCAGACATTGTTCTAAGCACTAAATATACATCAGTGAACAAAACAATAGTAGTCTATGCCCTCATGGATCTTTCAGTATGAGGGAGAACAGGCAGTACACCAATGCAAGGAAACAAATTAACAGATAATTTCAGTTAGTGATAATTTCTCTAATGGAAATAAAACAGGTCGAAGTGATAAACAAGGGATACTTTGGACAAGACAGTTGGAGAGGACTATTTGAAAAATGGCATTTTAGTGGAGTCTGAAATTAAAATCCTTAATCTCTAATTTAATCTGAAATTCTAGGGGCAAGGGAGTTTAAGAAAAGGGAAGAGCAAGTACAAAGTCCCTGAGATAGAAACATTTAGAATGGTGCAGGAATAGAAAAAAGACCAGAATATGGGACACCTGGGTGACTCAGCAGTTGAGCATCTGCTTTTGGCTTGAGGCGTGATCCCGGAGGCCTGGGATCGAGTCCCACATTGGGCTCCCTGCATGGAGCCTGCTTTTCCCTCTGCCTGTGTCTCTGCCTCTCTGTATCTCTCATGAATAAATAAATAAAATCTTAAAAAAATTAAAATAAAAAAAATCTTAAAAAGAACTAGAAACCATCCCAGGGTCCATCAACAGGAGACTGGTTACTTATTTACCCTTTATATGTATGGTTCATATATATCTAAAAACATCTCAAGTACATAACAAGAAGGGCTCTCTCGTGGAAGCCACTAGCCGTGATCACGGTGAATAAAAACCAGGCCTGTCTTCCTGCTCATCGGAAAAAATCCTGGTCTTTGTCCGCAACAGGGGAGACACCTCTCACTCTCTTGTCATCTTCTTTGTTGTTTGTATATCCACTCTCCCACCGTGCAATTTCCCCCTCAGTCATCCCTCACCTTTAGTTCGAACACAGGTGTATCAATTACTTCTGCACCATGACGCTTGAAGCAGCTGATGATTACATCAAACACCTTCTCTCGAACGGCCATCTGCCGGGGACTGTAGTCTCTTGTACCCTTGGAGTCCAAATCAGCCAAAGAACCAGGGATGAGATTTAAAAACAAACAGGGAACATTAAGGTCTAGAAATATAAAAGGTCTAGAAATATAAAAGCATGACCTCAAAGATGACAAATGCAAATACTGCCCCAAACTCAGATTTTGGGCTACAGATTTGTAAAGCCAGCATGAACAATTCCCTAGTAATTATCACACCCATTTGCATTCACCCTTCTAAATTCCATCCCCTTTATAGCTTGGTTCTATTTTCTAGAATTCTTAGAATGCTGTTTTCTTTTTCTTTCTTTCTTTCTTTCTTTCTTTCTTTCTTTCTTTCTTTCTTTCTTTCTTCTTTTCTTTCTTTCTTTCTTTCTCTCTCTCTCTCTCTCTCTCTCTCTCTTTCTTTCTAGAACAGTATCTTCTGAGAAGTTCTTCGAAAAACTTTTTCTGTGATACCAGAACATTTCCCTGCCTAACAGAAAATACCTACCTGATGACAGGTATATAACTGACTCAAACTGGCTTAGCTAGTTGAATTACAAATTTTATAATTAACATTTCCCCCAGCATAACTTAAAAAAAAATTCTAATAAATACTATTCATTCTCTAATTTGTTTTTTCTTTTTTTTTTTTTTTTAAGATTTTATTTACTTATTCATGAGAGAGAGAGAGAGAGAGAGAGAAGCAGGCTCCACGCAGGGAGCCCGATGTGGGACTCGATCCCGGGACTCCAGGATCACGCCATGGGCCGAAGGCAGGCGCTAAACCACAGAGCCACCCGGGGATCCCCTCTAATTTGTTTCTAATAGTTCTATGACAGAGGCTGGGCAGATACCTTTTATGGATGAATTACAGGATATAGAGAGGTTAAGTCATTACCTAAGGCCACTCAGCAGGTTCTTCCATATCAGACTGTCTGGTCTGGGTGTTTACACCCTATCAAGTCTTTAGTCTCAGGACCTCTTTAAAACCTTACTATTTATTTATTAGGGACCCCAAAGTGGATTATACCTGTCAATGTTTATTGTATTAGAAATTAAAACTGTGAACATTTAAGAATATTTATTAATTCACTTAACAAATAGTAAATCCATGCACATTAACATAAATAACATTTTAGGAAAATGTTATTTCCCAAAACAAAAAAAATTTGGTGAGAAGGGTGGTGCTGATTTACATTTTTGCAAATCTTTAATGTCTGGCCTGAAAGAAGACAACTGGATTCTTATACATGCCTTGTATATTCAGTTGTTTGTGAGATGTTGTTCTAGTTAAATAAAGAAAATCTAGCCTTACAAAGGTGTGTAATTGTAAAAGAAGGAATATATTGTTTTTATTTATTTTTTATTGGAGTTCAATTTGCCAACATATAGCATAACACCCAGTGCTCATCCCATCAAGTGCCTTCCTCAGTGCCCGTCACCCAGTCACCCCCACCCCCCACCTACCTCCCTTTCTACCACCCCTTGTTCGTTTCAGGAATATATTTTTTTTAATATTTTATTTATTTATTCATGAGAGACACAGAGAGGCAGAGACATAGGCAGAGGGAGAAGCAGGCCCCATGCAGGGAGCCTGAGGTGGGACTTCATCCTGGGACTCCAGGATCACGCCCTGGGCCGAAGGCAGATGTTCAGCCGCTGAGCCACCCAGGTGCCCCAAGAAGGAATATTTTAATAAACTTTTCAGCTAACTGTAGATATTCTTCTTTAATGACACCCAAATCCAACAAATGGTAGTTTTTTAATGATTGGTTGCAATGTGGAATCTGAAAACTTTTCACATTGTTATATTGAAATCTCTTACTTGCTGAGTGAAGTAAGTCAGTCGGAGAAGGACAAATATTATATGTTCTCATTCATGTGGGGAATATAAATAATAGTGAAAGGGAATAGAGGGGAAGGGAGAAGAAATGTGTGGGAAATATCAGAAAGGGAGACAGAACGTAAAGACTGCTAACTCTGGGAAACGAACTAGGGGTGGTAGAAGGGGAGGAGGGCGGGGGGTGGGAGTGAATGGGTGACGGGCACTGGGGGTTATTCTGTATGTTGGTAAATTGAACACCAATAAAAAATAAAAAAAATAAAATCTCTTACTTTTATATGGTACCCAGAATTCACAGAAACAGAAAGTAGAACAGTAGTTCCCTGGGGGCTGGAGGGAGGGAGGGTAGAGGGGAGACTTCTTTTTCTTTTTTTTTAAAGATTTTATTTATTTATTCATGAGAGAGACAGAGAGAGAGAAAGGCAGAACCACAGGCAGAGGGAGAAGCAGGCTCCATGTATGGAGCCTGATGTAGGACTTGATCCCTGGTCTCCCGGATCACACCCTGGGCTGTAGGCGGCGCTAAACCGCTGGGCCACGGAGTGGGGTGGTGGTGGGGGGTGGAGGGGGGGTGGAAAGTGGGGGGGTGGGGGGGTGCTGCCCGGGACTTATTCTTAATAGGTACAGAATGTCAGTTTGGTATGATAAAAAACTTCTAGGGATGAGCTGGGGTGATGGTTGCACAACAATGTAAACCACTTAATGCCACCAAACTGTATACTTAAAAATAGTTTAAAAAGGGGACACCTCTCAGTGGTTGAGCATTTGTCTTTGGCTCAGGTCGTGATACTGGGGTCCTGGGATTGAGTCCCACATTGGGTTCCCCACAGGGAGCCTGCTTCTCCCTCTGTGTCTCTGCCTCTCTCTCTCTATGGCTCTATGAATAAATAAGTAAAATCTTTTAAAAGCAGGGGACACCTGGGTGGCTCAGGCTGTTAAGCATCTGCCTAAGGCCCAGGTATGATCCCAGGGTCCTAGGACTGAGCTCCACATCGGGCTCCCTGCTCATCCAACCTTACCCTGCCATACTCTCTTGCACATGCTGTTGTCTCTCTGGCAAATAAATGAAATCTATTTAAAAATGGTTAAAATGGCAAATTTTTTGTTACATATATTTTACCATAATTTAAAAAACATCTATTACTCCATCTTGGACTTTGAATGAATCTTTTATCCATGCATGATTTTATAACATTATACATTGATCATGTGAAAAATAATGGTTCATTGATAAATTATGCAGATCTTCCAAATATTACACACTTCATTATATCAGAAGACACACTTGTTAATATCAACACAGATATTGCCAGGAAAGTCTAACTACTATACTGGGGAGCTGTCTAGCTCATGATGAAAGACACAAGTTTCTTGAAATCCCTACTTTCACCTGAATGCTTGAATGTTATCATTGGTAACAAATATTGTCAGAAGTTTTCCTTGAGGTGACAAAGCTCACTTCATTCATTTTCCTCAAGATGTCTCTCAAATACCAAATCTTTTTTTTTTTTTTAATTTTTATTTATTTATGATAGTCACACACAGAGAGAGAGAGAGGCAGAGACACAGGCAGAGGGAGAAGCAGGCTCCATGCACCGGGAGCCCAACGTGGCATTCGATCCCGGGTCTCCAGGATCGTGCCCTGGGCCAAAGGCAGGCGCTAAACCGCTGTGCCACCCAGGGATCCCTCAAATACCAAATCTTTAAAGCAACATTTGTCTTTCAGTTTTTCTTTCAAATAAAAAAAAGGTGTTGTGTGAAGAAAGTAGCTAGTTAGCTTAAATTCATGCAAGGGCCCAAGAGTTTTTCCTACTTTGGAATGCAGCAGGAGTGCTTTATGTATACTTCCAATTTCATCACATGGAATACTAAAAAAGAATGTAGTCAAAGGTTGACCTTCAATAAAATGAGTAATTTTTATTGTTTTATCAAGGAAATTCCTAAGTAAAACTTACACACACATTCACACACACATATGTATTTTTTTTCTGCAAATGCATGGAAGAACATGATGTCTATTATTAGTACAATGTAGTGCCACTGTCATGTTTCATGCTAAGACATCAGCAGTTCTACTTTTCAGTGCTTTTGAATCTTCATAGCAAGTGTGGTCACAAAGGCAAGTAATGTTTCAGTATTATAAAAATAATTCTGACTATAAAACCTTTTGAGAGTTCTGTCCCCACGATATTGAGTTTTCTGTTAATATAAATCACACATCAAAAAAATGTGTTTCAACAAACTAAAGTGGATATTAATTCTCCAGTATAATCTTTCTTTTAAAATAGTATAGAGGGACACCTAGGTGGCTTAGCGGTTACACGCCTGCCTTTAGCTCAGGTTGTGATCCTGGGATCTGGATTGAGTCCCACATTGGACCCCCCTGCAAGGAGCCTGCTTCTCCCTCTGCCTATGTCTCTGCCTCTCTCTCTCAGCAGTCTTTGCTGCTCATGAATAAATAAATCTTTAAAAAATAAATAAAATAGTATAGAGATTTTCAAACACACAATATAGGGAATAGTATCACAGACCACCATGCATCTATTACCCAGCTTCAATAACCATCAGCATCTGTTATTTTTATTTTATCTAAGCCCAACATCTTTTTTTTCTGGAGTATTTTAAAGTAAATCCAGACACCATATCAGTTTGTCCATAAATATTTCAGTATGATTTTCTAATGCACAAGGTTTAAAAAAAGCCAAAACACTATAATACCTTTATTACAACAAAACAAACAGCCACCCATTCATATTACCTAATACCCAAGCCATGTTTAAATTTCCCCAATTGCCTCAAGAATAAAGGAAAAAAAATGAGTGGGAAATATCAGAAAGAGAGACAGAACATGAGAGATTCCTAACTCTGGGAAACGAACTAGGGCGGGTGGAAGGGGAGGTGGGCGGGGGGTGGGAGTGACTGGGTGACGGGCACTGAAGGGGGCACTTGATGGGATGAGCATTGGGTGTTATTCTATATGTTGGCAAATTGAACACCAATAAAAAATAAATGTATATATATATATATAAAATTTTTTTTATGGTTGGCTCACTTGAATTAGATTCTAAATGAAGCCCATTCACTGTATTTGTCTCTTTATCTATTTAATCCACGACAGGTTCCTTTCCTTTTTTTTTTTTTTTAAGTGCCATTTATTTGTTGAGGAAATTGAATTATTTGTCTTAAAGAACTTTTCATATTCTAGATTTCATTAACAATATATCCAATGTGTCACTTAATACATTCCGCCATCTCCCATATTTTTGGTAAACTGATGGTTAGGTCAAAAGGCCTGATTAGATTCAGGTTCAATTTTTCTTGGCAGGAAAAGTTCATAGGTGGTGCTGTGTACTTCTTATTGCATCACATAAGGTGAAACATAATGTCTGGTTGCCCTACTTTTAATGATGTTAAGATTGATTGTTGGGTTTACAACAATGAGGCCAGCCTGATCTATCATAAATTCCCCATTAATCTTATCACTAGATAGTTTGAAAAAACTATGGATACCACTGTTTTGTGATTTTATTGTCTCTTTAACCTCCAATATTAGTTGTGTGTAGAAGGGAATAGCCCAATGAATTTAGGAGCCCAAAGAATGAACCTAAAAAGGCGACACCTCAATGCATGGAAGACTCCTCTTCTTTGGAATCCAATTTCACAATACATTTATTGAATATTTATTCAGTTCCAGATACCTACTCTCAGCCTCTCAGGGTAAATAAACCATGTGAATAACTAAAAGTCACCAAGAAATGCAATAATAGAGATATATATGAGGTGCCTAGGGAAGCCAGATGAAACAGTAAATAGTTCTGTTTATAGAGCTTACAAAGAATGATATCTAAACTAAAAACCTGGAGGCTGGACTAGTAATCTACAACTTCATTCCACTCCACTCCACTCTACTCTCCCTCTATATTTGGTTCTACTCATACAGGTCTTTTTCTAGTTCCTGGAAACTATAAGCATTCTTCTCTCCTTCAGGATTTCCATACTCTACCTGAACCTATCTTCCTTACACTCCTCCCCTGGCTACTTCCCATTCATCCTAAGTCAGTTGGGTCAGTTAGTACATTACTTCTTCATCGAGGCTTTTTCAGACTCTCTAGTTCTTTCCTGTTTATCTCAGAATTCTTGTTATTTCTTTATTTTTTTATTTTTAAAGATTTTTATTTATTTATTCATGAGAGATACACAGAGAGAGGCAGAGACGCAGGCAAAGGGGGAAGCAGGTTCCTCTCAGGGAGCTGGATGGGGGACTCCATCCTGGTACCCTGGGATCACACCCTGAGCCTAAGGCAGATGTTCAATTACCGAGCCACTCAGGCATCTCTTGTTATTTCTTTATATAATTTATCACAATTTATAATCACATATTCAAGAGTGGGATTATTTGTCCTGAATCCATTTCGTTCAGTAGAATGTAAGCTCCATGAGGGCAGGCTGTACTGTTCACCATGGTATACTCACTGATTCCTACAGTGCTAGGCATATAGTAAACACTCAAAAAATATTTACTGAATGAAAGAAAGAATAGGTGTAGCTGGCATACTACTAAGCACCCAGTTTGTCTAGTTTCTGCCATCACTTTGCTATCCCAGAACGACTCGGACTCCAATTCAGCCCAGCACCCAGAACAACTGTTCAGGGAAGCAGGGGCATCCACGTTTGGGAGTGGAATTAGGGGCCTTCGCAGAAGCTCCTTAATGGATTTGTATTTACCTTGGGGGTTTTGAGCACAAACTTCTGTTTCCCTTCATCAGGGCCCAGCTGCGCCTTCAATTTCAGTAGTTTTGCTACCTCCTCCTCGATCTGTGGAAGTAAAATAAGTGCTGGGCGATCACGTCTGCCACTCCCTTCCCTCCTCCGCCATTCATTCAGTATCCCTCCCTCATCAGAATCTGGGCAGATCTCTCCCCTCAGTTGTGCTTCTGTCGGGTTCTACCCGGGACACCTCCCCATCCTGGCCCTGCTCCTTCCTATCCGCCGGGTCCCTTTTCCTACATCTCTTTCCTCTATGCAGACCACCTAGTTCCATGTCCCCCCCGGTCCTATTTTGGTCTCTCCCAGCCACCTGGGTCGCACCTGCTCAGCGCTGGCCTTCTGCTGCTTGAGGCCCCGCACGCGCTCTCCCTGAAGTCGCACTAGCTCCTCCAGTGCTGCACGTTCTGCCATATTGCGGCCAACTGGCGCTGAGGGCTGTCTAGACCCGCTGTGGTTGCCGCAGCCTCAGCTCGGATAACTTCCGGCTATCGAGTCACTGAACCGCACGCCTAGAGGGCCCCCGTCGAAACACTTCCGGCTGCTCCCGGAAGTGCCGAAGCTGAGACGGTGCCTGAAAGGTTCGGAGCCAGCCTTCAGGCTTTGGAAGGTGAGGAAGTGATCTTTTCGCTGGTGCTACGGCTAACCTCTACAGCGCTCTGCACACTTACTGCGGTGGGTTCCGACCTGCTTCGTCCCCAGGTCTTTTGGCTCTTGTCTCGGAAAGGCGGCTTCCTGTTACATGATGCCCCCGTTCGGACTCCTGCACCGGAGGGCCTGGGCTTCACTGTTTGGCCAGCTCCTGCGGCCGTCCGGTCTTGTGTGCATCGGGGAGGTCCATTTTCATAGCCAGGTGAGCCAGACTGAGTGGTCTGTCGGGGCAGGATATTCAGGTCTGAAAGTATGGACTCTCGGCCTGCGTTCCAGTAGTACAGTTGTTTTTTGTTTTTGTTTTTGAGTGGTTTGCTGGTACTGAGCCAAGTATTTTAGATACTTAGCCATTTAATCCTCATAGCAATTTTGAGAGGTTGGGATTATTTCCATTTTACAGTTGAGGAAACAGTCTGCAAGGTTAAATGACTTATCTACAAATATATAGTAAAGGGAGCATTTTTAATACAGGCCCACAATCCCTTATGGGAACCTCTTGGGGGTCAAACACATTCTTAAGCAAAGTATATGAATATCCCCATTAAGTGAAATAACAGAAGACCATAAGTAGACTGAATTCACATTAGAATTTATCTTAAAGTGAACTCCGCGCCCCCCCCCAAAAAAAGAAACCCCAAAACAAACCACTTTCTGTTTTTTAAAGATTTTTGGATTTTGGAATTGCATATGGACTTAAACTGCCATCCTTTGGAAGAGAGAATTGCCAAAATATGGAACTACCACACTATGTTTGTGAAAGGGCGTACAGCCTGCTGCTAATAAATAAAATTATCGATTCAGTTTTACTTTAGGAAAGACCCTAGCAGATGCTTTGTGCTATCATGAACAACAGGGCTCAGGTCTTTTGTTATTAATTTTCAGTCACAGCATCTTACCAGTCTGATTTTTTAGTTCGACTTATTTAGTTCGATCCATTCTTGTTCATTCCATAGGCGTATTGTATGTTTTGGGCTGGTTCTCCTGTCCTCGGGTTACTTTTTCCATGTCTCTAAGCCTAATGACCATTGATTGTTACCTTATTAAAAATTCATTTATTGCTCTTTGAGTAGGAACTAAGAATTGGAGATCATACTAATCCCTACTCCTAGATGGTTGGTGGCAGTAATGGTGGGTTGTCCTGTGCCTTCATTGTTCTCAGGTGCTTTTCCAGACATTAAAAACTCCGAATATGATAAAGACCTGACCTTATGTGTATTACATATATAGTGCAAATACAGTGTATATTTTGGAAGGAGGCTGAGATTGAAATAGATAAAACAGTAGTCAGGCTGTGTGTTGCTCAGGGCCAGATGTCTTTGCAGGTCACCTGCAAAGGTGTCTGTCCTAGGCCTGACCAGTCTTGTGGCTCACATCTCACATTCCTTTTCCTGCCAGGTTTCAGAGGCTGTGTTAATATCCCAACTGAAACCACATCAAGAAAAATCAAATTTTGTTATCAAGACCCCAAAGGTAATGCCTTTTGCCTCACCGTATCCTATTAGATGCCTTGAGGATTGCCTTCTGCTCCGCTTGTCTTTTCCTAACCCCTTTTAATGTCTTTTTAGAGTAATTTCATTATGCTTGAGGTACTGATTGGGCTCAGTCATCTGAACTCAAAGGGATTTTAACTTCAGATTTTCTTGTATAGATTTTTTTTTTAAGATTTTATTTATTTATTCATGAGAGACACAAAGAGAGGCAGAGACACAGGTAGAGGGAGAAGCAGGCCCTATGCAGGAAGCCGGATGTGGGACTTGATCCCGGGACTCTGGGATCATGCCCTGAGCCAAGGGCAGACGCTCAACCGCTGAGCCACCCAGGCATCCCTAGTATGGCTTTTTAACCCTTTGTCTTAAATGGATTTGTTTTTTTGTCTGTGTTTTCAGTATGGCTGCTTTTGGTTTCCAGGGCACCAGAGATCTTAGTCCCCAGCAGATGGTTGTGAGGGAGAAAATTCTTGATATGGTTATTGACTGCTTTAAACGTCATGGAGCAAAGAGGCTAGATACTCCAGCATTTGAGCTTAAGGTAAGAGGAGAGAGTGCTGGAACTCCATTTCTTTATCTGCCTTTAGTTTCCTGAAGAGCTTTTAGTCTGTGTTCTGGAGTCCTCCTTTGAACTTTGGTGGGTTTTGTTTGATTCCTGCAGGAAATGCTCACTGAGAAATATGGAGAAGACTCTGGACTAATCTATGATCTGAAGGATCAGGGTGGAGAGCTACTGTCCCTGCGCTATGATCTTACTGTATCTTTCTGAGTGTTAGAGACTGACCTCTCTTTCCAAACCCAGGGGAGTTTCTTTGACAAAAGGGACAACTGTGCATCTGGAATCCTATAGGTCTTTTTGCAGCAGCCTTTACTTCCAGTTCCTCCCAGAAGGCAATTCTACCAGCAGAGCCTGGCCCAGATCACTGTCACTTAACTTTACTGTGTATCAGACTCCCTTGGGGAAGATTATAGAAATACCAGGTATCTGGTGCCTAGCCCCAGATATTAATTCTGTACCTGATGTGGGATTCAGCAATCTGCATTTTATTTTTTTAAATATATATTTTTTTATTTATTTATGATAGTCACACACAGAGAGAGAGAGAGAGAGAGGCAGAGACATAGGCAGAGGGAGAAGCAGGCTCCATGCACCGGGAGCCCGACGTGGGATTCGATCCCGGGTCTCCAGGATCGCGCCCTGAGCCAAAGGCAGGCGCCAAACCGCTGCGCTACCCAGAGATCCCAGCAATCTGCATT
This sequence comes from Canis aureus, assembly GCF_053574225.1. NCBI lineage: Eukaryota > Metazoa > Chordata > Mammalia > Carnivora > Canidae > Canis > Canis aureus. Next base: position 36,609,488 of record NC_135615.1, read on the forward strand.
TTAAACAGGCACCTGGGGTCATGAAGAGACAGGTGGTTCTTAGCCTATACTTAAGAAACAAGGACATTAAAAAAAATAAAGAAACATTGACATAGAAGTTACAGGCAAATCTAGGTTCTCAAACTTGACCATTTTGAAATGGTTGAGAATTGATCTGAATGGGAAGGGAACAACCCATACTTGGAGTTCTTGGGTCATTTCTCTTTCAATAGATAGCAGGCCAGCTTCCCTTGTTCTTTTATTGAACTTGCACTTTCGCTTGGTGGGATTCCTTCATTCCTTTATATTGAATGTCAAGTACTGCTAGACCTTGGGGATAGTGGGAAACAAGACAGAGAAGGTTCTTGTTTTCATCCTAGTGGAAGAGATCCAATTGGTAATGGCCCAGTCCTCCAAATGTCTGTACAGTGGGCCTAAGCTTTGGATGCAGTAAACTTTCTCCTTAACCTGTTTATGTGAGGTCCCTTTTGCACGTTATCTCGCCATGAATAAAGTGAAAAGGATGAAACGCTACCAAGTTGGAAAGGTATGGCGACGAGAGAGCCCAACCATAGTCCAAGGCCGCTACAGGGAATTCTGCCAGTGTGTAAGTGACCTGATGGAGGCAGCAGGGTTTGATAGTTTGAGGGGCTACTACCTAGGAACTGGCTGCTCAGTGAAGATTTTTTCCCCCCTTTTTCTGATTTGCTGTAGGATTTTGACATTGCTGGTCAGTTTGACCCTATGATCCCTGATGCAGAGTGTTTGAAGATCATGTGTGAAGTCCTAAGTGGTTTGCAGCTGGGGGACTTTCTCATTAAGGTGAGACCAGGACTGAGGACCGAGTGGAGAAGTCTGGATTTGGCCTGATGCTGTCCCAGAACATCAGTGACCCCAGCCTTTAAGCCTATAGATCTGGGACTTTCTCAGTAGAGCTGTTGTCTTTTATCTATATCTATATAGTCACCCTATGGAATTTTCTTTCTGCACCTTTTATGAGACAGGCTAATAGGGACTGCCATTGTTTTGAGGGAAAGGCATTGACAAGGCACTTGGGTTATTTCCACTGAGTTCACAGGTCAATGATCGGCGGATTTTGGATGGGATATTGGCTGTCTGTGCTGTTCCTCAAAGCAAGTTCCATGCCATCTGCTCCTCTATAGACAAATTAGACAAGGTAACTAAAAACACATACTTCAGTAGACCATATTAAAGTCTGTACCCTGCCCTCAAATCTTTACCCCTAGAGGAAAATAAGGAGATGGTGACTGGAAGTGAGCTTTTACTGGGGAAGATAAGAAGACCTTCTGAAGCAAGACCTGTGTTTATTGTGCAGTGTATTGACTATGCCTGCATTTCCTAAGCTGCCTCTGACTTTGCTGCATGTAGTGTTAGCTATTTGTGACCTTTCCAGTTAGATGAAGAAGGATCTTGGAACTGGGTTAATGTTTGGGTGTTTGCACAGATACCTTGGAAAGATGTGAGACATGAGATGGTGGCAAAGAAAGGCCTGGCTCCTGAAGTGGCTGATAGAATTGGTGACTATGTCCAACGTCATGGTAAGAACCAGCGTTTTCAGAGCTATGTGATAGAACTGGAGTAAAGGGGATGTGTATACAACTTCTATCTCTGAAACAGCACCTTTCCGAAGATATGCTAAGTGCCAGAGCCTGGCCTGAATTTAATTTCCCTTTCACTTAGTGTAATGACCGCTTTATGTCATCAGATGGCAAAGGCAGAAGAGGAGTCTAGTCATTAGAGATCAGGATTTTTTTTTTATAAATAAGAAAATGAGGATTCGTTGGAGCACATGAGGTATAAATTTGGATAAAACACCTCATTGAATAGCACAGACCTTATTTCTCCCATATGTCTCCACAGGTGGGGTATCCCTGGTAGAGGAAATGTTCCAGGATTCTAGACTATCCCAGAACAAGCAGGCCTTAGAGGGTTTGGGGGACTTGAGGTTACTATTTGAATACCTGACTTTATTTGGAATTGCTGAGAAGGTAAGCTGAGTTGAGAATGGACTTCCTGCTGAACTTTGGGGATCTCAGGGTCCTAAGTCTTTTTTGGGGACTTACTGTGGTCTTATTCCCACAGATCTCTTTTGACTTAAGCCTAGCTCGGGGCCTGGACTACTATACTGGAGTGATCTATGAAGCAGTGCTACTACAGACCCCAGCTCAGGCTGAGGAGTGCCTCAATGTGGGCAGTGTGGCTGCTGGTGGACGCTACGATGGGCTGGTGGGCGTGTTTGACCCCAAGGGCCACACGGTGCCATGTGTGGGACTCAGTATTGGGGTGGAGCGAATCTTTGCCATTTTGGAAGAGAGGATGAAGGTAGGTCCTAGGTAGGGGTGCATTTGGGCTGGAGACTAAAGACTCATGTTTGGGCAGCCCCAGTGGCGCAGCGATTTAGTGCCGTCTGCAGCCTGGGGCGTGATCCTGGAGACCCGGGATTGAGTCCCACATCGGGCTCCCTGCATGGAGCCTGCTTCTCCCTCTGCCTGTATGTCTGCCTCTCTTTCTCTCTGTGTCTCTATGAATAAATAAATAAAATCTTAAAAAAAAAATAAAGACTCATGTTTGTGGATATACAGTTAGACTGTTTTTCTGATGATCCTTTTGTCTTTTTTTTTTTTTAAGTAGTGATACACAGGAGTTTTTTATTAGTTTTGCTTTCCTTTCTCTCTTTAATCAGACTGCTGGTCTGAAGATACGGACCACAGAGACCCAAGTGTTTGTGGCTACACCACAGAAGAACTTTCTTCATGAACGGTTGAAGCTAATTTCAGAGCTTTGGGATGCTGGGATCAAGGTATGGTAGAACTGGTGTCCAAGTCATTGAGGTATATATGGCCATTCAGGTGGCCATTTCTACCTTATGCCTAAGATGGAACTCAAGACTTTTCTGGCGTTTACTAGAGTGTCTTCTAGTAGGAGGGCTAGTTCCTCATTTCTTTGGAAATGCTTGAGTAATGTGGTCGCTTCTAAGCCCTTACTCTCTCTTCACCCTTTTCAGGCAGAGCTGCTGTATAAGAACAACCCTAAACTACTAACTCAGCTGCATTACTGTGAGCACATGGGCATTCCACTGGTGGTCATTATTGGTGAGCAAGAACTGAAAGAAGGGGTAATCAAGCTTCGTTCAGTGGCCAGCAGGGAGGAGGTGAGTGGGAAATAGAACCAAGTGTTTCTACCTTTCTTAGATTCTTTTAAGAAATATGTATCTTATGGTTGAGGAAATATCTCCAGGGTTAATAGTGGTAGAGATGAATGAAGACCCATTCAGGCAACCCTTTAGCCAGTGAATATTAGCTAGGAGGGCAGAAGGACAAATGAAATCTTAATGGGTATTTTGAGACCAATCCAATGAAATAAACATAGATCAGTTGTTTGACTCTCTCTCTCTCTCTCTCTCTCTCACACACACACACACACACACACACACACTCACTCTCACAAGATTTTATTTTTTAAGTGATCTCTCCACCCTGCTTGGGGCTCAAACTCACAACCCCGAGGTCAAGAGTCACATGCTCTACCAATTCAGCCAGGCAGGTGCCCCAGATATGTGAATCTCTTTAGTCTTGAAAGCGTAATTCTTCAGTTCATCTTGAAGCCCACACTTCTTCCTACTGATTACATAAAGTAGTGGGATCAGATACAGGGTAAAATGAATCTGGAAAAGCAGTGACTAGGAATCTAGAATCACTTTCTAGTTTGTCACATGAAGGTTCTCTTTTGTGTTACAGGTGGCTATTAAACGGGAAAATCTTGTGGCTGAAATTCAGAAGAAACTATCTGAGTCTTGATCCTTGCCTGCTTGCCATCTGCTGCTCTTTCTATTTTTTTTTTTTTTTTTTTTTTTTTTTTTTTTTTTTTTTAAATTTTTATTTATTTATGATAGTTACAGAGAGAGAGAGAGAGAGGCGCAGAGACACAGGCAGAGGGAGAAGCAGGCTCCATGCACCGGGAGCCCGACATGGGATTCGATCCCGGGTGTCCAGGATCGCGCCCTGGGCCAAAGGCAGGCGCCAAACCGCTGCGCCACCCAGGGATCCCTGCTGCTCTTTCTAGAAGACGTTTCTTCTAGGACTGAGTTCCTGATGGACTTTGCAGTTGCTGGCCAGGATGGGTGACAAGTTCCTCTGCCTCCTCCATCCTTTCTGGGTACAAAGCTGTAGGAGGTCCTGAGGACTCCTGGGCTAGTGTGAGCAGCTATTCTGCATGGGTGCAGATGGCTGGTATGTGAAAGAGACATGCTCTAACTGCAGAGACAGATGGCAGATTTGAAGTGCCATGGAATGCTGCCAACAGGTGCTGAGATGGTTGCTTTGAGCAAGGCTCTAGGAAGGTTGCCCCAGGCTGGGACCATTGAGATAAGAAGTCAGATGCGTGGCCTTCCATTGTGGCTTCTGAACCAGATTCTGGGAAATTTGTCCACAACCTGCCCTTGGCTTGTCCAGGGAGTATTGGGAGATAGCAAGGAAGGGGCAAATGGCTGCCTTCTCCTTTTGAGGACAGAGATGCTATCCTAAGGGCATAGGAGTGCTCATGGTTGTGGCATCTCTAGCTCAACTGCTGTTAGTAGAGTGAGGCTGTCTGTTTAGTAATTTTGAATGTTGAATTTAATAGGTGACTTGACAAGATGGTCTAATCTTTTGAGATTTTGGAGACCATTTCCTGTGCCAGAATTACTGCTCGACTATGTTCCATGTTGTCCTATGGAGGTGGCTGTTCTAGAAATGATTGGATAATAAATAAAATACTAAATGTAGTAGTTTGAGTGATTTGTTATCAAGAGATTGGTTTGCATAGGCCATAGAAAACCCTCAAGTGTACACTGCACAATTCTGAGAACTAGGAGCAACCTCCCTGGGGTGATGCTTCTGGATTCAGTGAAGGAAACAGTCAGTTTTCCAGTGCCCCCACTCCACCCCCCATCAACTTGGAAATACAGTCACGTCTAAATGAACATAGTGAGATGCATGCCAGAGTTCACCCTACAGCGTTGCTGATGACTGGCCTTTCCAAGTCCCATCATGTTGATTAAATTGTGCCCTATTGATTGAATGATTATAAAGTTCCTCAGTTGAAAGAAAAATGATTTAACCGAATGATGATAGCATTGCTTCAAAATAAAGAGTGTGCAAAAATTGCTTTCTATATATGCGCTGGAAAGGCTGCAACTTAGAAACACTGGGTGTCGCGGGCCATATCTTTAGTGCATACAGGTAAATAGGGCAGCTAGAGGCTCCTAATAATTCCTTCAGCCTTAAAAATTAGAAACTTGGCAAACGGATGCACAGTTGCTTAAGACTAGATCAAAGGGCCCTGATCCAAATTGCTTCCTTGTTTATAAAATAGACCAGTTGAATTAAATCAGATGATTGTTTAGAAAACCAAGGCAAAAGACATTAGTACGCGCCCTTACTTCCGTATTGCTTCATGCTCTCCATGCGCATGCACCATTTCCGTGGGTCAGAGGAGGGGCCGACGACCCTGTTTTAGAAGTCCTTAGCTCGTTTAGAACGCGAAACTCTAAGCTTATTGGAGGGCAAGCTTGCTTTACGGCTCAGGGCCGCTTTTTACGTCATTTTCCGGCTTCCCATTCACTTCGCAGTGAAGATGGCGTCGGGCAGCGGGGTAGGTGTTGTGTGTGAGGAGGCTTTGGTCGGGGGGCAGAGGGTGCCTTCGTAGCGCGGAATATCCTGCACCCAACTGGCTTCTCGACACCTCCTTGCGGCCCAATGGTTCGAGTTCAAGAGCCTCCTCGTAGGGTCCTGGCACAGGGTCTGTGGAATCGCGGAGAACTCTTGGGTTGGGGTCCTGAGGCCACCTCAGCCTTCTGGTGCGGTGTGGAGAGTCTTCGCTCTCGACAGGTCCGGGGGGTCGCCTTGCCGGCGTGGACGCGGTTCCCTCCGTTTCTCTAGGGTTCCGATATGATTAGCGACGAATCTTGAGCGCTTTTTTCCCTACAGACAAAAAACTTGGACTTTCGCCGAAAGTGGGACAAAGATGAATATGAGAAGCTCGCCGAGAAGAGGCTCACGGAAGAGAGAGAAAAGAAGGATGGTGGGTGCCTACTCCCTAAAGGGCAGAGGTATCGTAGAGGTGAAGCCATAGCTGGAGAGCGGGTGGGGAGTTGAAATGCGATGTCCTGGTTGGTACCTTGTGTAACCTCTGGCTGAATGTTGCCTCCCTGGTTCTCCATTTCTTACTGTATAAAATGGGAGGAAAGAGATGGACTGAATATACTCAGAGGTATTTCCCAGCTCTGTTTCCTGTGCTTTCTTGCCTTCTTTTTGCTTAGCTCGTTTTGTACTTTCTTCAAGTGCAGAGAAGAGAGGAGAAGCCTTAGTAGTGACAGAGATGTGGAGTATTTTGCTGCTATGCACTACTCCTATTGAGGAAACTCTTTCCGTTGAAGTCACTTAAGGGGAAGAATATAACTGGTCCAATCAAGTCCTTCCCCTGTGGTCTGAGAAGAGTGAGGGTACTGGGAGGAATGTGTGATTGTTTCAGCTGGTGGTTAGTAGTACTGTTTCTCTGCTTTGTACAATGTTACGGAGTTGATTCTCCTCTCCTAGTTAGAGAATCCATTATACAAAAAGAATCCTTATTTTTTCTTATGCTTTCACTTTACTTTCACACCACCTTGCACAAACTGATCTTTTTAGTTTTGATCTAATTTGTACAGTAGCAAGTAACAGATATTGCCTGAATGTTGGTCCCATTTAGAAAATCTTCCCCAGCCTTCTAGAGATTCTTTTTTGTGTGTTACACTTGGGGTATCTGTCTGAAAGTATTACTGAGTGTCCTTGCTTTTCTTTTAAAAGTTTACTCTTTGTGAAAATTAATTCCTTTCTTCAATTCAGTTAACAATAAAAAACTTTGTTTTTAGACTTATTGGCTTTGAAGTGGAAAAAAGCTATGTAGAGTTTAGGGATTGCATATCATTTTTTCCTGTGTTGAGATTCTCCCTAGTTGCTGCTACAAGTGCTTTTTGTGCCCCCTGCTTCAGGCTTAAGAAAGAAATGAAGAGTAGACATCTGTGTATTGGGTTTCATGCATTTCTTTTCGTTTCTGCTTAAGGAACTCTAATAATAAAAGGACTTTCTTCTGTCTTATATTTTAGGAAAACCAGTACAGCCAGTCAAACGGGAGCTTCTCCGGCATAGGGACTATAAAGTGGACCTGGAATCCAAGCTTGGGAAGACAATTGTCATTACCAAGACCACGCCACAATCTGAGATGGGAGGGTGAGTGACTTTTCATCTTTTTCAGGAGCCAAGACTAGGTCTAATAAACTGTGTTGATTTTAGCAAGTGTCGAGGAGAGGTTCTCTGGCTCCAGGATAGCAATCATGTTACTTATAATTCTATCTTTATTTTTATTTATTTTTTTAATAGTCCTACCTTTAGATATTTCTTTGTGTCACTCCTGTTCCAGGCCTCAACTAAACATGGTAGTGTCTCTAGGAGGAGTTACTCTGTAGACCTCTTCATATTGGCACTGTAACTCTTTCTTAATATCTGAAGAGGAAGAAATGAAGGAAAGGACTCCTGAAAACATTTCTAGGGGAGAGATTTCTCGAGCTAGAATGGAGCCTAGAAGCTGTTGATGGTGAATAAAGGGAGTTGAGGTTCCAGACTGGCTGCAAAGGTTGTAGTTGTTACGGATTGCTTGGTTGTACACTTTCCTCCTAGACCAAGACTATGACCCATGAGAAGAGGTGTCCTGTAAGGACTTTTGTTTTTGCCCACCACTACTACAGTATTCATTTACGTTTTCTAGCAGGAGAGCAAAACAGATAGCAATGAGTGACATGTCTGAATTGCTTAGAAAACTTACATCAGGGATCCCTGGGTGGCTCAGTGGTTTGGCGCCTGCCTTTGGCCCAGGGCATGATCTTGGGGTCCTAGGATCAGGTCCCATGTCGGGTTCCCTGCATGGAGCCTCCTTCTCCCTCTGCCTGTGTCTGCCCCTCTCTCCCCCCCTCCCTGTTTCTCATAAATAAATAAATAAAATCTTAAAAAAAAAAACACCTCACATCATTCTTTTCTGTATTAGTTACCTATTCCTGTGTAAATTAACTAACTCACCAAAATTTAGCAGCATAAAACAGATAGCTAACAATTTGGGTAAGTAATCTGGAAAGGCTTAGGGTGTCACAAAGCTGCAATGAAGGTGTCTGCTGGGTCTGCATTCATATGAGGCTTAAGTGGGGCTGAATGATTTGATTGAAAGCTCTTTCATGTAGTGCTTTGGAGGCCTCACTTCTTTGCCCCATGGGCCTCTAGTGCTGTTGACAATAAAGCAAGTGGCTTCCCAAGAGTAAGACATGGACAGGCTATTTATTTATTTATTTTAATTTTAATTTTTGTATTTTTTTTAATTGGAGTTCGATTTGCCAACATATAGTATAACACCCAGTGCTCATCCCGTCAAGTGTCCCCCATAATGCTCGTCACTCAGTCACACCAACTGCCCACCCACCTCCCCTTCCACTACCCCTTGTTCATTTCTCAGAGTTAGGAGTCTCTCATGTTCTGTCACCCTCTCTGATTTTTCCCACTCTTTTTCTCTCCTTTCCCCTATAATCCTTTTCACTATTTTTTATATTCCCCGTATGAGTGAAACCATATACTGTTTGTCCTCCTCCCATTAACTTATTTCACCCCGCATAATACCCTTTAGTTAGACATGGACAGACTAACACTGCAGCCTTTTTTAAAAAAAAATTTCTTTTTTTATTTTTTTATTTTTTTATTTTTTATTTATTTATGATAGTCACAGAGAGAGAGAGAGAGGCAGAGACACAGGCAGGGACAGAAGCAGGCTCCATGCGCCGGGAGCCCGACATGGGATTCGATCCCAGGTCTCCAGGATCGCGCCCTGGGCCAAAGGCAGGCGCTAAACCGCTGCGCCACCCAGGGATCCCCCAATTTTTTTTTTTTTTAAAGATTTTTTATTTATTTATTAGGCAGAGAGACAGAGGGAAAAGCAGGCTCCATGCAGGGAGCCTGATGTGGGACTCGATCCCAGGTCTCCAGGATCACAGCCCGGGCTAAAGACAGCGCTAAACCACTAAGCCACCGGGGCTGCCCCTTTTTAAAAATTTTTAATAAAGATTTTACTTATTTATTTATTCATAAGAGACAGAGAGAGGTAGAGACATAGGCAGAGACAGAAGCAGGCTCCTCTCAGGGAACCCAATGCAGGACTTGATTCCTGCACCCAGGATCACGCCCTGAGCCGAAGGCAGATGCTCAACCGCTGAGCCACCCAGGCGTCCCAGAAGCCTTTTTTTTTTTTTTTTTTAATAGCCTATTCTTGGAAGTGACACAGCGTAATTTTTGAAATTTTTTTTTTTTTAAGATTTTATTTGAGAGAGACTAAACAAGAGAGACAGCATGAGCAGCGGGAGGGCCAGAGGGAGAAGCAGAAATCCCCAGTGAGCAGGGAGCCAGATGCCAGGCTCAGTCCCAGGACCCTGAAATCATGATCTGAACCAAAGGCAGACACTTAACTGAGCCACCTAGGTGCTCTGAAATATTCTTTTGGTCACAGGACAATTCTAGTACAAATTGGTAGGGAACTGCACAAGGTACGCATACCATGAATTTGAGAATCATTGTGGGGCTATCTTGGAGTTTGGCTACCATACTCTTCCACGAGGTAAGGCTTTATAAAAATGAGAAGTGCTGCCTTCTTGTAAACAGAAAATTTGCCTGAAAATATGAGGTTTTTAACATTTATTTATACATTTATTTATTTATTTATTTAATTTATTTATTCATTCATTCCTTCATTCATTCATTCATGAGAGACACAGAGAGAGAGAGGCAAAGACATAAGCAGAGGGAGAAGCAGGCTCCATGCTTGCAGGAAGCCCCGATGTGGGACTCGATCCCGGGACTCTGGGATTGCGTCCTGAGCCAAAGGCAGATGCTCAGCTGCTGAGCCACCCAGGCATCCCCAAAAATGAGTTTCTTAGTTGAAAACATTAAGATCCTTAAGCTAGATTTGACCACAAGTGCTGTTTCTTCTGTTCGCTAGGTATTACTGCAATGTCTGTGATTGTGTGGTGAAGGACTCCATCAACTTCCTGGATCACATTAATGGAAAGAAACGTAAGGCTTGGAGGTAGTTTGTGACTAGGACTGGGATTGGGTTTTGGAGACGGGGTAGGGGAAGGAGTGGTTTCAGTTGAATCTTTTTTTAATGCCTGAGAATTTCTCCGGTTGCTTCATCCTTTACTTCATAATCTAATGTTTCTGGAGGCACTGAGATGAGACACTGTTTTAGGCTCTCAACAAGCTCAGACCACAGTCTTCTCCAAGGCCTCGCTGTCCCCACTGGTATGCATTTGCTCACTAGGGGCAGTTGAAAGCCACTTGCATCTTGCTATTTGTAGCTGCTGCTTCTGGGAACAAGTAAAGCCAAGGGTTGTTTATTGTTGTTGTTTTCCAGCTATAATTATTTTTGCTGTGTATTATTTTATGAAAAAATTTTTTCTTTTTAATGTCAAAGACTTTTTGATGGCCTGAAGATATTGTAATGTCATTACCTTTTTCGCTATTGATCCCACCCAGATCAGCGAAATCTGGGCATGTCTATGCGTGTGGAACGTTCCACCTTGGATCAGGTGAAGAAACGTTTTGAAGTCAACAAGAAGAAGATGGAAGAGAAACAGAAGGATTATGATTTTGAGGAAAGGATGAAAGAGCTCAGAGAAGAGGTAAGGATTTTTTCCATCCTTTGTCCTCCAGCTTTGAATTTTATGTTACTAATCATGAGGAGGCTGTCTTCCTCATCCACTCCTCCTCTCAGGGGATAGTTGTATCCTGAATCTCTTTGTATTGGGGGAAATAATAAATATTTCCTTAGAGACTCTCAAGATCTGAAGGATATGGTTATAAACCTATCCTTTTTTCCTAGACTCTGGGCCTACTTTTTTTTCTTTAAACTATAGGAGGGATTAAATTCACCTAGTCCCCAAGAGGCACATAGAACTTGGCTGACTGGGTCAGAATTCTCTTTCCTTCACTTACTAGCTATGACTTTTGGGCAAGTTATATAACTTCTCCATGTCTCAGTTTTCTCATATTAAGAGATCTTAGATTATAATCTACATAAGTGTTTAGATCAATTACTGGCATATACTCTATGCACCAGGGTGATAGTTGCTATTATATGGTTCTGTTTTCATAACCTTTTTAAGAACTAGAGATGTAGGACTGAGAAATACTCTTCACAGGCTAAAACTTCTTTTTGTTGTTTCTTAAAATCTTTACTGTGGCTTTTCCTCTGCTCTTGAAATTTTACTTGCCTTTACTATTTTCTCCTAAAGATAGAAAGGAATCTTGACACTCACTTGTCTCTTTCAACATTTGGCTTAGGAGTCTGAACTGATTCTGAGTGATTTCCCCCCTAGGAGGAAAAGGCCAAAGCCTACAAGAAAGAGAAACAGAAGGAGAAGAAAAGGAGGGCTGAGGAGGACTTGACATTTGAGGAGGATGATGAGATGGCAGCTGTGATGGGCTTCTCTGGCTTTGGTTCCACCAAGAAGAGTTACTGAGGCTTTCTATGCTTGGCCTTTTGTTAACTGTGTGTGTGTGGGGGTCATTTGGGGGGGGGGGGGACTTGGGAAAGTCCTTAAGAGCTGCAATGGGGGTGGACTAGAGGGTGGGTGTTGGTGGTTTCCCTCTACTTTGGGAGAGAACACAGGATGCAGAGGTAATGCTGTGGCATATTCCTTCAGCCTCAGCATATCACTGGAGTCACAGGGCCTCTGCCTGAGTTCCCAATAAAGAAAAACCTCTTCTGAGGCTGCTTTCCCAAACCTCCCCCTGCATCTTTCCCTCTTCATCTGTCCAATCTCTTTGAGCAGCTGACATTTATCCTGTGTTTTCCATTTGTTTTAATTTTGACTCTTGCTTAGCCTGCAGCAGAAGGGTTCTCTGGGTCCCCAGTGTCCAGTTGATAGCACATTTTTGACCAGCCCTCTTTCCCCCAAACCTCCTGTGGTTCTCTACTGCCTGTGCATGCATGTGTATTTCTGCCTGGGTCAGTGATATGTGCGGGCGTGTGTGCATGAATTTGTCACATAGAGGGAGCCTGAGCTAGATCCTCAGAGCATTGTTGCCTTGGGGCCTGATGTTCTTGGCTCCCTCAGTGCATGTAACAGGAAATTAAATGGGATGAGTGTTTGGTGTGGTTTTTGTCTGGTGAGTTTTTTAACCTTTGTTTTTCATACGTAGACTGTTCAGCCTTTCCTGTTTGTTTCATTTTATTGAGGATTACTCTTTTTTTCTTCCTTGTGAGCAGGCTCTTGGAAGAACCTATTTGATGCAAAAAAAGAAAAAGAAAAAAAAACTTTATATGGGAGCCCTTGGGTCTCAGAGACTGTTCAACATGTATAATAAATGGCATTGACTGGGCCTATTCACATTTGGTGGGAACATTCCATATTCTTCCCAGTGTATTGTTTTTGTTTTTGTTTTTTTTCCTACACTGAATATTTACATATAGAGCTGCTGCTTTTTTCTCCCTTCATTTGAGCCCTGTCACTTTTTTTTTCTAGGTTCCTTCAGCACGAGTTGTATTTTCCTCTGATGGGATGTGTGTCCAGATGAATCTAAACACAACTTTTCCTATAATTTTAGCCTCCTTTGGTCTGTTTTTGGAACAGCAGAATTTAGGGTGGAACTTGGTGTTTTCCTTGCTATCTGCAGTTAGGCTAAGCACAGGGTTATTCAGTTTTAGCACTGTTGACCTTTTGGGCTGGTTAATTCTTTGTTGTGGAGGCTCTCTTACGCATTTCAGGATGTTTAGCAGTGTCCCTAGCCTCTACTCACTAGATGCTGGTAGCACCTCCTGCCCGAGTTTGACAAATAAGGATGTGTCCCCAGGAGTTGGGGGTGAAATCCCTCCTGCCAGTCCCATTGAGAAGCATTGACAAGCTGTCTCCCTACTTTGGTCTGACTTGAGAATTAGAAGGCACAGACTGCTTAACTAAAGAAAAAGGTTTGATATTCCCTGAATTGGGTACTGTGCCAGATCCTAGGGATATAGGGGGAAAATCAGTCTTTTAAACCAACAATAGTTACACAAACTTCAAGCAGATGAATTCTGTAATTTTAACTGGTTCTATATCCTGAAAAGTGGGTTCTGTGTGTGTGAAGAAGGCTGCCATCAGCAACCTTGGTGTAAATAAGCACAAGGTTTATTTACATTCTCTGTCGCATCTGGCCCCTAGAAGCATCTGAACTACCTTTGGGTCCCTTAAAGTACTATGCTCTTCCCTTTGGACTTTTGTACATAACTCCCTTTTTACCAGGCATAACTTTTGCCTATTTTATTTCTGATGCTCAGTCTTGCCATTGGGATCACTGTGAATGTGTGTCTACTGGCTCAAAGTTTCATGTATGGTATTTGTTGGCCAATTGCAGGCAGATTAGTGGATTCTTTCCTTGATAGGATTATGTGCTCTACAGGTCATTCAAGTAACAGCTCTACTCTAGTAGGCTGGGCCCTTTTGCTCTCCATTTCAAGGCAGGCTGGAGAAAGCGTCAGCTGAGTTCCTTGCATTTTTCATTACTCTTCAGGAAACCGTCTAATTCAGATTGTCTTCAAGTGATTTCTCTCTCTTTGGTACAGTGAAATCTTAACTATGGTCACCTGTACTAAAAAGTGATTTTGAACAACAGGTTCTCTCAATTCTCTTGGGACTGGCAAGTGGGTTTGAGTCTAAGGGGGTGTGTCTAGGTCATGGATATGTGAAGAGACTCAAGATGGTGACTTGGGAGGGGGGAAGAAGGAGATGGAATGGAAATTTAGGAGCCCAGAGCAATCCCAGATAACTCAGGAATCTCTGGAAGAGAAACTTCTTTGGTGTTTGTGGTCTTTCTAAAATCTGAAAATTTTGCATTCTGATTGAGGAATGTGCCTGTTACTCTCCTACATGTGTTCATTTATTCAGTGGTTGCTAAGATACTGAACAAGTTGTAGGACCTGGTAGTCTTTGCTAGGGTAAGGCATCAGGGTTCCAACTGTCATGGAATTTACATTCTGGTGGAATTGCCTTTTACAGTACCTAGGAACAAAAGTTTGGATGATTTCAGGCACCCCCAGGGACTCTTGCTGCATTGCTCTGATAACCCCCTCCAAAAATTTAAATGTGAAGATTCTTTAATCAGCAATTCTACTCTGAAGTGTCTATCCTAAAAACATACCTGTGTTTGTGTACATATACTTGAAAGTTTACTGCAGCTTTGTTTATATAACAGTGAAACATTTAAAATAAAACTGGTACATTTATTCTTGAACATAATGCAACCATTACTATATATATGAATCAGATTTGTGTATTAACAAGAAAGATCACCAAGACATACTATCAAGTAAAAAAGCACAAAAACAATACCAGACAAATTGATGTTCATAACCCCCCCAACCTCCTTCATAAAACTATATTATATGTACAGTTAAATAAAGAGATTGAGAAAAAGGACTGGAAGGGCATACACTGAAATGCTAACTGGTTAACTGGAAGAAATTATGGGAAGAGAAAGGTTAGCTGTTTAACAACGTACATAAAAGGAATAGAGTATTCATGTGGGGTTATTTATTCTTTGGTCCCAAAACCCAGGAATAAATATATGTGGAGGTTAAAATGTTTAAAATGCTAACAAATAATACCATGAAACACCTATTATGGCACCTGAGAGGGGCTGTTAGGTATATCTTGTTTAGTTTCAGAGTTCCAAGGTAAGGCCTTGAATACACCTTGCACCTTTAAACATTCCACTCTTGACTCAGGCACTGTGAAATTGATTTGGTCAAAGAGTGACTCCCTGTGGTTGTTCAGCCAGCATAGAGGCTGAAGGGGATGTCCAGAGACCTGTGGACCAGGTGACCGCTGCAAGACAATAAACTTGGAAGGCACCTGATTGGTAGAGCTCGCTAGGCTGTTAAACGGAGGAGTTCTTATAGCAGTGTGTCCTCAGCAGATGAGCACTCCCGAGTGTCTGGGTAGGGCAGTTGTTTGGATGCTAGAGTGTACTGGATCACTCCTGTTACGATTTAATTTATTTTATCACATGTTTTTCTTGCCAGTCAAGATAATATCTAGAGGATGTGGCCAGCTTGTCCCTAGCTGAGCAGTTCCTTCAAGTAAAGCATCTTCTCACCACTCAAGTGATTCATAACCTTCCAGACCTTTTGCCACTGTGCTGGCTCTCTTCATTCCCCCACTAATAAGCCTTGGAGAGAGTGTTTTAGAACTCCTCTCCTGTCCAGAGCAGCAGAGTGACTAGGTATCCAGTGGATGTTAAGCATCCTTTACACCAGGAACCAGGCTCCTTGGAGATAATGGTTGATGCTAGGACTGGGGAAATAAGGAGATGAACCTGGAGTGTCTTAGTGCCAGAAAGTGGGTAAATGCTAACAAAAAAACAACCCTAAACAAATAAATGAAAAACTCACTTAAACTTACTTTTGGTGTTTAGTAATGTTTGTGCGTTTGTTCTAGAGGTTAGTAACGCTTGTATCTTCTCAGGTCCTCAAATTTATTTTCCTCATTTGGAATCTATTTTCATTTGTCAGCTATATCTTGACTCCCTCCTACTATGTAACCACAATTATTTTGTTCTGTTTTCTTTTACTCCCATTTTTTTAAGTAATGTTTTTAGGGAAAAAAAGCTTGCATACTATTTTTCCACTCCTAATCACCTTTATTTTAGAGATCTACAATGTGATTTATTTAATGCTTGCCATCATAAGATTTTTTGAATTTCCTCCCAGTCTTTACTTGGAAAAAACTCATTCTCTTATAAATTCCTCAAGAGAGTTTCCTGAATATTGTATTCTTGAGTTCTTGCATTTTTAAAACTGATTTTTATGGCTTTGGTATTTGAAGGACAGGTGGATATAAGATCTTGGTTCACATTTCTTTTCCTTGAGTTTTTAAAAACTGATTTGCTGCGTTTCTTTGTATGTTGTAGTGAAAATACCAACCTGATTCTTCCCTTCCTAAATGATTTTGTCTTTTTGTATGAGGCCTGGATGTTTTTTTTTTCCCTTCAATTCTAATTGATTTTCTAAGGTATATCTCAGAATTGACCATTCCATATCAATTTTCCTAGGTTCATGGAGGACCCTTTGGATTTGTAGATTCATGTTTTATTTCCAGAAAGTTTTCTTGTATTATAATTTTGAATATTGTATCCATTCCATTATTTTGCTTTTTTTGTTTATATATATTG
This sequence comes from Canis aureus, assembly GCF_053574225.1. Taxonomy (NCBI): domain Eukaryota; kingdom Metazoa; phylum Chordata; class Mammalia; order Carnivora; family Canidae; genus Canis; species Canis aureus. The sequence goes on from NC_135615.1 coordinate 36,625,744, forward strand.
GATTTTTTTTGCCTTGGTATTTAGCACTTTCTCTTTGATCCTTCTTAATTGCTTTCTTGATTTTTATTTTCATTTCTTGACTGTTTTTATTTCTTTCCTTAATATCACTTACGATATTTTAAGTAAAATATATTTCCCTTGGACATCGTATAAATTAGTCTCTTTTTTCCCTGAGATGATTTGTTTTTTTCTTCAGTTTTTCCTTTTTTTAAAAAAAAATTTTTACTTAGTTTTTTTTAAAGATTTTATTTATTTATTCATGAGAGACACGGAAAGAAAGAGGCAAAGACACAGGCAGAGAAGCAGGCTCCATGTAGGGAGCCCAATGAGGGACTCAATCCTCAAACTCTAGGATCATGCCCTGGGCTGAAGGCAGGTGCTCAATCACTGAGCCACCCAGGCGTCCCTCTTCAGTTTTTCCTGATTTTGACTAACTCTTGTCTTATATTTTTCTTTTTGGTCCACTTTTGTTCTGACTTATTTTTTATTTGTAATATTTTCTCATAACACCAAATGACTGTTTAAGGTTATTTAATTTCGGTTGGAGTGTCATCTTTGTTTTCCCATTTCATAGTTAGATTTTTTTTAAAAAGATTTTATTTATCCATTCATGAGAGAGAGAGAGAGAGAGAGAGGCAGAGACACAGGCAGAGGGAGAAGCAGGCTCCATGCAGGGAGCCTGACGTGGGACTCAATCCCAGGTCTCCAGGATCAGGCCCTGGGCTGAAGGCGACGCTAAACCGCTGAGCCATCTGGGCTGCCCTCATAGTTAGATTCTTAAATATATATATTTATTCTCATTTTTTGTTGACTTATTATAATGCCTGCCATTTTCTGTTCATTTTGAAATGTCTTTATTTCCAGGTTCAGCAATTGCAAATTAGGCAGGCAGTGTTTCTTCAAGTGTGCTCTTCTGTTGGAAGTTTGAAGTGAAATAGAATGTGCTTTTTTTGGAGGTAGAGCCCAACCTGGCATTATTCTGTGGAAAACTGAATGCCACCTCATTTTTTTTGCTTAAAAAAATTTTAATTGTGGTGAAATACACAGATCATAAAATTTACCATTTCAGCGATTTTTGAGTACAGTCAGTAGTATTTACATTCACGTTGTTATGCAACCATCACAGCCACCCATCTCCAGAACTTCTTTCACCTTGTAAAACTGAAACTCTGTATCCATTAAACACTCCAGTGCCCACCCTCAGCCTCTGACAACCACTATTCTTTCTCTCAATGAATTTGACTACTCTACGTACCTTATATAAGTAGAATCATACAGTATTTGTCTTTTTGTGACTGGCTTTCTTTTGTATGTGTGACTAGCTTATTTTACTTTGCATAATGTGCTCAAGGTTCATGTATACTGTAGTATGTGGCAGGATTTCCTTTTTAAGACTGAATAATATTCTACTGTATATTTATATGCCACATTTTGTTTATCCATTTATTCACTGATGGACACTTGAATGGGTTGCTTCCACCTCTTGGCTGTGGTGAATTAGTGCTGTTATGAAGGTGGCTGCACAAGTATCAAGATCTTACTTTAAGCCCACTTGCCCTTTAGTGTAGAGTTTAAGGGTCTGGGCTCTGGAAACAGAGTACAGGGTTCAAACCATGGATCTAGAACATCCACACTCTGTAATCTTAGCCAAATAACCGCACCTGTCACACTGCTTTCTGATCTCAAGACATTAACATTCAAAGCACCTAATTTGTATAGTTCTTGTGAAAACTCATTGGATTGTGGTGCCTGGCTGGCTCAGTTGTTAGAGCATATGACTCTTGATCTTGGGGTTGTGAGTTTGAGCCCCATGTTGGGGGTAGAATTTACTTTAAAGAAAATGAGGGGTGCCTGGACGGCTCAGTAGGTTGGGCATCTGTCTTCACCTCAGGTCATGATCCCAGGGTCCTGGGATCAAGCCCAGTGTCAGCAGCGTTCCCTTGCTCAGTGAGGAGTCTGCTTCTCTTTCTGCCCCTTCCCCGCTCCTTCACTCTCTCTCTTTCTCTCTTTCTTTCTCTCAAATAAATATTTAAAAAAATGAAATGGAGGGGCACCTGGCTGGCTCAGTCAATGGAGCGTGCAAACTCTTGATCTCAGGGTTGTGAGTTTGAGCCCCACGTTGGGTATATAGATTCATTAAAATCTTTTTTAATTCCACAATTAATAAAAATAATATGCTTGGAACAGTAACTGACTCATAATTAGTGAATTGTTATTACTGGTACATCAAATAACTTAAGAGGATCAATTTACTGTCAACACATCACAAGCCACTAAAAGTTTCTGACATCAAGTACAACTACTAGATAGTAAAGAGGGCAAGATTCTGCTTTCAGTTCTTTTGGATATATACTCAGAAGTGGGATTGCTGGGTTACATAGTAATTACTTTTTTTTAGTTTTTTGAGGGACCTTCATGCTGTTTTCTATAGCAGCAACAGTATTTTACATTCCTAAAAACAGTGAAGAATTCCAATTTCTCCATATCCTTACCAACACTTGTTATTTTGTTTCTGTTTTTTTTAAATATTATAGTAGTCGTTTTAATGGGAACGACGCGAATCCTCTATATTCTTGCATGTTGATTTTTCTGTTATTATTGTCTACATCCATAAAATGTTGGTATTGGATTGGGATCATATTATCTATTAATTTGGAGACAACTTATATCTTTATGATAAAAGTCAAAGGGTCTTACTTTAAGAACAAGGAATGTTTTCCACTTGCTTAAGTCCACATTTGTGCTTCTTAGGACATTAAATTTTTCCACGTGTGAGATTTTGTACATTTCTTAACAGATTTACTTTTAAGAATTTATCTTGTTTTGTTTATAAGTAGGATCTTCTATTCCTTAACACTTTCTAACTTGTTATTCATATATATGTGAAGATTGCTGATTTTAGTGTGTAAATTTTATGTCCTGACACTTTACTAAATTGTTTTATACTTCTTTTCCAATTAATATACTTGTTTGTTTTCCTTTCTGTGTCTACATTTGATAATTACTCCAATGTAATGTTAAAAAGTAGTAAAAATAGAAAGCATCATTGCCTTGTTCCTGACCTTTATTAGAATTCTTCCACTGTTTCCTCATTAAGTAAGATGTGTCCCTAACATGCTTATATATGCGTGTATATATAATAATATGTGTATAATATGGTAAAATATAATTTTAAAAAAGAATTTATTTATTCATGGGAGACAGAGAGAGAGAGAGAGAGAGGCACAGACACAGGCAGAGGGAGAAGCAGGCTCTATTCCATGCAGGGAGCATGACGTGGGACTTGATCCCAGGTCTCCAGGACCACACCCTGGGCTGAAGGCGGCCCTAAACTGCTGAGCCACCCGGGCTGCCCAAAATAAAATTTAATGCACACACATGGTGACCTTAGACATACAGGCAATTCCCATTTTAATTATTTTTACAAATCTGAAAAGTGTGTTGAATGTTATAGAAGGGTCTTTTAGCACATAGGGAACGAATTGTTACTTTTCTTCTTAGATCTACCGATTTGGATAAATGATACTATTGTAATTCGTAATGTTTCATTTTTGCAAATATGATAAATTCCACTTGGTCGTGATGTGTTATTTATATAATGTGTTGCTGGATTTTGTTTGCTATTTATTTATTCTGCCTCAATAACTGAGTCTGATCTGAAGTTGTATTTTTATTTTATTTTTAAAACAGTCGTAGGTTTAGAGAAAAATTTCGTAGGAAATACAGAGAGGACCTCTGTGCCCTCTCTTCCGTTCCAGCTTTCTGTTATTAACATCTTGCATTAGTGTGATACATTTGTTAAAATTTATGAACTAATATTAATATATTAACATTAAAGTCCATAGTTTTATTGTTTATTTTCTTTGTTTTATAGTTTTGTGGGTTTTGATAAATGCATAATGTCATATTTTCACCGTTAGAGTGTTTTTTTTTTTTTTTTCGTTAGAGTGTATTATAGAATAGTTTCACTGCCCTAAAAAATGCCCTGCACTCCACCTTTTAATCCTACCTCCCTCAAATCAAACTTCTGGTAACCACTGATCTTTTCACTCTCTCCATAGTTTTGCCTTTTCCAGAGTAATATATAATTGGAGTCTTAAGAGTATGCAGCCTTTTCTTTTCTTTTCTTTTTTTTTTTTTTTTGAGTATGTAGCCTTTTCAACTGGCTTATTTAACTTAGCAATATGCATTTAAGATTCCTCCATACTTTTTCATGGCTTGATAGCTCTTTTTTTTTTTTTTTAAGTCACTCAGTAATACAGGCATACTTTGGTTATTATTCTTTACTGTGCTTCACAGGTAATGTTTTTTCCCTCTTTTTTTTTTAAACAAATAGAAGGATTGTGGCAATCTTGTGTTAAACAGGTCTACTGGTACCATTTACCCAGCAGCATTTGCTCACTTTGTTTTTGTGTCACATTTTGGCAATTTTTGCTATATTTCAACTTTTCATTATTAATCATATTCGTTATGGTGATCTGTGATAAGTGATCTTTGATGTTATTATTGTAATTATTTTGAGGCACCATGAATTGTGCCAGTATAAGACAGTAAACCAGGAGAGCCTAAGTGGCTTAGACCATTAAGCATCCAACTCTTGATCTCAGCTCAGGTCTTGATCTCAGGATCATGAGTTCAAACCCCACATTGGGCTCCATGCTGGGCATGGGACTACTTAAAGACAAAATATATAACAGTGAACTTGATCAGTAAATGTTGTGTGTATTCTTGACTACTCCACTGACTGGCTGTTCCCCCATCTTGTTCCCTCTAGTTGGGGCTCCCTATTACCTAAGACAACAATGTTGAAATTAGTAATTAATAACCCTACAATGCCCTCTAGTGTTCAAGTTAAAAAAAAAGTAAAGCTAGAAATGATTAAGCTTAGGTAGCAAGGCATGTTGATTAGACAAGTTGAGCATTGGGCCTCTTGAACCAGTTAGCCAAGTCGTGAGTGCAAAGGCAGTGTTCTTGGAAGAAACTGAGAGTTCTATTCCAGTGAACACATGAATGATAAGGTGAAACTGCCTTATGGTTGATATGGAGAAAGTTTTAGTAGATAGAAGATCAACCAGCTACAACATTCCCTTAAGCCAAAACCTAACCCAGAGCAAGGCCCTAACTTTCTTCAATTCTGTGAAGCCTGAGAGGTGAGGAAGCTGCAGAAGAAAACTTTGAACCCAGAAAAGGTTGGTTTATGAGGTTTAAGGAAGGAAGGTATCTCCATGACAAGTAGACATGAATAGACATTTTTCTAAAAAAGACATAGAGATAGCCAACAGACACATGAAATGATGCTCAACATCACTAATCAGGGAAATACAAATCAAAAGTACAATAAGATGCCACCTCACACCTGTCAGAATGGCTAAAATAACACAAGAAACAGCAGGTATTGGTGAGGATGTAGAGAATGGGGAACCCTCTTGCACTGTTGGTGGAAATGCAAACTGGTGCAGCCACACTGAAAAACAGTATAAAAGTTCCTCAAAAAGTTAAAAAAATAGAACTACCTGAGGTGCTTGGGTGGCTCAGTCAAGTCTATGACTTTTGATTTCAGCTTAGGTCATGATCTCAAGGTTTTGATTGAACCACATGTCAGGCTCCACACCTAATGCTTAGGATTTTCTCTCTGCCTCTCCCTCTGCCCCTCCCTCACCTCTCTCTCTCTCAAAAAAGAAAAGAAAAAATATATATGGGGTGCCTGGGTGGTTCAGTCAGTAAGAACCTGAGTCTTGGTTTCACCTCAGTTCATGATCTTAGAGTCATGAGATTGAGCCCTGTGTTGGGCTCCACACTCAGCAGAGAGTCTGCTTCTCTCTCTCTCACTCTGCCATTCCCCCTGCTCATGTGATCTCTCTCTCTATCTCTCTTTTAAGATTTTATCTATCCATTTGACAGAGAGATAGAGCCAGAGAGCATAAGTGGTGGGAATGGTGGAGAGGGAGAAACAGGCTTTCTGCCGAGCAGGGAGGGCTTGATCCCAAAACACGGGGATCATGGCAGATGCTCAACAGACTGAGCTACCCAGAAACCCCTCAAGTAAATCTTAAAAAAAGAACTACCCTATGATCCAGGACTTGGATTTAGGTATTTAGCCAGAGAATACAAAAATGTGAATTCAAATTGATAATGCATCCCAATGTTTATAGCAGCAGCATCTGTAATAGTCAAACTGTGGAAACAGCCCAAGTGTCCATAAACTGAAGAATGGATAAAGAAGATGTGGTATATATACACAATGGAATATTACTCAGCCATATAAAAGAATGAAATCTTGCCATTTGCAATGACATGGATGGAGCTAGTGAATATTATGGTAAGCTAAGTCAGAGAAAGACAAAAATGCCTTATGATTTCACTTATATGTGGAGTCTAAAACAAAGGCAAAAAAAAAAAAAAGACAAATCAAGAAACAGACTCTTAACTGTAGAGGACAGACTGATGGTTACCAGAGGGAAGGTGGATGGGGAGATGGGCTAAATGAGTGATGAGGATTAAGGAGTGCACTTGTGATGAGCATTGGGTGTTGTAAGGAAATGTTGACTCACTGTATTGTACACCTTAAACTTACTGTGTAGGTTAGCCAACTGGAATTTAAATAAAAACTTTCAAAGAGTGCAAGTTGAAGCAGTAAGTTATCCAGAAGATCTTGCTAAGATAATTCATGAAAGTGGTACACAAAAGAACAAATTTTCAATGTAGACAAAATAGCTTTCTGTTGGAAAAAGATGCCATCTAGGACTTTTTTGCTAGACATCTAGGACATCTAGGACAAAGTTTGCTCATCTAGGACAAAGTTTGTCCATCTAGGACAAAGTTTGCTCATTGACACTGCACCTGGTCACTCAAGAACCTCTATGGAGATGTATAGTGAAATTAATGTTTTCATGCCTGATAACACAACATCCATTCTGCAGTCCATAGATCAGGGAGTCATTTTGACTTTCAAGTCTTGTTATTGAAGAAATATATTTTGTAAGGCTTCAGCTGCCACAGATAATGATTTCTTGGACGGATCTGGGCAAAGTAAATTGGAAAACCTGGAAAGGATTCACCATTCCAGATGCCATTAAGAACATTCTGATTCATGGGAAGAGGTCAAACTATGAACATTAATAGAGATTTTTAAAGGTGATGACAATCTTCATGGCTAATTCAAGGGGTACATCAGTGGAAGAAGTAACTGCAGATAGGATGGCAATAGCAAGAGAATTAGAATGAGAAGTGGAGCCTGAAGAAGTGACTGAATTGCCACAATCTCATGATACAATTTTAATGGTTGAGGACTTGCTTCTTATGGATGAGGAAAATAAAGTGGTTTTTAAAGATGAAATCTACTCCCAGTGAAAATTCTGAGAAAAATTGTTGAAATAACAACAAAGGATTTAGAATGTTACCTAAATTTAATAAAGCTATGGCAGGGTTTGAGAGAATTGACTGATTGGCTCTGATTTTCAAAGTAGTTCTCTGGTTAAAATGCTATCAAACAGCATTACATGTAGGGCACTTGAGTGGCTCAGTGGGTTAAGCATCTGACTCTGGATTTCGGCTCAGGTCATGATCTCACAGTGGTGGAATTGACGCCTGCATCAGGCTCTGTACACAGTGGGGAGTCTGCTGGGGATTCTGTCTCTCCTCCACTTGCTCTTCTTCCCCCCACCTAGTCAAATGAATAAATCAATCTTTTTTAAAAAACCCAGCATCACGTACTACAGAGAAATGCTTTGTGAAAGGAAGAGTCCTGGGATCAAGCCCTGCATTGGGCTCCCTGCTCAGTGGAGGGTCTGTTTCTCCCTCTCCTTCTGCCCTTTCCTCAGTCCTTTCTCTCCCTCCCTCTCTCTTTCTCTCTCTCCCTCTCTCTCTCTCTCACACACACACTGTCTCTCAAATAAACAAATCTTTTTTAAAAAAAGTAAAAAATAAAAAGTAATCACCAAACCCAAGGTTGCCTAGTTTTTACTATGTTGTCTAGAAGTTTTAGAATTTTTCATTTTATATTTAGATCTATTGATTCATTTTGAGAATTAATTTTTGGGAGAGGTGTAAAGTCTGCATCTATATTCTTTTTGTTTGTTTACATTTGGATGTCTAATTGCTCCAGCATGGACATTTGCTACAAAGATCCCTGTCTCCATTGAATTGCCTTTGTTCCTTTGTCAAAGATCACTTGACTATATTAGTGTTAGTCTATCTCTAAGCTTTCTATTCTGTTCCACTGATTTATTTTTGTGTTCTTCATACTATACCACACTATCTTGAACGTTGTAGCTTTATATGGTAAATCTTAAAAATCAGGTAGTGTAAATCCTCTGATTTTGTTTTTCTTCATTATTGTGTTGGCTACCCTGGGTCTTTTGCCTTTCCATATAAACTTTACAATGAGTTTATTAGTATATACAAAATAATTTCCTGGCATTTTAATTGGCATTGCATTGAATCTATAGATCATTTTGGGAAGAATTGACATCTTAAAAATATTGAATCTTCTTATCAATGAACATAAAATATCTCTCCATTTATGTAGATATACCTTGATTTCTTTCATCAGAATTTTGTAGTTTTCCTCATATAGATCGTTTACATCCCACAAATTTTGCTATGTAATATTCTCATTTTAATTTAGTTAAAAGTATTTAAAATTTTATTGTGACTTCTTTTTTTTTATTGTGACTTCTTATTTGACTCATATATTTAGAGATCTGTTGTTTAATCTCTACATACTTTGGGATTTTCCAGGTATGTTTTGTTAAATTTACACCTAAGTATTTCAGTTATTTTGGTGCTAATTATAAGTGGTATTATGCTTTAAATTTCAAAATCCAGTTGTTCCTTGCTGCTATATAAAAGAGCAATTGGCTTTTATGTATTAACTTAGTATCCTGCAAATACCTGGCTATACTTTCTTATTGATTTCAGAAATTTTTGTTGATTCTTTGGGATTTTATACATAGACAATCATATCATCTGCAAACGTAGATAATATTTCTTCCTTCCCAAAATATGTACATTTCCTTCCCTTGTCTTACTGCATTAGCTAGGGCTTCCAGTAGGATTTTAAAAAGGAATGGTGAGAGGAAACATCCTTATCTTGTACCTGTTATTAAGTGAAAATCATCTAGTTCCTCCTATTTTTGTTAAGATTTTATTTATTCATTCATGAGAGACAGAGAGACAGAGAGAGAGAGGGGCAGAGACACAAGTAGAGGGAGAAACAGGCTCCATGCAAGGAGCCTGATGTGGGACTTGACTCTGGGACCCTAGGATCATGTACCAAACTGCAGGCAGATGCCCAACCACTGAGCCACACAGGCATCCCTAGTTTCTCACTATTAAATACAATGTTAGCTGTATACTTTTTTTTTTAGCTGTATACTTTTTTTGTAAGTTGTTTGTCAGTTGAGGAAGTTCCTCTCCCTAGTTTGCTAAGAGATGATGATGATGATGATGATGATGATAATGAATGGATTGTTGTTAGATTTTATCTAATACTTTTCTCTGCATCTATTAATACCATCACATGATTTTTCTTCTTCAGCCTTTTGATGTGATAGATTACATAATTTGATTTTTTTAAGTGAACTCTGTGCCCAACATGGGGCTCAAACTCATGATCTTGAGATCTAGAATCTCATACTCTACCAACTGAGCAAGCCAGGTATTCCTGATTTTTAAATGTTAAATAAGCCTTTCATACCTGGAATAAATGCCATTGGGTCATGGTATATAATTTTATACATCATTACGTTTGGTTTGCCAATATTTTGTTAAAGTTTTTTGCATCTATGTTCATAAGATATATTGTTTTGTAATTTTCTTTTATTATCTCTGTCTGATTTTAATATTAGACACATATGGCCTCATAAAATGTACTAGGAAGTGTTCCTTCTGTTTTTGTTTTGTTTTGTTTTTTTTAAGAGATTGACAAAATTGGCTTCATTTCCTCTTTAAGTGCTTGGAAGAGGAGTCCAAGATGGCCAAGGAGTAGGAGACCTTAGTTTTGTCTGGTCCCAAGAATTCAGCTAAATAGCTATTAAATCATCTGAATACCTGTGAACTCAACAGGAGATCTAAGAAAAGAATTGCTGCAATTCTACAAATAGAAAAGCAAACACTTTCTGCAAGATTGACAAAATAGAAAAACTCACCTCAAGAAAGAGAACAAGAGGCAGTACTGACTGCCAGAGACCTAATCATTATGGCTATAAGTAAGATGTTGGAACTAGAGTTTGGAATAAGGATTATAAAGATCTTAGATGAGCTTGATAAAAGCATTGTAAACAATAGAGAATGCCTTTCTGGAGAAATAAATGAATAAAATTGAATCAAGTTGGAATCAAAAAGGCTATTAATGAGATGCAATAAAAATGGAGGCTCTAACTGCCAGGATAAATGAGGCAAAAGAGAAAATTAGTGATATAGAAGACAAAATGATGGAGAATAAAAAATCTGAGAAAAGGAGAGATAAACAACTACTGGATCATGAGGGGAGATTTTGAGAGATAAGTGATACCATAAATCGAAACAATATTAGAATAATTCAAATCTCGGAGGAAAAGAAAAGGGGAGGCAGAAGGTATACTGGAGCAAATTATAGCAGAGAACTTCCCTAATATGGAGAAAGAAACAGGCATTCAAGTCCAGGAGGCACAAGAAGTGCTGCCTTCAGCCCAGGGCCTGATCCTGGAGACCCTGGATCGAGTCCCACATCAGGCTCTCTGCATGGAGCCTGCTTCTCCCTCCGCCTGTGCCTCTCTCTTTCTTTCTCTCTGTGTCTCTCATGAATGAATAAATAAAATCTTAATAAAAAAAAGAAAATCTCAGAGACAAAGAGAAAATCCTTAAAGCATTGGGACATGAGGTCTATAACCTACCATAGTAGAAACATTAGACTGATGCAGACCTATCCACAGAGACATGGCAGGCCAGAACTGACTGGCATGATATATTCAGGGCGCTAAATGGGAAAAATATGCAGCCAAGAATACTTTATCCAGCAAGGCTGTCATTCAAATTAGGGGAGGGTGCCTGGGTGGCTCAATGGTTGAGCATATGCCTTTGGCTCAGGTCTTGATCCCAGGGTCCTGGGATTGAGTCTCACATTGGGTTCCCTGAGGGGATCCTGCTTCTCCCGCTGCCTATGTCTCTGCCTCTCGCTGTTTGTCTGTCATGAATAAATAAATAAACTCTTTTTTTAAAAAAAGGAAGAAATAGAAAAGCTTCCAGGACAAACAGAAACTAAAAGAATTGTGATCTTCCACCCCTTCAAGAAATATTAAAGGATGGGCAGCCCGGGTGGCTCAGCGGTTTAACGCCGCCTTTAGCCCAGGGTATGATCCTGGAGACCCCGGATTGAGTCCCACGTCAGGCTCCCAGCATGGAGCCTATTTCTCTCTCTGCCTCTTTCTCTCTCTCTCTCTCTCTCTCTCTCTGTCTGTCTCTTATGAATAAATAAATAAAATCCTTAAAAATAAATAAAATATATTTTTTTAAAAAGAAATATTAAAGGGTATCCTTTAAGCAGAGAGAGCACCCAAAAAGTAACATAGACCACAAAGGAACAGAAACAATATACAGAACAGTGGCTTTACAGGTAATACAATGGCACTAAATTCATATCTTTCAACAGTTACTCTGAATGTGAATAGGCTAAATGCCTCAATCAAAAGACACAGGGTATCAGGTTTGCTAAAAAAAAAAACAAAAAAAAAACAAAAATCAAGACCCACTGATATGCTGTCCCCAAGAGACTCATTTTAGTCTTCCAATTAAAAGTGAGGGGGTGGAAAACTATCATGCTAATGAACATCAAAAGAAAGCTGGGGTAGCAATCCTTATATCAAACAAATTAGATTTTAAAGCAAAAAATGTAGTAAGAGTTGAAGAAGGACAGTATATCTTAATTAAAAGGACTATCCAAAAAATATCTAACCATTGTACAGGCTTATGCCCCTAACATGGGAGTAGCCAATTATATAAACCAATTAATAACCAAATTAAAGAAACACATTGATAATAATACAATAATACTAGGGGACTTTAACACCCCACTCATGGCAATGGACAGATTATCGAAGCAGAACATCAACAAGGAAACAAGGGCTTGAATGACACACTGGATTATATGGATTTTACATATATATTCAGAGTATTCCATCCTAGAGTAACAGAATACACATTCTTCTTGAGTGCACATAGAACATTCTCTAGAGTACATCGCATACTGGGTCACAAATCAGGTCTCAACTGGTACCAAAAGATTGGGATTATTCCTTGCATATTTTCAGACAACAATGCTTTGAAACTGGAACTCAATAACAAGAGGAAAATTGGAAAGAATTCAAATATATGAAGCTTAAAGAGCATCCTACTAAAGAATGAATGAATCAATCAGGAAATTAAGGAAGAATTTTAAAAATTCATGAAAACAAATGAAAATGAAAACAACTGTCCAAAATCTTTGGGATGCAGTAAAGATGGTCCAAAGAGGGAAGTATATAGCAATACAATCCTTTCTCAAGAAATAAGGAAGGTCTCAAATACGCTTCCTAATCTTATACCTAAAGGAACTGGAGAAAAACAGCAAATAAAGCCTAAGCCCAGCAGGAGAAGAGAACTGATAAAAATTAGAGAAGAATTCAATGAAATAGAAACTAAAAGAACAGTAGAACATGTCAATAAAACTAGGAGCTGGTTCTTTGAAAGAATTAATAAGGTTGACAACTCCCTGGCCAGATTTACTAAAAACAAAAGAGAAAGGACCCAAGTAAGTAAAATCATGAATGAAAGAGGAGAGATCACAACCAACACCAAAGAAATATAAACAATTATAAGAACATTGTATGAGTAACCATGTGCCATGAAATTAGGCAATCTGAAAGAAATGGATGCATTCCTAAAAATGTATAAACTTCCTAAACTAAAACAGGAAGAAATAGAAAACCTGAACAGATCCATAACCAGCAAGAAAATTTAAGCAGTAATCAAAACCTCCCAACAAACAAGAGTCCAGGGCTAGATGGGTTCCCAGGGGAATTCTGTCAAACATTTAAAGGAGAATTAATACCTATTCTTCTGAAACTGATTCAAAAAAATAGAAATGTAAGGAAAACTTCCAAACTCTTTCTATGAGGCCAGCATTACCTTCATTCCCAAACAAGATGAAGACCTCCCCCCAAAAAGGAGAATTACATGCCAATATCCTTGATGAACATGGATGCAAAAATTCTTACAAAGATACTAGCCAATAGGATCCAACAATACATTAAAAGGATTATTCACCATGATCAAGTAGGATTTATTCCTGGGCTATAATGGTGGTTCAACATCTGCAAACCAATCAATGTGATACACTACTTTAATGAAGAAAAGGATGAGAACTATGTGATCCTCTCAATGGATGCAGAAAAAGCATTTGACAAAGTACAGCATCATTTCTTGATTAAAATTCTTCACAGTATAGGGATAGAGGAAACCATATCTTAATATCATAAAAGTTATCTATGAAAAGCCCACAGTGAATATCATTCTCATAATATATTCCCCCTAAGGTCAAGAACATGACAGGGATGTCCACTGTCATCATTTGTTCAATACAGTTATAGAAGTCCTAGCCTCAGCAATCAGACATCAAAAAGAAATAAAAGACATCCAAATTGTCAAAGAAGAAGTCAAACACTCACTCTTCACTGATGACATAATACTCTATGTGGAGAACCCAAAGACTCCATCCCCAAATTTCTAGAACTCATATAGGAATTCAGCAATGTGCCAGGATATAAAATCAATGCACAGAAGTCATTTGCATTTCTATACTCTAACAATGAGACAAAAGAAAGAGAAATTAGGGAGTTGATCCCACTTATAATTGCACCCAAAGCCATGAGATACCTAGGAAAAAACGTAACCAAAGAGGCAAAGAATCTGTACTCAGAAAAATATTGAACAGTCATGAAAGAAATTGAGGAAGATACAAAGAAATGGCAAAACATTCCATGCTCAAGGAGAGGAAGAACAAATATTGTTAAAATGTCTATGTTACCTAGAGCAATTTATACATGCAATGCAATCTCTATCAAAATAACATCAACTTTTTTTTTTCCATAGAGCTGGAACAAATAATTCTAAAATTTGCATGGATCCAGAAAAGACCCTGAATAGCCAAAGGAATGTTGAAAAAGAATACCAAAACTGGTGGCATCACAATTCCAGACTTCAAGCTCTATTACAAACCTGTAATCATCAAGACACAGTATGGTAGTGGCACAAAAACAGACACATAGCTCAATGGAGCAGAATAGAGAACCTAGAAATGGACCCTCAACTCTTTGGTCAACTGGTCTTTGACAAAGCAGGAAAGAATATCCAATGGATAAAAGACACTCTCTTCAAAAAATGCTGTTGGAAAAATTGGACAGCCACATGCAGAAGAATGAAATTAAAACGTATCCTTACAGCATGCACAAAAATAGATTCAAAATGGGTGAAAAACCAAAATGTGAGAAAGGAATCCATCAAAATCCTAGAGGAGAACACAGGCAGCAACCTCTGTGACCCTGGATGAAGCAGGTTCTTGGTGGACACATCTCCAAGACAAGGGAAACAAAGGCAAATATGAACTTTTGCGACTTCAAGATAAAAAGCTTTTGCACAGAAAAGGAAACAGTCGTTAAGCCAAAAGACAACTGACAGAATGGGAGAAGATATTTGCAAATGTCTTATCAGACAAAGGGCTAGTATCCAAAAATCTGTAAAGAACTTACCAAACTCAACATCCAAAGAACAAATAATCCAATCAAGAAACAGGCAGAAGATAAGAACAGACATTTTCCCAAAGAAGACATACAAATGGCCAACAGACGCATGAAAAAATGTCCACATCACTTGCCATCTGGGAAATACAAATCAAAACCACAATGAGATACCACCTTATACTGATCATAATGGCTAAAATTAACAAGTTGGGAAATGATAGATGTTGGCAAGGATGCAGAGAAAGGGGAACCCTCTTACACTGTTGGTGGGAATGCAAAGTGGTGCAGCCACTCTGGAAAACAGTACGGAGGTTCTTCAAAAAGTTGAAAATAAAGCTACCTATGACCAAGCAATTGCACTAGTAGGTATTTATCCCAAAGATACAAATGTAGTGGTCTGAATGGGCACCTGCACCCCAATACAGCAGCAATGTCCACTATAGACAAACTAGGGAAAGAGTCCAGATGTCCATTGACAGATGAATGGATAAAGAATATGTGGTGTATATATACAATGGAATACTACTCAGCCATCAAACAAATGAAATCTTGCCATTTGCAATGACGTGGATGGAATTAGAGGGTATCATGCTAAGCAAAATAAATCAAATAGAGGAAGACAATTATATGATCTCACTCATATCTGGAATTTAAGAAACAAAACAGAATCAGGAGAAGGGAGGGAAAAATAAAACAAGAGGATATCAGACAGGAGACAAACCATAAGAGACTCTCAATTATAGGAAATGAACTGAGGGTTGCTAGAACGGAGGGGATTTGGGGGATGAGGTAACTGGATGACAGACATTAAGGAGGGCCCATGATGTAATGAGCACTGAGTGTTATAGAAGATTGATAATAGGACACCTAGGTGACTCAGTGGTTGAGGGTTTGCCTTGGCTCAGGTGTCATCCCAGATTGCCAGGATCGAGTCCCACATTGGGCTCCCTGCATGGAGCCTGATTCTCCCTCTGCCTGTCTCTGCCTCTCTCTGTGTGTATCTCTCATGAATAAATAAATAAATAAATAAATAAATAAATAAATAAATAAATAAATAAAACCTTAAAAAAATAAGACAGATGAATCACTGAACTCTACCTTTGAAACTAATAATACACTATATGTTAACTAATTGAATTTAAATGTTAAAGACCAAAAAATGTTTGGTAGAATTGGAAACTATTTGGGCCTGGTGATTTCTACTTTGGAAGTTTATTAATTGTTGATTCAATTTCCTTTAAATATATAAACTTCTTCAGATTATCTGTTTCTCCTTGGATGAGTTTTGGTCAATTTTGTCTTTCAAGAAATTGGACTATTTCATCTAAGTTACCAAGTTTGTGGTATAGGAGTTGTTGATAATATTCATTTATTATCATTTTAAATGACCATATGGTCAGTACTCATGGTTCCTCTTGCATTTCCAATATTAGTAATTTGTATCTTTTTTCTTTTTTGCTTTGGTTAACTTGGTTAGAGGTTTATTGATCTAAGTTATATTTTTGAAGAAACAGATTTTGGTTTCGTTGATTTTATCTTTTGTTTTCTTGGTTTATAATTTCATTGACTTTTACTGAAATTTTAATTATATCTTCTCTGTTACTCTGGATTTAATTTGCTTTTATTTATCTAGTTTTCTTATGTGAAAGCTTAGATTATCAATTCTGGATCTTTTTTCTTTTCTAATGCATGTTTTCAATGTTATAATTTTTTCTCTAAGCACTGCTTTTGCTGCATCCCACGAATTTTGCTGTGTAGTATTTTCATTTTCATTTAGTTCAAAGTATTTAAAATTTATTATGTGACTTTATATTTGACTCATATGCTATTTAGAGGTCTGTTGTTTAATGTCCACATACTTGGGATTTTCCAGCCACCTTTCTATTACCAATTTCTATTTCTATTTCACTGTGGTCTGAGAGCTTATTTTGTTATTTTATTTTATTTTATTTTATTTTATTTTATTTTATTTTACTCAAAAGATTGTATTCACTTGTTTGAGAGAGAGTGAGAGAGCACAAGTGGGGGAAGCTACAGAGGGAGAGGGAGAAGCAGTCTCCCCACTGAGCAGGGGCTCGATGTCAGAACCTCAGGATTATGACCTGAGTCATAGGCAGACACTTAACCAACTGAGCCACCCAGGTGCCTTCTGAGAGCTTACTTCGTATGATTTCTATCCTCTTAAGTTTTTTAAGGTGTGTTTTATGGCTCAGGATGTGGTCTGTCTTGGCGAATGTTCTATATGATCTTAAGAATTGTGCATTCCTTGGTTGTTTAATAACATATTCTATAAATGTCACTTAGACCCAGTTGGTTGATGGTGCTATTTAGTTCAACTATGTTCTTACTGATTTTTTTTCTGAATCTGTCATTTACTTGTTAAAGGGCTTTAAACCTCCAAGTGTAATAGTGGATTTGTCTATTTCCCTTTGCATTTCTATCAAGTTTTTTGCTTCATGTATTTTGCGGGTCTGTTGTTAGGTGCATCCAAGATTACACTTTGAGAATAGTTTTGTCTCCTTGGAAAACTGATGGCTTTTTCATTGTGTAATGTTCATCTTTATCTGTCATACTTTTCCTTGCTCTAAAATCTGCATTGTGTCAAATTTAAATGGATCTTCTAGCTTTCTTTGGATTACTGGCCATGTAGTATATCTTTCTCCATCTATCTCTGTTTAACCTGTGTGTTTCTATTTAAAGTGTGTTTCGGGGCACCTGGGTGGCTCAGTCGGTTAAATGTCTGCCTTCGGCTCAGGTCATGATCCCAGGATCCTGGAATTGATCCCACATCAGACTCTCTACTCAGCAGAGCACCTGTTTCTCCCTCTTCTTCTGCCTGCCACTACCCCTGCTTATGCTCTCTCTCTCCTTCTCTGTCTGTCAAATAAGCAAATACAATCTTAAAAAAAATACGGTAAATTTCATGGGGTGCCTGGGTGGCTCAGTCAGTTAAGTGTCAGACTTTTGCTTTTGGCTCAGGTCATGATCTCAGGGCGGTGAGATTGAGCCCTACAATCTCCACGCTCAGCACAGAGTCTGCTTGATTCTCTCTCTCTCTCTCTCTGCCCCTCCCCCTTGCTTGTGCCCTCTCTCACTCTCTCTCACTCTCCTTCTCAAAATAAATACAGGCTTAAAAAATAAAATACAGTGGTTTTCTTGTAGACAAAGTATAGTTTGATCTTATTTTTATCTACTTGGGTAGTCTATCTTATAATAGGTGTATTTAGATATTGACATTTATTTTTTAAAAGATTTATTAATTTGAAAAAGAGTGTGCCTGTATACATGTGCAAGTGGGAAGAGGGGCAGAGGGAGAGGGAGGGAAAGAATCCCAAGCAGACTCCCCATGGAGGTCACCTTCAGGATCAGTCTCATGACCCTGACATTATGACTTGAGCCAAAACTAGGAGTCTGATGGTTATCGAACTGAGCCACCTAGGCGACCCTAGGCCATTGACACTTAAAGTGATTATTGATACAGTTGGATTGGTATTTACTATGTTTTGACTATATTTGTTGCCTTTGTTTTTTATTTTCCTTTTTTTTTCGTCTTCCACTCTTTTTCTGCCTTCTCTAGTTTTGACTGGGCATTTTATGTGATTTTAGTTTCTGTCCTCTCTTACTTTTTTAAAAAAATATTATTTAAATTCCACTTAGTTAACATATAATGTTATATTGGTTTTAGGTGTACAACATAGTGATTCACGACTTTCATACAACACCCAATGCTCATAATAGCAAATGCACCCTTTAATCCCCATCACCCACTTAATCTATCCCCCAACCAACCACCCCTCTGATAACCATCAGTTTGTTAGAGTGAAGGGTCTGTTCCATGGTTTGCCTCTCTCTCTTTTATCCTCCTTTGCTCATTTGTTGTGTTTCTTAAATTCCACATGTAAGTGAAATCATATGGTATTTGTTTTTCTCTGACTGGCTTATTTTGCTTAGCATTAATATTCACCCGTGTCACTGAAAACAGTAAACTTTCATTCTTTTTTATGACTGAGTAATATGTGTATATATATATGTATCACATTTTTATGACTAATATTCCATAACATATATACATATATACATACACCACAGTAATATTCTATTATATATACATATATATACATATACCACATTCTTTTTTATGACTGAGTGATATTCCATTACACACACACACACACACACACACCCCACATCTTTATCCATTCATCTGTTGATGGACACTTAGGCTATTTCTGTAGTTTGGCTATTGTAAATAATGCTGCTATAAACATAGGGGTGCATGTATCCATTTTATTTAATATTTTTTAATTCTTTGAGTAAATATCTAGTAGTGCAATTGCTAGAGGGTAGGGTAATTCCATTTTTAACTCTTTGATGAAACTGTACTGTTTTCCACAGTGGTTGCACCAGTTTGTATCCCCACCAACAATGCAGGAGTGTTTCCCTTTCTCCATATATTCACCAAAACCTGTTGTTTTTTTGTGTTGTCAAACCAAAGAGGTGAAAGATGCTGTAACAAACAATTATAAGATTTGTATGGAACAACAAAAGTCCCCAAATAGCCAAAGAAACCTTGAAAAAGAAAAGCAAAGCTGGAGATATCACAATGCTGGGCTTCAAGTTACATTACAAAGCTGCAGTGATCAAGACAGTAGGGTGCTGGCACAAAAAAATAGACACATAGATCAATAGAACAGAAAACCCAGAAATGTATCCACAACTATATATGGCCAGATAATCTTCAACAAAGCAGGAAAGAATATCCAATGGAACAAAGACAGTCTTCAACAAATAGTGTTGGGAAAACTAGACAGCAACCTGCAGAAGAATGAAACAGGATGACTTTCTTACACCATACACAAAAATGAATTAAAAATGGATTAAGACCTAAATATGAGACCTGACACCATAAAAATCCCAGAGTAGAATACTGGCAGTAACCTCTTTGACATGGCCATAGCAACTTCTTTCTAGATATGTCTCTAGAGGCAAGGGAAACAAAAACAAAATAACTGTTGGGACTTCATCAAGATAAAATGCTAGGGCACAGTGAAACAACAAAACTAAAAGGCAATCTATGAAATGGGAGAAGATATTTGCAAATAATATATCTGACAAAAGGTTAATATCCAAAATATATAAAGAACTTACCAAACTCAGCACCCAAAAAATGAATAATACATGAACAGTCATTTCTTCAAAGATGTACAAATGCACCATAGACACATGAAAATATTCTCAACATCACTCATTGTCAGGGAAACATAAATCAAAACCACAATGAATTATCACCTCACATCTGTCAGAATGGCTAAAATAAAAAGCACAAGAAAGAGTAAGTGTTGGCAAGGATATCGAGAAAAAGGAACCCTCATGCACTGCTGGTGGGAATGCAAACATGTGGACTCACTAGGGAAAACAGTATGGAGGTTCCTCAAAAAATTTAAAAAAAGAACTACCCTGTGATCCAATGATTACACTACTGGGTATTTACAAAGAAAACAAAAACTCTAATTTGAAAAGATGTATACACCGCTATGTTTATAGCAGTATTATTACAATAGCCAAATTATAGAAGCATCCCAAATGTCCACTGATAAATGAATGGATAAAGGAGATGTGGTGTATAGGTACAAAGGAATATTACTCAGCCATAAAAAGAATGAAATCTTGTCATTAGTAACAACATGGACAAATCTAGAGAATATAATACTAAGTGAAATAAGTCAAGCAGAGAAAGACAAATAGCATGTGATTTCACTCATATTTGAATTAAAACAAAATAAATGAACAAAGGGGGAAAAAAGACAAACAAAAAAAAAGCTTTTAACTATAGAGAACAAACTGATGGTTACTAGAGGGAGGTTGATGGATGAAATAGGTGAAGGGGATTAAGAGTATACTTACCGGGATCCCTGGGTGGCGCAGCGGTTTGGCGCCTGCCTTTGGCCCAGGGCGCGATCCTGGAGACCCGGGATCGAATCCCACATCGGGCTCCCGGTGCATGGAGCCTGCTTCTCCCTCTGCCTGTGTCTCTGCCTCTCTCTCTCTCTCTGTGACTATCATAAATAAATTAAAAAAAAAAGAACTACTATATAGTCCAGCAATCCCACATCTGAATATATTTCTGAAGAAGTTGAAATCGCTATTTAAAAAAATATCTTAAAAAATAAAAATAAATAAAAAAGATATCTTCACTCCCATCTTCATTGCAGTATTATTCACAATAGCCAAGACATAGAAACAACCTAAGTGTCCATCAATGGATGAGTTTATGTATGTTTATATACCCATTATGCATATATATGTATATGCACATACATATGTATATACACTTATTTATACACATATTTCACACATATATGTATATGCCTGTGTCTGTGTGTGTGCACCATAAAAACAGGAAATCCCACTACCCAAAAATGTGGACAGAACTTGAGACCATATTCTAAAAGAAATAAGTCAGAAAAAGACAAATACTGTACAATCTCTCATATATGTGTACTCTAAAAGCATCAGACTTGTAGAAATGCATAGAATAGTGCTTATCAGACTAGAGACTGAACAAAAGGTTAAATGTTGGTCAAAAAGCATAAATTTAGTTATAAGGTACTTAAGTTCTGGGGATATAATGTATAGCATGATGACTTTGGTTATTGTATTATATATTTGAAAGTTGCTATCAGATAAAGCTTTAATGTTCTCACCATAAAACAACCACCATAGGGGATCCCTGGGTGGCACAGCGGTTTAGCGCCTGCCTTTGGCCCAGGGTGCGATCCTGGACACCCAGGATCGAATCCCACGTCAGGCTCCCGGTGCATGGAGCCTGCTTCTCCCTCTGCCTATGTCTCTGCCTCTCTCTCTCTCTCTGTGTGACTATCATAAAAAAAAACAACCACCATAAAATGGTAATTATGTAGGATAAAGGATGTGTTAGCTAACCTTATTGTGGCAAACATTTTGCAATATATACATAAATCAGCACCTTTAACTTACACAATGTTGTATGTCAACTATATTTCAATAAAGCTAGAAAAAAAAGTGTGGGGAAAAGCAGAAAAGCACAGATATTAGTTATAGCCCAGGCACAGGGTCGCTAAAGACCAAGACGTGATCACAGGATTATAGAATACTTCCCCTCTCCCCACAACATACCACCACATCAGTAAGCCTCCTGTGTAACAGAAGATTGCAACTGAAAGAAGTGCATGACTCAGACTTTATTTAAGAAGGAGTATTGGGATGCCTGAGTGGCTCAGTGGTTGAGCGTCTGCCTTTGGCTCAGGGCGTGATCCTGGAGTCCTGGGATCGAGTCCCGCATTGGGCTCTGCGTGGAGCCTGCTTCTCTCTCTGCCCATGTCTCTGCCTCTCTCTGTTTCTCTCATGAATAAGTAAAATCTTTTTTTAAAAAAAAAGAATATCAAGGGAAATCCAAAGACAACAGGAGAGACAAAAGCAAGCAATTAGAAGAAATTTTAACTTCTGACACCTACAGCTAGGAGTAAAAACAGCTTCTAGGTAAATCAAACAGTAAAAACAACATAGTCCCTAGCAAGAAAATAAAAATTTCACACAAAAAGCCTATTTACTTAATTTCCTGTTACCTGGTACAACATGTCCAGCTTTCAGAAAAATTTACAGGGAACATTAAAAGAAATAAAGCCACAGGCTGAAGAGACAGAGCAAACAGAATCAAATTCAGATATGACACCCACCTAGAAGCAGCTCCTCATGCTCCTTCTGGAACCTCTGTCAGGTTCAGCCTCCTTGCCTCCACTCCAGCCTCTGCTGCAGCCTCCATCATGTCCACCAGGGTGACCTCGAAGTTCTACAAGATGTCCACCTCTGGTCCCTGGGCCTTCAGTAGCCTCTCTTACACAAGTGGGTCCGGCTCCCACATCAGCTCCTCTGCCTTCTCCCGGGTGGGCAGCAGCAGCAGCAGCTTCTGGGGTGGCTTGAACAGCAGCATGAGTGTGGTCGGGGGCTACAGTGGGCCCGGGGGCATGGGGGGCATTACAGCTGTCTCAGTGAACCAGAGCCTGCTGAGCCCCCTTAAGCTGGAAGTGGACCCCAACATCCAGGCAGTGCACACCCAGGAGAAGTTGCATATCAAGAGCCTCAACAAGTTTGCCTCCTTCATCAACAAGGTCAGGCACCTGGAGCAGCAGAACAAAATGCTAGAGACCAAGTGGGGCCTCCTGCAGCAGCAGAAAACCACTCAGCAACATAGATAACATGTTTGAGAGCTACATCAACAATCTCTGGAGGCAGCTGGACCTCTGGGGGCAGGAGAAGCTGAAGCTGGAAGTGGAGCTTGGCAACATGCAGGGGCTCATGGAGGACTTCAAGAATAAATATGAGGATGAGATCAGAGAGTGTGCAGACATGGAGAATGAATTTGTCCTCATCAAGAAGGGTGTGGATGAAGCTTACATGAACAAGATAGAACTGGAGTCCCGCCTGGAAGGGCTGACCGACAAGATCAACTTCTTAAGGCAGCTGTATTTAGGGGAGATGAGTGAGCTGCAGTTTCAGATCTTGGACATGTCCATGGTGCTGTCCATGGACAACAGCCCCTCCCTGGACCTGGACGGTCCATTGCTGATCATTGCCAAGGTCAAGGCCCAGTACGAGGACATCACCAACTGCAGCCGGCTGAGGCCAAGACCATGTACCAGATCAAGCATGAGGAGCTGCAGACATTGGCTGGGAAGCATGGGGATAACCTCTCACATGAAGACAGAGATTTCTGAGATGAACCCGAGCATCAGCTGCCTCCAGGCCAAGATCGAGGCCCTCAAAAACCAGAGGGCTGCCCTGGAGGCTGCCATAGCTGCTACCAAGCAGTGCGGGGAGTTGGCCATTAAGGACGCCAATGCCAAGGTGGCCGAACTGGAGGCCACCCTGCAGCGAGCCAAGCAGGACATGGCCCAGCAGCTGTGCGAGTACCAGGTACTCATGAACGTCAAGCTGGCCCTGGACATTGAGATCGCCACGTACCGCAAGCTGCTGGAGGTCGAGGAGAGCCGGCTGGAGTCTGGGATGCAGAACATGAGTATCCATATGAAGACCACCAGCGGCTACGCAGGTGGCCTGAACTTGGCCTATGGGGGCCTCACTAGCCCTGGCCTCAACTATGGCCAGAGCTCCTTCCAGTCCCCCTTTGGCCCTGGCGGTTCTTCCAGCCGCGGCAGTTCCTCCAAAGCTGTGGTCGTGAAGAAGATCGAGACTTGTGGATGGGAAGCTGGTGTCTGAGTCATCTGAAGTCCTGCCTAAGTGACCATGGGTCCTCCCAGCCTCCTTACTCTTGTGGCCCCCATAGAGCCTTTGGGGGAAAGAGCTGTGCAGGGGAGCCTTGCTACAAGAGACCCCCCTAAGGCTCAGTCCCAGTCCTCAGCCTACCTTTAGGGGGAGTCTACTGCCATGAGTACCCCCTCTTGTCCATGACCCCAGCGGAAAGCCAACTCAAGTGTCTTTTCCCAAATAAAGCCTCTCATGTAGCTGCCAGTACCCCCCAAAAGAATTCAGATATAACAGAGACATTGGAATTACAATACCTAGAATTTAAAATAATTAGCATTAATGTACTAAGGGCTCTAATGAAAGAAGTGAAAAACACACAAGGATAAATCGGTAATGAAAGCAGAGACAGAAAAATCTAAGAAAGGATTAAATGGAAATGCTAGAGTTGAAACCCAAATCAATTGTATATGAGTTTTTTTCTTAAAGCAAAAACCCAAACAACAAAGCAAATGTTTTCTCCAATTCTCCCAGGAAAATTTTCTTACCACAGAGTGGCTATTGCAATTGCTGCAACACAACCAAATGGAATTAAAATCTTCCATTAATTTGAAGATATGATGGAAAAGAAGTAGCACAAGCAAAGACTATCTTTAACAGAAGTCTAAAATGAGGAACTTGAGATGCAAAAACCTCTTTCATTCCTCTTCTCTTTATAGCCAAAAGTTTTTTCAAGTCATCTTTATAAAAAGTCTGTAGATCTACAATAACTTATTGTAAGTATATAACATGATTCAGTACTTTATCTTCTTCTTCTGTCAATATGGTAATTATTTCAGGTGATAGATGTAACCTTCAAGATTTCATGAAATAGGGCACCTGAGTGGCTTAGTCAGTTGAGCATCCAACTCTTGGTTTTGGCTCAGGGTCATGGGATCAGACTCCACATCTATCTCTGTGCTAGTGTGGAGTCTGCTTGTCTCTCTCTCTCTCTCTCTCTCTACTTCTTTCCTGCACATGCTCACTCTCTTCCTCTCCAATAAATAAATAAGTAAATAAGTAAGTAAGTAAATAAATAAATAAATAAATAAATAAATAAAATCTTTTTTTTTAATAAATAAAATCTTAAAAAAATATTTCGTGAAATAAGGTCTGACAATTCACCCTGCCATTTGAAGAAGAAAAATCAGATATTTAAGGATGTGAGGAAGAATGACAGAAGTCTGTTATCAGGCCTGGCACTTCCAAAGCTGGGTAGAATCCATGTGATTGATCACTATGTAGACGCTGAAGGGAGTTGGCCAAATGTTTTTTTGCTGGAAAACATTCCAGGCAGAGGGGGAAATCTAGAGCAAAAGCCATAAGGAAGATATGTTCTTGATATGTCCAAGGAACAGTACAAAGTTTGATGTGGTTGGAGCAGAGAAAAGATGATAAGTAGAGCAGTAGGAAATGAGGTAAGGATGGTAAGGGGAGAACAAGACAATTTGGGCTATTTTACAGTAAGGCTTTGCCTTGTTTTCTGAGTGAAATGGGAATCTAGGACTTCTCTTTTCAGGACGAGAGTGATATAGCTAAAGTCAGTCTGGTTGCCATGTTGAAAATACAATGCAGGGAGGAAAGGGTAAAAGCAGAAAGATACAATAAGAGGTGATTTCAGTCATCATAATGAGAGGTTATGACTACCTTGGACATGGTGGTAGCACCTGGGAAAATAAAATAGTAGGATTCTTGGTATTTTTTCAACTTTGAAAACTTCAAATCTATAGAAAACTTGCAAGAATCAGACAATGAAAATTCATATATCCTTCACTTGTATTTACTAATTGTTAACACTTACCTTATTATCTCTCTATATATACAGAGATATTTATGTATTTTTTAATATGTATTTGCACACGCACGTACATATATATGATATATATGTATATAGAGAGATAAAGATAAAATGTTAAATGATTTTTATAATGTTACATGAATTTTACAAGTGTTAAGCCATTTTACAGTCAGCTAATGACATCATAACACTTCATACTGCAATACCTTATGTATCTATCTCCTAAGAACAAGGATATACTGTGATATTTAATTTTGTTTGTTAATTTGGCAGGGCCATTAAGTGCCCACATATTTGGTTAAGCATTATTCTAGGTATGTTTGTGAGGACATTTCTGAATGAGGTTAACATTTGAATAGATAGACTGAGAAAACAGATTGCTTTCACCATTGTGGGTGGGCTCATACAATCTTAGTTATTTTAATCTTAATGCATGTAGAATTTCTATATCAAGTGTAATTTATGCTGTAGTTTTAGTATATAATTTTTCAAAGAAAAGAAATTTTCCCAATAATTATTTTTAATCAGAATTATGTATTTAATTTTATTGAATATTGTAGTAGGTTGAACAATGGCCCCCCAAAAGACATGTACATGTTCCAATACCTGTATCCTCTGAATGTTATCTTATTGTGAAAAAAGACTCTTTGCAGATGTAGCTAAATTAATCACCTTAGCATATCATAGGTTACACAGGTGGATTCTAAATCCAATAGCAAGTGTCCTTATAAGACAGAAGAAAATAGAGAAAAGAGGAGAGAGCCATATAAAGGTGGAGGGAGAGACTGGAGCGATACAGCCAAAAGGAATGCTGATCGTCACCAGAAGCTGGAAGAGGTAAGTATGGGTTCTCCTCGAGAGCCTTTGGAGGAAGTGAAACATTGCTAATGCCTTATTATCACAATCCAGCCTCTAGAAATGTGAGAGAATAAATTTCTGTGTTTTAAATCAATCAAGTTTGTGGTAATTCATTATAGCAGCCCTGGGAAATTGATGCAAATGCTTTTATGCATTATATAGTTTTATCTCTTATTTTGTTTTTAATTGGGAGGATATTCATAGAGGGAATTATATGCCTACAATGTTATTGAAAGGTTTAACTAGTAAGCTGCACAAAAAAGAGCTTGCTAGTAAAATTATTTCTTTTTTTAAGATTTTATTTATTTGAGAGAGAGAGAGAGTGAGCATGAGTGGAGGGAGGGGCAGAGGGAGAGAGAGAGGGGCAAACTCGCCACTGAGCAGGAAGCCCCAGGATGTGGGTTTCAATCTCAGGACTCTGAGATCATGACCTGAACTGAAGGAAGATGCTTAACTGATTGAGCCATCCAGTTGCCCAGTAAAATTATTTCTGCTGAGAATGCCATTATAAGTATACCAATCAACTTCTGTAGCTTATTCTATTTGTCACAACAATATCTGAAGCCAGAATTCTGGAGAGTGTGCACTAAATATGTTACCTGGGATTTAATACAGTTGACCTTAAGGCCTCTATTTTCAGAAATTACTGAAAATGTGAAAGCATGCTTGAGAGGAACTGATTTAACTTTCAGGTAACCCAAGGGAATATTTTACTCAAATTATAATCTGTGATAATGGCCGCTTATAGACATTTTATAGTATGTAATTCATAACAGAAACTCTGCATATTAATTAAATATCATAAAGCTAATCTTTTTGAAAACCGAGATAATTTTCTCTAAAAATGGTATTATTGAAGATATTTGCAAATGACATACCAGATAAAGGGCCAGTATCCAAGATCTATAAAGAATTTGTCAAACTCAACACCCCAAAAACAAACAATCCAGTCAAGAAATGGGCAGAAGACATGAACAGACATTTCTTCAAAAAAAAATACCTACACATGGGCAACAAGCACATGAAAAAAATGCTCCACACATCACATGTCATCAGGGAAATACAAATCAAAACCAGAATGAGACACTACTTTACACCAGTGACAAGGGCTAAAATTAACAAGACAGGAAACAACAAATTGTGGTGAGGATGTGAGCAAAAGGGAACCCTCTTGCACTGTTGATGGGAATGCAAAATGGTGCAGCCACTCTGGAAAACACTGTAGAGGTTCCTCAAGAAGTTAAAAATAGAGCTACCTTATGACCCACCAATGTCACTAGTGGGTATTTAACCCAAAGTTACAGAGATAGTGAAACAATGGGACACCTGCACCCCAATATTTTAAAAATAGATTTTATTTATTTATTCATAAGAGACACAGAAAGAGAGGCAGAAACATAGGCAGAGAGAGGAGCAGACTCCCTGCAGAGAGCCTGATGTGGGAATCCATCCCAGGACTCTGTGACCATGCCCTGAGCCAAAGGCAGACACTCAACCACTGAACTGCCCAGGCGTCCCTGCACCCCAATGTTAATAGCAGCAATGTCCACAATAGCCAAACTATGGAGGGAGCTGTGATGTCCTTTAATAGATGAATGGATAAGGAAGATGTGATATATATATATGTATATATATGGAATATATATATGGAATATTACTCAGCTATCCGAAAGGATGAATACCTATCATTTATATTGATGTGCATGGAACTGGAGGGTATTATGCTGAGTCAAATAAGTCAATCAGAGAAAGACAATTACCATATGGTTTCACTTATATGTGGAATATAAGGAATAGTGAAAGGGACCATAAGGGAAGGGGGGGAACTGAGTGGGGAAAAATTAGAGGGAAAGATGAACTATGAGAGACTCCTGATTTTGGGAAACAAAGGGTTGCAGAAGGGGAGGTTGTTGGGGGGATGAGGTAACTGGGTGGTGGGCATTAAGGAGGGCATGTGATGTGATGAACACTGGGTGTTATATGTTGGAAAATTGAATTTAAATTTAAAAAATGGTATAACCATAAAGAATGTGGAATGACCTTAGTAAGTATATCAATTTACTCAACATAAGAAAACTCATAGTGGTGGAAAATAGAGTGAGAGTAAAGAATGTGAGGAGATGTTTGCATTTAATTTGGTCCTTACCCATATAGAGAATTCATAGAGTGAGAAATTTTATAAGTGTTAAGAATTTGAGAGCATCATTATTTGTGTGGGTAATTTAGTCACAACCAGAAAATTCATCCTGGTGAGAAATCCTGTGAATATAAGGAATGTAGGAAGGTATTTAGAGTTGAATTCTTTTTGCAAATCTGCAAATTCAAATTGCAGATAAGCTGTATGAATATTAGTAATGTGGGAAAGCCTTTACTGTGTGTGGACAAGTTACTTAACATTGAGAATTTACACTGATGAGAAACCTGGTGAATGTAAGAAATGTGGCATGATGGTTAGACTTAATTCAGTCCTTACTAAATACTAGAGAATTCATACTGGTGAGATATTTTTAATGAATAGGAGAAATGAAATAAAATCTTTACTGTGTGTGGATAATTTACTCAATGAGAGGATTCATGCAGATGATAAATCATACGAATATAAAGAATATGGGAAGGTCTTTAGACCTGATAGTTATTTTTTCAAACCAGAGAATTCATACTGGTGATACATTATATGAATGCAAGGAATGGGGAAAGCCTTTACTATTTGTGGATAGGTTATTCAACATCAGAGAATTTATATGGGTGAGAGATCACAGGAATATGAAGAATGTGGGATCTAAATGAGTTCGTTCTTCCCATTAGAGAATTCATACTGATAATAATCGTTATGAATATAAGGAATGTGTGTGGACACACATTTAGTGTGTGTGGACAAGTCACTAAATTCAGAGAATTCATACTCTTGAGATACTAGATTAATGTAAGAAATATGAGAAGATATTTATACTTAATTCAGTCTTTATTATAACATAGAGAATTCATACTGGTGAAAAGCTTCATGAATATAAGAAATTTAATAAAGTTGGTTTAAAAAAAAGATTTTATTTTATTTATTCATGAGAGACACACACAGAGAGAGAGGCAGAGATATAGACAGAGGGAGAAGCAGGCTCCCTGAGGGGACCCCGATGTGGGACTCAATTCCAGGACTCTCAGATCATAACCTGAGCCAAAGGTAGACACTCAATCACTGAGCCACCCAGGTGCCCCTATGTTGGTGAATTTATACTGTTGTGAATTATTATGAATGTGGGGAATGTGAGAAAGCCTGTAGTCAAGGAACACACCCTCACATGCAAAAGAGAATTCATACTTGTGAAAAACATTTAATATAACACGTTGTGGGAAGACCTTAAGTAGTGGCTATTAAATTACTCAACGTCAGAGAATTCACTCTTGAGAAAAAT
Organism: Canis aureus; assembly: GCF_053574225.1. Taxonomy (NCBI): domain Eukaryota; kingdom Metazoa; phylum Chordata; class Mammalia; order Carnivora; family Canidae; genus Canis; species Canis aureus. Next base: position 36,655,842 of record NC_135615.1, read on the forward strand.
CTGTGAACACAAGGTATGTAAGAAGATCTTTCCAATGGCACGCTTTCTTTAATTGGTATGAAGAGTCTTCCAACACGAAATGGGACTTTAAAATTGCCTCACTAAATAATTCCTTAGCTAAAGCAAATTAAAAACATGAGAAAATTAGAACTGCCTTATTTGTAGATCTATAAAAACTTGTCATACTCCTCTACCTATCTCCTACTCTTCTCTTACCCTTCTCCACCTCCAGGACCTAGTTTAACTTTCATCAGTTCCTTAGATTTATTCATTCTCTTCCTTTTTATGAACTCATAAAATTACCTTAATGCATCTTAAAATTGATATTTCCTTTTGGAGAAGACCTCAACATCTAGTCATGTTTAGATCCCTGTGCTATTGTTTGGATTTCCCATATCCCAACATGAAAAGAGAAATGTCTGTCAAGGTGACCTTGAGGTTTTTGTCTTTTATTCATATAAAATATTAAATTAATTGATTTTTCAGATGACAAAACAACCTTGCATTACTGAAATAAATCACCATTAGTCATGATGCATTATCTCTTTTAAACACTGTTGGGGGATCCCTGGGTGGCGCAGCGGTTTGGCGCCTGCCTTTGGCCCAGGGCACGATCCTGGAGACTTGGGATCAAGTCCCACGTCGGGCTCCCGGTGAATGGAGCCTGCTTCTCCTTCTGCCTGTGTCTCTGCCTCTCTCTCTCTCTCTCTGTGACTATCATAAATAAAAAATAAAATAAAAAAATAAAAAATACATACATCATACACACCTTACAAACTGTCAAATTTAAAAAATAAATAAATAAACACTGTTGGATTCAGGGGTGCCTGGGTAGCTCAATTGATTGAGCATCTGACTCTTGATTTTGGCTCAGGTCATGATCTCAGGATTGTGAGACTAAGCCCTGAATTGGGCTCCTCACTGGGTGGGCATGGAGTCTGCTTAAGATTCTTTTTCTCTCACTGCCTCTGCTCCTCCCCCCCTTTCCCTCTCTTAATTTTTTTTTTTAATTGGTGAATTCAATGTGCTAGTATTTTGTTGAGTATTTTTATGTCTATATTTGTAAGAGATAATTGCTTCTAGGACTTTTTCCATGTGATGCCTTTGTCTGGTTTTGTTCTCAGTGGCCTCATAAATTAATGAGGAAGTGTTCTATTCTTTTTTTTAAAGTTTTGTGAATAATTAGTATTAATTCTTCTTTAATCATCCTGGGCTTTTCTTTGTTGGGAGAGTTTTTAACAAAATTATTGCTAATCCAATCTCTTTATTTGTTATAGGTTTAGTCAGATTTTTATATTTATTCTTGACTTAATTTTGGTATTTTGCATATTTCTAGGAATTTTTCCATTTACCTGCATATCCAGTTTGTTGGACTACAGCTCTTCATAGTATAAACTCTCATTCTTTTTTTTTCTTCCAATTTTTTATTTAAATTCTAGTTAGATAACATACAGTGTAATATTAGTTTCTGGTGCAGGGTTTAGTAATTCATCACATATATACAACAGCTCGTGCTCGTCAAACAAGTGCCCTTCTTCTTACCCATCACACATTTAATCAATCCTCCCCTGCTCCCCTCCAATAGTCCTTAGTTTGTTCTTTATATTTAGGAGTCTATTTTATGGTTTGCCTTTTTCTCTTTTTTTTAATTTTTTAATTTTTATTTATTTATGATAGTCACAGAGAGAGAGAGAGAGAGGCAGAGACATAGGCAGAGGGAGAAGCAGGCTCCATGCACTGGCAGCCCAACGTGGGATTCGATCCCGGGTCTCCAGGATCGCGCCCTGGGCCAAAGGCAGGCGCCAAACCGCTGCGCCACCCAGGGATCCCACTTTTTTCTCTTCTTTTCCCCTATGTTCATATGGGTTCCTTAAAGACATTTATTTATTTGTTTATTTATTTATTTATTTATTTATTTATTTATTTATTTATGAGTAAGAGAGCATGAGTAGAGAAGGAGCAGAGGGAGAGTGAAAAGCAGACTTCACACTGAGCATGGAGCCAGACATGGGGCCCAAACCCACAATCATGAGATCGTGACCTGAACTGAAATCCAGAGTTGGATGTCTAACTGAATTATCTATGCAGGTGCCCCATGTTCATCTATTTTGTTTCTTAAATTCCACATATGAGTGAAATCGTATGGCATTTGTATTTTTATTTCTTTTTAAAACTTATTTTTTTATTTGAGAGAGAGGGAGATATAGAGAACAAGTGGGGGAAGGAACAGAGGGGAAGGGAGAGAATATCTCAAGCACACTCTGTGCTAAGCTTGGAGCCCAATGAGGGGCTCAGTCTAGGACCTGATATCATGATCTGTGTCAAATCAAGGGTTGTATGCTCAACTGACTGAGCCACCCAGCTGCCCCTGTTTTTTTTTATTTTTATAACATTAGTGGTAATGTCTCCTTCATTTCTGATTTTAGTAGTTTCATTAGTATCTCTTCCTTTTTTTTTTTTTTTGGTTATTTTAGCTAAAGGTTTGTCAATCTTATTGATCTTTTCAAAGAAGTATATTTTGGTTTCATTGATATTTATTCTTCTTCTGTACTCTGTCATCAGTGTCCACTCTAATCTACATTATTTCATTCCTTCTATTTTCTTCTGTTTGCTCATCTTTTTTTCCTCCAGGACTATGAGGTGGACGTTTAGTGTATTGACTTAAGATTATTCCTCTTTTTGTTTTTTTGTTTTTTTTTTAATTAATTATTTATTTATTTATGATAGTCACACACAGAGAGAGAGGCAGAGACACAGTCAGAGGGAGAAGCAGGCTCCATGCACCGGGAGCCCGACGTGGGACTCGATCCCGGGTCTCCAGGATCGCGCCCTGGGCCAAAGGCAGGCGCCAAACCGCTGCGCCACCCAGGGATCCCTATTCCTCTTTTTGAATCTAAGAATTTACAGCTCTAAGTTTCCACTTGTCTTTCACACATTTTGGTAAGTTGTGCTTGCTATATTTTTACTTATTTCAGACTATCTTCATATTATTTCTTCTCTCGACCATTGATTTTTTGGTAGCATATTGTTTAGTTTTTAGACAAGTTTTTGCATTTCCCAAATTTCTTTCCATTATTAATTTCCATTAAAGAGAAGCATCCTTTTATCAGTTCATTCCTTTTAAATTGATTGAGGCTTGCCTTATGAACCAGCATGTGGTCTAACCTAGAGAATGTTCCATGTGTACTTGAAAAGAGTGTATTTATTCTAAATAAAAAATTTTTTAAAAACGTATTCTGGGGATCCCTGGGTGGTGCAGCGGTTTGGCGCCTGCCTTTGGCTCAGGGCGCGATCCTGGAGACCCGGGGTTGAATCCCACGTTGGGCTCCCGGTGCATGGAGCCTGCTTCTCCCTCTGCCTGTGTCTCTGCCTCTCTCTCTCTCTCTCTCTCTCTCTCTCTGTGACTATCATAAAAAAAATAAAGATATGATCACCTTACTTTAGTCCTTTTGGCATCCCCCACACAGGTTAAAAAAAGACAAACTCAATAATTTCCAAATAAGGTCTATCATGCTTTCTCTGGTTCAAGGGGGGCAATTAGGAAGTGGTCTGCCATCTGTTCATGACTAAGATTGATGACCTTTCAGGGAGGAGGTGAGAAAAAGATGAGTAAAAACACAAAACTTTTCTACCATTTTGAGGATGGCTTTATTTTTTACTGATGAGGTATCCACTTGATTTCTATAAACCTTTGAGTATTTTCCAGAGCTCCTACAAAGTTGACCCAGACAGCTTCTGGTTATTTGTTTCTTTATTTATGATGTTTCTGTGGAGAAATGAGAACTTGAAGCCTTCTAGGCTACCATTTTGCTGACATCACTTCTGATTTTTCAATTAAACTTTGTATTTGAGATAACAGTAAATTCACATGCAGCTATAAGAAATAATAATCCTCTCTAGCCTTTACCCATGTTCCCCCATTGGCAAGATCTTGCAAAACTATAGTACATAACATACAATCATATTGACATTGATGTAACCAAAATACAGAACATTTTCATCATCATCAGGATCCTCATATTGCCATTTTATACCCACAGTCACTTCTTCCTTCACTCTTGCAATCAATAATCTGTTATCTAGGGACACCTGGGTGGCTCAGTGGTTGAGGGTCTGCCTTCAGCTCAGGGTGTGATCCTGGAGTCCGGGGATCAAGTCCCGCATTGGGCTCCTTGCATGGAGCCTGCTTCTCCCTCTGCCTATGTCTCTGCCTCTCTCTCTCTCTGTCTCTTGTGAATAAATAAATAAAATATTTTAAAAATCTGTTATCTATTTCTAAAATGTTGTCATTTCAAGAATAATATATAAATGGAATCATGAAATATGTAACCTTTTATGACTGTTTTTTTTCCTTTACTTGGCATAATTCTCTGGAAAATCATTCTTGTTTTTGCATGTATCAGTAGTTAGTTCCAACAATGCCATGATGTGGTTGTATTATGGTTTGCTTTATTATTCTCCCATTTAAGAACATCTGGGTTGTTTTCAGTTTTTTGAATACTATAAATAATATTACTAACAACATTTTTGTAAAGGTTTTTGTGTGAACATGTTTTCATTTCTCTGGGATAAATGCTCAGAAGTGCATTTATATGTCTATGTTTCTTTTTTTAAAAATCTGCCAAACTAAAAAAAAATAAACAAAAATCTGCCAAACTGTTCTCCAGAGTGGCTGTAGCATTTTACATTCCCACTAGCCATGTATGGGTTAGCTACTTTCTCTACATTCTGCTTACATTCGATGTCACAATTTTCTTTTCTTTCCTTTTTAGTTTAATTTTTTAAATTTATTTATTCATAGAGACACAGCTAGAGAGAGAGGCAGAGACACAGCTAGAGAGAGAGGCAGAGACACAAGCAGAGGGAGAAGCAGGCACCATGGAGGGAGCCTGATGTGGGACTCGATCCCGGGTCTCCAGGATCACGCCCTTGGCTGCAGGCAGCGCTAAACCGCTACGCCACCGGGGCTGCCCTTTAGTTTAAATTTTAAAAAGATTTTATTTGTTTGTTCATGAGAGACAGAGAGAGAGAGAGAGAGAGAGAGAGAGTCAGAGACATAGGCAGAGGGAGAAGCAGGCCCCATGCAGGGAGCATCATATAGGACTCGATTCCAGGCCTCCAGGATCACTCCCTGAGTCGCAAACACTCAACCACTGAGCCACCCAGGCATCCCTCTTTTTTAAAATTTTAAGCAAGAAGTTTATTTAAACAAGGCACTTGACTTGAAGAGAAAGCTACCTCGGATTCATTTCTTTTAGAGTAATTTATCTCTACTTAAAGACACTTTGTCCAACACGTAATAGCTATGTACAAAAATTTTTATAAAATTGTCCTCAGTTTTACAATGATAAAAGAGAAAAATTAAAGTTTTCCAATTTGAACTAAATATGCAAGCATTTTTATATTGTTCTTTTTTTGTTAAACAGTGAGAACAAAATAACTTACTAAAATATAAAGTTAAGATCCAAATGAGAGTGCCACTAATGGAGAAAGGGGGTATTTTCAAAGAACCAGTATTTTTCCCTATCCCATCTTTATTTGATGTTGATGAAGACATATCATTGGCCATTTAGGTTTTTTTTAAAGAAGGCAATGTGTTTGTGTACAATACACAGTTACTTTGTGTACAATAAAGGAATGGGGAAGAGGAAAATGAAAAATTAGAGAAAACTGTACTGTAGTAGTCAGGATATAGTGGAATCAAATTGCAGTTTTCTTTTTCTTTTTTTCTTTTTTAAAGATTTTATTTATTTATTCATGAGAGACACACAGAGAAAGGCAGAGACATGGGCAGAGGGAGAAGCAGGCTCCATGCAGGGAGCCCAATGTGAGACTTGATCCGGAACTCTGGGATCAGGCCCTGAGCCAAAGGCAGACGCTCAACCGCTTAACTACCCCAGGCGTCCCTCAAACTGCAGTTTTCTAATTGAGAATGGCTTCTTGGTCTGGAAGAAGAGAGTTCTGAAGTAAAGTAGCAGATTCCCTTTTTAATAGATCCCTCCTGTCTGTCTGCTACTGGACCATATCAGTTGTATCTTCATCCTCCATTTCCAACTGTGTAGGTGTGTCTGTTTCATTGATTGGCTGCCCATCAAATCGGAATCTGATCCATCTCATTGACAAACTCTGTCATTCACAATATGCTTTCAATAGTTCACTGAGTGGTGTATGCCTATTAATCTTAATTAATAGGCACAGAATCATCCTACCCCACCACCTTCAAATTAATATGATTGCTGCTTGCTGCTCTTTCTCTTTTTAAAAGATTTTATTTATTTATTCATGCGAGACAGAGAGGCAGAGACATAGGCAGAGGGAGAAGCAAGCTCCTCACAGGAAGCTCGATGTGGGACTCGATCCCAGATCAGGATCATGCCCTGAGCCAAACGTAGACGCTCAACCGCTGAGCCACCCAGGCATCTCTGCTTGCTGTTCTCAATCTTGACTCCTTCCTTGGGCTTTTCATCAGCCATGTCAAGTGCCAGAATGCTCTCAGTTGCTGCTTCCCAACAGAGAGGTACCAGGTCACACCAATTGAGAACACAAGCAATACCAGGAGCAGAAGAATGAGGCAGCAGCAGTGGAGGAGCTAATGTTACAATTTTCATTTCAGCTATTCTGATAGATGTGTAATGATACTGCATTGTAGTTTTAATTTACATTTCCCCAATAGCTTCTGGTGTTGAAAATATTTCCATGTATTTATTTGCCCTCTGTGTACCTTTAGTTAAATGTCTCTTTATGTCTTTGCCCAGGTTGTCATTGGGCTGTTTGATTTTCTGCTATTGAGTTTTGTCTGTTATATATTCTAGATACAAGCTGTATGTCAGATATGTGCTTGCAATAATTTCTCCAAAATTTGTAGCTTTTCTTTTCATACTTTATTTATTTATTTTTAATGTTTTCTTCCTGTATTTTTTTTAGAGATTTTACTCATTTATTCTTGAGAGACACAGAGAGAGAGAGAGAGAGACAGGCAGAGGGAGAAGCAGGCTCCATGTAGGGAGCCCGACGTGGGACTCGATCCTGGGTCTCCAGGATCACGCCCCAGGCTGAAGGTGGCACTAAACCACTGTGCCACCGGAGCTGCCCTCTTTTCATACTTTAAATGTGATATTTCACAGAGTAAAAGTTTTCTTAAGTTTTTTCATTTATTTTTATTTTTAAATTCAAATTCAATTAGCCAACATCTTAGTTTCAGATGTATAGTTCAGTAATTCTTTAGTTACATATAATACCCAGTGCTCATCACATCATGTGCCCTCCTTGATGCCCATCACCCAATTATAGCTCACCCCCAACATATTATCACCCCTAACATATCTCCCCTCCAGCAACCCTTAGTTTGCTTCCTATAGTTAAGAGTCTCTCGTGGCTTTTCTCTCTCTCTGATTACTTCCCATTCAGTTTTCCTCCCTTACCCTGTGATCCTCTGTGCTGTTTCTTATATTTCGCATAAGTGTGGAAACATTTTTTAGTTTTAATGAAGTTCAGTTTATCAATTATTCCTCTTCTAGATTGCTTTTGGTGTCATATCTAAGAATTCTTTGCCTTCCCTTAGAGCTTGAAGATTATATGTATATTTAAGTCTTAGAGTTTTATGTTTTTCTTTGAAGTTCATGACCCATTTTGGGTTTTTTTATTTTTTCAGATTTTGATCCACTATATTTTTGACATTTTGTACCTTTCATCTTGTGACTTATTCATTCCATGGCTGGAAGCCTGTATACCTCCTACTCCTCTCATGATCCATTTTGGATTAATTTTATTATAAGATGTGAGACTTAGGTCAAGCAAGTTCTTTTTTTTCTTGTTCTTGTTGTTGTTGTTCTTCTCCTCCTCCTCCTCTTCCTAGTCTTCCTCCTCTTCTTCCTCCTCCTCTTTCTCCTCCTTCTTCTTCTCCTCCGTCTTCTGCTCCTCCCCCTTCCCTCCTCCTTCCCTTCCCTCACTTCTTCTCCTCCTTCTTCTCTCTTCCTCCTCCTTCCTCTTCTTCTTCCTCTCTCCCCTCCTCTTCCTTTTTCTTCTAATGCTGTTTGTAAACCTTTTCTCCTTCTCTTCCTCCTTCTTTTTCTACTTCTTTTTCCTCTTCCTCTTCTTCCACTTCTGCTTGTTCTTTGCCTAACAAAGTCCAGTTGCTCCAGCACTGCTTATTATCTTTTCTGCATTTGTGTTTGCATTTTTGTCAAAATTCAGTTAGTTTGACATATTTTCATGGGTCTATTTTTAGATTCTTTATTTTATTGCATTGATCTACAGGTCTATTAATCTGTCTATAACACAGTCTTGATTTCTGTAATAAATCTTAATCTAGAGTACACTGATTCCTTCTACTTTTTTCTTTTTAAAGTTGCCTTAGGTATTGCAGTTCCTTTGCCATTCTGACATTCTAATCTTTGCTGGAATTTTGGTAGTAATTGTGTTGTCTTTATATTAATTTGTGGGAAATGAACATTTCCTTATGATATGCTGAGTCATCCAATTCATGAACAGAGTATATCTCTACTCTGTTATTTGGAATTTCTTCAATTTCTTTTATCAGTGTTGTGTAGTTTTCCAAATACAAGTCCTGTATATATTTTGTTACATTTACATCTAAATATGTTTTCTGAGCTAATGTAAATATATTATATTTTAAATTTAATTTTGGTGTTTGTATTTTCATTATTAGTATGTAGGAATAATTAATTTTTTGTATGTTTATCTTGTTTTCTTTTTTGTATGTTTTTGCTTTCTGTGATGTTGCTGAACTCACTTATTCTAGGAGTTTTTATTTATTTATTTATTTATTTTGATTCCTTGGGATTTTAATGTGCACATCTGTGTCATCTCTAAGTAGGGAGAGTTTTATTTCTTTCTCATCTGTATACCTCTTTTTTAAAAAGGTTTTTTAATTCATTTATGAAAGACACAGAGAGAGAGGCAGAGACACAGGCAGAGGGAGAAGCAGGCTCCATGCAGGGAACCTGCTGTGGGACTCGATCCTGGGACTCTGGGATCACACCTTGGGCTGAAGGCAGAAGCTTAACCACTGAGCAACCTGGGCTGCCCTGCAAATGGCAAGATTTTATTCCTTTTGATGACTGATTTCCTGTGTGTGTGTGTGTGTGTGTGTGTGTGTGTGTGTACCACATCTTCTTTATCCATTTATCAGCTGACAGACATTTGGGCTCTTTCCATAGTTTAGCTATTGTTGATAATGCAGCTATAAACATTGGGGTACATGTGTCCCTTCGAATCAGCATTTTTTTATCCTTTGAGTAAATACCTAGTAGTGCAATTGCTGGGTAGTAGGATAGTTGTATTTTTAACTTTTTGAGGAACCTCCATACCATTTTCTAGAGTGGCTGCACAAGTTTGCATTCCCACCAACAGTGCAAGAGAGTTCCCCTTTCTCTGTATCATAGCCAACATTTGTTGTTTCTTGTATTGTTAATTTTAGACATTCTGACAGGTGTGAAGTGATATTGCATCATGGTTTTTAAAAAAATATTTAATTAATTGAAAGAGAGAGGGAGAGAGCATAAGCAGAGGAGAAGGGCAGAGGCAGAGGGAGAGGGAGAAGCAGACTCCCCACTGGGCAGAGAGCCCTATTTGGAGCTCAATCCTAGGACTCTGAGATCATGACCTGAGCTGAAGGCAGGTACTTAACCAACCAAGCCACCCAGGGGCTTCTCATCATGGCTTTTCAAAAAAAGTATGTATGTATGTATATATGTATGTATGTGTGTTTGTTTATTTATTTATTTATTTATTTATTTATTTATTTATTTATTTATTTATTTTAGAGAGTAGAGGGTCGGAGCAGAGGAAGAGGGACATAGAATCTCAGTGAGGAGCCTAATACGGGGCTTAATCCCATGACCCTGCGATCACTACCTTGACAGAAACCAAGTGTCAGATGTTTAACCAACTGTGCCACCTAGGCACCCCTCATTGTGGTTTTGATTTGTCTGTTATATATTTTATCTCTAGCTTTTATTTTTGGTTCTTTCCTATTACTTCCATTTCTCTGTTTACATTGCTCACCTGTTCTTACATGCTGTCTGTCTATTCATTTGAGCCCTTACCATATTATTCATAGTTGTAAATTCTTGGTCTGAAAATTACAATATCCTTGTCATGTTGAGTTCTGATGTTCACTCTGTCTCTTCAAAATGTGGAGTTGTGTTTTTGTTTTTGGCTTTTGGTATCACGTGTACTTTTTTTTGATAGCTGAACAGATGTATCTGGTACAAGGAACTGATCTAAATGGGCTTGCAATAATATGGTGGTGAGGTATTCAGAGAGGGAAAACATTCTATATTTCTATGATCAGGTTTCAATATTTTAGTGAGCATATGCTTCTGGGTTGTGAACTATGTAACTTTTCTCACCATCTCCAACCTTTAGGTAAAACGGAATAGCTACAATGCACTGGGGTTGGATATTTTCCTTTTTCCTCATGGAAAACTAGAGCCTGCTGGAGTTGGGTATTTTTCTTCCTGTAGGACAGATAAGCTCTGATAATAACCCAACAGGTTAGCATCTCACTAAAGTTTTCCCTGACGGAAGGTTTTTTAAAGAACAGAATGCTCTGGATACTTCAAAATGGTTCCTTTTGCCCTCCCACTGCCAGAAGCATAAGGGGATTTTTCTCTGTTAATTACTGTGGGAATCTGGTCATGTTCCGGGAGATAAATCTCATAATTTTGTTGGAGTCCTCCATGACTGCTTTTCCCTGGAGTTTGCAACTGTCAGACTTCTCCACACTGAGCTTCCAGTGACTAATCAATTACACTTCAGATTTTCCTATTCCAGCACTGATTACCACAGTGGTTTTTGCTCTTGAGTCTCTGTACCAGTAAGCTATACTCTCTGTATCCCTCCGTAATTCTCTAATCTTGAGGTCACTGATTTGCTCTGTATCCTCCCATCTTCCCATCTTTTACACATCCCAAAGAATTGACTTTCCAGTGTATTCATCTTTTTATTTAAGATGGAGCAGTGATTTCCAAGCTCCTTACATTCACAACTAAAAACTGGAAGTCCTTGCAGTATCTTTTAATAGAAAATATTTTCAATTTTAATGAAGTCTAATTTGTCTTTTATTTGGTTATTTAATTTTTTAAGATTATTTATCTAAGAGAAAGCGTAAGCAAAAAAGAGCACGAGTGGGGGAGGGGCAGAAGGAGAGGGAGAAGCAGACCCCTCCACTGAGTAGGGAGCCCAATGCAGTCTCAATCCCAAGACACTGGAATCATAACCTGAGCCAAAGGCAGTTGCCTAAATGACTGAGCTGCCCAGGTGCCCTCTTTTATTGTTTATGCCTTTAATATATCCAAGAAATCACTGCCAAACCCAGTGTTATGCAGTTTTTCCCTTATGTTTTATTCTAAAAATTTTATAATTTTAGGTCTTATATTTACATCATGGATCCATTTTTTAAAAGATTTTATTTATTTATTTGAAAGAGAAAGAGAGAGAGAGAGAGTGAGAGAGAGAGAGATCATGAGCAGAGGGGAAGGACAGAGGGAGAAGAAGATTCCCTGCTGAGCAGGCAGTCCAATGCAGGACTCAATTCCAGGACCCTGGGATCACGACCCGAGCCAAAGGCAGGTGTTTGGCTGAGCCACCAGGGTGCCCACTATAGATCCATTTTGAGTTCATTTATGTATGTAATGTTAGGTAAGGATATAACTTCATTCTTTTGCATCCTGTTTTCCTAGCACCATTTGTTGAAAGACTCTTTTCTGCCACCAAATAGTCTTGACACCCTTGTTGAAAACCATTTGACCTTATATATGAAGACTTATTTCAGAATCTCTATTCTATTCCATTGGTCTATATGTTTGTCTTTATGGCAATACCACACTATTTCAATTACTGCAGCTTTGTAATAAGTTTTGAAATTAGCACGTGTGAATCCTCCAACTTTGTTCTTGTTCAAGATTGGTTTGTCTCTTTCTTTCAAAAAATATTTTATTTATCTATTTGAGAGAGAGAGAACAAGCAGTGGGGCAGGGCAGAGAGAAAGAGAGAGAGAGAAGCAGACTCCCTGCTGAGCAGGAAGCCCAATGTGGGGCTCCATCCCAGGACCTGGAGATCATTACCTGAGCCTAAGGCAGACCACCCAGGTGCCCCTGTTTTGTCTGTTTGAAGTCCCTTGAGAGTCCATATGAATTTTAGAATGAGATTTTTCTATTTCAGCAGAAAGTATCATTAGGATTTTGGTAGGGATTACCTTAAACCTGTAGATCACTTTGTGTTGTACTGACATCTTTTGTTTGTGTGTGTGTGTTGTACTGACATCTTAACAATAATGCCATTCTTTGTTTCTTTGTTTCATTCTCTCTCTCTCTCTCTCTCTCTCTCTCTCTCTCTCTCTCTCTCTCTCTTTACAGAGAGTAAGATGGGAGGGGGAGAGACAGTGGGAGAGGGAGAAAAAGAATATTTTTTTTAATGGAGCTTATTTTTATTTTATTATTTATTTTTAAAAAAGATTTTATTTATTTATTCATGAGAGGCAGAGGCATATGCAGAGGGAGAAGCAGGCTCCTCAAAGGGGGCTCAATGTGGGACTTGATCCCGGGACTCCAGGATCACGCCCTAAGCCAAAGGCAGACACAACCACTGAGCCACCCAGGCGTCCTGAGCTTATTTTTTATTTTTGTTTTTATTTTTATTTTTAATAATAATTTATTTTTTATTGGTGTTCAATTTACCAACATACAGAATAACACCCAGTGCTCATCCCGTCAAGTGCCCCCCTCGGTGCCCGTCACCCATTCACCCCTCCCCCCCGCCCTCCTCCCCTTCCACCACCCCTAGTTCGTTTCCCAGAGTTAGGAGTCTTTATGTTCTGTCTCCCTTTCTGATATTTCCCACACATTTCTTCTCCCTTCCCTTATATCCCCTTTCACTATTATTTATATTCCCCGATAGGCACACAGTGAGAGAGAGAGAGAGAGAGAGGCAGAGACACAGGCAGAGGGAGAAGCAGAGGGAGCCTGATTCAGGACTAGATCCCAGGACCCTGGGATCATGGCCTGAGCCAAAGGCAGATGCTCAATCACTGAGCCACCCAGGTGCCCCTATTCAGATTTTTTTTTAAAAGACTGATTTATTTTAGAGAGAGAGAAAGAGTGTGTACATGAGTGAGGGGAGGGGCAAAGGGAGAAAACCTTCAAGCTGACTCCTTGCTGAGCGCCATGCCTGATGCAGGCTCCATCCCACCACCCATGAAATCATGGTCTGGGCTTAACTGACTGAGCTACCTAGGTACCCCGGGTCTATTCAGATTTTATAGTTATCTGCCCTGTGGTTACCATGGGCATTGCATTTAATATCTTAAAGTTATCACACTCTAATTTGAGCTTGTAACAGCTTAACTTCAATAATATACAAATACTCTGCTATTTTAACAGCTCTGATAACAAATTTTCCAGACATTATACTGTTTATTTTTCCCTTGAGGATAGTATTTATTTTCATAATCACAACCATGATAATGTAGTCCATGATTAAGTATTGTTTTAAGATTCAATTAAGTGTCATCTGATTATTGTGAATGACATTTTTCTAATGTTAGGAATATCTTCAAATTGAACAATTTTCATAAAAATAAAGAGGATGAAACATTAAAACATGACTGAAATCATAAAGATCATTGTAGTTTTCAACATTAGAGCTTGATAATTGTGAAGTTTTCAGTTAAATATGGATATGTTATGAAAGGTAAAAAAAGGGGAGCCTGGGTAGCACAGTCAGTTAAGTGTCTGCCTTTGGCTCCCAGGGTCCTGGGATTGAGCTCTGTATCAGGCTCCCTGATCAGCAAGGAACCTATTTCTCTCTTTCATTCATTCTTCCCATCACTTTTCTCTCTCTCTCTCTCTAATAAATAAATAAAATCTTAAAAAAATAAAAGGTAAAATAAGCTTTAAACTGTAGAAAACAAAGTATATTTAATTAAAAAGTTTTATGTTTGAAATATTTGAATGCTAGTAAATTGTGGTTAGCATTTATTCTATGAATTCTTCATAGTAATAAAATGCATAAAAGGAAATTTGTACCCCATTGAAGTAACTTGCACATTAAAATATTGACAGTATTGTCTAAATCTACTGGTGTCTTTAAAAGTTCCAAATTCTGAATTTACTTCATTTTAAGAATAAGAAGATATTGGTGTATCTTATATTGCTCTACCTTTGTAGTGAAGTAATTACTACATTGGAACTACTATTAAAATTCTAAGCTGTTTTTTTAAAAAAAATACTGTCATGTTTCATCTACATTTTAATTATCAAGTTAACAATGACTTGGGCTTTATGATTATGAAAATATATTAATCTTTATTAATATTAATATCCTTAAATATCCATGGTACTTAAAGCATAAATGTTAAGGCCATTCTTTAAAAATTAACTAGTGATGGTTTATTCAGATCACATTTCTTAGTCAAATTTTGATGTAACTGTGGGGTTCTTTTTTTAAAGATGTTATTTATTCATGAGACACACACACACACACACACACACACACACACACAGAGGCAGAGACATAAGCAGAGGGAAAAGCAGGCTCCATGCAGGGTGCCCGACATGGGACTTGATCTTGGTCTCCAGGATCAGGCCCTGGGCCAAAGGCGGCGCTAAACCGCTGAGCCACCCGGGCTGCCCCTAAATATGGGGTATTATAAATTGGACTGAAGTTGAAAGAGAAGTTTACTAATAGGCTATTCTCAAATATTTTTTTCTGGAAACCTAATCCTCACATTAAATTTATGTTTAAAATTGTGACTACAGATTATTATAAAATTCTCAGACGTGTACTTGATATTGAGTATTCATATTATACTTACTGAAATATGACGTCTTAATAAGAAAAAAAGTATTTTTTTTCTGAAAATTTAATGTACGAATAAGGATCCAATGGACACTAACTGAATTTGGAAAAGTGACTTTTGGAGGTCAAAGTTATTATTCAGCACTTAGATGTTATATAAGAAGCAACAAAGGGAAATATCCCAAATATCATCATTCTAGGATTTCAAGTATCAAAAAGTAATATCGTTGTTCATTAACGCTGAGAGAATTTTAAATGTATTTATTTGAAATTTGAAAAAATTCTAAAAATTTCATCTATAAGTTCCTGGTAGTGATATCATTAAAAAAATTAACACCCAGATATCCTAGAATAAGTTGAACTTTAGTGGTCAAAGTGACTTATTTTAAAGCTCCAGTATTCAGTTACAAATATTTATATGAGCTGATAAATTGTTTTAAATAAAAAGATGTGTAAGGTTCTTTGTGCATATCTTGATTTTCCCAAAATCGAATTGTAGTATCTTTGTTATAACAGCTAAAGGACAGTACTGAATTACATATTCTCAAGTGAGATTTGAAGTGTACCAGTCTTCAAAAAAACATAACTGAAAATTATTGCATTGAGTAAATTGCAAATATATAGATTTTGGAAATCAAAGCATGAATCTAAAATCTACACCATTAGCCACATGATGTCGCTGTATACCACAAAGTATTGTCGGCGTTAATGTACAGCTCACCAAAAACTAAAGGAGGAAGCTCCATTTTGTCACAGCCTGAGAGACGACAAAACCGGCTGGGAGATACATTATTCAAGATATAAAGTAAAGAAAGTATGATTTTGATGTGAGAGAGCGGTACCAAAGGTGTAGTGGTTTTGCGATGCTGTTTCCTAGGCAAGGAGGCAAGGGATGCCTGCGTCTGCTGCTCTCAGTTCTGTTCCTCGAAGCCTGGAAGGCGGGGAGCGGCCAGGTCCGCTACTCGGTCCCGGAGGAGGCCAAACACGGCACCTTCGTGGGCCGCATCGCCCAGGACCTGGGGCTGGAGCTGGCGGAGCTGGTGCCGCGCCTTTTCCGACTGGCGTCCAAAGGCCACGGGGACCTTCTGGAGGTAAATCTGCAGAATGGCATTTTGTTTGTGAATTCTCGGATCGACCGCGAGGAGCTGTGTGGGAGGACTCTGGAGTGCAGCATCCACCTGGAGGTGATCGTAGACAGGCCGCTGCAGGTTTTCCATGTGGAGGTGGAGGTGAAGGACATTAACGACAACCCACCAGTTTTCAGAGCGAGAGAACAAAGGTTATTTATTCCTGAGTCTAGACTGGTGGATTCACGTTTCCCGATAGAGGGCGCTGCTGATGAGGACATTGGTATCAACGCTCTTCTAACTTACACCCTCAGCCCCAGTGATTATTTCTCTTTGGACGTACAAGCAAGTGATGAACTCAGTAAGTCACTTTCACTTGAATTGAGGAAACCTTTGGACAGAGAAGAAACACCAGAACTTCATTTATTATTGACAGCCACTGATGGGGGCAAACCAGAGCTAGAAGGTAGAGTTCAACTGCTGATCACAGTGCTGGACGTTAATGATAATGCCCCATTGTTCGCCCAGGCTGTGTACAGAGTCCATTTATTAGAGGGTACAGCAAATGGAACGTTAGTGACTACACTAAATGCCTCTGATGCCGACGAAGGTGTAAATAGCGAAATTGTCTTCTCCTTTGGCAGTCATGTTACAATAAACTTTCAAAAAAACTTCAAAATTGATTCCAGCTCAGGAGAAATTAGGCTAATTGGTAAATTGGATTATGAAGATACAAAATCCTATGAAATTCAGGTAAAAGCAGTTGATAAAGGAAATCCTCCAATGTCGAATCACTGCAAAGTTTTAGTAAAAGTGCTGGATGTGAATGATAATGCTCCACAATTGGCAATCACACCTCTGTCTTTGCCAGTGAGAGAGGACACTCCACTGGGAACCGTCATCGCCTTCGTCTCTGTATCCGACCGTGACTCTGGCGCCAACGGGCAGGTGACCTGCTCACTCACACCCCAAGTCCCCTTCAAGCTGGTGTCCACCTTCAAGAATTACTATTCGCTGGTGCTGGACAGCGCCCTGGACAGAGAGAGCGTGGCGAACTACGCTCTGGTAGTGACCGCACGCGACGGAGGCTCGCCTTCGCTGTCGGCCACGGCCAGCGTGTCCGTGGAGGTGGCCGACGTGAACGACAACGCGCCGGCATTCGCGCAGCCCGAGTACACGGTGTTCGTGAAGGAGAACAACCCGCCCGGCTGCCACATCTTCACGGTGTCGGCGCGGGACGCGGACGCGCAGGAGAACGCGCTGGTGTCCTACTCGCTGGTGGAGCGGCGCGTGGGCGAGCGCGCGCTGTCGAGCTACGTGTCGGTGCACGCGGAGAGCGGCAAGGTGTACGCGCTGCAGCCGCTGGACCACGAGGAGCTGGAGCTGCTGCAGTTCCAAGTGAGCGCGCGCGACGCGGGCGTGCCTCCCCTGGGCAGCAACGTGACGCTGCAGGTGTTCGTGCTGGACGAGAACGACAACGCGCCCGCGCTGCTGCCGCTGCCCCTGCCCCTGCCCCTGCCCGGGGCGCGCGGCGGGGGCGGCGCGCTGAGCGAGCCGGTGTCGCGGGCGGTGGGCGCGGGCCACGTGGTGGCCAAGGTGCGCGCGGTGGACGCGGACTCGGGCTACAACGCGTGGCTGTCGTACGAGCTGCAGCCGGCGGCGGGGGGCGCGCGCAGCCCGTTCCGCGTGGCGCTGTACACGGGCGAGATCAGCACGACGCGCGCCCTGGACGAGGCGGACGCGCCGCGCCAGCGCCTGCTGGTGCTGGTGAAGGACCACGGCGAGCCGGCGCTGACGGCCACGGCCACTGTGCTGCTGTCGCTGGTGGAGAGCGGCCAGGCGCCCAGGCCGTCGTCGCGGGTGTTGGCGGGCGGCGCGGGCGCGGGCGCGGGCGCGGGCGCGGGCGCGGGCGCGGGCGCGGCGCTGGTGGACGTCAACGTGTACCTGATCGTCGCCATCTGCGCGGTGTCCAGCCTGTTGGTGCTCACGCTGCTGCTGTCCACGGCGCTGCGGTGCTCGGCGCCGCCCAGCGAGGGCGCGTGCGGGCCGGGGAAGCCCACGCTGGTGTGCTCCAGCGCGGTGGGGAGCTGGTCGTACTCGCAGCAGAGGCGGCAGAGGGTGTGCTCTGGGGAGGGCCCGCCCAAGGCCGACCTCATGGCCTTCAGCCCCAGCCTGCCTCAAGTTCCAGGCTCCACAGAAGAAAGACAACAACCCTCAGAATCAGAACACTTAGGAAAGGTGAGTCTTTCCTGTCAATTCTAGAATTTTTCTATATCCTTTATTTATGATTCTATTATTTTGAATCAGAGCTTTGCCCTTATTTTTTAAAATCATTATTCTATTGTGCAACATATGGTATGAAATAGAGGTGAATTTCTTGCATTGAGAACAATTGGTTCTCAATGGTTTTCTTATTATCACACTTTGTTTTTTTTCATAATTAAGTTAGGTTTTCTTTTCCTTGTATTTGAAAGCAGCCTGAATGGATCTTTTAATGCCAGGACCTCCAAAAGTCTTAGGTCATTACAATACATGACATCACTCAGGAATAATTTCTAATATTAACTATACCTTTCAGTAGTCAAATAATCTGTTGTTTGGGATTAAGATCTCACACTTGGAAAATCTGTAGATTTTAAGGCACAATAGAGAGTTCATTGATAAAAGAATCCCTTCTCTGCAGCGCCTGGCATAAGCTTGGGATTCTTAATTTCAGCTCAGGTCATGATCTCAGAGTAGTGGGATTCAGCCCTGCATGGGGCTCCACTCAGTGGAGTCTGTTTGTCCCTCTCCCTCTGCTCCTCCCCTCTTCCCAGGCCCTTCTTCCCTATAGGCACTCCCTCAAAATAATAAATAAATAAATAAATAAATAAATAAAATCTTTAGGAGAAAAGATTAGAATCCTCTTTCAATTTTGTTAAAATATCTTTTAAAAAAAGATTTAATTTATTTACTCATGAGAGATGCAGAAAGAAAGGCAGAGACAGAGGGAGAAGCCGGCTCCCCGGCTAAGAGCTGGATGTGGGACTTGATCCCAGGACCCTGGGATCACACCGTGAGCGGAAGACAGAAGCTCGACCGCTGAGCCACCTGGGTGCCCCAATTTAAAATATCTATTTTTTTAAGAGAGAGAGAGAGAGAGAGAGAGAGTAGGGGAGTGGGGAAGAGCAGAGGGAGAAAGAGAATCTTTAAGCGGGCTCCACACCTATTGCAGACCCCAATGTGGGCTGGATCTCACAACCCTGAGATCATGATCTGAGCTGAAATCAAGAGTGGGACATCCAGCAGATGGAGCCACCCAGGCACCCTAAAATATCTTAACATTTAAAAAGATAGGGGCACCTGAGTAAGCGTCTGACTTCAGCCCAGGTCCTGGAATCATGACCCATATCTGGCTCCCTGCTCAGCAGGGAGTCTGCTTCTCCCTCTGCCTCTGCTCCTCCTCCCAGCTTCTGCTCACTCTGTCTCTCAAATAAATAAATAAATGAACAAACAAATAAATAAATAATCTTTTTTAAAAAGGAAGTGGAAAAACATTTAAAAATGTCTTAAAATAAAAAAAATACATTGTGGGGTGACCAGTTGGTGGAACTTTTTCCTGTAAAAGTCCTGAGTACTCTAACCTAGTTCTTTTTTTGTTTTTTAACCTAGTTCTTATGTTAGTGACACATACTATGTTAGTGAGTTGCTTAGTCATCCTTCCCAGTATCTGTATCACCAGACTAATGTGCGCAGGCCTCCCACTGTGCAGAAATGGATGACCTGCCTCTGGCACCACACTCTATGCCTGGGATAACATTTTCCACAATTGTGAGCCCACTTGCTTCCTCCTGGAAGCATCCATATAACTAATGAAGCTGGAGTTTTCCTAAAAGGTGAAGACTGATATTGAATGACTGCATTTTATTGGGAACTCCTGTATTGGGTAAGTAAAACATAAACTTGGCAAGTAAATGTTGCACTTGGAAAATAATTTTAAACTTCAAAAGAAGATGTCTTGGTGTGAAAAACTGTCTAAAACTGTCTTCTATTTGGTTCTTAGTTTTTTGCTGTTTTTTCCCCCATATGCATGTATATATGTGGATATTGAATTGTAGAAATAACTTCCACTAAGAGATCTGACCTAAGCCATTCATTTTCATCTGAGATCTGCTTTTTTTTTTAAATAATAAATTTATTTTTTATTGGTGTTCAATTTGCCAACATACAGAATAACACCCAGATCTGCTTTTAAAGGAATTGAGAAGTTAGATGGGGAAATCTTCTAAGGATAATATGTTTCTATGGTAAACTTCTTAGCTCCTAACAGTTAATAAGTCTCAAAGTACAGAACATATATATTGTCTGGGAATCAGAAAAGTTTATCTGAGGTTTTACAGAGAAAAAGAAGTGACTTGGGCAAATAAGGAAGAAGCTCTTTCTTGGGAGGAGTCATCCTACCTAGAGTGTCATAGCTACTCATTACCTGAGTATGCAGAGAGTACGCATGGTTGGGTAGACTCTGTCCTACTAGAAGTCTGGCCACTACATTTGTACTATAGGTAAATGGTTAGCTTTTAAAACTATATCCAGATATACCCAGGCCTCCAGGATTCACAATCTATCACTTAAATTCTTATTGATTTCTTATTCATTATTTAGATTTTAAAATTAAGTTACCTAAGGAGATGTCTAATTGAGAATAGATATTATTCACTGATACTTTATCCACACAATGGCTCAATCATCTAAATTGGTTGTTCTTTTGGTATTACCTTTATTGCCTAATAAAAATTTTGGAGTCTACTCTGTCATAAATTGCCTGTGGCATTCTACTTTGCAATTAGCATACTCTTAAATGTCATGAAATGTATAGTATTATAACTTGTCAGAGGTATTCCATTAATATGGTGTCCTTGGTGTTTAAAAATTTCAATTGTGTATCTCATTTTATTTTTTTAAACTTATTTATGATAGTCACACAGAGAGAGAGAGGCAGAGACACAGGCAGAGGGAGAAGCAGGCTCCATGCACCGGGAGCCCGATGTGGGATTCAATCCCAGGCCTCCAGGATCGTGCCCTGGGCCAAAGGCAGGCGCCAAACCGCTGCGCCACCCAGGGACCCTGTGTATCTCATTTTAAAACTAGCCACTACTTTCATGATTCTTCAAAGCACTAACTGACATACGATATCTATAATTATTTCCTTGATCCATGTTTTTCCAAAATAATTCTTAAATGTTTACTTACTTGTTCATGAACTAGTATAATAGAATCAATTAGAAATTATTGTAAGTTGGCTATTAACAAATATTAATATAACTTACCTCTTATGTTGCATGAGAAAGTTTAAAATATTCATTTATCCATTAAAACATTAATTGATAATTTATTCTATTTTAAATGTGAATGATAAAATATGAGTAAGTGGCAATCCTAGCATGCATTCTGTGAGTACATGGGAGAAAAAGATGATATGAAAACTTTTCTCCTAATGCTTAGGTCATGTATTTGATTTTATATCAAGAGGCTCTAACACTAAGCAAAACTTTGGACATTCTTTTACCTCTCTACATTCAACCTCTGACTATGAATTTTCTCTGATCAACTTTCAAATATGCAGAGAACTCATTGTATTCTCACTGAATTCAGAGACCTTTAGAATATTACATTGCCTCATCTTTCAGATATTGAATAATGAATTGCATACCGAAGTTACTTTTCTTTTAATTGATTGGTTAAGTCACCAATACTTTCAAGCAACAACTTTTTAGGGAACTAGAATCCAGAAATTCATCTAGAGTGGAGAGCAATAAAAACATAATTATTTCATATTGTGAACATATTAGGATATGCAGGTAAGTGGAAATGTAGAAATGGTGTGGAAATTTGAGAAACAAACTCTGACTTGGTGTCATATGAATGTAACAAATATCTAAATCACACATTATTGTCATACAGTAAAAAAACAAATTTACGAAAGAACTGCACTGTAAAAAAACTGACTTCTGGAATCCTTATATAAATAACGTTTAAGATAGACAACAAGGGTATAATTATTGGATAAAGGACACAAGAATGGGTCATAGACAGTCCATCAATTAATTAATTAATTAAATTTATAAATTAACACTTGCCATTATAATATAGAAGTAAATATGTATGTATATACGGATATGTATATATACGTATAGATACATTTTGTTTTTGTTAAGTAGGAGCCACATGCAACATGGGGCTTGAACTCAGACCCTGAGATTAAGAGTCACATGCTCTACCAACTGAGCCAAACAGGTACCTTTATATACCCCTACTTTCAATGTCTTGATGTTTTGGTGGTCACGAATATCAAAGGCTTGATTTTTCTATAAAATGAAGACTTTCAGGCCAAATCATAAAAGTTTTGGGTCTTGAATTAGATTGACATCCCACCCAAATACCACCAGTTAATATCATTATGTTACTTAACCAGTATATGTTTTCACTTCCTTGTTTGTAAATAGTGAATCTTTATTTCCCACTTTGGAGAGTTGTTGTGAGCATTTAATGGAAAAAAAGAACTTAACGGGATAACCCCATTAAAACCCCATGCTTGTTACATGGAGAATATTTCCAGTAGATGTCCACTACTGTTATAACGTTAATCACTATTAACTATATTTTACTGTGTATGGATTGGAATATTTGGAAGTGATGAATTAGCACAAAAGGTATAAGGATAGATTTTTATAAAATATAAAGAATTTGAAAAGTGCTCGAAGGAAATTACAACGAAAATAGAAATTTTAGGAAAGAGGAGACCTAATTGTTTAAGAAGGTAAGTACATTTATTTAATACTTACACTTTTAGCCACATGATGTCGCTGTCCACTACAGGCTGTTTCACCACAAAAGAAATGCGGGATGCCTTTTGCGCTCAGATGCTGCTTTTCCTTACCATTTCTGAAATACGGGCATGGTAAGGTTATTTAAGAAAAAAATGAGGAACTCAAATTATTTTTTGAAGTTTGGACGGAGGCAAGAACGACACAATATTTGGAAAAGGCTTGCAATAGTATTTTCATGGAGAGAAGAAGGTTCAGGCGCCCGGCGACTACTGCTTTCACTTCTTTTCCTCACAGTCTGGAAGACTGGGAGCGGCCACGTTCACTACTCAGTGCTGGAGGAGGCCAAACACGGCACCTTCGTGGGCCGCATCGCCCAGGACCTGGGGCTGGAGCTGGCGGAGCTGGTGCCTCGCCTTTTCCGACTGGAGTCCAAAGGCCACGGGGACCTTCTGGAGGTAAATCTGCAGAATGGCATTTTGTTTGTGAATTCTCGGATCGACCGCGAGGAGCTGTGTGGGAGGACTCTGGAGTGCAGCATCCACCTGGAGGTGATCGTGGACAGGCCGCTGCAGGTTTTCCATGTGGAGGTGGAGGTGAAGGACATTAACGACAACCAGCCGGTTTTTCCAATGGCAGTAAAAAAATTATTTCTTTTTGAATCCCGGCCGCCTGGTTCCCGGATTCCACTAGAGGGCGCATCAGATGCAGATATTGGAGCGAATTCTCTGTTGACCTACAGTCTTAACTCTAACGATTATTTTACCTTGGATATTAAAAGAAATGATGAGAATATTAAATCCCTTGGACTCGTGTTGAAAAAAGTTTTAAATCGTGAGGACACTCCTGAACATCACTTACTAATAACGGCAGTTGACGGTGGGAAACCAGAGCTCACTGGCACTACTCAAGTGAAGATCACCATTCTAGATGTTAACGACAACGCCCCAGAATTCGAGAGGACTGTCTACAAAGTCAGTTTATTCGAAAATGCACCAAACGGTACCTTAGCAGTGATTGTTAATGCCTCTGATTTGGATGAAGGAGTAAATAAGGACGTCGTATATTCTTTCAATACAGACACGTCAGCAGATACTCTTTCGAAATTCTACTTAGACCCAGTGAATGGATACATCAATGTAAAGGGTAATATAGATTTTGAGGAAACTAAGTTATATGAAATCCAGGTAGAAGCGACAGATAAAGGAACCCCCCCAATGTCAGGTCACTGCACGGTTCTGGTGGAAATTGTGGACACCAATGATAATGTACCTGAGTTGGTTATCAAATCACTATCATTACCTGTATTAGAAGATGCTCCCCTCGGCACGGTCGTCGCCCTAATCAGCGTGTCCGACCGTGACTCTGGCGCCAACGGGCAGGTGACCTGCTCACTCACACCCCAAGTCCCCTTCAAGCTGGTGTCCACCT
Source organism: Canis aureus (assembly GCF_053574225.1). Taxonomy (NCBI): domain Eukaryota; kingdom Metazoa; phylum Chordata; class Mammalia; order Carnivora; family Canidae; genus Canis; species Canis aureus. The sequence continues at coordinate 36,679,963 of NC_135615.1, forward strand.
TCAAGAATTACTATTCGCTGGTGCTGGACAGCGCCCTGGACAGAGAGAGCGTGGCGAACTACGCTCTGGTAGTGACCGCACGCGACGGAGGCTCGCCTTCGCTGTCGGCCACGGCCAGCGTGTCCGTGGAGGTGGCCGACGTGAACGACAACGCGCCGGCATTCGCGCAGCCCGAGTACACGGTGTTCGTGAAGGAGAACAACCCGCCCGGCTGCCACATCTTCACGGTGTCGGCGCGGGACGCGGACGCGCAGGAGAACGCGCTGGTGTCCTACTCGCTGGTGGAGCGGCGCGTGGGCGAGCGCGCGCTGTCGAGCTACGTGTCGGTGCACGCGGAGAGCGGCAAGGTGTACGCGCTGCAGCCGCTGGACCACGAGGAGCTGGAGCTGCTGCAGTTCCAAGTGAGCGCGCGCGACGCGGGCGTGCCTCCCCTGGGCAGCAACGTGACGCTGCAGGTGTTCGTGCTGGACGAGAACGACAACGCGCCCGCGCTGCTGCCGCTGCCCCTGCCCCTGCCCCTGCCCGGGGCGCGCGGCGGGGGCGGCGCGCTGAGCGAGCCGGTGTCGCGGGCGGTGGGCGCGGGCCACGTGGTGGCCAAGGTGCGCGCGGTGGACGCGGACTCGGGCTACAACGCGTGGCTGTCGTACGAGCTGCAGCCGGCGGCGGGGGGCGCGCGCAGCCCGTTCCGCGTGGCGCTGTACACGGGCGAGATCAGCACGACGCGCGCCCTGGACGAGGCGGACGCGCCGCGCCAGCGCCTGCTGGTGCTGGTGAAGGACCACGGCGAGCCGGCGCTGACGGCCACGGCCACTGTGCTGCTGTCGCTGGTGGAGAGCGGCCAGGCGCCCAGGCCGTCGTCGCGGGTGTTGGCGGGCGGCGCGGGCGCGGGCGCGGGCGCGGGCGCGGGCGCGGCGCTGGTGGACGTCAACGTGTACCTGATCGTCGCCATCTGCGCGGTGTCCAGCCTGTTGGTGCTCACGCTGCTGCTGTCCACGGCGCTGCGGTGCTGGGCGCCGCCCAGCGAGGGCGCGTGCGGGCCGGGGAAGCCCACGCTGGTGTGCTCCAGCGCGGTGGGGAGCTGGTCGTACTCGCAGCAGAGGCGGCAGAGGGTGTGCTCTGGGGAGGGCCCGCCCAAGGCCGACCTCATGGCCTTCAGCCCCAGCCTTCCACCCGGTCCCATTGGCGGAGACAGAGAACAGCTGAATGTGGAGGTTGATCTTTCTCCTAAAGTAAGTACTTTTTAAAAAATCCTTTCAAAATGTCCTTGTTTTTTTATTCTTCAATGTTTCTATTCTTTTGAGACATGTGGTTTTTGGTAATTAGTTTTCCAGGTTTTTGTGGTTAGAATGTTTGAATTTCTTGTGACTAACGTTTTTTAATTGAATCAGCAATAAGTAATAAGAAGCATACTTGTAGTTTTTTGTTGTTAGTAGGTGCAATAGTAGGATTATTTTATTGCTAATGTATGGATAGAAACTAAATATATTTTCCTTGATCAACTGTACTGTTTAGAATATTTGATTCCAACTGTGGTGTACTAATCTTTGTGCAAAGCTTCAATACCTTTTGCCACTTCTCATTTGGGATTCTTATCAGACGTTGGTCTAGATGTTACTGGCCCAATTTATGAGTTCACCATAAGTCTCACCACTTTATAACCTCAGTTTCAAATATTAGTTTATTAAGCCTGTTGTCTCTATGAAGCCTCTTTTACTCACTCATTTATCTGAAGTCTAAGCTCTTTCTTTCTACTTGAGTATAATTTATTTTAGTCTTTGTGTTCACATTTGGTAATTCATTGTATTGTTGCTAGTTTTCTAGTTGGGTAAAGAAAACCACACACACCATAATAATAATTTTTTGCTTTAGAATCATATCTTTGTCTCAAGTTGCTCATTACTTTTATTAGTAAGCACTGAAAAAATCAATAGGAACTGAAATTTTATATTCCCTTCAGCATATCATCATTTAGAAAATATTCTTTTTGAAAGTATGTTATTAATTTTATTATGATTATTTTCCATCAGGACAGTTTGTTGAGAATATTACTCTATATCTAATTTAAACACTGTTAGGGGCTTTGGGTATTGCAGTTGGTTAAGCATCTATCTGACACTTGGTTTCCACTTAGTCCATGATCTCAGAATGGTGAGATCCAGCCCTGAGTGGGGCTTGGTCCTCTGCCAGGAGTCTACTTAAGATTCTCTCTCCCTCTGCCCCTACCCCTATCCCATGCTTGCTCTCAAAAATAAATAAATAAATATTTTAAAAACAGTTCTACAAGCAAACTTATTAATCAACCTATTTCACAAACAGTATTAAGGATGCTAATGTCCCCAAACTCCAATAAGTTAGTATTATTTGCAACTTTCCTCTAAATGCCAATCTGTCCATTAATGTTATATAGTACATAAAAGCTCCAAATAACTGGAACCAAATAAAACAAAATGAGATTATTTTGTAGTCATTTCTGTATTTGGCATTTGATAATTTCTCCAAATAGATGTACTTCCATTCAAGTTTCCTTGCCACTAGAAACTGAAACTTAGCCATATTAGAGACTAGAAAACAAGCGATTATTTCTAAACCACGAAAGACAAAAAGAGAATACTAACCTTGTGGGAGGTCATTGGGTTCCAGTGTATATAATTATATGGAATATTTTTCTACACAGATTTTTTTAAATTTTTATTTATTTATGATAGTCATAGAGAGAGAGAGAGAGAGAGAGAGGCGCAGAGACACAGGCAGAGGGAGAAGCAGGCTCCATGCACCGGGAGCCCGACGTGGGATTCGATCCCAGGTCTCCAGGATCGCGCCTGGGCCAAAGGCAGGCGCCAAACCGCTGCGCCACCCAGGGATCCCTCTACACAGATTATAACTAGGACTTCCTACTTCCTGTACAGGCTTACTTTCTGAAACCTGGTTAATGCTCAGTAATATTGTGGTTGAGGCTAACATATACAATAGAGAAATCATCCTCTTTTTTCCCATTTTCATTTCCTTCTCTCTCACTATCCTTTTTTGGCCCCTGCCCATCAAGTGTTAGCCACAGAATGTCCAACCTGAGTTCACACGTTATTTCATTAGGCCTCATTTTCATCGTGTTGTAATTGATAGGGTCATCCAAAGTTCTTGTTTCCCAGGATGTGGGACTTCAGTCTTTAAATTGAGCTCTTTTTCAAATTCTTTTTTTAATTTTTATTTATTTATGATAGTCACACACAGAGAGAGAGGCGCAGAGACACAGGCAGAGGGAGAAGCAGGCTCCATGCACCGGGAGCCCGATGTGGGATTCGATCCTGGGTCTCCAGGATCAGGCCCTGGGCCAAAGGCAGGCGCCAAACTGCTGCACCACCCAGGGATCCCTCAAATTCTTGACTAACAAGATCTCACGCTAATAAGACATTTTAAAGACTTTTGAGTTTTCTCCTTAGAGACATATTGCTACCATACTAGATGAATACTAATAGTTCTCACATAAATATCCTTTATATTCTACTGAATTCCTCATCTATACATTTAGTTATTTTCAAAGTAAAGTAAATGGAAAGGGACTCTTTTTTCAGTTTCTTCCAGCATGTTTGACATGTATAATCATTTTGTGCAAATCTACAGTTTGGGTCCTCAATCAGAGAATCTCCTCTGATTGATGTTTTAATTCAGAAAATATATTTGTGTGTATGTGAATGTGGGTCTTCATAGAATGGAAGCCTAAAGCTATTTTCAGTAGCTTGATCTTTTTTGTTCTAAACAAGCATGGGGGAAAGAGATTTATGAATATAAGAGGCAAAGAAAGTGTGAAAATAATTACCATCGTGTCCTTTTATGTTAAGTCTCCTTATGTCAGGAAAATATATTGTGCTATATTTATCGAGAATTTTTCATTGATTTTTTTATATATAAACATTTTATTTACTTATTCACGAGAATACACAGAGAGGAGAGACAGAAGCAGGCTCCATGCAGGGAGCCTGAAGTGGGACTCGATCCCAGGTCTCCAGGATCAGGCCCTAGGCTGAAGGTGGCGCTAAACCTCTGAGCCACCAGGGTTGCCCTCTTCATTGACTTTTAAAACTCAGGATGTCTCTAAGGTCATGAATACCAAGAACTAGAAGGAAAACTAAGCTCAAGTCTAGGTTTTCAATATGGAAATTGAAATATATCTTAATTAGGGTAATGTCCAAGAAAAATATTTTTGCATCTCTGGAAAATTATAGAGGCTACTGCTGAGACATAATTATTTTCCTAATTAGATTTGTGACCACCTTAATTGAATACATTTTATTAGGCAATTGAAGAGAACCAAACCATTCTAATATGTAAATATTCAGGAAATACTAGGTATGTATTCTGAGCTCTTAAACTTATAAGACACAGGGAAGTCCTGGTGGCTCAGTGATTTAGTGCCGCCTTCAGCCCAGGGTGTGATCCTGGAGACCCGGGATTGAGTCGCACATCGGGCTCCCTGCATGGAGCCTGCTTCTCCTTCTGCCCGTGTCTCTGCCTCTCTCTCTGTCTCTGTCTCTCATGAATAAATAAATAAAATCTTTTAAAAATTAAAAAAAATATAAGACACAACTATTCTCTTTAAAAGTTTATATTTCATAAAAGAAGGTTCCAATTATTTGGATCTTTGTGCTTATTACATGACACCTATGTCATTAGACACATGCCCAAATGACTACAACAGAGATAATTAATGTAAAAATGACCCAAGTGATTCCATCTGTATGCTATAGTATATAAAGGAAGGTAAAGGTACCTGCTCAATTGGTTTAACCATGAAAGTCTTCATTTTATGAAAAGGTCAAGAAATTTTTAAATAGGTATAAAATGGGGGAAATTGCTTTATGAAGTATTTGGAAATGGTGAACAGTACTTAGGGGATGAAATGAGTATGTCTTGCTGAGTGAAAATATTATTGAAAGCAGGAAATTGTCCACTTTCACTAAAATACATGAGCACTGTAGAATAAAATAGAAGTTTATACATGTTAGACATTGGAGAACAGGCAAGTATTTATAAATTTAAGAGACAAATTAAGAATACCAATCTTGCTTGTGGGATGTGAGTGTATTTGTTAATAAAATTATGTGCAATACTTTCCCACACCAATTATATACCACAACATGCTACTTCCTTGATAAAACTCCTTGAACCTTCAGCCCTTAGATGAATTAATGAAGACTTTCAGTTAAATGCTGGTGATTTTTGCTTCCTTTCTCGAACATTGTTTTAAAGATTTAAAAAATTTATTCATGAGAGAGACAGAGGCAGAGACACAGGCAGAGGGAGAAGCAGGCTCCCTGCAGGGAGCCCAATGTGGGACTAGATCCTGGGACTCCTGGATCATGCCCTAAGCCAAAATCAAACGCTCAACCGCTGAGCCACCCCGGTGTCCCTTTCGAACACTTTTAAAAATTCCCTTTCAATGACTTATTCTTGGTATTGGAGGTTTCCTAGATGGGAGACTTCTCTCAAGTCTTCCACACCAGGAGTATGAAATCCAAAGATGAAGACTGTATGACCATTAATAACTACTTTCCTTGATTCTCAAGAACACATAAAATCTGTAATGAATTTTCCTAATCAACACTTAACAATTCTATGTTTACAAAGTTTATGTTAACTACAGCTGGGTCTCTATAAATACTTAAAATCTGTATGAAAAAAGGATTTCCACTGAACTAAAAGCTGCACCTGTGTAAAACTAAGGATCACACTCAATCAACGGTACAAAACAAGGACCTTAGCAGTATAAAATGTGTTTTATACTTAGAAGTATAAAATGGGTTTCTTTTTTCTAATGGCGTTAAAGTATGCGGAATGGCTGAGAATAAGACTTACCGGTAGCAGAATCCATTACTTAAGGTTTGGAGCCACATGATGTCGCTCTGTACCATAAAATTGATCTTACAGAGAAAGAAAAAATCTCTTCGGTTCTGATAAAGAAGCTGCATCCAGCATCCAGACACTGAGAAATGGAGGATACAGTGGCACTGGACTGAACAGTTAGATTTTTCTTGATTTTGAAACAAGATCCTTTGATGAAAACAAACCACTGCGGGCTGGAGATGGAGTTTTCCTGGGGAAGCGGCCAGGAATCCCGGCGTCTGTTGCTCTCTCTTCTGTTCCTCGCAGCCTGGAAAGCAGGGAGCGGCCAGGTCCACTACTCGGTCCCGGAGGAGGCCAAGCGCGGCACCTTCGTGGGTCGCATCGCCCAGGACCTGGGGCTGGAGCTGGCGGAGCTGGTGCCGCGCTTGTTCCGACTGGCATCCAAAGGCCACGGGGACCTTCTGGAGGTAAATCTGCAGGATGGCATTTTGTTTGTGAATTCTCGGATCGACCGGGAGGAGCTGTGCGGGCGGAGCGCGGAGTGCAGCATCCACCTGGAGGTGATCGTGGACAGGCCGCTGCAGGTTTTCCATGTGGAGGTGGAGGTGAAGGACATTAATGACAACCCGCCTCTGTTCCCTGGAACACAAAAGAATCTATTTATGGCGGAATCCAGGCCTATTAACTCCCGGATTCCACTAGAGGGCGCATCTGATGCAGATATCCGGGCCAACGCTATGCTGACCTACACGTTGAGCCCCAATGAGTATTTCTCGCTTGATAAACCGTCCGAAGACGAGCGGGTGAAACATCTTGGGCTAATGTTAAGGAAGCCTTTAGACAGGGAGCAATCTCCGGAACTTCATTTATTGCTCACGGCCACTGATAGAGGCAAACCTGAGCTGACTGGCACCGTTCAGTTACTCATCAAAGTGCTGGACGCCAATGACAACGCCCCAGCTTTCGACAAAACACTCTATGCCGTGAAATTACCAGAAAATGTTCCTCATGGAACGCTGGTAATGAAACTTAACGCCTCAGATTTAGATGAAGGCTCGAATGCGGACATTATTTATTCATTCTCAACTGATATTTTACCAAATGTGGAATCCAAGTTTTACCTAGATCCAATAACCGGAGAAATTATGGTAAAGGGATATATCGATTTTGAAGAAAGCAAATCCTATGAAATTCTTGTAGAGGGTATTGATAAAGGACAACCCCCACTCTCTGGCCATTGTACAGTTATGGTGGAAGTTGAGGACACCAACGATAATGTCCCAGTAATGGAATTCAAGTCTCTGTCGCTTCCAGTCAGAGAAGACGCTCCATTAGGCACAGTAATCGCGCTAATCAGCGTATCCGACCGTGACTCTGGCGCCAACGGGCAGGTGACCTGCTCACTCACACCCCAAGTCCCCTTCAAGCTGGTGTCCACCTTCAAGAATTACTATTCGCTGGTGCTGGACAGCGCCCTGGACAGAGAGAGCGTGGCGAACTACGCTCTGGTAGTGACCGCACGCGACGGAGGCTCGCCTTCGCTGTCGGCCACGGCCAGCGTGTCCGTGGAGGTGGCCGACGTGAACGACAACGCGCCGGCATTCGCGCAGCCCGAGTACACGGTGTTCGTGAAGGAGAACAACCCGCCCGGCTGCCACATCTTCACGGTGTCGGCGCGGGACGCGGACGCGCAGGAGAACGCGCTGGTGTCCTACTCGCTGGTGGAGCGGCGCGTGGGCGAGCGCGCGCTGTCGAGCTACGTGTCGGTGCACGCGGAGAGCGGCAAGGTGTACGCGCTGCAGCCGCTGGACCACGAGGAGCTGGAGCTGCTGCAGTTCCAAGTGAGCGCGCGCGACGCGGGCGTGCCTCCCCTGGGCAGCAACGTGACGCTGCAGGTGTTCGTGCTGGACGAGAACGACAACGCGCCCGCGCTGCTGCCGCTGCCCCTGCCCCTGCCCCTGCCCGGGGCGCGCGGCGGGGGCGGCGCGCTGAGCGAGCCGGTGTCGCGGGCGGTGGGCGCGGGCCACGTGGTGGCCAAGGTGCGCGCGGTGGACGCGGACTCGGGCTACAACGCGTGGCTGTCGTACGAGCTGCAGCCGGCGGCGGGGGGCGCGCGCAGCCCGTTCCGCGTGGCGCTGTACACGGGCGAGATCAGCACGACGCGCGCCCTGGACGAGGCGGACGCGCCGCGCCAGCGCCTGCTGGTGCTGGTGAAGGACCACGGCGAGCCGGCGCTGACGGCCACGGCCACTGTGCTGCTGTCGCTGGTGGAGAGCGGCCAGGCGCCCAGGCCGTCGTCGCGGGTGTTGGCGGGCGGCGCGGGCGCGGGCGCGGGCGCGGGCGCGGCGCTGGTGGACGTCAACGTGTACCTGATCGTCGCCATCTGCGCGGTGTCCAGCCTGTTGGTGCTCACGCTGCTGCTGTCCACGGCGCTGCGGTGCTCGGCGCCGCCCAGCGAGGGCGCGTGCGGGCCGGGGAAGCCCACGCTGGTGTGCTCCAGCGCGGTGGGGAGCTGGTCGTACTCGCAGCAGAGGCGGCAGAGGGTGTGCTCTGGGGAGGGCCCGCCCAAGGCCGACCTCATGGCCTTCAGCCCCAGTGTTCCTGACTCTAGAGACATAGAGGATCTGCAGTCAGCAACAGGAGATTCCCTTTCAAAGGTTAGTTTTAAATATCTTTTATTTAATCTGAATTATTTAATCTAAAATTTTATTTTCCATTTTTTCTATCAGTTTCTTCCTAATTAAAAGAAAGTTCAGAATGAAATTTCTGATGTGTTTCTTTATGTCTTATATATTCATTTTAGCTAATATCTTTTAGTATTATAGGGCCCCAAGGCAATATATGTTGTTTTAAAAATCTTCATTATTCATTGCATATTTATTTAACTAGTATTATAAATTATGTGCATATCATCTTTATCTATTTATTTTCAGTTATAATCAACTTTTAAGAGAACATTTTCGTCTTATTGCCTATATACATCGAAAATTGCTCAAATGTAATATAACTCAGTCAATTATTTGAAAGTGAAAGCTTATGTTACTTCGATTTCTTTAAGAAGGTACTTAAATGCACCTCCAAATCACTCTCCCTTTTTTGTTCTTAAACGTACCCAGTCTTAATTTTATAGCTGTTATTAATTTTTACTTGTTTTCTAAACTATCTAAATGGAAGTGCACTACATGTGTTAGTGTGTGACAGTGTTTATGTGTTCTTTATATTTATCGTCCATCATTCTATGGAATCATCCATATCGCCTTGTGTAGTTGGAGTTCATTTAATTTGTTTTCTCCCCAGTAGTTTATTTTATGACCATAGTATGAGTTCATTATCTCACTGTTGAGGATTTTGCATTGTTTGTCCTTACATCTTTTCCAAATAATGTGCCATAAATATATTTTTAAAATGTTCAGTGCCTATGTATGCAGTTTTCTCTACTATTTAATAGGATTGAAATTAGTAGAACATAAAATATGTACACACATTCATCTTGACTATATCAGCCTTCTCAAGTGTTTTTACCCATTTACACTTGTCTTGGCAGTGTATTGCTTTATATCATCTCCAAAATATGCCATTATCAGATTGTTTACATAGTTGCCATTTTGCTGGGTATGTTTAGTGTTTCCATTTTATGTTTCCTGATTTATGAATGAAGTTGAGCCCCTTTCTTTATTATCAGCCATTTTTTACATCTTATTTTGTATAACAGCTGTTCAAGTCTATGCCTATTTTTTTAAAGAAAGATTTTATTTACTTATTCATGAGAGGCAGAGAGAGAGAGAGACAGAGACACAGGCAGAGGGAGAAGCAGGCTCCATGCAGGGAGCCTGACATGGGACTTGATCAGATCTGGAGTCTCTATGATCACACCCTGGGCTGAAGACGGTGCTAAATTGCTGAGCCACCAGGGCTGCCCTATGCCTATTTTTCTATTGTGGTGCATTTTCTATTGTTTTTCAAATTTTCCTTTATTATGGATATAACACCTTTCTTGCTTATATACTCTGCTTGTCTTCATTAGTTTTTTTTTTTTTTTTTTTTTTGGTGAATAAAAATTTTTAATTCTAGTTAAGTTCAATTTATCAATCTTTTCATCTTTATTTTGTTTAATGAAGGTAATTTCTTTGGTATTTTTTGTTCATATTCTTGTTACATATACAATCCTTTTCCAATTTTTTTTGTCTTTTATGACATAGGGGTCAAGATTCATTCCTCCCAAGTGACTTTCAACTGAAGCAACACTATTTCTTAAAAATGCATTTCGTATGTTTTTACAAAATAATTATCCATTCTATAAGTTTGATCTTTTTTGCTGTTCTAATCTACTAGACTTTTTAAAAAACTTTTTATATCAGTGCCATGTTGCCTCTTTCACTTCCACCTAAATTTGTATATAAATTCCATAAGAACAATTTGGTGAGATTTTTATTTGGATTGCATTGAATCTATTTAGAAATGTGAAGCAGGGGGTGCCTGAGAGCCTCAGTCGGTTAAGCATCTGACTTTTTTTTTTAATTTTTTAAATTTTTATTTATTTATGATAGTCACAGAGAGAGAGAGAGAGAGAGAGGCAGAGACATAGGCAGAGGGAGAAGCAGGCTCCATGCACCAGGAGCCCTGGTGTGGGATTCGATCCTGGGTCTCCAGGATCGCACCCCGGGCCAAAGGCAGGCGCTAAACCGCTGTGCCACCCAGGGATCCCAGCATCTGACTCTTGATTTCAGCCCAAGTCAGAATCCTGGGGTCCCGAGATCCGGTCCCACATCAGGCTCTATGCTGAGTGTGGAGCCTGCTTAAGTTTCTGTCTCCCTCTCCCTGTGCCCCTCCCCTACTCACTCCTGCTCTCTCTCTCTCAAAATAAAAAAAAATGGTACATATGAATATAGTGTGTGTTTTTGTATTGAAATATTATTCAGCTAACTTGTTAAAATCGCTTTTGATTCTAATAATTTATCTCTAGGTGCTTTGTATTTTTCAATATAGATAATCATGCTGACAATAAATAATGATAGCTGTAGCTTTTTCCTTCCCAATTCTTATTCCCATTATACCTTTTATGTGCTTTAATGGCATTGAATTGGACCACTAGTATTATGGTAAATAGAAATGGCAATATTAAGCAACCTTGTCTATTTATGAAGTCAAAGGAAAATTTTAAATAATTTATCATTGGCATGCCTGAGTGGCTCAGTCCATTAAGTGTTTGCCTTCTGCTCAAGTCATGACCCCAGAGTCCAGGGATCAAGTCCCAAGACCAGCTCTGCTCCTGCTTTTCCCTCTGGCCCTCCCCTTGCTCCTTCTTTCTCTCTCTCTCCCCAACACTCTCCCAAATAAATAGATAAAATCTTGTAAAAAAATAATTTATCACTAATTATGTTTTGTATAGTTTTTTTAAAATCTTAAAAATTCTTATTTCTCTTCCTTTTTTGTTTCTATCTGGGTTAGTATATTTTAATTACTCATTTTCTCTATTATCTTTGCAGTTATATAGTACATTCTTTTGCTAATTTCTTTATTGATTTCCTGGATTTTAAAAGCAAGCATCACTGAGTTTTTAGAACTTAAATTAGTGCTTTTACTGCTTTCAGACAATGCTAGGACCTTGAATAATAACTCTATTTCCCAGTTTTGTTTGGTGTTATGTTTTTCAGTTTTACATTTATTTTAGGTACAGATTACATTATTATTATGTTTTGTACAGTTACTTTTGTTTTTGTTTCTTTCTGTAATTATTTTTATCCTGAAGAAATTCTTTAATATTTCCTTTAGTGGTTGAAAGAATTCTCCAACTTTTTTGCATATCAGAAATATGCTTATTTCATCATCACTTTTGAAAAGTAGTTTTGCAGAGTTATCAAATTCTGGGTTTGAAATATTTTTTCCCAAGCACTTTTAAGATGACATCCCTGGAATGAATGCCATTCTTGAAATAAATGGCTGTTAAGATTATTTTCCAGGTAGTGTGCCTTTTTTTTTTCTTCCAGCTGTTTTTTATAATTATCTTTGTTTTTGATTTTCAGTTTCTTTATTATATGCTCACTTTTAGTTTTCTTTGATTTATCTTCTTTGCAGTATTGAAAGCTTCTTGGATATGCGGCTTGGTATCTTTCATCAGTACAGAAAAAATTTCAGCAGTTCGCCTTCAAATATCACTTCTGTATCATGTTTTTTTACCCTCCTTTTCTGTAACTCAAGGGCTATGTGTGTGAAATATTTTCACCCTAGCTCTCATATCTTCTATGTTCCTTTCTGTTTTTCGAAGGTATTTTTGATCTATTTATTACATGCTGGATATTTATTCTGACCAATCTTCTAATTTACCATTTTTCTCTTCTTACAATCTACTATTAATATCATTAATGGAATCAAAACTTCAATTGTGAAAATTTTTAGCTTTAGAATTGTAGTTTTCCTTTTGAAAATAGATTTCAGTTTTCTGGTGAAATTCTTTAATGTATTTATTTCAATATGTAATAATATGTAATCACAGTTTATTTGTGCTCTATCTAACCATAATAATTAGATAATATGTGTGCCTCTTTTCTTGTGATTTTTTTTCTCATTATGTTCTTGTTGGTAAGCCAGATCATTTTGTAGTGATTTCTGGATATTGTGCTTGAGAAGGTATAGTTGCTGTAGATGTCATTATAGTCCTTAAAAGATGGATAACATAAATTTTTTACCACTCACTCTCTGGTTCTATTTTGTAGTATATGAAATACAGTTAGTAGAATAAAAATTTTGTACTTTATCTGAAATTTTGTTTCTTTCTCCTCACCACTAACTCATGAGAACAAAGCTTATTGAAGTTTATTACTGTTTAGTTACCTTTCTTTCTTTTTTTTCTTTTTACCCTGGACACTGGCTAATGCTATAAGAATCTTGCACCTCAGCAAGTTTCTACTCACTTGACCTAGGATTTTAAAATTGAATATGACCTAAAAGATCATAATTTCCCACAATTAGATGATGAATAAACTGTGGCCGAGAGACATAAAACAACTTGCTTGAGGCCACATGGATATTAATTTGATAATAGATAATAGAACCAAAAGTATTAAATTTTAGCTTTATTGTCACTTTCTACTTTTAAATGAGCCTATTTGATGGTAATAAAGGCAATAGGATTGTGAGTAAAAACTATATATAATGTACTTTACTTTTTCACTTAGAAGTATTTTGAAATTACTCTCAGATTTTTCTCCCCAGAATGGATATAAATAATAAATATTTTAGTACAGTATTTTATACAGAATATGAACCATTAAAAAAGTAATGTAAAGATGTATATTATATGCACTAATATGTTCTCATAATTTTTCATAATTAACTTTTTAGTCAAATTTGATACAGCTACCTAAATTATTTATAAATCTTTAAAAGATTTATAAAAGAATGCTTCAACTTCACCTGTTATTTCTGGGCAGTGTGGTAGACCTATGTAAATTTTTACAGAAAGAAGGGAAATATAACTTCTTAAAAATTAATTCTGGCAGTTTTTAAAAATATTTTATTTATTTAAGAGAGAGACGGAGAAAGCATGAGTAGGAGATTTGGGGGAGAGGCAGAAGGAAAGGAACAAGCAGATATCCCACTGAGCAGGGAGTCTGACCTGGGCTGTGGACCTGGGCCTTTGGCCCATCCCAGGACCCAAGATCATGACCTGAGCTGAAGGTAGACAATCAACTGGCTGAGGCACCCAGGTGCCCCTATTCTGGAGTTTTGTAGGTAATGAAGGACATCTAGACTCCAATGCAAAATTAAATTTTCTAGTGTAACATTTTGGAATGCTTCTTATTAAGTAGAGATGCCTCAAAACTCTATCTGGTTTTTTCAACCTAAATTCATTGTCAGTGAGGGAGTTTAATTTCTGTAACAAGGCTTAAATATAACTAAAATTTTTAAAGAAACAAGCAAGTGAAAAGATCAGTTAAGGTAATATATAATAATTGATTGAAAGAATAGTTTGGAAAAAGATTTAAGGAATATTCTCTACCTATGGAGTTGTCTATGGAATCAAGACCAGAGAATTTATAGTTGTTGAGACTTAACCTCCCCCCAAATAGTTGAACATTGAAAGACAAATGCAAGTGATAATTCAAAAACTTAATGTTATCTAACAGATGCGAGGATGGGTCAAATGTCAAGATCCTTGTTTTCTTTTGAAATATCTATATATTTATTAGAAAAAATTACAAACCAAAAGAAGCATGTCATACTGTTGGTGCCATTTTTTCCATTGTGCATATTTTCAAAACGTTGAATTACATACTGAAAATATCCTATAAGTCACCATGCATACATAGTTAATATACACTGTCAGTTTGGCTGTTAAATACTTTTTCCAAAAGTAAATTTATTTATACTGTGGTTTTGGAGTTTCCCATCAGTCGTGGTTCTCTAATAGAAGGTAAATCAACCTTAACTGGTGATATTTTCAACACATTTATTATCATTTTTAAACTGGTGTATATTAGAATGTTTTCAAATTATCATCAGTTGCAGATAATGATACGGATACAGATAATAAGAATATTGAAAATTTATTAGCATTCAGATTCTTCAGTGTTTGGGTGATCTGAGTGCTGTGGGGGACATCATATTAGTAGGCAGAGTAAGAATCTTAGAAAAACTAAAGGGAATGATAAACATACTGTTAAATATTATATAAGCAATGAAACCAGTATCATTATTGTACTTCTTTACTACTTTGAATACTGGGAAGCAAATGTATTTCAGTTGATTTTGTACTTTCTAGTAATTCTTTTTCTTCTTGCTATTTATATTACTATTTTTCCACATTTGTTTTATACATTGACACAAAAATAATACTTCAAGTCTCACATACAACTTAAACCAAAATTAAGGGATATATTTGAAGTTTATGTTTTACATGAAAATGTGTCAAGTAATAAAATTATTGATCTCCAAGACCCAGTGTCTTCATAGGTAAGGAGGATTTTGTGATATTTAAGGAATTCTAGGGAGTATATAAACAAACAGAAGGTTAATTTTTTTTTTCAGTGGAAAAACTTGGTGACATTTTCTTTTGGGAAATTTTCTTCTGACCATATTTATAAGTAAGTCTATGTTGTATCATGCAGTAAATCAAACAATTAAAAAGAGAAAATTAACATAGTCCAGTTAATAATGTGGTTTATTTTCAATGTTTTAATTTTTACTGGAACCCAAACGT
This sequence comes from Canis aureus, assembly GCF_053574225.1. NCBI lineage: Eukaryota > Metazoa > Chordata > Mammalia > Carnivora > Canidae > Canis > Canis aureus. The sequence continues at coordinate 36,695,000 of NC_135615.1, forward strand.
TTTATAGAGTAGTACATCTACAGAAAAATTAGTGTTTTGATTTGCTGCATAAAAGCAAAGATCTATACTGTCACAGTTTACATCAATTGTTTTTTTAAGATTTTATTTATTTATTCATGAGAGACACAGAGAAAGAGGCAGAGACACAGGCACAGGCTCCATGCAGGGAGCCTGATGTGGGACTCGATCCTGTGTCTTCAAGATCACACTCTGGGACGAAGGCAGGTGCCAAACCGTTGAGCCACCCAGGCATCCCAGTTTATATCAATTGTGATTTATCAGTAGTTGTAAGTTGAAAAAATGCTGCCTAGATGCATCTAATTTGAAAAATGGTGTCAAGATACTGACCAAAATTGTTTTTACTATGATCTTGGCCTCTAGAAAATGTAAATGTCCACATTATCATTTTATAGTCAACATTAAAAGTATGTGATGTAAGGAGAAATTAAAGAATGGAGTTTTAGCCATTAAAATATCAGACTTCAAACCAGTAACTCTGACAAGAATGCTATTCAAATCGTTTGTTACTTTGAAAATAACATCCACAAAAAGCCAATATCAAATGCTTGCAAATAGGACTGTAAATTTGTTTCATGAGTAACACAGAAGTAGTGTACAAACATCCCATGAAAATAATAGAAAATACTGGAGAAATTGAATAAGATATGTCTAAATTTTGCAGTAAATGAAAACTAATACCTTTAATTTCAGTTAGGAATTATATAAAGCCACTCCCTAAATAGAATAGACCAATACAAATTACTCTAATAAAGATCGGTGTGGCATAAACAAATCGTATTGATTTTGCACTGTTTTAATGAAAACTGATGTCTTTATTATAATCTTAATGGTGTATTTAAATTAGAAATAAGGAAAATAAAGAATACCTAAAAGTCGCTGAAATTGGGAAATATTTAACTAATGTAAGGTAGGTAAGGCATAACAAAGTAAAAACTCACCTTTTCATCCACATGGTGGCGCTGGAAACCGCAAGTTTGGTGGTTGGTTTTTTTTTTCTTCCCCCAATAAAGGAATACAGTGAGTTTATTTTCCTTAGAAAGGAGAAGGCTACTCCATTTTTTACTCTGCTGCTGAAGCTGAAAAGGTGAGCAAATAAAACATTATGGCTAATTGGGAATTAGGTTTCCAAAAGCTATCGTCTGGTAGTGCAACAGACATTTGAAAATTGCAACGAATTAGCGATGGTATATTCTCAGAGAAGTCCAGGTTCCTGGCGCCTGCTGCTCTCGCTTCTGCTCCTCGCAGTCTGGGAGCCCGCGAGCAGCCAGGTCCGCTACTCGGTCCCGGAGGAGACCAAACACGGCACCTTCGTGGGCCGCATCGCCCAGGACCTGGGGCTGGAGCTGGCGGAGCTGGTGCCGCGCCTTTTCCGACTGGCGTCCAAAGGCCACGGGAACCTTCTGGAGGTGAATCTGCAGAATGGCATTTTGTTTGTGAATTCTCGGATCGACCGGGAGGAGCTGTGCGGGCGGAGCGCGGAGTGCAGCATCCACCTGGAGGTGATCGTGGACAGGCCGCTGCAGGTTTTCCATGTGGAGGTGGAGGTGAAGGACATTAATGACAACGCGCCCAGGTTCTTCCGACAGGAACAAAGATTATTTATTTTAGAATCAAGAATAGTGGATTCTCGGTTTCCACTTGAGGGCGCATCTGATATGGATGTCGGAGCAAATGCAGAATTGAGATACAAATTAAATCCTAATGAATATTTTGACTTGGATGTTAAAGCAAATGAAGAAGAAACAAACATTTTAGAGCTAGTCTTGAAGAAAGCAGTAGATCGAGAAGAGATTCAAGAACATCTTTTATTACTGACTGCAATTGATGGAGGAAAACCTGAACTAACAGGTACAGTTCAATTATTGATCAATGTATTGGATGCGAATGATAACGCCCCAAAATTTGATAAATCAATTTATAATATCCGATTACTAGAAAATGCACCGAATGGGACATTAGTTATTAAGCTGAATGCCTCAGATGCGGACGAGGGCATTAATAAGGAAATAGTGTATCTCTTTAGTAATCTTGTTCTTGACAACGTCAAATCTAAATTTATAATCGATTCGAATAGTGGAGAAATAACAGTAAAGGGAGAACTGGATTATGAAGATTGTAATTTATATGAAATTAATATCGATGCTGTAGATAGAAGTCCATTCCCATTAACTGGACACTGCAAAGTAATAGTAAAACTCCTGGATGAGAATGATAATACCCCAGAGATGGTCATAACCTCCATATCCCTGCCGGTGCAAGAGGACGCTTCAGTAGGAACCATCATCGCCCTGATCAGTCTGTCCGACCGTGACTCTGGCGCCAACGGGCAGGTGACCTGCTCACTCACACCCCAAGTCCCCTTCAAGCTGGTGTCCACCTTCAAGAATTACTATTCGCTGGTGCTGGACAGCGCCCTGGACAGAGAGAGCGTGGCGAACTACGCTCTGGTAGTGACCGCACGCGACGGAGGCTCGCCTTCGCTGTCGGCCACGGCCAGCGTGTCCGTGGAGGTGGCCGACGTGAACGACAACGCGCCGGCATTCGCGCAGCCCGAGTACACGGTGTTCGTGAAGGAGAACAACCCGCCCGGCTGCCACATCTTCACGGTGTCGGCGCGGGACGCGGACGCGCAGGAGAACGCGCTGGTGTCCTACTCGCTGGTGGAGCGGCGCGTGGGCGAGCGCGCGCTGTCGAGCTACGTGTCGGTGCACGCGGAGAGCGGCAAGGTGTACGCGCTGCAGCCGCTGGACCACGAGGAGCTGGAGCTGCTGCAGTTCCAAGTGAGCGCGCGCGACGCGGGCGTGCCTCCCCTGGGCAGCAACGTGACGCTGCAGGTGTTCGTGCTGGACGAGAACGACAACGCGCCCGCGCTGCTGCCGCTGCCCCTGCCCCTGCCCCTGCCCGGGGCGCGCGGCGGGGGCGGCGCGCTGAGCGAGCCGGTGTCGCGGGCGGTGGGCGCGGGCCACGTGGTGGCCAAGGTGCGCGCGGTGGACGCGGACTCGGGCTACAACGCGTGGCTGTCGTACGAGCTGCAGCCGGCGGCGGGGGGCGCGCGCAGCCCGTTCCGCGTGGCGCTGTACACGGGCGAGATCAGCACGACGCGCGCCCTGGACGAGGCGGACGCGCCGCGCCAGCGCCTGCTGGTGCTGGTGAAGGACCACGGCGAGCCGGCGCTGACGGCCACGGCCACTGTGCTGCTGTCGCTGGTGGAGAGCGGCCAGGCGCCCAGGCCGTCGTCGCGGGTGTTGGCGGGCGGCGCGGGCGCGGGCGCGGGCGCGGGCGCGGCGCTGGTGGACGTCAACGTGTACCTGATCGTCGCCATCTGCGCGGTGTCCAGCCTGTTGGTGCTCACGCTGCTGCTGTCCACGGCGCTGCGGTGCTCGGCGCCGCCCAGCGAGGGCGCGTGCGGGCCGGGGAAGCCCACGCTGGTGTGCTCCAGCGCGGTGGGGAGCTGGTCGTACTCGCAGCAGAGGCGGCAGAGGGTGTGCTCTGGGGAGGGCCCGCCCAAGGCCGACCTCATGGCCTTCAGCCCCAGCCTGCCTCATGGACCCAGCTCCGCAGACCTTGTGAGTGTTTAAAATATTTTTCAAAATAATTTTCGTTATAAATGTTTATTATTTCCTCTATTATTTTTTCTTTTAAAGTATGGTTTTATATATGATTATAGTCTCATCATTTTAGATGTAAATTCTGTATTCGTACTACTTCATTTACTTAAAATTACAGTTATGCATAGAATTCATTTAATTATATTTATGGTTGCAGATGATCGCTTTGCAGTAATGAATTTATTTTAGTAACATTCCCACTTTTAAAAGATTTTCTCATTATTTTTTTCACATTTTTACATTTAAATTCAATTTGCCAACATTTTTAATTAAAAGATTTTAAAAGTTGGTGTGAATGTATTACTTTTCTTTGCACCATAAAAATTGTTTCCTGAATAAATTTTTAATAAGCATTTTAATTTTCAATCTTTGGGAAATGTAGGGAGATACTTGCATGACATGTTTGGAGTTATTTACTTTCAAATCTCGTATTACAACCACAATGAAGTGTTTTAATAACACTATGTCATTTTGCCTTTTCTTTTACTTTAAATATCATTTTCTTAGTGTTTTTATTATTACACCAATTTAATTTCCTTTGTAAGTAACATTTGTACACTGAATGATTCTTTTCAGGTTTCTCTTAACGATTGGCTTTTGCATACTTATGATGAATTTGATATTTATGATTTTTTAACTAGGGACTTCATTTATCTTTGAATACAAAATACACTTACATGTTATGCATTGGCTTATCAAAGCCACATAATATACCTCCTTAACTATTTCTAAGGTTCTTATTTTTATTTTATTTTTTAAAGATTTTATTTATTCATGAGAGACACAGAGAGAGAGAGAGAGGCAGAGACACAGGCAGAGGGAGAAGCAGGCTCCATGCAGGAAGCGGGACATGGGACTGGATCCAGGGACTCCAAGATCTCACCCTGGGCTGAAGGCGGCGCTAAATCGCCTGGCCATGGGGGCTGCCCTAAGGTTCTTATTTTTAACTAATTTCTACACCCAAGGTCAGAATTTGAACTCACAACCATAAGCAAGAGTCACATGCACTACTGACTGAGTCAGCCCGGTGCCCAGTGTTCCTTGACTATTTCAAACATTGCAATTTCTTGGTTAGTTTTCTACAGTTATTTTTACATACAAATAAACACCTCTCTTCTTTTTTTTTTAATTCCTCTCTTCTATTTTAAAACATAATAGTCATATCACTTTTCCTCTTATTTTTTTTAGTTGAATAGTCATGATATATCAGTATGTGAGGAGGTTTCTCATTCTTTTCCAAATTTATGATGCCCCATTTTGAGACATATCATAATTTTTTCACTTACTCTAACATCAATACTTAGTGAAACAGTGATTAACTTTTCTCTAACTTGTATTTTTTTGATTGACAAATTATTATATTAGAGGCAATTTTGAGCTTGGGATTCTCTCTCTCCCTCTGCCTCATCCTCCCCTTCTTGCCCCACCACGTTCTCTCTGTCTCTAATTTTAAAAATATAGGGTTACTAAGGGACACCTGGCTGGCTCAGTAGGTAGAGTGCATGACTCTTGATCTCAGGGTTGTGAGTTTGAGACACACGTTGGGTGTAGAGATTATTTTTAAAATATGGCTACTTGGGCAGCCCGGGTGGCTCAGCGGTTTAGCGATGTCTTCAGCCCAGGGTGTGGTCCTGGGGATCCAGGATCAAGTCCCACGTCAGGCTCCCTGCATGGAGCCTGCTTCTCCCTCTGCCTGTGTCTCTGACTCTCTCTCTCTCTCTCTCTGTCTGTGAATAAATAAATAAAATCATTTAAAACTAGTTCTTTCATGAATAAAAAATAAATAAAATAAAATATGGCTACTTGAAATTCTTAATTGTCCATTGGCTTGCATCATATTTCTTGCAGAGTTTAGCAATGTGTAGGTCTTTCACAAACTTGGCAAAAGTAGACTGCCTGAAATTAAATAAAACCTAGCAATTTATTATACTTAGATAAGACTGAATCATTATCTAATACTGTTCTAAGCTTCAATAACAAAATTCACCAGCAAAAATCTTCTAGACTCTTTTAAAATGGGTCTTGCCTTAGAACCACAATGATGAGTTTATCTATGTGCATATGTATGTATGTAATGACAGTGTTATGTTAGTTTCAGATGTACAATATTGTGATTCAGCACTTCTATACATTATTCAGAACTCCTCATGACAAATGTACTCTTAATCCCCTATTTCACCCATCACCTCATCCACCTCCACTCTGGTAACTATCAGTTTGTTCCCTATAGTTAAGAGTCTATTTTTTGGTTTGTCCCTTTTTTTTTCTTTGTTCATTTGTTTTCTCTCTTAAATTCCACATATAACTGAAATCATATGGTATTTGTCTTTCTCTGACTTATTTCACTTAGCATTATATTCTCTGGATCCATCCGTGTTATTGCTAATAGCAAGATGTTTTTTTATGGCTGAGTAATATTTCATTGTGTATATATATATATATATATATATATATATATATATATATAACATTTTCATTATCCATTCATCTTTTGATAGTCACTTGAGGTGCTTTTGAAATTTGGCTATTGTAAATAATGCTGCAATAAACACAGGGGTGCATATATCCCTTCAGCATAGTGTTCATGTTCTTTGGGTAAATGCCCAGTAGTGAAATTACTGAATCATGTGGTAGTTCTATTTTTAATTTTTTGAGGAATATCCAGAGTCTTCCAAAGTGGCTGCACCAGTTTGCATTCTCACCAACAGTGCATGAGAGTTCCTTTTTATCCATATCCTCACTAACGCCTGTTGTTTCTTGTGTTGATTTTAGCCATTCTGACAGGTATAATGTGATATCTCATTGTAGCTTTGATTTGCATTTCCCTGATGATGAGTGATGTTGAGCATCTTTTCATGTGTCTGTTGGCCATCTGGATATCTTCTTTGGAGAAATGTCTGTTCATGTTTTCTGCCCAGTTTTTTTTTTTCTGCCCAGTTTTAATTGGATTTTTTGCTTTTTAGATGTTGACTTGTATAAGTTCTTTATATCTTTGAATACTAACCCTTTATTGGATATGTCGTTTGCAAATACCTTCTCCCATTCAGTTGGTCATCCTTTAGTTTTTTTGTTTCCTTTGCTAAGCAGAAGCTTTTTATTTCGATGTGGCTCCAATAGTTTAAATTCACTTTTATTTTCCTGGCCTCAGAAGACATCTAGAAAAATGTTGCCATAGCTGATGTAAAAGAAATTATTGCCCATGTTCTTTATTGTTTTTTGTTGTTTTTGTTGTTGCTTTTTGTTTTCAGATTTAAAAACCAACACCCTGATACATAATCCCCTCTTGGGTTTGTTGTTTACCAATACAATTCTTTAAAACAAAGCTGTACATTTGATTCTACCAGAGGCAAGATCTCTCTCTGTCTTAAATACACATAATTGTTTTTCTGCACTTCTTCAAAAAACAATGTGGGTCTAGAAGGTAATAAATATTCCACATTTCATACGATAAAATGTTTATTTCCTTTTTATTACTTTGGCTATTTCTTGCATTCTCACATGTATTTAATTTTATAAATATACTTGTGTCATAGTATTTAAGTATTTCTACTGCCCTATTACTTTGAGGAAGTCCTATAAATTGAGAGGGAATTCCTGCCACTAAATTTATAGTTAACACTTGTCAGCTTTTAAAAAAATTAAGTTAATTTACTTGTAAAATATAAATTCTTTGATTTATAACTAAAATATTTATTTGCTGGGAGAGGAAGCTGTCCATAAATTGATTAAAGTTTTTCTCTACACAGTCTTCCTTGATTGGAACAAACTATTTGAGGAAATAAATGAACAAATATGTAAACTGTTTCTTATGAAAAGACCAATATTTTCCTTTTCCATGCTTATTTAACAGGAAGGATTTCAGTAACATTGAATAATTTTCTACCAGGGGCCAATAAATAGGATTATTACAAATATCCCTATTAATTGGATTAGATATCATATCACTCTTCCAGAAATTGCTAGGAACTGCAATAGAGATTTGATAGTTAAATTTAATTAGCTAATTTTAAAGTTGAAATTTGAAGAGACTCTTCACATAGCTCAAAATTTATGAAAATCCTAACCACTATAGAAAACTTTCAACAATAAGACTACAAGCTAGGAGCACCTGGGTGGCTCAGTTGTTTAAGCCTTGGACTCTTGATCTCAGTTCAGGTCTTAATCTCAGGGTCTTGAGTTCAAGCACTGCATTGGGCTTTTTAAAAACTCTGCAAACTAATATAGCTTTTTGTTAAGGCTTATCTTCCTGGAAGCAAAGGGAAATTTTATTTGGGGGGATATTATTGGTTAGCACATGAACTATTTATTTACCCAAAATGACAGCAATGGAAATTCAGTGATAGAGAGTATTACACAGATCTGGGTTAATTAGTTTAAGATGAAGCTTCTCATAGTATTAGTTGTATTAATACAGCTTCTCCGTATTAGTTGTCTGTGAGGATTTTACAAGTATATCAGAACTTTGGGGGGTGGGCGTTGGCATAAGACCATTTGAAAAGTCTTTTTTTGTGCTTTTCATTTTGAGGAAGAGTTTGATCATCTCCAGTTGATGACATTACAGATGAATTTACAGTAAAATTGACATTTGGGCTGAATTTTTATATCAGGATAACATTTTTACACGTAAAAATGGAATTAATTTTAGAAACAACTTAAACAAAGGTTGTGCTAGAGAACGAAGACAAGGAAGTGATCTATATTGTCTCCAAAACACATTGGAGAGTAGTTAAAAATAAGTAACACTGGAAATGTTGGGTTGTGATCGCATCTCAGGTCATGTAGAAGTGACTCTAATGTCATGGAATTTCTACCTTTAGTTGTTATTCAATAATAGCTGTACTGATGAAGATAAATATGGTGGTATGTGAAAAGATAGATCGACTGTTTGAATAGGGCAGGTAAGGGAGGAGGACTAATAAAAATTTCATATAGGTGACATGTAGAATGTTCATGCCATTAATGAAAAATGAGAATTTGTAGGGTTTGAAATGATGTCTCTTCATAAACTTCAAATTGTAATCAAATTATTTTCTGAGAGTCTCTAGCATGAATGGGGGAAAATGACAATTAGAGGGACACTTGGGTGGCTTAGCAGTTGAGCATCTGCCTTTGGCTTGGGGTATGATCCTGGAGTCTCCAGATTGAGTCCCACATGGGGTTTCCTGCATGGAGCCTGCTTCTCCCTCTGCCTAGGTCTCTGACTCTCTCATGAATAAATAAAATCTTTTTTTAAAAAAGAAAATGACAATTAGAACCATAGAAGGGAGGGTGTCTAGGTGGCTCAGTTGGTTAAGCAACTGCCTTCATTCAGCTCAGGTCATGATCCCAGTGTCCTGGGACTGAGTCCCATCTCAGGCTCCCTGCTCAGGAGGAAGTCTGTTTCTGCTTCTGCCCCTCACCCGCTGCCGTGATCTCTTTCTCTCAAATAAATGAAATATTTTTTAAAAAGAATATGCACTTAAAATTTCACCTTCCATTATTAAGTAAAAGAAACAGTCTTGGGAGTATTTCATATTCATTGAACAAAGAAAGAATGGACTTTGATAATCTATAAGATTTTAGAAATATGGATAAAATTTGTTAACTTAAAATTATATTCTTGGGGCAACTAGGTATCTCAGTCATTTCAGCATTTGCCTTCAGCTCAAGTCATGATCCCCTGGTCTTGATATCAAGACCCACATCCGGCTGCTTGCTCACTGGGGATCCTGCTCCTCCCTCTCCCTTTGCCTGCTGCTCCTCTTGCTTGTGCTCTCTCTCCCCGTCAAATGAATAAATAAAATCTTTTCAAAAATAAACAAAATTACATTATTTTCCCAGAGCAAAATATAATAGCATGTCCTATAACAGAAATATATGTATGTTCTTCTCTACACAGAGTGTAGTATAGTTTGCACTTTAAATTCCCAGACCTACTTCAGATCACAAATTTTCTGAACTGATTGATAACAGTAATTAAATTATTGGAAGAGAAGTTTTGTGATGAATTATCTGATCCCTCACCCTACTCTACACTAGTAAAAGAAATCAGACGAGATGAAACTGGCTCTGCAAATTGCAAATATAAGGAGATTTATTATTAAAGTAAGGCAAAAACAGGTTGTTTTTTTTTAAACTTCAAGAACTACAGCTTAGCGCTGTTATGTGAATTCATTTCTTACCTTTGTAGCCGCATGATGTCGCTGTCTACCATGAAGTTAATCTAGTTATTACAGTATGCAAAATACATTCCTCCGATTACCTCTTGGTTCCACGAGTGCTCAGTAATGGCAGGCGCAGAAGAATTGCATTAACAGACTCGGGATCATACAGTATTTCATACTAATTTCGAGACAAGATCATCTGGTGGAAATAAATATTTGACATGGTGATTACCCTGGAAGGCCGACTGGGATCTCAGCATCTGCTGCTTTCGCTTCTGATCCTCACAGCCTGGAAGGCGGGGAGCGGCCAGGTCCGCTACTCGGTCCTGGAGGAGGCCAAACACGGCACCTTCGTGGGCCGCATCGCCCAGGACCTGGGGCTGGAGTTGGCGGAGCTGGTGCCGCGCCTTTTCCGACTGGCGTCCAAAGGCCACGGGGACCTTCTGGAGGTAAATCTGCAGAATGGCATTTTGTTTGTGAATTCTCGGATCGACCGGGAGGAGCTGTGTGGGAGGACTCTGGAGTGCAGCATCCACCTGGAGGTGATCGTAGACAGGCCGCTGCAGGTTTTCCACGTGGAGGTGGAGGTGAAGGACATTAACGACAACGCGCCGGTGTTTCATTTAAAGGAACAAAGAGTGCGGATTTCCGAATCAAGGCTGCCAGACTCTCTGTTTCCACTAGAGGGCGCGTCAGATGCGGATGTTGGCTCAAACTCCATCTTAACCTATAAACTAAGTTCTAGTAAATACTTCGCCCTAGATGTGAAAACAAACAGTGATGACAATACACAGATTGGGCTCGTATTAAGGAAATCCTTGGACAGAGAGGAAGTTCCCGAACATAACTTACTGCTGACAGCCACTGACGAAGGCAAACCTGAGCTCACTGGTACTGTTCAGGTGTTGGTCACTGTGCTGGACGTGAATGACAATGCTCCCAGTTTCGAACAGACTGAATATGAAGTAAGGATCTTCGAAAACTTGGGTAACGGAACAGTAGTAATCAGACTGAATGCTTCTGATCGCGATGAAGGAGTGAATGGGGAGATTTCATATTCTTTTAATAGTCTTGTTCCAGCCATGGTTGGTGACCAGTTTAGAATAGATCCAAATACTGGAGAAATAGTAACTAAAGGGAATTTAGATTTTGAAAAATTAAATTTATACAAAATTCGTGTTGACGCGACAGACAAAGGTCACCCACCCATGGCTGGTCATTGCACTGTTGTATTGAGAGTTTTGGATATAAATGATAATGTCCCTCAGATTGCATTGACCTCCTTATCCTTGCCTATCCGAGAGGACGCTCAATTAGGTACTGTTATTGCCCTAATCAGCGTGTCAGATCTTGACTCTGGCGCCAACGGGCAGGTGACCTGCTCCCTCACACCCCAAGTCCCCTTCAAGCTGGTGTCCACCTTCAAGAATTACTATTCGCTGGTGCTGGACAGCGCCCTGGACAGAGAGAGCGTGGCGAACTACGCTCTGGTAGTGACCGCACGCGACGGAGGCTCGCCTTCGCTGTCGGCCACGGCCAGCGTGTCCGTGGAGGTGGCCGACGTGAACGACAACGCGCCGGCATTCGCGCAGCCCGAGTACACGGTGTTCGTGAAGGAGAACAACCCGCCCGGCTGCCACATCTTCACGGTGTCGGCGCGGGACGCGGACGCGCAGGAGAACGCGCTGGTGTCCTACTCGCTGGTGGAGCGGCGCGTGGGCGAGCGCGCGCTGTCGAGCTACGTGTCGGTGCACGCGGAGAGCGGCAAGGTGTACGCGCTGCAGCCGCTGGACCACGAGGAGCTGGAGCTGCTGCAGTTCCAAGTGAGCGCGCGCGACGCGGGCGTGCCTCCCCTGGGCAGCAACGTGACGCTGCAGGTGTTCGTGCTGGACGAGAACGACAACGCGCCCGCGCTGCTGCCGCTGCCCCTGCCCCTGCCCCTGCCCGGGGCGCGCGGCGGGGGCGGCGCGCTGAGCGAGCCGGTGTCGCGGGCGGTGGGCGCGGGCCACGTGGTGGCCAAGGTGCGCGCGGTGGACGCGGACTCGGGCTACAACGCGTGGCTGTCGTACGAGCTGCAGCCGGCGGCGGGGGGCGCGCGCAGCCCGTTCCGCGTGGCGCTGTACACGGGCGAGATCAGCACGACGCGCGCCCTGGACGAGGCGGACGCGCCGCGCCAGCGCCTGCTGGTGCTGGTGAAGGACCACGGCGAGCCGGCGCTGACGGCCACGGCCACTGTGCTGCTGTCGCTGGTGGAGAGCGGCCAGGCGCCCAGGCCGTCGTCGCGGGTGTTGGCGGGCGGCGCGGGCGCGGGCGCGGGCGCGGGCGCGGGCGCGGCGCTGGTGGACGTCAACGTGTACCTGATCGTCGCCATCTGCGCGGTGTCCAGCCTGTTGGTGCTCACGCTGCTGCTGTCCACGGCGCTGCGGTGCTCGGCGCCGCCCAGCGAGGGCGCGTGCGGGCCGGGGAAGCCCACGCTGGTGTGCTCCAGCGCGGTGGGGAGCTGGTCGTACTCGCAGCAGAGGCGGCAGAGGGTGTGCTCTGGGGAGGGCCCGCCCAAGGCCGACCTCATGGCCTTCAGCCCCAGTCATCCACCCTGCCTAGTAGTGGGTGATATGAATGAGCATCAAGATTTAAATGATGAGCATTGTACCAAGGTGAGTCTGAATTTTCATAATTAACAGTTAATACATACTTGAAATGTTAAATGTGTTTTCCTAGTATTCCTCTTTACATTTTTCAATTTTAAAAATTTGAATAAATTTACTTCATATACATCTGTTCATTTTTTCTGTTAACAATTGTTATCTATTTTTGGTTGGTTATTAGTCTTAATATAACCTGGAATCAGACATTATATCTATTTGTGGTACATTTTTAAATTGGCATAAGTAGTAGCATTTTTTCTAATTAATTCTGTAGAATTTTCATTTCTTTACATTTGATGCAAATAGCAGTTAAACGGAAATTCAAGGGAATTCGCACTTTGGTCAAGGCAATTCATAAAAAATCTGCATTCCTCAGGCACTCCAAGTCTCTTATGTTTGAATTTTATTTGGTGTGTTGCTTTTCATGGAGAGATATTTCTTCATCTTTCAAAAAAAATAGTTTTATAATAGAGGTGCCTGGGTGGTTCAGTGGGTTGAGTGTCTGCCTTCAGCTTAGGTCTTGATCTCAAGGTCCTGGGATACATCTCCACCTCCCGCTCCCTGCTGAGTAGGGAGCCTGCTTCTCTCTCTCTCTTTGCCTGCTGCTTCCCCAGATTGTACTCTCTCTCTGTCAAATAAATAAAATGAGATCTTTAAGAAGTTTTTATTTAAATTCCAGTTAGTTAACATACAGTGTTATGTTAGTTTTAGGTGTACAATTTAGTGATTTAACACTTTCATACAACACCTGGTACTTGTCACACACAAGTGGACTCCGTAATCCCTGTCATCTATTTAATCCATCTCCCACGTATCTCCCCCCTGTTTGTTCTCCATTGTTAAGAGTCTGTTTCTTGGTTTGCCTCTCTCTCTTTCTTTTTCCCTTTGCTCATTTGTTTTGTTTCTTAAATTCCAAAATGAGTGAAATCATATGGTATTGGCCTTCTCTGACTTATTTTTAGTAGCATAATACTCTGTAGCTCCATCCACATTGTTAAAAATGGCAAGATTTCATTCTTTTTTATACTTAGTAATATTCCATTGTGTATACCACACCTTTTTTAAAAAGTTTATTTTATTTATTTATTTTTAAGTAAGCTCTACACCCAATGTGGGGCCCGAACTCATGACCCCAAGATCAAGAGTCATGTGCTCTACCAACTGAGCCAGCCAGGGGTCCCACATCTTCTTTATCCATTCAGCAATCAGTGGACAGCTGGGCTGTTTCCATAATTTGACTATTGTGGATAATGCTGCTATAAATATCAGGTCGCATGTATCTCTTTAAATTAGTATCTTTGTGTTCTTGGGTAAATACCCAGTAATGCAATTGCTGAATAATAGGGTGGTTCTATTTTTTACCTTTTTGAAGAAACTCCATACTGTTTTCCAGAGATGGCTGCACCAGTTTGCATTCCTACCTACAGCACAAGAGGGTGCCTTTTTCCATCCTTGCCAACACCTGTTGTTTCTTGTGTTGCTGATTTTAGCCATTTTGACAGGTGTGAGGTGATATGTCATTGTAGCTTTGATTTGTATTTCTCTGATGATAAGTGATGTTGAGCATCATTTCTTGTGTCTGTTGGCCATCTAGGAGTCTTCTTTGGACAAATGTCTATTCATGTCTTCCTCCCATTTTTAATGGACTATTTCATTTTTGGGTATTGAGTTTTATAAGTACTTAATATGTTTTGGATACCAATCCTATATCAGATATGACATTTGCAAGTATCTTCTCCTATTCTGTAGGTTGCCTTTTCTTTTTGTTGATTGAATTCTTCACTGTCTGGGAGCTTTTTATTTTGATGAAGTCCCAATAGTTTATTTTTGCTTTTGTTTCCCTTGCCTCAGGAGACATATCTAGGAAGAAATTGCTATGACCCATGGCAAAGAGGTTACTGCTTGAGTTCTCCTCTAGGGTTTTTATGATTTCAGGTCTCACATTTAGGTCTTTAATCTATTTTGAATTTATTTTTGTGTAAGAAAGTGGTCCTGTTTCACTTTTTGCATGTTGTTGTCCAGTTTTTCCAATACTATTTGCACTTGATCTTAGCCAAAAGGCCGAGAAGCTATTACAATACCATTTGTTGAAGAGATTTATCTTTTCCCCCATTGGATATTCTTTCCTGCTTTGTTAAACATTAATTGACCATACAGTTGTGGGTTACTTTCTGGGTTTTCTATTGTGTTCTGTTGATCTATATGTCTACTTTTGTGCCAGTACCATACTATCTTGATCACCACAATTTTGTAATGTAACTTAAAGTCTGGAATTGTTACCTTTCCAGCTTTGCTTTGTTTTTCAAAGTTGCTTTGGCTATTCAGGGTCTATCGTGGTCCCATACAAATTATAGAGTTATTTGTTGTAGCTCTGTAAAGAATGCTGTTGATATTTTGATAGGGACTGCATTAAATGTGTAGATTGCTTTGGGTAGTATTGACATTGTAACAATATTGTTTCTTCCAATCCATGAGTAGGGGAAATCTTTCCATTTCTTTGTGTCATCTTAAATTTCTTTCATCATTGTATTATAATTTTCAGAATACAGATTTTTCACTTCTTTGGTTAGGCTTATTCCTAGGTATTGGCCTTCTCGACTGACTTATTTTGAGTATTCTTACTGTTTTTAGTGAAGTTGTAAATGGGATTGATTCTTTAATTTCTTTCTGCTGCTCCATTATTGGTATAAAAACGCAACAGATTTCTGTACATACATTGATTTTGTATTCTGTGATTTTATTGAATTCATGTATCCATTCTAGAAAATATTTTTGGTGGAGTCTTTCAGGTTTTCTATATAGAGTATCATGTCATCTGCAAATAGTGAAAATTTTACTACTTCCTTGCTGATTTGCATGCCTTTTATTCCTTTTTGTTGTCTGCTTGCTATGGCCAGGGCTTCCAGTACTACATTAAATGATAGTGGTGAGAGTGGACATCTTCATCTTGTTCTTGACCATAGAGGAAAAGCTCTCACTTTTTCCTCATTGAAGATGATATTAGCTGTGGGTTTTTTCATAGATTGCCTTTATTAATTTGAGGTAAGTTCCTTTTAAACCTCCTTTGTTGGGGGTCTTTATCATGAATGGACGTTATACTTTGTCAGATGCTTTTTCTCCATCTATTGAAAAAAATCATATGGTTCTTTTTTCTAAGATTTTATTTATTTTTTCATGAGAGACACACACACAGAGAGATGCAGAGACACAGGCAGAGGGAGCTGCATGTTTCCTGCAAGGAGTCGGATGTGGGACTCAATCCAGATCCCAGGATCACACCCTGAGCCAAAGGCAGATGCTCAACTGCTGAGCCATGCAGGCATCCCAAATCACATGATTCTTACCCTTTCTTTTACTCTTGTGGTGTATCATATTGATTGATTTGTAAATATTGAACCACTTTTGCAACTTAGGGATAAATCTTTCTTAATCATCATGAATGCTTTTTTAAATGTACTATTGGATTTGGTTTGCTAGTATCTTATTGAGAATTTTTACATCAATGTTCATTGAGGATATTGGCTTATAGTTCTCTTTTTTAGTGGAGTTTTTATCTGGTTTTGGTATCAGGATAATGCTGGCCTCATGGGATGAGTTTGGAAATTTTCCTTCCTATTCTGTTTTTTGGAATAGTTTGGGAAAAATAGGTATTAACTCTTCTTTACATATTTGGTAGATTTTGCCTTGAAGCCATCTGGCTCTGGACTTCTGCTTTTTGGGAGTTTTTTTGGTTACTGATTCAGTTTCTTTGCTGATTATTTTTCTGTTCAAGTTTTCTATTTCCTCCTGTTTCAGTTTTGGTACAGTATATGTTTCTAGGCATTTATACATCTCTTCTAGGTTGTCCAATTTATTGGCATATAGTTTTTCATAATATTCTCTTATGATTGTATTTCTGTGGTGTTGGTTGTTATTTCTCCTCTCTCATTTGTGATGTTTCTTATTTGGATCTTTTTCTATTTTCTTTTTAGTAAATCTGGCTAGAAGTTTATCAGTTTTATTAATTTTTCAAGAAACAGTTTCTGGCTTCATTGATATCTTCTATTTCTTTTTTTTTTAGTTTCTGCTCTAATCTTTATTATTTCTCTGTTTCTTCTGGCTTTAGGCTTAATTTGTTGTTCTTTTCTAGCTCCTTTAGGTTTAAGATTAGGCTATTTATTTGGGATTTTTCTTGCTTCTTGAGGAGGGTGATATTACTATAAAATTCCCTCGTAGGACTGCTTTTGCTGCATCCCAAAGGTTTTGGACCATCGTGTTTTCATTTCACCAGTTTCCATATATTTTTTTAAAAAATCTCTTATTTGATTTCCTGGTTGACCCATTCACTCTTCAGTAGCATGTTGTTTAACCTCCATGTATTTGTGGTCTTTCCAAATGTTTTCTTGTGGTTGACTTATAGTTTCATAGTGCTGTGGTTAGAAAAAGTACATGGTATTACTTCAATCTTTCTGTATCCGTTGAGGACTGATTTGTGACCCAATTTGTGATCTATTCTGGGGAATGTCAAGCCCCACATCAGGCTCCACACTGAGCACGGAGTCTGCCTGAGATTCCCTTTCTATTTTTTTAAAACGATTTTATTTATTTATTCATGAGACACACACACACACACACACACAGAGGCAGACACACACATACACACACACACACACACACACAGAGAGGCAGAGACAGGCAGAGGGAGGAGCAGGCTCCATGCAGGGAGCCTGATGTGGACTCAGTCCCAGGTCTCTAGGATTGGGCCCTGGGCTGAAGGTGGCGCTAAACTGCTGAGCCACGTGGGCTGCCCTGAGATTCTCTTTCTAAGCAAATCTTTTTAGAAATGGACAAGTTCCTCTGAGAGAGGAATACTGAACATGATGGGCATTCTTGGGAACAGATGAACTTAAGTAAATGAGTACACAGAAAATTGCAATGTGTCTAGAAACAGAATAGTCTACTTTGGTCAAAACATATGGTTCTTACAGGGAAGAGTATAGGATAAGGCAGGAAAAGTAGTAAGAGAAAAATCTCTTGGATAAGTTAGAACACTAGAGTAAGAAATTTTGACTCACCTCTACAGTCTTCTGAAAACTGAAAGTATGAAACAACTGGGATAAAAGGTGTTTTTCAGAAAGATGACTTTCAGGATTTAGTAAAGGATAAATGAGGTTGTGGCAAGACAACACAGTAAGAAGCTATTACAATACTCCAGGATAGCGGCAATATTTAAAACTCATGTAGGCAGAGTCAGAAGGCAGAAGCTCAGAGGAGGACCAGAAGGTTGTATACTCTACTGTTGGGCTTCCTTTGCTAGCATCTAAGTGGTCATATCCCTTAGAATGCCATCCCACAGCAAGGAAATCCCTCTAATGGCCCTAGTGATTAGTGCTAAATTCATTGCCACTGAAGATAGTTGGAACAGAAAATTGGAACATGTCAGCAAACTCTTCAGGACAAGGTTTTCAAAACAAAAACAGAGTTGCTATCTTGGCAGAACTGGACAACGAGGGAAGAAAATTACTAGTGTAATCAATCTTCAACCAATCATCTTGGAACTAGCAATGCACTCTAAGAGAGAGCTAGACTCTCTCTTAAGAAGGACTTTCAGGGGCACCTGGGTGGCTCAGTGGTTGAGCCTCTACCTTTGGTTCAGGTCCTGGGATCCTGAGATCCTGTCAACGCCTCAAGCCTGCTTCTCCCTCCACCAAAGCTCTGTCTCTCTTTGTGTCTCTCATGAATAAATAAATAAAATCTTTTTTTTAAAAGGACTTTCACAGGCACTTGGGTAGCGCATTCAGTTAAGCATCTGACTCTTGATTTCAGGTTAGGTCATGATCTCAGGTTGTAAAATGGAGCACAGTGTGGAGCCTGCTTAAGATTTCCACTCTCCCTGTCCCTCTATCCTTCTCCCACTTATGCTCCTGTGTGCACATGCTCCCATGCTCTCTCTCTCTCTTTGGAAAAAAAAAAGGACTTCCAGGCCATGCCGAGCAGCAGCATATTGCAGCCCAGCAAAAGATAGCTTTGCAGCATGCACATGCACATTCATTTGGATGCTTCACAACTCAAGACTCTGCATTTGGGAATCATATTCTTCCTATTTTACCTCACCTTGACCTAGAATGAAGAAAATATGTGTAATGAAAGTGACTGTAATATGAAATGCTAAAACTACTATCATTCGGAATTGATATTATCATTCAGAATTGAATTCAGTGACTTCCCGGATTTTGGTGAACATTTATATTTTTTGCTTATTCAAAAGAAAGGTTATGTGTAAGTCAAAAGTAAAGGAGGGTCACCAGGATGATATGAGCTTTGGAAGCTGTATTATCTGAGTGGCTGATTATGTTACCTATGACTGTAACTTTTTTGTAATGTAGTTTGATTTCTTAACTCTAAACCATGCTCTAATTTGGATGGTCACATAATTCACCCCTGTGGCCCCCAATTAGTTGGACTCATATGTCCACAATAGACTTTCAAGAACCATTTATAATACTTAATTTTAAAAAAATGAGGATGCTTTAAAAAATGTGAACCAGTAAGCTTAAATAAGTTATATTCATATTTACTAATTATAGAATTGATATCTGTGTACCTTTTGAGTTTATAGTCAACATGCCATCCTGAAATACTATTTAATTCATAACTAGCTCCTCTATTCTCCATTTCAAAAGGACACCTAAGTTAGGACTATCAATCAGTCTTAAACATTTTTATAAACTTATACCACTATGAATTATATGACTAAATGGTATTAAAGACAATTAAGTATGAGAAATGTGGTTTAAAAATTTGTACATGCTCTTAGCATTAGTACATAAATTGGTATGCCTATGTGGTTTTATTGTCCATTTTTGTGCTAATTAAAAACATATGCAAGTTGGAAAAAGCTCTTTTAGGCACATATCAAAGTTGGAAAGTAATACATTCAAGAAAATTTGCTCTGTGAAGTAAAATTAAAAAGGATAAAACACCCCAAGGGATCCCTGGGTGGCGCAGCGGTTTGGCGCCTGCCTTTGGCCCAGGGCGCGATCCTGGAGACCCGGGATTGAATCCCACGTCGGGCTCCCAGTACATGGAGCCTGCTTCTCCCTCTGCCTGTGTCTCTGCCTCTCTCTCTCTCTCTGTGACTATCATAAATAAATAAAAATTAAAAAAAAAAACCCCAAGCTTGATTAAAGACTGCCCTAAGTATGACAGATGGGTACCAATATTTAATGAAATAAATTTGTTATGAAATAAATAATCTAAATTAAATTGGAGGTTGTAAAAAAAGGTAGATGTTCATGAAATGTGAGGATTAGAAAAGATGGAAATAATAAAGAGATAAGTACTATGAACTTTTGGAACGGAGTTTATAAATTCTATTTTTTAAGATTTCATTTATTTATTCATGGAGAGAGAGAGAGAGAGGCAGAGACACAGAGACACAGGTAGAGGGAGAAGCAGGCTCCACGCAGGGAACTCGATGTGGGACTTGATCCTTGATGCCTCAAGGCATAAGGAGACCGCAGTTATGGTCACACTAAATATTTAGAAGTTAAGTCTCTTAATGCTTTCAGCAGGCGTGAGAAGTGTTGTCTTGTGCTGTAGCTAAACTGAAGGGGGGGGAATCAGAGGTTAAAATAAAATTTCACATTTATTAATAAAAAGTTTGTAGTTATTTGTAGTTAGTACTTACTATTTGGCCACATGATGTCGCTCTTTACCGCGAAATTTTCTCATTCAAGCCAAAACTAAGTCATCCGTTTTCATATTGGAAAGACTCCACTCTATTTTTCTAAGCGGATGATGAACAATGGCGAGCACTTCAGGATGGTAAGGAAGAGATACGATTCCTCCAAATTTTGAGACAAGTTACGATTTGAATGAAAAAAAAAAACAATTAATTTGAAATGGTGTGCTCAAATCAAGGCGATCGGGAGCACCGGCAGCTACTGCTGTTTTTTATGATGCTCACAGCCTGGGAGCCCGCGAGCGGTCAGATCCGCTACTCGGTCCCGGAGGAGGCCAAACACGGCACCTTCGTGGGCCGCATCGCCCAGGACCTGGGGCTGGAGCTGGCGGAGCTGGTGCCGCGCCTTTTCCGATTGGCGTCCAAAGGCCACGGGGACCTTCTGGAGGTGAATCTGCAGAATGGCATTTTGTTTGTGAATTCTCGGATCGACCGCGAGGAGCTGTGTGGGAGGACTCTGGAGTGCAGCATCCACCTGGAGGTGATCGTGGACAGGCCGCTGCAGGTTTTCCATGTGGAGGTGGAGGTGAAGGACATTAACGACAATGCGCCTGTGTTCCCCGAGACACAAAAGTACCTGTTTATAGCCGAATCTAGGATGCTTGACTCTCGGTTTCCACTAGAGGACGCTTCCGACGCAGATATTGAGGAGAACGCGCTGTTGACTTACAGACTGAGCCCCAACGAATTTTTCTCTCTGGACGTGCCAACAAATGACGAACAGGTAAAGCCTCTTGGACTTGTATTACGGAAGCCTTTAGACAGGGAGCAATCTCCGGAACTTCATTTATTGCTCACGGCCACTGATAGAGGCAAACCTGAGTTGACTGGCACCGTTCAGTTACTCATCAAAGTGCTGGACGCCAATGACAACGCCCCAGCTTTTGATAGAACACTCTATGCTGTGAAATTACCAGAAAACGTCCCCAATGGGACTTTCGTAATTAAACTTAATGCCTCAGACTTGGATGAAGGCTTGAATGGGGATATTATTTACTCATTCTTTAGTGACATTTCCCCAGATATAAAATCTAAATTCTACATAGATGCCGTAAGTGGAGAAATTATAGCAATAGGACATATCGACTTTGAAGAAAGCAAAACCTACAAACTTCGAGTGGAAGCAATCGATAAAGGCTCCCTACCACTAGCTGGTCATTGTACAGTTCTTGTGCAAGTTTTGGATGCTAATGATAATGCTCCAGAGTTGACTGTTACCTCCCTGTCTCTCCCTATCTCAGAGAATGCTCAACCCGGCACAGTCATCACCTTGATCAGCGTGTCCGACCGTGACTCTGGCGCCAACGGGCAGGTGACCTGCTCACTCACACCCCAAGTCCCCTTCAAGCTGGTGTCCACCTTCAAGAATTACTATTCGCTGGTGCTGGACAGCGCCCTGGACAGAGAGAGCGTGGCGAACTACGCTCTGGTAGTGACCGCACGCGACGGAGGCTCGCCTTCGCTGTCGGCCACGGCCAGCGTGTCCGTGGAGGTGGCCGACGTGAACGACAACGCGCCGGCATTCGCGCAGCCCGAGTACACGGTGTTCGTGAAGGAGAACAACCCGCCCGGCTGCCACATCTTCACGGTGTCGGCGCGGGACGCGGACGCGCAGGAGAACGCGCTGGTGTCCTACTCGCTGGTGGAGCGGCGCGTGGGCGAGCGCGCGCTGTCGAGCTACGTGTCGGTGCACGCGGAGAGCGGCAAGGTGTACGCGCTGCAGCCGCTGGACCACGAGGAGCTGGAGCTGCTGCAGTTCCAAGTGAGCGCGCGCGACGCGGGCGTGCCTCCCCTGGGCAGCAACGTGACGCTGCAGGTGTTCGTGCTGGACGAGAACGACAACGCGCCCGCGCTGCTGCCGCTGCCCCTGCCCCTGCCCCTGCCCGGGGCGCGCGGCGGGGGCGGCGCGCTGAGCGAGCCGGTGTCGCGGGCGGTGGGCGCGGGCCACGTGGTGGCCAAGGTGCGCGCGGTGGACGCGGACTCGGGCTACAACGCGTGGCTGTCGTACGAGCTGCAGCCGGCGGCGGGGGGCGCGCGCAGCCCGTTCCGCGTGGCGCTGTACACGGGCGAGATCAGCACGACGCGCGCCCTGGACGAGGCGGACGCGCCGCGCCAGCGCCTGCTGGTGCTGGTGAAGGACCACGGCGAGCCGGCGCTGACGGCCACGGCCACTGTGCTGCTGTCGCTGGTGGAGAGCGGCCAGGCGCCCAGGCCGTCGTCGCGGGTGTTGGCGGGCGGCGCGGGCGCGGGCGCGGGCGCGGGCGCGGCGCTGGTGGACGTCAACGTGTACCTGATCGTCGCCATCTGCGCGGTGTCCAGCCTGTTGGTGCTCACGCTGCTGCTGTCCACGGCGCTGCGGTGCTCGGCGCCGCCCAGCGAGGGCGCGTGCGGGCCGGGGAAGCCCACGCTGGTGTGCTCCAGCGCGGTGGGGAGCTGGTCGTACTCGCAGCAGAGGCGGCAGAGGGTGTGCTCTGGGGAGGGCCCGCCCAAGGCCGACCTCATGGCCTTCAGCCCCAGCCTGCCTCCGTGTCCCGGATCTCTAAATGCAACTGAAGATCCACAAGTTTCTTTGCAGTCCTCTGGAAAGGTGGGTTACTCAAATATTTTATTCTTTTATCTATTTATTTTTGAAGTCTGAAAAAAAAATTCTTATTACCTCAGACGGTGCCTTTATAGTTTTTTTTTTCCTCATTCTAGAGATCTGCAAGTATTTCTTATTTATTTTTCAGAACTTAGCACTTTAAGTTTATAGCTGACTTTTGTGTTTCGTCTTCCAATTGTGAATCATTAAAAACCATACACTGAGGGCAGACCGGGTGGCTCAGCGGTTTAGCGCCGCCTTCGACCCTGGACATGATCCTGTAGACCCGAGATCCAGTCCCACGTCGGTCTCCCCCTATGGAGCCTGCTTCTCCCTCTGCCTCTCTCTGTGTCTGTCATTAATAAATGGATGGAATCTTGAAAAGAAAAAATATTTAAATGAAAAATAAAAAAATACACTGAGTACGTATTTATTGGGTGCTGAATCTGAATTAGTTTCATTTAATACCTATCTGAAAAAAAAACCAAACAAACCTATCTGAAAAGTATTCAGTGACCAACAATTTAATCGCTACACATTAAATATATTTCAACACCACTCTACCATGTATTCATTTCTAAAGTTTGCATGGTGCTTTAAAATAATTCTATTGTTTACAAGAAGTCCCAAAGCAAAATGTGTAGTAACTGTTACATTAACTTTGTAGTTTTCTACCTTTCTCTGTGTGAGGCTGAAGACTTGGTTGGCCAGCCTTACTCAGTGTTTTTTATTTCAATGAGTAAATTTCAGTATACTCTAGAAAACAGTTACTTTACCTTAGGAATAGAATTCTGACAATAAATGTTAGAAATACAACTCTCATTCCAAGTTGTGTAAAATATGTTTCTATATGCTTGACAATGTATTGATTGAAAATTTTTTCTATATTTAGAAAGTATTTTGAAATTTATAAAATTAAATTTTTATCTGATATTGGAAAAAAAAACTTCCTGTCAGGTACTTTCTTCAGAAGACTTTCTCCTTTTTACTGAAATTTTTGTTAGTATATAATGTTTGTGCATTAGAGAGATCTATTCTACACTTTGAATTCTGTTGAATTCATAGTCTATACCTTAAAAAAGTTACTCTTGTCATTTGAGATGCTTTACTTTTCCCCTCAGTATTCTTTTTTTAAAAAAAAATTTATTTATTTATGAGACACACACACACACACACACACACACAGAGGTAGAGACACAGGTAGAGGAAGAAGCAGGCTCCATGCAGGGAGCCAGATGCAGAACTCGGTCCCAGGACTCGATCCCAGGACTCCAGGACCATGCCCTGGGCCAAAGGCAGGTGCTAAACCGCTGAGCCACCCAGGGATCCCCTCCCCTCAATATCCTGAAAGACAGAAATCTGGAGATGAGATTGCACCTTCAAATTCATTCCATGTTAAAATTATATTTTCTGAATTGTGGCCTGTGACTATCAGATTGGTGTTTCTTCACACTCTGTCTTTAGTTGAAGCTTTTGTTTTCTAATTTATATTGTAGAAATTTCCTTTGTACTTACAGTGAGTTTTTGTTATGTGACTTATTCCAGTCTATTCCAGGATTTTTTATTGTGTTAGATACATTCCTTAATTAAAAACTCAGCAGAGGGATCCCTGGGTGGCGCAGCGGTTTAGCGCCTGCCTTTGGCCCAGGGGGCGATCCTGGAGACCCGGGATCGAGTCCCGCGTCGGGCTTCCGGTGCATGGAGCCTGCTTCTCCCTCTGCCTGTGTCTCTGCCTCTCTCTCTCTCTCTATGTGACTATCAAAAATAAAAAATTAAAAAAAAACTCAGCAGAGCAAAATCAGAGTAGTTTTGAGAATAGAGCCACAGTATAACCATGAAAGTGCAAGTAAAATTCACTTAAATGATATATTTCAGTAATTTTTCTTTTCCCTTATAGAAGACATGTGTAGTATATGTTCCAAAGCAATCAATTTTCATTATATTTCTTTTTAAATTTTTATTTATTTATTTATCTATCTATCTATCTATCTATCTATCTATCTATCTATCTAACAGAGAGAGTGAGTAAGCACAGGGAGGGATAGAGGGAGAGGGAGAGAGAAGATTTAGCATACTCTTCACTGAGCCCAAAACCCAATGCAGGGCCAATCTCAAGACAAGCCAAAATCAAGAGTTCACCATTTAATCCACTGCACCCCTCAAGGGCCTCTTTTCATTATACTTCTTTCAAAAGTTGAGTATTCTCTATGCTCCCGTGATCAATCCTATCTATGTCTGTCAGCATAACTCTTCTTACTTTTTTAAAAAATTATTTATTTATTTATTCATGAGAGACACACACACAGAGAGGCAGAGACACAGGCAGAGTGAGAAACAGGCTCCACCCAGGAAGCCCAATGTGGACTGGGTCTTGGGACCCCGGGACCCTGTCCTGAGCCAAAGGCAGAGGCTCAAGCACTGAGCCACCCAGGTGTCCCAGCATAACTCCCCTTAAATCCAAACTTATGCCTTCAAATATCTCTGTCCTTGCACTTTTTCAGGTGCAAGGACACCTGAATCAGAATTTGAATGGACTTTAACCTAAGGTCAGTCTAAAGAAGTAGAAAAGTATAAAAACAATTTAGTAGAACAGATGAATCAATGAATTAAATGAATTGAGCTCGGGTATTTAATTGTATGCTGTATGGATTATATGGACTGAAGAGTGCTAGAAATCTCACTCCCCTCCACACTCCCACTAGTTTCTTAGAGCAAGTATTATTTATTAAATACTTAATATATCTCCTATAACTATAAATTTTATTCTTTATTATTGATGGCTGTATTGATATAATTGGTAATTTTGTCCTTATATTAATATTTATTTTCTCATGAATACAAGCTATCATCATATGCAAATTTTCAGAAGATCAGTGAACATCTAATAATGAATTTATCTTTTGCATCATCAGAAAGCATGAGCACACTGGGATCCAAGGAGGTTAGGATTCAAAATAGCTTGGAAGTTCAAAGTAGAGAGGTGAGAGCATGGAAGACACTTTAGTATTTATTTAGTAGCTAGCTCTCTGTGTTTCTGCAGATAACACTCCTCAATTCAAGTAGCAATTAAGAAGCTAATAATGAAACTTCCCTTTATCAGTCCCCAACTTGTAGGCTAAGTTCTGATCCAATCTGAAACTTGAGAGTGAAGGGACACTATAAATAAATACACAGGATCACAGACATAAAGGGAGTATATCCTAGGTAACTTGGGGTCCGTCTATGGTGAGCCTATCCTATCCTAGACCTGGTAATGCTAACTGCATTAGCAACACCTGGAGTCCTTAATGAACATTCTGGTTCCCAGACTCCACGACAACATTTTGAAATAAGTAGGACTGGCAAATTTGCAAATTTTAATAAGCACTCCAGGTGGTTCTTACTCAATTGAAGTTTTAGATCCAATAGCCCTATTGAGATGCTTGGCAAAGCAAGTTCCTATTATTTGACAGGATATAATTTAAGTATCCCCTACTTTCTACTCATTATTGAAGATTTAATTGGCACAGCTATGTTATTGCTTGCTATAAAACACACATTAATAGGAATGGAGTTTTGTTTATGTTTAATTCATGCTTTACAAGAAAAATAATCCTTAAAACCAGAATGTGAATGGACTTTAACCTTTTTTTTTTTTTTTTGGACTTTAACCTTTAAGGTCAGTCTAAAGAAGTAGAAAAGTGTAAAAACAATTTAGTAGAACAGATGAATCAATTCAATGACTCATTCCTATCTATTTTCTTGTTCAAATGTTGCTCTATTTTTTTTAGCTCTTAATAACAATGGAAAGGATTAAAAATTTTTTGGCTCTTTTATAAATCATAATATCATTAAAGTAAATAAATTAACCTTTTGGATAAGACCAAAGGTCCTATTATTAAGTTTTCTCTTATTGGAAAAAGAGAATTTTCTCTCTTTTTTCTTTCAGTAGTGTAGATATATTAATAGGGAATGTCAGTTGCTGAATATTTGATTCCAAGAACTTTGAGAAAGAGAAAATATTTTTACTGCAGGTGGTGATGAAAGGCTTTATTGATACCGATAAACTATTAGATAATTCCAAAACTGTTCATTTAGGGTACTTGAAAAGATTAAATATAATAAAGATGAAAGCACTTGTCCCTGCCAGTAGAAATCATAAATTTTTGAATTATTTTATTTAGAATCATAACTAAGATTATTTTTGCCCATGTAAGATGCATAGCAAAAAATGAAACTTCTCCCTGTAGTAACAAATTTCTCAATAAAAAGCACTTTTCTATTTTCCTAAAGACAAGAACCACCAATCAGCCTGTGCAGTAGTAATAGTAAAGGCATTGCAGAGTGATAAAATTCTATAGGCAATAATTTCTACCAAAAAGCCAATTGTGGTCTTGACACAATATGAAAAGAAATGTGGCTAAATTGAGGCCTGAGGATATTGCCATTTGTGAAGCACTTACTCTCCTTAAGGTACTGTCCTAGGCATTTAAAGTATCATAATTGATACAATCACTATATTGTTACTTTATGAATGTTATAAAACTGGAAACAGAGGCAGAGAGAGTTTAAATTATTCTCCCCAAGTCACAAAACTAGTAAGTTTAAGAATAGGAATCAGAATGGAGACATTTCTGATGTCAAAGCCAATAATCTTCCCTCAACTATCTAGTGATGACTGAAATTTAGGAGTTTCAAACACCTCACAGAGAACTGATTCTTCAGATTAGTGTCCAGTAAGGTTTATTTAATCTCAAAATAATAAAAAAGAAGTAAATTAAGTGTCAACATTGAAGACATTTAGGGGCACCTGCATTGCTCGGTAGGTTAATCCCCTGCATTTAGCTCAGGTCACGATTCTAGAGTTTCGAGATCAAGTCTTGGCATCTGGCTCCCTGCTCAGTGGCGAGTCTGCTTCTCCCCCTCTCTGCTTCTCTCTGCTGTGCACTCTCTCTCTTTCTCTCTCAAATAAATAAGATCTTTTAAAAAGTTGAAGACGTCTAAATTTGTTACCCAGTAAAATACTGGGTATTTTACTTTGATACACTCACTATATACAAATACTAAGTATTTTCAAATGTAGCGAATGATAATCATGGTTGGGGGAGAAATTACCTCTCTGAAGCTCTGCACTCAACAAAACGCTGAACTAAGAGTAGATGATAATTACTATTATATATTAAAGAGAAATCACGTGAAGTTTTGAAGATCCATAGAGATACAAATACGTAAAAATAGAATTAAAAGCTATGAAACAAGTTGTTAAACTTATGGAAATGTACTTACACATTCAGCCACCGGATGTCGCTGTCTTCCATAAAATTTTTTACAACAAAGGCATAATCCTGTTTTTCAAGGACTAAAAAGGAGCTACATACTCAGATCTCAGCCATTTCGACAAAATTGGATGTAAGAAATAGAATAGGAAAATCCAGAGAGCATGTTTGTTTTAGACCGCTGATTCATCAATTTGTAAATCGACAAAAAGGTATGATGCTGGTCTACACACCCAGCGGCCTCATAGCCCAGCACGGGCTTCTTTTGCTTCTGCTCCTCGCAGCCTGGAAGGCGGGGAGCGGCCAGGTCCGCTACTCGGTCCCGGAGGAGGCCAAACACGGCACCTTCGTGGGCCGCATCGCCCAGGACCTGGGGCTGGAGCTGGCGGAGCTGGTGCCGCGCCTTTTCCGACTGGCGTCCAAAGGCCACGGGGACCTTCTGGAGGTAAATCTGCAGAATGGCATTTTGTTTGTGAATTCTCGGATCGACCGCGAGGAGCTGTGTGGGAGGACTCTGGAGTGCAGCATCCACCTGGAGGTGATCGTAGACAGGCCGCTGCAGGTTTTCCATGTGGAGGTGGAGGTGAAGGACATTAACGACAATGCGCCCATCTTCTCAGTCTCAGAACAAAAGCTTTCGATACCGGAATCTCGACTGCTTGACTCCCGGTTTCCGCTAGAAGGCGCCTCTGATGCGGATGTTGGAGAGAACGCAGTGCTGACTTATAGACTCAGTCCAAATGAGTTTTTCATTCTTGATATTATAAACAAAAAAGACAAAGGCAAATTTCCAGTGCTTGTTCTAGGAAAAATGCTAGATCGTGAAGAAAACCCTCAGCTTCAGTTGTTATTAACGGCAACTGATGGAGGCAAACCGGAATATACAGGATCTGTTACTCTGCTGATCTTGGTGTTGGATGCCAATGATAATGCGCCTATATTTGACCGATCTGTTTATGAAGTAAAGATGTATGAAAATTCAGCGAACCAAACATTAGTAATATGGCTAAATGCATCTGATGCAGATGAAGGAATAAACAAGGAAATGATATATTCATTTAGTGCTTTGGTTTCTCCCAGCATAAGAAGGAAATTTCTAATGAATGAAAAAACGGGAGAAATAAGGGTAAATGATGCTATTGACTTTGAGGATAGTAACACTTATGAAATTCATGTAGATGTTACAGATAAAGGAAACCCACCCATGGTTAGTCACTGCACCGTCCTAGTGGAAGTTCTGGATGAAAATGATAATCCACCTGAGGTGGTTATCACTTCTTTGGCTCTCCCGGTGCAAGAAGATGCTCAGGTCGGCACCGTCATCGCCCTAATCAGTGTAACTGACCGTGACTCTGGCGCCAACGGGCAGGTGACCTGCTCACTCACACCCCAAGTCCCCTTCAAGCTGGTGTCCACCTTCAAGAATTACTATTCGCTGGTGCTGGACAGCGCCCTGGACAGAGAGAGCGTGGCGAACTACGCTCTGGTAGTGACCGCACGCGACGGAGGCTCGCCTTCGCTGTCGGCCACGGCCAGCGTGTCCGTGGAGGTGGCCGACGTGAACGACAACGCGCCGGCATTCGCGCAGCCCGAGTACACGGTGTTCGTGAAGGAGAACAACCCGCCCGGCTGCCACATCTTCACGGTGTCGGCGCGGGACGCGGACGCGCAGGAGAACGCGCTGGTGTCCTACTCGCTGGTGGAGCGGCGCGTGGGCGAGCGCGCGCTGTCGAGCTACGTGTCGGTGCACGCGGAGAGCGGCAAGGTGTACGCGCTGCAGCCGCTGGACCACGAGGAGCTGGAGCTGCTGCAGTTCCAAGTGAGCGCGCGCGACGCGGGCGTGCCTCCCCTGGGCAGCAACGTGACGCTGCAGGTGTTCGTGCTGGACGAGAACG
The DNA here is from genome assembly GCF_053574225.1 of Canis aureus. Lineage (NCBI taxonomy): Eukaryota > Metazoa > Chordata > Mammalia > Carnivora > Canidae > Canis > Canis aureus. Next base: position 36,724,871 of record NC_135615.1, read on the forward strand.
ACAACGCGCCCGCGCTGCTGCCGCTGCCCCTGCCCCTGCCCCTGCCCGGGGCGCGCGGCGGGGGCGGCGCGCTGAGCGAGCCGGTGTCGCGGGCGGTGGGCGCGGGCCACGTGGTGGCCAAGGTGCGCGCGGTGGACGCGGACTCGGGCTACAACGCGTGGCTGTCGTACGAGCTGCAGCCGGCGGCGGGGGGCGCGCGCAGCCCGTTCCGCGTGGCGCTGTACACGGGCGAGATCAGCACGACGCGCGCCCTGGACGAGGCGGACGCGCCGCGCCAGCGCCTGCTGGTGCTGGTGAAGGACCACGGCGAGCCGGCGCTGACGGCCACGGCCACTGTGCTGCTGTCGCTGGTGGAGAGCGGCCAGGCGCCCAGGCCGTCGTCGCGGGTGTTGGCGGGCGGCGCGGGCGCGGGCGCGGGCGCGGGCGCGGCGCTGGTGGACGTCAACGTGTACCTGATCGTCGCCATCTGCGCGGTGTCCAGCCTGTTGGTGCTCACGCTGCTGCTGTCCACGGCGCTGCGGTGCTCGGCGCCGCCCAGCGAGGGCGCGTGCGGGCCGGGGAAGCCCACGCTGGTGTGCTCCAGCGCGGTGGGGAGCTGGTCGTACTCGCAGCAGAGGCGGCAGAGGGTGTGCTCTGGGGAGGGCCCGCCCAAGGCCGACCTCATGGCCTTCAGCCCCAGCCTTCCACCGTGTCCAGTACCAGATGTGGAAATGGAAGGAGAGTCTTCTGGAGGGGACTACTCTGGAAAGGTGGGTTATTACTTTTTAAATTTCCATTTGTTGCTCTGTGAAGAATTTATTAATCGCTTTTTGCCCTCATGCCCTCTCAGAATATCTTCATCCTTTCTAATATAGCATATTGCTGTAAAATCTCAAATATTTCTACTAATGCCTAATATAATTTATCTAAAAGCTCGTTTTGGGGGTGTCTGTTGGCTCAGACGGTAGAGCATGTGACTCTTGGGGTGGTGAGCTCAAGCCCCATGATGCGCATGCAGCCTACTTTTAAAAATTAAAAAAAGTTCATTTTGTGTTTTGTCTATTGTACTCTGTGCATCATGTTTTTCTTGATACTTCAATTTTTAAATAGTTCAACTTGTTTTTAAGTATTTATATTTCCAATCAAATATTTGAAGTCGTTTGTAGGTTTTGTTTTTTTCATAAAGCAGTCTTTTTTATTTTTACAAGTATTTATGAGAATAGTTCTTTAAGTTTATTTAACTTTCAAATCTAAATTTTGATATGGCCATATTACTTTTAAAGACTGCTCTCAGGGGATCCCTGGGTTACTCAGCGGTTTAGCGCCTGCCTTTGGCCCAGGGCGCGATCCTGGAGTCCCAGGATCGAGTCCCACGTCAGGCTCCTGGCATGGAGCCTGCTTCTCCCTCTGCCTGTGTCTCTGCCTCTCTGTGTCTATCATAAATAAATAAATAAATCTTTAAAAAAATCATTAAAAACTGCTCTCAGTTCTCTTCAGGATCAAAATGTGCCCTTTCTCCCTTATTAAAGAATGTTTGGGGGGGGGTGCCTGGGTGGCTCTGTAGGTTAAGCCTGGAACTCTTGATTATATCAGGTCATGATCAGAGTCCTGGGATGGAGACTTGAACTGGATTCCAACCATGGGGCAAATTGGCTTGAGGATTTCTCTTCCTCTCCCTCTGTCGGTCTCTCCTCCTCACTCATGCAGGCCTCCTTGCTCTATCTCTCAGATAAAGAAATAAACCTTAAAAAATGAATATTATACTGCAGTATAACATAATAATACTATATCCTCAGTATTCCATGTTTACATTTTATTTTTAGTGGCACTCTATGTAGACTTGAAATTCATTCATAAATATCCTAATCTATGAAAATGTTTTGAGATTTTAAAATGATTATCATTTTTATTTTAGTAGTGGTGGTACCTGTGCTGATGTGTACTATTCACTTTTTTTAGCAGAAGATGAAGTTTTATAGTTATTTACATAATTTTATGCAGTCGCTCTTCATTACCTACTGCTTTGTTAACATAAAACATTGCTTATTATGTTCAAGTAGTAGTTTTTGCACTGTGAGGAAAGAGTATGATTATGTTTAATAATGGAGAACATTTGAAAATCACTTTTAATTTTAGGGAGGTTGGAGACAATTACTTTAGTCCAAATTAACATGAGAAATTTGAAGAGAGAAATGAATTGTTCTCTTAGAACGTTATCTACTGATTTGATATCATAGAGTACAATTTATAGTTTTTCTAGTCCTCTTAAACAGAATTGCGTTGAATGGGGTAGACTGAGAAATGAAGGACAATTAAATTGCAGGGTGCCAACGCTATCCTATTCATTATTCCTTTTTGAGACTGGTTGTTACCTGATACCTATGGTTTCATTTTTGTTTATTTTGTTAGGTCCAGTGTTACCATAATAGCAGTGCATCTAGTTTATCACCTTGACTCTGGTTCTTAGCAATGCTTTTTCCTTTCTGTATGCATGCTGAATTTCTCTACTCCGTTTGTATTTCGCAAAAAGCTTCCAGTAAAACTTGGAATCTCTATCCAAGTAAGGAACATTGAGAAAGACAACTGTGGCAGGAATTTAAGCATGGCATTGCCTTCTTATGCTAATACTTCCCATGGCCAGTCCACAGTTCTATGAGATTACAGAAGATAACTTACACTAGAGTATTTCAACTTGTATATAGAATCCCTTTATCTTATATCTGCCCTCTCTTTCAGCCCTTTATAATGTCACTATGTTCCCCTTGCAGGAAAGTCTTATCCAAAAGCATCTCTTTTTCTGAGCAATTAATGAAATACAGAATTGTGCATTTACCAATTCAGTCCTATTTGTTTTACTTTGCTTTTTGGGGGGGACATATTTAAAATACAAGTATTCACCAAAGTTTTAACATAACCAGTTAGCATTTTATCCAGTAATATAATTTTAAAGTCTTTGGAGGAAGCAATGCAGTAGGAGATGAAACGAGGTGAGATGTCAGGAGTAGTTGAGAACTAGCAAGGACATCTTCCTCTGTCTCTGCTTTAAGATAAATATTTTAAAATAAATTTAATGGACAAAGTTTCTTTCATTCAATTCAGAATTACTGAAATTTAAGAATGAAACCAGAAAATTTTCCAAATCAAGGATTGCTTTTAACATTCTTGCCAAAAAAGAAATTAGTCAATTTCTCTTAAAAGTATAGTATCTTAGGGGCGCCTGGGTAGCACAGTTGGTTAAGCACCCAATTCATGGTTTTGGCTCAGGTCGTGATCTCATGGGTCATGAGACTGAGCCCCACATTAGGCTTTGCAGTCAGTGCAGTCGGTTTGAGCTACTCTCCCTTTGCCCCTCCTCCCATGCGCTCAGTCTCCCTCTTTCTTTGAAATAAATAAATAAATAAATGTAAAAAAACTATACCATCTTAATTTTATGATTATATTTAATATGCTCTTTATTAAGTGATATTAAAATGAGGCTAATCATGAGTACTCTATAGCTCTTGATGGCATTGTGTTTGTTATTGTTTATTTTAAGATGAGTAACCAACCCATAGCTTTTTTTTTTTAACCCATAGCTTTATCAGTACACTGTATTTATTTAGCTATATGATAACCTTAGAATTTGAGGGCTTAAAAAACTATCTTTAATGTGTACTTAACCAATGAGGCAATTCCTTAAACTAGAAATGGAATGGACCTTCAGCATGGTATATTCTCAAAGGGATTGGATTATTTAAATCAGCAAACACAAGGAAATTTAGTTCTTAGTCATGTCTTTTTCTGCATTTAGTAATCCCTATGTGCTAAAATTATTTTGCTCTTCTTTATGCAACTATGCTAGTCTTGCGTTTAAAGAAGAATTACAATTTAAAGAAGAATTACAAGTAGTTAGAACTATAAATTTTGTTCATAGATTTATAATCATTAAATCACTATTTTTTAAAGTGTTCCAAATGAATACTGAAGTTCACTTTCACATATGACCTAAGATTGGCTTGGATGGCTATTTACAATTTTTTTCATTAGAGAAGTTTGGGATTTTACCAATGGCTGCCATCTTATCAGAAGGATTTCAGATATTGGATTGTTGGCTTCTTAATAGTCTTGAGAATGATTAAAATATTTTTCTCTTTTAATATGACTGATAAGCTTTATTGCAATTGATAATAGTTGCTATGCAAATTTCCACTGGGTTTTTGCATTTAGGATAAGAACAGGAAAATAAAATTGAGTAAATGAATTAGATTTAGTATGATTTTATGCTCTAGTCTCTGGAAACCAATTCTGGCATAAAATGAGTATAAACAAACAGACAAAAATAACTTGAATTCCTGATTCAGTGGTTTTGTTGGGGGTGGGTTAGAAATAAATTATTTTCAAATAGTAGTGGATATAAAGCAAATGTAAGTTATCCTTCAGGATGGAAACTATGACATTCACTCTGAGCAGACACAATAATTGAAAAAGCTTTAAAATGAGCCAAAGATAAATATGCCTTGTATTTCTAGGAGTCAGTACTTGGTAAATTCATTAACATCAAAGAAAATAAATCTTTGAATAAACTGATAAATAGCTTGCATATCAGCATTGATTTTAAAGACCATTATGTTGAGGCAGTAACTTAGAAACCTTGCATCTTGAGTTGTTCTCTGCACAGTTGAATTAAATGTTTAGAATAATTTAACATACTGTAAGGATTAAGCAATAGAAACTATAGTGTTAGCAGTGGAGTAAACTTAATAAAAGCCCATTCCAAAATGATCAATTTCTGAAAGTCTAAAAAACACAGCATCACTAGTAACCTACAAATATGGATTTTCGTGTTTATATACATGAATATAGTTGGTCCAGCAGTACATTCTTAGATGTCTATGTCCAAGGTAAAAACTCTTCTTAGGATTCTAAATTGTAAGACAGAAACCACCTTTAAAGAGCTAGTGGTCACACACAAGGAACGTATAAAGAATCAAAAGCCTACAAAGTAAAATATGGACCAATATATGAAGGAATTAGGAGAGAATCAATAGAAGTGGAAAAATAGTATACACACAAACGCACTTCCATTTTGAGCCACAGGATGTCGTTGTTCTCCAAGGAGAGGATTCTTTAAACAGAAGAAAATTGCGATTATTCACGGACCAGAAAGAATCTCCACTGTTCCGGTGTTTTAAAGACTGTATATATATCTATGTTGTTAAGATCAGTCGGGATCTCAGGAACAAAGACTCAAAAGAAAGATCTAAAAGGACTACCCCTTTCCGCTCATGAAATATTGCTTTATTAACCAGAAGCAAAGCAGGATGTTAGCTTCTGGACCAGGTGGCCAGGGAACCAAGCATTTGCTGCTCTCGGTTCTGCTCCTTGCAGCGTTGGAGGCCGAGAGCGGCCAGGTCCGCTACTCGGTCCCGGAGGAGGCCAAACACGGCACCTTCGTGGGTCGCATCGCCCAGGACCTGGGGCTGGAGCTGGTGGAGCTGGTGCCACGCTTGTTCCGGGTGGCGTCCATAGGCCACGGGGACCTTCTGGAGGTAAATCTGCAGAATGGCGTTTTGTTTGTGAATTCTCGGATCGACCGCGAGGAGCTGTGTGGGAGGACTCTGGAGTGCACCATCCACCTGGAGGTGATCGTGGACAGGCCGCTGCAGGTTTTCCATGTGGAGGTGGAGGTGAAGGACATTAACGACAATCCGCCTGTGTTCCCAGCACCACGAAAAAAATTGTTTATTTCTGAAACTACAGCTCTTGACTCTCATTTTTCACTAGAGGGCGCCTCTGATGCAGACATCGGGGCCAATGCTCTTCTGACTTACAGACTGAGCCCCAATGAGTATTTCTCTCTGGAAGTACCCACCAACGATGATCAGGTAAAACCACTCCAACTAGTGCTAAAAAAACCTTTAGACAGGGAGGTCGCTTCAGAGCTTCTCTTGGTGCTCAAAGCAACTGATGGGGGAAAGCCCGAGCTGACAGGTACCACAGAGTTACACATCACAGTGCTGGATGTAAATGACAACGCCCCAGTGTTTGACAAAGCTGTCGATCGTGTAAAATTATTGGAGAATTCGAGAAACGGTACACTGGTTATTAAACTTAACGCCTCGGATTTGGATGAAGGTTCAAACAGCCATATTCTTTATTCCTTTGCAACTGATGTCTCCTCTAATACAGAAGACTTTTTCCACATAGATTCAGCCAGTGGAGAAATAAAAGTAAACGGAAAAATAGATTTTGAAGAAACCAAATTATGGAAACTTCAAATAGAAGCAGTTGACAAAGGAAATCCCCCGATGTTTGGTCACTGCACGGTCTTGATAGAAATCTTGGATATTAATGATAATGCTCCGGAGTTACTAGTGACGTCACTATCATTGTCTGTTCCAGAGGATGCTACACTAGGGACTGTCATTGCCCTAATCAGTGTAACTGACCGTGACTCTGGCGCCAACGGGCAGGTGACCTGCTCACTCACACCCCAAGTCCCCTTCAAGCTGGTGTCCACCTTCAAGAATTACTATTCGCTGGTGCTGGACAGCGCCCTGGACAGAGAGAGCGTGGCGAACTACGCTCTGGTAGTGACCGCACGCGACGGAGGCTCGCCTTCGCTGTCGGCCACGGCCAGCGTGTCCGTGGAGGTGGCCGACGTGAACGACAACGCGCCGGCATTCGCGCAGCCCGAGTACACGGTGTTCGTGAAGGAGAACAACCCGCCCGGCTGCCACATCTTCACGGTGTCGGCGCGGGACGCGGACGCGCAGGAGAACGCGCTGGTGTCCTACTCGCTGGTGGAGCGGCGCGTGGGCGAGCGCGCGCTGTCGAGCTACGTGTCGGTGCACGCGGAGAGCGGCAAGGTGTACGCGCTGCAGCCGCTGGACCACGAGGAGCTGGAGCTGCTGCAGTTCCAAGTGAGCGCGCGCGACGCGGGCGTGCCTCCCCTGGGCAGCAACGTGACGCTGCAGGTGTTCGTGCTGGACGAGAACGACAACGCGCCCGCGCTGCTGCCGCTGCCCCTGCCCCTGCCCCTGCCCGGGGCGCGCGGCGGGGGCGGCGCGCTGAGCGAGCCGGTGTCGCGGGCGGTGGGCGCGGGCCACGTGGTGGCCAAGGTGCGCGCGGTGGACGCGGACTCGGGCTACAACGCGTGGCTGTCGTACGAGCTGCAGCCGGCGGCGGGGGGCGCGCGCAGCCCGTTCCGCGTGGCGCTGTACACGGGCGAGATCAGCACGACGCGCGCCCTGGACGAGGCGGACGCGCCGCGCCAGCGCCTGCTGGTGCTGGTGAAGGACCACGGCGAGCCGGCGCTGACGGCCACGGCCACTGTGCTGCTGTCGCTGGTGGAGAGCGGCCAGGCGCCCAGGCCGTCGTCGCGGGTGTTGGCGGGCGGCGCGGGCGCGGGCGCGGGCGCGGGCGCGGGCGCGGCGCTGGTGGACGTCAACGTGTACCTGATCGTCGCCATCTGCGCGGTGTCCAGCCTGTTGGTGCTCACGCTGCTGCTGTCCACGGCGCTGCGGTGCTCGGCGCCGCCCAGCGAGGGCGCGTGCGGGCCGGGGAAGCCCACGCTGGTGTGCTCCAGCGCGGTGGGGAGCTGGTCGTACTCGCAGCAGAGGCGGCAGAGGGTGTGCTCTGGGGAGGGCCCGCCCAAGGCCGACCTCATGGCCTTCAGCCCCAGTGTTCCTCCTGCTTCAGGTTCTGGAGATAGTGGAGAACAACAGATTTTCCGGAATGAGGTGAGTACAGTAATTCTGGAATGTATTTAATTCCTGTTGAGGTCAATCGCAGAGTATGTTCAATGATATTACTGTAAGTTGATTGCTCCAGATACTGGATTTAGTTTCAGCCTTACCTTTGGGATAAGGTGCTTCAGATAAACTACATTTTTCCTTATTTCCTAGCATAATTTCAGCTTTGCTAATTGCGTGTTGAATCTAGTGCTGCTCTCTTTCAGATTAATTCATTGATTTCCTTTTTTTTATTTGGAAGATTTATTTGATATTTGATCATATTTATGTTTCTTGCATTCATGGTACCCATTGTGAGGCTGTATGGAAATATTTTAGGGTAGAGTAAGAAAATTCACTCTTCTTTGTGTTTTGTGTTTAAGAGAATCTTCCCATATATGGGGAAATATCGTCCTGCTGCCTGTGTGTCTACCAAGCCACTATTTCAAGGTCTTTGAAATGGCATTGATGTAAATAGCTTAAGCAAACAACCTTGGAATATTTATAAAGTCATTTCCATTTGGTGATGTTGATGGCATTTCACAATATAATATTGTATACTTTATTTTTTTTAATATTGTATACTTTAAATACACTTGATGCAAACTCTTTTTTGCCCCAAAGCTATATGCATGTGAATTGTTTTCTTTAAAGAGATCACAGAGAACTTATATTTAGAGCTATAAGCATGTAAATCAACTAATGTGAACATTTATTTATTTATTTATTTACTCCAGTGTACAAGTTAGAAACACTTTACTGTATTGCATGGAGAAATAAATTAATATATAATATATTTACATGTGGTGGAGAACCATGTTATGGATAGGGTAAAGTTAATAGGAGTGCTAAGAAGACATTAGTGGCAATTTTCTTTTTTTTCTTTTTCTTTTTTTTAGTGGCAATTTTCTAGCCACAAAAAGAGGATGATTTCCATGAAGATGAACATTAGGAAATTTTCTGAAAAGGAAAACCATGCCCTAGTTTATCATACTGAAATTCTTTTCATCCATATCTACAAAATAAAATAAGAACAGTCACTAACTATAAATAAACCATTACTATTTGAACTATTTCTGTTTATTAGACATTGTGTGAAGGACTTAAAATACATAATTTTATTTAACCCTTATATCAACTTGTAAACTACATGTCACTATCCAAATTTTATATTTTTAAAAGATTTTATTTATTTGAGAGAAAGGATGAGTGAGAGGATGAGCATGAACTGGAGGAGGGATAGGAAACAGCAGATTTCCCACTGATCAGGGAGCCTGACATGGGGCTCTGTCCTAGGACCCCGGGCTCAGACCTGAGCTGAAGGCAGATATTTAGCTGACTGACGCACCGAGGCGCCCCTCACTATCCAAATGTTAAAGTTGAGCTAAGAGATGGTAAGATATTTTTCTCCTTTGTCTACTGACATCCATCCAGTCCATGATAAAGATGATATTCAAATATATATCTTTTAGCCCAGAACCATTATTTTATTCACTGTAAAGTTTTCTACACTAATTGTTTTCTCTGATCAGGCATAGTTCTGGCTAGGAAAACCAAGCAGAAAGTATATACAGGTGAATCCTCCTTTCCGTTTTGCTTAAGAAAAACTCCATGATTATCCTCATAGTTAATTTTGTACAGTGCCATAATTGAGATAAGAATTGAGATTTTTATGTTAAGTGATTTTTTTCTCAGTAGAGTTCATGAACATTATTATCATTTGTCTAATGCCTCATTGAAATAGGTATTTACATCATTCAATCAGTATATAATGAATAGTTGCCATTGTTAAGGACTGTGTATTCATTGTTTGAAAGTAGTATAAGTAAGAAGAATCATTTAATATATGAGAAAACCCAGAAGACTGATCTGCAACATTCTACCAGAACACCAAAACCAAATAACAAATACGAAAATGACCCTGTCCTTTTTATGTTGTGAACAAGGATAATGTTTTGGGCAAATATAAGTGGTAATATGATTCTTTCCAGGGTCCTGGATATCAACAAAGGATTCAATAAGTGTTTCCAAAGTTGCTTACTTCAAAAACAGCTTTAAAGCTATATATTCCCCATGAAATCTTTTGAGTGTGTGTGTGGCTATTTCAGAATTCAGTCTGCTTCAGTCTTATTGTTGCCTGTGAGATTTGTGCTGACTGGTCAGATGATCTATGATCAAATAACTGTATACTTCAATAAGCTGTGAGAGCAAAGAATAAACATCAATCAATAAGCATATCCTATAATTTTGTTAATACAATGTTGGACGGTACTTCTAACTTATTGATTTTAAAGAACCTCCTGTGTTTCCAAGAATGGTTTCAAGATTTGTTTCTCTGTTTTACATTTCAATAATATTACTAGTCCTGTTATGCTCTATGATGAGGACTAATAGAATATTAAACCATGCACTCTATTATATGACTAGCAGGACATACAGTTAAAACTAAAATTAACCAGATTGGGGTGCCTGGGTGGCTGAGTCAGCTCACTGTCTGGCTTTTGGTTTCATCTGTGGTTGGGATCTTCCCCATCATGGGATCCAGCCTTTTGGGGCCTCCTGTGGAGCCTCTCCTGGAGCCCTATGTTGGGCTCCATGCTTGTCATGGAGTCAGTTTGAGATTCTCTCCCTCTATACCTCCCCCTGCACTCTAAGCTTAAATAAATAAATCTTTTTTAAAAAGACTAACCAGATTTATTTAGTAAAGGTCAGGCACAAAGTTCCTCAGTGTTTCAATCAATTTTACAAAATCAATGTTAATTAATGATATTGATGTGGGGCGCCTGGGTGGCTCAGTGGTTGAGCATCTGCCTTTGGCTCAGGTTGTGATCCTGGGGTCCTGGAATTAAGTCCTGCATTGAGCTCCCCACAGTAAGCCTGCTTCTCCCTCTGCCTATGTCTCTGCCTCTCTCCGTCTCTCTCAGGAATAAATAAATAAAATATTAAAAAAAATAACAGTATTGATGTGAACTTCTTGGCATTAGCTTATTGCCAGATCTCAAGTTTATCCCCAAAGATGAGTTCAAAGATAACACAATCTCTCTTATTTGGACTAGTTGAGATGGTGGTATCTGAAATATCAGAGCCAAAATGCAGAAGATGGGCCATTGGCTTATACAATATATTAAACTCTTTTATGACTTGGTGTTCATCCAGGTGTCCTTTCATATACTCAAAACATACCATATTACTGGAAAGTAATTGCTAAATTAACATCTAGTTTTAATGCAGACATATAATATTATATGTCTTGGGCAAACTTTCTGATGTTCATCCCTCTGTCTATCTTTGAGGACTCCATACTGCAGGTAACACCTCAATCCCTAATTTCTGTAATGGAGCATTTGGAGATCTCTTCCTTCCTTTTCCTCTAAAATAAATCTGACAGGCTTCAGATAGTATGTTAAGTCTACTGTTAGTGTAATCTAATGTTATGTTTTGATTAGAGGACCTTATAACTGATTGTTTCACAGATGCAGAAGATAATTCAGTGTTATAAAAAGTGACAAGTCTGCATACCTTAATAGTTTTTTAAAAAAGATTTTATTTATTTATTCATGAGAGGGGGGGTGCGCAGAGACACAGGCAGAAGGAAAAGCAGGTTCCACCCAGGGAGCCCAATGTAGGACTGGATCCCCGGGACCCTAGGATCACGCCCTGGACCGAAGGCGGCACTAAACTGCTGAGCCACCCGGGCTGCCCATCCTTTTTTTTTTTTTTTTTTAGAAACTGTTTATTTTCCGTCAACCTTATTTCCATTCTGTTCCTTCTGTGGAAGAGCAGCTTAAGACCACTCAGTGGTTGTTCCTACCCATTCAGTGACCTGAGCAGTGGGAGCTGCAGACCAATCTTCAGTGGCTGGCTGAGTGCTCCAGTCTTCAGTAGGGTACTGCTGAATAGGCACAAAGGGCACCTGCACGCCTTCAGACCAGTCTGCAACTTCAGGCTGAGTAGCAGTGAACTCAGGAGCTGGAGCCGTCCTTCACCCTGAAATTCCTCCTTAGTCACAGCCTTTTCAGCAGCGGCCTGTTCTTCCTTTTCAATCTCTTCAGGATCTCTGTAGAAGTAGAGATCAGGCATGACTTCCCATGGGTGCTCACGGGAAATGGTGCCACGCATGCGCAGGACTTCCCGGGCTAGCATCCACCACATCAGACCCACTGAGTGAGCTCCCTTGTTGTTGCAAGGGATGGCAATGTCCACGTAGCGCAGAGGAGAGTCTGTGTTACACAGAGCAATGGTAGGCAGGTTAACGTAAGATGCCTCTGTGAGAGGCTGGTGGTCAGCCCTGGGATCAGTAACCACCAGAAGCCTTGGCTCTCGGAAGGCTGCCTGGATCTGGTTAGTGAAGGTTCCAGGAGTGAAGCGGCCAGCAATAGGAGTGGCTCCAGTAGCAGCAGCAAATTTCAGCACAGCTCGCTGGCCAGTATTCCTAGATGATATAACACTGACATCAGCTGGGTTTTCAATGGCAACAATGGCACGAGCTGCCAACAGAAGCTTCTCCCAGGTTCTCTTCAGATTTATGATGTAGATACCATCACTTTTCCTTTTGTAGATGTACTGTTCCATTTGGAAGTCAAGGTTGGTGCCACCTAAGTGGGTTTCTGCTGCAAGGAATTTGAGGACATCCTCCTCCTTCATTTGCAGAACATCAAGGGCTCCAGACATTGTTAAAGTTTCCCTTTAAGTTACGATGGGAACGCAAAACAACGCCGCCGTATGGACCCTTCCCTGGGTAGCGCGGAAAGGCCGGGCTGCCCATCCTTAATAGTTTTTTTTTTTTCCTTAATAGTTTTTTAAGAAAGAATTTACTAAGGGTTCTAGCAGGATGATAATATGGGGAAAAGAGTAAATTTGAAAAAAAAATGGAACAAGATCTGAAATTAACTATTGTGTGTGTGTACTCAAGATAAAGGAAAATACTAACATAATTATACTAGTAATTTTTCATATGCCATTTCTATATTTTCAAACTGAAGATGAATAATCAAAATCACACAACTAAATACTCAAGCTAGAGTGATATTTATTCTTAATCACTCTGTACTTCTAACTTCCACTGTATCCTCTTTTGACACTTTAAATCCAAGGCTGTGTGAAAAGACAAAGGACATATAACCAAATTACATCTTCAGGCAATAATAATTCATATCAACAATTCCCATTTTCTACTTGATATTTTATGAAATTAAATTTATACAAACATTAAGGTCATTTGCTACTTGGTTGCTTTGTTTGATTATTTTCTTTTTTTAAGTTTTTCCTTTTTTAAAAAAAGACTTCTTATTTATTTATTCATGAGAGACAGAGAGACAGAGAGAGAGAGAGAGAGAGGCAGAGACACAGCAGAGGGAGAAGTAGGCTCCATGCAGGGAGCCTGACATGGGACTTTATCTGGGGACTCCAGGGTCACACCCTGGGCTGCAGGCGGTGCTAAACCGCTGAGACACCTGGGCTGCCCTGATTATTTTCTATATATATATTTAACACAGTATTAGGCATTTAGAGGAGGTATCATTAAAAATCCTTTCCCCAGTTTTGGATGAACTTATGGTCTCAAACCCAGAATTCTTTCAAAAAGAAACAGGACATTCAACCATTATTGAGTGCCTACTGTGTCCTGGAAATTCTGCTCTGTGCTAGCCCACCTCAGGTCACACCTACAATGCTACAACAGCTCCCTGCTGGTCTCCTGGCTTCTGGTCTTCTCCCCTTCAAACTGGCCTTGCCTATCTGGCCAGTCTCAGCCCTCTTAAATCTTACCTTACTTTTTTGCTCCAGCACATACAATGGCTCTCCAGTGCCCTTAAGGTCAACTCCAGGGATACCTGGGTGGTGCAGAGGTTTGGCGCCTGCCTTTGGCCCAGGGCGCGATCCTGGAGACCCAGGATCGAATCCCACGTCAGGCTCCCAGTGCATGGAGCCTGCTTCTCCCTTTGCCTATGTCTCTGCCTCTCTCTCTCTCTTTCTCTCTGTGTGTGACTATCATAAATAAATTAAAAAAAAGATCAACTCCAATTCTTTAATATGATAATTAAGCCTTCCCTGCTCAGGCCTTGCTCTCTCTAATGGAATTTCCTATGTATTGTCTCTTTGATCCTCTCCTGTGCCTGGTACTCAGAGGTGCTTAAAAAACATTTGTAAGGTGAATGAAAAAGAAAAGTCAGCTATTTTCATGAATATATCTTGACAGATAAACAAAAACCAACATTGATGGCTTAGAAAGGCCAATATGGCACATCCATTTTTATGGTGACATTTATTTCATTGAATTATAATAAAATTTATTTTATAATTGAAAGACACCTTCTTCCATATCATTGACACCATCAAAAAGTATCATTTTGATACCTCATATTATACTGTTAGCAGTGCAACTTACCTGATAAATCATGTGTGCCAAATATAAATTTCATCTACATCCAAAACTTTTCCATTGTGAATTCTATGTATTAAAAACTAAGTTTGAAATTATATTTTTGTTTTTCAGTGGATATAAAATTGCTTGTAACAAAAATGCAATTAAATGTAAATAACAAAAAAGAATTAGAACTAAAGAAAATAGATAGGAAAGAAGGCAAATGCACATAGATAACACGCATAACCTAGAGTTGTTATTAAAACCTCAAATGTTGGGCAGCCCTGGTGGCCCAGCTGTTTAGCGCCGCCTTCAGCCTAGGGTGTGATCCTGGAGACCTGGGATGGAGTCCCACATGGGGCTCCCTGCTTGGAGCCTGCTTCTCCCTCTGCCTCTCTCTCTCTCTGTCATGAATAAATAAATAAATAAATAAATAAATAAATAAATAAATAATCTTAAAAAAAAAAAAACCTCAAATGTGTCTTTGAGTTTCCTAGAAGCCAAAGTAACAAGAGAGATTAGAAGTCAAACAATTCAAATTTGGTAGCATTTCAATTTTAGAAACAATATCTTTTTTATAATACTTTATTTTAAAAAATATTTTATTTATTTATTCATGAGAGACACAGAGAGAGAGGTAGAGACACAGGCAGAGGGAGAAGCAGGCTCCCTACAGGGAGCCCAAAGCGGGACTCAATCCTGGGTCTCCAGGATCAGGACCTGGGCTGAAGGTGGGGCTAAACCACTGAGCCACCAGGGCTGCCCCTAGGAACAATATCTTTTTTTTTTTAGAAACAATATCTTTAGGACATTTTTGACCCTAGTTTTTCATAAGGCTACCTGCAGAATTAAACTGTATATTATGTGGATATGTAAAAGAAGAATTGTAGAACTTCAAACATAGGAACAAAAATTTCATGTTAAGAATAAAAGATCATTTCCCACATACCATCAGTTTCAATATGACTTATGATAAGAGTGTTCCCTCAGTAAGCACTTTGGAAATATTGTTTTTAGTATATAATAAAATGAAATACGTGAAGTTAATTATATTTTTCCTTTAAGTGTACGATGTAGTGTACAGTACTCACTATTCAGGCGCAAGGTGTCGCTCTTTACTCGGTGGAAATAGTTCTTTCCAGGGTCTGTCTGAACAGCCAGAAACGCCCCAAACGAAAACGACTCAATCACGCCGAACGCTACCATTAAAGGATTCTTTGAAACTTCTCAAAAATTCAGCCAGATTTTCAACTCCAAACCGGAGTCTCTGGTACTGAGAGTGTAAAGAACCTTATTTTGGAAGTCATAGTCTTATGCGATGTTCGGCTTTCAAAGAAGGGGATTGGGCACTCGGCGTCTGCTGCTCTCGGTTCTGCTCCTCGCAGTCTGGGAGCCCGCGAGCAGCCAGGTCCGCTACTCGGTCCCGGAGGAGGCCAAACACGGCACCTTCGTGGGCCGCATCGCCCAGGACCTGGGGCTGGAGCTGGCGGAGCTGGTGCCGCGCCTTTTCCGACTGGCGTCCAAAGGCCACGGGGACCTTCTGGAGGTAAATCTGCAGAATGGCATTTTGTTTGTGAATTCTCGGATCGACCGCGAGGAGCTGTGTGGGAGGACTCTGGAGTGCAGCATCCACCTGGAGGTGATCGTAGACAGGCCGCTGCAGGTTTTCCATGTGGAGGTGGAGGTGAAGGACATTAACGACAACCCGCCGCTGTTCTCTCTCAGAGAACAAAAACTGCTGATTCCTGAATCTAAGCAACCCGACTCTTATTTTCCTCTAGAGGGAGCTTCTGATGCGGATATAGGAGAAAATGCTCTATTGACCTACAGACTAAGTCACAATGAGTATTTTTCTTTAGAATTACCAACACAAAGTAAGCAGACTAAAAGACTGTCGCTTAAATTAAAGAAGTATCTGGATCGAGAGAAAACTCCAGAATTTAATTTGCTACTGACGGCTGCAGATGGGGGAAAACCGGAGCTGACTGGCACCATTCAGCTTTTCGTCCACGTCTTGGATATTAACGACAATGATCCGGAATTTGAGCAATCAGAATACAAGGTGAAACTGACGGAAAACGCAGCTAAAGAAACTTTGGTAATAAAGCTAAATGCCACAGATCCAGATGAAGGAGTCAATGGTGAGGTAACCTACTCCTTGATGTCAATTAAGCCCAATGGAAAACTCTTATTTACACTAGATAAAAATAACGGAGAAGTGAGGGTCAATGGAACTTTAGATTATGAAGAAAACAAGTTTTATGAAATTGAAGTACAGGCCACAGATAAAGGGAATCCCTCAATGGCAGGTCATTGTACAGTCTGGATAGAAATCTTAGACGCGAATGATAACGCCCCTGAAGTCACCATAACTTCCCTGTCTCTCCCAGTACGAGAGGACGCTCAGCCCAGCACCGTCATCGCCCTAATCAGCGTATCCGACCGTGACTCTGGCGCCAACGGGCAGGTGACCTGCTCACTCACACCCCAAGTCCCCTTCAAGCTGGTGTCCACCTTCAAGAATTACTATTCGCTGGTGCTGGACAGCGCCCTGGACAGAGAGAGCGTGGCGAACTACGCTCTGGTAGTGACCGCACGCGACGGAGGCTCGCCTTCGCTGTCGGCCACGGCCAGCGTGTCCGTGGAGGTGGCCGACGTGAACGACAACGCGCCGGCATTCGCGCAGCCCGAGTACACGGTGTTCGTGAAGGAGAACAACCCGCCCGGCTGCCACATCTTCACGGTGTCGGCGCGGGACGCGGACGCGCAGGAGAACGCGCTGGTGTCCTACTCGCTGGTGGAGCGGCGCGTGGGCGAGCGCGCGCTGTCGAGCTACGTGTCGGTGCACGCGGAGAGCGGCAAGGTGTACGCGCTGCAGCCGCTGGACCACGAGGAGCTGGAGCTGCTGCAGTTCCAAGTGAGCGCGCGCGACGCGGGCGTGCCTCCCCTGGGCAGCAACGTGACGCTGCAGGTGTTCGTGCTGGACGAGAACGACAACGCGCCCGCGCTGCTGCCGCTGCCCCTGCCCCTGCCCCTGCCCGGGGCGCGCGGCGGGGGCGGCGCGCTGAGCGAGCCGGTGTCGCGGGCGGTGGGCGCGGGCCACGTGGTGGCCAAGGTGCGCGCGGTGGACGCGGACTCGGGCTACAACGCGTGGCTGTCGTACGAGCTGCAGCCGGCGGCGGGGGGCGCGCGCAGCCCGTTCCGCGTGGCGCTGTACACGGGCGAGATCAGCACGACGCGCGCCCTGGACGAGGCGGACGCGCCGCGCCAGCGCCTGCTGGTGCTGGTGAAGGACCACGGCGAGCCGGCGCTGACGGCCACGGCCACTGTGCTGCTGTCGCTGGTGGAGAGCGGCCAGGCGCCCAGGCCGTCGTCGCGGGTGTTGGCGGGCGGCGCGGGCGCGGGCGCGGGCGCGGGCGCGGGCGCGGCGCTGGTGGACGTCAACGTGTACCTGATCGTCGCCATCTGCGCGGTGTCCAGCCTGTTGGTGCTCACGCTGCTGCTGTCCACGGCGCTGCGGTGCTCGGCGCCGCCCAGCGAGGGCGCGTGCGGGCCGGGGAAGCCCACGCTGGTGTGCTCCAGCGCGGTGGGGAGCTGGTCGTACTCGCAGCAGAGGCGGCAGAGGGTGTGCTCTGGGGAGGGCCCGCCCAAGGCCGACCTCATGGCCTTCAGCCCCAGCCTGCCTCGGGGCCTGGATGGAGAAGTCGGAGGGGAAAGGCAGGAGGCAGGATCAAATCACCCTGGGCAGGTGAGTTCTATAGATTCCTCTTCTTTTGAAGTCTACGTTAAATTTTAAACAATCCATTTTATTTCATTGAATATTTTAACGAATACTCTGTATTTTGGGTATTAATGTTTTAAACGAGTATAAATGTTTTAGAGAACAATTTCTGTTAGTGAAATGCGAAAAGATAAAAATCCAAGTTTAATTATGAGAAAAATCAGGTTTTTTTTAGCCAACAAATGCCCTATTTCTCCTAATGTTTGGTAGAAAATGTTAAAAGATGAAAGAACCACTCTCCTGTCATCACTTTATTAGATACAATTTCTAATTTTCCATGAAGTACCTGGATCACTTTATTTCTTCCCTAATCCTCACTATAAATAATTACTATGGATATTTCAATTTATTCATCCTTTTTCTCTTTTAACAGCCTTTTGCTTTAATATTTTCACATTATTAGATCACTTCACTTGTGTTATTTCAGTCTTGTATCGAAGTTTGAACTGTCTCTTCATTAAGTCTGAAAAGATTTGCCTTTTTTTCTGTAGTGTTAAACATGGATTGTACATTTATTGTCCATTAAATAATCTTTAGTTTTGCCTCAACTGATAAAATAAAACCCATTTTCTGTTTTCTTTTTATATCGTATTTTTTCATTTAAATTCAATTTGTGAACATGTAGTATATCATCTGGTGCTCATCACATATGCCCTCCTTTGTGCTCATCACCCAGTTATCCCATCCCCCAACCACCTCCCCTTCTGCAACCCTTTGTTTGTTTCCCAGAATCAGGAGTCTCTCATGGTTCATTTTCCTCTCTAATTTTTAATTTAGTTTAATTTAACTTTTAAGTTTCTCCCTTTTCACTTATAGTCCCTTTCTTTACATTCCACATATGAGTGAAACCATATGATAATTGTCTTTCTCTGATTGACTTATTTCACTCAGCCTAATACCCTTCAGTTCCATCCACATCAATGTAAATGGTAGGTATTCATCCTTTCTGATGGCTGAGTAATATTCCATTGCATATATGTATATATACATCACATCTTTATTCATTTATCTGTCAAAGGACATCTTGGCCTCTTCCACAGTTTGTCTATTGTGGACCTTGCTGCTACGAACATGTAGTGTTGTTTCACTACATCTGTATCTTTGGGGTAAATATCCAGTAGTGCCATTGTTGGGTCATAGGGTAGCTCAATTTTTAACTTCTTGAGGAACCTCTACACTGTTTTCCAGAGTGGCTGCACCAGCTGGCATTCCCACCAATGGTGCAAGAGGGTTCCCCTTTCTCCATGTCCTCACCAACATCTGTTGTTTCCTGTCTTGTTAGACATTTAACATTGGTATAAAATGGTATCTCATTGTGGTTTTGACTTGTATTTTCCTGATGACAAGTGATGTGGAGCATTTTTTATGTGCTTGTTGGCCATGGGTAGGTCTTCTTTGGAGAAATGTCTGTTCATGTCTTCTGCCCATTTCTGGACTGGACTGTTTGTTTTTTGGGTGTTGAGTCTGATGAATTTTTTATAGATATTGAATGCTAGCCCTTTATCTGATATGTCATTTGCAAATATCTTCTCCCATTCTGAAGGTTGCCTTTTAGTTTTGTTGACTGTTTCCTTTGCTGCTGATAAAAAGCAGGACCTTTTTATCTTGATGAAAACCCAATAGTTTGTTATTGCTTTCATTTCCCTTGCCTTTATAGACATGTCTAGCAAGAAGTTGCTGTGGCCAAGTTCAAAAAAGTTGTTGCCTATGTTCTCCTCTAGGATTTTGATGGATTCCTGTCTCACATTTAGATCTTTTATCTATTTTTTATTTATCTTTGTGTATGGTGTAAGAGAATGGTTCAGTTTCATTCTTCTACATGTGGCTCTCCAATTTTCCCAACACCATTTATTGAAGAAACTGTCCTTTTTCCAAATTGGATATTCTTTCCTGTTTTGTCAAAAGATTAGATGACCATAGACTTGAAAGTCCATTTCTGGATACCAGTTGTTTTCATATTATTCGCAGTTAAAAAATTCAGTCTTGTATTGTTGTATGCTGGTTTCATTGAAATTATGTAACTAAAAGTTTTATTGATTTTATTGCATGTAATGGGTACAGATTTATCTACAACAAACAGAACTCCCAGGTTTATGCTTACACAGTTTACTAGGCAAATAAAGTTATTTATATTACTCACCCAAGTCTTCAAACTTGCTGAAGACAAACATATAAGCTTATAATATCTTCAACATATACTAGTTGGCAGTCTTCCTTAAGTTTTGCGGGTTCATCTAGAAAGGAAAATGTTAAGTCTATTAAAGTGAACTGAAGGGGATCCCTGGGTGGCGCAGCGGTTTGGCGCCTGCCTTTGGCCCAGGGCGTGATCCTGGAGACCCGGGATCGAATCCCACGTCGAGCTCCCAGCATGGAGCCTGCTTCTCCCTCTGCCTGTGTCTCTGCCTCTCTCTCTCTCTCTGTGTGACTATCATAAATCAATACAAATTTATAAAAAGAAAAAAGTGAACTGAAAATTATCATTTCACTCATCTTGCATTTTAAATTTCCTGTCTTTAAATTCTTTATTCCTGGTGTTTGTGAAATTTTCTTTCCATGTGCTATAATCACATCTGATGATTCTACAAAAGGCCATTTACCCTTAAGTCATTCTTCTAGCTATTTGTATAGTGGCAGAGTCACTTCTTTCAGAATTTGATGAACATTTGTATGTGGCTATTCTCCCCTTAAAATTAGAGGCTAAAATTCCTTTATTCTATAGTAGGCAGCCAAATTAAAATGCAAAGTGCTTTAGACTTAAAAGATTAAGCCATCACATCATTTATGAAACTGTAAACATAATAAATGTGAATGTTAGATAAGGCACACATTATTATCCATCTCCAAATGAAGTTCCTAGAATGACTGGAGACCATCTAGATTTAATAAATAAAGATACTGGAATGTCTTAAGCACATGTTAAAAATTTTGCAAATTATTACTTTTACAGTACATAAGCGGTTGATGCACCTTTTTAGATAATTCCAAATTATGTGGGCTATTTTCTGCAGATTTTGTGTTTAATTTCAGGATTACATTCAATGGTGTAAAATTATATTTTTTAAAAATATTTTATTTATTTATTCATGAGAGAGGAAGAGAGAAGTAAAGACACAGGCAGAGGGAGAAGCAAGCTCCATGCAGGAAGCCTGCCGTGGGACCCAATCCCGGGGCACCAAGGATCAGGCTCTGGGCTGAAGGTGGCACTAAACCACTGAGCCACCCAGGCTGCCCTAAAATTATAATTTCAACCATTTTCTAGTTCAATTGTTTAAGTATTGAGCTAATTTTAGATGTTCCTATCTGTTTAAGTAATTTAATTATGTCTAACAGCGTGTGGGGACTACATAGCACATTACTTCTTCAATAAAGTTCCTTAGTAATCATTGTACATTGATTTTCTTGAAAACAGATGATAGAAAATGAAGAAGCATGTTAGTGATATCAGACAATTTAAGTAGTCCAATAACATCAAAATTCAAATGGTTTTTTGATTACTTAAAAGCCAGTTTTATAGTTGATTCAAGTTATCTTATTTTTTAAAATATTTTATTTATTTATTTATTTATTTATTTATTTATTTATTTATTAAAAAGATTTTATTTATTTATTCATGAGAGACACAGAGAGAGTGAGAGGCAGAGATACAGGCAGAGGGAGAAGCAGGCTCCATGCAGGGAGCCTGACGTGGGACTCAATCCTGGGCCTCCAGGATCAGGCCCTGAGCTGAAGGAGGCGCCAAATCGCTTAGCCACCCAGGCTGCCCTGATTCAAGTTATCTTATACTTGTAGAACCATCGTTGGTTATTATGTAATGATTCTATAAAGATTTCTTATCACAGTTCCCCTTGTTATTTTATGCAAAAGGAATGGTGACAAATCGTTGATTTAAAGATTTTGACTTGAATTTTATTTTATTTTTTTAAAGATTATTTATTTATTTATTCATAGAGACACACAGAGAGAGAGAGTGGCAGAGACACAGGCAGAGGGAGAAGCAGGCTCCATGTAGGGAGCCAGACGTGGGACTTGATCCTGGGTCTCCAGGATCACACCTCAGGCTGCAGGCGGCGCTAAACCGCTGCGCCATGGGGGCTGCCCTCATTGTGAAGTTTATATTCTTTTGATTTTAGTCAGTGACACTGGGCTTCAAAATATCTCACAGAACTATTTTGTATTAGGGCTTCACAGCCACTTTAGAATATTGTGAAATTTAGAGGCTTTGATTCAACATGTTACATGAAAATGCTTTCCTCCTGCAGGATCTGTAGCCAAGCCTCATTTGAACATGTTATAGGAATGAGAGCAATTTTAAGAAAAGTCATCACAGTTAAGCATCAAGGAACCAAAAACAATGACATGTTCCATATATATGACGTATTTTTATATCCAACAGAAGTATGAATAAAATAATTTGTATGAGTGAAATACTCAGTTAATAGAAATACTTTAGTTGGGTTTTTTGTTTTTCTTTTTTACTGTGGGAGTTCTTGAGTTTCTCCTAAAGTTCTACAAAAGTGCTCATGAAGGATAAAAGTGGCAACAAGTGTGAATTGTAAGCAAAATAAGGTCGAGGGTGATGCATATTATTCGTTTTATTCTCCATGATAGCCAAAGAGTAGCTTCTGACACCCTGTATTTCAATGATTGTTTTATGATAGACTGAAGCAGAATATTTTAAAAACTGCAGCATGATGGAAATGATTGTGCTTTGTTACTAATATTATATACATTAAATAAAAAGGCATTTACAAACAATCTATGAAAATATCCAAAAGTCAAAAAATTTTAAGTGTTCCACAAAGTGGCTAAACCAAAAAGAACCTCAGGATCTTTCTTGTACTTACATAATCAGTCACATGATGTCGCTGTACACTCAGAAGGTGAAAAGGAAAAATTTTGTCTCCGCGCCCAGATTCCACCCATTGACAGAATAGGATTGACTCCATACTCATAAAGGTTCGCAGGTGAGCGATCCCTTAAAACCAACAGTCCCACCTCAGAGGTCTTGTTAACTGCAATGGTGTTTTCCTGGAGAGGAGGCCCAGGAGCCCCGCGACTGCTGGTCTCGCTTCTGCTCCTCGCAGTTTGGGAACCCGGGAGCGGCCAAGTCCACTACTCGGTCCCGGAGGAAGCTAAACACGGCACCCTTGTGGGCCGCATTGCGCAAGACCTCGGGCTGGAGCTGACCGAGCTGGTGCCCCGCCAATTCCGGGTGGCGTCCAAAGGCCGCCGACACCTTTTAGAGGTAAATCTGCAGAATGGCATTTTGTTTGTGAATTCTCGGATCGACCGCGAGGAGCTGTGCGGGCGGAGCGCGGAGTGCAGCATCCACCTGGAGGTGATCGTGGACAGGCCGCTGCAGGTTTTCCATGTGGAGGTGGAGGTGAAGGACATTAACGACAACCCGCCGGTGTTCAGAGAAGGAGAACAAAAGGTATTGATTTCTGAATCTGCACCTCTGGATTCTCATTTTCCTCTAGAGGGCGCTTTCGATGCGGATATTGGCGTAAACTCTCTTCTGACCTATACGTTAGGTCTAAATGAATATTTTACTCTTAAAATAATAACGAAAAATGATAAAAGTATATTGCCTGAACTAGTTCTACGGAAGTCATTGGATAGAGAGGAAACTCCAGAACTTAATATATTGCTGACCTCCCAGGATGGCGGTAAACCCGAGCTAACAGGATCCGTTCAAATTAAAATAAACATTCTGGATGTGAATGACAACGCTCCGGAGTTTGGTAAGCCTGGCTATAAAGTAGCGCTGTTTGAAAATGTCCCAAATGGCACGAGAGTGATTCAGCTAAACGCTTCTGATCTAGACGAAGGGGTGAATAGAGAAATTTCCTATGGAATCAGACTGATTTTGCCAGTGAGTGAGAAATGTACCTTTACAATAAATCCAGAAACAGGTGAAATCAGAATGTACGGGAAATTGGATTTTGAAGAGAATAATGAGTACGAAATTCAGGTTAACGCCGTTGATAAAGGGATTCCTTCCATGGCAGGTCACTGTACAGTCCTAGTGGAAATTCTGGACCTGAATGACAATACCCCTGAAGTTATGATCACTTCTCTGGCACTCCCCGTGCGAGAGGATGCTCAGGTGGGCACCGTCATCGCCTTGATCAGCGTGTCCGACCGTGACTCTGGCGCCAACGGGCAGGTGACCTGCTCACTCACACCCCAAGTCCCCTTCAAGCTGGTGTCCACCTTCAAGAATTACTATTCGCTGGTGCTGGACAGCGCCCTGGACAGAGAGAGCGTGGCGAACTACGCTCTGGTAGTGACCGCACGCGACGGAGGCTCGCCTTCGCTGTCGGCCACGGCCAGCGTGTCCGTGGAGGTGGCCGACGTGAACGACAACGCGCCGGCATTCGCGCAGCCCGAGTACACGGTGTTCGTGAAGGAGAACAACCCGCCCGGCTGCCACATCTTCACGGTGTCGGCGCGGGACGCGGACGCGCAGGAGAACGCGCTGGTGTCCTACTCGCTGGTGGAGCGGCGCGTGGGCGAGCGCGCGCTGTCGAGCTACGTGTCGGTGCACGCGGAGAGCGGCAAGGTGTACGCGCTGCAGCCGCTGGACCACGAGGAGCTGGAGCTGCTGCAGTTCCAAGTGAGCGCGCGCGACGCGGGCGTGCCTCCCCTGGGCAGCAACGTGACGCTGCAGGTGTTCGTGCTGGACGAGAACGACAACGCGCCCGCGCTGCTGCCGCTGCCCCTGCCCCTGCCCCTGCCCGGGGCGCGCGGCGGGGGCGGCGCGCTGAGCGAGCCGGTGTCGCGGGCGGTGGGCGCGGGCCACGTGGTGGCCAAGGTGCGCGCGGTGGACGCGGACTCGGGCTACAACGCGTGGCTGTCGTACGAGCTGCAGCCGGCGGCGGGGGGCGCGCGCAGCCCGTTCCGCGTGGCGCTGTACACGGGCGAGATCAGCACGACGCGCGCCCTGGACGAGGCGGACGCGCCGCGCCAGCGCCTGCTGGTGCTGGTGAAGGACCACGGCGAGCCGGCGCTGACGGCCACGGCCACTGTGCTGCTGTCGCTGGTGGAGAGCGGCCAGGCGCCCAGGCCGTCGTCGCGGGTGTTGGCGGGCGGCGCGGGCGCGGGCGCGGGCGCGGGCGCGGGCGCGGCGCTGGTGGACGTCAACGTGTACCTGATCGTCGCCATCTGCGCGGTGTCCAGCCTGTTGGTGCTCACGCTGCTGCTGTCCACGGCGCTGCGGTGCTCGGCGCCGCCCAGCGAGGGCGCGTGCGGGCCGGGGAAGCCCACGCTGGTGTGCTCCAGCGCGGTGGGGAGCTGGTCGTACTCGCAGCAGAGGCGGCAGAGGGTGTGCTCTGGGGAGGGCCCGCCCAAGGCCGACCTCATGGCCTTCAGCCCCAGCCTTCCACAGTCAGAAGTTTGTTTAAATACTTCCAGTGAAGTAAGTCATTCATATCATTTAAATATTTGTTTCCTTTCATAGCTTTTTATTAGGGTATAAATACATCCTTTCTTTTTTCTTCGTGTTATCTTTTAAACCAGAGAACATCTTCTGTGGTATGATCATTCTTATTTTGAACTTTTTGTGTATATCATGTTCATTGAAACTTTCCTTTGAAAGGTCACTTGAACTTTCATGTATTAGTTAGTGATATGTGTAGATGAAATGGTGGTTATGGATCACCACATTTTAAACTGTCTTGTTCTATCATTTCTCCTAAATGAATTATTAGCCTTGAAAAATATTAGTACATAAGAGTAAAACCTGCATAGGTGTTTGATAACTCTTAAGTTTGAACTTAATATCATGATCAGAGTACAAATAGTTTTCATACATCATGAACTGAATTCCTTTACTGTTCCTTATATACATAAGCTTGTAAAATATCCTCCTGGTCACCACTTTAATTTCAGCACAATGTCCTTCAGATATTATAATAATAAAAATTATGTTATTAATTCTAAGGAATAATTTTGTTATTGTTCACACGGAGTGCCTTTTTCTTTTAAGTGAGATTGGTTACTTACTATCCTTATTTACATAAAATCAATCTCCTGTTATTTTCTAGGACCTGTGCTAAGATCTTTAATTGCATCATCTCATCTAAACACCAAGTTAGCCATGGGGCACCTAGCTGGTTTAGCGAGTGGACTATGCTACTCTTGATCGCAGGGTTGTGAGTAGAAGCCCCGTGTTGGATGTAGAGATTACTTAAAAATAAACCTTATAAAAAACCAGCCTTGGCGTGCCTAGGTGGCTCAGTCAGTTAAGCAGTTAAGGGTCTGCCTTTGGTTCAAGTCCTTATCTAAGGGTCTTAGGATTGAGCCCTGCTCAGTGTCTTCCTCCCCTCCCCCTCCCCCTGCTCATGCTGTCTCTCTCTAGCTCAATCTCTTTCTCTCAAATGAATTAAAAATTTTTTTAAAGGCATGAAGATGAAGATGAAAGATATGGGGGCACCTAGGTGGCTCAGGCGGTAAAGCATATGACTCCATCTCAGTTCAGGTCTTGATCTTATGGTCATGAGTTCCAAAGTGGAGCCTACTTAAAAAAAAAAAAAACAACTTCCCTTAGTAGGGAAAGAAAAATGTTGGTATTAGAAGAGCTATCAAGTTCATATTTGATTACTTATCTCTCTGGGTAAATTTTCTGAGAATAAAATGGTGGAAATGAGGTTGGGGATTTGAGAAGAGAGAGAAGAAAATATAGAAGAATCTCTATATGCAGGAGGAAAGAGTTAATTAGGAATTCATTTGAAAACCCAAATCAAGGTAAATGTGTGAGTAAACTTGTAGAGAATATAGTGATCATGGCGAAGTGACATCCTTAAATGGAGAAGCTCAGTGAGAGAGAGAAAAGGAACAGTTATATTGTGTGTTGGAAGCTAAAGAAAATGTTTGAGGAGTAATATAAGTGGGTGAGTGCTTTGAGGATGTTTGACATAATTTACATAGTTGACTATGTAGTCTAGGTTAGATGGAGAGAAAAGGGAAATAAGGTAGAGCTTGATAGACAAGAAAAACCAGGAGGAATCAAGAGGCTGTTCTCAGGTAAGAGTAAAGTTATGTTAATGAAAGTAATGTAACAGGACTGGAAGATGGCGTTAAGAGAATATCAAATACTCTACTCAAATTTTCAGAGATGAGCAAAGATGCAGAAACAAACTCAACTATTGTGTCTTGCAGAATTGTGCACAGAACAGGCAAGGTAATTATTGGAGCTATACTGTGTCTTTTATAGCACTATTTTATCTGGAAATTTGTGGCTTGGTAAAGATAGTTGTAACAATAGGTAAAAGTAATATTCCCTTCTTTTCTTTCTTGCTAAAGATGTGTTAACATCTCTGTTTATCTGTTGATGTTTGGAAAAATCAGAGTCAATTTAAATAATAGTAAGGTTTTCCCCAGGGATAGGGAGGAGAAGAGGGAAGTTTAAATTATTGGTATTAATTTAAATTCCATCAGATACATAGGATGTTAGTTCTTGGCATCTTTTATGCAAAGAAAAATGTAAAGCATTGTAATATCTTAGTGGTCTAAATTATCATGTTTGTGCACAAACATGCTCACATGCAAACTCATACATTGACAGGACACTCCCTTTAAATACAAATATTTTATCTACATTTCAGTCATATTTTGGGGATATTACACATCTAGTATATCATGTATTAATATTTTCCACAATCATCTGTTTTATTCTTATAATTGATTATGTTTTCATTTGGAGTTACAGGCTGTTGTGTGAATAGTTCTAAATAAATATTGCAGGAAAAAAGATATTCCCAAACGAAAACCACCAGAGGTAGGCAGACTGGTTTCCAAAAGTGAATGTAGAATATTCCTCTTTTAAAATTCTGCATGGGGGTGCCTGGCTGGCTCAGTTGGTAGAGCATGTGACTTTGATATTGATGTCAGGGTTGTGAGTTCGAGCCACATTGGGTATAGAGATTACTTAAAAATAAAATATTTTAAAAAATTTCTGCATGAGAGTTTTACACTTGCAAAAATATATTTGTGGAAAATGGAATTCAGCCAATTTTCAACTAGCATCCTATACAGACCAGAATACAGTGATTTACTGAGGTATGATCATTCTTAGTTATTTTGAACTTTTTGTGTTTTTCATGTTCATTGAAACTTCCCCTTTGAAAGTTCACTTGAAATTTCATGTGTTAATTAGTGATATGTATAGATGAAATGGTGGTTATGGTTATGTCTTTCTGGAAAGAAAGACATTTAATCTTCAATTACGTATTTGCAGTGAAAAACATCACAAAATCTAAGGAAAAAATCCCCTACATCAATGGAAAATGTGAAGACCAAATCTTTTTTACAGTTACACATTCATGCACATGGTGTCGCTCTTCACTGAGAACATTTCCCAGAAGAAGGTGCTCTGTTCCTTCCTGCAGAAAATTGGGCAGATAGTGGAGAACCTCTAGTGACTCTTCCCGCAATAGAAGGTGGTGAGGGTCAGTTTGCGGTAAGGTATTACATATACTTCAGATGTATTTGAATCCTTTCGAGTGTACTATGCTGTTTTCCTGGCGAGGAGACCCAGGAGCCCTGAGTTCGTTGCTCTGGCTTCTGCTCCTCGCAGTCCAGGAGCCCGCGAGCGGCCAGGTCCGCTACTCTGTCCCGGAGGAGGCCAAACACGGCACCTTCGTGGGCCGCATCGCCCAGGACCTGGGGCTGGAGCTGGCGGAGCTGGTGCCGCGCCTTTTCCGACTGGCGTCCAAAGGCCACGGGGACCTTCTGGAGGTGAATCTGCAGAATGGCATTTTGTTTGTGAATTCTCGGATCGACCGGGAGGAGCTGTGCGGACGGAGCGCGGAGTGCAGCATCCACCTGGAGGTGATCGTGGACAGGCCGCTGCAGGTTTTCCATGTGGAAGTGGAAGTTAAAGATATTAACGACAACCCGCCTGTGTTTCCTGAAAGTAAAAAAAGGATTATCATTGCAGAATCTAGACCCCCAGAAACTCGGTTTCCACTAGATGGCGCATCCGATGCAGATATTGGAATAAACTCGGCCTTGACCTACCGAATCAATCCCAAC
This sequence comes from Canis aureus, assembly GCF_053574225.1. Classification (NCBI taxonomy): domain Eukaryota; kingdom Metazoa; phylum Chordata; class Mammalia; order Carnivora; family Canidae; genus Canis; species Canis aureus. The sequence continues at coordinate 36,753,741 of NC_135615.1, forward strand.
GAGTATTTCGCTTTGGACACACAAAACAATCGTGAACAAACGTCATCGTTGTCACTTGTGTTGAAAAAATCATTGGACAGAGAGCAAATTCAGGAGCATAGTTTATTATTGACAGCCAATGATGGGGGTAAACCGGAGCTGACTGGCACAGTTCAGCTGCTGATAACAATTCTGGATGTGAATGACAATGCCCCAGAATTTGACCAATTTATTTATAAAGTGACAGTGTTAGAGGACGCATTTAATGGAACATTAGTGATCAAGCTAAATGCCACGGATCTGGATGACGGTACGAATGGAGACATAATCTACTCATTTAGAAGGCCTGTATCGCCTGCGGTATTATATGCGTTTATGATAAATCCCAACAGTGGAGAAATTAGAACAAATGGTAAACTAGATTTCGAAGAAAAGAAGTTGTATGAAATATCGGTGGAGGCAACAGACAAGAGTAATATTCCAATGGCAGGTCACTGTACCATTTTGGTGGAAATACTAGATATAAATGACAATACCCCAGAAATTACCATCACTTCTCTGGCACTCCCCGTACGAGAGGATGCTCAGGTGGGCACCGTCATCGCCTTGATCAGCGTGTCCGACCGTGACTCTGGCGCCAACGGGCAGGTGACCTGCTCACTCACACCCCAAGTCCCCTTCAAGCTGGTGTCCACCTTCAAGAATTACTATTCGCTGGTGCTGGACAGCGCCCTGGACAGAGAGAGCGTGGCGAACTACGCTCTGGTAGTGACCGCACGCGACGGAGGCTCGCCTTCGCTGTCGGCCACGGCCAGCGTGTCCGTGGAGGTGGCCGACGTGAACGACAACGCGCCGGCATTCGCGCAGCCCGAGTACACGGTGTTCGTGAAGGAGAACAACCCGCCCGGCTGCCACATCTTCACGGTGTCGGCGCGGGACGCGGACGCGCAGGAGAACGCGCTGGTGTCCTACTCGCTGGTGGAGCGGCGCGTGGGCGAGCGCGCGCTGTCGAGCTACGTGTCGGTGCACGCGGAGAGCGGCAAGGTGTACGCGCTGCAGCCGCTGGACCACGAGGAGCTGGAGCTGCTGCAGTTCCAAGTGAGCGCGCGCGACGCGGGCGTGCCTCCCCTGGGCAGCAACGTGACGCTGCAGGTGTTCGTGCTGGACGAGAACGACAACGCGCCCGCGCTGCTGCCGCTGCCCCTGCCCCTGCCCCTGCCCGGGGCGCGCGGCGGGGGCGGCGCGCTGAGCGAGCCGGTGTCGCGGGCGGTGGGCGCGGGCCACGTGGTGGCCAAGGTGCGCGCGGTGGACGCGGACTCGGGCTACAACGCGTGGCTGTCGTACGAGCTGCAGCCGGCGGCGGGGGGCGCGCGCAGCCCGTTCCGCGTGGCGCTGTACACGGGCGAGATCAGCACGACGCGCGCCCTGGACGAGGCGGACGCGCCGCGCCAGCGCCTGCTGGTGCTGGTGAAGGACCACGGCGAGCCGGCGCTGACGGCCACGGCCACTGTGCTGCTGTCGCTGGTGGAGAGCGGCCAGGCGCCCAGGCCGTCGTCGCGGGTGTTGGCGGGCGGCGCGGGCGCGGGCGCGGCGCTGGTGGACGTCAACGTGTACCTGATCGTCGCCATCTGCGCGGTGTCCAGCCTGTTGGTGCTCACGCTGCTGCTGTCCACGGCGCTGCGGTGCTCGGCGCCGCCCAGCGAGGGCGCGTGCGGGCCGGGGAAGCCCACGCTGGTGTGCTCCAGCGCGGTGGGGAGCTGGTCGTACTCGCAGCAGAGGCGGCAGAGGGTGTGCTCTGGGGAGGGCCCGCCCAAGGCCGACCTTATGGCCTTCAGCCCCAGCCTGCCTCCCTGCGTGAGTTCTAAGGGGGAAACAGGTGAAAGAGAAGACAACTCAGAACAGTTGAAAGAGGTGAGTTCGTATCAAAGTCTGCTTTACTCTTTTTAGCTCATTCACAGTTTTATCGTTTAAGATTCTTCGTTCTCAGTGTAGCTTTATTCTTTAATATTGTGCGTCGTCATGGTATTTAATGAGTGTTACTGACTCTTGGATTGAATTATTGTTCAGATGCTTGCGTCTGGGTGGCTCAGTCAGTTAAGCATTCAGCTCTTGATTTCGGCTCAGGTACTGATCTCAGGAACGGGAAATCTAGTCTCCAGCGGGTCTCACTCTGGTCGTTGAGTCTGCTTCAAGATTCTCTCTCTCTGCCACTCCCCGCACGTGTTCTGTCTCTTTAAACAAACAAATAATTGTTCTGATTGAAATCGTTAAGTTAAAAAAGCATAATAAATTGCCTATGATGGTAATTCGTGGGGTTTTTATTCATATTACAAACAGTTTGTAAGTATTTTCTATGTGAGCATTTACAAGAAACCACACTTTATGAATACTTAAGCATTTAGAAAATGTTTGTTTTTTTAAAAAGTTTGCTTTAGTGAGGCTAATGAGAATTTTTACACTTTAAATGTCTATTAAAAAATTTATACGTATGCTCATAGACATTTTTTAGGGAATCATAACCTTTTACAAAAATGCCATTTAAAAGTTCATTTTCATTTCTTTAACGAAAACCTTTTTTATTTGGTCCCTCCTCATTTTCTTCTAGTCACATCACCATTCATGTCAGGTATCTGATACTAACAAGCTCGTGATTTTCTCTCTCTCTTTTAAAAATTTTCTCTCTTTTAAAATTTTTTTATTGGAGTTCAATTTGCCAACATATAGCATAACACCCAGTGCTCATCCCGTCAAGAAAATTCTTATTTATTTTCAGTCACTTAATTGCTCCACACGTGCATACATCTGGTGGTTTTTTTGTTATTGTTTATTTTAGAAGGTTTATTAGGATAGATAATGTATTTTACACTTTTCAAACACCAATGTCTTTGGAAATCCCCACAAATCTGATACTTTTAATTTTTTAAAAATTTATTTATGATAGTCACACACACACACACACAGAGGCAGAGACATAGGCAGAGGGAGAAGCAGGCTCCATGTACTGGGAGCCCGACATGGGATTCGATCCCGGGTCTCCAGGATCACGCCCTGGGCCAAAGGCAGGCGCTAAACCCAGGGATCCCAGATCTGATACTTCTAATAGCTGTATAATACCCCATAATGCAGGGTGAATCCTTTCTATATTTAGTTACTCACCTGTTGATTAGCAATTTGTTTCAAGTCTTCTTTTGCCCTGATAAGCCCTGCTATACTATCATTTACATATTTCTAAAATATTGGTGCTTTTATTTCTGTGAAATTCACTTTCAGATGTGGAATAGATATATCAAAGGTCATTAATAATTTTTATTAAATTTAATTTTTATTTATTTATTTATTTATTTATTTATTTATTTATTTATTTATTTTAACTTTATTTATTTATTTTAAAAGATTTTATTTATTTATTCATGAGAGACAGAGAGAGAGTCAGAGACACAGGCAGAGGGAGAAGCAGGCTCCATGAGGGGAGGGGAGCCGGACATGAGACTGGATCCCAGATCTCCAGGATCACACCCTGGGCCAAAGGCGCTCAGCCACTGATCTACCCGGGCTGCCCTAATTTTAATTTTAAAATGCATTGTTAGAGTACTTTCTGAGAATTTTGTAGTTCTTTTTTTTTAAATATTTTTTTAAATTTTTATTTATTTGTGATAGTCACAGAGAGAGAGAGAGAATGAGGCAGAGACACAGGCAGAGGGAGAAGCAGAGGGAGAAGCAGGCTCCATGCACCGGGAGCCTGACGTGGGATTCGATCCCGGGTCTCCAGGATCGCGCCCGCAGGCGCCAAACTGCTGCGCCACCCAGAGATCCCGAATTTTGTAGTTCTTTTAAATTCCACCAACAATCAGTAATGATCTTATGTTCTGCCAGAGTGATATCTCATTGTTAGTTTAATTTTATTTTATTTTTAATTTTTTTAATTTTTATTTATTTATGATAGAGAGAGAGAGAGAGAGAGAGGCAGAGACACAGGCAGAGGGAGAAGCAGGCTCCATGCACCGGGAGCCTGATGTGGGATTCGATCCCGGGTCTCCAGGATCGCGCCCTGGGCCAAAGGCAGGCGCCAAACCGCTGCGCCACCCAGGGATCCCCTCATTGTTAGTTTAATTTTAATTCCATATACCACACTGAATAGGTGAGCCACTGAGCACATTATTACTTGTATTTGGTTTTCTTTGATTTGTCAATTAAATTCTTTGCCCATTTTTATTTGAAAAAAATTTGTTTTTCAGTTTACAAAGTTATCTGTAAAATTAGATATTAACTTTAATCTTCTACTTATATCACAAATATTTTTCCTCTTATGCAATTTATATTGATTACAATACATTTTTCCATATAAAAGAATTTTTATATTTTATATTAAATATGTCTATTTTTCTTTTATGGATTTTAGAAAAGGTCTCCATAATTAGTTAGGAGGATTTTAATTTTTATATGGAACATCCATTAATTAAATTAATTTAATAGGTATTTATTTCTAATATAAGTATATTTGAAAATTCAAGTATAACTGACATATAAAATTATATTCATTTCAGATATACAATGATTTGATATTTGTATGTATTGGGAAATGATCACCACAATAAGTCTAGTTAACAGCCATCACCATATATTGTTACAAACTTTTTTCTCTTGTAATAAGAACTTTTAGCTCTACTCTTTTAGCAACCTTCAAATATGTAATTTAGTATTATTAACTGTAGTAACTGTTCTGTATATTACTTATTTATTTTATAACCAGAAGTTTGTACCTTTTGTCCCCCTTCACCCATTTTGCCTATTCCCATCCACTGCAAATGACAAGCACCAATCTGATCTCTGTATCATTTAGTTTTTAAGGTTTTTTTTTAGGTTCCACATAAGTGAGATCATTTTTCTTTTTCTTTTTTAAGATTTATTTATTTGAGAGAGAGAGCAAGAAGGAGGGAAGGGCAGATAGAGTCTTAAGCAGACTCTGCTCTGAGTATGGAGCCCCACCTGGCATGGTCTCACAACACTGAGTGGAAACCAAGAGTCCAACACTTAACTGACTGTGCCACCTCCATGCCCCAACATCATTTTTCTTAATGTAGTTATCTATTGCTATAAATTTCCCTCTTAGCCCTGCTTTTTATGCATCCCTTAAGTTTTGGTACATTGTGTTTCCATTTTCACTGGTTTCAAAGTATTATTTCCCTTTGATTTAATCATTAACCCACTGTTTTTCAGGAATGTTATTTAATTTCCACATATTTGTGAATTTTCTAGTTTTCTTCCGTTTATCAACTTCTAGTTTTGTATGATCATAGCCAGAAAAGCTACTCTGTATGATTTCAGTCATTTAATGTTTGCTGAGACTTATGTTGTGACATAGCACATAATCTATCCTGGACAATGTTACTTGTGTGCTTGAGAAGAATGTGTATTCTACTGAGGTTGGCAGGTATATATCTGTCAGTTCCGCTTGGTTTAAAGTAGAGTTAAACTTCAATATTTTCTTATTTATTATCTGTCTGGATCATCCATCCATAGATGAAAGTGGGGTATTGAAGTCCTCTGCTGTTACTGTAATGTCTATTACTCCCTTCAGATATGTTAGTATTTGATTTATATATTTATGCGCTCTCATGTTGGGTAGATGTATAATAATTGTTATATCCTCTTGATGAATTGACTCCATTATTTTTACTTAAAGTCAGTTTTTTCTGATATAAATATAGCTACTTCGCTCTCTCTTTTCATTTGCCTGGACTGTCTTTTATCTTCTCTTCACTTTAAACCTATGTATATCCTTGAAACTGAAGTGAATATCTTGGAGGCAGCATATACCTGGGTCTTGTTTTTAATCCATTCAGCTGCTTCGTGCCTCTGATTGGAGAATTTAATCTATTTTCATTTAAAATAATTATTGATAGGTAAAGACTTAACTATGTCCAACCTATTAATTGTTTTCTTGCTGTTTTATGGTAATTTTGTTCCTTTTTCCCCTCCTCTTGCTGTCTTCCTTTGTGAATTGATGATTTTCCATAGTAGAATAATTTCATTTCCTTTTCTTTATCTTGTGTGTATCTACTCTAGCTTTTTGTTTTATGGTTATCTGTGATTTACTTGAAGCCTCTTATAGATAAAATTCTATTTTAAGCTGACAACTTTGCTTTGATCACATGCAAAACTATTATTTTACTTCTTCCCATTTTATGTTTCTGTTGTCACAGTTTATGTATTTTTTTAAATTTTTATTTATTTATTCATGAGAGACACAGGGAGAGAGGCAGAGACATAGACAGAAGGAGAAGCAGACTCCTTGCAGGGAGCCTGATGTGAGACTTGATCCCAGGACTCTGGGATCCCAGGATCACACCCTTAGTAGATGCTCAACTGCTGAGCCATCTAGGTGTCCCATAATTTATGCCTTTTTATAGGGTGTATCCATTAACACCCTATTTGTAATATTTTTGTTCTATTTTAAATATTTTTGTTCTTTAACCCTTATAGTAAAGTGGTTATACTACCATATTACAATGTTGGGATATTGTGAATCTGATTCTACACTTTACCTTTACTAGCATATAATATATTTTCATGTTCTCATGTTACTAGTTATCATCCTTTCATTTCAGCTTGAAGAACTCCTTTCATCATTTCTTGTAAGGGAAGTCTAATGGTGATGAATTTCCCCAAGCTTTTGTGTATTTAAAAAAATCTTTATCTTGCCTTAATTTCTGAAGGATAACTTTGCTGCATAAAGTATTCTTGATTGGTGGTTTATTTTTATTTCAGCACTTTGAATTATATCACCCCATTCTATCCTGGCTTGCAGTGTTTCTGGTGATAGCCTAATGGGAGTTTGTTTGTAAGAGAGAAATGTTTCTCTCTTGTTCTTCTTTATTAAAATTCTCTCTTTGTCTTTGGTTTATACAGTTTTATTATAACTCATCCTAGAGAACATTGTTTTGGATTGACGTTTTGGGGTGATCTTTTAGCTTTATGAACTTGGATGTCTAGATCTTTCCCCATATTTGAGAAGTTCTCTCCAATTATTTCTTTAAATAAGCTTCCTACCCCTTTCCCTCTTCTCCTTCTGAGATTCCAGTGATAGTTTCTTTTAAAGGTGACCCATAAGTCCCATATGTCCCATCAGGCTTTCTTCCTTCCTTTTCACTATTTTTTCTTTTTGCTCCTTAAACAGTTTTTTAAATTTAAATTCTATTTAGTTAACATATAGTGCACTATTAGTTTTAGAGATAGAATTTAGAGACTCATCAGTTGCATATAACACCCAGTGCTCATTACATCAAGTGTCCTCCTTCGTGCGCATCACCCAATTACCCTATCCCCCACCAACCACCCCTCCAGCAACCCTCAGTTTGTTTCCTAGAGTGTTCCTTTTGACTGGATAATTTTAAATGATCTTTTTGCTCCCTCTATTGTCTGCTGCATTTCAGTTTCTGGTTCTACAGCATTGAGCTGTTCTCCCTTGTCCCTAGTGGTCATTAGGCATCCAAAGTATGCTGGTTTCCTGTCAGCACCCCAAGTCAGGTAAAACAGATACCAGTTTCTTACTTTCCAAAACCCTAAAAGCCAGACACACCTTCACTTCTCTCCCTCCTTCCTTTTTTTTGTTTTAAAGATTTTATTTATTCATGAGAGACACAGAGAGAGAGTCAGAGACATAGGCAGAGAGAGAAGCAGGCTCCTCAAAGGGAGCCTGATGTGGGACTCAATCCCTGGACCCCAGGATCATGCCCTGAGCCAAAGGCAGATGTTCAACCGCTGAGCCACCAGATGTCCCTCTCTCCCTCCTTCCCAAAGGAGCAAGATGCTCCCTTAGTATTTTTTGTTCTCCATAGCCCCCAGGCATCCAGACTATGCCAGTTCAATCAGTTCTGATTGAGGCAATATAGAAACCAGTCCTTAAGGCAGCCTTCTGAGAAGCTGATACACTGGACACATGCTATACTCTTCTCTCCCTTGAAGGTGAAGTAGCAAGCAGGGTGTTCTTTTCTGGTGCTGAGGTGTGCCAGCATGGGTGAGGGGCTGATGTGAGCAAAGTAAAATTATTCTTTGTATTTGTCCCAGTGCAGCTATTTCAGCTTTGTATTCACCTGGTGAACTTCAGCATCATAACTGGATTCAGGAATCAATTCAATTCAATCAATCAATTCAATTCATAAAGGAATTTTGGCCCATATGTTGCTGTTAATGGTATTTTTGTGGGGGGAATAAGGGCTGGAACTTCTTATTCTGATATTTTGCTGACATAATTTTGATACATTTTGAATTAATATTTGTAGATGGTGTGAGGTACTGGTCCAACTTCATACTTTTGTAAGTGGATATCCAGTTATCCTGGCATCATTTGTTGAAAGAACTAATATTTCCCTGTTGGGGAACCATTGTTGAAAATCAGTTGATCAAAGGACACCTGGCTGACTCAGTCAGTAGAGCATGAGACTCTTGATCTCTGGCTTGTAAGTTTGAGCCCCAATTTGAGTATAGAAATTACTTAAAATGAAATATTTAAAAAGAAAAAAGAAAAGAAAATCAATTGATTAATAAATGTGGGGGTTAATTTCTGGAATTCTGTTTCTATTCAATTGATTTATACATCTATCCTTATCTCAGTATCATACTCTCTTTATTGTAGTAGTTTTGTGGCAAGTTTTAGAAACTATTGGTTCTCCAACGTTGTTCTTTTTTTCAAGATTGTCTTGGCTGTTCTGGTGACCTGCATTTCCATATGAATTTTTGGATCACTTTGTCAATTTCTGCAAGGAAACTAGCTTACTTTTGAAGGGAGTATGTTAAATCTATAGATCCATTTGGGCAATATTGCCATGTTAACAACATAAGATCTTCTGATCCATGAACATGGGATTTCTCCCCTATTTGTTTAGATCTTTAATTTATTTCAACAGTGTTGTGTAGTTTTCAGAGTACACATTTTATATTTCTTTTGTTAAATTTATTCCTTAATATTTTAGATTTATGATGCTATTGTAAATGGAATTGTTTTATTTCATTCTTTGTTGGTTCATTTTTACAATGGTTAGTGTGTAAAATATAACAGATGGATTTTTATATTAATCTTTTATCCTATAACCGCACTGATGTCACTTATTTAGCTTTTAGTGGATTCTTTAGGATTTTCAATGTACAAGGGCATGTCATCTGGAAATAAAGATAGTTTTAATCTTACTTTCCATTTCATTTGAATGTCTTAGATTTTGTATTCTTGCCTGATTGTGTTAGCTAGAGCCACTAGTGCAATGTTGAATAGAAATGGTTAGAGAAAACATTCCTGACTTGTTGCTGGCCTTGGAGCAAAAGAACAGTTTTTCACCTGTAACTATAATGTTACTTTTCAGTAGGTCAATAATAATAATCCCTCTTTCATTTTTGGTTTTGGTAATTTTAGTTTTGTGGCTCTTTCTCTTGGTCAATCTTCCTAAAGTTTTGTCAGTTTTGTTGATCTTTCAAGGAACCAGCTTTTAGCTTCATTGTTTCTCTTCTGTTTTTCATTCTTTGTTTCATGAATGCTCCGATCAGGATGAGGAAATTCCCTTCTGTTCCTAGTCTGTTGGCTGATTCTATTTTTAAGTTGTGTTGGATTTTGTCAAATGATTCGTCTGCATGTATTGAGATGACCATGTAGTTTTTGTATGTTAATCAGATATATCACTGTGGGCTGAATTGTGTCCCTCCAAAATTCATATGCTGGTGTCCCAACCCATGTACCTCACAATTTATTTGAAATTATATTTGGAGATATTTTAAAAGAGGTAATTGAGTTAAAATTAAGTCATTAATTAAGTCATTAAGGTGGACCTTAATGCAATATGACTGATGTCCTTTTACAAAATTAGGACTCGGGGATGCCTGGATGGCTCAATGGTTTGGTGTCTGCCTTCAGCTCAGGGCGTGATCCTGTAGTCCTGGGATGGAGTCCCACATCGAGTTCTCTGTGAGGAGTATGCTTCTCTCTCTGCCTATGTCTCTGCCTCTCTCTCTTTGTGTCTCTCATGAATAAATAAATAAGATCTTAAAAAAGAAATTAGGACTCTACCCCTCCTCCTGCTCACATATACTCTCTCTAAAATCAATCAACCAATCAATCAATCAATCTTTTTGAAAAAGAGGACATTAGATCATCAACATACACAGAGGGAAGATCATGTGAAGACACAGGGAGAAGATGGCCATTTACAAGCCAATGAGAGAAGCCTCAAAAGATGCTAACCCTGGTGACACATTGATCTTGGAATTCTAGCCTTCAGAATTTTTTTAAAGATTTATTTATTTATTTATTTATTCATGATAGATGTAGAGAGAGAAAGAGAGAGGCAGAGACACAGGAGGACGGAGAAGCAGGCTCTACACCAGGAGCCCGACGTGGGACTCGATCCCGGGACTCCAGGATCGCGCCCTGGGCCAAAGGCAGGCGCCAAACCACTGAGCCACCCAGGGATCCCCTCTAGCCTTCAGAATTATGAAAGAATAAATTTCTGTTTTTTTTTTAAATTTCTGTTGTTAAGTCACCTAGTCTTAGTGACTTAGTTTGTTATAGTAACCCGAGCAAACTAATATGTAAGATATATTACATTTATTTATTTTCAGATGCTAAACCAACTTTGCATTTCTGGGATAACTCTTACTTGGTAATAGTGTATAATTCCTTTATATGTATTGCTGAATTTAGTTTTCTAGTATATTGAGTGTTTTTGTGTTTATAGTCATACAAGGTAGTGGTCTGTAGTGTTCTTTTCTGGTGATGTCTTTGGTTTTGGATATCAGTGCAATATTACCCTCAGAATGAACCAGGAAGTATTTGCTCCTCTTCTTAAAAAAGAGTTTATTTATTTATTTATAAGAAAGCAGAGGAGAGGATGAGCAGAAGGAAAAGGACAAGCAGACTTTATGCTAAGCATGGATGTGGGGCTCCATCTCAGGACCCCTGGATCATGTCCTGAGCTGAAATCAAGAGTCAGATGCTTAACCAGCTGAGCCACCCCGGTGCCCTTTGCTCTTCTTCTGTTCTTTGGAAGAATTTGTAAAGAACTGCTATTAAGGCAGCCCAGGTGGCTCAGCGGTTTAGCGCTGCCTTCAGCCCAGGGCCTGATCCTGGGGACCCAGGGTCGAGTCCCACGTCAGGGTCCCTGCATGGAGCCTGCTTCTCCCTCTGCCTGTGTCTCTGCCTCTCTCTCTGTGTGTTTCTCATGAATAAATAAATAAAATCTTTTAAAAAAAGAACTGCTATTAATGCTTACTAAAATGTTTGGTAGAATTCATTCATGATGCCTTTTGGTCCTGTTTTTGTTTTCTGTGTAGTTCTGATGTTACTAATGCAATCTTTTTACTTTTCATAGGTCCATTTAGATTTTCTACTTTTTTAAAACTCAGTATTTGTGTATTCTAGGAATTTGTTTCATCTAAGTTACTCATTTACTGGCATACAGTTGTTTATAGTATTCTCTTATCTTTTATTTCTTTAAGGACTGTAGTAATGTCTCCTTTCATTTCTGGTTTTAGTAATTTTCATTTTCTTGCTTTTTGGTTAGTCTAGGTAAAGGTTTGTCGATTATGTTGGTCTTTTCAAAGAACCAGCTTGTGGCTTTGTCATCCTTTTCTCCTATTTTTCTTTTCTTTATCTATTTATGCTTTAATCCTAATCATTTCCCTCCTGTTTGCTTTAGATTTGGTTTGCTTTTATTTTTCGGGTGTCTTAAACTAGCAGGTGAGGTTATTGATTTGAGGCATTTCTTCCTTTTCAGTGTCAACATCACAACTATACATTTTCCTCTGAGCACTGCTTTAGTTGCATTCCATAAGTTTTCATATATTGTGTCTTTATTTTCATTCATCTAAGAGTATTTCCTAATTTTCCTTGTTCTTCTTTGACCCATTGATTATTTTGGCATAGGTGATTTAATTTGCACATATTTGTCAATTCCCCAAACTTTATTTTGTTATTGATTTCTAATTTCACTCCATTATGGTCAGAGAACAAATGTTGTATGATATCAGTCCTTTTTTTTAAATTAAAAAAAATTTTTTTTGATATCAGTCCTTTTAGATTTATTGAAGCTTTTTTTTTATGGCACAGTGTTGAGAAGGGCACTCTCATGTGCAGTCTTTCAACTTTCACTCAGTCACGTAAGAATGGGCCTTGGGGTTGGGACACTTCCTTACCAAGAAATGGAGTCTACCAGCCTGTGCTAGGCTTATCATCTTGTGTGAGAATATCTTTCCTTGTTTCAGGCTCACTGAAACTCTTTTGTCTCCAGTTGGAGCATGTGAATCAAGTGGCACCTGGCCAACCCCACTGCTTTATCTGTTCTCTGAGAAGAGGGGAAAAGGCCTTTCTAATGTGGCACAAGATGGGTGCACATAGGCGTATTGCTCTGCAACAGCCTAGGAGAAACCCATGGCCATGGAGTACTGATGCTCAATACTGAAGCTGATCTTGCTCTGTCTTTTCTCTATGTAAGTACAATGCTGCTCCATCCTGCCTGACTATATCGTGTTTTTCTTGGCAACTCTGACACCAAGATGCAATGGGCAGCAGTATTAGAGTCCTCTCTTGGTGTTGATAACTGGTGCATAGTTATCTGCTTGACACTTAGTATGTGCCTGTTATGGAGAATGTTCTATGCATACTTGAGAAAAATATATATTGTGCTATAATTGGTTGAGTATTCTGTAGATGTCTTTTAGGTCTAGCTAGTTCACAGTGTTTTTTAAAAGCCTTCCATTTCATTACTGATTATCTACCTACTTGTTATCCATTGCTGGAAGTAAAGTATTAAAATCTCCAGCTATTAGAATTGAATTGTCTGTTTCTCCTTTCATTTATTAGCTTTTGTTTTATGTGTTTGGGGCTCTGTTGTTAACTGTCTATACGTTTATAATTGTTATAATTTCCTAATCAACTCTTTTGTTATTATGAAATATCCCTCTTTTTTCCTCGCAATATTTTTTTAAAGATTTATTTATTTATTTATTTATTTATTTATTTATTTATGATAGACACATACACACACACAGAGAGAGAGAGAGAGGGAGAGAGGCAGAGACACAGGCAGAGGGAGAAGCAGGCTCCGTGCCGGGAGCCCGACGCGGGACTGGATCCCAGGACTCCAGGAGGCAGGTGCCAAATCGCTGAGCCACCCAGGGATCCCCTCCTCACAATATTTTTGTCTGATATTAGTATAGCCACTGCAGCTCTCTTGTGGTTACTATTTTCTTTTTACTTTTTTATGTTTTTTATTTAAATTCGATTTGCCAACATGTAGTATAACACCCAGTGCTCATGCTATTTTCATAATATATGTTTTTCCATCTTTTACTTTCAACTTATCTTTGAATCTAAAGGTGCCTTCTCTAGATGACATATAGTTGGATCTTGTTATTTTAACCTCTAGTCCAATAATTCTGCACAAGAGTAAACCTAGGGATGTAGTAAGGAATGTCACCAAGTTCTCACAGTGAACATCCAAGAAAGATCCCCTTGTGGCTCTGGCAGTGAGATAGATGTACATGTTTATTTTCTAATATTTCTTTTTTTTTTTAATTTTTTATGATAGTCTCACAGAGAGAGAGAGAGAGAGAGAGAGAGGCAGAGACACAGGCAGAGGGAGAAGCAGGCTCCATGCACCGGGAGCCCGACGTGGGATTTGATCCCGGGTCTCGAGGATCGCGCCCTGGGCCAAAGGCAGGCGCCAAACCGCTGCGCCACCCAGGGATCCCTCTAATATTTCTTATAGTATTTATGGAAGTCCTATTTTGACTTATTTTTAATTATTGCTCATTTTAAAATTTTTTGTATGTTTTTTTATTGGAGTTCAATTTGCCAACATATAGTATAGCACTCAGTGCTTGTCCTGTTAAGTGTCCCCTTCAGTACCCATCACCCAGTCACCCCAGTCCCCACTGACCTCCCCTTCCACTACCCTTGTTTGTGTCCCAGAGTTAGGAGTCTCTTATGTTCTGTCACCCTCTCTGATATTTCCCATTCATTTTTTAAAAGGAGTTCCTTCAAGATTAGCTGTCTGCAGGTGAAGAATGTAAATGGATGGGCTAGCACTTCTCTGGATTGACATGAATGTTTTCTTATTACTGTTTGGTAGAATGATTTGTGTGTATCTTAGCCTTTACATATCTCCAACTGATGAGAATTGGCAACTGCAGAGCAATTTGTTATCCAGAATTTTCTCTTCACTGTGCTACATACATCCTTAGGTTCACTCTTGAAATAAGACTGCCTCTGCTGTCTGTCACATTTAGTCTTGCTTTCTCTTATATTTTGTGCTGACAAAGACGATTATAGGAGAATCCTACCTGATTCAACTTATGTGCCTAGATCTTTTTGTTCCGATCTGGGAAGGAAAATTTTTTCTCTATCCTTCAAAGTTGTTTTGGCTGTTCTAAGAATTAAATTAACATGATCCAGATTAACAGGAGAAAATAAAATTTAATTACATACCTACTGGGAATCCCCATAAACATGAAAGATTCCAAAGTTAGGCAAAATGAAGTACGTATATGACTTTCTGAACTAAAGAGACAACAAGGATAGGGCCTAAGGCTTCAAAGCTGAAGAAGGCAATTCATAGGAAGAATGGAAAGAGTAAATGTTTGGTAAACAAATGTGTCCAAGAAAAAAATGACATAGGGAGGACTTTGATCAAACAGGCCTTGCTAGGTTCTTCCATGTCTAGTTCATATTATGCTGCAGTTATCTATGGTGATAGGTCCCTTCCCAGAGCAGGTCCTCTAAATTATTTTAGGCAGTTAGAGGAGAGACAGAAATGAAAAACTTCCGTTTCTTAAAAAAAAAAACAAAAAAAACAGCCTGTGGAGCACCTGGGTGTCTCAGTCGGTTAAACATCTGTCTTTGGCTCAGGTCATGATCCCAGAGGCCTGGGATTGAGCCCCACATCAGGCTCTCTGCTCACCCAGGAGCCTGCTTCTCCGTCTCCCGCTGCCTGCCACCTAGCCTGCTTGTGTGCGCGTGTACTCTTTCCCTCTCTTTCCAAGAAATAAATAAATAAAATATTTAAAAAATAACCAGCCTGTGATGAGTGCTGGTTGTCGTATATAACTTTGAACCACTGAATTCTATACCTGAAATTAATATTGTACTGTATGCTAACTGGAATTTAGAAAAACTTGGAAAAAAATAACCAGTCCAAAATAATACACTAGCCAAAGAGACATTTTGGGGTGGCATATTTTGCTTCCCTGTAGTTCCAAACAAGGGGATCATTTGTTTTGCATCTCAATATGAAGTACCACTCTGGAAAACTCCAGTCCACCAGCTCTTTCCAAGTCTCCAGTGGCAGGAATTCACTCTTACATGTTCTCACATCTTGGTTCAATTTTCATGGCACTTGGTAACTTCTCTTCATATATATAATGGTTGAAGTTCAAATGTTTTTACAGAGTTTCATCAAAGATGAAAGCTAATCATGTTACTGAACTCTTTTTAGTTCAAAATATTATTATTTAGATTTTATTTATTTATTTATGAAAGACAGAGAGAGAGAGAGAGAGAGACATAGAGGGAGAAGCAAGCTCCCTGTGGAGAGCCTGATGTGAGACTTGATTCCAGGACCCTAGAATCACGCCCTGAGCCCAAGGCAGACGCTCAACCACTGAGCCACCCAGGTGTCCCTAGTTCAAATTATTTCTTCGTAAATTGGGATATTAGGAGTGGAAAATTATATTACCTATAAACCTATCACCTAACAATATATGTTATCCTCCTTTCTAACACACACACACACACACACACACACACACACACACATTTCTTTATCTTGTGTTGTCTAGAATACCCAAGTTAATACTGAATAATAACTATGACATGAAGTGTCTTATTATGCTCATGATTTTTCGTGGAAATGATTCTGGTGTGTTTTGTTTTTGTTTTTGTTTTTGTTTTAATATTTTATTTATTTATTCATGATAGAGAGAGAGAGAGAGAGAGGCAGAGACACAGGCAGAGGGAGAAGCAGGCTCCATGCCGGGAGCCCGATGTAGGACTCGATCCCGGGACTCCAGGATCGCGCCCTGGGCCAAAGGCAGGTGCTAAACCGCTGAGCCACCCAGGGATCCCCCTGATTCTGGTGTTTTACTGTTTAAAATGAAAATAGTCATTGTTTTGTGACAGCTGTCAAATTTTTATCAAATTTCTTTTAAGCATCTATTATAATGATCTAGTAATATTTTGTTTAGCATGTTTTGAAACTATAATGTGAGATTTGTGTAGAGTCCTTTTTAAAGAATGTTAACAGACTGTCAGATTTTTTTAAAGGTTTTATTTATTTACTCATGAGAGAGACAGAGAGAAAGAGACTGTCAGATTTTTATTTCAGGTTAAGCTGACGTCAGGAGCGTTGGTTGGTAATGGTTGTAGGCCTTTATTTCAGCTACACCTGATGAAAACTTTCATCTGTAGTTCAGACGAAGATCTAGTGTGACTGCTTACCAAATATGTAGTAATACAAAATTTGCACATAGGTAAAATATGTGATTGAACTAGCCTTTAACCCAATGATATTCAGCAAGTTTGAGTAAAAAGAAAAAGTGTAAAAGTCTAGGACTTTTGGATCTGTGGCTTAAGAGCATCTAGAAAAAAAATGAATTTTAGTTTTCAGTCCATCATGAAAAAAGTATGTGATGTGGGTGTTCAAGAGTTAGATGCGGGCAGCCCTGGTGGCACAGCGGTTTGACGCCGCCTGCAGCCCGGGGTGTGATCCTGGAGACCCGGAATCGAGTCCCGGATCGGGCTCCTTGCATGGAACCTGCTTCTCCCTCTGCCTGTGTCTCTGCCTCTCTCTCTCTCTTTCTCTCTCTCTCTCTCTGTCTCTCATGAATGGATAAATAAAATCTCTAAAAAAAAAAAAAGAGTTCGATGCAATTTTAGACTCTGTTCCTTGGTGTGTAGTATTTATAATGAAAGTGATTCAGGCTGGCTGGGTCCAAGGATCCAGAGGAGGGTCCCACAGGACCAGACAAGAGGGTCCTTGACTTCATACAGGATGGAAATCAAACATGAGCCTGGAGGAAATAAGAGCAGAGTTTATTGAAGATTTATATAGAGAGCAGATACAGATAGTCTGGGAGACTCAGAAAAGAAAGGAGAGTGTTTCACCTTTGCTTGGGGTTTAGGGTTTTAATTGAAGACCATGGTCTGGTATATGTGTCCCCCAGGCATCCAGGAATTGGTCAAAACAAGGATGAGTTCTTAGACATCCTCCATAAGTCACTGAGGCTCTGGTCTTGGAAAACATTCATGACAACCTCGATTGGTCATTCCTTAGATGTTATCTGTTGTGCTGGAAGAATCTGAAGAAATCATTAACTCCTTGACTGTTACCAGGAGAACATACATTAAGGCATGTATAAGATTAGATCTAGACAGAGAAACTGAAGAGACTGCATGAAAGAATTGCCCTTTTTTGTTCCTTTTCCTGCTTCTATTCTTGCTAGGACCTATACCCCACCTTATTTGTGCCTTAATGTATGTCTTCCTTATAAAGGTCAAGGAGCTAATGATTTTGGGGGGTCTTTCAGCATAACAGATAACGTCTAAGGAATGACTGATCAAGGTTGTAATGAACATTTTCCAAGATCACTGACTCCAGGCACCTTAACATAACACTAAGACCCTTGCTCCCAGAGCATAAGTGACTTACCAAGGACACTTAAGCACTTGTCCTTGTTTGACCAGTTCCTGAATGCCTGAAGGGACACCTATACCAGACCACCATCTTCAATCAAAACCCTAAACCCCAAGCTCCCTTTTCATTCTGAGTCTCCCAGACACACTGTCTGTATCTGATCTCTCCACAAATCTTCAATAAATTCTGTTCTCACTTCCCCATGGCTTGTGTTTGATTTCTAGCCTGTGTGAAGCCAAGAACCTCTTTGCTGGTCTTTTGGGATCCCTTCTGGGTCCCTGAGCCCAGCCAGCCTGCATCAAAAGGGCCAGAGCTCCTCTTTTGCACCAGATGTGATCAACCTGGAGTATGACTTTAAGTTCTGAGGGCTACACTTTGAAGATGAAATAGAAAAAGATTTTTAGAAAAAAGTAATTTTTAAAAAATTGGTACATAATTATAAAAAGTAGTAAGTAAACAATATAGAGTCAGTGAAAATTCATGAAGAAAGATTCAAGATTCTTTATATAGTATTATGTTATGGAGAAAAACTAGTTCCTTAGGATTAGAATTTTGAGAAAGAAATTCTGTAGTAATATGTTATTGGTAATGGATGCAAGAAAAAAGTGGCAGAGGATGTTGTATATTGAGAGTGCTTTAGAGCCTAGCTAGATACTTAAGAAAACAAAATTTGAGGATAGAGGCCTCTACCCTCAAAGAACTCCTACTCTACTAGACTTGATTTGGGATTGGGGGGACTTGATTTGGACACTACATCAACTTTTACAGGATGAAAATTTGCTTAATGTGATGTTGATGTCCTGTCTTTTAAGTCAGTTTAAGTACATAATATATTCCCAAGGAATAATCTTAAGCACTAAGAAAATCTGGTTTAAAATCTTAATTTTAGGGAGTCCTGGGTGGCTCAGTGGTTGAGCATCTGACTTCAACTTAGGGCGTGATCCTGGAATCCTGGGATCGAGTCCCATATGGGGTTCCTCATGGGGAGCCTGCTTCTCTTTCTGCTGTGTCTCTACCTCTCTCTGTGTCTCTCATGAATAAATAAATAAAATATTTAATAAAATAAAATATAATCTTAATTTTGTCTTAAATGCAATATCCTTTTGTTATGGGTAGTTGAGCAGAGTGGCCAAGAAATTCCTGAGATGGGGATCCCTGGGTGGCTCAGCGGTTTAACGCCTGCCTTTGGCCCAGGGTGCGATCCTGGGGTCCCAGGATCGAGTCCCAGGATCGAGTCCTGCATCGGGCTCCTGGCATGGAGCCTGCTTCTCCCTCTGCCTGTGTCTCTGCCTCTCTCTCTCTCTCTCTGTGTATGTGTGTGTGTCTATCATAAATGAATAAATAAATACATCTTAAAAAAAAGAAATTCCTGAGATGTAATGTAACGTGCAACTTAGTAACAACTTAGTAATTTATTTAAGTAGCACGGGACAGGGACAGGACCCATGGGCAGAAAGAGCTACGTTTTTTTGTTGTATGAAGCTGGTGGCTATATACTTAGTGCTCAAGGGGGAGAGGACATGCAGGGAGTATTAGATCATAAATGTTTCTTCAAATTTCTACTCATAAAACTACTTCTGTAGGATTTCTCTGGTACTTTCAGTTCAATATAAACTATCAGTAAGATGCACAGGCAGTCATGAGACCCTTTAAGGATGTATTTGACCCTTATTAAAACTATGCAGGCCAGTGGTCAGCCTTCTGGGCTAAAGGTGACTGTTTCTCTCCTTCTATTCTTCATCACTTTTGTTGACAAACTCTGTAGTATGTGTCAGATTTACTATTTTCTTATTTGGCTGTGAGATCTTTGGTAGGAGCTTATGTATTTGCTAGAAATCTTGGGAATTTATAATTTAAGGCTAGGTTTGGTTGGGAGAGCTTTATAATAATAGTTTTGGCAATAGAACCCCTGCAGAAAACAAGACTGTTTTTGTATTGAGTCCACTTAAAGTTGTACTTGTGCCTAATTTAAGCTCGAAAATACCTGAATTAGGGGAAATTATGGAAAATGGCATAAAATGACAAAATAAAATATTAGGTTCTGCTAATGAGAAGTTTTGTTGATTTATGATTTAATGTTCACCTACTTATACAAAAGGAAAAACTCATCTTTGAGATATCTAAATATCCCAAATATCTCCTAAATATTATTTTCCCACAAATCCCAGTTATGCCTAAAGATAGGGAGGCAGATGGTGGGACAAATCCTATTAGGTGAGTGCTATTCACTTATGCTTGACAGAAATTAAACCCTTTAAAAATAATCATCAGTGGCAGTTTATTTTTTAATTTTATTTTTAAAAGATTTTATTCATTTATTCATGAGAGACACAGAGAAAGAGAGGCAGAGACACAGGCAGAGGGAGAAGCAGGCTCTCTGCTGGGAACCTGATGCAGGACTCATCCCAGGACCCCAGGATCAGTACCTGAGCCGAAGGCAGATGCTCAACCACTCAGCCACCCAAGCGTCCCATCAGTGGCAGTTTAGACAGAAATGGGAAAAGGGGGGAAAGCCAGAAGTCTGAGAGGTATGTGAAGGGGGATGGGTTTTTGTCAAGATTTCCTCGTTGATTCTCAGTATGAGTTTTTCCTTTTCCCAATTTACTAATTCGTACCCACACATACTTCCTCCTAGACAGAGCTCAGAAATTCTAAACCCAGTATATCTGGAAACTTGATCGCAGGTCTTAAAATCAGCAGCCTTCCAAAAGTTGAGTGCGTCTCTCCAGATGCATATGCTACTAAGGGAAAAGTGAAAAGTATAAACTTTCACCCCAAACCCGTTAGCTTAGCTGGCGTGGCGCAGCGGTTTGGCGCCTGCCTTTGGCCCGGGGCGCGATCCTGGAGACCCGGGATCGAATCCCACGTCGGGCTCCCGCTGCATGGAGCCTGCTTCTCCCTCTGCCTGTGTCTCTGCCTCTCTCTCTCTCTCTCTCTCTGTGACTATCATAAATAAATAAAAATTAAAAAAAAAATGAATGAGGAAATGCAAATCCTAATCTGTGTCACTGAAGTAGATAATTAGTTTTGGTTTGAAATTTTGTGAATAAATTTAATTTTTATGGGTTATTTCACATCATAATGAGGAATCCCAGTGATGGCTATACTTATGACTCTACCTAACACATCACTGGGCTAACATGTTTTTGCTTTAATTTTTTCCAAGACTTGGTGTCACTGATTCTTGGTTCCTTAACTCAGAAAGACAGATTAGTCAAGGACCTTTATTACTTAAATTGCCTTATGTTGCTGCTTGCCCTGCTTCCCTGGGAGAGATAAGGGGTTGGGTTTGTACTGTCCCCAAGGAGGTGATTGGTTCTTACTGACATAATGAATTCACCAATCCCATTTTCAGTCTTAAAACCAGAATGCTGGAACAGCTTGTTTCCCTCTACCCCCATTTTAATCAGCAGTTTTAAAAAGTATCATAACAATATTCAAACATACAGTAAAGTTAAGAGACTTGCGTAATTAGCTCCCATGTAGCCAGCATTCAGCTTCAATAATTATCAACACTTCGAGGCAGTTTTCTGACCAGAAAATATATTGCCCTGAAAGCTTCAATTCTTGACCTGTATTCAGCTTTTGTCAAATTTTGGTTCCGGGGCTTTAGACTCTGCAATTGTACTAAAAGAAGTTTAAGGAATTTAGTGTTTAATAGTCATTGAAAGGCAATCTTTTTTCGGCTCGCCTCTCCGGAAAGCCGCAGGTTGTAGGGTGCAAGGCGAAATTTGGAGATGTTTCTTGTAGATCGGCGCTATTTTTCATAGAACTGATCAATATACCGATTTCCCTTCAGGAGACCGGCCTCAAAACGAAGTCGGAGAACATGTAGCCAGTTCCTAGCCAGTTCCTACCCTATGCTACTTTCTAAATATTTAGAGAGTAAATTTACAGAACAGTTTTCCTGGTTACACTCTGGAGAGAATCTCAGTTACTTTCTTCCCACTCCACTTCGCACCTCCTGTTGGGGATGAGTGTCAGTCTGAGTTTCAGGTGTTGTATTGACTGGTTCCTAACCTCTCTCATCCAGGCAAGGGCCCCTTGCGAGGCACTCCCCCCATAGGGCCTTCCTGGGGTAAGGGGAAACTGCTGACCCACAGTTAGCCTTGCGCTCGCCCACCTGGGTGCCTCGAAAAGCCAGGGTCCCGGGGAAGTTTCAGGAGGACCCTACACCCCAATTTGCCCCTCGCTGGTCCCCTCCATTGAAATCTTAGATCCTGGTATATATAAGAAGGTAAAGGAGAGAGACTTTAACCCGCCCCGGAGAGGCTGGCAATCCAGCTGCAATGCGCCTCAGCCCTTAGATTGGGGGCTCCCGTTTCCTTAAGCTTCGAAGGCATGGTCATTCCTCGGCCCGAGTCCGCCTCTCTCCGCCTCCGCCCCGCGGTTTCTCTGGGAGTTGCGCCCTCTCCGCGGGCTCTGTAGGGTTCTGTGGGTCCGAGCCCCCGGAACTAGAGGTTGCGCTGCCCAACAGTGGCGAGGGGGAAGCCCAGCCAGGCTCAGCCCCGGTTATGAGCAATCTTCAGGCAGAGGCTGTGGAAGTGAAGACCGGGCCGTCTGAGGGCGTCGCTCTTAGAAACGCGGTTCGACGGAAGATGCGTTGGTTTCTGGGGGCGTCTTCCCTGCCCCGCCCCGCGCCGGCCCGCGGGGAATGGAGACGGTGCCTCCCTAGCCCGAGCGGTTTACCTCGTCTCTGCACCCCTAGGCGGCGCTGCGCCCCTCCGCACCGGCCAGCTTGGCTTTCCCAGACGGCTGCCAAACCTCCAGTCGGGCGAGCGTAGCTTCCAGCCAGCCGGGCCGGGCGATCCCAGTATATTCGGGAGGCAGGTCGGCGGTCGGTGCACCTGTAGCTCGCTGTGGCGGGCGGCTGGCTCTCGCTCTCGTACGGTTCGCGCTCTCCGGGAGTCCGGAGCCTGGTCCTGGGGGAGCGAGGACGCCGAGAGGGAGCATGGTGGGCTGGAGGGTGGCGGTTCTCGGTCTGTGGGTGTCCTGCGGTTCTGACGCCAGACGGCTGGAATACTCAGCGTTGGAGGAGACTGAGCGGGGCGTAGCCGTGGGCAATGTTTCCGCGGACTTGAAGCTGTCAGCGGCCGCTCTGACCGGGAGGAACTTTCGCTTCCTTTCCAGCCACCGCGAGCCCTACTTCGGGGTGGATCTGGCCAGCGGTAGCTTGGTAGTCCTAGAGCCCGCGGACTGCGAACGGCTGTGCGGCTGTGCGGGACCAAAGCTGTCTGCGTCTTGACCTATGAGCTGGTGCTCGAGGACCCGCTGGAGCTACACACGATGCGAGTTCACGTCGTGGACAATGGCAAGTCGCCTCTTTTCCCTGCCGGCGACGTGCAGCTGCACATCCCCGAGTTCCTGATGTCCGGAGCCTGCTTTACCCTCCCTAATGCCCAAGATGCTGACGAGGGAAGCAACGGGGTCCTAAGCTATAGTCTGAGCCCCAGCCAGCGCTTTCACCTGGTGATGGGATCGCGGGTCGACGGCAGTGAATACCCGGAGTTGGTATTAGAGAAAGCGCTGGATCGGGAGCAGCGCGCCACCCACCAGCTGGTGCTCTCCGCTGAGGACGGTGGGCAGCCCGCGCGCTCCGGAGACGCACAATTACCATCGTAGTGGTGGAAACAAACGACAATGCGCCGGTATTTAAGCGCACAGTATACCGCGCCACGGTACCAGAGACTGCACCCCCCGGGACTGTGTTATTACAGGTTCAGGCCTCAGACCGATGAAGGCTCCAAAGGAGAAATCCGGTACTCCTTAAGCAGTAGCACGCAAGCAAGACTGCGGCACCACTTTCATATGCACCCTAGAAACGGGGAGGTGCGGGTAGCTGCTTCACTAGGTTCACCTGAAACCTTGTTGGAGGCATACATTGAGGCGAAGGATAAAGGCACCTTCGCTTTAGCTAGTACAGTCAAACTGTTGGTGGAAGTGACATGTGAATGATCATGCCCCTGAGGTCAATCTCTTGAGTCTCTCCAGTTCAGTTTCTGAGGATGCTGTCCCCGGCACAGCCATCACTCTTTGCAGTCTAAGGGGTGAGGATCTTGGTCCCAATGATAAGGTCATTTGTAGCATGTCCAGTGGAGGCCCTTTTAAGCTGAAGGCTTCCTTTGATAACTACTACAGCTTGCCGACTGAGGGGCCCCTGGACCGGAAGCAGGTCAGCGAATACCAGGTCCTGATCACTGAGTCAGATAGTGGCTCACCCCCATTGAGCACCCACAGGACACTAACTGTGTTTGTTGCTAATGTGAATGACAATTCACCAAGCTTTGCTCAACCACAACAGGAACTTTTTGTGGCTGAAAACAATGGTCCTGGGACCTGTCTAGGCTGACTGTTTGCCCAAGATCCTGACCTGGAGAAGAATGGCCTTGTCTTCTATGAGCTGTTGGATGTTATCTCTGAAAGGCAGACAGCCTCTAGCTTGATGGCAGTAGAACCATCCAGCGGGGTTATCACTGCCAGAACTCCCTTTGACTTTGAGCAGCTCAAGGGGTTTCACTTCCAAATGGAAGCCCAGGATGGTGGCATTCTTCCCAGAAGTACAACAGTGACTGTGAAGTTGTTTGTGGTAGATAGGAATGACAATGCTCCAGTCCTCTTGTTTCTCTTGCCCAGAAATGGCTCTATTCCTGTGGAAATTGTGCCCTGCTCTGCCAGAACTGGACACTTGGTCACAAAAGTGGTAGCAGAGGATGCAGACAGCGGTTCTAATGCTTGGCTTTCCTACCATATTTCTCAGGCTTCTGACTCTAGCCTTTTCAGAGTTTCCTCTAGTATGGGAGAGCTCCATACCGCCCGCTTAATTCTTCCCACTGATGGAATGAAACAGAGAGTGGTGGTAGTAGTTAGGGACCATGGAGACCCACCACTTTCCTCTTCCATCACATTGGGTATACTATTGAGCAACTGTGCACCTCAGGTCCTTCCAGACTTTGAAGATACCTGGGAAACAGAAGGCCACCTTTCTACCCAGAACCTGTATTTAGTAATTGCCCTGGCCTGTATTTCCTTTTTATTTCCGGGGTGCTTGCTTTTCTTTGTGTGTATCAAGGTGAATTAGAGCCCAGTTTGTGGTTCTCAAAGCTGCTGTCACTCTCCAGAGGGACTGAGGTATGGGAGGAAGATGGCTTCGAATCCTTGTATGACATCAGTGACAATAGATGGCACTACAGTTGAGAGACTCTCTCAGACCTATCTCTATCAGGCATCTCTAGGACTTGGTTCTGACTATAACAGTTTGCTATTGTGTGGGGAATACAGTGCTGCTGACCTGAGAAATCTGGCTGCTGAGGTAGGACTGACTTTGCCAGTATCCTGCATTCACATTCGGAATAGGAAAGGGGATACCATAAATGTCAATGCCAGGTTAAGCACATTTTTGGGGATTTGATTCCCTTGGCCAGGAGACGACTGCTAGCTATGTTCTGAAGTGCTTCTTAGGTGAGTCTTTCAACATTTAATCCTTTGAAAAATAAAATAAAATAAAATACTTTAAAAAAAAATCCTTTGAATTGGACACTCCTTTTTTTTTTTTTTCAAGCGCACGAGGGTTTATTTACAAGCTTGAGCTTGGGTCCAAGTATACCCGACACAGCGGAGCAGGGACTTGGACCCCAAGACTAAGAGGCGTAGCAGCTTTATAGGGGCCAGTGGCCAATGGGATACGCAGAAAGTTGCACAGTCATGTCGGTCCACACGCAGGTGGCCAATTGAATTACATCTTACCCTATAGTATCCATTTGAGCTGGCCTATTACTTTGGTCAGAATTGGCGTGCAATTTTGGCGGGCACAAGGCAGGGTTACATTGTTATGAGCCGATTTCCGATTAGGGTGTGCCCAACGGCTTGACTAGGGCGGGGCAGCGCCTTAAGCAATAAGCAGGTCATGTGGGGGTCATACAGGAGGTGGTGGGTGCAGCACAAAATGGAGTTAGTCCTGCTCTGCTTGAGAATTGGACACTCCTGCTAAGGACACTGTGCTAAGAATCCTGGAAGTATATAAATATTAAAAGACTATTCTTTTTTTAATAAATTTATTTTTTATTGGTGTTCAATTTACCAACATACAGAATAACACCCAGTGCTCATCCCGTCAAGTGCCCCCCTCAGTGCCCGTAACCCATTCACCCCCACCCCCTGCCCTCCTCCCCTTCCACCACCCCTAGTTCGTTTCCCAGAGTTAGGAGTCTTTATGTTCTGTCTCCCTTTCTGATATTTCCCACACATTTCTTCTCCCTTCCCTTCTATTCCCTTTCACTATTATTTATATTCCCCAAATGAATGAGAACATATAATGTTTGTCCTTCTCTGATTGACTTACTTCACTCCGTATAATACCCTCCAGTTCCATCCACATTGAAGCAAATGGTGGGTATTTGTCATTTCTAATGGCTGAGTAATATTCCATTGTATACATAAACCACATCTTTATCCATTCATCTTTCGATGGACACCGAGGCTCCTTCCACAGTTTGGCTATTGTGGACATTGCTGCTAGAAACATCAGGGTGCAGGTGTCCCGGCGTTTCATTGCCTCTGTACCTTTGGGGTAAATCCCCAACAGTGCAATTGCTGGGTCGTAGGGCAGGTCTATTTTTAACTCTTTGAGGAACCTCCGTACAGTTTTCCAGAGTGGCTACACCAGTTCACATTCCCACCAACAGTGTAAGAGGGTTCCCTTTTCTCCACATCCTCTCCAACATTTGTGGTTTCCTGCCTTGTTAATTTTCCCCATTCTCACTGGTGTGAGGTGGTATCTCATTGTGGTTTTGATTTGTATTTCCCTGATGGCAAGTGATGCAGAGCATTTTCTCATGTGCATATTGGCCATGTCTATGTCTTCCTCTGTGAGATTTCTCTTTATGTCTTTTGCCCATTTCATGATTGGATTGTTTGTTTCTTTGGTGTTGAGTTTAATAAGTTCTTTATGGATCTTGGACAGTAGCCCTTTATCTGATACGTCATTTGCAAATATCTTCTCCAATTCTGTAGGTTGTCTTTTAGTTTTGTTGACTGTATCCTTTGCTGTGCAAAAGCTTCTTATCTTGATGAAGTCCCAATAGTTCATTTTTGCTTTTGTTTCTTTTGCCTTCGTGGATGTATCTTGCAAGAAGTTACTATGGCCGAGTTCAAAAAGGGTGTTGCCTGTGTACTCCTCTAGGATTTTGATGGAATCTTGTCTCACATTTAGATCTTTCATCCATTTTGAGTTTATCTTTGTGTATGGTGAAAGAGAGTGGTCTAGTTTCATTCTTCTGCATGTGGATGTCCAATTTTCCCAGCACCATTTATTGAAGAGACTGTCTTTCTTCCAATGGATAGTCTTTCCTCCTTTATCGAATATTAGTTGACCATAAAGTTCAGGGTCCACTTCTGGGTTCTCTATTCTGTTCCATTGATCTATGTGTCTGTTTTTGTGCCAGTACCACACTGTAAAAGACTATTCTTGACTTCAAGGAGTTTATAGTTTGTTTTTGAGAAACTCAAACCCATTAAAGAACAATAAAAGTAATATAGTATAATGGTCCAAAATTGGAAGTAAGGCACCAGTTTTTGGTACAGGTAATAAATGACCTTTTAGGAATTTGTTTAAGGAATTATTTAAAGCATAAATCTCTTCATTCAAAAAATATTTTGAGTCACAGATATGTGTAAAGCATTCTGATACCAAAGTAGGAGTAAAAAATACGCAATACTCTTTGCATAACATACGCCAAATATCACGGAAGATAGGACATTTGTCCAAACCATTACAATACACAGTTTAACGATTATAACCTAAAAAATGTAAAAATAAATTGCAGTGGAGAGAAGGGAAAGAGAGACTGTGAGAGAACATCTGGGAAAGGAGGGAGGGAATCAGAGGTGTTGTGGTAGAGATGGCATTTGAATTTAATCTTGAGTGATACACAATTTGATAAAAATGAAACATATTTTCTAGGTCATACGTTAAATAAATGCCATTTTGGAGAGGTAGTCTTTTGTGAGAATGACACTCTAAAACAGAATAGCTCCACACATTATTTGTAAGTATATGGAAATTACAAGCTTGTCTTAGAACACCGATTTGTATTGATAGAAAGAAGATAAAACCATTGGGTATAGGACTTGCTTGACAACCTTTAATGTTGTGTTTTTATTGATATATTTCACAAAGAAGAAAGATGAACCATTGTTTTTTTAAGTTTACTTCCAGTTAACATATGGTGTTATATTTAGTTCAGGTGTACAATGTAATGATTCAACAATTCCATGTGTTAGTACTTGAAAGAGGAAAATTATTACATCAGAAATATTAATATATTCAAGGTAAATTTGCCATTCAAAGCCCATTCAAGTTGGATTTAATTTTCTTATTATTTTAGAGGGCAGTATACTTTAAAATATGTAAATACCATATCTGAGAGTAATGCATCTAATAGAAATTAAGTTATTCAAATACTTAAATGTATCCATAGCGGCCCTCTGCATTTCAGAAACTTTTTAAATCAAATGATGACAGTCTTTAGCAGTTTTGCTATCTTTGGCAGTTTTGATCTCTAGAAGAAGACTTCTGACTTCTCATAGAGATCATGGATGCAAGGGAAGGAGGTATGCAGAGATTAGGGAAGAGAATGGAAGATACCTTGTTTTACTATTCCAGGTAATAGGAGAAAAGCGAGTTATAAGTTATTCTCCTTCAAATAATGATGTTAACTGCAAATAAAATGACTTACATGCATTGTAATTTTGCATATTTAATATTCTCAGATAACATAATAGAATCCAGTATATAAGATACAATTAGTAAATGTTTGCTGAATGAAATACTAAATACATTTGGCAGTGTATGAATGGTGTGGTACCATAGAGGGAAGAGTTCAACATCAAGAGAAAAGATTTAACTCATTTACCCACTTTATATGTATATATCTTTAACACTTTAAAGATCATTTTCAAATATATTATTTCAATGGTTATTTTCTTCCTCATGTCTAATAATGAAACAACACGAAGTGGGATTTTCTGGTCCTAGAGCGTGCTTGAACAACCTCAATGCTGTGTTCTGGCGCTAAATATGATGGCAGTTTCCATTGATGACAAAGTGATTATCAGGGATGCGTGTCTTTGCATCATGAAAGTTGAAGTGGACACAAAAGAGTGCATTTAATTTTAAGGGAGAAAATTGGTGCTTTATAGTGTTAATATTTCAGGTATCAAAACACTTAATGTATATACTCTCTTCCTACCAAAAAATTCATAATTTATTTATTCTATTTCATTGCTTTCTATAACAAAGAGAGATGAGAATACCAGTAATGTCTGAAGTTTGGGAGTCGGATATTGTTTGAAAAACACCTTTTGAGTAGACTTGAAAGGAATTGGATCTGGAAGTTGAAAAATTATTTAAAAGGAAAAATGTAGGGGTACCTGGGTGGCTCAGTCAGTTAAACATCCAACTCTTGATCTCAGTTCAGGTCTTAATCTCAGGGTTGTGAGTTCAAGCCCCACCTTGGGATCCATGTTGGGCATGGAGCCTACTTTAAAAATATATATATCTATATACATATATATATATATGGATAAATATAGCTAATAACAAAGAAAATACTCCCTGCCACCAAATTTTTAAGCTTAAATAAGTGACAGTAGCAAAGATATACTGTTCATACATCCATTTGTGCCATCCCATTTGTCCACTTGAGCAATCTTTTTCCATCAATGTTAAAATTTCATTTTTTAGGTAGTCCATTGTCTGCTAGTAATTTTTGTGGACTGGATATTTCCTTACATTTAAGAAAAGTATGATGTATAAGAGCATGGATAAAATAACTTCTACATAGATGGAGTGTTTGTAATTCACCCAAGTGTTTTATTGTTTTCCTCTTCCTCTCCAATTGCATAGTGATCCAAACTTGATTCTTTAGAAAAGAATGCTTGTCATAGTGTTCACTGAATGCCTTAAACACAACAACAGAATTCTAGAAATAAAATATTTATTGCTTGAATTTTATAAAACAAAAATCCTTTGAAGAGTGCAATTTCTGAACAATCTTAACTCTGTCTGAGTCATACAGAATCGTGTTGATGTTTATGTGTTTATATTTCATTCAAATACTAAGTTCTTCTTTTAAAAATTAAGCTAAAAATTCAATTCCAGTGTAGTTAGCATATAGTAATGTATTAGTTACAGAAGTACAATATAGTGATTTAACAATTCCATACATTACCCAGTGCTCATCATGACAAGTGCATTCCTTAATCCTCATCACCTATTTCACCCATCCCTCTCACCCATCTCCTCTCTGATAACCATCAGTTCTCTGTAGTTGAAAGTCCAATCTTGGTTTGTTTCTCTTTCCTCCCCGCCCCCCATCCTTTGCTCATTTGTTTTGTTTCTTAAATTCTGTATGTGGGCAAAATCGTATGTTATCTGTCTTTCTCTGACTGACGTATTTCACTTAGCATTGTACTCTAAATACTAAGCCCTTCTGTCCTGTTTTAGCTTACAGTGTAAGTATTAATGTATTTTACAAACTGGGGCACCTGGGTGGCTCAGTTGGTTAAGTGTTTGACTCTTGATCTCCACTGAGGTCTTGATCTCAGGGTTGTGAGTTCAAGCCCAACATGGAGCCTACTTAAACAAACAAACATATTTTACAAGACTACTAGTATTTTACAATACTAAAATCTATCATTTAGGTAATTCAGAAAACATTTTTATTTGTATATCTCCTGTTGATAATATTTTACAGATATAAACAAAATTGATGTACTGAGCAACAAGTAGATAACATGTGTCTCATGTTAATTTTTTCTAAGATTTGTGATGAGAAATTTAATTTTGTTTAGATTGGTATCCAAGATGTTGTCTATGAAATCTAAATCTCTGCTTACCATTTAAAATTAATTATACTGGCAAATTTTTTGGATAATAAGTATAATAATGTGACAAAAATGCACAACAGTGAACCACTGACTTAGGCATGAAAATTTTAGTTTGGACACATCAATGTTATATTATTGTATCGTTCAACTGGAGTTGAAGCAGTTTCCCCATTGCCAGGATACTTAGGATGTAGAATGTTTCCCTTTGAAGTGACATTCGTTAACAGTGATAGAACTTTTTTTTTTTTTACATTCTAGGTGTTTTTGTTTAAATATATGCCATTAGTAGACTTTCCCATTGGTTAATTATCTATTTTGACTTTGAAACTCATAACTGCATTTTGAAAATCGTTAGAGTGCTGTAACTAAGGAAGCTTGCTGAGGGCAGCCCGGGTGGCTCAGCAGTTTAGTGCTGCCTTCAGCCCAGGGTGTGATCCTGGAAACTGGGGATCAAGTCCCACGTCTGGCTCCCTGCATGGAGCCTGCTTCTCCCTCTGCCTGTGTCTCTGCCTCTCTCTCTACCTGTGTCTTTCATGAATAAATAAATAAAATATTTTTTTAAAAAAAGGAAGCTTGCTGAGCATATGAAATACATTCAGATAAAAAAAAAACCTATGTAGGCATACAATAGAATTCGTTGTATAATAGAGAAACCTCAAACTAGTAAAAGGGAAGGAAAAAAGAGCTTAATAACAAGTAGACAGAAGGAAAAAGCAATGCCTGGGAAATGCATGAATGGGAAAATTTTAACAGCATGTCTGATAATGTTAATGATCTGTTGGTGTTTGTTGCCTTCAATATTTACATTTAGAGGGAAACAGTAATATTCCAGAAACTAAATGCATTTTGCTGGGTTGGGGTGAAGGTAGATTAAATTGCAAAGATGCTTTTACATTGCTCAAATGGATATAATATGAATATCAGAAATAATTAACATTTTGAAAAATGTCAAGTGAATGTGGACCATAGCCTAGGGTTCTGACTGAAGTATTATGGGAAATAAGGAGTTTGTTAGTAAAGATGATTTTTAAAAAAAGATTTTATTTATTTATTCATGAGAGACACACAGAGAGAGAGGCAAAGACATAGGCAGAGGGAGAAGCAGGCTCCATTCATGAGGACTGAGGGACTCCATCCCGGGCTCCCAGGATCATGCGCTGGGCGGAAGGCAGGCACTAAACCGCTGAGCCACCCAGGTATCCCAGTAAAGATGATTTTTTTTTTACATTCTTTTTTTTAAGAGATTTTATTTATTTATTCCTGAGAGAGAGACAGAGACAGAGATGCAGAGGGAGAAGCAGGCTCCATGCAGGGAGCCCGATGTGGGACTCGAACCTGGGGCTCCAGGATCACGCCCTGGGCTGAAGGCAGGAGCTAAACCACTGAGCCACCCAGGGATGCTCAGTAAAGATTTTTTTTTTTTTCGTTCATGAGAGAGACACAGGCAGAGGGACAGCAAGCTCCATGCAGGGAGCCCAATGTGGGACTCGATCCTGGGTCTCCAGGATCACGCCCTGGGCAGAAGGTAGTGGCTACACCGCTGAGCCACCCAGGGATCCCCAAAGATGATTCTTAAAAACAAAAACTAAATCATAAAGGTTGCTACTCACTTTGTTCCCAGTTTTAATTGATAAGATAAAAATGATTCAGGATATAAATAAATTACGTGTCTCTTTTATACTGCATTTATGAGAAAGAAAAGAATTTGGATAACAATTTCCTCCTCAAGCTATAAACACAGGAGGTCATTATATATTCATCTGGAACTTGTCTTTGAATCTAAGAATGAATATGCAATCACATATTCTCTATCCTGCGCTGCAGAGAAAGAGAAAAAACTTTTCTGTCTCATCCTAAATTCTTGGCTGTTCTAGAACCATCTGGTAGCCATCTACATATATACTGTTTTCATAGGAAAACTGTAATGACATAGCCTCAAAAATGTTCTCTGAATTCTTGCACATTATGCTTATTCTTTAGAACTTTAAGCTAAGATTACAGCTGTTTTATTTAGTCTAAAAATGATGTTCATACAAAATAAAAACAACTAGTTAAGACATCTTTGTAGTGTTTTTTTTTGCATTTATACTTAACACTCCAGATAGGCTTGTCATTTTCCTTTCTTATAAGTTTGGTGTAAAGTTATGCTGTCGCTATTAAATTCAAAGGGTTTCTTTTCCTTCTCTTGTCTATTCTTGGGACATGTTTATTAAGATTGGTGATATTTCTTTCTTAAATTAGTGGAATTCATCAGTGATGTTCTCTGTGCCTTAGTTTTCTTTGTGGAGAAGTTTAAGGCATGAAAATTAAATTTCTTTATTGGTAAAGAGTTATTTATAGTTTTATTCTTCTTGTTTTATACATTGTCTTTTCCAAAAATATGTTAATTTCATATAAACTTTTTTGGTAGAAGGTTTTTTTTATAATATCCTCTTGTGATCTTTTTAACATCTGTAGGATCTGTAGTGATATTCCCCTTTTAAATCCTGATACTAGTTATTGTCACCATTTTTCCTGACTAGATTGGGAGGTAGTTTATTAGTTATATTAGCCTTCCCAAGAACTAATTGTTTTGGCTTTTAGAATTCTATTTCTTGTATATTTGCTTTCTATTTTATTAATTTCTCCTCTTAACTTTATTTTCCTTTCCCCATATTCATTTTCCATTTGTTTTCTACCTGCTTTATTTAGCTTACCGATTTTCAGGTTTTATTGTTTCTAATATATAGATTTGAAGCAATAAATTTCTGAGGTGCTTGGGTAGCTCAGTTAGTTAAGCAACTGACTCTTGGTTTCAGCTCAGGTCATGATCTCAAGCCCTGAGTTGGACCTGAACTCAATACATGGAGCCTGGTAGAGAGTCTCTCCCTCTCCCTGTGCTCTTCCTCTCTCTCTCTTTCTCAAGACAACAAACAAATAAAGTTTTTAAAAACCTATAAATTTCCACTAAGCATAGTATTAGCTGCTTCACACAAATCTTACTTTAAATTTTTTTAATTGAAGTGTAACATACATAAAAGTTCATATATCGTAAGTATACAGCTTCATGAATAATCCAAAGCCAACCAAATCATGTAACAACCACAGAAGTGAGGAAGTAGAGAATTACCAGCAACCCACCCCTACCCCACCCATCTATGGTTACTCTCGTCCGAAATATAACCATTATCATGAGTTCTAACATCATAAAAATAGAATCATATAGTATAATTATGTTTTTATGTCTGGTTAATTTCACTCAGTATTGTATACATCTCCTTTTTCCCCACAACAAAAATCCCAGTTTTCATTTATACTAGTGTAATTACTCATTTG
Organism: Canis aureus; assembly: GCF_053574225.1. Lineage (NCBI taxonomy): Eukaryota > Metazoa > Chordata > Mammalia > Carnivora > Canidae > Canis > Canis aureus. Next base: position 36,787,592 of record NC_135615.1, read on the forward strand.
TTACCGCATGCTACTCAAGCAACAGACTTAGAAAACAATACCAGCACTACATCAACAATATGATTATGGTATCGTGCTCACTTCGACAGCACATAAACTAAAATTGGAATGATACAGAGATTAGCATGGCGCATGCGCAAGAATGATTGGCAAATTCGTGAAGTGTTCCATATTTTTAAAAAATTAAAGAGGAAGACAAACCACGAGAGACTCCTAACTGGGAAACAAAGGGCTGCAGAAGGGAAGGTGGGTGGGGGATGGGGTAAATGGGTGATGGGCATTAAGGAGGGCATATGTTGAGATGAGCACTGGGTGTTACACTATATGTTGGCAAATTGAATTAAAAAAATTTTTTTTAATTTATGATAGTCACACAGAGAGAGAGAGAGAAAGAGAGAGAGAGAGGCAGAGACACAGGCAGAGGGAGAAGCAGGCTCCATGCACCGGGAGCCCGACGTGGGACTCGATCCGGGGTCTCCAGGATCGCGCCCTGGGCCAAAGGCAGGCGCCAAACTGCTGCGCCACCCAGGGATCCCGGCAAATTGAATTTAAATAGAATATTTTTAAAAATATGATTATCGTATCAGTTTAATATTTTTGTCATTATTTTCACTTGTAGCATATATCCCACTAGGAATGTGCAAATTACTGTGCTTTAAAATATCTTGGAGGGATGCCTGGGTGGCTGGGCGGTTGGGCATCTGCCTTTGGCTCAGGGCGTAGTCCTGGAGTCCCGCATCAGGCTCCCTGCATGGAGCCTGCTTCTCCCTCTGCCTGGGTGTCTCTGCCTCTCTCTCTCTGTGTCTTTCATGAATAAATAAATAAAATCTTTAAAAAATATCTTGGAATAGTTCATCTCTGTGTTAAGCTGCCAAGTACATACAGAGTTAGGTTCATTTATTTTAAGTTGCTTTCAAATATAGTCCTGAAACTAATATTCCACTGTATGTTAACTAACTGGAATTTAAATAAAAACTTTTTAAAATCGGACTTGCTTTTTAAAATTTAATTTTCTTTTTTAATTATGGAAAATATTACAATGGTTCCCAAATAAATTTATTAAAAAAAGTATATTTAGAAAAGTCTGGTATGTACTATTGCCTGTTCCTCTACTTTAGTCCTTCTTTCCTCTTATAGGTAATCAAATTTTATGGTTTATCCTTTTTACTATTTCTTCTTCTGATAGATATAAGCAAATATGTATGTGTGTATATCTTCTGCTTTTTAGGATAAATTATGACATATAAAACATATTCTTCTGCACTTTAGTTTTTTTCACTTAAAAATATAAACTTGCAATCACTCCGTAGTAGTATATAAAAGTACTCCATGTTTCTTAATGATGTCTTTTGGTTAACAGGAACTCCTAATTTTTTAAATTTAATTTTATTTATTTATTCATGAGAGACAAACAGGGAGAGTTAGAGACACAGGCAGAGGGAGAAGCAGGCTCCTTGCAGGGAGCCTGATGTGGGACTCGATCCTGCTACCGGGATCACGCCCTGAACAGAAGGCAGACAGACGTTCAACTGCTGAGCCACCCAGGCTCCCAGGAACTCCTAATTTTAATGATATCCAATTTTTGATATTTTCTTTTTACTTAGTATTCTTTCTATCCTTTTAATGAAATGTAGCCTACCTGAAGGTCATGAAGATACACTTCTATATTATCTGCTAGAACATTGTTGTCCAATGGAACTCTGTATGTTGGAAATTTTCTATATCTACGTACATAGGACAGATGGCTACTGAGCACTTGAAATGTGGCTAGTGAAACTGCAGGGCTGAATTTTTAATGTTACTAAATTTAATTAAAGCTTATGTTTAAATAGCCATATCTGATTAGTGGTTGCCATAGTTCCAGCGGCTTTCTTGTTTTAACTTGCACATTAAGAATCTTAATCCATCTGAAATTGTGTATTTGAGTACATGGTGTAATGTCGGAGCTGAGATTGTTTCCATGTGTAAATCAGTTGGATTTTCTACATATACAACACCATTTAATAAAAGACCACCCTTTTCTTACTACTCTGCAGTGCTACCTTTATCATAAACCAAGTGACTGTATATTTGTGCCTATTTCTAGACTCATTCTGTTTCATTGGGCTAGTCCTCTTCTTTGTGCTAATACCATTGTATATTGATGCGTATTGATATACAGTTGTGTAAGTTCTCCCACTTTGTTCTTCTGCTTCCAGATTAATTTAGCTCTTTTTGACCCTTTGCATTTCTATAGAAATTGTAGAATCAGCTTGTCAATTCCTGCCAAAAAACTCCTGCTCTTATTTCAATTCGTATTGCATTAAATCTGCAGAAAATATGAGGCATATTGACAGTTTGACAAAATTTTACTTGGATTTTTATTTACTGTATAAAAATATGGAATTTATTAACATAATGACTATATATCCATAAACAGCTGGTCTACTAACATGATGTATCCTTCTATTTATTTTTTTCTCTTAGTGTTTATGTGAATTTATGTGCGTGTGGAGATATTTTGTGCAATTTCATTAGATGTTTGGTATTTTGATGCTATTATAAATGGCATTTAAAAATTTCATTTTATAATTGTTTTTGTTGCAGATATGAAGATATAAAACTAATTTTTGTATTAGGTTTGCTTCCAGTGTCCTTGCCAAATTTTGTTTTGAAAGCTCACATTTTTATATTATCTTACATTTTTTACATACACTGTTATGCCATTTCCAATACTCTTAGTTTTATTTATTTTCTTAACTTTCTTTTTAAAAAAAAAGATTTTATTTATTTATTCATGAAAGACACACACAGAGAGAGGCAGAGACACAGGCAGAGGGAGAAGCAGGCTCCAAGCAGGGAGCCTGACCTGGGACCGGGGTCTCCAGGATCAGGCCCTGGGCTGAAGGCGGTGCTAAACCGCTGAGCCACCCGGGCTGCCCTTAACTTTCTTCATATAGCTTTTGTTTTATGTTTTGTGGCATTGTTGAAGTGATAATAGTCTTGTCTTAGTTCTTATCTAAGAGAGAAAGTTTTTTATATTTAATATGAGATACATTTTTTTCCCTCAGAAGTTCTTTGTCAGGTTAAGGAAGCTTCCTTTCTTTTCTAATTTACTAAGAGATCTTTAAAAGATTATGAATAGGTATTAAATTTATCATATTATTTCTCTGTTTATTGAAGTGATCATATGATTTTATCCTTTATTTTATTCAAATCATAAGTTACATTGGTTGATTTATTAATAATAAGCCAATATTGCATTCTTGGGATAAACCTTGGTTGATTGTAATTTATTATTCTTCTCTATATCACTGGATTTAGTTTTCCAACATCTTGCTTAGAATTTTAAACATATGTGTTTATGATAGAAATTGGCTTGTAATTTTCAATTCTTGTAATGTTTCTGTCAGGGTTTGATATCAAGGCTATGCTGGCTTCATATAGTAAGATAAGAAATTTTACTTCTTTTTTAATTCTTTGGAAAGTTTGTATAAATCAGTGGGTTTTTTTCTTCCATAAATATTTGGGAGAATTCAGAATTAAGCCTTATTGGATTAAAGGTCTTTTCATGAAAATATTTTTAATTATGAATTCAATATCTGCAAGAGGCACAGAGCTATGGAAATTTTATATTTCTAGTTGTGTCAGTTTGGCAAATTTTTTCCCACATATTTGTGCATTTAATTTAAATTTCATAATGTAATATATAGGCTTAAAGTCATTCATTGTATTTCTCATTATTTTAATGTAGTAAGACCATATTTCTTTCTACATTCCTCATATTAGTATTTTTGCTTTCTCTTTGTAAAAAATAAGTTATGCCATAGATTTATTTATTTGAGAGAGAGCACATGAGCATGGGGAGCAGGAGAAGGTGAAGCAGGCTCCCCGTGAAGTAGGAAGCCCAATGCAGGGCTCTATCCCAATATCCTGGGATCATAACCTGAGCTGAAGGCAGACACCCAACCAACTGAGCTACCCAGGTACCCCTTGGGTAATCCTGTTTAAAATATTAAAAGAATATGTGGGGCGCCTGAGTGGCTCAGTTGGCTAAGCGTCTGACTTTGGCTCAAGTAATGATCCTTGGGATGGAGTCCTGGTTTGGGGTTCCTGCTGGGTGAGGAGTCTGTTTCTCCCTCTCCCTCTGACCCTCCCCCCTGCTCATGCTCACACATATGTACAAGTGCACTCTCTCTCCCTCTCTTGAATAAATTTAAAAACCTTTAAAAAGAAAGAATATGAGACCAATAAGTTATTAATGGGAGGACAATAGGATAAAAATATACTTAATCTATAGGAAAGGGGGGGAAAGACAAATTAGAACAGATGCAATTTAAAAAAGTAATGAGATTATATAAATTGAAGTATACCAGTAGTTACATTAAATGTAAACTGACAAAAAAATAATAAATAAAAATAAATAAATGTAAACAGACTAAATATTCAAATTAATAAAAGATGGTCAGACTGGTTAGAAATTAAACAACCATATGTCGTTTATTGGAGACATATCTTTATTAAAAGATAAAGTTTGAAAGTAAAAGGATGGGTAAAGATTATATCATGCAAACACTTATCAAAAGGAAACTGTATACAGTATTTGCTATACAAATATCACTTGTAGTAGACCTTAAGGCAAGAAACTTAATAGTTATAAGTATAGACATTACATAATTATAAGAGGATCAGGAAGATAAAATAATTGTAAATTGCATTGTATACATTTGAATAATTATTATTTTATTTGGCTTTAGAACACCTAAGCAACTTGAATGTTTACAAGGGGGAAAATGCTGTGTTTTCTTCCTAAAATTTCTTTTATATTTTTTACGTCTGTTGAAGTTCTTGAAGTGATTTTTGCCTATTTCCTCATAGTTCTGAAATGAGACATTAGAACTGTTTCTATTTCTTTTAATCTTCTATTCCACTGTATAGTTCTTATCACTGCAGAAACATCTGCTCATGCTCTCAGCTTCTAATATTGGCTTATTCTTTCTGTTGATGATTGTGATTAAGAATATTGTCTTAACTTCTCTGCTGCTGAATCTGCTTCTGTAATTGTTGTAAGTCGTGAATTATTCTCTGAAACATAATTCTCTTTGGTTCCTATTTCTAGCCATAGTTGGGACTATTTTGGAAAATACTAAAAATAGTCCATCAGGTCTAATAATTAATCACAAGTTGTCCACTGAGATTGTCTCTAGTCTCCAACTTGGTACCTAGAAATAACATAGACACTAAGGAAGTTAGTAACAGGCCTGCTTTGCATTCCTGTTCTTTTGATTTGGAAAATGTCATGTAATAGGAAAAAAAGATTTTATATTTGGTTTCTTCTCTTAAAATGAACATATTCTACATCTCCATTAAGGCTTCCATAGGATACCTTCCAAAATTAACAACAGCCTGAGCAAGATAGTTAATTATTAAGGTGTTTAAGATGAAATGCATTTCCCAAGCACCTGTTCTCTACTACCGAAGATTAAAGTATTGGGAAGGTTATAAGGCATGCTGTCTGCATTTTGGTGCATTGTGGATCACAATTGGTGATCTCGGGTACCTCTCAACTTTTATTCAACTAAAAATCTAATAGGTCTGAGTTATAATGATGCCCCTTGTAGCTCTGTGGAGGACAAAAGATCTAATTTTGAGAGCTTAAGCATTTGCCTTTGCTTCTTATGTAGTGTACTTCATAATCTATGACTCCTAGGCTCACAAAAAGTTTGCTCATACTGATTTTTACTACCAAACAGAATTTACCATCAGTGTAACAAGTGAGGAGTTGAAAGTAGTTTATATTCATATTTGTAGTTATGATATTCTGTATTCAACCTACTTAGATGAGCAGAGGGATAAATTGTGAAAATTTAACCTGTAGTTTAGGCATATTTCAGCTGCTATCTGCCTCCTTCAGGTTTGCCTCTCCTCTGAAGTACACTGTCCATTTTCATTCTATAATTTATTTATAAATTAATCAGTATTTTATCATTTGTTCTCATGAAATGTTCTACTGAAGGTTGTACCCTAGAGTGATTTGACTGAATTTATTTTGAGCCTTTTTCCTCTTTTTTGTCTATATAATGGCTGAATAGTCTCCTATTCAAAAGCTTCCTTGGGGTTTTTAGAAATCCAAGACCAGGAGAAACTTAAATCAGTTTTTGTGAAGATTTTATTTTCTGTTTATAACATCAGTAGAGTTTGTTTTACATCCTAAATAATACAAAAATATTGCACAGAAACTATAAATTCCCAGAATCTCCCCGTAGGTATTAAGTAATCTAAATTTAGATATACAACTCTATGCAGTTAAAGAAATGGAATTTTCCCCCATTGTCATTTAAGATTGTTATCAAGTACCTCAAGGTAATTTGATTATGATAACAAACAAAGGGCCAGTATCCTTTTGTGGTTTATGAATCATATTTTTATAGTGATATTCAATGTATCTGGCTTTATTTTTATCAACTTTATTATAGTAGCTAATATAGACTGCATTCATTTAAAGTATATGATTCAGTGAGTTGTGGTTTTTTTTTTAATTTATTTATTCATGAGAAACACACACACACACAGACAGAGAGAGAGAGAGAGAGAGGCAGAGAGAGAAGCAGGCTCCATGCAGGGAGCCCGACATGGGACTCGATCCTGGGTCTCCAGGATCAGGCCCTGGGCTTAAGGCGGCGCCAAACCGTTGCGCCACCGGGGCTGCCCTGATTCGGTGAGTTTTGATGATCGTATACACTCTTCAAATTACCATGAAGGTACAGAATATTTCCATCACCCCCAAAAGTTTCCTTTTATCCCTTTGCATTCATTCCCCTCCCTCTGTTCCAGGCCTCAGAGAACAACTGATCTGCTTTCTCTCACTGATAGATTAATTGCGTTTTCTAGAATAATATATAAATGAAATTGTTCAATAGGGAGTTTTTGTATCTGCCTTTGTTCACTCAGCCTAATGATTTTGAGATCGATTTATGTAGTTGTATATATTCAGTAGTTCATTCCTTTCCATTGTTGAGTAGTATTTCCATTGTAAGGACATATCATATTCTTTTTTTTTCTTTTAAGATTTTATTTATTTATTCATGAGACACAGAGAGAGAGAGAGAGAGAGAGAGAGACAGAGGCAGAGGGAGAGGCAGGCTCCATGCAAGGAGCCCGATGTGGGACTCAATACCAGGGCTCCAGGATCACGCCCTGGGCCGAAGGCAGGCGCTAAACCACTGAGCCACCCAGGGATCCCAGGACATATCATATTCTTATTATCTACTTACTTGTTAATGGATCTTTGAGCTGTTTCTCGGTTTTGGCCTCTGTGAATAAGATTTCTGTGTACAGTTGTATGCAAATCCTTCTTTGAATATATGTTATTTCACTTTCACTTCTCTACTACCTTTGAGTACACTGATTGGGTTCTGTAGTGGTTTTATGTTTTAAGAAACTGACAGACTGTTTCTCAAAATATTGGCATCATTGGGGCACCTGGGTGGCTCAGTCGGTTGGGCGTCTGCCTTCGGCTCAGGTCATGATCCCAGGGTATTGGAATGGAGCCCTGTGTCAGGCTCCCTGGTCAGCAGGGAATCTGCTTCTCCCTCTGCCCCTCCCCTCCACTTGTGCTTGCTCTCTCTCAAATAAATAAATAAATAAAATCTTTAAAAAACAAACAAGGTATTTGCACCATTTTACACGTTCACTAGCAATGTGTAGGAGTTTCAGTAGTTCTATATCCTCACAAACATTTGCTATTGTCAGTCTTTAATATTATCCATTTTAATGGGTGTGAGTCATTACCTCATTGTGGTTTTGATTTGCATTTCCCTGATGACTTATGTTGAGTGTTGTTGTTGTTTTTTTAATGTGCTTCTATTTGTATGTCATTTATGGAGTATGTTCAAATTGTTTGCTCTTTTTAATTGGTTTGCATGTCTTGTTATCATTATGTTGTAAAAATCTATGTACAAGTCCTATATCAGATATATTTATAGCAGATCTTTTCTTCTGTGGCTTGCCCATTCATTTTTTTTTTTGAATAGTGTCCATTTAAGACCAAAGTTTTAAATTTCAATAAGGGTAAATAATTTTTTGTTTTATTATTATGTCTTCTGTGTTCTATTTAAGAAACTTTTACTTACCCCAGGTTCAGAGGTTTCTCTCATGTTTTCTTCTGGAAGTTGTGAACATGATTCCATGGGTTTTTTTTTTTTTACTGTGTTATGAATAAAGGTAAGAATTTTTTAGACAAATCAAAAGTAAATGAATTGGCTTGTTTACCATTGATTGAGAGTATAAATTGGCTCAAAAATTTAGGGAAGCATTTTGTCCTATCTAGCTAAAAATTAAATGTGCATACTTTTAACACCTCTCAGGATAAACACACAGGCGTATACATGTACAAACTTTCAGAAATGCACCTAAATATTAAATCATGGAGTAAAAATAACTTACAAAATATCCATACATGGTTGGATCCAGTCTTAGCTGTTACTAGGAATGAACAGAATTATAGGCACTGACATGGACGGGTGTCCATCATATATGTTAAATAAAAATGAAACAGCAAAATTCCATGATAGTGTATAGAGTAATATGGTTACATTTCAGCAAAATATATATCTACATATTTATATATGTATAAATAAAAGTCTGGAGGGACATACAATTATCTATCAGAGGCATAGTCTATAGGAGAATAGGATTTGAAAGGACTTTGACTTTTTTGTTTTTTACAATTCTGGATGAAATGAATTTTGTACAAGGATGCATTATTGAACCAGAATTAAATAAACAGAAGACTAATAAAAACTAAAAATAAATCACATAGGAAGTATAACCAAAGTTTATGCCTTTTAAAAACCTAAAATATATGTATATATTGTATTCACTTATTCAGAAAGCACATATGTATATAATAGAGGCTCTTTTTTATGGCAGTATGGTCGGTCCCCAGATGTTTTTTCCTTTATTAGTTGCTTCTAAGAATATCCAGAACACCAAGTACACTTTGCTTTGGGTAGATCTTCTGTGCAATTTTGTATTTCAGGAAGGGACCTAAATATAAGAAATAAGGAGTATTGTTATAACACAATGGAAGCTTAAGGCCATTTGGGTAGCAACTATTAAAAGGTAAAGGATACCTTTGCCACTTTACCCAGTGTCCACATTCATTTAGAAAATATTTATTAATTTGTAATTTTAAATTCTTCAGCTCAGACCCTTCTGCTGAGTTCCAAACTCTCATATCTGATTGCCTAACTCTGCTTGGCTTTCTCAGAGGCAGTTCACACGTGCCTAAAATTGATTTCCAAACCATCTCTTCCTATAGTCTTTTTAGAATCTGGTTCCATTATCCACCCAGTTCTTCACCCCGGAAGCTGGGGAGTCATTCTTGACAGCTTCTCTCCAAAGAGTAGCTTGTCGTTGCTCTTTAATGAATCAGTCCTTTAAATTCCACTGCTGAAACTTATTTTACTGGTATCCATCTTCAACCAGTAGCCATTACTTTCATCCACATCCCCATTTTACCTCCCCTGGATGGATGCAATAGCCTTGTAACTGATTTTCCCGCATCCTTACCCCCTATATCTGTTCTCCTTAGATCATTCTCCATGTAGCAATTATGGTAGTATTTTTAAATATATACAGTGGATCATCTCATGAACCTTTCAAAACCTACCATGACTTAGTACTTTGGAATAAATGGAATAAAATCCAAACTCTTTATGGTAATGTGCAAGACTGTAAGATCCCACCCCTGGTTGTTTCCCATCCATCTTATGCCACTTTCCCATTGCTTCCTATGCTTTAGCCACACTGTCTTTCTAATCCTTAGGCATGCCCTGATTTTTTCTACTTTAGTACCTTCATATCTGCTGTTACCCCAGCAGGGAATGCTCTCCCCACTAGTCTTTGCATAGATGGCCTCTTGCCATCCTTCAGGTCATGATTTTTAAATATCACCTCTTCAGAAAGGCCTTTGCTGATATCCATATCTAAGTATATTCCTTTGAGTGTCCTTTATTATAACTTCCTGATTGTTTCTTTCATGACATTTTCACTTTTTTTTTTTTATGATAGTCACAGAGAGAGAGAGAGGCAGAGACACAGGCAGAGGGAGAAGCAGGCTCCATGCACCAGGAGCCTGATGTGGGATTCGATCCCGGGTCTCCAGGATCGCGCCCTGGGCCAAAGGCAGGCGCCAAACCGCTGCGCCACCCAGGGATCCCTTTCACTTTTAACCTACTTATTTTTTCACCAGTTTATCATCCAGCTCCTTTATTGGACTACTCCATGATCAATACCGTGTCTATTTCTTTTGCTATGGCTCCTCCAGTAGCCAGAAGAATGTCTGACACATAATAATCATTCAATATTTGTCACATGAGTGAGTAAACTCTGTCCCTTAAACATGTTGAACAGGGGAGATATGTACACACCTAACCCTAATTTAATATATAAATTAAAACTATATATGAGAGGTGCCAGGAAAGTGCTACTGAGGTTAAGTATTTAGTTCAGTCCTTGCCACAAAGTTAATGTTCAGTAAATGTTGAATGAATGAGAAGTTCCTGGCATCTAAACGTGGACATGTTTTCGTGTGTGTGTGTGTGTGTGTGCGTGTGTGTCTGAACAAGTATTTAATGTCATATATTCCAAACATCAGGAGAATAAACTATTGTTTAGAATGATTTTTATTCTATGTAAGAAAATCAAGAATATTACCTATGTGTGCTTACAGAATAAAAGTATTCCAATTCTACTTTAATAATTCATTCCAGTTCATTAACAGATCAGATATCAAGCAAGCTCTTTTTAAAAAAGTAAGCTCTACCCTCAACATGGAGCTCAAACTCACAACCACAAGATCAAGAGTTGTGTGCTCAACAGATTAGAGAATCCAGAAGTGGACCCTGAACTTTATGGTCGACTAATATTCGATAAAGGAGGAAAGACTATCCACTGCAAGAAAGACAGTCTCTTCAATAAATGGTGCTGGGAAAATTGGACATCCACATGCAGAAGAATGAAACTAGAGCACTCTCTTACACCATACACAAAGATAAACTCAAAATGGATGAAAGATCTAAATGTGAGACAAGATTCCATCAAAATCCTAGAGGAGTACACAGGCAACACCCTTTTTGAACTCGGCCACAGTAACTTCTTGCAAGATACATCCACGAAGGCAAAAGAAACAAAAGCAAAAATGAACTATTGGGACTTCATCAAGATAAGAAGCTTTTGCACAGCAAAGGATACAGTCAACAAAACTAAAAGACAATCTACAGAATGGGAGAAGATATTTGCAAATGACGTATCAGATAAAGGGCTACTTTCCAAGATCCATAAAGAACTTATTAAACTCAACACCAAAGAAATAAACAATCCAAAAAATAAAAAATAAAAAAATAAAAAAAAATAAAAAAATAAAAAAAAAAAAGAAATAAACAATCCAATCATGAAATGGGCAAAAGACATAAAGAGAAATCTCACAGAGGAAGACATAGACATGGCCAACAAGCACATGAGAAAATGCTCTGCATCACTTGCCATCAGGGAAATACAAATCAAAACCACAATGAGATACCACCTCACACCAGTGAGAATGGGGAAAATTAACAAGGCAGGAAACCACAAATGTTGGAGAGGATGTGGAGAAAAGGGAACCCTCTTACACTGTTGGTGGGAATGTGAACTGGTGCAGCCACTCTGGAAAACTGTATGGAGGTTCCTCAAAGAGTTAAAAATAGACCTGCCCTACGACTCTTTTGAGACCATTAATTCAGAGATGCTGTATAAAAAGAACTAGATTTTCTTTTACTCTACTTAATTCTGTCGGTTAGGTAGAGTACGCTTTTTTTGCTTGTAATATTAAAAAAGAGAATGCAGAAGATTGGATTTTCCAATTTTTTTTTTTACTCATCCCTCCCTTCTCCTCAGGTTATTTGGTTAATTTTATGAGACTTCTATCCCTATGCTGGCCCCTTCTTTTTTCTGGCTAATAATCAATAATATAATAATTATATACTGAAAAATTTACATGCTATATCTCAATAAACGTTTATAGTAAATGCTAGGTGTTTCTTATTATACTAAGCTAAGTTTTAGGGAAATTAAACAACTTTTCCTAGGACAAATAATTATTAAACAGTAGAACTAGATCTTGAATCATAGAATCTGGTTTTACTTTAAGCAGAAGTACTAGAAGAGTGCCCTACCTAAGGTGCATGATCTCAGCATACAATGTGATTAAAAACCTTGAAGGAGCTGGGGGTATATAATTGCTAGTGGAATTTAATCCCAGATCTTACTACCTAAAGGATGCTTTGTAAAAAATTTCTGAGGTTACCACAGAATTGAAGATTCTGTATGTCTTTCCTAAATAACTTTAATAAGTTTTTTTAAAGAGATTTTATTCATTTATCTGAGAGAGAGAGACAGAAACAGAGATAGCAAGAGAGAGCACGAGCGGGGAGGAGAGGAGGAGACAGAGAAGCAGGCTCCCTAGCTAGCAGGAACCTGATGTGGGGCTCCACGTGGGATTTAATCCCAGGTCTCTGGGATCATGACCTGAGCCAAAGTCAGACACTTAAACGACTGAGCCACCCAGGCTCCCCAAAAGGAGCTTTGATGAAGAAAGTTTATTAGATAAACTTAATTATCTCATTGAAATGCCTTAGAGGATCTTTTAATATTCATAGAAAACACGCTGCAGCTTAATTTAGCTAATTTAGAGGATTTCTATTTTACCCATTTTATAATGTATTATGTACAGTACTGCTGAAGGAATTAAGTGACAAAATCTATCTCAAGGAATACATGAGTGGGATTTATATCAGAAAAGTCCAAATCATTTGTAAAACTGCATTTGTAAATTTAGGCAGAATATTGTAGGTAGAGGGACATATGAGTGGCTCTTTTTAAAAAAAAGAATATTTTAGGTAGGAAAATGATACTCAAGAAGAAGTTGGGGTATGAAATACAAATTTATTTTATATTACTTGGTATCCCTGGGTGGCACAGTGGTTTAGCGCCTGCCTTTGGCCCAGGGCGTGATCCTGGGGACCCGGATCGAGTCCCACGTCGGGCTCCCAGTGCATGGAGCCTGCTTCTCCCTCTGTCTGTGTCTCTGCCTCTCTCTCTCTCTGTGTGACAATCATAAATTTTTTTAAAAAATTATTTTATATTACAAGTTTATCAAGTCCAGGTCTTAAAAAATTTTCAGAAGACTCAATAGGAGTCTCTAAAGGGAAAAAAACATTTGTAGTTATGGAAACAACTGAATAGGATCACATATGAAATAATTGGAAATTAATAGCTCTTGAGACCAAATAATATAATTCTTAATCAGGAATACATGAATAGTGGTCAGATGTTATAGCAGAATGTCAAGAACCAGAGGCATGAAAAAAAGCTTCCTGGTAAGACGCCTGGGTGGCTCAGCAGTTGCATGTCTGTCTGTCTGCCTTCGGCCCAGGGTGTGATCCTGAGATCCGGGGTTGAGTCCAGCATCGGGCTCCTTGCAGGGAGCTTGCTTGTCCCTCTGCCTGTGTCTCTGAGTCTCTCTGTATCTCTCATGAATAAATAAATACAATCTTTAGGGATCCCTGGGTGGCGCAGCAGTTTAGCGCCTGCCTTTGGCCCAGGGCGCGATCCTGGAGACCCGGAATCGAATCCCACATCGGGCTCCCGGTGCATGGAGCCTGCTTCTCCCTCTGCCTGTGTCTCTGCCTCTCTCTCTCTCTCTCTCTCTCTCTCTCTCTCTCTGTGACTATCATTAAAAAAAATAATTAAAAAAATAAAAATAAATAAAAAATAAAAAATAAAAAAAGTTTCCTGGAGATTCTGATCCGGTATCTTCATCAATACTACCCTCACTGTGCTCTTGTGAAGATTTAATGAGGTGATATGTATAGAAATAATAACTGTTAAAAAAAAAATAACTGTTAACTGCTTAGGCATCAGGATGAAAGAGGGACCCAAAAAGCCAACAGTTACTTCATAATCTGAATAAATGAACAGATACTTTTAATAAATATCTGAGAGGTATAATTTAGTTTGTTTTCTTCCAAGCAGCAAGCAAATTATGGCCTTCATTTAAACTGAACTCAGGGGGGATCCCTGGGTGGCTCAGCGGTTTGGAGCCTGCCTTTGGCCCAGGGCGCGATCGAGTCCCACGTCGGGCTCCCGGCATGGAGCCTGCTTCTCCCTCCTCCTGTGTCTCTGCCTCTCTCTTTCTCTCTGTGTCTATCATAAATAAAAATAAATAAATACATCTTTAAAAAAATAAATAAACTGAACTCAGGTCATATCTTGGAAAACAGTTTATTTATTTTATTTATTTATTTTTTATTTTTTAAAGATTTTATTTATTCATGAGAGAGAGAGAGAGAGAGAGAGAGAGAGAGAGAGAGAGAGAGAGAGAGAGAGATCGGGTGCCCGATCAATACAGTGTAAGAAATTAAACTTAAGAGTAGGGATCCCTGGGTGGCGCAGCGGTTTAGCGCCTGCCTTTGGCCCAGGGCGCGATCCTGGAGACCCGGGATCGAGTCCCACGTCGGGCTCCTGGTGCGTGGGGCCTGCTTCTCCCTCTGCCTGTGTCTCTGCCTCTCTCTCTCTCTCTCTCTCTCTCTCTGTGTGACTATCATAAATAAAAATAAATAAATAAATAAATAAATAAATAAATAAACTTAAGAGTAAAAAAATGGAGGGCAGCCCCGGTGGCGCAGCGGTTTGGCGCCACCTGCAGCCTGGGGTGCGATCCTGGAGACCCGGGATCCAGTCCCACATCGGGCTCTCTGCATGGAGTCTGCTTCTCCCTCTGTCTGTGGAAAAACAGTTTAAATTCAAGGAACCTCAACAATATGTACTTTTTTTTTTTTTTTTGAGAAAGAAAAAAAGTATCTAAATCAATGAATGCTTTGGCTAAAACCCACTTGGGAACAAAGATGTTCTTTAGTGCCAGTTTCCCATCTTATTTTGTTCTATGGCTAAAATCCCAAGAATTATAAGGAGAAACAGGGCCAGACAAGGTTTTCTATTAAAATAAGAGGCTGGGCAGCCTGGGTGGCTCAGCGGTTTAGCGTCGCCTTCAGCCCAGGGTGTGATCCTGGAGACCTGGGATCAAGTCCCACGTCCGGCTCCCTGCTTCTCCCTCGCCTGTGTGTCTCTGCCTCTCTCTCTCTCTGTTTTTCATGAATAAATAAATAAATAATCTTTTAAAAAAAGAAACAGTCTGTCTTTAAAAAAATAAATAAATAAAATAAGAGGCCCCAAATGATGAATGGCAACTTGGAACAAGTTTTAGTGGCACTTCTAGAAGCCAGAAATTAGCTTAAATACAAACTTAGGAATTTTTGGCATGTATTGAATCTCAATAAAATACTGGTACTAATTTTAGTGAATTAGAAACATGGCTAACCTAGGCAGTTCTCATTCCAGACAGCTCAACTTGTTGCTGGATTGGCCTGGACACTTGAGGCTTCCTTATCTTGAGTCATTGATAAAATATTGAATGGGAGTAAGACCAGTAGTGGATTGCTGTATTCACCCACTTAGACTTAACCTTCTGAAGCATTCCAGTAATAAACACTCTTTGGCAGTGTTAAACAGTTATGAAATCACCTAATTATACCATTTTGCAGCCTTTCTTTCTTCATGTTCCCTGCAAGGTTAATTAAATTGGGAGATTTTGTTTAACTGTCTCCATGAACTTCAGATAGATTTGTCTGAAGTATTTCCCTTAACAAAGATTATAGCAACTGAAAATCTAAAATGCTAATGTGAAATATTTTTTAAGTCTATGTAGTTGGTTTATGTTACAGTTTTGTTAAGCCAAAGTAGTCTGTAGCATGAATGCCTTCATTTCTAAGTGCTCATAAATAATTGCTTTATTAATATTAGAGTTTTGAAAGAATTTATATCAAATCTAATGACAGTGTTTTTAAAAATAGGAAATTTGATTCTCTGGTCACATCTGTAAGTTCTTCCATTACCCTGGAAGACCATTTCTCTTGTTAAAGACATTTGACTTACTTCTGGCACTGATCTTAAGGTTCAAGTTTGCTTAAACATTTCCTTCAATGAAAAATAAAGAATTTGGGTGACATACTTTTTAAATGTGTTTCAATCTTTAACATTCTATGATTTTTGTTAGGCTATCGGAGAGCCTAAGATGGAGAACACTGATAGAGAAGCAGAGCCACAAGATGATTGAACAGTTTGACTTTATCTGTTAATATTACTCTATGTGCCCCAATCCTTCGACCTATTCTCCCCTTTTATTGTTATTCCTCCAAAGGTAGTTTGAGTCCCTTGTTTATTCTAAGCAATTTTTAGATGCCTCGGTCAAGAATCAGCAATTTCTTTAGTTTCTCAGAACTAAAAATGTAGAAATCTCTCCCTGAATGCTAGTGCCTTTTGAAGGAAGGGGAATGTGAAAAAAATTTAGCTGTCATGTTATATGGAGAATCTTTTTATCTCTCCATCCACTGGATGCTATACTTATAGAGAATTCTGTAACCATATAGGAAAATATTTTACTTCCAGAGATGCCTAAAGATCAGAAATCCTATTCCTTTATAATAAAGTGAAAATGTTTAACAACTTTGGGCTGTGCTAAATAAACATTGGGATATTCATGTGTCTCTGTTTTTGAATTATATATCATGTGCTTAGTTTGTGAAGCAACATAAATATACATCTTACAAATGAAAATTAGATCCTTCCTGATTTGGCAGATATTATCATGGTCAGCCCAAAGCCTGATCAAACTAATGGACTATGTCCCCTTGCCCTATGGCCAGAAGACTCCAGATGGTTTGGTTCTGATCATTTCAAAGTAAAATTATTTGTAATGATGCAATAATAAAGGAATTTTATGTGAATTAGCAGAGTTCACTGAGTGCCAGTATTTTTCTTATAGGTTTACTTTGGTTGTGTTGTGATTGCTTTTGCTCTTGTGACCAGTGACCTCATGATAGATGCATTTCACAAATATGATTAAGGGATACAATTGAGGAATACTATTTGAAAATTATTGTCTACCATAAGGATAGACAAGACCATCCTCACCGTGGCACAAAACCTTGTCTTTTGTGGCAATTCTCTTAACCTGTCACTTTTCTTGTTAGTTCTAAGCAGCAAATACTTGTACTTTGTATTTTATAATCACAATATAAAGTGATAGAAAGATAGATCACATAATACTTTTGGACAGAGCCTCTTTTAGAGTCCAGAAACTTTATTAGTGGGATTAAGTTCTCCAGGGGTACACACAAATATGAAATACAAAGTATTTCAAATTTTAAAGGAAAAAATGTTTGGTAAAGTCATTTCAGACTCTTGAGACCTCTCTCCATTAGACAGGATCTGTGCATATACAACAAAGGGGGCAAGCCTGAATTGTAGCAGCTCTTCTTGAATTTGCTAAAAAGGATCTGAATAAAATGACACAAATGTCATTTATTGAGCATTTATAAGGTTTTCCACACTCTGAAGAATACACAGAAATATAAGACATGGCTTCTACTTACAGGCTGCTTATAATTCAGATAAAGAAATAATTATTAAAGCACTTGGATGAATTAAAGAATGACACATGTTAGTATTCAGAAATATGTGGTGAAAGAGGAAGAAAAGGCATTATTATTAGAATAGACAATGTTTCTTGGATTAGATGAATTTTAAGATGGATTTTGAAATGTACATAAGACTTGGGAGAGAAAAGAAGAAGCTATTTCTATTTGAGAGGATTGCACAAGTTGTAAATTTAGTTCTGTTCAAAAAACATTAATTAAGTGCCAAGCACTGTACTATGTGCTGGAGATTACAGCATGTTTGAGAACTCTTCTGTACTCTGTTGCTAAAGTATTTTCATGTGTCCTAAAAAGGTGAATCTCTGGGGATGCCCAGGTGGCTCAGTGGGTTAAGCATCTGACTTTGGCTTAGGTCATGATCTGAGAGTCCTGGGATCCAAACTCTCAAGCCCTACATTGGGCTCTGTGCTCAGGGGAAAGTCTGCTTGTCCCTCTCCCTCTGCCCCCCATCCCCACTTGTGTGCTCGCTCTCTCAAATTAATAAATGAAAACTTTAAAAAAGGTGAATCTCTTGTGAGAAAGCAAATTCCTTGAAGGAATTCTCATGACAGAAGTCCCTTTTCCTTAGTGATCTAGAAAAGGACTGGTTTTTGTTTTCAAGGTATAGGATAGGCTCTAGAAGTAATTGGAAGAGCTTAACTTTGGTACACACCAGCTTCCTATCATCACTGACTTCCTCCATGCTACCTAGAGACCTAAGGTATTATCTGATAATAAATTGTTGGATTTTAGTAATGATAATAGTTATATTTGGCAGTCACTATGCCAATAGCTTTAAATACATCATCTCATGTAATCATAACTACCCAGTGGGTTTTACTTAATACTTACTGTCTGTCTTCCCCCATTAAAATGATTAAACTGAAGCTTAGATTCCAGTGCATGTCAAGGCTACACAGTCTGGCAAGTGTATGACTGACTCTAAAGTCTGTGCTTCTAAACACTGTGTTCTGCTTTTATTTTTTTTTAATTTATGATAGTCACATACACACACACACACAGAGAGGCAGAGACATAGGCAGAGGGAGAAGCAGGCTCCATGCACCGGAAGCCCGACGTGGAATTCGATTCTGGGTCTCCAGGATCGTGCCCTGGGCCAAAGGCAGGCGCCAAACCGCTGCGCCACCCAGGGATCCCTGTGTTCTGCTTTTAAATAGGGGTTCTTGATGGTTCCAGGAAGGGAGTACCTAACAGGGGAAGCAGTGGTCAAAGAATTAATATTCATATTGTAGACAGGATACCTGCCAGCAGTCTATGCAATTTCATTCCACCAACTGGGAAGGTTGGCAAGAGGGTAAGTACAACAGTGTGAGGAACAAAATCATTGTAGTGCCAAATATAGTACAATCTCTCTAGTACTATGGTTTTGAAAAGATGGCTGACTTGTGTTGGCTTTCTCAGTCACCGAGGGAGTAAATACTACTTGAAGCTTATGATCCTGACACATCAAAATGGACAACCTGGCAGGTGTCCTTGCTGAAAGATGACAAAATTACTAAAAGACAAGCCTTGTTTTTTCTCAAGAGATGTGACACTTGGGGGCTTCCATTAAAAACTTCACCAAGCCTTTGTCACCTTAATCTCTTCCTTAAGTGCCTGTGATCTTTTCAGGGGCACAGATCCATGCATGGTCAGTACCCAGTGGCCAGCTTTCTGAGCTGTGGGCAGAGGTGGCAGTGATGGTCAGGGCCTGGGAGGACATGAGAGAAGAAAAGTTCACCTTCCTGACAACTTATAACTTGATTCCACTTATAAGCCATTTATTTTCAGAAATAAGTAATGGGTGAAGACACAGGCCAGGCCTACAATTCATGCACTTGAGAGTTTAAGGCTTTCTGAGATCAAATCACCGTAGCAAACCGAGACAGTTATTGTAGGGACGTTCGGAGAGGAAGCAGACAGAGAAGGAGAAGCCAGAGACCTAAGAAAGGAGACAGGAATAGAAGGTGATGGAAATTGCTTCCCACTCTGCACCCTTGAGGAAACAAAGAGGACAAATAAGAAGCAGCAGTGATAGGAGGAATCTGGGGGCGTCTCTGGAATAAAATTGGCTGGTTTGTGGAGAGTTGTCAGCAAGTACACTCAGTGGCTGGAAGGAAGGGATGTGCTAGTTCAGGCCTTTGAAATCTGGGTGTCAGGATCATTGCCTTGGCCCTCCTCACCTATCCCCTCAAGGAAGGAAGAATGCCATATGTCAGCTCTCACCTGGCTTTACTCCAGCCCATAGCTAGAAAATGGCCCACAGAGGAAGATCTAGGAGTGAGAGGAGGCTGGGCAATAAGAAAGGGAAAGGACTTTTTGGCCAGTGCTTTCTGCACATCGGGCAATGGATTGTAAATTCCTGTGGAAGAGATGAGGCCTGGGAAGAGTGGATGTCTGGAACAGAGAAGCAGAGGCAGTGACACAGCACAGAGACACTTCCTCTGATCCTTTTGTCTTTATGTTCACTATAGAGAAAAATTGGTTGTCTTTTTGTTGTCTCTGTAGCAATACAAAGTTGAGTCTTAGGAGAAAGGAGGGCCAGAGGTGTAAAGGAACCTCATTTATGGTAGGTGAGCTGCAGCCATTGAAACTGCTGCCTGCTGTAAAGGTAAATCCCAGTCTCCCACATTGCATTTTGCTTCATAGCAGATTTTTCACTGCAAAGTATTAATGGAGTCCAAATTCCAGCCAGGCTTGGGAGATCAAGAGTAACCCTCTTGATGAAGTGGTTTTGCAGGCTCTTGAAGACATTGTCATTTGTTAAAGAAAAAAAAAGTAAAAATCAGTCTTGAAAGAACAAAGAAAATGTCTTAGATGATAAATTTAAAAGATTTGGAGTAAAAGAAGGAAAAGCTTGAGGGAAGAATTTTTTAAAAATTTTACCAGATTTCCCCACTATGATATAAAGGGGTCAAACTTAGCCTGCAGTTTCATGGAGCCAATTTCTAAAAGAAAATTTTAAAACTTGAAATACTGGTTATTTGCCAAGGTACACACCGAAATCAAGCGCCACTTGGCTACTGGCAGAACTGAGTATTGGGATCCCGGGATGTTAGTTTTAGGCGTGCTCTGCAGGAGAGGACCGCACTTACCATCTCCCCTCCCTTTGCCCCTGGAGTTGAACACTTTCTGCACTACGTAGGAGTGCTGTAGGGAAAATGTTGGGGTCAGGTAAATAATCCCTAACATCAGCAACCTCGGAGCACCTCCCTTGCGTTTCTTTCGAACGTGGAGCCGCCGCCCAGGTGCCCATACTTGGCTGCGGCCCTGAGTTTATTTTCTTGAATTGCGCTTGAAGTCTTTTCCTGGGAATGCGATAGCCCAAGTCCTAGGGACATAACTGCTTGTCCTAGAATAATCTCCCTACAGCCGTTACAGCCGAGGGACCGTGGAGACTGGCTGAACAGGGAGATGGGGGCAGGGAGAAAGGGAGTGGCCGCGTTCCCGCGGTCTGCCGGGATCCTGCGGGTCCAGGGTGAAGGAGCCGGGGCTGGAGTGGCTGGAGCGACCCATCACTCCCGGTCGCCGTCTGCCACCTCGGTGCGGAACCCGAGCCGGACTCGCTGAGCACTCCTCCCCCTCCCCTTCTGCCTCCTCTTCCCTCCCCCTGGAGCGGCGGCGGCGGCGGCTTGCCAGCAGGCAGGCAGGCGGCGGAGCCGGGCTGAGCGACCCCGAGCGAGCCGAGGCGCTGGGATATGGGGGGCCCGCGGGGACGGCGGGGCCCGGCGCCCTCGGGAGGGCCGGCGAGGGGAGCGGCCGCCGGCGTTTGCTAGCGCGTGAGCGGTGGGGCGCGGGCGCACGGCAGCACGAGCGGGAGGCGGAGGCGGGGCCCGGGCGTGGAGCCCGGCGGGGGAAGCGGCTGCCTCCGGCCCTGCCCGGCTACTACCTCCACCGCGGCCGGTGGCTATGGAGCTGGCGGGCACCAGACCCGGGGCGACTGAGCATCCACGACTCCGGCCGCCCCTGTCCTGGCTGCCGCCGCCTCTCCTGCTGCTACTGCTGCTGCCGCTGCCGGGCCCAGCGGCCTCCCAGCTGCGATACTCGGTGCCGGAGGAGCAGGCACCCGGCGCGCTTGTGGGCAACGTGGCCAGCGCGCTGGGGCTGGAGCTGCGGCGCTTGGGGCCGGGCTGCCTGCGCATCAACCATCTGGGTGCGCCCAGTCCGCGCTACCTGGAGCTGGACCTCACAAGTGGAGCGCTCTTCGTCAACGAGCGCATTGACCGGGAGGCGCTGTGCGAGCAGCGGCCTCGCTGCCTGCTCAGCTTGGAAGTGCTGGCGCACAGCCCCGTGGCGGTGAGCGCCGTGGAGGTGGAGGTACTGGACATCAACGACAACTCGCCGCGCTTCCCGCGGCCCGACTACCAGCTTCAGGTAAGCGAATCGGTGGCCCCCGGAGCGCGCTTTCACATAGAGAGTGCGCAGGACCCCGACGTGGGCGCCAACTCCGTGCAGACTTACGAGCTCAGCCCCAGCGAGCACTTCGAGCTGGACCTTAAACCGCTGCAGGAGAACAGCAAGGTGCTGGAGCTGGTGCTGCGGAAGGGCCTAGACCGCGAGCAGGCAGTCTTGCACCACCTGGTTCTCACAGCTGTGGACGGGGGCAGTCCAGCCCGCTCGGGCACCGCACAGATCTCTGTGCGTGTCCTGGACACTAACGACAATTCTCCCACCTTCGACCAGTCCACTTACCGCGTCCAGCTTCGGGAGGACGCTCCCCCGGGCACCTTGGTGGTGAAGCTGAATGCCTCGGACCCGGATGAGGGCTCCAATGGTGAGCTCAGGTACTCCTTGAGCAGCTACACCTCGGACCGGGAGAGGCAGCTCTTCAGCATCGATGCCAACACTGGGGAAGTGCGGGTAAGTGGAGCACTAGATTATGAGGAGGCCTCTTCTTACCAGATCTATGTGCAGGCGACGGACCAGGGTCCAGTACCCATGGTGGGTCACTGCAAGGTATTAGTGGACATCGTGGATGTGAATGATAATGCACCAGAGGTGGTGCTGACCGACCTGTACAGCCCAGTGCCTGAGGATGCTGCATCCAATACCGTGGTGGCCCTCCTCAGTGTCAATGACCAAGACTCAGGCCTCAACAGGAAGGTGAGCCTTGGCCTGGAGGCCTCACTGCCTTTCCGACTGAATGGCTTTGGAAATTCCTACACGCTGGTGGTGAGTGGTTCCTTGGACAGGGAGCGGGTGGCTGCCTACAACATCACAGTGACAGCCACTGATGGGGGAGTACCACAGCTCACATCCCAGCGGACACTCCGGATTGAGATCTCTGACATCAATGACAATCCACCAAGCTTCCTAAAGGACTCCTACTCCATCTATATCCAGGAGAACAATTTGCCAGGGGTGTTGCTCTGCACCGTGCAAGCCACAGACCCAGATGAAAAGGAGAATGCAGAGGTGACCTACTCCCTCCTGGAGAGGGAGATTCAAGGGCTACCAGTCACCTCCTATGTCTCCGTTAACAGTGCCAGTGGCAGCCTTTATGCTGTCAACTCCTTTGACTATGAGAAGTTTCGGGAGTTCTTTGTGACTGTGGAGGCCCAGGACAAGGGGAGTCCACCACTGAGCAGCACTGTGACCGCCAATGTGTATGTGGTGGACATGAATGACCATGCCCCTCACATCCTGTACCCTACCTCAACTAATTCGTCAGCAGCCATTGAGATGGTGCCTCGAACTGCCCCTGCTGGTTATTTGGTCACCAAAGTCATAGCCATGGACTCAGACTCTGGCCAAAATGCTTGGCTCTTCTACCATCTGGCCCAGACTTCTGACCTGGACCTCTTTAAAGTAGAGCTACACACAGGGGAAATTAGGACTACCAGAAAGATGGGAGATGAGAGCGGAACTACTTTCAACCTGACCGTGGTGGTCCGAGACAATGGAGAGCCATCACTGTCCGCCTCTGTGGCCATTACAGTGGCTGTGGTGGATAGAGTCTCCAAGATCCTCCCAGATACTCAGAGACACGTTAAGAGTCCTCGGACATACTCTGAAATTACACTTTATCTAATAATAGCATTAAGCACAGTGTCTTTTATATTTCTTTTGACAATCATTGTTTTGAGCATCATCAAGTGCTACCGCTACACCGCGTATGGTACTGCGTGCTGTGGGGGCTTCTGTGGAGTGAGAGAGCGGTGTCCGGCTGAACTAAACAAACAGGCCAATAACAATATTGATGCCAGGATACCACATGGCCTCAAAGTGCAGCCTCATTTCATTGAAGTGCGAGGGAATGGCTCCCTTACCAAGACCTACTGCTACAAGGCCTGTCTGACCGCAGGCTCAGGGAGTGACACTTTCATGTTTTATAACACAGGGGCACAGACAGGACTGGGGCCTGGGGGAGCCCAAGCAGCAGCGAGTGACAGCAGGCACCTCACAGGCCAAAGTGGGCAGAGTGCTGGGAACCTGATTATTCTCAAAAATGATGCTGTTTCTCAAAACGAGGTGAGATAGCAGTCAAGAGATTCTTCCACGGTCATGTGTTTTCACACATCCCCTCCCCCCACCAGTATCAGTGGCTCTATTGAGTTACTAACAGTAACAGCAGTGATCTGGAAAACTGCATATATACATACATATATATGTATGTATATGTATGTATATGTGTGTGTGTGTGTATAGTGCCTGTGACTTGATTATAATTTACTTTGTTTCCACTCTAGAAAAATAACATCAGAGAATTGTTTTGTTTTCTTTTCAGATCTATGAAGCCTTAAGCATAACATTGTTGGAGAAATAAGGATTAGACTTAAATATTTGATGTTAAAATATAGCTCTGCAGAAGAATGGAACAGGCTTGAGAATGAGATGATGCCATTCTGGTTAATGCTTTGAGATTGAAGAAGAAATGGTCTCTGCTGTATCATCTACAGGGAAAGTTCTCTTTGGAAATGCTATCATAGTGGGGGTTTTTTGTTTTTATTTGTTTTTTGTTTGTTTGTTTGTTTGTTTAAAGCTGTGAGACCTCTAGGGGTTGTGGTGGTCAGCTCTGCATGCTGTCCTTGTTTATACCTTGAAAATTATCCTGTTAATATTTCCAGTAATTACACTAAACTGAGGTGGTAGGGTCTTCTGGAAATTTATGTCAGAGGTGATAAAGCCAATAAAGCCATAGACTATGGATCTCCACCTTGAAGCCAAAGTTTGCTTTGGCTCTTTGATGTGGTAATTCTTCTGTTTGGGGCTGTCAGAGGAGATAAAGGATGGTAAGGCAAAGAGACCACTAACCAATTTGTCTGGTTGGGCTAGGGAGATATTAGAACATGTGGGGATGTGGTGAATACCAGGACAAGTGGGGAGAAAGAGAAGGAGATACTCATCTTTCTTTACGTAATACAAGTTCATTGTAAGATGATTTTCCTGTGTTATGTTAAACACAACCTGTAATCTCCTGATTTCCTGTTGACAATTTCTAAGCTTTTAATGAGATGTGAAGTAAAAAAAAAAAAAGAGAGAGATGTGCGGTAGCCTCTCAAGCCCTTTATATCTTTAAGTTAAATGGCAATATTTCAAACAACACTCCAACATACTCAAAGCACATGTTCATTTTCAGGTTCTAAAATTTAGTTTGCAATAGCTAGAAAAGCCTTAGAAAATGGATGGCTTGCTGTATGTGAAAGACAGGTGTTAGTAAATACATGGGTTTTAAGTCTTGTTTTGTTTTTTTAAGACTTATTTATTTATTTGAGAGAGTATGGAGCTGGAGGGTGGAGGTGGGGGAGGAGCTGAAGTAGAGGGAGAGAAAATCCCAGGCTGACTCCAGTGCTGAGTGTGGAGTCCCACTCCAGGGCTCGATCTCACAACCCTCAGATCATGACCTGAGCCAAAACCAAGAGTTGAACACTTAACTGACCTCAACACCCAGGCACCCCTTAAGTTTTAGGTAGGCATGAGGCCAGCTTGTTCTTTATTATGAAGAATGTATATAAATTGGACAGTGCATGAATGTGAAGATATGTTTGTGTAATGTGTCTCCATGTGTATGCTTGAAAATAGACATCTGCTTTGTGATACCTCAAAGTTGTATTTCAGAAGCCAAAATTTTGTTCCATCAATAGTAATGAATTGTCATCTTCCCAAACAACTACTTTTGTAGCTAGGACTTTCAGAGGTACTACAGAAGAAATTAGTAATATTTGTCCCTCTTATATTTTTGTGATGTATTTTTAGTGACATATTGCTGTCTTTTTATTAGTTCGTAGTTTCACATTCTAAATTCATGCTAAGCTTGAAGAAAGTTATGCATAAAATACAGGAAAAAAACCCCAGATGCCCCAGATGGATAGAGAGTATTTCCCAGATACATTTTACGCAGATGTGTCAGAGAAGCCTGATTTTAGCCAATACTGAGCAGCCACAGGAGCAGATTGCAGATTACGAAAAACTGGGGGACAAAATCAGGGAGTTTCCAGAAATATTTAGATTGTAGCTCTTGGAAGCTTGTAAAAAGGCTTAGCTTTAAATAAGGACGCTGTAGACATTTGCTTAACAAATTTTTGTGCAGCCCTTTGGGGCCTGGAGTGGGCTGCAGGTGGTGAAGAGGCTGAGAGAGCAGGCCAGGCAAGCTTTGCCACCAGCTATGAGCAGGAAGCTCAGCTGAATGACATCTTACCCTCCTCCTGGCTCAAAGTGTAGGGCACTTTGACACATGAACTATTTCTGTCTTACACCGACCTGTGTGTAAATACATACTTTGGTACACAAAGCTTTAATTGAGGGAGGAAATTATGTCAGAAAAGTGCTTGCTCTTGCGGGATTTTGCCAGGACAATGCATGCATGATTGTAATAAAGGCAGATTTCTGCCAGCCATGTTGAAAATCCAGTGAAAGCCCTAAGGTCTCTAGCTCCTGAAATTATTAAAGTTATGAGGAAAGAGTGAGTCAGGTCAACATGGCAAAATGGAAACAAAAATCACTCAACTCTGAAAGTCATGACTGCTAGGTCAGCCTATTAAACTTCCAGGTTAGGCTTTCTCTTTTCCCTACCTAATTACTGCAGATGGCAGAAGAGTCCTAGCTGCACCTCATGCCATGTGTGTTAAATTAGATGAAGATTATAAGGGATGAGTAAGGAAATCTGCACTCATTGACCACGATGCTATATAAAAATGCTCTGCTTTGTGTGATTTCATTTCTTGTAAATCATAGATGAAAGAAACCTTTACCGACATCTAACATGTGAGGAAATAAGCTCAGAGAGGTTAAGTAACACACACACAAGTCATTCTGTTAGTCTATTTTAAGTCCTGTTTGTCTGAATCCAACAGCTCTGCTGTTTGAAATAATATGAGTGGACAGAAATCCCAATGTTTATACTCCTTTTGTTAGGTGATATTTTGGCATTTTGGCTACCACTGGTTCATCTAGCAGTGTAAATTGACTGCTTTTGGAGAAAGAGTAACTCCTTGCATAAAAGTAGGTCATAAATGGGAGGATCAATGAGTAAAAATATTACTACCAGGCTGATATATTTTTATTTGTTTATCTGTTTGACTCTGGCATAGTCTGTTACGATCTTTCATCTCTGTTCTTTTTCTGGTTTCTCTTTTGTTGCTTATTAAACAGCAATTTAACACCAGACTCTTATCTTTTGATAGATTTCACCCCTGGTGAGCTTATTTCATGAGCCATTTGTGCAATGAGATTTTTGAAGTAACTTTTTGGCAATGGGGCAGAATTTCTCTTTGGAGATTTCTGAAAACCTGATACTGAATGTGGTTAACTCCCCTTTCAGAGCCTCCAAGAAAAGGAAACCAAATCTTAAGGTAGATTCTGTGCATTTATGGGTCTGTGACTGCTCATGAGTCACTCTGAGTACTCTGGGCAGATTTGCCCAACTGTGCTTCCATGGGACCAGGTGGCATACAATGTGGAAATCACAAAAGACTAACAGAAATAAGTTTGCTGACATTTATTTTCAAGCAATTTGTAACCATCAGATCTTCAGTATTTCTGCCCCTGTGTATACACATTCACCCTAATTGCAGATGCCATGATCTGAAAGAGTTAACCTTTCTTTTAGTAGCATCTAATTTTTTTCCCCTAGGACTGACTTTTGTATCTGGTGACTCTGTCCTGTATCAGAATTTACACTTGGTACAAAATGACATGGTGGTGAATTCATAAAAAGTGTGTGATGGTCAGAACAGGCAAACAAATTCTGTGAACTTCCATTCCAGTGTTGCATCCTCTCATTGTCACTTTTAAGTGGGTGGACTGCTTTGTTTTGCCATTTCCATATTGGTTATAGGACTGTTCTTCTGAGAAAAGGTTTATTTTCTTTGGTCTGGTAATATAATAATTTCTTCAAATTACCTCCTTCCTCCCCTTTTCTGCAGATCTGCTGAGCCAGATGAAATTATGGCCGAGCTCTTCTCAGTCTCTGTATCTTGCACATATTCTGACTGATGAAGAAATCTATTTATTGTAGCTTGAATGTCATTGGCCTATCCTTTCCTCTGACCCAGGAGCGAGCTGTCACATGGGCATCTGGTCTACCTCCAAACACTGCAGGGACACAGCCTGGCATATTATAAATTTCCTATTGGCATGCTGTCTGCTTCACAGAATAGCAGAGTCAGTTCTGAATACTTGCTTTGGTTTGCCACCAGTTTTTGCTCTCAATGAGAGGTTAGGATGATGTCAGTTTGCAAATATTTGAGGAAAACTTGCCATCACCAAACCCAGAGGTTTAGATGAATTTAATGGAGATTTAAAGGTTTCTTTGAATATGAAGTTAGGAGTTTTGTTAGGAGTTCACCTGGTTCAATTTTCCTGTGCATATTAAGTATGAATATAAATTTAGTTTAGCTGAATGATCAGATTTTGAGCATTATAATCTATAATCATGATTTCAAAAATCAAAAGTGAGAGGATTCCTTAGCAGTATTTCAAATCTTTCAAATCATCTAAAAATGAAAATTTTTTCTTTCAGGAATTTGAGGTTGACAAGTGCAAAGAAATATTTGACATTGCAAAGTTGAAGGAAAATGTTAGTTCCTTGGCACATAAGCAACATCAGTTCCTTTCTGGCCTTGCAGGGTCAGCACTCTGGGCTCTGGGGAAGTAAAACTGTGAGTGAGGGAATAACCCCTGTGCTAACAGGCTGTGTGTCCAGAATTAAGCGAACCTAGCTCTTTCTCTTGTACTGGAACCCATTAGGTATGTTTCAATATTATGTTTATTTTACTTTCCTGCTTCATGGATTGGGGGTTGCAGGTGACTTCAGAGGAAAGTATTTCACTTAGAATTCTCATATTTATCATCTTTTCAGTTTGCTTTACTAGAAGACTAATATGCGGGCAGCCCGGGTGGCTCAACGGTTTAGCGCTGTCTTCAGCCCAGGGTGTGATCCTGGGGATCCAGGATCGAGTCCCATGTCAGGCTCCCTGCATAGAGCCTGCTTCTCCCTCTGCCTGTGTCTCTGCCTCTCTCTCTCTCTCTCTCTCTGTCTGTCTCTGTCTCTCATGCATAAATAAATAGAATCTTAAAAAAAAAAAAAAGACTAATATGCCACCCAGGCACCCCAGCAGTGATTATTTTAAATGTTATACTCCTTTTTGCCTTATTGACCAACAGTTTATATATTCATTTTCTATTGCTTTGTAAGAAATTACCACAAATTAGTGGTTAAAAACAACTTCCACTTATCTCAGAGTCCTGCATGATATGAGTAGATTCTCTGCTTAGGTTTTCACAGAGCTGAAATCAATATGGCACCTTGGCTGAGTTCTCTTCTGGAGGCCTTGGGGGGATAATATGCTTTCAAATTTACTCGGGCTATTGGCAGAATTTACTTCTGCCAGAATTTACTTTGTGGACTACATACTTAGATACTGGTGGCTGGAGGTCACTCTCAGTTTCGGTTCCTAGGGGTTGTACTCAGGTCCTTGCCTCATGATCCTCTCCATCTTTAGAGCTAACATTGGAGAACATTCTCTCACATGGAATCCCTCTCATGCTTCAAATCTCTCCAATTTCTGTCGCTGATCTCTAGACCCAGATTTAAAGGGTTCATGTGATTAGTAGGTCAGTCCGGCCCAGATGATTTGATTTCCCTGTCTTAAAGCCAAATGTGTCATATAACATAACCTAATCAGAGTACGATCCATCATATTTATTCTTGGAGATCATGCAATGCATATATACCAAGATATGAGGATCTTGGGGGACATTTTAGGATTCTGCCTATCATAGTTCATATCAATGTTCACAAAGTATGACTGTGAAAAATCTTCAGTAGATACATCCTTAATAGAGTCCTAATAAAAAGAAGGGGAAGAAGATGCTGCTTATAGTTTCATGTCTCAGAGGGCCATTTACTGATAGCTTCAACATGGATTTCCATGACAAAGAGTGTCATTTCCTGAGTGGTCCTATGATTTTTTTTTTTTGACAGAGATAGGGTATTTTAAGCCTATTTTAAATTTGTCCCAAAAGAGGTGATTCATCCTTCTGTAGTTCAGATATTCTATGGTATAAATAATAAATAATACCGTTACAAGATACATTAAATCTTTGCTATAATTTTGATAGAAACTGAAATGGCTTCTTGTTCTTCATTAATGCTATGTCACCTATATGGACTACCTAATTCAGTTTTTCCACATCTGGAGTTTTGTGGCTGTTAGTCTCCTGAAGGACTAAGCTTTGAAACAACAGAACAACAGAACATCTCTCCAAGTGTCAGACGAAACAATCACACTTCATTCAAATCCTTAGTACATGTTTCTAATGTGTCAGGTATATCAGTAGTCAACCTTTAAACTTGAGTTTTTCCAACTCTAATCAAGTTTTTGTGAAACCCATATACACTTATTACTTTAAATTTTGTATCATTTAAAAATAATATCTGGGAAACTCAGATATAACAAAGGGAAAAAAGGGAAGTACAGTTGGCCCTTGAACAACACAAGGGTTAGGGGTGCCAGGCCCATGTACAGTTGAAAATCCAAGTATAAATTTTGACTCCCTAAAAACTTCACTACTGATATCTTACTGTTGCCCAGAAGCCTTACTGAGAACATGAACAGTTGGTTAACACATGTTACATTTATTATATACTGTATTCTTACAATAAAGTAAGCTAGAGGAAAGAAAATGTTATTAAGAACATCATAAGGAGGGGAAAATACATTTATAATACTATATGGTACTTATTGAAAAAAATCCACATATAAGTGGCCCCGTACTGTTCTAACCTATGTTGTTCAAGTGTTAACAATATATGTCATTCCATATAAATTAATTTAAAACACAAACTTTTGTGAGGTGCCTGGGTGGGTCAGTCGTTTAAGTGGGTAGCTCTGGTTTTGGCTCAGGTCATGATCTTAGGATCATGCCCCACATCAGGCTCTGTGCTCAGAATAAAGTCTGCTCAAGTTTTTCTCTCCCTCTCTCTCTGCTTGCCAACCCCCCTTCATATGCTTGCTCTCTCTCTCAAATAAATAAATCTTTTTTAAAAACCCCACAGACTTTGGTGTTAGGGAGACCTAAATGTAACAATCGGCCACACTCACTAATCAGGCAAGTAATCTAATCTTTCCCAAGTTCAGATTTCATATTTCTATAGATTTAAGTACATTAATGTTATCATGCATGACAGTTCACTTGTTCAAAAACATTTTAAAGGCCTACCAAATGCCTGGACCCTGCTAAGCTCTGAGGACATAGCTATGTATTATGAATATCTACGGCTATTCATATGTTTTATGAACAAAAGAGATATCCCTTTTATAGAATTTATGGTGTAAAAAAAAGTGTTAGGATACTTGCAATAATATGTAAAGTGCTTACCCCTTTGCCTAATATTGTGTGGAGACTTAGAACATTCTATATTCTTCTTTACCTTTTCCCTGCCCAGTCTTACTATCCTAAGACATGTCATAAGTATGATTCTGGCAAATGAATCTGAGAATCACCTTGTTGCTGATGGACTATTTCAGAAAATAGCAGTATGACAAATTATCATTGAGGAAGTGGGGTTGTGTAGCAAACTGAGTTCTTGGTCAGTCCTGTTAGAACTGTGCCTTTCAGCAAAATGAGGTTGATGCTTTCATTCCAAAGATCAAGTTGCAGCAGTGTTCATCATGAATATTACCCACTCACAGAAAAATTGGGAACACTTACCTGGCAACAGATGTCCAAGTCTTTATTAAAAGAAGGTTCTCACAGTTGATACTAGGGCTGCTGATGGTAAGGGTGATGATTGGGTTAATAGGAAATATTTCAGTCATAGTTCCAGGTTTACAGAATGATTTGCAAATAGTTTCTCTTTTGTTCTCTGCAGCACCACCAGTAGAAAATGAGAATCCTTTCATTTCATCTGTAGAGTTTTATGCTACTCTATATGGTACATCCATAGCACACTGTGAACTTAAAAACCAAGGATGAAGCAGTTTGCATATTCATTCATATTTTGCCAGCAAAGTGGAAGGGACCAGAGAGGGCAGTTAGTGTATGGGTACATTTGAGGTAAAGTATCTTAGAGTTGTAGCTTTTTCTGGGCCTTGACTTTGGCTAACTCTCTAAATACCATCTAACCACCCAAAAGTCTGTCAGGAAGTAGAGATGTGAATTACTTCTTTCCTAGGTGTTGTGAAAAGGGGTGTTTATGAAATACTCTGCTTTCTTTGAATAAACAATAAAAAGGATAAGAACAAGAATGATTGACATTTTGAAGTAGTGTATTGATATTACTGTGGCTTTGTGTCTACCAAATATGATCATTATAATCCAGAGGAAATTATAGAATACAACCTCCATCTCTTCATCTTTCCATTCAAATAGACTTCAGTGTTCAGTGACAGAGCCACTTTAATCTCTGCCCATGAAAACATCTATCACAGGTTTTTTTAATAACAAATTTTTGCTAATAAATAACGAGATAGTGATGGTGGCTCATTTTGTCCGCATTGATTCCTGAGTAGCTTCTACGCAGCCCATGACTCCTCAAACAGTCTTTGGGGGTGGGGCTATAATTTCCTTTTTGTCCCCTCCACTTTGAAGTGACCGTCTGTGGACAGAGGACAGCAGATCTTTCTAGTACACAGGTGGTGCAGAGTGAGCCAGGTGCTTCTTGGGTTTCAGCAACTCCCTGTTAAGCAATCAGAGCTGAGTGAACAGTAATTGAGTGAGGAGGCAAAACACTCAGAAAAGCAGGGAACGAGTACAATTTTATGAAAAGGATTATGTAGCAAAACAAGATCAAACTCCCGTCGTGGTGTGTTTTCCTCTCCCCGGTATTCCTCTTCAATCAGCAGAAGAGAAGGTTCTCGGATGCTGGAGTTCGTACCCGTTCATCCATCCTGGGTCAGACGTGCTGCAGTCTGCAAAGCCAGCAGCAGATTGCAGTCCTCTGCAGTCCAGCCAGACCAGCAGAACTTCTGTGGCTGTGTACCCTGTTAGATCTAGAATACCAAATTGGAGATATTCCTTTAGTAAGGCATTTGAAAGCAAAAACAATGAAAGCTTTCCCTGTCTCAAAATAGACTGCCCTCCCCGCAGTGCTGCTTTAGGAACAGAGACCTGTTTTGAGCAAAGCAAAGCCACAGCTGGTCCTCACAGCATCATTAAATCTGGTTTTTCCATGGTCTTGAGTCTGCGTAAAGACCCTGATGAGCTAATTTTCTCCTCAAGTGCTATATATACAGATATCATCTTAGAGTTGCACATTGCTCCTTCAATACTTTTTTCAGATACATGGAAATATTTTAGAAACAGCTAATCAATCACTGGGAGATCATTGTTTTGCCTTATTAACAAAACCCCCCTTTGTGATTTTACAGCCACGACAGCCCAACCCTGACTGGCGTTACTCTGCCTCCCTACGAGCAGGAATGCACAGGTATGTATTTCCTTACTTTTTTCAATCAGAACAACTAACTTTGCATGGCTCAGACACGTTCTGTGTCTAGAGGCTGGAAACTGCTGTCAAACTGAGAAGCTTTAGATACTTTGCTAGGGGAATATAGTTCCGTTTGTCTCCAAGTCTATTCCTTGAAACATTGGAAATAGTGCCAAATGTTTATCAAGTGCTGGCAGGTGAGAACTCCCTGCAAAATTACAGAGACAGGCTGCTGCGTATATTCCTTCATCAGAATTCTATGAGGAAATAATGATCCCTTCTCATCTATACTTTATGTCCCTCCCTTAGAAATTAATACCTGATGCATTTAGACCTAAGTATAGGTACGTGTTGTCTACTTTGGTTTTCTGTCACATATCAACTCTTATATCTTATCAACCACAATAATTGTCTGTTTTTCTTGTTCATGTTCACCCATATTAGAACTCCTTTTCCATCTTGTTACTCTCTCATTGCCATCAATGGCCTGGGCTCTTCAGAGGATGAGCCTTGTGAAAGGACTTTATTGAATATCTGGAGACCAAATCTATCTTATTTTAAATGAACCTACAGTAATAGCATTACTCTAAGATTCAGATTAAGTATGATTTTGCTTTCTCTATTTTGTCTCTTTGACAGTAATTGATTAACTACCATTATTCCCAGAGCTGATTTTTTTTTTTTTATGATAGTCACAGAGAGAGAGAGAGAGAGAGAGGCAGAGACACAGGCAGAGGGAGAAGCAGGCTCCATGAACCGGGATCCCGATGTGGGACTCGATCCCGGGTCTCCAGGATCGCGCCCTGGGCCAAAGGCAGGCGCTAAACCACTGCGCCACCTGGGGATCCCCCCCAGAGCTGATTTAATGCCATAGGGCCAAATAAAAGATTCTTTATTTTAGAGTGCCTGAAAACCAAGAAACTAATGATCACTACTACCAACAGGATTTAGTTTTAAAGAAGGAATAAACTCTAAACTTAAGCCCCTCAAAATGTCTGGGTAACACATAACTAGATCTTTACCAAACTTACATCAATTTCTAAAGAGAGAGCTCACATGGTATGTGTTAAGTTAATGAAAAATTAGTTTTAAAACCATTTAAAAATGCATTAAAGTAAAATTAACGTATTCTCAAGCCTTACATTACAAGTTAGGCGGAAATCATTATAATGGGGGCTATTCCTGAACAAGAAGCAACCAGTGAAGGCCAGAAGATTAGTAGTTGGCATAGTGAAATGTCATATTGGAACCTGGGTTGCAATTTTAGTCCAGAAATACTTGGGCAGATGCTGTAATGTGGTGTCAGGAAGACTCTTTTTTTTTATTCATGAGAGACACATACAAAGAGAGAGGCAGAGACACAGGCAGAGAGAGAAGCAGGCTCCATGCAGGGACATGGGACTCGATCCTGGGTCTCCAGGATCATGCCCTGGGCTGAAGGTGGCGCTAAACTGTTGAGCCACCTGGGCTGCCCAGGAAGACTCTTTATATTTGTTAGTGACTGGTTTCTCCTTTTGCCTGCATCTGAGCTAGTGTTGCAAACTGTACAGTAGGAAAAGGCATAGTTTATCATACCAGCTTTTCCATCCTAGTTGAATTAGTGCTGTACTTAAAAAGTATCAAAGCCATGAGATGTACCTTAAAAAGTATATTTGAAATAAAATGCTAAAACCCACAACTTCCTTATTCCATTTTCAAATGGGGAAAAAAAAAAGGCAAGTGTGCTCCTATTCAGATTTCAATTAAGATACCATGAGATATAAGTAAGATAAGAAATGAAATAAAATTGAAGCTGGGCAGCCCGGGTGGCTCAGCGGTTTAGCGCCACCTTCAGTCCAGGGCATGATCCTGGAGTCCTGGAATCGAGTCCCACATCGGGCTCCCTGCATGGAGCCTGCTTCTCCCTCTGCCTGTGTCTCTGCCTTTCTCTCTCTCTCTCTCTCTCTCTCTCTCTCTTTCTCTCTCTGTCTGTCTTTCATGAGTAAATAAATAAAATCTTTTTAAAAATTGAAGCTAAATATAATTTATTCCTTGCAGTATAATACACTGAACATGTATCCGAGCTGTAAACTTAAAGAATACTCTTCTCTTTTTACACATGTGCTTGGCTTCTTGGCCATTCCAGCCTCAGACACCATATAACTGTTCCTTTGAAAATTTCTGCTTTGAGTTGATGTGGTTCCAGGGTAGTTATATCTTCAGAATGAATCTGATTGAACCCATATAATTTGCTGGTAGAATCTGGGAACACATGAAGGATATTAATATTTGGGGGGAAAAAAGAAAAGATTCTAGGATGTAGATGAAGGGAAGAATAACAATAGGACAGAGCTTAATGAATGAATTTTTATTAGATATGTTATTCAGAGTCACAAGTGAAAGTATATTTAATTGATAGTTGGGCTTCCCCCACTATAGTTCAAGATTGTCTGCTTCTGCTGCCTCATATAACCCCTTTAGACAATAGTATAAATTTTGTTTTAGTAACTTAATTTGCAAGATGAACCAATGTCTTTTTGAAAAGAATAC
Organism: Canis aureus; assembly: GCF_053574225.1. NCBI lineage: Eukaryota > Metazoa > Chordata > Mammalia > Carnivora > Canidae > Canis > Canis aureus. The sequence goes on from NC_135615.1 coordinate 36,823,544, forward strand.
TGATTCTGGTGATGATTTTCTTGTATGATGTTTACTCTTTGGATTCCATTTGTTTTTTCCTTCATTCATCCATCCCACAAATACATGAAGGTCTACTATGTGCTAGCATTATGATGTTTGCTCCATCCTTGAATTGTTTATGTTCTATTTCTGTTTGCCTCTAAGGGTGTCCCAGTTCATCTCTCCCTGCAATATCTGATGCTGAATTAATCTCTTCTGAATTGGGATCTGGGGGTGGTGGTGATAGACTTCCTCAAGTCCCAGGAAATATAGAGTGGGTTGCCTATCTATTAAGTAAAAGATACAGAAAGTAAAACAGAAAATAAGCTTAAGAAGTAATTGGGCAACTAAATTGGAATAATGCTATAGTTGTCAGCAAATGGTTTTCATGTGTTTTTGTCTTTGCTATAGATGACTCAGAAACAAAATCAGCAAGAGAGGCCTGGGGCTTCTGAGAACAAGCTCTCTTCATCTGCTACAGCATTAAGATGTTAAAACGGCATTAGCCCTCTGATGGGCTTCCTGTTAGATTTAGTGAACACCACGTGGCATTAATGACAACCAAAATTGCCATAAAGATAAAATGTGTTTATTGCCAGAATAGTATAGCAAGCAGTAAGTCAGCAGTGCTTTTGCTGTTTATGTAAGGTAACTGCTCAGCAGTAATTGCTTCAGTTCAAGTATGAGTAGAATGTGTTAGCTGGAGCCCTGCCTTCAGAGATGCATGTACTTTCTCTGGGTGGAAGGAGATCTGGAAAGTCATTTATGGTCTAACCATTATCTGGGTCTGTGTGTTTACTCAGCTCTGTGCACCTAGAGGAGGCTGGCATTCTACGGGCTGGTCCAGGAGGGCCTGATCAGCAGTGGCCAACAGTATCCAGTGCAACACCAGGTAAAGACCCAAGGTCTCTCTCTTCTTGATTGGGTTCTCAAAGGCAATCAGATGACTTGTTTTTTTAAGACCAAAAATGTTAATGGCTTTCTTTCTAGTTTTTCTTCTTTTCCTTACATGTATGACTTCCTTACATATATCCATGATTATTTTGATTTTCTACTTCATTTCCTTCAAGAATTGAAACAGAGACCATAAGGGTGTGTGTGTGTGTAAAGTTCTTTTGTAAAATAACCAGGCATCTTTCACGTGCTTAGGCTATCTGAGCCATGTGGAGAAGATCTGGTGTCTTCATTCACAGAGATGACACAGTTAGCAAAGATCTTTTGGTTGAAGACAATAGAAACCCATTCAAAGTGGTTAAGCAAAAGGGAAGGAGATACATAGAGAGATAAAGAGATATATACATAGACAGATGCAGTGGAGTTTCTCATGGAAGTGGAAAGTTATGAAAACCAAGGCACCACTCTCTTTGACTTCAAGTCAAAGTCAGATCTGCTTCTTTCTGCTTATCTACATCATTCTGCAGACCGATTTTTTACTGTCTTGATATGTACATTTGCACACATGACCATCTTACAGTTTCTTAGTTTAGAGGACCATTGGGGACTGATTCCTAATCCATACTTTCAGGAAATAGAATCTGCCAGATTGGACCAAAAACCCAATGGCTGGGTTTGATGAGAGCATAGAAAAATTCTTTTAATTCACATTTCCTTAGTTTCCTTATTCTGGCCTAATCAATAAAGTAATGTCATATAATAAAAAATATGGCTTTGTAGGCCCATCCCTGTGGTAGTTTTTTCAGAAAGGAAGGAATACAGAGACTGCAAATGGTGTCTATCATAATCCTCTATTAGTAGAACATCATGATGATGATAATAGTTACTAATTGTTGAGCCATAATCTACCCGGACATGTGCCGAGCACATTATATGTCTGATGTCTTTTATTCCCCATGACAATCTTGCAAGGGATTTATTATGTCTATCTTACATATGAGAAACTAGAGACACAGAGAGGGTAAGAAACATACCCAGGGTCATGTAGTTTGTAAGTGGCAGAGGTAGGATTCAAACTCAAGTGTATCTAGCTCCAAATCTACGTGTATGTAGCACTTATATTCCTAGCATGGCTGACTTGCAAGAATCCATCCAAATTCAAATACATACATAGATACATTACAGATGACATAAGTGTGCGTGTGAAACATTCTTTCCAAAAATAACCAGGTGCCTTTCAAATGATTCTGCTATCTGAATAACATGTAGCTAAGGGCCCATTTTTGCTGGCAATTCTAAGGACTTTTGTTGATTCTAATCAGCCAGCATTTGCTATTTATGAATGTTGCATGATTCAACTAAAAGTCACATTTGTAAAAAAAAAAAAAAATACACAAATTAAAGCAATTCATTAGAGAGTTAATATTGCCAGATGGCAAGGAGAAGAACATTAAATAGTTCATTGACAAATCTGCAACCCCAATGCTAGTGATAGAGTGAAGAAGTGATGGAGGAGGAAGTGGTATTAGGCTGCCAAGTATTGCAGGATGGGAGGCATCTGGAATGGTAAGAGCCTTCCTGTGAAAGTGGCTACAGCCATGCCCTGCTCACCTGCCTTAATTTCAGGGCTTTTCTTGCTCTCACAGAGGCTTTGTAGGTCAGTCTGGTGAGTGAGCCAGGAACTAGGTTTGAATACATTTTCCCTTTCACGAGTGATGCTGGGGGAAGGTTGTATATTCCTAGGCAAATGTACAATAGGAACCATCTGCTGATTATTTCATCTGCCCCTGGCCCAGGTCTCTCCTTCAGATTTGAAAGAATGTTAGGAACCCATCCTCTGGACAGAAGATAAGGAAGGAGTCTCCACTACTTCCCTTACCTATTGTCTCAACCCGTCTTGTCTAAACCCTTCTTTCCAGGCTGTGATGGCTCCTGACTCATAAGTCACAGTCCTCATGGACTGAGCTGGACAGAGCTTACATCTTTCAAGTACTCATTCATGGATGACCCAACCATACTTTTCAACACCACTTCCCCACCAGTGACATGAAGTCAAAGGGATGTGCCTCTGCCCTCTGCTCTGTCCTTTTGACACTTTTAGGTTTTAGAATTCAAAATATGTTCTGCACTGTTAGTAGGGAATATGTAGGGGATCCCTGGGTGGCGCAGCGGTTTGGCGCCTGCCTTTGGCCCAGGGCGCGATCCTGGAGACCCGGGATCGAATCCCGCGTCGGGCTCCCGGTGCATGGAGCCTGCTTCTCCCTCTGCCTGTGTCTCTGCCTCTCTGTCTCTCTCTGTGTGACTATCGTGAATAAATAAATAAAATCTTTAAAAAAAAAAAAAAAGTAGGGAATATGCATAAGGATCAAGATCATGATTTGGAATCAGATCTGAATTGAATTGCAAGTCCAGACTTCCTTGCTAGGTGAACATAAGAAAATTGTTTAAATTCATGTTTTCTTAATTATCCCATCTGTAAACCTGGTATAATGATAATACCTATCTTAGTGAGTTGCCATGATAACTAAAGAAGAAAGAAAGAGCTGAAAATAATGCTTGACATATAATATTAATAAGTGCCTAATTTTCTCTCTCTCTTTTTTTCCGGAATAGTTTTGTGCAATCTGTGATGTGGCCTTGGCTGATAACCTAGTGGCCATAATTCAGTAATTCTCATTTCTGGACCCAGATACCTCCCTCTAAGGTTGTCTGGATCATCCTGACATCTCTACAGTCCAGGCACTCTCCCTAGCCCCTATGCCAGCTGCCCTTCTGTAGATGGAATAAGGAGGCTTCATTAGTTTTGCCCAAAGAAAAGGAAACTCCTTCAAAAAACATGGTTGTTTCTGGTCCCAAGAGCCTGCCTTTCATTGATTCTTTTGCTTAGTGCTTCAGGATGAAGGTGCAGTTGCTTCCAGAAGGCTTCTTCCTGTTGCCTGGGTCTCCTTACACTTATGTCTGCAACCCCCACTAACGAACCACTACCTTCTCACACCTAAAATAGCTGTAGCCCCCTGCATGAAGACAGAGAGAGGCCTGCTGTGCACCAGTCCTCATTCACATGTCTTCTTGGAGTTGTTTTTCCTGCATTGATGAATTCTTCTGCTTTGACATTAAACTGTTCATTTATCTTCACAGTCCACAAAAAAACTAAGAGAAGATGTCTGAAAGGATCTCTGAAAGGATCAATGGGGACATCACCAGGTGATGTTTCCTGCAGGATTAACAAATCAGGCATCAAATGGGGTTAATCCCGATTACTGGCCCTGTTCTAGATCCAGCCTCTCCTCCGTGTGAGCAGACCTGGACTAAAAGGGCTTCTTCCTTAGCACCTTCCAAGGAGACTGAGCAGAGAAAGAAAATGGGCTGAGAAGGGAGAGCCTGACCTCCAGTTACAGCCACTTCTTCAGAGAGGGCTGTGTTTGTCGGGGAGCGGTATTAAAGGGCCAGTCAGTCACGTTTACAACTCACTTTATCAGGGTGAATGTTCTGAAGAGGTTTTAATGAGTGCCCTCTTGTGATCAGTTCCTAGAGAGAATCCCGAGAGGTTATAAAAAGACTACTAAAAAGACTGGCTTCAGGGCACCAGGCTGCTCTGGTAACTCTTACCAGTTCTTCTGGCCCCCACTTTCTACATTTCATTACCTAAGGCAACAGTAGATTATTTCTGGAGTGGGAAATAGTATTTTCAAAAGAGCTCAGGGAATTCCAAAACCACACAGCACTGCGAAAGATAACACTTAGGGCTTATCAGGGAAGACCCCAGGGGATCCGGGACTTAAGCAGTGAAAAGATTAATTAGGCAGGCAAGGTGACTAAGGCAGTGAGACTTAGGGGACCTCAGTTTAGAGTGACCAGACAGTGGTTCTCCAAGTACAATACTTGGAGCAGCCACACTAATTCCTACTGAATCAGAAATTCTCAGAGTTGGGCCCAGAAATCTGTGTTCAACCAGCCCTCCATGTTATACCGATGTACCCCCAAAGTTTAAGAACTGGTGTAGAATCAAGGGTAAATATTCCTGAGCTTGTCTGATATCTTTGAAGGCTCAGAAATCATGTGAGGAAGGCATCGACTTACAATTCATGCAGGAAGCAGTAGGCCTTTCCTTACATCAGAGAGAAAATCCCTAAGAATTCAGGCTCCAGAGTAACCCTCCTTTGAATTCTAGCTCTGCCACTTTGCAGTTCCAAGTCCTTTATTTAACTTTTCTGATTCCTAATTTCTCTGTAAGATGGAGATAATGGTAGTGTCTACCTAATAAGGTTGTTATAAGAATTAAACGAGATAATGCACACATGTTACAGAACCTAGAGAATAATGGTTGGTAGATGGCAATTATTTTTGTCATTTTTCAAGGTATGAGTCTACCTTTCACATTGAGAATTGAGGTCTGAGTTGTTCTCAGTAGTCTCTATTCTAGAGATTTTTCCTTTTTCTTTTTTTCTTTTTTTTTTTAAAGGATTTTATTTATTTACTTGAGGGATAGAGAGCGAGAGAGACAGGGTGAAAGAGGGAGAGGGCATGAACAGGGTGGAGGGGCAGAAGGAGAAGCAGACTCCCTGCTGAGCAGGGAGACTGATGTGGTCTCTGATCCCAGGACTCTAAGATCACAACCTAAGCAGGAGGCAAACACCCAACCCAACTGAGCCAAGCAGGCGCCCCTCTAGATATTTTTCTTTTTTTTTTTCTTTTTTTGATATTTTTCTTAATGAGCCTGTTTTTTGTTTTTTTGTTTTTTTGTTTTTAATGTTCCTGGCGGATTGTTTTTGCCGTAGTTTGCCATATCTCTTTGTGGAAGATGGATACAATTTACACACCTTAGTTTTGTGGGGGGATTCAAGCTTTTATTTGTTTAGGGATTCCTACTCTCTGACAAAATAACTTTCCATGAAGGGGCTTTGTGTAGACTCCATCTCTGATTCTTCTCCAGAATGAAGCCACGATCTTTAAGTTTTTTGGAATCTGTTTAGGAGTGCTGCCAAGATGAATTTTTCCACTTCATGAGTGAGTGCAGCCTTAGGCCTTGTTTGAGAATTTAGAAGCTTGTTGTTGCACTAACCTGCTCGCCCTCAACTTCTGCTGTTGTCATGGTAATGACAATCCTGGGAGGTGTGTACAGATCCTTATTAGGAAAAAAAATGAGATCAGGGATCTGTGCGTGTGAGGCAGCTCCCTCATTGGCATCCTCCACTCCCACCTGCATCTCAGGGCCAGAGTGCCAGCCTGGCTTAGAGGTCTTTAGCTTAGAGGAACAGGAGTCCTTAGAAGATGCACTTTTACTTTCTGAGAGTCTGGTGCTCATCCTATCTGTTGGAGTTCTCTGTGTAGTTTATGTTTTGTGTTCTGACCTGGCCTGGAGAGAGGGAACAAGATAGGGTGGGAAAGGAGAGTTAGAATCTTCTACCTAGGAGAAGCTATGAAGCTTAAGTTTTTGCTGGCTTCATTCATTCACCTTTGCCTCCTCCTTAGAAGAACAACCTGCACTTTGTATTTTCAATGGTCATGTAAATAAAAAACTAGAATGAAAACTTTCCAGTTTTTTCAAAATTAAACATTTCTGCTTAATAAATAGATTCTGAGATAGTTCCTTCCCTCCACCCTGTGTTTCTTTCACCTCTCTTACTTTTCCTACACCATTTTTTCCAGGATTGGTTAGCTCTGGGCCAAATACAGTCAGGGTTGGGACCATGATACATAATAAATAGATTTCTTCCTTAAACATAGCTCCAAACAGAGTTCCTATGCTTCCTGAAAATACAGTCCCGTGTGCACTCCAGTGTATGTTCCTGGGCATACATTTAAAGGCTATAGTGAGGAGAGAAGAGTAGCAAGAGCTCTTCCCTCTGGCTCCATTTTCCTTCAAATCCCACAGATGCAGGCAAGCAGCTATGCAGGGTCAGGAAATGGTTACTCATTATAGTTCCTTAGGTTATCATCGATCCATTTAATGTGTCACTGGAGCATACAGTCTGGCCCCTAAAAATTTCATCATGAGAAACAACTTTTAAATAATGTCTTAGGAAAATAATACACATTTATCTTTCTTTTGTTTAAGAGTGTTGCACGGGACATGAGTTTCCAAATTATCTTTTCTTCTAGTGTTGTCTATACACCATAGTTTGTAGATAAACTTTTAAGCCCCTTATCCAAAGGGAAATTCAGGTTTCTACTGGGAAAATTCTAGTGTCTCAAAAGACCAAGGAAGGGTGGGAGTCACCAAGTCTGCCACCTGACTTGGCTCAAAGATGACAGGTTACCTGTGTAGCCTGGGAGCCCTGTGGCAAAGAAGTGGAGGGTGAGAGTCTATACTTCAGAAAGATGGCTTGGATTGTTTGATGTTTGGAATTCATGGGCATAGTGCCCCTCCCTGGGAGGTGCTTGGACAAAAAGGACCTACTTATAACCTGGGTTGAAGGCAGAGGAGAGCTAATGGCTTGTAATTACTTTAAGCTTTGTAGCTCTATCAAGTGTTGCATGAAGCCTTCACTGATTCTAGTAAACTAGAAATGAAAGCCTGTCCCCAGCAATAGCAAGGATCTTTAATGACAAATATTTTCAGAGAAACAGCCCAGATTCCAAAAGAACTTGAAATATTCATTTTCACAGAGGCTGTCAACTTTGAGTTGAGAAGGTCATTGCCTAATTCGGAGAAACATATTCAGGTCAAGCATTGGCTAGAGCCTAGGGGCCTCTAGGGAAGGGTCATAAGAGAGTTCATTGCCAGGAGACCTGTACTTGAGCATGTGGACTGGAGAGGAGCCTTTTCTGCCTCTGCATTTAGCGCTTGTTACTCACAGTTCACAGTGAAAAAAGCAGAGGGAGGGTGCCTGAGTGACTCAGTCGATCAGGGAGCATCTGCCTTCGGCTCAGGTCGTGATCCCAGGGTCCTGGGATTGAGCCTCACATTGGGCTCTCTGCTCAGCAGGGAATCTGTTTCTTCCTCTCCCTCTGCCCCTGCTCTTGCCATCTCTTTCACTCACTCTCTCTCAAATAAATAAAATCTTTTTTAAAAAAAAGAAAGAAAAGGAAAAGGAGAAGGAGCATAGATCATCATAGATCAATGCCATTCCACTCTTATCTCAGTAGGACCAAGAGTTTGCTCAGTAGTAGCCTTGCCTGGAATGGTCTATCTCCAGGAGAGGGGACTAGGTGAAGGATTGGAGAAGGCAGTCCTGAGGATGGCAGTACCGAGAGAAATAAAAGCAAAAAGGAGTATACCTGAAACTACTATAACACTGTATGTTAACTATACTGGAATTAAGAGAAAAGCTTAATCAATTTTAAAAAGTATGTTTGTACCAGTATGGAAACAGGAAATTGGGAGCTTTGTAAAAGACAGACTCACAGATGTAACTCTATAAGGTTAAAGTATAAAAAGGTAACTTTAAGTAACCAAATTTGTATCCACAAGAAAACAGGGATGATGAGAAGCTTATTGTTGTTACTAGAACTGTGGCTTTTGATAGCTGAATCTCAAATAGTGTACTTGGGCCTCTCAGTTACAGCTGCTAGTGAATATTGTAAACAACCAAACAAACTTTAAGAATGAAGAAAGTCTGAACAAACAAGTTTGTTGTTGATGGTGCAAGAAAGTCTGCCAGTTTGTGCTTACTTCCAACATTGGATCAACCCTGTGTCCAGAACTGTTGCTCTACACAGCATCATGGGCCAGGCTGAGTAAAGAGGTGATGTTTTTCAAGTCTTCTCTTTTATGTTTTTTGACTCTGCACTATAAATATAGTCATATCCAAAACACATGTGTCACATCTCTGTTCCCATAATCCTCTAGGGTCACCCAAAAGTCTGTAGCACGGCTGAAAGTCTCAGCCTGTGTGAATGATTTACATTACATGATGCATACCAAGCTGCATGTCAGAGAGTTTTTTGGGGGAAAGGGTAACACTAGAGATGTAGACAGCCCTGAGGTAGACATTTTGAGTCTGTGAGATTGGCTCTGTGTTTGATGATGCGCCATGGGGTACAGATAACTATTAACAAGGAAGTATGTATGGTGATGAGAAGGTCTTTGTTGTTGAAGTTTCAGTCTTTAAATCCTGTGCTGTTGCCCCCTATTGTAAAATAGCCTTTAGAATAAGAAAAAGGAAGACTTGCTAAGTTATTATTTATTGAACTGTGATAAGCACTTTATTTTTTTTTATTTTATTGGAGTTCAATTTGCCAACATATAGCATAACACCCAGTGCTCATCCCATCAAGTGCCCCCCTCAGTGCCCATCACCCAGTCACCCCCACCCCCTGCCCACCTCCCTTTCCACCACCCCTTGTTCGTTTCCCAGAGTTAGGAGTCTCTCATGTTCTGTCTCCCTTTCTGATATTTCCCACTCATTTTCTCTCCTTTCCCCTTTATTCCCTTTCACTATTTTTTATATTCCCCAAATGAATGAGACCATATAATGTTTGTCCTTCTCTGATTGACTTATTTCACTCAGCATAATACCCTGCAGTTCCTGGGGATCCTTGAGTGGCTCAGTGGTTTCGTGCCTGCCTTTGGCCCGGGGCGCGATCCTGGAGTCCTGGGATCAAGTCCTGCATCGGGCTCCCGGCATGGAGCCTGCTTCTCCCTCTGCCTGTGTCTCTGCCTCTCTCTCTCTCTCTCTCTCACTCTCTCTCTGTCTCTCTATGTCTATCATAAATAAATAAAAATAAAAATCTTAAAAAAAAAATACCCTCCAGTTCCATCCAGGTCGAAGCAAATGGTGGGTATTTGTCGTTTCTAATGGCTGAGCAATATTCCATTGTATACATAAACCACAGCTTCTTTATCCATTCATTGGTAAGCACTTTATATGCATTGCATACTTAAGAGAGAAACGCATTCTTATTCCCATGTTTTAGATAAGGAAATTGAGACTCATAGGAATTAAGTAACTTCTATACATTTACACATTTAGTGTTTTTTGCTTACTGTTATATTTCCAGTATCAAGCAAGGTGTCTGGCACACAGTAGTGCTTAATATTTGTTAACTCATTAATGAATACAATGGCAAAGGCAATATTTGAAATCATGTCTGCCTGCTGGTGAATCCTGTGTACTTAACTAACACACTACTGATACTTTGTCTCACATACCAGATGATGGGAATAGTTTGGTAACTTGGAGAGGACTATTCATTGTCTGAGTTCCAAGTTGACTGTGGGATCTATGTTAGTTTCTCATTACTGTTATAACACGTTACCACAAATCTCATGGTTTAAAGCAATGCAAATTTACTACTGTACAGTTCTGAAGGTCAGAAGTTTTACTGAGCTAAAATCACAGTGGATTCCTGTTATAACAAATATCCACTTTCCTTCAGTCTCCAGTAACCTGTTTCTCATTTGCATTAAAGCTGTCAGTGACAGCCCCTTTAATGTCCAAATTTCTACTGACATTCTGTTCATAATGACAATTTAGGTATTCCCTGAGATGATGATATGTTCTCTCTAACACTACTTCTTTCTGAGTTTTCTCTAGCAGAGTCTTAGTATCTACTTTTCTACTAACAATCTGTTCCGGGTAAGCTAGGCACTTTATCTCATGCTTCTCAGAATTCTTCCAATCTTTGCCCATTACCCAATTCCAAAGCCACATCAGCATTTTTAGATATTTGTAACAGCAGGACCCCACTTCCAGGTTCCAAAATCTGTATTAGTTTCCCACAGCTGCTGTACCAAATTACCACAAACTAGATGGCTTAAACCACTACAACTTTATCATCTCATAGTTCTGGAAATCAGAAGTCCAAAATGTATTTCCCTGAACTAAAATCAAGATTTCAGCGGGGCTCCATTCCTTCTAGAGACTCTAAAGGAGGGTGTCTTTCCTAGCCTTTTCCAGCTTTTAGAGGCTGCCTGCATTTTTGGACTCCTGGATCCTTCATCTTCAAAGCCAGCAGGATAGCATCTGCAAATCTTTCTCTGACTCTGACTTTGCTACCTTCCTCTTTCCCTTATAAGGACCCTTGTGATTACATTGGGCCTACTTGGAACATCTAAGATAACCTCTCCATCTCAACTTCCTCAGTTTAATCACATCCGCAAAGTCCCCTTGCCATGTAATAGAACATTCACAGGTTTCAGGAATTAGGATAGCTGCATCTTTTTTTTTTTTAATTTATTTATGATAGAGAGAGAGAGAGAGAGAGAGAGAGAGAGGCAAAGACACAGGCAGAGGGAGAAGCAGGCTCCATGCACCGGGAGCCCGACGTGGGACTCGATCCCGGGTCTCCAGGATCGCGCCCTGGGCCAAAGGCAGGCGCCAACCGCTGTGCCACCCAGGGATCCCTGGATAGCTGCTTCTTTAAGGGATCATTATCTGCCTACCACAGGGTCTTTTCATGTTCAGGCAGATGTGGCTGTGTGCATCTGTGTGTTGTAAACTTCAGTAGAGATGAAGGTAAAATAAAGTGCATATTAGGAACAGGAAGAGCTTTGAGGAGAGTCCAGTGTGGACATGGCTTTGAAGGCTATTATTAATTGTCAGAACTTTGGTAGAGACTAATTAATCACCTCCCTTTCCCTCTAAGTCTTAACTAATTAAAAATAGATGCAAGGAGCCAACTGAGGAATCAAAGTTTAGAATTAGATTTATTATTGGTAAAGATGGTCTGGAGAATATGGCAGGACTTCCACCTCCCAAATACAAGGGAGGAAAATCAAGAATGGCAGACCACTCCCCTGGCAAGGAGTGGGAACTATCCTGGTTTGATTACCAAACAGAGCTAGAGCAGAGAGTGAAAAAGAGTTAGAAGAGAGGTATATCATGAAAAAATTGACTGTTAGTGCTAACTTTGTCCATCAAAAAGCACGAGCTGGTTGAAATGTGACTTATGGTAATCTCATGGTAATCTCCCCAATTGAACAAATAACTTTTCCTTCTTGGGAAGGGTAAGTGTGGAAATGGAGCTAAAGGCGAGAGCCCCCTTCCAAGCATATTCCCCATGGATGGAAGTATTGGTTGCTGAGTGTCTCTTTCCTATGGGCAGAGGTGAAAATGTGAAGACAGAGGAAGTGGTACATTGTTATGTTAAAAGCTAAAAGATATTGTTCTGTCCAAGGCCTAAGAGTATTTTCCCAAGAGTTAGCAGTCAGGAGAGGACAGAACTCTTTGGATCACCCACAGCCTGATCTGGAAGGAGTCAATTAAGGATGCCTAGGTGCTCAGCCATTGAGCATCTGCCTTAGGCTCAGGGCGTGATCCCGGAATCCCACAATCGAGTCCCTATTGGGCTTCTTGCATGGAGCCTGCTTCTCCTGTCTCTGCCTCTCTCTCTCTGCCTCTGTGTCTTTCATGAATAAGTAAATAAAATCTTTAAAAAAAAATTAAAAAAAAAATTAAAAAAAAAAAAAAGGAAGGAGTCAATTAAAGGGTGTGGTAGCTAGTGGAAAAGTCACTGTTCTCTAGGTGATGCCAGAAGATAGGGATGATGCATATTGCCTGCCCTGTGTATGCATCTAGCATCCGTGTCTAGGTGAAGGCAGATTAAAACATATATTCAGGACTTCCCTGAAGAAGAAAGTACAGAGCCTGATTCGTGTGCATGTGTGTGTTGGGGGTCATGGGGAATTCAGGGGAGGAGATATACTTCAGTCAGTATTCACTTGCTTTTCCTGAGTGTGATGTCCTGAATCAGGACCATCGGTTAGGATGGTTGCAGGCCAAGGCTGTGCATACAAGGGACACAGGATTTGTTTGTTTGTTGTTTAGGAGCATTTTGCCTAACAGACCTAGTCTCATAGTAGCTACCTCCTTGAGACCCAGACAGGCTAGGCACCTCCAAAGCCGAGAGGCTCTCAGCACCCTCAGCAGCTCTGATGGGAGACCAGATTACTCCCCAGGCCTCTGACTATGATTAGGAATGAGACCTAGGACAGAACCTCCTTGGAGGCCAGCATCCCTTCTGCAGGGGATTGTGTCACCAAGATGTTAATCCAGCTGTTGTCATTGCAGTCTGCGGGGTTGTATTTAGTCAGTCATCAGGGCCACATCAGTTTCCCCCTGTTGAACCAAGGAGAACTTGATTCTAAATATTTGCTCTGGGGAAGCCCCGGTGTTTCAGAGGTTTAGGTGGCTCAGAGGTTTAGCGCTGCCTTCAGCCCAGGGCAGGATCCTGGAGACCCGGGATCGAGTCCCACATCGGGCTCCCTGCATAGAGCCTGCTTTTCCCTCTGCCTGTGTCTCCGCCTCTCTCTTTCTCTCTCTCTCTCTCTCTCTCTCTCTGTGTCTCTCATGAATAAATAAATAAAATCTTTAAAATATAATAATAAATAAATATATTTGCTCTGGGGAAATTTCTTTAGTAAGAATGAACTCTCTAAATCTAGGGATTTAGAGATATAAATTAGCCACCTTTGTCTTCTCTCACTCAGGGTTGCAACCCTGCATTTAGGATACTAACCCTTTAAATGGTTGTAATTTGAAGAGTACTAGGAAGATCCTCACAAAACCCACCTCACAGGCAGGTTCCTAAAACTCCACCATTAACCACCACCATAAGCATTCTCTTTTAGTTTTTATTTATTTTTAAAGATTTTATTTATATATTTGACAGAGAAAGAGCATTCACAAGCAGGGGTAGTGGCAGGGAGAGGGAGAAGCAGGTTCCCCACTGAGCAGGAAGCTTGATGTGGGGCTCAATCCTAGGACCACACCCAACCATGACCCAAGCTGAAGGCAGATGCCCAACCAACTGAGCCACCCAGGCACCCCCAGCAGTCTCTTTTAAATTCTTCATTCATCCATTCATTTGTTCATTTATTCTCTCTCGCTCTCTCACACACTCACAGACACACACGCACGTGAAGTACTAGAGTATCCTATCCAACAGTGCTTTCCTTGGCTTAGCTTTAATACAGAATTTGGTTAGAACCCTCTATACGGTCATTAAACAAACAGTAAGCACCTACCTAGGTCGGTCTGTAGTCTTGGTGATGCCAATATAATGTTAACACACAGTCCTGTCATCATAATTTAGTGGGGGAAGATAGAAATGTAAGGAAATAAGATAGAAATATTATAGTGTCATGTGATGAGGACCGTGATAGTGCCATGCACAGGCAGGGCCAATAAGAAGGAAGGAAGCTAGGACAAATGACCAGAGCCTATTCGTCCAGAATGGGACCCAATGTCCATCTATATTATAATCAATACAAACTACATGTAAATGTGATAAACTGGTCCACCTTTCCTGAGAGGGCCCCCAAAATTGTTTTCACAGGGCCTAAACCCTGCCTCAGCAACTCTGAATACTGGATGTTGTGGGACCCCAGAAGATGGAATTGGGGATTTAGGGATACATCTCAAAGATTGTGACATTTAATACTGGGTATTGAAGGATGGTAAGTAGGATGTGGGACAGGAGAGTTCTGGACAAAGTGAACAATACATGTAAAAAAAAAAAAAAAAAACACCAAAAATCAGGGTGGCTCAGTCGGTTTAGCATCTGACTCTTGATTTCAGCTCAGGTCATGATTTCAGGGTCAGGATCTCAGGTTTGTGAGATTGAGGTCTGTGTCAGGGTCTGTGCATGTGTGCTCCTCTCTCTCTCTCTCTCTCTCTCTCTCTCGGTCTCTAAAAACAAAAATAACACCCCCAAAAAAGAAAAATACAACAAAAATCAGAAATATATAATTTAGTTAATTAGAATGAGTACACTTGGGTAGAAGGGATAGAGGACTGTTGGGAAATGAGATTAGAAAGGCATACAAGAATTACATTTTGTAGAGCCTTTAACATCCTGCTAAAGAACTTGAAAGTTTCATCTGTTAACAGCGGAGAGCCACCAGAAGGTTGGTTGGTTGGTTGGTTTTTAAGACAAGATGCTCTATTGACCTCCCTTACCTCTGCTGAATCTTCAAAATTCATTCTATGATATGTCAAGACAACTCATGAGCTATCAACTTAGTGTTTTTCTCTACCTAAACCAAGGACTGGAAACTTTTTAAATTCCAGTAATATTAACATACAGTGTTACATTAGTTTCAGGTGTATAATATAGTGATTCAGAAATTCTATACGTTATTCAATATCATGATAATTATACTGTTAATCCCCATCACCTATTTCTCCCATTCTCCAACCTACCTCTCCTTTGGTTACCATCAGTTTGTTCTCTATATTTGAGTCTCTTATTTTATCATCCCTTTTTCTTTGTTCTGTTTCTTAAATTCCACATATGAGTGAAAGCATATAGGATTTGTCCTTCTCTGACTTCTTTCACTTAGTGTTTATACCTTCTAGATCCATCCATGTTGTTGCAAATGGCGAGACGATATTCTTTTTTATAGCTGAGTAATATTCTGTTGTACACATATACTGCATCTTTTATTTTATTTATTTATGTATTTATGTATTTATTTATTTATTTTTATTGGAGTAATTTGCCAACATATGCCATATCATTCAGTGCTCATCCTGTCAAGTGCCCCCCTCAGTGCCCATCACCCAGTCACCCCAACCCCCTGCCCACCTCCCTTTCTGCTACCCCTTGTTCGTTTCCCAGAGTTAGGAGTCTCTCATGTTCTGTCACCCTCACTGATATATACTACATCTTTTAAAATTTTTTAGGGGGAAAAATAAATAAATAAATAAAATTTTTTAGGGGCACATGGATGGCTTAATCGGTTAAGTATCTGCCTTTGGCTCAGGTCACAATTTCAGCATCCTGGGATCAAGGCCCATGTCAGGCTCTTTGCTAAACAGGGAGCCTGTTTGTTTCTCTCTCTCTCTTTCTCAGGTAAAGAAATTAAAATCTTAGGATGCCTGGGTGACTCAGTAGTTGAGTGTCTGTCTTCAGCTCAGGGTGTAATCCCAAAGTTCCAGGATCGAGTCCCGCATCGGGCTCCCTCTGCCTATGTCTGTGTGTCTGTCATGAATAAATAAATAAAATCTTTTTTAAAAAAAGAAATAAAAATCTTTAAAAAAGGTCTTACTGATATCAAATAAATAAATATAAAACAATTTTTTAAATGTCTTTTTTATCCATTCATCTGTTGATGGACACTTGTGCTGCTTCCATAATTTGGCTACTGTAAATAATGCTATAGTAGACATAGGGGCACATAGATCTTGAATAAGTGTTTTTTTAATCTGGGTAATACCTAGTAGTAGAATCACTGGATTAAATGGTAATTCTATTTTTAATTTTTTGAGGAAGCTCCATACTGTTTTCTACAGTGGCCACACCAGTTTTCATTCCTATTAACAGTGCATGAGGGTTCCTTTTTCTCCACATCCTCACCAACACTTGCTATTTCTTGTGGTTTTTTTTTTTTTTTTTAAGATTTTATTTATTTATTCATGAGAGAAGCAGAGATATAGGCAGAGGCAGAGATATAGGCAGGTGGAGCCTGTTGTGGAATTCGATCCCAGGACTCCAGCATCACGACCTGAGCCAAAGGCAGATGCTCAACCACTGAGCCTCCCAGGTGCCTCTTTGTGTTTTTGATATTAGTCATTCTGACAGATGTGAGGTGATATCTCATTGTTATTTTGATTTGGATTTCCCTAATGATAAATGATGTTGAGCATCTTTTTCTGTGACTTTTGGCCATCTGGATGTCTTCTTTGGAGAGATGACTGTTCATGTCATCTGCCCATTTTTTAATTGGATTATTTGGGTTTGGAGTGTTGAGTTGTATAAATTCTTTATATATTTTGGATATTGACCCTTTATCGAATATGTCATTATTTGCAGGTATCTTTTCCTATACAGTAGGTTGCCTTTTAGTTTTGTTTGTTGTTTCCTTTGCTGTGCAGAAGATTTTTATTTTGATATAGGCCCAATAGTTTATTTTTGCTTTTGTTTCCCTTGCCTCAGGAGACCTATCCAGAAATATGTTGCTATTGCCCATGTCAAAGAAATTATTGCTTGTGCTCTCCTATATGATTTTTATGGTTTCAGTTCTCACATTTAGGTCCTTAATCCGTTTTGAGTTTATTTTTGTGTATGGTGTAAGCAAGTGGCCCATTTTCATTCTTTTGCATGTTGCTGTCCAGTTTTCTCAATACCTTTTGCTGAGGAGATGGTTTTTTTCCCAGTGTATATTCTTGCCTCTTTTGTCAAAGACTAATTGACCAGATAATCATGGGTTTATTTCTGGGCTCTCAGTTTTGTTCCATTGACCTATGTGTTTGTTTTTGTGCCAATACCATCCTGCCTTAATTACTAAATCTTTGTGTGGTGTATCTTGAAATCTGGGGTTGTTGTACCTCAGTTTTGTTCCTTTCTTTTTTTTAAGATTTTATTTATTTATTCATGAGAGACAGAGAGAGAGGCAGAGACAGGCAGAGGGAGTAGAAGCAGGCTCTGCGCGGAGAGCCCGATGCGGGACTCGATCCCGGGACTCCAGGATCACACCCTGAGCTGAAGGCAGGTGCTTAACCACTGAGCCACCCAAGCATCCCTGTTCTTTTTTTCAAGATGATTTTGGCTATTCAGGGCCCTTTGTGGTTCCATACAAATTTTAGGATTATTCTAGTTCTGTGAAGAATGCTGCTGGTATTTTGATAGAGATTACATTAAATCTATAGATTGCTTTGGGTTGTATGGACATATTAACAATATTTCTTCTCCCAAACCATGAGCATGGAATAATCTTTCCATTTGTGTTATCTTCAATTTCTGAAGATATTTACTGGTGTCTTACAGTTTTCAGAATATAGGTCTTTCAACTCTAAGTTTATTCCTAGAGGTTTGTGTTTTTGTTTTGTTTTGGTTTATTTTTTTGGTGCAATTTAAAGGGGATGGGACTATTAATGTCTTTTTATGCTCTCATTATTAGTGTACAGAAATGTAACAGATTTCTGTATATTGATTTTGTATCCTAGATTTTTCAGTTCTAGTAAGATTGGAAACTGAGTGTCTAGAAATGTGGAACCAAAAGGGAGGTGATTACAGCATTTTTTGTAAAAAGGACTGTCCTTGGTAATGTTCTTAGCTAATTCTGGTGGCCTTGATCTGATCTTGCATGAGCAAATGTGTAGACTGAGGCCAGATTTGTTTAAATTTTGCCTTGGTTTGCTTCTTAAGGGAGGCAGCACAGCATTGCACAGGGCCTCAGGCTCTTGTTGGGCCGCTCAATCATTGCTCCTCAGATTTATTAGTGTGTAAAAGAAGAAAGACTCTTGGCTGCTCTAAGGATTCATTGAGACAGTGCGTGCAGAATGCATAGTGCAGTGCATAGCTCATGGTAAACATTTAAAAAAATGTTATCATTTACTCAGTTTAATATTCCTGGCACTTAGCACAACGCCTGGCACACAGTAAATAGGATTCAAAATGGTTTTGCTAAATTAAACGAAATGGTACAGACTTTAAGTACAAAGTGTGGGATAGTGGTGGTGGAAGAGGGTTTTCCCCAGATGACACTCCACTTCCCTTCTTCTACTGCGGTATTCTGAAGGTACCTCCATTTTATACCCTCAGTGCAGGGAGATGACTGCTTGTCTAGAAATGGTTGCTCAAGGCTCAGAAGTGACACAGCAACACAGAGCCTGGGATTGCTGCCAGAATTTAAGAAGCACAGATTGCAACAAAGTGAGGGGGAAGGGTAGAGATGAAAAGTTTGAAAACCCAAGCAGACACAGAAGCAGTTTTATTGTTGGGTGAAATGGTTGTGCCTCAGTTTCCAACAGGCAGAATGAAAACTGTAGAAAGAGTCCCTGTGGAGTTGTGGTGCTGAAGGAGGGGCCCAGGGCAGCCCGGGTGGCCCAGCGGTTTAGCGCCCAGGGTGTGATCCTGGAGACTCGGGGTCAAGTCCCATGTTGGGCTCCCTGCATGGAGCCTGCTTCTCCCTCTGCCTATGTCTCTGCCTCTCTCTCTGTCTCTGATGAATAAATAAATAAAATCCTAAAAAAGAAAAAGAAGGAGGGACCCAGGAGCTCTGGGGTCCCACCGAGGCTGCTTCATGGGGTCTTGGTGCTTAGAAAGGCTTCTTTGGTTTAATATTATGCTATTGCCATTTTTTAGTACTTAATAATTTTTTACGGGCCCTACAAATTATGTAGCTGGTCCTAGATCCAAACTATCTAGATGTTTTGTTTCAGCTAATTTTTCAGCCAGTTTTTGAATTTGCGGCTGATTAAGTAGGGGCTGGGCTAGTCATCTTTTTAAATCTCTCTCTGATTTAATTATAACAGGCCAAAAATTGTGACAAATTAAATCTGTGCAAAACTAAAATAAAATGACTAGTACCTTACCTCCTATCTCCCGTCACGCTCCCAGAAAGTAACTACTACCAACAGCTTAGTGTGTATCAAGTTCAAAAAAATGTAAAATAAAACATGTAATTATATTGTTGATATGAATATTAAACCATACAACATCACTGCATGAAAATGTTTCCCTCAGTCCCACTCCTGCTCGGTGGAGCAACCACTGTTAACAGTTTTGTGGGTATCCTTAAAATATTTTTGTAAATTAATAGACTTTATTTTTTAGAGCAGTTTTAGGGGGATCCCTGGGTGGCGCAGCGGTTTAGCGCCTGCCTTTGGCCCAGGGCGCGATCCTGGAGACCTGGGATCGAGTCCCACGTCGGGCTCCCAGCATGGAGTCTGCTTCTCCCTCTGCCTATGTCTCTGCCTCTCTCTCTCTCTCTCTCTCTGTGTGTGACTATCATAACTATATAAAAAAATTTTTTAAAAATAGAGCAGTTTTAGGTTCACAGAAAAACTGAGTGGAAAGTACAGAGAATTCCCATATGGCCCTGTCCCCACACCCACACAAGCGTTCCCCACTATCCATGTCCACCCCCACTGTGGTCCATTTGTTACATTCGATGAACCTACAGTGACATGCATTGCTACCCAAAGTCAATAGTTTACACTCGGATCTGCTCTTCCAAATATTTTTCAAAATAATTTTTTGTCACATAATTGATTATACAAATTTTTTTTTTTTTTAAGATTTTACTTTTAAGTAATCTCTACACTCAACATGGGGCTTGAATTCTCAACCCCAAGATCAAGAGTTGCATGTTCTTTTGACTGAGCCAGCCAGGCACCTCTGAATATTTTTTGCTTATTAAAAAAAGTAGGTTTTTAGGGACACCTGGGTGGCTCAGTGGTTGAGCTCTACCTTTGGCTCAGGGCGTGATCCCGGTGTCCCAGGGCATTCCAGGATGGAGTCCCACATCAGGCTCCCTATGGGGAGCCTGCTTCTCCCTCTGCCTGTGTCTCTGTTTCTCTCTGTGTGTCCCTCACAAATAAATAAATAAAATCTTTAAAAAAATAAAAAATAAAAAAATTTAAAAAGTAGGTTTTCAAAAAGTACAATGAGATGTTATGCATGTTAATATACAGCTTTGTTTTTTAACAAACACCTTTTCAAATCAGTACACGGAGACCCACCTCATTTTTTTAGCTAAGGACATACTATATTGTATGCCTATATTATTATTTATTTATCCAGTTTCTTATTAGTATCTATGTTTTTTAAACAATGCAATATACATTTTTATATATTTTAGGCACTACACAAGTGAGATTACTGGATTGTAGAGTATGAAAATACCAAATTGGCATGTTCTAATCTAGGATTGGACTGCATGTGTTTTACACTTCCCTCTGACCCTCATCCCTAGCTAGTACTTTATTATATGTCACTAGCACTTAAGGATCACACCATCAAGGGGCTTAGCCCTCAGGCTTGAGAATACTGGAACAGAGATATGAGAGAATTTACTTGTGAATAATAATAGTAATGGCTTACCTATATTGTACATTTAAACCATGTTTTGTTTACTTAAGCCAGGCACTGTTCTAAGCACTTTACATGTATGATCTCCTTTACTCTGTGTAACCACCCCAAGATAACTCTATATTATACCCATTTTAATTCCTAGGAAATTGAGTACCTAGGGTTAAGTAAGGTCACATACCTGTCTAAAGTGTTGGGGACAAGATCTGAAACAGGGCTCTTTAACTTCTGAGCCATGCTCTTCACCTCTGCACACACTGTCTCTAGAAAGTTTAATGCCATCTTTATGCCAGAGCTCTTTACCTTGTTTATTCCTTATGTAACTGGGGCCCAAGGGTGCAAGAGCACCTGGTGCTTTGGGTAATGGGGCGTCCCAAACAGACCAAATTCTCTGGGTCACTTACCGCTGCTGACAAAATCCAAAGGCAGAGAACCCAGGGGTGGTGAAGCAAGAACAGAATTTATTTCAGGGAGGCCAACACCAGAACAGCAGACTAGTGTATCAGAGACTGTCTCCAGAATGCTGCTGTCTCCAATATAGGGCAAAGGGCAGTGGGTCGGTGTGCTGGGCAGTAAAGGTCAGGTCGGCCACGGTGTTGGGGTCAATCATGCAGGGTGTTGCTGGAGTCAGGGCGTTAGTTAATGCTTGAGGGGGCAATTTCAGTTCCCACCACAAATGCTTTGCCCGCTGGGAAAGATGAGCTGGAAAGAAGAACTTAAATCAGTTAGAAAGTACAGACTGAGGTCACAGTGGAGGTAGTGGAAGTCCCCTTTCACTTAAAACAATATTGTCTTTATTCATTTGTCTTTTTCTGCACTTTAACTCTTTGAGAGCAGGGTTCCTGTCCTAATATTATTCATATCTCTGTCCCTAATTCCTAGCACCATGTCTAATTTATTGTACATAATTAATCAATTTAGTTGCGTAACCGTGTCTCTCAGGAGGTTAGCTACTTTATCCTTGTTACGGGTGAAGAAACTGTAAGTTGGTGTAGTAGAAAAGAGTGGAAAGCAGAATGGTAGAGCTGCAATTTGAACCTGAGGCTTTTGATGCCTCCCTCATCTGTTGTGTGGTCCACCAAGTCCAGACTGCCTCCTTCCCGCCTGCCTTGCTCAGAGGGCTCTGGAGAATGGTTCCTTACCTAGCAACCAGTTCTAAGCTGGAAAACCTCACAGCTAGACTTCTTTAATGATCCCTAGGAGGGGCAGGGGCAGATGGGAGGAGGGCCCCTGGAAAAGAGAATTCCTGGAAATACTGCATTCAAGAATAAATGGATTGGTGGGGGGGTGGCACCGGAAGTCAAGTTCCTCAGAGGAATGCTGCACCCTAATGATACCCATCCTCTGTTTCGATTTCTGCAGGCTGGCCATTGTTCTTTGTGATTTACGAGCATTGTCTTCTTAATGCTCACAGTCCTTTAAGGGGAATATTATCATCTCTATTTTACATATGAAAGAATGCAGGCTGGGAGGCCTACTGACTTGCCCAACGTTACACATGTGAGTGATGAAGCTGAGATTCCAACTCAAATCGGTGTGTCCCCCAAACTTTCATTTTAAGCATTCTGCTACCCCTAGGCTATAACAGTTGGCTGAGGCTGGGGGCGTTGTAAGAAGAAGGCTATAAAGGGAAATTGCCCTCTGGACTGCGGGAGACTTTAGCAACCAGGAATAAGGTACAGAAAACCTCATAGTTTGAGCCCTGCTGGGTTATGGGGTCAAGGAAAGAAATATGATTTTTTTTTTCATTCCAATTTTTGAATCTGGGTTCACAGCACATGATATCTTTATACTCTTAACCTAGAAATGGTAAAGTTATTTTGGGCACAAAGCAAGAGCTGTGGCTTTAAAAATATGCCACTGTATTTATCTCTTCCGCTCCAAGATTACTGAAAATTAGCCCAGCTGTGGCCTGAGGCAACAAACATCCACAAAATCTCCTTCCAGATCATGCAGCCTCCTCCCCACCACACCACCTCCCCCCAGCAAAGGAGGCGGAACCCCGGGGAGTGGCAGCCTCTGAGGAGTGGATTCACATGAGCCCGCCTCCCATCACACTAACCCTGTCCCCTCCCAGCTACTCTAGCGGTCAGAATGCTAGGTCTGTGAATGAGCTCAACTCTGTCTCCTCCCTCATCCCCAAGGCTTCACAGGAGTAAAATAATAATAACAAATCTATTACTGAGCTGGGGAGTCCACATGAGAAGAATTTTTCAGCTCTATTACCAAATCCCCGTGTGATTCAGGGCAAATCACCTTGCTGTAACTTAAGCCCTCAGCTTCCTTACCTATAAAATGGAAACTCTTTTACATATTTTATATATCTATAAATATATATAACTTAACTTATATATACTTTAATTTATAATTATAATTTATATATAAATATAGATAGATATAAACATATAAAGATATTATCTCCTTTACATATGAAAACTAAGATGTTAAATGATTTGCTAAACATCACATGATTTATATGATGTTGCCATATTTAAACCTATTCTGATTGTAGAGCCTAATACCTTACAGAGAACAAGCAGTATATTTTTACATGGTCTTGTTTCCATGGAAAATTCTTTCCACCGTCATTTGAAGATCTAAGAAGCAGTGGGGAAATAAATGATGGAAATGCTAACCCAGGTGGTTTGAGCTTTCTCCTCCTCTCTCTGATCCTGGACAGCATTTGGGTTGCAGACTATGGTTCTCCTGTGATTTGTGGGCTGTAATTACTCAGATTAACATTGCCCAATTCATAAAGGCTGAGTGAGCAAGAGGAGGTGGAGCTTGTTCTAGTGGCGACGCAAGTGGAGGATGGGGAGGGGGAGCTAGGGATGTTGTTCAGCCTGGTCTTGCAGCAGGTTTGATGGCGGATGGTTTTTGCCTTTTGGTCAGGCTGAGCATGTATGACTGTACAATCTGCCAAATTCTGCTGCACACACACACACATACACACAACTGAGAGACAGACAGATGCATGAAATGGTTGCATAAAAGCCAAAAGGGTGCAAACAAAATCAGAGCTGCTTGAGGCTGCAGCGGCTGGCTGCAGTGGGGAGAAGCAGGGTGTCCCTACACAGAAAGCCTGGATGTTCACCTGCAAACCCAGAATCTGCAGAACCACCCGTGCTCTGACTTTTCCCTGGGCAGCCAGAGGCAGCAGCAGCAGCCCGCCAGAGAATGAGCAATCCAGGGGAGCTGGCTGGCTGGGCCGGAAATGGCTGTAATCATTTAAAAGCCTTTGCTGGCTGCACTGACCTAGCGGGGTGGGCGGGAGGCATGCTCCAGAGTGCTGTCTGGCAAGATAGCCTGGGCTTTAATCAAAATGATGGGTTTTCTGGGAGCTCTTTATTAACCTCAGGACCAAAATCCCAAAGATGGCAACAAAGGGATGAATGGGGAGAGAAGGGGAGGGCAGAAACCTGCAGAACCGGGCTGTGATTTTCCTGAGCTTGTCACTCCCGCTTCGTGCCCCTCCCCCAGCCTCACTCCTTTCTGATTCTTCTTTTTTTTTTTTTTTTCCCCTTTCTGTTTCTAGCTTAGAAGTTCCTGCCTGCATCTCTGACTCCCAAATGGTGGCAAGGCAAATGTAATCAAAATAATTGCTACATTTGTATAATGCTTCAGAATTTTCCAAGGGCCTTTATACACAGCTCAGGATGTGGTGGAGTGAGACTGTCCAGATTCCATCAGGTCCTGGGTTCTACAATTAGTAACCTCAAGACCCTTGGTCCTTAGTCTCTTCATTTATAAAACAGACATATCCATAAAACAGACATGGATATTGGCAATATTTACTTCATATGGTTCTTGTGAGGAGCAAAAATTATATTGCATGCAGATCTACTTAGCCCAGTGCCACGCACATAGGAAGATCCCAGTAAATCTAAAATACATCCATAAGCCTGTGGAAGGTGATCATCTTCATTTTATGGATGAGAAAACCATAGTTCAGAAATATTTACGTAAATTGCGCAGGCCTGTGTACTATTAAGTGCTAAAGTCAGAGCAGGCTCTCAAGTTCAGAAGAACAAAGCAAGATGAACAGAGGAAAAGATAATTTAACCACCCTCCCACATTCTCCAGCCTGTGCCCTCCAAGAGCGTTCCTGAAAACATTGTCCTTGGTCAAAATGACTTGGTGTTGTTCTTTTGGAGGAAATCAGTGTAAATCAGAAAACTGCTCTGCTGGTGTTAGTTGATTGTCCACAGCAGTTGAGAATAAGAGTTGGGGATGAGTTTACAAAGTCTGGCATTTGCTTCACAATTTTCAGGACCTTCCCCAGCATCTGCATTGGCAAAGCCTCCAGCCAGCTCCTCCGAATCCCTGAGGCCAAACTCTGGCCAGTGTTCCTTTAGCTGAAAAGAGGGATGTAGGGAATGTTGCCAAAAAGACCATGGGCAATGCCTAAGGGAGGTGTCTAAAGTAGTTTATAGGGGCACCTGGGTGGCTCACTGGGTTGAGCACCTGCCTTCAGCTTGGGTTGTGATCTCAGGGTCCTGGGATGGAGCCCTGTGTAGGGCTCCCTGCTCAGTGGGGAGTCTGCTTCTCCCTCTGATCCCACTACCCTGCTCATTCTCTCTCTCTCTAATAAATAAATAAAATCTTTAAAAAATAGTTTATAGGATTAAGTGAAGTGGCCAGCTACCTCCAGAGGGCAATTTTTTAAGTTGCAGATCTGTACACATTTTTTTTTTGTACACATTTTTAAAAATATGTATATTGTTCTGATTTTTAAATGTATTCCTACCTATGGTGGAGAAATCAGCCAATGCCACAAAAAAAAAAAAAAAAAAAAGCAAAGCCATTTACTGTAGTTATGATTATATTCTATTAAAGCTTTTATAAATTCCATTGGGTTGAAATCTGAATGTCAGGGAAGGCTCTGCCTAAGAATCCAGACCCCCACCTACTTGATGTGTACCTGAAATCCTCTTTCTGGAGTCTGGCAGAGTCTTGACTGCTTGTCAGTCTCATCCTTGCCAGGAAGTTAGGTCCCCTGGGACCAGAGGAGAGAGACTTGTGGCAAGTCACAAGAGGAGGAAGGGAAGCAGCACCAAAAGAGGAAACATTCCCTTAACTGACTGTGTGCTGATCCTGGCCCTGGCATCTCTTCCTTTCTCATCTTCTTTAAGGGGGAGCATCTCCTTGATTCTGCCCTCAAAGTCCAAGCATTTCACAGGCAAAGCCAGCCAAAGGTCTTTAGTGCTCTTGGCCAAAAGGGACTCAAGATTAGGAGGAGGTCAGTAAATGTTGTTTGCCAGATCCTGAAGCTATTATTTCACCTGAATGAGCCCTCAGAGACGGTTGCTTACACATCAGCCAGAACAGGTTAGACACAGTGGTCTGTGAAGGATTCCATAAGCTGGATCAGAGGAAGATGCACCAGAGTGGATCTCTGCTTCTTGGAGTCTAAGGCTGAGTCAGACCAACCAGGACTCCCAGCAAAGGCCGAGAAGCTTAGTGACATGTAAAAAATCTCATTAACTCTTAGCAGTCCTGCTGTGAGGGGGTCCCTCAGCCAACAGGCAGAGCCATTAATGTCCTTTAATTCTGTAAGATAAAGATATCTCTGAGTTCTGCATCTCCAGATGACAGTTCCAAGGCCCCATGCAGAGTCCTGGCTGTGGTTGGAAAAAATTTCCATCCTGGCCTATGTGAGGGCCACTGAAGGACCATGGATTGGTACAGAAGCCCAGTTCTCCTAGATGCCAAATCCCAGGCTTTTCAATACCAGTCTTGCTTTTGTCTTCATCTCTCAGGGACAGGGCTTGTATTTTAAAGGTAATCAGGCAGGTTCTGGCTGAGCTCAATTGCAGATTTATCTCAGATGGCTCAAAGAAATGAGTTTTAGTCTCAGAGAAAAAGCATCGAGATGGCCCTATGTCCAAAGAGCTATAGAGTAAGCTTCACTGGGGGAAGCGTGCTGTAGGAAAAGGGATTTGGTGGAAAGAAAAACGCTTCCTTTCCCTACTGCATTCTGGTAACTAAATTTACATTATTCTAACCTGCCTTCCAGCCCCAAGATATATATATATATATATATATATATATATATATATATATATATATATATATATATATATCCCATATGTGATTCAGTTTATTGGGCTCTTCCATTGCGCTGGCTATCAGGCTTAGCACTTCACACGCATTACTTCACTGTCTTCAGGGACAGCAGAGTGCAGTAAGTAGAGAGCTGTTGGATCTGCTAGGGTGGCTGCCACTTCTCATATCTGTTTTTTCATTCAGCCACCTATCAAGTATTTTATTAAACACCTGTTATGGGCCAGGAATCACACTAGACATCAACTATTAGTGGTGAATAAAACATATATTTTCTGCCTCTGTGGATGTTACAGTGACAGATGGAGGTAAAAGGGTTATGCTTGGGTAGAAGGGTCATAGAACACCTCTGCCAGGGGGTGACATTTCAGCACAGACTTGAAGAATGAGGAGTCCTGCTAAGAATGGAGGGGAGATCATTCTAGACAAAAGGAAACTGTGTGTATACAGTTCTTGAAGCAAAAACAATCACAAGGGGTGTTGAAAAACTGAAAGAAGGCCTATGTGGTAAG
Organism: Canis aureus; assembly: GCF_053574225.1. Lineage (NCBI taxonomy): Eukaryota > Metazoa > Chordata > Mammalia > Carnivora > Canidae > Canis > Canis aureus. Next base: position 36,850,714 of record NC_135615.1, read on the forward strand.
AGGGAGACTTGTAGATGCGATTGGAGAATAAAAAATATATTTATTTAAGGGCGTTCTATACCATGTTAAGGAGTTTGACTTTTAAAAAAAAATTTTATTTTTTGTTAAGGCAGTAGAAAGCCTCTGAATAATTTTAAACAGGGGAGTGATGTAATCTGGCTTCTATTTTTGTAGGATTTTACTGTATGTATGCTATACTTCAGGGGATTTTGTTTTGTTTTGTTTTGTTGTTGTTTTTTAAGGAGAAAAAGAAAAAATAATAAAAGGAGGGAAAGAGTAGCAATAAAGAGAACTCTGGCTCCTGGGTGGAGGGCTAGAGAGAAGCCAGTGTCAAAACAGGCAGAACAAGGCAATTGTTGGAATTTACCTTCTGGATAATGGTGCCCTGAAAAAAAGGTAGTGACAATTCAAATGGAGAGAAGAGGACCAAGTCAAGGTATATTTAGGAGGCAGGAATGACAGGTCTTGATGGATGATAAATGGGGAACAGAAAATAGAAAAAAAAAAATGGACACTGGCTCTGAAGTTTCCAGCTTGAGCATTAAAGTGAGTGGAGTGCCATTTATTGAGACTGGAGAGATTTAGAAAGAACTAGACAAGAGGAATCAGGAGTTCCTTCAGCTTGAGATGCCCCATGAGACTTTCAAGAGAAGATACAGGATAGGTAGGTATTAGGAGACGTGAGACTGGAGCACAGGATGGGGGGGTCTCCACATAGAAATCTGGGTCTCAGCAGTACATGTGGACAGTATGCATACCCATGGACCTGGCTGAAATCCCCACAGGAGTTGAAGAAAAAGAAGAGAAGGTGGTCTAAGGCCAAAAGAGAACATCAGGAGAATGGTTTGACAGGGAACTGATAAAAACCAGTGTCTCCAGAAGGGACTGACAAATGCTCCCAAGGGGTTCCTGGCAGCACAGACTGAATTGTGACCACTGGCTTTGGCTATTATATGATGAGTGGGTTTGACATGAGCAGTATTACAAAAGTAGTGTTTAAGGATGCCAGATTCAAAGAGATAGGGAAGTCATAGATCAGGAGATGGAAAGAGTAGATGTAGAAAAATCCCAAACTGCAATCAAACATAAACAGTTTCTCTGGCAGAACTTTTTTTTTCACGATGCCACCGAAGGAGCAGTGTCCGATACAAGGACACTACTCTGATGTCAAAGGGTTTCGATGTCATGGCCACTGGGATTACTTTGCCCAGATAGACCATTACTCTTCCTCTCTAGCTCTGACCTCTACTCTTCTAGAAGTCATTGTCTTCCAGTTGGACTCTTGGGAAAGTCTTGCATCAAAAACCCCTTTGGATGCATAATAATTTTCTCCAGTCTCACTGCAAGTTTCATCTTTTCTCTGGAATCGCCTTTGACTTTCTCAAGTATAATTAATAATTTTTTTTTGACTTTCTCAAGTATAATTAATAATTTTATCCTCTGAAATCCCCAAAACATTTCACATGTACCTTGGTCATTGCATTTATCCATTTGCCTTATAATCGCTTAAGTGTCTGTCCCAACTAGACTCTGAGCACCCTGAGGGAGGAGTGTAAAGTTGGCTCCTAGTGCTTTTCTCAAATAGACCTGTATTTACAACAGAATCCCATACTCCTATCCTGGGCAATATCCCCTATACCCACACATGTTTCCATCTCTTCTCTACTTCATCCCACCACTCCTCAGGATGATTGTGATAGACTTGGGATCAAATAATTGAATCAACTAATTTATCTTTTGTTTTGGACAGAGTAGTTGTCAAAATACATGTGTACCCAGAGTGTTCTTTAATTCACATGCTATTAATTAGCATATTCTTCTTTTCCTTCTTTTAATATCTGAAACTGCATCATGTACCTCTAAATTAGGTTTTTTTTTTTTTCCTCCATTACCTGAAGACAAAGCATTTTGAGTATAATTGCAGACAAGTTCTGAAATCCCTTGGCAGTTCTTAGTTTGGGGGTTGGGGGGGGGGGGTTATCCAGATAATACAAAATCTACTTCTTCAGCTGCCTTTTATGTTACCAGTGTTATTGAAACTTCCATTTGAAAAATTATGACAGAAAACTTGAGATCCCAGAGGCCCTTAGAACTGGCTTGAGAAACAGTAGTGTAGTACCTGACATCAAATGAGATTCAAGTATTTCAGTTGTGATTAGAAGAACAAATGCCCAGGGCGTCTTTCATTGTGGAAAGGCTAAAAAAGTTACAGCACTAATTGCTGCAGGGAATGCCCTGTTTAGCTCTTAGAGCCTCAGGTCTTTTGGTTTTTTCCTCTCTCTCTCTCCTCTTCCCTGTGCACCCGTCCTCCGCACCCCCTAAAAAAAAAAAAAAAAGTTCTTTAGCAAAGAACAAGAGTCTGAGACTGTGGTGGTTTCCCTTTGGCTTCAGGTAATGGTTAGTATGCCAGGGCAGGGAGAGGTCATCCTTTTTTTTTTCTTAAAAGCAGGAGATGAAATGCATAATGAAAAGTATCTATTTTTGTCAAGATAAGAATTATCTTCCTTCTTCCTGCTGGTAGTGCAGTCGGCTAGGAGTGGTATATGTGAGAGAGCTCCCCTCTTTAGAGCTTCCTGACTCCATTTTTTTTTTATTTTTATTTTTTATTTTTAAAAGATTTTATTTATTTATTCATGAGAATACACAGAGAGGAGAGAGAGAGAGAGGCAGAGACACAGGCAGAGGGAGAAGCAGGCTCCATGCAGGGAGCCCGACATGGGACTCGATCCCAGGTCTCCAGGATCACATCCTGAGCTGTAGGCGGTGTTAAACCGCTGGGCCACCAGGGCTGCCTCTCCATTTTTTTTTTTTTTAAAGGAAGCCCTACTTGCAACCTGGGACCTGGAGATGGAGTCTCATGCTCCAAGGACTGAATCAGCCAGATGCCCCTCATGACTCCATTCTATTTTATTTATTTTTTATTTATGTTTTTAAAGATTTTATTTATTTATTTGACAGGGAGAGAAAGAGTGAGAGTGAGACAGATCATGAGCAGGGGGGGAAGGGCAGAGGAAGAACCAGACTCCTTGGGAGTAGGGACCCTGATGTGAGACTTGATCCCAGGACTCTGGGATCATGACCTGAGCAGAAGGCAGATGCTTAATTGACTGAGCCACCCAGGCACCCTGACTCTTTTTTTTTTTTTAATTTATGATAGTCACACAGAGAGAGAGAGAGAGAGAGAGAGAGAGGCAGAGACACAGGCAGAGGGAGAAGCAGGCTCCATGCACCGGGAGCCCGATGTGGGATTCGATCCTGGGTCTCCAGGATCATGCCCTGGGCCAAAGGCAGGCGCTAAACCGCTGCGCCACCCAGGGACCCCCCTGACTCTATTTTAAATGAGGGTTTTTGTTTTTTTGTTTTTTTTTTTACTCATTTTTACAATATATACCACATTTTTTTTATCCATTCATTCATCTATGGACACCTAGTTTGTTTCTGTATCTTGGCAATGTAAATAACATTGCAGTGAACATAGGGATGCACATACCTTTTCAAGCTAGTGGGTTTTTTTTTCTTTTTCTTTTTTGTAAAAAAGATTTATTTATTTGAGAGAGAGAGAGAACCAGGGGAGGGCTTAGTCTTAAGCCTAATCTGCGCCAGTTGCAGAACCCAACATGGGGCTCAGTCTTACCACCCTGAGATCATGACCAAAGCTGAAGCCCAGAGTGGGAGGCTCAACTGCAGCACCCAGGGGCCCCAAGCTAGTGTCTTTATTTTCTTTGGATCAATACCCAGAAGTATGATTACTGGATTTACAGTATTTCTATTTTTAATTTTTTGAGGACCCTTCATACTGTTTTCCATAGTGGCTGCACCAGTGTACATTCCTACTGACAATCCACAAGGGTTCCTTTTCTCCATGTCCTCACTAACACTTGTTATTTCTTGTCTTTTTGATGATAGCCATTCTGACAAGTGGGAAATGGTATCTCATTGTGGTTTTGATTTTTCATTTCCCTGATGATTAGTGATAGGTGTCTTTTCATGTACTTGTTGGCCATGTGTATGTCTTTGGAAAAAAGTCTATTCAGATCTTCCACCTATTTTTTAATCAGATTGTATGTATTTTTGCTGTTGAGTTGTAAGAGTTCTTTATATATTTGGGGTATTGACCATTTATCAGCTATATGATTTACAAATATTTCCTCCCATGCAGTAGATCGCCTTTTCATTTTGTTGATGATTTAGTTTGTTGGGCAGCAGCTTCTTCGTTTATTTTTTTTAAGATTTATTTATTTATTTATGATAGAGAGAGAGAGAGAGAGAGAGAGAGGCAGAGACACAGGAGGAGGGAGAAGCAGGCTCCACGCCGGGAGCCTGATGTGGGACTCGATCCTGGGACTCCAGGATCCTGCCCTGGGCCAAAGGCAGGCGCTAAACCGCTGAGCCACCCAGGAATCCCCCAGCTTCTTAGTTTAAAAGCTAATTTTTGCTTTTTTCACTTTTGCTTTTGGTGTCAGATTCAAGAAGACCGATATCAGGGAGGTATTGCCTATGTTTTCTTTTATGAATTTCATGCTTTCAGGTCTTACATTCAAGTCTTTAGTCTGTTTTGAGTTTATTTTTGTGTGTAGTGTAAGACAGGGGTCAGGTTTCATTCTTTTGCATGTAGCTGTCTAGTTTTCCCAACACCATTTACTGAAGAAACTGTTCCCCACCCCACTGTATATTCTTGCCTCATTTGTTGTAAATTAATAGACCATATATATGTGTGGGTTTACTCCTGGGTTTTCTGTTCTGTTTCATGGATCTAAGTGTCTGTTTTTATGCCAGTACTATCCTGTTGGATTACTATAGCTTGTAATATAGCTTTAAATCAGGAAGCACGATGCCTCCAGCTTTGTTCTTTTTTCTCAAGATTGCTTTAGCTCTTTAGGGTCTTTGTGGTTCTGTACAAATTTTAAGACTGTTCTATTTCTATGAAAAATGCCATGGGAATTTTGATAAGGATTGCATGGACTCCATAACAATATTAATTCTTCCATTCCAGGAGCACAGAATATCTTCCCATTTATTTGTCATTTCTTCAATTCCTTCCATAAATATCTTCGAGTTTATAGTATAGGTCTTTCAGCTCCTTGTGAAATAAATTCCTAGTTCTTTTATTGCTACTTCTGCTTTAATCCAGTACATTTCCCATCAGAATAAGTAATCACAACTGTATTCTTTAGGAAACTCTTCACAAGGAACCAAAAATATGTCACTAGAAAATTAGATTTACAGACCTTCTGGTGAGAAAATCTGCCCTCCTGATTGTTTCCAAACACTGACTTTGGCCTCAGGCTTGAAGAAATAACCCCTGAGTCCTTGGGGGCCAGGCTCGTCAGTACAGCTTCCCCTGTAGTCCAGTCACTAGTGTGGCTTGGAAGGCTTGTGTTGACTCTTATTGACTTGTGATATTCTGTCTTTCAGAACCAGAGGCAGGAGAGGTGTCCCCTCCAGTCGGTGCTGGTGTCAACAGCAACAGCTGGACCTTTAAATACGGACCAGGCAACCCCAAACAATCTGGTCCCGGTGAGTTGCCAGACAAATTCATTATCCCGGGATCTCCCGCAATCATCTCCATCCGGCAGGAGCCCACTAACAGCCAAATTGACAAAAGTGACTTCATAACCTTCGGCAAAAAGGAAGAGACCAAGAAAAAGAAGAAAAAGAAGAAGGGTAACAAGACCCAGGAAAAAAAAGAGAAAGGGAACAGCACGACTGACAACAGTGACCAGTGAGGTCCTCTCATGGAAACAAGCCACTTAGCCAGTTTTTGTAATAATGGCAAATCTCTCCCATGTAGCAACTCCCCACACCTTTCTCCTCTCTCCATGAGCCCTCTCTTCTAGACCTCAGAAATCTGCAGAAAGTTCCCCATGTCTGTGTAGATCACATTGAACAGGTTTTTGTCTTAAAAGCTTTACTAAGTCTGGTGTTAACTCTTTCTCTCCACTCTGGCTTGTTTTCAGAACCTAAAAAGCAGACCCAAGTTTCCTTTCTCCTCCGCCGCAAATGAGAGGCTTTCCAGTCCCGCCAGTGAGAGGTTGGACTCTCTGCCCTGTGCTCCGGGGATGCTGTCTTGATGACACTTGCAGGGCAGGCTCAAAGATTTTGAGATTGAGCAGCTTGGGTGTCTGTGGCCACTAGGTTTGTGTGGTCACCGGGGGCGTGTGAGTGCCAGACATCGGCTGGGATGGGCCAGGTGAGACTAGCTGGTACAAGGAGGGCTGGTTCAAAGAAAGGCAAAGAAACAGTGGGAGTTGCCAATCCAGGGGGAACACGAAACTAAAAGGGACCAGACTTTTTAAATCTTACAACTTAAGAGGCGGTAGCCACCTTCCCGCAGACAAAACTACCCCCACTGACAAGGCTTTAGGAGGCCTCAAGTCTATTGGCTGTGGTGTCATTATTCCTAAAACCTTCATCACACAGGCCAAAGGCTCAGTGTTGAATGAGGCCAACCGGGGCAACAGAAGCAGATCTGATGTGTTTGCCATGTATGTCCTTGTACTCACTTTATTAAAAATTCTTTTGCACACAATGTTTATGAAAAGGCCAGATCCTTTTCCAACACATATGCAAAAGCAAACGTGAAAGAAAACCCCAACACCTCATTTTATGCTGTTTGTTGTTTGATAGATTTATTTAAAAAAGAGAAAATCTATAACTATAAATCTTTAAAGAGAAATATGATGACTACAGTTCCCCCTCAACTCTCCTCAAAAGAGAATCCAGTCTACAGCCATTTAAATGATCATGCTGCTACAGAAGTGCTTTAAGAGAATTGCCTGAAACATCTGTATTATACTGGCCACCTGCCAATCACAGCTTTACTCTTTCAGGTCACTCTGGGGCTGCCTCTTGCATGTATTAATGACTAAGTGAAAGGATCTTTCTCTCTCTCTCTCTCTTTTCTAAGAAACAATTACGTGCACTTTGAATACACAGCCTTCTCTAGCTAACTATTTCAAGACCCCGAAATTGAAGAAAAATAATTGTTTTCTCATACACACAGTGAGCCGGCTTTTCAATCCTCGAATTCTGTGATTTGTCTTGGTGTGCTAGCCCACACCTTCTCTTTGGTTTAGTTTTCCTTTTTTAGAACACTCTGAATTGCTAATCTTGCTAACACCTATGACGTTACCTGAAATCAATCTCCCATATGTATGCTGTATGCTATTATAAGACTCCTGAAATATACTTACTCTGTGCTTGTGTATGTGAATGTTAATGCAACTATTACCTAGAGTGAACTTTAAGCTTTATTGTTGAATGTAATTCCATTATATTTCCTTTTGTACACCTGTGAAAAAGTGGAGTAATGTTTTTTTAACCATTGTTTAATCAGCTTTTGTGTATAAAAGGCACAGTAAAATTTCTTTCTTAAATCAAGACACTGGTGATTCAAGGAATTTTATTTATGGTCAGCCAAGAGCTGTCTCTTGCCAAGACTCCTGCTGGCAAGGGAATGGATAAAGCTGTTTTTTTCTAGTAACAATTCTGGAATGAATACCGTAGTTACAACCTGAGAGTATGCAAGCACAAAATTTACCAATCTGACCTCGCTGAAGTCGCAGAATGCTTTGAAACTCTAATGACATCTGGAATATCAGCTCATAGAGAAGAATAAAATTTACTGTCACCTTAAATAAGAAATTTTAATTTTGTTAAAATGTACAAGTTTAACTATATTATCTTTTCAAAGTTATCATAAGAGAGGTAGGAGTCTGTTATTAAAACAAAAACATTAAATCTCAAAAACAAAAGCCTGTTTTGTCTACTTTTAGCTTCATTCTCCCATATTTTGAAGGGTGTGTAACTTCAGCTCTGCAGGATTGCATGGGGTAAAACTTGTTGCCAACACATGTGAACCATTGCTACATTGTAGGTTGTGATCATTTTGCCCCATTGAACCCATGTATCTGACCTTACGTGCCTTTTGAATACTAGGAGAATCGGGCTAATTTATTAATGATGATAATTATAATGTATCTGTACAGCACTTTTTACATTTGCAAAGTGCTTTCCAGTCCATGTTAGTTACTAGTTATTACAGCTGTAAGGATAAAACACATCATGTGGATTCATTTTTAATTGGTGCTATTGGTATTTATTCTGTTATTGCTAATAAATGGAAAATGGTGGTATGAAAGAAATGGTGGTCATTTCTAAGTATAAGAGTAGGAGGAAATAGAACACTGATTATCATTAGCTGTTGTCACTGAAGAAGTTTGTGATATGAAACTTATAGTGTCATTTTCTGGCTACTTCCACTGGCTTCTGTGTTCAGCACTAAGGCAAAGCACCCAACAGAATTAAGACTTAGACTCTACAATTTGACCAGAATGGGCAGCCAGGAGGCTTCTTGGTCACTTCCCAGTACACTCTATCAGTTTTCTGTAGTAAGAATTACAACAAACCAATTTTTATCACTAGACCCCTCCAGTCATCTTAATCATTACTTGCTTAGCCTTTGGTCCTCTCTACACTTGGGCAGTCAAATAATGCCCCCAGGAAATACACTTTCATTGAGCAGTGTATATGCTAGCCACTCTACGAGGTAGGTTCAGTTCACAGCATATGTTCTGTAACAGATTATTTTTTCCTTCTGTAGTTACATTTTATGAGCACTTCTCAACTGGGAGCAGTTTTGCTTCTCAGGGGACATTTGGTAACATCTGGAGATATTTTTTGGGGTTTTGTTACTTGGATGGAAGTGCTACTGGCATCTAATGGATAGAGGCCAAGGATGCTGCTTAACACCCCATAATACACAAGACAGCTCCCCACAACAACGAGTTTTCCAGCCCAAAATGTCAATAGTACCAAGACAAAATTCTTGAGATAGAGTGACCATATAATTTGTTGTTGAATCCATTTTTGAGATGGAAATAATCAGGATACAAGATGTAAGCTGAGACTATCCCAGGCATACAGGGATGTATGGTGAGTCTACTTATAGAAAGAAAGAGAAACTAATATTACACTAACTGGAATTTAAATAAAAACTTGAAAAAAAAAAAAAAAACTGAAGAAGAAGACACAAACCAGTATCGTTCTGTCACTTATTAGCTGGGGACCCTTGGGCAAACCATTGTGTCTCTCAGTTGTTCAGCCTCAGTTTCATCATCTATCAAATGGGAATAATTATAGTACAACCTTATAGATTTGTGGGGCTGATACAGCAAGAGAATCTCAAAAAGTTTTAGCATGATGTCAGGCACACCACAGTGCTCAGTAAAGAATTATTAGTCTTTTTTTTTAAGATTTATTTATTTATTTATTCATGATAGACTTAGAGTAAGAGAGAGAAAGGCAGAGACTCAGGCAGAGGGAGAAGCAGGCTCCATGCTGGGAGCCCGACGTGGGACTCGATCCCGGGACTCCAGGGCTGCGCCATAGGCCAAGGGCAGGCGCCAAACCGCTGAGCCACCCAGGGATCCCCAGAATTGTTATTCTTAATAATCCTTTTCTTCCATCTCCTCACACTACTCCCCCCCCCCCTTTTTAAGATTATTTATTTTGGAGAGAAAACGAATTTGTGCAAGGGATAGGGTGTAGGGTGCAGGGTGGGGTGGGATGGGGTGGGGTCAGGGGAAGATAAAGGGAGAGTGAGACAGAGAATCTTAAGCAGGCTCTATGCCCACAGTGAGTCCAACGTGAGGCTTGATCTCACAACCCTGAGATCATGATCTGAGCTGCAATCAAGAGTTGGACGCTCAAGTGACTGAGCCACCCAGGTACCCCCATCTCCTCACTTTTTTTTTCAGAAATTTAGCTATTACATTCAGGACACTTTTCCTACTGATTAAAATTCGAGTGACAGATTATAAGTCAACATAAACTTTTTGTTTAAAATACAAATATTTTTACTCCACATTTTTGCTCACCTCTCAAGGAAAAGCAGTCAGGTCAGTTTCATAACACTACCTACTTCTATCATGAATAATAATCAGGTCTCTAAGTGGTCAAGCAACCAGTCTGTTTACAGCTGTACCACGTTAATGATCAGTGATCTGAAAGCCAGAGACCAAAGGGCTTAGAAGTCACTTTGCATCTTCCAATGAATAAATTCCTTGTGAGCCTAAGTGCAACAGCTTGAGAGAGAAAAAGGAATCACCTCCAAATACTTCTTTTGGCAGGTAGGCAAAACACCAAAGTCCACAAACTTGCCTAGTGTCCTACAGCTAATCAGGAACAAACCAAATGTATCCCTCTTAAGCACCAGGCTGTTGATATGGGTCTTATATACAGAGAGAGAGAGAGTGCAGGATTCATTCCTTTGAAGAATTACAATTCACCTAATTTTAAAGGATGAGGCTCCTCGATGCATGTCAGTCTTTCCTCTTGGCTTTTAGGCTAAAGTAAGATTCTAAGTCACAAGATGTCCTATTACTCTTTTTTAGGTTTTATAAATTCAAAACTCAATCCTAAAGCACAAATGTAGTTGACCAAACACTAAAGCAATTCTAATGTTAAATCTAGATTTTAGGGGCACCTGGGTTGTTCAATGGTTAAGCATCTGCCTTTGGCTCAGGTCATGATTCTGGGGTCTTGGGATCGAGTCCCACATCAGGCTCCTTACATGGAGCCTGCTTCTCCCTCTGCCTATGTCTCTGCCTCTCTCTCTGTCTCTCATGAGTAAATAAATAAAATCTTTCTTTTTTAATCTACATTTTATTTTCTTTTTTCATTTTTATTTTTTTAAAGTTTTTTATTTATTTACTAGAGATACAGAGAGAGAGAGAAGCAGGCTCCATACTGGGAGCCTGACATGGGACTGGATCCCTGGTCTCCAGGATCACACCCTGAGCTGAAGGCGGCGCTAAACCACTGAGCCACTGGGTCTGCCCTTTAATCTAGATTTTAAAACTTCCCAAACAAGAGGTAAGCTAAAACAAACACACAAAAAACTACAGATAAGCTTCTTCTTTAGGATTTGAAAGCCTCAATAGCTTACCTAAAAAATGGCAAGCTGGCCACTTTTTGACCTGTTTCATCACTTTTATATGTATTTCCTCTCCTTGTAGAAGAAGCAGATCACATAATTTCTTTCAGAAATTAGCTTGGCTGCTGGCTAGCAGGACATATATTCACAACCTAAGGTACCCCTTCTGATTTTATGCAGACATACGTACACACACAGATCCTTCTGTTATAACAAAGCAGGGGGCTCTAGTAAATGAGCAACATGCTCTTTCTTCTCCCTTTGAAATTGTGCCTAAAAGTGGTACATACACCATAACCTCATTGTCAGTACCAGTAGGTGAAGTGTTTATTGGTTCCCATTTTCTCATGGGGTTGTTCCATGGGGAAATGCCGGGGGGGTTGGGAGGGGCAACACGACATCTTAAGTCTTTTGCCTCAAAAAAAGTCTATGAGTTTATCTTTGAGCTTAAGTTCCTTTTTTTTTTTTTTTTTTAAGATTTTATTTATTTATTCATGATAGAGACACTGAGAGAGGCAGAGACACAGGCAGAGGGAGAAGCAGGCTCCATGCAAGCAGCCTGACATGAGACTCAATCCCGGGACCCCAGTATCAGGCTGACATGAGACTCAATCCCGGGACCCCAGGATCAGGCCCTGGGCCAAAGGCAGGCGCTAAACCACTGAGCCACCCAGGGATCACCTGAGCTTAAGTTCCTGTGAGACAGAGACTGCTAGATTTACTCCATAACACGGAGTCTAGTCTGCACAAAGAAATAAGGGAGATTAGGCAGTGAAAAACATACAGCCCAGCAGTTTGTTAGGTTATGCAATTATCCTGTGACTGAGGAGTCATCAATCCACAAAGAACATGAACAATTCAACCACTCTGCCAGCAGCTAGTCTTAGAGCAGAGCTAAAGAAATTGACAACTGAGGCATAAACATCCAAGAGACTTAATTAAACAGCTCCCATTTTTAAGGGTGGTTTTCACTAGCCTAACTTGATTTAATTTTACGTGACACTGAATCTTTACTATAAAAGCACATGTTCTTCTTTATAAATCAAATAATCTTACAGTTCTCTCTCACACAGGTATCCGATGTCAACATGTTCAAGTGTGTTTTTCCTATGTGCGTGCACTCGTGTGCATGCACACAGACACATACAAACATTCATAGTTAGGAAGGAGACTACTAGTCATTGAGCATGGTGCTCTTCTCCCTTTGAAGTTGTGCCTTAAAAGTGGTCTATAGGAACTCTACTGTCATAACCAGTTAGGTAAAATGTAGAAAATCAAACTTATGTGATACATGTGTATCACGTTCACCTAAGTGTAATTGTTTTCTTTTTCAAAAAAAAAAAAAAAAAAAAGATAATACCACACCCATCATCCGAAGCTTTTTAAAAAATATCTACAATAACATGGAGATTTCTCCAGTTTAACTCTAAATCACTCCTTTTAATTCCTATACAAATTTCATATAATGGCCAGATCATAATGAATTTGCCTATTCCTTTATTAATGGACGTTTAGGCTAATCCAGATTTTTGCTACCAGAAACAAAAAATGGCAGTTGTGTGCAATGAGAAACTCAGTACCTGAGCCTTATAAAATCTGGTCTAGGTGTATCCCAAAGAGGAATTTTATAAGGCTTTTATGAACTTTATGTGACTTCCTCCATAATAACCACCATCCTCCATCTGAATACATACTCAGTTTTGGTACTCAATGGTAAATTATGGCTCTATCTATATAGATGAATGATGAAAACAGAAGAGACATTCACATGAGAAAGAAGTAAGAAAAATTTGTTTTCAATTACTTACCCAAAAATCATTTATTGGGAGCTCCATCTCACCCAAAAGACTTTTTTTTAATCCAGTTACAGATTGGAATGCATATATGGAAGAGGGAACCTAAAAGACAATTCAAATACTTGCTTAGACCATCTAGTTGAATACTGCATTGAAAGCAGTCGAATTGTCTTCAGGGTTGTTACATATTAGCTGAGAAGTAGACATATGAATTTAGTATCTGTGGAACAGATTTCATTGTAAGAAAAATAAATTGTTAATCAATAATGACTCCGAGACAGCCAAGGATCAAGGTAGCCATTCATGTGTTAATCTCAGTTTCAAAATCATCTGGCTTAAACCTTTGAAAGACTGGCCTCACTAAATTATTGATACAAATCAGCCTTTCAAGAAAGAATTAACTCTCATGTCCTTAGGTTTATTCCATTCTCTATGGCTAACAGCATTTATTATCCAGATGAAATATACATTTCTTCTCAACTGCAGTAACTTTCCAGATCACTTTCCTCTTTGTCTTCCTTGGTCCTACAGCCAATTTTCCAAGAGCAAGGGATCAGTCCAAGAGAAGTATCAGTCTTCCTTTCACATCTTTCACAGTGGACAGCTTGCTTCAAGCCCTGTCAGATGTCTGGCAAGCCAGTTCTGGAACATAAGTGGGTGATGCACATGTTTGGGAGCAATAGCTGGAATAGGCAGTGCTAGATCTAGCCTGGGGATGCTTGTAGGGCAGGGAGATGGGTTTCTACGGCTGAGCTTACATCAGAAACATAGGAGCATTCAGTTACTTTCTTCGTATAGATGTGTAATGAGAGGGCAGAGGGGCTATGGGACAGGTCCATTCTGTTGGCAGGGATGTGCATTGTAGAACAGACTTTTGGTTGCAAGTTAAATAAACCAGCTTCATCTAGATTAAGCTAAAAAGGACAATTTATTATAATGGCACAGGATATCTCATTGAAACCAAAAATGGGAATGCAGCTGAGCCTCTGGAAGGGACCTAGAAGCCAGAAAGCCACTGTTTTTTGTTTGTTTAAATTTCATCTTCTCTAATTATCTTTCTTAACCTGCTTCATTCTTCTCTATCTCTATAGACTGTTTTTCTCTCCTCTTTCCACAGCTTCTAAATGTATTTATTCTTGGTTCTAGTGGCTCACAAAAACCTACATTCTCTTTCTAAATACCCATCCTAAATTATTCATGGAGACAAACACTGACTGGATTGCCCTGAGTCGCATGGTCAAGTGTGGTTCTATTAGCTATGGGCCAGTGGGCTGGAGAAAGGAAAGGAAAGAGATCTTCCCCAGAAAAGGGAAGATCAGACATTTAGAGACAACTTTAAAAGCTTGCCGACTGCTGATATTCCTCAAGGGTAAACTAAACCTAAGTGTATACAATCTTAGAAAGGGCCTACCAGAAACTCATTTAACAAGTAAAAAACCAAAGAAGGGAAATGTCTCATTCAAGGTCACAGCTAGTAAGTGACAAAGCAAAGTCACTCTTTTATTATCAGGGATTGCAAGACCAGAGGCCACTGAGAGTGAATGACAAAACCCATTGTGGGACCCAGGAAATTTAACAAAAATCCCCTACCCCTGGACAAGCAGAGCAGGACTAACTCCATTTTGTGCTGCACCCACCACCTCCTGTATGACCCCCACATGACCTGCTTATTGCTTAAGGCGCTGCCCCGCCCTAGTCAAGCCGCTGGGCACACCCTTACCGGTAACAATATAACCCCGCCTTGTGCCCACCAAAACTGCGCGCCAATCCTGACCAAAGTAATAGGCCAGCTCAAATGGATACTATAGGGTAAAATGTTATTCAATTGGCCACCTGCGTGTGGACCCACATGACTGTGCAACTTTCTGCGTATGTTACAATCCCATTGGCCACTGGCCCCTATAAAGCTGCTACGCCTCTTAGCCTCGGGGTCCAAGTCCCAGCTCCGCTGTGTTGGGTATACTTGGACCCAAGCTCGAGCTTGTAAATAAACCCTCGTGTGTTTGCATCGGTGTCGGCTCCTTGGTGGTTTCTCGGATTCGAGATCTTGGGCACAACACCATTCATAATATCTTTCATACCCATAAATAGCATAATTTAAGGAAACCTTATTTATTTTATATAGAGAGTAAGAACATCATTGTTATTTCTCTTTTTATTCAAAATGGAAATATCAATATTGATTTCTCTTCAAGAGAAAGTTAAAATGATACAAAATTATATATATCTTTGTCTCTCTCATATATATATATATACATATATATATATGTATAATCTTTAAAATAAAATATACAGAAGCCTAGAGTTTGGGAAACAGCAAGTTAAGTATCTACAGAGAAGTACCATGAAGGGTTTGGAAGCTACTCTTTCATGCCCTTTTCAATGCATATATAACTGGGTGCCTGAAGGACCCAATAAATGCAGCCTTCTTCCTTGTCCAGAGTAATGAATAAATTGATAAACAAGACAAATTATTTTTATTAATGATAAAGATGGGTCAGAGGATGTGGATCAGTGTGAGTGCCAAGTTTAGGAACTAACTGAATCTCCGTATTAGGGCTTCCATCCCAGTTTCAGGCAGAAAAGATAGCATGGAGAAGAGAACCAGTATTCCCAGCAGGCAGCTCAATTCCAAGAAGCAAAGGGACAGAGTCAAGCCAAGTATTAATAGTTTATTCTTTCCACATTGCCAATCAAAATAAGTCACTCCACTCCCCTGAGGCAGAGCGAACAAGGGGCACAGGAAAGCTAAGAGCGGGATTCTGAGTCCCCTTTGCATTGAAGGGAGTGAGAAGATGCATTTATCTGTAAACACATATATATGTATATAATAAATTTATAATCTTTAATAAATTAAAGATTTATTAAAGATTTTATTTATTTATTCATGAGAGACACAGAGAGAGGCAGAGACATAGGCAGAGGGAGAAGCAAACTCCCTGCTGGGAGCCTGATATGGGATTCCATCCCAGGACCCTGGGGTCACCCCCTGAGCCAAAGGCAGACGCTCAATAGCTGAGCCACCCAGGGGCCCCATATATATATATTTTAAAGGGTAGTACTAGTCTTACTTTCTGTAACTTGCTTTCCCCTCACATATATACACATCTTTTAAATTACTTGCATCTATTTCCTGATATGGTTATACTATAATTTATTTATAATAATCGATGTTAATGGATATTAAAGGTTTTGCATATTTTTATCACTGTAAACAGTGCTACAGTGAACACTCTTGTACCACATTTGGCGCATTAGTCCAATACTCCTACAGGAGAGGTTCCAAAAAGTGGAATTACAAAGTAAAAAAATATGGTCATTTAACTGAGTAAGGGACAGGTAAGGCTAGATAGGGAGAGATAGATAGGGGGCTATGGGATCAGGCTCATGGAAATCCCAAAAATGCTGAGATGTGAGGAAACCAGAGATAAGGGGACAAACCAGACCACTCTGCCCTGGGTGTGGGTGGGGAGGATTTTTTTTTTTTTTTTTTTTTAATGACAGTCGCCTGTGACCAACAAAGAATAACCAGACCCCAAAGGAAGCCATTAAAGATGTTCTCACCAGTCCTTACTGAACCAAAACATCACAAGAATAGTAAGGCCACAGCTCCCTGGTCAGTTCTAAATAAAAGACTGGAGGCCCATGTTAGCAAACCTGTCGGAATCCTTCTCACTCCTGAGAGCTTTCTCCATCTCACTTAATAAAACTTGATTTAATTTCACTTGCCTTTGTCTGCGAGATTCATTTTTCAAGTCCGTGAGACAAGAACCTAGATCTCCTGCTTCAAAACCTTTTATACATATTACCAACTAGGCCCCTTGGAAATGCAGTATACTCCTACCAACACTTTATGAGAATTTTTTTTTGCCTAATGGATACTATCATTCCTTCTCATCTTTGAAAAGAAGATAAGCAAAACATTGTGGTTTAATTTGTAGGTCTTTGATTACCATAGAGTTGCACTTTTTTTCCTACCAGAAGATTGTGATTTCACTCATCTTTTGGTTGTTGTGTATGCTAAGTGGTAGCTGGCTTTTCTTTTTGTTATGCAATTGCCTGACTTACGTTTTCAATGCTGAGGCATTCGCTTTAAGAAAGGCCTCCACTTCAAAGATGGCTAGCTCAAGTAACTGCCTGCACAAGTCACAAGACTGGAAAAAGAGCTAGGCAATGCCCTCCACCCCCATCTTGGTTGATTGCCATACCTGACCCTTATGGTAGCTGGTTTTTTCTCTCCCCATGCTTTAAATTCTCGTTCTTACATTTTTTAAAAAAATGTTTATTTATTTATTTATTTTTATTTATTTATGATAGAGAGAGAGGCAGAGACACAGGAGGAGGGAGAAGCAGGCTCCATGCCTGGAGCCCGACGTGGGACTCGATTCCGGGACTCCAGGATCGCGCCCTGGGCCAAAAGCAGGCGCCAAACCGCTGAGCCACCCAGGAATCCCCTCGTTCTTATATTTTAAATTCCCCAATAAAGAGTGAGGCCACAAGAAACTCGCCAGCAATGAAAGCAGAACCCCAGGTCTGCACGCACGCTTGCATACGCTTGCACACTCTCTCTCTGCATATACTTGCGACTTTGCCATTGACCCCAGCGATGCCACATGATTTTCAGTGTCTGTAAGTAATAAAGTTCCCCCGGCCCCGCCCCACCACACACACACACTTTCCTTATGGTTCTTGCTGGGGGTGTTTTGCAATCACAGGAACTACAGGAGCCTGTCCAGCCACAACTGTGGTTATTATTGATAGGCTGAGATCAGCACAGAACAGGTGTCAAATATTTACCGGGATACAAGATGCCTTTAAGAATCCAAGCAGCAAATTTGGCTTCAAAAAGGTGTAAAAAATTGATGGAGTTATTTGGCCCAGTAGATATGTTAGACAGTTACAGTATGTGATCCCAAAATCAATATTCAGTCCATATATTTGTGCAATAGTTACTCTAATAAATGCAGACTCGACATTTCAGTAGAAGGATGCATTAGGCCTGTGTCTCAGGGGGCTTGCTGGATGAGGAGCTTGGAAACCATGGAGTACAGTGGGCCACTTGCCTTTCTTCTAGACTTCTACCCTTCAGTCTTTATAGTGACTCAGACCAAACCAGAACATGCAAGATTTTGTCTTCCAAACGCCTTCAAAGGAGCCCACATATCATTGTTCCTGGGTCTCTGAGCGCATTAATAGAATTTGACTAACTCCCCAAGAAGCAGTCCTGGAACCTGTTAGGTGTGGTTCTTAGATGTATTGAAAGAGTTGGAAATGCACTTTAACAATACAAACAAAGGGGCGGGAGAAGAGAAAAATCATAATAATATTAAAAGAAAATGTGAAAAGAAAGCAAATGTGATTGTATCAGGATTAGTGTAGGCTAATATATTTTTTAAAGACTTCAATATATTTTCAGAATAAGAATGATAGAAGTTATATCGGTCTCATTAAAGAAGTCTTAGGATGTCAAGCTGATAGGGTAGCCTTACTACTATGTCATTAGGAACCTCGGGTCCTATCTTCTGCTCTGCCATCCTCAGCATGAGACTTCCCATTGTCAGGGTCTTCCAGAATTCAATATGGTTGCTAGACCTCCAGCCATTTCAGGAACAGGAAGGAAGGGAAATCTTTTAAGAAGATTTCCCACAGGTCCTACCTAACATTTCTGTTTACATCTCATTGGTCAAATCAATCAATCAGTCAATCACATGCTCAAAACTAAATGCTGGGATGTGAAAAAAAATAAAAATAAAAATAAATGCTGGGATGTGTGTGACCAACTAAAAAGTGGGGTTCTTTGTCTAAGAAGAATATCAGGGCTATAGTCTCTACCACAGAACAGATAAATTTTAAAAACAATCTCAAGGTGGGGAAAGATTTTATAAGCCTGACAGAATACTGAAATGATAAAAGATAAAATAATTGATATAGACAAATTTTTAAAAGTGGCATTGTAAGACAACTGTGAGCAAAAGTCAAAGGATTAAGTATCTTTCTATTAACATCATAGAGAAGAACTAATTTCTACTAATTTCTATAATAGGAGCTCCTACAAATAAATAGGAGCTACTTATCCTACAAATAAATAGGAGCTATAGAAGTAGCTCCTACAAATAAATAAGCAAAAGCACTCAAAGCCAATAGAAAAATGAGCAAAGAACATTTCATAGAAATGGAAAATACAGCTGTTTCAAATATAGTTCAAACAAATTCAAAATAAAACTCCTTTGGGGAAAAAAAAACTCCTTTGAGATAAACTTTTTTCATCCATTGATTAGAAAGGGTTATGAAGTTTAATGCCACTGTGTGTCAGCAAGGGTGCTGGTATCCTCATTTGCCATCTTTCAGATACTTCCTGTCCCTTCCCTCATGGCCTCTAAACTTCACTTTTGGTTCTGCCTCTTTTGGCAATAAACAAATGAGGCTTAGACTCATTTCTGGCTGACAGGGTCCTGGTTCAAACATGCATTGAAGTCTTTTGCTTTCTTTCCTAGGGCTTTTCTGATGTCTTATCCCAGGACACTGGTGCTTGAAGGTACAGGTATCCCTAGAAGTTTGGGACTTACCACCTCTGGGTCAACCTTTAACCAATGAGTGATAAAAAACAAATGCTTCTTCCAATTGATCCTTGGGTGAACAATTACAAGAGACATCCTACACCCCTCTCTAATCTGGCTGTTGGAGCCTCAGTTGCTCACAGTGGCGATCTCAATACTACATCTTGGATTGGTTTTTTTTCTGTCTCACTTTTCCTGGTCCTTTGGGTCATCTTGTGACAATTACCTGTGCACAAACTCTTCCCTCAGGCTTTTAGAGAGTAAATTGAGCTCAGACATATTGCTAATGGGATTTGTATTGGTAAGAGTAATTTAACAGTTTGGGGGCACCTTGAGTGGCTTACTCAATCGAGCCTCCAACTCTTGCTATCAGCTGGGGTCTTGATCTGTAGTACCGACCCTACATTGGGCTTCAGGCTAGGTGTGGAGCCTACTTAAACAAACAAACAAACAAACAAAAAACCCAGGGTACCTGGGTGGCTAGTCAGTTAAGCATCTGCCTTCCGCTCAGGTCACTGATCCCAGGGTCCTGGGATTGAGACCACATCAGGCTCTCTGCTCAGAGCCTGCTTCTCTCTCTGCCACTCCTCCTGCTTTTGCTCACTTGCTCTCTGTCAAATAAGTAACTAAAATCCTTTTTTTAAATTATTTTTTTATTTTTTATTTTTTTTTTATTTATGATAGTCACAGAGAGAGAGAGAGAGAGAGAGGCAGAGACACAGGCAGAGGGAGAAGCAGGCTCCATGCACCGGGAGCCTGACGTGGGATTCGATCCCAGGTCTCCAGGATCGCGCCCTGGGCCAAAGGCAGGCGCCAAACCGCTGCGCCACCCAGGGATCCCCTAAAATCCTTTTTTTAAAAAAAGGCAAACTACTTTACAAAGAGATTTTTTAAAAAGAGTAATTTGACAGCTTTTACTATAATTTTTTAAAATACTGACCTAACAGTTCCACTTTAGAAGTTTATTAAAGATATCTGCTAGTATTTTAGCATGTGTGAAATTATGGTTGTAAAAGAATATGCATTACAGCATTGTAAAATGGCCAGGATTTTTTTTTAAACCCCACTGAATCCCCAAATATGAGGTTGCTTAAATAAATGCAACATAGGGGATCCCTGGGTGGCTGAGCAGTTTAGCACCTGCCTTCGGCCCAGGGCGTGATCCTGGAGTCCTGGGATCAACACATCAGGCTCCCTGTATGGAGCCTGGTTCTTTCTCTGCCTGTGTCTCTGCCTCTCTGTCTCTGTCTCTCATGAATAAATAAATAAAAATCTAAAAAAAAAAAAAAAGCCAATATATCCATACAAGGAAATAGCAGGTAGAAAATAATGAGGTAGCTTTATATGGAAAGACCTTTAAAATCTGAGAGCAGTATATAGAATAAGTTATCATTTTGTAGTATATATGTGCATGTTTATATATACTGGTGTATGTTTAGAATATCCCTGGAGAGACACAAAGATGTGACATTAGTGGGTTATCTCTAAGGAGAACATGGCTGCGGACCAGTATGTAAGAGATTTTAAATTTTTTTTTTTTGGTTATTAATATGTCATGATTTAGTATTACTTTGCTATTTGGAATACTGAACCCTGTCCAGATGTCTGTCTGAAGTGTCAATTGCATCTATCTACTGGGAGGGTCTTTTGTTTTTGTTTTTGTTTTTTAAACTGTATCAAAAGCTTCAATTACATGGGAGGCCTGGCTGGCTCAGTTAGTGGAGTGTGTGACTCTTGATCTTGGGATCATGAGTTTGAGCCCCATACTGAGGGTAGAGATTACATTTAAAAATTTAAAAATAAAATTAAAAAAAGTTTCAATGACATGAATTAGGATGAATTGTGCAATGAACCCTCATGTGCCCATCATCCAGCTTTGAACATTTACCATCATCTTGATAATGCTGTTTTATTTCTCTCCCTACTTCACCCCCTGGAGTGTTAAAGCAAATGCCAAATATTTATCATTTCATCTGTAAAAATCTGTTACTTTCAAAGCTGCAGTGCTTCACTAATTGGATCTGATAGGACATGTTTTAAAATTCTAGTAAATGCACAAAGGCATACAAAACAATAGCAAATAGCAAAAAGGAAGTAAATACTCAAAAGGGTTAAATTGGATGAATCAAATGAAGCCTAATATATTATACATATATGAAATAAAATATGAAAATAATATTTAATAGTTCCTTAGAAGCTAACAGGCTAAAAGTGAATCCTTGAACTGCTTAGAAATGGGAAAAACTTACTTTTAAAAAGATGCAAAATGGGACGCCTGGGTGGCTCAGTGGTTGAGCACCTGCCTTCAGCTCAGGGTATGATCCCGGGATCCAGGATCGAGTCCCACATCGGGACTTGCATGGAGCCTGCTTCTCCCTCTCTCTGTGTCTCTGCCTCTTTCTGTGTCTCTCATGAATAAATAAATAAAATCTTAATAATAATAAAAAAATAAAAAAATGCAAACTTATTCAGAAAACATTAAATAAACCCAGTCCAATCTGTGTGGTCTACATAACTAGAGCCAATCCTGGCTAAAACTAGAGTTACAGATAGAGTTGCCAGATTTAGCAAATAAAAATATAGAATAGCCAGTTAAATTTAAATTTTAGGTAAATAATGAGTAATTTCTTAGAATATGTACCATGTAATATGTCCCATGCAATATTTGGGATATATTTATATTAATATATTTTATTTGTTTTTATCTGTATTACCTGTTTACCTGATAATGCCTGGGTTCAACCACAGGCAAAATGAATCAGAATTTCTGGAGTTGGGGATGCCTGGGTGGCTCAGCAGTTGAGTGTCTGCATTTGGCTCAGGGTGTGATCCTGGGTCCTAGGATCGAGTCCCACGTCAGGCTTCCTGTGAGGAGCCTGCTTCTCCCTCTGCCTATGTCTCTGCCTCTCTCTCTATGTCTCTCATGAGTAAATACCTAAAATCTTTAAAAAAATAAAAATAATAAAAAAGAATTTCTGGAGTTGTAGCCTGGGCATTCCTTTTTAAAAAATTCCCTAGGTCTGGGGCACCAGGGTGGCTCAGTGGTTTAGCATCTGCATTTGGCTCAGGTCTTGGTCCCTGGGTCCTGGGAACAGGTCTCACATTAGGTTCTCCGCAGGGAGCTTGCTTCTTCCTCTGCCTGTGTCTCTGTCCCTCCCTGTGTCTCTCATGACTCTAGGTAAGAATTACCTATTTCACATCCAAGATTAAGAACGACTGCTCTAGAAAATGCTAATTTTAGCCAAATCAATTAGGTCAATTGGCATCAGGAGAATTGACTTTACATGAAATAGTATCAGGTCAACTAAATCCTCATTGCCATTTTAGCATGCTGCTTAGAAAAGGTGTCCATCCCTCTTGGTGAGCTATGTCCTTCTAAGAACCTGATTCATTTTGTAGACATTACTTGCAGGGTCCCATCTTGATTTTGGCATCTGCATCTGGTTCTCCTCTTTGCATGAGTGAGGCCACTTCTGAGAGGAGCAGTTTTTGTTTCTTGCCTATTAGCCAAGGCCTAGAACTGAAGATGTGAACATTCTTTCCACCCTGGAGTTTGAAACCCCCTGGTCTCAAGTCAGCAATGGCTCAGAAATCCCCTAGTACACTCTGGGCAGTTTTATTTTTCACTTGCATACATGGAGAAGCTGTCAGAGTAAGCTGGTGACTTGTAAGCGTCAGGGATAGAACCAGAGGCAAACTAAAGTACTCTAAGTCCTACTTAAGTTTTGATTTAAGAAAAGGTAGCAATGATGAGATTTTCTAACAAGGTTGCTCAGAAAAACAGACTTTTACATTTCTAGACTTTTCTCAAAACAAAATGTCACCTGAAAGCACTTCTTTCTCCTTCTCTGTAGCTGAGATGCTATCTCTTTCCTCATCAGCTCCCAGTGGCCATGTGGCAGAGAAGAATGGGCTGTTATTTGATGCCAAATTGAATCTGCAGAGATTCAGTGAACTAAGACCAGAAAATTATTACAGTGACTCAGAATGAGTGTGTCTTGTTGTGATTTTTAGCATTGATAGCAAGCAAGACTTACTTTTAATTTCCTTTTAAATATTAGGATGTTTCAAAATGTCCACGGTTACTGATTAGGCCAATGGGTTTCTGATCTTGGTGATAGAAAGTAGCCAACTTTTAAAGTAAAAAAAAAAAAAAAAAAAAAATTTCTCTGGGAAGCTCTAAGTGAACTTCCATATTGTGAGAGTACCCTTCTGCTAATAACTATAGTGAAAACATGAGTACTTTTCCCTGAAGGCTACTTTTTTTTTTTTTTTAATGATAGTCACAGAGAGAGAGAGAGAGAGAGAGAGGCAGAGACACAGGCAGAGACACAGGCAGAGGGAGAAGCAGGCTCCATGCACCAGGAGCCCGATGTGGGATTTGATCCTGGGTCTCCAAGATCGCACCCTGGGCCAAAGGCAGGCGCCAAACCGCTGTGCCACCCAGGGATCCCTGAAGGCTACTTTTAAGATATTCTTGTTGCCCTTTGGTTGTCACAGGCCATTGCTCTGTGTGAGAAGAACTGGCAGCATTGGCAGTACAATTATCATCCCAGTGTTCTGGTCTTTGGAGAAGCGTGGATTTCAGGAGTGGATTTGAGTTCAAAATGGGTAGAAAGCCAGCACCTTTGATTTCTCCTCTTGTGGGTAATATCCAGGGTAGTGGAAGGAAACTCTCATGTTAGATGGCAATTGCTCCATATCTCTGGCCTCCAAACCTGCATTGGCAGGGGTCGGAGGGTGTTTCCATGTGGCCTTGTGCCAAAGGGAAGACACCAGTTTTAGTTACATGAGAGCCCAAGAATTCTGAATGTTTCCCACGAGACTCCCTGCACCTTGCCCCTGAAGCTCATCCTTACCAATGCTATCTGCCATTGCAACCATCAAAATTAACTTTACAATTCATGTCAGTTCCTAGAAGTTCAGAACTCCCCTATCAACTCTTTGCCCCCAGAAAGTAACTTCCACGTTGTTCTGTGGATTTCTTTTCTTTTTTCCAATATGATGTTTACCTTCTTCCATTCTTTGTTGTTGTTTTAGAGAGAAAGAGAAAACAAGCAAGCAGGGGGTGGGAGGTGAGAGTGTAGAGGGACAGAAGGAGAGGAAGATAAAGAATCTTAAGCAGACTTCATGTTCAGTTCGGGGCCAACATGGGTCTTGATCTCAAGACCCTGAGATCATGACCTGAGCTGAAGTCAAGAGAGGGATACTTAATCGATGGAGCCACACAGGCACCCCACACCTTCTTCCATTCTTGAAATGCTTCCACTGTGCCCTTTGGTCAGTCAGCAAAATCCCCTATATCCTCAGCCGCTTTTCTGAAAATACACCTTCTAACTAAAACCTAGCTCTTCCTGAAGACATTACTTCTATTTATTTTTTTCATAATGTAGCTGTGGCTTCTCTTTAGCCCTAACACTACTGGACCTAGAAAGAAGAAATTCTCTTCCTGCCCATCAGTATCACTTCCATATCACTCTACCACCATTCAGCTTGGAATCTCATGTCACAGAATTTTTCCACCCTCTACCTCTCTTTGTGGCAGTCATTTATTGACCCTATGTCTCTCATCCTCATTTCTTGAAGACTTTTTTTTTTTTTAAAAGATTTTATTTATTTATTTGACAGAGAGAGAGCACAAGTAGGCAGAGTGGTAGGCAGAGGGAGAGGAAGAAGCAGACTCCCTGCTGAGCAGGGAGCCCAATGCAGGGCTCAATCCCAGGACCCTGGGATTATGACCTGAGGTCAAGGCAGATGCTTAACCTGACTGAGCCACCCAGGGACCTCCTTGAAGATTTTAACTGTTGACTCTTCATCATCCTCTCCAGTGTTTTCCCAGTCATAATTCTTGGTGACATTGGTATACACATAGGTCTATTTCCCAATAGCCTCTCTCCATCCCTTGATCTTCTCCCCTGCAATTAGCCAGTGGTCTACCTACTTCAGCCACTTACTCCCAATCAAAGTCAGATATAGACTTCATGTTATCAATACTTAGAATTTCTCTTTTAACCTTTTTAAACATCGGACTATCTGCCACACCCTCCAACTTTTCCAGCTTACTCCCTATAGGATCCTAACCTCAGAAATAACTTCAACCACTCCAATACATGAAATCCATTAGTTCTGCCATCTTTTCATCATCCCTACTACCCCTATGTCTTTACTTCTCTTTATCCAGCTAAAAGCCTGTAGCCAGTTATTATAATCATTCTATTTTATACTCCCTTAACTCCCTGATCTTCTTGCAATTTAATATACATGCTTCTAAAAATCCTACTCTTCATAAATCTGAAACTTTGTTTATGCTAGGCCTGTATTCACATTGATTAAAGTGATGGGAGAAGGGTGTGTGGCTGGCTCAGCTGGAGCACGTGACTCTTGGGGTTGTGTGTGAGTTCAAGCCTGAAGATGGGTATAGAGAGTACTTAAAAGTAAAGTCTTTCTTTTTTTGAGAGAGAGAGAAAGACAAAGAATGTGTGGGCATGGGGCGGGGGGAGCAGTTGGGCAGAGAGAGGGAGAAAGAGAACCTTAAGTAGTCTCCATGCTCAGTGGAGCCAGATGCAGGGCTCGATCTCATGACCCTAAGAGCATGAAAGCACAAAAGCGAGAGGAAGATGCTTAATTGACTGACCCATCCAGGCAAACCAGAATGAAATCTTTTTTTTTTTTTTTTAAGATTTTTATTTATTCATTCAAGAGAGACAGAGAGAGAGAGAGAGAGAGGCAGAGACCCAGGCAGAGGGAGAAGCAGGTTCCATGCAGGGAGCCCAACCTGGGACTCAATCCCAGGACTCCAGGATCACGTCCTGGGCCGAAGGCAGGCGCTAAACCGCTGAGCCACCCAGGGATCCCCCCGCCCAGAATGAAATCTTAAAAAAAAAAAAAAAAAAAAGATAAAAAAGATCACACTATTTCTGGCTGTTCTCACATTCTACTTGTAATTATAAGTTTCAAACGGCCCTTAATGCTGCCTGGTGATCATACTGTGTTTTCCTAGTTCATAAGCCCTCCTACCCTCACCTATTTGCTGTGACCACTTCATACTCTTTGCTTTCTTCTCAACCTTCATCACGCTCCCCCCTTCTCTATTAGTAGAGCATCTTCTTTACTCATTGACAAATGAAGCAATCAGAAGACCATGTCTACAAACTCCACCACACTGACCTTCTGATTTGTCTTTGTTCCCATATAACCTATCTGATACTCTGTGGCTATTAGATAAACTGTCCATGCTCCTTGCTAAACCCATCCTTCCTCAAGTATTCCAATCCCTTCCCATGTCAAATATTTAAAGACATTGCTTTCTACCACCTCTGTATTATCAATTTTCTCCTTTCTAGGAGATCTTTCCCATCGGCATACAGGCATATTGTTTTTTCTCTCACCTTAACCATTTATTGACCTAATTTTTCCTTCTAGTTACTGCTCATTTCTCTCTTCTTTTTTTTTTTTTTCCTTAGGCAGATGCTTAACCGCCTGAGCCACCCAGATACCCCTCGCTCTTCTGTACCAAAAAAAAAAAAAAAAAAAAAAAAAAAAATCTTGGAAGTGTTTCCTCTACTTATCACCTCCAATTCCTCTCCTAATCTTTTTTTTCAAAGTTTTAAAAGTCACATTTAAAGAATTAATACTCATTGGGGCACCTGGGTGGCTCAGTTGGTTAAGTGTCTGTGTTTGGCTCAGGCTATGATCCCAGGATCCCGGATTCAAGCCCCCCTGTCTGGCTCCCTGCTCAGCAGGAAGTCTGCTTTTTCCTCTGGCTCTCCAGCTCATACTCATTTCCTCTCTCTCTCTCTCTCTCTCTCTCTCTTCCCCTCCCCCCTCTGTCAAATAGATAAATAAAATCTTTAAAAAAAGAATTAGTACTCATAGCTACTTGGTAATAAATTCAAATTGCTTCATTTGAAACCACTGTTACTCATAGAAGTACCTAGCCTGAAGAGAAAGTCACAATGGCTCAGATTTATTTTATTTTAAATTTTATTCTATTTTTAAAAAATCAAACCTATTAAAAAGTTGACAAATTATTAAAGTTAAAAAATAAAATTTGGCACTTTCCATAATAGTGAATAATCAATTTCAAGGTAGTTTGAAAGTCACTAAGAAGTATTGGGGCAGGTCATCCTAAAGGAGAGAAAAATAATGATAAAGTTTATTCTGTTGCTCACAGAGTTCTTCAAATGCACTATCTATCCTTCTGTTATTTCCTTGTCTCTAAACCTCTGTACATGCTTTTCCCTATTACTAGTCATTGTTTTCATTCCTGGATAACTCTTCATCTTTCAGAGTCCAGTCTGCCCCCACCCCAACCTTTTAAAAAAAGATTTTATTTATTTATTCATGAGAGACACACAGAGAGAGGCAGAGTCACAGGCAGAGGGAGAAGCAGGCTCCCTGCAGGGAGCCCAATGTGGGACTCCTTCCCCTGACCCTGAGATCACCCCCTGAGCCAAAGGCAGACACTCAACTGCTGAGCCACCCAGGCATCCAGAGTCTGGTTTTTCCTAACTTTCCACCCCCCACCTGCCGTTTTGAGTTATTCTATTATCCTATAGTCTTCTTCTGATAGTCTGTAACATATTGATTCTAACAGTTTAATCACCTGTCTTACCTGTTAGGATCCAAGTTTTGTGAAGGTGGAATGGTGCCCATTTCATTCAATATCATATTTTCTGATCCTAGAAGAGGCCAAACACATAGAAGATGCTTATATTTAATAACTGAATGACTATAGTGTTGTTAGGGGAAATGACGCACTCTTTAGAAGTTTCTCAATTTAACACTTCCGTGAAAAAAACTGGCACAGATTATTTAGAGATTGCATTCTAAAACTTCCTTACTGGGCCCATGCAAAGGATTTATAAGCTCTGTAAAGTGGACACCTGGTGAGATTAGGAGACCTAAGGATCACAATAGCGATTATTGGAAAAAGCTTCATCATGGTATAAACACAAGTAATACAAGGAACTAATTTGTAACATCAATGTATCAAACGCAGGTATTGGAAAATACTTTGAAAGCCATTGGTTTATATAAAATAGGAAGTTTAACAAAAAAGCTATCAACAAGGAAGTTTATTATTATTATTATTTTAGATTTTATTTATTTATGTATGAGAGACACACAGAGAGAGTGGCAGAGACATAGGCAGAGAGACATGAGAGACATAGGCAGACATAGGCAGAGACATAGGCAGGCTCCACGCAGGAAGCCCGATGTGGGACTTGATCCTGGGACTCCAAGATCACACCCTGGGCCAAAGGCAGGCGCTAAACTGCTGAGCCACCCAGGGATCCCCAGTTTCATTGCTTTAATTATAGTTTTCCTAATCTTTACTCTAAGATTCCTATTTCTAGATGTGATATCTCCCCTAACTCCTCAGACCCAAATGTTCCACTGCCCAATCAATATAATTTAGAACTTGAACAAGCCTTTAAAATTTAACATCTACAGAATTCTTGATTTTTCCATCCCCAAATTAACCCAAACTTTCCTTATGTCAGTAAATGGCACCACCAACCACCAAGATGCTCCAAACAAGCTGAGGGCCATTCTTTATTATTTAACATTCCACATCCAAATCCATCATCAAACCATGTCAATTTTATCTTGAAAATATCTCTCAAATCCAACCAATTTTTATTAACTTTGGTATCATCCTAGTTTGAACTACCATTGTCTTCTGCATATTAATTTACTGCAATGTCCTTCTAACTGGTCTCCCTTCTTCTACCCAGACAACAATCAAACTTCTCATTTTAGGACATAAATCAAATATCCATTCAAAACTTTTTATCTGGGGACACCTGGGTGGCTCAGTTGGTTAAGTGTCTGCCTTTGGCTCAGGTCATGATCCCAGGGTCCTGGAATTGAGTCCCATGTCGGGCTCCCTGCTCAGTGGGGAGCCTGCTTCTCCCTCTGTCCCTCCCTCTGCTTGTGCTGCCAAATAAATAAACATTTTGAATAAAACCACAAACTTTTCTTTTTTATAACTCTTGCTATACCTTACGTAATATGTATCAATTTGTAGGTGCCCTAAACATAGGGACTTTGTATGATGATACTGTGTACTCAGAGCCTAGAAGAGTACCTGATGCTTAATAGATGATCAATAAATATTTGTTAAATAAATAGATGAATCACCAAGTATTAAAAAAAAACCTTTGGTAGGGCAGCCCCGGTGGCGCAGCGGTTTAGTGCCGCCTGCAGCCCAGGGTATGATCCTGGAGACCCAGGATCAAGTCCCACATTGGGCTCCCTGCATGGAGCCTATTTCTCCCTCAGCCTGTGTCTCTGCCTCTCTCTTTCTCTCTCTCTCTGAATAAATAAATAAATAAATAAATAAATAAATAAATAAATAAATCTTAAAAAAAGATAAAAAATAAATTAAAAAAAACCTTTGGTATCTGATATTATAATCTGGTAAAACACACATAAACAATGATTATCTGATGATATTTGTCTTTGTAACTGTATCCTAGGATCCGACATAGAGCCCCATGCACCAAATTTTTTCTCACATGATTATAACAAAGAATTACAACCTCTCATCCTTTATGATCTTTTCTTCAATGGAATGAGCCCTTTGATATGCTATTTTCCAGGAGAAGGTACCCTTATAAACTGTCCTTATAACTATCCTTATAATAAGTCACATATATGTATGTCACATATAGGGGCCTCTATATATGGGCATTGTTTTTTTACAGTGAGTTAATATGATGGAGAGTCTGAAAAATCTAGGTTGAAATTCCTCCAGAAATCCCCCTACTGCTAAGACACAATATATATTTTTATATGAGAAGGAAAGATAAAAATCAAACAGAGCTGTTTAGTGTCAAAACATAAATCTAAAATCATAATCACTTATTTATTTTTTCCACTAATACTTTTTGAGCTCCTACAGTGTGCCAGGCATTATGCTAAGCACTGAGGAAACAAGCTAACTAGATGGATAGATAGGGTCTCTGCTGTCATAGAATTTACATTAGAGTGAACAAGTGAACAAGTAAACAAATAAATAAAACAATTAAAACTTGTGATTAGTGCTCTTGTGGAAATAAACATGATGCTGTGCTGGAAAAAAAAAAGGGGAGACTGTGGTAGGCAGAATAATGCTCCTCCAAAAGACATCTCCAGAATTTTAAATGTTATATCGCATAGCAAGTGGGAATTAATGTTATTAATCAACTGACCTTGATGTCAGGAAATCATCCTGGAGTACAACATTATCACAAGAGTAAAGAAGAGAGGTGAGAGAGAGTGTGTCAAAGTCAGATTTTAAGATGCTGCATAGCTGATTTTGAGGATGAATGGAAGAAGGGGCCACAAGCCCAGACAGGCAGGTAGCCTCTAAAAGCTGGCAAAAGCATGGGGATGAGTTCTCTACTGCCTCCAGAAGGAAAGCACTCCAGCTGATACCTCGATTTTAGCCCAGTGAGACCCATTTTAGACTTCTGACCTCAGAAGTCTAAGATAATAGATTTGTGTTATTTATTTATTTATGATTTTATTTATTTATTCATGAGAGACATACACAGAGAGAGGCAGAGACACACGCAGAGGGATAAGCAGGCTCCATGCAGGAAGCCCGATCCTGGGACCCCATGATCATGCCCTGAGCCGAAGGCAGATGCTCAACTACTGAGCCACTCAAGCATCTCCCTATTTGTTTATTTTTTAAGGTTGTAAACATTTATTCATGAGAGACACAGAGAGAGAGAGAGGCAGAGACATAAGCAGAGGGAGAAGCAGTCTCTATGCAGGGAGCCCAATGTGGGACTTGATCCCAGGACGCCAGGATCATGCTCTGAGCCAAAGGCAGATGCTCAACCACTGAGTCACTCAGGTGTCCCTAGATTTGTGCTATTTAAAGCCATGAAGTTTGTGGTAATTTGTTACAACAGTACATAGAAAAATACCACAGGGGCTTTTGATAGGAGATTCAAAGAAAGCTTCTCTAAAAAGATGTTATTAATCTGAGAGTGAGAGAGTTATAAAAGGTAAAAAAGCATGTCATGAAAAAAACTGGCAGTAATGCACTCCAGGCAGCAAACAGCAAATCCAAAGTCCCCAAGATTGAAAATAGATTGTTATGTTCTAGACATTGATGAAAGGTCAGAGTAATTCAAGTGTGATAGTGGAAGGAGAAAGTGGTTAATAAGAGATTATAAATTAGGTAATAAAAAAAATAAATTAGGTAAGATTCGTTTATTCAGGGCCTTATAGGTGAATTAAGGAATTTACATTTTGCTCTCAGTGTGATAGGAAGACACTGAATGATTTTAAGTATGAAATGATCTGTCTTGTGGTTTTTTTTTGTTACTGCAGTATAATATAATTAGCACATACAAATCATAATGGATAGGTCATTAGATTTTTAGAGGGAACACACTTGTAACCATCACCCAGGTCAAGAACTAGAATATTACCAATACCCTTGACGCTTCCCTTGAGCTCCCTGCAGAATTTATCTCTACCAAATGGAACTGCTATTCTGACTTTTATCATCTTAGAGTAGGTTTTTCAGTTATTGACCTTTATATAAATAGAATCATACAAAATGTTTTCTTTGGTTTCTGATTTTTTTCTGCTGAATGTTATGTTTGCAAGATTTATACATATTGTTGCTATAGTAGTGATCTTAAAAAATGTCAGTACTGTACATATTTTTGTATTTGGTGATAATAATACCTTTTCCATTCTACTATTGAGATACATTTGGAGTGCTTCCAAAGTTGAGCTATGATGAACATTCTTGTACATGTCTTTTTTTATGCACATATAAGCATTTCTATTGAATATATACATAAGAGTGCAATTACTGAGTTGTAAGGTATACGTATATGAAACTTTACTAAATGCTGCCAGCTTTCTGGAGTGATTGTACCAATTTACATTCTACCAGAGTGTGTGATAGTTGAAGTTATCCAATCCTTTCTAACATTTGAAAATGTTAGGTTTTATTATTAATTAATGAATTAATTAATCCATTTTCTTGGGTAGGTAAAGACATTTTATTGTGGTTCAGAATTCCATTTCTTTGATAATTATCGATGTTGTAAAATTTTTCATATGATTATTGGCTATTAGGGTGTTCTCTTTTATTAGGTGTTTGCTGACTTACTACTTAGGTTTTTCAAATATAATATTAATTTCCATGGGGAGATTATAATTATTATACAGCCAATTTTAAGCACTCATTTGGATCTTGGTACAACCAAATGAAATTTGGTATATGCATAGAAAATTTATATTACAAGTGTTTATGTAAAGAGGGAATGCTACAAAGACACATAACAGAGAGGGAATTCTACAAAGACAAAGTGTCCAACATATCATCAAAATACAATTTATCTCTAAGATTAATCATGAAACTGAGTCAACTCATGCTTTCTAAAAAGCGTTGATCTATCTTGTTAAGACATCTTATTCTTGCCCCCTGCCATAGCCAACTTTAAGAGTTTCATACTCTCTCAGGAGTCGAATTAAAAATAAGCCTTACAGAAATGTAACAATTGAAGGAGAGAAAATGCAATGCCACGTAAGACTCCGTTTAGTGGCCTCCAAAAAAATTAATTTTACTAGTTTTTTTTAATTTTTATTTATTTATGATAGTCACAGAGAGAGAGAGAGAGGCAGAGACACAGGCAGAGGGAGAAGCAGGCTCCATGCACCAGGAGCCCGATGTGGGATTCAATCCCTGGTCTCCAGGATCACACCCTAGGCCAAAGGCAGGTGCCAAACCGCTGTGCCACCCAGGGATCCCTAATTTTACTAGTTTGAAACTGAGTTAGATGAATTCTGAGACACAGATATATGTAGAAGAAAGGACATGTCCAATTAATGGGATTTCTGGCTGCCTGCCCAAGGGGATTCTGCAAAAATCCTACAATACTAGGTAAAACGCCCCTGTGGAGCGAGTAGTATGTTTGTCCAGAATGTGGAGGGCTCTGTCCAACAGTAAATTAACTTCGTGCAGTATGCTTTATTTCTCTGCCTTGCATTCTGGCAGGCTTTCTCTCATTGTCTCTCTCCCTGAGTGGCTTGCTTCACTTGTTTTGTATTAAAGATGAGTCAGCCAGACTCTTAGTCTTTCCTCTCATCTTCTCCTTTCCCTACTCCTCAACCCCCCATTTTTGTTTCTGGATTATCAAAGCCAGAGCAGAGCCTTTTTTGGTTGATGTTTCAGAATACTGAGTTATTAGTCCGAAACCTACACTGCTTCTTTTCTCTTTGGAACCTCCATAGGTTACATTCCTCCTCTAACTAGGCTACCTCTGGTCCTCTTAATTCTTGGAAGCTAAGGATCCCATATATCCAGTTGCTGGAATGGGGCTGCTTTTCATCCCTGCCTCTCCCTGGAACAACCACTGCAATCCCCTTTGCAGCCCCAAGCAAGGAGACCCAAGAGCAGCCACAGATCCAAGGGAGACCGGATGGGCACTCTGCCAAGTTCTGTGTCTTTCCACCACACCTTCCTCAGCTGGTGTATATTTGACGAGCCTACTAAATTAATTTCTCTGGGGCCAGGGCAGAGGCGTAGGGGTAGGGGGACGGGAGGAGGGAGTGTCCTACGGGCAAAAAAATGCAGCCAATCCGCCCTCTGCTGGTTAAAGATCTGAATGATCGCCGCCAAGACAAAGTGGGAAAGAGAAATCGGTTTAACATGGATAAATTACCGCTAAAACTAGGTCTAATTTAACTTATTTGTTAATCTTAAACAGGTACTTGTTCCTATTTAGCCCTACCTGCTGCTGCCTCAGGACTGAGATTTAAATTAGACTATGATTCTAATTCCTACTCTCAGTTAATATGTTATGCTGTTCTGAGCCCATTTTTCATTCGCTCTTGGGTGTTTGCCGTTCTGAGACGAGAATTAAAACCCGCCAACATGCTCTTTTTGTCTAATGCATTGCTAAGCAACCGGAAACACAACACTTAAACTGCCACTTCTTGAGCACACTCTTTGCCTGAAACAGTCATTTCATGCGAACAAAGATAGCTGCTATTTGTGTTTTCGAGAGTAATTAATAGGAAACCAGTGCAGAAAAAAAAAGTCCATCTTCACGCTGGTTTCTTAGAAAAACTGACAAACAGCTTTGTACAAGATGAGGCATTGGCCGCCATAACTCACAGACTTTTGCACCGCCTTTGCTGTCTTACGCATTTTGTTGGAATAAACCAATACACCAAGGTTGGATGATCTAATGTCTGTCACACACACGAAGATAGCATTTACAGCATGCACTTAGGATCCGGCAGTAGTAAGAGAGAACAAAGTTGGCATTTTGTAATAGGGAATATTATTTAAAGCCAGCTGGTGTCCTTGCCAGCCTAAATATCCAAAAATCAAGGGGTTTTTACCCCCCTCCATATCTGGCCTTGTAACTTAGTCGGTCACGAGCCCCTTGGAGCCAGTTGGGATTGGCCAGCTCCTTTGTCAGGTGAAAGCCTCTGTAACAAGTCATGAGACTAAACTGGGCGGTGTCGCTGTCCGCGTCTAGGGTGCTGAACTCTAGGCGTGGCCAGAGGTTTCCTTTAATGACAACTTCCGGTAGGGCGGGGTCTGGCTCTTGCTCCAAAGAATGGATCCATCTGCCACCTGGTGGTAGAGTAGGAAATGCTTTTGATAAAGTTCAAAGAGGACTTCGGATTGAGACCCTACAAATTGGAAAACAAAAAACAAATTGGAAAATTTTGGGATCTTAGACTTCCAGAGGTGGTTTTTGGGAGATCTGCCTCTTCTTAAAATCCATACAGGTGTATAGGGAAATTGAGAATTTCCAGAGTTATCTCTCACTTCTATCCAAGAAAATAATGTACAAACTGACTGAAATTTTCTCAAGCATTTCTTCCAACACATCTAGTTGTCAGATAGGTGTTTAAGAAATATTTGTATATATAGGAATTTAGAAATATTTACTAAAATAATCAGAGTACATTTTACTGGAAGAAATGCTTTATATTGTTAGCCAAATACCTCCAAGAGAGCATAGTTGGGAGTACTGCTCTGATTTCAGCTTGTGGGAGGAAAATGTTTAATTATATTTAGATGTGGCAAGAAGTAATACGAATATAGGAGTAAATTTTTTTTCCTGTTTTCTTCCTGTGTTAGTATACAAGCTATCAGAGAGGTGAACATAATAGGATTTTTTGGTATGCTTACTGTTTTTACTCTGTGTATTTTGCAGTTTTTACCCTTTGTATTTCGATATAGAGATTATTAAATCACCATGAATTAATTATTCAATCTCAGATGGGGATCCCCTTAGGTTGCTAAGTAAATAGATTCTTTGATAGATAGCAAGAAGAAAACAGGAGAAAGAGGTAATGAAATGCCTCACTGAAGTGTTATTTTGATTTTAAAAATACCGTAAAAAAGTAGATGCACATTTTAAAAAAGATTTTATTTGTTCATGAGAGACACACAGAGAGGGAGAGGCAGAGACATAGACAGAGGGAGAAGCAGGCTCCATACAGGGAGCCTGATGTGGGACTCGATCCCTGCACTCTGGGATCACGCCCTGAGCCAAAGGTAAATGCTCAACCACTGAGCCACCCAGGCGTCCCAGTAGATGCATAATCATAGGAAACAAACTGAGGGTTGATGAAGGGGACAGGGGTGGAGGGATGGAGTAACTGGATGATGGACATTAAGGGCATTAAGGATGGCACATGATGTGATGCGCACTGGGTATTATATAAAACCAGTAAATCGCTGAACTCTACCTCTGAAACTAATGATATATTATATGCTAATTAACTGAATTTAAATTAAAAATGCTAATAAGTAAATGAAAGAGGCTATAAAGTCAAATTTCATGTCAATTAATCATCCAATTTCCACGTCTCCACTGGTAAGCTCTCCTTCCTAATTAGTTTAATATCATTCTTCCATCTTTTGAAATAGGTGACTGCTATATAGCCAGAGCCTTACTATATATATATGTTCAGATGCATGGATTACAATGTAAAATCAATTCTAGCAAGTTGACAAAATAAAATTCTTTCTCAAAGAACAAATTTATCAATCTCAGAAAGAAAAGACCTATTCAGGAAGTACGCTTAGCTTTGTCAGCCAACCCAGTTAATATTTAGTATTTTTAAGATAATTTTCTCATTTGCTGCTCTGTGGATCTTAACATAGAAAATATAGTTATTGCTTCTGTTTCAAGGTATAAAACGTATTCAAAATATTAATTTCAACAAAAAATTGAGGTACTAATTTGAGGTCATTATGTGAATTGTCTTTGATTATAAAAGGAAGAAATTGGTCAGAGTTCAATGAAGAGAAAAATTACCACTCTGGCCTAGGCTCCGTTTGATTAAATTGGGAAGTTTCCCAAACACTTGTCAAATTTCATGGAAAGGCACCTGTAACCTATGCCACCAGAATCAACATGGAAAGCAAATAAGCGTGAATAAGGGCATGAAAGCCATCTGTTTAAAATAAGAATGTAATATAAATCTGGACTATAGATGGTATTGGTTTATATTATGCCTTCTTATGTTACTGTGAAAGACTGAAACATTATATGCATATGCACATGGTGAACAATAAGGAGTATTGTCATTCAAAGCAACAGATGGTAGATTAAGAGCAGCTGCGGTGCATTGAGCTGCCTAAGAAAGACTTCTGGACCCCTAAAGCCTCATGTTTCTGCCAAATGAATAAGAAACTTAATGCATGAAAAGACGCATGAAAGAAAAGAATTCTAAAATAATACTAAAATCTAAAACAGCAGATGTGACCTCAGTGTTTCAAAATACATTGCCCCCCCCGCCAAATACGGTTTTTTCCAGATTAAGGAAGGAGTATATATGAAAGAAAATTGAGGGGATCCCAGATATTAATATAATATGACTATAACAAAAAAGTACAAACATTACAACTCTAAGAACTTGAAGTTTGGGTGCAATAATAGAAATAATCTATTGTTTCTGTCCAAACATTGGACAATCTCTCCAATATCCTAGTTAGATAGGGTATTTTTTCTGAAAGAGGTTGAAAATAGTGACAAAATTCTCAGCAGAACAATTTCAGAAGCATTTAAATGTATGGTATAAAGGTAAATAAGTAAACATAAGTGACACATTTTGCATAAATATTAGAACAGATTTTACCAAAAAAATATTAGAACAGATTTTAATCTAAACTAACTTTATAATTAGGAAATACAGAGTTGTATAGGACAGAACATGGGATAATAAGAATTTGTTATCCAATGTGAGTCTAATTACATTTTTCTGGCTTGCCTGAGTAGATTTTCAAACAAACAAACAAACAAACATGGCGCTCCTGTAATAGTGTTAAGTCCAAATTCCCAAATTCTTTTTTTGTGTTTATTTTAAAAAATACTTGGCTTATTTTTTTTAAAGATTTTATTTATTCATGATAGACAGAGAGAGAGAGGGAGGGAGAGAGAGAGGTGCAGAGACACAGGCAGAGGGAGAAGCAGGCTCCACGCAAGGAGCCCTATGCGGGACTCGATCCTGGGACTCCAGGATCACGCCCTGGGCTGAAGGCAGGCACCAAACCGCTGAGCCACCCAGGGATTCCCTACTTTATTTTTTATGGTGAAAAAATTTATATTTAGATTTATAGCGGGCTGGACTCAGTTTAGACGATCCTAATTTTGTTGGCAACATCCAAAGCATCATAGTCAGGAGCTAGTCGAACATTTGCTTTCTTCTTTCCGTCAGGCCTGATCAAGGTGTTGACCTTGGCCACATCAATGTCATAGAGCTTCTTCTGTTTGATATGGTGCTTATTGGCTTTGACATCCACAATGAACGCAAGTGTGTTGTTGTCTTCTGTTTTCTTCATGGCTGACTCAGTAGTCAGGGGGAACTTGATGATGGCATAGTGATCAAGCTTGTTTCTCCTGGGGGCACTCTTTCGAGGATATTTGGGCTGCCTTCTGAGACGCAGGGTCTTGGGTCATTGCAATGTAGGTGATGTAGGGATCTTCTGTGTTTGTGTGTGTGTGTGTGTGTGTGTGTGTGTGTGTGTGGCTGTGCACGCCTTTCAGCACTGCTTTCTTAGCTTTCAAAGCCTTTGCTTTGGCTTCGGCTTTGGGAGGGGTAGGGGCTTCCTTCGCTTTCAGCGCCATCTTCGTGAAAGGGATTTCCAAGGCTTGTTTTCACGGGCTTATAGAGCTGAGTCTCCAAGACTTTATTTTATTTATATATTTATTTTTTGATTTTGTATCCTGAAAATTTATTGAAATTATTTATGAGTTTGACAGTTTTTGGGGCGGGGGATCTTTATGGCTTTGGACATATCATTTCATATCATCTGCAAACAGACATAATTGTACTTATTTCTTTCCAATTTGGTTGCATTGTTTTTTCCCTCCTAATTATTATTATTATTTTTCAATCCCATGACTGTAGGGCTAGATCCCAGGACCCTGAGATCGTGACCTGAACCAAAGGCAGACACTTAACCGATTGAGCCACCTGGGTGCCCCTCATCACTGCTTTTAAACACTGTCTGGAAAAAAAATTACCTGGAAAAAAACCCCAAAAGATTGCCTGGAAAAGGAGACAAAGGTATACTGCTTAGGAAGAAAGAAATAAAACTTTGTTTGCAGATTACATGAGTAGGTATATAGAAAAAATAAAGTCTCTACAAAAAATTCCTGGATCTAATAAGTGATTATAGCAACGCTGCAGAATATGAGCATCATATAAAAAAGTCAATAATTTTTCTATATACCAGTAACAGACAAGTGAAATTTAAAATAAGAAACACAATACCACCTACGTTAGTACCCCCTAAATGGAATACTTAGGAACAAGTCTAATAAAATATGTACAAGATCTATATGAGGGGATGCTTGAGTGGCTCAGTGGTTGAGCGTCTGCCTCCAGCTCAGAGCATGATCCTGGGATCTGAGATCAAGTCCCACATCAGGCTCTTTGCAGGGAGCCTGTTCCTCCCTCTGCCTATGTCTCTGCCTCTCTCTCTCTCTCTCTCTGTCTCTCATGAATAAATAAAGAAAAATCTTTAAAAAAAGATCTATATGAGAAAATTCTGATGAAAGAAATAAAAATAAATAAATGGAGAGATATTCCATGTTCATGGATAGGAAGACTCAATATTGTCAAGATGTCAGTCCTTTCCAACTTGATGCATAGTTAATGTAATCCCAATACAAATCCCGGGAGGATGTTCTGTGGATATTGACAAACTGATTCTAAATTTATTTAGAGAGGTTAAAGACCCAGAAGAGTCAAAACAATATTGAAAAAGAACGTAGTCAGAAGACTGACACTGGCTAAGTTGAAGACTTCTTATAAAGCTACAGGAATAAAGATATGGGCCAAAGAATAAACAGAATAGGATAGAGAGCCCCAAAATAGACCCATATAAAACAAGTCAACTGCAGGGGGTCAGGCACCTGGGTGGCTCAGTCTGTTAAGCTCAGGTCCTGATTTCAGGGTCATGGGATGGAGGGCTCCATGCTCAGCAGAGTCTGCTTCAGATTCTCTCTTGCTCCCTCTGCCTCTCCCACTGCTCATTCTCTCTCTCTCTCTCTCTCTAAATAAATAATTAAAATCTCTTTAAAAAGTCAACTAGGGTGCCTAGGTGGGTCAGTTGGTTGGGTGTCTGACTCTTGGTTCCAGCTCTAGTTGTAGTCTCAGCTCCAGTCGTGGTGTCGGGGATCAGGCATTCTACCAGCATCAGGTGCACACAGCACAGACTGCTTGTCCCTCTCCCTCTGCTCCTCCCCCCACTCACACATGCTCTCTCTCTCTCTCTCAAATAGTTAAATAAGTGAAATATTAAACAACAATAATAAAAAAACAGTCAACTGACCTTTGACAAAGGAGCAAAGGCAATGCAATGGAAAAACAAATTTTCAACAAGATGCTGCAACACATGCAGAAAAAAAATAAATCTAGACATAGACTTTATACACTTCACAAAAATTGTCTCAAAAAAGAAAAAAGGGAGCACCCGAGTGGTTCAGTTGGTTGCGTGTCTCTTGATTTCAGCTTGGGTCGTAATCTCAAGGTTGTGAGATCAAGCCCCACATCAGGCTCTGTGCAGAATGTGGAGCCTGCTTAGGATTCTCTCTCTTCCTCTCTCTCTGCCCTTCCTCACCCGCTCATGCATGTGCTCTTTCTGTCTCAAAAAAAGAAAAAAAAGAAAAAATACCTAAATATAAACACAAAACTATAAAACTCATAGAGGATAATATAGGAGAAAATCTAGATGATCTTGGATGTGGAGATAAATTTTTAGATACAACACCAAAAGTATGACCAAACAAATAATTGACTAGTTTGACTTCATTAAAATAAAAAACTTGGGGGTGTCTGGGTGTCTCAGTGGTTAAGCATCTGCCTCAGCTCAGG
This sequence comes from Canis aureus, assembly GCF_053574225.1. Taxonomy (NCBI): domain Eukaryota; kingdom Metazoa; phylum Chordata; class Mammalia; order Carnivora; family Canidae; genus Canis; species Canis aureus. Next base: position 36,891,375 of record NC_135615.1, read on the forward strand.
GCATGATCCTTGGAGTCCCAGGATAGAGTCCAGCATCAGGCTCCCTTCAGGGAACCTGCTTCTCCCTCTACTTATATCTCTGCCTCTCTGTGTGTGTGTCTCTTGTGAATAAATAAATAAAATATTTTTAAAAATGTCTTTAAAATATAAAAAATTTGGGGACAGCTAGGTGGCTCAGTTGGTTGAGTGTCTGATTCTTGGTTTTGGCTCGGGTGGCAATCTCAGGGTCTTGGGATTGAGCCCCATGTAAGGCTCATTGCTCAGTGAGAATCAGCTTCAAGATTCTCTCTCCTGCCCCTGCACGCTCTCTTTCCATCTCCCAAATAAATATATAAATCTTTTAAAAATTTAATTTAAAATTTATCATCTTCAAAAGACATTTGCAAGAGATCAAAAACACAAGACACAAATTGGGAGAAAATATTTCCAAGAGACATATCTGATAAATGACCAAGGTTCACATCTATTCAAAATATACAAAAAAAATTAAAAACTCAACAATAAGGAAACAAACAACCCAACTAAAAACTGAGTCAAAGACCTTAACTTGGGCGGGGGGTGGGGGTGACTGGGTGACAGGCACTGAGGGGGGCACTTGATGGGATGAGTGCTGGGTGTTATTCTATATGTTAGCAAATTGAACACCAATAAAAAAAATAAAAAAAGACCTTAACAGATACTTCATTATATAAAGATACAAAGATGGAAAATAAACATATGAAAAGATGCTCCACATCATATGTCATCAGGAAAATACAAGTTAAAACAACAATGAGATACTACCACATAGTTATTATAATGACCAAAATCCACAACACTGAAAACACCAAATGCTGGTGAGCACTTGGAACAACAGGGACTCTTACTCATTATTTGTGGGAATGCAAAATAGTCCAACCACTTTGGAAAGTAGTTTGGCTGTGTCTTACAAAATTAAAATTCTCTTTACCATATGATCAAGCAATCATGCTCCTTGATATGTACCCAAAGGAGTTGAAAACATGTCCTCACAAAAACCTGGACATGGATGTTTATAGCAGCTTTATTCATTATTGCCCAGACTTAGAAGCAACCAAAGACATGACTAAAGGACATTGTGATTAAAGCTAAACATCTGTGTGCAGAGCTTTGAAGGACACAAGTTTTCATCTCCTTTGGTAAATAACAAGGAGAGGGATTGCTGGATCTTATTGTAAAAGTATCATATATTTTAAGATTTAGGTAATAAGCAAATATATTGATAATGTTGGGAAGCAAAGATTCTCACTTTGGTACAAGGCTAGTACAAATACAAATTGAGGATGGAAATTAAGAAACCTGTGTTAATGAATTGAAAGTATAAGTACTATGATTACATTTATATAAGTATTTGTGTATACACACACTTATAAGATGTTAGTACAGGTATGTACTAATTCAGGTAAGTATCACCCATGGATGTTGGGAAACACTGAGTCATTGTTTTGGAAACAGCATATCACATAGTTTTGAAGCATCTCTCCACAGATAACTAATTAATTAAGAAAAGAATTAAAAGGTACCTTTCCAATTGAGAAATTAGATGTAAGCTATTTTATAATGTAATTATCAAACTTTCTATCACCCATAATGGAATAAATGACATTATATACCTTCTGATGTAGTGTATTGAAAAGGATACAACATCACCTGTGTGGTGTTGATGTAAAAATATTTCATCTGAATCTAATCATTAAGACATGGTAAAAATTCCAAATTGAGGAATATGCTGTAAAATGATTCTTTAAAAATGGAAGTTTCATGAAAAAAATCAGTTGTAAAAAATGCATTCTTTAAACTGTTGCAGTTTAAAGGAAACTGGAAAAATATGACAGTTAAATGTAATGTGCAATCCTTGGATGTATTCTGGATTTTAAAAAAACAACCACAAAAGGCAATATTGGAACAATTCAGAAATTAGAATATGGAATATATAATAAGTATTAGGATTGCATTCATGTTAAGTTTCACTGAATTGAGAACTGTATTTGAAATTATGTGGGAGAATGCTCCTGTTCATAAGAGGTGCCTGTTGAGATATTTCGGGACGATGTATCATGATGTCTGCAACTAACTCATAGCAAAACTAAATGTTTACATATTGTATCTGTCAGCTATTGTCACATAAAATAGTGTGACAAAACACCTCAAAATTTAGTTGCTCAAAACAACATTAATTCCCACTCATGCATATAGGAGTCAGCAGATTTAGGCTGAAATCAGCTGTGCTTGATTCAATATGCAAGCTGTGTCCAGTGCTGTTCCATCCTCATCCTTGGGTCAGTGGGCTAAAATGAGAATGTTCTTATCAAGGTGACAGAAGAACAAGAGGTCAAGCCCAATTATTATAGTATATTTTAAGCCACAACTTGGTTTACCCTGTGTATTAGTTTCTAGGACTACCATAACAAATTACCAGAAACTGGGAGTCTTAAAAATTATAAATTATTTTTTTTGATATTTAAAATTTATGGCTTTGGGATGCATTATTTGAAAATTGATTGCACTAAGACTTTAAGGTGGTGACTATAGTTAATAATACTATATTGTATATTGGAAAATTGCTAGAAAACAGATCTTAAAAGTTCTTATCAGGGGAGGTTAGCGGGGGGTTAAGTGAAATAGGTGGGGAAAGAGGAGCCTATGTGTTGTGATGAGTACACCTGAAACTACTATAACACTCTTGACCATACTGGAATTAAAATAAATTTTAAGAAGTTCTCATAACAAGAAAAAATATTCTAACTCCATGGGGTGATAGATTTTAACTAGACTTAGCCTGGTGATCATTTCATAATATCTACAAATATGGAATCATTATGTTGTACATCTGAAACTAACATAATGTTACATGTTAATTACATCTCAATTTTTAAAGATTCCCTAAGATGTCATAAGCTTCTGCATAATGTGTGAATCACCGGGAGAAATATCTTTCTTTTTAAAAATTTTATTTATTTATTCATGATAGAGAGAGAGAGAAAGAGAGAGGCAGAGACATAGGCAGAGGGAGAAGCAGGCTCCTTGGAGGGAGCCCAGTGGGGGACTTGATCTCGGACCCCAGGGATCACGCCCTGAGCCAAAGGCAGACGCTCAACCGCTGAGCCACCCAGGAGTCCCAGAAATATCTCCCCCCCCCTTTTTTTGAAATATCTCCTTTTAAAACAAAAACTCTGTGGACATATATTGACTAAAGATAAACATGTCTCATTCTCTCACGATATTCAGGACTCATATTCAGAATAGACAAAGAGCTACAAATCAACAGAAAAAAGGTAAATGATCTAATGTAAAAACTGGGCAAGAAACCTGAACAACCTTCCTTTCACCCAAAGGATAACCATGTGACTAAAGATATACTAAACAGTGTCAGATCCTATTGGCTAGTATCTTGTTGAGAATTTTTGCATCCATGTTCATCAGGGATATGGGTCTATAATTCTCCTTTTTGGTGGGGTCTTTGTCTGGTTTTGGAATTAAGGTGATGCTGGCCTCATAGAACGAATTTGGAAGTACTCCATCTCTTTCTATCTTTCCAAACAGCTTTAGTAGAGTAAGTATGGTTTCTTCTTTAAACGTTTGATAGAATTCCCCAGGGAAGCCATCTGGCCCTGGACTTTTGTGTCTTGGGAGGTTTTTGATGACTGCTTCAATTTCCACCTGCACCCCGATGTTTCTAGCAGCAATGTCCACAATAGCCAAACTGTGGAAGGAGCCTTGGTGTCCATCGAAAGATGAATGGATAAAGATGTGGTCTATGTATACAATGGAATATTACTCAGCCATTAGAAACGAGAAATACCCACCATTTGCTTCAAAGTGGATGGAACTGGAGGGTAATGCTGAGTGAAATAAGTCAATCGGAGAAGGGCAAACATTATATGGTCTCATTCATTTGGAGAATATAAATAATAGTGAAAAGGAATAGAGGGGAAGAGAAGAAATGGGTAGGAAATATCAGAAAGGGAGACAGAACATGAGAGACTTCTAACTCTGGGAAACGAACTAGGGGTGGTGGAAGGGGAGGAGGGCGGGGGGTGGGGGTGACTGGGTGGCGGGCACTTGGGGCACTTGAAGGGATGAGCACTGGTGTTATTCTGTATGTTGGCAAGTTGAACACCAATAAAAAATAAATTTATTATTACAAAAAAAAACAAAGATAAAGTGTCCTACCTCATGAATAATTTATCATCAGAGAAATACAATTAAACCCATACTGAGATACCAAGAATGGATAGACTTTAAAAAAATAAGTAATGCTAGGTGTTGGTAAGAATTTGAACAACTGGAGTTTACACTGCTGATGAGAGTATAAACAGGTACGACCTCTTAGCAGTTTGACAATAAGAAGTAAAGCTGAGGGATCCCTGGGTGGCGCAGCGGTTTAGCGCCTGCCTTTGGCCCAGGGCGCGATCCTGGAGACCCAGGATCGAATCCCACGTCGGGCTCCCGGTGCATGGAGCCTGCTTCTCCCTCTGCCTATGTCTCTGCCTCTCTCTCTCTCTCTGTGTGTGTGACTATCATAAATAAATAAAAATTAAAAAAAAGAAGTAAAGCTGAAAAGAACATACCCCATGACATCAATGCCTCTTCTGGGTATATGCCCTGTTACCCAAAATACATATACATGTTTACAAAGTGACACATACAAGGGCACACTGCTATGAACAGTAGCAGTTCTCAATCAAATGTGCAAATGAGTTTTGCTATATTCATACTGAAAAAGACAAAAGCAATATCTGATAGCTAGTAGCTGATCTGATACTCCAAGCTGGGCCATGGTGTTTGCCTATAGAACAAAAACAATTTCATAGAACACCAATGTTACACAATGCCACTCTGTGACTGTGATGGGTCAAATTTCAGATAAGAGCACGCCATAATCATGTCTAAACACAGACAAAAAGAACACTATCCAATGCACAAAAATGATCTATCCTGGCTAGTATGAATGATCAATCATAGCTTTTTTGCCAGTCCCAGCTTTACCTCCTCCTTTCTTCTCACTTTCTACCTAAGAATTATTAATATATCCGACCATAGTATCAACTCCATTTCTGGCAGCATCCCATCCAAACAAAGTCCTATTTCACCACCTGAAATCATTTTCTAACACTCTCTTACTGAGATGTGCCATGATTCTCTGTGGTGTGCACTTGGAAGAAAATTTGCATTGAGCATATTTATTCCAGTAAGTCAGAAAATACAACTCTTTAACTACAGGTGCATTCCTGATGCCCTGTGGCCAAAGGGTATTGACAATACTCTGGAATTCTATACAGCAATGGAATGGATGAATGAGAACTAAACACAACAACATCAGTCTCACACTGAGCTAAATAATGAAGGAAAGAAATTGGATTCAAAAGATTATTCACTATAAATGTCATGTGTTTTTTTAACCATAGTAAAAAAATTACCTTCCATATACTTTATTGTATTTCTTTATATAGTTTTTTTAAAGAGGCAAAATTAAGCTGTTTAGGGATGCACACTTAAGCCAAATGTTAAGATTTGTAATGTAGATTGAGGGATCCATCTTTTTTGAGGTGGCTTATCATTCTTAAACCTTCTATGATCCTATGATTGTAAAAGAAACTCTGAACAAATATCTCCCAACGTTCTCTCAGGTCGTTTTCAATATATGTAAGTAGTCTGTTATTTCATTTCCTTTCTAATCCAATGCCAAACAACTTCATTTCATTTATCCACCATGTTATCTGGGAAACAGTAATGTACTAATTAACAGCATAGACTCTGGAGTCAGACAAAATTAAATTGAATTCCTTCTCTAATATTTATTAAGTTAGGGGGTCTTAGGAGAGTGACATAACTTATCCAGTCTCAGTTTCTTTGTAAAAAAAAAAAAAAGAAAAGAAAGAAAGAAATACTGATGTGTGCTTCATGAAGTTGTTGCAAGGATTTAACTAGATAATGCACGTAAACAACACAGTACCAGCACTATATGGAACCATACTCAGTAAATATTAATGCCATCAAAAAATACTAATACCATCATAATCATAAGTGCCAAACCAACTGTTTCCTGAGTGTTTGAGTGTTCTGGGAAAGGAATGGATTTATGCAAATCAAAGCCAGTTACTCTATCAATGGACACCAGGTTCCTGAAGGAAACCTCTGTCTGTCCCCTTTCTTTTTCCTGCTGATCACTGTCTCCGATTCTCCATCCCTCTCTGCCCTCCTGCCATCCGGCTCCAGGACGTTTTTGCCTCTCCCTGGATCTCAGGGCGGACTGTGTGGAGTATTCAAAATAGCTTGCTTACTCCTCAGTGTTTGCCGGTTGCCGGTTGCCGCAGCGGCCCCAGCCGGCTGGCTCTCAGGTAGGCGACTTCAGCTTAAGTAACCTCATTGGCTTTTTAATTCCCAAGGACTTTTTTTCTGAAAGGGAATTAAAAGGCGAGTCAGCCGTTGCTTTGGCAACGACTTTCATCCTCTACCTGATCTCCGGAATGAGAACATACCTATTAATACAGTGGATAGACTAGGGAGTTGAGTTGCTCAATGCAAATTTTCTTCCAAGTGCAAAACAGCTTACCGGGCGCGGCTAGCGGTTGATGGCGCTGCGGTTAGAGCCCAGCAAAGCTCAGCGCCTGCAGTTGCAGGAACCTGTCGGCGGAAAAGTGAAGTATATCCGCAACAGGTGGTGGCTGCTGCAGAGAGTGCACTTGTGAGAACGGATGGCGGTTGCGCGCAGAAAATTCTTGCAGAGCAGGCAAGTAGGGTCTCTTCTCTTTTTGTTGTGCATATCTACGGGGAGCGCGGCCACTATCCGCTATTCGGTGGCGGAAGAGATGGAGAGCGGTTCGTTTGTGGCTAATGTGGCCAAGGACTTGGGGCTGGAGGTAGGGAAGCTGGCTGCGCGCGGGGCGCGACTGGTTTCCGAAGGCAGCAAAGTGCATTTCCGGCTCCACCGCAAGACAGGGGATCTGTTCGTGAAGGAGAAACTGGATAGGGAGTCGCTTTGTGGCAAAGCTGACCCGTGTGTGCTGCACTTTGAAATAGTCCTGGTGGAGCCGCTGCAGTCCTTTCGTGCGGAGGTCAGGGTATTTGATATCAATGACAATGCCCCGATTTTCCTGAACAAGCAGCCGCTTTTAAAGATTCCGGAGAGCACACCCTTGGGTTCACGTTTTCCTCTGCAGAGCGCCCAGGATCTGGACGTGGGCCTCAATGGTCTTCAAAACTACACCTTGAGCCCCAACGCGTATTTCCACCTGCACACCCGTTTTCGCAGCCAAGGGCCCAAATATGCCGAGCTGGTCCTGGATAAGCCTCTGGACAGAGAGGAGCAGCCTGAAGTCAACCTGACCATTACGGCGGTGGACGGCGGGTCCCCACCCAAATCTGGCATCGCCCACATCCGCGTGGAGGTTCTGGACGTCAATGACCACGTACCTCAGTTCTCTAGACTGGTGTACCGCGTTCAGGTGCCGGAAAATAGCGCCAATGGTTCTTTGGTGGCCACTGTGAGTGCCACAGACCTGGACGAAGGCTCCAACAAGGAAATAACGTACTCCTTAGCTCAAAACCCAGAAACAATTCTCCAGACATTTCAGATTGACTCTCAAACTGGAGAGGTTCGTCTAAGAGGGCCCCTAGATTTTGAAGCAATTGAAACATACGACATTGACATTCAAGCCACCGACGGAGGGGGCCTCTCTGCCCACAGCAAAGTCCTGGTGGAAGTGGTGGATGTGAATGACAATCCTCCTGAGGTGACAGTCTCCTCTGTATCCAGCCCTCTCCCCGAAGACTCCCCACTACAAACTGTAGTAGCCCTTTTCTCTATTCGAGACCGGGACATTCAGGTGGGAGGAAAAATCATCTGCTTCCTCAGAGAAGACCTTCCATTTGCAGTCAAACCTACTTTCCGGAATTCTTACTCACTGGTTACTGACAGAGGCTTGGATCGGGAAGAGGTTTCCGGCTACAATGTCACTGTTGTTGCCATGGATACTGGGCCACCCAGTCTGTTCACAGAAACTGTGATTGAGGTGCTAATATCTGACATTAATGACAACCCCCCAGTATTTCAGGAAGACTCCTACATTTTGACTGTTCGAGAAAACAACAGCCCAGCAATTTTTATTGGCAAAGTTCATGCTGAAGATCTAGATTTGGGTGAGAATGCCCAAGTAACATATACTTTGCTGCCTCCAAAAAGTGGAGATTTAGCCGTGTTTGCTTATATCTCCATAAATTCAGATAACGGGAAGCTCTATGCACTGAGAACCATTGATTATGAGGCCATTCAAGATTTTCAGTTTGTGGTAAAGGCAACTGATGGGGGCTTCTTGTCATTGAGTAGCCAGGTTACTGTCAGAGTGGTTGTTCTGGATGACAATGACAACCGCCCAATGATCTTGTACCCACTGCAGAATGGCACCTCACCCTGCAATGACTTGGTGCCCAGGTCTGCAGATGTGGGCTACCTGGTAACCAAGGTAGTGGCTGTGGATGGTGACTCAGGTCGGAATTCTTGGCTCTCATATCATCTCCTTAAGGCCACTGACCCTGGGTTATTCTCTGTTCAACAACAAAATGGGGAAATCCGTACATTGCGGCAGATATCTGAGAGAGACCCTATGATTCAGAAACTGATCGTTCTTGTTCAAGATCATGGCCAACCAGTTCTTTCCACTACTGCCTCACTCAACATCTTGCTGGTAGATGGATTTTCTGAACCTTATCTGCAATTCCGGAATCCATCCAAGAATCCTACAAGGGTAAATCCATCCACTAAATATTTGGTCATTTCTCTAGCTGTGCTTTCCTTTCTCTTTCTCCTGTCTGTCACAGTGATCTTTGTTCTTCACATCTACCAGAAGGTTAAATATAGAGAAAAGTTCACAGTTCAAGAGCATTTCTATGATGACTGTAATTTCCCTAACAACCTGGTACAAGGAGGGGCCAGTGGGTCTTTATCTCAGCCGTGTCCCTATGAAATGTGCTCAGCCACTGGCACCAGCAATAGTGAGTTTCGGTTTCTTAAGCGCTTTATGCCCAACTTTCCCTTCCCCCATGGCACTGGAGAGGCAAAAACAGAGGCTGGCTCCAGTTTACCACCAGATTCTGAGAGGAATAGGTCTCAGGGGTCAGAGGATCATGGTCGAGTATCTGACAACTGTATGTAGCTCTTACTTATGAGCTATATGCAGCCATTATTTATGTCTCCCTTGGGTTCATTACTCCTGGCCCTGGAAATGCTTAGTTGCATAGAAAGATCTGGTTATTTTGCCTTTAAATTATTTTCCAGTAGACAGTTATGCATGCATAGGGAAGAAAACTAGGTTCTAGTTTTGATATATCAGGAAGCAATTAGATTTGAGAAGCAGAAATATAGTTTATCATTACTCAGAAGTTTCTAGATTTTTGTGCCTCAGTATGTGTAGATCATCTTTGACTCAAAATCTTGCATGTCATCATTCATAATAACACGAATGCCTGGTGAATGGTGTCCTCATAGATAATCAGGAGGAAAGACAGGTAAAAAGAAAAAAAAAAGATTGACTTATTTGAGAAGGTGAATAAAGGCAGATATAAGACTAAAGAGATTCAGTTCAAGAATGTTTTCCAAAGTTAAGTTATATGTGAGTTTTTAATGGCTGTTTATGGCCTAAGGCAAATCTCAAACTTCTCTTTATACCCAGATGTCCATTCCATTCCTTATCACATTCATTGAGTGTTGGTAATGAAAGGTAGGTAAGGAAAAAATAAATTAGGCTTACTATAGTTAACAAGTGCTAGCACACAACTATAAAATAAAAAGATATTAAGGAAAAAATGATCATGAATACCAATTAAGTAGCCTTAAGAAAAGATACATTTTCACATATTACTAGATTTTACTTTTTTCAACTTTTTCAGTTTTATTGAGATATAACTGTAGCACTATATAATCTCAAGGTGTATGGCATAATTACCTTACTTACGTGTATTGTGAAACTATTACCATAATAAGTTTAGTTAACAAACATGCCCCTCAATTTCAGATTGTCCTTGTCTTCTTTAGGTTAGATTGATGTTCTGCATTATTGGGAAAAATACCACAGACATGATATTGTATCCTTCTCAAATTCATTATCAGGGGGTACATGATGTCAATGTGTCCTATTGAGCAGTAATATTAATTTTTTAAAACATTGTGGTTAGGGGGATCCCTGGGTGGCTCAGCGGTTTGGCGCCTGCCTTTGGCCCAGGGCGTGATCCTGGAGCCCCGGGATCGAGTCCCGCATCGGGCTCCTGGCATGGAGCCTGCTTCTCCCTCTGCCTGTGTCTCTGCCTCTCTTTCTCTCTCTGTGTCTATCATGAATGAGTAAATAAAATCTTTAAAAAAAATAAAACATTGTGGTTAAAAGCAACAAAAAATTTACCACATCAAACATTTTTAAGCGTACAGTTCAGTAGTGTTAAGGTAATACTAATCCTCATCACTCACTTAAGGTACTATGTCAAGTTTCTCCACTGTACAGTTGCTATTTTTCTCTTTGTAATGAATAAGTAATTGGAGAGAGACACTTTGAAATTATGCAAATATCATGTTTCTGCTTAAATTTTTGCTCATTAATTTTAGTATCTATTGCTGGCTACTTCTGATGGCAATTAATACTGTGGCATTCGAGTGGTAATTTTCTATTTCCCTGATTCCTGTATATATAGACTCATGGATATTTTATTATTTAGGTTATAATCCAGTGCTACCATTATTTATTTTGTTGTTCAGCAAACTCTTTTATCTGGGATGAAAAGCAGATTTTTAAGACTGGAATTATCCACATAGAATACATTTTGACCAAAATAAGTATTTATTTGTAACCCTATGTGCTATATGATCTTAAACAAGTATAAATTTCCTAAATCTTATTAAGGTTTCTTCATAATGATGTTTTAACTTTAAATGAAAATTATGTTAACTTGATTTGAAATTTCCATTATAATTATAAAACTATTAAATAGATACTAAACTATGAAAAATTCAAATGTTATTATATGGGCATGTTTATAGATTTGTAAGCTATGTATAATAGAGATGTCAGTTAAAACAGATTTATATGCTGAAATTAGACATACAGATATATAAGAAATGGTATTTGTCTATCTGGTTTTGTTTAGTTATCCTAAAATAAGTAAATACATTGCTTTCTCTGTCATGTCTCTGTATTTTGTTTTTGGTTTCTATTTAAAGATGAACTTTTTCTCAGGGTGTCTGGGTGGCTCAGTTGGTTAGGCATCAGATTCTTGGCTCAGGTCATGATCTCAGAGTTGTGAGATCCAGTCCTGTGTGGGGCTCTGCAATGGGCATGGAGCCTGCTTGAGATTCTCTTGTCCTTCTCCCTCTCTCTTTACCTTTCTACTCACTGTCTCTCTCTCTCTCAAAAAAAAAAAAATGAATTCGTCTCATTCATGGAAGCAAAATTCATCTGTGTAAGTCTCTCATATAAAGTCTATATTCTCTACAGTTGAACTTCATCAAATTATGCGACTAATTAAACAACTGTTCTCCAACCAAAAAATTGACTTTGTTTACAAATTTATGTGATACTGTAAAAATAATAACAAAGTAGCGGTTGTATTTATATTATATTTAAACAAAATATTAAAAATTAAAAATAGCACAGTTTTCTGTTAAGCTGGTGAAGCAAGCTCATATGAATGCAGAAAGAAATAGATAAAGTTTAAAATAAAAAATTAGAAAATACAAAACAAAAATGTAACAAACATAAAATGGTGAACAAGTATGAAACCCTGACATTTCTGAGTTGCAAAATGGGAAGTTGGCATCAGTTGCAATAAGTTTGGCTCTTATGGGCTATTGGAAAAAAATATTCTCCATGCAAGATGGAGAATAAAAGCAAGGGTCATTGCTTACAGCCAGAAGGTATAATGGTTCTATCTTGTTCATGAAAAAAGGTTGAAAAACCACCACCAAAATATTTCTAAAGTTATGACAAACACAAATGGAAAGATATTCCATGCTCATATATTGGAAGAACAAATATTGTCAAAATATTTACGCTACCCAAAGCAAACTATAGATTCAGTGTAATCCCTATCAAAATACCAACAGCATTTTTCACAAAACTAGAACAAATAATCCTAAAATTTGTACAGAACCACAAAAGACCTTGAACAGCCAAAACAATCTTGAAAAAGAAAAGAAAAGAAGGAATTACCACGATTTCAGATTTCAAGTTACACTACAAAGCTGTAGTAATCAAAACAACATGGTCATGGCACAAAAATAGACATGTAGATAAAAAGAACAGAATAGAAAGCCCAGAAACAAACCCACGATTTTACAGTCAATTAACCTTTGAAAAGAGACAAGAATATGCAATAGGAGAAGGATAGTTTCTTTAACAAATGGTGTTGAAGAAACTCACAGCTATATGCAAAAGAATGGAACTTCACCACTCTCTTACACCATACACAAAAATAAACTCAAAATGGATTAAAGATCTAAATGTAAGACCTGAAATCATAAAAATCCTAGAAGAGAGAACAGGCAGTAATTTCTCTGACATCAGCAATAGCAACATGTTTCTAGATGTTTCTCCTGAGGCAAGGGAATAATAAAGCAAAAAACTATTGGGACCAAATCAAAACAAAAAGCTTCTGCAAAGATAGGAAACATCAACAAAACTAATGGACAACCAACTGAGAGAAGACATTTGCAAATGAAATATCCAGTAAAGGGTTAGTATCTAAAATATATAAAGAACTTACACAATCCAACATCCCCAAACCAAATAATCCAATTTAAAATGGGCAGAAGACATGAACAGACATTTGCCCAAAGCAGACATCCAGATGGCCAAAAGTCACAGGAAAAATGCCCAACATTACTTATCATCAAGAAAATACAAATCAAAACTACAAGGAGATATCATCTTGTACTTGTCAGACACAAGAAACAACAAGTGTTGGCAAGGATATGGTGAATAAGGAACTTTTGTTCACTGTCGGTGGGAATACAAACTGGTGCAGCCACTGTGTAAAACATTATGGAGGGTCTACAAAAAATTAAAAATAGACTACCCTATTATCCAGTAATTGCACTCTAGGCATTTACCCATAAAAACACTAATTCAAAAGGATATATGCATCCCTATGTTTATTATAGCATTATTAATAGCCAAATTATGGAAGCAGCCCAAATGTTCCCTGATAGATGAATGGATAAAGAAGAGATTTTATATATATATATATAACTATATATAACTATATATATAGTGTCATATATATGTATATGTGTTTGTATGTGTATATATAGATACATGTACCTAATGGAATATTATCCAGCCATATAAAGAATGAAATATTGCCATGTGCAAAACATGAATGGAGCTAGAGAGTATAATGCTAAGTGAAATAAGTCAATCAGAGAAAGACAAATACCATAGGATTTCATTCAGATGTGGAATTTAAGAAACAAAACAAAGGAAGATAAAAAGAAGAAAGACAAACCAAAAACCAGTCTTTTAAAAAAAGATTTTATCCATCTATTTATATGATAGAGAGAGCACTTTGCCTGCGAGTGGGGGAAGGAGCAGAGAGGGAGGGAGATGAACAAGCAGACTGCACTGAGCATAAGCCCAATGTTGCACTCCATCCCATGACTCCAAGACCATAACCCAAGCTGAAATCAAGAGTAGGATGCCCAACCAAATGAGCCACACAGATGCTCCATCAGACTCTTAACAATAAAGAACAAACTGACAGTAACCAAAGGGGAGGTGGGCAGGAGGATGAGTGAAACAGGAAATGGAGTTTAAAGAGTACACTTACATGATGAACACTGAGTAATGTATAGAATTGTTGAATCACTATATTATATACCTCAGAGTATTATAGCACTGCATATTAATTATATTGGAATTAAAATAAAAAAATTAATAAAATTTAAAAAAGAAAGTCTCAGTAAAGAAACAGAAAATATGAAGAAGAACCAAATAGAAATTTTAGAACCAAGATGTACAATAAACAAAATAAAAAGCTTAGTGGATAGGCTTAACAGCAGAATGGAGGAAAGAGACAAAAGAATCAGTTGATTGGAAGAAAGAACAATAGTTACCCAAACTGAACAAGAAAGAAAATATACTAAAAAATAAATGCACAGAGCTTCCCAGATGTATGGGAAAATAACAAAAGATGTAATATTTGTGTCATTGAAGTCTTAGAAGGAAAGGAGAAGGAAGATAGGGCTGAAAAATACTCAAATTTGGCAAAAGACAAGAATGTGGATATTTAAGAAGCTGAGCAAACTCCAAACAGGAAAAATCCAAAGAAATCCACACCAAGACATATTGTAGTGAAACTTAAATATTTAATTTATTTATTCATGAGAGACACACAGACAGGCAGAGACATTGGCAGAGGGAGAAGCAGGCCCCCTGCAAGGAGCCTGATGTAGGACTCAATCCCAGGACCCCCAAATCATGACCTGAGACAAGGCAGGTGCTGAACCACTGAGCCACGCAGGTGTCCTTGTAGTCAAACTTCTGAAAATTAAGGCAAAATGTCCTGAAAGCATCTAGAGAAAAATGACACATTACCTACAGGGTAAAAACAGGCGAGATAGGCTGCATTCAGGGTGGTATGGCCATAGACCCTACAGGGTAAAAACAATGTGAATGACAGAGGATTTCTCATCAGAAATGATAGAGGCCAGAAGCAAGTAACACAATGTTTTTAGTGACTGAAAGAAAAGAACTGTCAACCCAGTATCCCATACTCAAAATATCCTTCAGGGATAAAGAGGACATCAGGATATTCTTAGGTGATGGAAAACTAAAAGACTTTGTCATCAGCAGACTGATCCTAAAAGAATGGCTAAGAGAAGTTCTCTAAACACACAGGAAATAATTTTAAAAGGAATCTTGGAACATCAGGAAGGAAGAATGAGCACGGTGAGTAAAAGATGGGTGAATATAGTAGACTTTCTTTTCCTCTTGGGTTTTCTAAATTATGTTAAAAAATGATAATACTGCCTGATGTGGTTCTGACTGTGGAGTAACCAAGACAATGTTATAAATAAGAGAGAGAGAGAGAGAGAGAGAGGGAGAGAGAGGGAGAGTAAGGAGACTATACTTCATTCAAACATATGAAATGATGACACTAGTAGACTATGAGAAGTTATTTGTACATAATATAATAACTAAAGACAGCCACTAAAAAGCAATATAAAGCAATATACTCAGAAACACTATAGATAAATAAAAATCAAAATTTTACAAATGGTTGAGTAATCCACAGAAATACAGAGAAAAGGAAAGCAGAAACAAAACAAACAGAAAACGAAAAATAAAATAGCAGGAGTGCCTTCCTTGGTGGCTCAGTTGGTTAGGCATCTGACTCTTGATTTGCGCTCAAGTCATGACCTCAGGGTCCTGAGACTGAGCCCACATTGGGCTCTGAGCTCAACTGGGAATCTGCTTGAGATTCTCTCTCCTTCTCCCTCTGCCCCTCCCCTTGTGTGTGCATGCGCACGCACACATGCTTTCTCTAAAATAAATAAATCTTTAAAAAATAAAATGACAGGCTTAAACTGTAGCTTATGAATAATTACATTAAATGTAAATGATCAAAATACACCAGTTAAAGACAGAAGATGGCGGAATGGATTAAAAAACATGACTTCAGTATATACTGTTTGTAATAAATTCACTTCAAACATATTAATACAAGCTAGTTAAAAGTAAAAGGATGGGAGAAGATATATCATAAATATGTTAATAAAAGAAATCAGGTATGGCTATATTAGTACCTGAGATTTCAGAGAAACATAATTGCCAGAGGCAGAAAGGAACATAATAGTGATAAGAAAGTCAGTTCATTAAGAAGACATAGTGATCCTAAATGTACATGTATGAAACAAAAGAGCTGCAAAATATGTGAAGTAAAAACTGATAGAACTGAAAAGAGAAATAGACAAACTCACAGCTGTCATTTGGAGACCTTAACACTTCTCTTGACCATTGACAAAGAAGTAGATCAAACTCAGCAAGAATTCAACAATACCATCAGCTAACAGGATCTAGTAGACATTTATAGAGCACTACACTTAAGAGCACTTCACTCAAGAAGAACAGAATTATACCCTTTCCAAGTGCTCACAGAACATATACCAAGGTAGATTTTATCCTGGGCCATAAAACAATCCTCAACAAATTTAAAGTAATTAAAATGATACAGAAGGTGTTCTGCAACCACAATAAATACAAACTAGAAATCAATAATAGAAGGATAATATGAAAATCTCCAAAAACACTTCAAACTTAAATAATACACATCTAAATAATATACATGTCAAGGAGGAAGTGTCAAGGGAAATTTTAAACTCACTGAGTTGCATGAAAATGAAAATACAACATATCAAGCTTTGTGGGACATAGTTAAAATAGTGCCAGGAGGGAAATTTATAGTACAAACATTAGGATAGAGAAAAACATTAGGATAGGATAGAGTAAAAAAAAAAAAGCCTCAAATCAATAATCTAAGCTAGCACCCAAGAACTAGACAAAGAACAAAATAAATCCAAAGCGGGATCCCTGGGTGGCGCAGCGGTTTGGCGCCTGCCTTTGGCCCAGGGCGCGATCCTGGAGACCCAGGATCGAATCCCACGTCAGGCTCCCGGTGCATGGAGCCTGCTTCTCCCTCTGCCTGTGTCTCTGCCTCTCTCTCTCTCTCACTGTGTGCCTATCATAAAAAAAAAAAAAATAAATCCAAAGCAAGAAGACGGACATATACAATAAGAATAAAAGCACAGGGGTGGCTGGTTGGCTCAATCAGTAGAGCACGCAACTCTTGATCCTGGAGTTGTAAGTTCGAGTGCCACACTGGATGCAGAGATTTAAAAAATCTTTTAAAAAAGCATAATAGCAGAAGTCAATGAAATTCAAAACATAAAAATAATAGAGACAATCAGTGAAACAAAGAGCTTGTTCTTAGAAAAGTTCAAAGCAAAAGAGAAAACACAAAATACTAATAACAAGAATGAAACAGATTATTACTACAGACTCTGCAAATACTAAAAGGATTATAAGGGAATACTATAGATAATTATGCACTCATGAATTTGATAACTTAGGTAAAATGGACTAATTTCTCAAAAAACACAAACTACCATAGTTCACCCAACATGAAATGGTAATTTGAATAGCCCTATAACTATTAAGGAAATTGAATTTGTATTTTAAAACATCTCCCTCCACTTCCCATACCTGCTATCAAAATCTGATTGAAATAACTGGAATGATATTATTTATGCCTCACATAATTACCATTTTTGTGTGTGCTGTGAGAACATTTAAGATCTGCTTTCATGGAAACTTTAAAGTTTATAATACAATATTGTTAACTATAGTCGGCATGCCATACATAAGATCCCCGGAATATATTCATCCTATAACTGTAAGTTTGACCAACATTTCCTCATTTCCCCCACTCCCATCCCCTGCCAACCACCATTCTATTCTCTGTTTCTATGAGTTTAGCTCTTGTTACGTTCCACAAATTAGTGAGAACCTATAATATTTGTCTTTCTCTGTTGGAATTATTTCACTTAGCATAATGCCACTGTGTGATGTGTGAAAACACATCCATGTTTTCACAAATGGCAGGAACTTCTTTGTTTTTATGGCTGAATAATATTCCCTCATATATATGTATATGAGGGTCGTGGGCTGGATCCCACGACCCTAAGCTCATGATCTGTGCTGAAATTAAGAGTTGGGCGCTGAGCCAACTGAGCCACCCATGCGCCCCATTTTCATCTTTTTTTTTAGGAACCTCTATCCTATTTTCCACAGTGGCAGTACCAATTTACATTCCCACCAACACTGCACATGGGTTCCCCTTTAGGAGTCATTTAGGCTTACATTTGTTTGAAGGAGCAAACAGGACTATAGATAAGTTACTGTTTATGTAATATTACTGCTAATAATTGTTAGCATTTATGAAACACTGTGATGTTCCAAGCCCTAGGCTGAACATTTCATAAGCACTGTTTCACTGAGGTCCCTGGATGGCTCAGTCTATAGAGCATGCAATTCTTGATCTCGGGGTCTTGAGTTCAAGCCTTATGCTGGGCATTGAACCTGCTTAAAATAATTCTCACAACTTCATGAAGTAGAGAACAGTATTATAGCCGCTTTTTTTTCACATGAGGAAACTGAAGTTTAGAGAGATTAAGTAATTTTCTTAATATAAAATATGTGAAGTAGTAAAGCCAGGACTTTATTATGAGTCCTTTGACATAAAAGCCCATACTCTTAATCACCACTTTAAAAAATGATGTTTTTACACAACAAACCACCCACACGTGCACACATTCAAGCTGCAGGACTGTCCTTTAAATTGGGTATTGGTTACCAGGACCAAATTCAAATTGGAAAACAGGGTCATCTCTAGTCTTTTAGTTCTCCAACAGCTACACATCGTGCAAGGCTCTGTGCTGTTGACTTGCTGAAAGACTGCGCATTTCACATACCCAGCTTTTGAGAAAATCTCATTTCTCGCAAAATCACAAGTATTTCACCTATAGTAGAAAATAATTTCAATGGGTTTGTGTTTAAGTTGATACCATAAAATGCAACTAGCTCAAACTTCACCTCCTCTGGGAATCTTTCCTGATACCTCATTTCTGTTCCCACTTAAATTGCCCTTTTGAGAAGTTATAGTGCCTGTGTAAATTTCTCTTCGCACCTACCTCCCACTATTGTAAATGTCTCTTTACCTTCTAGGCTGTAATGTCGTGGGGTGTAGGCACCAGGCTTTATTCAATTTTATGTCCCCAATACCACTCACAGGACTTGAATATAATCTCAAACAAACAGCTGCTGATGAAATAATAAATTCAACAGATGCGTGACCAAATGGGTGACCCGTCTGAAATGTCAGAAATCCAGCTCAAGTTACTCTCGAAAGAAATTGCACAGCTATGATAATATAGTAAAATAATCGGTAATTAGAAATGTGATCATAAAACCATACACTAATTATCAAATGTTTTTGTCCACACTGGTCAAATCAAAAATCGGAGAAGTAATGCGAAGAAGTGATTTAAGAACCTTGCCACCAAACGACGTGGCGATGAACAGATTTTGACAGTTTCTGATGGAAAGCGCTGTGAACGCCAGGTTTTCAGTACAGACGCCTGGTGGTGCTACAGGCTAAAGAGTAGGAGGAGGAGCCTGGCATTTCCGCAGACTCCATCTTAGAAAAGACAAAATCTGAAAGGCACTGGAGGCTTGGACGCGGCTTGGGGAAGCGTCGGCTGGAACCTCAGATTTCAGACTCTTCTTCAACTGGATGAGGACTAGACGTACGGTGACGTTATTTCTCTAACAAGACTTCGCAAGGCTTTTTTTTTTTTTTTTTGGTTAAAGACAACGTACTCAGAGGATGTGCAGGAAATTGTGCGGGAGAAAATCTGGCAGAAAAAGCAAGTGGTGAGTTTTGCTTCTCTTCCTGTGCGTATTGCAGGCGGCCTCGCAAAAAGAGGGCGGCTCTTAATGGCTAGAGGGCCCCGAGATTTGGCGCCGGCTGCGGGAAGGGAAGGGTCGGTGTACCTGTGGGACGACAGAGGGGAGCAGGGTGGTTTCCAAACTGATCCAAGAATGTTTTAGATACACCTAAAGAACAGGCTTTTCTCCGGAGTAGGAAACCAGACCTGTAGGACCTCGGCTTCCAAGTATCACCTTTAACTCTATTTTGGCTTTCTGAGAAAAAGGTATGAGTCCAAGATGATCCCTCTTTGAAAAATTCTTCCGAACATTGCAGAATGTGCACCGGGGACATGCATGATGAGATTTAGGTGACTTTTCTGTCATTGGAAACAACACCATCAGTTCAATGTCCATTCTCACAGTAAAGTGTGAAGCAATAGTGGGGTAAGTAATTTGCTCATTGGTTGGGAAAAAAAAAATCACTGGATGAAGAACAACCCAAGGTAAGTTTAACTGTTGCAGAAAGGAGTGGTAGATATCAGCAAGAGTGTGGGACCTCCTGGGGCCAAATGGTGACAACCAGTGACAATCCTTCAGATGCATGCCCCTGGGCAACCTGGTTGTGAGAAGTCTGCTGAAGATTTAGTCTTAGTAAAAAATTAAGAAACGGCTCGCTGAATTCTCCAGGCTCACTAAATCCTCCAATATCTGGAAAGTACTCACCAAACATTTTAATTACTGCTCATATCTGTGCATTATAAACATGTACTGCAAGAAAATTACCAGGCAATTTCAGGGCTACATGGCAAATGCTCAGGAAATTCACAGCAGAAATACTTTCAGAAATCTTTCTCCCTGTGAAAAGTGTTGGATGACACTCCGGTTGGATGACAATTCCATAGAATTGGTCATGTTGACATTTCCCTGCTCATCCTGAAAAACTTCCAGAAACAGACTTCACCCCTTTAAGGATCATAATCTAAACACTCTGGACTAAAAAGAAAATGACTCGATCTTTCCTTCCAGAATTTTTTTCCCCCATTAAACATTAAAAATATTCCCTACACTACCAACCTAATGCAGGACAGAGAGAAGAGAGATACATGCAGGCAACATCACTTCATCTTAAATGAAATTAAGTTCTTTGAAGCTGAAAACAAGACATCAGCTATCATCCTTGGTATTCTTGCTTTTGGGCCTTGGATAAAAAGTAGAAGAAAACATTCCTTTTCGGGGATACCTGGGTGGCTCAGCGGTTTAGCGCCTGCCTTTGGCCCAGGGCTCGATCCTGGAGTCCTGGGATTGAGTCCCACGTCGGGCTCCCAGCATGGAGCCTGCTTCTCCCTCCTCCTGTGTCTCTGTCTCTTTTTCTCTCTCTGTGTGTCTATCATAAATAAAAATAAATAAATAAATCTTAAAAAAAGAAAACATTCCTTTTCTGAATAGCATAGCTGTTTTATGGCTCTACCTTTAGTAGTGTTTTCTTTTGAAGCATAGCTAATGCTCATTTATGGTCAACAAGTACTGATGATTTAGTTATTTTTATCTTTTTATTTACCTCACAAAGGTCTTGGTTTAGAAGCCAGTAGCCTGGGACGCCTGGGTGGCCCAGTGGTTAAGTGTCTGCCTTTGGTTCAGGATCCTGGGAGTCCTGGGATTGAGTCCCACATTGGGCTCCCTGCATGGAGCCTGCTTCTCCCTCTGCCTGTGTCTCTGCCCCTCTCTCTCTCTCTCTCTCTCTCTCTCATGAAAAATAAATAAAATATTTTTTTTAAAAAAAGAAGCCAGTAACCTTTTTATTAAGTACAGAAAAAGAATGCATTGTTTTCTCCAAAGGCCTAAATTCCTTTGATCTTTCACAAAGGTAAGTTACCCCTAAAACTTTGTGTGGACTATCCTAGGAGGTATCCAATGCTTGACAAGGAAACCCATCCCAATGTATCCATAAAATGATAGTCTTCGAGAGAGAAGTCTTCTCAGGGAAGGCCAGACTATGTGTTTTGTCATTTTTTGTTTTTCTCGATATTTCATAGATGATGGCCCATAAACTGCGATAGTCTTCTTTTCAGCCAGACTGCTGTCCATCTATCAAATTCAAATAACTATTTATTTGATTACTATTACATAGTTTTTACTTGTTTGTTTATTTAAAAGATTTTATTTATTTATTCATGAGAGACAGAGAGAGGGGGGGAGAAGCATAGGTAGAGGGAGAAGCAGGCTCCCTGCAATGAGTCCAATGCAGGACTTGATCCTGGACCCCCAGGATCACGCCCTGAGCCAAAGGCAGTTGCTTAACCACTGAGCCACCCAGGAGTCCCTACTTCTTATTTTATTTTATTTATTTTTATTTTTTTATTTTTTTTTTCTACTTCTTATTTTAAATAGTCATTTTATTTTCATGACATTGATGAGACAAAATCAAATACAGATATAAAACCACAGGGGAAAAAAGTAATTGATAGAAATAAATGTCTCTTTCATTATTTAAGGTGTAAATCACTGAGTTGCTATGTAGCTTATTTATTACTATGCTAAATTTGTATGTATTAATTTTTGCTAAGTTTTCCTGTTAACCTCAAAAATCATTCATACTTTAGTGATTAATATCTCAGCATCTCCAATACATTAAAAGGAAATCCATTTAACATGGAGTGGCAAAACAATCTCATCTTTCTTCTTTTTACATCAATGTTTAATACTCTCTGATATAGTTTAGAATAATCAAAGGCAGAGGATACAAAAGCATGAGATGCCTCAAATGAGATATAATTGTTGATTTTTTATGTATATGAATAGTTAATGAGAAAATAAAGATACACATTATTCAATACACTGGATAATAATAGCTATATTACATAAATGTGAAATATCTGATATTTCCATTTGCCTTTCTAAATTTCCTTCTTTCTGTGGAATTTGAAAAACTAAAAGGCCAGATGATGACACTGCAGATTTAGATGGTAAAGCAACCCAACTGCATATATAGTACTGTATACTCCATATTACACTCCCCTGACTTTGAGAGTTGTACTGGAAGCCTGAGACTATGGTGGTATAAATACCAGAAAGAAATATTAGTGTGATAAAGCTTTGATTATGTAAAGTCATATTTGCTAAGGAGTTAGAAGGAATAATGGAATACATAAAGCCCAACCTAAGGCAAACTTTTATTCTATTTTACTTAGCATATACTAGAGGAAACCGAATTCCTGCAGAATTCTGTTCCAAAGGCACTGTAGAGTAGTTCCTTCATTGCTAATTTCACAGATATTTTGGGCCTGAGAGTGGAGAAGCTATTTGGTGGTAGTTGCGGGTGGAGGGAAGAATGAGGGGTAATTAATATTTCTAAAGATAAAAGCATTTTCAAACCAACAGACTCAGGATTTGTGACTAATAGAAATTAGGAGGTACCTGGGTGGCTCAGTTAGTTAAGCATCCAACTGTTGATTTTGACTCAGGTCATAATCTCAGGGTTGTGAGATTGAGCCTGACATTGGGCTTGTCCTGGGCTTCAAGCCTGCTTAAGATTCTCTTTCCCTCTGCCCCTCCTTGCTCTATGAATGAATGAATGAATGAATGAATAGAAATTGGATCCAGGGTTGGTGTAGAGACTAAGTGAGACATAGATGCTGAATTTTTAGTTGCTTAAGTACAATCCTTAGCATTTTTCCAAGTTGTGATTCATGGATATAAGTAATTATTCACCAGTGTGTTCTTGGACTTGGGAATGCTGCCAAAAATCCAATAGAGCATTCCCGTAGCAACAAAAGTCCATAAAGATGGTGGGACTTAGGTATAAATGGTAGTATTCATAAGTATACCTTGAATATCACGTCCCATGTCTACTCCTGACAACTGCCAGAACAACGATAGCAGGAAATATCCAGAACTGGAATGGCAAATTTCTCAGTGGAAAGAAATAGGTTGAATTTAATTTAATAATAACAATACTGATGGTCACCCTTTTGACCAGACCCAGGTCTGCACTGGTCTTTACCAGAAAAGTTATTGGTTGTCAGTTATTGGTTGCTCAGCTATATTATCAAGTGTTAATCTCAGAAGTCTTTCCTCCCTGTCTGCCACCTTTTTTTTTTTTTTTTTTTGGTCAGAGATTTGGATATAAAATATAATAGAGAAATATCCTTAAGGATTTTCTGGGCCACTAAAGACTTGATGAAAACCTCTGGTGAAACATAGATATTGGTTTCTAAAAACTCATTAACAGAATACATAGATTCCAAGGCAATACTGAAGAACAGTGTGTATTCTGAGATCATGAAAGATTTTCTGGAAAATATACTGTCCTGATGTAAACAAAACAAAACAAAACAAAACAAAACAAAACAAAACAAAACAAAACAAAAAACAACAGTCCACCCCTGGAGTGCCTGGGTGGCTCAGCGGGTTAGGTGTCCAAATCATAATCTCACCTCAGGTCTTGATCTCAGAGTCATGAGTTTGAGCTCTGTGTTGGGCTGCATGATGGGTGTGGAGCTTACTTAAAAAAAAGTCCATCCCTTTTAAGCAGGTCATTAATTATGAATTGCCTCCCAGGGCACTAGTTGGAGATCACAGTTGCTGTTTTCTTTTCTTTTTTTTTTTTTTTTACAGTTGCTGTTTTCTGTTTCAAGTCCAAACCAGAGGAAAAATAGAGATGTTTTGTCTTCGTAATACCACCTTCCCTACACCCTAAAATCTTAGGCAGAGATAGACATTAAAAAGATTAGTACACTTCTATTATCACTCCTGGAGATCTGGAGTTTCTCAAGCTGAAAATGAAACAATATAATTCTACTCATTTTCACCAAACTGTCTCTACACTTGCCAAGCAAAAGAATACAGCCTCAGTGAGCATGCACTCAGCAGCACACGTCACTGCCATAAATACTTAGAAAAATACCCAAGTAACTACTTGCTGTTGCTGCCCCAGTATATGTACCACTCCCTCAAAATGAATGTTTGTTCTGACATTTTTGAATTATAAAGCCCCAAGTATCAAGTTCTGCATAAGGGAAACAGCATCTCTCTAGCTGAACAGTGTGAGTCAGAGTGTTTGATGACAATGGCAATTTATCCTTCATATTATACCCAATGCAGAAGGAGGTATATGATGTTCAAGGTGGCAGCAGTGAACAGAGACTACGTCTGGAAGGCCTTCATGTGGTATCAGTTACTGATGGGCTTGAATCTCAGTCTGTTTAACATGAAAGCCCAGGATAGGGAAGTGTACACCACCAAGTTTCTGAGTGATAGCAGTCTAGCCAATCACAGACTTTAAGGTTACAGTCAAGGACACTGAAATGCCACCATGTACTCCATGTTCAGACTATAATTTGTTGCTGGTCAGTTGTTTCTTTAACCTCTACTGGCTACATTTTGACAGGCCCCAGGAAGGATTTTAGACTCTTGCCTTAGCATCTACCTCATCATTACTATCGTCTCAGTATTCTGCTATTTTGTCTGTCTGTTCCTTTTCATGGTGAATGTTCAAATAAGTACCCCAGTGTGATAATACATATTAATAATTTTATTTTCTCATTTTCAAACATTTCCTTATATATACTTAGCACATTTAAATTGATTATACTTTGTATTTTGTAGTCAGATTCTCAGGTTATGAAAACACATAAAACATATACATATATGCATATTGTGTATCTGTAGGAAAGATCATACATTGGATTGGTCAGAATCCAATATATACTCAAAGCAGGCTAGAACCTTTGGCAATGTGTGGTCAAGAATTCTTTCAAGGTAACAGATTGTACTAATAGACTATGATGATTCTCATGAAACAAAAAATGCCAAGATTCTTATGCAGGTGTCCCTTTCCAAACCATTAATTGCATATTCATTCTGGGGAAAGCAAATATCATCTTAATTTCCTCTTCTTGAGTCACCCTTATTTTAAAATCCTGCTTGCCTGAGCTTTGTGGAATATATATCTTGATAGATTATGGAAAACTTAGTTGTTTGTATCCTTAATAGAGTCAAAAGCAAACTAAGTGTTACCACAGGCCCATAATTTCCACCTTAAGATAAGTACCAGAATACTCCCCTATGAAATGAATTAAAATTTTTTGATTATTATAATATTAATAAAAACATAATCATGAAAGGAAGAAAATAATATCAAAATACAAGTAGGCATTTATTGTCCACCATTTTTTTACCCAATTACAAAAGACAAATGAGAGTTTAAAAAAGTGTTATGCCATTATTACATTTAATAAATCCTCCATTCCAGTTTTCTGGAAATACAGAGGATAGAGGAACAGGTTAAATGACACCACAAGGAAAAGATCAGACAAATTCAGAATGTAGAACGTCCTACAAGACAACAGGTCTAGATACTTTAAAGAATTCAGTATTATAGGGCAGCCTGGGTGGCTCAGTGGCTTAATGCCACCTTCAGCCCAGGGCATGATCCTGGAGACTCGGGATGGAGTCCCGTATCGGGCTCCCTGTGTGAGCCTGTTTCTTCCTCTGCCTGTGTCTCTGCCTCTCTCTGTGTGTCTCTCATAAATAAAATCTTTTTTTTTTTAAAGAATTCAGTATTATAAAAGACGGGACTGTTCTAGAATAAATAGATGAATACCCAATACAATCATGCAACTTGGTTAAAAAATTAATTTCCTAAGACATTATTTATAACAAGTGGTTAAAAAGTGCATTTGTAAAAGGAACTCAGGAGTGCATATGAATTTTTATCAAAATTGAAGAAAATTGAGGAATAATAATGGAAAAATAATGAGATGGAATAGGGACTGGATTTTTAGATAATATTATGGAATCACTGTTAATTTTGTTAAGTCTGCTAGTAGGATCATGACTGTAGGATAATGTCCTTATACCTAGGAGATGCCTGATGAAAAATTTAGAGGTGAAGTGTTATGATATCTTCAAAGTCACTTTCAAATGGCTCAGCAAGTAATGGGTATTTGTGTGTAGAATAAACAAATATATAGATAGAATAAATATGGTGAAAAATAAGTTTTAAATTTGGATGGAGGGTAGAGTTATGTTTGTATAATTTTCTAACCTTTCTATACATTTGAAACATTTCTCATACAAATATTTTTTTTCAGAGTGAGAGAGAGTGCATAAGTGAGGGAGAGAGACAAAGGGAAAGGGAGAGAGAAAACTTAAGCAGCCTTCACATCCAGCATGGAGCCTGACAGGGGTCTCCATTCACTATGAGGTCACAACCTGAACCTAAATCAAGAGTCAGAAACAACCAACTGAGCCACCCAGGTGCCCCCAAATATTTAATAGACTTAATTTTTTAGAGCAGTTTTAGATTTTGCAGAAAATTGAGCAAATAGTATAAAGAGTTACCATATACCCACTCTCTTGTGCTCATAGTGTTCCCTAGTATTAACATCTTGCATTAGTGCGGTACATTTATTACAATTAATGAACCAATATTGATCCATTATTACTTTTTTTTTAAGATTTTTTATTTTTTATTTATTCATGATAGACATAGAGAGAGAGAGGGAGAGACACAGGCAGAGGGAGAAGCAGGCTCCATGCAGGGAGCCCAACGTGGGACTCCATCCCGGGACTCCAGGATCACGCCGTGGGCCAGAGGCAGGCGCTAAACCGCTGAGCCACCCAGGGATCCCCTGATCCATTATTATTAACTAGGGTCTGTCATTTATATTACGGTTCATTCTTTGTGTTTTATGGATTTTGACAAATGCATAATGTCATGTATCCACCATTATGGTATCATAAAGAAAAGTTTCAATACCTCTCAGATCTCCTGTGTTTTACCTCTTAATTCACGTCCTCTTTCCAACTGGCAATTACTAATCTTCTTAGTGTATCTTTACTTTTGCCTTTTCCAGAATGTCATGTAGTTGCAGTAGTGGAGTATGTGTCTTTCCAGACTGATTTCTTTCACTAAGCAACATGCACTTAAATTTCCTCCATGTCTTTTTTTGGTTGAAACTCACTTCTTTTTATCAAATATTTTAAATACAAAAAAACTTTAAACACCTAACAACAGATTGCAACATATATATCTTGTTTGTCACCTGATTTAACAAATTATCTCTAAAAAGACATTTTTAAAAGATAACAGGAAAATTCAATACTTAATGAATCTTTGATATTATGAAATTATTAGCATATCTAGATGTGATGACTGATTTGAGGTTATACAAAAAATGCTCTTACCTGTTAGAAAAGAAAAAGGAAAACATTGATACATTCACATGAATAAATTTTTTAGCTACCGTTGGAGATTTTCATGTGGCCCAAATGTGTCAAATTTCAGGGATATGTGAAGTGAGTGGTACAAGAGAAATATGAGCAAGAACAATATTTGTTATCTGAATGCTGTGCTTTTCCTGAGTTTATATAGTTTTTGGTTTCTTTTGAGTGCGAGGATGGTAACCTAACCATTACCCAGACGCACACCTGCCCAACCTCTAAATAAAAAATGGGAACTGCCTACTCAAAGCAGTGTACCAGTTGATGTGTACCAATTTTATTTTATTTTTATTTTATTTTTTATTATTTTATTTTTATTTTTTATTATTTTATTTATTTTTTAAAAATAATTTATTTATTCATGAGACACACACACACACACAGAGGCAGAGACACAGGCAGAGGGAGAAGCAGGCTCCATGCAGGGAACCCAATGTGGGACCGGATTCTGGATCTCTAGGACCGACCATGCCCTGGAATGAAGGCGGCGCTAAACCGCTGAGCCATGGGGGCTACCCTGTTTACCAATTTTTTAAAAGCTCCTTCTATCTGTGAGGAAACTGGAATGGAAATTGGTCAATGCTTGCTTGCCATGGTCATTAAGGATGCAATAAAAGAAGTCTTTGGAAACGCAGATAAGACTTTGAGACACTACATGAAAATATTCCGTTCGGATTGCCATCTGTCTGAAAGAACGGATTAGGATTTTCTTAATGTTTTGGGTAAAATAAACCCTCGGAAAGGACGCGGGGTGGCGCTGCAGCATTAAAAGTAGAACGAAGAAACCTTCCAGCCCCTGTTCCTTAGCCGGAGGCTCTGCTGAAGAAACCGGCAGGAAGGGGAGGCTTTCTAAGGTGGTTGCTCGGGAAATCAGGATCCTATGCGTCTCCACTTATCCCAGTAACTGCGAGATAGAAGGAGATAGAATTGGCCACAACGCAAGGCGAAATGGGGTCATGTTTGCTGGGAGACCGGAAGCTGATGGAGGCTGGAGATGGAAAAGAACACTTTCTGAAACAAAGGCAAGTCTTGATATTCTTTGTTTTGCTGGGCGTAGCTCAGGCTGCTTCGGAGCCTAGGCACTACTCAGTGGCTGAGGAAATGGAAAGCGGCTCCTTTGTGGCCAATTTGTTAAAAGATCTGGGATTGGAGGTAAATGAACTAGCTGAACGGGGGGCTCGGGTGGTTTCCAAAGGGAAAAAAATGCGCTTGCACCTTGATAGGCAGACAGGGGATTTGTTGTTAAATGAGAAACTGGACCGGGAGGAGCTGTGTGGCCTTGTCGAGCCATGTGTGCTACCTTTCCAGGTGTTATTGGAAAATCCCTTGCAGTTTTTTCAGGCTGATCTACGGATTAGAGATATAAATGATCATTCCCCGGTTTTCCTAGACAAAGAAATAATTTTGAAAATTTCAGAAAGTATCACTCCCGGAACTACTTTCCTAATAGAACGTGCCCAGGACTTAGATGTAGGAAGCAACAGTCTCCAAAATTACACTCTCAGCCCCAATTCCCACTTCCATCTTAATTTACAAGACAGTCCCGAGGGCATATTACCACAGCTGGTGCTGGACAAAGCTCTGGATCGCGAGGAACGGGCTGAGATCAGGTTAACTCTCACAGCGCTGGATGGCGGACCTCCACCCAGATCTGGCACTGCCCTGGTTCGCATCGAAGTTTTAGATAGCAATGACAATGCCCCCGAGTTTACAAAGCTGTTCTATGAGGTGCAAGTCCTGGAAGACAGTCCCATTGGATTCCAAGTTGCCATGGTCTCTGCTAGAGATCTGGACATTGGAACCAATGGAGAAATATCTTACGTATTTTCCCAAGCCTCTGAAGAGATCCGCAAAACTTTTCAAATAAATGCCACGTCAGGAGAACTCTTTTTAACGCAGAAACTGGATTTCGAATCCATTCAGACTTATACATTAAATATTCAGGCAACAGACGGTGGTGGACTTTCTGGAAGTTGCGTGGTGTTTGTCCAAGTGATGGATTTGAATGACAACCCTCCGGAACTGACTATGTCAACATTTATCGATCACATCCCAGAAAACTTGCAGGAGACCATAACTGCTGTATTCAGCGTTTCAGATCCTGACTCGGGAGACAATGGAAGAATGGTTTGTTCCATTCAAGATGATCTTCCTTTCTTGCTTAAACCTTCTGTTGAGAATTTTTACACCCTGGTAACAAATGGGGCGCTGGACAGAGAGAGCCAGGCGGAGTACAACATCACCATCACCGTCAGTGACCTGGGGACCCCCAGGCTGAAGACCCAGCACAACATCACCGTGACGGTCTCCGACGTCAACGACAACGCCCCCGCCTTCAGCCAGACCACCTACACCCTGCGCGTCCGCGAGAACAACAGCCCCGCCCTGCACATCGGCACCGTGAGCGCCACCGACAGAGACGCGGGCGCCAACGCCCAGGTCACCTACTCGCTGCTGCCGCCCCGGGACCCGCACCTGCCGCTCGCCTCGCTGGTGTCCATCAACGCGGACAACGGGCAGCTGTTCGCGCTCAGGTCCCTGGACTACGAGGCGCTGCAGGCCTTCGAGGTCCGCGTGGGCGCGGCCGACCGCGGCTCGCCCGCGCTGAGCAGCCAGGCGCTGGTGCGCGTGCTGGTGCTGGACGACAACGACAACGCGCCCTTCGTGCTGTACCCGCTGCAGAACGGCTCTGCGCCCTGCACCGAGCTGGTGCCGCGGGCGGCCGAGGCGGGCTACCTGGTGACCAAGGTGGTGGCGGTGGACGGCGACTCGGGCCAGAACGCCTGGCTGTCGTTCCAGCTGCTCAAGGCCACGGAGCCCGGGCTGTTCGGCGTGTGGGCGCACAACGGCGAGGTGCGCACGGCCCGGCTGCTGAGCGAGCGCGACGCCGTCAGGCACAGGCTGCTGGTGCTGGTCAAGGACAATGGCGAGCCGCCGCTGTCGGCCAGCGTCACGCTGCACGTGCTGCTGGTGGACGGCTTCTCGCAGCCCTACCTGCCGCTGCCGGACGTGGCGGCGGCCGAGGCCCGGGCCGACCCGCTCACCGTCTACCTGGTCATCGCCTTGGCGTCCGTGTCGTCGCTCTTCCTGTGCTCGGCGCTGGCGTTCGTGGCGGTGCGGCTGTGCAGGAGGAGCGGGGCGGCGTCGGGGGGTGGCTGCGCGGTGCCCGAGGGCCACTTTCCGGGCCACCTGGTGGACGTCAGCGGCGCGGGGACCCTGTCCCAGAGCTACCAGTACGAGGTGTGTCTGGCGGGAGGGACTGGGACCAGCGAGTTCAAGTTCCTCAAGCCCATTGTGCCCAATTTCCTTGGTCTGGGTGAGGAGAGGGTTAGTGAAGCAAACCCGTTCAGGGATAGCTTTGAATAAAATTAAGTATTAATTAATAAGAGTCTACTGAGCCTAGTCTCAATTAATTTGTGGAAAATCTTTTTTACTGCCTTGGCTGTAAGGTTCTTTTTATTTGCTAAGTAGCTACCCTATTCCAATTTAGTGCACGTTACTGGGGTTTCTAAAGGGATTCGTTTGTGTTATAGGAATGCAAATTTTCTTTGTTTTCTTTTTGTTGATTAGTCTCCCTGTACTTAATTCAACTTGAATTATGAAAGTATATTTTGTATTTTCAGAAGTTTTTATTCTTTAAGTTAGAGCACCTTTTTCCAAACTCACCTTCCATAGTTCTAACGTAATTTTGCAGAACTTAAAATTTGAAACATTTTAACATTTATTCTTTTTCCAACCCAGGATCTTTGTGTTTGTATATTCTTTTAGACTGGAATAACTAGTATTACTGTTATTCTGTTAACCCACATTGGCTAAAACTATTAAGCTATGCATATTCATTAATAACAACGCAGTCTCTCACATTTTTCTAAATATGTACTTCCTTAAAGTGTTCATAAATGAAAATTAAGATTCATTAGAGATTGTGACAGCCTTGACTGTTGGATTGTACAAACCATTTACATCAAAAGTACTCAATAAATCAACCACTAATGTTCTTAAATGTAGTTAAATAAGTAACATGTGTCTAGTTGTTTTCAAAGCCATGTAATTCTTCATGCTTTCTATTAAATTTTTTTCTTTAAATCTCTGTTCATTTCAATTCCCATTTAAAAATACCAGTTTTAGCAATTACAAACCACCTGTTTGTTAACTTTGAGCACGTCCTTAATATCCAAAAGATTTGAGGAAATAAATCCAAGTCTTTGTCCTTGACCCAATCTTAGAAACTTCAAATGTAGTTTGGCATTGCATTTTCCAAACATTTTGGAGAATTTATGATTCCATTGGAAATAAGCCTGTGGGGAAAAGATTTATTGTAGTCTGGCCATTTTTTTTGCACTACCTCTGTTTTTCCCTTTTTAGTTTCCTAGGCTTTTCAGAGCATTTTTCTTTTTAGGTTCTTGAATATATTTCTCAATAACTCCCCATTTATTGTATGATTAGCACAATAATTGGAAGGTTATAGGTTCTTAATAACATTTTTGAATAAATTATTAAGGAAGAAGTGTCTTTATTTCACCCTGTGATATTTTGATATTTAAAGATACTAAGATACTTGTAGAACAAAATTTTGCTGGAATTCAGTGCTCTCTGATGAATAAGGAATTATATATATAATTTTTGGTTGTTAATTGAACTAATCACTGTTACTGAAAGATTATGGAGTTATCAGTCCCTGGTATTTCTTTCCTTCAATGTATTTTTCCTTTATGTCTTCCTGCTTAATTTGAGTCTCCTCTCCTGCCTTCTAGCATAAGGAATATATATGGGAAATTGTGTTTTTTATTTTATAATTTAAATGTCTTTGTATAATTTCCTTTTTTAAAGGATTTTATTTATTTATTCATGAGAGACAGAGAGAGAGAGGCAGAGACATAGGCAGAGGGAGAAGCAGGCTCCACGCAAAGAGCCCTATATGGGACTGGATCCCAGGACTCCAGGATCACGCCCTGAGCCAAAGGCAGATGCTTAACCACTGCGCCACTTAGGCATCCCTTTCATATGATTTCCTAAATGATTCATCCAACTTTCTTTATTTCTTGAAGTTCAATTTCAGATCCATACATTAAGACATATTTTTAATTCTTAATATTCTTCAGTTTATGTTTAAATTCATACATAATTAATGTTTATTTGATGAGTTATCTATTAAAATTATAATATGAATTTTTTAAATTTATTTTTTCTTTAAGTTTTTAAAAATTTATTTATTTTTATTTTTTATTGGTGTTCAATTTGCCAACATATAGAATAACACCCAGTGCTCATCCCATCAAGTGCCCCCTCAGTGCCCGTCACCAGTCACCCCCACCCCCCACCCACCTTCCTTTCTACCACCCCTAGTTCGTTTCCCAGAGTTAGGAGTCTCTCATGTTCTGTCTCCCTTTCTTATATTTCCCACTCATTTTTTCTCCTTTCCCCTTTATTCCCTTTCACTATTTTTTATATTCTCCAAATGAATGAGACCATATAATGTTTGTCCTTCTCCGATTGATTTATTTCACTCAGCATAATACCCTCCAGTTCCATCCACGTTGAAGCAAATGGTGGGTATTTGTCGTTTCTAATGGCTGAGTAATATTCCATTATATACATAGACCATATCTTCTTTATCCATTCATCTTTCGATGGACACCAAGGCTCCTTCCACAGTTTGGCTATTGTGGACATTGCTGCTATAAACATCGGGGTGCAGGTGTCCCGGCGTTTCATTGCATCTGTATCTTTGGGGTAAATCCCCAGCAGTGCAATTGCTGGGTCGTAGGGCAGGTCTATTTTTAACTCTTTGAGGAACCTCCACACAGTTTTCCAGAGTGGCTGCACCATTTCACATTCCCACCAACAATGCAGGGGGGTTCCCCTTTCTCTACATCCTCTCCAACATTTGTGGTTTCCTGCTTTGTTAATTTTCCCCATTCTCATTGGTGTGAGGTGGTATCTCATTGTGGTTTTGATTTGTATTTCCTTGATGGCCAGTGATGCGGAGCATTTTCTCATGTGCTTGTTGGCCATGTCTGTGTCTTCCTCTGTGAGAGTTCTGTTCATGTCTTTCGCCCATTTCATGATTGGATTGTTTGTTTCTTTGCTGTTGAGTTTAATAAGTTCTTTATAGATCTTGGAAACTAGCCCTTTATCTGATAGTCATTTGCGAATATCTTCTTCCATTCTGTAGGTTGTCTTTGAGTTTTGTTGATGGTATCATTTGCTTTGCAAAAGCTTCTTATCTTGATGAAGTCCCAATAGTTCATTTTTGCTTTTGTTTCTCTTGCCTTCATGGATGAAGAACTTGCAAGAAGTTACTGTGGCCAAGTTCAAAAAGGGTGTTGCCTGTGTTCTTCTCTAGGATTTTGATGGAATTTTAAAGGTGTCCTTTTGAGATTAGCAGTATAGAGCACTGCTAATAGTTGGATCTTGGATAAGTCACATAATTTCTGTTCCCCAAAAATGCTTATAGCAGCTATTTCTATAACTTGAAATTATTATCAAGTAAGAAAATATAAAGATATAGAAGTATGATTGCTCTTATTTTGATATTACTAATATTAAGAGTAATCCTAATTATTCTTTTATTAGGATTATTAATTATAGGATTATTAATTATTAATAATTATCCTAATTATTCTTCATGTATATTCCTGATAATTTGAAGATGCTAGATTGAACACTTGGTATTTGAGTTTTTCATTTCTCTGCCTAAAACTTTGCAATATCTTTCTTTCATTCTTAGAATAAAATCCAAGCACCTGTTATTTGCTAACAGTTTCTCTCTCCATCCTTTTCTTCCTACTTACTCTTGAGACATTAAGTTTTGGATACACTGTCCTTTTATTATCTAGAATACCTATACTGTTTCAGGGCTTTTATATATCAGTTTTTCATATATGTATTCTTCCCATTTTACAGTCTTAGCCTGTAAGATTTAGCCTTTAAAACAAACATCTTATCCTTCATCTTCCAAATTAAATGGCACAATCTTGATGAAACTTTTTCACTCCTCACCCATTGAGTTAGGTCCTCCTATTATATACTTTCAGTTTATTCAGTACAGTTACTCCATAGCACTTTTTAAAAAAGATTTATTTATTTATTTATTTATTTATTTATTTATGTATTTATTTATGTATTTATTTATTTATTTATGAGAGAAACACACACAGAGAGAGGCAGAGACACAGGCAGAGGGAGAGGCAGGCTCCATGCCGGGAGCCCGACGCTGGACCGATCCCAGGACTCCAGGACCCCGTCCCCGGCCAAAGGCAGGCGCTAAACCGCTGAGCCACCCAGGGATCCCCTACATAGCACTTTTTTAAAAATTGATTTTCAATTTGCCAACAATATAGTGTAATACTCAGTGCTCATCCCATCAAGTGCCCTCCTCAGTTTTCACAGTTGTTTGGACATATAAAGTCTGTCCACCCCATTAGATGGAAAACTAAGATATATAGACTTAGGGTGTCTGGGTGGCTCAGTGGTTAAGCATCCACCTTTGGCTCAGGGCGTGATCCTGGAGTCCTGGGATCCAGTCCCATATAGGGCTCTTTGCGTGGAGCCTGCTTCTCCCTCTGCCTATGTCCCTGCCTCTCTCTATGTCTCTTATGAATAAATAAAATCTTTTAAAAAAGATATATATACATGATCTGTCTTGTTACCACTATATGCCTGACTTCTACAAACTTAACAAATATGTGTTTCCACAGATAAAATACAATTATACAGATGAAACAGTTAATATAGATGAAACCAGTAATTGTAAAATTACTGTTAAATAAGAAGAGGAGAAATATCGATGTTCCTTGAATGATTGTGAAGATTTGACCAGAATTAGGCATTTGTGGCCTCTGAATATATCTATTGTAATGATCTATTACATGATCTATTGTAATTTTTCATCACCTTTTCATAGAAATTTCCCCGATTATAAATGCAACTCATGCACATTTTACAAAATCTAGAAAATAAGAGAAAAACACAAGTAATCTATGAAGCACATAATTTAGAGCAAAATCTTTTAAAGTTTATGTGTGATAATTACAGAAGGGCAGGAAGAGTTGCCCTAGCAGCGAAATCTATAAATCCAGCAAAAACATGTAAATGAGGACTCTACCAGAGACAGTGGTTGTTTTTTTAAGGGCACATTTCATTTTCCCAGGTTGTGTTTGGTTAACTCATATAACACAAGAACCTCCTTCAGTAGCGTTAAATGGGTTTGATAAGGGGAGTGAGTGATTAAAAAATCAAATATAGAAATATATACAATCTTTTAAAAATTATTTATTTATTTATTCATGAAAGACACAGAGAGAGAGAGAGAGAGGCAGAGACATAGGCAGAAGGAAAAGCAGGCTCCACGGAGGGAGCCCGATGTGGGACCCGATCCCGGGACCCCTCATGAATAAATAAAATCTTGAAACAAAAAAAAAATCAAAACACATGCTCTGCTCCAAAACTCCTTCTCTAAGTTTTTAAGTTACCAGCGAACGCTTGGTGGCGCTGTTGACTAAGAAGGCGAATTAACCACCGGCATTGTGCGCAGGCTCTAAGGCACCGATCCGGTTCGGGAAACTAGGCATTGTGAGCCTGGGCCGACTTTTAAGCAAGCAAATATGAGCAAATCTGGAAAGGATTATTCGCTAGACGTTCTTCCAGGGTTGAAAGGCACAAGACTGCGTTTGTTGGCACTGCCGGAGGCTTAGCTTGACAATATATCCGGGAAGAACATGGCCGAAAGCGCAATGGAGGCCAGAGGCGACAGCTTTCTTAGACAAAGGCAAGTTCTATTTCTCTTTGTTTTTCTGGGTGTGTCTCTGGCCGAGTCTGAGTCAAGACGCTACTCTGTGGTTGAGGAAACGGAGAGGGGCTTTTTAATAGCCAACCTAGCAAAGGATCTAGGGCTAGGGGTGGGGGAACTGGCTCTGAGGGGAGCCCAGGTTGTGTCTAAAGGGAACAGACAGCATATTCAGCTCAACCATCAGAACGGCGATCTGCTCCTGCATGAGAAATTGGACCGGGAAGAGCTCTGCGGCCCCACGGAGCCCTGTGTACTGCATTTTCAGATATTACTGCAAAACCCTTTGCAGTTTATTACATATGAGCTTCAGGTCATAGACGTAAATGACCATTCCCCGGTATTCTTTGAACATGAAATGCAGCTGAAACTCTTAGAAAACACGCCACCAGGGACCATAATTCCTTTGGGAAATGCTGAGGACTTGGATGTGGGAAGAAACAGTCTCCAAAACTACACGGTCACTCCTAATTCCCATTTCCACGTTCTCACACGCAGTCGTAGGGATGGAAGAAAGTATCCACTACTAGTGCTGGACAAAGCACTGGACCGTGAGGAGCAGCCAGAACTCATTTTGACTCTCACCGCGTTGGATGGTGGCTCTCCACCCCGGTCGGGGATCGCCCAGGTTCACATTGTGGTCTTAGACATAAACGACAACGCCCCAGAATTTACACAGTCACTCTATGAGGTTCAAGTTCTAGAGAACAGCCCCATTAACTCTGTTCTTGTCACCGTCTCAGCTTCTGATTTAGATACAGGAAATTTGGGGACAGTTTCATATGCATTTTTTCATGCTTCTGAAGAAATTCGCAAAACTTTTCAGCTCAATCCAATTACTGGTGATATCCAGCTAGTCAAATATTTGAATTATGAGGTTATGAATACCTATGAAGTGGACATAGAAGCCAAGGATGGCGGAGGCCTTTCAGGAAAAACAACAGTAATAGTTCAGGTGGTTGATGTGAACGACAACCCTCCAGAACTGACCTTGTCCTCAATAGCCAGCCCTATCCCTGAGAACTCACCAGAGACTGTGGTGGCTGTTTTCAGTGTTTCTGATCCAGACTCCGGAGACAATGGCAGAATTATGTGTTCCATCGAGAGCAATCTCCCTTTCAACCTCAAACCATCAGAAGAGAATTTCTATACCTTGGTAACAAATGGGGCGCTGGACAGAGAGAGCCAGGCGGAGTACAACATCACCATCACCGTCAGTGACCTGGGGACCCCCAGGCTGAAAACCCAGCACAACATCACCGTGACGGTCTCCGACGTCAACGACAACGCCCCCGCCTTCAGCCAGACCACCTACACCCTGCGCGTCCGCGAGAACAACAGCCCCGCCCTGCACATCGGCACCGTGAGCGCCACCGACAGAGACGCGGGCGCCAACGCCCAGGTCACCTACTCGCTGCTGCCGCCCCGGGACCCGCACCTGCCGCTCGCCTCGCTGGTGTCCATCAACGCGGACAACGGGCAGCTGTTCGCGCTCAGGTCCCTGGACTACGAGGCGCTGCAGGCCTTCGAGGTCCGCGTGGGCGCGGCCGACCGCGGCTCGCCCGCGCTGAGCAGCCAGGCGCTGGTGCGCGTGCTGGTGCTGGACGACAACGACAACGCGCCCTTCGTGCTGTACCCGCTGCAGAACGGCTCTGCGCCCTGCACCGAGCTGGTGCCGCGGGCGGCCGAGGCGGGCTACCTGGTGACCAAGGTGGTGGCGGTGGACGGCGACTCGGGCCAGAACGCCTGGCTGTCGTTCCAGCTGCTCAAGGCCACGGAGCCCGGGCTGTTCGGCGTGTGGGCGCACAACGGCGAGGTGCGCACGGCCCGGCTGCTGAGCGAGCGCGACGCCGTCAGGCACAGGCTGCTGGTGCTGGTCAAGGACAATGGCGAGCCGCCGCTGTCGGCCAGCGTCACGCTGCACGTGCTGCTGGTGGACGGCTTCTCGCAGCCCTACCTGCCGCTGCCGGACGTGGCGGCGGCCGAGGCCCGGGCCGACCCGCTCACCGTCTACCTGGTCATCGCCTTGGCGTCCGTGTCGTCGCTCTTCCTGTGCTCGGCGCTGGCGTTCGTGGCGGTGCGGCTGTGCAGGAGGAGCGGGGCGGCGTCGGGGGGTGGCTGCGCGGTGCCCGAGGGCCACTTTCCGGGCCACCTGGTGGACGTCAGCGGCGCGGGGACCCTGTCCCAGAGCTACCAGTACGAGGTGTGTCTGGCGGGAGGGACTGGGACCAGCGAGTTCAAGTTCCTCAAGCCCATTATTCCCAGTGGTCTGTTTCAGGATACTGAGTGAGACTAAAGCAAAGCTCTACTTTTATGGATAGTTTAGGTTTCATTTACACAACAGTAAAAAAAAATAGTTGTTTGGCTGTGGTT
Organism: Canis aureus; assembly: GCF_053574225.1. NCBI lineage: Eukaryota > Metazoa > Chordata > Mammalia > Carnivora > Canidae > Canis > Canis aureus. The sequence goes on from NC_135615.1 coordinate 36,930,246, forward strand.
GTTTGCTTTTGAAATCAAGAATCTTTCGTTGATATAACATTTTGCTTATATGTTGATTTTACTTTGTGTTGTTTGTAATCCTTGCATATTCTTTTTTCATCTGCTTTCTGTCCTATAACGCAGTCTTAATGTCTCCTTCTCTTTTTCTAATAAGTGAGGAAAAATACATTCATTTTGTTTTAATGATTTCAAACAGGTTTACTTTAAGGAACTCATCTTAAATTCTACATCCAAAGAAATGTAGATGAAGTTCCAAACCAGTAATCTTATAATTTACCCTGTTGAATACAGTCACATCTTGTTCTTTACAATATACTTAAAGTAGCTTTGTAGTTAATGAAGTTTGTGGATATACAAAAATGTGTCTTCTTTAAGATGTACCTTCTTTAAGGTACAACATGTTTTTAGGGACATAGTAGTCAAATGAAAGTAATACATTTAGTTTACTTTCTGTTTTGACATTTGCAATTAATATTTAATACTATATTGATTTACATTGACAAAAATGCACACAAAATATAGGCTATGAGGCATATTACTCTTTGATTTGCTTAGTGTATTCTTATGATGACTGAAGAAAAATAATTAAGCCTAGAGCATTTTGAACAATAGATTGTGCCTTTTCATTTTGCACGAAAATGTTAGTGAGGCATCGGATACAATGACAATTTAGTTTGTAAATTCTGAGATCTAAATGTTATCAATCCAAGAGTCATTTTTTAAAATTTATTCATTTATTTGACAGAGAGTGTGGGGAGAAGGCCAAAGGGAGAAGGAGAGAGAGAGAGAATCTCATGCAGACTCTGTGCTTAGCAGGGAGCTGGAGGCCCGGCCCAGCTCCATCTCCGGACCCTGAGATCATAACCTCATCGGAAACCAAGAGTCCTGTGCTCAACCGACTGAGCCACCCAGGCATCCCAACCTAAGAGTCATTTTTTTTTTAATTTCAAGAAAGCACATGCATATATGATTTCTAAATGCTTTACGGTAAATGTGGCATCCCATCCAATCCTGCTTTTAAAATTAATATCTAGGAGTGCCCAAGTGGCCCAGTCAGTTAAGCCACTGACTGCTGGTTTTAGGTCAGGTCTTGATCTCAGGGTCATGAAATCGAGCCCCACCTCCATGCTCAGAGTCTTCTTGGAGTTCTCTCTTCCTCTCTCTCTGCCTCTCCCCCACTATCATTCCCTCTCTCAAAATAAATAAATAAATCTTTAAAGAAAAATAATTTTAATACCTACTTGGCATTTAGATGGTGATATATGAGGGAAATACATATGTATTTTTTGCTTGTTTGTTTACCATCTTGATTCCCTCTTCCTGATTTCAACCTGACATTACTCAGGATTATATATGGTCCTTCTGGGATAAACTTTGTCCATCCACATCAGCATTCAGCCCCTATAATGTAAGTAAAAGATGTATAAGAAGAGGTAGTTCTAAAGAAGAGAGAGGAATATCATTGTGAAAATCTAAATTAGCTACACCTATGAATAAAATCTAGAAGCAACCAAAACATCACAGTTTATAGCTATTTTGGATGAAAAAGAAAAACTTATATTTAAGTGACAAATTAGGGATTCATAGGTGGCTCAGCGGTTCAGCGCCTGCCTTCGGCCCATGGCATGATCCTGGAGTCCCGGGATCGAGTCCCACATCGGGCTCCCTGCATGGAGCCTGCTTCTCTCTCTGCCTGTGTCTCTGCCTCTCTCTCTGTGTGTCTCTCATGAATAAATAAAATCTTAAAAAAATAAGTGACAAATTATTTAGTCCCCAATTAGAGACGTTGATTAGGAAAAAAAATCAATTTTCTCCTCAGAGGCATTTTCTCTTCCAGAGAGATAGAACTTTCCAAGAACTGAAAATTGGTGACTAGAAGAGAGTAAAGTGAAGTTTCTCAATGATTTTGAAAATTCCCAAAAGAGAAAAAGAATTTAAAATTGAACTTTCCTTTAATCATACATTAAAGTGTAGTTATAAATGCTGTCATTTTGTACAACTGAGAATCAAATGCACGAGTCCTTAATAATCAGAGGAAAGAGAATATTTCCTTTCACTGATGAAGCACTTTATAGAGATGTTTGAATCTGGCTCTTTTAGTCAGATCTTTTTTCTTCTTTTCATATTTAGCTGAATTTTCATTAAGAGAAGAAAAAGGCAAAGAACTATATCAAGACTTCTCTTTATTTGGCTGGCTTAGTACTGGTAGTGTCAGAGCTAGGGAAATATGCCATTGTGTAAGGTATAGAAGACAGGTTCTTTGTGTGTTTGTTTTTGTTTTTAGCCAATATGGTATATGATCTGGGACTAAAGTTGGAGAGGTTGTAATCTGATGATTCATTTAGACCTGGAAGACAAAAGAATAGATACTAGTAATAACTTAGTTGGTAGATCCATTGGATTTACATATTGTTGAGAAAGTGAACAGAATTTAGTAAAGCCAGAAAAGATCCTCTGTACTAAATTCGAAGATCAGAAACAATTACACCTTAATCTTGTTTCAAAGTTGCTTTTATTTCTGGGCTGTTGGAAACCTTTTACTCTTTCATCTGAAGATAATGTTCAAAAACTACCTTATCTGGATATTCAGTAGAGGACAAAGAGGGTACCATAGGTATAGTCCTATCTATTGTGGCTACTTTCTGGAATCCCTATACTGAAAGTCTGGTACAAGGTGAAAGGGATGACTTCCAATGTTAATGATAATTTTTAGTAGTCTTCTATGAGGACTAATAAGTTCATTACTGTGAATTATTTCCAAATTGATCTCTAATATTCTAATTCTCAAAAAGTAAAGGAAATTAAAATGGCCCCTCCCCCCAAATACACTAAATAACCTGACTAGACTCTATGGAAATTATCAGTAGAGTCTGTTTCTCTTTTATTCAGAATTGCATCTCCAGCATTATAACACAATGCCTCACGCATAGTAGATGCTTCAATAACATTTGTTGAATGATTAATTTTAAAAAAATATTTGAGAAGTCAATGAATTTTTCAAGAACTTGTTTACTTGGAACTTATCTGTACTGTGAAATTCAGAAGAACTAGCTACATTCAGAAAGGGCTGGGGCTAAAGAATTCTGATCTCCATAGAGCCAACATATTATTTACTGGTCTTCCTTCATTTGTTGAGATTTCTGGAAACTAAGAGAATTGTAAAATAATGTATTAATCTCTCTTTGGGTTCCAGTTGTGCTTGTTCACATCTTTGATTTCAGGGATAAAGAAAAAGTGAAATACAAATGATTTATAAAAGCAGTGTCAACTTCTCAGACCTTCTCTTCATCAAATTAGCTTCCTGAAGTCAGTATTTGAATTCTCTGGCCTCTAATTGGTTATTCTATTGAACTTTGGTTAGCCTTCATGGTATCAAAATTAAGTGAAATTTGCAAGATCTGAAAATCTTTGAATAAACTTTAAAATAGCCAAGCATGAATTTAGTTTCAAAATGTAATTCTGGATAGTGTGCACTCTCATTTTTCCTCTTTGAAAACACATACATTCATTAATAATTGAAATATTTCCTTGACATTTACAATCTATTTTTTAACACTTCAAGAAAAGAAATGAAAATTTCAAACTTCTAAGTTCATTTAAATCTAAACTATATTCAAACATCAGTTATTAAAACTACCGAAGCATATAAGCTAGTGTAATTTTAGAAATAATTTTTTAAAAATTGTGCTTTACTTATTCATGAGAGACACACAGAGAGAGGCAGAGACATAGGCAGAGGGAGAAGCAGGCTCCCTGCAAGGAGCCTGATGCGGGGTTCAATCCCAGGCCAAAGGCACATGCTCAACCTCTGAGGCACCCAGGCACCCAAGCTAGCATAATTTTTATAAATCTTCCTTAATCCTTAAATATGACTTCCTTGTAAATGAAGACTTTAAAAAAAGTCAAAGTTTTCTGCCATATCCCACTACTTTTGTTCTTTATTTATTCTTGCTTTTCAGAGTAGATTGCTATATATTTTAAAGCTAGAAATCTGTTAGTTGTAATTCAGAGTTATTTTTATGTCTAATATGAATATTCTTAGCCAATAGTTTGGTTGAACATAGATTATTAAGTTTAAACTCATTTTCCTTCTGTTCTTTTGGTATCCAACACTGTTGTGAAAAAGTATGAAATCAGTATAGTTGTCATTCTTTTATCCGTAAACTTCTTTATTTTTTATTTTTTATTTTAAAATATTTTATTTATTTATTCATGAGAGACACCGAGAGAGAGAGGCAGAGACACAGGCAGAGGGAGAAGTAGGCTCCATGCAGGGAGCCCAATGTGGGACTTGATCCCGGGACTCCAAGATCACTCCCTGAGCCAAAGGCAGGCGCTAAACCACTGAGCCACCCAGGAATCCCCAATTCTTTATGTTTTTAAAGTAATTTCTATACCTAGCATGGAGCTCTAACTCACTACCCAAAATCAAGAGTTGCATGCTCTACAGTGTTGCACATGGTAGTGCTAGATGACCAAGGAAACTTGCTGCAAATATTTATGCACTGAGCTGGTGCCACATAGAACACGGTGGTAATCTGGATGGCAATGTGAGTTAGAACTCAGGATCTTTATAATAATGATGCAAAGCTTCATAGTACTTGATGTTTAGCATGTGGGCTCACAACCTGTAAGTATGGAGCAGTGAAGCATATCTAGGCTCTAGACTGATAGTCACAGCCAGGCACAAGCTATTGTTATTAAGGACTAGAAGCCACCTCTATTTGACATGGTCTAGGACCTTTCCCAGCCTGAACCTCCTCATTCACTGTCATTCACTGAACCTCCTCAGACGTGTACTCATCTGATAGATTCTCTGTCCTCATGATCACTGAATTGATTCAGCCATCTTCTTCTTCAATTCTCTGCTCCTATTCAATGATGTTCAGTTGTGGAGGATGAACAGGGAACCTTCAGTGGACTACTGCTCATAATGCCATTTTTTTGAGCCTTTGGGAGATGTCAACATCATTGGGACTTAGTTGCAGAACTATTAATGTGAGAGGTTTCTGACTGGAATGTCAGAGACAAATGGGTTCAGATTTCTGAAGTCAGTTGTCTCCAGCTAATATAGATTGTCTATGAGGAAGAGCTTTGATGAGAAATTCAACTTCTAAAACAATTGGCAGTTTATAAAAAATTAAAACTATGTTGTCTAAATATTGTCATTTTGAAGTGGGGTTTCTTTGTGCCTAAATTTTTTATCTCTGGGGAAATGGATTTTTTTCATCTTAGATGTCTTATCCTATTCAAGCAGATTTAATCAGTAATCAAAAACTTCCCATAAAGAAAGTTCCTGGATGAGAATTCTACTGAATGCTTAAAAAACTAACACCAGTCCTTCACAAATCCAATTATAAAAAGAGGAGCAGGGGTCATTTCCCAATTCATTCTATGGGCTCTGTATTATCCTGATGCTAAAAACAAAGATAATACAAGTAAACTATATACCATATTCCTTATGAATATAGATGCAAAAATTATAAACAAAATAGCAAACTGACTCCAGCAACATATAGAAGGAATTATACAGCATGATCAAGTAGAATTTATCCCAGAAATTCAAAGTTGGTTTAAAATATGAAAACCAGGGGTGCCTGGGTGGCTCAGTGGTTGAGCATCTGCCTTCAGCTCAGGGCATGATCTCAGGGTCCTGGGATTGAGTCCCTCATCCAGCTCCCCTCAGGGACCCTGCCTCTCTCTCTGCCTACATCTCTGCCTCTCTCTCTGTGTCTCTCATGAATAAGTAAATAAAATCTTTAAAAACTAAAGTGTTGTTTTTTAAAAAATAAAATAAAATATGAAAATCAATTAGTATGATACACCTTATTAACAAAAAAGGAAAAATGATACAATCATCTCAATTTACACAGAAAAAGCACTTAACAGAATTCAACACCTTTCATGATAAAAACACTCAATAAACTAGGAAGAATAGGAAATGTCCTCAACTTGATAAAGGGCAATAATAAGAACCCAAACCCACAGCTAACTTCATATTTAATGGTAAAAGACTTTCTCCCAAAGATGAGGAACAGACAATGATGTTTCCTCCCACTACTTTATTTAATATTGTACTGGAAATCTAGCCAGGGCAATTAGGCAAGAAAAAGAAAATAAATCAGATTGTAAATTAAGGATTAAAAGTATTAAAAAAAGAATTAAAAGTATTTTTGTGGATGACATGATCTTGTATAAAGAACATCCTAAGGAGGGGCGCCTGAGTGGCTGGGTTGGTTGAATGTTCAACTCCTGATTTCAGCTCAGGTCATGCTCTCAGGGTCCTGGGATGGAACCCCACACTGGCCTCCTGGCTCAGTGAGGAATCTGTTTTCTCTCTCTCTCTCTGTCCCTCTGCCCCTTTTCTACCCTCCTACCTCCCCATGCCCACTCTCTAAATAAATAAATAATCTTTAAAAATAAAATGTATTTCTTTTTTAAAAAAGATTTTATTTATTTATTCATGAGACAGAGAGAGAGAGAGAGAGAGTGAGAGAGAGAGGCAGAGACACAGGCAGAGGGAGAAGCAGGCTCCATGCAGGGAGCCTGATGTAGGACTTGATCCAGGATCACGACCTGAGCCAAAGGCAGACACTTAACCGCTGAGCCACCCAGGTGTCCCTCAAATGTATTTCTATACATTAGCATTGGACAATTCAAAAAAGAAATTAAAACCATTTATGATAGCATCAAAAAGAATAAAATGCTTAGGAACAAATTTAACAAAATAAGTACAAGACTTTACCCTGAGCACAACAAAACATCATTGAGGGAAATTAAAGAAGACCTAAGTAAATGGAAAGTGTTCACTGATTGAAAGATTCAATATTATTGAGATGGTGATACCTCTCAAATTGGTCTACAGACTCAATGCAATCCCTATCAAAATCCCAGCTGGTTTTGTTTTGGGGTTTTGGTTTTGTTTTGTTTTTGCAGAAATTGGCAAATGACCCTAAAATTCATAAGAAAATGCAAGGGACCCAGAAGAGACAAAACAATCTTGAAAAAGAACAACAGAGTTGGAGGACTCATACTTCCTGAGTTTAAAGATGTATTATTAGTCAGACATTAGATATTTGAACATCCTGATACATTAAACATACCAATACTATCTTTTTATTTGGTATATACTATAAGGAATTATTAGAAATTATCTTAGATTCTATCATGAATTTCTCAAGCCAAAATTGAATTATTCAGATATCTACTTTCTAAAGTCGCGTTTCAATAAATGTGATTTTGTTTATTTATTGAGAGAGAGAGTACACATGTGACTGTGAGGTGGGGAGGGGCAGAGGGAGAGAGAGAGAGGGAAAGAGAATCTTAAGCAGACTGCACACTCAATGCAGAGCCCAATGCCAGGCTCGATCTCATGACCCTAAGATCATGACCTGAGTCAAAATCAAGAGTTAAAAAAAAAAAAATCAAGTTAGTCACTTAACCAACTGAGCCACCCAGGCATCCCAATAAATGTGATTTTAAAAAATAACTTATAGGTTTAGTTTGGAATTTTAACTGATATTATTTTGTTTTTACCAGTGAGCAGTATTGTTTGCTTTAAAGTTATTTCACTCAAATGGCCAGCCTGATATATCTAATTTATCTATCCAGTAGAAAAATCTCAAAAATTTATAAGACTTCCTAACAAAATTCATAAACCATCAATACTAAACAATTATTAACGTTAGCTTAATATTTTGAAATAATGCTATTGATTATATATATTTATATTATTTATAGTATATATACTATATATAAGTGTCATTTAAGGAACTAAAAATACTAGTTAAAATCTAATTCCTATTTCACCAATTAATCTCTCTTAACAATTAATGTTTAATTTCTGCTCTACTCTCCCCCTTCAAGTTAAGAACAAAATAGCCCTCAAGTCATCATGAAGTTTAAAAAACATTCTCTCACTTTTTTTTTAAACAAGTGAGAGTATTCAAAACTCCAGAGTATGGATTTTGCATTTTGAACTTTTGGTCTACTTGTGTTCAAATTCCTTTGAAATGATTTTGATCTTTCCTTCAAAGAAATTCGAAGTTCTTGCTTGTACTTTGCCAGGGAAGAATTAAAACTATTCCTTCTCTCTTTGTATATTCAACATAGAAAAAATGCTTCAAATGTCGTATTTCAGGTCAGATGAAATTTGTGTAAATTTTGTAGTATGAATCCTTCAGAATGGATAATGTAACCTTCCTGACTAGAATAGAATGGTTTTTCAGTGATCATCTTTGATATCATTAACTCCTCCTCTGTGCAGGTAAAATATAATAGATTTTTTTTCTAGGTTTAGCAATTTATTTGGGGGAATAATCTCTTAGGTCATCTTACTTGCTTTTAACTTTACACCCTAATAACATTTCAAAAGATCTATACATAGATATCTTTTTCTCCAATAATCAAGGCTACAGAGTATTCATTATATATATATATATAAATATATATATATTCATTATATATATAAAAATATATATATATTTAAAAATATATATATATCACTCTTATTTTTTTTTACCTTGACCTCAACAAAACACTATTAGTTTCTCTTCCAATTTCTAAGTTTTGTAACCACCTTAGGAAGACAGACCATTTTAAAGATTCTTATATTACTTGCACAGTTGAACACATATATCACCCATGATATCTCTGTAACCAAGGCAAGGCTGAAGAATGAATCTAAATTATCTAAAAAGTTGTTCGCTTCTCCAATCCCACTTATGTGAGTAAGAGAATACATTCTAGAGCCACACTCTAACAGTTTGAATCCTAGCTCTGCCATTTCATATGGTGTTTGATTATGGGCAGGGTATTTAAACTCTCTGTGCCTCAATTTCTTTAAAAAATGTGGCTAATAAGAGTGCCTACTTCATAGGGTGGTTGGGGGATAAAATGAATTAATATGTGTAAATGCTTATAATATCTAGCATAAAGAGGCACCTATGTGTTAATATTATCTAAATTTCACTTGCTTTGGATTGACAAAAGGAATGAAAAGAGATGATTTGCGACACTGTTTCAATGTTAACATATAGAAAGAAGTAAACAAAATATAGTTTGAGTTTTGTTCTGAACACTTTAACTTGAATCTAATTAGAGCTTGGTTATTATAAACAGTTTGCTTTTTGTTTCGCCCAAGATATTTGTTTTCCACTTATATCTAAAATAATATTCTTATCTTTTGCTCTTTTCAGTGTTTTATTATTTTTATTTCACTTAATGGCCCTATATATTGTATCTCCTCTGATTTGCCTTAATATGAAGGAATTCTAAAGTGTATTAATGTTATTATTACTGCCATTGCTATGTCTCTTATAGGAGTTAATAGAACCGGAATCAAAGTAAATTTAACTGAATCATACTTAGCATGTTCTCTGCGAATTCTGTTTATTTTCAGACATGTTAATGGCTGAATGTATGATCTGGCAATAATCTTATATAAATAGAAACACGATCATTAGAGTGGATTAATTTATTTATTCATCTGATATTTGTGAATGACTACTATAATCTAAGCTCTTTCAAAAATATTTTTTCTAATACTTTCTGTCGCTCAGAGTCTAAGATTATTAACTGCCTTTAAAATAATTCATTCAACATGAACTATAAATTATTAAGTAATTAAATAAAATGGCAAGATATTTAAGGAGGGGAAACCCTGTATGTGCAAAGATAAATGGTACTCCACTCAATGTACTAATTGCAACCAAACCTGGTTAACTGAATCTCAGTTAAATTATTATATTGACAATCACAATAGCTGCACACTGCGCTGGAGTTTCATTTTATAAATAAGTCTCTTCTCTTTATGATATATGAATAGACAAGGCCTGAGACCCCTTTGTTCACAGGTTAAAATGCTTTTTAAAATTTTTTATTTATTCATGAGAGAGAGAGAGAGAGAGAGAGAGAGGCAGAGACACAGGCAGAGGGAGGAGCAAGCTCCATGCAGGGAGCCTGATGTGGGATTCAATCCCAGGTCTCCAGGATCACGCCCTGGGCTGAAGGCAGCACTAAACCGCTGAGCCATAAAATGCTTTAAAATCAGGGCTTCTGGGATCCCTGGGTGGCGCAGCGGTTTGACGCCTGCCTTTGGCCCAGGGCGCGATCCTGGAGTCCCGGGATCGAATCCCACGTCAGGCTCCCGGTGCATGGAGGCTGCTTCTCCCTCTGCCTGTGTCTCTGCCTCTCTCTCTCTCTCTGTGTGACTATCATAAATAAATTTAAAAAATAAAAAAAAATCAGGGCTTCTTATTTCCCCCCAAGTCAGCTGGTTGAAGAATATGGTATCTGGTATAAAAAGCATAAAAAGTGGTAAGAAGCAAACTTATTATAAAATATAGGTATCTATCTAACTAAATAAGCTTAAGCTTAAGGCCTTTATCTTAAAAAATTTATATTTACTCACTTAATTTTGTCTATATATTATTCTGATAATAGTCAAGTAATCAAGTCCTATAATCCTTTGAGCTTCAGTTTCCTTATCTGTAAAACTCCTTTGATCTCCTCCCCAGGTCTAAGAATCTGACTCTAATACTGTTTGATTTCCTTCTAAATTTAATGTGGGTTAGCACTGTAAAAGGACTCATAACAAAGTGAAATGCTTCTTCATTCAACAATACTACTATTTGTGTAGCAGTATAGGAACACAGAAACTTCCCTTTGAAAAAATAGTCTCCTTGAGACCATGTGATACCAAACACCTTTAAAAACTTTTGTATCATCATAAATTCCTCACATACTTGGGAATAAACAAATATTAACTATTATGAATTATAATTTTATAAGGACTTATCTCACCTGGTTAGATTATGTAAAGGGGAAATGGAGTAAAGTCCTGCTGATTAGAGTGTGGGGGACCAGGTTATCCTCTTGCTTTGTGCCTATAATTAATTACTCTATCTTATGCAATATAATGAAGTAACCTTATAGATTATGCAATTTAATGGAATTAAAAAGTTTGTAAAAGTTCTATGCACTTTTAAAAATAGCTTACATTTGGACACTTCCAAAATATGCTTTGACATGAGAATTTTAATTTCTAAGTCGAGACGCAGGGTGGCGCTGCAGGCTAAGACTGAATCAAGAGCCCTAAAAAGCTCGCGTATTCCTTTGTTGCAAAGAGAAAAAATACACGCATGAAGCTTTGCCAGCCGTGCTGGATTACTAGCGAGTTTGGGCTGCGATACACTAAACGAACTTACGATTAAAGGCAACTTTGTGAGGACTCTACCAAACAAGAAATCAGAATTTAATACCTCCAGTCTTTTTCTGGCTCCCAGGAGGGATTGGATATAAAAGCACCAGGTCTCCAACATGGAGACACCAGAGAGAATTCAACCAAACAGGCAAGTGATGGCCTTTATTTTAATGGTGTTCTTGTCTCAGGCTCGCGGCGAGCCTATTCGTTATTCTGTGATGGAAGAAACAGAGAGTGGCTCCTTTGTAGCCCATCTGACAGAGGATCTGGGCCTGGGGATTGGGGAACTGGCAGCCAGGTCGGCCCGGGTGGTGTCTGACGATGACAAGCAGCGCTTGCAGCTGGACGGTCAGACTGGAGATTTGCTTTTGAGGGAGAAACTAGACAGGGAAGAGCTATGTGGCCCCGTTGAACCGTGTGTACTGCATTTCCAAGTATTTCTAGAAACTCCAGTTCAGTTTTTTGAAGGAGAATTATCAATCCAGGACGTAAATGACCACTCCCCGGTATTCCCGACTAGGGAAATGCTCTTGAAAATACCGGAAAACAGCCCGCCAGGGACTCTCTTTCCGTTGAAATTGGCTCAGGATTTGGATGTGGGCAGCAATGGTCTTCAAAAATACACGATCAGCCCCAATTCTCATTTTCATGTTCTAACCCGAAATCATAGTGAGGGCAAGAAATACCCAGATTTGGTGCAGGACAAAGCACTGGATCGAGAAGAGCAGCCTGAGTTCAGCTTAACCCTCATGGCACTGGATGGTGGGTCTCCACCTAGGTCTGGCACCACTGCAGTGAGAATCCTGATTATGGACGTCAATGACAATGCTCCAGAGTTTGTGCACTCCCCATATGAGGTGCAGGTCTTGGAAAACAGCCCAATAGACTCCCCAGTACTTAGTGTCTCGGCTAGAGATGCAGATGCTGGAAACTTCGGGAGTGTTTCCTATGGCTTGTTCCAAGCATCAGATGAAATTAAGCAAACTTTCTCAATAAATGAAGTCACAGGAGAAATCCGACTGACAAAGAAACTGGATTTTGAACAAATTAAATCTTACCACGTGGAAATTGAGGCTGTTGATGGAGGAGGCCTTTCTGGAAAAGGCACTGTAGTCATATATGTGGTGGATATGAATGACAACGCCCCTGAACTTACCGTATCTTCAGTCACCAGCTCTATCCCAGAAAATGCTCCTGAGACTGTAGTGTCTGTCTTCAGAATTCGAGATAGAGACTCTGGAGACAATGGAAAGATGATTTGCTCTATTCCAGAAAATCTGCCTTTCCTTCTGAAACCGACTTTCAAGAATTTCTATACCTTGGTAACAAATGGGGCGCTGGACAGAGAGAGCCAGGCGGAGTACAACATCACGATCACCGTCAGTGACCTGGGGACCCCCAGGCTGAAAACCCAGCACAACATCACCGTGACGGTCTCCGACGTCAACGACAACGCCCCCGCCTTCAGCCAGACCACCTACACCCTGCGCGTCCGCGAGAACAACAGCCCCGCCCTGCACATCGGCACCGTGAGCGCCACCGACAGAGACGCGGGCGCCAACGCCCAGGTCACCTACTCGCTGCTGCCGCCCCGGGACCCGCACCTGCCGCTCGCCTCGCTGGTGTCCATCAACGCGGACAACGGGCAGCTGTTCGCGCTCAGGTCCCTGGACTACGAGGCGCTGCAGGCCTTCGAGGTCCGCGTGGGCGCGGCCGACCGCGGCTCGCCCGCGCTGAGCAGCCAGGCGCTGGTGCGCGTGCTGGTGCTGGACGACAACGACAACGCGCCCTTCGTGCTGTACCCGCTGCAGAACGGCTCTGCGCCCTGCACCGAGCTGGTGCCGCGGGCGGCCGAGGCGGGCTACCTGGTGACCAAGGTGGTGGCGGTGGACGGCGACTCGGGCCAGAACGCCTGGCTGTCGTTCCAGCTGCTCAAGGCCACGGAGCCCGGGCTGTTCGGCGTGTGGGCGCACAACGGCGAGGTGCGCACGGCCCGGCTGCTGAGCGAGCGCGACGCCGTCAGGCACAGGCTGCTGGTGCTGGTCAAGGACAATGGCGAGCCGCCGCTGTCGGCCAGCGTCACGCTGCACGTGCTGCTGGTGGACGGCTTCTCGCAGCCCTACCTGCCGCTGCCGGACGTGGCGGCGGCCGAGGCCCGGGCCGACCCGCTCACCGTCTACCTGGTCATCGCCTTGGCGTCCGTGTCGTCGCTCTTCCTGTGCTCGGCGCTGGCGTTCGTGGCGGTGCGGCTGTGCAGGAGGAGCGGGGCGGCGTCGGGGGGTGGCTGCGCGGTGCCCGAGGGCCACTTTCCGGGCCACCTGGTGGACGTCAGCGGCGCGGGGACCCTGTCCCAGAGCTACCAGTATGACGTCTGTCTGACCGGAGTCCCTAGAACTGGTGAGTTCAAATTTCTGAAACCGATATTTCCCAACCTCTTGATTGAGGACAGTGAGAGAGAAATTAAAGAAAACTCCAACTGCAGGAATAGCTTCGTATTCAGTTAAAGATTGTATCTGGTCAAGTCAGCCTCTCCTTAATTTTGGTAAACATCTCATTGCCATGCCTTTCTTTTAATAAATTTTGTTGTCTAAATATGTATATCTCTATTCCAAAACTATGCATATCCCTGATTGTGCTAAAATTTCCTCCTTTGATTAATATTCATTGGACTCGCATTTTCAGTTACACTGGTTATAGAGTATGTATATTCTCCATATTTGACCTTTTCTTATGATTAATCTTTCCATAACTATAATTACTCAAGTAGTGTAAGAAAAAACTTTATTTAAATCAACTTCTTAATGTCTTAAAGCTTTTATGTATTCATGCATTTCTATATATTTGTGATGTTTGTCTTTATCTTCGGAGTGTTGGAAATTCTTTTAGCTACCTAGGCCTTGTTGACTGTTCTCCAGGTTATGTCCCCGAAAACCCATGAGCATCTAACTTAACTTAATTGTTTCTCTGAAATTGTACATAAACATGCATTTTGATTAAAATATTAATACGCTAAAATTGTGACTTCCTATTGTGAACACCATACATACTAGAATTTAAAAAAATTTTTTGATTGTTACTTACCTATCACCTTGTGTGTGTTCCATATATACTAATATTAGATTTTAAAAATTATTCTCATTTATAAGTAATAATTGAGGAGAAAAATCCATAATTTGGCATCATGCTCACTAAACAAACCTAAGTCACTGCTTGGTAAGATCCTTTAAAACAATTTCAGAACCTTAAATAAGCCTTAAATCCTTTCAAAGGATTCAAGATATGAAGGACATCATATACTTCCTTGTCCTTCATTTTGCCCAATAAATAGAAGTTCATGTGTAATTTAATGTATATGTTTCTTTTGGTTTTCTTGCAGCTTCTCTCCATCTTTCGAAAGGGTCAAAGAATTTCTTCTGAGTTTCAGTTATTCTTTTCAGGTCTATTCAAGGTTATTGAGTGATAGGAAATTTTCATTTTAAATTACTTTGCAGACATAAACATCCTTTATCAACAAAATAATGTTTTATTTTTGATGTCGAAGTTATCTTCTGTTCAATGTACTCTGAGGTATTTAATGTAAGCTTATCAATTCTGCTAAATTTTCATTTATAAGAAATAAGCATTATTTTGTCATTTTGGACAATAAGAATAGAAATAGGAATTAAATAAGAAGTAAACTTATCAGAAGTATAATTGTTTTACATTGTATTCAATAAGCAAAGTCAGCTAATCATGTGGTTTCCAACTAAATTTATATGGATATAAGTGTAAAACCTCTTAGTTGAACTTTTGGCATAATGTGAGCAATTAAAGGGCTTGCTTTTTAATCTAAATATTTATTTTTAATCTGAAGGGTCATCCTACTAGAATTTAATTATTTATACTTATCCCTGAATTACTTTTTTTCTTAAGGGTATAATGACATAAAAAGGAAAATTACTGGTTAAGTTATTCCTGAAACATAACCTTTAGCTTTCATCTAGCCTAAAAATTGAAATGAGAAAGTGAGGTATCCCTGGGTGGCACAGAGGTTTAGCGCCTGCCTTTGGCCCAGGGCGTGATCCTGGAGTCCCGGTATTGAATCCGACGTCGGGCTCCCGGTGCATGGAGCCTGCTTCTCCCTCTGCCTATGTCTCTGTTTCTCTCTCTCTCTCTGTGTGACTATCATAAATAAATAAAAATAAAAAAAAGTTTAAAAAAAAGAAATGAGAAAGTGATAAAAATGAGAACAAAATTAAACACAAGTACATATAGGCATAAATATGGTAGTAAACTTTAATGACTACTCCATTTACTGGCTATTTAAATGAATAGCTTTTATGTATGGTGATGAGAAATGTGATTGAAGTTTTCACAGTATATTTCAACATTATCAAAATCCAAGTTCCCTTTTTTCTGTTTATGTCAGTAAAGTCCAATTTGTATAATTGCCCAAATGAGACTGGCCAAATAAACACCCAGAACCCACCTTTATGAATTTATGTGTAAATCTGTGAATTACTTTTTGTATTATTTTATGGATTACTGTGTGTATTCATAAAGCACAGATCATTCTTTACAATAATGCATGGATCATTCTGTATACCAGACTTTGGTGTAGAATGGATCAACATCTTGAAATTCAATGATTTTCTAAGTAAGATGATTTCAAAGATTTTTTTAGTAGTAAATGTGATCAAATAATATCTGCAGATTGAATACCTTATGAAAAATAGGCCAATTCTATTGTTGCAAAAACAAAAATAAACAATGAAGGCCAAAGATCTTGATAATAATGCTCATTTCAATCCTATGTTTTCTCACATGCTTCTGTTATATGTGCATTTTTCCTGTTTTACTGAGAAATAATTGAAATACATACTGTGTAAATTTAAGGTGTACAGAATGATGCTTTGAATTAAATATATTGTGAAGTGACTACCACACACAATAGGCTCAGCTAATATCCTTCTTATATATATATATATATATCTTTTACAATTTCTTTATTGTTTTTTTGGCCACAGCGCATAGTTAGTTGAACATATGCTGTTTGGGGGCAGAAATTTTACTGAAGGCGTTGTATAGGCCCACATCACTTCAAAAACCCCCTCTTCCTTTACTACTGAAAATTACAAAATACAGATTTTAAACAATCTGAGGTTAAAAGTTATGTACTGGGCAGCCCTGGTGGCTCAGTGGTTTAGCGCCGCCTTCAGCCCAGGGCGTGATCCTGGAGACCTGGGATTGAGTCCCATGTCAGGCTCCCTGCATGGAGCCTGCTTCTCCCTCTGCCTATGTCTCTGCCTCTCACTCTTTCTGTGTGTCCCTCATGAATAAATAAATAAAATCTTAAAAAAACAAAATAAAAGTTATGTACTTATTTGGTGGAAGTCTGCTTCTAGGTAGAATGGATGGATTACCTAACAGCAGAAACACACATAAAAACTTATTAAAAGTCAGAAATTATCTGTTTGAAGCAACAGATAGCAGATGATATAATAAGAACTCAAAGAGCCAAGATTTCTTGGAGTTGTGAACTGACTTCTATAGTCAATTTGCCCTGCAGAAGTTTGCTAGCTCTTAGAACAGACAGAAGGCTCCTGCTAGGGCCAGAAAAATGGCTAACTTCAGTAGCCATTGGCAGACTGGAAGATGCAAGCTCATGGCTACTTTTTCCCCTCCAAGACACTTGTCAAATTCAAGGATATTCCAGGGAAGAAAACTAAAAGCCTAAGTAAAACATCTCTGAACAGCAGAGTCAGTTTTGATAGTCTTGATACATGAAGACTAGGGTTTAGAACCTGCCATGGTTAAGAGGCCGTAGAAAATACACTGAGTTCTCAACTGATCATTCTGGAGTGTTAGGTGCTTATCAGGACTGCAAAGCACCTTGACTATACATGGTGCCTATTTGGATTAAGGAAATTTGATTAGACATGACTCTATCAAGTTAATGGAGGAAAAGGTGAACTCTTTGTGGAAGAAGATAATATCACCTAGATCCTGGACAGCTTTTTACATAGATATTCAGCATTCAATAAAAAAAACTCCTAAGTACATGTACAAAAAACTGGTTGACACATGAATAAAACCTGGAGAAGATAATAGACAATACAAATGACCCAAAAGAGAAATAGATACTAAAATATACTGACAGTGATGTAAAATAAGTATGACCAATAAGTTACAAATAAGGAATAAAGAAAATAAATAAAAGAGAATTTCACGAGAGAATTGAAATTAAAATGGAAATTAAACAGAACTGAAAAATATAATATCTGAAATTAAAAACTATTTAAATAGTTTATGACTTAGTAGACATAAAGGAACACAGGATTAGTGAAAGCAAGATAGGCCAATATAAAATATCCAAATAGAAGCATAGGAAAAAATGATGAAAAATACAGAAAAGAACATTAGTGACATGTGAGACATAATGAAAAATGAACACACATATGGTTGTAATCCTAAAAGGAGAGGCGATACTAGGAATAAAGAATAAGAAATGTTTGAAGAGATAATGACCAAGAATTTTCCAAAATTTGTGAAAATCCTTTACTATTCAAGATGCTTGAGGAAATCCAATCAAGAGAAATAAAATACAAAGTACATCTAGACATACCATAGGAAAGATGCTGAAGACCAGAGTCAAGGAGATGCTTATATTACCAGAAAATATATCCTTCAAAAATAAGGTTTTCAAACAAATAAAAACCAAGAGAATTAATCACAATCACATCTGCACTAAAAGAAATACTTTCAGTAGAATTCATTGGGCAGAGGGAAAAGTCCTAAAGGAATCAGACTTGCAGCAAGAAATGAAGAGGGTAAATATAGATTAATAGTAACCATACAAGGCAAAAATAGCAGTTTCTTAAAGGATTTAAAATATATACAAAATTTAAATTCATGACAATAATTGAAAACGAAGATGGTATAGATACAGTTAGTGAGGTGTTTTTTTTTTTAAAGATTTTATTTATGTATTCAAGAGAGACAGAGAGAGAGAGAGGCAAAGACACAGGCAGAGGGAGAAGCAGGCTCCATGCAGGGAGTCCAATGTGGGACTCGATCCCAGGTCTCCAGGATCAGGCCCTGGGCTGAAGGCGGTGCTAAACCACTGAGCCACCCGGGCTGCCCAGTGAGGTTTTTTAAATAAAGATATTATTTATTTATTTGAGAGAGAGAGCATGAGAAGTGGGAGGGGCAGAGGGAGAAGCAGACTCCCTGCTGAGTGAGGAGCTCAATGCAGGCTCCCAGGATCTTGACCTGAGCTGAAGGAAGACGCTTAACTGACTGAGCCACTCAGTTGCCCCTGGTTAATGAGTTCTAAGCATTATTATGGAAGTTGTAAAAATTAAAATATTTGTATTAGACTCTTATAGATCAAAGATTCATGTTTAATCTGTAGGATAATTACTACAAGATTAACTAAAAAACTAACTGAAGGAAAATGAAAAATAATAAATGTCTGAATAATCCAAAAAAATGAAAGTTTACGGACAAATAGAAAAAAAAGATGGTAAATATAAATGGAGAATTATCAAATATTACAGTAATTGTGATTAGATTAAGTAATAATCACATTAAGCAACCAAAAATTCTCACACTAGGTTTAAGAAAAGTTCAACTATTGTATATGCTGTCATAATAATGTGTGTTTGTGTGAGATAGAATAAAAAGATTGAGAGCTAAAAAAAATAAGGACACCTGGGTAACTCATTTGGTTAAATGTCTGCCTTCAACTCAGGTCATGATCTCAGGGTCCTGGGATCGAACCACATTGGGCTTTCTGCTTAGTGGCAAGTCTGCTTCTCCCTCTTCCTCTCCCTCTATGATCTCTCTCAAATAAGCAAATAAAGTATTTTTTTCTTTCAAAAATTTTCAGCTTTATTGAGATATATCATTGACATTGTGTAAATTGAAGGTACACAGTGATGATTTGACACACATAGATGTTGAGAAATAATGACCACAATAAAGTTCCTCAACACGTCCATTATGTTACATAATTTCTGGGATTTTTTTTCTGGTGAGAATATTTAAGTATCTGATACAGTATTAACTGTTGTCACCATGCTGTGCATTGGATCCCCAGGACTCATTCATCTTAAAACTGGAAATTTGTACCCTTTGACCAACATCTCCCCATTTATCCACCTCATTCTACTCTCTGTTTCTACTTTTTCAGCTTCAAATATAAGAGATACCGTACAGTTCTTGTCTTATTTATCTCACTTAGCATGATGCCCTCAAAATCCATCCACATTGTCACAAATGTCAGAGTCTCCTTCTTTATCATGGCTGAATAATATTCTCTTGTATACCATATCTTTAATTTAAAAATATTTTATTTATTTATTCATGAGAGACAGAGAGAGGCAGAGACACAGGCAGAGGGAGAAGCAGGCTCCTTTTAGGGAGCCTAAAGTGGGACTCCATCCCAGGACCCTGGGATCATAACCTGAGCCAAAGGCAGATGCTCAACCACTGAGCCACCCAGGTGTGTCTCTAAAATAGAGAAAGCACAGAGAAAGGAATTGATATTGGTACAAAAATATCCCGTTGGAAAGAAAGGGAAGATGGAGATCCCAGTGTCAGTGCTGGGGAAATGGTTTGAGGGCAGGATTTTTAGGTTTCAGGTTGTGTTGATTAAATAAAATCTTAAAAAAAAGAAAGTTAAAAAAACAGGAAAAGATAAACCAAAATAAACCTAGTGTAGCTGTACTCATATAGAACGAAGGAAACCTTGAGGAAAGATGCATTATAGGCAGAGAAAAAGAGATGTTTCATAATGATAAAGAAGTAAATCTACCAGCATTTTGTCAGTTCTAAGACTGAATATATGCCCATATGTTACAAAATACTTAAGTTAAACTGAGAGAATATAAATAGATAAATCCAATCATAGTAGACTTACTATAACTCATGATTCCTGATAGAATAAGAAGACATATATACACAAACATACAAACACCAAGAATATTAAAAATCTGAGCAACACAATAATCATATTGGAATAGTGACATACACAGCACACTGGAGAATACACATTATTTTTATGTGCATATGAACTATATCAAAATTATCCATATTCTAGGTAAAAAACAAGCCTCAAAAATTTTAAAAGAATTGAAATGACTCAGAGTATGCTTTTTGACAGTGGAATTTAGACAGAATTAAAAATATAACAAGGAGGCACCTTGATGGCTCAGTCAGTTAAGTGTCCAAGTCTTGATCTCAGCTCAGGTCTTTTTCTCACAGTGGTGAGTTCAAGCCCTGTGTTGGGCTCCACACTGGATGTGGAACCTACTTGAAGTAAAATGAAATGAAATTAAAAATAAAAATATAAAAAAATAGCAAGAAATCCCCAAATACTACAAAAGGAAATAATATAATACATGGGTCAAAGAAAATATCATAGCAGAAATTTCCATATATTTTGAACTGGGTAAAAATTAAGATTTGCTACATAAAAACAGGACTTAGAAGGAAATTTTAAAACTTTACATGTTAAGAAAGATTAAAAATAAATAATCCAAGATTCCTCTGAAGAAGCTAGAAAAAGAACAAATCAAATACAAATAAAGAAGGAAAAAACATATGTATAAACAAATAGATGACAAAAACAATACAGAAAATCAGTAAAATTAAAAGTTGCCTCTTTGTAATGATTCATAAAAATGAAAAATTCATAATGTGGTGCCTGGGTGGCTCATTTGGTTAAGGATCAGATTCTTGGTTTTGGTTCAGGTCATGATCTCAGGGTCCTGGGATCCAGCTTCACCACATCAGGCTTGTGCTTAGCCCCAAGTCTGCTTCAGATTCTTTCTCTCTCTCTCTCTCCCTCCCCACTACAACTGCCCTCTCTCTGTCTCTCTCTCAAATAAATATATAAACTCTTTAAAAGAAAACCTCTTAGTAAAGCTAATCAAGAAGGAAAAAAACACCAATTACCAATATCAAGAATAAAAAAGGAACATCACTACCAATCCCACATATATTAAAAAAATAAAAAGGGATATGATAAACAACCTTGTGCCAATAAATCTGACAATTTATGTAAAATGGAAAACATCTTTGAAAAACACAATATACTAAAACTGAAGGAAGAAGAAATATAAAATCTGATTAGGCATATCTATTAAGTAAATTAAACTTGTTATTAAAGAAACCTTGCCACTCCAATACACACTAGTGAATTCTTCCAAAATACTTATAGAAAAACTAACACCAGTTTTTGCAGACTCTTTCAGACAATAGAAAAATAGGAAATATTTCCCAAATCATTTGGGTGCCAGCATAACTTCAATGGGTTATGACATCCAAACCTGAGTAAGACATTATGAGAGGAAAAGCACAGGACTATCTCTTTTATAAACACAGATGGGAAAATTCTAAACAAAGCATTGGCAAATAAAATTCAGAAATATATAAAAAGGAAATAGTAGATTATGAGAAAAATGTGTTAAAGATGCAAATCCAGTTTAATATTTGAAAATTAAAATAATCACATGAACAGATAAAGAAAAAAATAATATGATAATCTCAATGGATACAAAAAAAGTCTTTTAATGAAATTCAGCACATGTTCATAATAAAGTATTTAGCAAACTGAAGATAGAAGGGAACATTCAGACTGTATTTTAAAACCCACAGGAAGGCAGCCCAGGTGGCTCAGTGGTTTAGCACCGCCTTCAGCCCAGGGCCTGATCCTGGAGACCTGGGATCCAGTCCCACATCGGGCTCCCCGCATGGAACCTGCTTCTCCCTTTGCCTGTGTCTCTGCCTCTCTCTCTGTCTCTCTTGAATAAATAAAATATTTAAAAATAAATAAATAAAATAAAACCCACAGGAAAAATTATCTTTAACAGTAAATTATTGAAGTGTCCCTTAGTTATCAAGAATAAGACAAGGATGCCTGCTTTTGCTATTTCACTTCAGTATTATACCATAGGTCCTAACCAGTGAAATAAGGTAAAGAAAAAATAAAAGGAGAGATTGAAATTGAGAGGGATATTTCAATGATTGAAAGGGGAGAAAGAAAATATCTCTTTTTAAATGATATGCTTGTATATAAAAAAAAGTCATAAAGAATCTATTGACAATTAGGATTAATAAATGAAATCAGCAGTTCCACTGGATATAAGGTAGCATACAGATATAAATTGTATTTTCAATAACAATAAAAATAATAAAATGTAAGATTTTGAATATCATTTACAATAGTTTTTAAAATCAAATATCTGAAAAAAAAATAAAATCAAATATCTGGAAACAAATCTAACAATATGTGTAAGACATACTGAAAAACTATAAAATATTGAGACAAGTTAAAAATCTAAAATAGAGGCATATATAACTTTCAGTAGTTGGAAGACTCAGTGTTGGGAATATGTCAGTTCTCCGATTGACTTACCTCACTCAGCATAATACCCTCCAGTTCCATCCTCGTCAAAGCAAATGGTAAGTATTCATCATATCTAATGGCTGAGTAATATTCCATTGTGTATATATATATATATATATATATATATATATATATATACCACATCTTCTTTATCCACTCATCTTTCGATGGACACTGAGGCTCCTTCCACAGTTTGGCACTTGTGGACATTGCTACTATAAACATTGGGGTGCAGGTGTCCTGGCTTTTTGCTGCATCTGTATCTTTGGGGTAAATCCCCAGTAGTGAAATTGCTGGGAGTGCAATTGCTAGGTCTTAGGGTAGCTCTATTTTTAATTCTTTGAGGAACCTCCACACAGTTTTCCAGAGTTATGGTACCAGTTCACATTACCACCAATGGTGCAAGAGGGTTCCCCTTTCTCCACATCCTCTCCAACATTTGTTGTTTCCTGTCTTGTTAGTTTTCACCATTCTCCATGTCATTTCTTTCCAATCAATCTATAGATGGAATAAAATCCTAAGCAAAATTTCAGCAGATTTCTTTGTGAAAATCTACAAGCCAAATCTAAAGTCTATATAGAAATACAAAGGAACAATACAAACCCAAACCATCTTGAAGAAAATGAATAAAAGTGAAGGACTTCTTTCTGTGCTGGCGCTCATGGTGGTGGCAGCAGGTGGCGCTCTCAACAAGCAGAGCGACTGGACCTGTACTTACCGCAGAAATACTCCATTAGCAACCATATCATCTGTGCGGACAACCACGCGTCCACCCAAATGAACGTGGGGGAGATAGAGTAGGTGAGAAGCAGGTTCAACAGCCAGTTTAGCACCTACTTTAGCTGTGGGGCCATTCACAAGTTGAGTGAGTCAGATGCTCCATCCTCAGACTCGCCAAGCCAACATCATTTCAACCAACTGACCAGAGAGGATCAGGATATAGGGTATTTGTCATACATAAATAGTAACTCCCCCCCCCAAAGGACTTACCTATCATATAGTAAAGCCTATTATAAAGATACAGTTATGGGGATCCCTGGGTGGCTCAGCAGTTTAGTGCCTGCCTTTGGCTCAGGGTGTGATCCTGGAGACCCCGGATCAAGTCCCACGTCAGGCTCCCTGCCTGAAGCCTGCTTCTCCCTCTGCCTGTGTCTCTGCCTCTCTCTCTCTGTGTCTCTCATGAATAAATAAATAAAATCTTAAAAAATAAAGATACAGTTATTAAGACAATATGATATTGCAGGATAAACGAAGAGAAAAATTAAGAGAAGAGTCTTAAAAGACTGACTTATAACAAAAATGACACCTCAGAAATGATGAGGAATGGATCTTCTTTGCAATAGATAGTGCAAAGTCATTTGGATATTTTTATGAAAAAATAAGGTAACCCTAACCCCATTCATATGAAAGAAAATCAAATTCAGGAAGACTAAAGCTCTAAATATGAAAAGTAAAGGAACTGATTTTTTAAAAATTCAAGAATATTTTCACATGGGATGTATGCGAAGTTTTAAAGGGAACACACGTCCCAACAATAAATGAAAACTATTGATAAATTAGACCAAAAATAAGTTTTGTTCATCAAAGATAGCCCAAGAGAGCTGAAATCCAAGCCATAGGATGGGAGAAGATATTTTCAATAAATACTTATGAAAAAGTACTTATACTCAGCATATATAAGGAACTTCTAAAGATTTATAAGAAAAAAAGGTAAATGCTGTAAATAGACAAAAGACAAGCAACTTCACAAGAATGTACCCTAATGGCCATTAAACGTGTTTTAAAAAGTGTTCAATTTAATAAGGGAGATGCTAATTAAAGTTACAATATACAGTCACCACACAGTCATCAGAGTGGTTAAAATTAAAAGACAATATCAAATGTTGACAAGGACATGGAGCAACTAGAACTGTCATTCTTTACTGGTTTCAGTAAAACCACATTTGTAAACTTTTGCAGTATCTTCTAAGCTAAATATATGTGCACATTTTTGCATTCAGAAGTCTAACTCCTAGGAATATATTCAACATAAATGCTCACATAGACACCAAAAGACATGTACAAGAATTTTCATAGTAGCATTATCTAAAATATCCCCAATATGAATCAACTGGAGAATAGATAAATAGTAGTACAGTCATACAATAGAATAATATAAAGCACTGAGAATAAAATAAATCAGGACAAGATATAATAGATGAATTTAAAAAGCATAATGTTGAGTCAAAGAAGCCAGCATAAAAGAGAAATACTACATCCATCCATCTGTATAACAGTTAAAAAAAAGAGAAAAATCTGTGATAATAGAAGTCAGAAGCATGCTTACCGTTAGTGGGGAGGGTAATTTCCAGACAAAAACAGATGGTAGCTTCTTAGGGTTTTGGTAACATTTTAGTTTTAATTTAGTTTCCACTTAATAGGAGTGTGTTCACTTCCTGAAAATGTAGTGAATTTACACTTATAATTTGTACCCTTTTCTGATATTTTATATTTAAAAATGAAAATAACTTTTGTAAACTTGTAAACTTTTGTGAACATCAGTTATCACTTATTTCTTGAATGTAATCAAATAAGAAACCCACAAGAGGAAGTTTCTCTTTTTTCAAATTTTTAAATGAAAGTCACAGAGAGAGAGAGGCAGAGACATAGGCAGAGGGAGAAGCAGGCTCCATGCACCGGGAGCCTGATGTAGGATTCGATCCTGGGTCTCCAGGATCGCGCCCTGGGCCAAAGCAGGCGCCAAACCGCTGTGCCACCCAGGGATCCCCAGGAGTTTCTTTTCAAGATGTATTTTATGAGGAGCACTAATACATCATTTTTGCTTGTTCTGAAAAGTATTGTTTCACATTAAGTTAACTCAACAAATATTTATTTAGAAATTCCAATATCTGGGATCCCTGGGTGGCGTAGCGGTTTGGCGCCTGCCTTTGGCCCAGGGCGCGATCCTGGAGTCCCGGGATCGAATCCCACGTCGGGCTCCCCGTGCATGGAGCCTGCTTCTCTGCCTTTGTCTCTGCCCCCCTCTCTCTCTCTCTCTCTGTGTGACTATCATAAATAAATAAATAAATAAAAATAAAAAATAGAAATTCCAATATCTAAGAATTGGAGACACTATCAGGTGCACTTCTGTGATTAATGAGAACTTTGATTCCATACCAGTCACAATTTGGAACGAAATGGCAAATACAATGTGCCATAGTGAATAAGGACGCCTGGTGGCGCTGCAGGCTAGCAGTCTGAACGAAAGGCTCCGTGGCTCTCCGCGACGCCATTAAGCTGGGAATCAGAACAATGAGCGCTTCCTAGAAAAAGGAGGCATTTTAGGTAAGATCTAGGGGCAGATATCTTCAGAGAAGACATCATTCTAGGCAAGTCAGTCAGAAATATCTAAATCGAGGTTATTTAACCAAATCATCTGGGTTGATTGCATACAGACTTGAAGAAACTGCATCTTCTTGAATTGGGTCTGAGCAATGGAGACTGCGCTAACAAAAACGCCACAGAAAAGGCAAGTTATCTTTCTTGCTATATTGTTGCTTTTGTGGGAGGCTGGCTCTGACGCAATTAGGTATTCCATGCCAGAAGAAACAGAAAGTGGCTCCTTTGTGGCCAACCTGGCAAAAGACCTGGGGCTCAGGGTGGGGGAACTGACTACTCGGGGCGCGCGAATCCATTACAAAGGAAACAGACAGCTCTTGCAGCTGGATATGGAAACCGGGAATTTACTGCTATATGAAAAACTAGACCGGGAGGTTCTGTGCGCGGCGACCGATCCCTGTATACTGTATTTCCAGTTATTACTGGAAAACCCGGTGCAGTTTTTTCAGGCTGATCTGCAGCTTACAGATATAAATGACCATTCCCCAGAGTTCCTAGACAAGGAAATGCTTCTAAAAATCCCAGAGATCGTTCAGCCAGGGACCATATTTCCTTTGAAAATAGCTCAGGACTTAGACATAGGTATCAATACTGTGCAGAACTACACAATCAGCTCAAATTCCCATTTTCACGTTGTCACTCGTAATCGCGGAGATGGCAGAAAATACCCAGAGCTCCTGCTGGACAAAGCGCTGGATCGGGAGGAGCAGTCTGAGTTCAGGTTAACCCTCACGGCGCTGGATGGTGGGGCTCCGCCCAGGTCTGGGACCACGGCAGTCCGCATTGAAGTCGTGGACATCAATGATAATGCCCCTGAGTTCTTACAGTCGCTCTATGAGGTACAGATCCCCGAGAACAGCCCCCTAAACTCCTTGGTTGTCGCTGTCTCTGCCCAAGATTTAGATGAAGGAGCATATGGGAATGTTGTCTACACTCTATTCCAAGGCGATGAAGTTACTCAACCATTTGTAATAGATGAAATTACAGGAGAAATTCGTCTGACAAAGGCATTGGATTTTGAGGCAACTCGACACTATAATGTGGAAATTGCAGGCACGGACGGCGGGGGTCTTTCAGGAAAATGCACCGTAGCTATAGAGGTTGTGGATGTGAATGACAACGCCCCTGAACTTACCATGTCTACGCTTGCGAGCTCTACCCCAGAAAACTCACCAGAGACTGTAGTGGCTGTTTTCAGTGTTTCTGATCCAGACTCTGGAGACAATGGTAGGATGGTTTGCTCCATCCAGAACGATCTCCCCTTTCTCCTGAAACCCACATTCAAGAACTTTTACACCCTAGTTACGGAGAGACCATTGGACAGAGAGAGCCAGGCGGAGTACAACATCACGATCACCGTCAGTGACCTGGGGACCCCCAGGCTGAAAACCCAGCACAACATCACCGTGACGGTCTCCGACGTCAACGACAACGCCCCCGCCTTCAGCCAGACCACCTACACCCTGCGCGTCCGCGAGAACAACAGCCCCGCCCTGCACATCGGCACCGTGAGCGCCACCGACAGAGACGCGGGCGCCAACGCCCAGGTCACCTACTCGCTGCTGCCGCCCCGGGACCCGCACCTGCCGCTCGCCTCGCTGGTGTCCATCAACGCGGACAACGGGCAGCTGTTCGCGCTCAGGTCCCTGGACTACGAGGCGCTGCAGGCCTTCGAGGTCCGCGTGGGCGCGGCCGACCGCGGCTCGCCCGCGCTGAGCAGCCAGGCGCTGGTGCGCGTGCTGGTGCTGGACGACAACGACAACGCGCCCTTCGTGCTGTACCCGCTGCAGAACGGCTCTGCGCCCTGCACCGAGCTGGTGCCGCGGGCGGCCGAGGCGGGCTACCTGGTGACCAAGGTGGTGGCGGTGGACGGCGACTCGGGCCAGAACGCCTGGCTGTCGTTCCAGCTGCTCAAGGCCACGGAGCCCGGGCTGTTCGGCGTGTGGGCGCACAACGGCGAGGTGCGCACGGCCCGGCTGCTGAGCGAGCGCGACGCCGTCAGGCACAGGCTGCTGGTGCTGGTCAAGGACAATGGCGAGCCGCCGCTGTCGGCCAGCGTCACGCTGCACGTGCTGCTGGTGGACGGCTTCTCGCAGCCCTACCTGCCGCTGCCGGACGTGGCGGCGGCCGAGGCCCGGGCCGACCCGCTCACCGTCTACCTGGTCATCGCCTTGGCGTCCGTGTCGTCGCTCTTCCTGTGCTCGGCGCTGGCGTTCGTGGCGGTGCGGCTGTGCAGGAGGAGCGGGGCGGCGTCGGGGGGTGGCTGCGCGGTGCCCGAGGGCCACTTTCCGGGCCACCTGGTGGACGTCAGCGGCGCGGGGACCCTGTCCCAGAGCTACCAGTACGAGGTGTGTCTGGCGGGAGGGACTGGGACCAGCGAGTTCAAATTCTTGAAGCCTGTTATTCCCAAATTTTCACCCCATGGCTCTGGCGAAGAAATAGAGGAAAGCACCACCTTCCGGAATAGTTTTGGATTCAATTAGAGATCAGTCATAATGCCGTGAGTTTTGTCATTTATCTCTAATTTCCCCCCAAAGACCAAGTTTGAGAGCGTCATGGAGAAAAACCCCACCTCCAGGTATGATGTCTTTTTCGTAGTGAATTTTCCTTTGAACTTCATCTTGTACAGTTTTGGAAAACTGAATTCTATGTCATTGCATTTATTTATACAGTGCCACCCAAATCAACGCATGCAGTTTTTTTCTGAATTGTTTGCTCCTGATGGTATTTGTCAGGATGAACTATTTTAATGAAATCAGATCTTGTTTTTCTCTGTATTCTATCCATTGTTTCATTACACTCTAATGTTTTTGATGCCAAATAGCCAAAATAAAAATGTTTTAACATAATTTTGTTTTCAAAGAAATACATGCACATGATAACAAATGTAATGTGTGAGAAAATCTGATAAAAAGCAACAGTATTCTGGGGATCTTGGTGGCTCCATTGGTTAAGCTTCCGACTGTTGATTTTGGCCCAGGTCTTGATCTCAGGGTTGGGATCTGCCTGTGTAGGGATCTGTGCTCACTGGGAAGACTGCTTGAGATTCTCTCTCTCCCTTTCTCTCTGCCCCGTTCCCGCTCTCTCTCTTAAATAAATGAATCTTTTTTAAAAGCAACGATCTTTTATCTACTCTTCTTTTCTAGCTCTGATTCACACTGGCAAACATTTTAAAAAACATTTTATTACAGAATTATACATACAGAGAAGGGAAAAAATCCTACTATCAGCTCAGTGTGTTTTCAGAAAGTGAACATACTTGGTACCAGTATCATGATGAAGAAATGAAACATTGCTAGCATTTCAGGTGCCACACAAATTACTCCTTAAAGTCACTACCAGCCCAAGTATAACAAACATCCTGACTTTCAGTACTATGTTTTAGGTTTTGCTTGTTTTGAATTAACATAAATAGAATAGTAGAATATGAACTGTTTTGTGTCTGGCTTCTTTCACTCAACATTATGTTGATGAAGTTTGCGATATTGCTTTTATTTTTAGTTTTGTTCTCGTTGCTGTATAGTATTCCACTGTATGAATATTTCACAATATTCTGTTTGAATAATTCTGCTTTGAACATTCTCATACATGTCCTTTGTCAAACATGCATATGCCTTTCTGTTGGTATATACCTATGGATGGAATTGCTGCTTACCTACTAAGCACATGGTTACTTTTAGTAGATACTTCCAAATAGGTTTCCAAAATGGTTTGTACCAATTTACACTGCTATCAGTATGGTCTGGATGTACCAGTTCCTCCATATTTTTGCCAACCCTTGGTGTTGTTTTTCACTTTATCCTTTCGGAAAGAACTTTAAAACATTTTATTTCTAGTTCCTTTTCTACTCATTTCTTTATTACTGAAGAATATGCTTGTAATTTTTCATAAACTTTAAACAATTTCCTCAATTTATTGCTACTGTTGTTTAGTACTCAGCACACTTAAAACTTCTCATCCATCCTTTACATATAGTACTATTTTCCAGTACTTCCCTGCACAAACTGAAACCCTTATTTATTATTCCACTAACATTTATTGTCCCACTAACATTCCTTTGCATTTACCTGTATAACAGAATAGAATGCAATTCTTATTTTTTTCTCTTACCTCTTTCTCCCTTACACTTTCAGACCTCTATCAAATTAACTTTTACTTTTATAGTCATGGTTGATGACATTTTTTACTCTATGACCACATGTAAGAATTCCCCCTCTTGTCTGTAGATCAGTTTTAGAACCTGACAATCAATATTAAAATTTCACCTTTAGTGACCATATAAATTATGAATGCCTTGCAGCCAAAGATCACCAGGAACACAGAACAAAGTTGGGTTTATTGACTTGTAATGAGGGAGACTGCACATCCTGGGAAACCATGGGTCACCTTAGTAATAGTGCCTTAAAAAGGAACTATATGTTTTGGGCTTGTGATAGGTGATTTAGCATAGGGTGCAAGGAAGTAGCCCTGGATTGGATGCTTTCAGTGAACAGGAGTATTCTATTATAGGGTCTTTTGTTGAATTTTATTTAGGAGATGACAAGAACAAAGTGAAGTTAAAGCTGTAATTGTTTTTTTAAAAACCAGCATTCACTTCTAATAAGCCAGGGCAGAGGACTCTGATCTTCTTTTTTTTTTACAATGTTCTTATTTTTGTCACTACTCATGCATTATTATGATATCATCTTATTGTGGTTTTGTTCCATCTTATCACAATGATCTTTAATGATGTTGTTTGTGAAGTTGTTGATATTCAACAGGAGAAGATCATGGCGTATTTGTGAGTGCCAGGCCAATTCCTATTTATAAGAGGCTGATTTTCTTTTTCTCAAAATATTCATTGCACTGTAAAATTCCTAGAAGAAAGCATAGGAGAAAAGCTTCATAATGTTGAATAAGAGGCTGATTTTCTTTTTCTCAAAATATTCATTGCACTGTAAAATTCCTAGAAGAAAGCATAGGAGAAAAGCTTCATAATGTTGAATTTGGTAATGATTTCTTAGGTGTGACACCAAAAACAACAATAACAAAAAATAAACAAATGAGACATCAAACTTAAAAACTTTTATGCATCAAATAACACAACAATGAAAAGGCAAGCTATCAAATGGGAGAAGATATTTGCAAATCTTTTATCTGATGAGGAATTAATGTCCATAATATTTAAGAACTCCTACAACCCAACAAAAACAACAAAATACCAAGTAACCCCACTAAAAAATCAACAAAGTACTTGAATAGCCATTTCGCTGGAGATCATATGCAGATGGCCAACAAAAATATGAACAAATGTTCAACATCCGTAATTTTTGGAGAAATGGAAATCCAAACCACAATGAGATATTACCTCACACACATGAGGATGAACTGTTATAAAAAAAAAACCAGAAAACAGCAAGTGTTCACAGCCATGTGGAGAAACCAGTACCTTTGACAATGTTGGTGAGATTATAAAATGGTGCAATTGCCAAAAAAACAATATGGAGGCTCCTCAAAAATTTAAAAGAACTTCTATATGATCCAGCAATCTCATTCCTGGATATATATCTAAAGGAATCGAAGGCAAGGTCTCAAAAAGATATTTGTGCACCCATATTCATAGCAGTAGTAATCAAAACTGGCAAGAGATGGATACAATCCAAATACCCACAAACAGATGAATGGGTAAACAAAATGTGCAGTGTGTGTGTGTGTGTGTGTGTGTGTGTGTAAAGAATGGACTATTAGGGGCGCCTGGGTGGCTGAGTTGGTTAAGCATCTGCCTTCAGGTCAGGTCATGATCCCAGGGTCCTCTGCTCAGCAGGAAGCCTACTTCTCCCTCTCCCTCTGCCTGCCGCTCCCCCTGCTTGTGCTCTCTATCAGATAGATAAATAAATAAATAAATAATAAAATCTTTAAAAAAATGAATAGAATATTTTTCAGCCTTAAAAAGGAAGGCAAGCCTTCACATGCTACAACAGGGATGAACTTTGAGGGAATTATTCTAAATGAAATGATATAGTCACAAAAAGGTAAGTACTGTATGATTCCACTTAAATCATATATGTAAAGTTATTAAATTCATACAAACAGAAGTAGAATGGTGGTTACCAGGGACTTGGGGAGGAGGTAAAGAGGAGTTTTGTTTAATGAGCATAAAGTTTCAGATTTGCAAAATGAAAATGTTCTGGAGATCTGTTTCACAACAATGTGAATGTACTTAACACTAACTGAACACCAAAATATGGCTATGATGGTAAATTTTATGTTATGTTTTTATTATTTATTTATTTATTTATTTATTTATTCATTCATTCATTCATTCATTCGTTCATTCATGAGAAACACAGAGAGGAGAGAGAGGCAGAGACACAGGCAGAGGGAGAAGCAGGCTCCATGCAGGGAGCCCGACATGGGATCCTGGGTCTCCAGGATCACGCCCTGTGACGAAGGTGGCACTAAACCATTGAGCCACACGGGCTGCCCTATGTTTTTAACCACAATAAAATATATTGTTCATTGCAGAGCCATATTACTTAGTGATAAGGACAATGTTTTCTGCTCCTTTGATCTATTCTTGTGTTCCTGTGTCATTGAAAATAGAGTGTTCCTAGAATCAAGATCAAGTAGATTCAGCATTTTAAACTCCATCAGTTGGCTTTAACATATCTTCACATATATTTAAATCAGTAATCCAGGTTCTCATATTTCTTATCTGAAGCCCAGAATTCTATATCCAGTGAAAATATCTTCCAGAAAGAGAATTTGTTGTCAGTACACCTACCCTAAAAGAATGGCTGATGGAAGTTCTCCAAATGGAAAAGAATCCATTTTAAAAAAAGGAATCTTGGGACTAAGTAAGAGATGTGGCTCGATCTAGGGTTGTAAGTTCAAGCCTCACATTGGGTATAGAGATTGCTTAAAAATAAAATCCGTAAAAATTTTAATTAAATAAAAAAGGGAGTTCCTGGCTGGCAGTTGGTAGAGAATGTGAATCTTGATCTCAGGGTCATTGGTTTGAACCCCATGATGAGCATGAAGCCTACTTTTAAAAAAAGGGAATCTTGGGATATTAGTGAAGGAGAAAAATACAGCAAACAAAAATATGGGTACATGTAATAAAAAATGTCCAACTGTATGCTGCCTACAAGAAACTTCACTTCAAATATAATGATATAGGCAGATTGAATGTAAAAAGATGGAAAATATATTATGCAAATGTTAATAAAATATATCAGGAGTGACCATACTAATGTCAGATAAAGTAGACATCAGAAGGAATAAAATGTCCAGAAAGTGGGGAAGAAGTTGACAGAGTAGGATATTATATGATGATAAAAGAGGACATAGCATTCCTAAATATGTATGTACCAAACAACAAAGTTACAAAATAAATGACATAAAAACCGAAAGGAGTCAAAGGAAAAATAGATCTACAATCAAAGTTGGATACTTCAACACCCTCTCTTAACAAGAACAACTAGATAGAAAATCAGCAAGAACTCAGAACTAAACAACACCATCAACCAACAGAATCTAATCCATATTTATGGAATTCCTAGCCAAAAACACTAGATATACATTCTTTCCAAATGCTTTCAGAAAATATACAAGATAGACTATATAAACAAAGCCATAACACAAACTTTAACCAGTTTAAAATAATTTAAATCATATAATGTGAGTTCTTCTATCACAATGGAATCAAACTAAAAAATAAGAAAAATAACAGCAAAATATTTAAAAACCTGGACACTAAACAACACACCTAATTAATCCGTGGATCAAAGACAAAGTCTCAAGGGACATAAAAAATATATCAAGCTGAATCAAAAATGAAAAGACAAATTAAATTTATAAGACATAGTTAAAGCAGTGCTGAGAGGGACATTTATGACACTAAACGCATACATTAGAAAAGAGGAAGTCTCAAATCAATAATCTAATCTCCCACCTCAAGAATCTAGAAAAAGAAGAGTAAAACCCAAAATCAAGCAGGAGAAGCAGGAGGAAGGAAATATTAACATAATAGGAGAAACCAATGAAATCCCCTAAAAAAATCAATGAAATAAAAAGCTGGTTCTTTGTTGTTTGTTTGTTTGTTTTTTAGAGAAGGGAAGGGCAGAGAAAGAAAATGTTAAGCAGGCTCCATGCCTAGTTCAGAGCCACAGGGCTCAATGTTCTCACAACCCTGAGATCATGAGCTGAGCTAAAATCAAGAGTCAGAAGCTTAACTGACTGAGCCACCCAGGCACCCCTGAAATCCTCTATATTTTCAAACTTTCCTGCACCATTTCTCCTATCAATTCAGAGGGTTCTTTAAGTGATTGCTTACATACCTCTATCTATGCCTTAAATTATTGTTCTTCCTTACATATAGCTAAATTAAATAAGATTTTAAGAGATTCATAATAAAATTAAAGAAGATTTTTAAAAAATAAATTTATTTTTTATTGGTGTTCAATTTACCAACATACAGAATAACACCCAGTGCTCATCCCGTCAAGTGCCCCCCTCAGTGCCCGTCACCCATTCACCCCCACCCCCCGCCATCCTCCCCTTCCACCACCCCTAGTTTGTTTCCCAGAGTTAGGAGTCTTTATGTTCTGTCTCCCTTTCTGATATTTCCCACACAAAATTAAGGAAGATTTTAAGGTTAGTCTTTATCTTTCATTTTTAGTAAATTGAAGAATTTTTATTCTTAATTTTTTTGTTTTTAAAAATATTTTATTTAAATTCAATTAATTAACATATAGTGTATTACTAGTTTCAGAGGTAGAGTTCAGTGATTCATCAGTTGCATATAACCCTCTGCTCAGTACATCACGTGTCCTTCTTAATGCCCATCACCCAGTTACCCCATCCACCCAGCTACCTCCCCTCCAGCCACTCTGTTTGTTTCATATAGTTAAGAGTCTCTTATGGTTTGTCTTCCTCTCTGATTTCATTTTATATAATTTTTCTCTCCCTTCCCCGATGATCCTCCATTTTATTTCTTAAATTCCACATTTGAGTGAAATCCTATGATAGTTGTCTTTCTCTGATTGACTTATTTCATTTAGCATAATACTCTCTAATTCCATCCATGTTGTTGGTAAGATTGGTAAGATTTCATTGTTTGATGGTAGAGTAATATTGGTAAGATTGGTAAGATTTCATTGTTTGATGGTAGAGTAATATTCCATTATATATATATATATGTATATATATATATACACACATATTTTCCTTATCCATTCATTTGTTGATAGCTCTTTCCATAGTTTGGCTATTGTGGACATTGCTGCTATAAACATTGGGGTGCAGGTGCCCCTTTGGATCACTATGTTTGTATCCTTTGGGTAAATACCTAGTGTAATTGCTGGGTCATAGAGTAGCTCTATTTTCAGCTTTTTGAGGAACTTCCATACTGCTTTCCAGAATGGTTGTACCAGCTTGCATTCCCACCAGTAGTGCAAGAGGTTTCCCCTTTCTCCGCATCCTCGCCAATGTTTGTTGTTTCCTGACTTGTTAATTTAAGCATTCTGACTGGTGTGTTGTAGTATCTCATTGTGGTTTTCATTTGTATGTCCCTGATGCTGAGTGATGTTGAGCATTTTTGCATGTGTCTGGTGGTCATTTGTATGTCTTTTTTGGAGAAATGTCTGTTCATATCTTCTGTCCATTTCTTGATGGATTATTTGTTTTTTGGATGAGTTTAATAAGTTCTTATTTGAGTTTAATAAGTTCTTTACAGATTTTGGATACTAATCCTTTATCTATTAAGACTTTTCGAGTATTTTCTCCCATTCTGTTCATTGTCTTTTAGTTTTCTCGAATGTTTCCTTTACTGTGCAAAAGCCTTTTATTTTGATGAAGTCCCAGTAGTTCATTTTTGCTTTTGTTTCCTTTGCCTTTGGAGATATGTCTAACAAGAAGTTGCTGCAGTCGAGATTGAAGAGATTGCTCCCTGTGTTCTTCTCTAGGATTTTGATGGATTCCTGTCTCACATTTAGAACACTAGAATTTTAAAAATTTATAATGGAATGAAAGGAAAATAAACATTTATAGCATAAAATGGAAACCAGCTTGAAGAGCTACGAATAAATGTAAGCTAACTAAATGAAACCTAGTTTAATATACTTTACAATGTTTCATCAAAGTATTATTTCAGCTGACTGGTAATAATCAGTTAAATTAATCTTAATGATCTGTCACTTCACATAAGCATACATGAGCATAATGAGCATAGGGTATGATGCTTTTTTACATTGTTTATCTTTCTATGTTGTGTCCAGAGAACACCAAGTTTTTGCCATCTAATTATTAAAATTAAGCTGGAAATATGATTAACAAGATGCCCAATGAATGATGGAAATGTTCTATATCTTGAAAGAAGTGTGGGTTACATGGATGGATCCATTTGTAAAAATGGTACAGTTAAGATTGGTGCATTTCAATTTGGGTAGACACTACCTTAAGAAAAGAACTATACAAAAACAAACATTTAGTGGGAGGTGGAGAGTGGAAGGGAAGGTGTAGATGAAACAAGACAAGATGTTGTAAAGCTGGGTGATATGTACATTGAAGTTATGCTGTATGCTCTCTGTGTTGAACTTTTTCCACCAATGTTAAAGTTATTACTTGTGATTTAAGTTTGTAAATGTCAATTCAATTCTACTCTAGCAAAGCAAAGGAAAGCAAAAGAGAATAAAACAGAAGCATTCTCTTGAAAGAATCTAAAGTAATCCATTTCCATAAAAAGGCAATTTCTTCACATACCAACTGGTGTCCTTGTATTATACATTAAGATTTTCTTCCTCTCTGTCATAACAAGCAATGTTCTCAAAGACATTTCAGTGATCTAAATTGAGTTTTACAGATACTGTACTGCTAGTAAAATTTGCTTTAAAATGAAAAATAATCCAGTAAGGTACATGTGAAGATGCCTGGTGACACTGTGGACAAAGAGCATGCACAAATGACTACACAGATGCCAGGGATGCCATTAAACTGGAATCGGAATGCCCACTGAAGGAAAGAAGCACTTAAGATTGAGTTGGAAATGACTTTATTCCAAAGAAGAAACTAAACCCATCTAATATGTTTATGATTGTTGGTTTTACTTCATTAGTTTGTTATTCATATTCCCAAGGAAGTCTATTCTCAGTAACATTTATCAAGTGAACCATGGAGGCTGATCACAGTAATCTTACTTTTATCCTTCGGGGTAGATAGAGATGCTTTTTAACTATAAAATTATTTAATCTGTTCAGAGTTTAGGCTTTATTTAGTTTTACTGATTTTACCTAGAGTTGAAACATCTTGAAAAATATCCTCATTTTTAATCTTCCATCATTTTGGCTCTTACCTGATGTGAACTTTGGTTGAACTCAGTTGATTTCCCATCTCAATAAATATGAAATCAATCTGAAATGAAATAGTTACATTTTGTGTTCTTATATGTGGCCCTGATCCATTTCATGTACTTTAAGGATATTTAGAGACATATTTTCCTATTTGCCAGAGCAGAAACTGGTGAGAAGGAAATGGATATAGCCACAATGAACCATCACTGAATTCCGTGAAGTCCATTCAAATGTAATTCACTTTTCACATTACCTTATATGGGGTTTATTTATAGAAACTAGTGTCATCTTTGTTGTGA
Organism: Canis aureus; assembly: GCF_053574225.1. NCBI lineage: Eukaryota > Metazoa > Chordata > Mammalia > Carnivora > Canidae > Canis > Canis aureus. The sequence goes on from NC_135615.1 coordinate 36,967,845, forward strand.
TAGGGTAGTAGAGGTGATTCTTGAATGTTTGTTTTCTGCTTTGCATTATGTCCTTACAGCAGGGTAATATATTTGAGTCCTGATTAATTAATATAGGAGGGAAATTTGATTTAAAAGTTAGAATAAAATGAATGAAATCATGACCAATTCTACCCATAAAAAATGAAGTAAAATCCTAAAATGCCTACTTATGACAGACTACTGATTGTTGCTAGTTCCTCTTTTAAAGATTCCTTTGAGAGAGGGAGAGTGTGTGCGCATGCATGCAAAGGGGGTGATGGCAGGAAAGATGGAAAGAGAGTCTTAAGCAGGCTCATAGGGAGCTTGGAGCCATCTGGGGGCTCCATCTCACAACCCTGAAATCATGACCTGAGCCAAAACCAAGAGTCCCAGGCTTAACCTACTGTACACCCAGGTACACTGCCATTTCCTTTTTTAAATAATTTAATTGATTAGATACTTCTATTGTAATTATGTCTCCTAATAGCCTAATTGTTCCTCTTACTGTGCAGATGTAACCACAAAATAAATTAAGTCTGTCATTCATACCACTTTATAAGCCATATAGTTTAGAGAAAATTGTTTATTTTTAGGGACCCCTGGGCTGCACAGCGGTTTGGCGCTTGCCTTTGGCCCAGGGTGCGATCCTGGAGACCTGGGATCGAGTCCCACGTCGGGCTCCTGGTGCATGGAGCCTGCTTCTCCCTCTGCCTATGTCTCTGCCTCTCTCTCTCTCTCTCTCTGTGACTATCATAAATAAATTTTTTTAAAAAAGAAAATTGTTTATTTTTAATTGGCATGGCTAAACAACTTTTACATTTTGTATAGTTTATTCATTTGTTTGTTGGGACATTTAAATAGTGTACTTCTTGGATTCACAAATCACACTACTCATCAGAGATAAATTTCACTGCCACAGAATAAAAATTGATTATAGGAAGTTTACATTACCAGATTCTTAAATATTAGCATGCATGAGAATCACTTAAAAAGAGAGATTTAAATGCAGATTTTCGTCTGTTAGCACCATCAGAGAATTTCATTCAAGATATGGAGGGAAACCCAGGAGTTGACCTTGAAAAAAACACTCGTGACTCCCAAGTAATTATTTATGCCTGTGGTTCACACACTACAATTTGAGAAATACTGACTCCACCTAGAAGTCATTCTAAGGCTCAGGTTTGGGAACTGGTATTGCCTGTACTCACCTCCTGAAGTTACTGATTTGAACGCGTGGTGGCAGTGCAGGCTAAGAGAGTGAGTAAGAGTTCTGCAGATTCGGTGGACTTCATTTTATTCAGAAGCCCCCCAAAATACAGAACACATTTACAGCCAAATAAGATAGAAGCATCCAGGACAGAAGTCGTCGCCAAAAAAGTTATAAGACGAATTGGAAATTCAACAGCAAAGACATTTCAGAGGGTCGATGGTGGAGGTGGTGGTGAGGACTGGAAAAGGATTTTTTCCTCTGGGATCAGACATAATGGAGATGGCGCAAACAAAAGTACATCGCAAGAAAAGGCAAGTGGCAATTCTCATTATATGGATGCTTTTGTGGGAAGCCGGTTCAGAACCGATTCAATATTCTGTACTGGAGGAGTCAGAAAGTGGCACGTTTGTGGCCAATTTGACAAAGGACTTGGGACTCAGGAAAGGAGAAATGGCTGCACGGGGTGCCCAGGTTGTTTTCAAGGGGAACAGACAGTGTTTGCAGCTTGACCCACAGACCTACGATTTGCTGCTGAATGAAAAACTGGACAGGGAAGAGCTGTGCGGCTCCACTGAGCCATGTGTGCTACCTTTCCAAGTGTTACTGGAAAATCCCTTGCAGTTTTTTCAGGCTGCTTTACGAGTCAGAGATATAAATGACCACGCCCCGGAGTTCCCAGCCAGAGAAATGCTACTAAAAATATCAGAAATTACTACACCAGGAAAGCTATTTCCTTTGAAAATGGCACAGGATTTAGATGCTGGTAGCAACAGTCTTCAGAGCTACACAATCAGCTCCAATCCTCATTTCCACGTTCTCACTCGCAATCGCAGCGATGGCAGGAAGTTCCCGGAGCTGGTGCTGGACAAAGCCTTGGACCGCGAGGAGCAGCCGGAGCTTAGGCTTACTCTCACGGCTCTGGATGGTGGGTCTCCACCCCGGTCTGGGACCGTGGAGATTCAGATCCTGGTCTTGGACATCAATGACAATGCCCCCGAGTTTGCTCAGGAGCTCTATGAGACACAGATCCCTGAAAACAGTTCCCTGGGCTCTCTGATAATCACTGTCTCAGCGAGAGATTTAGATGCAGGACCCTTTGGGGAGGTATCGTATGCCCTGTTTCAGGTAGATGACGTTAATCAACCCTTTGAAATACACGCAATTACAGGAGAAATTCGACTGAGAAAGACTTTGGATTTTGAGGAGTTTCAATCTTATCATGTGGATATTGAGGCTACAGATGGTGGGGGACTATCAGGGAAATGCTCTTTAGTGATCAAGGTTCTGGATGTAAATGACAACACTCCTCAATTGACCATGTCGTCGTTCACCAGTGCCATCCCCGAAAACCTCCCAGAGATCATAGTGGCAGTTTTCAGTGTATCAGATGCAGATTCTGGACAAAATCAACAGGTTATTTGTTCTATAGATGACAATCTCCCCTTTCTTCTACGGCCATCAGTCGAGAATTTCTATACCTTGGTAACAAATGGGGCGCTGGACAGAGAGAGCCAGGCGGAGTACAACATCACCATCACCGTCAGTGACCTGGGGACCCCCAGGCTGAAGACCCAGCACAACATCACCGTGACGGTCTCCGACGTCAACGACAACGCCCCCGCCTTCAGCCAGACCACCTACACCCTGCGCGTCCGCGAGAACAACAGCCCCGCCCTGCACATCGGCACCGTGAGCGCCACCGACAGAGACGCGGGCGCCAACGCCCAGGTCACCTACTCGCTGCTGCCGCCCCGGGACCCGCACCTGCCGCTCGCCTCGCTGGTGTCCATCAACGCGGACAACGGGCAGCTGTTCGCGCTCAGGTCCCTGGACTACGAGGCGCTGCAGGCCTTCGAGGTCCGCGTGGGCGCGGCCGACCGCGGCTCGCCCGCGCTGAGCAGCCAGGCGCTGGTGCGCGTGCTGGTGCTGGACGACAACGACAACGCGCCCTTCGTGCTGTACCCGCTGCAGAACGGCTCTGCGCCCTGCACCGAGCTGGTGCCGCGGGCGGCCGAGGCGGGCTACCTGGTGACCAAGGTGGTGGCGGTGGACGGCGACTCGGGCCAGAACGCCTGGCTGTCGTTCCAGCTGCTCAAGGCCACGGAGCCCGGGCTGTTCGGCGTGTGGGCGCACAACGGCGAGGTGCGCACGGCCCGGCTGCTGAGCGAGCGCGACGCCGTCAGGCACAGGCTGCTGGTGCTGGTCAAGGACAATGGCGAGCCGCCGCTGTCGGCCAGCGTCACGCTGCACGTGCTGCTGGTGGACGGCTTCTCGCAGCCCTACCTGCCGCTGCCGGACGTGGCGGCGGCCGAGGCCCGGGCCGACCCGCTCACCGTCTACCTGGTCATCGCCTTGGCGTCCGTGTCGTCGCTCTTCCTGTGCTCGGCGCTGGCGTTCGTGGCGGTGCGGCTGTGCAGGAGGAGCGGGGCGGCGTCGGGGGGTGGCTGCGCGGTGCCCGAGGGCCACTTTCCGGGCCACCTGGTGGACGTCAGCGGCGCGGGGACCCTGTCCCAGAGCTACCAGTACGAGGTGTGTCTGGCGGGAGGGACTGGGACCAGCGAGTTCAAGTTCCTCAAGCCCATTATCCCCAATTTCGTGGGTGAAGGGGCTGGTAGGGCCACCGAGGAAAACTCTAACTTTAGAGATCATTTTGGGTTCAGTTAAGCATCTCACCTTAAGAGGAGATAAACGATAATAATTAATGTATTATTAGTTTGCAACCTGTTCATTCGCATACAGAGCAGCATATGCATACATTAATAATGATTGCCATATTTATAGTTATTTCAGCTTGTTTTTTTAATTTTTTAAAATTTTTATTTATGATAGTCACAGAGAGAGAGAGAGAGGCAGAGACATAGGCAGAGGGAGAAGCAGGCTCCATGCACCGGGAGCCTGACGTGGGATTCAATCCCGGGTCTCCAGGATCGTACCCTGGGCCAAAGGCAGGCGCCAAACCGCTGCGCCACCCAGGGATCCCCTATTTCAGCTTGTTGAAGTATTTACATTCTGAGCCTCTGGGTGTTTGTTGTCTTCGCTGTTGTTATTTTTAGCCAAGTCACATTTGCATGTGCATAGTGGAGAAATGACGTTTCTCAATCTTGCGGGGGAGATCAGATTTTTGGAGGTCAGCAATGTTTTCAGGTTCCTGATGTTTGAGCTTGTTCAGTAATACCTTGTTATGACTAGGAGAATTGTGTTTTCTGATTATCATCAGCATAGTGTCTTGTAAATGATGACTTTCAATCTTAAAAATACTTTTCACTTATACAAAAATTTTTATTACTTTGGAAATGGTTGGATCTCTGTAGTGTTGTTGTGAAAACGCTATTGTCTTTCCTCAAAGAAACTAGTATTTTATCTGGGTGTTTTTCCTAAGCTCAATATTTTCTTTCAAAAATGGTATCTTTGAACAAGACCATCTGATACAATTTTAAAGAATTCCATCCCTGTTAAACAGAAAAAATGTTGTAGACTTATGATTACTTTTTCATAATAAATGGTTTGGATATGTAAATATGAGAATAATGATTCTCATTCTTTTAAAATAATGTATAGTTACATGGTTCGCACATATTTAAGATGAACAAAAAAACAAAGGATTTTTTTTCACCTTTCAAATTTTTATTTAAATTCTAGTCAGTTAACATATAGTATAATATTGGTTTCAGGAGTAGAATTTAGTGATTCATCATTTACACATAATACCTAGTGCTCTTCAAAACAAGTGTCCTCCTTTATACCCATCACCCATTTAGCCCATCCCCAACCCACCTCCTTCCATCAACCCTCAGTTTTTCCTCTATCACGAAGAGATTCTTATAGTTTGTTTCCCTCTCTCTTTTTGCCCCCCTTCTCATATGTCCATCTGTTTTGTTTCTTAAATTCCACATGAGTGAAATAATGTGGTATTTGCCTTTCTCTGACTTATTTCACTTAGCATAATATACTCTAGCTCCATCCACATTGTTGCAGATGGCAATTTCATTCTTTTTTATGGCTGAGTAATATTCTATTCTAAATATATACATTATATTTGTCCATTCATCAGCCAGTGGACATTTGGGCTCATTCCATGGTTTGGCTATTGTTGGTAATGATGCTACAAACATTGGGGTGCAGGTACCCCTCCAAATCTATAGTTTTGTACCCTTTGGGTAAATGCCAGTAGTGCAATTGCTGGGTCCAGAGATAGTTCTATTTTTAACTTTTTGAGGGAACTCCATACCAGAAAACAAAGGAAATCAGCATCATTATTTCACCACCCAAATAATTATTAAGTCAACATCCTTAAAAGATTTCTATGAATGCATATAAGAACAAGTTAATAAGTTAATAGATGAAAATAATTTCATAAAATGGTTCTATAGTAAATTGCTAGATTTAAAACTATCACGGTTTACTTGAATGTAATAAAGCAAATTATATGAAACTATAGATCTTGCTTAAGCTTAAATAATCCGTATAAGATCAAAAAACAAGGGTATGATGCATATTAAGATATTAGCATCAATTAGCAGCCTGCTTCAAAATGAGCAAAGAAGCATTCTTTCATATCCTCCCTCCTCTCCTCACTTTTATGCTCTATGGTATATCTAGTATCTTATCAGTGTTTATAGTATTTACAATATATTTTAAAAGGATAATCCCCATAATTTAGACTTATATTTTAAGAGACAGTGCATAACAGCCAAACTGTTTATGCAAATTATCAAGTACGTCATTTATTTATTTATGTGTGGTAAGCATAATTGGTTTTTAAATCTATCTGAGACTTCTGATAGCTAAAGTTTGTGGGTCTATTTCTGCTGTATTATTGCTGATTCTTCTCATGTATGTTATTTTTGCTTCTTTGTGTGACTCATATGGTTGATTGCCCTTGAAAATTTATTTGTAGGATGTCCTCAAAGCCTAGGTTGCATGTTTCATCCTTCATAATGTATTTTCATTGGTTTCAGCTAGGATCCTTGAATCACTATCAGTAGGGAATCACTGCAAACTAAGTTTATGGCTTGATGTTTCTCACAACTCAACATGCATATTGAAAATATAAACACACATGAGGACCAATCTGTAGCTACAGTTACCCAGACATCTTTTATTTTTCTTCTGCTCTACTTAACATGGGGGGGGGGCTTCTGTATAATTCCCTGGAGATGAGGAGAGGGAGCATCTTTAGATTTGTTAATACCTATACTATGTAAACATATATATGTATGTGTGTACGTGTGTGTGTATATATATATATATATATGTTGTGTGTGTATCTATATATACACACCCTATGTATGTGTGTGTGTGTGTGTGTGTGTGTGTAGGGTGTAGCCCTATGGGGTCCCTTAAAATGGGGAGGATCTTTGTATAATATGTTGCAAATTTGCTTGGCCCTGAGTCTTGATTGATATTTATTTACTCTCATGAACAGCACCAAATCAAGGCCCACAAGCAAATATTTTTAAATGCTTTAATAAGTTTCGTTGTTCTGATACATTGTTTACCCCTCCGTTATAGGCTTCCATCAAAAATTGGTTTTTCTTTTCACTATGTTTTCTACTGTTTTTACCTCTTTGATTTTTTTTAGGTAGTTTTTAAAAAATATATTTAATTTATTTATTCATGAGAGACACAGAGAGGGAGAGAGGCAGAGACACAACACAGGCAGAAGGAGAAGCAGGCTCCATGCAGGGAGCCCAATGCAGGACTCGATCCCTGGACTAGATCCCCGGACTAGATCCCCGGACTCGATCCCCGGACTCAATCTCCAGACTCCAGAATCATGCCCTGGGCCGAAGGGAGGCGCTAAACTGCTGAGCCACCCAGGGATCCCCTTAAGCAGTTTTTAAAAAAAGAGTCTTGGCCGTTATTCTTTATTATTTTCCAGGTGAGGGTCATCTGCATTATCTATACCATCAATTTCAGAAGTGAGAAGCTCTGCCTAATGTCTTTTCAATTTGAAGATTCAATTTTGCCATCATTCCAATGATATATGAGGCTATTTTTCTTTGAAGCCACTGTTCCATTCATTGGGTACTCTGTCCAGACAAATGATCTCATTTGCCCACTAAACTTTATTATTTTTATTTTTTCTTTATTTTTTGTATATTTCTTATTGGAGTTAAATTTGCCAACTTCTAGCATAACACCCAGTGTCCATCCCATCAAGTGCCCTCCTCAGTGCCCATTACCCACCCACTAAACTTTAATCCCTCCATAGAGAGGGCTCTTTTTCTATTATGCTTAGGAAAATACTTGTTGAAGTAAATATAGATGAATGAGAGTTGAATAAATTAATGAATTTCAGTTTGTTATTTTATCATCTGGCTATATAAACTTAAAAACTACAACAAAATATTTTATTTTTATAAAATGCTCATGTACTGTTTACACTATTTGATATTTGCTTCATCATTTAGGATAACAATTTATAATTTAGGATTTGTAAGCCATCATTTTTTAAAATGTATGATGTGATGTTGAGCACTTTCCTTATTTATTCACAAACAATGAAATTTTAAAAATTTTATATTAAAGGGAGAGGGAGGAGAGGCAGAGGAAGAAGGAGAAAGAGAGAGAGAGTCCCAAGAAGACTCCTTGCCAGAAGGCAAAGCCCTACTTGGGGCTTGATCCCATGACCCTAAGATCATGATCTGAGCCAAAATCAAGAGTCAGAGGTTAAACCAACTGAGGCACCGAGGGGCTCCAAACAATGAAATTTTTTAAACTTATTTTATTTTTTGTGTTACATATAAAGGGATAAAGAAAGTATCTATGATTTGGTTTCAGACCATGGTCTGTTTTTAAATACATATATTTATATTTATAATGTGTATATATATTAAATTTATTAAATATTTTCATCCTTGGTTTTTCAGGAATGTACCTGTAATTTATTCTTCTCTATTCTTAAGCCAACTAATATGTGTTAGCTTAAGGAAATAGCGCTTTAACTACTTGATGATTTTATACTTTACTTCCTTTCCTTTACAAACTCTAATTGAGAAGCTCCTATTCCTTATAATTTGAGTGAAGGTGTACAATTTTGAATTTAGGTGAATTATTAAGAATTGAAGACAATAAAAAACAGAAGCCACTCAATGTATATCTAACCAGAAAAGATATTTGCTAGAAGGAATTAAAAAATCATAAGAACTGGACAAGCAAAAGCGAGAGAGCCAGCACTGAACTGGTTTTGAAGGCATTCTGCTATTGTTGCAGTACAGAAATCAAGAAGCTGCTATTACTACCAAAACTGTTGCTTCCACAATGTCTTCTTCCACCATCACCTCCCAAACTGGTGACAATGCACTGGAACCTAGAGTCTTGGTGCCACAGTGGCCTCCAATTCCTTCTGAAACTCATGGCTAGACCCAGAAATGCTGGCTTGGTTGCAAGCACTCACATCTCTCTGACCTTGCTGGTCAACAGGAATGACAGTGGGTAGATGACCTTTGCCTATCTTCTCAGGATCATCCAAAGGCATTTCACTGGTAAAGCCAAATTTACATCCAGAAAATAATTCAAAAGAATCCTTAAAATGGAGATTTAAGACTTCTAGATCCAGAATTCTTAAAAAGTCATAAGAAGAAGTAGGAATGGATGACAGTTGCCAATAGCACCCTGAGGAAGCATCATTAGTTCAAAGAGAATCTTGTCCCAGCAACTGAATTCATTTATTGCTTTGGGGCTAAGTTTTCAGTGGAACAAGAATTCTTTTATTCAAATCACAACACCGATATGTAGAAATGCAACCATGTGCTCTTCTAATAAGCAATGCGAACAGGCAGTTTAGTTGACCCTATCTGCTCCTAGTGAGCAGTGGGAACTATAGGTGTGGTCTGAGTGGGTATGACATAGACTACTCATTTCACCCAAATGTATGTTCTACCCTTATTTTCACTAATAGAGCTCTCATTTTTAGTTGCCCATGTGGATATATGGGCTATAGATTGTATTTTCCAACTTTTGTTGTGATTGAGAGTGGTCTTGTGACTAAGTTATAGCCATTGAGATATGAGTCCCATGGAATATTCCATGGAAGTAGTCTTTAAAAAAGAAGACAAAGAAAAAAAAAAGAAGACAAAGCCTTTCCTTTCTCCTTTTTTTTGGTCTAAGAGGAGATATAATGGATGGATACTATGCAGCTATCTTGTATTATAAAGTAAAGGCCATGATTTGAAGATGATAAAACAAAAAGATGGAAAGTGATGATCCCAGATAACACTGAATGCATTTCAAGCTACTAAACTTTTATGAGAGAAAATAAAATTTTATTTTGTGTTAGCCATTGTTGCTATGGGTTCTTTTACAGTATCAGGTTGAAATTATAGAGAACATATTTATATATAGAAATTACATAGAACATAATTCTGGCTGATATAGTATGCTTCTTTAACAAAGTGATATTTAAGATAAGAACCAAAGAATGATTAGAGAAAATTGTGAGGCTTACATGCATGTCTTAGAAATCAAGATTTATTGAGAACAAATAGAAAAGGAAACAACCCAAGATTTAAAAAAATAATTTTTAAAAATGAAGAAAATAAATTGATTGTAAGTATAAGAGATAAATTAATTAAATAGAATAATAACCACAGAAGATTTAACCAATAAAACATTAAGTCTATTTGTCTGGAAAATTCAAGGGTATTTATTTTGAGTTAAACTGGTGGATTGGATATGCACCTTTAATTTACTTCATTTAAATATGCAGTAACATAAAAGTGAAGAGCTATTTTCAAAAACATAAACTTACAAGAATGGAAAGAGTAATGTAGAAGACAACGGAGAATAATCTTAGTGGCTAGAAAGTAGATGAATGACTTAGTAGACTGACAACCAATTACCAATACTGAAAGGGGGAAAAGCTGAGAACCAATCCTATTTAAACTTCAGGATACTCAGAAGCATCAGAGCTGTCAGCCTGAGATACTCTGGAAATGATGATAAGGTGCCAAACATGGAGGATCATATAAAAATTGCCTGAAAAGTGGTTAAATATGTAACAGATCACTTTTCCCCACTGCAGTCAAGAGCAACCTATTTCTCTGATCCTAGCACAAGTCTGGAGTTTTGATTTCTTATAACAGCAAAAAGGAGAGTCATTATATTAGAGGTTCCACTGGCAAAATTGAGGGCAGGGTAATATGGGTAGTGGAAATAAGTGACCATCTAAACATTGAGTGCTGACTAATATTAAAATGCTATGATAATCACTAGGACCAATTACAGATGTTTCAGTTCTCCTCTCAGACACATGGCAGAATTAACTTCCTTCCTTCCTTCCTTCCTTCCTTCCTTCCTTCCTTCCTTCCTTCCTTCCTTCCTTCCTTCCCACCTTCCCACCTTCTCACCTTCCCTCCCTTCCTTTCCTAGAGAGAGCGCTCGCATGGCGGGGTGGGGGGGGGCCAGAGGGAGAGAGAAAATCTTAAGCAGGCACCATGGAGCCTGACTTGGGGCTTGAGATCATGACCTGAGCTGAAATCAAGAGATGGATGCTTAATACACTAACCACCCAGGCGCCCCTGGCAGAATTTCAATTGTTTCCTCTTTATTTTTTTTTCAATTCTACTTTCTCTTTAAATTATGTATGACCATGTAATTTCTTTTGGCCAATAAAATATGAGAGGAAATGATACAGGGGCACCTGGGTGACTCAGTGGTTTAGTGCTGCCTTCATCCCAGGGTGTGATCCTGGGGTCCCTGGATCGAGTCCCACATCAGGCTCCCTGCATGGAGTCTGCTTCTCCCTCTGGCTGTGTCTCTGACTCTCTCTCTCTGTGGCTCTCATGAATAAATAAATAAAATCTTAAAAAAAGAAATGATAAATATTACTCTGGGCTAAATCTTTAAGAGAGTGTGCATGGTTTAACACATTTACTTTCCCCAATATAGTGATCCTAAAAGCATAGGTGGAGATGGAGTCTCCAAAAGCCTGGATCCCTGACTGACCACTATAATGGCTCCATGCTGAACTTTATAGATATGTAGTGTAAGAAAGGAATCAACTTCCATTGTGTTAAGCTATGGAGATTTGGAGTTGTTTGATATTGAAGCCTTACCTAGTGTATCCTGAGTGATGCGGATCTCCACTACTCTTCTCCCATCAATCTTTTACATTTTCAATCTATGCCTTTTCCTTTTGGGTAGGAGATTTTATAGACTTGAGTAACCTGGCCAGCTCAAGTGGAAAGACCTAATCAGACTGACACTGGGGTTTCCCAACCTCAAGTGCTTTCAATTTACCTAAGAGTACATATCAAAGTGGATAAGCCCTGCCAACGTGCTCAGAGTGACCACTTCGCTCCTTAGTCTACCAAACTAAATTAAGAACAGACACCTGAATGAGACACCTGAAGAAAATTTCTAAAAAGAAAAACAGAAATGGGCAGCCCAGGTGGCTCAGTGGTTTAGTGCCGCCTTCAGCCCAGGGCGTGATCCTGGAGACCCTGGATCCAGTCCTATGTCAGGCTCCCTGCATGGAGACTGCTTCTCCCTCTGCCTGTGTCTCTGCCTCTCTCTCTCTCCTCTCTGTGTTTCTCATGAATAAATAAAATCTTTAAAAAAAGAAAAACAGAAACAAAATCCAAGCAAAGAGGAAAGGAGGTAATTGGATAAAACATTTGCAGAGAAGAAAACTTGAAAAAACAACTATAATTAATACCATCAGATGAGAAAAGAAGTTATTGCATCTAAGAAATAAGTACAAACAGACGGATCCCTTGAAAATATCCTTTTAAAAAAGAAGGCTCTTTTAAAATCTGAACGTAATAAAGAAATGAAAATCTCAAGAAAAGCTTGAAGGTGAAGTTTAGAAAATATTCCAGGAAATATTACCAAAGTATTTGAAAATGTTAAACAGGAGAGAGAGAAAAAAGGATATTAGAGATCATAAAGAGGCCCACCATTTGATTTGTATTAATTGAGAGAGAGAGAAAAAAACCATTATCCATGAAATAATTCAAGAAAATTTCTAAGAGCTGAAGAGAATTAGTTTCCTAGTAGAAAGGAATTGTCAATGGATGAACATAAACTCAAACTAAGACACATGAATGTTTAATTAAAAAATGCTTGGCACAATGACAAAATACTACAAGAAATAAAAATACAGGTTACACATAGGAAGATCTAAAAGAATATTTGCCTTAGAGTTTTTAAAGATTTTATTTATTCATGAGACACACAGAGAGAGGCAGAGACATAGGCAGAGGGAGAAGCAGGCTCCCTGTAGAGAGCCGGATGCGGGACTCTATCCCAGGACCCCAGGATCACGACCTGAGCCAAAGGCCAAGGCCGACACTCAACCACCAAGCCACCAAGTGCCCCTTGCCTTAGAGTTCTTAACAAATACATTGGTTTAGGGAACTCACTGAAAAAATTTTAAAATTCTGAAGAAAAGTATTTCTAACCTAGAAATCTATAATCATATTATCAATCAAGTTTGAGGATAGACTAAAATATTTTAATACACCCAAGGTCACAACAAAATTTAACTCTCATATACTCTTTCTGGAAACTACTAGAAATCTATCAAAATGTTAGAGTAGTCCAAGAGAGAGGAAGCCAAAAGAAACAGAAAAGAGAATATTGATAAAAGGAGTGAAATGAATCTCTAAATGAGGTTCAAGGATGATCTCAGGATGACAACTGCGTCTCAAGTGTAAACTTGCCCAGTGTGGAGCTGTATAACTCAAGAGACAGGCATTTTGGAGGATATCATCATCAAGTCCCCTGACATCTCTTCAATTCAATGAAACTATTGTAGGATGTGATCTATTAAAGTCATAGAGTAAGCCAAAAAAGAGGAAGAAATAAAACCCTAGAAATAGGAAATCCAACCAGAATAAAAAGCAAAGAGAATTCCAAGCATGACAGCAAAGGAATGTTCTAGTATGATAGCAATGCAGCACATGTAGAACAACCACCCAATTTAAAGAAAATGGTATCACAGAAGATATGGAAATGATTGTGTAGGAAACTGTACTGAGAGTCAACAGGAATTATGAGACAAGTGATAAAATAAGTGGGGCACCTGGGTGGCTCAGTCAGTTAAACGTCTGACATCTGCTCAGGTCATATCTCAGTATCCTGGAATTGAGCCTAGCTTCCTGCTCTGAGCTCAGTGGGAAGTCTGCTTCTTCCTTTCCCTCTTGAAATTGCTCTCATCCTGCTCATGCTCTCTCTCTCTCTACCCCAAATAAATAAAATCTTTAAAAGAGGAAAATCAAGTAAAATGAAAAATCAAGGCAGTTATTAACTTCAAGAAAGAAAATGAGGAAGAAAATATAATAAATATACAACAATGTTCCCAATAATAATGCATCTAAAGGAAAGCATGAAGGAGCCTTGAAAGTGTACAAGAGCTAAAACCTACCCAACATAATAAGCAGTTCAGTGATAATGTCTAAAATTAATCAAAATACAGCAGAATACAAAATAAGACAGAAGAGATAACTAAAAGAAATTGGGAAGGGAGCTAGGAAAATAAAGAAAGGGCAGAAATGATTGTATTTTATTCTAAGCCACTTAGTGCAATTTGATTTTGAACCAAATTCATATATTATTTTGGAGAAAAGATGCATATTAAAAGATCAGCAAAATAGAGACCTTGCAAGCCTCCCCAAGAATAAAAAGGAGACAAACATTAAACATTGCTAATAATGGGGATATACCTTAAAGATAAAAAATAGAATGAATTTTGCAAACCTAGAAAAATGAATGGATTTATAAAATTGAATACAAATTACTTTAAAAGTAAAACCTGGACAGATTGATAACCAAAAGTAAAATGGGAAAGATAGTCATAGATATACCACCAGCAAAGCCACCAAACAGAACTCATTTAAAAGCTGAAGGAAGTTTTCTTTCTTTTTTTGTTAAATATTTTATTTATTCATGATAGAGAGAGAGAGAGAGAGAGAGAGAGAGAGGCGCGCAGAGGGAGAAGCAGGTTCCATGCCCGGAGCTCCACACGGGACTTGATCCTGGGACTCGATTCCGGGACTTGATCCTGGGACTTGCTCCTGGGACTTGATCCTGGGACTCCAGGGTCACGCCCTGGGCTAAAGGCAGGCGCCAAACCACTGAGCCACCCAGGGATCCCCTGGAGGAAATTTTCTTAAGTAAAACTTAAGGAAGTTTTACTCCTGGTGGGAAGCCAGAGTTAAATTTCATGTTCCCAGGTTAAGAAAAACAACAGATTATTCTTCTACAAATTCAGACTATCAGAGGGAAAAGCTATGTAAGCTATTAACATTATCGTGACCATTTGAGGAAAATGATGTAATAAAACCGCACAGACCCTTTGGGGTAAAAAAAATCACTTCTGTTGGCAGTTGCTTGAATCTGCCATCTTTTGGTTCTATTCTTGAAAACGGGAACAACATCTACAAAACGCAAGGTGGCGCTGCTGGCTAAAAAGAGGGGGGATACTCATACAAAGGATGTTACAAATTCTACTGGTCAGAGGAAAGCTGACAGACAAGAAAAGTAAAGGAAACGGTGGTGATGGAGTTGGGAGAAAGCATTGCTATTATCCACCTCATTTCTAAGGATTCGGTTTCTGCAATTTCTGAGAACTGCTTGAGGCAGAGCAAACCGTGGTTTTGAAAGGTTGCTTAAACAAAGAATGGAGGCCATAGTGGCGCCTGCAGTGCAGAAAAGGCAAGTGTTCTTTCTTTGTGTGTTTTTGGGAGTGTCTTGGGCTGGCACAGAACCGCTTCAGTATTTTGTGGCAGAGGAAATGGAGAGGGGGACTTTTCTGGCCAACCTAGCAATTGATCTGGGATTGGAGCCGGGGGAAGTATCAGCTCGGGGATGTAGAATCGTTTCAGATGAGAACATAAGATTTTTACTCCTCAATCCGCTTACTGGTGACTTACTTCTAAATGAGAAATTAGACCGAGAGAAATTGTGCGGCCCCACAGAGCCGTGTGTGTTGCCTTTCCAGCTGCTACTTGAAAAGCCTTTTCAGATTTTCCGTGCTGAGCTATGGGTCAGAGACATCAATGATCATTCTCCAGTATTTCTAGACAAAGAGATTTCCTTGAACATATTAGAAAGTACCACTCCAGGGGTAACATTTCTTCTAGAAAGGGCAGAGGATTCAGATGTTGGTATCAACAACCTGAGAAACTACACCATCAGCTCCAACATCTATTTCCATATTGATGTCCGTGATAGTGGAGAGGGGAATGTTTATCCCGAATTGGTACTGGATAGAGTGCTGGATCGTGAAGAGGTTTCTGAACTCAGTTTAACACTCACAGCCCTGGATGGCGGCTCTCCGCCCAGATCCGGGACCACCCTAATACACATACTGGTTTTGGATGTAAATGACAATGTCCCTGAATTTGTACAGTCGCTTTACAGGGTGCAGGTGCCTGAAAACAGCCCTGTTGGCTCCCTGGTTGTCGCTGTATTAGCTAGAGATTTAGATGCTGGAAGTAATGGAGAAATAGTCTATGCATTTTCGTATGCTACGGATAGAATTCTCAAAACGTTTCGAATCAATTCAACATCTGGCAAACTTTACCTTAAAGCCGAATTGAACTACGAGGCAATACAAACTTATACATTAACTATTCAGGCCAAAGATGGTGGAGGGCTTTCTGGAAAATGTACTGTGGTGGTCCATGTAACAGATATCAATGATAATCCACCAGAACTACTCATGTCATCACTTACTAGCCCAATTGCAGAAAACTCGCCGGACACAGTAGTAGCTGTTTTTAGGATCAGAGACAGAGATTCAGGGAACAATGCAAAGATGGTGTGCTCCATCCAGGACGATCTCCCCTTCATCCTGAAGCCATCAGTAGAGAATTTCTACACCCTGGTAACAGAGAGCCCCCTCGACAGAGAGAGACAGGCGGAGTACAACATCACCATCACCGTCAGTGACCTGGGGACCCCCAGGCTGAAGACCCAGCACAACATCACCGTGACGGTCTCCGACGTCAACGACAACGCCCCCGCCTTCAGCCAGACCACCTACACCCTGCGCGTCCGCGAGAACAACAGCCCCGCCCTGCACATCGGCACCGTGAGCGCCACCGACAGAGACGCGGGCGCCAACGCCCAGGTCACCTACTCGCTGCTGCCGCCCCGGGACCCGCACCTGCCGCTCGCCTCGCTGGTGTCCATCAACGCGGACAACGGGCAGCTGTTCGCGCTCAGGTCCCTGGACTACGAGGCGCTGCAGGCCTTCGAGGTCCGCGTGGGCGCGGCCGACCGCGGCTCGCCCGCGCTGAGCAGCCAGGCGCTGGTGCGCGTGCTGGTGCTGGACGACAACGACAACGCGCCCTTCGTGCTGTACCCGCTGCAGAACGGCTCTGCGCCCTGCACCGAGCTGGTGCCGCGGGCGGCCGAGGCGGGCTACCTGGTGACCAAGGTGGTGGCGGTGGACGGCGACTCGGGCCAGAACGCCTGGCTGTCGTTCCAGCTGCTCAAGGCCACGGAGCCCGGGCTGTTCGGCGTGTGGGCGCACAACGGCGAGGTGCGCACGGCCCGGCTGCTGAGCGAGCGCGACGCCGTCAGGCACAGGCTGCTGGTGCTGGTCAAGGACAATGGCGAGCCGCCGCTGTCGGCCAGCGTCACGCTGCACGTGCTGCTGGTGGACGGCTTCTCGCAGCCCTACCTGCCGCTGCCGGACGTGGCGGCGGCCGAGGCCCGGGCCGACCCGCTCACCGTCTACCTGGTCATCGCCTTGGCGTCCGTGTCGTCGCTCTTCCTGTGCTCGGCGCTGGCGTTCGTGGCGGTGCGGCTGTGCAGGAGGAGCGGGGCGGCGTCGGGGGGTGGCTGCGCGGTGCCCGAGGGCCACTTTCCGGGCCACCTGGTGGACGTCAGCGGCGCGGGGACCCTGTCCCAGAGCTACCGGTACGAGGTGTGTCTGGCGGGAGGGACTGGGACCAGCGAGTTCAAGTTCCTCAAGCCGATTCTCCCCAACCTCCCACCCCAGTGCCCTGGGAAAGAAACAGAAGAAAATCCTAACTTCCGCAATAGTTTTGGGTTCAACATATAGAGATCATAATTATGTTTCACATTCCATAAGTGCCACTTTTCGTGCCACTTCCAGATCAATGTTATTTCCCCCAATTTGTGTGTATTTTAAATTGTATTCTGTGTACTTTTATATTTTCACAAATTCTACCCATCTTTCAAGTAAATGTTATCTTTGTGATTATAATTAGAGGATACTTTTTCTGTAATCCAGGAGGTCTTAATGGGTAATTAGTTTGCCTCCTTAAGTAACAGCACCAAATCACTTTTGTTCATTGTCCTCTATCCAGTTGAACTTTCACTTACAATTATGCTTTTGGTAAAATAAAGCAGACCACTTTCAAAGTGTTTCAAGTGTTCAAGTACTTCTTCATTTCATTTTTTTCTTGTGGTATAGCAATGAATACTATTCAGAAATATCATTTTTCTTCCTTTAAAGTCACTGCATTTTTATTAACACTTTAAAATGTTTACTGCTGTTGAAAATAACACCTGGAAAATCATGTCCTTGTTAGAAAGGACCCGAAGACCATTTTATTAACACCTCATCTTCATTCATCCTGGAGAGTGATTGTGAAGGCCCTTCAGTATTGTAGCGACCCAGAAAGTCTTGGAATATGAAGTGATAATTTTCCAGAATTCTTGTTGATATTACAAAGGTATGATATAATCCACTTGAATCCATCTGAATAATAATAACCAAACCTTAAAAAATGACAGCCCACAGAAAAATTATGTTGTTTTTAAGGTTGTGTACATACTTAATAGAAATGTTTTGTAGACAATTTTTAGCTTAGGTGAATTCTAAAATTGCCCATATTATTACATTCTCTTTAATTTTCATGTGTGGTTATGATCTACTAATTTGCTTTCATGACCCTATTAATGGGTAGCAGGCCAAAGTTTGAAAACCATTTTTCTCAGATATATATATATATATATATATATATATATATATATATATATATTCAAAAGAAATAAAAGCATATCTTCACACATGCACAAAAACTATATACATGCATGTTCATAGTAGCATTACTCATAATATTACCAAAAGTGGAGATACCCCAAATGTCCATCAACTGATGAATGGATAAACAAGATATAGTATCTCCATACAATGGGATTGTTATTATTCAACACTAAAGTGAAATGAAGTACTGTAACAAACTACAACATAGGCGAACCTCAAAATCATTACTCTAAGTGAAAGAGACCAGTTGCAAAATATCTTACATTGTATGATCCCATTTATATGAAATGTTCTGTACAGGCAAATCTATAGGGACTAGAAAGCAGATTAGTGGTTGTCTACAGCTGTAGGGAGGGTAAGGGATGAAGAATAGCTAAAGGGTAAGGGGTCTCTTTTTGGCATGATGTTCTGAAATTAGACTGTGGTGATAATTACACAAATCTGGAAACATTAAAACCCATTGCATTGTACACTTAATTTTTTTAAAGTGTATTTATTTATTTTAGAGACAGAGCACACATGGGGGGAGGGGCAAAGGTAGAGGGAGAGAATCTCAAGGAAACTCTGCACTGAGCATAGAGTCCAATGCAGGGCTCAATTTCATGACCCCTAAGATCATGACCTGAATCAAAATCAAGAGTCAAAAAAAAATCAAGAGTCAGATTCATAACCAACTGAGCCACCCAGGGGTCCCCTGGTGGCTTTAAAGTATTGTACACTTTAAATGGGAAAGCTCTATGGTATGTAAGTGATATATCAATAATGATATTAAAACACTGGTGGGAGTGGTTCTAGCAACCTGTGTCCCAAGTAAGGTGGGACTTCTGCCATTTATTGTAGGGGAGAGAGAAAAGAGCAATTCAAACAACTCAGGCAGAAATTTTTTAAAAGATTTTATTTATTTATTCATGAGAGACACACAGAGAGAAAGGCAGAGACACAGGCAGAGGGAGAAGCAGGCTCCATGCAGGGAGCCCCATGTGAGACAGGATCCTGGGACCCCAGGATCACGCCCTGGGGTCAGATGCTCAACCACTGAGCCACCCAGGCGTCCCTCAGGCAGAAAATCTAACAGGTATAACAGCAAAGGACCAGGTCCTATTGCTTCAAGTTTTTCCAGATATCTGAACAAGAGGACTTCGGATTTGTCTACTTATTGAAAAAACTACGTGTTTCCTGACTCTAATGGAGAGTGCCAGGTCTTCAGGAGCTCAGATGCCCAGATAGAAGTAACCAACCAATTTTCTTCAAATGTGT
Organism: Canis aureus; assembly: GCF_053574225.1. Classification (NCBI taxonomy): domain Eukaryota; kingdom Metazoa; phylum Chordata; class Mammalia; order Carnivora; family Canidae; genus Canis; species Canis aureus. The sequence continues at coordinate 36,987,281 of NC_135615.1, forward strand.
TGCTAAAAACAAATTTTCCTCTTATGCTTCGAATATCTCATTTACAGTTAAATTTAAGCCTATGCATAAAAATGAAACTGTATCAGCTAATTTTTAAAAAATTTATTTATCTATTTATTCATGAGAGAGACACACAGAGGCAGAGACAGAGACAGAGGGAGAAGCAGGCTCCATGCAGGGAGCCTGATGTGGGACTCAATCCCGGGACTCCAGGATCACTCCCTGAGCCAAAGGCAGACGCTCAACAGCTGAGCCACCCGGGGGTCCCTGTATCAGCCAATTTTATATCAAAGGACTACATGCTGTCTGTGGAGGGAGAAGGTCAATTACCAAATGGAGCTGTAAGGGATGGCCCAGCCTCCCAGAGAGGATTTTCTTGAAAACCATTACCAGTAAAAACCAAGTAACAGTTGAGATTAGAACTCTCCATGAGAAAGGACATAAAGACATTTTAGCTGACAAACACTTGGTTCTCCTCATCTCCTTTCTAACTCAAGTTCTGCTACCACTCCCCATTCCACTAAGAAATAACATAGCTTCTCAGCCCCTAGGACACTCTCCTGTCCTCAATGTCAGGCATTAGAACCCTGGCTACATGCTGTACTTTTTCACCACCCAAAATCGTTCTTTCTATGAAAGAATGATTTCAGATATCTCTGAGAATAGAATCCTCTGTGTCTTTAATCCCCTCATTCTGCTATTCCTATCACATCTTGCCTTTGACCTTATGAAAACCTCCATTCTACGATGCTGCTACTATGATGCTGCTACTATATAGTAACCCCCCTTGTGCTCTCATTTCTCTCCTATTCAGCTGATTCCCTGGTCTGCCACTCCTAGTCACCCTCATGCGCATATTCTTTATTCCCTTGTTCAATTTTCCTTTACTGAAACCACCCGATGAAACTCCACTCCAGATGAATATAATTGTCTCTTCTGTTATGTCACTGGTGCTGCATTCTATAAGTCAAAACTTAGAAAATTATCAATACTATCACATGAGTTTAACACATCTAAACTTAATTTAGCTTTGAAGACCAAGAAATTGTTTTATATTTTCCTAATCAGCTTTCTCTTCTTTTCTCTGTAACTGCTACTTCAAACCTAGTTATCTTTATATTTCTCACCCTACTACTTACATATTCCCCTTAAGCAGAGGAATTTGCTTAATACCTTGCTGAGAAAAATAGAATCTATCAAATAGAAATTCTCTGAATTTTCTGTCCCCAAACCTACACACTGAATAGCATCTGTACTTATAATGACCTCTACCAAGGTCACTTTCTATGCAAGCCCGATCTCTTCATTTACTTTCTGGGGCCTATGTTTAACCACCTTTTAAGGGCTTCACATTGAATTAATCCTCTCTTTGGTATCTCACTTTTCTTCCTCTCTGTTGAATACTACAAATCAGCATTTTAAATAACTTCAAATCTCCCTAGGCTTAAAAAAAACTATTGAGTTTCAATTTTCCTACGGATACCATCAGTTTCTTATTTTTCCAGCTAAATTTGAAAGGATTGTCATTTTTACTTCCTTATCCCTCTTGCTTTTCAACCAAGTGCCATCTGAGTTTCACTGTGACCACTCTGAAACTGCTATTGTAAAGGTGACTGAGGTTTTCTGTGAAAGTTAGGTAAGGTTATATTGCTGAACAAAGCAGTATAACTACACAGTGGCTTGTAAAAGTGTGTATGTCCTTATAACAGTTCAAGTGTAAATGACTGGGTAGATGAGGCAGCTTTGCTCATTACAATCCTTCCAGAAACAAGTTTTATGGAAAGTAATTGCTCTACATTCCCTACTGCAATGTCATAATGTGTGCATGACTGACACATCTAGGTTCTAGTTGGCTGGGAGGAAGGAAACACATCCAGATGTCTTCTCTTCTAGACCTAGAAATGGCAAAAATTCTGTTCACAATATTAGTGAGAACTTTATTCAACTGGCCATACCCAACTACAAGGCAGACTGGAACAGGCAATCGAGAGTAGTCATGTGCCTGTGTACAGTACATCCTTATTAGTATAAAGGGAACCAATTTTGGGGAAACATCTATTAGACTCCTTCACAATGACCATCTTCAGAATATTCATTTTGGGGGAGTTTCTGAAGCATTTGCTACCACTGATCTTCCCCATCTTCTTGAAATGCTATTTAGTTTGGTTTAATGATTCTGAACTCTAGGCCTTCTTTGTCTTTTGAAAGATACTTTATTTTCTCTCTCCTCTAATGAAGGTGTTTGGGTTTTTTCCAGAGTTTTATGCTAAACCTTTTCATATGTTACCGCCAAATTTTTAGCCAGTGAACTCCATAAAGGCAAGGAGTAAATCTATACTATTTATTCCAAATCCTTACATGTGTGTTTTTAAAATATGTAAATGAAGAGTAATGACATTAATAATTAATATTGACTGAATTCAAAAGTATTTACAAGAGTAGAGGAGGAATATATTTGAAATTCTCAAGAAATGACCTAAATAAAATATTATTTCCTCAGTCCAGGACATCTTAATAAGGTCTTGTCAGCATTCAAAACAGCACTAATTAAATGCTCAGTAAAGACCTGTTTGGATCCTGATTCAGACAAATTAACAGTAAAAAATTTTTGGAGAAAAATAAGGAAAACCAAATGCAGACTGAGTATAAGTTATATCAAGGAATTATTGCTAACTCTGTTGACTGTAATAGTGCATCATAGTTATATTTTAAAGTCTTTATCTATTAGAGATACTTGGTAAAGTAGGGGTAAAGATATATGATGTCTGGGATTTGCTTTAAAATACTACAGATGTATTCATGAATTACTTGTTCAAGAGAAAAAAAATTTTACTGAAAAAAATCATGGAAACACATGGTGGCGCTGTAGGATAAAATGACATTAGCGCATGGACAACACTGTGGGCTTCATTATTCTGGGGAACAGAGACCATTCAAACCACTGAAAAGAGAAGCAGTAAAGGAGCTTCATCTACTAAAGCTGCTGGAGGGCTATATACCTTCCGGGGGGCGTTCTTATTTTAAAAAATTGAGCGTCAGCTTCCAAAATTAGGGCTGAACTTAAAATTTTCTACAAAAGAGGTTGCTGGAAGGAGCCATGGAGATCAAAGGGGAGCTCACTCTGCGGAAAAGGCAAGTCTTGATTTTCTTTGTTTTACTGGGATTATCTCAGGCAGGTCCTGAATCTGTGCAATATTCTGTGGCAGAGGAGACAGAAGTTGGTTCTTTTGTGGCCAATCTTGCAAGGGATTTAGGGCTTGGCGTGGAGGAGCTATCCTCACGGGAGACCCGAGTAGTGTCGGATGATAATGAAAAGCATTTACATCTTGATTTACTGACCGGGGATTTGCTCCTAAATAAGAAACTGGACCGAGAAGAGCTCTGTGGCTCCACTGAGCCCTGTGTGCTGCATTTTCAGATAGTTTTAGAAAACCCTTTACAGTTTTTTCGGGCAGAACTGTATGTCAAGGACATAAATGATCACTCCCCCACGTTTCTGGACAAGCAAATACTTATTAAAATATCAGAAAGTACCATTACTGGAACCACATTCCTATTGGAGAGTGCCCAAGATTTGGATGTAGGAACCAATAGTCTCCAAAACTATACAATTAGCCCCAATTCTCATTTCTACATTAAAATCCGAGATAGTAGTGATGGGAAGATATACCCAGAACTGGTCCTAGACAGAGAATTAGATCATGAAGAGGAGCCTGAGCTCACATTAACACTCACAGCACTGGATGGTGGATCTCCACCCAGGTCTGGGACAACTTTGGTTCTCATCAAGGTCTTGGACATCAACGACAATGCCCCTGAGTTTGCTCAGAGTCTCTATGAAGTGCATGTTCTGGAGGACACACCTGTTGGCTCCTGGATTATTACCATTTTTGCTAATGATTTGGATGCAGGAAATTATGGGAAAATATCATACACATTTTTGTATGCTTCAGAAGATATCCGTAAAACATTTGAAATCAATCCAATATCTGGGGAAGTTCATTTGAGATCATGCCTGGATTTTGAAGTAATACAATTCTACACTATAAGTATTCAGGCAACAGATGGTGGGGGTCTTTCAGAAGAATGTACTCTTCTGGTTAAAGTAATAGATATAAATGATAATCCACCAGAAGTGACCATATCATCATTTACAAAGTCAATTCCAGAGAACGCCTCAGAGACTCTGGTTGCTCTTTTTAGTGTACGAGATCAAGATTCTGGGGACAATGGAAGGATGGTTTGCTCTATTCAGGATGAGCTCCCCTTTTTTCTGAAACCAACCTTCAAGAACTTTTTCACTTTAGTTTCGGAAAAAGCACTGGATAGAGAGACAAGATCCGAGTACAACATCACGATCACCGTCAGTGACCTGGGGACCCCCAGGCTGAAGACCCAGCACAACATCACCGTGACGGTCTCCGACGTCAACGACAACGCCCCCGCCTTCAGCCAGACCACCTACACCCTGCGCGTCCGCGAGAACAACAGCCCCGCCCTGCACATCGGCACCGTGAGCGCCACCGACAGAGACGCGGGCGCCAACGCCCAGGTCACCTACTCGCTGCTGCCGCCCCGGGACCCGCACCTGCCGCTCGCCTCGCTGGTGTCCATCAACGCGGACAACGGGCAGCTGTTCGCGCTCAGGTCCCTGGACTACGAGGCGCTGCAGGCCTTCGAGGTCCGCGTGGGCGCGGCCGACCGCGGCTCGCCCGCGCTGAGCAGCCAGGCGCTGGTGCGCGTGCTGGTGCTGGACGACAACGACAACGCGCCCTTCGTGCTGTACCCGCTGCAGAACGGCTCTGCGCCCTGCACCGAGCTGGTGCCGCGGGCGGCCGAGGCGGGCTACCTGGTGACCAAGGTGGTGGCGGTGGACGGCGACTCGGGCCAGAACGCCTGGCTGTCGTTCCAGCTGCTCAAGGCCACGGAGCCCGGGCTGTTCGGCGTGTGGGCGCACAACGGCGAGGTGCGCACGGCCCGGCTGCTGAGCGAGCGCGACGCCGTCAGGCACAGGCTGCTGGTGCTGGTCAAGGACAATGGCGAGCCGCCGCTGTCGGCCAGCGTCACGCTGCACGTGCTGCTGGTGGACGGCTTCTCGCAGCCCTACCTGCCGCTGCCGGACGTGGCGGCGGCCGAGGCCCGGGCCGACCCGCTCACCGTCTACCTGGTCATCGCCTTGGCGTCCGTGTCGTCGCTCTTCCTGTGCTCGGCGCTGGCGTTCGTGGCGGTGCGGCTGTGCAGGAGGAGCGGGGCGGCGTCGGGGGGTGGCTGCGCGGTGCCCGAGGGCCACTTTCCGGGCCACCTGGTGGACGTCAGCGGCGCGGGGACCCTGTCCCAGAGCTACCGGTACGAGGTGTGTCTGGCGGGAGGGACTGGGACCAGCGAGTTCAAGTTCCTCAAGCCCATTATCCCCAGTCTTCCAGTCCCTGACACTGGTAGACATACAGGGGAAAATGAGAACTTCCGCAATAGTTTTGGATTCAACATTCAATAAAATACTTTATTTTAAACTTCGAGTCCTTTGTTATTCTTGACAATCTCTGGATTGTTTTTGCAAATCTGGTATGCATATTAGGTTGTACCTCAGTTGCATGCATTATCATTTCTTCCACTCTCCTCACAAATATATATTTGTGGCCATAATGAAGTGGAAATATAATCTGTGTGTTTTCTAGGTTTTTTTTTTTTTTTCGATTGTTTGGTCAAAAATGTTACATTAACGGAGTTATTGCTGATTTTTTGTTGTGATAATGGCATTGCTGTTATGCAAGACAATGTTACTAATTATTTGGAGGTACAACTTAAGTATTAAGAGTGAATGCCGCAATATATGTAATTTATTTGTAGATATTTTATCAAAGAGAAAGCAAAAATAAAAAATGCTATTGAATCTTGGTGGAAGTATTTTTGTTTCACTACTCATTTTGCACATTTTCATCATAAAGTGTAATAAAAAAGATACCTCTCCATATTCAGTACTAGGATACCTTATTTGCTTGCTTTTTGTCTTGTAGTATTTTTCAAAAATTCACTTTGTGACAAAATAAAAGTTACCACATTGAAAATTACTGATTTTTAAGTAATTCTCCTTTGTTGTTGTTATGGGGAAGGAGCTTTATATTGCTGTGGGCCTAGATATGGCTTTTTCGTTTTCTTTAATATCATGTTTGCTAGTTTAAATTTATATTATCTTATATTGTTCATGACTTAACTAGAATAGTAATTCATGGTATCATTCTGAATAGAATAACTCTCCATCAGAAGAGTACAGATAAAAACTTCTTAACTGAATTGAACATTCAAACTGTTAAAGAAATGAATTGGGTTCACTTTTCCATTGATTTGTGAGCATAAGTACAAAAAATCCTTAATATTTTGTGGCCTCTCTCTGATAACCACAAAGAAGGAATGGGTCTGTATCTGTAAGTTTATAGATTCCTCATGGTGTTACAGATTATATCTCCAATATACAAGTAGATAGCTTAATGGAAGATTATAGGTAGAGATTTTCATAGCTATAATGTGTGAATATGGAGCTAGTGTGCCTTACATTTTTGCAATTTCTCTCATAAATTTAGATATTTAGACTAGATAGTATAATAAAATGGAATTTGACATTGTGAAATGGGTGCAACAAATTCCAATTCCCTATGAATCTTTTTCTTTCCTTCACGAATTTTTAAAAAAGATTTTATTTATTTATTCATGAGAGACAGAGAGAGAGAGAGAGAGAGAGGCAGAAACACAGACAGAGGGAGAAGCAGGCTCCATGCAGGGAGCCCGACATGGGACTGGATCCCGGATCTCCAGGATCACACCCTGGGCTGAAGGCAGTGAGTGCTTCAGCCACCCGGGCTGCCCTCCTTCGTGAAATTTTTTACTGGTTTTATCTTGTGTTGCAATAGATATTTACTGGTTGTGAGAATTTCACATAAATAGATATTTAAACAAAGTCTTGGGCCCTCTTAATCCTTCAGACTCATAAGAAGTAAGTCTTATGCTTTTATTCATTAATAAGAATAGATAAGAACAGGAGCACCTGCCTGAGTGGCTTAGTCTGTTGGGCATGGGACTCTTGATTTCAGCTCAGGTCATGATCTTGGGGTCCTGGGATCAAGCCTCATGTCAGGCTCCTTGGTTAGCAGAGATTGAGGATTAAGGATTCTCTCCCTCTCCCCTTGCCTCTCCTCCTTCTCCTTCTACCCTTCCCTGAGCGTCCACATACTCTCTCTGTCTCGCTCTAAAATAAATAAATCTTAAAAAATAGATGATAATAATAGAATATGCTATTTAAATAATTCAGGAGTAGACTTGTAGACTACAAGATAGAATAAAATCCGGGGCCAAATCCTTTTATATAAGAGAACTTGGTTGTGATAGAGAAGGTGTCAAAATCACTGGGCTTAGGGGCAAGATATATATATCATTTAGCAAATATTATTGGGAAAATTGGCTCACTATATAAAGAAAATCCTCATCTCATGCCATATAAAAATAAACTTTCTATGGATCTAAGAGGTGAAGTATTTTAATTGAGAAAATGTAATAAACCTAGGTAAAAATAGCTTTATAACCTTATTATCAGACCAAATTTCTTTTTTAAAAAAGATTTTATTTATTCATGAGAGACATAGAGAGAGGCAGAGACATAGGCAGAGGTAGAAGCAGACTCCTCGTGGGGAGCCCAATGTAGGACTCAATCCCAGGACCCTGGGATCATGACCTGCTGAAGGCAGACACTCAACCACTGAGCCAGCCAGGTGCCCTGAGATTGAATTTTTTAAACAAGGTTTTAAAAATACAAACAATAAAGATATAAAATTGACAAATATCATTACTTCAAAACTAGAAGATAGCATACATAGGCAAGCTAAAAGGCAAGGAAAAGCTACTTGTGGCAGTTTAACTGAGGAAGATTAATATTCAGATGATTCAAGTAACTGTTGCAGATTAACACAAATTAAAAAGAGCCAGTACATTTTTTAAAGGGAAAAAGGGAAAGGAAATTCAAAGAAGGAAAAACAAAGTCTATAAAGAACATGAAATGATGCTTGACCTCATTAGTTGGTGAAAAATATACTAAAATAAGACACCTAGTTTATATCCATAGCATTAGTAAAGATGAGGAATTTACATAATGTCAAGTGGAACAATAGGAAATCACATGTATAGCCCGCTTTGAGAGATTTTTAATAGTATTTGGTGAAATTTAGAGTGAACATAACCGTGATTCAGCAGTTCCACTTTGGAGTAGCTAAGCCAGAAAATTCTTTTTTTTTTAAATTGAAGTATAGTTGACACACAACATTATATTAGTTTCAGATGTATAAGCCAAAAAATTTCCTTCATAGCTTCACAAATGATATGCCTAAGAATGTTCATCTTGGGAGAGCAAAGAACAGGAGTCAATCCTACATATTCATCAATAAAGAAACTTATAAATGTGGAAAATGTTTATGAAAATATATTACAGAATATTATCAAAAGGAGCAAACTAGGGGTATATACAGCCACATGGATAAATCCCAAATGTTTTATTTTTTAAAATTTATTTTATGATAGTCACAGAGAGAGAGAGAGAGGCAGAGACACAAGCAGGCTCCATGCACTGGGAACCCAATGTGGGATTCGATCCCGGGTCTCCAGGATCAAGCCCTGGGCCAATGGCAGGCGCTAAACTGCTGCGCCACCCAGGGATCCCCCCAATACCAAATGTTTTAAAAGGAAGGAAGATACTGGGATTTCTGGTACAGTGCTGTATATATCCATATAATACATAATATCTTATAATTGTACAAATATATAAATAAGCATATTAGAAGGAGAGAAGAAGGAACAGGTGTAGGCAGGAAGATATGTTTATTTACAGGAGAATAAAGAATGCAGAGAAGTGGGAGCTATACTAATCTCAATTACAGAAATTGTCTCTTCTGAGAGAGATTGTTTAAATTGATTGCAGCATTATTGGGTTGATTTAGTATTGATCAAGTAGGTAAAAAATGCACATTATTTCTCTATCTTCTTGAGGTCAATTGCCTATATTTCAGAAAGCAAGAGTTTACTTATAATTGTGAGACAAGTCTCATTGAGACTTACTTTTAGTAAGGATGGTATAGATTATGTAGACCAATGCTTCCACTGAAAACAATTAGCTAATAAGACAGTAATATGTTATCTGGCTACAATTAATGTCTAAGAGGAACCGAGAGAGATAAATGAGCTTAACATCTAACTTTTCCCTGGTTTATTTGGAATCCTGGGAAGTGTGAACTTCTATTTTGATGGTTTATATAATAAGGGAGAAAATCAAAGCATAACAAAGTAAAGGTCATAGAAGACCCTTGCATTAATAAATACGTATCCCTAAGAACTACACCTTTAAGGTGAAAATAAGGTGGAAATGGATGAGCCCTTGTGTAGAATTTCAGCTTTGAATTAGATTTTTTTAGCACTGAACTTGATTTAACATGGTTGTTGACAAAGTAGTGCTTCCAGATCCTGATGGAACTAAATGCAGACGTTCTATAAAAGAAAGTTCATCCTAAGGCTTAAAATATTTATATAAATAAGTAACTAGAACACAAAGATAACTGCATACACAAGGGAACATGACACCATGAGTGAGAGCCAGCAGGAAAAAAAAGAGAATACAGAAATATACTTCCAACATTTTAATTACCAAACATAATCTAATAATATGCTAAACATTTTAATTGAAATGCAAATTATGCTTAAAGATGAATAGAGAATAAGAAATTTGATAGATTATTAAAGAACCAAATAGCACTCCTAGAACTGAAAAATATAACCAAATTTTAAATTCAATCAAAATTGAATAAAAGGTTTAATAGGAAAGTAGATATACCCAAATAAATAATTTATGAAGTAAAAGGTCAGAATATAATTTATCTAGCATACAGCTCAGAGAGTTTAGAAGGTGAAAAATATGGAGGAGGTGGTTAGAAACATAGGACAGAGTAAGAAGTTTAAGATAGGATCAACAGCAATTATATGAAAAATATTGGAGTGTCACCTGGCTGACTGTCGGTGGAGCATGCAAGTCTTAATCTCAGGGTCGTGAATTCAAGCTCCATGTTGGGTATGGAGCTTACTTAAAAAAATATATGTATATTTATTATTGTAGTAATTATAATATTATTATATAATAAATTATTAATATATTTTAATATATATGAAAATATTCTGAGATTATTAATATAATCTCGGGGAGATTAATATAATATAATCTGAGATTAATAATATATACTTAAAAATTCTGAGATTTTTCCAGAAATGATTAAAATGTCAACATACAGGTTCAAGAGACTCAAATAAACCTAACAGGATAAAAAAAAAGCTAACCATGCTTGGAAACATCATTGTGTAGTTTCAGAAAGAAAAAGACAAAGAGAAATCTTTTTTAAAAAATGAAAAGGCATAGGAAAAGACATGTAATCTTTAAACACATGGCAGTTAGACAGCTATGTTCCATGCTGACAATTTCTCAACAGTAGCACTGGAAATTAAAAGTAAAATATCTTCAATATGATAAAAGAAATTAGAAAATCTTCCTGTTTAGTCTTTGCACATACAAGTCATCAAATTAGAAAATCAAATGAGACATATAGGTTCGGCTTTAAACAAGAGCATAGGAGAGAAGTGGTATAAAGACATTTGGTTTTTTAAATATAACTTCTTATAGTTTTACTCTGTCCATCCCTTGCCACAATTCCAAGTCCTGAGTTTGACCTATCTCTGTTTCTAGCCTTCTTAATTCCTGGTCTTAGTCACCTAAGATCGTGGCTACTTTTACTTTAGTCTTAGTCATATAAGACCATGGACACTTTCTAGAGATGGTAGTCTCTGAAATCACAAAATCAAGCATATTCCTCTTTTTAAAAAAGATTTTATTTATTCATTCATTCATTCATTCATGAGAGCACAGAGAGAGACAGAGGGAGAAGTAGGCTCCATGCAAGGAGCCCAACTTGGGACTCGATCCCGGGTTTCCAGGATCACACCCTAGGCTGAAGGCAGACCTAAACTGCTGAACCAGCCAGGCTGCCCAAGCATACTCTTCTTAATCTACAACTTACCTCTTTCTTGAAGGGCTTCAACCACCATTTATACCAATAAATTCCAAATTTGTCTCTGCAACTCAAACCTCTTTTCTCAACTTAATTTACACAATGGGAGATCATTTATATAACTATATGGGATGCTCTATGGACAATTCAAATTCAACATGTTTTAAATTTAAGTGGTCCCTTTCTCAAAATGAAACATCCTCTCCAACTCTATACCTGTTCCTCTCTTCTTTTCCTGTTTTCTCTATCAGTTAATAGCACCAACACTCACTCAGTTCCCTAAGCCTGAAAAAAGGGTACATTTCTTTTCACTTCTTCTTATCTCACTCTCTCCATGTCATCTGTCACCACCACCCGTATCTTTATCATTTTATTACAAGCTTATTACTGTATTTCTAGTTGAGATCAGTAGCATCTTTTCCATTTAAAAGCCTTTAATAATCTTGCGTTTCCATTAGTGTTGAGTCCAAATGCCTTGGCAGGATTTACAAAATTATTTGCTTATCTCCCCAATATCAGTTCTTACTTCTTTCCTCTTGCTGTGTGGCTCAGCCATATTTATCCTCTTTCAGTTCTTGCAAAACACTTCTCTCATCTCAGATTTGCAGTCATGTTTTGGGATTATCTGGAAATTTTTACCCACCACCGAATTTTTGTTCCAGAAAAGTCTTTTCTGTACTTCCAAATTCTTGTTACATGACCTTTATCTATGCTCTTAGAATAGCATAAACTTTTGCTATCATGGTATTCATTATGTTCCTTTTTTTAAGTTTTAATTTATTTTTATTTATAGGGGGAGGGGCAGAGTGAAAGAGAAGGAGGAAATCTTAAACAAGCTCCACACAGCTCAGCACAGAGCAGACTCAGGGCTGGATCTCATGACCCTGAGATCAGGTCCTGAGCTGAAATCAAGAGTTGGATGCTTAAACAGCTGAGCCATCCAGGCACCCCTCATTATGTTCTATTTTTAAATGTGCAATCACTTTTCTGCCTCCATCTTTCAGGACAGAAACTGCTTACCACTCTATTCCTCCTAACACTTAGTACCATTCCTATAGCACAGAGCACATGGTCAATAAATATTTGCTAGATAAAGTAATGAGTGAATGAATAAAATATTTATGATTATGCCTCTGGAAGGCCTAGGTCTGCAAAATAGATTTCTTTTCCACAGCTAAACTGGGATCTAGTTTGTTAAATTTTTTAATGTCAGAAACGGACATATCTTGCTTTATTCATTACTATTGAGCACTTACTTTCTACTTCTGCCAGGTAAGTCTCCTATGAAGTGTCTCTAAGTAAATTATACCATTTACCCAGCCTGAAATGTCCAGTCACCCCAAAACAACTGTATTTATATATGTATTTATATATTAGGTTCAGTTAGAAATTCATGACCTTATTATGATTATTGACTTTTCTAGGAGTATTTGCTGATAGCTAGAGAAGACAACCTCTGTTTCTCCTTTCCAATTTTCCTGGTAACATTTTGCTCACAAATTCAATTACATGAAAGAATCCTCTTAACTTTTTTTAGTTGTTTTACATATTGTCTTCAAAGAGAGAGCATAGAAATTAGGGCTGTATCTTAAATATGATTTTTATATTCACTACAGCACTAACAGATTGTGGTTTGTTGTGTTAAAGACTGAATAATAATAGCGTCACATATCATAAAGAATGCAACTCAGAAAATAAGAATATAAGAGAAAGTGTAATTTAATCAACAAACACAAAATGAATTAATATTTTGCCTCAAACTTATCTGACTTATTTAAAACCTGAGAAGCTTCGGAATCGCATGGTGGCGCTGCAGGATAAGATGGGGACTTTTTTGTACCATCCAATGCTCTGGTCTCCATTAATCAGTGGAACTGAGAGCATAGGAGAAGCAGGAAGGGAGAAAGAGGCTTTCAGGAGAAAGCCAGGGAGCCAACAACACCCTTGTGACAGGATTACAAGTCTATAGATTCCCAGTGGTCCAGGCGGATAGATGAGAGGAGCAATTTAGGAGCTGTTTGCGACTGAGTTGAAACATTTCTGCAGAAACACGTTTGGCTAAGGAGCCATGGAGCCAGGAGAGAAGCATTCTCAGCAGATAAGGCAAGTACTGCTTTTCTTTGTTTTCCTCGGAGGGTCTTTGGTGTGCTCAGAGCCCTGGCGCTACTCTGTGGCAGAGGAATTGGAGATTGGATCCTTTATAGCCAATGTAGTGAAAGACAGCGGTTTGAGTGTGGAAGACTTGGTTGCACGGGGGGTGAGAGTCATCTTTGACGACTATAAACCATATTTACAGTTGGATCAGCAGAGTGGCAACTTGCTCTTAAATGAGCAACTGGATCGGGAGGCACTTTGCCATCTCACAGAGCCGTGTATATTGCATTTCCAGGTATTATTGGAAAATCCTTTACAATTTTTTCGGGCTGAACTTTGGGTTAAAGACATAAATGATCATATTCCTACATTCCTAGACAAACACATACTTCTGAAAATCTCAGAAAGTACTGCTCCAGGAACCTCATTCCAAATGGACAGTGCTCAGGACTTGGATGTAGGAAAGAATGGTGTCCAAAACTACACATTAAGTCCCAATCCTTATTTCCGCCTTAAAGTACAAGACAGTGATGATGGCAGAAAATACCCAGAGCTGTTACTGGACCAATCTCTGGATCGAGAAAAGGAGCCTGAGCTTAAATTAAAGCTAACAGCCTTGGATGGCGGGTCTCCACCCAGGTCTGGAACTACACTGGTTCATATTTTGGTTTTAGATATCAATGACAATGCTCCAGAGTTTGAAAGGCCTGTCTATGAGGTTCAGGTGCCAGAAAACAGCCCTGTGGACTCCTTGGTCGTCAGGGTGTCTGCTACAGATTTGGATGCCGGAATATATGGAGAACTATCTTACTCATTTTCCCATGTCTCTACAGACATACGGAAAACATTTGAAATCCATCCAATTTCTGGCGAAATCCATTTAAAAGCCCTTCTGGATTTTGAGTTAATTCAGTCATATACAATAAATATTCAGGCCACTGATGGGGGTAGTCTTTCTGGAAAATCAGCAATCTTAGTTCAGGTTGTGGATGTGAATGACAACCCACCAGAAATACTCATGACATCTCTTACCAGCCGCATTCCTGAAAATTCGTCCCCTGAAATGGTGGTAGCGGTTTTTAGCTTACGAGACCAAGATGCTGGAAACAACGGGAGGATGGTATGCTCCATTCAGGATGACCTTCCCTTTCTCTTGAGGCCTACCTTCAAGAATTTCTATACCTTGGTAACAAATGGGGCGCTGGACAGAGAGAGCCAGGCGGAGTACAACATCACCATCACCGTCAGTGACCTGGGGACCCCCAGGCTGAAAACCCAGCACAACATCACCGTGACGGTCTCCGACGTCAACGACAACGCCCCCGCCTTCAGCCAGACCACCTACACCCTGCGCGTCCGCGAGAACAACAGCCCCGCCCTGCACATCGGCACCGTGAGCGCCACCGACAGAGACGCGGGCGCCAACGCCCAGGTCACCTACTCGCTGCTGCCGCCCCGGGACCCGCACCTGCCGCTCGCCTCGCTGGTGTCCATCAACGCGGACAACGGGCAGCTGTTCGCGCTCAGGTCCCTGGACTACGAGGCGCTGCAGGCCTTCGAGGTCCGCGTGGGCGCGGCCGACCGCGGCTCGCCCGCGCTGAGCAGCCAGGCGCTGGTGCGCGTGCTGGTGCTGGACGACAACGACAACGCGCCCTTCGTGCTGTACCCGCTGCAGAACGGCTCTGCGCCCTGCACCGAGCTGGTGCCGCGGGCGGCCGAGGCGGGCTACCTGGTGACCAAGGTGGTGGCGGTGGACGGCGACTCGGGCCAGAACGCCTGGCTGTCGTTCCAGCTGCTCAAGGCCACGGAGCCCGGGCTGTTCGGCGTGTGGGCGCACAACGGCGAGGTGCGCACGGCCCGGCTGCTGAGCGAGCGCGACGCCGTCAGGCACAGGCTGCTGGTGCTGGTCAAGGACAATGGCGAGCCGCCGCTGTCGGCCAGCGTCACGCTGCACGTGCTGCTGGTGGACGGCTTCTCGCAGCCCTACCTGCCGCTGCCGGACGTGGCGGCGGCCGAGGCCCGGGCCGACCCGCTCACCGTCTACCTGGTCATCGCCTTGGCGTCCGTGTCGTCGCTCTTCCTGTGCTCGGCGCTGGCGTTCGTGGCGGTGCGGCTGTGCAGGAGGAGCGGGGCGGCGTCGGGGGGTGGCTGCGCGGTGCCCGAGGGCCACTTTCCGGGCCACCTGGTGGACGTCAGCGGCGCGGGGACCCTGTCCCAGAGCTACCGGTACGAGGTGTGTCTGACGGGAGGGACTGGGACCAGCGAGTTCAAGTTTCTTAAACCTGCTTTCCCCAACCTTCCTCCCCAGGAATGTAAAATGGAAGAAAGCCACACTTTTAAGAATAGCATTGAGTTCATTTAGGGATTTGATTATTGTGCAGAGCTTTTAGAATCAATGCTGTTTCTTTGTAAAATGCATTCATTGTAATGTAAAATTCTTTGTTTTGGGTAACTTCCTTTTACCTGAGAGTCTTCAGTTTGCTTTTTTTTAAGATTTTATTTATTCATGAGACATAGGGAGAGAGGCAGAAACACAAGTGGAGGGAGAAACAGGTTCCTTATAGGGAGCCTGATGTGGAACTGGATCCCAGGATCATGACCTGAACCTAAGGCAGACGTTCAACCACTGAGCCACCCAGGTGCCCAGTTTTCAGAAGTTTTAATAAAATGTTTTCTGCCCTTTTAATATTAACTGCAACCTCAAATCATTTACTCAAATATACAGCATTTTCCCTTCAAGCTTAATGGCACACTGGGCTCAATCATATTCTTTGGGTGTTCTGAGCTCTAGGTCCTCTCAATGAAACAGTTTCTATATGTTTGATAGAGGAAAATGCCTGGTATAAATAAAAACCACGCATGGTTTCTAAAGATACTGTCTTAGTTAGATTTTTTAAAAAAGCATAATCAATCTTGCCATTCTACTTTTCTGACATATTTCAGAGTAATTTTTCTGCATTTAGGTATTTTTCTTTGAAAATATTTTGAGAACTGTATATATGGCTGGTAGATGTTGTGTTAAAATAAATTCTAATCTTGTTTGGGTTAAGATATATATCCAACCACACTTCTTATCTGAGAACTTCCTCAGACTTCTCAAGGGAAATAATCACTGCTGAGATGTTTATTATACTTTTCTTTACCTCTCTTGGCCATTTTTGATTGACCTAAGTAATAGATTCCTGATTAAAGTAGGAATCGTCACATTCTCCAAGTTCCTAAATTTGTAATAATGATGTAGTTCATCTGTTTTTTTTCTTGATTGCTTGTAACTAGGAAATAAATATTAAGTATGGGCTAAGGTAGCCATGTTTAAACTTGTGTAGATTGGCGGCACAAAACGGCAAGCAGAGAGGGAGGAAATAATGGAGGAATGGAAGGAAAGTGAGAAGAAATAAGGGGGTGATGGAGGCAGAAGCCTAAGAAACAGAAGAGACTAAGAGCCACTTGGTTGTAGACCTGTCAGTTCTTAATTCCACTGTTCCTAAGTCCCTATTGTCTAATTGTTCTTGAGCTCTACGGTAAAACCCCACAGTTTCCTAAAAATTAACTCCTTTATTTAACTTATCTTGCGAAGAGTGCATTTCTTGAAACCAAAAGTGACAGGAAAGATGCATGCAATCTTGAGTATTCAATTAGACTATTAACCATAAAACCTAGGTCTTTTATTGCAGGCTTTTGATATTAATGCAATCAATGAATGTAATAAAAATGTACAAGCTTAGAGATAACTAATCTATACCAGAGAATTTTGTGACAAAACTTAATTTTGTAGACAATTTATGAGCTCTTTCAACAAAAAGATACTACAAAAGGTTTTATGGAATACTTTGTTAACAAGTTTCCCTCCATTTATTTTATGTGCTCCAGGATTAGTTTGAAAAAGTATCACTGAAAAAAAAGTAACACTGAAATTGTTATTGTTTGGATGTCTATACATCATACCTTCCTTATCATCTCTTTCTTTCAAAAATAACTGAGTTCAGTGTGAACAAAATAATTTTATCATCTAATGTAAAATCTTCAGGACCTATAAATAATCCAATTTATAGATCATATGGGTTAATTCATGATTTCATTAATAGTAATTTGATTGACACATACTCTATTACTAGAATCCTCAGGAAACAATTCAAGCTTCCTGCCAAGTATATGAGCTTAAAATTTTCTCCTTAGAAAATAA
Organism: Canis aureus; assembly: GCF_053574225.1. NCBI lineage: Eukaryota > Metazoa > Chordata > Mammalia > Carnivora > Canidae > Canis > Canis aureus. The sequence goes on from NC_135615.1 coordinate 37,004,645, forward strand.
AGAGAAAATTTATCTGAGAGATGCAAATTGGAATGAAAAACTTAGTTTGATCCATTCACTTACTGACATAGGAACCAGCTTCTGTCTATTAATATTTCTAAAAGTACATGGACATTAAGGGCACATTTTCTTGGACATTTGATCCCACAATAAAGAGTCTGATCCATGACCAACATCTTTCTATAAGGAAATTATCTATTAAATTTTAGCTGTCAGCAGTATGTTCTCATATTTTGAGTTTACATAATCAGTTTCACTGTGTATAGGAAAACATTCTATTTTTTAAAAGATATTTTATTTATTTATTCATGAGAGACACAGAGAGAGAGAGAGGGGCAGAGACACAGGCAGAGGGAGAAGGAGGCTCCATGCAGGCAGCCCGGGTCTCCAGGATCAGGCCCTGGGCTGAAGGTGGCTCTAAACCGCTGAGCCACTTGGGCTGCCCAGGAAAACATTCTAAAATAAGATGTCGCTTTAAGTGATTTGTACCTTTAATAGAGTTAAACTAATATGCAAAACAATTTTTACACTTGGCCCATGCGGTTTTCCCAGTTAGACAGGTATTAGTGTGCCAGAATACAAGACAGTGTCTATTATTTAAATGTTATTAAAATATTGGCTAAAGTTTGATGCAACTGAGGAGACCCAGGCTCCCTAACACTGATGTTTATCCCAGGAGTAAAAGAACTTCAGTTTCATGCTAGAGTGCCAGGATCCCAAGCTATCCACAAGACATATGTAAGTTGCTTGCTAAAAATGAGTAAATCTTCCTTACTTGATAAAAGTTTTACCTGCTCTTTCAGATAAATCCAACTTATTTTTCTGCACTTTATTACTTTAACATCACCCCTTTATTTTTATGATCTCAACTATCCTACTTTTCCAGATCTCAGTGAATCTCTGCTTCAAAATGTGAGTATCTTGGTTTTAGGAATAAATGTAGATGTCTTTACAAATTGTTTTGGACAATGGAACAAGATAATGCAACATGCTCACAGAGGTACAGAAACATTCTCCTTAGACAATATTTACAAATAAATCATCCACAACCCTGTAAGCTTTTTACTGACTTTGCGTAATAAACCAGTTTCTAGCCGGTCTATCACTTAAGTTTATACTCCTTACATGTGAATGAATCATGTGAATGAATCTTTTCACCTATTGTGCTGGCAGTGAGTTAAGAGTTTAATTGTGTATATTCTCTGTTTAGGAATAGACTGATAGGTACACAACGTTTTCTAGTCAATTTTCCTGGAGAGTACAGATTATACAATATAGTAGACATACTGTGAACCCCATGAGGTCAGAGAAGGTATTTGTATGTTGTACAAATGTCAGTGCCTGAAATATAACACAAAATCGATAAACACTTGTTGAATAAACAAATACAGTTGGCTTTGTTTTTCATCCTTTCCCAAAGTGTCTGGCACCATTTCCCCATTCGTAATCTCACCAAGAAAATTTCAGCAAGCTAGGCTTAAGTACAACACATGGTGGCGCTATAAGCTAAGGCTGCGAAAAACAGACCTGCGGATGGTTAGCGTTCCGGCAGTCACACGCACTTCTAAGAGAAGATAATTCTTTACGGAGTTGCCTTGCGGCAGGGATTGATTCCCAGAGCGGACTGCCTAAAGACCAAACGGGCACTTGGATTCTAAAGATTTTTTCGCGTAGAAATGGAGGCTGAAGAGGAGCGCTTTCCTAGACTAAGGCAAGTTCTTCTCTTTGTTTTGCTGGCTCATAGTTGCGCAGAGCAGGAAGATTATCGTATTGCAGAAGAAACAGAGAGTGGTTCTTTTGTGGCCAATCTAGCAAAAGACATAGGGCTAGGGGTAAAAGAGCTCTCTTGGCGGAGGGCTCGGATCATTTTTAACGATGACAAAAAACATTTTCAGCTGAACCTTCAGACTGGAGATTTGCAAATAAATGAGAAACTGGATCGGGAGGAACTGTGTGGCTCCACTGAGCCCTGTGTACTGCAATTCCAAGTGTTACTGGAAGAACCTTTGGAGGTATATAGGTATAAGCTTTTGCTCAGTGACATAAATGACAATTCCCCTGTGTTCCCAGAATCAGAAATGATTTTGAAAATCATGGAAAATACTCTTCCAGGGACTGTGTTTCCCCTGAAAAACGCACAAGATTTGGATGTAGGCATCAATAACATTCAAAACTACACCATTTATCCCAACTCCCACTTCCACGTTCTTACGCGCAATAGCGGTGAAGGCAGAAAATATCCGGAACTGGTTTTGGACAAAGCCCTAGATCGAGAGGAGCAGACTGAACTTAGGTTAACTCTCCTGGCAGTAGATGGTGGAGTTCCTCCCAAAACTGGGACTGCCTTGGTCCTCATTGATGTCCTGGACATCAATGACAATGCCCCTGAGTTTGTGCAGCCACTCTATCGTGCCCAGATCCCGGAAAACAGTCCCCTGGGATCTCTTATTGTAACTGTTTCAGCTAGAGATTTAGACACAGGAACAAATGGCAAAGTATTTTATTCATTTTTTTATGGCGATGAAGAGATTAGTAGGACATTTGCACTTAATGAACTCACAGGAGAAATTAAAATAATTAGGGAACTAGATTTTGAAAAAATTATGTCATATGAGCTGGATATTAAGGCCTCTGATGGAGCAGGTCTTTCTGGAAAATGCACTGTCATAATAGAGGTGGTGGATATAAATGACAACACCCCAGAACTGACTATGGCTTCACTTACAAGCTCGATCCCAGAAAATTCCCCTGAGACCACCATAGCTCTTTTCAGTATTCAAGACCGAGACTCCGGGGAAAATGGGAGGATGTTTTGTTCCATCCAGGAAGATGTTCCGTTCACTCTAAAACCTTCCCTTGAGAATTTCTACAAGCTAGTAACAGAAGGAGCGCTGGACAGAGAGAGCCAGGCGGAGTACAACATCACCATCACCGTCAGTGACCTGGGGACCCCCAGGCTGAAAACCCAGCACAACATCACCGTGACGGTCTCCGACGTCAACGACAACGCCCCCGCCTTCAGCCAGACCACCTACACCCTGCGCGTCCGCGAGAACAACAGCCCCGCCCTGCACATCGGCACCGTGAGCGCCACCGACAGAGACGCGGGCGCCAACGCCCAGGTCACCTACTCGCTGCTGCCGCCCCGGGACCCGCACCTGCCGCTCGCCTCGCTGGTGTCCATCAACGCGGACAACGGGCAGCTGTTCGCGCTCAGGTCCCTGGACTACGAGGCGCTGCAGGCCTTCGAGGTCCGCGTGGGCGCGGCCGACCGCGGCTCGCCCGCGCTGAGCAGCCAGGCGCTGGTGCGCGTGCTGGTGCTGGACGACAACGACAACGCGCCCTTCGTGCTGTACCCGCTGCAGAACGGCTCTGCGCCCTGCACCGAGCTGGTGCCGCGGGCGGCCGAGGCGGGCTACCTGGTGACCAAGGTGGTGGCGGTGGACGGCGACTCGGGCCAGAACGCCTGGCTGTCGTTCCAGCTGCTCAAGGCCACGGAGCCCGGGCTGTTCGGCGTGTGGGCGCACAACGGCGAGGTGCGCACGGCCCGGCTGCTGAGCGAGCGCGACGCCGTCAGGCACAGGCTGCTGGTGCTGGTCAAGGACAATGGCGAGCCGCCGCTGTCGGCCAGCGTCACGCTGCACGTGCTGCTGGTGGACGGCTTCTCGCAGCCCTACCTGCCGCTGCCGGACGTGGCGGCGGCCGAGGCCCGGGCCGACCCGCTCACCGTCTACCTGGTCATCGCCTTGGCGTCCGTGTCGTCGCTCTTCCTGTGCTCGGCGCTGGCGTTCGTGGCGGTGCGGCTGTGCAGGAGGAGCGGGGCGGCGTCGGGGGGTGGCTGCGCGGTGCCCGAGGGCCACTTTCCGGGCCACCTGGTGGACGTCAGCGGCGCGGGGACCCTGTCCCAGAGCTACCAGTACGAGGTGTATCAGAGAAGAATCTGGGACCAGGGAATTTAAGTTCTTGACGTCTGTTGTCTTCACCTAACAGAGGTCTGTGAATGACGTGGAGGAAAACCTAAAATTTTGTAAATAGTTTCTGATTCAATTAGGAATTTGGATGAAGGTTAGTTCCTTCTAATTTTGATAGGTCCCCCTTACTGGTTTTGGTCCATATAGAATTTACTCTTTACTCTTTTTATCATTTGTATTTTGATGGAGACAAAGAATTTTCAACTTTATTGCATTACTGAAAAGTGAACATGTGTTGTATTTGTCAACTTTTCATTATCAAGCACTGTTGAATTGAAGATGACACCAGCCCCACCCTTTATTTGATTATTATATGGAAACTCTAAATCTTTGATGTTGTGGTTAGGAAGCATCATAATATTAATAAAATGAATATTAGTATATAGCTTCTGTTTCATCTGATATTAAGCCTGTCTTAAATTAAGTGGAGAAATGTCTGCAAAAATTGCATTTTTTCACACTAGTAGTAAGTAGAAAGGCTATAATTTCTTCCATATGTAAAGGCTTTTCCTCTGGAAAGGCTATAATTTCTTCCATATGTAAGGGCTTTTCCTCTATATCCGACTTCAGTATATCAATCTATGACTATTATCAAAAAATTATTACATTATTTCAAGATTTTTAAATGATAGATCCCTATAATATCTTGTCTAGCATACCCATAATTTTCAGGAATCTTCTCTCTTCAGTAGATATGTACTGTTGCATCCATGTTCATTTTATTTGATTCATTTTCCTCTGTTTTCAGACAGTCATCCAAGGTGGTACTGCTAATCCATGCTGAGCAAATCTCTTGTTTAAAAAAATGGCTTTACTCGGTGTCCATCGAAAGATGAATGGATAAAGAAGATGTGGTCTATGTATACAATGGAATATTACTCAGCCATTAGAAATGACAAATACCCACCATTTGCTTCAACGTGGATGGAACTGGAGGGTATTATGCTGAGTGAAGTAAGTCAGTTGGAGAAGGACAAACATTATATGTTCTCATTCATTTGGGGAATATAAAAGTGAAAGGGAATATAAGGGAAGGGAGAAGAAATGTGTGGGAAATATCAGAAAGGGAGACAGAACATGAAGACTCCTAACTCTGGGAAACGAACTAGGGGTGATGGAAAGGGAGGAGGGCGGGGGGTGGGGGGAATGGGTGACCGGCACTGAGGGGGGCACTTGCGGGATGAGCACTGGGTGTTATTCTGTATGTTGGCAAATTGAACACCAATAAAAAATAAATTTATTATTAAAAATGGCTTTAGAAATCAGATCTAAAATAGTTTGTTAGGAACTTAACAAGAAAATGATATCATGTTGGCTAAATACAATGAAAGAAAAAAGAGAAATCAGTCCACATAGAGTCCAAGAAGAAAGGAGATGCCTAAAAAGTAACATTATAGATTTTCCCAAGTCAGCTTTCTTCCTTGGATTTTTGGAAACAAATGTGTGCGCTTTTAAGAAATTTCCCTTTAATTATGTTAGCTAAGTAGAATTTTCCCTTATCAAATGCATGTTTAGTCTTGCATGGATTGAATTTTACTCATTGGATATCTTTTAAAAAGATTTTATTTATTTATTCATGAGAGAGAAAGAGAGAGAGAGAGAGAGGCAGAGACACAGGCAGAGGGAGAAGCAGGCTCCACGCAAAGATCCCTAAGTGGGAGTTGATCCTGGGACTCCAGGATCATATCCCAAGCCGAAGGCAGACACACACTCAACTGCTGAGCCATCCAGGCATCCCACGGATTTTTTAAATTGGGGTTTTAATAATAGTATAATTATTTGGGATCAAAAGTTTGTGGAATATCAGTAGTCTGTAAGGGACAAGCACAAGCTTTTATTAAAATATGTGATTTTGAGAAGAATTGATGGTGATTTTAAAATTTTACAGCTTCTTTAGTGTCTTATGGAAATTCTTTGAAAATTCTACTATGTAAGAAAATTTTGAATATTATTAGTGTCATAATAGCATTAGTGTGAAATAACATTGACAATATGAAATGTGTTCTAAAAGAGATGTACCCGGGGATCCCTGGGTGGCTCAGCGGTTTGGCGCCTGCCTTTGGCCCAGGGTGCGATCCTGGAGTCCCGGGATTGAGACCCGCATCGGACTCCAGGCATGGAGCCTGCTTCTCCCTCTGCCTGTGTCTCTGCCTCTCTCTCTCTCTCTCTCTCTCTCTCAGCGTGTCTATCATAAATAAATAAATCTTTTTAAAAAATAAAAGAGATGTACCTTTTTATTTTTTTAATAATAAATTTATTTTTTATTGGTGTTCAATTTGCCAACATACAGAATAACACCCAGTGCTCATCCCGTCAAGTGCCCACCTCAGTGCCCGCCACCCAGTCACCCCCACCCCACCCCCGCCCACCTCCCCTTCCACCACCCCTAGTTCATTTCCCAGAGTTAAGAGATGTACCTTATTTGTAGGATCTTTATAGCCTGGTCGCTATGTTCTGGGTTTTGTTTTTTAGAATCTATTCCATTGCATAGGGGATGCCAGAGTATTTTGCCATTTAATGAAAAATATTTAGATCATTCTGAAGTATTGCAAATTACTTTTCTAAAGAGTGTAGAAAATGGCTATTTGGGAACATGGTGTCTTGTTTATCCAGCTCATATAATGAACTAGGATCTTCTTAGGAAAAGAATCCATCTATCAGAATTTTAAAATTAATTGTGCTTTATTGATTGAGCTATTAAACAAATAGTTGTTGAGCATCTACTGTATGTTCCAGATGTTGGACATGTGGACATTAATAGAACAAAGATCTCAAGCCCAAGAATGACACAGAAAAGAAGAAATTAGGGCAGCCCCGGTGGCCCAGTGGTTTAGTGCTGCCTTCAGCCCAGGGTGTGATCCTGGAGACTCAGGATCGAGTCCCATGTCGGGCTCCCTGCATGGAGCCTGCTTCTCCCTCTACCCGTGTCTCTGCCTCTCTCTCTGTGTGTCTGTCATCAACAATAAATAAAATATTTTAAAAAAGAAAAAATTAAGTATGTACATGTATGCCATATCAGATAAATGCTAAGGAGGAAAAGTAGGGTTAGAGATATAGAAAGTGCCTTCATATGCATTTTACCATTGTTTGGAAGTTTTACAAAATCATAATTCCCTGACCTTATGTGGAAGTGATATCATAAACTAGGATCTAACTGGTAGCTTTTTCTTCGTTGTGATTCAACCAACGGGAACCATCATTCTGTCACATACACTGCCTAGAATTTGAAAGAAAATCTAGAGGAATTCATCTTTCTTGCTGAGAGAATTTTAAGAAATCACTTAAGTATATACTGTTGTTTTTACAACATGATTTATTACTATTGTCTTCTTACACTTCTCAACTTTTGGAGCACTTCACCCAGACTACAGTTTGTATAAAGTAGGGATTATATTTGGGTTGTTTAGTGATCTATTTCAGAACTTAATATGTAAATAACAATAACACTTCTTTGAGTGAAAGAATGAATAATTATAATTACATGGTTTTCTGATAATATTACCTCCTTCAAACCATTTCCAAACTCCCAATTGCTGGCTGGATCAGAGAAAAGACAATTGTAGCGATTCTTTTGGAAGACAACGCATGGTGGCGCTGCAGGCTAAGGCTTAAAAAAAAAAAAAAAAAAGGCAGCCCGGGAACTGCTGTGAACTCTACTTCCCATCTATAGCCGAAGACAAAAGCTTGTACGCAGAGTTCAGGACCAGTACGTCACGATACTCATCAGCATTTCCGGATAGTTACCAACCGAGATCCTTCACTGTTCCCAAGGTAGAGGTGAGCCCTGTTTTTGGAAAGGCGTTTGTGGATGTAAAGATGGAGGCCGGAGGGGAGTGCTTTCCTGAACAAAGGCAAGTCCTGATTCTCTTTCTCCTGTTGGGAGAGGCTCTGGCAGGCTGGGAATCCCGTCGCTATTCCGTGATGGAGGAAACAGAGAGTGGCTCATTTGTGGCCAACCTGGCCAAGGACCTGGGACTGGGAGTAGGGGAGCTGGCAGCGCGGGGAGCCCGGGTGGTCTCTGAGGATAACGAACCCGGCTTGCAGCTTGATCTGCAGACCGGGGAGTTGGTATTAAGTGAGAAACTGGATCGGGAGGAGATGTGCGGCTCTACAGATCCATGTGTAATGCATTTCCAAGTGTTACTGAAAAACCCATTGGGAGTATTTCGGGCTGAGCTACTGGTGAGAGATATAAATGATCATTCTCCCGAATTTCCTGAAAGAGAAATGACTCTGAAAATCCTGGAGACAAGCCCTCCTGGGACTGTGTTTGCTTTGAAAAAAGCCCAGGACTTGGACGTGGGCAACAACAACATCCAAAATTACAGCATCAGTCCCAACTCTCATTTCCGTGTTTCTACCCGCACCAGAGGGGATGGTAGGAAATACCCAGAACTGGTACTAGTCAAAGAGCTGGATCGGGAGGAGCAGGCTGAGCTCAGAGTAACTCTCACAGCGCTGGATGGCGGCTCTCCACCCCGGTCTGGTGCTGCTCAGGTTCGCATCTTGGTCTTGGACGTCAATGACAATGCCCCTGAGTTTGTACAGAAACTCTACCAGGTTCAAGTTCCAGAGAACAGCCCTGTGGGCATGCTAGTTGTCAAGGTCTCTGCTAGAGATTTAGACACTGGGACAAATGGGGAGATATCCTACTCCTATTTTTATAGTTCTCAGGAGATAAGTACAACTTTTGAGCTAAACAACTTTTCAGGAGAAGTTCGACTGATTAAAAAACTAGATTTTGAGACAATATCTTCATATGAGCTGGAAATAGAAGCATCTGATGGTGGAGGGCTTTCTGGAAGATGCTCTGTCTCCATTGAGGTGGTGGATGTTAACGATAACTTCCCAGAACTAACTATTTCATCACTCACCAGCCCCATTCCTGAAAATTCTCCAGAAACAGAGGTAGCCCTGTTTAGAGTTCGAGATCGAGACTCTGGGGACAACGGAAAGATGACTTGCGGCATCCAGGATGATCTCCCTTTCCTCCTGAAACCATCAGAAGAGAATTTCTATACCTTGGTAACAAATGGGGCGCTGGACAGAGAGAGCCAGGCGGAGTACAACATCACCATCACCGTCAGTGACCTGGGGACCCCCAGGCTGAAGACCCAGCACAACATCACCGTGACGGTCTCCGACGTCAACGACAACGCCCCCGCCTTCAGCCAGACCACCTACACCCTGCGCGTCCGCGAGAACAACAGCCCCGCCCTGCACATCGGCACCGTGAGCGCCACCGACAGAGACGCGGGCGCCAACGCCCAGGTCACCTACTCGCTGCTGCCGCCCCGGGACCCGCACCTGCCGCTCGCCTCGCTGGTGTCCATCAACGCGGACAACGGGCAGCTGTTCGCGCTCAGGTCCCTGGACTACGAGGCGCTGCAGGCCTTCGAGGTCCGCGTGGGCGCGGCCGACCGCGGCTCGCCCGCGCTGAGCAGCCAGGCGCTGGTGCGCGTGCTGGTGCTGGACGACAACGACAACGCGCCCTTCGTGCTGTACCCGCTGCAGAACGGCTCTGCGCCCTGCACCGAGCTGGTGCCGCGGGCGGCCGAGGCGGGCTACCTGGTGACCAAGGTGGTGGCGGTGGACGGCGACTCGGGCCAGAACGCCTGGCTGTCGTTCCAGCTGCTCAAGGCCACGGAGCCCGGGCTGTTCGGCGTGTGGGCGCACAACGGCGAGGTGCGCACGGCCCGGCTGCTGAGCGAGCGCGACGCCGTCAGGCACAGGCTGCTGGTGCTGGTCAAGGACAATGGCGAGCCGCCGCTGTCGGCCAGCGTCACGCTGCACGTGCTGCTGGTGGACGGCTTCTCGCAGCCCTACCTGCCGCTGCCGGACGTGGCGGCGGCCGAGGCCCGGGCCGACCCGCTCACCGTCTACCTGGTCATCGCCTTGGCGTCCGTGTCGTCGCTCTTCCTGTGCTCGGCGCTGGCGTTCGTGGCGGTGCGGCTGTGCAGGAGGAGCGGGGCGGCGTCGGGGGGTGGCTGCGCGGTGCCCGAGGGCCACTTTCCGGGCCACCTGGTGGACGTCAGCGGCGCGGGGACCCTGTCCCAGAGCTACCAGTACGAGGTGTGTCTGACGGGAGGCTCAGGGACCAGCGAGTTCAAATTCTTGAAGCCGATTTTCCCCAATATTGTAAGCCACGATCTTGGGAGGAAGTCAGAGGGAAATCCAACCTTCCAATCCAACTTTCCGGAATAGTTTAGGTATTTGAAACTTATTCTTTTCCTTTTCCATTAGTTTTGTCTCCTTGGCCTTTCTGTTGCTTTTTAAAATCCAGTAGTAAAAAAAAAAAAAAAAATCCAGTAGTAATTTTTTTTTCTTTTTTTTTTCCAGTAGTAATTTTAATTGTACTTTCCCCCTGTTTATACGTAGTAAATTTACTCTTAACGGTAACACTACTTAAGAATGTCTGATTTCTGGAGTTGGTTCAATTGGTTAAGCCTCTGACTCTTGATCTCATCTGAGGTCTTGGTCTCAAGGTCATGAGTTCAAAGCCCATTTTGGGCTCCATGATGGAGTTTACTTAAAAAAGAGAATGATTCCTTTCTACACAATTAATTTTTTAAAAAATATTTTGTTTATTTATTCATGAGAGACACAGAGAGAGAGAGAGAGAGAGAGAGAGACAGGCAGAGGCAGAAGCAGGCTCCATGCAGGGAGCCTGATGTGGGACTCAATCCAGGGTCTCCAGGATCACACCCTGGGCTGAAGGTGGCGCTAAACCACTGAGCCACCGGGGCTGCACTACACACTTCATTTTTAAATTACTGGAAGTCTTTTAGGTTTTGTTATTAACCCACCTATGACTTTTGCATAACCCCTTTTGTGTTTCGAGTGGAATCAATTTGTATTTACCCATGTCCACTTTTTCCAAGCTCTTTTTGGATTTTTGTTTTATAAATAGGCAGCAACTGTACATTTTTATGCTATTTATTTCAAAAAGTCACTTGTAAGCATTAGATTTTTGCTCTGAAATAAATATGTCACATCATGAAAATATATCTATCATGCATTCTTTCATTAATGTTGAAAAACATAGGGGTTCTCACTTACATGTAACTTAAATTCTGATCCTGATAAGAGTGCTAGACAGATTTACTCATACCCAGATTACATTTAAGGTGTTCCTCTATACTTTAACAGCTTTAGTGCCAGGAAAAGCATTGCTTGCAATTATGTACTGTGATTGCAGAGTAATTCTTAAGTGACTTCCAAGTTCTAGGCCTAGAGTATCTTTTGATGGCACAACATGCCAATATCTAGTTGCCTTTGGATGATGACATTGTACTTGTTGTTAGAGGATTTTAAAGAAAATACATTGCATAATTAATATTAGTTAATCAAAGAAAACTTACTTAAAAATATATTGGTGAGGGTGTTGAATGATTTGAAGAAATAATCAGCTCTGTTTTCAGGACTCCTCTATCTCCAGGAGCCTCTTAATTTTGCAGATGCTATAAAATGGTGTGGTAGGCAGAATTATGGCCTCCTAAAGATATCCGGATCCTAGTTCCTGGAACCTGTTAAATATTAAGCTATATTGTAAAGAGGAATTAAGGTTCAGATGGAATTAAGGTTGCTAATTAGTCAACCTGAAAATAAGGAGAATATCCCAGATGTTCTGTGTTGGCCTGATTCATCAGGTGGAAGTCCTTCAGGGCAGATATGAATTTTCCCTAAGATGAATTTTCCCTGTGGGCAGAGGCTTCAGCTTATGCCCCAGAGTTTCAGCCAGTCCTTTAATTGCCTGTCTTACAGATACTGGACTTGCCTAGCCAGCTCCCACAATTGGGTAAGTTATTTCCTTGCAACAAATCTCTCAATTCTGCTGGTTCTGTTTCTCTGTTTGAACCCTGAACAATAAAGGTTTTGGTACCTGGAACAAATAATTAAAATCATAGAAGTTGTTTGGAACTAGAAGGTAGGCAGAGGGTGGAAGAATTTTGAAAAGCATGATGGAAAAATCCTAGATTTTTTTGGACAGACTGATGCTAGAAATATGGATGTTAACAACTCTGCTGTCAAAGTCTCAGAATGAAGTAAGGAGCATCGTGGAGAATATATATGTTGCTATATGGGATACCTAAATCGTGGTGTCTGGGTGGCTCAGTAGTGTCCAACTCTTTTTTTTTTTTTGTCCAACTCTTGATTTTGGCTCAGGTCGTGATCTCAGGGTCCTGAGATCAAGCCCCACATCTGGCTCCATGCTAAGCTAGGAACCTGCTTAAGACTCTCTCCCTACCCCCCACCCCCTCCCCTCACTCTCCAGCACTGGTGTTCCATCTCTCTCTCTCTCTCTCTCTCCTCTCTCTCTCTCTCTCTCAAGAAAAAAAAAGAATACCCAAATAATTATGAAGAGATGGTAGAAATATGGATGTTAAAGTCACTAATGGTAAGAGATCAGAAAGAAATGAGGTGCAGCCCGGTTTCTTCCTGCTGCTTATAATAAAATGTGAGAGGAATAAGATAGATGGTGGGAAGAACTGTTAAGCTTTTAAAAGGAACTAGAACTGGGTAATGTGCTAAATTTTTAGCCTTTTCAGGCTTTTCTCACGAGGCTCAAATTAGGAAAGTATGCTCTAGAGCAAGAGCCAAGGGGTCACAGGACAATCTTTTGCTAGCACCTTGAAAGGATTAAAAGGTAAGAGTATTTAGTTATATAGCAGGTTCTTTAAAGAGATTAGGCATGCAATTCATGGAAATCCCAGCCATCCCAGCAGAAGTCAGAAATAGAGATGAAATTATACTGGCAAGAACTGTGAAGTAGCCTATTATCTGGGAGAAAGAATCCCTGTGACAGACACAAGGGACTCAAACAGTTCTTGAGAATGTTTTGCCATTAGAAATATTAGCAGCTTGAATGATATAAGAGAAACCTATTGTACTGCACAATTCTATGAGAAAGCAATAATTGAAAAAACTCCTTAGGCCAAAAAACATACTACCCTCTATGAGAAAGAAAGGATGGCTCAAAACAGACCCTGGATCTCAGAGGATGGAGGTCCAAACCAAGGCCTTAAAAGGAGATAGAGTTTTCCTGGATGGATTTCTGTGTTTTGGGGGGCATCTGACTATTTCTACTTTCTATTTTCTGTTTGAACAGGAATGGCTATTAATTACTGTCCTGTGCCTGTCCCATCATGATACAGTTTGGAGAACAGATAATTTGTTTAGTTTCACTGGTCTACAGATGGAGAGGAATTATGCTCAGGATGTATAGTATCTATGGTCCCACCCATACCTGATTTAGATGATGCAGATGGTGAAATTTTGAGTTTTGGAGTTGATGAAATTTAGATGAAATTATGGACTGAGTTGATACTGTAATGAGATGAGATCTTTGGGGATTTTGAATATATTTTTTATGTTGTTTGGATGTGAATCTTTGGGAGCCACAGGGTGGACTGTGGTAAAGAGAATAAGGGCCCCACGAAGTATCTGTGTCCTGAGATCTGGAACTCTATCATTTGTTATATATCAAAGAAGAATTCAAGTTGCTGATAGAAATAAAGTTGACAGCTAACCTTAAGATAGATTACCCTAGATTATCCAGGTGAGTCCAACATAATCATAAGAACCCTTAATAAGAGATGATAGTGGGAAGCAGAAGAGTCAGTATCATAGTGATGTTTTACAAAAGACTCCACCAGCCTTTACTGACTTTGAAGATGGAAGGGAGCCTCCAGTGTAGGAATGCAGGCAGGCGCTAGAAGCTAGAAAAGGCAAAAATATGTTCTCCTTTAGAGCCTCCAGAAAGGAACACAGCCCTACCTTAAATGTAGCCCAGTAAGACTCATTTTAGACTTCTGACCCCTAGAACCATAAAATAATAAATTTGTGTTTTTAAGCCACAAAGTTTGTGGCAATTTGTTATATCAATGATAAGAAACAAATACAAATAGCTACTAAAAAAGCCATTCTGAACCCATTCGTCTTTGCCTTCCCCTACTCTAGGCCGAAATATTCTTGCTTCCATAATCTCTTACACGTAGGAATGTCCTAGTACTCAGCTATTTATTGCTAGTGATTTAAAAGGACAATTGGGGCATTGTGCTTAATGGAAATTTTTTCTTTCCGTTTTTCTTTTTTTTTAATTGAAATATAATTGATACACAATGTTGCATTAGTTTTAGGTGCGCAACATAGTGTTTTAACAACTCTATACATTATGTTTTACTCATCACAAGTATAGCTACCATCTCTCACCTCACAGTGCTATTCCAAACCATTGACCATATTTCCTATGCTATACCTTTCATTCCCCCAAATCATACATTCCATAACTGGAAGCCCATATCTCCCACTCTTCTTCACCCATTCTTCCCATCCCTCCTACCCCTCCCCTCTGGCAAACACCAGTTTATTATCTGTATTTAAGGATCTGTTTTTGTTTCAGGGTTTTGTTTGTTTGTTTGTTTGTTTGTTCAGGGTTGTTGTTTTTTTTTAGATGCTACTTGTAAGTGAAATCATATGGTATTTGTCTGACTTATTTCACTTACCTTAATACCCTTAGGTCCATCCATGTTGTTGCAAATGGTGAGATCTCATTCTTTTTTATGGCTGAATAAAATTCCTATATATAAATATATATATATATATATATATATATATATATATATTACACACACACACACACACACACACACATCTTTATTCATTCAGCTATTGATGGACTTTTAGTTTGCTTCCATACCTTGGCTATTGTAAATAATGCTGCAATAAATATAGAGGTCATATATCTTTTCAGATTAGTATTTTTAGGAGGGTTTTTTTTGTAAATAACCAATGTGTAGTTATTAGATTATATAGTATTTCTTTTTTAAATATTTTATTTATTTACTTGAGAGAAAGGAAGAGAGAGTGAGCATGTGCACAAGTAGGGAGGAGGCAGAGGGAGAGGGAGAAGCAGACTCTGTGCTGATCGTGGAGCCCCACACAGGGCTGGATCCCAGGACCCTGACATCATGACCTGAGCTGAAGTCAGATGCTTACCTGATAGAGCCACCCAGGCGCCTCTGTATGATATTTCTATTTTTAATTTTTTGAGGAAGCACCATACTGTTTTCCACGGTGGTTGCCCCAATTTACATTCCTACCAATAGTGCAGGAGAGTTCCTTTTTCTTCACATCCTTGCCAACATTTGCCATTTCTTGTCTTGTTGATACCAACCATTCTGAGAGGCATAAAATGTTATCTCGTTGTGGTTTTGGTTTGCATTTCCATGATGATTGGTAATGTCAAGCCTCTTTTCGTTTGTGTGTTGGACATCTGTATGTCTTCTTCGAAAAAATATCTTTGAAGTCCTCTGCCCATTTTTCTTTTTTTTTATTTTTTTATGTTTTTTTTCTTTTTTTTTTTCTCTGCCCATTTTTAAATTGAATTATTTGTTTTTTGGTGTTGTATGTTTTTTTTTTTTGTTTTGTTTTGTTTTTTTTTTTTTGAGAGTGTGAGCAAGTTCAAGAACCTGATCCAGGGGGCAATCTCACAACCTGAGATCAAGCCGAAACCAAGAGTCAGAAGCTTTGGTGGAAGGGGAGAAGGGCGGGGGGTGGGAGTGAATGGGTGACGGGCACTGGGGGTTATTCTGTATGTTAGTAAATTGAACACCAATAAAAAATAAATTAAAAAAAAAGAGTCAGAAGCTTAACTGACTGGGCCACCCAGGTGCCCTGAGTTGTGTAAGTTCTTTATGTATTTTGTATATTAACCCTTTAGTGGATATATCATTTACAAAAAATTTCTCCTATTTAGTAGGTGGCTTTTTTGTTTTGTTGATGGTTTCCTTCAGGGTGCAGAAGACTTTAATTTGAGTATAATTAAGGCAAATATTTTTCAAAGGGGTGGTGTGAGGTGACATGTTCCTCAGGTTTTTTTGCCCATTTTTCTTTTTCATAACTAGCATGGGTTTTGGGGAATAAGCCTCAAGTTGAAGCAGCCAACTTGTGATCATAAGATGAATACTCTGATCTACTGTGGCTAATTTTGTATCTTTATTCAGTCATTTTGCAATTTGGCTAATACAAGCATACACAAGTAACTGAACCTTCAAAGGAATATTCCTGGCTAGGAGTAACCCAAAAGTAACCTGCAGGAGTGGTGTCCTGACAAAATGACTATGATGTTTATGAAGTCATCTAGAACCATTTTCTGTCTCAGACAGGGAAGTAGCAGGGTCAAAATTCTGCATAGTAAAATAAACTGCCCAAATATGTGTCCTGAAAGTCTTAATAACCATATCATCAATCTACATGTCTTGGTAAAATATGCCTGGCAGAATGATTAGAAATTCCTAACACCTTCTCAATATGCACAGATGTGTGTTTTGTAACAGGTTCAGAGACCCTCATGTGTTAGTATCCATTATTGCTTTCCTGTATTACTTCACAAATATTTTATTGGTAAAGTGTACAATTTAAAGTCATCTCTAAAGGATGAATATTTATGTCTTCCTTGGATTGATTGGTCATGCCTTGAAAAGAGCATTACTTCCAATTTATCACCACAGCCATGAAAAAGCAATAACTGTCTTTCATGATACATGAACGGTAATGCCTCAAGCAATTTTAGAACTCCATAGCTGCACCCATAGTGTTTGTGTATCTGTGCATGTTTGTTTATGTGTGCATTTGAAGGTGTGTGGGAGGGAGTAGCTTTAGTAGATGGTGGAGATATGCTGCATGCACAGATATATACCAGAATAACATTGTTTTTCCACATCATAAAGATATTTTTCTTTAATGCATAAGCATATATAATAAACTTGGCATTAATAACATATTCTAGGAGAGATCATATTTGCAAACTAAAGGAATTTTTTTGTAAATTTAACTATGCCAGCATTATCAGATCTAGATGTTTGCTAGCCCTCTTGTCCATGAAGGAGCATCCCAGGAGAGGGAACTTTACTGTAGGTATGGCCATTTTTTTCCCCCAGTGAGTTCAGGAAACAATAAAGTTGACATCAGGATGTGACAGGGTGAGGGATTAGGGTGAGGCCAAGTTTTGCAAGCATAGTGTTAGATCCCTTCTTTATTTAATATTTGGATATTTTGTTCACAATGGATTTTCTATTAAGTTTGATTTTTTAGAATATTTTATTAAATAGTATCTATCTTTAATACTAAGTTTTGAGAAGACCCATTAATTATGCTTCTGAGGCACTTGCTTAACCATAGTCCTGGTCCTATTGGTTGTTTCCAACTTGCAAGTTCAAGTGGCCATTGCAGTACTAGTGATGTGATCACAGTTGGAATCTGAGCACTGAAATCTCAATCAAGTCCCTCTCCATTCTACATAAAGAACTTACACAACTTGGGGCACCTGGATTAGCAGAAGAATACAAAGATATCCAAGGATATCCAATAAACTGGAGTCTTGCAGACTGGAAACAGAATGGCATTTCTATGGCTATGATTAACCAGGCAAATTGTTTATGTTTTTCTTCCAGGTGGCATACAGCTGTGTGAAAAATATGGTATCTATTGGTAGATCAAATTTGCTAGTAATGTTGTTGAGAATTTTGTGTTTATATTCATGAAGGATATTGATCTATGTATTTTTTCATATTATGCTCTTAACAGGTTTAGTTTCAGGATTATACTGGTCTCATAAAATGATTTGGCAATTGTTTTCTCCTTTCCTTTATGAAAGAGTTTGTGTAAGATATTTATTATTTCTCCTTTATGTATTTGATAGAATTTACCACAGAAGGCATCTGTGGCTAACATTTTCTTTGTGGAAAAATTGTGAATTGCAAAAAATTGTTTAAATAGATATGCTACAATGCCATTTTCCTGTTTGTTTTTGTGTCAGTTCATAACAGGTTTTTTAAAAAACAATTTGTCCATTTTATCTACAATGTTAAATTTATTGACATGAAGTTATTGATAATATTCCTTTATTATCTTTTCAATTTATTTAGGATCTGTAGTGATGCCCCTTTCATTCTGGATATTGGTAAAATACATTTTGTCTCCTTTTTGTCTATCAGTATTGCTTTATCAGTATCAATTTTATTAATCTTTATTAAAAAGTTTTTTTCTTTGTCATTTTCCTATTTTTGTTTTCTGTTTCATTGATTTCCACTCTTACATTTTTATTTATTTTTCTATACTATTTTGGATTTAGTTTTCTCTTCTTTTTCCAGTTTCTCTGAAGTTTTGTATCATTGTTGCTAAAACTTTTTTTATATAGATTAAAATATATAACATAAAGCTATACATTTCCTTCTCTATGTTATTCTGGTTGCATTTCATGAATTTTGATACATGGTGATCTTTTTGCCATTCAATTTAAATTTATCTATGATATCCCTTTTGATTTATGATTTGACCTGTTGGCTAACTGGAAGCATGTTGCTTCATTCCCAAATATCCAGATGCAACATTTTTCATATTCAAAGTAACTCTTTTGGTCTGGGAACATATGCTGTATAGTTTCAACCCTTTGAGATTTATGGGGTTTTGTTGTGATCCCATATGAATTATCTTGATGAATTCCTCATGTGTACTTGAAGTAAATATGTGTGTAGTATTCTATAAATAAATAAACCAAGTTGCTTGATAATGTTGCTCACATTTTCTTTATTCTTACCACTGCATCCTACTTGTTCTATCAATTACTGAGATAAAATGTTAAACTCTTAAATTATGATTGTGAATTTATCTATTTCTCCCTTCAAGTGTGGCACTTTTTAAAACTTCATGTATTTTGAAGCTCTGTTATTATATTTGCACATTGGTAGGGTTATTTTATCTTCTTGATGAATTGACACTAAGTATTATGAACCATCCCTTTTAGTCTCCAGTAATACTGTTAATCTGATAATAATAAAATCACCCCATATTTCTTATGCTTAGGATTCATATAATATCTTTTTTCCCCTTTTACTTTCTAATCTTGTCTGTATAAATACATCTTATGTAAACTAGAGAGTTGGATCTTGCTTTTTTATCCAGTATTGTCATTTCTGCCTCTTGAAGAGTTCATTCCATTTATATTTTATATAATTATTTATATGATTGTGTCCATTGCAAAATTTTTAAAGATTTTATTTTTTAAAAAAACTTTATTTATTTGAGAGAGAGTGAGAGCCAGAAAGATCACAGAGGGAAGGGAGAGGGAGAAGCAGACTTCATGCTGTGCACAGAGCCTGATGTGGAGCTCAGTCTCAGGGCCCTGAGATCATAACGTGAGTCAAAGCAGATGCTTAACTGACTGAGCCACCCAGGTGCCCTAAAAGGTTTTATTTTTCAGTAATCTCTATATCCAAGGTGAGACTCAAACAGCCCCTAGATCAAGAATCACATGTTCCACCAGCTGAGTCAGCCAGGTGCCTCTACTGCAATTTTTTGTATCATCTGTTTTCATTCCTTTGTCTCTTGTTTACTGGATTTGGTTTCTGTGTGTTTGTTTTTGCTTAATTTTGTACTTTCTTGTATTCCATTCAGTATACTAAATTGACTTTTTACCTTTAATATTTTGGGAGGTTATTTCATCTAAGAATGAGAATACACAGTCTTTATTAACAGAGTCTACCTTAAATTAGTATTATGTCACTTCACCCACAATGTGGAAAAATTTCCTCGTCTTTTTTTGTCATGACACAGAAGATCAGCATTAAGACATAGGAGAGATATTTAAGAATTCATATGGTTAAAAACCTCTACGAATAGCATCAAATTGGAAAATATTTGAAAAATACCTTAATATGTAATACGTAGAAGATATTTCATACTAGAGAGAAATATAATGAAGATAATCATTGTGAGAAAACCTTCAGCCAGATTTCAAATTTAAATGTGCATGGAAGAACTCATACTGAAGAGAAATGTTATGAATTTGGTGGATGTGAAAAAATATTATTCATTTGTTAAAATATACATAGGATCACACACTGACACAAACCCTATCAATCTAAGGACTATAGAGAGCGCTTCAGCTGTTCTTTGCATTGTAGGACTCATGTAAAAAAATCACATTGGAAAATAATATACAAAATGTAGGAAAGCCATTATTCATTCTTCATCCATTGCTGTATATGTAAAACTCCTGAAGCTAAGCCTTATTTCATATAATGTGAAAAAAATCTTCCATTTTTTCATCTCTCAGAAAAATGTGGAAAATGCTACATACAATAAATGTAAAAATCGTGGAAAAATCTTCATTTGTCCTTCATCCTTTAGGCACATGTGAGAACTCATAGTGAAAATACCCCTTTGACTGTAGAAGGGTATGATAAAGTCTTTATTTCTTCTATGTCCCTTACTGTAGATGTAAGATTCACATTGAGGTGAAGCCTTACAAATATAAGGAATATGGGAAAACCTTTACTTATTTCTGAAACCTTACTCTACAAGTTGGAAAACATATCAAAAAGGAGTCCTATACATGTAAGAAATGTGGGAAAGGCTACAGTTTCTCCTTTCCTTTCCTTTTAATAACCACAAGCACTGGAGAGAGGCCTTATAATTGTAAATAATGTGATAAATCCTTTCATTTTTCATATTTTACTATATGTGTGATATTGCACATTGGAAGAGAAATATTGTGAATATATGAAATGCAGTAACTTCTGCCTTCTTATTGCTTAGATAATGAGAATTCATACTGCCAAGAATTTGTATTAACATCTGGGGTGTAGGAAAGTTTTAACTTGTATCTAATTCCTTCAAAGGCTTGTGAAAATTCACATCGGAGAGAAAGCATATTAGTGTAAGAAATGTGGGAAAGTGCATTTCCTAACACTTCAGTGCTTATTTGAGAAGCTATACATTGAGGAGAAACCATAAAAATTTAAAGAATGTCGAAAAGCTTTCAAGTCTTTCTCATTTCTTAGTCAGCTAGTGAGAACTCATACTGGGATATAGGGCTGTAAAGAATGCATAAAATCCTTTAGTTTACCTTCATGCTTCAAAGACTAGTAAAAAGTCACCTTGGAGAAAAGCACAACAAACATAATCAATGTGGGAAAGGCTTCAGGTGCATCTAATGTTTTATTATATGTAAGGAAATTCATATTGGAGGAAAAATCTTTAAAATGTTATAAATATGGAATTGCTTTATTAGTGTCTCATCTTTGAAGTGACTCCTAGCTCATAATTTCTAACTTTGTGTTTTCTAACATAAATCTTTGTGATATAACTGCTGCTTCCAAATTCCTTGTAAGTGTATCATACAACTTCTGATAAGTTATTTTCCTTATAGTTCACTAATATATGGTATCTTTTCCTTTGTGAAGTCTCCTTAGACTTAAGTTTTTTTATTTTTTAAATTTTTAAAAAATATTTATTTATTTATGTATTCATGAGAGACACACACACACACACACAGAGGCAGAGACACAGGCAGAGGGAGTAACAGGCTGCATGCAGGAAGCCTGATGCAGGACTCAATCCCGGACTCCAGGATCACACCCTGGACTGAAGGTGGCACTAAACCACTGAGCCACCTGGGCTGCCCTGACTTAAGTGTTTTTAGTATGTAAGTAAGTGTATTTGAAAATTTTTGTTATTCTTTCTAATTAATTTCTATTCCTATATGTAATGCATGTGGTCATTGTCATATTGATTTTGGTACTAGTTGAGATAAGTTATTGATTTTTACTATTGAGATATCTGCAGAATTTTTGTAGCTAATGTAGCATACAACCATTTGTTTTGGTCAATAAATAGTCGATGTAAGTAAAAAATGTGAAAAGCTATCAAAAAGGATGGTTTCATTAGACTTGGTAATTTCACCTTTTGTGCTTTGCTCCTGCAAGTTGGACACAACACTTCGAGTTGAAGGGAGAGCCTTTGCAACCATGAGAATGAAAGCTGGGGGCAATGATGATTGTGCTGGATTGTGTTATATGAGACTTAGAACCACATTTTCCAGACTCTTCTTTGCTATATGGTTGTAAGTTAGAATTGGACAAGAGGAACCTGTATGAAATTTGGAATTCAAAGTGAATCCATTAATCTCAAAAGAATGTACAAGCAGCAGATTGACAGATACAGAACTGTTCAGAAGTTCCAAACGTCAAATTTGACTTCCTAACTATTGGCTTTGTTGAATATCAGCCCCGAGCCAATCACTAAGCACTTAATTTCAGTTCTCTCAAAGGTGGCAGCTTCCACAAGCATCTCCATGAGCTCGCCATTCATAGTTCTACTTTGGTGGCTAGATGTGCACAGCTGTTTGAATTTTCTACACTCAAACTGGCATTTTCTTATTGGTGTATCAAGATGTCATGATTAGAGACTTTTTCCAATCCTGTGATTCTCTTTTCTCCACGTTGTGAAAAATGTAACTTCTGTAGAGAGCACATAGTTCAAAAACAATATAAACAAATGAGTAATTGTGGTCCCCTTGTAGGTTGTTAAATGGCTATAGTATCCCACTGTTGCCTGTTTCTGGACTCTTCCAAAAGAGAAATAAACACCTTGCTAATCTGTGGGTCATGTTGTGAGAATTTTATGTTACTCAAAACTGAATAAAACCCCCGATGATAAACCTAGTATGTGTTAAGTCAAAATATCAGGGGCACCTGGGTGGCTGAGTTGGTTGAGCATCTGCCTTCAGTTCAGGTCATGATCTTGGGGTCTGGGACTGAGCCCTGTGTCAGGCTCCCTACTCAGTGAAGAGTCTGCTTCTCCCTCTCCCTTTGCTCCTTACCCCCCATGCTCACCCTCTCTCTCTCTCTGATAAAGTCTTTAAAAACCCCCAAACCCCCAATCAATATAATTCATCATATTAATAGCATAAAGGAGAACATTTATGTGATCATCTCAATAAATGCATAGAAAGTCTTTGAAAAATTCAGAATGCACTTTGTGAAAATTTTCGACACTCTAGAGAATAGGAACATCCTCATTGTGGTAAAGAATATCTATAAAAATCCTACTAACATAATACTTAGTGATGAAATATTGAATGCTTCCCCATAATACTAGAGACAAAGCCAGAAAGTTATCACTGTTCTGTTCAACATTATAAAGAAGGGTCTAGTCAATGTATGCAGGAAAAGTAAATAAAAGACACAGATACATAAAATATTTGTCTTTATTTACAGATGACATAATTGCATATGTTGAAAATCCTAAAGAACCTACAAGAAAACTACTGGGACTAATGAGTAGATTTAGCAAGGTTGAGGATCTAAGGTTGATTTATAAAAATCCATTGTATTTCCAGATAACTGCAACAAATGAAAAATAAAATTAAAAAACTATAATTTGCAATAGCATCAAAAAGTAAATAGGAATAAATTTAACCAAATATATGTAAGACTTCTACGTTGAAAATTATAAAACATTGCAAAGAGAAGTTGAGAAGATTTAAATAAGTGGAGAAATATGCCACATTCATAGATTGGAAGACCCCAAATTATTGAGATGTCTATTACGACCAAATTGATCTCTACAGAGATGCAATTCCAATCAAAATCCAACCAGATTTTTTTGTAGGAATTGGCAAGTGACAAGTAAACATACATATTTGCAAGATGTCTTGTATAGTTGCAGTAATCAGTATGGTGAAGTATTGGCCAAAGGATCAATAAACTAAAAATCAAACTGAGTGTAATGCTAACTATTTGAAGAGAAAATCAACATTTTTTTTCAGTATCCATATATACCCATGGTATTTATGGACTTAATTTGTTTTAATCAAGTATACATCTTTGGTCCATTTTTACTAACTAAATTATCACAACTTGGCCGATAGGAAACTCCTTACACTGACCTCTTTGGAATTTTAACCCAACCCATTATATTGAAAGCATCCTTGCTTTCTGGCCATGGCAAGAGATCACAAAATTATTCTTTTTTATTGCTGATCCAGACATGTTTTCAACTACCTTACAAAAAGCTCTGGTTTCTTTTCATCGAATACAGGTGTTAAGGACAAAATTTTGGGATCCTGAAAAGTTGGAAGGCTGAATGTAAGGAGCTCTGGGTTAGAGGCACGTTGATAGATATATGAGAGTGACCATAACGTGTGGAAATCTATATGCACTAACTTAATGACCACCAAAGGGCATCTCACCAAGAAGAGTCACTAAACACTGAAATAGATAAAATTATATATCCATTTCACTTTATTGTTTAAAGATTTTGTTTATTTACTTGAAAGAGAGCAAGAGTGAGAGTGAGAGAGAGCACAGATGGAGATGGAGAAGCAGACTCCCAATAGAGCAAGGAGCCCAACTGTGGGCTTGCTCCCAGGACTCTGAGATTATGACCTGAGCTGAAGGTAGCCGCTTAATCAGCTGAGCCACCCAGGTGCCCCTCCACTTAACTTTAGACAGCCTCTTCATTAGCCAGAACACTACTAGCATGATGGACACATGAACAAAGAGGCCACAGTGGCAAAGATGAACGTGTCTATGCCTTACTTAACAAGGCTTATCTAGTTGCTTCTATAGCCAAATGTCTAACCTTCCAGCAATTCAGACCAACACTAACCTGTTTATATGGCAGAAATGGCTTCAGTTACCATTGCTCCCAACAACCCAGTTGGGGAATTTGTGCTTCCCATTTCTGAAATCTGGGCTTTGCAGAATTAAAAGCCCTTGTCTCTAAAGGGAAAAAATTCCACCAGGGAACATAGCAAGATCCCCAACATAATATAAGCTAAAGCAGTAGCCTCAATCTTTGGGTTCCATGTGACCAGGGTTCAAGACAAGAAGAGAAGTGACCAACTTGACTCTGATCAGACAGAGAAAATAGGGCTTCTATTACACATTGGGGGCAAGGAAATATACATTTGGCACCCAGTGGACCCACTTGAGTGCCTCATGGTACGTATTTGCCTAGTTACTTTGGTAATTGAATGTATGCAACAATTCCAGATTGAGAAGGACATGATGACCAGGGCTCAGATGACCAGGGATGAAGGTCTGGATTACACGACCAGGTAAGCTAGTGACACCAGCAGGCATGGTAATGGAGGGTTAGAAGAAACCTAAAATGGGCAGTACAGAGGGAGATAATGATGATTAGTTTTAACCCTGAAACCCGTTTCAGTAGTAGGGGCGGTAGGTCATTGCATTAAACTTTCTCTTCTAAGTTTCCCCCCAGGAAGAGGCCCCTCAGAACCATCAAGGGGTTACCTCCCGAATAAACATGAAGAGGATCTTAGTGGCACAGCAGGTGGACTGTAAGTACATGGAGATACACCACCCAGCTTCCCCTCCAAAGAAGGACTTGTTTGGGGTGCCAGGAGCCATAGTGGCTATCCTTCAGCTGTCACACCCATCCTTCGGTAAGCCACATCCAATAACTGGTCAAGGTGGAAGTAGAAAGACCTGGCTAATGCAATCTAAAACGAACAACTCTGAAGGGCCATTTTAACTTCAGAGCTCCCCACTTCTCTGTCTCCTGAATCTTGCCTCCATCACCTCAGTCCTACAGGTATTAATACCAAAGAACTCCTTAGCAAACACCCTACACTCTAAGTCTATCTCAAAGTCTGCTTTTTAGAGATCCCAACTTAGTAACACAGCTCCTGGTTTGCTTTTGGGCCATGGTAGAAACTGAACCCCTGCCTATGAAATACTAAGTAAACATGTGATCTGACTTATAACTTATAACTAGGATCTCATAACTTCCTAGATATTAGCTGATTCATCAAACCAAAAAATTGGTTTCATGTGTAGCAGTTCTCCATCTTCAAGTGGAAGTTATAATACAAGATCATACATGACAAGGCCTAGAGAATATAAATATGTTTCATGAGTAGATGGTTTATTTTTATTTATTTTTTTTAATTTTTTTAAATTTATTTATGATAGTCACAGAGAGAGAGAGAGAGAGAGGCGCAGAGACACAGGCAGAGGGAGAAGCAGGCTCCATGCACCGGGAGCCCGACGTGGGATTCGATCCCGGGTCTCCAGGATCGCGCCCCGGGCCAAAGGCAGGCGCCAAACCGCTGCGCCACCCAGGGATCCCGAGTAGATGGTTTAGACTGGCAGTGTACCTACTGTTCTTGCATTACCACCTCTCTTTCAACATGTATCTTGGTCTCACTGGGAGTGCCCTGTGATCAGATTACTGAAGATGGAAAATTTGAGCCTAACTAGAAATGTTTCCACATAGAAATCTGGCACAAGTCAAAAGAAGACTCCTAGAGAATTGCATTCTACAGGAATGGCCAAGGAAGGAAGGGAACTCCTCCTCCTGGTGCGAGAGAACTTCAAATGGTAGAACTGATTGTTCACTTTTCCTGGAAAGAAGGATGGCCAGAGGTATAGGTTTGCATTTATATTAGTTTTATTTTTTTAAGATTTTATTTATTTATTCATGGGAGACACAGAGAAAAAGAGAGGCAGAGACACTGGCAGAGGGACAAGCAGACTCCATGCAGGAAGCCCGATGTGGGACTCGATCCCGGGTTCCCAGGATCAGGCTCTGGGCTGAAGGCAGCGCCAAACCACTGAGCCACTCAGGCTGCCCTAGCTTTCTTTTTTAAAAAAGATTGTACTTATTTATTTGACAGAGTGGGGCAAGGAACACAAGCAAGGAGAGTGTCAGACAGAGGAAGAGGGATAAGCAGGCTCCCCCACCACCACCCTACCGGCCCCACCAGAAGAGAGCCTGATGTGGGTCTTAGGATCATGACCTGAGCCGAAGGCAGACACTTAATCGACTGAGCCATCCATGTGCCCCTATATTAGTTTTCTAGGGCTGCCATGTCAACATACCACAAACTGGGTGGCTTAATTAATGGAAATTATCATCTCAGAGTTTTGGAATCTTGAGGTTTGAAATCAAGTTGTTAGCAGGGTTGGTTCCTTGTTCAGGCTGTAGGGAAGGGTATGTTCCAGGTCTATTTCCTGGGCTTGTAGGTGGCATTCTTCTCCCTATGCCTCTTCACATAGCCTTCACTCCATGTGTGCCTGTGTTCAAATCCCCCCCCTTTTTTTTAAAGATTTCATTTATTTATTCATGAGAGACACAGAGAGAGAGAAACACACAGAGGCAGAGACCCAGGCAGAGGGAGAAGCAGGCTTCATGCAGGGACCCCGATGTGGGACTCGATCCGGGGACCCCCGGGTCACGCCCTGGGCTGCAGGTGGTGCTAAACTGCTGAGCCACCTGGGTGCCCCCATATTTCCCCTTTTTATAAGGATATCAGCCATATTGGATTTGGGCCCATCCCAATGACCTCGGTTTTACTTGACTACTTTTGTGTTCTGAGATTAACTAGAGTTTAGCATGACAGTGTGTCTTTTTTAGGAAGGACACAGCTCAACTCATAACAGCATACATTCATGAGCAGTAGCTAATGATTTGGCCTACATGTCATGGAATAGAAAGGAATAAAGTTAGAAAGTTGATAATAAGAAAGTCTGGGTATCATCTCTTGCTCTGAGCTTCTTTATTTTTTTAAGATTTTATTTATTTATTCATGAGAGACACAGAGAGAGAGAGAGAGAGAGAGAGAGAGAGGGAGAGAGAAAAAGAGAGGCAGAGACACAGGCAGAGGGAGAAGCAGGCTCCACGCAGGGAGCCCGATGTGGGACTGGATCCCGGGACTGCAGGATCACGTCCTGCAGGCGCTAAACTGCTGAACCACCCAGGGATCCCCTCTGAGCTTCTTTCAAGGTGTTAATGTAACACTGCATTTCCCTCATTACATAACCCACTTATGCTTTCCTTTAGCCATATCTACAATTGTTTGTTCTCTCCTTTTATTTTTTAAAATATTTTATTTATTTATTCAAGAAAGACACACAGAGAGGCAGAGACATAGGCAAAGGGAGAAGCAGACTCCATGCAGTGAGCCCAATGTGGGACTTGATCCTGGAATCCTGGGATCATGGATCATGCCCTGAGCCGAAGGCAGACACTAAACCGCTGAGCCACCCAGGCATCCCTCTTATCTCCATTTACTTTCAAATTTTTCCATACTTGGAAGACACACTAAGTTTGGCCACTGTGCTGGTCTAGATCGCAGGCAGCAATGCTAGTCTAGTAAGTGCTTCCCCCTTGGTCCACTCCTGTTCATGTGGAATAAGGTTACAGAATGAGGGGGCTATGTTTAGCATCAGGCAATATAGCTGCATTCACTGCTAACCCAAATTTTCCCAGATGACATGAAGGCACATCCTGACCAACAGGCCCTTAGGAATTCCGAAATAAATGTTAAAAACATAGTTACATTTTTTGCTTAGGAATCATCTGATTCCAATAGTTCATTTTTGCTTTTGTTTCTTTTGCCTTCGTGGATGTATCTTCATCAAGATAAGAAGCTTTTGCACAGCAAAGGATACAGTCAACAAAACTAAAAGACAACCTACAGAATGGGAGAAGATATTCGCAAATTACGTATCAGATAAAGGGCTAGTTTCCAAGATCCATAAAGAACATATTAAACTCAACACCAAAGAAACAAACAATCCAATCATGAAATGGGCAAAAGACATGAAGAGAAATCTCACAGAGGAAGACATAGACATGGCCAGCATGCACATGAGAAAATGCTCTGCATCACTTGCCATCAGGGAAATACAAATCAAAACCACAATGAGATACCACCTCACACCAGTGAGAATGGGGAAAATTAACAAGGCAGGAAACCACAAATGTTGGAGAGGATGCGGAGAAAAGGGAACCCTCTTACACTGTTGGTGGGAATGTGAAATGGTGCAGCCACTCTGGAAAACTGTGTGGAGGTTCCTCAAAGAGTTAAAAACAGACCTGCCCTACGACCCAGCAATTGCACTGTTGGGGATTTACCCCAAAGATACAGATGCAATGAAACGCCAGGACACCTGCACCCCGATGTTTCTAGCAGCAATGTCCACAATAGCCAAACTGTGGAAGGAGCCTCGGTGTCCATCGAAAGATGAATGGATAAAGAAGATGTGGTTTACGTATACAATGGAATATTACTCAGCCATTAGAAATGACAAATACCCACCATTTGCTTCAACGTGGATGGAACTGGAGGGTATTATGCTGAGTGAAATAAAGCAATCAGAGAAGGACAAACATTATACGTTCTCATTCATTTGGGGAATATAAATAACAGTGAAAGGGAATAGAAGGGAAGGGAGAGGAAATGGGTGGGAAATGTCAGAAAGGGAGACAGAATATAAAGACTCCTAACTCTGGGAAATGAACTAGGGGTGGTGGAAGGGGAGGAGGGTGGGGGTTGGGGGTGAATGGGTGACGGGCACTGAGGGAGGCACTTGATGGGATGAGCACTGGGTGTTGTTCTGTATGTTGGCAAATTGAACACCAATAAAAAATAAATTTATTATTAAAAAAAGAAACATTTCTGTATATTTGGAACAATTTTGGATATGTAAACCTATCTGTTCAACTGTTTAAAAAGAGATCAAGTATTTCAATAAAAAAGGAGCATCCAAAAAAAAAAAAAAAGGAATCATCTGATTCCAGACCTTGTAGGTACAGCCCTGGTTCTAAGACCATTGCATCAAGTAGGGGGGGAAATTTGAGGTGATATAGGGAAGAAAGTACACCAACAGTTTCTCCACTCCCTCTTCCCCAGACTGACCAGAGAAAGAAGAGATTATCTATCCAGTGAGGACACTCCTTTAGTCTTCCTCTTTCTGTGTTTGAACACATACTTGTGAAGGCATATAATCTAGGCCTTCCTGCCTTTATCTCCCCGTTTTAGACAACCAATGTTTTAATTGCCTGTTCCAATTTTCTATCAAGATACTGCTCAAGATACTATCAAGATATCTCTCCATCTGTTGTTGGACATTATGGACTATAAAGTGATTTCCTTGGTCGAAGAAATAACAGCTGTCTAAATTGGTGTAGTATTTTCTGCTCTGGTTCTTTTATAATACTCTGATCATCTGGATCTACTACCAGGTAAACCAAGCCTGGTTCAGAGTCCATGCCTACTCCTGTCGGCACCCTTTTGTATCCTCCTGGAGCTACCATTATCAGCTTGGCTTGCCAGTTATGTTCAGGGCTTTCCCACCAGAGGATCTGCCATATAGTCACCTGCAGTCTCTGTTGTTGGCAATTAGGGTAATTTAAAAATATTTATTTATTTGAGAAAGAGAGAGAGAGAGAGAGAGAGAGAAAGCAGGGAGGGGAGGGGCAGAGGGAGAGAGAATCCTGAAGCAGACTCCCTGCTGAGCACATAGCCCAATGTAGGGCTCAATCTCAGGACACTAAGATGGTGACCTGAGCCAAAATCAAGAGTCAGCCACTCAACCATGTGAGCCACCCAGACAACCTGGTTAGGACAGTTTTCATTGATATTCTGTGCCTCATAGGGTACAAGAGGAACATGTCTAGATTCAGCCCTTCCATCAGGATGGTGGCCTTCCAGACAGGATATTGTCTATTCACCTTGGAACGGTCATCTATAAGCCAAGCAGCTCTTTGTTGGTCAGTCAAGGGTGCTTTATATGCACTGCCCTTGTGACAGTAGAATCCAGCAAATTGTTATGCAATTCCAAAGTCAGTCCTAGGAGAAAAAAAGGCTCCTACTTGTGAATATTTCCTTGTACTCCCAGGCAGCATGATCCTAATTAAACCATTTCCATTTTATTATGGAACAATTTGGGCATTGCCATCCTCATTAGAGCATTTCACCAGTATCACTTTCGACATTATGGGTATTTGAGGTTTCAACATCATTTTATGTCCTTCAATCACCAAGATAGTTTCAATTAACATCTGATAGCAAGGTAGTAAATATCCCTCAAATGGAAATTGTCTTGCTCAAGTCTCTGTAGTCATTGCTGGGAAGCACCCAGCCTTTTGTCCTAAGTCCTAGTCCAGGCTCCATATAAGGCTCTAAACAGAGAATTTGTCCCTACCAGCACTCTAGCTTCCATTCCACATTGCATGGAATGTTAGTGGCAGTGGTTAGTCATGTTAGGCAGTCTTACTGGTTCTCATTTAGTATGTTCAATTAACCTTACTCGAAGGACTGATTTATATGTCTTCTGTTTTACATTACTAAGGTAAGTAAGGGAAATGTTCCCCAGTCAGATACAATGTTTGTTCCCCAAATATAATCAGTTAAAAAAGACACAGCCATTTCACATAAAGCTTGTTCAAGAATACCAGTTCTCCTACAAAATTTTACCATAACTCTATCAACTCATATGTTCCTGACTGTAGTCTCTATTAGGATTTTATACACAGATTTTGATTTTACGATATTAGGTAGGGAAGAGTTCCCCAACCATACAGAATATCCATTCCCATATAAAATATTCAGTAAAGTTGACAGAACCTCTTTACATAATACCTGCTTAATTAAACATTCTATCTTCCATAATTCTATCAACCATTATAGTTAATCTCAACCCAACTGTAGCCCAAGCCAGGGCTCATAATGTATCACATTATGTGGGACTCCCGTATCAAGGAATCCTGGAAACTTCTCTTCCCCACCCCCTGGCCATTTTAACCACTCTTGTGCAGAAG
This sequence comes from Canis aureus, assembly GCF_053574225.1. Taxonomy (NCBI): domain Eukaryota; kingdom Metazoa; phylum Chordata; class Mammalia; order Carnivora; family Canidae; genus Canis; species Canis aureus. The sequence goes on from NC_135615.1 coordinate 37,036,033, forward strand.
CCTTTGGGTACCCAGCAAGAGGTCAAGCCATGGGACCCTGGCCCTTTTGTCAACTTTGTTTTGATCTATCTGCCTATCCGCAGCCCCCAAGCTATTGCTAATTAACTTTCTCATTGAAATCTTTACCTGCTGACTTTTTACACTTCTCCAGAGTTAAGTAAAGGAGACTTGTTTGGGGATCCTTTAATGTTGGGGGGCCAGTAAGGGTCCTTTGGACTGCCCAATCTTAGGTTGTACTGTATTAAAACCTTTGTTTAACCCCATCAATGTCTGTTTTATTTATCCCATTTTTAAGTAAACATCTAAAGATTTCCATCCTGCTGGGACAAGTCCTGGGGGCTCTCCCCTTTTTCCCCTTCTTTATTTCATTCCTGTCAATATCCATTCTATTCACTTTATTCCTTAATAGCCATTAAAAAATTCTATCTTATTGCGAAGAGTACTTTGTTGTTCCCTTTGGCCTCTTCCCAACGAAATGCCTGGGTGGCTCAGCATTGCTGGCTCAGGGTATGATCCTGGGATTCGGGATGGAGTCCCACATTGGGCTCCCTGCATGGAACATGATTCTCTCTCTGCCTGTGTCTCTGCCTTTCTCGGTGATGAGCATATCCAGTGAGTGAATATTGTGGTCATCATAAAGCTAATCCTATACAACTTGCATATGAAGCATATCAGCAGCTTTACCTGGGATGTTCCACGTGGCATTTCTAGAGGGAGATGGATAATCCCTCTTTTCAGGGTAAACATCTTACAGTGGCTTTTACGAGTCCACCAGGCTACCTGTTCCCTCAAGAATAACCATGAGTGCATCTAGATCATTTGCCCTCTGTAACTATTCCATAGTGAGTTGTGGATCCTATATTAACCCAAACATGTTCTTTCATTCTGCAGCATTCAAGACCAAAAACATAGCCCCTAAAGGGGTTATTTTCACAATCCATTTCAGTAAAGTTTTTTTCAGGAAGCAGATGATACCAATCTACAAGATAAAACAAATCCTTCACAGTATGCCCCCTGATACTAGTAGTTTCCTGGTTTTGCTCTCCTCCAACATCAACTATCATGTTGATGATCAGAGGCCTAAAAAGAACTTTCTTTTTCCTGGAGCAAGGGTAGGTAGACATCTCTGAAGCTAGTGGTCCAAGTTCAGACTTTGGTCTGGCATCAAGGTCTGACCCAGCATTCTCTTTTCTTTTCAGGTTAGTTATTACAAATAACAATAACCAAGTTTTAAAAAAATAAAATTCAACTGAGTAAATTTTAAGATCTAACTGGCTTTATTCAATGACTTAATCTAGCGGGATCCTACCTAGCAAATAGAAAGGAGCTCTGAAAAGCTGTATAAGATGGAAGGATTTTATAGGCAGAAATAGGGAGAGACAATCAGCAAAAGAAGAAAGGATTGTTTCAGGCCAAGTCACCTTCTTGTAGAGGAAAAAGCAGGTAGATTATTAGGTAAATTACCTCATCTTCCTCTGGAAGATGCAGAGGGCCCATGTGACAGATTCTCTCATTGATGCTGACCAAAAACTTCCTAATTGATCCTTAAGGCTACATTTCTGGGAGAGGTTGAAACTGCAGTTAGGTTAGGTATTAAACCCCTGTTTGTTGACTTTGTTTAGCATAAGTGACTCCATTTTGGCCTTTGTTTTTCTTTTTTTAATGATTTTATTTATTTATTCATGAGACACAGAGACAAGCAGAGACATAGTTAGAGGGAGAAGTAGGCTCCCTGTGAGGAGCCCGATGTGGGACTTGATCCCAGGACCCAGGGATCATGACCTGATCCAAAGGCCGCTGCTCAACCACTGAGCCACCCAGGTGCCCTACTGGTTTTCTTTTTAACATAAAGGATAGAATATTTGCCTTTTTTCTTATTAGTTTGTATTTCGTTATGCATTCAGTGAACCAACTCCTCAGGAGTTCGATCAATCACTAAATTCCCAGCTTCAACGTGGATGGAACTGGAGGGTATTATGCGGAGTGAAGTAAGTCAATCGGAGAAGGACAAACATTATATGTTCTCATTCATTTGGGGAATATAAATAATAGTGAAAGGGAATATAAGGGAAGGGAGAAGAAATGTGTGGGAAATATCAGAAAGGGAGACAGAACATAAAGACTCCTAACTGGGAAATGAACTAGGGGTGGTGGAAGGGGAGGCGGGTGGGGGGTGGGGGTGAATGGGTGACAGGCACTGAGGGGGGCACTTAACGGGATGAGCACTGGGTGTTATTCTGTATGTTGGTAAATTGAACACCAATAAAAAATAAATTTATTATAAAAAAAATAAATTTCTCATACCAGAGATTAAAAAAAAGTCACTAAATTCCATGGATAACTTGTACCTTTAGTAGCTGGCTGTAGCACAACTGCTAATCTAGACCATGGGGGACAGTGTGGCCATACAGAAATCAAAGGTTCTCTTCATCCCTCATCTTTTCTTTCTTTCTCTTCTTAAACCACATGTTTCTCTGAGCCAGGGCCAATCTAGCAAATTCTGCTTCACTAACAAAGTTCTGAGTACCCAGTTTCAACATGGAGAGAAATAGAGGTTAATTAGGCTGATTCATCAAGATTAGAAAAAAAATCCTGGGGAGTATGATAGCTATTAAATAAATTGAGTATTTCAGGATCAGCTGGCCATGAGTACTACTAAAATTTCAAGGAAAAAATAATTACAATCTTATAAAAACACTTCTAAAGAACAGAAAATAAAGAACACTCCTTAATTTGTTTAGCATAACTCTGATATCAAGGAAGGAAAATTAAAAGTCAATTATCACTCCTTGGCATACATTAAAGGGAGAAAAATCTCACAATTGTGTTACTAGATACAGAAGAGGCATTTGTTAAAATTCTGTTTACTATGGAATAAGAATCTCCTTAAGCTAGAATCTCCTTAATCTCCTTAGTCTTTAAATGGTATGAGGCGGCTGGGTGGCTCATTTGGTTAAGGGTCTGTCTTGATTTCGGCTAGGTCATGATCTCAGGGTTTTGAGGTTGAGCCCCATACAGGGCTCTGTGCTGGGCTTGGAGCCAGCTTGAGATCTCTCTCTCTCCCTCTTTCCCTCCCAGGTGCCCCTAAATTGGGTCTTAATTTAAAAATGAACTCCGAGGGACGCCTGGGTGGCTCAGCAGTTGAGCATCTGCCTTCAGCTCAAGGCCTGATCCCAGGATCCTAGATCAAGTCCCTCCTCAGGCTCCCTGCAAGGAGTTATATCCCTCTGTTTCATGTCTGCCTCTCTCTCTGTGTCTCTCATGAATAAATAAATTAATAATAATAATAAATCAACTCCAAACTAATATATGATTTAACTGTCCAAAATAAATATAACAAACAACTTTCAAAGCTTTTAATGAAAAATATAAGTAAATATATTGTAAGCCTCAGGGGTAGAAATAATTTTTTTAAATAATTTTTTATTTTGACCATAGAATAAAAGATTAATAAATTTGACCGTATTAAAATCAAGGTCTCTGATTCATCAATAGATGAATCTTTTTACATCTTAAGGATGTAAAAAGGACTAGACCTGAGAATGTAATGTACAGCATGTGACTATAGTTAATAATACTGTATAGTATATTAAAAAGTTGCTAAGAGAGTAGATCCTAAAATTTCTTATCATTAGAAAAAATTATAACTATGTGTAGTGGTGGATGATAACTAGACTTATTGTGGTGATCATTTCATAATATATACAAATATTGGATCATTATGATGTATACTTGAAACTAATATGTTATATGTCAATTAAATCTCAATAAAAATAAAAGATATGAAAAGGTACAAACCAGGAGAAGATACAATACACATGCTGACAATATCAGGAATATGTAAAGAACTCCTACAAAAGAATATAACCAAAAATGATAATAGAAAAATGGTAAAAGACATTTCTTTTTTAAAGTATTTTTATTTATTTGAGAGAGAGAGAGAGAGAGAGCGCACATGAGCAGGGTGAGGGGCAGCAGAAGAAGCAGACTCTCTGCTGAGCAGGGCGCCTGATGTAGGACTCCATCCTGGGACCCCAGGATCGTGGCTTGAGCCAAAGGCAGATGCTCAACTGACTGAGCCACCCAGGTTCCTCTGAAGAGACATTTCATAGAAGAAACAAATATAACCAGAAGACATATGAAGAGATGTTTTTTACTATAATCAGAAAAATGCAGATTAAAACCAGGAGAGGCACGAAGGCAAAAGAAACAAAAGCAAAAATGAACTATTGGGACTTCATCAAGATAAGAAGTTTTTGCACAGCAAAGGATACAGTCAACAAAACTCAAAGACAACCTACAGAATGGGAGAGGATATTTGCAAATGACATATCAGATAAAGGGCTAGTTTCCAAGATCTATAAAGAACTTCTTAAACTCAACACCAAAGAAACAAACAATCCAATCATGAAATGGGCAAAAGACATGAACAGAAATCTCACAGAGGAAGACATAGACATGGCCAACATGCACATGAGAAAATGCTCTGCATCACTTGCCATCAGGGAAATACAAATCAAAACCACAATGAGATACCACCTCACACCAGTGAGAATGGGGAAAATTAACAAGGCAGGAAACAACAAATGTTGGAGAGGATGTGGAGAAAAGGGAACCCTCATACACTGTTGGTGGGAATGTGAACTGGTGCAGCCACTCTGGAAAACTGTGTGGAGGTTCCTCAAAGAGTTAAAAATATACCTGCCCTACGACCCAGCAATTGCACTGCTGGGGATTTACCCCAAAGATACAGATGCAGTGAAACGCCAGGACACCTGCACCCCGATGTTTATAGCAGCAATGGCCACGATAGCCAAACTGTGGAAGGAACCTCGGTGTCCAACGAAAGATGAATGGATAAAGAAGATGTGGTTTATGTATACAATGGAATATTACTCAGCTATTAGAAATGACAAATACCCACCATTTGCTTCAACGTGGATGGAACTGGAGGGTATTATGCTGAGTGAAGTAAGCCAGTCGGAGAAGGACAAACATTATATGTTCTCATTCATTTGGGGAATATAAATAATAGTGAAAGGGAATATAAGGGAAGGGGGAAGAAATGTGTGGGAAATATCAGAAAGGGAGACAGAACGTAAAGACTGCTAACTCTGGGAAACGAACTAGGGGTGGTGGAAGGGGAGGAGGGCGGGGGGTGGGAGTGAATGGGTGACGGGCACTGGGGGTTATTCTGTATGTTAGTAAATTGAACACCAATAAAAAAAAAACCAGGAGAGGATAGATTTTTTTTATATGCCACTGTTTAAAAACTTAAAAACCTGAGAATACCAAATACCAAATGTTGAAAAGGACATGGACAAGAGATCCAGTGGGTTTTATATATTGCAAGTGAGTATAAAAATCAGTGCAACTACTTTGGAAAATAGTCAGGCATTCATTATTACTCCTAGATAAATACTTGAGAGTTTCAGAATTTCTCTTCCTAGTTATATACCCAAAAGAAACTCTTGCACATTTACATCAAGGAGTATATATAAGAATATTTATAATGATAGTATGCACAAGAGCAAACAAATATCAGAAAACAATCCATATGCCCATCAATTGAGTGAATAAACAGTGGTATACTCACAAACAGAATGTTTTACAGTAGTCAAAATAAATTACAGTAATACAACATTATTGAATTTTAACAATAAAGTGGGGGGGAAAGTACCAAAGTATTACATACAGTATTTTACCCTTACTGTAAATTTTAAAACAACTAGATGAAAAAATATGGGGGGAGTAAGATATAATACAATAAAAGCTTATTCAAAAGAGCAAAAACTAAAGTACATAGAATTGAGGATGATGATTACCTTTGTTTGGTGGAGGTGGGGACAGGTATAAGGGACCATGAATATGGTTAAATATAGTTTATTACCAAGTCCCTAGCATTTGGGGGAGGTGCTTTGTTCACAAATCTTATTGCTATCTAGATTTACAACTAGAGAGACAAATACCTATAGGTAGATAGATGATATAAGATACATAAGTAGGGGATCCCTGGGTGGCGCAGCTGTTTGGCGCCTGCCTTTGGCCCAGGGCGCGATCCTGGAGACCCGGGATCGGATCCCACGTTGGGCTCCCTGTGCATGGAGCCTGCTTCTCCCTCTGCCTGTGTCTCCTCTTCTCTCTCTCTCTCTGTGACTATCATAAATAAATAAAAAAAAAAAAAAAAAAAAAAAAAAAAAAAAAAAAGATACATAAGTAAATGAATAATGTAGGTCATATACGGACTAATGATGGCAGTTTATTATAATCCAGTTCTGTCAACCTGAATTCCAACAAGACCTTAAAAAAAGCAGCATATGTGATAGAACATAAAGTACATGGAATTGCCAATGATGCATTCTTGCTAAAAATGTTTAACTTCTGGGGCAGCTGGGTGGCTCAGTGGTTGAGTGTCTGCCTTCAGCTCAGACTGTGATCCCAGGGTCCCAGGATCGAGTCCAGCATCGGGCTCTCCAGAAGGAGCCTGCTTCTCCCTCTGCCTATGTCTCTGCCTTTCTGTGTGTTTCTCATGAATAACTAAAATAAAGTCTTAAAAAAAAAAAGTTTAGGGCAGCCCGGGTGGCTCAGTGGTTTAGTGCCGTCTTCGGCCCAGGGCGTGATCCTGGAGACCCAAGATCGAGTCCCGCGTCGGGCTCCCCGCGTGGAGCCTGCTTCTCCCTCTGCTTGTGTCTCTGCCTCTCTTTCTCTCTCTGTGTGTCTCTCATGAATAAATAAATAAAATCTTAAAAAAAAAAAAAAAAAAAAACGTTTAACCTCAACCCAGCCTTTTCTCAAGGAGCCAAATCCCAGGAATCCAGGGGCCTTTCTGCATTAAAGAGGACAGGAATGGAACCATGGCAGTCTCCATATTCGGAACTGGAGACCAACTCTGTTGTGCAGCTTCTTCATTATCCAATGGGCACCAGAGTCTGAGAATATTCCTATGTCTGGTGCCAAGGAGACAGGGAAGGCTTTTTGTGGACATCTCCAAGAACCTAGACTGGGAACCCAGAGAGCTGGTTATAGAAGAGTTGGCCATTTCTCCAAAGGCAGAAAGGAGCCTTTACTCTGAATCACTAAAGAGCCATTTGATTTTCAGCAGCAAAGAAAGTACACAGAAGGTTGCCTTAGTTAAAGTCTGCCAACAGTCCAAGTGGCTGAGGAGAACCTAGTGAAACGACTTCAAACTGGAGTAAAAATACTCATAATATTATAAGACAACCATCAGGCTTCCCTTTGGCAGAAATAATATTGTTTCTGGGGATATCCTCCCACATCCTGAATGTGTAGGATTGTTAAAAAGTGTTAAGTTTCTACAAAACTATTTACTGACCTGTGAAGTTTTTTTATCTCAAGGTGCAGATTTTTTTTTAAGGTGCAGATTAAAAGCTAGTAATACCAAGTATGCTGAACTAGTTTTGGAAAAACCATTAAGCTTGGTGCAATGAACCAAGCATCAGTTGCCCAGCATCAACCTTAAAAAGGTAGGCCAGGACACAGGAAGATACTAGTCTATCTTTTAAACATCATTAACAGCCTGTATTTAAGTGTTGGGATTAGGAGGGAGCTAAGAACACTTTGGACAGTGTATTTCACGAGGCAGGCCACAGACTTGGATGATAGTTCTGACACTGAAATAATTAACTTTCTAAAAAGATTCTCAGCAAAGACTTCTGGGCCATTCCAAATGAATCTAGAGACATCAGAGAGACCAGAGAGCTACACACTTAAATGGTGATCAAGTTGGAAATGCAGGCTCTGGGAAAAGGGATACCTTCTGAACTTGAGCAAAAAAATCTGTGATTTTTTTTTTTTTTTTGTTAAGATGGATGAATGGATGGATGGATTTATTTATTTATTTATTTATTTATTTATTTATTTATTTATTTATTTATTTCAGAGAGCTCTGAGTGCATAAGCATGAGCCAGGGAAGGAGCAGAAGGGAAGGAGAAGGAGGGGCCAAGAATCTCAAGGAGATCTCAGAGGAGCAGCTCAGAGCCCAACACAGCCGAACATGATCACAATCCTGTGATCCTGACCTGAGCCAAAATGAAGAGTTGGTCGCCCAACTCACTGAGCCACTCAGGCATCCCTAGTATTTTATCTACACAATTACTTCCTGAAAATAATATCACCCTTCTTTAGAGCTCTGAGCCAGAACAAAGAGAAACTATTTTTCTTTCTAATTCAGCAACTTGGGGATATTTTCTTGTTCAAGCAAGAAAATAGGCAAGTTTGACACTCTATTGTCAGATATGGTTCTTCTGAGGTATCCCATATACTAAATAGCTTGGTATCTCATTAAAGCTAGACAAGGAATGAATTTCTAGCTACAACATCACTGTAGCATTGCAAGATGCAGACCACCAGGTCCTGAAAGTAAACCAAAAGGCATAGGAGAAAAGATTTTTCAAAGTTGAGGGTTAAATTTTTATGTGAAAGTGAAATCTAAAATAAAGGTAGGTTGGGATCCCTGGGAGGCGCAGCGGTTTAGCGCCTGCCTTTGGCCCAGGGCGTGATCCTGGACACCCGGGATCGAATCCCACGTCAGGCTCCTGGCATGGAGCCTGCTTCTCCCTCCGCCTGTGTCTCTGCCTCTCTCTCTGTGTGTGTGTGACTATCATAAATAAATAAAAATTTAAAAAAATAAATAAAATAAAGGTAGGTGTCGAAAAATGGATTTAACCAATTTTAATATTAGAGATAACTATCTCACCACCCACACACAAATAAATGGTAACTCTGTTGAGGTGATGGATGTGTTAACTAACCTAATTGTGATAATCATTTCACAGGATACACATATGTCAAATCATCACATTGTATATCTCAACTTACATAATGTTATTTGTTAATTATATCTCAATAAAACTAGGGGAAAATAAAGAAATACCATGGACCAATTTAAAGAATATAAAAAAATCCCACAATACAAAAACAAAACACAATTAAGGAAAAGAGTTCCTTAAATTCAAAATTCTCTTACTGATTTTACACACACATAAAATTTGGATTCTGCTTTTTCTTTTTAATTTTTATTTATTTATGATAGTCACAGAGAGAGAGAGAGAGAGAGAGAGAGAGAGAGAGAGGCAGAGACACAGGCAGAGGGAGAAGCAGGCTCCATGCACCGGGAGCCCGATGTGGGATTCGATCCCAGGTCTCCAGGATCGCGCCCTGGGCCAAAGGCAGGCGCTAAACCGCTGCGCCACCCAGGGATCCCATGGATTCTGCTTTTTCATTTAAAACTTTATTATAGAGGGATGCCTGGGTGGCTCAGTGGTTGACACCTGCCTTTGGCTCAGTGCATGATCCCAGGGCTCTGGGATGGAGTCCCACATTGGGCTCCCTGAGGGGAGACTGCTTTTCCCTCTACTTATGTCTCTGCCTCTCTATGTCTCTCATGAGTAAATAAATAAAATCTTAAAAAATAAATAAATTTTATTCTAGAATATCACTCTTTTAACTTGCTTTAAAACAAGCATCTAAACCATGAGATCCCTGAGGACAGAAACCAGATGTCATTAATGTCTGAATACCCTTTTACACTGTAAATGGTGTTGATTAAATATTTTATTTAGGTAAATAATAATATAAAACTCAAATTTCTTTAAATACATTATTTCAAATTACTACATTTTTTTCTGTAGTACAAATCTAAAATGATACAAATTGTACCCAAATATCAAACCATGAATTAACCAAATTGAGTGGAAAAAAGTTCTCCTGACTTAGATTTCTATCTTTCTTACCTGCCTGTTTCTATTGAAGGTATTCTAAACCTTTGCTGGACAATGTGTAGAAAGGTCTGCCTGCAACAGGGCTGAGACAATCTCACAGGTGCTAGGCAAGGGGCCTGTGGACTCTGAGGAGGTCCACTTCCTGCTGGGAGCCAGTTCTATTCTCTATTTTGGTTTAATTCAGGTCTGCTTCACTGAAGCCCCACTAAGCAGCTACTGACCACTTAAGTATGAAATTTATAGAACAGGGGAGCCTGGGTGGCTTAGTCTGTTTGGCAGCCAACTCTTGATTTTGGCTCCAGTCATGATCTTAGCGTTCTGGAATCTGAGCCCTGTGTCAGGCTTCTTGCTCAGTGGGGAATCTGCTTGAGGATTCTCTCTCCCTTTCCCTTTGTTCTTCCCCATATCCTGCACCTCCGCACACACGTGCTTTCTCTAAAAGAAATAAATCTAAAAAAATAGGCCTTACCAAGTGTACAAGTTTCCTATATTTATATGATTTTCTACTTATACTTTTAGAAATCTGTACATTCCCAAAATATTTTGGGCCTCAGTAACACATTGCTTCAAATCTTAATTTTAAAAGCTGTTCTAGGGGATCCCTGGGTGGCGCAGTGGTTTGGCGCCTGCCTTTGGCCCAGGGCGCGATCCTGGAGACCCGGGATCGAATCCCACATCGGGCTCCCGGTGCATGGAGCCTGCTTCTCCCTCTGCCTGTGTCTCTGCCTCTCTCTCTCTCTCTGTAACTATCATAAATAAATAAAAAAAATTTTTAAAAAGCTGTTCTATTATCTTCTATGTCTTATAAGTACACTTTATCTGTTATACACTTGTGCATACTTATTAAGATATAAAATACACTTGCAAGTTAAAAAAAGAACATATGTACATATAAGTAACTTAAAAATTAAGTAGAAAAATGGTTTTCTTTTATTTATTTTTAAAGATTTTATTTATTCATTTGAGAGAAAGCAAGCACAAGCAGGGGGAACAGCAGAGGGAGAGGGAGAAGCAGACTCCCCAGTGAACAGGGGGCCTGACATAGGGCTCGATCCCAGGACCCTGGGATCACAACCTGAGTGGAAGGCAGATACTTAACTGACTGCCCTCCCAGATGCCCTGAAAAATAATTATTTTTAAATAAAAAGCAAATGGAAGACCAGACATTGCTCTTGAGCACATGAAGCACAGCACTGAGCCTCCTTTCCCCCAGATGTCTGCCACAATCATCATGTGTTAACGTCTCATCTCTCTGACCCTCTTGTTTCTGGCACTGTGGCTAGAGTTACCACAGAGACTTTATGGATAGCAAAAAGCCAAAGGAAACTGGAGATTCCACAGAAGATTCCCAACGGTGATAGACACATATAGTGTGTACTGTTAGCCTGCTTATTTCAGTGTCACAGGCTTCTTAAGAACACTTTTTTATTGTGAGAAATGCTGCAGGTCTTGGAGTAGCAAAGAATAATGAGGCTTACTTTAGTTGTAACCAGAATGACCCTCTGTATACCATATGACCAAAGAACAGGTATTTGTCTATCTCCAATTCTGTGAGGATCAGATCAACTCTGTTTTTTTTTTTTGTTTTTGTTTTCTGTTTTTTTTTCAATGCTTATACACATACAGATGATATGGTTTAGTACAATTGCTTATGTTTAATTGCCTTATAAAGTCACACCTCATATACAGTCATCGGTAAAATTCCCTGATTGTCAATACCAAATTTAGAAGGTTCAAACATTGTAAAAGAATGACAAAGAGTTATATACCTTGAGATAAATTTCAGGATGGGTCAGCTCTAGCTTTATTCACTGTGGAGTGAGTGCAAGTACTAAGTTCTGTCTAGTTCTACCTGAGAGGAAAGCACTACATCTATGAATACTGTCACCTACCACTAAACAATGAGCAAAGGTTCCTTTGGCTTTAGCACTCTGTGTTCCCCTGGAAAGGTTTCTGACTAGTGGTGGCAGAGAGGACAATGAATAACCCAAAATGCATCAACAGCCCCATCCCAATAATCAATCTCTCAATCTAAAGCCCAGCAGAGGAGGAAGCTCTTTGGGATGGAAGAAGAAGGTAAGTTGGTACAGATGAAGGCTGTGCCACTCCCAAGCCCTGATGCTATAAGCCACGCCTAACTAATAATGCAGAATATGGGGTCATATTTGAAAATGAATTTCACTATTTTAAGGATAGAGCATCTTGAACTGAAAAAAAAAATCACTAAATTCTATCCTGAAATTAATAATATACCATACGTTAACTAAAGTTTAAATAAAACCCAAAACAAGATGCTTTCTGAATATACATATCTAAATATATATATAAACATAGATATAGCACAGATATATATCTAACATATATCTAAATAGAGATATCATAGATATATCTAAATATATATGTAAAATAAAATAAAGGGCAGCCCTGATGGCCCAGCAGTTTAGTGTCTGCCTTCAGCCAGGGGGCCTGATCCTGGAGACCCGGGATCTGGTTCCACGTCCAGCTCCCTGCATGGAGCCTGCTTCTCCCTCTGCCTGTGTCTCTGCCTCTCTCTCTCTCTTTGTCATGAATGAATAAAATATTTAAAAAATAAAAAAATATTTTATATATTCATTTTATATATAATATATAATCCTGCATTTACATATACTTATGTAGAGCATCTTGAGAAAATGCAGTGTAGAGCATCTTGAGAAAATGCAGGATGCTTATTCTGAAATTTTAACTCAAGAATGTAGAAGCTACACCAGCATGTGGGTATATTGTTCTTTTAAAAATCTGGATGCGTATTTGGGGTTTCAAGCACCACACAAAAGCTCTTTAAAAACTTTAATTGCCTAGTATAATGAACATATTAGGCAGAGGTTTAAAGAGACCTACATCTTAAATAGGTTAAGTCATCATTTATGACCATCTTCATGAAACATGGTTAACTCTTTCTGGTGATAGGAGATTAAACATGAAATCAAACAGTTTTACTCACAACAGATAACCAACTAAATTGCTTTACATGTACAGGTTTATACAAAAGCTGTGATATAACTATATTGACCATTTCAGATCAGGGTTATAGGCCACCTGCTCACTATGTATATCCTACCAAACACAAAAGCAACCATCTTTCTATTTTAAGACAATTATGGGCATAAATCATATGATGCAATATAGAAGTTCTTCTGTAAAGTTTAGAGTAGAAGAAAGGAAGACAAAAAATTCCCATGAAATAAAAAATAATTCCACACTGGTCCGGTACTCCATGAAACGAGAGATAAACTTAGTCCTCTAGGCATTTACTTGGATCCAGTTCACCAAGACACTTCAGTATGCTTCAAACTGGTTCATCATCATTCTCCTACTATATTCATAAGCCAAAAATAGTGACCCATTGGCAGGGAACGCTCGAATCATAGTAGCTGTCAGCCCAGAATATAAAGCTGCTGTTCCTTCATTTTTCACCACACTTAGAAGCGTTCCCAGAAACCCAGCCTTTTTTCCAGATATGGAAAGAACCTGAATTCTGGATTTGATACAATCCACTGGGTATATGACAAGCCAAAGACAAATTCCAGCAATTCCACCACTTAACATCAAAGGGACAGGGCCTAGTTCATCTTTTGATCTCCCGGAGGCAAAAAATGACCGACTCAGTTCATAGCCACAGAAGAAGAAGAAATAGCCTGGTACTTCCTGAAGTAGAGTGCTCGAAAGTCCGTGGTAGAAGCCCAAGGGGCCTTCCTTTCTAAGGATACTTTTCACGACGGACCAGATTGTATTTTGGCTTTTTGCTATTTTCCCTGACATCTCCATTTCGTACATAGTCTGTAGCCGGCACTTCACAAGCTCAGTGGGACACAGGGCCAGCGCGGCAAACGCGGAGGCGAAGGAACCCGCAGCTGCCGCCTGCAGATCGGTCAGCTTCTCCTGCTCGTCCAATCCCACCACCTTCCTCACGAGCTGTTGGCAGAAGCCATAGCACATGAAGAGGACAGAGTTCTCGGCGACGTAGGCCATCAGCGCGGGGCCGGTTCCCTTGTAGAAGCCCCGAAAGCCCACTTGGGAGTACGTTTTCAGGCAGCAGTCCACGAGGCCCTTGTACAGGCCGGGGAACGTCTGCATCTTCACTTTCACTGTGTCGAAAGGCTGCCCGGTCAGGACACACGCCGTGCCCCCAACGGCACCCGCGGTGAGGTCGATGGCGGCTTGGACGGCAGGGTTGGACTTCATGGCGCGGGCCTCTGTGGGAGGCCACCCTGGCGCTCAGGGCGGGTGGCTCACGCCCAGCCGCGCACTCTCGGCTCTGCTCTCCCTGCTCGGCCGGAGAAGCCGCTTAACCCCAGGCGAGGCCTCGGGCCACCCTCCCCGCGCACTGAAATAACCCCCCGCCCCGCCCCGCCCCGGCCGGCGGGCTCGCGCCAGGCCCTCCCGCGCGGTGCGCCCCGCGGCCCGCCGTTCTCAGGCCCGGCAACCGCCGCCGCTGCCGCCGCCGCCGCCGCCGCCCGGGGCCCTCGCCCGCCCGCCTGGGACGCAGGCTAACGCCACGCCTCCCCCGCCCCTTCCTTACGTAGGTTCCACCCAGGAGCCCGACCCGGGACTTGAACTCAAGGGTCCATGGCTTAACCGACTGAGCGCTCGGGCGCCGCGTAAGTACACACTTTTAATGAGTTTATGATACAGCGATGGAAACCTATCCGATAAATTCTTGCAGTGACGGCCAGAGACTAGACGCGGCTGTTAACCAGCGGGGGGGGGGGGGGGGGGGGAGAAAAGCTTCCCTTTCCGGCTAGACCCCCCGCCTGAAGTCAAAGGGTCAAATCTACAGATACAAAGGTTTAAATTAGGGAAGACAAACTACCGGGGTTGGGGGGCAGGTTACATTACAATTGAGGACTACTTTTGATCAGAAAACCCTTAACGTCGCCAGGACAGGATTGGCCGCGCCTCTCTGGGTCTTGCTCTTCCCTCTCCCGGGGAGGGGCGGGGGGAGGAGAAGTCAGAGGCGGGCGGATCCGCTCCGCCCTGCCCGCGGAGCTGGGTGGGGAATGGTTACTTTCGTGGGAACAACGCCAAAGATCTGCGGCTGGAGTCCTGAGAACTGGTGGCTCTGAGTCCTCATCATTTCTAGAGATAGGACGCGGCGCTTTACAACTGACTTGGGAAACGGGTATTGATACACTGGGAAGAAAGTGGATACAAAGGAGCTGTGTGGCTCCAGGGCTCTCTACTGGCTTTAAATCCCTGAAGAGCCAGAGCCTCCAGCGGCAGCAGAAGATCAGGATATAAAAAGAGAGAGAGAGAGAGAGAGAGAGAAAAGATCAGGATATAAATAAATGACAACAGGCCAAGCTTCCAAGGCAAGATGGGCTTTTGGACTTTAGCTTGAGGATACCGCTGTCAGGACACACTTTTCCCTCCCAGATAGGTGCTCATCATCCTCAGCGTTAGAATGAATTCTCTTGAGGTTTACACTCCTAAGGCCCAGTCGGTGTTGGACAGACGGAGGTAGGGCCTCTCCAAAATGGATGACCTAAGACTAATAGGTGGGGTCACCCTTTCCCCAGATGTCACCTCGGATAAGTTCCTAAAACTCATCAAGTCACAACTCGCGACCTACCGAGACCCCCCTAAAAGAACACCTGAATCAGCAAAAAACAAGAACATGCACCCTGTCTCACCTTATCACATAAAACCACATGTCCCTAACCACCCCATTTTTTCCCCCTTAATTTGCACAGGCATAAAAAAAAACACACACACACACACACACCCCTTCCCCTCCTGGGCGCGACTTCCCTGACTCAGGCCTCCTCTCCGAGTCATGGAACCTCACCCGGGAGCGCTCCCTATTAAAGCACTCTCAGATCTACCGCCTGGCTCTGCTGTCTTTAATTTTCTCCACCAATCATTGAAAAAAAAAACAAACTCTAACAGTCAGTATTTTACTTCAGTGGTAAAAATGAAATGGAGAGGGGGCAGGAAGTAGGCTAAAACAATTCCCTCTTCGGAAAACTTTCCTTGTCAGATTATCTTCGGGTGTCAATGAATAGATAAAAGTGAGGCACTGTAAAGCAGATGATGTGTGAATAGCTTGCCAACAGGTAGACTTCCTTGTATTAGAGAGTGATCTGGCCTTTTCTTTGGAGAATGCCCAAATGTCAGTACTTGATTTCTTTTCGCTGGACCACATGGTTTTTTCAGAGAATAATCTTCAGATCTTAACTCTGTGTTGTGTGTCTGTGTGATATGTATGCCTTGGATATTGATTTAATGAGAGCAAGAATGGGAAAAAAGGGGTGACATTACCACAGTATATATAGATTCTCAGATAATTTTTTTGATGCCATACACTTCCTTATCTGTGCCTGTTTTTTTCTGAGTTTGAGCCTTCTTTGGTTCAATTTACCTAAAAAGTATACTTTCCATCTGTGGGCTGGGGAAGGAAGAGTCATCCAAGGGAGGGCTAGGGATCCTGGACATCCCACAACAATGAATATACTTTAATAAATCCCATATGTCCAGCTGCATACCTTTCTCCCTTCCTTGGAAACTTCTGCCTGCAAACACTGAGCTTCCCACAGGTTCTATATCAAGTGGCTTTGTCTCTCTTTGTATACTACTGCCTTTCAGACATTTAGCATGTAACTTTCTTTGATCTTTGAATTAATTTATCTGTCCTTCCTCTGCTTTGGCCTTCTGAAAAGGCCATTCACTGTCTCATCACTTACTCTTTTGACCTTGAGGCTTTTTTGTTATCTTGGTAAACTTTTTGACAGAGAAACTATGTGAGAACACTCCGCTTTTTTTACACTGGAGAAAGATTTTAAAATTCTTCATGTGAAAAAATAAAATAAAATAAAATTCTTCATGTGAGAACACTCTGCCTTTTTACACTAGAAAAATATTTTTAAATTCTTTTTTTTAAGTAAACTCTACCTCTAACTGGGGCTAGACCTTACAAGCCCAAGATCAAGGGTTGCATGCTCTCCTGGCTTCAACAGCCAAATTCCCTGAGGGATTTTTTGTTGTTTTGATATTACCCCCAAGGAAGAAGGGGGGAAAGAGCGTATTTTAATATTTATTGTGGAGACCCTATCAAGTTATCTATAAGTGCTTTCAAGATTTCAATGACCACTGATTGTCAATTAATTAGATCTGGTTCATTGTTCATTATTTTAAAAAACACGTACTGAGTTTATACAAACACAAGATATACAGTAAACTGCAATAAATCAACTGCTTTTGCATTAAGTTCATATATACGTTTTCAAGAAGCCAAATTAGTGATCCAAGCCAGGGATCACAAGGGCATTAATAGGGAAATGGTCTATACCTTCATTGAATTGCCAGGTATAGTTGCATAACTAGTAGAGACAGAGATCAAGTGCCATGAATTATTTTTTTAAGATTTTATTTATTTATTTATTCATGAGAGACACAGAGAGAGAGGCAGAGACACAGGCAGAGGGAGAAGCAGGCTCCATGCAGGGAGCCCGACATGGGACTCGATCCTGGGTCTCCAGGATCACACCCTGAGCCAAAGGCAAACACTTTAACTGCTGAGCCACCTAGGCGTCCCAAGTGCCATGAATTAAACTAAACTGCTGGATTTGGAGAGAACAAATTCCAGCATATATTATATCACTGCCCACATAATAGGTAAGCAACTGCAACCATTTTTTTATTCTAACCAAAATGATGATGCTTCTGTTTTAAATTTAAGCAGTCTTCCCAAGCATACGCATCAGATAATAATGGCAAAGAATTTCCAGCTTCTCTTTGAAGACCATTACTCTTGACCAGATAAATGCCCAAATCACACGCTCCCTAGCAGTTATTAGATTGAATAGCTAGATAGAATTACCAGAGAAAGTGGAGTGTGAGCTAAGGCCTGAATGACAAAAAGCCAAACATGAGAGTATCTGAGACTGTTCCAGGAAAAGGGAACTGTACATGCTAAATAAAGCTCTTGTGGTGAAAGAGAAATTGGCATTTGAAGTACAGATAAAAGTCCAGTATGGCTGCTGTGTAGTGAGTAGTCTTCCCAGTCTATATTTTCACATAGAATTCTTACTGAGTAATAAAAGATAAGAACCAGAGTTTGATCTCCAAATTAAAAACGTCAGGCTTTATGACACTGGGAACTGAATATAAAGATCTCATTTACCTAGTCTGTAGATACAATGAAAATTGGATATTGATATGTTTATTCCAGCATTTGATATAATGAAAAAATTAGAGATGTGTGGGTGGCAGAGGTTGAGCGTCTGCCTTCGGCTCAGGGCATGATCCCAGAGTCCCAGGATCAAGTCCCGAGCTGGGCTCCCTGCATGAAGCCTGCTTCTCCCTCTGCCTGTGTCTCTGCCTCTCTCTCTCTGTGTCTCTCATGAATAAGTAAATAAATAAAATCTTTTAAAAAAACCTTTTTTAAATGAATAACCTGAATGACCAGCAATAAGGGAGTGGATAAAATGTTTTTTAAAAACCTGTATCATAACAGAAGCAGTAAATCTACATATACTGATAAGGATACTTATATATTTGAGTCATAAATTTTATAGTAGTGTCTACAAAAAAATCATATATACTTTTTCTTTATAAAACTACATAAATATACATAACTAATTGTACACCAAATAAAGGCCTGGAATCATGTATCTCAAAATGTTAAGTTTACAAAGTTGGTGTGAAAGGGACTTTACCTTTTGTCTTTTGTACTATCCTGCACTGGAGCCACTTGGGTGGCTCAGTCTGTTAAGGGTCTGCATTTGGCTCAGGTCATGATCCCAGGGTCCTAGGATTGAGCCCCAGGTCTAGCTCCCTACCCAGTGGGATGTCTGCTTGTCCTTCTGCCCCTCCCCGTTCATGGTCTCTTTCTCTCTCTCTCTCAAATAAATAAAATATTTAAAAAATATATCTGCAGTGTTTAATATTGAGAACTGTACCCTGACTATATACCATACTCATTAGCCAAGGGAACTGTGAGAAAAGTGCATCCTTTTGATAACACAGGACTTAACTTTATTTATTTTTTTTTAATTTTTTATTTATTTATGATAGTTACACAGAGAGAGAGAGAGGCGCAGAGACATAGGCAGAGGGAGAAGCAGGCTCCATGCACCGGGAGCCCGACGTGGGATTCGATCCTGGGTCTCCAGGATCGCGCCCTGAGCCAAAGGCAGGCGCCAAACCGCTGCGCCACCCAGGGATCCCAGGACTTAACTTTAAAAGGGAAATGGATCTCTATCTTCTTAAGTTTTTCTCTTTTGAAGTTTGCCAAAGAGATTAATTACTCTTCCGGATTTCTAAATACAAAGCCACGTTATTAAAAAAATCAAGTAAAAGACAAAATTATAGTAGTTAGCTGAGTCAGTTTATGCTACAGATATAAACAGATATGCTGCAGAAGTAAACTGTCTTCTGTTGTAATTAGATTTTTTCATTTGAAATCAGCCACTTAAAATGGATTTTTTAATACTTTTCTTCTTGATCATTTTTTTTAATTTTTTTATTTTTTTATTTTTATTTATTCATGATAGGCACACAGTGAGAGAGAGAGAGGCAGAGACACAGGCAGAGGGAGAAGCAGGCTCCATGCACTGGGAGCCTGACGTGGGATTCGATCCCAGATCTCCAGGATCGCGCCCTGGGCCAAAGGCAGGCACCAAACCGCTGCGCCACCCAGGGATCCCTCTTCTTGACCATTTTTAATTCAAATAATTATTTAATCCCTGTTATGTTCAGACACTAGTAAATAGGCAATAATAGATTGCTTTTACTGTTAATTTGCTGTATTTCAGGCATTGTTCTAAGTCCTTTATTTGTATCAACTAGATATACATAGTATTATCACAATGTTATTTAATGATGAGAATACTAAGAAAAAACAGATTAAGTTACTGGCCCAAGAGCACACAACTAATAGGTCACTGAGCTAGCATACAAATCCAGGCACTGCATCTTTTGACCTTGCAATCTTAATCTCTTTTTCTTTAGTAAGTTTACAGTAACTAACAAGCCAAACTGCCTACTCTCAGTGAACTTACAGCCTAGTAAGCCTACTAGGATGAGCCATAGGTAGTTTACACTTTGGTATGACAAATGCTTAAGACTATTTTAGAGTACATGAGATTTTAATAGACACTAAATGTTTAGTTCAGTACTTCATATCCAGTGTTGGTACTGTGTGGCACAATAAGTATTTGTGGAATGACAGGGAAACACTGAGTAGAGGCAAAGCCGTAACTGAGTTGCTCTAGATGGAGATCAAGACAGCCTTGCTAAAGTTAGTAATATTTAGTTTGAGAACTGAAGGTTAAGTAGGGTTTGACCAAATATGTCTTTTAGATAGTGACGTAAAATAAGTGAGAGGATGTGGTGAGATGAGGGTGAAAAGGTAATTTATGCACTCACAATCTGTCTTTTTAAAAATATAAACTTAGTTTTGGGGTACCTGGGTGGCTCAGTCAGTTAAGTGTCTGCTTTTGGCTGTCATGATCCCAGGGTTCTGAGATTGAGCCCTGCATCAGGCTCCCTGCTCTGAAGGAAGCCTGCTTCTCCTTATCCCTGCCACTCCCCTGTGCTTATGCCATCAAATAAATAAGTAAAATCTTTAAAATATATATATTTATAAACTTAATCCTGAAAGCAGTGGTGTAACATTAAAGGGTTTTAAGAAGGGGAATGACATGATCATATATATCCTAGGGAGATCACTTTGGTGACCAAGTCAAAAAACTAAATTGGATAAGAAAAAAAAAGTTTGTACACATACTCACAACCAGTTAGAGAGCTACTGCCAATTGCTAGGCAAGAGATAATAATGACTTGAACTAGGGCAGTGTCAGGGGATGAAGTAGTGATTTAAAGTGCTTTTTAGGAAGTAGACTCAGTAGTCCATGGGTGAGTGGTCAAAGTTATGGCTTATGCTTCTAGCTTCATTAACTGGAATGTGTAGTAGGGCCATATATTTTCACTTAAGTCATAATACAAGGAGGTAGAGCAGGTTTTTAAAGGAGGAAATGAGTTCCATTTTGAACAAGAGTTGAGTTGCCTGAGGGATACTTACAAGGATTTCCAATACACAGGTGAATATACTAAATCTAAACATTGATGGGATCAGGCTGAGAAACAAGGATTTGAGAATCAGCATAGTGCTAGTAACTGAAAGAGTAGTCCCACAATCACTAGACAATTTTGTTACTGTATGCAGCATCTCTCATTCCTATATAGATGAACTCAGCCTTCACTGGTGTTGACACCTTCACAAGAATAAATTATTTTGATAAATAACTCACTGTAAAAGGTAAATATAGTGGGAGCTTTTCAGTATCGATGCTGTTAAGTGTAGCAAGATACTAAAGGTACTAAAACAGAATTTATTACCTACCATCCTAAAATACTAAGAAAACTTGCTTCTTCTTGTTTGCAAAAATCAAGAAATAATCCAAAGTTTGGATACTGGGAGAAACCTTAAGCCTCTATATTCTGTACTGAAATCTGAAAAGTATGACAACATTTTGGTAAAAGAGAAATGAGGAGATAATCTGAGAGAAAAATTAGTCCTGTGAGATCTCCAAACATTAGCATGTATGATTTTAGACTTGAGACGTCTGGACAATTAACATTTCACCATTGCTGTTTCTTATCAAATACAACTAAATCAGGCTTTAAATGTTTGCTTCATGAGGCCAATTTTCAAGCTAACTTTGACTCCTCCCGTCAGAAGTGAACTGCAAAATGCAACTCTGCATTTTGTCAAATTTTTCAGTTTTCACAAATAGCTCGTGCCAAGGCATTACATTAGAATCTTAAGAATATATGAAAAATTTTAAAGAAACTTTGAAATATCCCACTATAGTGATGACTTCCTTTTGAACAATTTTGACGAACATGGACATATCACCTGAGTTCTGTACATACTATTAAATAATTGCAGGAATGGAAGTTGAAAATATTTAGAAATGCAATCAATCCAAAACAATGGGTTGATTACGTGAACAGTACGTAAGAGCCTTTGCTTTGTTTCTACTATTTTAACAAGATGAGTGTAGTGCTTTAAAAAAAAAAAAAAAGACAAAAATAGACCTTCATGTACAAAAGTTAGGATAGTTTAGGAAGGTTCTGTACGTAGTATTTTCTTAACCTACATATGTAACAGGTGGGTTGGAAAGTTAACATAAAGCAAAGACAGATTTCCCAATCTTTTTGACCCTACTGTGTTTTCTTAAAACTCAACATAACTTCTTTCCCTACAAAACAGGATCAAATCAGTCATTAAACCCCACCAAGAGACCACCTCACCAGAGGACCTGATACCCACTACCCCTTAAAGAGCAAGACACATCATGAGGTGAAAATTAGTTGCTTTTATTTATTGTTAAAACAACTTTTTGAAATGGTTTATAACCCTACATACATAAGAACGCTTTGAATACCTGGGAAAATAGCTACTACTTCATGGGAAAACATGCAAACCAACATCACTGCCTGCACACTAGACTCTGCTTACTGATTTCTGATGGCATCACAGAGAAGGAACAGCCACTCTGGCAAATGGAGAAACAGCAGCAAAATCCTTCAGTAAAGTTTTAATTACTAAGGTTACACTGTTCATTCCACTGAGCCTACAATTTTCCTACAATCACTTATCTGTCTATACATTCTTACTTTCTACAGGATACAGAGCAAAGTGGTTCTGACAAACAAGATAGCAATTCACATATTTGTAAGACAAATTCAGTAGATAAGTGAAGAAAATGAGAACTACTGCAGTTATATCTAGTCCAGGTGTGATGAAGCCAAGATTCTTCTTTCAATGCTAAGGAATGAAAGCAGTCTTAGGAATGAAATTAAATACGAGAGCTCTTTTCACTTCTCCAGGAGTGATTCTAGCTCTTCCTGCAAAGAGCTGAGCTGCTCCCTTTCTCTGTCTTCCTTTTGTTTGAGTTCATCCAGCACGGCCTGAAATCTATTCTTGAGAGCCAGGTTTTCGACTTTCATAATGAGATCCTCCTGTCGTTTTGCCCTATCCTGGGTCTCTTGTAGTTTGCCTTTCATATTATCAATCTGTTTCTGAATTCCCATAACCAGTTGGTTGGTCCCCTCATTTTCTTGGTGCTGTTCATCTGATTCATTCAGCTTCTCCTGTAGCTGTCTTTCCAGATCTTCCTCAGTGTCAATGATGTTTATATCTTCTTCATCTTGATGCTGCGTCTCATCTTCATCTTCACTGCTGCTACTGAGGTCATTGAATATCTCCCGAAGCTCATCATGTTCTAATGAGTCATGGCCCTGCCTGTGACCAGACATTCCTGGAGAAGATATATCAAGGCCTTGATTTTCTGTTTCTTTTGTTTCATCTTCAGCAATTATCTCCCAACGAGTACTCACAGCTTCAGCATCTGTACTTAGCAACCGCTTCACTTCCTTCTCCACATCTGGAGATTCAATATACTTCTTCTTTGCTGTCTTCCGAAACCTTCTCTTTCTGACATTTTTTAGAGGCAGAGTAATTCCATGGTTCCATATAAACTTCTTCTCTTTGTCCTTATCCTTTTTCTTGCTTGCTTTGGGATCAGTAGTAGCAACTGGTTCCTCCACAGGAGGATAGAGATCACCATCAACTGTGGAGACAAGCATCTGACATATATCAGCTGTCTTGTAAAAAGTTTTTTTATCAATGGTTTTCAGGCTTTCCATAACACATGGCAGATCTACCAATTTGGAGGCCAATGGAACCCGGTCCACTCTGACGATTCCGTGACGTCCATCAGGGTGTAACTCAATTGTCAGTCTGTCCTTCAGATTGACATGACCAGACTGTACTGCCCGTCTCACAGTAGAGGCATATTCCGGAGGTAGCCGTAAAATAAACTGGCTCTCCAGTTCGTGAGGAGCATCATCTTTGCTCTTACTCATCTTTCCTTCTTTGAGACTCACTTCTCAACCACCACTTGTTGCACTTTAAGTTCCAGCTACTGACAACAGGTGGAGGCCAGTTTGTTATGAACTGAAATCCTTAATTACAAAAGTTTTAAGCAGAATAGGAGCTAAGCGTCTACTGTGAATTAAGGCCCAAGTCTTTATAAATCTGCTGTGATTGAAATACCAGTCGTTAGGGACACTAATCAATTAAGTCCATTTAAAACTATTAGCTGCAATTCAAGTTCCAACCTCTAGATGCCGCTGCCGGACAATGCAGACCGAGCTACCTAGCAGGAAAGCAAATGGCGGCTACTGCGAAATGATTTTCGACACAAAAAGTAAGGCCCAGCAGACACTCCCATTTTACACTCTCTCCCGGAACAAAGGTATTCAAAAAGCAGAACGCAGTGAGCTTTCTTCGCCTTGGGTACTTACAATCCAGTGACGATTATAAACCCAGCTTCTCCGGATAGGAGCGAGCGGAAGAGGCAGCCACTCCGAGCAAGACGGCCAGGAGCCGAGGGTCTCCTTCTTTATTCCTTTGTTCTTCCCAGGTCTTAGGAAAGTGATCCGCTACCGATTATCAACGAAATGCCGACGGCGGGCAGTGCGAAATCTCGCCGAGATCCGCAGCGCCAGACTCGGCAGCTCCGCAGCTCGGGGGATCTCAGTCCGGAGCTGCAGACCTAGCGGAGAAGAAAGCACTACGTCACACCGTGGGGCGGCTATGAGTGACAGCACGATTAAAGCGGAAGTCCGGGCTGCCCCAGCGCGCGCAGGCGCAATTACGTTATCCGGGGACTTGTCCTCTCGCGATGATTTGACTTTACGCGAGAAAACGATAAATGTTTCATAAAGAGCTGTTGGTTTGAAAATATTTACAGACAAACATTGCAGCGAAGACATTGGCCCTCGCGTTCACCTTTCCCGCTCCGCTAAGCCAGAACATTTATTGGTCGCCGTGGTCCGGTTATCTCCTAGGCTTCTGAGTGATTTCCGGAAACAGGGCGTCCGTGCAGAAATCGTCTTTGCCTTTTGGAACATCTCGGATGCTCCCCACGGTATATCCATTCTGGAGCAGATACAAGAATTATAGTTAACTATAATTGTTATATATATAACAGTGCATTTTAAACTACTCAAATCAGTGGAGTGAGAAGGACATGCTGACCACTATATCATTCTAAGTATATGTTTTGTTAATTATGGAAAATGCCTGGAGGGGACCCATGCCTTAGGGACTCTTTCTTTTTTGAAAAACCACAAGGGTACATGAGTTATTCCTCTTTTTAATATGTTTGACGTAGATCTAAATGTAAACAAAGAAGCGAGTGTTCTTCTGGAGGCATATATTCGTTTAGAACATAATTATCTGACAAACGGTCTGATTGAAGTAGAATAAAATTGAAGTATTACTCCCTGTCACGCATTTGCCTGTACTTTTTAAGTTAGGAATTTTTTTTTCATTCCACATCTACTCTTTTGAAACTGTTTTCTGCTTGTCACTTCTACGGGTAGTGAGGTACTCATTTGCATGTTTTGTAGTGTTTAGGCCTAAATATGTAACAGTTTACATTTGCTCCTATTCATTTCCATTTATTTTTTAATAGGATCAGTTTGGTTAAGCATCAAGGTCATTAAAATTTTGTTTCTGTCTTCTAAAATATGAACAACTTCATCTAAATTTAAGCAAACTCATTTAAAATGTGATTAACACTTTCAGAATTCGTTTTGTTTAGGTACTTGACTGTTTCTCTTGCACCAGATTGGAAGCTCTGTGATAATCAGGGAGTTTTTGATATCCCTGTTCATGGTGTCCCAGGACCTATTACCAAAACATGGGAAACACAAAAAAATATTTGCTAATTGAATGAAAGTTGATTCATTTAGAAATGACATATAGTCTGTTTCCCATAATAAATAATTTGTGAGAGACAATACATTCTAAAATGAGACAGAGCTACTTTATATATATTTTCTCTCTAGCCAAGGGCAGTGCCAATTGTGAGTGGAGAGGTTTCCTAAAAGTGCGTGTGAATGTGTCTGTTTTGGTTTAGGTAGTCTGTGGTATTGGGTGTCATGTGAGGAAATTAAAATGGCCTGGCACCAGTTTGGATTTTTTTAAATTAAGTTTGAAGGAGAAATTACATTCTTCCAGATAACTACATTCGTTCTCTTTGTTCTATAATGTGTTGCAGAATATTAGCTGATTTCAAACTGTAATTTCCCAGAATCATCTATTTCCTCTTTTTGAAGGTGAACTTTCAGTGTGTCTGTCCCTTAATTATACCTGGTTTTATTTATCTTATACATATAGGAGGATATCTGCTGGCTTCTGCATAGCACTTTATTTAACCATATAAAATGTAAGGATATGCCTATACATAAAAATAATCCAAGTATTGTTTGCATTTTAATTGCCTGGCTTTTTTGATGCTCAAATATCCTTGTCACAGAAAATAAGATAAATTCTATGTTATTCTGATCTGTCAAAATTATGATATATTTTAGTTAATAAAGCTTTAAATGGAATATTGTCAGAGATAATTAAAAGGATTAACTGAAATTTTCCCTAAAGTATCTGCCTCCTTCAATCCTGAACATATTTTATGCTTTTGAGTTTAACACATTTTGTAAATGCTGTTTTTTTTAGGAAAAATTACATCAATTCTAAAATGAAGGGCTGGGGGCATCTGGGCGGCTTAGTGGTTTAGCGTCTGCCTTTGGCTCAGGGCGTGATCCCAGAGTCCCCAGATCGAGTCCCGCATTGGGCTCCCTGCATGGAGCCTGCTTCTCCTCTGCCTGAGTCTCTGCCTCTGTGTCTCTCATGAATAAATACATAAAATCTTAAAAAAAAAATAAGACTAAGGGCTCTCCCATTTCACCCACTACCCTAATGTTTATTGATTAATCCAGGTTTTTTAAAAATCAAATCCATTAGGGATACAGAAACACTCTAAACTGATGAAGGAATTACATTCCTGTGGTTGTTCCATGATATATCTAAGATACTAGCAAACCAAAGATTTGGGGAGAGCAAAAAATTCACCATTGTGGTAACAAGTCCTCCAAAGAGTTCCTTTCTATAATAAAGGAGTATCACAATGAGGCTAATGCTGGATGTTTGAAAATTCTCTTTAATAAACTTTTAATAAACTTTCACACTCCTTATGTTGTGGAGATTAAAAATTATCAGTGATGGAAGAAGCCTTGCTTATATTTTGGGTATCAAAAATTATACGGGTGAGCAAATTGCAGATACCCCCAAAAAGTACACTTATCCACTGGTTTATCATTATATAAATAGCAATAAACAAGTTATCAGGGGTGCCTGGCTGGCTAAGTCTGTAAAGCACGTAACTCTTGATCTTGTAGTTGTAAGTTTGAGTCTCACATTGAGTGGGGAGATTACTTAAAAATAAAATCTTAAAGGAGTTCCTGGCTGGTTCACTTGAACGAGCATCCAACTCTTGATCTCAGGGTCATGAGTTTGAGCCCCACATTAGGTATACACAGGGATTACTTAATAAAACTTAAAATAATAAGATGAAATCTTAAAAGCAGGTTAGCTAAAATGTAGCAGTCTCCTGTATCAAGTGGGATATGCTCTTTTCGTTTTTAATTATTTTATTTATTTATTTGAGAGAGAGAGAGAGAGAGAGAGAGCATGAGCTGGAAGATGGTTGGAGGGAGAAGCCGACTCCCCATTGAACAGGGAACCCGAATAGGGGCTCAATCCAAGACCCTGAGATCATGACCTGAGATGACGGCAGACACAGACTGAGCCACCTAGGTACCTAAAGTAGGATATTTTCTATAGAAAAAAAAACAACCCAATTTACGCTGATTTAAACAATTAGAAAATCTGTTATCATAAAAACCAGATAGTCTAGAGCAACTCTGTCCAATAGAAATATAATGTAAGCTACAGATGAAAGCCACCAATGTGAATTAAATTACCTAGTAACCAAGAAACAAGTGAAGTTAATTTCAATAATTTTATTTAACTTAATTCAAACTATCATTTCCACATGTAATCAGTGCAGTAATTATTAATGATATATTTTACATTCTTATTTTGTACTAAATCTTCATAACTTGGTGCATATTTCACACTGCACATCCCAATTTGGACTAGCCATATTTCAAATGCTCAGTGGCCACATGTAGCTTGGACAATGCCATTCTTGAAAATATGGCTCCCTCTAGGTATAATAGAATCATGACTTGGCACAAATTGTTTTTCTCTTCCTAATTTTGGAGAATGATCATTTATTTATACTTTTTCTGTTATTCTTTCAGCTTTGCCCTCGTCTTGTAAACTTCTCGAGTCTGTGGTCACAAGAAATCTGCCAGTAGTAACCAGAGAACTTCCTTCCTTGTCCATGGTAAGTTCAGAGTGGCTCCTCCCAACCAAAGTTCATGTTTCAATCTGATTGGACAAACTTAGATCATGTACCTATCCCTGGCTCAATAATAGTCACTAGGACTATTAGTATACCCTATAACACCTGCTAATACTTACTATCCCCTGAGCCATACCATTTTCAGTGTGGTGGGAAGGAGGTGATGTTTGGTAATGTCTGGAGACACTTTTGATTGTCACAACTATGGGGGTTGGGTCTACTGGTATCTAGAGTGGAGACTAGAAATGCTGCTAAATACCCTACAATACACATAACAGCCTTCTTTCCCACAACAAAGAGCTATCTGGCTCAAAATTAATACCATGGTTGAGGAATCTTATTAAGTCTATATTCTTAACTAAACACTGACAAGAGGAATGAGACTACCATTATTGGTTTAGATCTGTCAGAACCTATTAAAGAGGTTTAGCTTCCCATTTCAGAAGATGGGCTTCTAAACTTAAAAAAAGGAAATGTTAGAAGAGAGCAAAGGGCATAAATAACTTAGTCCATTTGAATTACTGTAACAAAATACCATAAACAGTGGCTTGTAAACAATACAAATTTATTTCTCAGATCTGGGGACTGAAGTCAGACATAAAGGTGCCAGCAGATTTAGTGTCTGGTAAGGGCAAGCTTCTGGGTTCATAAACAGCAGACTTTTTACTATAACCTCACATGGTGGAAGAGGTGAGGGAGTTCTTTTCAGCCTCTTTTACAAGGCACTAATACCATTCATGAAGACTGCACCCTCATGGCCTAATCACCTCTCCAAAGCCTCCAAATATGATCACACTGGAGATTAGGTTTCAATATATGGATTTGAGGGGACACAAATACCAGTCTATAAAAGCTACCAGTAGTATCCTTGAAAAAGCTGATTATTTGGGGGGTTATAATAGTATATGTATAATTCCAAAACATACAAGGGGACAATAAGCACATAAAAAAATGCTCAACAGGGATGCCTGGGGGGCTCAGCGGCTGAGCGTCTGCCTTCGACCCAGGGTGTGATCCCAAGGATCTGGGATGGAGTCCTGCATCGGGCTCCTTGCAGAGAGCCTGTTTCTCCCTCAGCCTGTGTCTCTGCCTCTCTCTCTCTCTCGCTGTGTCTCTCATGAATAAATAAAAATCTTTAAAAAAAAAAGATGGGTCAACATCACTAATTGTTAGGGAAACACAAATCAAAACAATTGAGATACCACCTTATACCGTTAGGATGACTACTAAAAAAAATAACTCAGGAAATATAAAAATTTTGACAGGGATGTGAAATATTTGAAACCTTTGTGCATTGTTGGTGGGAATGTAAATTGGTACAGCCAGTGTGGAAAACAATGTGGAATTTCCTCAAAAAACTAAAAATAGAATTATTGTATGATCCAGCAATTCCACTTCTTTGTATATATCCAAAAGAATTGAAAGCAGAATCTCAGAGACATTTGTACACCCATGCTCATAGCAACGTTATTCATAGTAACTAAAACTTAGAAGCAACCCAAGTGTCTATCAACAGATGAATGAAGCAAAATGTAGTCTGTACATACAATGGAATATTGTTCAACCTTAAAAAAGAAGGAAATTCTGACATATGCTACAACACAGATGAACTTTGAGGATATTATGCTATGGAAATAAGCCAGTCATAAAAAGATAAATGCTGCTTGATTCTACTTGTATGAGGTATTTAGAGTAGCCAAAAATCATAGAAAATAGTGTTTGCCAGGGGCTGGAGAGAGGGGAGAATGAATAGTTATTAGGTAATGGGTATGGGTTTCAGTTTTACAAGATTAAAAGGGTTCTGGAGATGGATAGTAGTACTGATTGCACAACATTATGAATGTATTTTAATACCACTGAACTGTGTACTTAACAATTGTTTTAAAAGATGGTTAAGATCTTAAGTTTTATTTTATGTGTATATTACCACAATAAAAAAGAAAAAAGTGTATATGTACTTACAAAGTATGAATAGTCATCAAATATGATAGAATGATTTTATAATTACTGGTAGTTTAAATTTTTTATCAGTATTTTCTACTTTTGTACAATAAAAAATTTTATTGTAGAATTTACAGTGAGAATGTCATTTTGTAATGAAAAATTATTTTTACAATGGATAATTTCTTGACCAGAAAATTTTTTTTAAGGAAAAGAGGCTTCAGTAGTGTATTATCCTCAAAAAGAAATATCAAGAGGGAAAATTCTGTGTGAATTATTTTAAGTTGATGAGTTTTAATAAAAGCATTCTATTTTAATAATGTGAAAAGGCCATTTTAAAATATTTTGTCAAAAAGAAATAACAACTTGCAGCCTTTGTCTAAAATAAGTCTTGGAAATAAAGCAAATACAGTCTCCTGAATTTGAGAAATAACATTCAGTTGATACTGTACCAGATCTCTGGGTGCCACTGTCTGCCAATCCATGGCTAGAGTGAAACAAAGCAATCCATTGGTATTTGGACCCAGTGATCCCTGCTGACTTTTGTGAAATAACTCTGGAGTGGATTCCAAACATCTTCTCTCCCACTATCTTTTCCAAATATCTGGGTCAGAAATGTCAGGATGTTTAATGACCCACAGTGAGATGTTGCCTTTTCTCTCCAGCGCACCTTTGTTATTTGGGAGCAACCATGGCAAGGTGTATTAGAATCTGAGAAGCAGCACCAAGAAGAGATAAGAAGTCCTCTGAAGGGAAGGCCGACCATGGGCAGAAAGCAGTTTCCTTTACTCATGTCTTTATTCAGCCTAGTGAACTACACATCAGATGGGCTGCAACATTGCAGAAGAGAATCCACTGGTTTAAAAGTAGAGAATCTAGGCAGAGAAGTGTGTCTCAGTGAGGAGAACTGCAAGTAAGTGCTAGGAAGCCTCTTTACCACCAGTGAGGCCAGAAGGGAAGAGAATGACAGCCTAGATCTAGCAGATATGCTAAAGGAAGTCTTTAGGCCCCTGAAACTGGAACCCTCAGGGGAAATTCCATAAATGCCTTTCATATACATGTATTCACTCTGAATATAAATAATTTATAGCTTTTAATAGACATTTTGTTTTAAAAATTGTGGAAAACATCTTAATAGTAGCATAGTTCACTCTAAAACCTCAGCATGTTTGGATCCTGCAAGTAATTCTCTATAAATTTATCACATTAATTTCAGTAGCTTTCTCCCTAGTCCCCACAAGTAAAAGAGATAACTAGGGCAGGAATGGACCAGAGGAGCAGAGTTGCCACCACTTAGTGTTGGGGAGGGGTAGAAACAGCTCATGACAACGTACAAGAGTTGGATGCTAATGCCGTCCTCCCATACTGAGCCACAAGGAGTACAGCAGAATCTGCCTGCAGGAAAACCTGCTCTCCAATACATCCTCTGCATTCTTCAGGTTGTTCCCCCACTGACCTAAATGACACCCTTAAGGTAGAGTTCCCCTACACTTACTACACAATGTCACAGGGCATGCAGCATACATCTGTCATCCAATAACAACAGTATCATCTTTGATTTTGGAGCATGAGATTTGCATCATGGAATAGAAGAGAAGATTAGAGGCAGTTTAAGGGCCCATTTCAGAATCCTGATTGAAACAGAGGTCGAGAACTATAATTCTGTGCAGAGGACTTTCAGCTGAGTGTTTAGTACTATTAAAGGCAACAACTAGGGATGCCTGGCTGGCTCAGCGGTTGAGTTTCTGCCTTCAGCTCAGGGAGTGATCCTGGAGTCCAGGGATCAGGTCCCACATCGGGCTCCCTGCATGAAGCCTGCTTCTCCTTCTGCCTCTCTCTCTCTCTCTCATAAATAAAATCTTAAAAAACAAAGGCAACAACTACAGTTGTCCAAGCCAAAACAATGGAGAGATGAAAGATCTCCTTATTACAGGAAGTAATAAACACATAGTCAAACAGTTCACCTGTAAAAATTACTATGAATTCTTTCTAAGCTACAGGCAGATGGAATTCTAAACTGGGAGCAGAACATGAA
Organism: Canis aureus; assembly: GCF_053574225.1. NCBI lineage: Eukaryota > Metazoa > Chordata > Mammalia > Carnivora > Canidae > Canis > Canis aureus. Next base: position 37,068,076 of record NC_135615.1, read on the forward strand.
GGGCAGTGTTACCACCAAAGCCACCAAGGACAAGCTGTCCTCCTCCAGGGCAAGCATCACCTTGGGTATCACCCCCATCAACAAAAATGCTCTTGTTCTCCAGCAGGCCTCTTATATGGCCCAGGATAATAGGAACACCTGCTCAAACCTCCGTCATACACTTCAGTACTTCTTACCCAGATGTGGGGCCCTATGTGCCTATTGCTTCCTGACCAGCAACCCGGTACAGTGTGCAGCATCACCCAACATGTCAGTAAGTGCGGAGCAGCCTCCTTATGATGATAGACCACCACAACAGAATGCACAGGAAACACTGTGCCAGGAGCTGCAGCAAGAATTCATGCCCTCTGATGTGGCACCATGCACAATGCAACTGGCTACCTGGTCACCAAGGTGGGTGCCAACTGAAGAGCTTTGCCTGGCTGTCCTATCACATGCTTCAGACCAGCTAATATGACTCTTCAACCTAGGAAAGCACAAGAGAGATTAGTACTGTGGTGCTATTGGCAACAGAGATGCTGCTCCACAGAGCTTGATGGTCACTGTGCACAGTACCAACAGTCATCATGCTACACCTTGTCTTTGCCTACAGTTTGAAGGAGTTGCTGCCACAATGGTAGCAATGTGGCACCAGCAATGGCCTGGTACCTGCTGCCAGGCAGGCAAAGCTACAGTTTTACCTGGTTGTGGACTTGTCCTTTGTGCTCTTCTCAAAGTGACTAACCATCACTCTGGTCCTGTGAGGCTCCTCCAGCCCTACTTTCAGTCTTATCTTTGGTCCAAGCATAGATTTGGAGTTGCTTCTACTTCAGCCAGTGAGATTTGCCCTATCTCTACAAACTTTTTGTGGCTTCAGGTATTGCAAAATCTTAATTTCTTTAAGTTAATTCAAGAAACATCTTTTAACTGGACATTCTCTGTGGTGCCTGCACTGCAACCTTCATTATTACATTGGATTCAAATATTTACCTGTGAGTTTTAACACTTTTGTTTTGTAAATATCCTGCTATAAATCAGCCCTGCTTGGTTTTTGCTGTTGTTGGAGGAGAAGCTCTACAAGTTCACTTTATAATTTCTGCATTTTACTTTCTTTCATTTGCCCAGACAATCCCATTGGTGAAAAGTTTGTGCTATTACTGTACATTCTAAAAACTTACATTTTCTGCTAAAAAGTCCTTTCCTTGAAATATTGAAAGAAATTCACTGAATCTTTCTGCCTTTGGACTCCGTATAGTTAGTTATACTTGTTTTGAGAAGCTGAGAAACCATAGATTCAGTTTTACAGGAATGAATATTCTCTTTCCAAAAACTATTCTTGTGGCTTTTGTTTCCTTTATTTCCTTCTTCTCTGGACCATTTTCAGTCATGTCCATGGGTTGACCACCAGTATCTGGTCCAATTAGTTCCTAAAATGTAAACATCTGGAATGCAGAGATCATTCTTACCTAACTTTTGGGTAGAGATAAATCACTCCAAGCCTCAGACATTTTAGTTAGTAACCTTTTACTAATATTGCACTGAGTAAAATAAGGAAGGCAATCTAGTTTAAAAGTCTTGCTATTTAGAAGACCAATTTCTCCTGAAGAACATATTGTGATTTTAGGAGAATGCATATTATTTTAATGGCCTGTCTAAAAATAAAGATGTGGCCATTTCCTTTTCATTTTTGAAGACCATCATTACCTCTTGTGCCTCTTAAATTTGAAGTCTTAGATATTTATATGACATTTTTATATAATGAAAATTATATAAAATGAAATTCCAAGATCCCAGTGTTATTTTATTCAAACTATATTAACTTTGGGTGAATGAAAGGTCTTTTAAAATACATGTAATACATAGACACTTCAGAAAAGGGGGAAAACAGGGATGTGGGTAAAACATGTCCTTCAGAATTCAAAGGTTTCAGATAAATATTCAAAGCACAATGGAAAAAGGACAGTCCATTTTTCAAAAGGCCAGCTTACATTCTAAAAGTTTATTTATCCCCTGTTTTTTTTTCAATCTCCAGTCAGAGGACAGTTGCTCTTCTAGTCTGAGAAACTGTCAAGTGGTCAAGATATAGTGGAGAGGTGGAGGTATGATTTTTGTTTGCTGTGATGATATTACCTGAATAGCAAACAGGGAAAGCAGATAGCTTAGATATGCTTAGATTCTCCTGTATATTGCAATTTAGTAAAGATACAGTTAAATAAACATAGTAGTTTCTGATTTTCATGCATATATTGTATAATGCATAACTACTTCCTTGACAATAAACCAAGACTTAAGGAAAGATAGAGGAGTTAAGGAGAAGGAAAAGTTAAGTATTATATAGGGGTGTAGTAACCGGTGCGGACTCTGGGCGCCGCTGTTCACCAGTCTAGGAGATAGAAGGCAGCGCGCACGCACAAACACCCCAGAAGAAAAAAGAAAAAAATAGCTTCTTAGAACCTCCATCAGAGGTTTCAATCCATCAGATTGAAAACCGTTTCCATGAAGCTCCCCAGACCCTACTTCTGGACTACTTTTTGCTCTGAAATCTGAAAATTCGGTTAATTTGAGCTTAGAAGAACAAAGAAACAATACTCTTGGTACTGGACTGGGAGAAAACTACGAAGGGAGAGAGCGATGGTGATTCGGCGGAAGCGGCCCAGCTGCAGCGAGCTGTACCTGCTGTGCTTTTTTCTGGGGCTGTCGTTGGAAGCTTGGGCCGGAAAGATCCGGTACGTGGTGCCAGAAGAGACAGAGAAAGCTTTCTTCGTGGGCAACATCGCTGAAGACCTGGGGCTACAACCTCAGGAGTTCAAAGAGCGCGGAGTCCGCATCGTCTCCAGAGGTAGGACGCAGCTTTTCGCTCTGAACCCTCGAAGCGGCAGCTTGGTCACCGCGGACAGGATAGACAGGGAGGAGCTCTGCGCTCAGAGAGCGCGGTGCCTGGTCAATTTTAACATCTTGGTAGAGGATAAAATGAAGCTTTTCCCTGTTGAAGTAGAAATAATTGATATTAATGACAACACTCCCCAATTTCAGTTAGAGGAAGTAGAATTTAAAATGAATGAAATAACTGCTCCAGGTACCAGGATCCCTTTGCCTTTTGGGCAAGACCCTGATGTGGGTATGAATTCACTACAGAGTTACCAGCTCAGCTCCAATCCTCATTTCTCCCTGGATGTGCAACAGGGAACTGATGGATCCCAACACCCAGAGATGGTGCTGCAGAGTCCCCTGGATAGGGAAGAAAAAGCTATGCACCACCTCCTCCTCACAGCCTCTGATGGGGGCAGCCCAGTCCGTTCAGGAACCCTCCACATTCGTGTTCGGGTGGTAGATGCAAATGACAACCCTCCAGCATTTACTCAAGCACAGTACCACATGAGTGTCCCAGAGAATGTGCCACTGGGCACTCAGCTGCTTATGGTAAAAGCTACTGACCCAGATGAAGGAGCCAATGGGGAAGTATCATACTCATTTCACAATATAGACCACAAAATAGCCCACATTTTTCAGCTGAATTCTTACACAGGAGAAATATCAAATAAAGAAGCCCTGGATTACGAAGAACACAAAAGTTATCCAATGGAAATTCAAGCTCAGGATGGTGCCGGCCTCATGGCCAGAGCTAAGGTGCTGGTCAAAGTTCTAGACATAAATGATAATGCCCCAGAGGTGACCATGACCTCTGTCACCACTGCAGTCCCAGAAAACTCTCCTCCTGGAGCTATAATTGCTCTTATCAGTGTGCATGACCAGGATTCTGAAGAGAATGGTGACACTACATGTTCCATTGCTGGAAATATACCGTTTAAATTAGAAAAGTTGGATGAAAACTATTACCATTTAGTGACAGAAAGAACACTGGACAGAGAACTTACCTCCAGGTACAACATCACAGTAACAGCAGCAGATCATGGAACTCCAGCTCTGTATACTGAAACCCACATTTCACTCCAAGTGACAGATATCAATGACAACCCCCCTGTTTTTCCTCAGAACTCCTACTCTACCTTCATTCTGGAAAACAATCCCAGAGGTGCCTCCTTTTTCTCTGCCATAGCCTATGATGCAGACAGCAATGAGAACGCACTAGTCACTTACTTCTTGGTGGAGGACACCATCCAAGGGATGCCTCTGTCCTCGTATGTTTCCATCAACTCAGACACTGGGGTCTTATATGCCCTGCGATCCTTCGACTATGAACAGTTCCAGGACCTTCAACTGAGAGTGATAGCCTGTGACAGTGGGGACCCCCCACTCAGCAGCAATGTATCAATTAGCCTGTTCGTGCTAGACCAGAACGACAATGCGCCAGAAATCTTGTACCCCGTCCTCCCCACCGACGGTTCCACAGGCGTGGAGCTGGCGCCCCGCTCCGCAGAGCCCGGCTACCTGGTCACCAAGGTGGTGGCAGTGGACAGAGACTCGGGCCAGAACGCCTGGCTGTCCTACCACCTGCTCAAGGCCAGCGAGCCTGGGCTCTTCCAGGTGGGGCTGCACACGGGAGAGGTGCGCACAGCGCGGGCCCTGCTGGACAGAGACGCGCTCAAGCAGAGCCTGGTGGTGGCGGTGCAGGACCACGGCCAGCCCCCTCTCTCGGCCACCGTCACGCTCACTGTGGCCATTGCTGACAGCATCCCAGATGTCCTGGCTGACTTGGGCAGCCTGGAAGCCCCACGTGACTCCCAAGCTTCAGACCTCACGCTGTACCTGGTGGTGGCAGTGGCCGCAGTCTCCTGCGTCTTCCTCGCCTTTGTCATCGTGCTGCTGGCGCTCAGGCTGAGGCGCTGGCACGCGTCGCGTCTGCTCCAGGCTGCAGGAGGAGGGCTGCTGGGCGCGCCGGCCTCGGCCTCGCAGTTTGTGGGCGTGGACGGGGTGCGGGCGTTCCTGCAGACCTATTCTCACGAGGTGTCCCTGACCGCGGGCTCGCGGGAGAGTCACGTGATCTTCCCGCAGCCCAACTATGCGGACACGCTCCTCAGCCAGGAGAGCTGTGGGAAAAGCGAGCCTCTTCTGGTAACTCAGGATTTACTTGAAGACAAAAAGGAAACATTTTCTCAGGTAAACTTTTCGTAAATTTATCTAGGTAAAAATAATTACTGAATTTACTTACTGTCACTCCTTACTCCTCACAGTTCTATTTCCCCACATATCTTTGCAGAGTTTTATTTACAGATTCTGGAAAATTATTATTAAGTGATTATATCCAGGTATAATGTAGGTGGTTGGAATAGAGTATGTGTGAGGTGCAATCTTGGTTGTGGAAAGAGCACTGCATTAGAAACAAAAAGATAGGACTTCTAATATTTTCTTCCTTTCCTCTAGCCAAATAATTTTTCTGGTTTTACCATTCACTTATCTGGCAAGGGTAGGGGTTTGACTAGAACAGATCCACCAATATTTATGTGATTAATAATGTTTTCAAATTTCTCACAGGTATAAATACTAACTTATCCTTAAACTTAATAAAACTATCACCTGGCAAGGTGCTATTTTATTTAGGGAATTTTGAAGAGGTAAGATTGTCTCAAGTAATATTTTTAGTTGTGTTATAATTAAAATGTAGAAATATATATGGCTTGTAAATTTTTTGTTGAATATCTTAGCCCTTGGTTTAGGCTTTTATTTTGAGATATTTTATGCATTCTGAAGAATACATTAGATATTTAAGTAACTTACAAAATGAGGTAATAAAGTGAATGACAGAAAATTTACTGTGCAACTTGAGAAATAATTTTGAAGCCTCTTGACTTGTGTATTACGCCCATAATGGAAGTGACTAGCAAAAACAAGTATATATTCCATTTTAATATGTGTGTTATTTCTTCACAAGAAATATATCATAGGGGAGTAAGTCCCTGCTTTTATATAGTTACTGTGCTCCAATAATTTAAAGATATATATAAAATATAAATAGAAGATTTTGTTATGCTATATGTTGGCAAATTGAACTCCAATAAAAAAATTTAAAAAAAACAAAATATAAATAGAAGAAAGCAAAAGCAAAAAAAAAAAAAGAAGAAGAAAGCAAAAGCATGGTAAGGTGCAAATGAAAGATAAATGTATAAATGGACTGAAGATGGAACAGAAGGTGGTGAACCAGGCTAAAGCTGTGAGAATTCTAGTCTGGCTCAGATGCAGGCATTGAAGGTCAGGAGGTTGTTCAGCACTGTAACAGAGACAAAGTGCTTCAGGTTAAACAAGGAACCTGAGTCAGACTTAGTCTTTGATCCAAAATAAGCAGTTTGGCCCCCCTCATCTAGTTAAAAGGGAAAGAAACTGCTTTAAAAGGCTGCCTACCAATGCCTGCGAAAGGAGACAATCTGCGGACAAAAGGAGAGAAGTGGATATAGATGCTAGCTTCAGAAAATGAACAGACATGAGATGTAATATTTACAGTATTACTGCTGCACACCATTAAATGACTTACTTATGGCCCAAGACCTGGAATAGAAGCAATTTCAAAACCATAAGAGACAAAACCCTGAACCTAGGACAGTAGCAGAGTGGGGGAAAAAAAGTAGAAGAGAGACAGCAATTAAGGAAAACAAAAACCAACTCTTCCACTTAAATGTACAAAATGTTGAAACACATCGTCTTCTGGAATTATTGTTGCTAATGAGATACTATCAACAAATTGTCCTTATTTTAAGATATCTGTCTTCTCTGTGGTGCCTTTTTAAAAATATCTCTCATCCTTGCTGTATATCTAAGTCTTGATTTTTATTATTTTCTGTTTGGATTACACTCTCAGTAACATAAGTTATTTTATGGAGCACCTGGGTGGCTCAGTTGGTTAAACGTCCTACTCTTGGTTTTGGTTCAGGTCTTAATCTCAGGATCCTAGGATGGATCCACCTGGAAGGCTCCACCTTCAGTGGGGAGTAATCTTGAGGATTCCTCTCCCTCTGCCCCTCCCCTACATGTGTGCTTTCTCTCTCTCTTTCTCTCACTCTCTCTCAAATAAATAAACACATCTTTTAAAAAGTATAACATATAAATAACATAGGTTATTTCAATTCTGGATTTTCTTAGCTGGTGTTAATTTAAAATTTTGCTTCTGTGTGTATATAAATGAGCTAGGTTTACTTATTAAAGCACAGAGATTACCAAGTTGGATGATTTTAAAAATCCATCTAGGGATCCCTGGGTGGCGCAGCGGTTTAGCACCTGCCTTTGGCCCAGGGCGCGATCCTGGAGACCCGGGATCAAATCCCACATCGGGCTCCCGGTGCATGGAGCCCGCTTCTCCCTCTGCCTGTGTCTCTGCCTCTCTCTCTCTCTCTCTGTGTGTGTGTGTGTGACTATCATAAATAAATAAAAAATTAAAAAAAATCCATCTATACTCTGCCAACAAGATACATGTTCAAAACAAAATTACACTGAAATATTGAAAATAAAAATATACATATATACACACACAAAAGAAAGCAGCCATGTTGATTTTAATATAACAGCAAAATAGTGTTTAAGACAGCAAACATTAATGGTGACTTTTTAAATGAACTGACCATAATTACAAAAACAAACAAAAATATATAAAAAAGATGAGCCCCCATCACTGAACAACATAGCTTTGAAAATAATACCAGGAGGGATGCCTGGGTGGCTCAGTGGTTGAGCATCTGCCTTCAGCTCAGGAGGTGATCCCGGTGTCCAGGATCAAGTCCAGCATTGGGCTCCCTGCAGGGAGCCTGCTTCTCCCTCTCCGTACATCTCTGCCTCTCTCTCTCTCTGTGTCTCTCATGAATAAATAAAATCTTTAAAAAAATAAAAAAGAAAATAATACCATGAGATTTAAACTCCATTCCATAAGAAATAATACACCCTACAGGCACAAAATTACTAAACATATAGAACATTTGAACAGAATCTCTAAGCTTGATCTAATAAATCTGTATAGAATCCTATGCAAAACAAATATAGAATAGCTATTCTTTATACGAGCATATGGAAAATCTACAGCAATTTAGTATATAGTCATCACAAAAAAGGCAGAGCAAATTTCAAAGTACCGATAATATAATGCCTTATACATATTTATGATTATGTTATATGTAACATAACATATTATATATAACTTAGTTCAAAAACCTGGGTGGGGGAAATAGGGAGAGGTAAGTAAAATGGTATAAACTTTCAGTTGTAAAATGAATAAGGCCTGAGTATCTATTGTATAACATGGAGACTACATTGTATAATAGCAATTTGCTCAGAAAGAACTTAAATGATCTCTCTGAGCAAAAAAAGAATATTTGAGGTGAAAGATGTGTTAATTAATTCGATGGGGGAATCCTTTCACAGTGTATACATATATGAAATCATTGCATTGTGCAGTTTAAATATCTTACAATTTTATTTATTGATTATAATTCAGTAAAGCTGGAAAAATTACAAAGCAAACATTTAAAAACAGTAAAAGGGGGCAGCCCTGGTGGCGCCGCCTGCAGCCTGGGGTGTGATCCTGGAGACCCAGGATCAAGTCCCACATCAAGCTCCCTGAATGGAGCCTGCTTCTCCCTCTCCCTGTGTCTCTGCCTCTCTCTCTCTGTGTCTATAAATAAATTTTAAAAATCTTAAAAAATAAATAAATAAAAACAGTAAAAGGAGGGACGCCTGGGTGACTCAGTCAATTAAGCATCTGCCTTTGGCTCATGTCATGATCTTGGAGTCCTGGGATTGAGCCCAGACTCCCTGCTCTGCTTCTTCCTTTCTCCCTCTGCCTGCCACCCCGCCTACTCGTGCGTTCTCTCTCTCTCAAATGAATAAAATATTTTTAAAAATAAATAAATAAAAATAGTAAAAGGAAACAAAAAAGCTTTGGACACTTAAATCTATATCCCTAAATTACTCTTGAATTTAAAAAATCACGATGGAAATAACTGTTTAGAAAGGAACAAAAACAAAATTATTATTTAAAACTGTGGAATATAGGGGCGCCAGACTGGTTCAGTCAGTTGAACGTTCAATTCTTGATCTTAGGGTCATGAGTTAAAGCCCCATGTTGGGTGTGGAGCCTACTTAAAATAAATAAAATAAAATAAAATAAAATAAAATAAAATAGTGGAATACCTAAAAGAGTACTTAGGGGTAAATTAATAGACAAAATAACTCAAAGCAAAACAAAACAAATTATTTAAAATAAGTGAATTGAGCAAGACCCTCCAAGAAATGAAGCAAACAAAAACCATTGTATCAGCAGAAACTTAAGGAAAATAATAGGAAAAATAACAAAGATAAGAGTATAAATTATTGATGTGCAAACAAGGATGAATTCTGATGATGAAGCAATAGAAGCAGACAATAAAAGTCATACTGAGACCAGTGGGGAGAAATTAAAATTCTATGAAGTTCAGTGCTAGGACTAATACAGAATAGGCAGTTGGCATGACTAAAATTCTTTTTAAAGATTCTATTTTTTTAAAGATTGATTTTATTTATTTATTTATTTATTTATTTATTTATTTATTATTTATTCATTCATGAGAGATGGGGGGGAGAGAGAGAGAGAAAGAGAAAGAGAAAAGAAGAGATATAGGCAGAGGGAGAAGCAGGCTCCATGCAGGGAGCCCGATGTGGGACTTGATCCCGGGACTCCAGGATCACGCCCTGAGCCAAAGGCAGATGCTTAACCACTGGGCCACCCCAGGTGTCCCTTTTTTGAAAGATTCTAAAAGAAAAGTCCAAATTCTGATTTAAAACAAAGATTTGGAAAAGGAGAAAGAAAAGCAAGAGAGGCTGGGGAAATTAAAACAACTTGATACAAAGGAAGAAGCATGAGTGGGAAATAATATACAGAGTAAAACCAGATCATCAAAGAACGGATAAGTCTTTTTTTTTTTTTTAGAACATATAAGTCTTTAGAGAGCTGCCATAAGGGATGTCGATCAGTTACTTAATGAGACTTGAAAGTATCAAAACAATGTTAATGAAAAGATTTTAAAAATCTAAAAAAGTAGGGTCCCTACTAGAAAATAAAGTAAGTTGATATCACTTGTTGCCATTTTTTTCCATTCTCAGAGGAATGGATAAAACTAAAAATGAAAAAAGTTCAACAAGGAAGAAACCAAAAGATAAATAGATTGAAGTGAGATCAAGGGTGGGCAAACTCATTTAAGAATGTTGATTCAAAAATCTTAATTAAGATATTATCGAAGGGCACTTGAGTAGCTCAGTTGGTTAGGCTCAGGTCATGATCTCAGGGGGGGTTTGAGCCCCACTGTCAGGCACCCTGCTCAGTGGGGAGTCTGCTTCTCCCTCTCCCTCTGCCCTTATCCCTGCTTGTGCTCTCTTTTTCTCTCTCAAATAAATAAAATATTGAAAAAGAAAACAAAAAACAAGCCCCCTTCACTTTCCTTAATATTCCATGCAGCCTTTTACCTCCAAGCATTTGTACTGAGGTTCTAGAACATTACTCCAGCCTCCTCTTGACCCGTTCCTACCCTTTAGGAGTCCTCTTCAACAATGTATTGAAAATGTTCTGACCCCCCAGATCTAGGTTGAATACCCTTCTTATGTACTCTTTTCCATTGCGCAGTATTTCCTACCTTTGTAGCAGTTAACATATTCTATTGAAATACTGTAGTTTTCTGTGTCCTCTTCTATCCTCTAAGCTTCCTGAGAACAAGGACTGTGTTCATCAGGTTCACCATTTCTTTCTCCAGCATCAATCAGGCAAAGTGCCAGGTATACAATAGTCACCCAATCAAGTGTCTGATAATTCAATTTTTAAAATACAGATGAAGTTAAATTCTAAGACATCAAGCACAGAAATACAGACTATATGACTTTAGAAGATAAGGTAGCTAATGTTACAAAGTTGAACTTACTGCCTTTGAATATAAAATAAGTTGGAAATATTTGGAGCAAGGGCAGCAGCAGCCTTGATGAATGCCTTGAGTGTTCACTGATAATACTTTCCTAACAACTACTATCAAGGTCACATTTGTTTACAAATTCTTATTAATTCTGAGGAAAAGACTCCTGACTTGAAAGGGCTGCTTCTAAGATATCTTAAAACTAAGATTCTTCAAAGCAACTTGAAAATAACAAAGCTAACAAGCAAGAAATAACCTGGGTTTGCCTTAGAGGGTGCAGAGATTACTTAGGCCTCTGAGCGTCGCTGTTGACCACCTAAGAAGTAAAAGCCTGCAAGACCTCCAGTCCAACAATCCGGTTCCCACAACAAAAAGGGCTGGGCATTTGGCCCCCAAGCTTCCGGACAGAAAAAAAAAAAATCAGTCCAGCAGCTTAAATTTCTCTCTACAGTGACCTGGGTTCTGTGAATGTTGGTCTCCTCAGACACTGAGGAATAGAGAGTGGAATCTCGCACTGGATGCTGGAAGTTGCCTGGGAGAAAATATTGCAGCAGAAGAAATGGCGGCTCTGCAAAAGTTGCCACAACACGGAAGGCTTATGCTGCTGTGCTTTCTTTTGGCTGTCTTGTGTGAGGCCAGAGCTTGGCAGATGCACTATTCTGTGCCAGAAGAGATTGACAAAGACTCCTTTGTGGGCGACATCGCCAAGGACCTGGGGCTGGAGCCCCTGGTACTGGCAGAACGTGGAGTCCGCATCATCTCCAGAGGTAGGACGCAGCTTTTTGCTCTGAATCTGAGAAGTGGCAGTTTGGTCACCGCAGACAGGATAGACCGAGAGGAGCTCTGCGCTCAGAGCGTGCGGTGCCTGGTGAATTTTAACATACTCCTAGAAGACAAATTGAGTATTTATTCAGTAGAAGTGGAAATAACAGATATTAACGATAATGCCCCTCGCTTTGGAGTAGAAGAACTAGAGCTAAAAATCAGTGAAACGACTACGCCAGGATTCCGAATTCCCCTAAAGAGTGCACATGATGCAGACGTAGGAGAAAACACCCTTCAGAAGTACGAACTGAACCCAAATGACCACTTCTCCCTGGATGTGCGAAGCCGAGTGGATGGGAACAAGTACCCTGAGCTGGTGCTGGAGCACTCCCTGGACCGCGAGGAAAAGGCTTTTCACCACCTTATCCTTGTGGCTTTGGATGGGGGCAGTCCCATCCGATCTGGCACTTCCCGCATCCGTGTGACTGTCCTGGATGCAAACGACAATGCGCCTGTATTTACACAGCCCGAATACCGTGTAAGTGTTCCTGAAAGTATGCCCATAGGCACCCGGATACTCACAGTGACTGCCACTGACGCAGATGAGGGATACAATGCCCAAGTGGCATATTTTCAAGAGAAAAACCTGGGAGAAACCTCGAAGGTATTTGAGCTTGAGTCGACATCTGGAGATATAATAATCACAAAGAGTTTAGATTATGAGGATGCCAAAGTCCATGAAATTGATATTGAAGCTCAGGATGGCCCGGGCCTTTTGACCAGAACAAAGGTTATTGTGACAGTTCTGGATGTGAATGACAATGCCCCAGAATTTTACGTGACATCTGCTACTAGCTCAATTCCTGAAGACTCTCCTCCAGGAACCATAATTGCACTTTTCAATGTACATGACAGAGACTCTGGGCAGAATGCATTTATCACATGTTCACTCCCAGAGAACCTTCCTTTCAAGTTAGAAGGATCAGTGGACAATTATCACCGACTGGTTACAACCAGAACCCTTGACAGGGAACAGTTTTCCTCTTACAACATCACTGTGACTGCTAAAGATGGAGGGAAACCGTCTCTGTCCACGGATGCTCACATTTTGCTTCAGGTGGCAGACATCAATGACAACCCACCCACCTTCCCCCACATGTCCTACTCTGCCTACATTCCTGAAAACAACCCCAGGGGTGCCTCCATAATTTCCGTGGTGGCCCATGACCCTGACAGTGAGGACAATGGCCATGTAACTTATTCTTTGATTGAAGACACTCTTCATGGTGCACCCCTGTCCTCTTACATCTCCATCAACTCTGACACTGGCATCCTGTATGCCCTGTGCTCCTTTGACTACGAGCAGTTCCAGGATTTGCAGCTGTGGTTGACTGCGTGGGACAGTGGGAACCCTCCACTCAGCAGCAATGTGTCAATTAGCATATTCGTGCTGGACCAAAATGACAATGCGCCTGAAATCTTGTACCCCACCCTCCCCACCGACGGTTCCACAGGCGTGGAGCTGGCGCCCCGCTCCGCAGAGCCCGGCTACCTGGTCACCAAGGTGGTGGCAGTGGACAGAGACTCGGGCCAGAACGCCTGGCTGTCCTACCACCTGCTCAAGGCCAGCGAGCCTGGGCTCTTCCAGGTGGGGCTGCACACGGGAGAGGTGCGCACAGCGCGGGCCCTGCTGGACAGAGACGCGCTCAAGCAGAGCCTGGTGGTGGCGGTGCAGGACCACGGCCAGCCCCCTCTCTCGGCCACCGTCACGCTCACTGTGGCCATTGCTGACAGCATCCCAGATGTCCTGGCTGACTTGGGCAGCCTGGAAGCCCCACGTGACTCCCAAGCTTCAGACCTCACGCTGTACCTGGTGGTGGCAGTGGCCGCAGTCTCCTGCGTCTTCCTCGCCTTTGTCATCGTGCTGCTGGCGCTCAGGCTGAGGCGCTGGCACGCGTCGCGTCTGCTCCAGGCTGCAGGAGGAGGGCTGCTGGGCGCGCCGGCCTCGGCCTCGCAGTTTGTGGGCGTGGACGGGGTGCGGGCGTTCCTGCAGACCTATTCTCACGAGGTGTCCCTGACCGCGGGCTCGCGGGAGAGTCACGTGATCTTCCCGCAGCCCAACTATGCGGACACGCTCCTCAGCCAGGAGAGCTGTGGGAAAAAGGATTTTCTGTCAGCCGCCCCTCAGTCTTTACTTGAAGAGAAAGGAGAAGAAACATTTTCTCAGGTAAACTCCCTTCACAATATACTTACGAGTTATTGCTAAAATAAACATGTATTTATTTACCTAGCTCCCTCCATTGTTTACATCTTTTCTGTTTCACATATTTCCTTATGAATCTATCAATTTTTAGGAAATGAGTCCTGATGAATTATTTCTCAGTAGTTCTAACTGTTCACATCCTGTAAGGGGAAGTGGGGCTAGAATCATTGTATAATGAGTATAAATCAGGAGTTCGTATCACGTGAATATTTAGGTTATCACAGAGCATTCCATTAGGAACTGGTGTATCTGGTTTCTCATACTTCCTTTCACATCTCTGGATAAATAATCTAATACACCTGAGTCAATAATTCTTTTTCCATTAAAAATATGAAGGTTGAGGAGCTCCTGGCTGGCTCAGTTGGTGAACCATGCTACTCTCGATCTGGGAGTCATGAGTTTGATCCCCACGTTGAGGGTAGAGGGTTCTTTTTTAATACAATAAAAAGATAATTTTAAAAAAATGAAAGTTGAATTTTATGTTTATTCAAGTGCTTTAAAATTCAAGGTTTTGTTTTACATTTTAATCTATGAATAACGAAATTCTTTAGTTTCTTCTCACTCAATTTTAATATTTTTTCCTTCAGTTTGACAGTGAGGTGCTTCATTTTATTTGATTTGTATGACCTTCTCTATTTAAAAAATGGAAATTTAGAAATATATGTGTTTCATTGTGTTTTAGGAAGGTTTGTCATGGTATCTGCTTAGTTAAAAATCTTATTCTAAAGTAGCTGTTGCTTGAGAAAGTGATTATTGTTTGCTCTATAGTAAATGGGTTGTGTAATAGTAAACACATGTTTACAGTAAACACAATAAAAACATGTTTTTATTTTCTTACATCTGGAACCTTTTTATCATTAAAAATAATATATATCCTCAAGGGATTCAGAGACCATATCAAATAATTGCCTCTAAAAATCCCCCTTATACTTTTCTCCTCTCAAAGATTCCTACTCACAGCAACTGTTCCCTCACCTAACCTCAATCCCTGTCACAACCACTGTCTTCCTTCCTCATTCCTCTTTCCAAGTTGGCTTTTAGTATATTTATTATGCTTTTAATAATGAAAACAAAGACTACAATAATATTCTATATAACTGGGATCATTCTAAGTTTTGATTTGGAAGTAATCATATACTGAATCTTGTATTTAATGGTATCATCTTTCAAGGTGCTATGATTTTTTATTATATTTAAGGGCATTTGAGGAGAGCTGATCTAAGCCAATGTTTCTTGTGTTTATTATTATTACATAATTCTCAGAGATAAAACTGGAACTTATTGTGGAATAATTAATCATAACATCTTTACTTGTAGGTAATAAAATATAAACAGAAAAATTAAAACCAGAATTCCTTTAGTGTTTAGAATATCTCTTCACAAGAATAAACACTTTATGGATAAGTTTATAACACTACATGCTTGAAGTGACAAATATATTTCTATTTCTGTGCTTGGAGAGGAAAACAAATAGAGAGGGTTTCTGGAGCATAAAACAAATGTTTATCTCTACTAGTTTCACTTTTGGTCTTTAAAAACCACCCTCACTCTAGATTTAGACAAAGTGAACTACTTCCAGTACCCTGAAGTTCTGTGATTTCTCTCTCACGTCTAGACTTTGGCATACTGTTCTTTCTCACATCCAGGCCTTTTCCCTGATCCACTTCTGTCCTGTTTCTTGGGAGAGCCTTTGCTATCCTTCAAGGCCAGGTTGGAGGCCCTCCCATCACCTTTGGCTTCTCCCATTATGTTAGTTTTCTCAATGCACTGGAATTCCTTGTTTGATTTTATATATTCACAGCTTGGGTGTGTGTGGGAGGAAGTGGTTCTGTTCATATCATTTACCTTGAATCCCCAATTATATGTTTAAAGAATGGGTTAAATTACAAATATTGAAACTAAGATGTCAGCTTATCAAGGACAAACTTCAATAAATATAACCTATAAATACGGCTGATATTTCTTTGTGGTTTTTAAACTGAACATTTCAAAGCTCCACCATGTTTGAAGCATATTGGTGGTGTTAAGGTTAGAACATGACTTATTGAGGAACTTGAAGTTACACACTTTAACATAGAGCAGTTCAACTGTGCTAAATAGACACCAAAACCATTACCTCTGATGAAGAGTGTTTCAGGTGTTAGGAAACTTAATTACTGACATGGGTTTGTCTCAGAGGGTGCAGTAAACCATTAGGCCTCTGAGTGTCGCTGTTGACCACTTAAGGAGGCAAACGGAGCTGGGGAGCTAGTCACCATTTTCTCCATCCTAAAAAGCAAAGAACCAGTCGATCAGACTCCGGAAGTCCGAGGCTGCTACAAAGCTCACTTTGTCAGTCACCCAGCTCTGTGACCCATAAATTAGGACCATAAAAGGCTTAGTTCCTTGAGAAAAAATAAGATTTGAGTCCGTCGTGGGCAATTGGAACCGAATTCACAGAAAACAATTCACCAAAGAGGAAATGACCAAATACCTGAGATTCAAACACCGCGGAGGATTGGCCCTGCTGTGCATACTTCTGGGGATGCTGTGCAAGTCTGGATCTGGGCAGATCCACTACTCAGTTCAGGAGGAGCTGGACAAAGGCTCCTTTGTGGGCAACATCTCCAAGAACCTGGGACTCGAGCCCTGGCAGCTGATGGAGCACGGAGTCCGCATCGTCTCTAGAGGTAGGACGCGGCTCTTTGCTCTGAACCTGCGAAGCGGCAGCTTGATTACAGCAGGCAGGATAGACCGGGAGGAGCTCTGCGCTCAGATCACACTGTGTCTGGTAAAATTTAATATCTTGGTTGAAGACAAATTGAAAATTTTTGAAGTACAAATAGAAATTAAAGACATTAATGATAATGCTCCTGATTTTCTAACAGAGGAATTGGAAATAAAAATCGGTGAACTAACAGCTCCTGGAACTCGATTTCCACTTAAGACTGCATTTGACCCAGATGTGGGCATGAACTCCCTTCAGAACTATCACCTCAGCCTCAATGACTACTTTTCCCTGACTGTGAAGCATGTCTCTGGCGGGGCCAAGTACCCAGAGCTAGTGCTGGAGAGGGCTTTGGACCGTGAGCAAAAGAAAATTCACCAGCTTGTCCTCATTGCTTCTGATGGTGGCAACCCTGTCCTCTCTGGCAACTTGTGCATCCGAGTGATAGTTCTGGATGCAAATGACAACCCACCAGTGTTTACTCAATCTGAATATCAAGTAAGTGTTCAGGAGAACTTGCCAGTGGGTACCACGCTGCTCACAGTGAATGCCACTGACCCTGATGAAGGATTCAATGCTCAAGTGTCCTATATTCTAGATAAAATGCCTGGGAAAGTCGCTCAGATTTTTTATCTCAATTCAGTGACTGGAGATATATCAATTTTGAGGAGTCTAGATTATGAGGATGCCATGTTCTATGAAATTAAAGTTGAAGCACAAGATGGACCCGGTCTTCTTTCAAGAGCTAAGATCTTAGTCACAGTTCTGGATGTGAATGACAATGCCCCAGAAGTTACAATCACTTCTCTTACTGGATCAGTCCCAGAAGAGGCTACTGCTGGAAGAGAAATTGCCCTTATCAATGTGCATGACCGAGATTCTGGGCAAAATGGGCAAGTCACAGTTTTTGTCCTGGGAAATATGCCATTTAATTTAGAAAAATCAATAGACCAATATTACCGATTAGTGACAGCCAGATCTTTAGATCGTGAACAGGTGTCTGAATACAACATCACTCTCAGAGCCACAGATGGGGGAAATCCCCCACTGTCCACAAACACTCATATCATTGTGCATGTTGCAGACATCAATGACAACCCACCTGCCTTCAGTCAGGCCACCTACTCTGCCTACATTCTTGAAAACAATCCTAGGGGAGCTTCCATCTTCTGTGTGACCACCCAGGATCCGGATAGCATCCACAACGCCCACATTACTTACGCACTGATGGAGGATACTATCCAGGGAGTGCCTCTCTCCACCTATGTCTCCATCAATTCCAACACTGGTGTCCTGTATGCGCTCTGTTCCTTTGACTATGAGCAGGTTAGAGACCTACACCTATTGGTGACAGCCTGTGACAATGGGAACCCTCCACTCAGCAGCAATGTGTCAATTAGCATATTCGTGCTGGACCAAAATGACAATGCGCCTGAAATCTTGTACCCCACCCTCCCCACCGACGGTTCCACAGGCGTGGAGCTGGCGCCCCGCTCCGCAGAGCCCGGCTACCTGGTCACCAAGGTGGTGGCAGTGGACAGAGACTCGGGCCAGAACGCCTGGCTGTCCTACCACCTGCTCAAGGCCAGCGAGCCTGGGCTCTTCCAGGTGGGGCTGCACACGGGAGAGGTGCGCACAGCGCGGGCCCTGCTGGACAGAGACGCGCTCAAGCAGAGCCTGGTGGTGGCGGTGCAGGACCATGGCCAGCCCCCTCTCTCGGCCACCGTCACGCTCACTGTGGCAATTGCTGACAGCATCCCAGATGTCCTGGCTGACTTGGGCAGCCTGGAAGCCCCACGTGACTCCCAAGCTTCAGACCTCACGCTGTACCTGGTGGTGGCCGTGGCCGCAGTCTCCTGCGTCTTCCTCGCCTTTGTCATCGTGCTGCTGGCGCTCAGGCTGAGGCGCTGGCACGCGTCGCGTCTGCTCCAGGCTGCAGGAGGAGGGCTGCTGGGCGCGCCGGCCTCGGCCTCGCAGTTTGTGGGCGTGGACGGGGTGCGGGCGTTCCTGCAGACCTATTCTCACGAGGTGTCCCTGACCGCGGGCTCGCGGGAGAGTCACGTGATCTTCCCGCAGCCCAACTATGTGGACACGCTCCTCAGCCAGGAGAGCTGTGGGAAAAGCGAGCCTCTTCTGATAACTCAGGATATATCGGAAACGAAAGGAAACTCCAGCTTACTTAAGGTAGGTTTCTTTCTTTCTTGGAATATTATAAAGAACAATTATGCTGGCGTGGCTAATATAAAGATTTTAATACAATTTTTTTTTGAAAATAAAACAACGTGGTCGTCCTCAGTTTTGTTGTTTAAATATTTGTTTCTCTCTTCTTCTGGGCTTACGGTAGAGCTGATCTTCCTGACGTGGTTATGACTAAGTAGGCCTAAGTAACTAGTTCTATTATATAATAAATGAGAATAATATGTGCCTCTTCCTGGAGGAAGCTCCTGTTGGCATTGTAAGAATTTCCAGATTTCTAAGTTATTTTTTGAAATTGTGGCTGTTCCTTCTATCTGAATGCTTGAATATAGCAAGAGCTCTGTGGTTGTCATTCACTAATGTGTATACCTTTGATAAATAGACCTTTTTCATTTTAATTTCCTGTGATTTGAGGTTTGTTGCTCCAAACTATTTAGCTTATCCTCACTGGTACAAATAAAAAATATAAATATTAGGTATTTTAGACTCCTGTAAAATGATGCTTGCTCTTTCCATGCCGCGCCATATTCTTCATCTCAATGACATAAAAACTGTTGAGTAAAAAAATGTAAAGTTTGGTCAAATGTTTTTACGTGGCCTGTATTTCTTACTGTGTATACCTGAGGTATGCGTGATGTATGTGCTCATTCATACTGATTTCAGCCTTTTGTCTGAAGGTGGGGAGGTCAATTGCCTAAACTGTTAGGAGTCTTGAAGTGACATTTCTTGTCCTTTGAGAAGGATAAGAAAATGCTGGAGATTTGTTTCAGTCTCAGCAGGACAATTCCAGACCAGCTACTCCAACAATGGAATAGAGTCCTTTCTTGAGCCAGAAATTTTTGGCTCATTTTGAAATTTATGAAATTCACCCATCAAATCACCTCAGACAGTCATCCAAAATCTATTTCATTAGGTTTCAAATAAAGTAACATATCTCTCCCTCCATACATTAGAAGGAGATATTATATTCAATAGTGTGAGATGCAGAGCCTGAGCCAAATAACTGAGAGCAGAGCAGAGGAAGGTATATTTTCACTCAAACATGCAAATATCTCACAGAAAAAGCACATGATCTTCAAAATGTCTTCTTTAAGGAAGAGTCTTTATATTAGTATCACTTTCTTCATGAGAAAAATTGCTAAATGGGTAGTGCCCCAGGAACTTCAGCTGCTCTAAGAGATTTTCTAATAATCCTGTATAAAACAAAGTCTACACAAATGTTATGAAAGTGTACAGAGAGTACAAAGACTGTACAATTTCCATCAACTTGTATAGATGCTGAAAAGTCTCAGACATTCCATTTTCATAGAAAGGATTTTCTTAAGGATAGGCAAGAATTCATTACAATAGAAAGAGAGAAGGTTAATGGCAAAAGGAAGAGAAAATATAAATTCATAAAGTAGGGAAAACAATGAAAATAAGGTCATAGGAAAATAGTCTGTTATGACTGGAGTGTAATGTGAGTTTGGATTAACATTGCAAAATAGGAGAATAAATCATTATATTGGTATCTAATTTGGTAATGCATTTGAAATAAAAGTATTTGTTTTAGTTATCCAAGGTGAGTTCAAGGATTATAAGGTAAGTTCCAAAATGGAGTGTCTAAGGACTCTCAACACCTCTCCAAGATTTACCAGTGATCAAGTCAAACTCACTATACGTATCAATGGAATAAATCAGCTGGATCTGAGTATTGGCATTATGGTGTATTACATATACATTCATATAATAAAAAGCACTGATTTCATAAAAATAATAAATATGGCATTCACAAGATTCAACTGTATAAAAGCATGTGTACTAAATTGTCACTTTAACAAAGTTATCAGGCTGTGCTGTACTTAATGAGAAGACTACCTGTTTTTATTTTATTTTATTTTTTTAAGACTACCTGTTTTTAAAAAGTGAGCAATACATTAAAATAAGTCTAGGGTCTTGACTTTTTTGCAAAGATTGTATCTTTGAAAAGTATTACTGAATTGATAAAGTATTTTTGGAGAGAGTTAAAATACTATATAAAGGAGGTTATGGATTTTACAAAAATGTATGGATCATAGTTCACGAAAGTGTGGGTAAAAAGCCAGTAACTTATTTCATCTGCACTACTCACACCAGTGTTCACCAATACAGTGAAATCACTGAAGATATTTTTACCCCCTAAACTGAAAAAAGGTGGTATGCCTTGTGAATTTTTTAATGCAAAAAAGAATGTAAAATGATAACAATACTTACGAAATGATAAAAACTAGAACATGCCAAATATAGAGGGTAAATATGAATACTTAGGTTTTCAACAAATAAGATACATAGATTTGAGAGCTTGCTCGTGGAGGGTAAATGGCTGGACAATATGCAGTTCTCCCAGACAACCTCCGGGCGCCGCTGTTGACCAAAGGGAAGAAAGGTTCTAAATTCTGTGGGAGACTTAGGCGGTGTTTTCCTGCTTTGTCCTGCACACATAAGAAGGCGGAGGCTGCACCCACCAACTCAAGTCCTGCCCTCAAATCACAAAAGCCCAGGTGCTGTCTTTGATTTTTTTAAACATCTCAGAGACATCCTGAAAAGAAGCTTCCCGGTGAGATAAAAAAAAATGCAAAGAAGCTCCGGAAAAACTGAACTGATGAAAATTCAGGTACTGTTTCTCTTTCTGCTGTCTTTGCTGTGGGGGGCTATATCCCAGCAGATCCAGTACACTATTCCAGAGGAGCAGGCCAAGGGCTTGCGGGTGGGGAACCTTGCCAAGGACCTGAAGCTCAGTGTCCAGGAGTTGCCAGCTCGAAAACTGTGGGTTAGTGCAGAGAATTTCTTCAGTGTGAGTACAGAGAGTGGGGATTTGTTAGTGAATGGTAGAATAGATCGAGAAGAAATTTGCGGGAGGAAATCGGAGTGTACACTAGAATTTGAAATGGTTGCTGAAAATCCAATGAATGTTTTCCATGTGATTGTTGAAATCCAAGATATTAATGACAATGCACCACGTTTCATGGCAAAAGTCATTGACTTGGAAATCTGTGAGTCAGCCTTACCAGGTGTAAAATTCCCTTTGGATTCTGCACAAGATGCAGATGCAGAAAGTAACTCATTGAAGATATACACTATCAACCCCAATGAACACTTCTCTGTGACAATGAAGGAAAGTCCTGATGGAAGTAAATACCCAGAATTACTGCTGGAAAAACCTCTGGACAGAGAACAGCAGAGCTCTCACCAGTTAATCCTGACTGCCATGGACGGTGGAGACCCTCCCCTAAGTGGCACCACCCAGATTCGGATTCAGGTCACCGATGCCAATGATAATGCTCCAGTGTTCAGCCAGGACACATACAGAGTTAGCCTCCCAGAAAACGTGCCCTGGGGGACCTCTCTGCTGCAAGTGATGGCTACCGACCAGGACGAGGGTGTTAATGCAGAGATCACCTATGCCTTCCTCAGTGCCCCAACAAGTACCAGCCTCCTCTTCAATCTCAATCCAAATACTGGTGACATTACAACCAATGGTACACTGGACTTTGAAAAGACAAGTAGATACATGCTGGTTGTAGAAGCCAAGGATGGAGGAGTGCACACGGCTCACTGTAATGTTCAGATTGAAATTGTTGATGAGAATGACAATGCTCCAGAGGTTACATTGATGTCCTTTTCTAACCAGATTCCAGAGGATTCAGATCTTGGAACTGTAATAGCCCTATTTAAAGTGAGAGACCAGGACTCTGGGCAAAACAGTCTGGTTACCTGCTATATTCAGGAAGAAGGTCCTTTCAAATTAGAATCCACCTCCAAGAATTATTACAAGCTGGTGATTGACAGTGCCCTAGATAGGGAGCAGATGGCAGAATACAATGTCACCATTACAGCCACAGACAAGGGCAAGCCATCCCTATCCTCCAGTAAAAGCGTCTTCCTACACATCACGGATGTCAACGACAACGCACCAGTTTTCCAGCAGGCCTCCTACGTGGTCCACGTGGCCGAAAACAACCCTCCTGGAGCCTCCATCGCCCAAGTCAGCGCCTCCGACCCCGACCTGGGGCCCAACGGCCGCGTCTCCTACTCCATCGTGGCCAGCGACCTGGAGCCACGGGCGCTGGCGTCCTACGTGTCGGTGAGCGCGCAGAGCGGCGTGGTGTTCGCGCAGCGCGCCTTCGACCACGAGCAGCTGCGCGCCTTCGAGCTGACCCTGCAGGCCCGCGACCAGGGCTCGCCCGCGCTCAGCGCCAACGTGAGCCTGCGCGTGTTGGTGGGCGACCGCAACGACAACGCGCCGCGGGTGCTGTACCCGGCGCTGGGGCCCGACGGCTCGGCGCTCTTCGACACGGTGCCGCGCGCCGCGCAGCCCGGCTACCTGGTCACCAAGGTGGTGGCGGTGGACGCCGACTCGGGACACAATGCCTGGCTGTCATACCACGTGCTGCAGGCCAGCGAGCCGGGACTCTTCAGCCTGGGGCTGCGCACGGGCGAGGTGCGCACGGCGCGTGCTTTGGGCGACAGGGACGCGGCCCGCCAGCGCCTGCTGGTCGCTGTGCGGGATGGGGGACAGCCGCCCCTCTCGGCCACAGCCACGCTGCTCCTGGTTTTCGCTGACAGCTTGCAGGAGGCGCTGCCAGACGTCAGCGAGCGCCAGGCGCCCGCTGATCCCCAGGCTGAGCTGCAGTTCTACCTGGTGGTGGCTTTGGCCTTGATCTCCGTGCTCTTCCTCCTCGCGGTGATTCTGGCGGTTGCCCTGCGCCTGGGACGCTCCTCCAGCCCCACCACCTGGGGCTGCCTTTGGCCTGGTCTGTGTGTCAAGTCCGGACCTGTGGTTCCTCCCAACTGTAGCGAAGGGACTTTGCCTTATTCCTACAATCTGTGCATTGCCTCACAATCAGCTAAGACAGAGTTTAATTTTCCCAACCTGAAACCAGAAATGGTTCCTCCTCGGGATCTCCTTTGTGATGATCCTTCTATGGATGGATGTGTCAACAATGAAGACCCCCAACTCGTTTATGAATCAGCTTTTGCCTCTCACGTGAGTTTCTGCAAACCTACTTTTATTCTCCGTAGTGCATAATTATTTTTTACTATTGTTCATTTTTTAGTGATAATTCTAGTAGAAGAGGTGTATGGGACGGGTGGAGTTTGGTTCCTTGATTGTTCAGTAGTCTTGGCAATTGCCTAATTAATACTTCTCAATCTGTACTGTTAACAATTTTGTATGATCAGAAATTATTGCTAAAGAGAGCTTGTTCTTGGATGCTACTTTTAATAATAACACTGCCTTTCTTAGTTGATGTGTGATACCTTTTTTAAAGCTTTATTCTTAGTATATGGTTTGCCAAAGTGAGCACTCAAGCTTTATTCTTTATAAATGTAGTTACAGTTCTACTTAAGTTAGTTTATGTTCATCTTCATCAAATATATTATAGGTTTTCATCTTTTGCTGCAATGTGTATTTTTAGTAGAGCCTTCATAATTATGCCTCTTAGCACTTCTTTGCCTTATCACATGTAGTAAAGACCAATTTGATCACTAATTTTGGATCAATTTTATTAACACTCCATAATCTCATTCAAAAATAAATTTCCAGTCACCTGGCTGGTTCAGTCAGTAGAACATGTGAGTCTTGATATCTGTGTTGTGGGTTCCCGCCACACACTGAGTGTAGAGATTACTTAAAAATAAAATCTTTAAAAAAAATCTTAACCATTCTTCAGTAATTTATTTTTATACTCTTTATACTTTGTCAGTTATGATAAGGAATGTAATGAAACTTTTTTTAAAAGACTTATTTACTTATTCATGATAGACACACAGAAAGAGAGAGAGAGAGAGGCAGAGACACAGGCAGAGGGAGAAGCAGGCTCCATGCAGGGAGCCCAAAGCGGGACTCGATCCCCAGACTCCAGGATCGCGCCCTGGGCCAAAGGCAGGCACAAAACCGCTGAGCCACCCAGGGCTCACCCCGAAACTTTTTGTATATAAAGCCTCTCTCATATTTCTTTTTTTAAGTATAGGTTTCTGAGAAGTGAGTCTAAGTTTTTCTTTTTTTTTTTTTTTGAGTCTGTTTTTCAAAACATCGCATTTTACCTCCTAATCCCCAGCAATTTGTGAGTCCTTTGAGGAATGTGAAAATTACCTTTAATTTGCTCCCCAAAGTCTTGATGATTTTATTACTCTGAATAAATAATGGACTTTCTTGTCTGATTAAAATTTATGAATAACTTCTAGAAGCTAATTAGTATGTGAGGAATAATCTAAAGAATTGGCTATTTGGTGCTTTATATCAAATTTTGTAAAATTAGGGGCAGCCCCGGTGGCGCAGCGGTTTAGCGCTGCCTGCAGCCCAGGGCGTGATCCTGGAGACCCTGGATCGTGTCCCATGTCAGGCTCTCTGTATGATGCCTCCTTCTCCCTCTGCCTGTGTCTCTGCCTCTCTCTCTGTCTCTATGAATAAATAAATAAAATCTTTAAAATTTTTTTTGTAAAATTAGTTAATTAGTCAAAGTATTCATTTATAAGAAAACTGAAACATTCAGTAATAACATATATACAACTACTAAAAATTTTCCTTTTTTGTAGTTATTTCTAAAATCAGATCTACAATAAACTTATAAATGATAGTAAAATAATAATACCTTCTGGATGTGTCTTTATGTGAAAAAAGATACTGAAAATGTCTGTTTTTTTTACAAAGTTTCCATTTAACTTTCCTGTCATTATTTATTTTAATATCAGTTACTTATTATTTTAGGCTTTGCAGTTATATTAGTGATACACTCATTAAACATTGGAAAAACTTTGTGTTTGAGTGTCTACTCTATGGAAGGTGCTGTTCTAAAGTTTTAGTGCACACTGTGAACATGATGGTCACAAACATAGCCTGTGACCTAAAATCTTCTAATACAAAATTAATGAACAAATTAACTTCCCAGACCTACTATCATATTTGCCAAGCCCATTTGCACGGGGTTAAGGATAGCTCTTGAACAGTAGATGTTTTCTTAAAAGGGAATTCAAAAGTTGCGCCAGATTCTAAAGGGTCAACTCATGTGAGGGAACTTATTTCTATAAGGAAGGACTAAACCTCCAACTTCTCTGAACTGACACTGTTTTTTCACCTACCTATGCTTTCATTCTTCAAGTTCATCCTTGTTTCTGGAAAGGATAAATGTGTCCCTTACACAGTGCACTGCACCAAAAATGGACTGTGAAAATAAATAATGGAAAAGTTTAAAAGATAAAAATTCTTAGAAAAAATAATTTTTCTTTGAAAATAAATAAATTACTTTGGAAGGTTTATTGTACAGTAAGCTTTGGATCATGCTTGGATTTTCATTGCAAATAAAAACAGGAGCTTGAATTTTATTCTTTTAGGAAAAATAGGTTATGAAAAAGAAATGATATAAACAGGTAGTGCTTTTCTTTACCAAAAATATATTGCAGTAACAGGTTAGGACTCTGAGTGTCGCTGTTCACCAATCAGGGGAAACGTAACCAGGAATTTAATCCGAACCAGAAGATTTCTGCATCACAAAGTATTAGCCCTGTGGCTTTAGGAAGCTTAAGACTGGACCCCAGAATTCCAACATCCAACGGTGAAAGCACATAATCTTGGACCCCGAAGATCCTGGGGCTCCTCTGGTCTCCACTGAGGAAACACCCAAGTGCAAGCTATTCCGCAGCGGGGCGGTAATGGCGGCTCCTCCTTATCACCCAGACTGCAGCCGGCTGGTCGGGATTTGCGTTCTCCTGGGGGCCCTGTGGAAAATCCAGGCCGAACAGATCCGCTACTCTGTGCCTGAGGAGCTGGAGAAAGGCTCTTATGTGGGCAATATCGCCAAGGACCTGGGACTGGAGCCCCGGGAGCTGGAGGAGCGTGGAGTCCGCATTGTTTCCAGAGGTAGGACGCAGCTCTTTGCTCTGAACCTGCGAAGCGGCAGCTTGGTCACGGCGGGTAGGATAGACCGGGAGGAGCTCTGTGACAGATCTCCAAAGTGTGTAGTAAGCCTGGAGATTCTTCTGGAAGACAAAGTGAAGATTTTTGGAATAGAAGTGGAAATTATCGATGTTAATGATAATGCGCCCACCTTTGGGATAGAGCAAAGGGAAATAAAAGTTGCTGAAAATGAAAATCCTGGGACAAGATTTCCTCTTCCTGAAGCTTTTGATCCAGATGTAGGAGTAAACTCCTTGCAGGGTTACCAGCTCAGCTCGAATGTTCACTTCTCCCTAGACGTGCCAAGTGGAGCAGATGGCATTAAGTCCCCTGAGCTGGTGCTGGAGCTTGCCCTAGACCGAGAAGAAGAGGCAGTTCACCACCTCCTTCTCACTGCCTTTGACGGAGGTGACTTGGCTCACTCTGGCACTGTCAAGATTCATGTAACACTTGTGGATACCAACGACAACGCTCCTGTATTCACTCAGCCAGAGTACCATGTGAATGTTCTAGAGAACGTGCCAGTGGGCTACCGGCTACTCACTGTAAAAGCCACTGATCCAGATGAAGGAGCCAACGGAGAAGTAACCTATTCTTTCCGCAAAGTGAGAGATAAAATGTCCCAACTATTCCAATTGAATTCTTTGACTGGGGACATAACAATATTGGGGGATCTAGATTATGAAAACTCTGGATTTCATGATATAGATGTAGAAGCCCATGATGGACCTGGTCTCCGAGCCAGAAGTAAGGTACTGGTGACAGTTCTGGATGTAAATGACAATGCTCCAGAAGTCACTGTTACATCTCTCACCAGCTCTATCCAAGAAACTTCTTCCCCAGGTACAGTAATTGCGCTTTTCAATGTACATGACAGTGATTCAGGAGAGAATGGCCTTGTCACATGTTCTATTCTGGATAATCTGCCATTCACACTTGAAAAGACCTATGGAAATTATCATCGGTTGTTGACACGCAAAACACTGGATAGGGAAGAGGTCTCAGAATACAACATCACAGTAACTGCCACTGATCATGGAATTCCACCACTGTCCACAGAAACTCACATATCACTGCAGGTGGCAGACATCAATGACAACCCACCTGCTTTCCCTCACGCTTCCTACTCTGCCTACATTCCTGAAAACAACCCCAAAGGAGCCTCCATTTTATCCATGTCTGCCCAGGACCCTGACAGCATGGAGAATGCCAGAGTCACTTACTCCTTGGCTGAGGACACACTCCATGGGATGCCTCTCTCCTCCTATGTTTCCATCAACTCTGATACTGGTGTCCTGTATGCACTGCACTCCTTCGACTATGAGCAGATTAGAGACCTGCAACTGTTAGTGACAGCCAGCGACAGCGGGGAACCTCCACTCAGCAGCAATGTGTCTTTGAGTATTTTCATTCTGGACCAAAATGACAATGCCCCCGAAATCCTGTACCCCACCCTCCCCACTGATGGTTCCACAGGTGTGGAGCTGGCTCCTCGATATGCAGAGTCTGGCTACCTGGTCACCAAGGTGGTGGCAGTGGACAGAGACTCTGGCCAGAATGCCTGGCTGTCCTACCACCTGCTCAAGGCCAGCGAGCCTGGGCTCTTCCAGGTGGGGCTGCACACAGGAGAGGTGCACACAGCTCGGGCCCTGCTGGACAGAGATGTGCTCAAGCAGAGCCTGGTGGTGGCGGTGCAGGACCACGGCCAGCCCCCTCTCTCGGCCACCGTCACGCTCACTGTGGCCCTGGCCAACAGCATCCCAGACATCCTGGCCGACCTAAGCAGCCTCGAGTCTCCTGACAACCCAGACGACTCTGACCTCACGCTGTACCTGGTGGTGGCCGTGGCCGCAGTCTCCTGCGTCTTCCTCGCCTTTGTCATCGTGCTGCTGGCGCTCAGGCTGAGGCGCTGGCACGCGTCGCGTCTGCTCCAGGCTGCAGGAGGAGGGCTGCTGGGCGTGCCGGCCTCGGCCTCGCAGTTTGTGGGCGTGGACGGGGTGCGGGCGTTCCTGCAGACCTATTCTCACGAGGTGTCCCTGACCGCGGGCTCGCGGGAGAGTCGTGTGATCTTCCCGCAGCCCAACTATGTGGACACGCTCCTCAGCCAGGAGAGCTGTGGGAAAAGCGAGCCTCTTCTGATAACTCAGGATATATCCGAGACGAAAGGAGACGCTAGTCTTCATCAGGTGAGTCAATCTTGCCACATCAAAACATAGGCAGAGAGCAATATAAATGTCTCCAATTGAATAAGATAGGTAATATATAAAGACATTTGTCTTTTAGTCTTCTATTACTTTAAAGGGGAGGGGCAAGTGATACCTCAAAAATAATATCAGTTACTACTCATAAAAGTTATTTATTTCATTTGTAGTCTTCATTCAGTTTTAGTCTCAGCAGCAATTTCTTAATTTTATACCTCTAAGCATCTCCCTCCTTTAAGTGTCATTTTCATTTAGATATTAGTGAAAGGATAGATTAGAACTGTGAAATGTGGAGCATTTGGCTGCTCAGTGGGTAGAGTATGCACTCTCGATCTTAGAGTCATGAGTTCGGGCCTCGTGTTGGGGTAGAGATTACTTCTTTTTTTTCTTTTTTTTAATTTTAAAGATTTTATTTATTTATTCATGAGAGACAGAGAGAGAGAAGCAGAGAAACAGGCAGAGGGAGAAGTTGGCTCCATACAGGGAGCCTGATGTGGGACTTGATCCCAGGTCTCCAGGATCATGCCCTGGGCTGAAGGCAGGCACTAAACCACTGAACCACCCAGGCTGCCCTATTTTTTATTTTTCTAACTAGGTTCCACACCCATGGTGAAGCCCAACACAGGGCTCGAACTCACAATCCTGAGATCAGGACCAGAGCTGAAATCAAGAGTAGGCCGCTTAATGGACTGAGTCATTGAGATGCTCTAGATGATGACTTAAAAAAAAAGAACTGAAATGAAAGGCAATTGTATAAAATCATATTATTCTGTCGTATGATGCTGTTATTGATTCTAGCTTGACTTTTTAAATTTCCTCTTTTCTACTTTGAAATTTTCTTTTTTCTGAAAATTAAACAGTGACAATTTATAAATACTGGAGGAAATTTAACTTTTAGGTATAATTTTAATAGGGATAGTTTCTCAATTGGATTGGTGTATTTCACATATTTTGTTGTTGCAGTTTTTGAGAGGCACCAGCAGTAACTATGTGATTCCTTTGGCATACTTCTTTGATTACCAAAAATATTGGCCATTATTTCATTCATCTTTAAGTAGGTTGAAGGAATAATTTTAGTAATTTCTAAATTTCGGGGTACCTGGGTGGCTCAGTTGGTTGAGCATCTGCCTTCAGCTTGGTCATGATCCCAAGGTCCTGGGATGGAGCCCCACATCATGCTGAGCAGGGAGTCTGCTTCTCCCTCTTCTCCTGGTTCATGCTATCTCTTGCTATCTGTGTCACTATCTCTTTCTCTAAGTAAATAAATCATTTAACTAAATAATAATTTCTAAATTTCCTATTATGGCATCACAATGAAATCCTTCTTGATTTCTAAGGAAAATATAAGTTTCAAAACCTTTCCTTTCTCATCATGAGAGTGACTTATAAATGTTGGGTAACTTGGATTCTGTATTGATACAATTTATGCTACGTAGTAAGTAAGCCTCATCGTTGCTCCTGAAAATTGCTCTCAGTTAGCTTTGAGATGGCTCTGGGATGATCTGATATGGGGAAAATATTTTGCATGCAAGGGATATACAACACTTTTGTTCTTTGTGCCTTCCTTTAGTTCTGTGAGTTAACTAAGAATTTGTGAATGTCTAGGGCTACACAAATTAGTGCTCTTTAGATAGCCAGGAATTGTAGTAATAGATTGTGGACTATGCTTCAATTCAACTTAAGAAGGAGCATTTTAGTTTCTAAATGCTTTTTGTCTTTGTGGGAAACTGTGAGATACATGGAAAAATAGAATGTCATGTGATACAATTAGCTGACAGGGGGAAAGGAGAGAGAGGAAATATTGAGATTCTGAGGAGAGATTAAAATACTGAAGCCGGGGCACCTGCGTGGCTCAATAGGTTAAGCATCTGCCTTTGGCTCAGATCATGATCCCAGAGTCCTGGGATCAAGTCCAGAATTGGGCTCCCTGCTTAGCAGGGAGTCAACTTCACCCTCTTCCTCTGCCTGCCACTCCTCCTGCTGTTCTGTCTCTCTCTCTCTCTCTCTCAAATAAATAAATAAATGAAGTCTTTTTAAAAATAAATAAAATACTGAAAAAAAAATAAAATAAAAAAAAGAAAAAAGAAAAAAAATAAAATAAAATACTGAAGCTTTAAAATAAAATTTGGAAATATCAATTGGCCTGAAACTGCATCAAGCATATTTGGATGCTGGCATTAGGAATATATTCCAGAATCAGAGTGATACATATTTTAAATGTCTAGGAGAACAGTAGATAATTGTTACACTAATATCACACAGGAAATGTATTTTTATTTGAGTAGCCACTTGATTTATTTTAGAAAATAGTATTTCTGGTTAAGTAAATTATTGTGCAACCATATGATGGAAGAAATAAATGAGAAAGCCCTTTATGTACTGATACGAAATAATTTCATGATATAATGAGTGAAAATGCAGAATATGTTATATTGTATACTTACATTTATGTATTAAAGGGGGGAGAACATTTATAAAAATCTGCACTATACAAAACATCTCTCTGGAATGGTACACAAAAAAAAGTAACACTTATTTCTCCTGGAACAAATGAGTTCATGAAAGCAGAGGAGAAAATGTTCTGCATATACCTTTTCAATTTGGAACTATATGGATATATACCATTTTAAAAATTAATAAATACTCTCAGTAAATTAAAAAAAATATATTTCGCAAAACATTTACAAGAAATTGGTGCACTTCCACGAGAAGACCTCTGGGTGTCGGTGTAGGTCAAAAAAGTGAGAGAAGATGCATTTGGGAGCCTCTTAGAGGGTAACTTCCTGCTCAAACCAGCCATATAGAGGAGACCAGTAAAGATTCAGATACGGAAAACAAAAGCAGAAAGAGAGACCCTACCCGGCATTTTGCCATCCACAGAGGGCTTATTTCTCCTCTTGACCAAAAAGCAGAGCCACGGTGGAGAAAGAGGATGAGGCCGAGAGCAGAGTGGAGCAGCCCAGCGCGGTGGCGGCAGGTATTGTTGCCCTTCCTGATGTCTTTGTTCTGCGGGGCTCTCCCGGATCAGATCCGCTATTCAATTCCTGAAGAGCTGGCCAAAAACTCGGTGGTAGGAAACCTCGCCAAGGATCTGGGGCTCAGTGTCCGGGACTTGCCAGCCCGGAAACTGCGTGTTAGCGCGGAGAAAGAATATTTCACTGTAAATCCTGAAAGTGGGGACTTACTTGTGAGTGACAGAATAGATCGAGAGCAGATATGCGGAAAGAAGTCTCTGTGTATTCTGGATTTCGATACTGTCGCTGAAAACCCACTAAATATCTTTCACGTAGCAGTACTAGTGCAGGATATAAATGACAACACCCCAGTATTCAAACATAATAAGATTGATTTAAAAATTGGAGAATCCACCAAGCCAGGTAAAACATTTCCACTAGACCCGGCCCTGGATTCAGATGCTGGTCCTAACTCACTGCAAAGATACCATCTTAATGACAATGAGCACTTTGATCTCTCAGAGAAACAGACTCCAAATGGACATAAATATCCTGAGTTGATTCTGAAACATTTTCTAGACAGAGAAAAACAGAGTTTCCATCAATTGGTTCTAACAGCTGTGGACGGTGGGGACCCACCCCAGAGCGGCACCACCCAGATCCAAATTCAAGTGACAGATGCTAATGATAACCCTCCAGTGTTCATCCAAGACATCTACAAGGTCAGCCTGCAGGAAGGTGTGCCCCGGGGCTTCTCTGTGCTTCGGGTAACAGCCACTGACCAGGATGAGGGTGTCAACGCAGAGATCACCTACTCCTTTCATAATGTGGATGAACTAGTGGAACAGTTTTTTAACTTAGATAAAACAACAGGAGAAATCACGACAAAGGATTATTTTGATTTTGAAACTGCTAATAGTTACACTCTCAGTGTAGAAGCAAAAGATCCTGGAGATCTAGCAGCCCACTGCAGTATCCAAGTTGAAATTCTCGATGAAAATGATTGTGCACCTGAAGTGATGATGACTTCAATATTTACTCCTCTACCAGAAGATTCGCCACCAGGAACTGTGGTCGCCTTGATAAAAACAAGGGATAGAGACTCTGGAGAAAATGGAGAAGTTTACTGCAGCATCTTGGGAAAGGCCGACTTTATACTGAATTCTTACTCAAAGAACTATTACAAGCTAGTGACAGATGGTCCCCTGGACCGGGAGGAGATTCCGGAATACAACATCAGTGTAATGGCCACCGACAGGGGAAAGCCGCCCCTCTCTTCTAGTATAAGCATCACTCTGCACATTGCGGATGTCAACGACAACGCGCCAGTTTTCCAGCAGGCCTCCTACGTGGTCCACGTGGCCGAAAACAACCCTCCTGGAGCCTCCATCGCCCAAGTCAGCGCCT
Source organism: Canis aureus (assembly GCF_053574225.1). Lineage (NCBI taxonomy): Eukaryota > Metazoa > Chordata > Mammalia > Carnivora > Canidae > Canis > Canis aureus. The sequence continues at coordinate 37,101,274 of NC_135615.1, forward strand.
CCGACCCCGACCTGGGGCCCAACGGCCGCGTCTCCTACTCCATCGTGGCCAGCGACCTGGAGCCACGGGCGCTGGCGTCCTACGTGTCGGTGAGCGCGCAGAGCGGCGTGGTGTTCGCGCAGCGCGCCTTCGACCACGAGCAGCTGCGCGCCTTCGAGCTGACCCTGCAGGCCCGCGACCAGGGCTCGCCCGCGCTCAGCGCCAACGTGAGCCTGCGCGTGTTGGTGGGCGACCGCAACGACAACGCGCCGCGGGTGCTGTACCCGGCGCTGGGGCCCGACGGCTCGGCGCTCTTCGACACGGTGCCGCGCGCCGCGCAGCCCGGCTACCTGGTCACCAAGGTGGTGGCGGTGGACGCCGACTCGGGACACAATGCCTGGCTGTCATACCACGTGCTGCAGGCCAGCGAGCCGGGACTCTTCAGCCTGGGGCTGCGCACGGGCGAGGTGCGCACGGCGCGTGCTTTGGGCGACAGGGACGCGGCCCGCCAGCGCCTGCTGGTCGCTGTGCGGGATGGGGGACAGCCGCCCCTCTCGGCCACAGCCACGCTGCTCCTGGTTTTCGCTGACAGCTTGCAGGAGGCGCTGCCAGACGTCAGCGAGCGCCAGGCGCCCGCTGATCCCCAGGCTGAGCTGCAGTTCTACCTGGTGGTGGCTTTGGCCTTGATCTCCGTGCTCTTCCTCCTCGCGGTGATTCTGGCGGTTGCCCTGCGCCTGCGACGCTCCTCCAGCTCCACCACCTGGGGCTGCTTTCAGACCAATGTTTGCTCCAAGACTGAATCTGGAGTTATCTCCAGTTACAGCGAAGGGACTTTGCCTTATTCTTACAATCTTTGTGCTGCCTCACATTCCTCAAAGACTGACTTTAAATTTCTCAATGTAAAGCCTGAAAATGTTCCACCACAAGATCTTCTCTGTAATGAAGCCTCTTGGTTTGAAAGTACCAGCATTGTAGATTCCCAGATGACTTCTAATTCAGTCAGTTTGCAGCAGGTGAGTTATTTCAAAGCCCTTTATTTCCATAAGCATAGCTAGATGTCAGTAATTGCTATAGAAGTAAAATGTATAGAGGCTATATGCCTTGATTTTATTGTGTTTTGTTGATTTTTCTGGGCATTACTTGGGAAATGCGTTTAGAATTTTTTTGTTCATTTATCTGTGTTGCAGTCTTTCATGGAAAATGGCCTTGTGATGCTGAAATTTTTGTTAAATTTTTTAAGATTTTATTTATTTATGAGAGGCAGACAGAGAGAGAGAGAGAGAGAGGCAGAGACACAGGCAGAGGCAGAGGGAGAAGTAGGCTCCACGCAGGGAGCCCGATGTGGGACTCCATCCCAGGTCTCCAGGATCACACCCTGGGCTGAAGGCGTTGCTAAACCACTGGGCCACTGGGGCTGCCCAATTTTTGTTAAATCTAAAACCATCAGGGTGCCTAGGTGGTTCAGTCAATTGAGCAACTGCCTTAGACTCAGGTTATGATCCCAGGATCCTGAGATTGACCCCTAATTGGTTTCCCTGCTCAACAGGGAGCCTGTTTCTCCCTCTTCCTCTGTAGCTCCCCATTTGTGTACTAGCGTAAGCTCTCTATCTCCCCCTCTCAAATAAATAAATGAAATCTTTTTTGGGATGCCTGGGTGGCTCAGCAGTTGAGCATCTGCCTTTGGCTCAGGGCCTGATCCCAGATTCCCGGGATCAAGCGCTGCATCAGGCTCCTTGCATGGAGCCTGCTTCTCCTCCCTTTGCCTGTGTCTCTGCCTCTCTTTCTGTGTCTCTCATGAATAAATAAATAAAATCTTAAAAAATTTTTTAAATCTAAAAGCATATATCCTGAAACATTTTGATAATTAGTATCACGCGGTCATTGAGAAACATTATCTATATATAATTAAACACAAATGAAGGCAATAAGTGGTTTAGTTTCAATCCAGTTAATCCTAAACTACATATAATATATAAATATAAATTTTTGCCATTGTAGCAAATATATTTTCACGTTTTATTTTAAAACTTTTTTATTCATCTAAGCAAGCTCTACACCCAACAGAGAGCTCAAATTCACGACCCCTGGAGCACCTGGGTGGCTCAGTGGTTGAGTGCCTACTTTCAGCTCAGGGTTGTAATCCCAGGGTTCTGGGATGAAGTCCCGCATTAGGCTCCCCAAGGAGTCCGCAGAGGGAGAACTCTGCCTATGTTTCTGCCTCTCTCTGTGTGTCATAAATAAATAAATAAATAAATAAATAAATAAATAAATAAATACATACAATCTTTTAAAAGAAATTCATGACTCTCAAGATCAAGAGTTGCAGTCTCCACCGACTGGGCAGCCCAAAACCCCCTTTTCATTTTTAAAAAATTATACAGAAATATTGCCTGAGTTAGGTTGTTTGTTAACCTATGCATTAATAAAATAGGTAGTGACATCTAAAAATGACAATACTTGTAACTAACTGGCAGTAGGTGGATAAGTCCAAATGTGTCTTTGGTGCCCTTACTGAAAATGGGACAAAAGAGACTTTTAACTACAGAGAACAAATTGAGGGTTGCTGGAAAGGAGGTGGACAAGGGGGATGGACTAAATGAGTGATGGGTATTAAAGAAGGCACTTGTGATGAGCACAGGGTGTTATATGTAAGTGATGAATCTCTAGATTTTATTCCTGAGACTAATATTACACTATAGGTTAACTAACTAGAATTTAAATAAGAACTTGGATCATAAAGAATGAAAATGGGACAAATATAAATGATGGAATGTGAAAATTCAAGACTTACATGAAAATGTAATCTTATTTCTGTTCTCCAAGGCCCTAGGAGCTATAACACAAAAATAAATGGTAAATTACAGGGAGCATATAAAATTATTCAAATATGCTCTTTTATTCTTTTGGGGGAGAGAAACACTATGAGTGACATGTAAGTAGATTTAGCAGAAATAAGGTTTTCTATATGATGGTTTCACAAAAATGGTGCAGTATTAAATTAGAACTCTTAAGTGTCACTGTTCACTAACCCAGGCAAGGAAAGCAATGATAACTCAAGTTATATCCCCCAGCACAGAGATCAGACATGGTTTCACCAGTTGCGCAGAAATTCTAGTCTAAAGCGCTTCTCGGGATCCCTGGGTGGCGCAGCGGTTTGGCGCCTGCCTTTGGCCCCAGGCGCGATCCTGGAGACCCGGGATCGAATCCCACGTCCGGCTCCCTGCATGGAGTCTGCTTCTCCCTCTGCCTGTGTCTCTGCCTCTCTGTCTCTCTCTGTGTGACTATCATGAATAAATAAATAAAATCTTTAAAAAAAATAAAGCACTTCTCATCTGACCTCCACTTGTTTATGGACCTTGGCTTCCAATTCTGAGAAGCACCAAAGTGATTGCAAGCCTGTTCCCCCTACTCAAATCCCAAGGAAGTCCATAAGGAGCCAGTAATGGCTGCTCTGCAAAAGTGCCAGCACCACAGCGTGATAGTGGTGCTCTTCATTCTAGGGACTCTGTGGGAAGCTGAGGCCAGGCAGATCTGTTATTCCATTCCTGAGGAGTTAGACAAAGATTCCTTCATGGGAAACATAGCTGACAATCTGGGGCTGGGGCCCTAGGAGCTGGTGGAGCGTGGAGTCTGAATCATCTCCAGAGGAAGATGTAACTTTTTGCTCTGAACCTGTAAAGCAGCAGCTTGGTCACTGCAGGCAGGATAGACCGTGAGGAGCTCTGTGCCCAGACTGCACCGTGCCTGGTGAGTTTTAGCGTCCTTATTGAGGATAAACTGAATCTTTATTCCATACAAGTGGAAATAGTGGCCATTAATGACAATACACCCTGATTCTTCAGGGAAGAATTGGAAGTGAAAATTCTGGAAAACGCAGTCCCATCCTCTCGTTTTCCACTATTGGAGGTCTATGACTTGGATGTAGGAATGAACTCTCTTCAGGGCTTCAAACTCAGTGAGAATAGTCACTTCTCAGTGGACGTGTGGAGCGAAGCCAGTAGGCCCAAGTATCCAGAGCTGGTGCTGGAGCATGCACTGGATCGGGAGGGACAGGCCATTTATCACTTGGTTCTTACTGCTGTGGATGATGGTGATCCTGTCCACTCAGGCACTGCAAGAATTCTGGTAATTGTCCTAGACGTTAATGACAATGCTCTGGTGTCTACTCAGTCTGTCTACCGTGTGAGCATTCCTGAAAATTTGCCAGTAGGTATGTACCAGTATTGTCGGTAAATGCTACTGATCAGGATGAAGGAGTTCACGCAGAAGTAACGTATTCCTTCCTGAAGGTAACAGAAAAGATCTCAAAGATTTTCTGCTTAAATGTTTCCACTGGAGAACTATCAACTTCTGCAAATCTAGACTATGAGGACTCAAGTTTTTATGAGATGGATGTTGAAGCCAGGGATCGGCCAGGTCTACTTGACAGAGCAAAAGCCTTAAAAACTATCTTGGATGTAAATGATAATGTACCAGAAGTGGTAGTTACATCCGGAAGCAGATCAGTTGCAGAAAGTACGCCTCCAGGAACAATAATCGCTCTTTTTCAAGTATATGATAGAGACTCTGGACTGAATGGCCTGGTAACATGTACTATCTCTAGAAGTCTGACATTTGAACTGGAAAAATCAGTAGAAAATTATTATCAATTAGTGACAAATACAGTACTAGATGGAGAACAGGTATCCCTGTACAACATCACTATAACCGCTACAGATAAAGGAATTCCACCTTTGTCTACAGAAATACTTACCTACCTAGATGTGGCAGATACCGACAACCCACCCGCCTTCCCCCAGTCCTCCTATTCTGTCTACATCCCTGAAAACAACCCTAGAGGTGCCTCCATCTTCTCTGTGACTGCACATGATCCAGACAGCCAGGAGAATGCCCATGTCACTACTCCCTGTCTGAAGACACTCTCCAGGAGGCATCTCTATCCTCCTATGTGTCCATCAACTCTGACACCGGTATCCTGTATGCTTTGCACTCCTTTGGCTATGAGCTTTTCTGTGACCTGCAGTTGAGAGTAACTGCACAAGATAGAGGGGACCCACCACTTAACAGCAATGTGACCTTGAGTATATTCGTGCTGGACCACAATGACAACACACCAGAAATCCTGTACCCTTCCCTCCCCAATGATGGTTTCACAAGTGTGGAGCTGGCTCCCCGATATGCAGAGTCCGGCTACCTGGTCACCAAAGTGGTGGCAGTGGACAGAGACTCAGGCCAGAACATCTGGCTGTCCTACCGCCTGCTCAAGGCCAGCGAGCCTGGGCTCTTCCAGGTGGGGCTGCACACGGGAGAGGTGTGCACAGCGCGGGCCCTGCTGGACAGAGATGCGCTCAAGCAGAGCCTGGTGGTGGCGGTGCAGGACCATGGCCAGCCCCCTCTCTCGGCCACCGTCACGCTCACCGTGGCTGTGGCGGACAGCATCCCCGACATCTCAGCGGACCTGGGCAGCATCAGGACCTCAGCTGACCCAGACGACTCCGACCTCAGGCTGTACCTGGTGGTGGCTGTGGCCTCAGTCTCCTGCGTCTTCCTTGCCTTTTTCATCGTGCTGCTGGCGCTCAAGCTGAGGCGCTGGCACGCATCACGTCTGCTCCAGGCTGCAGGAGGAGGGCTGCTGGGCGTGCCGGCCTCGGCCTCGCAGTTTGTGGGCGTGGACGGGGTGGGAGCGTTCCTGCAGACCTATTCTCAGGAGGTGTCCCTGACTGCCAGCTCGCAGGGGAGTCATGTGATCTTCCCGCAGCCCAACTATGTGGACAGGCTCCTCAGCCAGGACAGCTGTGAGAAAAACGAGCCTCTTTGATTCAGGAAGACTCGGGTTTTTTTTTTTTTTTTTTTTTTTTTTTTAGACTCGGGGTTTTGTAAAGAGGAAGATTCCCTTTTCCAGGTGAGGTTATTCCTTCTATTGGTTTTATTTGAGCAGGAAAGTTTAAAATTTTCTTTGATCTGCTTAGTTTTCTTACTCTTTGCATTGAGTCAGTTTTCAGAAGCTTCATTTTTATATCAGTAGAGCTCTATTAAATCTTAGTACTCTCTAATTTCACGAAAAACTTCTTAATAATGTATGCTGTAGGTTTTCTTTACTTTTCTCCTGCTAACAAGCCATTCATGCCTTGGGTTACGTCTCTTTTGTTAGGGTTTCCCCCACCCCCACCCTCACCCTGCATTGTGACATTTGTAAGATTCTTTTCCTAATGGGGGCACCTGTGTGGCCCAGTCTGGTTAAACTCTTGATTTCAGCTCAAGTCATGGTCTCAAGGTCCTGATCCTAGAGTGAGACTGAGCCAGGAACCCAGGGCTCTGCACTCATAATGGAGCCTGCTTAAGACTCTATTTCTGTACAAATCAAAACCACAATGAGATACCACCTCAAACCAGTGAGAATAGAGGAAATTAATAAGACAGGAAACAACAAATGTTGGAGAGGATGTGAAGAAAGGGGAGCCCTTTTGCACTGTTGGTAGGAATGTAAACTGGTACAGCCACTCTGGAAAACTGCATGGAGGTTCCTCAAAGAGTTAAAAATAGAACTGCCCTATGACCCAGCAATTGCACTGCTGGGGATTTGCCCCAAAGGTCCAGATGTAGTGAAACACCAGAACACCTGCACCCCAATGTTTATAGCAGCAATGTCCACAGTAGCCAAACTGTGGAAGGAGCTTCGGTGTCCATTGAAAGATGAATGGATAAAGAAGATGTGGTATATGTATACAATGAAATATTACTCAGCCATTAGAAATGACAAATACCCACCATTTGCTTCGACGTGGATGGAACTGGAGGGTATTATGCTGAGTGAAATTAGTCAGTCGGAGAAGGACAAACGTTATATGGTCTCATTCATTTGGGGAATATAAAAAATAGTGAAAGGGAGTAAAGGGGAACGGAGAGAAAATGAGTGAAAATATCAGTGAGGGTGACAGAACATGAGAGACTCCTAACTCTGGGAAACAAACAAGGGGTAGTAGAAGGGGGGGTGGGCAGGGGGATGGGATGACTAGGTGACAGGCACTGAGGGGGGCACTTGACAGGATGAGCACTGAGTGATATGCTATATGTTGGCAAATTGAACTCCAATGTAAAAAAAAGACTCTATTTCCCTTTTCCTCTGCCTCTTCTCCACCCTGCATGCTCTGTCTCCTCTCTCTGTAAAATAAATAAATAAAATCTTTTTTTTTAAAGATTCTCTTTCTGATGTAAAAAAAAAAACCCAACTGAATTGCAGCCTCTTTTAAGAAGATCAAGGTCTCAGTTTTTCCCCAATATTAACTAAAAGGAAGTGTTTTATAAAATAATGGAGATCTAAAAAAATAAAAAATAAAAAAAAATAATGGAGATCTGTGAGAGATATTTCCCTTTTTTCTACATAGCAATCAAAATTATTTTTATGAAAGAGAAAAGTAACTGATGTCTATACCAGAGAAGACCTGATCTTTGGTGTTAGAAGACCTGAATAATATTCCTGGAACTGTTATTCTCTTGGGCCACAATGTCTATAGTTTTCAAATTAACATGAAAATTAAAAAGACTTGGCGGACACCCAGGACTCCAAGATGGCGTCGCCCATACCAGTGAAGGAAAAGAAGCTCATGGAGGTGAAACTAGGAGAGCTGCCAGGCTCGATACTGATGCAGGATTTCACCTCTAAGGGCATCACTGGAGCATTTCAAAGAGGTTACTACGGGTATTACAACAAGTATATCAATGTGAAGAAAGGGGGCGTTGCTGGGATTTCTATGGTGCTGGCTGCTTATGTGCTTTTCAACTACTGTTGTTCTTACAAGGAGCTCAAACATCAACAGCTACGCAAGTACTACTGAAGAGGGCCCAGTGTGGAAGCACATTTGGCATTCCTGACCATGACTTTTGCCTGGCATCTTTGATCCTTCCGTTGCTTAATTCATAATTAATATCCAATAAAAGTTGACTGGTACTCGAAAAAAAATTAAAAAGACTTGTCTTATCTACCTCATGCAAATTCTGAGAAAATATAATAAAATAATTTTTATAAAGCATTATAGTGAACAAATATTTGTTGATATCACCAGTATTATAATTTTGATTGTCAACCACGTAAGCACCTGATGCTGTATGCCTACTACAGTGTCTTCTGCAATCTATGTGCTTGATGATATTTAAAAATGAGAGTGAATTTTTAAATATGCTCATTGTGTCCACTTACAAGGCCATATCCCTAAAAAATAGAGGGCTAAAGAGTGGGAGAATGAAGGATTAACAGTATTCAAATAAGAATTTAAACAATTTAGCAAATTTAACCCATATAAAATAAGGCTTCTGTCATGTAGAAACTCTTCAAATAATTAAGGAAAGGAAGGTTGTCATTAGAAGAATGATTAGTCTAATTCATCATGGCTCAAAGGTGTGAATGAAACTGTGGCTTGGTGTGTAGAAAAAAACGAAGTTTTGAGTTGTTGAAGTTGTTCTAATGGAAAATGGATTGCCTCAGAAGTAGGAGGTTCTACTATTAGCTCTTTTCAAAAGTAAGTTGATGGCCTGGAGTTCATAGAATACAGAGGATAATAGATTTTGATGAGTTGTTTAAGTACATGATAGCCAAGGTCTTTGCCAGTCCTAAGTTGGAGGATTCTATGATCTGGTAATGCAATGATTGGCCACTTATGCTTCTAAATTTGCTATGCCATTTAACATAAATAATTAGGGCGGCCCAGGTGGCTCAGCAGTTTAGTGCCGCCTTCAGCCTAGGGTGTGATCCTGGAGACCTGGGATCAAGTCCCTCGTCGGGCTCCCTTCATGGAGCCTGCTTCTCTCCCTCTGCCTGTGTGTGTGTGTGTGTGTGTGTGTGTGTGTGTGTGTCTCATGCATAAATAAATAAAATATTAAAAAACATAAATAATTGAAAAGCTGTCTTGAAAATTAATGAGAACCTGCTTTGTAACCTGAAATAATCAGTCCTCTTTAAGATAATACTGAGTTGATGCCTTTGAATTAGGTACTAAAGGTAATATGTTTCTCTAAATCAGTATTGTGATATTTACATCCCAGCAATTATTGTAAAATTCTTTATTACAAGATTCCAAATGTGTATGTCTAAGACATTCCATTCACATACATTTTTGAATCTGATTTATTTGGATGTTTGTGACATAATTCTTTGATTTTTTTTAAAAAAGATTTCATTAATTTATTTAAGAGATAATGAGTACAGAGGAGGGGCAGAGGGAGAGAGAGTGAAGCAGACTCCCAGCTGAGCAGGAAGCCCAATGTAGCTGAGTAGGAAGCCCAATGTGGGGCTCAATCAGAGGACCTGGAGATCATTGCAGTCACTTAAGCATCCGACTCTTGGTTTCAGCTCAGATGGTGATCTCAGGTCCCCACGTGATCTCCATGCTCAGCACAGAGTCTGCTTAAGACTCACTCCCCTTCTCCCTTTACTCCTACCCCTGTGCATGTGCTCTCTTGCTCTCTCTCTCTCTCAAATAAATAAATAAATCTTTTAAAGAATAATTTAATAGTAAATAATTTTAAAGAACTTGAATCTTGGGTATTGGTCATAGGAGTCAGATTGTCTCATCCAAGCATTAAGATTTGGTTCATATGATCTCAGAGTATAAATACTATTTTTTATATCACTAACTCTGGATGATTTAAACTATATCTTGAAACAACTAAACAAAAATAAATTACATCTTGAACCTCCATTTATAAGCACAGCTCACTAACTGGGTTTTATGGATAGTAGACTGGCTTATTTTCTTATCTGCTCACACACTAACTGGGGTAGTATAGAATGGTTTATTTTATTCTCTTATCCGAGTTACCTCTGACCATTTCATTTAAATGAATAAAATATTTTAGTGAGAGAAAACTATCAGATTCTACTCTCAATAATAATCATTCATGTAGACCAATCATGGAATTTGCTAAATTCTGACTAAGGCTCTTGGAATTATATATCATATAGATGATTGATAATAAGATAAGCAGTCAGAAATTTTGAGTATATACTGAATTTTGAAGCATAAGGAAAAAAGCATACTAAGTTATTGGGCTAGTTTTTAATCCCTGAACACCACCCATCTGATCAAACTTCTGTTGAGGTAGCAGTTGTCAAAGGGAAGGAGTAAAATTTCAGATAGAAAATACTGGGATGCCTGGGTGGCTCAGCGGTTGAGCTCCTCCCTTCGGCACAGGGCGTGATCCCAGAATCCGGGATCAAGTCCCACATTGGGCTCCCTGCACGGAGCCTGCTTCTCTCTCTGTCTGTGTCTCTGCCCACCCACCCCCGTATCTCTCATGAATAAATAAAATAAAATCTTTAAAAAAATAAAAAAGAAATAGAAATAGAAAATATCTGCATCTTTACCTGGGGATGAAAACCTAAACAAAACTCCAAACAAATGTTTCCTCAATAGAAAAAAATTCCATGAAGAAAGGAGAGGATGGATCCCTGGGTGGCTCAGTCATTTGGCGCCTGCCTTTGGCCCAGGGCGTGATCCTGGAGTCCCGGGATCGAGTCCCACATCAGGCTCCCTGCATCAGGCTCCCTGCTTCTCCCTCTGCCTGTGTCTCTGCTCTCTCTCTCTCTCTCTCTCCCTCTCTTATGAATAAATAAAATCTTTAAAAAAGAAAAGAAAAAAAAAGAAAGGAGAGGAGATGAATAACTCAATGTCTGGGAAGTCAATTAGACTTTTCACAGAATTTTTTTCCATAGAATTTTTTTTAATGCAAGTAGAAAACTGAAAGTCGATTCTTCCCAATAACTCAATCAATAATAACATACTTCTTTTAAAACTGTAAACATTTCAATTTTATATAGTAGGCTTGTGTTATATTTAATATATTTTAGTGGTCTTGTGAAGATCTTTAATATTTAAATTTATGTTGTAGAATATCTTAGAAAACTTTGATTACTAGAGATAATGCAGCCAGTTACTCCCTTAAATATGCTTTTTGTTCAGAGTATGTTCATAATTTTATTTATCTAGATTTTACTTATTTAGCTCCAAAGAAGTTATCCAGAAGTAATAAGTTAATTGAGACTTTTTTAAAATAGTAGAATAAGAAACAAATGTGAGATGACACCATGAATTTTGAAGTGTTAGGTAGAAAAAGATCACAGCATCAGGAACTGTAATATCCAGACACAAAATTTTGTTTGAAAATGTCTGCAAGTACCTATGATCTCTAATGACTTTGCTTACATCAACAGAAAGTTCAAAATTACTACTAAACAAATAGTATTTAGCTTCCACTTATGGAATTAATCTGTAATGCTCATATCGGCTCCTTTGAACAAAATGTTATTTTTATCTACTTAGTGAAAGCAAACATGGTTATGAATTATTTTGATAGATTGAAACAGCATTTCATTCAATGCATTGCCTATATTTTGGACCAGTGCCATCAGAGAGCAGAAATATATTACTTAGTTGGGAAGTCCCCAGCAACTAAGCGAATAAGCATTTTCAGTGTTACTTCTGATTTCTCCTTCTGGTGCTCCTATCTACTCCCCTATGGCTTAAAATAATTTACAAAGGAGGGTTATTTCCCTTTTTAACGTTTATTTATTTATATAAATAATCTCTACACCCAACATGGGGCCTGAATTTACAGCCCTGAAATCAAAAGTTATGTTCTTTTCTGACTCAGTCAGGCACCCCATAAGGCAAGTTTATTTCTTACTAGCTCTTCATTTCAGGACAGGCAACTCTTCTCCTGCAATTAGGTGTAAAGAACTTTATTTCTATCAGCTAAGGGTAAACTCAGATCCATCAACACTTCAGTTTTACTTAACATCATTGGAACAATTGGTACCTCTAAGAATCTTCTCAGGACAGTGTATACTCAAAGGCTATCTGGAGGCCCACCTTTTTTTAATTATTCTAGAATCTGGTAGGATGATTATTTGAATTGCATAATGAAAAACAAGTCTACACCCACTTTCTTATGAATCTACAGGCATCAGAATCTCTGCAAATTCCTGCCTTCTGTGCAAAATTAGTTGCTTCTATAGCTGATTGTTGGTCCTTGGGTTCTCACTTCCTCTCTAATGGCACTTTTTGAGAATAAAGTATCGGCCAAGGCAAATGATTATCTTTTTTCTTCTCAGAACACTGGGAGTGAGGATATTTGTATTCCAACCATGATTCTATTATATAGTCAAGGACAAGGCACTTCCTTCTGATTTAAAAAATCATTAAAATGAAGGTATAGGACTATATCATCGCTAATATTCCCTCCAATCAAAAACTGTATTAAATTACCTCTCTGTATTTTAAAGAAAATTTGAGTCTCTGATCCTTACATTGTGGTGTCTAGAACATAGTAGGTGTTCAATATTATTGAATTAATTTGTTACACTCTGGTGTAAACAGTTTCTATATAATATCTTTCTCTTGTATACATAGACACTTTTCAAAATAAGTCATACTTTTTTACTTGCAAACACTGTGTTCTATGAAGTCTGAGGCAGTACCCAACATCATTTCAAAGTTAAAATGCAAAACAGAAAAAATGTTTTAAATTATCTAGAATTAATAAGTACCTATCATGAACAGTGTTGCATTAATTCATTTTCTTGAAATGTATTTTTAAATTATATCAGAGATCTGTAGATCGAAATAATATAAATGAAATAATTTTGAAAGATAAAACAACTTCCTGAAAAATCAGTTATTTTGCTTCAATATGGTGCAGTAACTTAGTAAGGACTCTGAGCGCCGCTGTTCACCAACCAGGGGGAAAATGGTGCAAAAGATCTGCCAGAACCACTGAGCTTTTGCCATAGGGAGAAACACCTGACTAAGACAACTCTCTTCCAAGCTGCATCAAACTCAGGTCTCTTATACTAGATTCTAGGCTTCTTTTACGAATACAAAAGATTCCACGCTGACACACTGGCATCCAGAAGCATAACAGGAGATTGCCCAGCGTCTGAACAAGATCAGCACAACAATGGCGGCTCCGCAGAAGGGTGGGGACTACAGAGGATTCATCCTGCTCTCGATTCTCCTGGGGACCCGGAGGGGAGCTTGGGCAGGACTTATTCTTTACTCCGTGCCAGAGGAGACAGACAAAGGGTCTTTTGTGGGTAATATCGCTAAGGACCTGGGGCTGGAGCCCCGGGAGCTGGCGGAGCGCGGAGCCCGCATCGTCTCCACAGGTAGGACGCAGCTCTTTGCTCTGAACCTGCGAAGCGGCAGCTTGGTCACGGCGGACAGGATAGACCGGGAGGAGCTCTGCGCTCAGAGCGCGCGGTGCCTGGTGAACTTTAACATTCTGATGGATAAAATGAATCTTTACCCTATAGAAGTGGAAATAATAGATATTAATGACAACGCTCCTAGATTCTTGATGAAAGAAATGACTGTAAAAATAACAGAGAACACTGCTCCTGGGGTGCGATATCCGTTAAATGAGGCTCGGGATCCAGATGTAGGCACGAACTCCATCCAGAGCTACCAGCTCAACTCCAATCAGCATTTCTCCCTGGTTGTGCAGACTGGAGACGATGGAGCTAAATATCCAGAATTAGTGCTGGAAAGGGTGCTGGATCGAGAGGAGGAGGCGGTTCACCACCTACTCCTCACAGCCTCTGATGGTGGCAACCCACCCCGATCAGAAACCGCCCGCATCCAAGTAACAGTGGTAGATGTGAATGATCATGCGCCAGTCTTCTCTTTGCCTCAGTACCAAGTTAGTGTCCCTGAGAACATGCCAGTGGGCACAATATTGCTAACAGTACATGCTGTTGACCTGGATGAGGGACTCAATGGAGAAGTGACATATTCTTTCCGGAAAATAACTCAGAAGATTCTACAGATATTCCAACTGAACCCTCATACAGGAGAATTATCAACTTTAGAAGGCCTAGATTATGAAGTGTCTAACTACTATGAAATGGAAGTTCAGGCTCAGGATGGTCCTGGTAGTATGACAAGGGCTAAAGTAATGATCACAATTTTAGATGTGAATGACAATACCCCAGAAGTGACTGTAACATCTGTAAGCAACTTGATCCCTGAAGACACTCCTCTTGGAACAGTAGTTGCTCTTTTCTACCTTCAAGATCGAGATTCCGGCGAGAATGGTGAGGTGACCTGCACTATATCAGAAAATCTGCCTTTTAAATTAGAAAGATCAATAGACAACTATTATAGGTTAGTGACAGCGAAAAACCTAGATCGGGAAAAACTTTCTGTGTATAACATCACACTGAAAGCCACAGATGGTGGAACTCCACCCAGGTCCTCAGAAACTCACATCTCCATGAATGTGGCAGATACCAACGACAACCCACCTGCCTTCCCCCAGTCCTCCTATTCTGTCTACATCCCTGAAAACAACCCTAGAGGTGCCTCCATCTTCTCTGTGACTGCACATGATCCAGACAGCCAGGAGAATGCCCATGTCACTTACTCTCTGTCTGAAGACACGCTGCAGGGGGCATCTCTATCCTCCTATGTGTCCATCAACTCTGACACCGGTATCCTGTATGCTTTGCACTCCTTTGACTATGAGCTGTTCCGTGACCTGCAGTTGAGAGTAACTGCACAAGACAGAGGGGACCCACCACTTAGCAGCAATGTGACCTTGAGTATATTCGTGCTGGACCAAAATGACAATGCACCTGAAATATTGTACCCCACCCTCCCCATCGACGGTTCCACAGGCGTCGAGCTGGCTCCCCGATTTGCAGAGTCTGGCTACCTGGTCACCAAAGTGGTGGCAGTAGACAGAGACTCAGGCCAGAACGCCTGGCTGTCCTACCGCCTGCTCAAGGCCAGCGAGCCTGGGCTCTTCGAGGTGGGGCTGCACACGGGAGAGGTGCGCACAGCACGGGCCCTGCTGGACAGAGATGCGCTCAAGCAGAGCCTGGTGGTGGCGGTGCAGGACCATGGCCAGCCTCCTCTCTCGGCCACCGTCACACTCACCGTGGCTGTGGCGGACAGCATCCCCGACATCCTGGCGGACCTGGGCAGTCTGGAGCCCCCGGCTGACCCTAATGCCTCAGGCCTCACGCTGTACCTGGTGGTGGCCGTGGCCGCAGTCTCCTGTGTCTTCCTCGCCTTTGTCATGGTGCTGCTGGCGCTCAGGCTGAGACGCTGGCACGCATCGCGTCTGCTCCAGGCTGCAGGAGGAGGGCTGCTGGGCGCGCCGGCCTCGGCCTCGCAGTTTGTGGGCGTGGACGGGGTGCGGGCGTTCCTGCAGACCTATTCTCAGGAGGTGTCCCTGACCGCGGGCTCGCAGGGGAGTCATGTGATCTTCCCGCAGCCCAACTATGCAGATATGCTTATCAGTTTGGAGACTTGTGAGAAAAAAGATCCCTTATCCATCGATTTTCATGAATGTAAGGATGAAGCTGAAAACATTCAGGTGAGTTCACTGATTTATCTTTATGTCCTCAAGGAATATTATTTTGTGTAATTTTCTTTGTTGTTTTGTAAAAGAATTGTTTTGAAGATGTGATGAAAAACCTTTAGGAATGCCTGAATGGCTCAGCAGTTGAGCATCTGCCTTTGGCCCAGGGCGTCATCCTGGAGTTCTAGGGTGGAGTCCTACATCAGGCTCTCCGCATGGCGCCCACTTCATCCTCTACCTATGTTTCTGCCTCTGTGTGTGTCTTATGAATAAATAAAAAATAAAATCTTTTAAAAAAGACCTTTAAAGAGGTAAAGCAAGCTCAACGATGTATTTCGGTGGCTGATACTTTAACATAGAACACTTACTGGCATAGGTTTTGGTGTCCTTTCGGTAGTGAAAGCCTGTGGACAAGATTGTGAATAAGTGGACTATCACATTTTTATACCTTCCACCTATTTTCCACTCAGTGTTCTTAACTCATGTGTTTTATAAATGAGAATCAATTGTTACATCTTTCTCATTGCCCTAGGATACCCACCTCCCCTCTGGTATCCATCAGTTCTCAATAGTTAAGAGTCTGGTTCTTGGAGGTGGCTCCATTGGTTAAGCATCCAGTTGTTGATCTCTGCTCAGCTTTGATCTCAGGATCATGAGTTCAAGTCCTGCCCTGTGTTGGGCCCTATATGGGCATGGAGCCTACTTAGAGAAAAAAAAAGAGTCTGTTTCTTGGCTTGTCTCTCTCTTTTTTCCTTGCTCATTTGTTTCATTTCTTAAATTCCAAATATGAATGAAATCATATGGTAGTTGTTTTTCTCTGATTGACTTATCTTACTTAGCATTATAATCTGTAGCTCCCTCCATCTTGTTGCAAATGGCAAGATTTCATTCTTTTATGGCTGAATAATATTCCATTGAGATATATATATATATATCATATTTTATTTATCCATTCATCAATCAATAGACACTTAGGCTGTTTCCATAATATGGCTAGTTTAAATAATGCTGCTATAAACATAGGAGTGTATGTATCCCTTTGAATTAGTGTTTTTATATCTTGGTATATACCCATTAGCACCATTACCGGATCATAGGGTGGTTCTATTTTTAACTTTTTGATAAACTTTCATACTGTTTTCCACAGTAGCTGCATCAGTTTGCATTCCCACCAACAGTGTAAGAGGGCTGCTTTTTGTCCACATCCTTACCAATACTTGTCATTTCTTGTGTTTTTTATTTTAGCCATTCTGACAGGTAGGAGGTGATATGTCACTTCCTGACATACTTAAAGCATAATCACCTATTGAAGTTAGCTTATGCTAGATTATAATAATGCCTACAGATTGAAATGTGTGGGGTGCCTAAGTGGCTTAGGCCCTTGGCTCAGGTCATGATCTCAAGGTCCTGGGATGGAGCCCTGAGTGGACTCCATGCTCAGTGGGGAATCTGTTTCTCTCTCTCCCTCTGCCCCTCCCTCTGCTTGTGCTCTCTTTCTCTCTACCTCAAATAAATAAAGTCTTAAAAAAAGATTAAATGTATGCATCAAGCTTTATTAAGATCTCTATCAATGACATGGATCTAATGCAATAATAAAGGTTATTGTCTGAGCAATAAGATATGACATCAAATAAAATGTAATTTCAAGTGAAACTTGTGACATAAACAGTTACATGTATCAAAACAGAATTCCATTGGGATATTTTAGTGGTACAGACATGTGAAGTGTTTGTGAACTCTCCTAGTGGGAGTTTGGGAATGCTTGCTTTATGAAACAACCATATACTCAAGTATTAGGCCAGAAGTTGATTCAATTTATTGGATCTGCTGAAATATTCTGTTACAAATAATCCAGTCTGGGGTTAACTACTTCTATATTCATTATATAACATTTCAGTAAAGCTCAGTATATCAGTTGATTAGCAACTAGAAGAGGATGATGATGACAAGTAATCTTGTTTGCTTGGATCTACTTGTTTACTTGGATCTACTTGTTTACTAGGAACTATGCAAAATATTGTTCCCTTGTAACTTTGAAGATTGATGTTACATTTTGTAACCAGGATATTAATTGTGCAATAAGAGGGAGGGGGTAGGCTATTTCCTGGCTGTGTTTAAAGTCTCAAGTATTAAATAAAAGGACAGGACTTTTTTTCTAACATAGCATTGAGTTTGGTGGTATTTTGCATAAAAGGGGATTGCAATAGTGCAGAAGTATGTTTCAGATATTATACAGTATTCAGATGTATAATCACTTGGAGAGAAGACAATATTACTGACATTTTGTGAGGCAGAAATATGATTATCAGGGATTCCTGGGTGGCTGAGCGGTTGAGCATCAGCATTTGGCTCAGGGCTTGAGCCCTGGTCCGAGTACAAGGCCGCATCAGACTCTCTGCAAGGAGCTTGCTTCTCCCTCTCTCTGTGTCTCTGCCTCTCTCTCTGTGTCTCTCATGAATAAATAAATAAAATCTTTTTTAAAAAGAAATATGATTAACAGATATTTTGAAGAGGAAAATCCAACCAGATTCATTAAATACATACAAATATTTTTAAACAAAGGAAAGAAACCACCACTAAACGCAATAGTATGTTACTGCAAATGAATATTCTAAGGACTATATCATCACGAGATATTGTATTTAAGCACACAGCTGGAAACCGGTATCTCACTGCAGTAGACCAGGGTTAGTGACTTTCTGTTGCAAGACAAAATATATATCTCTGCTGACTTTAAAGATTGATGTTATATTTTATAACCAGAAAAGTAATGTGCAATGTAAAGGAGAGGGAATAGGCTAACATTCTTCCCAGCTGTCATTTCCTTAACTGGTAGAAGTGTATGTCAGATAATATTACTATAAAGAAATTGTGGAAGCTATTTTGAAAGAAAGAAGAGTTTAGAGGTAAGTATAAATTGTGCCCTTTTTAAGACAATTTAGCATTACTGATGGTTTCTGAAAAATTGAAATGACCATAGAAGTACCCAAAAAGTAAGGAAATCAAGAGAAAGTAGAAACAAGGAAAGAAGGATAAAACTTTATTCATATACTGCTAGTTAATAAGTATTCAAAATTACTGTACTCTGAGATCCTTTAGGCAAAGTCTGTTACAGTCATCTATTACAGTGCGAATTGAAGAAAGAGGAACAATTATGTCAACATATTGATTAACCTAAAAACCTGGAAATTTGGTATATTTATGTAGCTAATACTATGAATTAATCGTCATTAAATATATACACATATAAAAAGGATTTGTTCAATTAGACACAGGATTATAATTATAGTGGCTGGTTAAACTGAAGCATCCAAGGCTGCAGTTTCCTAGTGCGGACTGTGGGCGCCGCTGTTGGCCAAAGTGGAGAGCTTGGGCACTGGCGATCTCCTCGCGCAGCCGCAGCGCACTTTCCCTATCAGACTCTCTAGCCCGAGCCTTTAACACCACTTCCTCCTTTGGAAAAGAAGAAACCCCGACCCTCACACAGGACTTACAGCCTTTTTGGAGCTCCGGACATCTGCGGCACAGAGATCATTTGTAATCCGGCGTCTCCGGGCCGGTGAGCAACCTGAGCGGAGCAACAGGGATGGGGAGCGGCGCTGGAGAGAGGGGCTGGGCTGAGAGGTGGCCAGTGCTCTTTCCCTTCCTGCTGTCTTTGTTCTGCTGGGCGCTCTCGGAGCAGATCCGCTACCGGATTCCCGAGGAAATGCCCGAGGGTTCGGTGGTGGGGAACCTCGCCAAGGATTTGGGACTCAGCGTGCACGAGTTACCGACTCGACAACTGCGCATCAGTTTGGAGAAGCCTTACTTCACCGTGAGCGCCAAGAGCGGGGAGTTACTTGTGAGCAGCAGGCTAGACCGGGAGCAGATGTGCGGGAAGAAGTCAGCCTGTACTCTGGAATTTGAGGCTGTTGCTGAAAATCCGTTGAACTTTTATCACGTGAGTGTGGACGTCGAAGATATTAATGACCACACGCCAAAATTCACCCAAACTTCTTTTGATCTGCAAATAAGTGAGTCTACAAAGCCCGGGGCACGATTTATTTTAGGATCTGCTCATGATGGGGATATTGGTACAAACTCACTACAGAGTTACCAGCTCAACCCCAATGATCATTTCTCACTCGTGAATAAAGATAAATTAGATGGCAGTAAATACCCTGAACTCGTACTACAGACGCCGTTAGACCGGGAAGAGCAGAAATCCTACAGGTTGACCTTGACTGCGTTGGACTGCGGGGATCCACCCCTAAGTAGTACTGCCCAGATACAGGTCCTAGTGACTGATGCCAACGATAACCCTCCCGTGTTCAGTCAAGAGCTATACAAGGTAGGCCTTCCGGAAAATGTGCTTCCGGGCACCACTGTGCTTCAAGTGATGGCCACCGATCAGGATGAGGGTGTCAATGCCCAGATCACCTTCTCTTTCACTGAAGCAGGCCAGATCACCCAGTTTGACCTGAATGCTAATACTGGAGAAATTACTATTCTAAATACATTAGATTTTGAGGAAGTCAAGGAATATTCCATTGTTTTGGAAGCAAGGGATGGTGGAGGAATGATTGCCCAATGTACCGTGGAGATAGAGGTCCAAGACATAAATGACAATTTCCCAGAAGTGGTATTCCAATCTCTGCCAGATCTTATTATGGAGGACACCAAGCTGGGAACACACGTTGCTTTGCTTAAAATCCGTGACAAGGATTCTGGACACAACGGAGAAGTTACCTGTAAATTAGAAGGTGATGTTCCATTTAAAATACTTTCTTCTTCTATGAACACCTATAAATTAGTGACAGATGCAGTTCTAGACCGCGAGCAGACCGCTGAGTACAATGTCACCATCACAGCCACCGACAGGGGAAAGCCGCCTCTTTCCTCCAGCTCAAGCTTCACCCTACACATCGGCGATGTCAACGACAACGCGCCAGTTTTCCAGCAGGCCTCCTACGTGGTCCACGTGGCCGAAAACAACCCTCCTGGAGCCTCCATCGCCCAAGTCAGCGCCTCCGACCCCGACCTGGGGCCCAACGGCCGCGTCTCCTACTCCATCGTGGCCAGCGACCTGGAGCCACGGGCGCTGGCGTCCTACGTGTCGGTGAGCGCGCAGAGCGGCGTGGTGTTCGCGCAGCGCGCCTTCGACCACGAGCAGCTGCGCGCCTTCGAGCTGACCCTGCAGGCCCGCGACCAGGGCTCGCCCGCGCTCAGCGCCAACGTGAGCCTGCGCGTGTTGGTGGGCGACCGCAACGACAACGCGCCGCGGGTGCTGTACCCGGCGCTGGGGCCCGACGGCTCGGCGCTCTTCGACACGGTGCCGCGCGCCGCGCAGCCCGGCTACCTGGTCACCAAGGTGGTGGCGGTGGACGCCGACTCGGGACACAATGCCTGGCTGTCATACCACGTGCTGCAGGCCAGCGAGCCGGGACTCTTCAGCCTGGGGCTGCGCACGGGCGAGGTGCGCACGGCGCGTGCTTTGGGCGACAGGGACGCGGCCCGCCAGCGCCTGCTGGTCGCTGTGCGGGATGGGGGACAGCCGCCCCTCTCGGCCACAGCCACGCTGCTCCTGGTTTTCGCTGACAGCTTGCAGGAGGCGCTGCCAGACGTCAGCGAGCGCCAGGCGCCCGCTGATCCCCAGGCTGAGCTGCAGTTCTACCTGGTGGTGGCTTTGGCCTTGATCTCCGTGCTCTTCCTCCTCGCGGTGATTCTGGCGGTTGCCCTGCGCCTGCGACGCTCCTCCAGCTCCACCACCTGGGGCTGCTTTCAGACCAATGTTTGCTCCAAGACTGAATCTGGAGTTATTTCCAGTTACAGCGAAGGGACTTTGCCTTATTCCTACAATTTGTGTGTTGCCCATACTGGAAAGACAGAGTTTAATTTTCTGAAATGTAATGAGCAGTTGAGTTCAGAACAAGACATACATTCTGATGATTCATCTGGGGCCTTATTTCCACTTTGCAAATCCAGTGAGTCAACCTCCCATACGGTGAGTTTCTTTTAAGCATAACCTGCTTCTTATGATCTATCCAATTGTTTTATATTCATAGGAAAATACACAATTTGTAAATCTAAAAGTTTCTCTAAAAAGTCAGAAGTCTGTCATACTATTCTTCAAGGGAAGTTGAAGCAGGAGCAGTTACGTCTCTTTTAGGAATGTCTTACCTGGCTCAGATCTACAAAGCAGTGAGAGGGTGGTTTTATCTATGAAGGGAAACAGTGTTAGAGACTATCCTCCAAAAGCTAATGAGATTTCTTCCTATTTTTTTCTTCCTATTATTATGTGTGTGTATATATATATATATATATATATATATATATATATGGCTGGACATTCTTTAAGTGTAAAAGTGGGCAGTCATTTAAGTAACCCTTTAAAACAAACAAGCTAAAATTAGACATTTTTCTTAACTGATTTAACTGTTGTTTTGCTTCCTATATTTTTTTCCTTTTGTTTCAAAGCCTCCTAAATATCTTAACCTGGGTTTATGTAGATGGATACATTGCAATGGTGTGTATGTTTAAAAGCATTTTACTCACTAGTAAGACCATTATGCTCACCAGAAGATAAACATACTTTCTTTTACATAAACAGCATAGGTTTTCATACACAACCCTATATAATTTTAAACTATTTTGCAGCCTTAATATAGTCAGAGGTCTTCTAGTCATTCTCTTATCTCTAGGAGAAAAATAGAGTCTTCAGTTCTTCAAATCTTAGACAAAATTGCCAATGTGATGTGCATACAAATATATATTATAATACAGTTTTCATCTTTGCTAGATTTCTGTTAGTAACCACTCAGTTACTGGCCACTTCACAAACTACTGAAGAAAAAAGCCAATTTTTTTTGTACCCACACTTTTTGACTGCTTGGTGATAATTATGTGTTCTGTTTTTGTGGTTCTCTTTATCAAAATACTAATTAAGATAAAATTAACTTTAGATCCAATAAAAATATACAAAAATATGTAAATCAAACTTCAGCAAAAAATATACAAAAATAAAAATAATAAAATTAACTTTAAAATAGATCTTTCTTAAGGAGTTAGTTAAGTCGGTTTAAAAATGTAAACATCCCTCATTGTAGAAGAGTAAGATGGAGATTTGCTTTTCCTTGTGTATTCATTTGTATTTCAAAAATATTTCCTATTCAAATAGAAAAAATACATTATTTAAATAATGGAGTGCCTGGGTGGCTTCGTCAGTTAAACCTCTGCCTTCAACTCAGGTCAATATCTCAGGATCTTGGGATCAAACCCCACATGGGCTCTGTGCATCTTGAGGAGTCTGCTTGTCCCTCTCCTCCTCCCTCTGCTCCTCCCACCACTCACAGTCTCTCTGAAATACAATACAATACAATACAATACAATACAATAAAATATAATAAAATCTTAAAACAAAACAAGGGTGCCTGGCTGGCTCAGTTGGTATAGCACTGGATTCTTCATTTTGGGGTTGAGTTTGAGCCCCACCTTGGGTATAGAGATTATAAATAAATAAATAAATAAATAAATAAATAAATAAATAAAGTAAAATAATATAATCTCATGAACATTGAAAGTAAAAGCATTTATCCTGTTAAAATTTCACAATATTAATTTGAAAACAATCAATATGTAATTAAAATGGCATTTTAAAAAGAAACTTAGAAATCAACAGCTCTAAAAGATTACTATAATGATTAATTGGTTTACATCAAGTACAATATCTTCTGAGTCAATCATTTTCAATAGCTCTACTTTAGTCTAAAAATGAATTTACTTCCAGTGACAACTGGAGTCCTTAGTTAAGAATAGATTTACAATAAATCTTAGAGCATAGTAAGAAATGAAATTTAATGATTTACATTTTGAGTAAATTGGGGATTCCTGGGTGACTCAGCGGTTTAGCGCCTGCCTTTGGCCCAGGACTGATCCTGGAATCCCAGGATCAAGTCCCACATGGGGCTCCCTGCATGGAGCCTGCTTCTCCCTCTACCTGTGTCTCTGCCTCTCTCTCTCTCTCTCTCTCTCTCTCTGTGTCTCATGAATAAATAAATAAAATCTTTTTTAAAAAAAAGTAAATGTATTCCAGAAATTTGAGTAATGTGAGATTCACCCATAAATTTTGGGGGATCATTTAATAATACTATATAAAACTTTAATCCTACTTAATCTCATGCTTCTTGGCAATGACTTTTAAAATCTGAATTCAGAAACAAACTAAATAAATTCAAAACATACTATAAAAGGCAAGTAGTATTTTTTTTTTCTCTCAATAACCTAGCGCATATTATTACATTTCTAAGTGGGTGCAGTAACTGCTTAGGACTCTAAGCGCCGCTGTTCACCTACTTGGAGATCAATGTAACAAAATGCCATCCGGTTACTAAGCGCTCCCATTTCGCAAAGACCCACAGATCCCACAAACCAACTGCAGGGCTGCGGAAACTCTCTCCCTACATCTGAGACACTCTAGTTTTCTATAAGATGATCTTCATAGCATCAGCAAAAAGGTAAACACGACACATATGCCCAATGAGGATTCTGAGTGGATTCAGTAGTAAAAGAATAATGGCTGCTCCAAAAAATTACCAGAGACGCGGCAACCTGGTCCTGCTGTGCGCGCTCCTGGGCACGCTGGGGGAAATGGGGAGAGGACAGATCCACTATTCAGTGCCAGAAGAGAGCGACAAAGGATCCTTTGTGGGTAACATCTCCAAGGACCTGAATCTGGAGTCACACGAGCTCGTGAAGCACGGAGTCCGCATCGTCTCCAGAGGTAGGACACAGCTTTTTGCTCTGCACCAGAAAACTGGCAGCTTGCTCACAGCGGAGAGGATAGACCGGGAGGAGCTCTGCGCTCAGAATGCGCGGTGTTTAGTACATATCAACATCTTGGCTGAAGGCAAAGGAAAACTTTTCAGGATAGAAATAGAAATCACTGATATCAATGATAATAACCCAAAATTCCAGGTCGAAAATGTGGAAATGAAAATTAATGAAATCGCTGCACCTGGAACACGTTATCCCCTCCCAGAGGCTGTTGACCCGGATGTGGGCATGAATTCCTTACAGAGCTACCAGCTCAGCCCCAATCTCCACTTCTCCCTGGACGTGCAAACTGGAGAGGATGGAACTCTACACCCAGAGCTGGTGCTGGAGCAGGCCCTGGACCGCGAGGAAGAGGCTGTTCACCACCTGGTCCTCAGCGCCTCTGACGGCGGTGACCCGCGTCGCTCCAGCACCATGCATATCCACGTGACGGTGTTGGATACAAACGACAATGCCCCGGTTTTTACTCTACCGGTTTACCGAGTGAAAGTCCCAGAGAACGTGCCCCTGGGCACCCGGCTGCTTACTGTGAGCGCCAGCGACCCAGATGAGGGAGCCAACGGAGAAGTGGTCTACAGATTCTGGAAAATTAGTGAAAAACAATCTCCGTTATTCCAGCTTAATGAAAATACTGGGGAAATATCAACAGCAGGGGATCTAGACTATGAAGAATGTGCATTTTATGAAATGGAAATACAAGCTGAAGATGTAGGGGCACTTTTGGGGAGGACCAGAGTACTCATTTCAGTGGAAGATGTAAATGACAATAGACCAGAAGTGGTCATTACATCTCTGTTTAGCCCAGTCTTGGAAAATAGTCTTCCTGGGACAGTAATTGCCTTCTTGAATGTGCATGACCGAGACTCTGGGAAGAATGGTCAAGTTGTCTGTTACACACCTCATAATTTACCTTTTCAATTAGAAAAATCAATAGATAATTACTATAGATTGGTGACATGGAAATATCTGGACCGAGAAAAGATTTCTATGTACAATATCACAGTGATGGCTTCAGATCTAGGAACTCCTTCTCTATCTACAGAAACTTACATCATTCTCTATGTGGCAGATATCAATGACAATCCACCCACCTTCCTTCAAGTCTCCTATTCAGCCTATATCCCAGAGAACAACCCCAGAGGTGCCTCCATCTTCACTATGATGGCTTACGACCCCGACAGTGGCAAAAACGCCCAGGTCACATACTCTGTGACCGAGGACATCATCATGGGGGGGCCTCTATCCTCCTATGTCTCCATCGACTCAGACACAGGCATCCTATATGCATTGTGCTCCTTTGATTATGAGCACATACGAGACTTGCAGTTACTGGTGACTGCCAGCGATAGTGGGGACCCTCCACTTAGCAGCAACGTGTCACTGACCGTGTTCGTGTTGGACCAGAATGACAACAGACCAGAGATCCTGTACCCTGCCCTCCCCACCGATGGTTCCACAGGCGTGGAGCTGGCGCCCCGCTCCGCAGAACCCAGCTACCTGGTCACCAAGGTGGTGGCAGTGGACAGAGACTCAGGCCAGAACGCCTGGCTGTCCTACCACCTGCTCAAGGCCAGCGAGCCTGGGCTCTTCGAGGTGGGGCTGCACACGGGAGAGGTGCGCACAGCTCGGGCCCTGCTGGACAGAGACGCGCTCAAGCAGAGCCTGGTGGTGGCCGTGCAGGACCACGGCCAGCCCCCTCTCTCGGCCACCGTCACGCTCACCGTGGCTGTGGCAGACAGCATCCCCGACATCTTGGCGGACCCGGGCAGCATCAGGACCTCAGCTGACCCAGACGACTCCGATCTCACGCTGTACCTGGTGGTGGCCGTGGCCGCAGTCTCCTGCGTCTTCCTCGCCTTTGTCATCGTGCTGCTGGCGCTCAGGCTGAGGCGCTGGCACGCGTCGCGTCTGCTCCAGGCTGCAGGAGGAGGGCTGCTGGGCGCGCCGGCCTCGGCCTCGCAGTTTGTGGGCGTGGACGGGGTGCGGGCGTTCCTGCAGACCTATTCTCACGAGGTGTCCCTGACCGCGGGCTCGCGGGAGAGTCACGTGATCTTCCCGCAGCCCAACTATGTGGACACACTAATCAGTCTGGAGAGCTGTGAGAAAAATGATTCTTTGTTAACATGCGTGGATCTTCATGAATGTAAGGATGAAACTACTTCTGTTCAGGTGAGTTCAGTTCTTTGTTCATGTTTAATTCTCAAAAGAATTGTATTTTTTTATAAATTTATGTTCTTAGAACACAGTTCTTGGAGATAGTTCAAATTTTTTTTTAAATGACAGAAAGTTTTTGGTTTGTTTTATTGGTGATACTATAAAATTGAGGTTCTAATCATGATAATTTGCTTCCTTTGCTTTATAAAGGCTCAGACACATTGTTTAAATGTTAAACTCTCAACTTTTTAAAATCCATATGTGGGACACCTGGCTGGCTCATTCAGTAGAGCATGTGATTCTTGATCTCAGGGTAGTGAGTTCTAGCCCAGCTTTGGGTGTAGAGCTTACTTTAAAAAAATTATTAAATAGGGGCGCCTGTGTGTTTGGCTCAGTTGGGCCTCAGACTCTTGGTTTCTGCTTCGGTAGTGATCTCATGGGTCATGGGATCAAGTCTTGATAGGGCTCCTGGCTCATTGAGGAGTCTGCTTGAAGGTTCTTTCCCTCTGCCCCTCCCTGCACTTCTGCTCAAGCTTTCTCTCAGTTATATATATTTTTTTTCTCAGAAAAAATAGCGGAGACTTTTAAATCCTTGTATTAGCTTAGTAAAAGTAAACTACATCTCACAATTTTAGGATTCTGTTTAGGGTTGGATCTTGAGGGTCTAAGGTTTTCTAGGCTTTTGAAGATTTCTTCACTTCAGTCCCCTTTTATGAGGCTTGTGTTTGCATCAGTACCTTTCAATTTTTAATACTTACTATATTTCAAAATGCAAATACATTTGAAAGGGTGGAACCCTATAGTAGGTGAGGCTGGTTCCCTTATGTGTCAGTGGTCTCCAAGAGCTCATACTAAAGTGGACATAGAATCTAAAGTTTAAAATGTCCAGCTCCCCCAAGGAAACAAAAATAAAAACAACAAAATCATATTTGAAGTAAAATATCCTTTTGTAATATGATGAAAACATATTTTCAGTAAGTAAGAAAATATGTAAAATACAGAAAACATACTTTCAGTAAGTTCCAATGAGTTCTTTTGATTGGGCAGCCATGTGAAATGTGCTGTGTTCTCATGGTGAGAGATTTTGAGAATGTTGGTTTTAAGAAAAAGTTTAATATAAACAGATTCTAAACAAGCTGATCAACTCAATTAGAAAATAATTCCATCTGGATTATATGTTTTCTGTATTCCTTGTTACAGCTTTAATAGTGCTCTTAATTTGTCATCACATGAGAATGAAAACAATAAAGCATTTGTTATAAAAAGGTTACTTCCCAAGGATTGTGTAGTGTTTCTTCCTATTTTGCATGTACTGTGGGTGGGATTTAACTTCATATTTTCTGTAGTGTGTCTTCCTATTTTGCATGTACTGTGGGTGGGATTTAACTTCATGTTTTCTGTAGTGTGTGTGCACAGATATTTGAGGGAATAACTATATTATTGACACTATGCTATTTTTAATTTTTAAGATTTTATTTATTTATTAATGGGGGAGGGAATGGACACTGGCAGAGGGAGAAGCAGACTCCATGCCGGGAGCCTGATGTGGGACTTGATCCTGGGTCTCCAGGATCACATCCTGGGATGAAGGCGGCGCTAAACCACTGAGCCACCCGGGCTGCCCAACGCTTTGCCAATTTTAAAAGTGTTTGGAAATTTACCCTGATGGAAAGTCCTTTTCTCTTGTTCAAAACATTCACTGATTGTTTAAATATTTCAACAAATGGAGTAAAATAATTAGAACAAATGTCATTTGCCGAGGAAATTTATGTGAATAAACTTACCATAAGCTCAATTCTAAAGTTATTACTTCCGGACAAAATAGGTACATAGATAAGAAAGTAATGTGATCTACAATTCTTTTGTGACTTTGTATTGAATAATAGATAAACATTTCCCTGGTGACTTAAGAATGAACTAATGTAATACATTGGGTATGACGTAAACCAAGTAATTTTGAGACATGAAGAAGAAGGTAGAGTAAATCATCTCTTGGCTGCATCATAGGGACAGGGTTTTTTTAAATGAATACTTCCTTAGATAGTTAAAAGAGTAAGAAGAAATTATTTTTAAAACAGAGGATTGATATTATCAGAAGAAAGAGATGTTTGAAGATGTATAAAATTGCACAACTTTACAGAATAATTTTCTTTTTTAAAAAGATTTTATTTATTTATTCATGAGAGACCCAGAGAGAGAGGCAGAGACACACACAGGCAGAGGGAGAAGCAGGCTCCACACAGGGAGCCCAATGTGGGACTCAATCCTAGGACTCCAGAATCATGCCCTGGGCCAAAGGCAGGCACTAAACCACTGAGCCACCCAGGCGTTCCATACAGAATAATTTTCATCAGTGTTAGTATTCTCTAATATATGTGATATTAAACAGCATCAATCGTGTAGAAATGTTGGGGAAAACATTTAGGAACCAGTGAAAGAAGATTAAAATTGTCTCACATTCCATACTTAATAAGGAGAAATAAATTTTTGAAGTCAGTAGATGATAAACTCTCTGAGGTCAGGCCTCTGTCATTCATTTTTATATTGCCACTGACAAGGGCAGTTAATTAGCACAAGGCAAAAGTTCAATGTATGTTTCTAGTAGGGGGAAATGGATGGACTAGTATCTGTAGGTTTCTAAAAAACAACATATTTCTAATAATTTGAAAACATGTCAAAAGCTACCTTAAAGAAGGCTTTATAATTTAATATATTAAATATGTTAACATAAAAACAAGGCTGTTCAGTTAGATTGTAATTACAGTAGCTGGTTAAACTGAAGCATCCAAGGCTGCAGTTTCCTAGTGCGGACTGTGGGCGCCGCTGTTGGCCAAAGTGGAGAGCTTGGGCACTGGCGATCTCCTCGCGCAGCCGCAGCGCACTTTCCCTATCAGACTCTCTAGCCCGAGCCTTTAACACCACTTCCTCCTTTGGAAAAGAAGAAACCCCGACCCTCACACAGGACTTACAGCCTTTTCGGAGCTCCGGACATCAGCGGCACAGAGATCATTTGTAATCCGGCGTCTCCGGGCCGGTGAGCAACCTGAGCGGAGCAACAGGGATGGGGAGCGGCGCTGGAGAGAGGGGCTGGGCTGAGAGGTGGCCAGTGCTCTTTCCCTTCCTGCTGTCTTTGTTCTGCTGGGCGCTCTCGGAGCAGATCCGCTACCGGATTCCCGAGGAAATGCCCGAGGGTTCGGTGGTGGGGAACCTCGCCAAGGATTTGGGACTCAGCGTGCACGAGTTACCGACTCGACAACTGCGCATCAGTTTGGAGAAGCCTTACTTCACCGTGAGCGCCAAGAGCGGGGAGTTACTTGTGAGCAGCAGGCTAGACCGGGAGCAGATGTGCGGGAAGAAGTCAGCCTGTACTCTGGAATTTGAGGCTGTTGCTGAAAATCCGTTGAACTTTTATCACGTGAGTGTGGACGTCGAAGATATTAATGACCACACGCCAAAATTCACCCAAACTTCTTTTGATCTGCAAATAAGTGAGTCTACTGTGCCAGGCACTCGGTTTATATTAGAAGCAGCAGAAGATGCAGATATTGGCTTAAATGGTCTTCAGATTTATAAACTCTCTCTTAGCCCTCGTTTCTCATTGATAAATAAGGATAAATTAGATGGCAGTAAATACCCAGAACTGGCACTGGAGAAACGTTTAGACCGGGAACAACAGAGTTACCATTGTCTAGTTTTGACTGCCTTGGATGGTGGAGATCCGCCGCTCAGCGGCACCACTGAACTCCAGATCCAGGTCACTGATGCCAATGATAACCCCCCTGTTTTCAACCAGGACGTATACAGAGTAAGCCTTCCAGAAAACGTGCCCCCAGGGACTGCAGTGCTGCAGGTGTCAGCCACTGACCAAGATGAGGGCATCAACTCTGAAATCACTTACTCCTTCTACAGGACAGGGCAAGTCTTCAGTCTGAATTCAAAGACCGGGGAAATCACAACTCTAAGGACGCTGGATTTCGAAGAAACCAAGGAATATTCTATAGTGGTAGAAGGGAGGGATGGTGGAGGACTAGCTGCGCAATGTACGGTAGAAATTAACATTCAAGATGAAAATGACAATAGTCCAGAAGTTACATTCCATTCTCTAGCCGAAATGATTCTGGAAAACGGACCACCAGGAACGCTAATTGCTTTGATCAAGATACATGATCAAGATTCCGGGGAGAATGGGGAGGTTAATTGTCGATTAGAGGGTGAAGTTCCTTTTCAGATTACCTCTTCATCCAAAAATTCATATAAGTTAGTAATAGACGGGACTCTGGACCGAGAACAGACCCCTGAGTACAATGTCACCATCACAGCCACCGACAGGGGAAAGCCGCCCCTCTCTTCTAGTATAAGCATCACTCTGCACATTGCGGATGTCAACGACAACGCGCCAGTTTTCCAGCAGGCCTCCTACGTGGTCCACGTGGCCGAAAACAACCCTCCTGGAGCCTCCATCGCCCAAGTCAGCGCCTCCGACCCCGACCTGGGGCCCAACGGCCGCGTCTCCTACTCCATCGTGGCCAGCGACCTGGAGCCACGGGCGCTGGCGTCCTACGTGTCGGTGAGCGCGCAGAGCGGCGTGGTGTTCGCGCAGCGCGCCTTCGACCACGAGCAGCTGCGCGCCTTCGAGCTGACCCTGCAGGCCCGCGACCAGGGCTCGCCCGCGCTCAGCGCCAACGTGAGCCTGCGCGTGTTGGTGGGCGACCGCAACGACAACGCGCCGCGGGTGCTGTACCCGGCGCTGGGGCCCGACGGCTCGGCGCTCTTCGACACGGTGCCGCGCGCCGCGCAGCCCGGCTACCTGGTCACCAAGGTGGTGGCGGTGGACGCCGACTCGGGACACAATGCCTGGCTGTCATACCACGTGCTGCAGGCCAGCGAGCCGGGACTCTTCAGCCTGGGGCTGCGCACGGGCGAGGTGCGCACGGCGCGTGCTTTGGGCGACAGGGACGCGGCCCGCCAGCGCCTGCTGGTCGCTGTGCGGGATGGGGGACAGCCGCCCCTCTCGGCCACAGCCACGCTGCTCCTGGTTTTCGCTGACAGCTTGCAGGAGGCGCTGCCAGACGTCAGCGAGCGCCAGGCGCCCGCTGATCCCCAGGCTGAGCTGCAGTTCTACCTGGTGGTGGCTTTGGCCTTGATCTCCGTGCTCTTCCTCCTCGCGGTGATTCTGGCGGTTGCCCTGCGCCTGCGACGCTCCTCCAGCTCCACCACCTGGGGCTGCCTTCGGCCTGGTCTGTGTGTCAAGTCCGGACCTGTGGTTCCTCCCAACTGTAGCGAAGGGACTTTGCCCTATTCCTACAATTTGTGCGTTGCCCATACTGGAAAGACAGAGTTTAATTTTCTGAAATGTAACGAGCAGTTGAGTTCAGGACAAGATATACTACTCTGCAATGATTCATCTGGGGCCTTATTTCCACTTTATAATACCAATGAGTCGACTTCCCATCCTGAAACTCTAACCTCGGTGAGTTCTATTTAAGTATCTTCTTGTCATATATCAAATTTTTCATATTTATATGGAAATATATTGCATTTCTAAGAGTAGTGAGTTTTCTTAAAGATATTATAGCCCATCAGAAAGCTGTATTTCCATTCCTTAAGGATATTGGTGAGTTGGGAGTAGTTATGTGACATATAATACAGTTATAACACAAGTTCATATTTACAAAGTAGTGAGAGCGTGCTCCTTGCATCACAGCAAAAGCATTATATCAATTTCACATTTTTTGTAGGTAATAAAATTTACCCACTCTTTGCCTCACTTAACGTGAATTTTTTTACATATAAGTAAACATTAAATTTAAAGTAGGTGATCATTTAATTCATCCTTTAAAGCAAAGAAACTACTACTAGCCATCTTCTTTCCATAGTATAGCTTCCATCTTTTAAAATGTTTATTTCGCATATGTAGTTCCTTATATCTACCTAGTCATGACTGTTGAATACTTTAAAATTTTAAGAAAATAGTTTAGTAGGGGAGAGGGAGAGGGAGACTCAGTGAACTCATCAGAAGATGCAATCATTATCTAAATTCCTTCAAATTTTCTTGAATTTAAAATCCTCCTCTTAAAAAAAAATCTTCCTCTTTCTGTTATAGTTAATAGACACTTGGCAAAAAAAAAAAAAAGAAAAAAGAAAAGAAAATGCCCTTGCCTCTATCACTTGCTGTCATTCCTGACCTATATTTTTGGAAGACGTTGGGAAAGTCACTGGATTTGTCTTATTATTTGGAACTCTAAACATTAGTGAGTAGAGGTTTTCTCATCCTTGTATCTGTAGGAGGGAAGGAGAATCCTGAATTTTCCATTTTATGACAAAAAAAAAACTAATTTTAGGCTCTAAGTTACCATTTCTTTTTTTAAGATTTTATTTATTCATGAGAGACTCAGAGAGAGGCAGAGACAGAAGAAGCAGGCTCCATGCAAGGAGCCGGATATGGGACTGGATCCCAGAACTCCAGGATCACACCCTGAGCCAAAGGCCAGATGCTCAACAGCTGAGCCAGCCACCCAGGCATCCCTAAGTTATCATTTCTTAAGAATAGGTCTTCTACGTAGTCTTTCTTATCAGTTGCTTCAATAAATGGTATCTTTACAAACTGCTGAAAGAATTTTTTTAATATAAGCTCTATGTCTGGTGTGGGGCTTCATTTCACCACCCTGAAATCAAGAGTCACATGTTCAACTATTGGAGCCAGCCAGGTTCCTCTGAAAGAATTTCTTGTAATCACACTTATTGCTTTGTAGTGATAGTAATGTGTTCTACATCTGGTCTTCTTTTTCTCTCTAATTATTACAGAGATTTAAATGGCCTTTATTTTTTAAATATTTATTTATTTATTTATTTATGAGAGAGAGAGAGAGGCAGAGACACAGGAGGAGGGAGAAGCAGGCTCTGTGCCGGGAGCCTGACGTGGGACTCGATCTCAGGACTCCAGGATCGCGCCCTGGGCCAAAGGCAGGCGCTAAACCACCACTGAGCCATCCAGGCATCCCCTTAAATGACCTTTAAAATAAGAAGTTTAAGACTACTTTAAAATTGCATAATTTCTTTATGGAAGGATTGAAATGGAAACTTGCTTTTCACTGTGTGTTTATTTGAATATTCCAAATGCCATAGACTGTGTATGCATTATGTATTCTCATAGAAAACTAAAAAATTTTTTGAAATACCATAAATGTTTAACATCCACAAATATGTAACTTAAAAATAATTATTTCAAACTTTATCAATATTAGGTAAGAAAATCTATTACTCTTGCCTAATTAAAATTATTTTGGTGAATGAAATTTTAAGGAAACTTTAATCCAGCAAATTTACTATCTGAATAAATTAACCTTATAAAACAATTTCAAAGTAAATAGTCCATATATTCACTCAATATAACTTATGTAATGTATGTATAATATATAAAACTAAGAAAAATATGAATGTATTTCCAGAGGATTGCACATCTTAGTTACTTCAGAAAAATGACATTTAGAAAAATTTTGAAGCATTATAAAAAGGAAATTAGAATAATTTACATATATAAAATGAGAGCAAAATTCTACCACGAAGAAAAAAAATTCTACAGAGTAAGTTAATCTGATATTAAGAAAAAATGTTGAGGGGACCCAGGTGGCTCAGTCGGTTAAACCTCTGACTCTTGCTCTCAGCTCGGGTCTTGATCTCAGGGTCCTAAATTCAAGGCCTACATTCAGCTCTGTGCTGGGCGTGGAGCCTCCTTAAAAAAAGAGGAGATCCCTGGGTGGCTCAGCAGGTTTTGTGCTTGCCTTCCACCCAGGGTGTGATCCTGGAGTCCTGGGATCGAGTCCCACGTCAGGCTCCCTGCATGGAGCCTCCTTCTCCCTCTGCCTGTGTCTGCCTCTCTCTCTCTCTCTCTCTCTGTGTCTCTCATGAATAAATTTTTAAAAATCTTTAAAAAAAAAGAAAGAAATGGCGACTTAACGTGTATTATTAGAAGCTTCATTCTACTTCATTTTCAACTAACATATCCAGAAATGGTATTTGCTTTTGAAGTGAGAATGCAAGAAACAGACAAGTCCACAATCATGGTTAGAAAAATATTTTCTTTTTTAGTCATCTATAATCATCATCTCAGTGGGTGTAGTGACAGATTAGGACTCTAAGCGCCGCTGTTCGCCAGCTCTAAGAAAAGCTAAATGAGCTCTCTCATTTCCGGAAGTTACGATCTACAGCTACGCAAAGCTTCACAGATGCTGTGAATCGCAGCAAAAGCTGCAACAAAACTCACCCTCTTAACTTGCGGATCTTTGGTTTCTCCTAAGAAAAAAAGATCATCGTAATTTGCAGAAGGAAAAAAAGGAGTCAATTTGCACAGAAAGCTTTCTGGAAAAAAAAATACATAATGAAGCAACGATGGCCACTCCACTGAGTCTCCCGCCCCACTAAGGACTGGTTCTGCTGTGCCTTTTCCTGGACAGGCTGTGGGAGATCAGAGCCAGCCAGATCTGCTATTCGGTGCCTGAAGAGACAGAAAACGACTATATCGTGTAGGGACATCTCCAATGATCTGGGGCTGGAGCCCCGGGAGCTGGCGGAGCGCGGAGTCCGCATCCTCTCCAGGAGTAGGACACAGATTTTCAGGAAGCAGCAGCTTGATCACCGCGGACAGGATAGACCGGGAGGAGCTCCGCGCTCGGAGTGCGCGGTGCCTGGTGAACTTTGAAGTCCAGGTGGAAGACGGAGTAAAACATTACGGAATAGAAGTAGAAGTGACTGCTATAAACGACAGTGCGCCACAATTCCAGGCTGAGAACTGGAAATGAAAATTAATGAAATCACTGTGCGTGGAACACATCCCCTCCCCGAGGCTGTTGACCCGGATGTGGGCATGAATTCCTTATAGAGCTACCAGTTCAGCCCCAATCGCCACTTCTCCCTGGACGTGCAAACTGGAGAGGATGGAACTCTACACCCAGAGCTGGTACTGGAGTAGGCCCTGGACCGCGAGGAAGAGGCTGTTCACCACCTGGTCCTCAGCGCCGCTGACGGTGGTGACCCGCGTTGCTCCATCCAACACCGTGTACATCCACGTGAAGGTGTTGGCTACAAACGACAATGCCCCGGTTTTTACTCTACCGATTTACCGAAAGTTCCAGAGAACGTGCCCCCGGGCTGCTTGCTGTGAGCGCCAGCGACCCAGATGAGGGAGCCAACGGAGAAGTGGTCTACAGATTCTGGAAAATTAGTGAAAAACAATCTCCGTTATTCCAGCTTAATGAAAATACTGGGGAAATATCAACAGCAGGGGATCTAGACTATGAAGAATGTGCATTTTATTTTTAAAAAAAAATTTATTTATTCATGAGAGACACAGAGAGAGAGACAGAGACAGAGACGTAGGCAGAGAGAGAAGCAGGCTCCATGCAGGAGCCTGATGTAGGACTCGATCCCAGGACTCCAGGATCACGCCCTGGTCCAAAGGCAGACGCTCAACCGCTGAGCCACCCAGGCATCCCAGAATGTGCATTTTATGAAATGGAAATACAAGCTGAAGATGGAGCAGCACTTTTGGGGAGGACCAGAATACTCATTTTAGTGGAAGATGTAAAGGACAATAGACTGGAAGTGATCATTACATCTCTGTTTAGTCCAGTCTTGGAAAATACTCTTCCTAGGACAGTAATTGCCTTCTTGAATTTGCATGACCGAGACTCTGGGAAGAATGGTCAAGTTGTCTGTTACACACACACCTCATAATTTACTCTTTCAATTAGGAAATTTAATAGATTATTATAGATTGTTGACAGTGCACATTCTTAACAGAGGGGGGAAAAGCCTTCTGAATATCACATCACAGTAACTGCAACAGACAGAGGACTCGCCCTTGTCCATAGAAATTTACATCAACATACACCTTCAGCATCAAGGATAGCCCACCTTCCTTCTCTGGAAACTCCTACGACTAAGTATGAGGAGACAGACTGATGTCTCCCTGCAAACAACCTTAGAGGCATCTTCATCTTCTTGGTGACATCCCATGACACTGACAGCAATGAGAACACCCTGGTGTTATTTACACCTTGGCTGAGGACACTATCCAAGTATCGCATCTTTCTTCCTATATCTGCATCAACTCCGACACTGGCATGATATACATGCTGCACTCCTTCACCTTTGAGCTGTTTCATGATCTTTAAATGCAAGTGAGGGCAAGCCACAGGGGGAACCCACCATTAGCAGCAACGTGTCGCTGAACTTGTTTGTGCTGGACAATGCACCAAAGATCCTGTACCTCACTCTCCGCCACTGATGGTACCACCAGTGTGGAGCTGACATTCCAGTATCCAGAACCTGGCTACCTGGTAACCAAGGTGGTGGCTGTAGAAAGAGACTCAGGTCAGAATGCCTGGCTGTCGTACCACCTGCTCAAGGCCAGTGAACTTGGGCTCTTTGAGGTACAGGGCCTTCTGGACAGAGACAGGCTCCAGCAGAACCTGGTGGTAGGTCATCCCCCTCTCTCACCCACTATCACACTCACTGTGACCTTGGCTAACATTCCAGATGTGCTGGCTGACTTTAACAGTCTGGAGGTCTCTGCACACCCAGAGACCTCAGATCTCACTTTATACTTAGTGGTGGCAGTGCCTGCAATCTCCTGGCTCTTCCTCACCTTTGTCATTGTGTTGCTGGCACTCAGGTTGTGGCGCTGGCACACCTCACATCTATTCCACGCTTTGGGAGTTGGATTGGCTGGTGCGCTTTCTTCTCACTTTGTGTGTATGGACCGGGTACTGGCTTTTCTGCCGACTTATTCCCAGGAAGCTTCATTCATGGTGGACTCCTGGGAGAGTCACGTGATCTTTCCCCAGCCCAAGTATGACAACATGCTGATCAGCCAGAGGGCTGGAAGAAAAATGACCTTTTATATGTTTCAGATGATTCTAAGTTTCCTATAGAAAACACCTCTTTGGTATCAGTAAGTTCCATTTTTCCTTTATTTTCTATTATAATTGGTTTTCTCTTCAAGTTTTGCACTTAAGGCATGATACACCATTAATATAAGATTAACACATACATGTGTGTTAACATATTTCACACAGTTTTCACTGGGCCTAATTTTTCCTCTAACATCTATAGGAGGCATTTATTGGTTATATCACTGACAAAATTTTCACTTTCTCATAATTAAATTAATCGAGGGTCAATGGAAACCTTTTTCATGGGACTACTCCTATTACTGAGCATTGAAATGGGCTATTTGGGTGGGGTTGCTTGGTTGGTTATCAGTTTACTATTAATTCTTAGGGGTAGGGTAGTTTTCCATCCCCAAAATTTACTATTGTTGTTATCTTTAGTGGTCCCATTGTGAACTTCTTACATATCTTTGAAACTCTTACATACCGCTGAAACATAACTACAGCTCATACTGATTTTGTAAAGGCACATTAGTGAGAAAACACATCCATTCTTCTTGAAGAAAGTGGAAGCCCAGACTTTTTTTGCTTTTCTGTTTCTCTGATAGGACAATACGCCTTTGAGGTTTTGTTTTTCAGATCACATATTTGTAGAGGTTGTTTGAATTTAAAGATCATTTCTGAAGGAAGAATGATACTTCACTTAGAGGCGTTTCTGAGAATGAACACCAAGAGGAAAAACCAACGGAGATGAACATTATTCCTCAATTACCTGTTTTCTTATGGCTCAATTCTCCAACCTACAGGCTAGAAATAAATCTGGATAAGGGAGACAGTTTAGGAAAATATTTTCAGGAACTGCCGGGAAAAGTTCTAAAAATATTTTATTAGCTTTTAGCTATAAGGAAAACAGTATTTGATTTTAAACATAGTGTCATTTTAAGTAATAAAAGACATTCCAGCAGTCTTTATTTTTTATTAATTTTTTGAGAGTGAAAGGGGGTGGAGCAGACAGAGGGGGAGAGAATCTTAAGCAGACTCTCCACTCAGTGAGGAGCCTGAAGGGGGGCTGGATATCAAGATGCAGAGATCATGACCTGAGCAAAATCAAGAGTCAGAGGCTTAACCAACTAAGCCACCCAGGCCCCCCTCCATGAGACTTTAAAAATAAGCTTTGAAGTTGACTCAAAATTCTATTCTAAACATGCTGGGTATAGGGTTAAAAAGTCTGGAAAACTATTATGACATACAGACATTATAATTATTTCAAATACTCTAATCCTAAGCTAGTAAGAAAAAACTAAAGCATGAGGGTCATATTTTTGACTGTGATGTTGGGAAACCATTACTTGACATTTCTGTCCTGGGGAGTAACCATTGGGACTTAGTATTCATAAATATTAAATATGTGTTAATGTGGGAAAAAGAACAGATATTGATGATGGCTTGTATATCATGATATGTAACTACTATTCTCTACCATTAATAATACCATTTGCAAGCTCACTGCACGGATAACTGGGCAGAGTGTAAAATGCTGAATTTTACTTTTCTCAAACAAGATAGGACTTTTACATTGGTCACGATTTATATAACAAAATAGGCTTAAAGATAAAATCATTGCTTATCTTAATGTTTCATCTTAAAAGAAGAATTAAAATATCTTGGATTTGCTTCAAAATAATGAGGACTTACTATATATTTTAAATGAAGATGGCCTTGTATTGATCATTATTGCTGTTGGGTGACAAATATGCGAAGATTCAATAATAATACTCCCTACTTTTGTATAAGTTTGAAATTTTTTCCATAATAAATTTCTTTTAAAAACTATATAGGGGCACCTGGGTGGCTCAGTGGTTGAGTGCCTTTGACTGGGGTTGTGATCCTGGGGTCCTGGGATAGAGTCTTGCATTGGGCTCCCTTCAGGGAGCCTGCTTCTTCCTCTGCCTGTGTCTCTGCCTCTCTCTGTGTCTTTCATGAGTCAATAAAATCTTTTTTAAAAAAAAAAACTAAGTATATATGCTGTAATACTTCAGTAAAACTAAAATTTGGAGCTATTATATAAGTGCATTTTCAAAGAGCAATATATACATATCCTCTCTCTCTCTGCACACACACATATTTCTTTCGTATACATTTCTCTATTTCTCTCTATATACAATCAGCTCCCAGCTCACCAGTGTTGCAGTAAAGCCACTTACTGGGATAAGTAGGCCAATGCAGAAGTAAAATATTACATCAGGAGCACTTCTCAGAGTATAGGGCCTATATAGAAATATATAGGAATTTCGAAGAGCAATATAAATATTCTAGAGATATTCTAGAGAAAAATTGGATTCGAGGAACCAGACTGCGGTTCCACACGGGGCCTCTGGGCGCCGCTGTCGGCCAGTACAGGGCAAGCGCAGTCGTTCGGGATTCCTCAGTCTCCAGCCTGGGCTTTCCTGCGCAGTCACCAACACATACGGAAGGAAACCCGCTCACACACTGAGACTCCGGGCCGCGCAGACTGCCCAACATCCACGAATTCCCAGCGCCGCCTGTCATGGGCGGAATGTTCTTCTAGTGACGCCGCGGATTGCAGTTTCTTCAGCTTTCCGGAAAGACTGGGACCCAGCGAGAACTAGAGCACGCAATGGGAGGGAGCTGTGTTCGGAGGCGGCCAGCCGGCAGGCGGCAAGTACTGTTTCCCTTCCTGCTACCTTTGTTCTACCCCGCGATCTGCGAGCCCATCCGCTACTCGATTCCCGAGGAACTAGCCAAGGGCTCGGTGGTGGGGAACCTCGCCAAGGATCTTGGGCTCAGCGTCCTGGATGTGTCGGCTCGGAAGCTGCGAGTTAGTGCGGAGAAGCTGCTTTTCTACGTAGACGCAGAGAGTGGGGACTTACTTGTGAAAGACCGAATAGACCGTGAGCAGATATGCAAAGAGAGAAGAAGATGTGAGTTGCAGTTGGAAGCCGTGGTGGAAAATCCTTTAAATATTTTTCATATCATTGTGGTTGTTGAGGATATTAACGACCATGCCCCTCAATTCCATAAAGATGAAATAAACTTTGAAATCAGTGAATCTGTATCCGAAGGTGCACGAATATCTCTTGACCCTGCCACTGACCCCGATATAAACACGAACTCAGTTAAAGATTATCAGATAAATCCTAACCCTTATTTCTCATTAATGGTTAGAGTTAATTCTGATGGTGGTAAATACCCAGAGTTATCTTTGGAGAAGCTCCTAGACCGTGAAGAACAGCGTTCTCATCGCTTGATACTGACTGCCTTGGATGGGGGGAACCCATCAAAAAGTGCCACCACTGCAATAGAAATCTTTGTCAGGGATGCCAATGATAACTTCCCAGTGTTTAGCAAAAATGAATATACTATCAGTGTTAGTGAGAATCTGCCCCCCGGATCCTCTGTGTTGCAGGTGACAGCCACTGACAAAGATGAGGGCATCAATGCAGAAGTAAACTACTATTTCAGGAGCACTGCTCAGAGTACAAGGCACATGTTCTTACTGGATGAGAAAACAGGTACGATTAAGAATAACCAGCCATTGGATTTTGAAGATACAGAAAGATACACCATGGAAGTGGAGGCAAGGGATGGAGGTGGTCTCTCTACCCAATGTAAAGTAATCATAGAAATCCTAGATGAAAACGATAATGACCCGGAAATAATCATCACTTCTCTCTCTGATGAAATTTTGGAGGATTCTCTTCCAGGAATGGTCGTGGCTCTCTTCAAAACACAGGACCAGGATTCTGGGGAAAATGGAGAAGTCACATGTAATTTAAGTAGAGATATTCCATTTAAGATTCATTCTTCATCTAATAATTACTACAAGCTGGTTACAGATGGAGCCTTAGATCGAGAGCACAGTCCCCAATACAACGTCACCATAACAGCTACTGATAGGGGAAAGCCTCCGCTCTCCTCCAGCACTACCATCACCCTGCACATTGCGGATGTCAACGACAACGCGCCAGTTTTCCAGCAGGTCTCCTACGTGGTCCACGTGGCCGAAAACAACCCTCCTGGAGCCTCCATCGCCCAAGTCAGCGCCTCCGACCCCGACCTGGGGCCCAACGGCCGCGTCTCCTACTCCATCGTGGCCAGCGACCTGGAGCCACGGGCGCTGGCGTCCTACGTGTCGGTGAGCGCGCAGAGCGGCGTGGTGTTCGCGCAGCGCGCCTTCGACCACGAGCAGCTGCGCGCCTTCGAGCTGACCCTGCAGGCCCGCGACCAGGGCTCGCCCGCGCTCAGCGCCAACGTGAGCCTGCGCGTGTTGGTGGGCGACCGCAACGACAACGCGCCGCGGGTGCTGTACCCGGCGCTGGGGCCCGACGGCTCGGCGCTCTTCGACACGGTGCCGCGCGCCGCGCAGCCCGGCTACCTGGTCACCAAGGTGGTGGCGGTGGACGCCGACTCGGGACACAATGCCTGGCTGTCATACCACGTGCTGCAGGCCAGCGAGCCGGGACTCTTCAGCCTGGGGCTGCGCACGGGCGAGGTGCGCACGGCGCGTGCTTTGGGCGACAGGGACGCGGCCCGCCAGCGCCTGCTGGTCGCTGTGCGGGATGGGGGACAGCCGCCCCTCTCGGCCACAGCCACGCTGCTCCTGGTTTTCGCTGACAGCTTGCAGGAGGCGCTGCCAGACGTCAGCGAGCGCCAGGCGCCCGCTGATCCCCAGGCTGAGCTGCAGTTCTACCTGGTGGTGGCTTTGGCCTTGATCTCCGTGCTCTTCCTCCTCGCGGTGATTCTGGCGGTTGCCCTGCGCCTGCGACGCTCCTCCAGCTCCACCACCTGGGGCTGCCTTCGGCCTGGTCTGTGTGTCAAGTCCGGACCTGTGGTTCCTCCCAACTGTAGCGAAGGGACTTTGCCCTATTCCTACAATTTGTGCGTTGCCCATACTGGAAAGACAGAGTTTAATTTTCTGAAATGTAACGAGCAGTTGAGTTCAGGACAAGATATACTACTCTGCAATGATTCATCTGGGGCCTTAATTCCACTTCAGGATGGGCATGATTTGACTGCGCATCCCGAGACTTTCACACAGGTGAGTTCCACTTTTGTGTCTTCTTTAATATTCTACTAGTTTCTCTTATTTCTGTAACTAATCATCTTTTTGTGTTCTTAGTGTTTATTCTGTGGGTTATATTTTTCAAGATTTACTCGTTTCATAAGTTGCTCTATAATTCAGAAATAATGTCACTAAATTGGAGATATCTAGTCAAGTTCAGATTAGCAAAACAGGTAGTGACTTCTTACAAAAAAATGAGTAATTATTCAAATCTGATAAGATTTAAGATGAATTTTCCATATCCTACTTATATGTTTTGAGTTTAAGAATATTAAGCTACCCATTAAGTATCAAAGGAAGTGCTTTTTTCAAAGAAACATATATTGCAAATAATGTCCTGGGTATATTTAGGTACTTCCATTTATTTTAGTAATTTAAAAAACTAAGCAAGCTGGGTGCAGATCCACAAGTCTCTGAAATTCTATGCAAAGTTATTTTCCTTAGGAGATGAGTCAACCTTGTTTTCCATTGCCAAGTTTTCAATGCTCCCCAGAACTTAATACTAACTACCCTAGAAGAATTTTTCTCTTCAACTTTTGGGTTTTCTCGTTGTCTTCTTATGTTCATCTTTCCTTGGAGCTCAAATTGTACTTCCTAATCTTTTATCTTCTACATTGCAAGATAATTTCCAAGAAAGCGAATGAAATATTGCCTTTTGTACTTTGTCTCTGATTGTCTGATTTTGTCTTTCAAGACAAAATATAAAATCTTTTAAGAGTTCCATGCTTGGGGGTATAGTGACATAAACATTTCTGAACTTGTTCTCTAAATGAAAAATGTGAACCTAGGGGTGTCTGGGTGGCTCAGTTGGTGAAGTATCTGCCTTCACCTCAGGACAGGCTCCCATGGCCTCCCTGCTGCATGAAGAGCTTGCTTCTCCCCCTCCCTCTGCAGCTCCCCCTACTTGTGCTCTCTTTCTGTCAAATAAATAAAATCTTTTTTTAAAGTACATCACTATTCTAACTTTGTAAAAACTGTAGCTTGAAATTCTTATAGATATTTTTCTTCCCATTACAACACAGGCACATTATATTTCTTTTAGTTTGTGGTTACTTGCTCAATTCATTTAAACAGGCCAGATTAGCTTCTAATTATATATGCCTATAATAACAAATGTTTTTTCAAAAAATTCACAAAGGCTCAATAAAACTGTTTTAGAAATAAGAATATTGGGGCACCTGGGTGGCTTAGTGATTGAGCTTCTGCCTTTGGCTCAGGTCGTGATCTGGGGGTAGTGGGATTGAGTCCCGCATCAGGCTCCCCACAGGGAGCCTGCTTCTCCCTCTACCCTATGTCTGCCTCTCTCTCTCTGTGTTTCTCATGAACAAAAAAAAAAAGAAAAGAAAAGAAAGAAAGAAAGAAAGAAAGAAAGAAAGAAAGAAAGAAAGAAAGAAAAAGTATTTTGAAAACCTTTTCCACAGGGATCCCTGGGTGGCACAGCGGTTTGGCGCGGGCCTTTGGCCCAGGGCGCGATCCTGGAGACCCAGGATCGAATCCCACGTCGGGCTCCCAGTGCATGGAGCCTGCTTCTCCCTCTGCCTATGTCTCTGCTTCTCTCTCTCTCTCTCTGTGACTATCATAAATAAATAAAAATTAAAAAAAAAAGAAAACCTTTTCCACAATATTCATGCTAAACAAATTTAATTAACTGGTTAATTAGCTTAAAGCTCAAATAAAAAATTAAGTGAATTATAAAGGGTATATCTCATACAGTCTCTATATGAATGTCTATTAAACATACTGAGATCATTTCAATCAAAATTTCAAATAAAATTGTAAGACTCTTCTGAATATAGTTAGAAGCTTGTAGGAAATAAAATAGGCATTATTTAACCTTTTACAGTGGGTACGTTTCTTTTCTTAAAAATTTTTTAAAATTTTTATTTATTTATGATAGTCACAGAGAGAGAAAGAGAGAAAGGCAGAGACATAGACAGAGGGAGAAGCAGGCTCCATGCACCTGGAGCCCGATGTGGGATTGGATCCCGGGTCTCCAGGATCACGCCCTGGGCCAAAGGCAGGCGCCAAACCGCTGTGCCACCCAGGGATCCCAGTGGGTACGTTTCTACTGAGAAAATGAGTATTGCAAATATGGATTTGACCAGTTACTTTCATTTAATATTTTATAGTACTTTCATT
Source organism: Canis aureus (assembly GCF_053574225.1). Lineage (NCBI taxonomy): Eukaryota > Metazoa > Chordata > Mammalia > Carnivora > Canidae > Canis > Canis aureus. Next base: position 37,145,686 of record NC_135615.1, read on the forward strand.
CCATTTATCCTACTCAGTGAGAAACCTACAAATAGTAGTTGGCTTAAGGAATATCAGCTGAGAAACCAAAACAGTTTTGTAAAATAAAATATCCAACAAAGAGTAGCGTTTTTTTCCATTGCATACATAGTGGGTGCAGTAACTCCTGAGGACTCTGAGCGCCGCTGTTCACCTACTAGGTGAGATACACAGCCTGTGCTCAATCCGGATTTTCAGGGCTCTGACTACACAAAGCTCCTCAGTTTCTACAGACCGGCTGCTGGGCTTCAGCGAAACTGTCTCCAGAATTTAAGGTGCCTAGGCTACACGAGGCACCCAGAAGCCAGAGAAAGAAAAAGGAAGCTGTCAAAACGCAGAGTATTCGCTGTGTATCCTGCTAGCGAATATTTGGCGAGACTTCCTTGACTAGACAACAATGGCTGCTAGAAGGAACCGCTCCCACCGCACAGCGCTGGTTCTGCTCTGTCTTTTTCTCCGTCTGTCATGGGAGGCTGAAGCCCGGCAGATCCGCTACTCCGTTCCTGAGGAGTTAGAGAAAGGCTCTTTCGTGGGCAACATCGCCAAGGACCTGGGGCTGGAGCCCTGGGAGCTGGCGGAGCGCGGAGCCCGCATCGTCTCCAGAGGTAGGACACAGCTTTTTGCTCTGAACCCGCGAAGCGGCAGCTTGGTCACCGCGGACAGGATAGACCGGGAGGAGCTCTGTGCTCAGAGCGCGCGGTGCCTGGTGAATTTTAACATTCTCGTGGAAGATAGGGTGAAACTTTTTGGGATAGAAATAGAAGTAACTGATATCAACGATAATGCCCCAAAATTCCAAGCAGAAAATGTAGACGTAAAAATTAATGAAAACGTCGCTCCAGGAATGCGTTTTCCTCTCCTGGAAGCTGTTGATCCAGATGTGGGTGAGAACTCCCTCCAAAGCTACCAGCTCAGCTCCAATAAGCACTTCTCCTTGGCAGTTCAGAGCCGTGCCAGTGGAGTCAAATACCCGGAGCTGGTGCTGGAGCATGCCCTGGATCGTGAGGAAGAGGCTGTGCACCATCTTGTCCTCACTGCCTTGGACGGGGGTGACCCTCTCCTATCTGGTACGGTTCTCATCAGTGTGACTGTCTTCGATACGAATGACAACGCACCAGTCTTTACCTTGCCAGAATATCGAGTGAGTGTTCTGGAGAACTTGCCTGTGGGGACACACCTGCTGAGAGTCACTGCCACAGACAAGGATGAAGGAGCCAATGGAGAAGTAACATATTCGTTCCGAAAATCACCTGACACACAATTGTTGAAATTCCAACTAAACAAAAATACTGGGGAAATAAAATTATCAGAAGATCTAGATTATGAAGAAACAGATTTCTATGAATTAGAAATACAAGCAGAAGATGGAGGAGCATATCATGCAATGGCAAAAGTATTTATTACAGTAGAAGATGTAAATGACAACAGTCCAGAGGTGACTGTTACATCTCTGTTTAGTCCCCTATTGGAAGACTCACCTCTGGGGACTGTTATAGCTCTTTTAAATGTGCATGATCCAGACTCTGGTCAGAATGGACAGGTCACCTGTTCAATATCAGGAGATCTACCATTTAAGTTAGAAAAATCCATCGACAGTTATTATAGGCTGGTGACACACAGAACCCTGGACAGGGAACAGGTATCCTCTTACAATATCACAGTGACAGCCATGGATGGAGGAAATCCACCCCTATTAACGGACACTCACTTCACCCTGCAAGTGGCAGATATTAATGATAACCCACCCACCTTTTCCCACATCTCCTACTTCACCTATATCTTGGAGAACAACCCTAGAGGTGCCTCTATCTTCTCGGTAACTGCACTAGACCCAGACAGCAAAGAGAATGCTCAGGTTATTTACTCCCTAGCTGAAAACACTTTCCAGGAAGCCCCTCTATCCTCCTATATTTCTATAAACTCAGACACAGGAGTCCTGTATGCACTGCGATCCTTTGACTATGAACAGTTTCGTGATCTACAGATTCAGGTGATTGCCACTGACAGTGGGGACCCACCACTCAGCAGCAACATGTCATTGAGTATATTCGTGCTGGACCAGAATGACAATGCACCAGAGATCCTGTACCCTACCCTCCCCATTGATGGCTCCACTGGTGTGGAGCTGGCTCCCCGATATGCAGAGCCTGGCTACCTGGTCACCAAAGTGGTGGCAGTGGACAGAGACTCAGGCCAGAACGCCTGGCTGTCCTACCACCTGCTCAAGGCCAGCGAGCCTGGGCTCTTCCAGGTGGGGCTGCACACGGGAGAGGTGCGCACAGCGCGGGCCCTGCTGGACAGAGACGCGCTCAAGCAGAGCCTGGTGGTGGCGGTGCAGGACCACGGCCAGCCCCCTCTCTCGGCCACCGTCACGCTCACTGTGGCCATTGCTGACAGCATCCCAGATGTCCTGGCTGACTTGGGCAGCCTGGAAGCCCCACGTGACTCCCAAGCTTCAGACCTCACGCTGTACCTGGTGGTGGCCGTGGCCGCAGTCTCCTGCGTCTTCCTCGCCTTTGTCATCGTGCTGCTGGCGCTCAGGCTGAGGCGCTGGCACGCGTCGCGTCTGCTCCAGGCTGCAGGAGGAGGGCTGCTGGGCGCGCCGGCCTCGGCCTCGCAGTTTGTGGGCGTGGACGGGGTGCGGGCGTTCCTGCAGACCTATTCTCACGAGGTGTCCCTGACCGCGGGCTCGCGGGAGAGTCACGTGATCTTCCCGCAGCCCAACTATGCGGACACGCTCCTCAGCCAGGAGAGCTGTGAGAAAAAGGATCGTTTGTCTTTGTTGGATGATTCGAAGTTTCCTATAGAAGACACCCCTTTGGCTCCAGTGAGTTTTACTCTCTTTAAGAATTATAATTGGTATCACTTTTAGGTTTACAGCATAATGATAGAATATTTCAATCTATATTTTCACTTTTTCCTCCGTTTCAGTGATATTTGTTTCTTGTTAAAAGAAGAACAGAACTTGATGGTTAGTAAGGTTAATATGTTTTTGCTTTCCGGTCAATATTCACTTAATCCCAGTGAAGGCCTATGGTTACAAGCTGTTATGGTTTGCCTTGCAGAACCTTCTACTTTATAGTTTTGTTTAGTATAGTATGACAGTCCCTGAGAGGACTCTCATATAGAAGTGTCTGTCAATTTATGTGCACTTCTGTTGGCCACATGTTGAAATCCTCCTTAGGCAACCCTAGCTCTTGTTTTGAAGGCGGGCTGGTAAGAATAGGTGAATATCAGAACTAAAAGCATTAGCTTCATTGGAAACAACCCAAATACAAGATTCCTCAAGTTGTTCTTCCCAACACCTTTGTGGTTTTCTTTTCAACCTATACCTTGTAGTGATAGTTACAGCTAAATATGCTTCCTAGATAGATTTGAATTTTTCATTAATATTCTATTGACAATTGATAACAATGTGATAATAATGTGTGCTTAAATATTTCCAAGTGTAATCATAATTGGTAACAATGCAACATCCATTTTGCTTGCCATTCTAATTTCATACTATTATATGGAAGACATAGCATTTTAATTTGACTTTCCTTACTCAGTAGGGATTCTAAAGAACTTATAGAAGGTTAACATATAGAAGCAAATTTTGGGTTCTTCTGTCAGCATTTTTCGTTAAATTCTCTCATGTCTAAGGATGAAAAAAATATAGACTGGGGATACAGGTTCGTACATGTTTCTAAGTACAGGAGCAAAAGATCTGTGCCAACAGTATTTCAGTAGCTCTTTAATGTAGAAGAAAGAAGACCCACCTCAATTTCTGAAAACTCTGAAATTAGGAGTCACAATAAACTTAGAGAAATATCATTTCTGTGGGAGATCTGAATATAAGCAGAGATGTACACAAAATTATTCTAAACAAATGATCAGTAGAGTTATGATCGGTGATCAGTAAGCCCATTTACTTTATTGAAGATGGTTATGTGCTTGGTTTGATATCTTACTTTTAATTTATTATTTATATTCTTCTAAACTAATATGGTAGCACAAAGTCAAAGAATGCCCTAATGTGTCTCAAAATATTTAGGGAATCATGACTTTTCTCATGTCATCTAACATTTGTTCAATAATAGGTCTGTGGGGGGATCCCTGGGTGGCTCAGCGGTTTGGCGCCTGCCTTTGGCCCAGGGCGCGATCCTGGAGACCCGGTATTGAGTCCTGCATCGGGTTCCCTGCATGGAGCCTGCTTCTCCCTCCGCCTGTGTCTCTGCCTCTTTCTCTCTCTCTATCACAAATAAAAATAAATAAATCTTTTTTAAAAATGCAATAATAGTTCTGTGGAAGGAGAGCACATCTCTTTGGGTCAGTTTTTAGCTTAAATTATTGAAACAGGGATCCCAGGGATCCCTGGGTGGCTCAGCGGTTTAGCGCCTGCCTTTGGCCCAGGGTGTGATCCTGGAGACCCGGTATTGAGTCCTGCATCGGGTTCCCTGCATGGAGCCTGCTTCTCCCTCTGCCTGTGTCTCTGCCTCTCTCTCTCTCCATGCCTCCCATGAATAAATAAATAAAATCTTGAAAAAAAACTTATTGAAACAGACATTTTAAATTTCTGTCTTTGGGGTCAAAATTACTATGCATCTGTCTGAAATAATTTTTTGTTCTGAAAAATACTGACTTAAAAAAACTCTTTTGATATGTAGCTATTTTAAGTGTTTTAAAATATTATTATTTAAAGGCAGTAGAGAACACTTTAGATGATTGTAATGAATATGGGAATGACTGCCTTCTAGTTCCTAAATATGGAGGATGGATTAATACTTTCTAGCTAAACATAAGCTAGTATTGAAGACAAAAAAAGGTTTTGCTTGTCTTCAGTACTTGCCTTTGTGGATGATACCTTAAAAAAGGAACAACAGTGATTACTTCTGGATGGGAGAACTGGATAGCAACAGGCCATGGGATAGAAGACCTACTTTCCACTCTATATTCTGTGGTTTTTTTGAATTTTGAAAAATCTTTTTACCTGCTCAGAGACTATGTAAATTTTTAACATATATAACATATGATAGTTTTGACCATGTGAAACATATTTCATGATGAAAATGAAATCAGTGAAAAATAAGATTCATTATTTTAGCAGTTATCATCTTACATTTTAAAAAAGATTTCCTGGGGCGCCTGGGTGGCTCAGTCGGTAGAACATGCAACTCTTGATCTTGGGGTTGTGGGTTCGAGCCCCACATTGGGTGAAAAGGTTACTTAAATGTTTTAGAAATTAAAAAAATAAAAGGATTTCCTGATAGAAAAACTAGATTGCGGTTCCACACAGAGCCTCTGGGCGCCGCTGTCGGCCAGTACAGGGCAAGTGCTATCGCCTGGGGATTCCTCTGCCTCTAGCCTGGGTTTTCCTGTGCAGTCAACGACATAAAGAACCGCTTACACTCCGGTTCCTGGCTGCGCATACTCTCCCCAGCACACAGAGATTCCCAGTCCCAAGACCCTAGGCTCTGTATGTTCTGGGCCGAATGCTACCAGTGTGATAGCATGCACTTTCTCCAGCTGGAAAGACTGGGACCCAGCAAGAACTAGAGCACGCAATGGGAGGGAGCTGTGTTCGGAGGCGGCCAGCCGGCAAGCGGCAAGTACTGTTTCCCTTCCTGCTACCTTTGTTCTACCCCGCGATCTGCGAGCCCATCCGCTACTCGATTCCCGACGAACTGGCCAAGGGCTCGGTGGTGGGGAACCTCGCCAAGGATCTTGGGCTCAGCGTCCTGGATGTGTCGGCTCGGAAGCTGCGAGTTAGTGCGGAGAAGCTGCTTTTCTACGTAGACGCAGAGAGTGGGGACTTACTTGTGAAAGACCGAATAGACCGTGAGCAGATATGCAAAGAGAGAAGAAGATGTGAGTTGCAGTTGGAAGCCGTGGTGGAAAATCCTTTAAATATTTTTCATATCATTGTGGTTGTTGAGGATATTAACGACCATGCCCCTCAATTCCATAAAGGTGAAATAAACTTAGAAATCAGTGAATCTGTCACCCCAGGGACTGGAATAATTCTTGAGTCTGCAGAAGATCCTGATATTAATATGAATTCACTGAACAAATACCAACTAAGTCCAAATGAGTATTTCTCCTTGGAGGTGAAAGACAATCCCGATGGTGGCAAATATCCAGAATTAGTACTGAAGAAGACCCTGGACCGAGAAACACAAAGCTCTCATCATTTGGTACTAACAGCCTTAGATAGCGGGGATCCACCACAAAGCAGCACAGCTCAGATCCGAATCCTGGTGGTGGATGCCAATGATAACCCTCCAGTGTTCAGCCAAAATATGTACAAGGTCAGTCTTCGAGAAGGCGTGCCCCCAGGCACTTTGGTGGTGAAGGTGAGTGCCACTGACCAAGATGAAGGCTTCAATGCTGAGATTACCTACTCATTCCTTGGTGTGGTTAATAAAGCCCAGCACGTGTTCTCTCTGGATTCTGCTACAGGAAGCATTATAACTCATCAACCCTTGGATTTTGAAGAAGTAGAAAGATATACCATGGATGTAGAAGCCAAGGACCGAGGATCCCTCTCTACACAGTGTAAAGTAATCGTAGAAGTTCTAGACGAAAATGACAACAACCCTGAAATAATCATTACTTCTCTCTCTGATCAGATTTTGGAGGATTCCCATCCAGGAATGGTCGTGGCTCTCTTCAAAACACAGGACCAGGATTCTGGGGAAAACGGAGAAGTCACATGTAATTTAAGTAGAGATATTCCATTTAAGATTCATTCTTCATCTAATAATTACTACAAGCTGGTTACAGATGGAGCCTTAGATCGAGAGCACAGTCCCCAGTACAATGTCACCATCACAGCCACCGACAGGGGAAAGCCGCCCCTCTCTTCTAGTATAAGCATCACTCTGCACATTGCGGATGTCAACGACAACGCGCCAGTTTTCCAGCAGGCCTCCTACGTGGTCCACGTGGCCGAAAACAACCCTCCTGGAGCCTCCATCGCCCAAGTCAGCGCCTCCGACCCCGACCTGGGGCCCAACGGCCGCGTCTCCTACTCCATCGTGGCCAGCGACCTGGAGCCACGGGCGCTGGCGTCCTACGTGTCGGTGAGCGCGCAGAGCGGCGTGGTGTTCGCGCAGCGCGCCTTCGACCACGAGCAGCTGCGCGCCTTCGAGCTGACCCTGCAGGCCCGCGACCAGGGCTCGCCCGCGCTCAGCGCCAACGTGAGCCTGCGCGTGTTGGTGGGCGACCGCAACGACAACGCGCCGCGGGTGCTGTACCCGGCGCTGGGGCCCGACGGCTCGGCGCTCTTCGACACGGTGCCGCGCGCCGCGCAGCCCGGCTACCTGGTCACCAAGGTGGTGGCGGTGGACGCCGACTCGGGACACAATGCCTGGCTGTCATACCACGTGCTGCAGGCCAGCGAGCCGGGACTCTTCAGCCTGGGGCTGCGCACGGGCGAGGTGCGCACGGCGCGTGCTTTGGGCGACAGGGACGCGGCCCGCCAGCGCCTGCTGGTCGCTGTGCGGGATGGGGGACAGCCGCCCCTCTCGGCCACAGCCACGCTGCTCCTGGTTTTCGCTGACAGCTTGCAGGAGGCGCTGCCAGACGTCAGCGAGCGCCAGGCGCCCGCTGATCCCCAGGCTGAGCTGCAGTTCTACCTGGTGGTGGCTTTGGCCTTGATCTCCGTGCTCTTCCTCCTCGCGGTGATTCTGGCGGTTGCCCTGCGCTTGAGAAGCTCTTCCAGCCTGGCCACAGGAGGCTGCTTTGAGTCTGTTCTCTGCTCCAAGTCTGGACCCGAGATTCCTTCTAACTACAGTGAAGGAACATTGCCCTATGCTTATAATTTGTGTGTGCCTGGCGATCAAACTAATGTGGAATTTAATTTTCTCACATCTGTTGATCATTTTCCAGCCACACAAGATATTCTCAACAAAGATAGCTCTTTGGGGCTATCAGCTAGCATTTTAATTCCTAATGTTGAAGCAGACAAGAAGACTTTTAAACAGGTAAGTTTTTAAAATAACTTTTTATATTCTAATATGCCAATATTTTTCAATATGCCATCGTTTAAAGATTCTAAATAAAGGGGCATGTGACTTGCTCAGTTGGTAGAGCACGTGTTTCTTAATCTCAAGGTTATGCGTTCAATCCCAACTTGGGCATAGAGCTTACTTAAAAATAAAATAATGATTCTAGATTCAGTCTCTTGATGAAGTTCTTAAGGGTAAATCTAAGTCAAACCTATTGGTATAACTGTTTAAAGTTTACAATGGAGTCCTTCTCCATTCAGAGTAAAAATATATATGTATAGAAATCTCTGGCAACTTTTTCATGAAATAGGCTATTACTTAAGAATATGGAACACAATTATAGTTTTATGTTTTGGTATTTTAAATGACTACCCTAATGCCATCCAAATTTTCTCAAATGTTTCCTATTTATTTTACTCAATAAAGAAATATTGTTAGGAATTATAGTCATGTGCCCTGATATTTTTTTGGAACTGTGCTAGTTCCACATCCACAAATACTATTCCCTTCAGTTGTTAAAAATCAATAGGAAGGAAATCTAACCTACAAGTTTTCAGTTCCAGTAGTATTTAAAAATATTTTAAAAAAATATTTTTTAAATTAAGCAAGCTCTTTTTAATAATTATTACTTTTATTAAGTGCTCTTAGTAAATCTTTATCACATTATGTAACTCTTTATTGTGTGCAATTTTCATTGTTATAAATATGTATAATTATTGGAAAAGTGTGTAATAACTTACGGAAGACACATTAGTTGGGTTTTCTTACTCGTTGCAATAATAAGATTCGGCTCTAGGCGCCGCTCTTCACCAATCAGGGAATGGGAAGCTGCAAGCAGCAGTCCCTTCCTCCCTCCCTCATCTCTACAACACAAAGCGGAGTAATATGGATACTCACAGATCCTGATGCTGGAAACAAAGTGGTTCGCTCTCTAATATATTTTGGCTGCAATCATTCCGGAACCTCGTAGATACATAAGCCGATTCAGAACAAAACAGCTCAGGAAATCAGAGAATATATGCTCAGTTTACTGCCATGGGGAATCCGCTACTACGCCTGGACCGCAGCGGGCTGGTCCTCCTGTACATTTTTCTGAGGACTCTACAGGAGTCTGAGGCAGGGCATATCCGATATTCGGTGCCTGAAGAGACAGACAAAGGCTTCTTCGTGGGCAATATTTCCAATGACCTAGGGTTGGAGCCCTGGGAGCTGGCGGAACGCCGCATCCGCATCATCTCCAGAGATAGGATGCAGCTTTTCGCTCTGAATCCGCGAAGTGGCAGCTTGATCACTGCAGGTAGGTTAGACCGGGAGGAGCTCTGTGAGACAGTGTCTTCCTGTTTTTTAAATATAGAGATACTTGTGGAAGATACCCTGAAAATTTATGGAGTAGAGGTGGAAATAATGGATATTAATGATAATGCCCCCAGCTTTCAGGAGGCGGAAATAGAGATAAAAGTCAGTGAGCACGCAAGTCCCGGATCCAGATTTCCCCTTCCTAGCGCTAGGGATCCAGATGTGGGAATGAACTCCCTTCAGCGCTACCAGCTCAATCCTAATAGTTACTTTTCCTTACAAATGCGAGGTGGAACAGATGGGGCCAAGAATCCAGAACTAGTGCTGGAGGGGAGTCTGGACAGAGAGAGAGAGGCTGCTCACCACCTCCTCCTCACAGCCTTTGATGGAGGAGATCCCATCCACCAGGGTGCTGTTGCCATTCATGTGGTGGTCCTCGACGTAAATGACCATGTACCAAAGTTTACACAGTCTGTATATCGAGTGAGTATTCCTGAGGATCTCAGCTCTGGAACTCGGGTTCTCATGGTAAATGCAACTGATCCAGATGAGGGAATCAATGGGGAAGTGGTGTATTCATTCAGGAATATGGAAAGCAAAACTTCTGAAATATTCCAACTGGATTCTCAAACTGGAGAAGTCTTAATACGAGGTTCTCTGGATTTTGAGAAATATAGATTCTATGAGATGGAAATTCAAGGTCAAGATGGTGGAGGTCTTTCCACCACTGCTAAGGTGTTCATCACAGTTGTGGATGTGAATGATAATGCTCCAGAAATAACTATCACATCTTCTACTAACTCAGTGCTGGAGAACTCTCCTCCAGGTACAGTTATTGCTCTTCTAAATGTACAAGATCAAGACTCTGGAGAAAATGGTCAAGTCTCATGTTTCATTCCTAACAGTCTGCCTTTTAAATTAGAAAAGACTTATGGAAATTATTACAAATTGATAACAAACAGAATGCTGGACAGGGAGCAGGTCCACAGCTATAATATAACCTTGGTAGCCAAAGATCAGGGATTTCCACCCTTGTCTACAGAAACTCACATTTCAATAAAGGTAGCAGACGACAATGATAATCCGCCCACTTTTGTTGACTCATCTTACTCTGTCTACATTCCTGAAAACAACCCCAGAGGAGCCTCCTTCTTCTCAGTGATGGCACTTGACCTGGACAGCAGAGAGAACTCCCAAGTCACTTATTCCTTGGTGGAAGATACCCTCCAGGGAGCACCTTTATCCTCCTACATCTCCATTAACTCAGATACTGGCACCCTGTATGCCCTGCACTCCTTTGACTATGAACAGTTTCGTGACCTGCAACTGTGGGTGACAGCAAAGGATAGTGGAAACCCATCACTCAGCAGCAATGTGTCTGTCAGCATATTCGTGCTGGACCAGAATGACAATGCACCAGAGATCCTGTACCCTACCCTCCCCATCGATGGCTCCACTGGTGTGGAGCTGGCTCCCCGATATGCAGAGCCTGGCTACCTGGTCACCAAAGTTGTGGCAGTGGACAAAGACTCTGGCCAGAACGCCTGGCTGTCCTACCACCTGCTCAAGGCCAGCGAGCCTGGGCTCTTCCAGGTGGGGCTGCACACGGGAGAGGTGCGCACAGCGCGGGCCCTGCTAGACAGAGACGCCCTCAAGCAGAGCCTGGTGGTGGCGGTGCAGGACCACGGCCAGCCCCCTCTCTCGGCCACCGTCACGCTCACTGTGGCCATTGCTGACAGCATCCCAGATGTCCTGGCTGACTTGGGCAGCCTGGAAGCCCCACGTGACTCCCAAGCTTCAGACCTCACGCTGTACCTGGTGGTGGCCGTGGCCGCAGTCTCCTGCGTCTTCCTCGCCTTTGTCATCGTGCTGCTGGCGCTCAGGCTGAGGCGCTGGCACGCGTCGCGTCTGCTCCAGGCTGCAGGAGGAGGGCTGCTGGGCGCGCCGGCCTCGGCCTCGCAGTTTGTGGGCGTGGACGGGGTGCGGGCGTTCCTGCAGACCTATTCTCACGAGGTGTCCCTGACCACGGGCTCGCGGGAGAGTCACGTGATCTTCCCGCAGCCCAACTATGCGGACACGCTCCTCAGCCAGTACAGCTGTGGGAAAAGCGAGCCACTCTTGATTACTGAAAATTCAGCGGCTGATTTAGGCAATCCGGACTCTACGAATAATCAGGTGAGATTATCTGCCTCCCAGTTGTTAGTATCGCTGCACAAGTCTTTTAGGTGGCTTTTTCAAAACAAAACAAAACAAAACAAAACCAACCTGTTTTTAGTGGGAGGATGTATTCGGTTTATACATATTTAGAGCAATACATGTGCGTTCCTGTACTTTATCTTTCAACAAATTAACATCACTTTTCAGAAAAGTTTTTCTCTTCGTCTGGCATATTCTCTTTTGATTCTAAAGGTCTAATTCAGCTATCATGGCTTGCTATATAATAAGTTAAATTTTAGTAATATTTTTCTATCATCAGTCTCTGTGGCTATCAATGTAAACTGGTGAGGATTCAAATTAATGATTCACAGTTTTTATTTATTTCCCTATTACAACTTCACATTGCCTTCACTAATTTATAATTATATCCTACCATTATTTACTTTATTTCTAATGTCCAAATTTGACCTTGTTGATTCAGTGGCATATACTCTGTAGTTCTTTTCCTTATCTATACACACATATATACACACTTGCAGGTGTTTACACATGTAAGCTTTTCTTTGAGCCTGAAACAATTATATTTTGATCTCTGATGGGTGATGATATGTTTAAATTATGTTGATTATTTCAACTTTGTCTCTTTTATTTATACTACCAAAACATAAAAATCGACTGCTTTTTTACTACTAGATTCTCTTGGGAGTGAAAATATAGAGTATACTTCTTTTTTCTAGGCATCTTTTCTGTTTCTACGATGGAGTCATTTGATTCTTCTCTTCTGAAGAAATAGTTGACTAAAACTGGTATTATTTCCTTTTATTCTTGTACTTGTGTGTAAGATTTTTTTTACGTGGTAAGTTCACTTGAGGAAATAATTTTGATCCTATGCTTCTCAAAAAGTCATTTACAAATTGACTAAACATGTTTATACTTTCAGATTTACTGATGTGATCCACTTTGTGAATATGAGAGATGGGGTAGTTATTTGGACCTTGTGAGACTGATTTAGCTGTATTTTTTGTTTTGTTTTGTTTTCAATATGCCTATGAGTCATGGATTCCTTTTTTATTTCCTTTGAAAATTCATTTTGTATTATATTTAAGTATGCTCGATCCTTCCTTATATCAGAACCAACTTGTAATTGAAGCTCTGGTAGTTACCTAATGACCTATGTGTTATCTGAAACAATGTCTAGGAAAGTCAAGTGAGAAAAGGAGACTTACTGAGGATATTTGATCACAGGAATCATCTCCATAATCAATTCAGCTTAGTTTGAATTGATCATGCCACTTTGAGATGTTTGGCCCAGATTATTTACATATTCAGGTTCCCTTTCAAGTTTTCCTTTCTCATTCAGGAATTGACCTTAATATATTTAACTATAATTGAGTGTCTAATGTTTGGGCAAAAAAGAATTTCAACTGTAGGAAAGGGGAATCCTGCAAATTTAGATGCCTAAATTTGTCTCGATGTCAAGAAAAATGTCAGAATGCTTTGAGGATGTAGGAATAAATTTTATGCCTATGGATGTGGAAACAGAAAAAAAGATTTAAGGCATTTTTACTTGAATTGAAATTAGATGAGTAAAAAGGATATGATTTGCTGGGAGAGGGAGGTTGTTACATGTATTTTTTAAACATTGAACAGTTAGGAGCTGGCAACCAAAATCTTGGAGAACAAACAGGACAGGTTATCTTTGAAACATGAGATTAAGACAGTTATTTTGACTCAGAGTTAGTGATAACGATCTGTTAGGGTACAACATGTGATCCAGTTAGAGGATAAAAATAAAACACTCTCACATTTTTGCATGTCATTAAATTCCTATGGTAACCTACAAGGGAATGCTTTTGTATTTTATGGTGAAAGTGTACAATTGATAATCCTTTTCAAAGATGTCTTTTATAAGTGGCAAGGAAGATTATATGTCATTGGCCATCCTTATCCTGAGTATGCCTTTGAACTCTCCTCCAGTTACCTCCGGAAAAAGGAGGAGGAAAGTTATCTGCACATAATATTGAAGATAATACTAGGTGGTATTTCATGGCTGTAAAAATTTACCTATGTCACTTGGAGGCTATTTTATCACAGGTCTTTGTTTTAAGTTGGGAGAGAAGACTTTGCTTTGTTACTCCAGTATGTGCACTGCCTCCTGGGTTAATGGCTCTTCTATAGAATCATATTTTAAAGGAAACTTCTTTGATAGTAAACACTGGAAAATAGACACATCTGAAACTCATACATTGCCTCATTCCCTCTACATCAGTTCAACAATCTGTCAGATTAGTGACTGCCATTATTTGCAAGGCTTCAAACTGCAGTTTTCTTAGTAGACTCCAAGCGCCGCTGTTGGCCAATGCGCTGCAAGAGCTGGAGCCCACGAGCTACCTGATTTTCTGCACAGTCACGGAAGCAATTCTAAAAGGAGATAAAGCCCAGAATTCGGGGCTTTTTCTCTGCTTAGCAAAAATGATTCTGAAATACGAAATAGGATGCCTTGAAACTGAGAGTGTTGAGTTTTCTACGCATTAACAGGAAATATTTTAAACACAATTTGTAAAGCATCGTCTTATAACATCTGAGGCTGCGGCAGCGCACGAAAGGATGGGAACTAGGGTGAAGCAGAGGAGCCATTTCGGGCAGCGGCAAGTACTCTTTCCCTTCCTGCTGCCTTTGTTCTGTGGGGGGCTTTCTGAGCAGATCCGCTACTCTATTCCCGAAGAAATGGCCAAGGGCTCAGTGGTAGGGAACCTAGCTAAAGACCTGGGGCTGCATGTAGAAGATTTACTGAACCGAAACCTCAGAATTAGTGCAGAGAAACAATACTTTACCATAAACACGGAGAATGGCAACATATTCGTCAGTGAAAGAATAGATAGAGAGTCACTTTGTCTCCAAAATCCCCAGTGTATTGTGCCCTTAGAGATCGTGGCAGAGAATCCTCTAAATGTTTTTCACGTATTGGTGAGAGTAGAAGATATAAATGACAATACACCTTATTTTCCCCAAAATAGCATTGTTTTACAAATCAATGAATTTGCAATGCTAGGAACTCGGTTCGGTATGGAATCTGCTATAGATGCAGATGTAGGACCTAACTCTCTCCAGAGTTACCAACTCAGCCATAATGAGCATTTTTCTCTGCTGGTGAAGGATAAGACTGCAGGCAAGAATGCCCCAGAATTAATACTGGAGAAGCCCCTGGACCGAGAACACCAGAGCTCCCATCTTCTGGTCCTGACCGCAATGGACGGGGGTGACCCTGTCCAAAGTGGCACCATTCAAATCAAGATTGAAGTCACCGACGCCAATGATAACGCCCCAGTGTTCAGTCAGGATGTGTACAAAGTTAGCCTTCCAGAGAACTTACCCTCAGGCACCTCTGTACTCAAGGTGACAGCCATCGACCAAGATGAGGGCATCAATGCAGAGATCACCTACTCCTTCAAAACATTAAGAGATATTGGAAATATGTTTATACTAGACCATCAAAGTGGAGAAATTAAATCCAAAGGTCCCATAGACTTCGAAATCAGTAGAAGTTATACCATTAACATAGAAGCCAAGGATGGTGGAGGCATGGCCACTGAATGTAAAATTATAGTAGAAATTTTAGATGAGAATGACAATGCCCCGGAGGTTATTTTCACTTCAGTGTCTAGTTCCATAACCGAGGACACAGAACACGGGATGGTGATTGCTCTGTTCAAAACACATGACAAAGATTCGGGAGAAAACGGAGAGGTCACATGCCTCATAAAAGAAAAAGTTCCTTTCAAAATTGAATCTTCTGCCAATAATTACTACAAGCTTGTAACAGATGGGGCCCTGGACCGGGAGAAGACCTCTTCCTATAATGTCACTATTACAGCCACCGACAGGGGAAAGCCGCCCCTCTCTTCCAGTTCAAGCATCACTCTGCACATCACCGACGTCAACGACAACGCGCCAGTTTTCCAGCAGGCCTCCTACGTGGTCCACGTGGCCGAAAACAACCCTCCTGGAGCCTCCATCGCCCAAGTCAGCGCCTCCGACCCCGACCTGGGGCCCAACGGCCGCGTCTCCTACTCCATCGTGGCCAGCGACCTGGAGCCACGGGCGCTGGCGTCCTACGTGTCGGTGAGCGCGCAGAGCGGCGTGGTGTTCGCGCAGCGCGCCTTCGACCACGAGCAGCTGCGCGCCTTCGAGCTGACCCTGCAGGCCCGCGACCAGGGCTCGCCCGCGCTCAGCGCCAACGTGAGCCTGCGCGTGTTGGTGGGCGACCGCAACGACAACGCGCCGCGGGTGCTGTACCCGGCGCTGGGGCCCGACGGCTCGGCGCTCTTCGACACGGTGCCGCGCGCCGCGCAGCCCGGCTACCTGGTCACCAAGGTGGTGGCGGTGGACGCCGACTCGGGACACAATGCCTGGCTGTCATACCACGTGCTGCAGGCCAGCGAGCCGGGACTCTTCAGCCTGGGGCTGCGCACGGGCGAGGTGCGCACGGCGCGTGCTTTGGGCGACAGGGACGCGGCCCGCCAGCGCCTGCTGGTCGCTGTGCGGGATGGGGGACAGCCGCCCCTCTCGGCCACAGCCACGCTGCTCCTGGTTTTCGCTGACAGCTTGCAGGAGGCGCTGCCAGACGTCAGCGAGCGCCAGGCGCCCGCTGATCCCCAGGCTGAGCTGCAGTTCTACCTGGTGGTGGCTTTGGCCTTGATCTCCGTGCTCTTCCTCCTCGCGGTGATTCTGGCGGTTGCCCTGCGCCTGGGACGCTCCTCCAGCCCCACCACAGCCCCAGGCTGCCTTTGGCCTGGTCTGTGTGTCAAGTCCGGACCTGTGGTTCCTCCCAACTGTAGCGAAGGGACTTTGCCTTATGCCTACAATCTGTGCATTGCCTCTGATTCTCAGAAAGCAAGGCTTAATTTTCGCACTATGACTAAAGAAATGGGCCCCCCACAAGATCTCTCTAATGAAGCTTCTTTGGAAATAAGTGTCACTGAGGAGAATAACAAATTAAGCACTAACTCTGATGCTTCTGTTCGCGTGAGTTTCAACAAACAGGTTTGGTTTAATTTTCAAATAATATTTTGGCAAAAAAATCTTAGATCATATCTACTATTACTTTGTTTGTTTACTCTCAATATTTTCCTTTCCTTTTTGTGTAGACCAGTAACTTCATTATTAGCCCTTAAACAAGTATTTTGAAATATTTTGACAATTTCACCTGTGATAGTCTTCATCCACCTACACACAAAATCTCCTGTTCTGTGACAAGTGGGTATTATGATGCTGTTGCCACGTAAATATTTATAACTGAAACATTAATGTTTTCTTTCTGTGGGTGTTTCTCTTTCTCAAAACATCAATATCTTGAGCATATAGTGCTTTTTCTCTATAATTACAAAGTAAGAGAAAAACGGAGAAGAAAAGTTTTATTTTTAAAGGACAGAGTAATATTTTCATAATATTACATTCATTAGGGATTCTTTGAATCCCACTGAATAGGCTGATTTTATTCCCAATATTTTCTCAAAACTATCTATAGATTTCCTTCCAGTTTTAGGGATATGTAGTGGCATGCCTGCCAAACATGTTTTATCCTCAGAATCTAAACATTTACATTTATGAAAGCAGAATAGTAAGAATTTTTTCCTATATTTTGATGAGTTTTCAAAGGTATCATCAGTTATTTTCAGTAAATGGAATTGGTTTTGTTGCTCAGAAAAAGGTAAGTTAATAATATTTTCTGGATTGCTAATTGTGAAATACTACCCTTATTTCTAGTAAGTGCAAGTTGAAATGCTTCCATTTTGTCCTAAAATTGTTTATTTGTCTTAGTTGACTTATCACTGAGCTTCTGATAATGTCTACAATTGCATTTCTTATTTTTAGGTTTCCATATTGTAAAATTTTTATTTTTATTTTTAAAATATATATATTTTTATAGATTCTATTTATTTATTTATTCATGAGAGACACAGAGAGAGAGAGAGAGGCAGAGACACAGGCAGAGGGAGGAGCAGGCTCCACGCAGGGCGTCTGATGTGGGACTTGATCTTGGGTCTCCTGGATCAGGCCCTGGGCCAAAGGCAGGCGCTAAACCACTAAGCCACCCGGGCTGCCCCCAAATTTTTATTTTTAAATACTAGATGTTGACAACCTTTTAAAATAGCTCTTCTCTTTAGATAAATTTAAAAATCTGTAAAAAAAAAAAGATGCCCCCTATTACAGCCAAGTGAGAAAGTTTAATTTATATAATTGTATGATTTCTCATAATTGGAAACGCCTAGGAAGATGGCCCATAATTGGTGTTTTCTGGGGATGGTGATATCAAATTAGGTGCACTAAGATTGTAAGGTTAAAATTACTTTGTATGGAAACTTCAAATTCATTTAAAAGCTCATTGGAAAAAACAGAATATAGATACAGAAAATCTCAAGAAAGCAGCTCTGTATGAAAAATACTAGGGAAATACAAAGAGGTTGACTGAAATTTCTACTAAACGGAACTTACATCCCTATTTGAAGAACAGTAGGTGGAGCTATTTAAGGTACAAAACCCAAAAATCCTTCCTGGAGTTCAAGATTGTGCAGTAATTGGTTAGGACTCTGAGTGCTGCTGTTCACCAATCAGGGAGAGAAAAACAGAGATCGGGCTTTCCTCCTGCTTGCCCTGTGGGCGCCTGAAACACAAAAAAGCCCAGATAGAAACTAACCATCTCCGGGGCTGTGTAGAAATTGTTGGAATCGAAAGATGGGAAAAGCTGGTCCTGACTTTGGTGGTGTAGGGAAGAAGTGGAAGTGATATCCTCCAGAAAAGTGGCAATGATGCCTAAGCGCCTGCATCAGGACTGCAAAGGGCTTGTCCTGCTGGGAGTTCTCCTGGGGATTCTATGGGATACTGGATGCACCCAAATTCACTATTTAGTTCCTGTGGAGCTGGAGAAAGGCTCTAGAGTGGGCAACATCGCCAAGGACCTGGGGTTGGAGCCCCAGGAACTAGAGGAGCGCAGAGCCCAGAGCCCAGAGCCCGTATAGTCTCCAAAGGTAGGAGTCAACTTTTCTGAACCCTCTGAACCCTCGAAGCGGCAGCCTAATCTCTGCAGGCAGGATAGACCGGGAAGAGCTCTGTATGGGGGTCTTCAGTTGTCAATTAAATCTGGAGATTCTGTTGGAGGGTAAAGTAAAAATATATGGGGTAGTGGCAGAAGTGAGAGACATTAACGATAATGCCCCCTATTTCCAGGAAGATGAATTAGAAATAAAAATGAGCGAAAACGCAGTCACTGGGTTGCGGTTCCCGCTTCCCCACGCTTGGGATCTGGATTTCAGGAAGAATGCTCTCCAGAGGTACAGACTCAGTAGTAATACTCACTTCTCCTTGGATGTACAAAGTGGAGCGGATGATAACAAGTACCCCGAATTGGTGTTGGAGTGCGCCTTGGACCGGGAGCAGAAGGCTGTTCATCACCTGGTTCTCACGGCCTCCTATGGGGGCGACCCAGTGCACAGGAACAGAACGCGCATCCAGGTGATGGTAGTTGATGTGAATAACACACCAGTATTTGCTCAGCCTGAGTACCACGTGAGCGTTCCTGAGAATGTGGCCATAGGCACAAAGCTGCTTTTGGTAAGCGCCACCGACCCTGATGAAGGAGCCACTGCGGAAGTGATGTATTCCTTCCTTTATGTGGACAAAAAGGCGGCCCAAGTTCAAGTTTTCAAAGTAGATGCTAATTTAGGGACAGTTTGAACAATAGGGGAGCTGAACTACGAGGAATCTATGAGATGGAAGTGCAAGCAATGGATGACTCAGGATATTCAGCTCGAGCCATAGTCTTGATCACAGTATTGGACGTAAATCATAACATCCCTGAAGTAGTTGTCACCTCTCTCTCCAGCTCCATTCTGGAAAACACTCCCAGAGGGACATTAATTGCCCTTTTAAATGTAAATGATCAAGACTCTGGAGAAAACCGACAAGTGACTTGCTTCATTGGGGGAATCTGGAATTTAAATTAGAAAAGTCTTATGGAAATTACCATAGTTTAGTGACAGATGCACTCCTAGACTGGGAACAGGTTCCTAGCTACATCACAGTGACTGCCAGTGACATAGGAAGTCCTTCCCTGTCCACGGAAACTCACATCTCACTGAAAATAGCAGATACCAACGACAACCGCCCATCTTCTCTGACCCCTTCTACTCCGCTTTTATCGTGGAGAATAACTCTAATGTCCCAACAGCCTCCATAATGTCTGTGACCGCCTATGACCCTGACTATGGAGAGAACGCCCAGGTCACTTACTCTTTGGTGGAAGACACTCTCCCAGGACCGCCCCTATCCTCCTACATCTCCATCAACTCCAACACTGGCGTTCTGTACGCCCTGCATTCCTTCGACTATGAACAGTTGCAAGACTTGCAGCTACAAGTGATGGCCTACAACAGCAGTGACCGCTCAGCAGCAACGTGCCTCTGAGTCTGTCTGTGCTGGACCAGAACAGACAAAACGACGTGCCAGAAATCTTGTACCCCATCCTCCCCACTGACCGTTCCACAGGCATGGAGCTGGCGTCCCGCTCCACAGAGCCCGGCTACCTGGTCACCAAGGTGGTGGCAGTGGACAAAGACTCTGGCCAGAACGCCTGGCTGTCCTACCACCTGCTCAAGGCCAGCGAGCCTGGGCTCTTCCAGGTGGGGCTGCACACGGGAGAGGTGCGCACAGCGCGGGCCCTGCTGGACAGAGACGCGCTCAAGCAGAGCCTGGTGGTGGCGGTGCAGGACCACGGCCAGCCCCCTCTCTCGGCCACCGTCACGCTCACTGTGGCCATTGCTGACAGCATCCCAGATGTCCTGGCTGACTTGGGCAGCCTGGAAGCCCCACGTGACTCCCAAGCTTCAGACCTCACGCTGTACCTGGTGGTGGCCGTGGCCGCAGTCTCCTGCGTCTTCCTCGCCTTTGTCATCGTGCTGCTGGCGCTCAGGCTGAGGCGCTGGCACGCGTCGCGTCTGCTCCAGGCTGCAGGAGGAGGGCTGCTGGGCGCGCCGGCCTCGGCCTCGCAGTTTGTGGGCGTGGACGGGGTGCGGGCGTTCCTGCAGACCTATTCTCACGAGGTGTCCCTGACCGCGGGCTCGCGGGAGAGTCACGTGATCTTCCCGCAGCCCAACTATGCGGACACGCTCCTCAGCCAGGAGAGCTGTGGGAAAAGTGAGCCTCTTTTGCTTTCGGGTGGTTCAGCGTTTTTTAAAGATAATCATGCATTAATTCAGGTAAGGACATATCAAATATTCTTCCCAGGGTTTTGGACAAAGTATCTAAAAAATCTCAGTGTGGGGGCAGCCCCGGTGGCGCAGCGGTTTAGCGCCGCCTGCAGACCAGGGTGTGATCCTGGAGACGGGGTATGGAGTCCCACATCAGGCTCCCTGCATGGTGCCTGCTTCTCCCTCTGCCTGTGTCTCTGCCTCTCTCTCTCTAGCTGTGTCTCTATGAATAAACAAATAAAATCTTAAAAAAAAATCTCAGTGTGGGTAGTGTATATTCAGAACTTAGAGGGCAGACACTAGAAAACTTATCTATGCGTGGTAGACACCAAGGACAACTTGGAGGCCTTCCCTCGGGGCTTACTTCACGCCTTCTCTCACGCCTTATTTATAACAATGTTTATATATTATATATAAAAATATATAACCACTTTGGTACCTTTTAAATATATACTTTTTCTAATTAACCAGCTGTGCTTGCTTTTAATTGTTTTTTTCTTACCGTTGGCCACAAAACATTTTTATGTTGAACATCTGATGCCAGTTTATCCATTAAAACCCCAAATTCTTGGGTAGGGATTCACTCTTTTTATTTTTATTTTCTTTTAAATATTTATTTATTTATTCATGAGAGACACAGGCAGAGGGAGAAGCAGGCCCCATGCAGGGAGCCTGATGTGGGACTTGATTCCAGGACTCCAGGATCACGCCCTGGGCCCAAGGCAGGTTCTAAACCGCTGAGCCACCCAGGGATCCCCATCACTCTAATCTTTTAAAAGTATTAAGGATATTTTAAATAAACTTTTGTGAGTAGAGGGGCTTCTGACTACTACTTCTAATTTGTGAAGTTGCTAACAAATTCATAAAGTGCATTTGGTTTCTTTTTTAATGGATTATTTATTCATAAGAGACACAGAGAGGCAGAGGGAGAAGCAGTCTTCCTGCGGGGAGCCTGATGAGGACTCGATCCCGGGACCTAATGAAGATCATAATCTGAGCCCAAGGCAGATGCTCAATTACTGAGCCACCAGGCGCCCCACATTTAGTTTCTTTTATTTTATTTTATTTTATTTTATTTATTTATTTATTTTTTTAGTTTCTTTTAAAGTGAAGTAATTCTGGTCATTAAGGATGCATATGTTTATACTTTCTCAGGTGTTAAGTCATTTCATGGTTTCACACAATTCTTGAACTTCCAAATATACCCGGTTTATTTCCTACATACTTAAAACTTTGTCATTGAAATATGCAAACAGGGATGCCCAACCGGCTAAGTCAGTAAAGCATGTGACTCGTGATATGGGGTTATGAGTTCAAGTACCATATTGGGTGTAGAGATTGCCTAAAAGTAAAATCTTAAAAAAAGAAAAAAGAAATACACAAATAGGTAAGTGTTGTAATGAAGAAAACTGAAGAGATTATTTTTCATCCCCATTGTAGATTTTGGGAATTCAATGTTTGTATGTATTTCCAGGAGAGATTTCTTTACTCACACTGATGATCTTAATGATGGCTTTGTGAAACACTCAGTTAACAAATTGTGTTTTGAATGCATTTTTGGTAATGTAGTGCATTTGCAGTAGTCTCTCTTCTTATGTAAGTTTCTGTAACTTTCACACATGGAAAAAATTATGGAAAGTGCCCAGATTCTAAGTGTTTCTTGAGAACCTTATGCTTACTACAATGTTGAACCTAAATTGAATGCAAATGTATATTGGGAAAGAGTTGCTGGAACCTGTGAGAAGTTTGGATCTTTGGGTGAATTCTGTAAAGGAGTAGGAATCATAGCATCATTATTATTTTCTCTTCCTTTGTTACTTGCCTCTTTTCAAAAATACAACAGTTAATATATAGAATTATAAAAGAGATTATACATCATTTGAGAAAGGTAATTAAGCATCTCTAAAATGAGACAGTTACTGCTAATGAGATTGACTTGTCACTTTATGCTTCATGACAACTAGTTCAAGAAAGGAAAGATAGTATGGTTCTATTTGTCTGATTTTTTAAAAGGAAGTTTTTGAGCCTGCCTGAAAATGCAAATTTTTTATTGATATTAAGTTCCAAATGGAACTTAATAAGTAGTTTTGTAAATGATAACAATGGGGGGGCACCTGAGTGGGTCAGTCGGTTAAGTGTTTGCCTTTGGCTAGCATCATGATCCCAGGGTCCTGGGATAGAGCCCCATGTCATACTACCTGCTCAGCGAGGAGTCTGCTTTTCCCTTTCCCTCTGCCCCCCCTCAAATTAATGGATAAAATCTAAAAATAAATGATATCAATGAGATTAGAGGGCAGTATGACCTCTTGTTTTGTAAAGGCTGTCAAATTGTTTATCACAAGGCCAGTTCTCACATGGTGGGCAGTTCAAAATGAAAGACATAACACACAATAGAAATATTCGGCTAACACATAAAAAATGCTCCACAGCACTTGGCATCAGGGAAATATAAATTAAATATAAATTAAAACCACAATGAGATACCACCTTATACTGGTCAGAATGGCTAAAATTAACAAGACAGGAAATAACAAATGTTGGTGAGGATGCAGAGAAAGGGGAACCCTTTTACACTGTTGGTGAGAATGCAAGCTGGTACAGCCACTCTGGAAAAATGATATAGAGGTTCCTCAAGAAGTTAAAAATAGAAGTACCCTACCACCCAGCAATTGCACTACTAAGTATTTACCCCAAACATATAAATGTAGTGGTTCAAAGGGGCACCTGCACCCCAGTGTTCATAACAGCAATATCCTCAATAGCCAAACTGTGGAAAGAACCATTGACAGATAAATGGATAAAGAAGAATATATGTATATAATATATATAAATATATTTAAATATATACTGTGTGTATATGTACATATACACACACACTCAATGGAAAAATGAAATATTAGCCATCAGAAAGGGACCATTTACATCGATGTGGATGGATGGAACTGGAGGGTATTATGCTGAACAAAATAAGTCAATCAGAGAAAGACACTTTTCCTATGGTTTCACTCATGTGGAATATACAAAACCGTGCAGAGGATCATAGGGGAAGAGAGGAAAAACTGAATGGGAAATCATCAGAGAGGAAGAGAAACCATGAGAGACTCTTAACTCTAGGAAACAAACAGGTTGCTGGAAGAGAAGAGGTGGGTGGGAGCATAGGGTCATCGGGTGGTTGGGTGATGGGATGATGGGCATGAAGGGGGGTATGTATTGTGATGAGCACTGGGTGTTATACACAGCTGATGAATTGTTGAACACTACATCGGAAACTATGTACTATATGTTGGCTAATTGAATTTAAATAAAAAAAAGAAGTTATTTAGGAAACCTGCTATGGTCCAGTCATGCTGACTGCTGTTTACTTAACCTGATTAGAGACAAATCATTAAAAGTTAGAAAAAAAATTAGGGCAATGAACAATTATGACTCTTAAGCCGAATCTCAAGTATCAGTGATCTCAACTAATGCTTCTAGTTGAGCTAAATAGGCTTCATTAATTAGTTGAATGAGTGAATGAACAAATATATGTGCTCTGGGGATTACCTTCTAGCTGTATTCTAAGATGCAGTTTGATAGAAAAGTAGGAGCTTTGCAATGTGGTAAAATTACTAACTTTGTGACCTTTGACAAGTTATTTAATGTCAGCTTCAGCAAAATTGGAACAATAATATATAATTTGAAAGATTGTGGTGAGGACTAGTGATAACATATAAACCACATGGTTCATAATAGGTGCCACTTTTTTTTTACATCATTGATATAAAAAGAAGTCAAGCGTTTTAGTGTCAGCACATTTAACATTCTGTTGGGAAAAAGTGATAATGATTTGTGTGATTCTCTGGGTGGTCTAATGGGCTGTCCTGTGAGTGGAAGTAAAACTATTCTAAAGCTTTTATGAAGGCTAATCTAAAAAGCTTTGGGGCACCTGGGTGGCTAAGTTAGTTAAGCGTATGTCTTCGGCCCAGGTCATGGTCCTGGGATAGAGCCTCTCATCAGGCTCTCTGCTCAGTGGGGAGTCTGCTTCTCCCTCACCCCTCTCCTCTGCTTGTGATCTTTCCATTTCTTATGCTGTCTCTCTCAAATAAATAAAATCTTAAAATAATAAAAATTAGATTATAATTGACATACAATATTATATTAGTTTCAGGTACATGACAGTGATTCCGTATTTTTTAAAAAGAGTGTGTGAGCAGGGGGAGGAGCAGAGGAAAGGGAGACGATCTCTAGAGTAGACTCCACACTGAATGCAGAGCCCATCATGACCCCCAAGATCATGACCTGAGCCATAATCGAGAGCCTCAACCAACTCAGACACCAAGTACCCTTTAGGATTTTTACACATTATGAAATGATCACCTCTGTAAGTCTAGTTACTGTCACTATACAAATTTATTACAGTATTATCAATTGTATTCAATATGTTACATCTAAATGACTTGTTTTATAACTGGTTTGTTTCAATTAATCCCCTTCACCTGGGGATTAGGTGATGGATGGCTTACAAATAGCACAAATGTACTGCTTACTGTTTTAAAGGCTGGAATTCTGGGATAAGGGTGCCAAGATAGTCAGGTGAGGACTTTCTTGTAGGTCACAGATTTTTGACTGTATCCTCACATGGCAGAAGAGGCAAAGGATCTCCCTAGGCACATTATTGTTTGAGAAACCCGTTTAAGGTCATAAAAGATAGGGGAGCCATTGTTTTGGATGGGACAGCTTTATGAATGTTAATTTTTCTCTCTCTGAACTGTAATGAAACATTAGACAAGCATCCTATGAAATTTCTTATTTGTTTTTTTATAAATTTATTTTTTATTGGTGTTCAATTTGCCAACATATAGAATAACACCCAGGGCTCATCCCATCAAGTGCCCCTCTCAGTGCCCGTCACCCAGTCACCCCCACCCCCCGCCCACCTCCCTTTCTACAACCCCTAGTTCGTTTCCCAGAGTTAGGAGTCTTCTTAGTTGTTTTAAAATATTTTATGGGGATCCCTGGGTGGCGCAGCGGTTTGGCGCCTGCCTTTGGCCCAGGGCGCGATCCTGGAGACCCGGGATCGAATCCCACATCAGGCTCCCGGTGCATGGAGCCTGCTTCTCCCTCTGCCCATGTCTCTGCCTCTCACTCTTTCTCTCTCTGTGACTATCATAAATTTAAAAAAATAAAAAAAAATAAAATAAAATATTTTATGTATTTGACAAAGAGAGAGCAAGCAAGAACAAGTAGGGGGAGCAGCAGAGGAAGAGGGAGAAGCAGGCTGTCTGCTGAGCAGGGAGCTCCTCCCTAGGGCTTGATCCCAGGATGCTGGGATCATGACCTAAGCTGAAGGCAGATGCTTAACCAACTGAGCCACCCAGGCACCCCTGAAATTTCTTATTTAAAGGACCTAGTTACTCCATTAGGATTGCTAGGATGACTTAACTAGAGGATATATCATCAAAACCTGAAAGCTGGAGTTACTTGGTTTGGGCCACATGAGAGTTTAAGCTACCATAATGTATTTAATGTAAAATGTCAATCTTAGCTTTAGGATATTTATTGATAATTTAGGATTGATAATTAGGATATTTGGGTTTTTTAGAGTAACTAGGCAGTGGATTTGGGTGTTTATTTTTGTGCTGGTTCCAGTAATGAAATTTTGTGGAGAACTTGGCTTATCTTTCTACGTGTTAAGGATTGTGGGTTTGAGTTCACTCAATCTAATAAGTTAAAGTGTTCAGCTATAATTTAAAAGTTACAGCCCTACTATTTCATAGCACCTAAAGTTGAAATATAATCTATCAACAGACACTCTTCCCCCACCCACACACATCATTCTGGAAGAGATATTATGCTGTTTGAAGCAGAAATAGGCTAGGATCTTTGGTGAGACTGTACAACTTGTTGAGACTATGCAACCCACATATCATTTTAAACTGAATTAGAAGGCTGATGATAAATGAGTGGACTGTATCAGTTTTCTCAGTCACATGTGACAGTATAGCTGTGATAATGAGTTTAATTTTTCTGGTGAAAAACTTGCTTTTTCTTCATGCAAGATACCAAGTTCAAAAAAATAAACACCTTCACATTAATATGTGTAATTCTTTGTATATTAACTATACCTCTATAAAGCTACTTAAAATTTTTTAAAGCAAACAGTGTGAAGGGATATTGACCAAAAAATGACTATTTATATTAGGAAAGAGATTTACTCTCCAGAGTTAAATTTTAAGAGTTAATCTTTAGGAAACCATATCTAGTGAAAAGTTACCATAAAAGAATGTACTATTGGGATCCCTGGGTGGCCAAGCGGTTTGGCGCCTGCCTTTGGCCCAGGGCGCGATCCTGGAGACCTGGGATCGAATCCCACATCGGGCTCCCAGTGCATGGAGCCTGCTTCTCCCTCTGCCTGTGTCTCTGCCTCTCTCTCTCTCTCTCTCTCTCTCTCTCTCTGTGTGTGACTATCATAAAAAAAAAAGAATGTACCATTTAGGATTCTTAAAATACTGATAGGAAAATATAAAGATAGTCTATGGCAAAGGTAATTGAAAAAAATCTTTGATAGAGGATGAATTTCACTGGTACCAAATGGAAGAGTTATGGTTTAAGATGTGAAGAGATTGTCATCAGATGAACCAGAGACTCAAAATAATTTATATGTAAAAGAAATCAATACTTGGGCAATTTATCTTAGAGAAGCCATAAAAATATCTATGTATAATGTTATTAATGACAAATACAATTTCATAGCTTATCTTTAAGTCTCTGAAGCATTTCACACAATGATTTGTACCCCTTCTAAATAGTCAGTAAAAGGGTTAAGTTCAGTGATTAGGAAGTGGTGTCTACATAGATCAATGGAACAGAATAGAAAACCCAGAAATGGACCCAAAACTATATGGTCAACTCACCTTTGACAAAGCAGGAAAGAATATCCAATGTAAAAAAGTCCCTTCAACAAATGATGTTGGGAAACCTCGACAGCTACATGCATAAGAATGAAACTGGACCACGTTCTTATACTGTACACAAAATAAATTTAAAATGTATGAAAGATCTAAATGTAAGACAGGGAACCATCGAAATGGTAGAGGAAAACACCAGCAACCTCTTTGACCTTGGCTGCAGCAACTTTTTACTAGACACGTTTCCAGAGGCAAGGGAAATAAAAGCAAAAATGAACTTTTAGGACCTCATGAAGATAATAAAGCTATGTACAGTGAAGGAAACAATTTGCAAAATTAAAAGACAACTGATGTAATGGGAGAAGATATTTGGAAATGACATATCAGATAAAGGGCTAGTATCCAGGATCTATGAAGAACTTATCAAACTCAACACCCAAAAATCAAATAATCCAGCTAAGAAGTGGGCAGAAGACATGAATAGACATCCAGAAAGAAGACATCCAGGTGTGCTAACAGGCACATGAGAAAATCCTTAACATTACTCATCGTCAGGGAAATACAAATCAAAACCACGATGAGATACCACCTCATACCTGTCAGAATGGCTAAACTTAACACAGGAAGCAATAGATATCAGTGAGAATGAGGAGAAAGGGGAACCCTCTTAAACTGTTGGTGGGAATGTAAACTGATGCAGCTACCTTGGAAAACAGTATGGAGATTCCTCAAAAAGTTAAAAATAGGACTATGATCCAGCAATTGCACTACTAAGTATTTACTCAAAGGATACAAAAATAGTTGCCTCAATACATAGGCTTTTCATATTATGTAACTTCTTATAAGATTTCTATGTATTTGCAACTGAAGATCCAGCCCGTAGTTCATCCCGAGACTATGTTATATGAAAAAGTAAAACTTCCCTACAAAAACACTTTTGAAAAAGAGACAGCCTTAAAATATCTTAAGCATCAAGAAAATATAAAAAGAAATCACCACTTTGACATTGTATCCTGGCATCCCTGAGAATATAAATTCCCATGAATATTTAATTGGATGAATAAGGCTGTACTACTACTGCCTTTCAGCTTGCAAATTCCAGTGAGAAACATCTTTATCTTTGTTCTTAACTCTCCAGAATATCAACCTCTGATTACTTCAGGCTATAGTTCTAAGGCAGGGACTCCGAGTGCTGCTGTGAGTCAGTGTGGAAATAGAGATTTACAAAGAGATCTGTAAAGGTTTCTGTTGGGTCACTTTCCTCATGAGATCTTATCAAAGATATGGGGCTAGGTGTCCTGGACTTGCTCTTTCAGAAGCTGTGAATTAATGTAGAAAAAGAATAGTTCACTCTGAAGTGAAGAAAATAGACACTTAACTTGTAACAGGTTGGACCTGGAATATATATACCCCTATACGATAGTTTGTATCAAATGTTTAGAAATGGTAGTTGAAAACCCTTTAAATGTTTTCCACATTAATATAGATGTGCAAGATGCAAATGATAATACTCTCCAGCTCATTGGTAGTGTTACTGACTCAAATATCTGAATTGACCCAGGTTGGGGCAAGATTTGTTATAGAACCTACAGAAGATACTGATGTTGGAAGCAGTTGATGCATCTGCTCCTCAGTTTCAGCCAGAAGGTATATGGGGTCAGCTTTTGAGAAGACATGCCTCCTGGGCACCTCCATGGTGAGGGTAAGGACCACTGCTCATATGAGAGTAGCAATGTGAGATCAGATATGTCTTTGCAGTCCAGAGTACTCGTATCCAATTTGGTCTTGATCACAATCCAGGCAAAATGAAAACTTTAGGTACATTGGGCTATGATGAGATATAAAAATGTTCCATGGTTTTGGAAGTAAGGAATGGTGGGAGGTGAGGACCGGTTGCCTAGTGTAGTTGAGATCAAAATTCTGGATAATAATGACAAAGTCCCAGAGCTGATTTTTACCTCTATCTCAATAATGATTCCTGAAGAGTCTGCACTTTTGACAGTAATGATTCTGTTTAAAACACAGGATTCAGGGACATCAGGGTTGCTCAGTGGTTGAGCATCTGCCTTTGGTTCGGTCCTGGTCCCAGGGTCCTGGGATCAAATCCTGCATCAGGCTCCCTGCAGGGAGCCTGCTTCTCTGCCTATGTCTCTGCCTCTCTCTGTGTGTCTCTCATGAATAAATAAGTAAAATCTTAAAAAAAAAAAATAAACACAGGATCCAGATTCAGTAGAAAATAGGGAGGTCACATGTCTGGTATAGATTCAGAATCGAATCTTCTACCAGTAATTACTACATGCTTGCAATGGGTGGGGTGGGCCCTAGACAGGGGAGCTGACCCTAGGGTACAAGTGAAATGAAATTTAAAATGAAATTTAAAAAATTTTTACAATAACATCCAAAGCCATAAAATATGTAGGAATAATTTAATTAAAAATATATGACTTCTATATTAAAAACTCTGAAACACTGCTAAAAGAAGTTAAAGAAGATCTAAATACATGGAAATATAGGGTACAATGTTCCCATCATGGCCACGGACAAACAAGTCACCTCTCCCCTAGCAGAAATGCCACTTTACACCTTGGTGACATCAGCAACAAGCCAGTTTTCCACCAGGCCTCCTAGGTGGTCCACATGGCCAAGAACAGCCCTCCCAGCACCTCCATTGCTCAAGTCTGCAGCTCAAGTCCTGATCTGGGACCCAACAGCAGTATCTCTTATTCCTTTGTGGCCAATTTGGATACTTAAAGTGAGTTTGAGGTAGCGCAGAATGCTGTTCCATGTAATCAGGTGGATCTAAATAATGTTGGCATAGCATTTCACTCAACTTACACTTTACAAACATTTGTAAAATTATAG
Source organism: Canis aureus (assembly GCF_053574225.1). Lineage (NCBI taxonomy): Eukaryota > Metazoa > Chordata > Mammalia > Carnivora > Canidae > Canis > Canis aureus. The sequence continues at coordinate 37,176,142 of NC_135615.1, forward strand.
AATAATATTTACATATAAAATTCCTTGTTATATATCCCTGTCAGTGGTTTGGAAGATTGCAGTCTAAAATATAACAATGAATTATAAATATATAATATAAAATTATATAAATATAAAAGGAAAAAGAAATATCAACTGTTGGAAAGTGCAACTTAGGTAAAGTGGGTAATAAGGAACCTGTGTCTGATTGGTTAGTCATGGTAGGATTCCTTATTGATGTGAATTCTGTTGTCTGTTTAAGCTATGTTTATTTTATTGTAAATGCTACCTGGCTGTTGATCTCTAAAAGGAATTCGAGAAATTAGGTAATAAGGAGTCTTCAACCTGGATTCCACTGCTCACCGAAGAGTTTGCTAAAGCTAGGAAATCAAGAAAAGGCAAGCATCTCAACAACTATGTTTCACTTGCATATACTGGTTTTATCTTGTGTAGTATTTTCTCTAGCACTGTGTTAGGGAAGGCCCTGAATATTCCTGGTGAGCAAAGGGCACTTATTTGACATCTATTGACTCTTCTATTTACCTTATTTTAAACTGACTTTTGCACGTGATATGAGGTAGTAATTCAGTGAGGTAGGAGTCAAGATTCTTGGTCCCTGTATGATGCCCAGTTTCTCCAACATCATTTGTTGAAAGGATGTTCCTTTTTCTATTAAAATGCTTTGGTACTCTTGTTGCAAATCATTTGATACAAATGGGTCTAGACTCCCTGTGATGTGCTGTAGGCATCTTTGTCCTTTTGCCACAATTGCACTGTCTTAATTATTAAAGATTTATAGTAAGTCCTGAAGTCAGGTAGGCAAATCTTCCATCTTTTTTCTTGTTTTTCAACACTTTTTTGACTATTCATGATCCTTTCTCTTTCCAAATAAAAATAATTTTCTTACTTTCTGGAGAGAAAAAGCCTGCAAGAAATTTGAATGGGATTGCATTGAATCTATAAATCTTTTGGGAGAGAGGTCATCTGAACAATATTGAGACTTACAGCTTCTGAGAATGATATTATATTTCCATGTATTTAGATCTTCTTTAACTTCTTTTAGCAGTGTTTCAGAGTTTTTAATATAGAAGTCATATATCTTTAATTAAATTATTCCTACATATTTTATGGCTTTGGATGTTATTGTAAAAATTTTTTTAATTTCATTTTCTGATCATTGCTGGTTTACAGAAAAACTTGATTTTTTGTATCAAGAATATCAACAAAATCATATGGTTCTGAAAAACAAGGAGTATAACATACTCTATTTTCTTAGTGTGTGAATATAATGTAAAAGAGTATAGTATAAGCTTAGACCACTAATACGTAAATTTAGGCATCCATTCTCTGAAATAGATAGGTTGGAAGAGCCTATCCAAAAACAGAGTAAACACTAGTGTCTGCGCCATGTCTAGCAGTGGTTGGATCATTTGTTCATTTATATAACAAATATTTATTAAATGCCTGCTACTTGCAAACCACTATCCTAGGTTGCAAGGGTGCACTAATGAATAGGGCAGATATGATTCCTGACATAATGAATCCCTTTATAACCTGTGGTCTTTTATAAGTCTGATAAATGCTACCAAAGAGAAAAACAAGGATGCTAAGAGAGCTTGTAACAGGGAACCTACCCTAGTCTGGGAGGGTCAGGGAGAGGTTCTTTCAGGAATTGATAAATTTAGCATGAGATCTGAAAGATGAGTAGAGTGTAGCTAGGTAACAAGGAGATTAAGGGAGAAATTGGCAGAGGAATTAGATGTAAAGATCCTTAAAAAAGAAAAGATCCTTTAAAAAGAAGGTGAGCAATTGAAAAAGAAGGCTGGGGAGGCTAAAAGTGTTAAATAAATAGATGAGGTACATCAATTACAAGACAGAGTCCCGTAAACCATATTAAAGATTCTGAGTTTTATTTAAGTACTTTTGTACTTAGGAGCTTTTGAATCATTTTAAACAAGGCAGTGGCAAGATATGATTTGAATTTTTAAAAAGATTTCTCTGGTGGTTTTGTGGAAAAAATGATTTATGAGGGTAACAAATGGAAGTAGAGAGAACTGATGGGAGACTATGGTGATATTCCTGATAAGAAATGGTGCTGGGTCAGATTAAAGGGAAGGCAGAGGATGTAGAAATAAATGGATGGATTGGATATACATTTAAGAAATAGATACAACAAGACAATAGTGGAATGGTGAAATGTAAACTCCTTAAGGTCAGGGACTATTTCCTTTATTTATATACTTCAGTGCCTGGAAAGATCAGCTGGCACTGGTAGATTTAAAATTAAATATTGTTGACTGAATGAATACAGTGGATGAAAGAGAGGGGGATTAATAATCATTTCCATATTTGTGAATTAATGAACTGGATGGACATAGGTACCATCTGTAAGTTGTGGAAGACTAGAGAAGGGTAGATGACACAGAAATTAGGAGTTGAGTTGTAAACAAGTTGTTTGGGATTCTGTGAAACATCCAAGTACAGATACTAAGAGTGTGGTTGGACATAAGGTAACTATTCTTTTACTCTGATTACTTCCATTGTGATAATCCATTCAGATGGGTAGATCCTTACCAGCCTGAGCATGATAAGCTTCCTGGTAGCTCTACACTGGTATGTTTTGGGACTCATCACAGTGCTTCCCCTTTGCTTTATTTTTCTTATCACTTTTTCACAATTAGAGACTTCTGTTATGCAGAGAATCTCAGTGGGTTTTTTAAAAATATTTATTTATTTATTTATTTATTTATTTATTTATTTATTTATTTATGAGAGAGAGAGAGAGAGAGAGAGAGAGAGAGAGGCAGAGACACAGGAGGAGGGAAAAGCAGGCTCCATGCAGGGAGCCTGACGTGGGACTCGATCCCGGGACTCCAGGATCACACCCTGGGCCAAAGGCAGGTGCTAAACCGCTGAGCCACCCAGGGATCCCAATCTCAGTGTTTAATTCATGCTCATTCTATTTTTTAGACTAGTTCTGATGCCGAGTTCTTTTCTGCACACAACCTGGGATTGTGTTTGGATTATAATTTACCAGGCTGTTTTAATTTGTTGTTGCTTAATTTTCTTTCATTTGATTGTATATTTTTCTTTTTTAAATTATTATTATTATTTTATTTATTCATGAGAGATGCACAGAGAGAGAGAGAGAGAGAGAGAGAGAGAGAGAGAGAGAGAGAGGCACAGACACAGGCAGAGGGAGAAGCAGGCTCCATGCAGGGAGCCTGACGCAGTACTTGATCCCGGGTCTCCAGGACCAGGCCCTGGGCTGAAGGCAGGTGCTAAACCGCTGAGCCACCTGGGCTTCCCTGATTGTATATTTTTCATGCAAATTTTTAAGCCTAGTATTTTTCCACTATCTATTGTTGGCTTACAAATAGTAAAATTTCAGATAAGGAACATTTGTGATAAGAGATACATAGCGATAATAATAAAATTGTTGGACTTTAGTATTATAAATGCGTATGGAAGATAAACCTGTACATGCCTTAGGCATCCTTTATGGTCCTTAGTAACCATGTTTAAAAAGGTATTAATATGGGTGAGCACTGGGTGTTATGCTATATGTTGGCAAATTGAACTCCAATTTTAAAAAAAGGTAGTAATTTTTGTTCTGTGGCTGTTATCTGACATACGTTTGCTTCTTCCTCAATGTGTTATCTTCCTCTCCCTAATACGAATATAAGCTCCTTCATGACAAAGATTTATTTTTTCCATGCTATATTTTTAAGGCCTGTAATAGTGCTTGACATTGTTAAGCTCTAAGTGAGTATTTCCTGAATAAATTAATGGTAATAAAGCATTTTCAGTTGAAACCAACAGTATTAATGATGGTAGATAGATAGTGGATTATATGGGTGTATACGTTTGCCCAAACTCATTGAACTCAGATCCTTGCTCTTCACTGTCTATGAACAATAGCTCAATTTAAAAAGAGACTAAAAAAATAAAACATCAGAGTCCCCCCCACCCAGTCTTGCCTCCAGACTCACCACCAAGACATCATTACCGTTAATATCTGATTATGTATACTCACAAGTATTTTTTTGTATGTATGGGTGTGCGTATGCTTTTTTGCATAACAGGGATCATTTCATAGTAAGGATACTATTCTGCAACTTGCTTTTTCCAATTAATATTTCAGGTACACCTTTTCAGTTGAGTCCTTATGTCTGCCATATACCCCAGTCTTAGCAATTTTCCTCTATTTTGTGATAAAAAACATATTTACATGGTTCAGAAAAGGATGTATAATAGGTATATATTGTCTTATTCCCATTCCTGACCTATTTTTCTACCTCTTTTTCCTCCTGCCCCTATACATTTTATTCGTTCTTAAGTATCCTTTCAGCGTTTCTTTATACAGTTAGGGACAAATATGGATATATTTTTCTTCCACTTTTATTACAAAAAAAGATATACTGTTCTCTATCTTGATTTCATGACTCTACAATGTATGCTTTAAAAATCTTTCCATATTAATACCTAAGAAAGTTTTTTTTAAAAAACCAGGTGCCTGGTATTCCATTGTGCTGCTTATTTATCTGTATCCTGGTAAATAAGTTCATACTTGGGATGTTTCCAGTCTTTGAGTATCACAAACAACTGCACTGAATAGTCTTGTATTTACATTATTTTGTGCATGTGCAGTATATATCTGGAATGAATTCCCAAAACTAGAATTGCTGGGTCAGTCAAAGAGTAAATAGGTTTGTAATGTTGATAGGTGCCTTCACAGCAAGTTTTCTTTTTAACTATTTTGAAATAGTTTCAAATTGACAGGAGAGTTTCAAGAATTGCACAAAGAACTGTATATCCTTTAGCCAAAGTCACCTATTGTTAATATACGTTTTGTTACATTTCTTTTATTCTTTTTATTCTCTTTATCATTCTCATATATATGTGTATGTTTGTGTACATGTGTATATGTATTTATATGTGTGTACACACACTATTTTTTATGAACCACTTGTGAGTAAGTTGTAGACATCATGTCTCTTTTATTCCTAAATACTTAATGGTGTATTTCCAAAGAACAAGGACATTCTTTTATATACCTGAATCATAGTAATAAAAATAAGAGTTTAATATTGATAGAATATTTATTTATTGTCTACATTCAAACTTTACCAATACTTCACAGTAATTTTTCATTTAGTTGTCACGTTTCCTTAGTTCATTTTAATCTGACAGTTAAAGCTCAGCATTGCTTTGTTTTGTCTAACACTGAAAGTCTTTTGATTCATCGAATACCTTTAATTTTGTTTTGTTTTGTTTCCTTGTGATAATATTTAATTAAGACATTTTTTGGTAACTATCCATTGCTGTGCAAAAAAGTACCACAAAATTTAGTATCTTAATACAACAGATTTCTATTATCTCATACGTTTTGTGGATCTGGAATCTGGGTATGGCTTTGCTGGGTGTCTCTGTTCAAAGTTTCTCTTAAGGCTACAAACAAGGTGTCAGCTAGGATTCTTATCTGAAGATTCAACAAGGGAGGATCCACTTCTGACCTCTCTTACACAGTTATTGTAGAGATTCTGTTCCTCATGGGTCACTGGACTGAGGGCCTCATTGTTTTGCTTGCTATCTGCTAGAGGGCCTTATAACCCTCACTTCCTTGCCGTGTGCACCACTCCATAGGGGCAGCTCAAAATAGAACATCTGGATTCTGTCAGAGCAAGTAATGGAGAGAGCAAGTAATGGGCAAACAAGATGAAAGCCACAATCTTTTTGTAAAGCTAATTTTTAAAATGACATACAATAACTTTTGATATATTCACTTCATTAGATGCGTGTATTTTGGGGCACCTGGGCGGCTGAGTCCGTTAAGTGTCCAACTCTTGATTTTGACTTAGGTCATGCTCTCAGAATAATGAGATCGAGTCCCATGTTGGGATCTGCAGTGGGCTAAACCTGCTTAAGATTCTCTTTCTCCCTCCCCGCCTCTGCCCTAAAAAATAAAGAAGAATGTCTCTTAGTCCAGCCCACACTCAAGGGGATACAATTTTCTAACTCCATTTATAATATTTTCTTCTACATTTATTAGTTGGCCTTAGACTATAAGGAAGAGCTTTCCCTTCTGTTTTATTTATTCCATTATGGTTCATGGGTTTTTTTTTTTTTTTCAGTGTGTTATATAGCATTATTACTCTTATTTGTTTTGGTCCCAAATTGTGGATTTTATTTTATTTTATTTTATTTTATTTTATTTTTAATTTTATTTATTTATGATAGTCACACACACACACAGAGAGAGAGAGAGAGAGAGAGAGACAGGCAGAGGGAGAAGCAGGCTCCATGCACCGGGAGCCCGACGTGGGATTCAATCCCGGGTCTCCAGGATTGCGCCCTGGGCCAAAGGCAGGCGCCAAACCGCTGTGCCACCCAGGGATCCCTGGATTTTATTTTAGATTTTGATTTATTTTGATCCCAGATGGTTTTGCTAGGGAGGGCCTTTTCAAGATGCCTTTGTGCCCTTTCACCATCCCTCTATCATTTTCTTGAGTACTTTCTTACTTTCTGACACAAGGTGTTACAGAAGTATCTTACATTTTTTCTGTTCCAGTCATTAGACAAACCATTTATCCAAAAAGCCCTGCTTCTTTTTACTAGAAAGTATTAATTAAAAGTTAAAATCTAGTGTAGGTGTGCTTACTGCTAATGGGCTGTCACTATGTCTAGATTTTTTCAGTAGATAGAGCTAGGAAACAAACACACATACAAAACACACACACACACACACACACACACATCTATACACACACACTTCCAAAATCATGAGTTCATATTAATTTCTGCAATTCAGATTCTTGCTAGCTTTCCCCCCTCCACCTTTGTATTTTTCTTTTCCAAAAGTGAGAACTCTCGTTCCCCAAATTATGAATATACTTACTTAACTCTAAAGCACACAGAAAGTAGCTTCAGAATTGTTACATCCATACCAAAGAGAAAAATCTGTAGAGTTCAAGATTTGCCTGCAGTTGTTGCTCATTAAACTCAGCTATTCTGTCTCATATAATGTACTAAATACATAATAGCTGTACTATTTTTCTTACTTCCCTATAAGAATGCTTCATGTTTTCATAAACTTTTTTTAAAGGTCACAGAACAATTCTCATTAACCCCATTGGTTGTTAAGATCACTTTGCACAGCTTCGGTCTGGTCATTCTTATAGTTACAGTCATTCTTACAGTTACAATCATTCTTTTTTTATTTTTAATTTTTAAAAAATTTTTAAAAGATTTTATTTATTTATTCATAGAGACACACACAGAGAGAGAGGCAGAGACAGGCAGAGGGAGAAGCAGGCACCATGCAGGGAGCCCGATGTGGGACTCCATCCCGGGACTCCAGGATCACACCCTGGGCTGCTGGTGGCGCTAAACCGCTGCGCCACCTGGGCTGCCCCATTCTTTTTTTTAAATATTTTATTTATTTATTAATGAGACACACACACACACACACACACACAGAGAGAGAGAGAGAGAGAGAGGGGCAGAGACACAGGCAGAGGGAGAAGCAGGCTCCATGCAGGGAGTCCGACGTGGGACTCGATCCCGGGACTCCAGGATCACGTCCTGGGCCGACGGCAGGTGCTAAACCACTGAGCCACCCAGGGATCCCCCAGTTACAATCATTCTTACAGTTGTGCACTACTGTGCTAAGTAAGGAATACCTATATATACTCTTTTGCATTTTGTTTTAAAATAATTTTTGATCAGTTTTGCTGTGGTATAATTTATATATAATAAAATGTACTTTTAAAAATTACACAGCTCATTGAATTTTGACAAACGTTTATACATTGTAATCATTTGTACAATCAAAATATGGAACAATTCTGTAACCTTCAGAAGCTTTCTCATGCCCCTTCACAATCATTTCCACACATCCCTGGCTCTAGGCAACCACTGATCTACTTCCTGTCACTATAAATTAGTTTTGTCTCTTTCAGAATTTCATCTGAATGGAATCCTATAACATGTACTCTTTTGTGTCTGTTTTCTTTTGTTCTGCATGTTTTTGAGCTTGGTTCACCTTGTTGCACGTATTAGCTCGTTTCTGAAAATAATGAAAATAATGCATCGTATATGTATATCACAATTTGTTTATACATTCACCTCTTGATGGACATTTGAGTTGTTTCCCAGTTTGGTGTTATTCTTAGTTAAGTTTATGTGAATATTTGTATACAAATATTTTTGTGAGCATATTTTTAGTTTCTCAGGGAAATACCTAAAAGAACAATTACTGTATCATATAATATGGAAATTATATATTTAGCTTTATAAAAAGCTGCAAAACTATTTTTCAAAGTGGTAATACCACTTTACCTTCCCATTGGCATTGTATGACGACTTCACTTATTCTATGTTCTCACCAATGCTTCCTATTGTTTACCTTTTTAATTTTAGCCATCCTAGTGGGTATGTAGTACTACCTCATTGTTGTTTTAATTTGTGTTTTTCTGTTAACTAAAGATATTGAACATGTTTCATGTGTGTGTGGACTATTTGTGTGTCATCTTCTTGCAGTGTCCATTCAAGTCTTCTGTTCATCTTTAACTTAGTTATTTGTCTTCCTAAAACTGAGTTGGAGTTTAAATATATGTTCTGGATGTGACTTCTTTGTCACATACATGTTTTGTGGAAATTGTGACTTGTCTTAAAGACTGACTTGACTTTTCATTTTCTTAGTGGTTTCTTTTGAAGAGAAGAAGTTGTAATTTTTTCTTTTTTTCTTCTTTGTTTTTTTATATTCAACTTAAGAGTTTATAGAGATACCTGGGTGACTCATCAGTTAAGTTTTTCGATTGTGCTTTGGTATCCTACCCATAAGTCCTGAATATTTTTCTCCTATATCTTCTAAAAGTTTTTTTTGCTTTAAGTTTTATGTTGAGGGATCCCTGGGTGGTGCAGCGGTTTGGCGCCTGCCTTTGGCCCAGGGCGCGATCCTGGAGACTCGGGATCAAATCCCACGTCGGGCTCCCTGCATGAAGCCTGCTTCTCCCTCTGCCTGTGTCTCTGCCTCTCTCTCTCTGTGTGACTATCATGAATAAATAAATAAAATCTTAAAAAAAAGTTTTATGTTGACATTTTGAGTTAAGTTTTGTATAAGGGGATCCCTGGGTGACTCAAGCGGTTTAGCACCTGCCTTTGGTCCAGGGCGTGATCCTAGAGTCCCGGGATTGAGTCCCGCATCAGGCTCCTGCATGGAGCCTGCTTCTCTCTCTGCCTCTCTCTGCCTCTCTCATGAATAAATAAATAAAATCTTTAAAAAAAAGTTTTGTATAAGGTGTGGGGTTTAGGTTGAGATTTTTTGTCTAGGAATGATCAGTGGTTTCAGTACCATTTGTTGAAAAGGCTACCCTTCCTCTGGTGAATTCCTTTTGCACTTTTGTCAAAAATCGTTTGACTAAACAAACGTGTAGGCAAGGGTGTACTGGGGATTTGAGGAGGATGCTTTTGTAATAATCAGGACATGGAAATATGTAGGAGTTGGTGGCAGTCATGGTAAGACGATAAGAGGAGGCAGTTTTCCTTAGCATGAAGTTATACCATGAAGAATGCAATTGTTTTGTTTTGTTTTGTTTGAGGGAGAGGGAAAGTTAGAGGGAGAGAGAGAGACAATCTTATCCATGGCCCACATCTAGTGCAGAGCCCAACACAAGGCTTGATCTAACAACCCTGAGATCATGACCAAAGCTGAGATAGAGTCGGATGCTTAGTTGACTGAGCCACCCAGGCGCCCCTGAAGAATACTTTTGTATGTTAAATAAAGAAAGGAATGAAATCAGGTCCTTCATGACGTGTTTATGACCCTGCATCAAACTAATGATACCTACTTACTTCTGGACTTAAGCTTATGTAAGCCAATAAATCTTCTTTATGGCTTTAAAAAATAAGTTGGCCATACCTGTGTAGGTCTACTTCTGGGTTCTCTATTCTGTTTTATTGAACTGTGTGCATACTTCTTTTCTAATTCCACATTCTGTATGTAGATTACTATAACTATATGGTAAATCTGAGATTGGTTTAAGTAATCCCTCCCACTCTATTCTTCTTTTTCAAGATTGTTTTAGCTATTCTAGAGTCTGTTCCTTTACATGTACATGTTAGAATAAATTTGTTAGTAGTACAAAAAAGTATCTTGCTCATCTTTTGAGGAATTGTGTTAAACATAGAGCTCAAAGTGGAGGTGGGGAGGAATTGACATCTTTACTATGTTGATTCTTCCGAATCATGAATATTGTTTTTCTCTCTGTTTATTTAGATATTCTTTTATTTCTCTCATCAGAATTTTTAGTTTCAGTCTAGAAGTTCTGTGCATATTTTGTTAGTTATGCTTAAGAATTTCACTTTTTTGAGCAATTGTAAGTGGCATTGAATTTTAGTTTCCACATGTTCAACCATTGTGTATAGAAATAAACTAGATTTTGGGGCACCTGGTGGGTTGGTCAGTTAAATGTCTGCCTTTAGCTCAGGTCATGGTCCCAGGGTCTTGGGATAGAACCCTGTTTTGGGCATCCTGCTCAGCAGGAAGTCTACTTCTCCCTCTCCTTCTAGCCCTCCCCCTTGCTCCTGCTCTTGCTCTCTTTCTCTCTTTTTTTTCTCTCTTTCTCTCTTGCACACTCTCTCTCAAGTGAATAAATTAAAACGTCTTTTAAAAAAAGAAATAAAATAAATTTTCATAAGTTGATCTTGTATCCTGTAACTTTGCTGCAGTCACTTAGTAGTTCTAGGAATTTTCTTGCAGATTCTTTGGGATTTCCTTTGTACATAATTGTGTCATTTGCAAATAGGGACAGTATTATTTTTTCCCTCTAATCTGTGTGTCTTTTTTTTCCCCTAGCCTTACTGCATTGGCTAGAATTTCTAGTATTACGTTGACTAAGAATAGTGAGAATGGACATCTTTGTTTTCTTCTTGATATTAAGGGGGGAAATTTAGTCTTTCACTCTTAAGTATCACATTTACTATAGGTTTGTGTGGATGTGCATTATTAAGTTGAGGAAGATCTCCTCTGTTCTTAGTTTTCTAAGTTTCTTTTTTTTTTTATTAAATCATGAATGGGTGTTGAATTATGTCACATACTTTTTCTGCACCATGATACATGATTGTGTAATTTTTCTTCCTTAGCTTATTGATATGGTGAAATATACTAATTAATTTTCAAATATTGAACCGGCCTTGCATCTCTGGAATAAATTCCACTTAGTTATGCTGTATAATTCTTTTTACATGTTGCTGAATTCCATTTACTTATATTTTATTAGGACTTTATATTTATGAGGGATATTTGTTTATAGTTTTTTGTGCTGCCTTTGTCTGGCTTTGGTATTATAAAACTGGATTCATAAAATGAATTAGGGAGTATTTTCTCAGGGGGCCTGGGTGGCTTAGTCAGTTAAGCATTTAACTCTTGATTTCAGCTCAGGTCATGATCTCAGGGTTGTGAGATTGAACTCCTCTTTGGGCTCCATGCCCAGCAAGGAGTGTGCTTCTCTCTTTCCACCCCTCCCCTCACATCTGCATGTGCTCTGTCTCTCAAATAAATAAATCAATCTTAAAAAAAAAAAAAAAAAGAAAGCATTTTCTCCTCTTATCTAGAGGAGAATTGGTGTTAATTCTTTAAAAATTCGGAAGAATTCTCCAGTGAAACCATCTAGGCCTGTAAAATTTGGTGGGTGGGTGGCAGATTTTTAAACTATGAATTCGGAGATCCCTGGGTGGCTCAGTGGTTTAGTGCCTGCCTTTGGCCCAGGGTGCGATCCTGGAGTCCCAGGATCGAGTTCCACGTCGGGCTCCTGGCATGGAGCCTGCTTCTCCCTCCTCCTGTGTCTCTGCCTCTCTCTCTCTCTCTCTCTCTCTCTCATGAGTAAATAAATTTTAAAAAAATAATAAACTATGAATTCAATTTGTCTGCTAGCTGTAGGACTTTATAGGTTATCTATTTCATATTGAGTTAGTATTGTAGCAATTTTTGTTTTTCAGCAGTTGGTCCATTTTATCAAAATTGTTGAGTTTATGTGCATATAGTTGTTCATAATTTTCTCTTATAGTCCTTTTAATGTCTATGGGGTCTGTAGTGATAGCCCCTGTTTCACTGTGGATATTGAATTGGCCATCCTTTTTTTAAAGATTTATTTGAGAGAGGGAGAGAGAATATGAGTGGAAAGAAGGAACATAGGGAGAAATTGTCAAGCAGACTCCTTACAGAATGCACAGCTCAGCACGGCACTAGATCCCACAAGCCTGAGATCATGACCTGAGCTGAAACCAAGAGTTGCCCACTTAACTGAGTGATCCAAGCACCCCTAGATTCTCCATCTTGATAGAGTTTGTCATTTAATCAGTTTACTAATTTTAGTAGTTTACAAAGCACCAGCTTTTTGTGCCATTGATTTTTTCTATTTTAAGTTTTATTGATTTGTTTCTTTTTAAATAGCTAAATTGAGGTATAATTTACATATCATGAACTTAACCCATTTTAAGGTATAGCTAGACAAATCTTAATAAATTCATTTCGTTGTACAATCATCCCCACTGTCCAGTTTTAGAACATTTTCTTCACCCAAAGATTTCCATTTTGTCTGTTTGTAGTCAATTTCTACCCCCAGCCCCAGGCAACCACTTATCAGCTTTCAGTCTGTATAGTTTTTTTCTTATCTCAAAATTTCGTATTAATCCAGTCATACAATGTATAGTTTTTATGTTGGCTTCTTTCACTTGGCACAGTGTTGTTGATTCATCCATATTATAGCAGGTATCAGAATTTCATTGCTTATACTGTTGAATAGTATTTCATTGTATGGCTATACCACATTTTGTTTATCCATGTGTCGTCCATTGATAGATATATGGGTTGATTCCAGTTTATGGCTGTTATGAAAAATATTGCTGTGAACATTTGTTGCAAGTCTTTGTATGAACGTGTTTTAATTTCTCCTGGGTTTATACCTAGAAGTTTAATATCATTGACTTATGATCTTATATTTTTTATAATTTCCTCTGCTTGTTTTGTGTTTATTTTGCTCTTCTTTTTCAAGTTTCTTGACTTGGGAACATGGTTGACTAATTTGAAAACTTTTATCTTTAGTGCTATACATTTCCCTGTCAGAACTGCTTTAGTTGCAACACACAGATTTTGATAAGTGTAGTTTCATTTTCATTCAGTTCAATATATTGTTAATTGTCCTTTGAAACTTACTCATTGACCCATGGGTTACTTAGAACTGTGTCATTTTATTTCCAACTGTTTGGAGATTTTCTTGTTACTTTTCTGTTACTGATTTTCAGTTTAATTCTAGTATGGTCAAAGCATATATTCTGTTTGATTTCTGTTTTTAAAAAGTTTCTTGAGATTTGGGGTTTTTTATCCTGGATATGATCAGAGTGTTCCATGGGTGCTTGAGAAGAATATAAATTCTGCTCTTGGGTGGAACTTGGGTTCTATAAGTGTCAGTTAGGTCCTGTTAATTAATGGTGCTGTTAACTTCTATATTCTAGTTAATAATTTTGTCAATTGTTGAAAAAGAGTTTAATCAAGTATTATTCACTTCTTCAATATCCTTGTTAGTAGTTCTGTCCGTTGTTGTCAGATTGCTGAAGTCTCCAACTTTAATGATGAATCTATTTTACATTTGAGTTTTATCAGATTTTGCTTCATGTATTTTGAAGTGCTCTTATTTGGTATGTACACATTTAAGATGGCTATGTGGTCCTAGAGGATTGACCCTTTTATCATTATACAAGGTTCTTCTTTGTTTCTTGTAATTTTCTTTGGGTAAAAGGACATTTAAGATTGTTAAATCTTCATACTCGATAAACTTATTTTTTTGTTGCTTTGGAATGTTTCTCTTTACCTCTCCTAGTCTGTCTTTTCTTAAGGCCTCCTTTTTTCTGATATTGATACAGCCATTCCAGCTTTCTTTTTTTTTTAAAGATTTTATTTATTTATTCATAGAGACACAGAGAGAGAGGCAGAGACACAGGCAGAGGGAGAAGCAGGCTCCATGCAGAGAGCCTGACGTGGGACTCGATCCAGGGTCTCCAGGATCACGCCCTGGGCTGCAGGCGGCGCTAAACCGCTGCGCCACCCGGGCTGCCCCCATTCCAGCTTTCTTATAATTAGCATTTGCCTGGTATCTTTTCCCATTCTTTATATATAAAGTTCATTTTCTTTAGGAAGGATATTATTGAGTCTTGCTTTTTTTTTTTTAATCCCTCTCTTACTTTTAATTAGAATTTTCAGATCAGGGCAGCCCCGGTGGTTCAGTGGTTTAGCACCGCCTTCAGTCCGGGCATGATCCTGGAGTCCTGGGATCGAGTCCCACATCATGCTCCCTGCATGGAGCCTGCTCCTCCCTCTGCCTGTGTCTCTACCTCTTTCTCTGTGTGTATCTCTCATGAATAAATAAATAAAATCTTAAAAAAAAAGAATTTTCAGATCACTTATATTTAATGTCTACCATCTTACTTTTTGTTTTCTTCTTATCCCATCCATTGCTTATTTCTTCATTCGCCTTTTCATGCCTTATTTTATTTAAGATTTTATTTATTTGAGAGAGAGAGAAAATGAATAGTGGGGAGAGGCCAAGAGTGGGGTAGAGAGAGATGCAGACTCTCTGTTGAGCAGGAAGCCTGTTGCAGAGCTTGATCCTAGGACCCAGAGATGATGACCTGAGCTGAAGGCAGATGCTTAACCCACTGAACCACCCAGGTGTCCCTCATGCCTTGAGTATTGCTTAGTATTCCATATTGTCTCTGATATTAATTTATTATATATATGCTCTTTAATTTTTAAGTGGTTGTTCTAGGGTTTATACTAGTTTATACTATGCACCTTTAGCTTATCACCATAAATATAATTAAACTAATATTACACCCACTTTGCATATAATGTAGGTGCCCTTTATACTTCCATTTTTCCCCTCTTTGTGTATGTGTACACTGTTACTGCCTCACACGTTATTTGTGTAATATTTTAAGCCCCACAATATGTTGTTGTTATTTTTGCTTTAAATAATTATCTTTTAAAGAAACTAGAAAGTGAGAAGTTTTTCATATGTAACCTACATTTTTTAGATTATTTATTCATGAGAGACACAGAGAGAGAGGCAGAGACATAGGCAGAGGGAGAAGCAGGCTCCCCACAAAGAGCCTGATATGGGATTCTATCCCAGGACTCTGGTATTATGACCTGAGCCAAGGCTGATGCTCAACCACTGAGCCACCCAGGTGCCCCATAACCTGCATTTTTACCATTTCTGTCACTTTACATAGATCCAAGTTTCCATCTGGTGTCATTTTCCTTCAGACTAAAGAACTTCCTTTAGGACAGCCCAAGTAGCTCAGCAGGTTAGGACTGCCTTCATCCCAGAGTGTGATCCTGGAGACCTGGGATCAAGTCCCACGTCGGGCTCCCTGCATGGAGCCTGCTTCTACCTCTGCCCATGTCTCTGCCTCTCTCTCTCTCTCTCTATGTGTCTGTCATGAATGAATAAATAAAATCTAAAAAAATAATGAACTTCCTTTAATGTTTCTTGCAGTATAGTCCTCTGGTAACATATCTTCTTGTTTTTTTGTTTGTTTAAAAAAAATCTTTATTTCACCTTCATTTCTGAAGATACTTTTGCTGGATATAGAATTCTAGATTGACTTTTTTTCTTTTAGTGCTTTGAAGATATTATTTTTCTCTATTCTGCCTTCTGTTGTCTGTAATGAGAAGTTTACAGTCTTTCTTTTTTTTTTGTTCCTCTGTATCTAATGTTTCTTTTTCTCTGACTGCTTTTAAATTTTTCTCTTTATCTATGATTTTCAGAAATTTTATTATGGTGGACCTTACTGTGTTTTTCTTGGTGTTTATCCTTCTTGGGACTTACTGAGCTTCTTGAGTCTGTGGATCTACACTTTTCTTTAAATTTGGAAAGTTTTGCACCCTGATGTTTCTAGCAGCAATGTCCACAATAGCCAAACTGTGGAAGGAGCCTCAGTGTCCATCGAAAGATGAATGGATAAAGAAGATGTGGCTTATGTATACAATGGAATATTACTCAGCCATTAGAAATTACAAATACCCACCATTTGCTTCGACGTGGATGGAACTGGAGGGTATTATGCTGAGTGAAATAAGTCAATTGGAGAAGGACAAACATTATATGGTCTCATTCATTTGGGGAAATATAAATAATAGTGAAAGGGAATAAAGGGGAAGGGAGAAGAAATGGGTGGGAAATATCAGAAAGGGAGACAGAACATGAGAGACTCCTAACTCTGGGAAACGAACTAGGGGTGGTGGAAGGGGAGGAGGGAGGGGGTGGGGGTGACTGGGTGGTGGGCACTGAGGGGGGCTCTTGACAGGATGAGCACTGGGTGTTATTCTGTATGTTGGCAACTTGGAAACCAATAAAAAATAAATTTATTATTAAAAAAATAAATTTGGAAAGTTTTGGGCTAGATTCAAATATTCTTACAGACACATGCACAGTTATGGAACTCCAATCTTACTTATGTTAGACCAATTTATATTTTCCCACAAGTTGCTGAAACTGAATTTTCAGTATTTTTTCTCTGTATTTTTCAATTTGGATAATTTCCGTTACTATGTGTTCAAGTTCAGTGATTTTCTTTAGTGTCTAGGCTGCTGTTAATCCCATCTAGTGAAGTTTTCATTTCATATATGTTATTTTTCACTTTTAGAAATTCCATTTAATTCTTTGATTTCTCTTCATTTCTATCGTCTTCATGTTTTTCTAAATTCTTGAAAGCATTCATGTTAGCTGTTTTTTTATTTAAATTCAATTGCCAACATATAACACCCAGTGCTCATCACATCACATGTTCTCCTGTCACCCAATGCCCCATTCCCCCACCTACCTCCCCGTTTGCAACCCTTTGTTTCCCAGAGTCAAGAATCTCTCATGGTTTGTCCTCTAATTTTTCCCCATTCAGTTTACCCCCCTTCCCTTGTGGTACCTTTCACTATTATATTGCACATATGAGTGAAACCATATGATAATTTTCTTTCTCCAGTGGACTTATTTCACTCAGCATTAACACCCTCCATAATAGCTGTCTTAAGGTCATTGTCTGCTAATTTAATTACTTCTGTCATTTCTAGTGATGATTTTATTCCTTTTTTAAAAAGAAGATTTTATTTATTTATTTGACAGAGCATGAGCAGGAGGAGTGGCAGGCAGAAGAGAGGGAGAAGCAGGCTCCCCATTGAGCAAGGAGCCCAATATGGGGCTTGATCCCAGGAACCTGGGATCATGACCTGAGCTAAAGGCAGACACTTAACCAACTGAGTCACCCAGGCACTCCTTCTTCCTGGCTTTAAGTCACATTTGCTGATTATTTACATGCCTAGTAATGTTTTTGTTGGATAGCAGACCATGTAAATGCTGCATTGTTAAATATTTGGGTTTTGTTGTCTGTCTTTAAAAAGTATTGAAATTTGTTTGAAGGTAGTTATTTGCAGATCTGGTTGATTTTTTCAAGGCTTGTTTTTAAATTTTGTTAGGACAGGTCTACAGAAACCTTTGCATTGGGCTAGTTAGCTTGCTACTAAGTTGTGATCTTTCTTTTGACTGTTCATCATGATTTTTATATTCTGGCTGAATGAAATCCAAATATTTACTATTCCTGTGTGAACTCCAGAAATTGTTCAGCTAATAGCTTCCTTGTTTTTTGCCTAGCTCCAGGAAAATTATCAGTCTATGCATGCTCTGTTAGTGTTCATCCAGAGACTCAGGGGATCCTTATCCAGACTTCCAGAGTTCTTTACATAGCTCCATTCTCTGTTCCACAAATTCTAGCTGCCTCAGTCTTCCCAAACTCTCATTTCTACTTCTGAATTTAGCAAGGCTACTTTGTTATTTTTGGGTTTCCCCATTTATGCCCCATGATCTGAATTTTGCCTCCAGGCAAAATGCTAGAGATCCTAGGACTCACCTTACTTGTTTCTCTTCTCTTGGTCTCCCACTCCTTTTAAGCCACTGTCTAAAAAGCATTTTTTTCCACATATTTTCATCAGTTTTCAAGTTGCTTATAATGGTACAGCTAGTTCTATGATCAGAAGCAAAATGATCAGAAGCAAAAGTTATCACTTTGCTTTTTGTACTAATATTATATCCTGGAAATCACTGTATATCAATTTATAGAGATCTTCATTTTTTAATTGCTTCATTAAACTCTATTATAGTGACATGTAATAGTCTATTCAATAAATCTATAGTTTGCCATTTAGGTAATTTCTAATCTTTTTGCAATTACAAATTATGCTGTAATGAATAACCTGATACATATGCATTTTTATAATTTTTGAGGTGTATGTTCAGGGTATATTCCTAAAAGTGTGATTACTAGGTCATAGGGTAAATGCATACATAGATTCATTAGCTATAACTATTTCCTTCAATATAGGTTGTACTGTTTTGTGTTCCTACCAGTAGATGAGAATACTTATTTTCCTGTAGCCACCTCTACAGATTATGTTGTCAGGATTTTTAAATTTTTGCCAGTGTGATTATTTTAAAAATCTCAAGAGTTTTGATTAGAGTTTCTTTCGTTATGATTGAATTTAAAGATCTTTTCAGCTATTTAAGAGTCTATCTCTTTTTAAAAATTGTTCATGTCTTATCATTTTCCTATGTGATTTTTTAGTGTCTTGTCCTAAAATTTTAAAAAAGTTATTTATATATTTAGAGATATTAGCCCTTTGCCCAAGACAGAAGTTTCAAATATTTTTCCCAGTATGTCATTTGTCTTTCAGCTTTGTTTAGGGTATTTTTTTTTTTTTGCAGTACAGCCTTTTTTCCTTTTTATTTTTATCTAATCAAATTCATCAGTCTTCTCTCATATTGCATTTAGGTTTTGAGTCATGCTGAGAAAGCCTTGCCCCACAGTGGGGTTATAGAAAAATTCAATTTTCTTCTAGTACTCATATGATTTTTGGTTTTTACATTTGGGTCCTTGATCTGTGTGGCTTTTATTCTAGTGTGTACTGAGGTATGGATCTAATTTTCTTTTATTTTTTCAACTGGCTGTCTGATTGTCTTCAGTACTATTTATTTAAAAATTCATCTTTGTCTCAGTGATTTGAAATAGCATCTTTATTCTAAACTAAACTTCTATATTGATAGAAGGCTTAAAGGTCAAAAAGCTACACTTTCTTAAAGTTATCAATATATTTGAAGTGAATTACTTCATTAAATAATAAACAATCATACAAGGCTATATTGGTGAGAACTGATAATAATTTAGATAAAAATATAATAGTATGCTGAGGAAAAAGTAAACAAATTTTATTTCTCTAAGGAGAGTTTATTTTGCAGGTGGTTTCCTGTCATGTTTGAGTTTCTAATAAACAGTAAGAGAATACTAATGTGATTAAGACTAGATAAGATTAGCATTCAAATGGGTGAAGAGTTAAACATATTTTTTTCTTAAACTTTTGATCTCCGAAATCACTGACTGTAGTTTCAAAATGTTTTTTAAAGATTTTATTTAGGGGCACTTGGGTGGATCAGTTGGTTAAGCACCTGCCTTCAGCTCAGGTCATAGTTTCAGAGTCCTGGGATCTAGCCCTGCATCGGGCTCCCTGCTTCTTCCTCTCCCTTCATCCATCCCTTTCTCTCTCTCTCTCTCTCTCTGTCTGAGAGGAAGCATTCATGTGTGCATGAGGGGGTGGGGAGCGGAGGAGGGGCGGGAAGTAGTGGAGGGAGAGGGAAAGAATCTTAAGCAGACTCTGCTGAGCACAGAGTCCAAGCGGGGCTCAATCTCACTACCCTGAGATTATGACCTGACGCAAAACCAAGAATCAGATGCTCAGCTCAACCAACTGAGCCACCCAGGTGCCCCTATAGTTTCAAAATATTGTTTTAATTTAAATGCAATTAACATATAGTGTATTAGTTTCAGAGGTAGAGTTTAGTGGTCCACCAGTTGCATCTAGCACCCAGTGCTCATTACATCAAGATCCTTCCTTAATGTCCATCACTCAGTTACCTCATCCCCCCTACCTACCTCCCCTCTAGCAACCCTCAGTTTGTTTCCTAGAGTTAAGAGTCTTTTATGGTTTGTCTTCCTTTCTGATTTCATCTTACTTTATTTTTCCCTCCTTTCCCCTATAATCCTGTGTTTTGTTTTTTATTGATGAGATAATTTCTTCTTGTTCTGAGGGGAGAAAGAATGAAGGTCTTAGAAAACTTATTCTTAAGATTCATAGATCTTTTCAAATCAAAGTATGCAAGATATTTTTTCATGTAAATAAACATCAGGTAAATATTATGGCTAAACTCTAGCTTATTCACCAACTTCTGTAAATTGTGGTACATGTCTAATGAATCTATTGGTTATCTGTTTTTATACTAGTTCTCCTTAAGTGATGCCTTAATTTGACCTTAGAATATTTCTCAATTAGGCAAATTAAGTTAAATTGAAAGACTACTAGGTGATATTTAGGATTTTAAGGGGATAATACAACTTCCTTGAATGCAATAATTTAGCAGTACCAGGAGCAGGATTTTCTGATATTACTGATCCTCTGAGAATAAATAATATAAACAATATATGAATAATATAAATAATAATAATATGATTTATTACCTAATATTTAAAAGAGATATTAGGACACATTTTGTTTTATAAATAATACGTTGATGATAATAATAATAATAATAATATGAAGATGATGATGATGATGATGTAGTTACCCAATGCTTAAAAAAGATATTAGGACACGTTTTTGGAGAGGTTCCTCTGTGCCAGGCAAAGCCAGCTTTGTGAACATGATCTATGCAGTCACATCGGTCCCCTTTCTTAGAAGGGCCCTGAATTTTGGCTAATGCCCTGCTGTTACTGTCTTGAAATATTTAATTTTTAAACAAGGAGCCCTCTGTTTTCATTTTTCATTGGCCTTACAAATTAGTCAACCAGTCATAGGACAGTATTTAAGGTATTTGACTTAGGTAGTAGCAGTAGAGAGGGAAAGTAATTGATAGAGTCAAAATACATTTTGGACATAGTAAGCATTGGCATGTCTTGGTAGCTAACTGAATGTGGGAATATAGAAAAAGATGTTAAGAATGACTTGGGGATTTTTTTAAAGAAGGTTTTACTTTTAAGTTATCTCTGCACTCAATGTGGGGTTTTGAAGTCAAAACCCAAGATCAAGAGTTGCATGCCTTACCAACTGAGCCAGCCAGGCACCCTGGACTTGGGTTTTTTGACTCAGCGGTTGCCTGAGGCTAGGGGTAAGGAGCAAGAATTGACTGCAGACATGATTAAGGCATTTTTGGGGTGATGGGAATATAGTAAAACTGGATTGTGGTGTTGACTGCATAACTATAAATTTACTAAAAATCATTGTCTAGGTGAACTCTGTGATAAGTATAAAGCTATTAGAATATTAACAGTTTGAAATGTCAGTGGTTGTGTTAAGGGGTGCTATTATTATTCCCATTTTATATATAAAGAAAATTAAAAAGAAATTAAAAATAAGAATTTCGGGGATCCCTGGGTGGCACAGCGGTTTAGCGCCTGCCTTTGGCCCAGGGCGCGATCCTGGAGACCCAGGATCGAATCCCACATCGGGTTCCCGGTGCATGGAGCCTGCTTCTCCCTCTGCCTATGTCTCTGCCCCTCTCTCTCTCTCTCTGTGTGACTATCATAAATAAATAAAAATTTAAAAAAAATAAGAATTTCATGGTTACACAGCCACTAAGTATAATATCCAGTAGTGAAACTCAGGTCTTTCGACATTTAGGCTTCATTCTTGACAACTGTAATATATTTACTTTCTGTTTTAAAATTGTCTTTGGGCAGTCCGGGTGGCTCAGCGGTTTAGCACCGCCTTCAGCCCAGGGGTGTGATCCTGGAGAGCCAGGATTGAGCCCCATGTTGGACTCCCTGCATGGAGCCTGCTTCTCCCACTGCCTGTATCTCTGTCTCTGTCTCTCTCTCTCTCTCTGTCTCTCATGAATAAATAAATAAAATCTTAAAAAATAAAATAAAATTGTCTTTGCTGTATCTCATTGATCAGAAGCTCTCTTGAAGTAATAGAAAAGAGGGGCACCTGGGTGGCTAAGTTGGTTAAGCATCTGCCTTCAGCTTAGGTCATGATCCTGGAGTCCTGGAATTGAGCCCCACATTGGGCTCCCTGCTCAGCGGGGAATTTGGTTTCCCCACTCCCTCTGCCCTTCCCCTTGGTTGTGTTCTCTTTCTTTCCTTCAAATAAATAAATAAATGAAATATTCATTTAAAAAATTATAGAAAAGAAAGAAAGGATATCGTAAAATTGTGTTGATCCCATAACATTAGTGCTTCCATTTGCCCTTAATAAAGGCAGCACATAAAGCATCCAATCCTATCTTTGTTTTTTTCTCTAGTG